>NC_090921.1:786604781-789104781 GCF_040938575.1 Ambystoma mexicanum | reverse complement strand
TCATCCGCCTTCTTTCCAAAGAGGGTAGAACCGTCAAAGGGCATATTCAAAAGCCTGGTCTGCACGTCAGAGGCAAAACCAGACTTCCTCAACCACGCATGCCTGCGGATTGTGGTACTTGCCGCCATGGCCCTGCTGATACTGTCAGCAGAATCTAGGCCAGTTTGTAGGGTCTCGCACATCGCATCTTTACCATCCCTGATGATGTTTAAAAATGCGTCCCTTTCCTCTCCTTCTTGGAGGCAGTCAGCCGCTGATGAAGCGCACTCCCAAAGGGTGTGGCTGAACCTAGCGAGCGTACAGGTCGCGTTAATAGACTTTAACGCCATGCTACAGGCAGAAAAAACCTTCTTAGCCATGGCATCATACTTTTTGTCATCCCTATCCTGCGGAGCAGTGGGGTATGCAGATGTGCTGCCTGATGAGGTTGCAGCCTGTACAACCAAGCTCTCAGGAGTAGGGTGTTTTGACAAATATTCAGGGTCAGAACTAGCCACCCTGTATTTTGTTGACAGTTTTTTATTTACTGCCGGGATAATTTCTGGCGTTTCCCAGTTTGTCAAAATCCTTCTCTGTAGAGCAGAGTGAAATGGAACCACAGGATCCTCCTGTGGGCCCTTGTCCAGTATGTCAGTGAGGTCATCCTGCTGAAAGGCAGGAGAAGGTGCAGACCAACCCATAAATTCTATGATTCTAGACATCAGAGCTCTATATGGAGTCTCCGCATGTTCTCCTGGGTCTGGTTTGATAAATTCTGCTTCAGGAGAAGTGTCCAAGCCACTAGCTTCCTGAAGTGCATCCTGAAGATTTTTTAATCTTCCTTCCTCAGAGGCGAAAGTCTCTGGCTCTGGTGATGTGGTCCTCTGTAAATCAATATCTTGGTCTGAATCCTCCCTTTCCTCAAAAATCGAGGTTAAAGGGGGATACATTGGTTTTTGGAATGGTATAAACCCCATTTCCAATGCAGAAGGAGCCATCATCACAGGCCTTGAAAACGTCGATGTCGTCGACACCGACGTGAAAGTACTCGAAGGCGCCGTGAAAAGCGTCGAGAAATGTGTACTAGGCCTCGAAGAACTCGAAAGGATCGGAGTCCTGCTCGAGAACGACGTCGACGTTCTCGGCGTCGAGTCGGAGGTCTTTTGTCTAACCGTTGGCTGTGGAGTAGCCGTGGTTCTTTCCTTCACCGGCGTCGATATCGGCGTCGACGTCGGCGTCGACTCGATCGACTGATGCGCCGATGGATCCTTCGACAACGGCGTCGATGGCGCCGACCTCTGTTTCGAAGGAGTTTTCGACGATGGCGTCGATGATGCTTTATCTCCCGATGGCTCGAGGCGCTTTCGGGTTGACTTTTCCGCCGGGTACTGCGACTCGCGGCGTTTAGATTTTTTGGGTTTTTTACCCGGGGTATCACCCTCAGCTGTCTTCGAGGGGGACGAGGCCGCTTTCTCGAAGACGCTTAGCATCTTTTTCCTGAATTCCTCCCACTCAGCTTGCGAGCTGCGTTTTGTGGGGCAATGAACTCTCTCAGGAGAACTCGACGAAGATGACGAAGGGGATCTCCTACGTCTCTTCTTCGAGTGTCTCGATGTCGACGAGTGGTGGGAGCCACTTCGTGATCTAGATCGAGAGTGTTTTTTATGGTGAGGAGACGAACGTCTCGACTCTACCGAAGAAGCTTTCGAGGAAGTTAAAGTTGACCTACCTCTCTCGAGCTTCCCCCTACGCTCCTTCAAGGCTTTCGCCGTCATGGAAAGGCATTCCTCACACTCCGAACTCTGGTGCGTGATTCCCAGACACCACAAACAGACCCTGTGAGGGTCCGTCAACGACATTTTCTTCCCGCAGTCTCGGCACTTTTTGAAACCGGACCGAGGGGTCGTCGGGTCGGAGGAGGATGCCATCGATATCGAGGTAAATAGTAGTTATTATATACGTTATCTTGACGAGAACTGAGCAACGGTGTTCCGAGGCACAACGAAGCGCGGAAAAACGGAACTGAGCAACGGACGCTGCGCGCGGCCTTTATAGGCAGGATGACGTCGACGTCGGCACGGAGGCCGTCGAGGGTCATCGACTCGGCGATCATCGACGCGCAGCGCCCTCTGGCGAAAAAATTTTCCGAGGCCAGCAAAGCTGAAGGATTTATATCTAAGATAAGGAATACGTCGGAGGACACAATCCCTTCGAAAGAATGTTACCAGTTGGTAAGTAACTTGTTCTTCGAGTGGATTGTGTCCTCCAATTTATTCCTCATCTTAGACTCCCAAAGAAGTATTTTGTTATTTTCTCTGGGAGGAGGGGTCAGATTATTTTGTTTGTTTTTTTAAAAAAAATGTTTATCAATGCCTTTAGTTGGCGGAATGAAGCACTGCTTTTCCAAGTCAGCTCCCTAGACTTGGAAGCATCCAGGCTATAGAATTTTGAGAAGGCGTGAAGTGAAGACCAAGTTGCTGCTTCGCAAATGGACCTTATTGGGACACCTCTTTGAAGGGCCGTGGAAGAGACGATGTCTCTGGTGGAATGAGCCCTTAACCCTTCTGGTGGGTCTTTATGTGCTAGTCTGTAGCATTCTGAAATGCAAAGTACAATCCAGCGTCAAAGTGTCTGTTTTGTTACCGATTGACCCAGTTTCCTTCCTGTGTAGCCTATAAACAACTGGTTGTCCACTCTAAGCCTAGAAAGTCTAGAGATGTAAAAGCTTACAGCTCTTTTTGGATCCAGTCTGTGTAATTTGTCTTCCTCCTTAGAAGGATGAGGTGGAGGATAGAATGAGGGTAAAACAATTTTCTGACTTAAAATGAAAATCAGATATTACTTTTGGTAAAAATGATGGTTTAACCCTCAATACAACCCTGTCCTTATGGAACACAGTATAGGGTGGCCCAGAAGACAGTGCCTGCAATTCGCTCACTCTTCTTGCCGACGTTAGAGCAACTAAAAAGGCAGTTTTCCATGTTAGTAATCTTAATGGACACGTGTGCATAGGCTCAAAAAGGGGCACACATTAAGAATTTTAGGACTACATTTAGATCCCAAATCGGTTCTTGAAATGGGTGAGGAGGAAACACATTAGTGAGACCTTTTAAGAATTGTGTTATCAAAGGAATTTTGAAGTAGGAGCATTCTTCCGACGAGCGCTTGAAAATGGAAAGCGCTGCAAGGTAACCTTTTATTGTTCCGATATTCAGACCTCTATGTGCTAGGGTCAGAAGGAAAGATAGCACTTCCGGAATAGAATATAGAAAAGGGTCGACATTCTTTTCCCTGCACCAGTTGCAAAACTTTTTCCAATGGCAACGGTATAGAGACTTTGTTGCTGGCCTTCTTGCCAAAAGGAACACCTCCATATCATCATCTGGAAGGTTCCAATCCCTGTATCTCAGCCTTTCAGCTACAAAGCATGAAGGTTGAGTTCTGACCTCTGGGTGGAGAACCTTACCTTCCATTTGAGAGAGAAGGTTCTCTCTCTGAGGAAGACGTACTGGAGGACAGATGGACATATCTAGAAGGTCCGGCTACCACTTTCTCCTAGCCCAATTCAGGACAATTAGGATCATGCGGTTCCCAAAGCATCTCAGCCTCCTGATGACCTGAGGAATGACGGGAATCGGAGGGAACGTGTACAATAGTGGGAAATACCAATCCACCACGAACGCGTCCCCCGGGGCTCCTCTCAGGGGAAATTCCCTACCTTTCGCATTTTCGGTTGGTGCTGGTTGCGAATAGGTCTACCTGAGGGGTTGCCCAAAGGGCGAAGATCTCTTGAATGCCTTCCTGAGCCAGTTCCCATTCGTGGGACACCGTGCTCTGCCTGCTCAGAGCATCTGCTGTCTTCTCTTCCCCAGCTAGATGAATTGCTGTTAAAGAGATTCCCTCCTGAATCGCCCAATACCAGAGCTGCATTGCCTCTCTGCACAGGGGGGGTAGTGACCCCACACCATCTCTTTTGTTTAGGTAGTGCATGGCCACTGTGTTGTCTGTCATTATCAGGACAATCTTTCCCCTGACAGATGGCAGGAAGGCCTTCAGCGCTAGTCTGATTGCCCTTCGCTCTAAAAGGTTGATCTCTAGTTTGGACTCCGATAGAGACCAACGACCGTTGATTGTCAAATCGTTGGCATGAGCTCCCCACCCCAGGAGTGAGGTGTCCGTCACTACTGTGATCTCCGGCCATGGTTGCCAAAAAGGTTCTCCTTTTAGGATGTTCTCTGTACAGGTCCACCATAGAAGGTCTTGTCTGGCCTTGTTCGGAATCTGAAGATCCGTCATTTGACCCGAGAAACTGGGACCACTGAGTCTTTAGAGCCCATTGAAGGGATCTCATCCTCAAGCGTGCCTCTGGCACCAGAAAGATGCAGAATGCCATGAGGCCGAGCAACCTTAAAAAAAGTCATAAGCCTGGAGATTTTGGGCATTTTGGAATTTGAAAACCATCTGAAGAATGTCTTGAGCCCTCGTCTTGGGAGGCGAGCTCTTTCCCAAGGATGTGTCTAGTACAGCTCCTATGTACTGAAGCTGTTGGGAAGGTGTCATTTGAGACTTCTTGAAATTGAGGGAGAAGCCCAGTTTGTGGAGGAAGTGGCACGTGACTTTCAGATGACCCAGTGCTTGCTCGGCAGAGCGCGCTCTGATCAACGAATCGTCCAGGTAGGGGTAGACATGAATCCCCCCTCTCCTAAGGTGCGCTGCCACCACTACCATTAACTTGGTGAAGACCATCGGGGCGGAGGTCAACCCGAATGGCAGGACTCGAAACTGATAGTGTGAGTCGCCAACTACGAACCTCAGGTATTCTCTGTTTGAGATGAATCGGCACATGAAAATAAGCATCCTGGAGGTCCAATGACACCAACCAGTCCTGGAGTTGAAGGGCCTGAAGGATCCGAGAAAGGGTAACCATCTTGAATTTGTCTTTCCTGAAGAACTTGTTCAAGTTTCTTAAGTCCAAGATGGGTCTCAGTCCTCCGTCCTTTTTGGGGATCAAAAAATACGGGGAGTACCATCCCTTGTTCCTCTCCGCTGCAGGTACTGGTTCTATAGCACCTTTCTCCAGCAGGGTTAGAACTTCCTGCTGTAGGAGGGGGGTTTGAAAACTTCAACGGGTGTCTCCCTGGTGGATTGCTTTGAGGTTGCTTTAAAAAAGGAAGGCAGTAGCCTTGGGCTATTATTTCTAGAGCCCAAACATCTGAAGTAATGGCTCGCCATTCTTGCAGATGCTGTGACAGCCTGCCTCCTACAGGTGTTTTGTGGTGCAAATCCTCAAAGTGGTTTTGTGCCGGATGTTGCAGCCGCTGATGGCAGAGGCTGCAGCTGGAGCTGGCTTAGCACATTTTCCTCGTCCACCACGAGTCACCTTTCTTTGGCCCCTTTGACTGGCCATTCCTCTCGTCTTTCCATATGAGGAATAATAACGATAGGATCGTCCCCTCCATGATTGCCCTTGCGCACGAAAAGGCTGAGGTTGCCCAATAGCAGCTCCTAAAGATTTGGCTGCTGCTTTTGAGGTCTGCAACCTCTAAAGGCTCTCGTCAGCCTTGTTGCCAAAAAGGTGAGACCCGTCAAAAGGCATGTTCAGAAGGCGGTTCTGTACGTCTGGTGCAAAACCCGACTTCCGTAACCACGCAAACCTGCGCATTACCGTGCTAGTGCCCATGGACCTGCTTACACTATCCGCAGTGTCCAATCCACATTGAAGGGATTCCTACATGGCCTCCTTTCCATCTCTAACGATGGCTAGGAAACCTTCCCTTTCTTCCCCCTTCTGGTATGTGCTCCGCCGCCATTGCGATGCACTCGCACCGAGTGTACGACATTTTTTCCAAGGCACATGTGGAGTTGGGAGATTTTAATGCTATGCTCCCGGCTGAAAATACCTTCCGTGCCCAACCATCCACACGCTTATCGTCCTTGTCTGGAGGGATAGACAGGTACGCAAGTTTGTTGGAAGCTGTGGCTGCCTGTATGACCAGACTCTCGGGAGTTGGATGTTTTGACAGATAGCCGGGGTCGCTACTGGCTGGGCGGTATTTTGATGCGAGGGACTTATTTACCGGAGGAATAGAATCCGGAGTTTCCCAATTCTTGGCCACCCTGTTTGGTAAGGCTACATGAAAAGGTAGTACTGGGTCTTCAGTGGGACCATGGTCCAATATGTCTGTTAAATCGTCTTGGACGAATTGGGCTGGTGGTCTAGCCCATCCCAAGTAATCTACCACCTTGGTCATTAACTGACGGTAAGATGGACTGGCATGCTCTCTTGGATCTGGTCTACCAAAGTCATTCTCAGGAGAAGTGTCAATACCACTTGCATTATGTAAAGACTCCACCAAATCCCTCATTCTGCTTTCCTCTGAGATCAAGCATTCTGGGACCTTTGGGGTGCCATATTCCAATCCAAAAGGTACATTTTCCTCCTCAGATCTCTCCTGTTCCTCAGAAACTGGGGTCAAGGATTTGAAAAACTCCTTTCTAGGGAGAGGCTTGAAAACCTTCTCTGGGAGAGGAGGTGTAGTACCAGGTTCTGAAGAAATTACATGTTTTGTAACTTTCTCCTCTTTTTCTGGCTGCCCTGGCTTGGTTGGAACCTTTGGCGCCGAGGGTTTCGGCGTCGACAGGGTCTGCTTCGAGGGCGTCGAGGCAGTCTTCGACGATTTTCCCTTCGAGGTACGACAGGTCTTGGACGGCTTCGGTGACCTCGAGCAGTCGACTCGACTCGAGCGTTTATCGTTCGGCCTCCTGGAAGGTTCCCTATCCTTCCTTTTACGATCACCCGGGCTTGAGGGCGCGCGAGTGTTGGAGCAATGACGCTCCAAGCCGGCTTCCGAAGAAGGCGCGGACCGAGGCTTCGTCTTCTCAAACACCTCCATCATTTTGACCCTGAATGCTTCCCACTCTTCGGAAGACGAATATTTCGTGGGGCATTTCATTTTTTTCAGAGACTCGTCTGATGACGAGGTGGAGGGAGACCTGTGGCGTCGTTTCTTCGATTTTTTTGACAAATACGACGAGCAATGAGAATCGCTTCGGGATCTAGATCGATGCCTTTCACGTCTAGGAGATTTCTCCTCATGGGGTCTCGACCCGAGGCTTTTTGATCCTTCCGACCTGCCTGTAGCTTTCCTCTCCTTTCTCGCAAGGCCTTCTCCGTCATCGCCTGACACTTCGAACAGGCCTCCATGTCGTGGCCTTCTCCGAGGCACCACAAACACTTGCGGTGCGGGTCCGTGATCGACATTTTTGACATTGACATTTTTGAGCCGCACAACTTGCATTTCTTGAAACCCGATCTCGGGGTCGGTGTCGATGAAGAGGACATATTTCACAGAACTCGAGGCGCGCCGAATGTCCAAAGCAACGTAACTCTGGAAAAACGGAACTGAGGCCAACGGGCGCCGCACGTGCTACTTATACACCCAATGACGTCACCCTCGACGGAGGCCTTCGAGGGACCATCGACTCGACGACATCGACACACGGCGCCCTCTGCCGAAATGTTTTTTTTCCGAAGAGCAGCAAAGCTGGATGGAATACATCTAAGATGAGGAATACGTTGGAGGACACAATCCACTCCAACAACAGTTACAGTTACAGAATGTTCCTTCTCCAGCATGGGGTCTGGCACGGATTCACATGCTCATGAATAAAGAATACATAGCAGTACACACATGCACAACCACAGGAGGTGGCAAGGCTCAACATTAAGCATTTCAACAACACGACATCTTACCTCCTCACCAGGCTCACCTTCAAGTGAACAGGTTGCACAGCACTGCTTGGCGACTCTGGACTCCTCCCCGGAATCCCGGTCGACGCAGTAGAATCTCGTGAAGGTGCGAGTCGACCTCCATATAGCAGCCCTGCAGATGTCCAGCAGGGGTACACCAGGCAAGAACACCATAGTCGCAGCGATCTCTCTGGTCGAATGGGCTCTCTGACGGCCAGGCAACTGTCGGTTTGCCAACCGGAGAGCCACCTGGAAATAGAAGCCTTGGAAAGGGCCTTCCCTTGGTTCACAGGGACAAAGTTCACAAACAGCTGTGATGTCTTCCGAAAACTTTTCGTGCGGTCCACGTAGAACTTCAGTATTCCAGCCACATCCAGCGAGTGCAAAATCCTCTCAGCGGGTGACGAAGCCGACGGGAAGAAAACAGGTAACACCAAGGGCTCGTTGAGACGGCACCATGGGCATGAAGGAGGGGTGCGTCCACAGCACAGCCCTTGTTTAGTGGAATGTCAAGTACGGAGGCTTACAGGAAAGGGCCTGGATCTCTCCCACTCGTCGTGCAGAAGTGATGGCCACAATAAACGCTGTCTTCCACGATACGAATTTCAGAGGCGCCGAATGCAGAGGATCGAACAGAGCCTAGTCAGCACCACATTGAGCTCCCACGCCGGGGCCAGAGCCTCCACCGGCGGGAACGAGTGGAAAAGTCCTTTCATGAACTCCTTCACCAGGCGATACGACCACAGCTATGACCGCCCCGGAATTCTGGTGTAGTGGGAGATAGCCGCACGATGGATTTTGATGGAGGCGTGCGCCAGCCACGCCTTTGCAAGCGACAGCAAGTATGGAGGCACTTGAGGGGCCGTAATCCAAAGAGGGTTTATCTTCTGTGCACGGCACAAAACGGTGAACCTCTTCCATTTATGTCCGTAGCACTTAAGAGTCGAAGCGCAGGCCTTGGCAAGTACCTCCTTGCAGTCCGCTGGGATCTCGTACCCTCCGAACTCTAGTGCTGCAGGAGCCAGGCCTGCAGGTTCAGCGACCCTGGGTTGTGGTGCAGAATCGCGCCTCCTACCCTGGCGACAAGATCTGCATCCACCGGAAGCTTGACTGGAGGGGATGTGTACCATATCTGCCTCAGCCTCAGCCACGCCGGTGGGAGGATCATCCTGCACCGGGACCGTCTGAGTTGACTGATGATTCGCAGAAGCAACGGTGGAAACGCATAGAGGAACAGGCCGTCCCATGGGAAGGAGAATGCATCCCCCCATGCTCCCCGGCTGGAAGAACCTGCTGGCGAACCTCCGGGACTTGGTGTTCGTTGCTGTCGCAAACAGATCAATCTGGGGATTTCCCCATCGTCGAAACAGTAGGTCCAACTGATCTTGCCGAAGCTCCCACTCATGGCAAGAGCGCAGCTCCCTGCTGAGTCGGCGACTGTGTTCTTCACTCCTGCCAGATCAAACAGTACCAGAAACATCCTCTGGGCGACGGCACAGTGCAATAGGTCCTGTGCTTCCTTGGAGAGGGCTGGGGATCTGGTGTCCCCCTGCTTCCGAATGTAGAACATCGCGGTGGTGTTGTCAGTGAAGACCCACACCACCTTGCCCTTGAGGGACGGAAGGAACGATTTGAGGGCCCAAAACACGGGCTGGAGCTCCAGGACACTGATGTGCAACGACTTCTGCTCCGGTAGCCAAAGGCTCTTGCGTGGAGATTTCTTGTGTGCGTGCCCCATCCCTCCAGGGAGGCGTCCATTGTCACCGTCTCCTGATGTGCCGGGGGCTGAGTCTGTGCCCGCCGCCAGATGCGTGCGGACGCCCCACCACCAAATCGCTCGGCTGGTTATCTCATTGAGGGCGATCTTGTCCTCAAAACCTCCCGATACCTGGGTCCAACGGGCGTCGAGGAACTCTTGCAGTGGCCGTATCCGCAGCCTGCACAGCCCAACAAGGTAGATGCATGACAATATCATGCCGAGCAGGGACTTGATGGACCTCACCCTGGCAACTTCCATGGTCAACAGCCGTTGTACCTTGCCCAGGATGGCCTTTATCCTGTCCGACGGGGAAGCCAGGCGCTTCACTGTGTTGAGCCTGGACCACAGAAAAAGAGAATCCTGCGATGGCACCAAGCAGGACTTTGCATAGTTTATCGAGAAGCCCAGTTCCGTGAGCAGGCGGACGGTTCTCGCTGTGTGCTCGGCTGCGAGTTCCCTTGACTTTGCTCGGATGAGCCAATCGCCCAGGTAGAGGTAGACGTGGGCCCCCCTGCTGGTGCAGCAGCCACTGTCGCCAGGCACCTGGTGAAGACCCTTGGCGCCGACTTCAACCCGAAGGGAAGGGCCTTGAACTGGTAGTGTTGCCCCTGGACCACGAAGCGTAGAAACCTTCGATGCCCCATGTGGATGGAAATGTGAAAATAAGCATCCTCCAGGTCCAGCGACGACAGAAAGTCCCCTTTTTTCAGTTGTCCCAGCACGTGCTGGAGGGTGAACATCCAAAATTTCTAGGACTTCATGTATTTGTTGAGGCGGCAGAGATACATGATGTGCCGCCAACCACCATTCTTTTTCCTGAAGTACCGCGAGTACACTCGGGAGCACCAAAGCCTCTTCGGGACGAGTTCTATGGCGCCTCTTTCTCAGCATCACTCGTAACTCTAGAGGCAGTTTTGGGACATAGTTTTCTTGTCTGGCCACTGGTGAAACACAGGGACACTTCCTTTGGAACTCCAGAGTGTGTCAGTGGGCCAGGGCTTCCAGCACCCAACGGTCGGTGGAGATGGACTTACACACGCCAATGAAGTTCGCCAGCTGGCCTCCCACCGGGGAGATCACGTGGGGGCCCGACGTCACGGCCGGTTCAGTCCTGCTTCGTCGTGGACAACTCACTTTGGGGGCACTGGCGACGACGATGACTTCCTCCGGCTTTGCTGCAGCCCCTGTAGGCTTCTTGCGCCAAGGAACGGGATGGCTGATGATACGAAGAGAAGTTTCCACCGAATCCTTTGGAGCCACCATGGGACTTGCCTCCGGAGGCCCGAAAGGACACTGTTGGAGTGTGCCCAAGTCCCGAGCCGTCTCGGTGTCTGCCTTGATGGCTTGCAGAGATTCATCCACTGTCTTGCCGAACAAGTTGTCCCTGACCAAGGGCATGTCCAATACCCTTGTCTGGACGTCCTGACGGAAATTGGTGGCCTTCAGCCAAACACACCGACTAAGGCAATGCTGTTGCCCATCTGGCAGAAGCCGGTTTCAGCGATGTCCGTGGCTACCGTGATGGCATGGTCCGATGCCACTTCGCCTTCTTGTAGGATTTCAAGGTCCTCCACTCTCTTGCCGTTCGGAAGGAAGTCCATGAGAGGGGCGATTTTAAACAAAATCTCCCTTTCGTAGTGGGCAACGATGGAGAGAGCGATCGGAGGTACTTCAGAGCCTGTATTTCCTCTTGTACCGGTCTCTCTTTTCCGGGGCCGAGGACGGGTTCTTCAGGAGAGACAGCCCTTCGTCCCAAATGTTGTCCAACAGCGGGATCGAGAGCACAGACTTCCTATTCTCTCAGTGCTGATAAAGGAATCCCTCCTTCTGCTCCTCGGGGTTCAGCTGAAAAAGCTCTCCGGCCTTAGCGATGATGGCGTGGAACAAACCAATTTCGTCGGGTGGAGAAGCCCGGGGTAACGGCGACAGGACGTTGATTCCGTCGTCGCCCGTCCACGTCGTGTCAGTCTCGTCCCTCTGCAGAGGGGATGGAGGTGAAGGATGGCAAGGTGGAGGTGGATGGACTCGTCTCCGCTTGGGCAGAGGGTCCCGAGGGTCCAGGCGCCGCTGGATCGCCCGCCGGACATTCATGTCCTCATCTCTGAACAAAGGGTGTGCAGGGCTTGTAGGATGTCCGCCGACATGTCCGTCAGTGGTGGCAGTGGTTGCGACGGGAGCATCGGCAGCAGCGTGGTGTCCTCCGGTTGCTCACACTCCTGCCGCCCCTCGTCAGTTCCCTCGTCGCTTTCCACATCTGCCTCGTCGGGGTCCTTCCCGAAGGACCTGGCCTCGACAAACTTCTTGTCAAGCACTGTCTTCAGGCCCGAGAACAACTCCTCAGAGAATTGCGAGTCCAGTAGGACTACCGTGCCCCGCACCCCCTCTTCTCGGCCAGGGGCGACTGCCTCAGGGAGATGATTGGCATCGCCTTCACAGGGTTCTTTTCAATGGGCAGGAAAGACTATTCCCTCCGAGTGGGCAGGGAACCTCTTGCCTTGGTGGTCGTCTCCACTGTGACCGCATCTGCGGTCTTCGCCAGGGACGCTACCACTCCCTCAATTGATGCCTTAGCCTGGTGAACCTGGGCCTTCACGACCGTGGGCGCATCTGAGGCATTCACCGCGGGGAGAGGGTCAACGCCTCGCTCTCCCTTGGCTTTCTCCGTCAGAGTCGATCGGGCCTTCTCCCGAAGCTTAACCGGGTGGTCCGACTTACTTTTCTTGGCCGAGCCGGAGCATTGGCTCGCGATTGACGGCGTCAGCGATGCTGCGCCCGGCCTGGCTGCCGCGGAGCCCATACCAACAGCGCTCCCGGTGCACGCAGACTTGCAGAGCTTTGTCTTATGTTGGGCCCCCGTCACCAGAGCACCCTCAAAGGTCTTAGAAGACCACTCAGATTTTCTCTTGGGAGAAACATGCTGCCGGGACTCGCCTGCCGCCGGGATCTTTGTCTGGAGCCCGTCGGTGAGACAATTGCGACGGTCCTTCATGGTGCGTGGCACCATGTCCTTGTAGAACGCACAGGGCACCTCCACGTGCGAGCTGTCCGAATGTAGGCAATAAAGGCACAGGGAATGCCCATCATCCAGGAAGATGTTCCGCAGCCCGCATCCTGTGCAGATTCTGAACAGAGGCGTTGAGTCTCCTTTATCCTCAGCCATGTCCATGCGCTGTAGGCCTCCACGAATCTTCTAGAATCCTCCAAGAAGTGGATTCGATGAAAAAAAAAACCCTTGACGGGGGGGGTCCCCGTTAGTCGGTTGATGGATCGATGGCACTTGAGGCTCGAAAAATAGAGCAAAACTCAGAAAAATCGCAAAACGCAGTAAAAGCTATAGCATGAGGACTCCCAACACTTGCACGTGCGGTAAAAATCTGAAGATGGATGCCAGAGGAGGGGCTTACGTAGAGGGCAGTGATTGACTGGCGGCAGTATCACCCAGAGACCAGTGATTGGTTGTTAGGAGAAAGACAGTTCAGAAACGAAACAAACTGATTTTTTTCTTTACAGAGGATTCCCAGCCTGACGACGGGGAATATTCATGAGCCTGTTGTGATGCCAGAAATGCACTGGAGGGACAGGGCCTCCCGGTCCTTGTCCTGTAGTCCTTTTTCATTTATGTTCTGTATTGTTCTCTGCCCAGGAGTCCATGTGGGACTCCTGGCAGTGCAGCTCTTCCTGTTTTTGGTTTGGTGTACAGACCCATGGGATACCCTTATGGCACCCATGGGTGGGGGTACAACCCTGTGCCCCTAGTTTAAGTTTTTGGGCACCTGTGTGTGAATCACAGAGCAGGGTATGGGCTGGTGGCAGCTCCATGCTCAATTTGACAGATGCTCTGTGTATCCTCCATTTTGGGATACCCAGGCCCTGCCATTGGAATCAGTTGATTCCTGATGGGAAACAAGATGGCCCCTCTGGCCTCTTGCTTTCTATTGCCTGTTAACTTGTTTTCCCAAAGTCCTGGGAAGCCCTGACTCTGTCCCTTCCCTCCAACTGGCTGTTGGGTTGAAGTTCCATATATGGTGCGTTGTGAAGTCCAGGCCAGACTGGCTGGAGTCTTCCCAGTGACGGTATGTTGTGGGTATACCCTGTGGGTGGGACCTGGGTGAATGGACTGTGTGACCAATATGCACTTGTTGTGGATGCCTGGTTTCTAGTATGAAGTACAGTGACTGAGACAGCCCTGCCCGCAACTGGTATGAATGCAGTGTGGAGTGTTGAATGGCTGGGTACTTGTCCCAATACACATTCCTTGTTGTGAGTGTCTGAGAGGGAGGAGAATGGCCTGAATGCCCGATTGGTTGATTGACTGCTGAATGTCCTTCTGAGTGATTGGTTGCCTGAGTGTGACCCAGCAGAATGAATGAGAGATCAACTAGTAGATCTGTGGGCCTCTCACTGCTAGAAATTGTTCAGAAGTTGAAGTTGAAACTGACGCTTAATCTCAAAGCCAAGCCTGAAGACGAAGTTTCACTGCTGTCTCTCTTCACCGAAATCAGAGCCGAAAGCAGTCGAGACTGATCCAAGAAAGGACCTGGTTAGGCGCCCTCTTCCCGTGCTCCGAGGGACCATAGAGCACCGCTAACCTTCGCCAAAGTTCCCCGGAAGTCGGACCCTCGACAGGTTGCCGACCAGAGACTGGAACTGCAGAGGAGAATGAACATAAGCACCGGACATTCCATCCACCGCCGTCGACTAGGGTTTGCAGGGTTGCTGTTAAGCAGAATCCTCTGCAGTACCCTTAGGAAACACTACATCTATAGGTAGTAGTAAAATTTCACCTTTTTGTACAAGCCTGTACTACACAGTTATAGTGGTAGCAGTAGCGGAGCAGCCAGACTGATCTCAAGAGCAAATGAGCAGTAATAGGGATTACACCAAGGACTACAATTACTGTGACTCAAACACTGACTCAAGGTTTTTGATTAAAAAATAGAAGTACATTTATTTTTAAACCATCTGTCCACAAACACTTCACTTCTATTAAACAAAACCACACTCTAAATATACCACACACAAGCAGTTCCTTTGGTTCAGGTCAATTCAAGTTAAGTACATTAGGATTTGACAGACTGGTGTTGTAAAACAAAAGACGTTACCGGGGGTTAAGCAGCGCTCACTTTTTGACAGAAATGACAGTTCGGCCTTACGAAAGAAAAGCGTACCTGCGTGGAGAATTGTATTCGTAGTCAAAACACATTTAGCACATTGAATAAAAACCAATGAAAAGGGGATAATAATCCTAGGCAATACTTTCGTCAAGGCATTTGAATCAGAGGACGTATTCTAAGAGACAGATAAAGTCAGTAGGCCTGTGCCAGTGTCAAATGGAGCAGGGCTCTTTTGTCGAGGATCACACGATTAGAACAGTTCCGAGATTAACGTTGCCAGGAGTACTTTGATATTGTCAAAGGGAGGCAAAGTTATAAGAGGGAAGAAAGGACAATCCTTTGGTAAGAAAAAGGGTTCACCCAGATTCCTCAAGGTCGGATGGAGAGAACAACCAAAATGGACACATTACCTTATTCGAATGAAGAAAGCTGGTGCCACAGCAGTTGTTCCTGCAGACTCACGGTTCCTGAAGCTTCAGTCGTGGGGACAAGAAGGACGACGTCCTCTTCTGATGACGATCCGGACCACTACAGCTTCGTGCAGCGATTTCGACCCAGGAGAGGATTATCTGGCTGTAGAAAGTTGAGCTGGTTGATCCCACCAGGCTCAAGGGAAGACGACTCCGGACTGGATCTTCTGTCGTTGAAGGGTACATAGCTCAGGACTGCAGCAGGGCTTCACCTGGACTCGAAGTTGCAGCAGCCGTCTTCTTCTCCGCTTCTCTTCGGTTCTTGTAGTTCCAGTGGCGACTGACTTCCAGCCCAAGAGTCCTGCCTTTTATGCCAAAATTCCCCATTCATACAGCCTGGCTGTCAATCACACAGCAGGGGGGGGGGGTGTCCAGCCCAGACACCCACCGAAGCCAATGGACACAGAGTGCAAATTGGGTCTCCAAGGAGACCCTGTGCACGGGGTTACTAAACCTCTCCCTCACATTCAGCCCACCTAGACACCCAGACGCCAAAGGAGGGCTTCTTTGCAGAAGCCTGCCAAAGGACGGAGAACAAAAAAGGCAAACATGGTTTGCCGCGCCAAGTAAAACACAAGAAGGATGTTAACACAAAGAAATGGCGACTAAACCCGACCGGAGCCAAAATCAAGTATATTTGGTCAAGCGGGTTTATGTTCGAGGCTAACATAATAGCCTAAAACAGAACCATGTTTATACACTATAATCGTGGTAGAAAAGTAGGGGTAGATACTACAGCCACCAGCCAAGTCTTAGTGTTAAGGGAGCGAAACAAGGCTCCAGGAGGTACAGACAAAAAGGGATCAGAGTTATCCCTTTCCAATACTACATGTAAGATGGGGTGTACTGGGTCTGCAGGTTAAATGGCTAAATAAAGAAAATGGCAACTTTACCTGTTTCTGGGGGACAGTAGTCAGCCCCCGAAAAATGGAGTCAGTGGGAAGTCTTAGAGACAACCCTGTATCACTGCACTGAAGGTGCTGTGTAACACAAAAAGTTGGGATCATGGAGTGGTGTGGCTCCAGAGCCCAAGATCACACAAAAATTAGAAATACACATGGCAAAACACATGTAAGAGTGGGAAAAAGGTTCACACTCTTACCAGGTGGAAATAAATAAACCCCAGAAATCCAGCAAAGCTGCTGAGGGACTCACTAGGTAAGGGAAATCAGCCATAAATGAGAATTCTCCCTAACAGCTGTAAACGCTGGAGGCCCGTCAAAGCCGTGTTGCCGAGAAGCAGGGACCGCTTGAAGCTGTGCCATCGACGACCGGAGCCGCAACGCTCCTTAGCCTAAGACTTTTGATTCACGAACATGCTTGCCCGCACCGCTGCCCGTCTTATCCCGTCGGAGAAGGCCAGGCCGTCGACGCGCAGAGGAGCATCCGCTGGTGGGTTTCCCGCCACCCAAAGATCATAGACGCGCCGGATGACTCAACGCCCTTGCTGGGCCACAGTTCTTCAAACTCTTTGCGGTCCTGAACTATCGACATTGAGGTGCCCCGCACGCCTCTTCCTTGCAGGACGTCTTTGCTCTGTCGTCCACGAGCACCTGTGGGAACGGAAGCTGTCGCCTCGACCCAGAGTTCATTTTCTTCGAGGGATCTCGACGATCCACCCCAATGTACCTGGAATAGCTGATTTCGACGACGGGTCGACGACTGATCCTTCTTGAGCGGCTCCCTTGTCATCGAAATCTGCTATTCCAGGTACATTGGGGTGGTAGAAACATTATAGAAGGAAATAATACTAATTGAACAATATATGGACTGGGCTTGTAGTAAATCTTTATTTTACAGGTTGCCAGGTGGGGGGGGGGTGGGGGGGGGATCTCCACACAGAACTGTGTCTAACGGTAGAAGCCAGTATTCTGCCAATTGTTCTAACCAACTGCTTTCCCTCCTATATCTATTGTTGGTTACCTTTATTAAGTGAATTGTGTGACATTTGACCAGAGTATAGTTGATGCACTTTAATGAGATCTGATAATAATTGTGGTACAACTTAGACCTGTATATATTTGCCATTGTAGATTTACTGAGCACCAACTGAGTTATTGTGATTGTGTATATAACCTTGAACCTTAATTATATAAAGATTGTTTAAATTAATAGTGTGGGGACATTCCTTTGTGGGGGGCTTGGGGACTACACTGTACTTAAGAACCAGCCTGCATCACCTCCTGAGAAGTTACGCCTTGATTGCTCGACTACGTTACCAATAATCGAGAATCTTGGCTGGGCTCATCTGTGACTCTCCTCTGCCATATAGAGAGCAGGAGTAGACACCCCCCTCCAATCTTTACACATGTGAATCCATGCCAGACCCCATGCATGCTGGAGAACCACCCTTTCCCAGCTGCAATTTGGCCCTTTTCTCCTCCCCCACCACCCTCTCTACCTGTGGTGGCCCCCAGGGCTCCATCCCTTGGCCCTGGCTCTTCAATATCTATCTTGCCCCTCTTGCTCATTTGATCTGCTATCCTCATTTCCAGTGCTATGTCCGTGACACAGCTTTCCTTCAAACTACGCTCTCCTTCCTCCTCTTTCTCTCTCATCCCTGATGATCTGTCTGCCATTCAGGCATAGTGTTCAGCAATCTATCTCTGTCTCAATGCCAGTAAGACTGAGATCCTCCTCACCGGGACACTTGTGAACTCTTTTCATCCTTTGGCCACCCTCTTTTGGCCCTCTAACCTCACCATCTTTTGATGACAAAAACCTCAGATTCAGCTTTGACCCCCTTCTTCGGGGGCAGATCTCTCTCGGTGTCTGGTGCCTCCCTTTGAAACAGCCTCCCTGCACCTCTCCAATTTGAGCAGGAACTCCAAGTTCAGGAAACTGCATACAACTCTGCTCTTCTCTACCTCTTTCCCATCCTTGCTAATCACCACCCTGCCACAGTGACAGGTGGCCTGATCCTCAGGAATCTCACAGGCTCTCAGGCCCACCCATCATTACCAGCACCCCCCACCCCTACTGCGTTACCATGCGGGGCCCCTGCCTGGTTGCTCCACATACCACCCTTGAGGGCTGCCTATACTAGCACTTAGCCTGAGGTGCTCCTCTGGCTCCCCTTAGCACTTACCTCTTAGGGCCCCCCTCCTGCATTTGACCACTACTCTACTCCCCTTTCCATTCCCCTTCCCTGCACTTATAAATGCACTTACATGGCCGAATGCCACAAGGCCTAGTAGGACCACAAATGTAAATCTATTATTTTTGCTTTTTGTTTCTTGCCACCGTTATTTCCCCTGTTCCCCTCCTATTTAGCCTTGTGGCCCTATGAAACAATTCTATTGTATGAAACACCTTACAAATGAACAATAAAAAAGAAAAATATGAAATATTTAATGCTACAGATTCAACTCTGGTGGCTATTCACCTAAAGCCATCTAAACAGAAATAATCTGTGGGTATGAAGTATCAACTATAAACTTTTTACTGGAAGGCTGTGTTTATAAAGGACGATGAGTGCATCTACACTGCATGAATTTAGAGACACACTGGTGTAAAGGTGCTTCAGTCGCCTCCCATACCATTATTAACATATCAGCAATAACAAAGTATGCAGTGACATAGGAGTATATGAAGGACACAGTTATGCAGTGAAAAATAGCTGTGCAACAATACAAAATCTATCAGATATTGAATGCTGGTCTACATTAAAGGTGATACACTAGAGTAAGCTAAAAGAGTAAAAGGTAAAGGCAAGTTATTCTGATGGAGTGCCACACTACACTCACCAAAAGGCTCCCTGCAGACGTTCGTCCAGAAGTGGATGAGGAAAGGCTGTTCGGATGTGTGGATGCAGTGCTAAAGAAGGGGGCAGACAAATAAGGAATTAAAGTTGATTCAAATTGAAAAACAGTCATTTTCGCCATCTATCAAGATCTGCAACTCAAACACCTTATGTTCACCCTCTTCTAATTCCTGGAATGTGGGCCCCAGAAACATTACCTCCACTAGATGGGTTTCTGAAACGTACATATTACGCCACTAATTAACTGCTGTACTGATTCTCTAATTCCTTTTGTTCCATAAAAGTGGGAGGTCGCCCAGATAAGTAGAAGAAAATTCTAGAATTCATGTGCAGAGTGAAAGTCAGAGCACATTCATGGACATGCCCACTAAGCTATACTGCCAAGTCACACTACCCTCAAAGAGCTTGACTAGACATCAGTGTCTTTTACCTGCTCACCAGAATAGGGAAACATCTCAGAATACGCAATAGGGCCGATTTTGAACATCCATAATAACGGCATGTGAGCAAATTGTCACAGGTATCTGGTGTGAGGGATGATCTAGCAGTGGTCTCAGATAAAGTAGTAAACGTGCTGTAGTGGTGGGCAGTCAAATATGTTAAAGGGTAGACCTTTTGTCAATCCGCCAGTGCATAGGAACAGGTTACTTCGCTGCAACTGTTGTTCTCCAGCATGGGTCTGAATTCTCCTCCGGCAGCCACAGGCCTCTTGCGTGGAGACCTCCGATGTGTGCGCCACATCATTCCAAGGAGACGTCCGTCATGACCGTCTCCTGATGAAGTGGGGTCTGGAAGTCTGTGCCCGCCGACAGAGGCGCGGACACCCCACCACTGTATTGCTCGACGGAACGAGGACAAGATATCTCTCGATGAGACAAAGCTTCCAGATACCTGGATCCAACAGGCGTCGAGGTACTCTTGCAGTGGCCGCATCCGCAGCCTGCACAGACGAACAAGGTATATGCACGACATCAGGCCGAGAAGGGATTTGATGGACCTCACCCTTACGATCTTCAGGGTCAACAGCTGTAGCACCTTGCCCAGGATGGGCGCTATCCTCTCCTCCGACAGATGCCAGGCACTACACTGTGTTGAGTCGAGACCCCAGAAACAGTGCGTCTTGCGATGGCACCAAGCAAGACTTCGCATAGTTCACTGAGAACCCCAGCTCTGTCAGCAGCTGGACGGTTTCCGCCGTGTGAGCGACAGCGATCTCCCTCGATTTCGCTCGGATGAGCCACTCGTCCAGGTAGGGGTGAACGTGGATCCTTCGTAGAACAGCTATGCTGCCACTGGCGCCAGGCACTTGGTGAAAACCCTTGGTGCTGACGTTAATCCGAAGGGAAGGGCCTTGAACTGATAGTGCTTGTTAGGCAGAATCCAGTGCATTTCCCTTAGGGAGCACTACACCAGATTAGGACTACAGGTGAGAGCAATACATCCCCTTTGGTATCCGTCTGTACCACAAAGATTTAGTTGGTAGCTGTGGCTGAGCAGTCAGACCTATCTCAAGAGGGAGATGAGCAGTATTCAGGGTTTACACAATAGGTCTACTGTACTATTGTAAAAGGAAACACTGACCAAAGCTTGGTACTTAAAAAGTATATATATATTTATTTTATACACTTCTAATAAAACACATGTATCACAGTCATCAAGCAAGTTAAATTAAGTCAAAGGAAAAATATACACACTCCCAAGTTGAATTGTAGACCAAGTGAACCACAGTGAAAACTGGCAAAACGACACAGTGAAAACTACACACAAGGGAGCCTCTAACAATTCGTCACAAGGGAGGGAAAAGACATGTTATCTAGAAATAGTTTCTCATACACCCTAGCAACACGTCCCATCAGTTTGTGAACCAGTTCAGCAAGACAGTGCATCAGCATAGGCAATACTTAAAATGAAAACTGAGCAAAATGGCATTTCACAGTGTTTAAGGATGGGAAGGAAAGGGTAGTTAAAAGAAATAGGTGCACCAACACAGTTCTTAGTGAGAATCAATCTAAAGAAAGCAGATCTAACAAATGTGACCAGAGTCTGTAGGCCTGTGCCAGAGTCAGTGGTACAGGGCAAGGGCCCAGGAGCAAAATGTTATGTTCTTATAGCTGCAGTCAAGTCTTTGGTTAACGAATTTGAAAAGGTGGTTGCAGAAGTTGAAGACAATGTTAAGAGAGGGGGCGGCCAACCCAACAGGTAGGTAAAGGATTTAAAACACCTTCAGTGCTACCGCGAAGAAAGGGCAGCCTGGCGGAACAATGTACCTTTAAAATGAAGTGGCTCCTGCGGTGGCGCTTGTTCCTGGTAGTTCCTCCAGTTCGGGTGAACCAGCAGAGACTCTCGTCATGGAGGAAGGTTCGAGTTACTGCACTACACAGGGATGAAACCAGCCATGGTGCTGCCCGACGAATAAAAGGTAAATCCCTTTAAATTGCGATCCGGGTGGACTGGTGCCTGGCTATCCGGCCTCCGAGTACAGGGTACTGGTGATTCGAACAAGACAGGTCCGGGGATGCGATCCTTGTCTGGTTCTCCAAGACCAGCGTATGCAGTGCTGAAAGTATGTCCACCGAGAGGTCGCTAGGAGGTACCTGAGGTGGGGGTGGCAGCTGAGGTGCATGCGGAATACACCGCTGGGGCACTGGCTGGGAGCCCAGACCATTGTCGCCTTGTTCTTCCTAGACGGTGTCCTCGCTGTCGTCACCTTCGTTGGCGTGCTCGTCTTAGTGCCTGCTTCCTAAGTTTCCCTCCTCCTGGATGGTTTGCAGAAAGGTGAGCTCCTCAGAGGAGATATCCTTACCCTGGAGGGCCACTGCACCCCCTTCCCCTTTGCTTCCAGCGGTGAAGGTCTCGGTGGAGATGACGGGCATCCTCTTCTCCAGGGTTTTCTTTGTGGGTCGGAACACAGCCTCCCTACTGGCTGGGAGGAAGGGACACCCTGGTCTTAGGGGTCGCGTCCTGCGGGACCTTCTCGGCGGCCTTCGTCAGAGACGCTGCCACCCCCTCGAAGGAAGGCTGGGCCTTCGCAGGGTGCACCTGGGCCTTGACGGTCAGGACCAGAGCCGTGTCTTGCTTGTTCTACTCCTTAGAGGGAAGGGTCTGAAACCCTGCTCCCCCTTGGATTTCTCCTGTAGGACGGCCTTGGGCCTCTACTCGAGTTTGCCAGGAAGGTCCGACTTCCTCTTGGCTGAAGATCCTGAGCGTTGACTGGTGACGGACGCTGGAGAGGTCAAACGCGCCCTGGCACCAGAGGAGCCGGTCACAGCGGCGCTCCCAGTGAGAGTCGAATTGCGGTGCTTAGACTTCTGTTGCACCCCTGCGGGACGGGCGCACTCAAAAGGTCTTAGAAGCACACTCAGCCTTCTTGGAACTGGGAGTGGCATGCTGCTGCGACCCACCCAGAGCAGGGGCCTTGGCCTATAGCCACTCGTTCAGCCGCCTGTGCCAATCCTTTATCGTGCGTGAGGACATCTTCTGGCAAAATGCACAATCGTCTTGTGCGCCGGATACAGGCAGTAAAGGCATTCGAAATGCTTGTCTGAGAAGGCATTCCTGCGAGCCGCAGCTGGAGCAGATCTTGAACAGGGGAGCTGAATCCTCCTTCTCCTCCGACATGGTCCACATGGCGTAGGCCAGAGAATCTTCTGGAAGCCTCCGCAAAGAAAATTCGATGAAATTCGCCCTTGAGGGGGCGCTGAAGAAATCCGACAACGGGTCCCGGTTAATCTGATGGTTTGATTGATGGTGCACAATGCCCGATTGACCGTAAAATAGAGAAATATTCTTCAATAAATCGGTAAACGCAGTAAAAGCTTTGAGAGCTAAACACGAGGATTCCCAACACTTGAAAATACGGTACAAATCTGGAGATGGCTTCCACAGGAGGAGCTTAGGTAGAGGGCAGTCATTGGCTCGGGGCAGTATGACCCAGAGCTCAGGGATTGGTTATTAGGAGAAAGACAGTTCAGAAATGAAACAAACTGAGTTTTTCTTTACTGAGGATTCCCAGCCTGATGAAGGCGAATATTCATGAGCATGTGAATCCATGCCAGACCCCATGCTGGAGAACTTGGAACTGCAGTCCCTGCAGCGCTTGAAGCCAGACACCTTGGTAGTGGACATGACTTCGAGTGACCAATACGTCGATTTGAAAGTTAACGCATTGAGAGTGGTTCCTCCAACAGCAGAAACAAGGAACTGAGGTACGGGGCGTAGTAACAGCAGATGACAAATGTCTTCACGTCCGGTGCAGACGACGGAAGCATCGAGGCAGGACGGAATAACAGCTAAGTCTAGGTGCACTATGCTCCCCCCTCACATCCCCCTCCCCGACTAAACATTTTCAAAGCAGCTGACGCTGGAATGGATATCTATCTGATGAGGAATCTGTGGGAGAAAAGCAATCCCTTGAATATAGATTTTGAAACAATATTTCTGCTTCAATGACAAATAGATTCCAACAGTGGCAGCCATATCACATTTACTTCAAACATCCATTTAAGCAAGTGAGAATCAATTTCTTGAGCTACTGGTATCCTGGTTATTTAATTGCCTAGCCTGAACGTCCCTTTCCTCCTTTGTTCATGATCATCATAGAAGCTGCCATTGTTTTTTTCCCCTCTACCTGTTCTGCTGAGAGTTGGCAGGACGCTCTTCATTATGACTCAAGCTGTGTGTTGTTGAATGCTGACCGACAGTGGTCAACAAAGTAGGCGAAGTAAGTGTATCATTTACAGGCGTGAGACTTTGCGTGGCTGTGGACTCCGATATCACTGCCGAAGGCGCTGCAACACCTATGACAAATTATAAATTACATTAGAGCAGAATGAGATTGATCAAACAGAATAAACCCATGAACACAAATCTTATATACAGGTTACTAAAACAAAGTGCATTACTCCTGTATAATTGTTTGCAGGTGTTAGATGTATTTTTTGAGTGAAATTATCTGCACAAGCGAGTCCCCCCCAGCACCTTTTGCTGGACTCTTGTTTTTTTTATCTATTCTCCTCAGTGAATCGGAACCTTTTTCCACACTCATTCTTCTACTCTGCACTAAGAAACCAGTTTTACCCATTTTTGGTACTCATTAATAGTAAGGCTTTCCCTCCATGTTTTCTGGAACCTACATTTTATTATTGCAGCACAAAGCACTTTCTCTGCAGTGTAGCTGGAAGCTCCTTGAGCTTTCCCTTATAGATTACCTGTGTTGACTCCGGTTAGCAGGGCACAATTGTGTCCCTAATGTATATTATTTTGTGTGATAAGCACACCCCCACCTTAGGTGGAGTGATGAGGGGGAAACATTGTCCCCCTTTTCTCAATTGTCCAGTAACTTAGTTACTGTTACAAGTTCAACTGATAGCGTGGTGGTAGTGTACCTTTTTGCACAACATTTTGTGGACTTTTAATCTGAGGCGGTCTTTGCAATTGCGGTAGGAGGTGCAGGACGCTGCATTTTCCTTAACTGGTGAATTAACTTTTTGAAGCCCTCTTCATGATGACTTGTTCTTACTTGAGCCTTCTTCTACCTGCCTGTGTGGGTGAGGTCTTGTCTTTGGTGGGCTTTGCTTGGAAAGCTCAGCACGGCTCTCAGAGTGCCTGAAAGGACAAGAAGTAGGGGAGGTAACCAAAACTCCCCCTGGTCTTTGGTCTTTATCAAGCAGTGTGCCTGCCTTGAACAAGTTTGAACTGGGAGGCTGGCTATCCTGCTGGTTCAGCTGTTTGGAAGTTTTTTCTTTAAGGCCACCTTTAGGACTTTATAAGACTCTACTTAGCAACAGAGAGCTCCAACTTCTAGTATAGGCCTGTACAACCCAAGGTAATGGTAGCAATATCTTGAGGGAGAGAGGGTTGTAAGGAAGGTACAACAAATTTGTAGCATACATATGGTCCAAAGAAACATGTTTACACTAGAGTTATATATAAATACTGGAAAATATATATGGGATACATTATTCACCGTAATCGTATTTCTGATGCTTTTATCTGCTTAGATTCACATGCTGTGCATAGGTCGACATCTAGTGGAAGCTCCAGAGTATTAGAGTTTTTTTATTCATTCGTAAAAGGGACTGTGATGCTGGAAATGCATTGGAGTGACAGGGCCTCCATGTCCTTGTCCTTTAGTCCTTTTATCATGTGTGTTCCGATTTATCTTCTGCACAGGAGTTCATGTGGGACTCCTGGCAGTGCAGCTCTTCCTCTTTTTGGTTGGGTGTACAGACCCTTGTGATACCCTTATAGCACCCATGGGTGGAGGAACAACCCTGTATCCTTAAGTGTATTTTTTTGGGCACCTATATGTGGCCCACAGAGCAGGGTATGGGCTGGTGGCAGCTCCATGCTGAATTTGACAGGTGCTCAGAGTATCCTCCATTTTGGGATACCCAGGCCCTGCCATTGGAATCAGTTGATTCCTGATAGGAGACAAGATAGCCCCAGCAGCCGCTTGCTTTCTATTGCTTTTTACCCTGTGGGTACGCCCTTGGGGTGGGACCAAGGTGAATGGAATGTGACCAATACGCATTTCATGTTATGGGCGTCTAGTATCTGGTATGTGACAAAGACTGAGACAGCCCTACCCCAAACTGGTATGAATGCAGTGTGGAGTGCTGAATCGCTGGGTACTTGTCCCAAAACACATTCCTTGTTGCGAGTGTCTGAAGGAAGGAGAATGGCCTGAATGCACCATGAGCCTGATCAGCTGCCTGCCTGCATGAATGCTCTTCTGAGTGATTGGTTGCCCGAGTGTGACCCAGCAGAGTGAATGAGAGACCAAACAGTATATCTGGGGACCTCTCACTGATGGAAGTCGTTCAGAAGCTGACTTGTTGCTTAACCTTTAAGCCCAGTGGAAGAAAGAATTGCTGCTGCTGTCCTTGTGCCAATCTGAAAGCTGCTGTGCCTTCAAGGAACTGTTCCAAGAGAGGACCTGGCTAGGAGACCTCTCCCCGAGCTACGACGGACCATCGTGCACCAAAGCGCCCTGGAAGTCAGTCCTCGAAAGGCTGCTGACCGGAGACTGGGACCGCTGCGGAATCACGAAGCAAAGCGCCCGGACATTGAAGTCCATCATCGTCTACGACAATCATAGTCGACCGGAGCCGCAACGCTCCATTGCCCGAGAACCCTTTGAACAAAGGACTCCCTCACTCATCACCGACAGCCGCTTTGTCCCGCCGGAGAAGGTCAAGGCTGCCGACACGCTGAGGAGAATCCGCCAGTGGGTTTCCTGCCACCCGAAGAGCACAAAGACGCCGACGCACTTGCTGGGCCAAAGTTCTTCAGTAATTCTTTGCAGCAACGAACTATAGTCGTCGAGGTGCACCGCACACCTCATCTTTGCAGGCCGCCCACGACCGATCGTCGCCGAGCACCGCCACGACTGAAGCTGCTGCCCCGACGCCGTTCACCTTGTTTTTCGTGGGATTTTGACGATCTGCGACTCCTGCCTTAAAGGGGGTCACACAAGAAGGATCCATCGACGACCTGACATCAAACTCTGCTAAACCAGGTACCTTGGGACGGTAGAACTTTTATAGAATGAGATGAGACTTAGACAATATATAGACTGGGCTTGTGTTACATCTTATTTACAGGTTGCCCAGGTGGGATGGGATCCTCACACAGAACTGTGCCCGACGGTAGGGGCCCAGTATTCTGACAATTGTCTAAACCCTTGCTTTCCTCCTATATCTATGGTCGATACCTTTTACTATATTGATTTGTATGCTATTTTAACTGAGTACAGTTGATGCAATTAAATGGAATCGAAGAGTAATTGTGGTACTACATAGAAAACTATATATATTTACCATTTTGGATTAACTTGAGCATAAAGTGTGTTATTGTGAATGTGTACATAACTTGAACCTATTTATATAAAGAACTGTGTTAGCACTAACAGTGTGTGGACATTCCTTTGTGGGTGATTGAGGACTACATTATACTTAAGAACCAGCCCGCATCACCTCCTGAGCGCTTAAGCCTTGGTTGCTCGTCCAAACTACCACATCGAGAACCTTGGCTGTGGTGCTCTGTGCTCCTACTCTATCATATAGAGAGCAGGAGTACAGATACCCCCTCCAGTCTTTACAGGGACGTCGACAGGGCGTGCCAGTAATACTATCCCTAGTGTGACATCTACTCTAGCCATGGTCCTTCATGTGTCGAGGTCCCTCAGATAGTTTTGTTTCTGACATGAGGTAGCATGAAGTTTAGCTTGAGTACAGGTGCATCCAAGCAGATATATATTAGACAAGCTCATAAAGCATCCATACACCTTCTCTCCAAGGGGAGTAAGGGTGGGCGCATGTTAATCTAAGCAAACAAGCATCAGAAATACGATTACGGTGAGTAATGTATCCCTTCTGAGGCTTGTGGAATCTGCTTAGATCACATGCTGTGCATAGATTAGTGAGCAGTGTTAGGAGAAGGTGGTGGTGGGTTGGGAGAAGGTTCACTGGCAAACAGATGTTTTAGAACCGCTTGTCCCACCTGTGTATCTGTCTTGGAATGGGTGTCAATGCAGTAATGCTGAGTGAATGTATAGTAAGCTCTATGTAGCTGATTTGCAAATACTGTCTAATGGGATATTTGCAATAAAAGTCAGAGTACCTCTTTGTGCAGTGAGCCCTTGGCGTGAAAGGCAGTGTCTTGTTTGACAGAGAATAGCACAGTTACATGCATATGACTATCCATCTGGAAATGCAGTCTCCTCCTCTGCCTGGGGCTACAGAGACAAACAGTTGGTCTGTTTTTCTTAGCGGTATGGTCTTGTTTACATAGTAAAGGACCACCCTTCTTAAATCTAGTGTGTGGAGTTTTATCTCAGCTGAGCCTCTTGTTGAGTTCTGAAAGAAAACCGGTAGCTCAAGTGACTGGTTTACATGAAATTTAGAGATGAACTTGGAAAACCTAGGATGTGTACGTAAAACCAGTTTGTCCTTGTGTATGACAAAGAAAGGATCTTGCACTGACAATGCTTGCAATTCACTAACTCTTCTTATGGAAGTAATAGCCACTAAGAAGGAAGTCGTGCAAGTTAGGTATTTAAGAGTGGACTTTTGCATCGGCTCGAATGGGCCCCTCCACCCCCCATCAGCTTTGCGAGTACTACATTGAGATCCCATCCTGGCGGTGGGTTTGAAATTGGAGGGTGGAGTCTCTTTACTCCTTCCATGAATGCTTTCATGACTGGCACATTCCACCATAATACTGTAAGCCGATAAGGCCGCCAGGTGGACCTTTATAGTTGAATACTAACCCAGAGTCTAGCAAGTGGAGCATTTCATTTAGAATGTGGGATGGGGTACATTCTATGGGGTTTATTTGTTTGGACTGGCACCAAATTACAAATCACCTCAACAGGTCGAAATAACAGTGTCTAGTGTCTGGTTACATACACCTCTGTGGTAGGTTAAGATGTCCGAACTCTGACTTCAGAAGCCACGCTGCCAAGTTCGAGTGAGGGTGCACTGTTAATCCCCTGTGTTGAGTGAGTCTATGACCTTTGTGTCTAGTTGTCACTTGTGTTCCTCGGGTAGGTGATCTCTGCTCAATGAGTCAGCTAGAGAGTTGCGTTCCCCTGGAACGTGCTGTGAGGATAGGATTATTTTCCGAATGCCCATTTACAATTTTGTTGTGCTAGTTTGGACAGATTTGGGGAACGTGTGCCCCCTGTTTGTTGATGTAAAGCATTGCCGTAGTGCTGTCAGTGAGGCCTTGCACTGACTAGTTTGATAGGTGCATCTCGAATGCCTTAAGGGCCTTGAACAAAACTAGTAGTGCCAGCCGATTGACGTGGTTCTGCGCCATGGCAAGAGTCCACAGACCTTGTGCTGTGTGATGAAGGTGATGAGCCCCCCCCCCCACCCGGCGAGTGACGCGTCTGTCGTAACTATCGCCTGCACTTCTGGATCGTGGAAGGATTTCCCCTTCAACATATTTTCCTTTGTCCACCAGCAAAGGGTTTGTACCAGAGTTGGCAGAACGACCACTAGATCGTCCAAATGACCACATGACCGAGACCACTGTTTCGACCATTCCTGCATGGGTCGCATGTGCAGGCAGAACCAGGTAAATGCAAGATGCCATCATGCCTAGCAAATGCATAGCTTTGCGTACGCTTATCTGGCGGCCGGCCTGATGAGGTATTTGCAGTAACATAAATTTAACTCTTTCCTCTTATGGGAAGACTAACCCCTCTTTTGAGTCTATTACAGCTCCTAGGAACTGTTTGGTTGTGTTTGACACTAGCCTTGATTTTTTTCTAGTTTATTGAGAAGCCCAATAGAAAGGAAAGGTTGAAAGTTCCTTGAAAGTTTTGCCTGCAAATTTGGGGAGTCTTCTCTGTAATCAGCCCGTCTTCCAGGTAAGGGAACACTGGGATTGTTTCCCAGCACAGGTGCGCTGCCACCACCGCCAGTACCTTTGTGAATACCCTTGGTGCGGATGCTATTCCGAAGGGTAGCACTTTGATTTGGTAGTGCTGGTTTGCCATCTCGAACCGCAAATATCTTCTGTGCGCTGGGAACATTGAAATATGAAAATGGGCATCTTTCACATACAATGTTGCCATGTAGTCTTCCCTCTTTAGCAGGGGCGGGGGGATTACTTGTAGCGTAGTGATGCAGAACTTTTTAGGCTTTAAATAGGTGTTTGCAGGGCGTAGGTCTAATACTGGGCGCATTGGTAGATCTTTTTTTGGCACAAGGAAGTAGGTTGAATAAATACCCTTGATTACCTGGTTCGCCGGGAAAACTTCTATGGCATCCTTTTGGAGCAGCGTTATTTACTCAAGCAGGATGCATTGTTCTTCCTTCGAGTGAGTCTTTTGACACGGGGGAAGGTTCTGGGGTCGCTGGATTAGTTCCACCCAATAACCGCCAGCTACGGTGGATAGCACCCATTTGTCTGAGGTGATTCCCTCCCATGTTTGGGTTAAATATGAAACACGCTCTTTTAAGGGAGAGGCATGGGAGTGCACCTGAAGTGGGTAGTCACTGTTTTGGAGGTGTGGCTCCACTTCTAGAAGTGGAGGACCTCCCCCGTCCATGAGATCTGCGCTGCCACCTTTGGTAACCCTGTGAGGCATGGCTTTGATGGTTACCCCAGAACAATCCCTGATTTTGATTGCAGCCTGAACCCCTCTGAATTTTGTCCACGAACGCGACAAAAATTATTATTACGTCTTTGCACTGTGGGTTTATTGGTAAGCTGGCCCAAGGACTTTAAGGTGTCGTATTCCTCTTTAGGGCGTCTTCAACTGCCTTTCCGAAGAGGACGTTGGGCTCAATAGGCATATTAAGAAGCGTAGCTCGAGTCTCTAGCTTGAAGCGGGACTGGCACAGCCACGCATGTCTCTTAATTGTTCCTTCTGCAATAATTCTGCCTGCATTGTCAGCTTCGTCTAAATAACTTTTCAGAATGCAGCTAGAAACTGCTCTGCCTTCTACCGCTACCAGGGCCAATTGTGTCTTAAGGGGTTCAGGAGCTGAAGACAATTGCGGACACCTCATCCCATTAATGGCAATTATAACTCGCCAGAAGTGTGGTATTGTTAGCAATTCTCGCCGGAAAGGCAGCCCAAGAAGCTACTTTCCACCCCATAGTGAATAGTTTCTTACTTTCCTTGTCCCGTGGTGCCTCCAAAGAGGCTAAGGGTGTCCCAGCTCCATTTCTTGTTGTAACTACCCGAGAGTCTGGTTTAAGCTGTCCCCTGATTTGGACACATGGGGAGCAGGTGCAAGTGGATTTAGGTTGGCTGGCCTAAGCCCCGACTACCTGGCGCCTTCCAGGTTGCTGCTCTTTTTCCCTACTCAAGGAGCCCTGCAGCCCATTTTCCTTTGCAGATGGGGAGCAGGTGCAAGTGGATCTAGGTCACCTGGCCTAAGCACCACCCACCTTCTTAGCCCTGCCTCTTCCTTCCAACTCTTAGATCAAGGGTGTCTCGCCGAGGCATCCGAAGCAAAGGGCTGATGGAGAAAAGGGCAATTCCTGCTTGGACCAGGACGACGCAGGGCCCGACCCCCTGCTCAGACAGCAGATAGGCATGCACCAAGACGTGTTTACCCCTTCTGTCCCCACAGGTCATCCCCAACCCCTCCGGTCCCCCCCATGATGTTCCCTTGTGCTCCCCACCTTCTTGCCTGTTGTGCTTGAATCTTCTACCCTGCTCCTCCACAGCCTAATTTTGTAGGAGTCTGTCCCGATACATTCTGGTTTCACCGTAATCTTGTGGCCAATGCTGGATTTGATTTTTATGGACTTCATTGATTCACGGTGTGTCACCCTTTCTCAACTCTCATGCTGGACTTCCTTTGCATGTTGTACTCATGGTGGCCCTGAATCATGCTGTTCCCATTTCATCTTGTACCCTGGCTTGCAACATTATGTGTTACTATTGACTTCTGCAATTGTATTTGCTTTCCCCTCTTCCTTCTCCACTCTGACTGCTTGCGCTCTGTTCTCTCCTCCTACCTCCTCCCCTTACTTTCTTCTATGCACTTTATTAGAATTGTCCCTGGACCTAGTATGATAGCAATTTCGTTTGTGCCCCCCCCCCTCCTTCCCTCCCTATCTGAAATGTCATCAGGCCTAGTAGGATAGTAGCTTGTTTTGTTCCTCCCCTCAGTTTGTGCACCCCTTTCCCCTCACCTTTTGTTTTTGTCCCGCACTTCCAGAAATGTCATCAGGCCTAGTACAGTAGTCTCTGGTCTGTTTCCATTTCCTTCCCACTCTCCCCCTCCCTTTCTTATCTATGTCTTAGTTCTTGCACTATCTGAAATGCCACCAGGATTAGTACGATAGTTTCACATCCTTACTGTTCATGGCCTGTAGGAATGTAGGAATGTCATGGTATTTTCCCTTGTTCCCTCCCTTGAAGCGCTTTGAAACACATTACGTGTTAGCGCTATGTAAATAAACTATCATATAGAGAGGATCTGTGGTAGCATGGCGGAAGAGCTTCTCGATGAGTGGATTAACTGCCTGCGTGTAGTTAGGTGTCTCTAGAGAAGGCTGGATCCTCCGCTGGATAGATTGCAGGATGGGAATGAACTGCCTGACAGCTTTTTTTATCCCCTAAAATGTTCTCAAAGTCCTTGTCTTGTTGAGTTTCCTGTGTTTTTATCTGAAAATGCTCAGCTATATTGATGAGCATGTCGTTTTGTAGTGGCTGGTTGTCTATTGGTGAATCTGCTACTGGGGGGGGGGGCGGTCCTAAGGTGACATGAGAGGCTATGTTATACATATTATTCTCCTCATCGTCATAGTCCTGTTCTCTGCCCTCCTGAGCTGTGTAGATGTCTTCAGTGTTGGTATCTGGATCATGGTCCTGCTAGGATGGGATAGCCAGGGTATCAGGATGACACTTGTTAGGAGGGGGCTGAGAAGGGCCATCTGCAGGGGTTTGAGAACCAGAGGCAGCTGTAGTTGGAGGGGTGATTTGAAAGTTTTGGAAAAAATCTGGATTCTTTTCGAAGAAATTTGCTATAAAGGTCATCCTTTTCATGACAATATCCTCACATGTCCATTGGGCTGAGCTTGGAATGGACAGAGCCTAGTGGAAAAGCCTGACCTTGAAGTGTGACTGGGACATGAGGTGAGGGCTGTAACTTCCTGTGAAAGTGAATCTTTCTCCTTGTGTGGATGGGAATCACTCTCCCTGGGTGTTAAATGGGACCTTTATGAGGGGTCTTAGAAGAGTGCTTCTTGGACTCTTTCCCCTTCAGTAGGCGCTTAGGGATGTGTTTTTTAACCAGGTGGGCAATTCCTGACTGTCTTGAGATTTCAGCCGTCTTCGACGAGGCATGTCGCACTTCGGCTGTGGAGTGACCAGATGTCTCCTCAGCCGACGTGCGACTTTCGGCAAGGGATTTAGGCATGGTGTATGTGCTGTCTTTCGACGGTCGGGCCTGTATTACAGCGATTGGGACCTTGAGTGCCCAGAGGACAGGGATTCAGTGGACCTCTCCCTAGACGTTGTGTGTGGGCCCTTGGTCGACAAACGCGTCGAGTCATAACCCGTTAGGGAGAATTCTCAGACATTTGCCAACTCCTCTCTACCTTCGAGTCCCGCAGCAACTTTTCTGGATTTTGAGGACTTGAATAGGTTACCTGGAGAGAGCAAGACCCTTTTTCCCTCACTCTCTCATGTATTTTAATGTGATTTGGACACTGTCTCTTTTGGTTGGGGAGTCTGACAAACTCCATAGGCATCTTTTACATTGTGTCACACAGCACCTTCAGTGCAGTGGCACAGGGAAGTCTTCCAGATTTCCCAAAGGTTTAAATACCTTCGCTTGGATTAACTACTGTTCCCAAGAGCAGTGACGTGAAGTTGATTTTACTTACAGTTTCTAGACCCAGCACACACTATCTTACAATAGGGTGCTGGAGGGGTTACTTAGTATCACTTTTGTCTAGCTTCTCATGTAACAATTTTATGTTACCCTTTCCTTGATGAATGGCTGGTGGCGATAGTTTACTTTTAACTACCGTGGTGTGCTTTGACCGCGCGCTGCTTTTGCAGCTGCAGTAAAACACCCAGGGGGCCATCTTAGTCAAAATGGCCCCGGTCGTCTTTTTTCGCCATTTCTTTGTGGAAAGGTCATTCGAGATTTACTCTGCACACCAAACCAGGTTTGGTCCCTTTGTTTGTTTTGCCTTTGGCCGGATTCAGAAGTGAAGCCCTCCTCTGGCTCCAGGGTGTCTGGAGGAGGGGGTTGGGGGGAAGGGAGGTGCCCAAAACTCCCTGAGCTTAGTCTCCTAGGAGACAGGAATGCACGCCTAGGCGATTGGCTGTCTGTCCGGCAAGGGTAGCTACCCTGCTGGGAGACGGACAGCTAGGCTGGAATGAATGGGAGAAACTTGCATAAAAGGTGAGGCTTTTTTGGCTTGGAAGGTAGAGTCGACCACTGGACAAAGGAATCCGAGGAAGAACTTGGAAGAGACACCTGCTGCAACTCATGGACCGTTGGTTTGCCCGGCAATGCCATGCTGAAGCTTTAAATTCGCCTCGACTAGAGCAGCCATGCAAGAATGACTTCTCCACTTGAGTTGGTGGGACCGAGCAACTCCAAAGTAGGCCACCTGGACATCCTCTCGGTGTTGGCTGCATTTCTACTGCCGTTAATCTCTCTAATTTTGGTGCAAGTCTATGGCAGTCTACGTTATGGAAAGGTAAGGTAGAGTGGCGGGGGCTTTCTGGAGTAGAGTAATTATTCTACACCCCGCCCATGCCACACTTAGTTTTTGTTTGCGCCTGGTGTGATGCTGGAAATGCATCGGAGAGACAGGGCCTCTGTATCCTTGTCCTTCACTGCTTTTTATGGTGAGTTTGTTTTTTTTTTCCGCACAGGAGTTCATGTGGGACTCTTGGCTGTGCAGCTCTTTTGGTTTGGTGTACAGACCCATGGGATACCCTTATGGCACCCATGGGTGAGGGTACAACCCTGTGCCCCTAGTGTATGTTTTTGGGCACCTGTGTGTAGCCCACAGAGCAGGGTACAGGCTAGTGGCAGCTCTGTGCTGAATTGACTGGTGCCCTGAGCGTCCTCCATTTTGGGATGCCCAGGCCCGGTCATTGGAATCAGTGTTATGTTATTCGTTATGGAAACAGGATGGCCCCCGTGGCAGTGGTAGTGTGGGGAAGTGCCTCCCAGACTGGCTGGAGCCTTCCCAACGACTGTATGTTGTGGGTACACCTGTGCGTGGGACCTGGGTGAATGGAGTGTGTGACGAATATACACTTCTTGTTGTGGAAGTCTAGTATCTGGTGTTTGACACAATGACTGAGACAGCCCTGTCCGAAACTGGTATGAATGCAGTGTACAGTGTTGAATGGCGTGGTACTTGTCCGAATCCACATTCTGTGTTGATTGTCTGGATGGAGAAGAATGGCCCGAATACACCATGCGCCTGATTGGCTGACTGCCCTTTTAAGTGATTGGTTGCCTGAGTGTGACCCGGCAGACTGAATGGGAGATCAACAGTATATCTGGGGGCCTCTCACTGCTAGAAATCGGTCAGAAGGTGAAGAGAAACTGGAGTTGAAACTGGAGCTTGACCTTGAAGCCCTGCTGGAAGAAAAGAATTGCTGTTGCTCCACTTCGCCGATCTGAAAGCGGTTGTGTCTCCAAGACCTGATCCAAGAGAGGACCTGGTAAGGAGACCTCTCCCCGAGCTATGAGGGACCATCATGCACCAGCTGATCTTTGCCAAAGCTCCCTGGTAGACGGACCTACGAAAGGCTGCCGACCGGAGGCGGGGACTGCTGCGGAATCCCAAGGATAAGGGCCCAGACTGTTGTGCATCACCGTCTGCCATCACCGACCGGAGCCACAGTGCTCCCGTTGTCTAAAAACATTTGATCCAAGGACACTCTCGTCTGCGTCGACCACTTTGTCCCGCCAGATAGTCGAGGCCGTCGACGCGCCTAGAAGCATCCGCCGGTGGGTTTCCCGCCACCTAAAGACCACAGAGACACTGGACAACTCCACGCCCATGCTGGACCACAGTCCTTCAAACTCTTTGCGGTCCTGAACTATCGACAGAGGTGCCCCGCACGCCTCTTCCTTGTAGGATGTCTACGCTCCCTCGTCCACGAGCACCGCTAGGAACGAAGCTGCCACATCAACGCCGTAGTTCCCCTGTCCATCGCCCGACATTCGACAACCTGTGGCCCCTGCTTTAAAGGGAGTCTACTCAAGAAGGGCCGTCGATTTCCCGACGAGTAACTCTACAACACCAGGTACTTTGGGGTTGCTGAACTAATGGAAAGACTCTTGTGAACAATATATGGACTGGGCTTGTGATATATCTTTATTCTACAGGTTGCCCGGGGATAGGGGTGAGGGGTCCTCCACACAGACTGTCTAGTGGTAGGGGCCAGTATTCTGCCAATTGTTCTAAGCAACTGCTTTCCTCCTATCTACTGTTGGTTTCTTTTACAAACTGATTTGTGACACATTTAACCGTACAGTTGATGGACTTTGAAGAGATCGAATAGTGATTGTGGTACCACGTAGAACTGTATGGATTTGCCATTGTAGATAAACAAGTACAAAGTGAGTTATTGTGATATTGTACATAACCTTTAACATTATATAAATACTGTTTTAACAAATACAGTGTGTGGACATTCCTTTGTGGGTGCATGGGGACTACACTGTACTTAAGAACCAGCCTGCATCACCTGAGAAGCTAGGCCTTGATTGCTCGTCCATTGCTACCAACAATAGAGAATCTTGGCTGGGGTCCTCTGTGCCAACTCCTCTATCATATAGAGAGCAGGAGAACAGACCCCGCCCCCTCCAGTCTTTACATCTGATGACTGCTGGCTTCATTGGCTTCCCCTGCTGACACCTGCAGTCATGTCTTGGAAACGCCAATGTAGGAGCCGCCCTTTGCCTTGGGGCCCTTAACCACAGGGGCTGCGGGCAGAGGGCTGCCCTCGGAAACTCAGTTATGACCAGGTGGACGTACCAATCAGGGGAGATGGGTGGGTTGGAGGGCGGGAGGGGGAAGGTGGGACTGGGAAAAGGCCAGACACAAACAAAGGACTACACCCCACGGACTGCACCCTCTGGATGCAGCCCAGCACAGAAAAACAGGCATAGAAGCCACAATAAACACTAGACAAACACCAGATTAGCACACAGTGCTCACCAAAAATAAATATATATATTTTTTTAAAGATTGAAAAAACTCACACCACTTCAGTAGATGAAGCAGGCCAAAAACGGATTACAATCATTATGAAACTACTCACTCAGCATCAACCAGCCCCTAAAGATGCTTCCAAACTGGTTTCCCTGTCACATCCTTCCTTGGTGGTGACTGAAAACAAGACCCCAGAGGGGACTTTGCAGCAGGGATCGATGAAGAAGGCTCTAATCAAGGTTTTCCCTTGCGGCTGTATGCAGCTCTGTGGATTTGGCGCCTTTTCAAGGAGCACAGAAGAAGACAGAAAATCGTGGTTGAATTCTGGTTCTTACAAAGGTCCAGCACTCTTGAGTGGACTTTTCGGACTCTATTCTTATCTCTGGAGATCCACCAGGATGCCCACGAAGTTACAGTGAGATTCGTAATTCGGAAAATTGTGCACCGCGCAGTGACTCGAGGTCCCAGGGTATTGGGGTAGCAATACAAGGTCGCAGCAACGCATGCGATGGCTCAAAATGCAGGACTTCGAGTCTAGTGGGTCTCACCAGGCTCTGGGTCAAAGTTTTCTGAGTCCCCAGGTAGATTGGAAGGAAGGGCTGCAGCAGGCTTGGGTTACACAGCAGGCTCTCCGGTCGCGGGAAATCTCTACCACTTTCCCTTCATCATCTTTTTCGGTTTAAGTTCCAGTGGTCGACTTTTCTTCAGTTTTCAGGTTCGCAGTATTTAAAAAGGAACTACAGCGCAACTTCTGCATTCTCTCCCTGCATTTTACAAGGGGCGGTCTGGTTGTCCAATCACGACAGCAAGCGCCCACTGGGATTTGTCCCCATTCAGGAAAGGCAAAGACAAAGCGCTGGGGAGTTTTGGACTCCTCCCTCGCTTCCTGCCCTCACAGTAAGACTGGAGCCTGGACGGGGATGTCAGGGGAAGAAACAAGAAACACTTAAATGGCAAACAAAGAAGACAGGGGCCATATTGGTAAAATGAGCACCCTTACGTGCGAACAGCACGCGGTAAAGGTGCACCAAATTAATACAAGGTATCACTGCCACCATCCATTGAAGGTAAGCTGGTCTCTGTAACAGGAATTGTTACAGGTTTAATGTGAAAGGTGATGCATTGTATCTCCCCAGCACTCCACATAAGGGACCGGGGAGGGGGTGGGGGGTATGAGGGGGGGGTTTAGGGGCGTGCTGGCTTTTCACAGAATAAAATGTAAAAGGGATCCAAAGATCCTTTCTACCCTTGGGAACTGTAGTTAACCCAAGGTTAGCAAAAGAAAGTTAAAAGTTCTGGGGTTGACCCATGTCAGGAAGATTTACCAATTCTGTGAATATCTTACCCAACACTGACCTCTTATCGTCGGGGAGGTAGTCCAGCATAGGGGCAAGCTTGAACGGCAGCTCCCAGTCATAGCGCGCTACGATAGCAAGGGCATTAGCCTTGATGGTCGTCGCTGCAGAGTAGACCACTAGCAAGGGCATTAGCCTTGATGGTCGTCGCTGCAGAGTAGACAACTTGCCTTCCCCATCACATCCAATTTCTTCCCTTCGTTGTCAGGAGGGGTGGATGCTGCCGAAGAAGTAGAGCCCGACGACGACTTCTTGGCTGCTGTAGAAACCACGGAGTCCAGCGATGGTTGGGCCCGCAAGTACTTACACACAGAATCTGGCACTCTGTACTTCTCTAGGCGGTCCCTCTTCTCTGGAGCTGTAGAAGGGTTCTTCATGAACGCGAGCCCTTCATCCCAAATGTTATCCAAGACCGGGACTGAAAGGATGGTCTTTCTCATCACCTGGCAGCGCTGGTATAAGAAATTCTTCCTCTTGTGTTGAGCTATGGAGATCATTGCATGGAACGATCCAATCTCGTCTGTCGGAGAGGACATGGCGGAGGCGACGGGAGGTCCCCCAATCCACCGTAGTCGTCCGTGCCAGTCTTCGCTATGTCGGACTAAGTCTCACCTGTGGGGGGTGGCGGTGAAGGAGGTGACAGATGGGAAGGAGCCAGCAGGTGCCTCTTCTTGGATGGCGGTTCCCCCGGCGTCAGTGGGGCGGTCGGCACCAGCACTGATGGGAGAGCAGGTGGTGTTGCACCCATCCTCTATATCACGGATACCAGCGTATGCAGGGTGGAGAGAATGTCCATCAAAAGATCTCTAGGTGAAAGCAGTGGTGTAGGGATAGGCGGCTGGGGCGTAGGAGCCAGGCCAGGGCCCTCGTCGTCCTGAGGCCCTCCTTTCGCCGTCCTCGACGGTATCTTCGGCATAGCCATTGTCGTAGGGTGTGACTCCAACGTTTTCCTTGTTGCCACAATCTCCCTGGATGGTCTGGATGTAGACAAGTTCCTCCTCAACAGAGGAGATATCTGTGCCCTGGAGGACTTAAACGCCTCCCCCCCTTTCTTCGTGTCCAGAGGAGACTGTCTTGGGGAGATGATCGGCATCCTCTTCTCTGGGGTCTTCTCAATGGGCTGGAACGCAGCCTCCCTCCTGGGAGGGAGGGACACTCTTGCCTTCGGAAGGGCGGCCTGCAGGTCCGCCACTGCAGTCTTTGAAAGGACGCTACCACCATCTCGATGGAAGGCGCTGCCTTCGTTTGGTGCACTTGGGTCTTGCTGGTCAGACTAGGCCCCTTGTCCTGTTTGGCCTTCTGTTTAGCGGCTGGGTCGGAAGTTCAGTCCCCTTTGGCCTTCTCCGCCGAGGGTACCGCCGTACCCTGTTTGTGCTTCTCCTTGGTCGTCTCCGGGGCCACCTTTAACTTGCCCGGGTGATCAGACTTCCTCTTGGATGAAGATCCAGAGTGTTGACTGGAGACCGATGTAGCTGGGGATGTCTAATGTGCCATGGCCGCCAAGGACCCCGTCGCAACATCGCTCCCGACAGTCGCGGACTCACAGTGCTTGGCCTTTTGTTGGACCCCCACGGGAGGGGCACCCTAAAAGGACTTAGAAGCCTACTCAGCTTTCCTGGATCCGGGAGAGGCATGCTCCGGGAACCCACCCGGTGCAGAGGCCTTGGCCTGCAGCCACTACTCCAGCCATTTACACCGATCCTTCAACATGTGTTTCGAGATTTCACGGCAAAATGCAATATCCTCCTCCTCCTCCTCCTCCTCATGCGGTTGGGTACAGGCAGTATAGGCACTGGGAATGGTTATTGTCCATGTAAACATTCCGCAAACAGCAGTCGGAGCAAAGCTTGAAAATGGAAAGGGAATCCTTGTCCGACATAATTCAAGTGGTGTAAACCTGAACAATCTTCAGGAAGCTCCCATGAAGAAACTTGTCGAAAACCACCCTTGAGGAGCGCTGAAGAAACTGAAAAACGGGTCCCCGTTAATCGGAAGGATGATCGATGGAGCACATGGATCGACTGACCAAAAAAGAGAGTACAACTCTTCCAAAAAGCAAAAACACAGTAAAAGCCTGAGAGCTAAGCACGAGGTCTCCCACCACTCGAACGTGCAGTAAAGATCTGAAGATGGCTGCCAGGGGAGGGGCTTAGGTAGAGGGCAATCATTGGCTTGGGGCATTATGACCCAGAGACCAGTGATTGGTTGCTAGGAGAAAGACAGTTCAGAAGTGAAACAAACTGATTTTTACTTCACCGAGGATTCCCAGCCTGACGACGGGGAATATTCGTGAGCATGTGAATCCATGCCAGACCCCATGTTGGAGAACCATTCTTCCATTCTCGTTTGCCCATTTTCGCAGGTCTTAGGACAAGGCTCGTAAAAGATCTTCGCTGAGCAATCTAGAAGGGAGATTGGTCTAAAGTTCAAGGTACTCAAACGGGACACCTTTTTAAAAATAGGGACTACAATAAATGTTTGCCAAGAAACTGGTGACACTTTTTCCCAGAGCACGGTTTTAAACATTCGGTCAAGGACAGCCACCCAAGTATACGGGCTATTTTTATGAAACAGCCCATCTGGCCCTGGAGCCATCTATTTTTTACTCCACGATATTAGGTAGGATATGTCATCTAAATCCCAAATTAGATTGCTTTCTATCGAATATCCATTCCCGGCCTGCGTGTAGCACCCTCTAATTTATAGATCTCAGTGAAGTGGGACCGCCAACTTGTCTCAGTTATCAGGTTTATTTGGGCCCCCGTTTGAGGCTCATCGTCTTTCCAGAGTTTCCAGAAGTCATGCGAGTTCTTAGTGGCCATGACCTCCAGCATCCTACGTGCGTCCCCCAGTAGCAGTTGGTGACGGTAGTGACGTAACCATAGTTTAGAGGTCGCCTTCAAACGTGACCTGGTATACATCTTCTTTCACAAGCGCTTTTAGAGCCTTCAGTAGCGTTCTCTTTTTAAGTAAGATGGTGCTACAAAATGTATGTTTGTGCACCACTTTCAGGACAGTCAGCCGGCCAGCCAATCAGGACTGGTTTCACTCAAGCACACAAAGAGACAGAGCACAGGGTAGTTTTGGGACTCTCCCTCAATTCCTGCCTTTCCAGACACACTGGAGCCTGGGCGGGTTTCAGGACTGAAGCCCGCCAAAGGCGAAAGATACAAAGGACTCAAACCTGTTTCAACTAACAGTGCAAAAGTCAAGAAGGAACTAAAACAGAAAAATGGCGGAAAAAAAAGACAGCCATTTTGGGAAAATTGTCACCAATGGGTGCTATACTGCAACTGAGGATTCAGCCTGCGGTAAAAATGCACACTGGTAAAAAGTAAACCACTGCCACCAGCAATTTAAAGTATGTTGGGGCAACAAAAAATGTCACATGAGAAGTGGGATAGGGAATTACTAAGTAACCCCCCCAGCACGCCAGCACTCCACATAGGATGGTGTGTGCTGGGCCCACAAAGAAAAAGGTAAGTAAGACAGGGATCATCTTAAAATCCTTGGGAACCGACGTTCACCCAAGAAAATGTAACTTAACATTCAGAGTAGTCCAAGGGACTTCTTAGTGTCACTGCACCCAAGATGCTGTGTGTCACCATGCAAAAAGCAGATGCCCATGGAGTTTGTCAGACTCCTTAAAACAGTAAAACACAAAAATCCTAGTCAGGAAAATACAGGAAAGTGAGAAAAAGGTCCACTTACTCAGGAGGTAAAAATAAATCACAAGCCCCAAGTCCAGCAAAAGAGCTGGGGATCTCTAAGGTTGAAGGGAATTGGTACAGAAATGAAAATTCTCCCTAACAGGCAGTACAAATCTGAAGATGACCACGAGGGGTCGATCTTAGGGAGCACACAGTCATTGGATATGGGTAGTATGATGCAGAGGGCAGCGATTGGTTAAGAGGAAAACTACAGTTTTAAAGTGAAAGTCAAACAAGGTTTTCTTTCGCTGAGGATTCCCAGCCTGATGACAGGGAATATTCATGATAATGTGAATCCATGCCAGACCCCATACTGGAGAACCTTGGCTCCAATGATGCAGATCTGAATAGTGTTCCTTTTTTTTTCTAAAGTCCACATGAGGTAAGACTTCACAAAACTATCCCAATGGCATACAGGTCCCCAACTCATAGTATCAGTCTGTACTACTCGTTGAACCCTGGTAGAGAAGCAGAGCAGTCCGGCTTATCATAAGAGTGAGATGTGAGCTGTAGGCAAGTACACTGAACCCAGTTAGTAAAACAGATGAAAGAACTCATTGCTTATTTCTGGTAACGTTCTTTCGATTGGATGTTTCTCTCACCTAGTCCTCATCCTATGATATTATCTCTCTACAGCTTTGCTGCTTTGGAAAAGGTCGTCAGCATAAATAGCGCATGCAGCACCCATTGGCTTCAGTTCTGTTTTTCTCTTCCCCTTCTTAGAGGAATTAACCAGGTGTACCCAAGACCATAGGCTCTCAGAAAGCATAGAGTAATACACAAATTGTACGGCGGGGTAGGTTCAGAGGGTAAATGAGGAATACGTGGGAGGAACATCCAATTGAAAAAATGTTACCAGGGGTAAGTAACTTGTTCTTCAAATGGATTGTGTCCTCCCACGTATTCCTCATCTTATGACAGACTCCCAAAGCAGTAACAATTAGGAGGTGTTTAATCATGGACCAAATGGAGGTTGGCTTTAGCAAAAAGTCCTCCCTGACTGGAGGAAGAATCCAGACAGTAGTGTTTGACAAATGTATGAATGGACGACCAAGTGGCCGCTGAACAGATGTCATTTATTGGGACACCCCTTTGAAGAGCTGCAGAGGTTCCCATGTCTCTTGTGGAATGAGCCTTTAGGCACGCCGGCGTGTCCTTAGTCACTAGTCTAATTCACCAATGGCCAGGATAATCCACCTGGATATAGTTTGCTTGGTGACTGCAAGTCCCAATTTGGTAAACCGGTATATCCAACGAAAAGCTGATCAACCTGGTGAAATTTCGCCACTCTTGAAATATAAAAACGTAGAGTCTTTTGGATCTAGTCTGTGTAATCTCTCCTCTTTACCCGAATGAGTAGGAAAGAAAGTTGGCTCTTTTGTGACAAATGGAAATCTGAGACTACATTCGGTAAAAAGGAAGGTTTAACCCTTAGAATTACTTTATACTTAAAGAAAGTAGTGTGAGGAGGCTTACAAAAAAAGTCCTGTAACTCACTTATCCTGCGGGCTGAAGTTATTGCTAGAAGCAAAATCGTTTTCAGTGTCAAGAGCCTTAAAGGGCATGAATCTAAAAGCTCAAATGGGCTACATGTCAAGAATTTTAATATCAGGTTTAAAGCACAAACCGGTACATTAAATGGAACTGGAGGGTATACATTAGTAAGCCCCTTTAGAAATCAAGGGGATTTTAAAATAGAAATCCTCTTCTGAGGAGCGCTTACAAATGGAAAGCGCTGCCAGGTATCCCTTTTTTGGTTCCAAGCTGGAGCCCCAGATTGGCTAAGTGTAATAGAAAGGATCCACATTCTTATCCTTGCATCAGTTGCTGAACTTGTTCCAACGGCAGCGGTACAATGATTTAGTTGCTGGCCTTCTGGCCGAAAGCAAAATCTCGATTACGTTATCCAGGAGATTCCAATCGTATCTCAGCCTTTGGGAAACCATGCGTGAAGGCTGAGTGTCTTGAACTCTGGATTAGAACCTGACCTTCCTCTTGCGAGAGAAGATCCTCTCTTTGTGGAAGACGTATTGGAGGGCAGATGGACAGGTCCAGAAGGTCTGGGTACCACATCCTCCTGGCCCAATCCAGGGCAATTAGGTTCATGGATTTCCCAAACTTTCTCAACCTCCCGATCACATGAGGAATAACGGGGACTGGAGGAAACGCATACAGAAGTGGAAACTCCCAGACTACCATGAGCGCATCTCCTAGAGCTCCTCTTGGGGGAAATTCCCTGGAGCAATACAGTTCACATTTCAAGTTGAGATAGGTCGCACACAGATCCACTTGAGGGGTCCCCCAAAGGGTGAAGATCTCTTGAAGGACTTCCTGAGCTACTTCACACTCGTGGGAGACTCTGCTCTGCCTGCTCAGAGCGTCTGCCGCCGTGTTCTGCTCCCCGGCTAGGTGAACTGCTGATAGAGAGATTCCTTCTTGTATTGCCCAGAACCAGAGCTGCATTGTCTCTCTACACAGTGACCACACACCACCTCTCTTGTTGAGGTAGTACATGGCCACTGTGTTGTCCATCATTATCAGGACATTCATTCCCCGTACAGAGGGCAGGAAGGACTTCAGCGCTAGTCTGATTGCCCTCAGCTCCAAAAGGTTGATGTGTAGTTTGGACTCCGACTACTAATGGTCAGTTTGTTGGTGTGGGCTCACCAACCCGTGAGTGAGACATCCGTCACTGCCGTTATCTCCAGCCAAGGTTGACAGAAAGATTCTCCCTTGAGAATGTTGTCTTTGCAAGCCCACCATAAAAGGTCCTGAGCAACTCTGCTCAGAACTTGCAGTTGGTCCGACATATTCCCTGAGAACTGGGACCACTGAGTCCTGCGGGCCCATTGAAGGGATTGCATTCGCAATCGGCCTCTGGCTCCAGAAAAATGCAAGATGCCATGAGACCGAGCAACCTCAGAAAGTCGAAGGCCGGAAGATGCTGGGCATTCTGGAATTTTGTTATCTGCTGAATGTGTTGAGCGCTCATCTCATCTCGGGAGGCGAGGCTTTCCACGAGGAAGTATCTAGGACTGCTCCAATGAATTGGAGTCTTTCGAATGGTACCATATGGGACTTCTTGTAATTGAGGGAGAAGCCAAGTCTGTGAAGGGAGTGGCAGGTGATATTGAGATGTTGCTGTGCTTGTTCGGGTGAACAAGCCCTGATCAGCCAATCGTCTAGGTGGGGGTAGATGTGAACCAGTCAGCCCCTCCCCCACCCGAGACTTGCTGCCACTACCGCCATTGATGAAAACCCTCGGGGAGGAGGCCAGCCAGAATGGCAGAACTATAAATTGAGAATGAAAAATGCCAACCGCGAACATCAGCTACTTTCTGTGCTTGAGATGAATTGGCACATGAAAGTAAGCATCCTGGAGGTCTAATGATATCAATCAATCTTGGAGTTGGAGAGCAATAAGGATCAGAGAAAGGGTAACCAACTTGAACTTGTCTTTCCTGAGGAACTTGTTCAATTTTCTTAAGCCCAAGATGGGTCTCAATCCTTCGTCCTTCTTGGGAATCAGAAAGTAGAGGGAATACCAACTCTTTTTCCTCGCTGCTACAGGTGCGTGTTGTATTGCACCTTTCTCTAGGAGGATTAAAATATCATGCACAAGCAGTGGATCCAGAATTTTGACAGTTGTATCCCAGTGGATGACCTTGAGGCCTTTTTTGAAAAGGAAGGCAGTAACCTTGGACTACCATTTCCAGTACCCAAGCATCTGAAGTAACGCCTCACCATTCGTTCAGATGCTGAGAACTTCTGCCTCCCACTGGGACCTTGTGGGTCAAGGGCCTCAGTGGCTTAGAGGCGGCTGCAGCAGCGGCGGCAGAGGGTAAAGTTGTTGCTGCTGCTGGGGATGATTTAGCACCCCTACCGCGTCACCCACAAGGGAATCTTCTTTGTCCTCTTTGTCCAGCTTGGCCTCTTCCAACTGAGGAATAAAAGCGACCGACCCCTCCAGGAAGATCGGCCTGAATAGGTTTGTTGAGGTTGTCGAATGGCGGCGCTAAGGGATTTAACCGCCACCTTCGAGGTCTGCAGCTTCTCCAGCCGTCAAAGGGTGTCCGGTCAAATGTTCGAATGACGAAAGGGTCGAGTCAAAACGACCGAAAACAAAAGGGTCGAACGGTTGCTTATTTGACCCTTTATTTCGGTCATTTTGACTCAACCAGTTTGTCATTTGACCATTTTGATTTGAACATTTGACCTATAACCCCATCAAAGGGTACGTTTAGCAGTTTAGCCTGCACGTCCGGTGCAAACCCAGACTTCCTCAACCACGCAAATCTGTGTAGTACCGTGCTAGCAGCCATTGATATGCCGATACAGTGAGCAGTATCCACACCTGACTGGAGACACTCTCCCATTGCCTCCTTACTATCCTTAACTATAGCCAGGAAGCCGTCTGTCTCTTAGCCTTCCGGAAAGTGACGTTGGTAGATTTCAAGGCCATGCTGCCTACCATGAAAACCTTACATGCCAGGCATCCACCCTCGTGTCACTTCTATCTGGGGGATAGAGGGGTAAGCCGATTGCCTGGTTGATGTAGCAGCCTTAACTACCAAGCTCTTAGGTGAGGGGCGCTTGGTCAGGTATTCGGGATCACTGCAGGAAGGCCTGTACTTCCTTGCAAAGTTTCTATTAACTGCCGGTCCAGATTTTGGGGCCTCCCAATTTGCAGTGACTTTCCTCTGCAGGGCAATGTGGAAAGGCTAAATTGGGTCCTTCTGCAGACCCTGGTCCAGGATGTCGGTCAGGTCATCCTGCTCATATGTAGGAGAAGCTCGGCTCCAACCCATATAGACCGTGATATAAGCCATGACCTTTCTATAGGACGAATCTGCATACTCAGGAGTCAGGCCTGCCAAATTGGAGTTCAGGCAAGGTGTCAAGACAATTAGCAGACTGGAGATTATCGTACAGCGCTCTCATTTTCGACTTGGACGTCTCTTCTTTGCCTTCTTTGAATAAGAACGTTTTTTCCGATCGATTCCTCGATCGGGAGCTCTTCGATTTTTAACGCCGGGAGGAGTCCCTAGACTCACCAGACTTTCTCCCACTTGGAAGAACACTTTGAAGCCACCCTCCCAAACCGCCAGACGGCAGAGGTCCAGGATTGGTGTTAGGCAAAGTTTGAATGCAGTACCCTCTTGGAACACTGCAAGCAACTAGGACTACAGGTATAGACAACCCAACCTTTGGTATAAGTCTGTACTACACAGTTTTGGTAGCGTGTTGAGCAGCCAGGCTTATCTCAAGAGGGGAAATGTGAGCTGTAGTGGAGTTACACAAAGATTCACAGTTACAGGTATTCAAATAAACTCTTACACAAGGTTTCTTGCATAAACAATTAATAATTTATCAGTCAGTTATAAAGCCTTCTTCAGAAGAGAGCAATAGAATAGTTACACACAAATACACTTCAATACTGAACACTCCTAGTTTCTAAATCAGACCAGGCCTTTTTGGGATGCCCCACAGACCCAACCTACACCCACAGGTGACTTCAGTAACAAGGGTGCTGGGGACATTCATATCTTACTGTTGGCATTCAGAACACTTGGTAAAAGGCAAAGGTTATTAGAACACGAGAAATTACAAATACACATAAGCAGAACAAATACTTAGAGTCCACTAGAAGAGTCATTCAATTCAATAGGCTAAGCCAAAGTCAATGGGCAAAAGTGTTGTATAGGATAAATCACTTTTGGTAAGTAATGGAAAAGTCTTTGCACAAGTTCTTAGGAGTCTTTGAAGAAAAGAATCAATTGTAGGGCCACAAGCTGATTAGACTTGAGTTGTCGAAGTTACAAGCACTTCTACACTAAGAGGTAAGTTTTTAGACTTGTTTTATAGTACCTTGGTAAAGAAGAAAAGATGTAGCTGATGACTTCTGTTCCTGTGCAGCTCTGCAGGTCTCACTGTTCCTGGGCCTCATTCGTGGGGACAAGAGAGGAAGTCGGGGGACTCTTGCACTGCACTGTCAAAATGGCAAACGGCAAACTTTACTTTCAGTGGCTGTTTTGCGTTTCAGCTCCTTGAGGTACAGCAAATAGCAATAAAGGCGGTTCCTGGCTGTCAAGGTGGACTTTCCTCACATCTGAGGTCCCGCACTCGACTGAAAGGGGTGAGGCTTGGTCAGTCCTGCTTCGTGGGAGTCGGAGGATCTTTTAAAAGCTTTAGGCCAGCTTACAAGCAACACACACAATCTGGTGTCCCTCTCCCCGGCTCTCTGGTTTCCTGCAGTAACCCTGAGGAAATTCAAGTAACTCCGAGATGGGTGTCCAGGTGGCTTAGTTCGGAGTTAATTGGTCCCACCAACTCAAAGGGAGAAGTCGTCCTTGCGGGGCTTCTCTGTCGATGCAAACTTGCCAAGTAGTCACAGCAGCAGGGCTTCACCGGGCAAACCAACGGTCCAGAAGTCGCAGCAGGCAAACTCTTCAAGCTCTTCTTCGGTTCCTTCGTCCAGTGGTCGACTCGGCCTTCCAAGCCAAAAGACTTGCCTTTTATTCAGTTTTCTCCCATTCATTCCAGCCCAGCTGCCACTCACCCAGCAGGGTGGCTGTCCTTGCCGGACAGTCAGGCAGCCAATCACCACAGAGTGCATTTGGGTCTCCTAGGAGACCAAGCACAGGGCGTTTCGGGCACCTCCCTCACTTCCTGCCTACCCCAGACACTCTGGAGCCAGAAGCAGGTTTCACTCCTGGAGCCTGCCAAAAGCGAATGAACAAAGATCAAACCTGGTTTGGCGAGCAGAGAAAAACTCAATAAGGATCCTTTCCGCAAAGAAACAGCGAAAAAAAAGACCAAGACCATTTTAACAAAGGAGGCTCGGCGCCATTTTGAAAAACATAGCTCTCGCGATTAAAGTTACCAGAGCTGCGAATAGTTCGCGGTCGGGGTAAATCATGGTAGCTCATACAAAAACCACTGCCACCAACCATTAAGATAGGAAAGGGTAACAAATGCTACAAGAGTAAATCGACATAGGGGATACCAAGTAACCCCTCCAGCACTCTATTCTAAGATACAGTGTGCTGGGTCTCGAATTTTACAGGATTAAGTGAAGTCAATTTCACTCCACTGCTCTGGGAAACAGTAGTGGATCCCAGCGAAGGTATTTAAACCTTGGAAAATCTATATGACTTCCCTGTGGCACTGTACTGAAGGTGCTTTAGTGACAATTGTGAAAGATGATACCTACGGAGTTGGTTAGACTCCACAACCAAAAAGAGTGTGTATAAAATCAAATTAAAATACATGAGAGAGTGGGGAAAAGGGTCTCTCTTTCCAGGCAAAACAAATCGAGTCATCAAAATCCAGCAAAGTTGCTGGGGGCCTCTAAGGTGGAGGCAATTAACACATTTTTGAGAATTCTGCCCAACAATGGGCCTCTAACTGCCGATCTTCTTTTTGATGAGGAAGTAACCAGAGTTCACGCCGGAGCCCCAGAACCTCTTTGGGATGAGCTCTATCGCACCCTTTTTTAGCATGGCCCGGTCCTCCAGCAGAAGCTGAGGGACGTGGTTTTCCTGCCGGGCCACTGGTGGTATATGGGGACCCTTCCGTTGGAACTCTAGGGTGTGTCTGTGGGCGAGAGCATGCAGCACCCAACGGTCGGTGGAGATGGCCTTCCACACGCTGGTGAAGTTCCCAAGCCGGCCTCCCATCGGGGTGCTCGGGTGGGGGCCCAACCCCACAGCCGGTTAAGCCTGTTTTGACATCGAAGTGCCGCCTTGGGGGCCTTGGCGATGACTATCCCCCTCTAGATTTGGCACGGCCCCTGTAGGTCTCCTGCACTGACGTGCGGGGTGGTTGACGTAGGACGAAGCACCTCGCCCAAATTCTTTGGAAGACCTTGGGATTTTCTTCCGGAAGTCCGAAAGGACGGCCGTCGTTGCTGAAGCGTGCTAAAGGCACGAGCAGTCAGTGTCCGGCATTGATGGCCTGAAGAGACTCGTCCACAGTCTTCCCAAACAAATTGTCCCCGTCGAAGGGCATGTCCAACACCTTCGACTGAACATCCTGGTGGAAATTTGTGGCCCTAAGCTAGCCCGACCGACTAAGGCAAACGCTGTTGCCCATTTGGCAGAACACCGTGTCAGCGATGTCCGTGGCCACTAATGGCATGGTCCAATGCCACCTCGCCTTCCTGTAGGATCTCCAAAGCTTCCGCCCTCATGTCTCCGGGAAGGAAGTCCAGGAGGGGAGCGATCTTGAACCAAAGCTCCCTCTCGTAACGCGCCACGATGGAAAAGGTGTTTGCGGCGTTGATGGTCGTCGCTCCCGAGATGATAACTCTTCGCCCCATGGCATCCAACCTTTACCCTCACTGTCCGGGGGGGAGGAGACCTCAGACAAGGCGGCGCCCGAAGATTTTTTCTTGGCCGCCGCCAAAACCACAGAGTCTGGAGACGGCTGGGACCGCAAGCACACGGGCGCAGAGTCCAGCACCCTGTATTTCTTCTTATAACGGTCCCTCTTAGCCGGGGCTGAGGAAGAGTTCTTCATGAGGGACAACCCCTCATCCCAAATGTCATCCAAGAGTGGGATCGAAAGTACGGTCTTCCTCTTCGCCTTGTGGCACTGGTACCCCTTTGGCCCCTGTCGCTGTATGTCCAGCCCGCTAGTCCCTGTGATGTCCTTATGTGCCCCTACCACTCCAGCCCCCATGCTGTCGATGCATACCCCTGCCCTTGGTCCTCGTGAAGTAGGTGTCACCCCAGCCCCTCATTTCCCCCTCAATGTCACTATGTACCCATAACCCATTAGATCCCCATGTTTCACTATTGCCCTGGCCGTCTCGTCACTGCGCCCCCAAACTTCCGGTCCACTTTGATGCTGTGCGCACAGCCCCTTGCCTCCCTGTGGAGACGGTATGTGACCGCAGCTTTCCACCTGGTCCCCAAAGATAACGCAGTACACCATGCCCCTCTCGTGTCCCACGTAGTCACTGCATGCCCCAGGCCCCTCCGGTCACCCTTGATGTCGCTGTATACCCACAGTCCCTCTGGTCCTGTAATGTCTCTCTGTACCTCTGGCACCTGCATGCTTCCCGTTTGCCCCCTACCCCGGTCCCCCTCAATGTCGCTGTGTACCAGCCCCTCCGGTCCTCATGTACTGTTTCCAGGCATGCCCTTCTGTCCGTGCCTTAGCACTTGCAGTCTGGGTGTCTCCAGACCGGGTCCAGTAGCTAGTCTTCACATTCGCGCTGCTCCTGGCCTGTGGGTGTGTCCCTGCATCCTCAATCATTCCCTCTCTTGTCATCAAGCGCTTTCTAAGCGCCTTATGCTAAGGCCCTTTACAGATGACCCATCATATTGCTACGTTTCCTCTCTACACCATCCCACAATTAGAGTACAGCTATACCCCTCAAATAAGTTGGCCTAGCGGCTCACATACGAACACTGACCCATGAACACCTCATCACTCTAATAAAACACAGCTATAATCCATGACAAACCGGCCTAGCTGCACAGATAAGCGTCCTACAGGCCTAACACATCCAGAACCCCGTCTGGTCCACCCACCAGACTACACACTTTCAACTGATATCACCACCACATCTAACGGTAGGATGCAGCTACCATCAGGCAATTACATCAGCTGCACACATAACTAGTGCACCCACGCACCCTACAACACATGCTCTCTCAACCCACCAGCACTTAGAGGTCATACCAATGATATATAGAGTGCTATATGAATGCAAAATAACATAACTTAACATAAAGTGGTATCCCTGTCAGGAGCCTTTTCTGCAGCTAATTGTACGTTATTGTTGAAAAATAAATTTTATTTGCCTGGAAGATGAACAAAGTCTTATTGTTGTACATGTAAGGCAATACTTTGTTCTAGCGGTGATAACAGGCAAAGCAAGTAGGGCGGCTTCGGACAAACATACATCTGGCCTTTTATTATATAGTAGGAGACATCTAGGAGCGATATTGGTCGATAATTATTGGGGGAAGCCCTCTCCCCTGTTTTGAAGATATCACAGTGTTGGGGAGAATTCTCAGGAATGTGCCAATTCCCTTCTACCTTAGAAATCCCCTAGCTCTTTTGCTTGACTTTAAATTTTTATCCTGGAGAGAGTGAATCATTCTTCCCACTCATGTTTTTCTTTCATTTAAACACTTTCTTCGGGTTTTGGAGTCTGACAAACTCCATACACATCATCTTTTTACATTGCGACACACAGCACCTTCAGTACAGTGGAACAGGGAAGTCTTTCAGATTTCCCCAACGTTTAAATTCCTTCTCTTGGTTGAACTATGATTTCCAAAAGCAGTAAAGTGAAATGGGCTTTACCTTTTGTATCTTTGTAGACCCAGTACTCACTATCTTCCATAGAGTGCTGGAGGGGTTACTTAGTATCCCCTTTTGTCTACTTTCCCATGTAACATTTTTGTGTTACCCCTTTCTACAATTAATGGCTGGTGGCAGTGGTTTACTTTTTTCCTACCTTTGTGAGTTTCTACAGCGGGCTGCAATTGCAGGTGCAGTAAAGCACCCATAGATGCCCATTTTGTCAAAATGGCCCTGGTCTTTTTTCACTATTTCTTGTTGGAAAAGTCCTTCTTGAGGTTTACAAAGCGTGCCAAACCAGGTTTGGTCCCTTTGTTCATTTTGTCTTTGGCGGGGTTCATTGTTGAAGCCCACCTTTGGCTCCAGCGTGTCTGCCAGGGCACGAAGAGAGGGAGGTTCCCAAAACCCCCTGTGCTTAGTCTCCTTGGTTGCAGGAATGCACCCAAAAGGTGATTGGCTGGCTGGCTGTCCTTGGAGGACAGCCACCCCCTGATGTGTGAGTGACAGATAGGCTGCGAATGAATGGGAGAAACTGAATAAAAATGAGTCTTTTTGGCTTGGAAGGCAGTGTTGCCCACTGGACGAAGGAATCCGAATAAGAGCTTGAAGAGGATGCCTGCTGCAACTCCTGGACCGCTGGTTGCCCGGTGAAGCCCTGCTGCTGCGACTACTTGGCAAGTTTGCCTCGACTAGAGAAGCCCTGCAAAGGAAGACTTCTCCCCTTGGGTTGGTGGGACCAATAGACCCCAAGACAAACTCATCTGAAAATCCTCTCGAAGCTGGCTGTACTTCCATTGCTGCTGCAGATTGTCAGGGAGAGGAACATCAGAATAGATGATTGTTTTTAAGTCGGACCCGAGCTCCAGGAAGAACCTCTGGACTCCCCGCGAAGCAGGACTAACCAAGCCCGAGTCACCTCAACAGAGTGCTGGACCCCAGAAGGAAGGGAAGCCCACAAGATATCCGAGAACCGCAGTGGTGCTATTCGCGAGAAACCGCAAAGTGCAGCTGATCTGAAGTTTACCCATTACTGCCGCCGACCTCTCATCGCAGTGCAGGAGTCCCCAGACATGCTCCCTCTTGTCACCACGACTGAGGACTAGGAACAACAGGATCTGCCATACTACAACAGGAACAGAAGCCAACTGCAAGCAATTTCTTCAGACCTAAGGTACTATAAACTAAGGGGTACTTATCTCTTGTTGTGTAGCATTGCAAGATCTCAGTTGAGACTTGCCTTTGATACCTTTTGCAGACTTGCTTGCAGCTTTGCCCATCACAAGCCTCCCAGCGTGTGGCCCAACAGTGATTTTTTAGTCAACAAAACTCTAACATTGTGCAAGACTTTTTACTTACCTTCAAGAAGAACTTCAACTTGACATTGGCTGTTCTGGCTCCCAGGAAGACTCACATCTGTCTTTGTGTTTTGATCTGTCCCTCCACAAGGTCACATTCTCTACTCGAGTAGCTGGGAACAAGTTAATCTATATTGCATGGAGGGATGGGGGTTTAAAAAGGGCTCACCTATTTGAGAAACTTGTTAACCATTGTTTTCTCCCTTCATATTTTCCTTTTGACACCAAACTCAGTATTACTCTATATGTACCAGTGATATATCAATGTCCACAGTGTACTAGTTATTTAAGTCACCTCAGGGTGTAGGAAGTGTGTGTGCCATCCCAAATGGGTATCTACTGATTTATTGAAACAGTGTGTGTATTTTTGAAGTATATTTAAGAGTTACCCATGTGCTCCCTTCTGAAGAAGGCTTATTCAAACTGACTTAAATTAATAAAGAATTGTTTAATCAAGAAACATTGAGTGTAAGTGCTATTTGGATACTTTCACTGTGAAACTATGTTGCAACCCTACAGCCCACATTAAACCCCTCTTGACTCAGTCACTCTACCAACATGTATAGTATATGCTTATACCAAAGGTTGGGTTAATTATTGTTACGAGGACAAGGCTGGTGCAGTCTCCCACAGGGTACTGCATACAATCTTGCCCAACACACTGCACCCTTCCATTATGATGGCGGAAACGAGTGAAAACCTCAAATGTTACGAAAGATGCAATGAAATAGTATCCAGTAATTTTACTGAAAATGTTTTTCCGATGGAATCTTTAAACGAAACAATTCCATCGAAAAAAACAAATATATTTTTTTATGGTGGCGAAAGAGTAAGGGGTTACAAATGTTGGGGAAGGGATTGGGGTTAAAAAACAGAGGGAAACACCATTGAAAGAAAAGTTTTTGCTAAAATCACGTGAACCAATAAAACTTCAGCCAGCACAGGGGATGGTTTCAGGGCGAGGTTGGACATCCATCTGGACATGGGGCCGATTTAATTTTTTAGGTAGATACGAATTTTGAACCACATTATTAGTATTCAAACACAAATTAGACAAATAATCTACCCACACAGAGCTAGAACTTTCCGACCAGAACTTAAACCCATTACTCTTAGCACAAAGCAGTTCAGCATACTTTCAGCATCCCTTTGGTATTTCACATATCTATGGGCTTTTGACCAGTTGGAATAATCAGGTTTCAGTTTTCTCATCAGGGCCAAGCAGAAAGGACCCAAAAGCCTTGCCGCCCTCAACTGTCGCTTAAAAGAAACTTTATCTGATGAGTCATAGCATCAGATTTATGCTATGAAATGGAGTAACTGCAGCCCGGTCAAGATGTCTGAGCGATGCGAGTCGTTTGAGAATATTTTGTACAAAAGGCGCAAAGCCTTAAGGGGAGAGAATCGAAAACCATGCCCCTTGAAAGCATTCCTAAAACAGGTCAAGACTCTGGGTCATGCTGATAACTGCCATCAACTGCATGAAAACCTACAATAAATCGGATGCAAACCTAAAATGAGGTCTTGAACTACAGAATCCTGCTCTTTCTTGCCATTCAATGTCTGCAAAGCTAAACAGAACTTGAAAAAATAACAAGAAAAAATATCTTGCTATACTTTTACTGGCAGCATCATCAGTCAAGCCCAAGCACACAAATTGTTATATCAAAGTAACAAACTCACTTTCCAATGGTGGGGGTGACTGTAACTGTGTGGATGGTGCAGAACAGAATCCATTCTGAAAAGATTGTAATGAGACAGCAGTATATTAGTGAAGTCTAATGGCATCATACTAGATGCATTGCAGTATGCAAATAATCAGTTTCCAAATAGGCACGCAAGTGACTACTCACGTTAGCCTGCGTCAGGTCTTTCTGGGGAGATGAAGATGCAGAATTTGGGAACCGCCGGGTCTGAGTGGATCGCTGCTCATAAAGTGGTACCTGAGCACTGCTTTGCGAGGTATACGTTGATGTCTGTAGATTTGTGCTCTGGTAACCAACCTCCTGGCTCGGATTGGATGAAATCATGGATGAGGATTCACTAAAAACAAACAAATTAGAACATTCTCAATGTGGGGATGGGTGTTATGCAAGTTTTCCTAAGTCCACTTTGTAGGTAGAATTCACAAAACTATACAAATGGTTTGTAGATCCCCAACTCTTAGTATCAGTATGTACTACTCATGGAACCTCGGTAGAGTGGCAGAGTACTCCGGTATATCGCACGAGGAAGATGCGAGCTGTAGGTAAGTAGACTGAACCTAGTTAGTAATGCACATCAAAGAAACACTTACACATAAAATGATATTAAAATATCGATTAAGGAACAAGTTACTTACTACAACTGTTCTCCAGCATGGGTCTGTTATGGATTCACATGCTCATGAATATTCCTAGTCGTCAGGCTGGGAATCTTTGGTAAAAGAAAACCGAGGATTCCCAGCCTGACGACTGGTAATGTTCATGACCATGTGATTCCATGCCAGACCCCATGCTGGAAAATTATATTTACACAAGATATGCTTTAAGATGCGCTGTACAATTAAACAAAAACATTTAGAAATACTTTCAAGGCCACTGCTTAGTTTGTAGTTGCTTGGGCTTACAATTGTGACAGATTTTGAGAGTTCCACCTGATTATCGGTATGAACGCGCACTTGTGAAACGTGGGAGAAATACGCAAGTACATTTACTCTGCAAAACCACATAAGATAATGACTTTAAGGAAGGTAAATAGCTTGTTAATATAACAATAGCTGGGCTTGTGGTATGGAGGCAGTTTCTTTGCTTAGCAAAGCTTTTAAGGACCAAAGGTCCAAAACGCAACCCTAGCTATAGGCAGTTCGGAGAGGATGCATGAGGATACAACCAATGTTGAAGACCCTGAAAAAGAACTTGCTACATGGACACAAGCAGCAGCTTGGGTCAGAGGGGGTTGCGCCCTGGACACCTACGTGCACTCCAATGCTCTGGAGCGACAATTCAGATTAAGGTGAGCACTATCTTTTCCCCCCAGAGTACCTTTGGTTTGAAGAAATGTTTGTGGTTGGATTCTGTTCGATGTGGCAGCACTGGACCCGACCTCCGGATTCCTTGGTCTGGTGACAAAAGGCAGGACAATTGACAAGATCTCTCAGCAGCAGTCCCGAGGGAGGACTTCTGCCATGGTTTTGGACCTTTTCTGCGGCACCAACAAAGGACATGATTCACCCAGTCGATCTTATTTGGTTCCTGCAGTCCAACACTCTGCTGAGGGGACCTGGAGAAGTCTGAGTCTGTGGATGTTGACCTGCAGCTCAGCAAAGACTTGGACGGATTCAGCCTTTCCACAATAATACACTTTAATTGGGTCGGAGGTCTCCTTGTATTGGGGATCCGCAGCTCTGGAAAGTCGCAGGACCTCGGCAGATGAGACTGATTAAAGTTAATCTTGTGACTGGTTCTTCTGTGGCATAGAGAAAGGGGTAAGGACAGCAGTGGTCGCTTCAGTGTTGCAAAGAGTCCGCCGCCCTCTCTGTTCATCTTTTCAGTTACTTCAGTTTACAGTGGTCGACTGGCCTTTCACAACCAGAACCTCACCTTTTATTCAGTTTCAGCACACACTCTCAGCAATCTCTCTCAGTAGTTTACAGAAAGGGGCGTATGGCTGTCCAATCACAACAGCCAGACACCCACCCACCCCCATCCCGACGCCGTGGCAGCTGGTTCCACTCAGGGAAACAAAGGTCAGCGGAGTGAAAAACTCCTCCCCCACTTCCTGCCTGCCGAGACACACTGGAGCCTAGTTGGGCACACAAAGGGTTCCCATCAAAGGCAAAACCAACACAGACATCCCCCCCCAGAATGGTAGAAGGGCTAACAAAGAACAACCATGCTATAAATGGCAAAAAAAGAAAGAAGCCACCAAGTTAGTACTTCGGTGACCCTATTGTGCATAATTGGGGCTATCGACATAACCTGCAGTATAGAAAACATACAATAGAGGGTACAACAAGTCCACTGCCAAAAGCCATAATAGAAGGTGGTCTATGTGACTAAAATTTCATACAGGAGCAGAGAGTAGGGGGACACTAGGTATCCCCTTAGTACTCCACATAAGGTGAGGTGTTGTAAAGACTGGAGGGGCAGGCTCTGTACTTCCGCACTCTATATGGTAGTGGAGAGGCACAGAGGACCCCAGCCAAGATTTTCTATTACTTCTATTACGGTAGCAATGGGCAAGCAATCAATGCCTAGCTTCTCAGGAAGTGATGCAGGCTGGTTCTTAAGTAAAGTGTAGTCCCCAAGCCCCCACAAAGGAATGTCCACACACTGCATTAGTTAAAACACAGTCTTTATATAATTAAGGTTCAAGGTTATACACACAATCACAATAACTCACTTTGTGCTCAGTAACTTTACAATGGCAAATCTATACAGTTCTATGTGGTACCACAATTATTATTAGATTTCATTAAAGTGCATCAACTGTACTCTGGTTAAATGTCACACAAGTCACTTAATAAAGGTAACCAACAATAAACATAGGAGGAAAGCAGTTGGTTAGAACAATTGGCAGGCTACTGGCCCCGTTACCTAGACAATTCTGGGTGGAGATGCCCCCCACCTGGGCAACTTGTGAAGTAAAGATATATCACAAGTCCAGTCCATATATTGTTCTAGAAGTCTTCTTTCCTTCTATAATGTTTCTACTACCCCAATACCTGGAATAGCAGAGTTCGACGACGAGTCGTCGACGGATCCTTCTTGAGCGGCTCCTTTTAAAGCATGAGCCACGGATCGTCGAGATCCCTCGAAGAAAGTGAACTCTGCATCGAAGCGGCAGCTTCGGGCCCCCGCGGTGCTCGTTGACAACGGAGCGAAGACATCCTGCAAGGAAGAGGCGTGCGGGGCACCTCGTTGTCGATAGTTCAGGACCACAAAGAGTTTGTGAAGAACTGTGGCCCCGCAAGGCCGTCGAGTCGTCCGGCGTCTACGGTTGTTGGGTGGCGGGAAACCCACTGGCGGATGCTCCTCGGCACGTCAATGGCCTGGCCTTCTCCGGCGGGATATGGCGGTGCGGACGAGCGTGTCCGTGAATCAAAAGTCTTAAGCAAAGGAGCGTTGCGGCTCCGGTCGTCGGCGGCACAGCATCAAGCAGTCCCCTCTTCTGGTCAACACAGCTTCGACGGGCCTCCTGCGGTTATGCAAACCTGCGAACCCTGGTCAACAACAGTGGACAGAATGTCCGGTGTTGATCTTCGTTCTCCACGGCGGTCCGTCTCCGGTTGAGAGCCTGTCTAGGGTCTGACTTCCAGGGCGCTTCGGCGAAGGTTAGCGGTGCTCAATGGTCCCTCGGAGCACGGAACGAGGGCGCCTAACCAGATCCTCTCTTGGATCAGTCTCGACGGATTTCGGCGAAGGGAGACAGCAGTCAACCTCCTTCAGGCTCAGCTTTGAAATAAAGCGTCAGTTTCAACTTCAGCTTCTGAACGATTTCTAGCAGTGAGAGGCCCCCAGATATACTAGTTGATCTCCCATTCATTCTGCTGGGTCACACTCAGGCAACCAATCACTCAGAAGGGCATTCAGCAGTCAGTCAGCCAATCAGGCACACAGTGCATTCAGGCCATACTCCTCCCTCTCAGACACTCACAACAAGGAATGTGTATTGGGACAAATACCCAGCCATTCAACACTACACACTACATTCATACCAGTTTCAGGCAGGGCAGTCTGTCAAACACCAGATATCAGACATCCACAACAAGAAGTGCATATTGGTCACAAACTCCATTCACCCAGGTCCCACCCACAGAGTGTACCCACAACAGTCACTGGGAAGGCTCCAGCCAGTCTGACCTGGACTGCACAACACCACCATATATGGAACTTCCACCAAACAGCCAGTCAGGGGGAAGGGACAGAGTCAGGGCTTCCCAGGACTTTGGGAAAACAAGGTAACAGGCAATAGAAAGCAGGAGGCCACAGGGGCCATCTTGTTTCCTATCAGGAAGCAACTGATTGCAATGGCAGGGCCTGGGTATCCCAAAATAGAGGCTACTCCGAGAACCTGTCAAATTGAGCATGGAGCTGCCACCAGCCCATACCCTGTTCTGTGGGCCACACACAGGTACCCAAAAATATGCACTAGGGGCACAGGATTGTACCCCCCACCCATGGGTGCATCAAGGGTATCCCCATGGGTCTGTACACCAAACCAAAAACAGGAAGAGCTGCACTGCCAGGAGTCCCACATGGACTCCTGCGCAGAAAACAGTACAGAACACACATGAAAAAGTACTACAGTACAAGGACAGGGAGGGCCTGTCCCTCCAATGCATTTCAAGCATCACAGGTGTGCCAATCTCTCAGAATATTAACTTTTAGGAGATACTCTAGGATAAAGAAAAGAATCTCAAAGGAGAACCCAAAGGGTTCCCAGGAACAATGCCCATAAGGAGCTGTGTGCTACAATAGTAAAATACAGATGCCTTTAAAACATATGGAGGAAAGAAGACAGGTAAAACACCGAACAGAGTTCATAAAGACAGAGCCCATAAGAACGAAAGCGTGGAAAAAGGCTACACCAATTCAAGTTTAAAGAAAAAGGTATAGAAGTCTAGCAAAAAGTGCTGCGTGGTCTCACTAGGAGAGTGGATTAATCAATCAAGACAAATCTCTCCAACACTGGGATGCCCAAAACCATGTGTTTTCCGAACATCCAAGACTGCAAAAACGTATACCATAGTGTTGTCACAAAAAAACTTCTATACGATTGAGAAAAATCATCCTCTTAGCATCTCCCATTACACTGATACTCTCACCCAGCAGGATTTGCAAAAAAGACATCTCATCAACCTATCCCATTTTTACCTTCCTTTTCACCTGCTGCCTCTCTGGGGGACACTCCGAGAACCCCTCTCCATTTTGTCCAATAACCCCCACCCACTCTATTTTTCAGGGGACACTCACGGGTTCCAGCGCTACCACCATCACCTTCCCCTCCCTGCTGCCGTGGCCCTTCACTTCTCTCCACTTTCTCTGTGCCCTACATCCCTGTCGGTTTGCCCCCTTCCCTCTTATTTTGCGCCTCTTCCTCCACTGGCCCCACCCAGTCCTCTCACCTTTCGCTCTCCACATATGGCGCAAAGGACGTTTCACACTTGTGCACATGAAAAACATTCACTGTGCGATACAACTGCTTTATTAATCAAACAAAAAACATAAAACTCAAACTTTAAGAAACCTAACATGATAGTGATCTAGATTAGTACATGACTAACACTCTATCACATTTCAAGTATTTAACACCCTCCATTTTCAATTAGTTCACACGGAGATGGGAATTTTGACGGTGCGTTTAATACAGTCCACCCCCAATGACCATTCTGAATACAGGCTTTGTGCACATGCTACGTTGGAGCACTGCCCAGCATGAAGTAGAGCGCAGCTAGAAACTGCACGGATCAAGTTACTTACCTGTAACTATTATTCTCCAGCATTGGTCTGGAATGGATTCACATGCTCATGAATGTTCCCTGTCGTCAGGCCTAGAATCCATGGTAAAAGAAATAACAGTTTCACTTTCATTTACAAATTGTCTTTCTCCTATAAACCAATCGCTGAGCTCTGGGTCATACTGCCCCCAGCCAATGACTGCCCTCTACAAGCCCCTTGTTGGGGAGAATTCTCAGAAATGTGTTAATTCCCTTCTACCTTAGAGACCCCCAGCTCTTTTTGCTGTACTTTATTTAGGACTTTTTATCTCATGTAATTTTAATTTGTATTATTCCCAGTTTCTTTTGACTTTGGAGTCTGACAAACTCCATAGGCATCATCTTTACATTTTGACATCACTTTCAGTGAAGTGGCACAGGAAGCCTCTTCGATTTCCCAAAGGTTTAAATACCTTCTTTTGGGGAAACTACTGTTTCCAAGAGCAGTGAAGTGAAATTGACTTTACTTACATTTCGTAACTTTCTGGACCCAGCACACACTATCTTACCATAGGGTATTGGAGGGGTTACTTAGTATCCCCTTTGTCTAGTTTCACATGTAACATTTTAATGTTACTCTTTCTACAGTTAATGGCTGGTGGCAGTGGTTTACTTTTTACTACCATTGTGTGTTTTTACCACCGGCTGCGTTCGCAGCCATGGTAAGGCACCCATGGGTGCCCATTTCGTCAAAATGGCCCAGTCTTTTTTCATCATTTGTCAGGACGGTCCTTCTTAAGATTTACTCTGCGCGCCAAACCAGGTTTGGACCCTTTGTTTGTTTTGTTTTTGGCTGGCTTCACGAGTGAAACCCGCCTCTGGCTCTATTATGTCTGAGGGGCAGGAAGTGAGGGAGATGCCTGGACTCCCTGTGCTTAATCCCCTTGGTTACAGGAATGCCCCCAAAGGTGATTGGCGGCTGGCAGTCCGGCAAGGACAGCCACCCTGCTGTGTGATCGGCAGCTAGGCTGGAATGAATGGGAGAAACCTGCATCAAAGGTGAGGCTTTTTGGCTTGGAAGGCAGAGTGGACCACTGGACGAAGGAATCCGAAGATGAACTTGGAGGAGAGGCCTGCTGCAACTCCTGGACCGTTGGTTTGCCCGGTGAAGCCCTGCTGCTGTGCAGATGCTCCGAATTCGCCTCGACTAGAGAAGCCCTGCAAGGACGACTTCTCCCTTTGAGTTGGTGGGACCAATAAACTCCAAAGTAAGCCCGCCTGGACATCCTCTCGAAGCTGGTTGTATTTCCACTGCAGTTGCTGCTGGAACCGAAGAGCCAGGGAGAGGAACACCAGATAGTGTGCGTTGCTTTTAAGTCGGACCCGAGCGCTAGGAAGATCCTCCGAACTTCCCTGTTACAGGACTGACCAAGCCTAAGCCACCACAACAGAGTGCTGGACCCGAGATGCGAGGAAAGTCTGAAGTGGTATCCGAGAACCGCTGTGTTGCCATTTGCTGTCAGACGCAAGGAGATGAAACACAGAAGAAACGCTGAATCAAATTTTGCCCATTGCTGCCGCTGACCTTCCCATTGCAGAGCAGGAGTCCCCAGGTGTCCTCCCTCTTGTCCCCAAGACTGAGGCTCAGGAACAAAAGGATCTGCAGAGCTGTACAGGAACAGAAGACAGCTGGAAAAATTTCGTCTAACCAGAAGTGCCGTAAAGTCTAAGAGAACTTACCTATTATGATCTAGCCTTACTTGCTCCCAGTTGAGACCAGTCTTAGTTACCTTGCAGAGTTGCTAAAAGTTTGCCCCTCACAATCCTCCCCGCTTGTGGCCCTTAAAGTGTTCTACTTTTCTACAAACATTTCTAAAAACATTGTGCAAGACTTTATACCTACCAGCAAAGAAGATCTTCATCTCCCCTTGACATTGTGCAATTAACATTGGCTGTCCTGGCTCACTGAGCCTCCTCTTTACCTCTGACTTTGTGCTTTGGCCTTTCCCCCAGGAAAGGGTTAATTTACTCTGCATTGGAAGGTTTTTAAAAGTACTTACTGGTAGATGAATTATTTGTTAAGCTTTGTTTTATTCCTCTATTCCATCTTTTGCACCAAACTCAGTATTGCTCTAAATGTACCAGTGATTAATCAATGTCCACAGCGTCCTAGCAATGTAAATCGCCTGAGGGTGTATGAAGTGTGTGTGCCATCCCCAAAGGGTATCATCTGATTTAGAAAAACTGTTTGAAGTATATTTTAGTGTTACATGTTTTGCTCACTTTCTGAAGAAGGCTTATATAACTGACTGTGAAATAAATTAATAATTGTTTTTATAAAGAAACCTGAGTATTAGTGTTTATTTGGTTAACTGCTACTGTGAACCTGTGTCACAACCTTACTGCTCACATTGACCCCTCTTGAGATAAGCCTGGCTGCTCGACCACACTACCAACCTGTGTAGTTCAGACTTCTACCAAAGATTGGGACCCTAATGCCAGGAGGACAATGTTATTGTAGTGCACCCAAAGGGTACTGCATACAATCTTGCCTAACACCCCTCCTCTGGCTGCCATCTTCAGATTTGGTAGCATGTTAAGGGGCAGTATGACCAAGAAGAGCCGCAGAGGGACAGGAGGGAGGGTTTGCATGTGAATCCATGCCAGAGAAGACCTGCATTACTTACCGTAATAGTATTTCTGGTGATTGTATCTGCTTAGATTCACATGCTGTGCATATAGTCCGACATCTAGTGGTAACCGCAGAGTATTGCATCTTGTCTTTCGAAGATCGAAAGGGGGCGTCGACATGGGCATGCCTGTAACACTATCCCTAAAGTGACGTGTAGTATACCCAAAATCCCTCACGCATCGAGGTCTTATGACTATCGTGAGCGCGTACAGAGAATAGTAGTAAGGTGTCTGTTCCTTCCATCCGAGAGGAAAGGTAGGCGCATGTGAATCAAAGCAGATACAATCATCAGAAATACTATTTCGGTAAGTAATGCAGGTCTTCTGATGCTTGTTAATCTGCTTAGAATCACATGCTGAGCATAGACTAGCGAGCAGTACCCGGAGTTGGAGGTGGGATGTGAGAAGGAATAGCAGTGAAAAGATGTCTTAGTGCTCCTTGTCCCACCTGAGAATCAGACCTAGCGTGAGTATCGAGGCAATCGTGTTTTGTAAAGTTGGGTACATAACTCCAGGTTGCCGCTTTGCAAATGGACTCGAGAGGAACATTTGCAATTAATGCTATGGAAGCCGAAGTGCCCCGAGTAGAGTGTGCTCTAGGCTTCAAGGGCAGAACTCTCTTGGCAAGAGTGTAGCAGAGTGTGATGCAATTGACAATCCACCTTGAGATGGCCGATTTAGAGACAGGATCCCCTTCTCGACCAGATGCCACTAAAACAAAAAGCTACTTTGTCTTTCTTAGTGGTTTAGTTCTTTCCAGTAGTACGTGACTGCCCCTGGGCACATCTAATGTGTGTAGGCTTCTTTTGGCCACGTTAGTGGGGTTCTGGAAGAAAGTTGTCAGTTCTATAGACTGGCTCAAATGGAATGAAGAAACAAACTTGGGCGCAAACCGAGGGTGAGTGCGCCATACCACCTTATCTCTTAATTGTAACAAAAGGGTCTAGAATTGAAACAGCCTGTAGTTCACTGACTCACTTTACTGAAGTGACTCCCACTAGAAAGGCAGTCTTGTAAGTAAGAGCTTTGAGACTTGCCTTATGCATCGGCTCAAAGGGAGACCCCATAAGTCTGGTCAATACCAAATTCAAGTTCCATCTGGGAGCTGGTTAGAAATGGGGGGATGAATTCTCTTAATCCATTCCATGAAAGCCTTAATAACTGGGATCTTCCACCACAACACCGTCTGTTGGGACGTAGTGTAGGCTGAGTGCGCAGCCAAGTGAACCTTCAGGGAATTCAAAACCAGGCCCGAGTCTAGTAAGTGAGTCAGGTACAACACAATATGGGTAGGTGAGCAGTCAATGGGATTGATGCTCGTTAGGTAAGATTGTATGCAGTACCCTTTGGGTGCACTACAACAACCCTGACCTCCTGGCAAGAGGAACCCAAACATTGGTATAAATCTGTACTACACAGGTTGGAGTGTGGTCGAGTAGCCAGGCTCATCTCAAGAAGGGTCAATGTGAGCTGTAGGGGAGTTAGACAGATTCACAGTGACAAGTATTCAAATAAACTCTTACTCACAAGGTTTCTTGAGTAAACAATTATTCATTTATTTACCAGTTAGGTAGAGTGTGCCTTCTTCATCAGGGAGCAATATAAAACACACAAAAAAACTCCAAAAATACACAACGTTATCTAAATCAGCAAATACCCATTTGGGATGACACAGGGGCTATTTACACCCTCAGGTGACTTCAATAGCTAGGGTGCGGTTGGCATTAATATATTACTGTTGCATTTAGAATATTCTTTTGAGTAGTGTTAAAGAGAAGAGAGTTCAGAATAAAACAAGTATTCACACAGTTATTCTAAAGTAGGTACGTGCTTTCCAAACACCCCCCCCCCCCAATGCAAGTTAGTTAGCCCTTTCCTAGAAGGAAGACAAAACACATAAGCATAAGAGAGAAGCATCATTCAGGGAGCCAGGCCACCCAATGTTTAGTTAGCAAAAGTCAAGGTGAACTGAAACTCTTCTTGCAAGCAAATAGAAAGTCTTTTCCAATGTTTGAAAAGTCTTTGTAGAATAGAAGCAATCAAAGTAGGACCACAAGCTGATTAGGCTGATTAGGCTTGTGATGTAAAGAAGCTTAGACTTTACAATACCTTTAGGTTGAAGAAAAACTGCAGCAGATAACTCTTGTTACTGTGCAGCTCTCCAGATCTCGCTGTTCCTGGGCCTTAGTCGTGGGAACAAGAGGGAGGACTTCTGGGGACTCCTGCACTGCAATGGGACGGTCACCGCTCGCAACTGGCAAATTTATGCAATGTGGCGGTTCAGTGTTTCAGCTCCTTGCATCTACCGCAAATGGCAACACAGCGGTTCCTGGCTGTTGATATGGCCTTTCCTTGCATCTGGGGTCACACACTCTGTTGAGGGGGCTCAGACTCGGTCAGTCCTGCTTCCTGGGAGTTCGGAGGATCTTCCTGCAGCTCTTGACCAGCTTAAAAGCAACGCACACAAACTGGTGTTCCTCTCCCTGGCTGTCCGGTTCCAGCAGCGACTGCAGTGGATACTCGATCAGCTTCGAGAGGATGTCCAGGTGGCTTACTTTGGAGTTGTCGTCCTTGCAGGGGCTTCTCAGTCGATATAATATGGAGTTTAAGCACAGTAGCAGGGCTTCACCGAGCGAACCAATGTTCCAGGAGTTGCAGCTGGGGTCCTCTTCAAGTTCTTCTTCGGATTCCTTCGTCCAGTGGTCGACTCTGCCTTCCAAGCCAAAAAGCCTTGCCTTTTATGCAGCTGGCTCCCATTCATTCCAGCATAGCTATCAATCACCCAGCCGGCCAATCACCTAAGAGTGCATTCCCATCTCTTAGGAGACTAAGCACAGGGAGTTTCGAGCACCTCCCTTGCTTCCTGCCCCCACCACACACCCTGAAGCCAGAGGCGGCCTTCACTTGTGAATCCCAGAAAAGGCAAATGAACAAAGGGACCAAACCTGGTTTGGCGCGCAGAGTAAATCTCAAGGAGGACCTTTCCACAAAGAAATGGCGAAAAAAGACGACCGGGGCCATTGTGACAAAAATGCCACCTATGGGTGTCTTACCATGGCTGCAAATGCAGCCTGCGGTAAAATCCCATAATGGTAGTAAAAATTAAACCACTGCCACCAGCCATTCTGTGAGGAAAGGGTAACAAAAATGTTACATGAGAAGCTAGACCAAGGGGATACTAAATAACCCCTCCAGCACCCTATTGTAAGATAGTGTGGGCTGGGTCTAGAAAGTTACACATGTAAGTAAAGTCCATTTCACTTTACTGCTCTAGGAAACAGTAGTTTATTCCAGAGAAGGTATTTAAACCTTTGGGAAATCTGAAGAACTACCCTGTGTCACTGCACTGAAGGTGCTGTGTGACAATGTAAAAGTTGATGACTATGGAGTTTGTCAGACTCCACAACTAAAAGAAACAGTATACAAAATCACATTAAAACACATGAGAGAGTGGGGAAACAGGGTCTCACTCTCCCCAAGTTAAAAAAAATCAAGTCGTCAAAATCCAGCAAAGTTGCTTGGGGTCTCTAAGGTCGAGGGAATTCACATATTTCTGAGAATTCACCCCAACAATGCTCTTGGAATTGCACGAGATGACGAAGCATTTCCATTTATTGGAGTAGCAATGTCGGGCGTTAGGCTTTCTTGCTTCTCCAAGTATGTCCGTGCATCTCTAAGGAAGTTGGAGGTGCTCTAACTCTTATGACTTCAGGAGCCAGGGCGCCAAGTTCAGAGTTTGCGAGCATGGATGAAGTGTTTCCCCTTGTCCTGAGATAACATGTTGTATGGGCAAGGCAATTTCATCGGAGGAGAGAGAGACATCTCCAGCAGACGGGAGAACCAGGGTTGGCAAGCCCCCATGGCGGCCACCAATATCACGTTGACTGGTTCCTGGTGCATCATGTGCACGATCTTGTAAAGCAGGGTAGTGCCGGGGGGGGGGGGGGGGGGGGGGGGATTTATCCAGAGACCGTTCCCCTTGGATAGGGTCTGAGGATACCTGGAGGCGTAATCTTGGAATTGTGCGTTCTCTAGAGTTGCAAACAAGTCGATTCAAGGGAAGCCCCATTCTGCGAAGACGTTGGGAGACTGTCTTCGTGTAGTCCCCATTTGTACTCTGGGCAGTGGGAAGTCTCTGCTGAGCATGTCCGCTAGAAGATTGAGTCCCCCTGGAACTTGTTGAGACAACAGGAACATCTTGTGTTTGAGAGCCCATTTCCAAATGTTCTGGGACAGTTTAGAAAGCCCTGGCAAGTGACTGCCCCCTTGCTTGTTCAGGTAGTACATGGCCGTGGTGCTATCTGAGGATCAGGACCGTCTTCCCCTGCAACTTTATCTAAAAGGCCTTCAGTGCTTTGAATACCGCTAACAGCTCCAACAGTTTTATGTGGTTTGAAGCTACTGCTGGGGACCCAACGCTGTGCACAGTCTGCTGAAGGTGGTAAGTCCACCCCGTGAGAGATGCGTCTGTCGTGAGAGTGGCTTCTACTGTGGGGGTAGTGAAGGTTTCCCCTTCAAGAGGTTTTCCCTCGACCACCACTGCAGAGAGAGAACGGGGGCTGCTGAGACAACCACTAGATCGTCCCATTGTCCGCTGGCCTGACACCACTGGCTGTTGAGTCACTCTTGCATGGGACACATGCGCAAACGTGCGTGAGGAACAAGTAAATGCTTGACGCCATCATTCCTAACAGTCGCATGGTCTTGCGTACTGTCACCTCTCGTATGGCTTCATACTGAGGGATCTGAAACAGCAGGTTTCGGATCCACTCATGGCAGGGAAGACTAGGTCGTCTTCTATCCGAATTAGGGCCCCCAGAAACTGCTCGACTTGGCTGGGGTCTAGGCTGGACTATGGAGAATTATTGTTTATGGAGAATCCTAGACTGAATAAGAGGTCTATCGCCTTTTGGGTATTCAACAGGCATGTTCTGTAGGAATCCCCCGTTATGAACCAGTTGTCAAGTTAAGGATAAACTGGGATGGATTGCCTGTGCAGGTGTGCTGCTGCCACTACCAGTACCTTTGTAAACACCCTTGGGGCTCAGGCAATGCCGAAGGGTAGAACCTTGAATTGGCAGTGCTTGTCATCCATCATGAACCTTAGATATTTCCTGTGTGACGGTAACATTGAAATATGAAAGTATGCATCTTTCATGTCCAACGTTGCCATGTAATCCCCCTGCGTCAGCAGAGGAATTACATCTTGCAGCGTTACCATACGAAACTTCTGAGGTTTGACAAATTTGATCACTGGGCGCAAGTCTAGTACAGTGCGCATGGTGAGTCCTTTTTGGGTACAAGGAAGTACACTGAATGAATACCTTTGTTTACCTGTAGAAGAGGGATGACTTTGATAGCGCCCTTTTCCTGCAGGATCTCTACCTCTTGCAGCAGGATCCTCAGGTGTTCTGGTGTTCAGCGTCTTGATCTCAGAGGTCTGAATCGAAGCAGTAGCTGAAGTCTATGCAGTAACCGTGGGTGACAGTCTTGTGCACCCACTGGTCTGTTGTAATCCCCTCCCATGATTGCAGAAATGATGTTTTGGGCCCCCGACCAGGGAGGCATGGGAGAGGACCTGGATCTTAAAGTAATGTCTGACTGGAGGCCGCGGAGCCCCTGGGGGTGGAATTACAACCCCTTCCTTTCCCACAGCGTTGTCCCACAGGTGGATACAGGGTAGAGGAGGCAGACCCCTGTCCTGAGGACCAATTGTTCCTGGAACGATATTGGTTGTGAGGGGAGCAGGAGTAGGACTGCCCACAAAAGGAGCAGCGAGATCCTCCCTCTCTGTTGAAACTGTGAGTAATTTAGTTCAGAGTCTTTCAAAGTCTTGTGTTCCTTTTTTGCTGTTTCCAGCGCTCAAACGACCTTGCCGAAAAGGTTTGAGTCATCCACCAGCTTGTTGATGAATGACGCCCGAGTTTGTGGCTTGAACCTGGAGTACTTCAACCAGGTGTGACGTTTTAGCAGGGTACCCTGGGCTAAAGTCCTTCACGCTGTCTCTGCAGCATCTAAGGTATTTTTGAGAATGTTGTTGTTCACCTGCTTATCTTTAGATACAATTGTAAGCAGGCAAGTATGCACCGTTCGGGAACAACCTGTAGGAGGTTGCATTGAACATCCGAGTAGCTGGCGAGCAGCGTAGTGTTGTTGGCTATACGGGTGGAGTCCCTCTTCCTTGTTGCGACCAACTGAATCCAGGGTGGCATGCCCCCTGATGTAAAGGGGGTCAGTAATGGAATAGCGAAAAAGCTTTTCCACCCGTGGATTGATAGCTCCGATATGTGAGTGCTTTAATAATGAAGGAGCAATGAGTCTTAATAGAATTAAGTAATGGGATAGCCTGACTGGCAGGAGGTTTGTCCTTTAAAATGTCCTCAACAAAATCTGAATCTGGCACTGCCTCCTGCGAGGTGATTTGGAAGTGTTCGGCTGCTTTCTTTAAGATGGCATTCAACGCCATCTGGTCATCAACAGGTGATGCCTGACGTAATGGTGGGGAGGTGGGTGAGTCCATGCATAAAGTGTCACGGTCCGGGGTATGGGTAGGGGACAGCCAAGGTGGGTTATCAACCGGATGGTCCCCCCCCACATCCCTGGGTGTGATCAGTGGTATCACTAGCAGGATCAGCGAAGGGATCATCATCCTGTAGGTATGGGTCAGAAGGAACTCCTTCAGTAAGGTCAAATACTTCTTCATGAAGTAAGTCAGAGGTCCTCTGGAACTTAGCCATTGGTGTATAAGGGCTCTCTTCACAAGGCCTCGTATGAGCAAACCTTTCAGAAAAGTCTACAAACCTTTCCAACCTGTTCATGCAAACTTCTCTCTGGTCCATGATGAGGAGCCAGAGGAGTCGAGGAGGAAAGGGCTCTTCCTGATGATCCTCCTCCCTAGAACGTCGAGATTTCTCAAGCAGATTCTTGGATAAAGATAGAGGACTCCAATAGTAATCTTTCTGACCCGCCGGGGTTTCGACGTATCATTCAGCGTGTCTTTCTGTTTAGCCGACAAAACAATCTTAGAGGGACTCTTGCTGATGTTCGGCGTTACTGGGAGGTGTTTTGACTGTGTAGGCGGTTGCGCCGTTGATTTCGACGCAACTGGGGCCTTAAGCGACGGCGGCGTTATCTTCAGAGGTGTCTCGACGGCCGCGTGGCTTTTGGTGCTGGCGCCCTTACTTTTAGAATGCCCAAATGCATTTCGCTGTGACGGGGAGGGCTGCAGATCACACGAATCGGCAGGTGCCATCGAAATATCCGACATACTTGTTGGCGCCTTGGATCGCTTCGACTGAACCGTTGAGGCGGTACCAGGGGTTGTGTACATGCGAGTATCAGGTGCGTCCCTGTCGCTGGGATGTACATTCCCCATAGCAGGACTTAACGTCGTGCCTAGCGGGCTGGGATGGATGTCGTGGAGCAAGAGCGCTCCGATGTAAGGTCAATGGCGTCCAAACTGGAGCCTTGGTAGTCACTTATCTCCTCATCACACTCTGTGGCTGCGGGGGAGCTATCCTAGGCCTCGACATAGCATAGGCTGTCCACCGTTTTACTTGAAGCTCCTTAATAGTTTTAGGACGTAGGAGCTTACAGGATTTATAGGACGCCTCGTCGTGATTGAGTGGGAAGACACTTAGTAATTTAAAAGCGACGACAAAACCAAAAGGGACAAAGAGGGGAGAAGGAAAGACATTCTTGAAAAGAATTGAAAACTCCCAGACCCCACTCTCACTACTGTATAGGCCGGCCAGATTAACAAGCATCAGAACAATAGTAACAGGTTGTTCCTTCTCCAGCATGGGTTTTGGCATCCTCATGAATAAAGAATAGATAGCAGTACAACATTACACAACGAAGGGAGGTAGCAAGGCTTAACAGAAGCAAATACTCTTACCCCCAGAAAAGGCTCACCTTCAAGAGAACAGGTTGCGCAGCACTGCTTGGCCGACTCTAGACTCTAGACTCCTCCCTGGAATCCCGGTCGACGCAGTAGAATTTCGTGAAGATGTGCGTCGACCTCCATGTAGCAGCCCTGCAGATGTCCAGCAGGGGCACAACAGACAGGAACGCCGTAGTTGCAGCGATCGGATGGCCAGGCAACGATCGGTTTGCTAACCGGTGACAATGGGTAATGCAGCCGGAGAGCCACCTGGAAATGGAAGCCTTGCAGAGGGCATTCCCTGGGTTCACAGGGCCAAAGTTCACAAACAGCTGCGATGTCTTCCGAAAACACGTAGAACTTGAGCGGTCTAGCCACATCCAGCGAGTGTAAAGTTTTCTCAGCCAGCGACGGGAAGAAAACGGGTAACACTAAGGGCTCGTTGAGCTGGAAGTCCGATGGCACCTTGGGCATGAAGGAGGGGTGCGTCCGCAGCACCACCCTCGTCTCATGGAATGAGAAGTAAGGAGGTTTAAAAGAGAGGGCCTGGATCTCTCCCACTCGTCGTGCAGAGGTGATGGCCACAAGAAACGCGGTCTTCCACGATATAAAATTCAACAGTGCCGAATGCATCGGCTCGAAAGGGGGACCCATGCGCCTGGTCAGCACCACATGGAGCTCTTACGGCGGGGCCAGACCCTTCACTGGCGGGAACGAACGGAAAAGTCCTTTTATGAATTCCTTGACTAGGCGGTGTGACCACAACGATGACCGCCCCAGAGTTCTGGTGTAGCAGGAGATAGCCACCAGATGAACCTTGATGGAAGCATGAGCCAACCCTGCCTTGGCCAGCAACAGTAAGTAAGGCAGCAGTAACCCATAGAGGATAGAGTTGCTGCGAACCTCTTCCACTTATGCCCGTAGCATTTCAGTGTCGATGAAGCCCTGGCCTTGGCGAGCACCTCCTTGCAGTCCGCCAAACTCTAGTGCTGCAGGAGCCAGGCCTGCAAGTTCAGCAACCCTGGGTCTTGGTGCAGAATCACGCCTTTTCCCTGGAGAGAAGATCTGCGTCCGCCAGAAGCTTGACTGGAGGGGACGCTGACATGTCCAGAAGGTCCTGGTACCATATCTGCCTCAGCCACGTTGGTGCGACAAGGATCATCTTGCACCGGGACCGTCTGAGTTGACTGTTGAGTCGCAGAAGCAACGGGGGAACGAATAGAGGAACAAGCCGTCCCAGGAGAAGGAGAACGCATCCCCCCATGCTCCCCGCTGGGGAATCCTGCTGGCAAACCTCTGGCACTTGGTGTTCGTAGCCGTAGCAAACATCGATCTGGGGATTGCCCCATCATCTGAATTGAAGATCCACTTCATGCCAAAGGTCCCACTCGTGGCACGAGCGCAGCTCCCTGCTGAGAGAGTCGGCAATGGCATCCTTCACTCCTGCCAGATGAAATGGGACGAGGAACATTGCAAGGAACATCGCAATAAATCCTGCGCCTCCTTGGAGAGCGCCGGGGATCTGGTGCCCCCTTGCATCCGGATGTAAAACATTGTGGTGGTGTTGTCCATGAAGATCCACACCTCCTTGCCCTGGAGGGACAGAAGGAAAGACTTGAGAGCCCAAAACATTGCCCATAGCTCCTGAGCGTTGATGTGCAACGACTTCTCCTCCAGCAGCCAAAGGCCTCTCATGTGGAGACTTCCGGTGTGTTCTCCCCAACCTTTCAGGGGTGCTTCCGTCCTGACTGTCTCCTGATGAAGGGGGTTCTGGAAATCCCCGCCCGCCGACAGATGCGCGTGGACACCCCACCACTGAATCTCTCAACGGAAACTCTAGTCAAGGGTGATCTTGTCATCGAAGCTTCCCGATACCTGGATCCAACAGGTGTCGAGGAACTCCTGCAGCGGTTGCATCCGCAGCCTGCACAGGCGCACAAAGTATATGCATGACATCATGCCGAGAAGGGACTTGATTGACCTCACCCTTGCGACCTTCAGGGCCAACAGCCGTTGCACCATGCCCAGGATGGAACAAGTTACTTACCTGTAACTGTTCTCCAGCATGGGTCTGGCTTGGATTCACATGCTCATGAATATTCCCCGTCAGGCCGGGAATCCTCGGTATAGAAAAAATAAAAATCAGTATCAGTTTCGTTTCTGATCTGTCTTTCTTGGTAACCAATCACTGGTCTCTGGGTCATACTGCCCCCAGCCAATGACTGCCCTCTCCCTAAGCCCCGCCTCTGGCAGCCATCCTAGTTAGGAGGGAGGGTTCGCATGTGAATCCATGCCAGACCCATGCTGGAGAACAACAGTTACAGGTAAGTATCTTGTTCCTTCTCCAGCATGGGGTCTGGCATGGATTCACATGCTCATGAATAAGAGAATACATAGCAGTACACACATGCACAACCACGGGAGGTGGCAAAAGGCTAAACATTAGGCATTACAACAACTCAACATTAAGCATCTCTTACCTCCTTCACCAGGCTCACCTTAAGCGAACAGGTTGTGCAGCACTGCTTGGCCGACCCTGGACGCCTCCCTGGAGTCCCGATCGACGCAGTAGAATCTTGTGAAGGTGTGCGTCGACCTCCACGTCGCAGCCCTGCAGATGTCCGGCAGGGGCACACCAGACAGGAACGCTGTGGTAGCAGCGATCGCTCTGGTCGAATGGGCTCTCGGATGGCCGGGCAGCGGTCGGTTTGCCAACCGGTGACAGTGCATGATGCAGCCGGAGAGCCATCTGGAAATGGAAGTCTTCCAGAGAGCCTTCCCTTGATTCACAGTCCCAAAGTTCACAAACAGCTGTGATGTCTTCCGAAAACTCTTCGTGCGGTCCACGTAGAACTTCAGCGCTCTAGCTACGTCCAGCGAGTGCAGTCCTTTCAGCCGGCAACGAAGGAGACGGGAAGAAAACTGGCAACACCAAGGGTTCGTTGAGGTGGAAGTCCAACAGCACCTTGGGCATGAAGGAGGGGTGCGTCCTCAGCACCACCCTCGTGTCGTGAAAAGTCAAGTATGGCGGCTTGCAAGATAGGGCCTGGACCTCTCCAACTCGTCAAGCGGAGGTGATGGCCACGAGAAACGCTGTCTTCCACGACAGAAACTTCAATGGTGCCGAATGAGGGCCCCCATGAGCCTGGTCAGCACCATGTTGAGCTCCCACGCCGGGGCTGGGGCCTTCACCGGCGGGAATGATCGGAACAATCCTTTCATAAATTCCTTCACCAGTCGATGAGACCACAAGGACGCCCGACCCGTAGTTCTGGTGTATCGTGAGATGGCGGCCAGATGTATTTTGATGGAGGCGTGAGCCAGTCCAGCCTTGGCCAATGACAGTAGGTACGGCAATACTTGAGGGGCCGTAATCCGCAGAAGGTTAATCTTCTGTGCACGGCACCAGACAGAGAACCTCTTCCATTTATGTCCGTAGCACTTGAGAGTTGAGGACGCCCTGGCCTTTGCAAGAACCTCTCTGCAGTTGGCCGGGATGTCGTACCCTCCAAACTCTAGTGCTGCAGGAGCCAGGCCTGCAAGTTCAGCGACTCCGGGTTGTGGTGAAGAATGGCGCCTCCTTCTCTGGAGAGAAGATCTGTGTCCGTCGGCAGCTTGACTGGTGTGGACGTTGACAAGTCCAGAAGGTTCGGGAACCAGATCGGTCTCGGCCACGCCGGTGCGACGAGGATCATCCTGCACCGGGACCTCTTGAGGTGGTCAATGAGCCGGAGCAGCAACGGCAGCGGAGGGAACGCATAAAGAAATAGGCCGTCCCAGGGGAACGAGAAAGCATCGCCCCTGCTCCTCGGCTGGGGGAACCTGCTGGCGAACCTCCGGCACTTGGAATTCGTCGCCGTCACGAAGAGATCGATTTGGGGTTCGCCCCATCGTCGGAAGAGTCGATCCACTTGATCCTGGTGTAGTTCCCACTCGTGGCACGAGCGCAGCTCTCTGCTGAGTGAATCGGCGATCGTGTTTTTTATTCCTGCCAGATGAAGAGGCACCAGAAACATCCCTTGGGCGACAGCCCAATGCCACAGATCCTGGGCTTCCTTGGATAGGGCAGGGGATCTGGATCCACCCTGCTTCCGGATGTAGAACATGGTGGTGTTGTCGGTGAAGATCCTCACCACCTTGCCCTTGAGGGACGGAAGAAAAGACATGAGGGCCCAGAACACTGCGCGGAGCTCCAAGATGTTGATGTGGAGTGACTTCTCCTCTGGGAGCCAAAGGCCACTCGCGTGAAGATCTCCAGAGTGCGCTCCCCAACCTTCCAGGGAGGCGTCCGTCGTCACCGTCACCTGGTGAGCTGGGGTCTGAAAGTCCATGCCCCACCACCGGATCCCCTAAAGGAAAGTCTCATTGAGAGGGATCCAGTCCTCGAAGCTGCCCCTCGACTGGACCCAGCAGGCGTCGAGGAACTCTTGTAAGGGGCGCATCCGAAGCCTGCAAAGGCGCACCAGATAAATGCAGGAGGACATCATCCCGAGGAGGGACTTGATAGATCTTACCCTGGCCATGTCTGTGGCCAGCAGACGCTGCACCTTGCCCAGAATGGTCCTGGTCCTTTCCTCCGACGGTGAGGCCAGCCGCGCCACTGTGTCGAGCTTGGCTCCCAGAAACAGGGCGACTTGCGACGGAACCAGGTGGGATTTTGGAAGGTTGATGGAGTCCCAGGTCCGTGAGCAGCTGGACGGTCTTCGCAGTGTGCTCCATGGCGAGCTCCCTTGTCCTTGCCTGGATGAGCCGGTCGTCCAGGTAGGGGTAGACGTGGATCCCCCTGTAGGCGCAGCCGCGCCGCCACCGGTGCGAGGCACTGGGTTAACACCCTGGGTGCCGACTTCAATCCGAACGGGAGGGCCTTGAACTGGTAGTGCCGCCCCTGGACCATGAACCTGAGGAACTTTTGGTGTCTTTTTAGAATGGGGATGTGGAAGTACGCATCCTCCAAGTCCAACGATGACAGGAAATCATCCTCCTCCAGCTGTCCCAGCACGTGCTGGAGGATGACCAGCAGAACTTCTGTGCCTTTATGTACTTGTTCAGTCGTCGCAGGTCCAGGATGGGGCGCCATCCTCCTGTCTTCTTTTTTTATGAGGAAGTACCTTGAGTAAACTCCGGAGCCCCGAAGCCTCTTTGGGACGAGCTCGATGGCACCCTTCTTGAGCATCGCCCTTACTTCCAACAGTAGTTGAGGGACGTGATTTTCCTTCCTGGCCACGGATGGAACGCGAGGGCACTTCTTCTGAAACTCGATGGCGTGCCCTTGGGCCAGGGCGTCCAGCACCCAACGGTCGGTGGAGATGGACTCCCACACGCTGACGAACCTCGCCAGCTGGTCTCCCACTGCAGTGCTTCGGCGGGGGCCCGACCCCACGGTCAGTTCAATCTTGTTTCGACGACGACGGGCACCAACTGACTTGCCGCGTCCCCTGTAGGCTTCTTGGGACAAAGATCTTGCCGGTACGTGGAGGAGCCACTGCCGGGATCCCTTGGAGGCACCTTGTCTGCCTCCGGAGCGCCGAAAGGACGGCCGTCGTCGTTGGAGCACTCCCAGTGCCCGGGCAGTCTCTGTGTCTGTCTTGATGGCCTGAAGGGACTCATCAACCGCCTTCCCAAACAGGTTGTTCCCGTCGAAGGGCATGTCCAAAACCTTGGTTTGAACGTCCTGGCGGAAATCCGTCGCCTTGAGCCATCCTCGTAGTCTCAGGCAAACGCTGTTGCCCAACTGACGGAAACAGGTGACGGCGATGTCCGTTGCTACCGTGATGGCGTGGTCCGAGGCAATCTCACCCTCCTGTAGGATCAAGGGCCTCAGCCCTTTTGGCGTCCGGAAGGAAGTCCAACAGCGGGGCGATTTTGAACCACAACTCCCTGTTGTAGCGGGCTACGATAGCCAGGGCGTTGGCCGCCTTGATAGTCGTCGCTGCGGATGAGATTACCCGTCGTCCCATCGTGTCCAGCTTCCTGCCCTCGCCGTCCGGCGGGGAAGTTGATGTCGAGGCCGATGCCCCCCCAGCTTTTTTCTTTTGCCACCGCCGAAACGACCAAATCCGGGGTAGGTTGCACCCGAAGGCACAAGGGGGCAGCGTCGGGGACCCGGTACTTCTTCTCGTACCGGTCCCTCTTTGACGGCGCCGTGGCAGGGTTCTTGAGGAGGGCGAGCCCCTCATCCCAGATGTCATCAAGAAGTGGTACGGTGAGGACCGTCTTCCTTTTAGCCTTGCGCCGTTGGTAAAGGAACCCTTCCTTCTCTTCTGGGCAGAGCTGGAAGAGCTTGGATGCCCTGGAAATCATGGCATGAAAGGATCCAATCTCGTCGGGCGGAGACGCCCGGGCAGGGGGCGACGGGGGACACGTCCCGTCGTCGCCTCCGTCATCATCTGCACCTGTCGTAGCCATGTCCGTGCCTGTATCATCCTCATGGGTAGTAAACCGGGGGGAAAGGCAGAGCAGGTGGGAGAGGTGGCGTAGGATGCGTCGTCGTCCTCTTATGCGGTGGACTTTCCGAAGGTCCTGGCTCTGGTTCCCCCGTTGGGTCTGGCTCAGGTACCTCCGTCGGGGGGGGGGAGGGGCAACCTTGTCCTTATCTCTGAGCATAAGGACTGAATCGCTGACAAAATGGGCGCCGAAGTGTCCTGCGGCGCCGGAAACGACGGGCGCGAGGGCTCTTGAGGAACCTCGTCGGCGACAGTCGCTCCAGTCGTCGCCCTCGTCAGGATCCCTCCCGACGGGCTGGGCCTCTTCCACGACTTCAATGAGCTCTTCTTCAGAGGTCGTGTCTGTATCCACGATGGCCACCTGCCTCTCCCCCACCTTTTCCAACGAGGACTTTGTGGGTGTCTTCTCAATGGGCCTGAAAGATGACTGCCTCCGCGGTGGCAGGGAGACTCTGGGTCCTGAGGTCGCCTCCACTGGCGTAGCCTCCAAAGGCTGAGCCAAGGCCGCTGCGACATCCTCAATCGAGGTCTTAGCAGGGTGAATTAAGGCCGCCGTCACCTTCTGTACGCCTGGGGCCTTCACCTTGGGAGGGGGGTCCGAGCCTCGCTCCCCCTCTGCCGGAATCTTCAAGATCGATCGGGGCCTCTCCAGAAGCTTCGCCAGGTTCTCGGACTTCCTCTTACCCGAGCCAGAGCGTTGGCTCGTGGTTGATGGCACCAGGGAGGATGCGCCCTGCCTGGCAGCCAAGGAGCCCGACCGTTCGGCACTCCCGGTGCTCGCGGTGCTTGGCCTTTTGTTGGGCCCTCGTCGCCGGGGCGCCCTCACAGGACTTATAAGACCGCTCTGATTTCTTTTTCTTCTTCTCGCCTGACGGGCTCTTCCCTTCCAGCCAGTTGGCGAGACGGAGGTGGCGATCCTTCATGGTCCGCTCTGACATATTCCCACAAAACGCACAGTCCTTCTCCGTGTGCGTCTTGTCCTCATGGAGACAGTAGAGGCATAACGAATGCTCGTCGTCCTTGAAAACATTCTGAAGCTGGCATCCAGGGCAGGTCCTGAACAGCTTCCCGGGCGTCGAGCTTCCTTTCTCCTGGGCCATGTTCTGGGTAGGCCTCGGAACTTCTGGAATCCTCCAAAAGCGTAACTCGACAAAATCTTCACCCTTGAGGGGCGTAGAAAACTCTGAAACGGATCCCCGTTGATCGCATGTAGAAATGGTGGCGCTTGAGGCTCTATTTAACCGAAAAATGAGAAAAAAATCTTCTGAAAAAGCACGAAAATGCAGCAAAAGCTCGAGAGCTACAGCACGAGGACTCCCAACACTTGAACGTGCGGTTAAAATAGGAGTATGGCTGCCAGAGGCGGGGCTTAGGGAGAGGGCAGTCATTGGCTGGGGGCAGTATGACCCAGAGACCAGTGATTAGTTACTACTATGAAAGACAGATCCGAAACGAAACTGATACTGATTTTTTTCTATACCGAGGATTCCCGGCCTGACGACGGGGAATATTCATGAGCATATGAATCCATGCCAGACCCCATGCTGGAGAAGGCCGCAATACTCTCCTCCGACGGGGCCGCCAGCCACGACACCGTGTTGAGCTGGGCCCTCAGGAACAGCGCGTTCTACGATGGCTCCAAGCAGGAGCTCGCAAAGTTTATCGAGAACCCCTGTTCCGTGAGTAGCCGGACGGTCCCAGACGTGTGCTTGACTGTGGTCTCTCGACTTTGCTCGGATGAGCCAATCGTCCAGGTAGGGGTAGATGTGAATCCCCTGCAAGCGCAGCCGGGCCGCCACTGGTGCCAGACACTTGGTGAAAACCCTTAGTGCCAGCTTCAATCCCAAGAGAAGGGCCTTGAATTGGTAATGCTGCCCTTGGACCACGAAGCGCAGAAACTTGTAGTGCACCCTTGTGGATGGGAATGTTGAAATAGGCACCCTCTAAACCGAGCGACAACAGGAAGTGCACTTCCTCCAGCTAACCCAGCATGTGCTGAAGGTTGCCCATCTGAAACTTCTGGGACCTGATGTACTGGCGGCGGAGGTCTAGTACGGGTCTCCAACCGCCTGTCTCTTTCTGACAAGGAAGTAACAGGAGTACACTCCGGAGCCCGGGAGCCTTTTTGGGACGAGTTCTATCTCGCCCTTCCTCAGCATGGCCCATACTTCCAGAAGAAGTTGAGGTACATGGTTTTCCTTCCTGGCCACGGGTGGAATGCGCGGGGACTTTCGTTGAAATTCTAGGTTGTGCCCGTGGGCCAGGGCGTCCAGCACCCAACAGTCAGAGATGGACTGTCACACGCTGACTAAGTTCACCAGCAGCCGTCCCACCGGGGTGCACGGGTGGGGGCCGATGTCACGGCCGGTTCAGTTCTGCTTTGCTGTGGTGGAGCTACCTTGCAGGCATTGGCGACAACCACCTCCGGACTTGCTGCAGCCCCTGGAGTCTTCTGGGCCGAAGAGCGGGACGGTTGACGATAGGATGATGAGCCACTATCGAAAACTTTGGAGGACCCCTGGGACTTTCCTCCGGAGGTCCGAAAAGCAGGCTGTTCCTGCTGGAGAGTGCCCAAGGCACAAGCTGTCCCGGTATCCGCCTTGATGGTCTGAAGAGACTCGTCCACAGTCTTGCCGAATAAGTTGTCCCCGTCGAAGGGCATGTCCAACACCCTCGACTGTACGTCCTGGCAGAAGCTAGTGGCCCTCAACCAGCCCCGCCGATGAAGGCAAACACTGTTGCCCATCTGACAGAATACTGTGTCGGCGATGTCCGTGGCCACCATGATGGCATGTGTTAGGTAGAATCCTCTGCAGTACCCTTAAGGAACATTACAGACAACTAAGTCTACAAGTGCTAGTACAATTTCACATTTGGTACAAGCTTGTACTACACAGTTATGATGGTAGCAGTACCGGAGCAGCCAGACTTATCTCAAGAGCAAATGAGCAGTGATCGGTATTACACCAAGGACTACAATTACTGTGACTCAAACAAACACTGACTCAAGGTTTCTGGTTAAAAAATATAAGTACATTTATTTTTAAACCATCTGTTCACCAAATACTTCACTTGTATTGAACAAAACCACACTCTAAATATTCCACACACAACCAATTCCTTTGGATCAGGTCAATTCAAGTAAGTACATTAGGATTTGACAGACCGATGTTGTAAAACAAAAGATGTTACCGGGGGGTTAAGTAGCGCTCACTTTTTCACAGTAATGACAGTTTGGTCTTACGAAATAAAAGCGTACCCGCGGGGAGAATTGTAACCGTCGTCAAAACATATTTAGCACATTGAATAAAAACCAAGAAAAAGGGGATAAAAATCATAGGCAATACTTTTGTCAAGGCACTTGAACCGGAGGACATATTCTAAGAGACAGATACAGTCCATAGGCCTGTGCCAGTGTCAAACGGAGCATGGCTCTAATGTCGAGGATCACACGATTAGAAGAGTTCGAGATTAACGTTGCCAGGAGTACTTGGATATGGTCAAAGGAAGGCAAAAGTTATAAGAGGGAAGGAAGAGAGAACAAGCCTTCGGTAAGGAAAAGGGTTCACCCTCCGATTCCTCAAGGTCGGACGGACAGAACGACCAAATGGACAGCATCTTATTCGAATGAAGAAAGCTGGTGCCACAGCAGTTGTTCCTGGTAGTTCCTGCAGACTCACGGTTCCTAGAGCTTCAGTCGTGGGGACAAGGACGACGTCTGGAGCAATCTGCACTACCCAGGGATGAGACCAGCAGCAGCAGAGCAACGGTGAATAAAAGGAGCGCTCCTTTAAAACAGGAGAGGGCTCTTCTGATGGCTATCCGGACCCTACAGCTTTGTGGAGCGATTTCGACCCACGAGAGGATTCTCTGGCTGTAGAAAGGTGAGCTGGTTGATCCCACCAGGCTCAAGAGAAGAAGACTCCAGACTGGATCTTCTCGGACGTTGAAGGGTAGATAGCTCAGGACTCCACCAGGCCTTCACCGGGACTCGGGAGTTGCAGTAGAAGTCTTCTTCTTCGCTTCTCTTCGGTTCTTGTAGTTCCATTGGCAACTGACATCCAGCCCAAGAGTCCTGCCTTTTATGCCAAAATTCCCCATTCGCAGAGCCTGGCTGTCAATCACACAGCAGGTGGGTTGTCCAGCCCCGACAACCACCTCAGCCAATGGACACAAAGTGCGACTTGGGTCTCCAAGGAGACCCTGTGCAGGGGTTACTAAACCCCCCCTTCACATCCAGACCACCTAGACACCCAGACACCAAAGAGGGCTTCTTAGCAGAAGCCCACCAAAGGACGCGAAAGAAGGTAAACCTGGTTTGCCGCACAAAGTAAAACACAAGAAGGATGTTAACACAATGAAATGGCAACTAAACCCGACCAGAGCCAAAATAAAGTATATTTGGTCAAGTGGGTTTATGTTCAAGGCTAACACAATAGCATAAAACAGTACCACAGTTATACACTATAATCGCGGTAGAAAAGTTAGGGTAGATACCCTTTCCAATACTCCAAGTAAGATGGGGTGTACTGGGTCTGTAGGTTAAATGACTAAAGTAAATGGCAACTTTACCTGTTTCTGGGGGACAGTAGTAAGCCCCAGAAAAATGGAGTCAGTGGGAAGTCTTAGAGACAACCCTGTATCACTGCACTGAACAGACCATCCAACTTATGGCGATTTTGCGATTTGTACAAAAAAAAATGTAAAACATTTAAAAAAAAAAAATTAGCTAAATTTGGCATTTCCCCGCAATTGCTGCTATAAATCATAAAATGAGCACAAAAAAACACGTTAGCTTAGTGTGCCTTTTTTCGCGCTCATTTAATGATTTGGAGCGAACACAGCAGGCTGCTCCAATGCAGCAGCTTAACGGTTAACACCTCCGGCTCCGCGTTGCAGGCCCAGGATTGGGGGAGGGTCATGCAGGCCTGGGAGATGCTGTGTTGTGCTGTGCATTTGGCTGTGACCCCAGACACCTCCAAGGCTCATTGAGTGCCCGCCCTGCTGAGCTGACAGTTGGTGAAGCATAGCCAGGTAAGCACTGGCCTGTCCACTCATCTGCCCCCAACTCACAGCACCCAAAGAGGCCACTGGACTGTTTTCATTACCGGCGCTCGACAGGAAAGTAAATTACTTTCCTGTCGAGCGCCGGAAAAGAAAGCATAAACTTAATGCTTTCTGACGCTCGTCTACAAATGGTAGACCCAAAGAGGCCACTGGACTGTTTTCATTACCGGCGCTCGACAGGAAAGTAAATTACTTTCCTGTCGAGCGCCGGAAAAGAAAGCATAAACTTAATGCTTTCTGACGCTCGTCTACAAATGGTATCATGCAGCCCAGCCTAACGGCTGGGCTGCATGATACCAATTGAAGACTCTTGAAGCTGTATTCATTTCAAATTGCTTTACAATTGGTATCATGCAGCCCATGATACCAATTGTAAAGCAATTTGAAACAAATACAGCTACGAGCGTTTGTATCATGCAGCACAGCCTTGAATCAAGGCTGGGCTGTATGACACCAATTACGCACAAAATTGGATGTTAAAATTTATGAAAGGCAAATGCCATTCAACCTGTGCAATTTTGGTGGTTATGCAAAGCCAATTTAATGTTATATGCATATTTCACCTTCATATGCTAATTTCTGATGCTATCACATGCCATTGCATTTGTTGATGAGTCCCCCCACTTTAATTTGTAGGACTTGACCCCTGGCAGTGTTGTGATGTTTCATTTCTGTTTGTGGGCTTATTAAGTCACCATGTGTGGGTGGCATCACCAAGGAATGATGACCACTCAGGAGAGTTTATTTTTTGGCTAGGTATTATGGGCTTGCAGTTACTGCCACTGCATTGCCCCTGTGGCTTGAGCCTCATGGATTCCTTCCATGGAGAAGTGTAGAGTTGTTCCCCCTCTCCCCTGGGGTCATAGGACAAGCGAAAAGCAAACCTACGGGCTTCAACCACGGTTACACTTTTGAATTCAAGCCCCTCTGTTTATTTGCTTTCCACTTGTCTGCTGGAAGTAGTGGCGCGGCACCATTTCCATGGAGCTGATCAGGCTATAGCCCTCCCCATCCCCCACCACAATCCAAAATGTTAGGCTGTGGTGACTTGACCTGGCTGTCCAACAGAGCATGGCCAGACAGAACACAACATTTTGTTCCTCACTAACAAAAGCCTTGCAAGTACTTCTTGGTTTTAGGCTAAAAAAAGATGTTAAATTATGTATTTTTCAATGTTAAAAAATGCCGCAAAAAACAGTTGTGTGCCGCAATTTTTTTTCTTTTTTGTGCCGCAAAATTTTCCATTTCATGCCGCAATATTCTGGAGGGTCTGACTGAAGGTGCTGTGTAACACACAAAAAGTTGGTCTCATGGAGTGGTGTGGCTCCAGAGCCCAAGATCACGCAGAAAGTAGAAATACAAATGGCAAAACGCATGCAAGAGTGGGTAAAAGGTTCACACACTTACCAGGTGGAAAAAATAAACCCCAGAAATCCAGCAAAGCTGCTGAGGGACTCACTAGGTAGGGGAAATTAGCCATAAATTAAAATTCACCCTAACAGTCCGATGCCACCTCGCCTTCCTGCTGGATCTCCAGCACTTCCCCTCTCTTGTCGTCAGGGAGGAAGTCCAGGAGGGGAGCGATATTGCAACATAGCTCCCTGTGCTAACGGGCCACGATGGCCAGGGCACTTCTTCTTGCACCAGTCCCTCTTCGAAGAGGATGTGTTCTTCATAAGGGACAGTCCCTCGTCCCAAATGTCGTCCAATAGAGGGATCGAAAGCACAGTTCGACTTGGCCTCCTGATGCTTGTACAAGAAGCCTTCCTTTTCCTCAGGAGCCAGTTGGAATATTTCCGAGGCCCTGGAGATCATGGCATGGAAAGAGCCAATCTGGTCGGGCGGCGAAGCCCTGGGCACTCGAGACGGGAAGGCCACTCCACCGTCGCCGTAGTCCGTACCCATCGTCACCGTACATGGTTCCGTTTCGTCCCTCAGAGGAGGTGATGGCAGCGAAGGATGGCAAGGAGGTGGCAGGTGAATTCTCCTCTTGACAGGGGGTTTCTCCGGCGGCCCAGGGCCGTAGGGTCTCCCGCTGGCGACAGGGGCATCCTCGTCCGGATCTCTGAGCACAAGGTGTGCAGTGCCTGTAGAATGTCCGCCGACATGTCCGCTGGCGGCGGAGGCGGTTGTTGCGGTGGTTGCGACAGGAGCGATGGCAGTGGTGTGATGTCCTCCGGCTCCTCTCCGCCCTGCCCTGCTGCTCTTCGTCGGTTTCCTCGCCGCTCTGTTAGGGAGAATTCTCTTCTAAGGCTAATTTCCCTTACCTATAGAGTCCCCCAGCAGCTTTGCTGGATTGGAAGGGTTTCTTTTTTTTCTCCTGCTAAGACTGAGACTCTTTTCCCCCACTCTTAGACAGATTGCTAGTGTGTGTTTTAGGCTATCTTGTGTGCTTATGGTCTATGTGGTTTTTCTCACCCTCATAGGAATCATCTTTTTAACATGTGTGTTACACAACACCCTCAGTGCAGTAACACAGGGGTGTCAGTGATCCCCAAACAGACTCTATACCCTGGGACTGACTACTGTCTCCCAGGGCATGTAAAGTGCCCATTGACTTTACTAGTCCATTATGAACAAAACCAGTACAACACATCTTACTATGTAAGTACTGGTAGGTGTTAATAGTTTTTCCCTGGTGCTCATTTTCGACAGGGTACCGTCCAGTCCCTCTCTCCAAAGTTTATGGCTGGTGGCAGTGGTTACTACCGTAAATATTCGACCGTGAATATTTCCCTATGGGATTTTCCCATTGATCGAGGCTACCACTTGTACTGACAGCCTCCAACATACCGCCGGTTTATTTTAATATTAATATTACTCCGGCAGGTTTTTATTGCCAGATATTTGTTAATATTTCTTTCTTGTGTCTTTCTCTGAAATCCTAACCCAGGTCAGGGATCCTTTGTTCGTCCTTTTGGCGGGCTTCTGCACAAAAGCCCTCCTCTCGGCGCCACAGAGTCTGGGGTAGACAGGATGTGTGGGAGGGGGAATAGGACCCTGGACAGGGTTACCTAGGCAACCCAAGTCGCACTCTGCCCTGATAGGCTGGGGGGTTATCCCGCCAGGATAGCCACCCCACTGTGAGAGTGACAGCTAGGCTGTATAGTGTTGGGTAAGATTTCCAGAGCTGGTAAATCTTATTTTCCTGGTTCAACTCTAGATCTTTTGCTTTTCTAGTGGGATATTTTTCATTAATACCTCTGAGTGAGAACCTTTTTCCACACTCACCTAATCTAACTCTTTTATGGTTGTCATTTTTAAGACTCTCCATAGTGTCTTTTTAAAGTTATCATGTCTAACAACTTATTGGCAATAAGTGCCTGTTGTTGCTGGGTTACCCTGGGGGCTCCCCATTTAACTTTCTTGTGCTAACCTTGAGTGAACTACAGTTCCCAAGGGTAGAAAGGATCTTTGGATCCCTTTTACATTTTATTCTGTGAAACCAGCAACCCCACCTTATGTGGAGTGCTCGGGAGATACAATGTATCCCCTGTCACATTAAAACTGTAAAAATTCTGTTATAGCGACAAGCTTACCTTTAATGGCGGGTGGCAGTGATACCTTTCACTAATTTGGTGCACCTTTGCCGCAGGCTGTAATCGCAGCTGCAGTAAAGGCACCCAAGGGTGCTCATTTTATCAAAATGGCCAGTCTTCTTTTTCTCCCATTTTAGTGTTTCTTGTTGTTTCTTGTTCCTTCCCCTGACATCCAGGGTGGGAAATTGCTTTGAGTTTGGTCTTTGGCGGAGTCCCCTTGACACCCCGTACAGGCTCCAGCCAGTCTGTAAGCACAGGAAGTAGGAGAGGAGTCCAACACTCCCTCATCCTTGGTCTTACGCCTTCCTTCAACTGGGAGAAATCCCAGTGGGGGGCTGCCTGTCCTCATTGGACAACCAGATGCCCCTTTCTTGTAAAACGCAGGGAGAGAATGCAGAGGTTGTGCTGTAGTTCCTGATAAATACTGGAAACCTGGAAGTTGAAGTCATGTCGACCACTGGAACAGAAAACCGAAGAGGATGACGAAGGAAAAGCGGCAGGAATTATTCCAGCGACCGGAGAGCCTACTGTGTAACCGGAGCCTGCTGCAGCCCTTCCTTCCAATAGACCTGGGGTCTCTTAAAACAACGACCCTGGTGAGACCCACTAGACTCAAGAAGACCTGAATTTCGAGCCATCCCACGGGTTGCTGCGACCTTGCGTTCTTGCAATACCCCAATACCCTGGGACTCTGGCCACTGTGCGGTGCACGGTCTTCCGAATTCCGAATCTCGCTGAAACTTCGTGGGCATCCTGGTGTATCTCCAGAGACACGAATCGAGTCCAACAAGTCCCTTCAGAAGAGTGGTGGACCCTTTGAACAACGAGAATTCAACCACGATTTTCTGTCTTCTCCTGTGCTCCTTGAAAAGGCACCAAAACCGCAGAACCGCATTCAGCCGCGAGATAAATCTTGCCAAGAGCCTTCTTCATCGATCCCTGCTGCAAAGTCCCTTCTGAGGTCTTGTGTTCCATCTCCAGGACAAGTAATCCACTGACCGGGTATTTGTCTGCAGTCCCTGAAGTTCTCCTGCTGTAAACTCTTCTTCATTGCCGAAGAACTGTGTTGGCTTGGGTATATACTTACCTTAAGCCTGTTGGGATTTATGTGTTGCTTTGGGGTGTTTTCTGTGATTGGGAGGTCGCTCATCCAGTGCGCTCAGTCCCACTGCTAGAATCCTGCTCGGGTGTCTTCTGTGAAGCCCATGGACCCTCTTCTAACCCTAGAAGTAAAGTACTGACCTGTTTGCTAGTTTTCCTAAGGAACTCTGACTTTTGCTACTAAAGAACTTAACACTGCCTGTTGGTCACTAGTCCTAGTGATCCCCCCTTCTCCCACGGAGAACACTCATGCTCCAAGAATAAGGGAAAGACTTTGAAGTGTTTTACTTACTTGTAAAGAGTTGGTGGGTAACCGTAATTATAAGAGTGAACAGTTACAAAAGTTCTTACTGATCTTGAATGTGTGATGCACTATTCTTAAAAGTATGGTTAACATATTTTCTTCCTTAGCCACTGTTTTGCCAGTCAAGTAATGTGTTGGTTTTACCAGATTATTCCTGTAGGGTAATTGTAGGAGTGTCCTCCAACTATTGGTATCACCAGGTTAGTCCTGTTAGGATAACTGTACGAGTGTCCCCCAACTGGGTCTTGCTTCCCCTGACTTGTTGCTAGCCTGTCCTTAATAAGTCTACATTAGGTTGTTGCCCATCTAGAAAAACTATTCAGTAAAGTTTAACATTGGGTTTTACTTTCCCCTTCATTTTGAAGTTAAAGTATGTGGGTTTTAAATACCTTGTGTTAGCTGTGTGCCATCCAAAACAAGTTACCAGAGTTATTGCCTACCTCAATCTGGGGTTCCCCGATTTCCCAAGCATCTATAATTGTATATTACATCCATAGGTTTTACTCACCTTGTATAACTCTGTGATATGACAAAAGTAGTTATAGGTTTCGACTGCACCTAGAATAAGTGATTCACTATTCACCAAAAAGTATATTGTCGAGTAGACTGTTTGTGTTTTGTTCCAAGAGTCACTGTATAACTGGAAGGTCCTACTGCCCTTGTATTACCAAAAGTAATCTGAAAGTAACCATTGGTCTTTTACTCCCAAAGAATAGGCTTGGCCTATACTAAATGTGTATAACAAGGTTTTGACTTCCCTAGAACTACTGTTATGTGTTCCAAATAAGGTTTATACTTGGGTGTGTGCTTTCAAGTATAGTGTGTTTTATATTGTGATTTCATAATGTGTTAGTACTTACTTAACCCCTAGATTTATCTGGGCCTACCCGTATTTAAATAAATCCTTTATTTGTACAATCCATAGTGTTTCAGTGTTTCTTTGGATCATTTGTATTATAATTTCACTTGTACTGTATCTACTGCCCTCTCTCCTTCCTAAGATAAGCCTGGCTGCTCTGCCTACGCTGCCATGTACTCAGGTGGTACAGTCTTATACTAAGAGTGGAGTACTGTACTGCCTCAGTTGATTGGTTTTGAAGAAGTGGGTAGCACTTCAGAAAAGCTGTCCTAACATATGAATGGGGATTTTTCTGCATAAAAGCAGGGCTCTGAAGACTGGAGGACAAGACGTCGCCACTGAAACTAAGAAAACCGAAGAGGAGGGAAGCTGAAGACATCTGCAATGACTGAACCACCGGTGAAGCCCTGTTGCAGATCCTCACCACTTTTCTCCAACGACTTGAGAAGATCTTCACCTGCAAGAGTCTTCTTCCCTTGAGCTGGTGGGGCCAACCAGTTTGTCAATCGCCTTCCAGGACCTGCCTTGGTCGAATCGCCAGTGCCAATCACTAGGAGACCGGATAGCCAGGCACCCGTCCACCACGACCGCGATTTAAAGGAGCGTACATTTTATCCTTCTTGGCATCACCGCGGCTGGTTTCATCCCTGGGCAGTGCAGTAACTCGAACCTTCCTCCACAACGAGAGCCTCTTCCTCTGCTGGATCTCCCAAACTGCAGGAACTGCCAGGAACTACCGCCACCGCAGAAGCCTCTTCCACTTTTAAAGTACATTGTTCCGCCAGGCCTCGCGTTTCGTTGGGTACTGTTAAAGGTGTTTTAAATCGTTTACCTTACCTCCTCGGTTGGCCGCCCCTTTCGTCTAACATTATCTTTTTACATCTGGAACCGCCTTTTCAACCCGTTAAAGACTTGACTGCAGCTACAATAACAGTTTGATCTTGGGCATTTGCCTTGTACCACTGACTCTGGCACAGGCCTCTTGACTCTGGCTAAATTCTGTTACAACTGCCTTCTCTAGATTGCTTTTCACTAAGAAATGTGTAGGTGCACCTAAACTCTTATAGCCACCTTTACTTCCCCATCGTATATTGCTGAAGTGCCATTTTGCTCGGTTTTCATCAAAGTATTGCTGATACTACAGTACTGCCTTGCCTAAGTTGTTCACAATCTAAATGGGAAGTGTTGCTGGTGTGTTTAGGAGTCTAACCTTGTATGACTTGTCCTTTCCCTCCCTCTGAAGAAATTGTTAGAGTGCCATTTCTGCTTAGTTTACACACTGCCATTTTGCTCAGTTTTCACTCTTGCTCAAACTTGTCTACAATTTAAAAAAGGGAGTTTGTATATTTTTCCTGACTGTTTTAACTTACTTTAATAATAGTGATTTGTGTGTGAACATCATAGTGTGTAAAATAAATATGACAATGCATTACTTACCGTAAAAGCATTTCTGATGGTGGTATCTGCTTAGATTCACATGCTGTGCATAGTCCGACATCCAGTGGTCAATGCAGAGTATTGCATTTTGTTTTTTGTAGTCAAAAAGGGGACGTCGACAAGGCGTGTCTGCAACACTATCCCTATAGTGACGTGCAGTGTACCCACAATCCCTCACGTGTAGAGGTCCCTCTGTTATTTTTTCTGCCCTGAGGGAGCCTATTAGACGTGATTGAGTACAGAAAAGAGATATAGAGGAAAGTCTATGTTCCTTCCATCCGAGCGGGGAGGAAGGGTGGGCGCATGTGAATCTAAGCAGATACCGTAAAAGAATTTCTGATGGTTGTAAGTAATGCATTGTCTTCTGATGTTTGTTAATCTGCTTAGAATCACATGCTGTGCATAGACTAGCAAGCAGTACCCGGAGCTGGAGGTGGGTTGTGAGAAGGACCAGTAGAGAAAAGATGTCTTAATACTGCTTGTCCCACCTGGGACTCAGATCTAGAGTGGGCATCTATACAGTACTGTTTTGTAAAGGTGTGAACAGAACTCCAGGTTGCCGCTTTGCAAATGGACTCAAGAGGGACATTTGCAATGAAAGCTATGGAAGTCCCGGTGCCTCGAGTGGAGTGTGCTCTTCGCTTGAAGGGTAGTTCTCTCTTAGCAAGAGAGAAACAGTGTGATGCATTGTACAATTCATCTAGAAATAGTGGATTTCGAAACTGCATCTCCTTCTCTTCCTGCTGCCACCGAGACAAAGAACGGATTAGTCTTTCTCAATGGTCTAGTTCTTTCCATATAAAACATCACAGCTCTGCGAACATCCAGTGTATGCAGGCTCTTCTCACTCAAGTTTGAAGGATTTTGAAAGAACGTTGGTAGTTCTATTGACTGGTTGACATGGAATTTAGAGATACATTTTGGTGCAAACCTAGGATGTGTGCGTAGAACCAATTTATCCTTGTGAACTGTAACAAAGGGGTCTAGTACAGAGAGCGCTTGTACTTCAGTTACTCTCCTAATGGAGGTGATAGCTATTAGAAAAGCAGTCTTAAGAGTGAGGTCTTTAAGTGTTGCTTTGTGCACGGGTTCAAAGGGAGACCCCATGAGCCTGGTTAGTACCACATTTAGGTCCCATCCAGGAGCGGGGTTAGCTATGGGAGGGTGGATCCTCTTCACTCCTTCCATGAAGGCTTTAATAACTGGACTTTCCATCATGACACCTAAAGTTGGGAAGTGGTGTATGCGGAAAGTGCAGCTAAATGGACTTTAATGGAGTTAAACACCAAGCCTGAGTCTAGTAGGTGAGTCAGGTACAGAAGAATGTGTGTGGGAGAGCAGTCAACTGGGTTGATGCTCCTTCCCCTACACCAGATGACAAATCTTTTCCATTTTCTAGAATAACAGTGAAGAGTGTTAGGCTTTCTAGCCTCCCTGAGAACGTCCATTCATCTCTGCGGGAGTTGTAAATGTCCAAATTCTATGATCTCAGGAGACAGGTTGCCAAGTTCATGGTCTGAGGGCAAGGATGTAGTCTCCTGCCCTTGTCCTGTGACAGCATGTTGTACGGGCAGGGAAGTTTCACTGGAGGAGATAGGGACATCATCATGTGAGCGAACCAAGGTTGTCTGGCCCACTTAGGGGCCACCAGTATCATGGTAACTTGTTCCTGCTACATCTTGTGCACTATCTTGTTGAGAAGGGGAGTCGGGGGAGGGGGGGGTATTTAAAGCGTAAACAAATTTCCCCAACCATGGTATCGATAGGCTGTTCCCCCTGGATTGGTTCTGGGGGTACCTGGAGGCGTAATCTTGGCATTGTGAGTTCTCCAGAGTTGCAAACGGATCTATTTCTGGGAATCCCCATTGTGTGAAGACGTCGAAGACGATGTCTTTGTGTAACCGCCATTCGTACTCCGAGGGCAGAGGGAAGGGTCTGCTGAGTTCGTCTGCTAGCAGATTGAGTTCCCCTGGCACATGTTGTGACAGTAGGAACATGTGTTTGAGAGCCCACTTCCAGATGTTCTGGGACAGCTTGGACAGTCCTGGAGAGTGAGTGCACCCCTGCTTGTTGAAGTAGTACATGGCTGTGGTGCTGTCCGTGAGGACCATCACTGCCTTCCCCTGTAGGTGTGCCTGGAAGGCTTTCAGTGCCTTGAACACAGCTAGTAGCTCCAGTAAGTTTATGTGCTTGGATGCTACACTCGGGAGTCCAGACTCCGTGAGCAGTCTGATGGGATAGGTGAGCCCCCCATCCTGTGAGGGATGCGTCTGTGGTTAGAGTGACTTCTACTGCGGGGGTGGCAAATGGTTTCCCTATTACCAGGTTTTCCTTCGACCACCACCATAGCGAGAGAACCAAGGCCTGCAAGACCACCACTAGATCGTCCCATTGTCCGCTGGCCTGACACCACTGGCTGTTGAGCCACTCTTGCATTGGGAGCAGGCGCGCGTGAGGTACCAAATAAATACATGACGCCATCATTCCCAGTAAGCGCATTGCTTTGCGTACCGTCGCCTCTCGACCGGCCACATATTGAGGGATTTGAAACAGCATGTTTTGGACCCTCTCGTTGGAGGGGAAGACGAGGCCCTCCTTTGTTCGAATTAGAGCCCATAGGAATTGTTTGATCTGGCTGGGGTCTAAGCTGGACTTCTTCTCGTTGATGCAGAAGCCCAGTTGAAACAAAAGGTCTACAGTCTTTTGGGTATTTGAGAAGCATGTTTCGTAAAAATCCCCTGTTATGAGCCAATCGTCGAGGTACGGGTATACTGGGATGGACAACCTGCGCAGGTGGGCCGCTGCCATTGCCAGTACCTTTGTGAATAATCTCGGCGCTGATGTGTCAAGACCGGTGGGGGGGTCTGTACTTCCGCTCTCTATATGGTAGAGGAGAGGCACAGAGGACCCCAGCCAAGATTCTCGATTGTGGTAGCAATGGACGAGCAATCAAGGCCTAGCTTCTCAGGAGGTGATGCAGGCTGGTTCTTAAGTACAGTGTATCCCCAAGCCCCCACAAAGGAATGTCCACACACTGTATTACTGAAAACACAGTCTTTATATAATTAATATTCAAGGGTTATGTACACTTATCACAACAACGCACTTTGTGCTCAGGAAAACCAATAATGATAAATATCTACAATTCTAAAGTGGTACCACTAATATTAGACCTCATAACAGTGCATTCACAATACTGTAGCAATGGCACGCGGATCAATAAGAAGGAAACCAGCAATAGAGAGAGGAGAGATACCAGAGGGTTGAAACAATAGGCAGAAGACTGGCCCTTGCTACTGGACACAGTTCTGTGTGGAGATCCCCCCCACCTGGGCAACCTGTAAAATAAAGAGATATAACACAAGCCCAGTCCATATATTGTTCAACAGTCTTATTCTCTCCTACAATGTTTTTACCCCCCCAATGTACCTGGTGGAGTCGAGTTCTTCGAAGAGGCGTCGACAGATCCTTCTTGAATGACCCCCTTTAAAGCAGGAGTCACGGATCGTCGAGAGGCGTCGAGAAACGTCGAAGACCTCGGGGTTCGGCGACGGGGAATCGACGGCCCTTCTTGAATGCCTTCCCTTTCAAGCGGGAGGCACGGGGCGTCGAACGTCCGTCGACAAACGAGGTAGAACGATGTCGAAGAGGCGGCAGCTTCGTCCGAGCGGTGCTCGTCGGCGTCGGGGCGTCGGCGTCCTGCAAGGCGGAGGTGTGCGGGGCACCTCGATGACAATAGTTCTGGACCGCAAAGATTGTAGAGACGGGAGCCCAGCAAGGGCGTCGAGTCGCTCGAGTCTTTGGGGTCGTGAGGTGGCGGGAAACCCACCGGCGGATTCTCCTCGGCGCGTTGGTCGTCCTCGACTTTCTCCGGCAGGACAAAAGCGGTCGACGGTGCGGACGAGGGAGTCCTTCGAGTCAAATGTTCTTAGGCAAGGAGCGGACGGCTCCGGTCGTCGGCGGCTCGGCGTCAAGTGGTTCCCACGGCTGGGCAACACAACTTCGACGGGCCTCCAGCGGTTGCACAGACCAGCGAACCCTGGTCGACGGCAATGGACTTCGACAGCGTCGATGTCCGGGTGCTTTACTTCGGTCTCCTCGGCAGTCCCCTTCTCCGGTCGGCAGCCTTTCGATGGTCTGGCGTCCAGGGAGCTTCGGCGAAGATTCAGCGGTGCTCGATGGTCCCTCGGAGCACGGGAAGAGGGCGCCTAGCCAGGTCCTCTCTCGGGTCAGTCCTCGACGATTTCGACAACCTTCAGTTCCGTCGAAGCAAATGCCACAGCAAGTCTTCTTCTTCCAGCTGGACGTCGAGGATCAGCAAATCCAGTTACTCTTGAGTGGAGACTCAGCTTCTGAATGCTTCTGAACAATTTCCAGTGGTGAGAGGTCCCCAGATATACTATTCTGTCTCTCATCCACACTGCTGGCACACACACAGCAGCCAATCACACAGAAGGGCATTCATGCAGTCAGCCAGCCAATCAGGCACACAGTGCATTCAGGCCACACTCCTCCCTTTCAGACACTCACAACAAGGAATGTGGATTGGGACAAGTACCCAGCCATTCAACACTACACACTGCATTCAGGCCAGTTTCGGGCAGGGCTGTCTCAGTCTTTGTCTCTCATGCCAGAAACCAGACAACCACAACAAGGAGTGTATATTGGTCACACACTCCATTCACCCAGGTCCCACCCACAGGAGGTACCCATAACATACAGTCACTGGGAAGGCTCCAGTCAGTCTAGCTGGGCCTTCACAACAACACCATATATGGAACTTCCACCCAACAGCCAGCCAGGGGGAAGGGACAGAGCCAGGGCTTCCCAGGACTTTGGGAAAAACAAGACAACAGGCAATCGAAAGCAAGAGGCCACAGGGGCCATCTTGTTTCTATCAGGAATCAACTGATCCCAATGGCAGGGCCTGGGTATCCCAAAATGGAGGACACCCAGAGCACCTGTCAAGTTTAGCATGGAGCTGCCACCAGCCCATACCCTGCTCTGTGGGCCACCCACAGGTGCCCAAAAACATACACTAGGGGCACAGGGTTGTACCCCTACCCATGGGTGCCATAAGGGTATCCCATGGGTCTGTTCACCAAACCAAAAGAGAGCTGCACTGCCAGGAGTCCCTCATGGACTCCTGGGCAGAAAACATGACAGAACACACGGTAAAAACAGAAAAAGGACAAGGATTCAGAGGCCCTGTCCCTCAGATGCATTTCCGGCATCACATGATGCTATGCCAAAGGGTAGCACTCTGAACTGGTGGTGTTTGCCCTCTATCATGAACCTGAGGTATTTCCTGTGCACTGCCAACATTAAAATATGAAAGTATGCATCTTTCATGTCCAGTGTTGTCATGTAATCTCCTTGTGAAAGCCTGTAGAGTCACCATACGAAACCTTTGAGGTTTGAAAAATGTGTTCGCTGGGCGCAAATGTAGTACAGGGCGCATGGTTAAGTCCTTTTTGGGTAAAAGGAAGTAAATTGAATAAATACCTTCCGTTACCTGGGATAGAGGCACGACCTCTATAGCTTCTTTTTCTAGTAGTTGGTCCACTTTTGAAGAAGGATGGCGAGGTGTTCTGGCGACATGCATCGTCCTCTTGGGGGTCTGTACGTAGAGGAACTGTTGAATTCTATACAGTAGCCGCGGGGTATGGTTGATAGTACCCAGCGGTCTGATGTTATACCCTCCCATGCTGGAAGAAAGGATGTTAACCGGCCCCCGACCGGCAGAGCATGGGAGGGGACCCGAATCTTTGAGTCATTTGGTGTTGGTGGCTTGGGAACCTCTAGGGGGTCGGACCCCGACCTCTTCCCTTGCCACGACGTTGTCCTCTTTGGTTATATTGTCCACTGGTGCCTTGGTTAGAGGACCAGTTACCGGCAGAGTATTGCTGCTGCTGTTGTTGTTGTTGTTGCTGATGGCGTTGGCCTCGAAAAAAACGTTTGTTGCCATAACCACCACCTCAATGTCCTTCCGTAGTTTGCTCCATTGTGCATCTGCGTAACTTGCCAGCAAAAAGTTGTTGGCAATTCTTGCGAAAAAGGCAGCTGAGGCTGTAATCCTCTTTCCTAGGAAATACAATTTTTTTTACCCTCTTTATCTGGTGGTGCCTCGCTAGTTGACAGCGGGACCCCTGCTCTCTTCCTGGTATTTGTCACCACTAAGGAGTCTGGTACAGAGTTGCCCCCGATGTATAAAAGGTCCGATGGAGAAGGACTTAATAATTTTTCTATCTTTGGGTTGACCCCTCTGAACAACGCGGGGGTGAATAGTGAAGGAATAATTTGTCTCTTTACTGAGGCGAGGAGGGGAATGGTTTGGCTGACAGGGGGTTTCTCCTTAATCTTTTCTGTCAGAAGTTTCCCCGGTCTCGATCTCGAAATGCACTGCTGCCTTGCGTAGGAGTGCATTAAAGGTAGGTTGATCGTCTATAGGAGATGTATTCCTAATAGGTGAGTCTTTGGGTGGGGACAGGTTTATGGCTTAATGGTCTGAAAACGCTGATGGGGACTGCCAGGGCTGTGAAGCGCCTTCTTCTGGGTCTTCTCCGAAGCCCCCATCACCCATATCCGGGTTGTCTTCAAAACCTTCGTCCTCTAGGCTTTGTTCCCATTCATTGCCTAAGAATTCGTCATCCTCCTGAAAGTGGGGGTATTCTCCAGTGAGGTCATAAATCTACATCCTCTTAGGGGGTGGGGGGGGAAGAGGAGGATCAAACAGCCTGGGGTACTTGGCCCTGGGATCCTCCTGAGGTCCCTTCTCTTGGGTGTTGGAAGGTTCTGAGTCTCCATAAACCTCTCCATTTTGTCCATACAGAACTGCTGCCTGAGGGGTGTGCACGTTAAGCAGCTTTAAAAGCCTCAGTCTGCTTCAGTCCAGCGCTGGTCATTGTTGCAGCGTTCCTGTCTTGACTGGTCCCTTGTTCCTGGTTCCTAGTTGTTGTGCCCAGTTTCTAGTTAGTGTTTCTTGTTCCTTGTCCTGGAATTCGAATTTGTATGCCTAATTGATTTCTGCCTTTTGGAAATCCCTTTCTCTGTCTGCAGGCAGCCTTTCTCTGAGCTTTCCTTTTGCTGTAGCCCAATTGCCTGTGTTCACTGTTTTCATAGAAATTGTCCTTTGCTACTGAAAGACTTGTTGCATTAATCTTTCCTTTACAGGTTTAGTTTCCTGCCTTTTCACCTTGGATGGGTGGGAAGGTTTCCCTTTTGGTATCACTGCTCCTGATCCTTCTTTTATTGGGATCCGTGCCATGTTTTCCTTTACACTTTTACATTTATTTCCTATTTATTATTAGGTGTGGGAAGCTGTTATAACTAGCTCGTGTGTGATTATCTTTTGTTTTCCACACTGTACTATTCCTTCTGGCCTCTTGACTTGGGCTTAGGTATTTAGTCATCCTCACTCTTTGCCTTTACTGCCTTCTGGGTTCTTGTTTGATTTACAGGGTTGTGGGTTAGTACTGACTTTTGAGTGGTCTTTCAGGTCCTCGTGAATACGGACATCCAAGTGGTCATTCCGGTCCTTGCGAGTACTGTTTCCAAATTCTTTATTCAGTACCGTCTAGAGTGTCAGCTTACAGATTCTGTCCCTGCTTGCCCTCTACGTGGGCTTAGCGCTGTCAGTATCTGTAATAGCATAGTGGGTAAGGAGTTTGCCGACTTTCCTTTCAGTCATAAGGAGGTTCTAAGTGCTTACCCTACATTCCTTTTCATAAAGTGGTATACACGAGTCTTGGGTATTGAATGCACGTTGTTATATTCAAGGTTGTTTACTGTGTATTTTGTGCACATTTCCCCTGCCATATCCATCGCCTTCTTCCTTTCCTGACAGGCTCTCTACGAGCGACCGGATTTCCCCTTCAAACGGTAGAACTAATATGGACGTCCAGGTTTAATTTCATTGCCCGGGACCAGGCTGTCCTTCTCATGTTCGTGGCCATACAGATGGCACGGCCAGAGCTGTCAATATGTTTGGCTCTGCATAGAGAGTTCCGGGAGGGGAGGGGCGGGGGGGGGTTTATCCCCCTCTCCATCTGCCAGTACTTAGCGTCCAGGCGTCGATTGACCGGCTGGACCGAGTGGGGCTTGAGCCAATCTTTCTTGGCCAGGGAGACTACATTGGTTTACAGTGGAATCCCTCTTTTGGCAGCGGGGCGCCGCGTGAGGACTTCAGCCAGAAGCCCCTCTGCCGGCTGTTCAACCTCGGGTTGGGGTAGGTCCAGGTATTCCGCCAGCCCTGCAAGACGTTTGTGGAACGCCCTGGCTGAGGATGGCATGTCCGGATCCTCCTCCGCATCCATAACTTGTGGATCAGGAGGATCCTGTGGAGGAGCAGCTTGAGCCGGAGGCTGGTACGGAACCGCCTGAGGAATCAGCTGTGGAGCTAGAGGCAGCGGCTGCGCAGGAGGCTGGGGCTCCGGCGAAGGAGCTTGTGGTGCCGATAGCATCGTAGGGAGGATCTACCTGATGGTGTCCTTGAGGATAACCCCCATCCGAGGTGACCTCCTGAGCCAGAGGATCCTCTCGAAGAACCCCTCTTCACTGGCTGGAGAGGTGGTAGGGGATACTGATGGGGTAGCCGGGATCTGCTGGAGTCGCTGCATACCCTGCCCGTATGGATGCAGTGGAGACTGCCCTGCACATGAGGATAGGCTGTAGGCCACCTACAAGGTTGAGGCCAGTCCCACCTTGACACTCTATCCTCGCCAAACTCCTGCAATGGCGTTGGACAGCTGCCTATTTCTGGCGCAGCCACCATCTTGTCGAGCTGCGTGCCTGCGGCATGTGGCTCGGCTCGCTGGACCCAGCCTCCTCCAAGACTCTTGCGTGTGGATCAAGAGGGCTACCCTGATACTCAGTCCTAGATCTGATAGGTGCGACCGCCTGGACCCGGTGGTCGGTAGAGCTGTTTTTAGGCGCCCCCTCGGATGTATTGCCGGTACTAGGGCGTAACCCCTTGTCCATATTGCCAGTACAAGGGCAGAGCCCCTCGGATGACAATCCGGTACAAGAACCTTCCGGTCCCTCAACACTGCCACCCTGAGGCTCCAAGGATCCCTCTGTCCCAAGGCCAGTAGCTGCAGCAGCCTCGTGCACATGCTGGTACAAGGACCTTACCGGTCCCTTCTGCGCGGGATAGTCCTTGGGTATGAGTCTCCTTTGCGGGGTACGATAGAAAATAGCAGCCCGACCTTGGATTGGCTCAGTATTTCACAAAGTTCTTGAGGTCCTCTGGAGGTGACTTCTGGAAGAGCTCCCTCCACCTGGCTAGTCTGTTCTTCAGCGATTTCGATGACAGCGAGCCACACGCTGTCCAAGCTTGCCAACCGTGGTCTAGGCCAAGGCAACGTAGGCAGAGGGCTTGGGGGCCTGAAGTTGGGAAGAGCCCGTTGCAGGATGCACACCTGCTGAACCCTGTGAAAGTCGACATGTGCCAGAGAGGAGCGTGACGTCTGAGGTCCGAGTACCTAAATAATAAAGACAAAAAAAAAAAAAAAAAAGACAAAGTAGTATCTGTGCGTGGAAAAACATGGCAGAAGCCAAACCCAGGAGCCCTGGTAAATTCAGCCCTTTCCAGTCGACGCAGAAAAGGGGACTGAGGTAACTTCCCACAAAGGTTATCTCCATCGAAAGGCATATCCAGTATCCCGCCTGGACCTCCTGGCGGAAATTCATGTCATTCAACCAGAGCGGATGACGAAGGCAGACACTGTTGCCCATCTGCCAGAACCCTGTGTCAGCAATGTCAAATGCCACCATGATGGTGTGATCCAACAGTACCTCTCCCTCCTGGAAGAAGGCAATCGCATCTATCCTCTTGTCGTCGGGGAGGATCATCAGAATTGGGCCCAGCTTGTACCACAGCTCCCCATCGTAACTAGCAAGGATCACCAGTGCGGTTGGCGCCTTGATGGTGGACGCTGCAGTGTAAATGGCCTTCCTTCCCATGGCGTTCATCTTCTTCCCCTCGCTGTCCAGAGGCACTGACGACAAGGAGGACGGGTTAGCCGACCATTTCCTTGCAGCCACCGAAACCATCAAATTCGGCAATGGTTGCGACCTCAGGTACTTGGGTGCAGATATCCAGCCTAAGAGTTCCTCAAGAGGGCCAGGCCTTCCTCCCACATGTCGTCCAGAAGGGGCACCGCCATAATGGTCTTCCTCTTGGCCTTGCGCCTCTTGTACAGGAAACCATTCTTCTAGGTTTCCAGTACCAAGCTAGAAAAGCTTGGAGGCTTTAACGACCAAGGAATGGAACAACCCCACCTTATCCGGTGTTGACACTCACGGCTGCAGACATCCGACGGCCACAGTGACAATATAGTCAAAGGCAGTCGCTGTATCCGTCCCAGTGTCTGGGTCCACATAGGGGTGTGGGGAGCCTGGCACGGATGTGGAGACTGAAATGAGGGCGTTGCATGACGCTTCCTCTTTGCCAGAGGATGATGGGTGGCCTGGGGGGCCATAAGAACCTGGCCCTGCGGCATCCGCATCTGGATCTCGGACACCAAAGTGTGGCGGGTTGACAGGATGTCCAGAGATACGTCCCTCGGCTGAGCTGGCGCGATCGCAACACTAGGCCTGCGCCATCGCCCGCGTTGCCGTCATCGTCCTCCACGTCCTCCTGGACCGTGTAGAAGGACTCCAGGTTCTAGTCGTCTTGGGCTGGTCTGGGACTTCATTGGCACCCTCCCCCTTTTTTTCACCCTGAAGGGTTGGAGCCGGGCTCAGAGACGGCATCCTCTTCTCTGGCGTGCCAGCAGACTTTGCCAAAGTCAATGCAGCATTTTCTCGCCTCGGAAGCAAGGACACCTTCTGCACTGTGGGGTTTACCTTTATGGGTGTGGGGGGGAGGTTAGGCTTCGTCGCCATTGTGAGATCAGCCGCCACCAGCTCCATCGTCGACAAAGACTTTTCCTGAGCCTTCTAGGGTAGTTCGGCCATCTTCTGCTCCATCCCTGGCTTCTCCCACAGATTGGCCGGATTGAACGATTTCATCTTCAAGGAGGAGCGCGATTACTGGCTGGCAACTGAGGCAGATGGTGTGGTCTATCGAGCCCGGTCCATAGCGGTACCTGCTTGCGCAGCGACCCTGATGAAACCATACTTGTGCTGCTTGGCCTTGTCTTGGCCCTCCCGCGGATGAGGCACCATCAAAGGACTTAGAAGCCCGCTTCTCGGACCAGCCGGCCCTGGGTGAAGCATGGCCCTGCCCAAAGCACGGCACAGAGCCCTTGCCTTTCAGTCACACCACCAGTCTACTGTGCCTATTCTTCGTCTTCTTGGAAAAACTGAGGCGGCTCTCGCACTCTCCTTCCTTGTGGTCCGGATGTAGACAGAGGAATTTGAGGTGTTTGTTCTCTGCAACACATTCCACAGCCCGCAATTGGTGCAGGGCCTGAAGAGCAATCTTCCTTCCTTCCTTCCTTCAAGTCATCATCAGAGGGCACGAAGTAGGCCCGATAACCTTCTGGAAACGTTGACAATCTTCGCCCCTTGAGAGCTGCCGAAATTCACTGACAATGGGTCTCCGCTGTCGGCAGTTGGGGAAAAGAGCACAGTGCCTCTTTGTACAAAAACTAGAAGTTTTTCTGTCGAGAAACACATGGATGTAGCTCACAGAGCAAAACGAGGACTCAATACTGAAGCGTATGGTAAAAATCTGAAGATTTATGCCATAGGAGGGGCTAAGGGAGAGGACTTTCATTGGAGGGGGGACAGTACGACCCAGAGGACAGTGATTGGTTTAGAAAGAAATACAGTTGGTAAGTGAAAGTTAAACATTTTTCTTTTACTGAGGATTCCCAACCTGACAGGAAATATTCACAAGCATGTGAATCCATGCCAGACCCCAAGCTGGAGAACTAAAAGGTTCAAGTAGGACAGACAAGAACCACTCGCAGGCCTGCCTGGTTCTTTTTCTGAATCGTGAAGATACCAGAAGGGGGAACTTCCTCTACTGCCTCGGTCACAACAAGCAAGCGGGTCTCGCAAGGAGAGATGGTGTCTCGATCTGTGGAAGGAGAGGAGAGAAGGGAGGGCCTTGAGGAGTAGGGAGGCGGTACCATGAATCACCATAGACAGTAGCCAGGGGTCCACGAACCGTGCCCGCCAGGTCCAAGCATGGAGGGCAAGCCTATACCCCACCGTAGAACTGTGGATCTAGATGACCCTGTCTTTGTTTCTTTGCCTCGGAATCTTGTGCTTGAGACTGAAAGAAGCCTTTGTGTGATACATTGTGCTGTTTCCTCAAGTGTTGGCTGGGGGAACTGTCGGGTTGTCTGGAACGGCGGTCTCTAACCTCCTGAATCTGCCAAAAGTATGACCCCTATCAGATCACATCGCTGCCGACCCTGACTGAAGCTCTTTTGCACTGGCTTTGTGAGTATGACCAGACTCAGCTGTCTCCTCGTGTCAGTGGATGAGTGGAATAGGTCTCCTCCTTCAAATGGAAGACCCAGTATGCGATCTTGGCCATCCGGAATTAACCTGGTGGCTTGATCAAGGCTATGCGCCGGTTGTCAGTTACTACACAGACTGCCTTCCCGCTTTATCTTAATGAACCACTGATTATTCCATTAGGTCCTGCCCCACTATCTTGGCCTCAGCGAGCCATGCCTTAAAGCAAGCTTATTTGTGCGCTGGCAGTGGGAGGAAATTGCCATTTTCCTCCATAGCCAATAGTTTGCGGCAGCTAACAACGCGACTGCTTTGGCATGCCTCATGAGGAGCGTGGCACCGGCATATACCTTTTTGCCATATGCAGACAAGGCTTTTTCCTCCTTGACTAGCAAGGGCGCCGTGTTGGTAGACGTGGAAGATGCCCGAGGCTTCGTGTACATTGACGCGGCTGCTATCACCAAGGAATGAGGGTGAACAGACAGGATTAGCGAACCCCCTTCTGCCCGTCTACATCTTGCCTCGAGACATTTGTTGTTGGGCTGTTAGGGAGAATTCTCATTTATGGCTAATTTCCCTCACCTAGTGAGTCCCTCAGCAGCTTTGCTGGATTTCTGGGGTTTATTTTTTCCAGCTGGTAAGAGTGTAAGCCTTTTTTCCCACTCGTACATGTGTTTTGCCATGTGTATTTCTACTGTTTATGTTACCTTGGGCTCTGGAGCTACACCACTCCACAAGCCCCACTTTTGTGTGTGTTACACAGCACCTTCTGTGCAGTGACACAGGGTTGTCTTTGAGACTTCCCTCTGACTGCATTTTTCTGGGGCCGACTACTGTCCCCCAGAAACAGGTAAAGTTGCCAATTACTTTATGTAGTCATTTAAAACTACAGACCCTGTACACCCCATCTTACATGGAGTATTGGAAAGGGTTAGTTCCTATCCCTTTTTGACTGTGCCTCTGAGCTTTATTTTGCTCTCTGGAGCCTAGATGGAGAATACAAACTATTCCTGCCGAAGAGACAACTTCCACAGAGGTCACTCCCACCTAAAATGGCAGGGAAAGACCCCAGAAACAACAAGCACTCAATAAATGGCGAAAAAAGAAGGAGCCCACCATTCTAGCAGAATGGTGGCACTTCTGTGCATCACCAAGACTGATTTAAAAGCCTGCGAGTAAGGACTAAAAGTCAAAAGTAGTAACACTGCCACCAGCCATTCAAGTAAACTTGATATTGTAACAAATTATCTCAGGTAAGTAAGATGGGATATAGTGCATCTCCCCAACACTCTACATAAGGTGGGATGTGGTGGCTCACTATATGAAATGTTAAGTAGATGAAAATCTCTTTACACCTTGGGAACAATAGTTCACCCAAGTACATTAGATAGAAACTAACATGGAAGCCCAATGGGGCAACCCAGCCTAGCACAAAAGTTACGTGAAACTAACTCCAATCATACACTATGGAGACACATAAAAAAGCTCAACCATAAAAAAAGAGTAAAAGACTGGGTTAAAGAGGAAAAAGGTTCCCACTCACCTAAGGACAAGGGAAAATAATCCCCAAGTCCAAACAAAAAGTGCTGGGGTTGACACAGGTCAGGAAGATTTATCACAAATATAAACATCTGGCTTAACCAACCTATAAATCATGAACAGGGGAACTCTGGGAGTTCAGCCAAACCCAATCAAGGTGAGCATGGGCAATGCTAAGTACCAGAAGAGGCGCGTGGGGACAGGGATCCGCAATGAGTCCACACACTGAAACACACAATGATTTTACTTAAACAGGCAAGTACAAAAATACTATATTATAAGCCACAGAACACGCTACAAAAATGCATCAAGCAGGTAAAATCACAGAACACTATATATGGTATACATTACTCACCATAATCTTATTTCTGATGCTTTGTATCTGCTTCGATTCACATGCTCTGCATAGTCCAACATAGAGTGGTAGTCACAGAGTATTACAAGATTTGTTTTCGAAAGTCGAAAAACGGACATCGACAGGGCGTGTCAGTAAAACTATCCCTAGTGTGACATGTACTGTACCCATTGTCCTTCACGCGTCGAGGATTGTTTCTGACCTGAGGTTACATGAAGAGTAGCAGGAGTACAGATGTGATAAAGCAGAAAATGATAAACCAAAAAGTATCTGTGTGCCAAGGGTGGGTGAATGTGAATCGCAGCAGATACAAGCATCTGAAATAAGATTACAGTGAGTAATGTATCCCTTCTGAGGCTTGTGGATCTGCTTACGTCACATGTTCTGCAGAGAGTGAGTGTCAAAGCAATAATGCAGTGTAAAAGTATGAATGGAACTCCATGTAGAAGCTTTGCAAATGAAGTCTAGAGGGATGTTTTCAAAGAAGGCTAAGGTAGCTCTGGTACCTCTGGTAGAGTGAGCCCTGGAAAGGTAAAACTCTTTTGGATAGGGAATAGCAGAGCTGTATGACTATCCATTTGCAGATGGAGTTTTTTTTAAAAAAATGTGATCGCCCTCCCTCCCTGGGGCTATGGAAACAAAGAGTTGGTCCGTTTTCCTTAGGGGTTTCGTTTTGTTCGAATAGTACAAGACTGCCCTCCGCACATCAAGTGTATGGAAGCTTCGCTCAGCTCACTTGGATGGATTTTGAAAGAAGGTAGGAAGTTCTATGGACTGATTAACATGGAACTTGGAAATGAATTTAAGTGAAAACCTACCTAGGATGTGTCCCGAGGACAAACTTGTGGATTGTGAAGAAAGGGTCTTGTACGGACAAGGCCTGTAGCTCACTGACACGTTTAATAGGAGGTGATGGCTACTAGGAATGCAGTTTTAGAAGTCAAATGTTTTAGGCTGGCTTTGTGCATAGGCTCAAAGGGCGGAACCACAAGCTTGGAGAGCACAACATTAAGATCCCAACTCAGTGGAGGGTTAGAGATGCGAGGGTATAGCCTCTTAACCCCCTCCATGAATGCTTCAATGACATGAACTTTCCACCAGGACAACTTGATTTGTGAAGTGGTGTAAGCTGACAGACCCGCCAGGTATACTTTGATGGAGTGGAATACTAGGCCGGAATCTAGTAGGTAAAGCTTGTATTGTAGAAGGTTAGTTGGAGCTCATTCGATTGGGTTTAAGGTTTGTGGCCTGCACCATATCACAAATCTGTTCCACTTGTTGAAATAGCAGTGTCTGCAGTTGAGTTTCCATGCCTCCTTTAGGATATGGGTACACCTTTGTGGAAGATTTAGGTGGCCAACTTCTATGACTTAAGGAACCAGGCTGACATGTTCAAAGATTGAGGACTAGGTTGGGGGGGTGGGTGCTCCCATGCGTTTTGTTAGCATGTTGTAGGGCCACAGGAGCTTGGTCTTAGTCCAGCTTCATGGGAGTCCGGAGGATCTTCCTGGAGCTCGGATCCGACTTAAAGACACTCGATTCTGGTGATCCACTCCCTGGCAATCGGTTCGTGCAGCAGCAATGAAGTACAGCCAGCTCAGAGAGGATTTCCAGACTAGTTCGTCTAGGGGTCGACTGGTCCCACCAACCCAAGGGGAGAAGTCGTCCTTTGCAGGGCTCCTCTAGTCGAGGCGAATTCAGAGCTTCATCACTGCAGCAGGGCTTCACCGGTCAAACCAACGGTCCAGGAGTTGCAGCAAGCGTCTCTTCCAAAGTTCTTTTTCCGATTCCTTTGTCCAGTGGTCGACTCTGCCTTCCAAGCAAAAGACCTCACCTTTTATGCAGGTTTCTCCCATTCATTCGCAGTCTAGCTGTCACTCACACAGCAGGGTGGCTGTCTTCCAAGGACATGTTGCCATGTATTCCCCCTGTTTTAAGAGAGGGGGGGTCATCTCGAAGTGTGCTCATGTAAAATGTTTGGGGCTTGACCTATTTGTTCCCAGGGTGCAGATCCTGGTTCTCCCATCTCATGGCAATGCCAGTCTCCCCTCACAGGAAGCTGCCATATCCTTAAAACATGCTGTCGCAAGACACGGGGGAAATACTGCATCCATGCCCTCAATTTAGCAGCCTGAATCCTGAGTTCATAGAGTTCGGGCACCTCAAACTCCCCCAAAGATGTATGGACCTAATCAGGGAAGCACGGAAACCCAACACCAAACATTGCTACTGAAGCAAATGGAAACGCTTTGTCATCTAGTGGAATATTAAAAGCATCAATCCTATTGAATGCACACCAACATATTGTCCTGCACCTACCACCCCTGTAAGATTCAGGCCTGATTTTCTATTCCCTAAAGATCTACTTCGCTTTCAGCATACATCACATCCCAGAAGAAGGTTTCGTGGTGGAAGATTCCAGTAATGAAAGCATTTATGGAAGGGGTAAAAAGACTTCATCCTATTTCCAACCCAGCCTCCCTTTGAACCAATGCACAAGGCTAGTCTTAAAGCATTCGCCTACAAGACCGCCTTATTGGTGGCGATCATATTGATAAGTAGTTGGTGAACTGCAAGCCCTTTAAGTTCAAGACCCATTTGTCACGATTCACAAGGATATGGTGATCCTGCACACTCACCCCCGATTTTCACCTACATTTATTTCAAAGTTCCATGTGAACCAGTCCATAGAACTACACACCTTTTTCCAGAACCCCACAAATGTGGCAGAAAGAAGCCTCCACACACTAGATGGTAGATAATCGCTCTTCTCACATCTGGAAAAGACAAAACTATTAATAAAAACAAACCAGTTTTTCGTTTCAGTGGCAGCTGGTAGAGAAGGGGACCTGTCTCGAAATCAGCTTTTTCAAAGTGGATCGTAAACTGCATCACATTGTGCTACACTCTTGCCAAGAGAGATCTGCACTTCACGCCGAGAGCACACTACTCGGGGCCCAGGGGCTACCATAGCATTCATTGCAAATGTTCCTCTGGAGTCCATTTGTAAGGCAGCAACCTGGAGTTCTGTACACACCTTTACACAACACTACTGCCTAGATCCACTTGAGAATCAGACCTACAGTATGACAAGCGGTGCCAAGACATCTCTCTGCTACTGTTCCTTCTCACATCCCACCACCATCTCTGGGTACTGCTAGCTAGTCTATGCACTGCATGTGATCCTAAGAAGATTAACAAGCATCAGAAGACATGCATTAATCACCGTAATAGCATTTCTGATGATTGTACCTGCTTAGATTCACATGCACCCACCCTTCCTCCACACATGGGAGTAGAAGGAACATAGACATCCTACACCACCTCTCTTCTGTACTCACTCACGCTGACTATAAGGCTCCCTCATGGCAGAAAAAACACAATCGGAGGGACCTCGACGCGTGAGGGATTTTGGGTACACTACAGGTCACGTTAAAGATAGTGTTAGTCATGCCCATGTCGACGTCCCCTTTCGATCATCGAAAGAAAGATCGAATACTCTGAGATTACCACTAGATGTCGGACTATATGCACATCATGTGAATCTAAACAGATACAATCATCAGAAATGCTATTACGGTGAGTAATGCATGTCAACATACTTACTCTAGTAACTTGTTCTCCAGCATGGGTCTGGCATTGATTCACGTGCTCCTGAATATTCCCCGTACGGCTGGGAATCCTCAGTAAAAGAAAAAATCTGTTTAATTTCTTAACTGTCTTTCTCCTAACAACCAATCACTGAGTTCTGGGTCATACTACCCCCCCCCCCAGCTAATGACTGCCCTCTACCCAAGCCCCTCCTCAGGCATCCATCTTCAGATTTGGTAGCATGTAAAGTGGCAGTAGGACCAAGAGTAGAGGTGCAGAGGGGTAGGCGGGAGGGTTCGCATCTTAATCCATGCCAGACCCATGCTGGAGAACAACAGTTACAGGTAAGTAACTTGTTCCTTCTCCAACATGGGGTCTGGCATGGATTCACATGCTCATGAATAAAGAATACATAGCAGTAAACACATGCACAACCACGGGCAGTGGCAAGGCTCAACATAAGCATCTCGTACCGCCTCACCAGGCTCACCTTCAATCGAACAGGTTGCGCAGCACTGCTTGGCAGATTCTGGACTCATCCCTGGAATTCCTGTCTAAACAATAGAATTTCGTGATGGTGCGAATTGACCTCCACGTAGCAGCCCTGCAGATGTCCAGCAGGGGCACACCAGACAAGAACGCCATTGTAGCAGCGATCGCCCGGATGGAATGGGCTCTCGGACGGCCAGGCAGCACCATGGGCTTGTTTAGATGAAAGTCTGACGGCACCTTGGGCATGAAGGAGGGGTGCGTGGAAAGCCAAGTAAGGTGGTTTGCAGGAGAGGGCCTGTATCTTACCCACCCGTCGTGCAGAGGTGATGGCCACGAGAAAAGCTGTTTTTCACGACAGAAACTTGAGTGGAACGGAATGCATATGCTCGAACTGAGGTGCCATGAACCTAGTAAGTACCACATTTAGCTCCCACACCGGAGCCTTCACCGGCAGAAATGTGCAGAATAGTCCCTTGATGAATTCTTGACCAACCGGTGTGACCACAAGGAGGGTCGTCCTGGGGGTCTGGTGTAGCAAGAGATAGCCCCAACTTGGCCAACGACAGCAAATATGGCAGTACCTAAGGGGCGTTGACACTCAGAGGGTCGATCTTCTGGGAACGGCACCAAATAGCAAATCTCTTCCACTTGAGTCTGTATCATTTCAAAACAGACAATGATCTAGCCTTGGCGAAAACTTCCTTGCAGTCCGCCGGGAGATCATAGTCACCAAATTCTAGTGCTGCAGGAGCCAGGCCTTTAGGTTCAGAGACCCTGTATCGTGGTGAAGAATGGTGCCTCCTTCCCTGGCGAGAAGATCTGTGACCACTGGCAGCTTGACTGGTGGGGGCACTGACATGCTGAGCAGGTCTGGGTACCAGATCTGCCTCAGCCACGCCGGTGCAACGAGGATCATCCGGCAATGTCTGGGTTGACCGACGACTCGAAGTAGCAACAGAGGGAGCGCATACAGGAAAAGGCCTTGCCAAGGGAATGAGAATGCGTCCCTCATGCTCCCCTCCTGGGGAAACCTGCTGGCAAACCTCTGGGACTTGTGTTCGTTGCCAACATGTCGATTTGGGGATTGCCCCATTTGAGGAAAAGGTTCTCCACTAGGTCCTGTCGAAGTTCCCACCTCGTAGCAAATGCGAAGCTCCCTGCTGAGCGTGCCGGGAACTGCGTTTACTCCTGCAAGATGAAACGGGATGAGAAACATCCTCTGGTTGACGACGAAGTCCTGCACCTCTTTGGAGAGCGCTGGGATCTGGTGCCCCCTTGTTCCCTGATGAAAAACATTGTGGTGGTATGGTCTGAAGACCCGGACCACCTTGCCCTTGAGGGACGACAGGAACGACTTGAGGGACGAAAACACCGCCAGTAGCTCCAGAACATTGATGTGCAACTTCACCACTGGCGTCAAGACTTCCGGTGTGGAATCCCCAATCCTTCCAAAGAAGCGTCCGTCGTGACCGTCCCCTGGTGCGGCGGGATCTGGAAATCTGTGCCTACGGTCAGGTTAGAGCACACAGCCCACCACCTTATCGCCCGATCAAATCCCTTGTCGAGCGTGATCCTGTCCTGGAAGCTCCCAGACACCTGAATCCAACGGGCGTCGAGGAACTCCTGCAGTGGGCGCATCCGTGACCTACAGAATCGAATTAGGTAAATGCATGACGACATCATGCCGAGCAGGGACTCGATGGCCCTCACTGTGGCGATCTTCAGAGCTAGCAGCTTTTGTACCTTGCCCAGGATGGCCCCTACTCTCTCCTAAGACTCCCAACACAAACGTGCGGTAAAAATCTGAAAATGGCTGCCTGAGAAGGGCCTTGGGTAGAGGGCAGTCATTGGATGGGGGCAGTACGAACTAGTGCTCAGTGATTGGTTGTTAGGAGAAAACAGTTCAGAAATTAAACTGATTTTTTCTTTTACCGACGATTCCCAGCCTGACAACGGGGAATATTCATGAGCATGTGAATCCATGCCAGACCCCATGCTGGAGAAAAGCTTGACAACCGTCGACTGTTTGTCTTTCTGCGCCGGCATGGTGGAGGTGTTGATAGAGATCGAGACACAGTAAGGTCGTCATCCTTGGACACAGGGGAAATCCGGCATCCATTGCATTTCTTTTGACGTCAAATGAAAGAACTGCACAGACATTGTCGGTACTGGCGCACTAGAGGGGTCGGGCACACCAAACGCCGCTCTTGGGTCTGAAGAATTTTGCGTGTGGGTGGGAGCAACGCCAACTGCAGCATGCTGCTTGAATATTGCAAGCATGGAGGTTTCAAAATTCTCCCACTCCTTTTCTTCTGCTGGTATTTCTTAGAGGTATGCCCCTCGGTTTCGGCATCCGAAGACCGAACCGACGACCATGCCAGAGATTGAGGGTTGTCGACCCAGAGATTTTAGGTTGCATTTTGGCAGACACCAGTCAGTTCCGTGAACCTTGCCGAGGCACCAGAGACAACTTGTGTGGGTCAGTGAGTGAGATCTTCGTGCCACAAGCGGAACAGTTTGAAACCTGTGCGACCGACATCTGCGTCGAGGATTTAGCAAAAAAAATATTTTTCTGAAGAAAACGTCGAAAGAGTCGAAGCTCTGTGTTCCCAAGCAGCGTGTTGGCACTCCAGAAAAAAGGAACTGAGGTGGTACTAATACGACACTAGTTGCCACGTCCAGAGCCGACAAGACAGTGAGCAAGATGGATCAATGTTCGACAGGCAGGTCGAGGTCTACTATGCCCCCTGTTGAAAATTTTACAAAGCAGAGAAGCTGGAGGGAATATCTATCAGATGAGGAATCTGCAGGAGAAAAACAATCCATTGGTGTCTTCTTATCCAAAGTCAGATGAGTGTTCAGACTTGGCTCTCCAATGGAAATATCTGCCCGACTCAGGCACACCGGCGGTGGTCCAAACAGGGACCACATGGGTCTCATGCAAGTATGCACACCAGACTTTCAGGCACCAGTATGTGAATTGGGACCAGACAGTCCCAGCCCACTTCCTGGGAACAAACACAGGGAGCTATTTAGCTCATGCTTCTACTATAGTAGAGCCTGGTTAGCTTGAAACCAACAGCTACCAGGAGCTATGTTGGTTCGTAGGGACAACTGGTGCATTCTAAACATGTAAATGTGACATTAAATACGAGTATGAGAACGTTAATAAATAAGAATTAGAACACATTTAAACACAAGGTGCATTAAAAAAAAAATGGAAAAAAGTTTAAAATGCATCTATGGTAGCTCCTGGTTCCCCTGCAGTAGCTCCTGCCTACTGGGTGATGCCAGACACTCAGGAGCTAATTTTAGTTCCTGCTCATTGAATCTGAATTTTGAACCCTGTAGCCAAATGAAGGAAACTAGATGGGGCTAAAGAAAAATATTGCAAAATTTGTCAAAATGCAACTGCTGCCAGCAACGTTCCTTTAGACGCACCCAAAAGTATCAAAAAAATCCCTTTGAATGTGGTCTAGCATTGTGCAAAAGAAACCCCATTGTAAGATGCATGTTGCAATGATAAAAGTTTCCCCAAAGACAAGTTGTTAGGCAAAGTTTGTATGCAGTACCCTTTAGGACCACTACACACAACTAGGACTACCGGTGTAAGCAAAACCAACCTTTGGTACAGGTCTGTACTACACAGCTTTGTGGTAGCGCTGCTGAGCAGTCAGGCTTATCTCAAGAGGGAATGTGAGCTGGAAGGGTGTTACACAGAGGTCTATAATTACAAGTATTCAAATAGACTTCTACTCAAGGTTTCTTGGTAAAACACTTATTTATTTCACAGTCATTTATGAAACATGCACTAGGAGGTGGCAATCTATATCACACAAAAATATACTTCAGTACTTCACAAGATCAGGATCTGAGGCATTTAAACACCTTTGGAGGAGCAAAATGGCATTAAGAGCATTTGAAGTAGGAGCAAAAAGGCATAAGTTAATAAAACAAATATTACAGTTACTCTAAAACAGTGCAAATAGTTTGAGTTCACCCAAGGAGTGGATTCCATGCAATAGGTTATGCCAAAGTCAATGGGCTAAAGTCTTGTATAGGATAAAGCAGTTCTGGAGGTTAAACGGAAAAGTATTTGCCAAAGTTCTCAGAAGTAGTTTGTAAAAGAAAGATTCATATGTCAGGTCACAAGCTGACTACGCCTGCAAGTTGCCAAAGTTTCAAGCACTTTCGCAGTGAGAGGTAAGTTCTCTGGAACTGGTCAAAAAGCTGGCAAAAGCAAATCTTCAATTCCAGTAGCTGTAGTCAAGCACACAAACTGATGTCCTTCTCCCCGTCTATTCGGTTTCCTGCAGCACTCTGAGGAAAATACAACCAGCACCGAGAATGGTATCCAGGTGGCTTTAGAGTTCATTGGTGCCACCAACTTGCCAAAGGTTTAAATACCTTCTCTGGGATAAATAACCAGGTTACTCACCGTAGTGACCATCTTACTCCTAGTCCATAGTCCCCTTTCCTCCATACGTATGGGACATCCCTCCGTCCTGTGGGACGGGACCGGAGCACTTTGTAAAAAGCACTCAAAAACTTTGGACATGTTTTCAGTCCTTGCTCTCTTTCTGGGGATCAGTCCTTTTCTATCACCAGGTCAGAGACCCCTTAGCAATAAAACCTGGTTATACTCCTACGTCCCGTCCCCTTTCCACCATACTTATGGGAGATTCCCAAGCACTCCTTACAGGAACCATGGGTGGATGGAAAAAAAACCCTTACTAAAAAGGTTCTTCAGCACAGCCTGACCAAACTGAGCATCAGATCTTGAGCTCATGTCTAGACAATAATGCTTACAAAAAGCAGATGGGGAAGCCCAAGTAGCCGCCTTTGCGATGGTCCCCCAGGGGATACATTTCTGAAAGGCAACCGCGGCTGCCTTGCCCCGCACCAGGTGTGCATGAATACCTTTTAGGAGGCTTCAGCGCTTGGGCGGTGTACGACTCCATAATGCAGGCAGCGATCCATCGAGAGATAGTCACCTTAGAGGCCTGCTTACCTTGTGGATTACCAAAGGTCACAAACAGTTGAGAAGCTCGGATGTTCTGTCCAGATAGAACTTAAGAGCCATTCGAACAACGAGGCAATGCAGAACCCTTTCTGCCTCTGAGGCGGGGTTCAGAGAAAAGACCGGTAGGGAGATTGACTGGTTCAGATGGAACTCGGAGACCACCTTTGGCAGGAAAGCAGGATTTGTTGTAGGACCACCTTATCCTTGTGAAAAACCAAGAAGGGATGCTCCACCGACAAAGCCTGGAGCCCACTCACGTGCCTTGCTGAAGTAACGGCGACCAAAAAGGACACCTTCCACGACAGGTGCTTGAGGTCCACCGTGGCCATTGGTTCGAATCATTTATGGCACAACGTCGTCAGGACCACATTTAGATCCCACGCCGTGTGCGGACTACAAATCGGAGGATAAAGGCACGTAAAGCCTGCAAAATGCCTCTTAACCACTAGGTTAAACAGAGAGTAAGAGCATTGGTCCGTAGATGGGTAAGCAGAAACCGCCGAAAGAAGTTCTGCATGACAGAACGTGAACACCCGACTCTACTAAGTGGGATACAAAGGACAGTACATCTCAATTGTAGCCCCCCTTGGGTCCAACTGCTTGTTTAAACACCAATAACAGAACCTGAGCCATTTGCTTCTGTTCTGGGACCTAGTCGAGGGTTTTCTGGCTGCCTGGATAATACGCATGTTATCCACAGACAGGCTAAGATGTTCTAAAGACTTGAACCCAGGCACCATGCTGCCAAGCTGAGCGATTGTGGGGAGGGGTGCCACAGCTGCTGTTTCCCCCCTGGTGAAGAAGATTGGGGGTCACCAGTAACCTGATAGGCGAATACACCGACAGGTGTTGAAGTTCTGAGAACCAAAACCTGGCCAGCCACCATGGGGCTATGAGTAGAAGAGAAAAGTTCACCGAGTTCTTCAATTTGCAAATCGTCCGATGAACTAGAGGCAGAGACGGGAAGGCATAAGCCCTCATGTTGTGCCATGGAAACTGGAGAGCATCCCCCAGAGAGAAGGCTCCCAGCCCGGTTCTGGAGGCATACAGAGGAAGCTTCTTGTTGGCCGTCGTAACAGAGGTCCACTTCCGGTGTGCCCCAACGCAGGAAAATCCATGAGAGCACCTCCACCTTCAACTCCCACTCGTAGCTGACCATCGTCCGCCGGCTGAGAGCATCTGTCATGACATTCAGCTGGCCAGGGATGTGTACTGCAAGTAGCCAGACACCATGAAGAACCGCGCACTGACAAATCTAGATTGACAGGTCCACGAGGGTGTGGGGGGGGGGGGGTCGACTTGGTTCCCCCTTGCTTGTTGATGTAATACAACGACACCACATTCTCCGTGTGGCTACGGACCACATTGTTGGCAATGATCGGTCTGAACGCTAGGATAATCGCCAGAAGCTCCAGATGATTTACGTGAAGGAGCTTGTCCTGAGGCTACCAAAGATCCGAGACCTGAAGAAGATACAACGTCGCACCCCACCCCAGAAGGGAGGAGTCTGTTGTGACCGTTCCCATCGGGGCTGGGTCCTGAAACCTCACCCCTACCGACAGGTTGCTGAGAGGCGACCACCAGTTCAGGTCTGCTCTCATGAAAGCCGGAATCGTTATCAACTTGGAGTCCGGATCCACAGCCTGAAGCCAAGAACTCCGAAGAGCCATCTGAGTCCGCCTCATTTTGAGACGGGCAAGAGGAAGAGCCAACACGCACGAGGCCATGAGGCCCAGAAGCCTCTAGAACCACCAGGCCGACATGCTCTCCGACTGCGCAAACATCTGACACGTGCCAACAGATCCGCCATCCTGTCCCCGGTCAGAAACACTCTGCAGTCGATCGTGTTCCAGCGAAAACCCAGGAAAATCAAGTCCCGAGAGACTGTCATGGAAGATTTCAGCCAGTTCACAGACAGCCCAAGGTGGAACAGGAGCTGGAGGAGAGACTGAAGATTGCAAGCGGCTTTCAAAGGACACGGGCTGCGTAAGAGCCAGTCGTCCAAATACGGATACACCTGGATACCCTGCAGACGAAGACAGGCCGCGATCACCGACATCTTTGTGAAGACACGGCGACGAGCTGCTCCTCTCCCACAGAGAAGCGGAGATCTCTCCTGTGTGGATTCCAAATCAGAATATGCATGTACGCATCCTGAAGATCCACCACGCTGAGCCAATCGCCCATCTGCAAGGAAGACCGTATCTGGCCGGGCATGATCATCTTGAATTTCTCTTGGGGTAGGAAAAGATTGAACTGGGCAATGTCTAGGATGGTGCGCAGGCCAGCCTAGTTGGGTTTGGGCACCGTAAACAGCCGGGAGTAGAAGCCCTCCCCTTGTTCCTCATGGGGAACGGGATCCACAGCTCTGAGATCCAGAAGAATCTAAATATCGGCTCTTAGGGAGGACGACCCTGACTGCTGGAAAGGAGGGTTGAAGGGTGGGGTAAGGGTAAGCGGAAGCCCGCCCGAGCGACTGACAAGACCCACCTGTCCTCGGTGATGGCCTGCCAAGCCTCCCAATGAGTCGCAATGCGTCCTCCCACCGGGGTCTCATGCGAGCCCGGAGAACCCTCATCTTGCAGGCGTTTCAGTGGTGTTCCCACCTGAGGAGGAGGCTGAGGCGCGGGAGAAAAACCGAGTCCGTTGCTGCCTCCGGCGGCTATTACCCGAAGGGGTATCCACTCTACAAGATTTCTGGTCTAGAAAACCTCGAAACCCAGAAGAGGGCCGGCTTTGCGACAACGGTCTCTGGGTCTTAAAAGGAGTTTTAACCAGGACGGACAAGGACTTAGCTGTGTGGGTGATGTCCTTCGTTTTGGTCTGCTCCACATCCGTTGTAGAATGAAAAGCTCCTTACCGTCAAACGGAAGGTCCAACACCTTCTCCTGCACCTCCTTTGAGAATTTGGTGGCATGCAACCACGCCTGTCGGGAGGTATCAACTCCCAGCATAAGGACCCGAGCCAAAGTGTCTATGTGAATAGCCGCGGCCTCCAGCAGATCCTGGGCCAAGACCCTGGCATCGGACAATCCCGCCTCCAAGTCTTCCAGCTTCTGGACCGGAACAACTCCTCGAACTCCGACAGACCTTTCCACATCCTCATATTCACCCACGCTAACACCAGTTCTGCATTGGCCTGCCGGAGCTGCAAGGCCAAGTTAGTGAAAATCCTCCTCCCAAGGGAGTCGAGGAGCTTGTCCTCCTTCCCCAGAACCTGAGTAGCCGTCGTAGAAGAGGATGCTGCAGGCCTGGACTGTAAAGTGGCCGCAGCCACCACTGTGGAGGAGGGGGGCGGACAAGACGACAGGGCCACCTCTTCCGAAGAATGCAGCCTGTATCGCGCGTTAATTTTCTTATTGATGAAAAGTCCAGAGTGTGGCTTTTCACAGACCCTACGGACCTCGGCCAAAACGTCCTTATGCAAGAACAGGCCGGTACGCTCCAAAGGAGACAGGGTGAACGCCCCAGAAAGCACACCCTCCTGCGGAGCGGGTGCCTCGGGCACCGGACCATCCAAAAAGCACATGTCCAGTACCCGGTCATGAAAAACTCTAATAGAGTGGGGCTGGTCCTCGTTGTCCTGATCGCCTTGTGCATCATCCGACAGGTCAGGATCCTGCTGAACCGTGTCAGGCACTGCCTTGTCCACAGGGGATAATGGGGGGCAATGGCGGAAGGGTCGGGGGAGGCACCGTAGGCAAGGGCGGCGACACCGGAGGAGCCGGAAGCGCAGGTGGGCATATCTCCCTAAAATGACACTTGAAATATTCTGTCATGGGGTCGGTAAGCATGAACGTCTGAAATTTGCTGAAAAAAGTGTCCTCCGGAGACGGTTTTGGAGCTACCGGAGGAGGCCTCTCATGAAGAGGATAATTCCAGGGACGCAAAAGGGGTTGCGGGGGGGTGTTTGCCAGACAGGCCCATCCCCCGAAGTGTCCACAAAAATCAAAGGTGCCAACCCCACAGGCAGCGAAACATTGTGCAGAAGGGGCATCCGAGCGTTCCAGCCGTAAACTGGACTAAACGGATGCGCACACCAAATTATATGTTCACCCACAGAACCAAGCCCTACACCTGAGGCCGATGGCGTAGTTTTAGGGGGAAGCGCCCAAAAAGGTCGCTGTGGTCGTGGCGGGAACAGCCACCATTTTGCCATTACCTGAGGGGAACTGCGGCACGTGAGGAAGTGAGGCAGGGGTCCCCGTCGACGGATCAGGGGTCTTAACTTTAGCCTTTACCTAAGGAACCTTACAGTTTACCTGGCAGGAAAGGGTTAAAAATAAGAAAAAATAATAAGCTGCCACCAGCCCTGTCCAAGGCACATCTGCATTTCTAAAAAAATCCTCCAAGAGTATCTAGGGCCTTTGGAAATGACTATTAGACTCAAGTGTACTGTACTGGAAGCTACAGTGTACACCTGTCACATGTTGCAGAAAAGTTGCAACATTAGAAAGGACTAAGGGAAACAGTCTCCCAGTACTGACTGTCTTAAGGGCATGCCAGTTTCACCATAACAAGTGAGCGACAAGCCCAGTAGAGTGCAGCAGAAGGCTGGGCTCCCCTGGTAAAGTCAGACTATGGTGTTTAACATCAGCAAAAAGTTGGGGGATACACAACTGGGGGGAAAATTACACATGAAATGGAAATCCTTCCCCAACAGCCAACCCTAGTAAAGATGCCCAGTAATGTTCGAGTAAATGACTTTGCAGTTACCCTTGAGTGGGATTGCTTCAAGACATTTGGTAACTTGATCAACAACCACCATGATAAACCTACTGCCAGAGGATGCTAGAAGGTGAATGAAGAAGCTTCTGGAATCCTCCAAGAAGAAACGCTACGAAAAATCACCCTTGAGGGGCGCTGAAGAATCCGAAAACAGGTTCCCGTTAATCTGAAGATGGATCGATGGAGCTTGAGGCTCGGTTGACTGGAAAAATAGAGTAAACTCTTAGAAAAATCTCAAAACGCAGTAAAAGCTCGAGAGCTATAGCAAGCGGACGCCCAGCACTTGAACGTGCGGTATAAATCTGAAGATGGCTGCCAGAGGAGGTGCTTAGGTAGACGGCAGTCATTGGCTGGGGGCAGTATGACCCAGAGACTAGTGATTGGTTGTTCGGAGAAAGACATTGCAGAAGTGAAAGTGAAACTGATTTTTTCTTTACCGAGGATTCCCAGCCTGAAGGGGAATATTCATGAGCATGTGAATCCATGCCTGACCCCATGCTGGAGAAGAATGAGAGAGAGGATGGATGGAATGGAAAGATGGGATGGATAACATGATTGGAATGGATGGATGCACGCACGTGGAATGAACGGAATGTATGTATATGGATTTGATTGATGGAATGTATGTATATTGAATTGATGGATGGAATGGCATCGGACAGATGGAACTAATAGATCGAATGAATGGACGAAGAAATGGATGGATGCTCTGATGGAAGGGATAGATGGAATTAAGAAATGGATTGATGCATCAATCGAACAGATGGATGGACGGAATGAATGGATGAAGAAATTTAAGAAATGGATGGAGGCATTGATTAGATGAATCGATTGAATAGACGGAGTGGAATTACCCTTCCCTCTAGTTCCCGTGTCTGCACATTGTACACTTTAATGTACCCGGATTTCTTGCTCCCCATGAGGTTATCTTCTTTCCCCATGCCCCCCCTATCACTGTAAGCCCGCCCCCTGTCACTGTGGGTCCGTGAGTCACAGAGCTTCCTGCCATCCTGTTCCCGTAATGTCATTATGTATCCCAATGCATTACCCAATCCTCTCGTCATCATGTGTGCCAACCGTGTCCATGTATCACTATGCACTCTTATCCCCATGCTGTTACATATATATGTATGTCCCCCTCCTGTCACCGTAAACCCAGCCCACTGTGTCTGTGTGTCAATAAAATGATCATATCTCATCACTATACACCATCACTCAACTAGAACACAGCTATACCACTGACAAATTCAGCCTAGCTGTTCACATACAAACGCTACCCCATTAACACCGCAACACCCTTATAAAACACAGCTATCCAATGACATTCTGGCCTAGTTGCTCACATAAGCATCCTTCAGGCCTAATGCAGCCAATTCCAGTCTGGATGTCCACCCACCATACTGCACACATTTCAAATAATACATTCAACACACCACCTAACGCTAGAATGCAGCTACCATACAGCTATTACATCAGCTGCACACATAACCCAAACAACCTGAGACACCAACTCTCTCTACTGACCTAAACTGCGGTTCCCCAAGGGCGTTCAACCTACCAGCGCTTTGAGATCATACCAATGACATAAAGAGCGCTATATAAATGCCAAGTAACATAACCTAAAACTACAACGACCCTGACCTCCTGGCAATAGGAACCCAACCTTTGGTACAAGTATGTACTACACAGGTTGGTAGTGTGATCGAGTAGCCAGGCTTATCTCAAGAGGGGCCAATGTGAGCTGTAGGGGAGTTACACAGAGATTCACAGTGACAAGTATTCAAATAAACTCTTGCACACAAGGTTTCTTGATTAAGAAATGTAGGTATTTATCAGTCAGTTACAGTAAGCCTTCTTTAGAAAGCAGCAATGTTAAGCAACACACAATACCTCAAAAATACACACTCAGTTTTCTAAATCAGCAGATACCCATTTGGGATGGCTCACAGACACTACCTGTGACATCAATGGCTAGGGTGCTGTGGACATTAATATATCACTGTTTGCATTCAGACTTTCTTAGGAGAGTGTCAAAGAAAAGAGGGATCAGAATAAAACAAGTATTCACACAATTATTCTTAAGCAGGTAAGTACTTTCAATAACCCCCCCCCCCATCCCCAATGCAAAGTCAGTTAACCCTTTCCTTTAAGGAAGGCAAAAACATTTAAACAGAGGAGAGAAGAGTAATTCAGGGAGTCAGGCCAGCCAATGTTTAAGTTAGCAAAAGTCAAGGTGAACTGAAGCACTTCTTGCATGTAAGTAGAAAGTCTTTCACAAGGTTTAAAAAGTCTTGCTAGAATCGAATAAATCAAAGTAGGGCCACAAGCTGATTAGGCTTGCAAGGTAACAAGGACAAGTGGCTACACAACAAGAGGTTAGTCCTTAGACTTTACTGTACCTTTAGGATGAAGATAACGGTCACCGCTTGCAACCGGCAATCTTCAAACAAGTGGCACTTCAGTGTTTCAGCTCCTCCTGTCTAACGCAAATAGCAACACCACAGTTCCTGGCTGTCGAGATGGCCTTTCCTTGCATCTGGGGTCCCACACTCTGTTGAGGCGGCTCAGGCTCCGTCAGTCCTGCTTCCTGGGAGTCAGGCGGATCCTCCTGGAGCTCTTGGCCAGCTTAAAAGCAATGCACACAATCTGGGTGTTCCTCTCCCTGGCTATTCGGTTACAGCAGCAACTGCAGTGGAATTTCAACCAGCTCCGAGGGAGAGAAGTCGTCCTTGCAGGGGCTTCTCTGTCCATACGAATTTGGAGTTTGTCCAGCAGTAGGGCTTCACTGGGCAAACCAACGATCCAGGAGTTGCAGCAGGCTTCCTCTTCAAGTTCTTCTTCGTATTACTTTGTCCAGTGGTCGACTCTGCCTTCCAAGCCAATAAGCCTCGCCTTTTATGCAGCTTGCTCCCATTTCATTCCAGCCCAGCTGGGTGGCAGTCCTTGCCGGACACCCAACCGGCCAATCACCTAAGAGTACATTCCAGTCTCCTAGGAGACGGAGCACAGGGTGTTTCGGGAACCTCCCTTGCTTCCTGCCCCCGCCAGACACCCTGGAGTCAGAGGCAGGCTTCACTTGTGAATCCTGCCAAAGGCAAAATTAACTAAAGGACCAAACCTGGTTAGGCGCGCAGAGTAAATCTCAAGACGGACCTTTCCACAAAGAAATGGCGAAAAAAGAAGACCAGGGCAATTTTGACAAAAATGGCACCCAGGGGTGCTTTACCATAGCTGTGAACGCAACCTGCGGTAAAATCCCATAATGGTAGTGAAAAGTAAACCACTACCACCAGCCATTCAGTGAAGAAAGGGTAACATAAAAATGTTACATAAGCTAGACAAATGGGATACTAAGTAGCCCCTCCAGCACCCTATTGTAAGATAGGGTGTGCTGGCTCGAGAAAGTTACAAATGTAAGTAAAGTAAATTTCACTTACTGCTCTCTGTACTTTCTTTACAGAGAAAGTATTTAAACCTTTGGGGAATCTGAAAAACGTCCCTGTGTCACTGCACTGAAGGTGCTGTGCGACAATGTAAAAGATGATGCCTATGGAGTTTGTCAGACTCCAAAACCAAAAAGAAACAGTGTACAAAAATCACATTAAAATGCAAGTGTGGGAAAAAAGGTCTCTCTCCAGGTTAAAAAAAAAAAAGCCCTCAAAATCCAGCAAAGTTGCTGGGGGTCTCTAATGTAGAGGGAATTAGCACATTTCTGAGAATTCTCCCCAACACTCGTCAAAGCTAGACAATACTGCCAAACGTCGTCCAGGAGAGGCGCTGCCAAGATGGTCTTCCTCTTGGCCTCCTGCCGATGGTATAGGAAACCTTCCTTCTTGGTCTTTTCTGGCATCCGTTGGAAGAGTTCGGACGCTCTGGCATGGAACGATCCCATCTTGTCCGGGGAGAAGCCGTTGGCTGCAGCAAACCGCCCGCCATGGCCATGTCGTCCGTGTCCATAGTCCTGGTGTCCGTCCCAGTGTCCCTAAAGGGGGTTGGCACGTGTGGAGGTTAATGCAGCGGCGTAGGGTGCTGCTTCCTCTTTCGCCGGAGGCTGGCCCGGAGCCACCGGGGCAGGCAGTGACGTCGGCATCCTTTTCTGAATCTCCAACACCAGGGTGTGTAGGGTCGAAAGAAAGTCCAAGGATACATCCCTCAGAGGTGTAGGGGTGGTAGGCCTACTGAGCTCCCATCCCATCATTTCCTCTGTCTCTGTTGTCCCCCTCAGCGTTTCCGCCAACGGCGGCACCCACATCCTCCTGGCCCATGTGTACTGACACCTTGGTCCTCCTCATCCGAGGAAGAAATATCCATGCCCTGGAGTACTGTTGAGGCCTCCCCACACCACCCCCTTTTTGCATCCAGAGTGGTCGGGTTCGGGCTTGGCTTAGGGATGACATCCTCTTCTCCAGTGTCTTCTCCACCGGCTTGGCCACGCCCTCCCGCCTCAGGGGTAGGGACACTCTGGGCATTGCTGTGGCTACCTTGACTAGGTCAGCACCTTTGGCCTTTGAGAGAGTGCGGCCGCCACCAACTCGATCGTCAACAGCACCCAGACCGCCTGTGCCTTCTGCGGCAGGTTGGTCGCCTTTTCCTGCAGTTTCATCTTCTCTGGCTTCTCCCGCAGCTTCGACCGGTTAGCTGATTTCCTCTTCGACAAGGAGCTGGAGCGATGGCTGAGATGGAGAAGATGAGCGCACCCTGCCCATTGTAGGACCTGCTTGTGCGGCGACCCCGACGGAAACGCACGTGCAGTGCTTGGCCTGGTCTTTAGCCCCCACGGATGGAGCGCCCTCAAAGGACTTAGAAGCACACTCCTCAGATCGGCCGGTCCTGGGTGAGGCATGCCCCTGCTTGCTACACAGGGCAGAGGCGTTGACGCTGAGCCACACCGCCAGCCTACTATGGCGATCCTTCACGGTTTGTTTGGATAACCAGAGGCAGATCACACTCCACTTCCTTGTGATCCGGATAGAGACTGAGGCACTGGGATTCTTTATCTTCCACAAACACATTCCTCAATCTGCAGCAGGAGCATAGCTTGAAGAGTGAACCGCTGTCCTTCCTTTTCCTCCGACATGGTCCGGCGTGCGGTGTAGGCCCGATGGCATATTTGACAAAAATCAGAACTTTTTAACAAAAAAAGCACGAAAAAGTAGAAAAGCTCTCGGAGCGAAACACGAGGACTCCCAACACTTGAATGTACAGTAAAATTCTGAAGATGGATTCCAGAGGAGGGGCTTAGGGAGTGGGCAGTCATTGGATGGGGCAGTATGACCCAGAGCTCAGTGATTGGTTTATGGGAGAAACACAGTTTGTAAGTCAAAGTTAAACTATTTTTTCTTTTACCAAGGATTCCTGGCCTGACGGGGAATATTCATGAGCATGTGAATCCATGCCAGACCCCATGCTGGAGAAATGTTTGGACCAGTAGTGCACATAGTACCACAAGAAGGTGGTACTATTTTAACTGCTCAATTGGAAGAAGTAAACATGCCTCTTATAATGTGCATGAATAAATAGGTGCAAAGAATAAATATTACAAAAGCATTTCCGTTTTTCAGTAAAAAAATGTTTACTAGCTTATAAAATACTTTCATTGGGAATTGGACTTACATTTTGACTCCCCTTTAAAAAATAGGGAGTAAAATACTCCCAATTCCAAATCTTATCTGGGGCACTTGTTAGATATATTCTTCATATGAGGTTTGGTTACATTGTGACTGTTAATGAAAGAAGCCCAATCATACACAACGCATACAATACCTGGAACTGCTGGTGTAGAGGCTGCCCTGAGACTGGCTTGCAGGCGTGATTTTCGCCTGCAAAAGTTCATACTCCTGGAGAACAGGCTCTGAACCAAACTGCAATACTCCAAACTGCAGGTTCAACCCTGAGATATCAGACGAGCCGGGCATTTCCACAGCGAGGGCCGGAATCTAAACGTGTTGGGAGTGGCAAAAAGAAAATTACTGTTGATTGGTATGTTTCCTGATACGACACCTAAGACAAACTTTCTCAAAACCAAAATAGAGACGAATCCTAGCTTTTCCACAACTACAGAATTTCAATGTTATCCTACAACCATCATTCATGCAATACAAACCTAAAAATATTTTCCCACTGTCTAGATGAAAGATGGATAAATATTTTTTAAAGTTTATGAAAACAAAAGCTAAAAGCTAAACGTGCACACTTGATATGCTGGTCTGGCATCTGCTCCTTGAGATACGTTTTTATTTTCAAAACATTGAATAAGAATATCCTGGGTGATGTTAGGCAATATTTTCATATTAATTATTAATCTTCCTGACTTTTGTCAACCCTGTAACGTTTTGCTTTACTGGTGGAGTATTTTCCGTTGTACCTCTGAGTGGGAACCTTTTTCCACACTCGCAGATTCTTCTACTGTTTTTGTGTGTGTCATTTTTAAGACTCTCCATAGGGTCTTTTAAAAGTTATCCTATGACAACTGTTTGGCAATAACTGCCTTTTGTTGCGGGGTTGCCCTAGGGGCCCCACCTTGGAACTTTCGATGGCTAACCTTGTGAAAACTACAGTTCCCAAGGGTAGAAAGGATCTATGGATCACTTTTACATTTTATTAGGCGAGACCAGCACCCACCACCTTATGTGGAGTGCTTGGGCGGTATGGAGTATCCAATTTCTCATTTTAAATGCAACATTTATGTTACAAGGACAAACTTACCTTTAATGACTGGTGGCAGTGAATCTTTTTATAAATTCGGTGCACCTATACAGCAGGCTGTTTGCACAGCCCCGGTAAAAGCACCTATGGGTGCTCATTTTACCAAACTGGCCGCCAGTCTTGTTTATTAGCCATTTTAGTGTTCCTTATCCTTTCTTGTTCCTTTCCCCCTGACATCCAAGGCAGGAAATTCGTTTCTGTGATTATTATCTTCGGCGAGAGTCCACATCCCCGCGCAGGCTCCTGAAGGCAGGAAGCGAAGGAGGACAACACTCTGCAGCCCTTTGTCTTCCAGCCTGAGTGCGAGATTCCAGTTCAAACTGGAAGGCTGGTTGTCCTGAAAGGATTGCCAACCGCCCCGAGTTTGAATGTTGCAAGGCTATTTGATTTATTGCAGAAATCCAGCCAAAGTCCCAACCTGGAAGCTGAAGCGGTATTCGACCACTAGTACCAAAACCAAAGAGGATGATTAAGGAAAAGCGTCAGACTAGTTCGAGCGAAGAGAGAGCCTGCTGTGTAACCAGCGCCTGCTGTAGCCCTTCCTTCAAATTGACCTGGGTACTCCGAACAGGACAACCCTGACCCAGTACCTGGTGAGACCAACTAGACTCAAGTAGACCTGCATTTTGAGCCATCCCACACCATGCTGCGAACTTGCTGGGCTGCAACAAAATACCCTTGGACCTCAAGCCATTGTGTGGTGCATGGTCTTCTGAATTCCACTGAAACTTTGTGGGCATCCTGCTGGATCCCCAGAGACAAGAATCATGTCTGAAAAGTCCCCTCACCAGAGTGCTGGACCTCTAACGACGAGAATCCAACCAGCGATACTCGTTGATCCCTGCTGCAAAGTCCCTTCCAAGGTCCTGTTTTCAGTCACCACGACAAGGAATCCACCAAGTCCTCCTGCTGCAAAATCCTCTGTGCCGAGGTACTGTGCTGGCTTGGGTATTTACTTACCTTAAGTCTCTTGTGATTCGTGTATAGCTTGGTGGTGTTTCCTGTGATTGGGAGGCCTCTCGTCCAGTTAACCCAAGCCCAATGCTGGAATCCTCATTAGGGTGTCTTCTATGAAGTCCCTGGACCCTCAACTAACTCACCTGTTTGAACAGTCTTCCATAGGAACTCTGACTTTTGCTACTTAAGGACCTACCCAGAGACTGCCTGTTGGACACTCGACACTAGTGATCCCCCTTCTGCCACCGAGAACACTCATGCGCCAAGAATCAGTGTTTTGCAAGATTGTATGCAGTACACTTTGGGTGCACTACAACAACCCTGACCTCCTGGCAATAGGAACCCAACCTTTGGCATAAGTCCGTACGACACAGGTTGGTAGCGTGTTGAGCAGCCAATGTGAGCTGTAGGGGAGCTACACAGATATTCACAGTGACAAGTATTCAAATAAACCTACAGACAAGTTTTCTTGTTAAACAATTTATTTAACAGTTAGAGTTCAGAAGGGAGCAATATAAAACACCACACAAATGTACTTCAAAATACACTCTTAATATTTCTAAATGAGTAAGTACCCATTTGGGATGGCCCAAAAACGCAACCTACACCCTCCGGTTACTTCAATTGTTATGGTGCTGGGGACATTAATATATTACTGTTGTATTTAGGATATTCTCAGGAGTTGATCAAAGGAAAGGATTATTAGAGCAAAACAAGAGAAAACAAATATTCTGAAGCAGGTATGTACTTTTTGTAACCCCCAATGCAAAGTTAGTTAACCCCTTCCTGGAAGGAAGAAAACAATTAAGCAGAGGAGCAGAGGAGAAAAGAGTCATTCAGGGAGCCAGGCCAGCCAATGTTAAGTTAGCAAAAGTGAAGGTGAACTGAAGCACTTCTTCCAGGTAAGTAAAAATCTTGCACAATGTTTTAGAAGTCTTTGTAGAACAATAAGAAATTAAAGTAGGGCCAGAAGCTGATTGGGCTTGTGAGGTAAAGAAGCTGTAAGCAACTCTACAAGAGCAACCGAGACAAGTCTCCAACAAACACAAGCAAGGTGGCACAACAGGAGGTAAGTTCTCTCAGACTTTACAGTACCTTTAGGTTGAAGAAAAGTGCAGTAGATGGCTTCTGTTCCTGTGCAGCTCTGCAGATCCTGGTGTTCCTGGGCCTCAGTCGCAAGGACAAGAGGGAAGCCTTCTAGGGACTCCTGCACTGCAATGGGACGGTCACCGACCGCAACCGGCAATCTTCAAACAAGTGGCACTTCAGTGTTTCAGCTCCTCGCGTCTACTGCAAATAGCAACACTGCGGTTTCTGGCTGTTGAGATAGGCCTTTCCTTGCAACTGGGGTCCTGCACTCTGTTGAGGGAGCCCAGGCTCGGTCAGTCCTGCTTCGTGGGAGTGCGGAGGATGTTCCTGGAGCACTTGGCCAGCTTAAAAGTAACGCACACGATCTGGTGTTCCTCTCCCTGGCTATTCGGATCCAGCAGCAACTGCAGTGGAATTTAAACTAGCTCCGAGAGGATGTCCAGGTGGCTTACTTTGGAGTTGATTGGTCCCACCAACTCAAAGGGAGAGGTCGTCCTTGCAGGGGCTTCTCTGTCGATACGTATTTGGAGTTTCAGCACAGCAGCAGGGCTGCTTCACCGGGCAAACCCACGGTCTAGGAGTTGCAGCAGGCGTCCTCTTCAAGTTCTTCTTCGGATTTCTTCGTCCAGTGGTAAACTCTGCCTTCCAAGCCAAAAAACCTCGCCTTTTATGCAGGTTGCTCCCATTCATTCCAGCCTAGCTGTCCGGCACCCAGCAGGGTGGCTGTCCTTGCCGGACAGCCAGCCAGCCAATCACCTAGGAGTGCATTCCCGTCTCCTAGGAGACGGGACACGGGGAGTTTCGGGGACCTCCCTCGCTTCCTGCCCCCGCCAGAAACCCTGGAGCCAGAGGCGGACTTCATTCGTGAACCCCACCAAAGGCAAAATGAACAAAGGGACCAAACCTGGTTTGGTGTGCAGAGTAAATCTCAAGAAGTACCTTTCCACAAAGAAATGGTGAAAAAAGACTGGGGCAATTTAGAAAAAAATTGCACCCTTGGGTGCTGTACTGCAGATGTGAATACAGCCCAAAATTCAGGTTCATTTCTGAACTCTTTCTCTCCTAATAACCAATCGCTGAGCACTGGGACTTACTGCCCCCACCCAATCACTGCCCTCTATCTAAGCCCCTCCCCTGGCAGCCATCTTCAGATTTGGTGGCACGTAAAGTGGCAGTAAGACCAAGAGAAGGGACGCACAGAAGTAGGCGGGAGGGTTTGCATGTGAATCCATGCCAGACCCATGCTGGAGAAAAACAGTTACAGGTGAGTAACTTGTTCCTTCTCCAGCATGGGGTCTGGCATGGATTCACATGCTCCTGAATAAAGAATAAATAGCAGTACACACATGCACAACCATGGGAGGTGTGGAAGGCTCAACATAAGCATCCCTTACCTCCTCACCATGCTCGCCTTCAAGCGAACAGGTTGCGCAGAATTGCTTGGCAGACACTGGACTCCTTCCTGCAATCCCGGTCGACGCAGTAGAATCTCGTGAAGGTGTGCGTCGACCTCCATGTAGCAGCCCTGCAGATGTCCAGAAAGAGCACACCAGACAGGAATGCCGTAGTTGCAGCGATTGCTCTGGTCGAATGGGCTCTCAGATGGCCAGGCAACGGTCGGTTTGCCAACTGGTGACAATGGGTGATGCAGCCAGAGAGCCACCTGGAAATGGAAGCCTTGGAGAGGGACTTCCCTTGGTTCACAGGGCCAAAGTTCACAAAAAGTTGTGACGTCTTCCGGAAACTTTGTACGGTCCACGTAGAACTTCGGCGCTCTAGCCACATCCAGCGAGTGCAAAGTCCTCTAAGCCGGCGACGAAGTTGAAGGGAAGAAAACTGGTAACATCAAGGGCTCGTTGAGATGAAAGTCCGATGGCACCTTGGACATGGAGGGATGCGTCCGTAGCACCACCCTCGTCTCGAGATATGTAAAATATGGTGGTTTATAAGAGAGGGCCTGGATCTCTCCCACTGGTCGTGTGGAGGTGATGGCCACAAGAAACTGTCTTCCACAATAAGAATTTCAGTGGCGCTGAATGCATAGGTTTCAACAGTGGACCCATGAGCCTAGTCAGTACCACATTGAGCTCCCACGCGGGGCCCGGAGCCTTCACCGGCAGGAACGAACAGAAAGGTCCTTTGATGAACTCCTTAACTTGATGGTGTGACCACAGCGTCAACCGCCCCGGACTTCTGGTGTAGCAGGAAATAGCCGTCAGATTAATCTTGATGGAAGCATGCGCCAGTCCTGCTTTGGCCAGCGACAGCAAATACGGCAGCAACTGAGGAGCCGTAATCCGTAGAGGGTCTATCTTCTGTGCACAGCACCAGACGGCGAACCTTTTCCACTTGTGTCCATAGCATTTCAGTGTAGACAAAGCCCAGACCTTGGCAAGTACCTCCTTGCAGTCTGCCGGGATCTCAGCCTAGAAACTCTAGAGCTGCAGCAGCCAGGCCTGCAAGTTCAGCGATTCTGGGTCGTGATGCAGGATCTCGCCTCCTTCTCTGGCGAGAAGATCTGCGACCGCCGTAAGCTTGACTGGAGGGGACGCGACAAGTCCAGAAGCTCGGGGTACTATATCAGTCTCAGCCACGCCGGTGCGACAAGGATCATCCTGCACCGGGACCGTCTGAGTTTATTGATGAGTCGCAGAAGCAACGGCAATGGAGGGGGAGGGAAGAGGGGGGGCGCATAGAGAAACAGGCCATCCCAAGGGAATGAGAATGCATCCCCCATGCTCCCCGGCTGGGGAAACCTGCTGGCGAACCTCTGGCACTTGATGTTCGTCGCCAACAGATCGATTTCGGGATTGGCCTATCGTCGGAACAAAAGATCCACTTGGCCTTGCTGAAGTTAACATCGGTGGCACGAGCGCAGCTTTCTGCTGAGGGAATCCGCGATTATGTTCTTTACTCCTGCCAGATGAAACGGGATGAGTAACATCCCCTGAGAGTGCCATAAGTCCTGCGCCTCTTTGGAGAGCACTGGGGATCTGGTGCCCCTATGTTTCCTGATGTAAAACATTGTGGTGGTATGGTCTGTGAAGACCTGCACCACCTTGCCCTTGAGGGACGGCAGGAACTATTTGAGGACACAAAACACCACCTGTAGCTCCAAAAGGTCGATGTGCAATGTCTTCTCCTCCGACAGCCACAGGCATCTGGCGTAAAGACTTCCGGTGTCGGCTCCCCATCCTTCCAGGGAAGCGTCCGACGTGACCGTCTCCTGGTGCGGTAGGGCCTGGAAATCCACGCCTCAAGTCAGGTGAGATTGCACGCCCCACCACCTTATAGCCCCACGGAACCCCTCCTCAAGTGCAAACCTGTCCTGAAAGCTTCCGGACACTTGAATCCAACGGGCGTCGAACTCCTGCAGTGGGCGCCTCCGTAACCTGCAGAGTCAAATGAGATAAATACAGGACATGCCGAGCAGAGACTTCATGGTCCTCACCGTGGCGATCTTCAGAGCTAGCAGCTGTTGCACCTTGCCCAGGACGGCCGCTACACTCCTCCAACAGCGACGCCAGGCTTGACACCGTGTTGAGCCAGGATCCCAGGAACAGCATGTCATGCGATGGAGTAAAGCAGGACTTTGCATAATTCACTGAGAACCCAAGATCCGTCAGTAGGCGGATGGTCCTCGCCATGTGGTCAACGGTGATGTCTCTTGAACTGGCCCGGATGAGCCAGTCGCCCAAGTACGGGTAGACGTGGATCCTTGTAGTCGTAGATGGGCTGCTACTGGCGCCAGGCACTTGGTGAAAACTATGGGCACCGACTACAGCCCAAGAGAAGGGCCTTGAACCAGTAATGCTTCCGCTGAACGACTAAGTGTAGAAACTTGCGGTATACTTTGTGGATGGGGATGTGGAAGTATTCATCCTCCAGATCCAACGACGGAAGAAAGTCTCCCTCGTCCAGTTGTCTGAGCATGTGTTGAAGCGTGAGCATTCAGAACTTCTTGGACTTATGAATTTGTTTAGTCGTCTCAAATCGAGAATGGGCCTCCAGCCCCCGGTCATCTTTCGCGCAAGGAAGTACCTTGAATAAACTCCAGAGCACCAGAGCCGCTTTGTAACTAGCTCTATCGCCTCTTTCTTTAGCAAGGCCCGAACTTCCAACAGCAGCTGAGGGACGTGGTTTTCCTGCAGGGCCACTGGTGGTATTTGGGGACACTTTCATTGGAGCTCTAGAGTGTCCGCGGGCGAGAGCGTCCACCACACAAGTCGGTGGAGATGGTCTTCAAAATCGCTGACTAAGTTCGCCAGGCGGCCTACCAGCGGGGTGCACGGGTGGGGGCCGGACATCCTGGCCGGTTCATTCTTGCTTGGAGGTCGACAGGCCGCCTTGGGGCTCCATCCTCCTTGGAGCGGCCCATGTTGGTTTCTTGGGCCAATGATTGGGAGAGTTGGCGTTATGAGGAGCCCCCATCGTAACCCTTCGAAGATCGGGGAGACTTGCCTCCTGACGACCGAAAGGACAGTCGTCGTTGCTGTAGCGTGCCCAGGGCATGTGGCGTCTGTCCGCCTTGATGGCTTGTAGATACTCATCCACAGCCTTCCTGAAGAGATTGTCTCTGTCAAAGGGCATGTCCAAACCCCTTGTCTGGACCAGTCTAAAGTTGGTGGCCTTGAGCCAGCCATGGCAGTGAAGGCAAGTGCCATTGCCCATCTGGCGGAAACTCACGTCCGCAATGTCCGTAGCCACCGTGATAACGTGGTCCAACGCCACCTCGCCCTCTTGTAGAATCTCCAACGCCTCTGAACTCTTATCGTCGGGGAGGAAGTCCAAGGGAAGTGTGAGTTTGAACCACATCTCCTGGTCGTAGCACCCTATGATTGCGTGGGCGTTAGCGGCCTTGATGGTCGTCACTGCAGAGTAGATAACTCACCGTCCCATCACATCCAATTTCTTCCCATCATTGTCAGGAGGGGTGGATACTGCTGAAGATGTAGTGCCTGACAACTTGCTGCAGAACCCCCCCCCCCCCGGATCCGGAGACGGTTAGGCCCGCAAGCACTTAGGTGCAGAGTCCAGCACCCTGTACTTCTTTTCTAGGCGGTCCTTCTTCGCTGGAGTTGTAGAAGGGTTTATCGTGAGTGCCAGCCTTTCAAGCCAAATGTCATCCAAGAGCGGGACTGTAACAATGGTCTTTCTCTTTGCCTCGCGGTGCTGGTATAGCAAACATTCCTTCCTCCTCTCCTCCGGTGCGAGCTGGAAGAGCTCTGGAGATCATCCAAGCAACAATCCTATCTCGCCCGGCGGAGAGGATCTGGGCGGTGGCGACAGGAGGTCCCCCAATCCGCCGTCATCGTCAGTGCCAGTCTTCGTCGCTGTGAACGACTCAGTCTCACCTGTGGGGGGCGGAGGCGACGGTGACAAGGAGGCAGCGGGTGCCTCTTCCTCGATGGTGGTTCCCCAGTCAGTGGGGCGGCCGGCACCGGCAGTGCTGGGAGAGCAGGGGGCGGTGTCGCCGGCATCCTCTTCTCTATCTTGGATACCAGTGTATACAGGGTGGAGAGCATGTCCATTGAAAGATCTGTAGGTGACAGCGGCGGCGTAGGGATAGGCGGCTGGGCCGTAGGAGCCGGCCAGGGCCCTCGTTGTCCCAAGGCCCTCCGTAGACTTCGACTGTATCTTTGTCGTTTTAGGGCATGACTGACGGGTCTCTCGTCGCCACAGTCTTCCTTGATGGTCTGGAGGTAGACAAGTTCCTCAAACTCAGCAGAGGAGATATCGGTGCCCTGGAGGACTTCAACGCCTCCCCCACCTTTCTTCACGTCCAGAGGGGACAGTTTCAGGGAAGAATCAACATCCTCTTCTCCGGGTCTTCTAAATGGGCTGGAACGTAGCCTCCCTCCTGGGAGGGACACTCTTGCCTTCGGAAGGGTGCCCTGCTGGTCAGCCCCCGCAGCCTTGAAAAGCGACGCTACCACCACCTTGATGGAAGGCGCTGCCTCCGTCTGTTGCACTTGGGCCTTCACAGTCAGGCCAGTCCCCTTGTCCTGCTTGGCCTTCGTGGTCGCCCCGGACACCTTGTCGTGCTTCTCCTTAGGGGCTGGGTCAGAAGCTCGGTCCCCTTTGGCCTACTTCGGCGAGGGTGGGCCGGATGCCGTACCCGGATTGGTCTTCTCCATGTTCGTCTCCAGGGCTACCGTTAATTTGCCTGAGTGATTCGACTTCCTTTTGCATTAAGTTCCAGAGCGTTGACTGGAGACCGATACAGCTGGGGTTGTCAAATAAACCCTGGCCGCCGAGGAACCTGTTGCAACGGCGCTCCCAACGGTACCGGACTCTCCGTGCTTGGCCTTTTGTTGGACCCCCGCGAGAGGGGCACCCGCAAAGACTTAAAAGCATGCTCTGCTTTCCCGGATCCGGAGAGGCACGCTCCTGGGACCAACCCTGTGCAGAGGCCTTGGCCTGCAGCCACTTCTCCAGCTGTTTACGTCGATCCTTCAACATGTGTTTTGAGAGTTCAGGGCAAAACACACATTCCTCCTCCTTATGGTTTCGGTACAGGCAGTAGAGGCACTGGGAATGCCTATCGTCCATGTAAAAATTCCATAAACCGGAGTCGGAGTAAACATTGAAAAGGCAGGGGGAATCCTTCTCGTCCGACATGATCCACGCGGTGTAGGCCTGAAGGATGACCGATGAAGCACAAGGCTCGATTGACCAAAAAAGAGGAGCGTAAAACTCTTCCAAAAAACGATAAACGTGCAGTAAAAATCTGAAGATGGCTGCCAGAGGAGGAGCTTAGGTAGAGGGCAGTCATTGGCTGGGGGCAGTATGACCCAGAGCTCAGTGATTGGTTGTTAGGACAGTTCCGGAATGAAACCGATCTGATTTTTTCTTTACGGAGGATTCCCAGCCTGACGGCGAGGAATCTTTATGAACATGTGAATCCATGCCAGACCCCATGCTGGAGAATGAAAATACCCCATGAAGGCTGATGGAGAGTAGGTTGAGTTATTATTGGGACTGGGGGTTATTGGGACTGGGGGAATACCATGTCTCGCCCTTGGGTATCCTCTTTTTTGGCAAGATTGTATGCATTACCAGGTGGGAGACTGCACCAGCCTTGTCATTTTGGCAATAGTTAACAGAACCTTTGGTATGAGCACATACTACACAAGTTGGTAGAGTTGACTGAGCAGTGAGGCTTATATCAAGGTGTCAATGTGAGCTGTAGGGTTGTAACAGTTTCACAGTGACAAGTATTCAAATAACACTTACACTCAAGGTTTCTTGATTAAACAATAATCTATTAATTTAACAGTCAGTTTGATTAAGCATTATTTAGGAGGGAGCAAATATGTAAATTTACTTCAAAAATACACACCCAGTTTCAATAAATCAGTAGATAACCATTTGGGATGGCACACAGACAATTCCTACACCTTGAGGTGACTTAAAAACCTAGGACACTGTGGACATTGATATATAACTGGTACATCTAGAATACTGAGTTTGGAGTCCAAAGGAAATGGTTAAGGGGGAAAACAATGATTAACAAGTTTCTCACACAGGTAAGCACTTTTAACCCCCCGCCCAACCCCAAGCAATATAGACTAACTCTTTCCCAGCTACACAAGTTAAGAATGTGTGACTTTTGGAGGGACAGATCAAAACACAAAGTTAGAGGTTAGAAGTGTCTTCAGGGAGCCAGGAATGCCAAGGTCAATTGATTAAAATCTAGGGGAGCTGGAGTTCTTGACGGTAAATAACGTATTGCAGAACGTTAGAAAATGTGTGTTGAAAAAAGAAATGACTGTTGGGCCACAAGCTGGGAGGCTTGAGTTGGGCAAAGTTGCAGGCAACTCTCCAAAAGGTAACAAAGATGAGCCTCAACTGAGAGCTAGCAATGCTACACAACAAGAGGTAAGTACCCCTTAGTTCACTGTACCTTATGTCTGAAGAAATTGGTTCCAGCTGGCTTCTGTGGTATCAGGTAATATTATCCCCATATATATGGTTTCCGTAAATAATATCGCCGGGAAAAAGTTGTGGCGATATTTGGGTGACCATATATATGGGGACAGGGGCAGCAGGGGGTGTCCCCGCGCCCCATGAAGAAAAGAAAGGTTTGGGGGTCGCGGGGGTGTCCCCCGCATGTTCCATGTAATAATGTCCCTACAAAAAACTGCAATTTTTCGGCGATTTTTTTGCATGGTGATATTTTTGCGGGGTCATTATTACATGGAACCGCTTCTGTTCCTGTGGTAGTATGGCAGATCCTGTTCCTGGGCCTCAGTGGTGGGGACAAGAGGGAGGACCTCTGGGGACTACTGCACCATGGTTCGAATGTCAGCGGCAACAATAGGCAAACTTCAGATCAGCAGCACTTTGCAGTTTCAGCTTCTCGAGAATAGCACCACCGTGGTTTTCAGATACCTTGTGGGCTTTCCTTGATTCTGGGGTCCAGCACTCTTGTTGATATGGCTCAGGCTTGGTTACTCCTGCTTCGAGGGAGTCCGGAGGAACTTCCTGGAGCTTGGGTCTGACTTAAAGAACAAACACTAGATTCTGGTGTTCCTCTCCCTGGCAATCGGTTCCTGTAGCAGCAATTGAAGTACAGCCAGCTCAGAGAGGATGTCCAGATGAGTTTGGCTTGGGGTCGATTGGTCCCACCAACCCAAGGGGAGAAGTCATCCTTTGCAGGGCTTCTCTAGTCGAGGCAAACTCGGCGCTTCAGCAGTGCAGCAGGGCTTCACCGGGCAAACCAACAGTCCAGGAGTTGCAGCAAGCGTCTCTTCAAAGTTCTTCAGATTCCTCTGTCCAGTGGTCGAGACTGTCTAAAAGACCTTGCCTTTTATGCAGTTTTCTACCATTCATTTGTAGCCAAGCTGTCAGCCAGCCAGCCATCCAATCACCTCTGGCTGCATTCCTGTAATATAGGAGACTAAGCACAGGGATGTTCGGGCACGTCCCTCGCTTCCTGCCCTGCCATGCACGCTGGAGCCAGAGGCAGGCTTCAGCAGTGAACCCTGCCAAAGACAAAACAAACAAACAAAGGGCACAAACCTTTTTTGGTGTGCAGAGTAATTCCCAAGAAGGACCTTTCCAACAAGAAATGGCGAAAAAAAGACGACATGGGGCATTTTGACAAAATGGGAACCCATTGGTGCTATACTGCAGCAGCAATTGCAGCCTGCGGTAGAAACGCACAAAGCTAGGAAAAAGTAAACTGCCACCAGCCATTAATTGTAGAAAGGGTAACAATGTTACATGAGAAAGTAGACAACAAGGGATACTAAGTAACCCCTCCAGCACTATGTAAGAAAGTGTGTGCTGTGTCTGGAAAGTTGCAAAATGTAAGTAAAGTCAATTCCACTTCACTGCTCTTGGAAACAGTAGTATCACCAAGTGAAGGTATTTAAACCTTTGGGAAATCTTAGAGACTTCCCTGTGCCACTGCACTGAAGGTGCTGTGTGTCACAAGGTAAAGATGATGCCTATGGAGTTTGTCAGACTCCAAAGTCAAAAGAAACAGCACAAATTACAGAAAAATATGAGAGGGAAAAAGGCCTCGCTCTCTCCAGGTTAGAAAAAAGAAAAGAAAAAGGTAGAAGGGAATTAAAACATTTTAAAGAATTCTCCCTAACAGCTCAAATTGCAGGTCTTCATTCTAGTGGGTCTCACCATGCTCTGGTTCGTCGTTCGAGTCCCCAGGGCAATTGGAAGACTGCGGTTACACAGCAGGCTCTCCGGTCGCTGGAAATCGTCTCAGCTGCGTTTCCTTAATCATCCTCTTCGGTTGGTTCCAGGGGTCAACTACCTCTTCAGCTTCCAGGATCGGACTTGAATGCAGGAACCCAGCCAAACAGCCATGCAACATTCAAATTTGGCGCAATGGCAGTCCTTTCAGGACAGCCAGCCTTCCCGTTTCAACTGAGTCAGGCTGGAAGACAAAGTGCTGTAGAGTGTTGGACTCCTCCCTCGCTTCCTGGCTTCACAGACACTGGTGCCTGGGCAGACTTAACTGAGGTCTCCTGCCGAAGACAAGGGTCATTTTGGTAAAATTGGCATCCATGGTTGCCTTTACCAGGGCTGTGTAAACAGCCCGCTGCAAAAGTGCACCAAATTAGTAAAAAGGTTCACTGCAACCAACCACTAAAGCTTGTCCCTGTAACAGAAATGTTACAGTAAAAAGGGGATACATTGCATCTCACCAGCACTCGGAGAAGGTGAGGGGTGATGTTCTCACCTAATAGAATGTGAAAGGGATTTAAATATCCTTTCTACCCTTGCAAACTGCAGTTCTCACCAGGTTAGCCAGAGAAATTAAGGGGAGATGCAAGGTCAACCCTACAACAGTTAAAAGATACACCAAAAGTTGTCAAAGATGATGACATTAAAAAGGCACAATGAAGTCTCTTAAAAATGACAACCATAAAGAGAGCAAGAAAGATTCTCGAGTGTTGAAAAAGGATCCCACTCACTGAGTTCTAGGTAAAAATAATCAGTTCCATGTGTCAATATCCCTGCAAAAATATCGGCATGCAAAAATATTGTCATATTTTTGCGGCATGCAGCAATATTAAGGCATGGAACCTGCGGGGGACACCCCTGCATTATTTTTAAAGGAGCAGGGGACACCCCCGCTCCCAAAACCCCCCAAAATTATCCCCCCCCCTCCACAAAAAATATCACCTATGGCCGTTCCAGACAACCATATATACGGCGATATTTTTGGTGGTAATGTGTAGCAATACCAAATCCACCAGTAAAGCAAAAAGTCCTGGGGTTGACAGAGGTCAGGAAGATTTTTCACCGTTATGAAAATCTTACCTAAGTGGGACTGACCAGTAAACAATGCAGGTGATTTTGACGGTCATCGGCCCACCGTGAGCTTGGCTGAATGCTCCCGAATGGACTTTGGGTTCATTTTTCTGCACAAAGCCCTCCTCGGCGTAGTGACCCGTGCCAAGGCACCACACAGATGATGTGTGGATCGTTCACCGAAATCTTAAGAGTCGTAGTCTATGCAGCGATTATACCTCGAAACGAGGACAAGAAAAAACACAAGGTGCGACGAGAAATCGTTGGAGTCAAGGACTCGATAAGCTACTCGCTATTTTCCTCGGGAGCAGCGTGTCAAGAGCAGAGGAAAAAAAACGAGGAGCGTAGTGAATATGGGATACATTACTCACCGTAATCGTATTTCTGATGCTTGTATCTGCTTAGATTCACATGCTGTGCATAGGCCGACATCTAGTGGAAGCTGCAGAGTATTACAGTTTGTTTTTCGAAACTCGAAAATGGGCGTCGACACAGGGCGTGCCAGTAATACTATCCCTAGTGTGACGTCCACTGTACCCAAGATCCCGCACGCGTGTAGGATCCTCAGATTGTATTTTTTCTGACATGAGGTAGCATGAGGAGTAGCGCGAGTACAGATAATCCAAGCAGATAGACAGAAAGGTAAAACTACAAGCAATCATGCGCCTTCTCTCGGAGGGGAGGAAGGGTGGGTCGCATGTGAATCTAAGCAGATACAAGCATCAGAAATACGATTACGGTGAGTAATGTATCCCTTCTGAGGCTTGTGGAATCTGTTTAGATCACATGCTGTGCATAGATTAGCGAGCAGTACCAGAAGGAGGTGGGATGTGAGAAGGGTCATGAGCAAATAAGTGTCTTGTCCCGCTTGTGTATCTGCCTTGGAATGGGTGTCAATGCAGTAATGCTGAGTAAAAGTGTGAATAGAGCTCCAAGTAGCTGCTTTGCAAATGGTGTCAAGGGGAACATTTGCAATGAAAGCCAGAGTGTCCCCAATGCCTCTAGTAGAGTGGGCTCTTGACGTAAAAGGCAGAGTCTTTTCAGAGAGTGAGTAACAGCTGGATACAGTTAATAATCTACTTCGAGATGGCACCTTTAGAGACGCGATCCCCATCTCTGCCTGTAGCTACGGAGACAAACAGTTTATCTGTTTTCCTTAGCGGTCTTGTTTTATTTACATAGTAGAGGATCACCCTACGCACATCTAGGGTGTGTAGTTTAACCTCAGCAGAGCTTTGCGGGTTCTGGAAGAAAGCCGGAAGCTCTATGGACTGGTTTACATGGAATTTTGATATAAATTTAGGTGAGAACCTAGGGTGTGTACGTAAAACCAGTTTGTCTTTATGGATAGTACAGAAGGGATCCTGCACTGACGGAGCCTGAATTTCACTGACCCTTCTAATCGAAGTAATAGCTACTAAGAAGGCCGTTTTATAAGTCAGGTGTTTGAGACTGCTTTTATGCATGGGTTCGAAAGGGGGGCCCATGAGCTTGGCTAGCACCACATTAAGGTCCCAACCTGGTGGTGGGTTTGAAATAGGAGGGTGAAGTCTCTTTACTCCTTCCATGAAGGCTTTAACTACTGGTACTTTCCACCACAACACCTTGCTATGGGAAGTGGTGTAAACTGAGAGGGCTGCCAGGTGTACTTTCAGTGAGTTAAAAACCAATCCTGCATCTAGCAGGTGGAGTATGTATGTAACAATTTTGGAAGGAGTGCAATCAACCGGGTTGATTTGTCTACTCTGGCACCAGATAACGAACCTCTTCCACTTGTCAAAGTAACAGTGCCTTGTGTTTGGTTTCCTAGATTCCTTTAGGATGTACATACACCTCTGTGGCAAATTGAGATGTCCAAACTCTATGACCTCAGGAGCCATGCTGCCAGGTTCATTGAGTTGGGTTGCTGGTGCACTGTTTGACCTTGGTGCTGGGACAGAAGGTTGTACCAGGCTGGAAGTTTGATGGGCTCGCACACCGCCATCCTGCGTAGGTGTGGGAACCACAGTTGTCTTGCCCACATGGGAGCAACTAGGACTAGCGTCATCGATTCCTTGTTCATCTTGTTCACCACTTTCCTGATGAGAGGAGTTGGTGGAAAAGCGTACGCAAACATCCCTGACCAGTTCATCCACAGGGCGTTCCCCTGGGAGTCTGGTTGAGGGAACCTGGATGCAAATCCTGGGCATTGTTTGTTTTTGCGTGTGGCGAATAAGTCTATAGTGGGGAAACCCCACTGAGAGAAGAGATCTTCTACGACCTCTCTGTGAAGAACCCATTTGTGTTCCTCTGGGAGGGAGTCTCTGCTCAGAGCATCCGCTAGGGAATCGAGCTCCCCTGGAACATGTTGCAATGACAGGAAGATGTTCCGTCTGAGTGCCCATATCCAGATTTTCTGGGCAAGCTTGGACAGATTTGGCGAGCGAGTCCCTCCTTGCTTGTTCAGGTAGAACACGGCCGGATTTGCACTGACAGGTTTAGTAGATGGGGCTCGAACGCCTGAAGCGCTCTGAATACTGCCAGAAGCTCTAGCAGGTTGATGTGGTTCTTGGCCACTGAGTGAGACCAGAGACCCTGTGCTGTGTTGTGGAGATGGTGAGCTCCCCACCCCGTCAGACATGCATCTGTATTGACTACTGCCTGTACTTCGGGATCGTAAAAGGGTTTCCCCTTTGCGAGATTCTCTCTTGTCCACCAGTGGAGGCTTTGTACCAGTGTTGGCGAAACGACCACTAGATCGTCCCACTGACCACTTGCCTGAGACCACTGTTTCGCCAACCATTCCTGCATGGGACACAGGCGCGCGTGGGGGACCAGGTAAATGCATGGCGCCATCATGCCCAGTAACCGCATTGCTTTGCGTACCGTTATTGGTTGACCGGACTGATAATGCGGAATTTGCAGTAGTATATTCCGAATTCTTTCTTCTGAAGGAAAGGTCAACCCCTCCTGGGTATCCAGGTTTGCTCCTAGGAATTGTGTTGAGGTGCTTGGCATTAGGCTTGACTTCTTCTCGTTGATTGAGAAGCCTAATTCGTGGAGGAGGTCGATAGTCCTTTGAATGTTTGTCCTGCAAATTCCTGGGGTTCCCCCGGTTATAAGCCAGTCGCCCAGATAAGGGTAAACTGGGATTGCCTCCCTGCGTAGGTGTGCAGCTGCCACCGCCAGTACCTTGGTGAATACCCTTGGTGCTGAAGCTATCCCGAAGGGCAGTACCTTGAATTGGTAGTGGCGGCTGTCCACCTTGAAGCGCAAGTACTTTCTGTGCGCTGGGAACATGGAAATATGAAAATAAGCATCTTTCATATCCAAGGTTGCCATGTAATCCCCCTTTTTTAGGAGGGGGATTACCTCTTGTAGCGTGGTCATACGAAATTTTTGGGGCTTGACATACTTGTTGGCAGGCCGTAAGTCCAATACTGGGCGCATTGTTAAGTCTTTCTTTGGCACAAGGAAGTAAGTTGAATAAATACCCTTGTTTACCTGGTGTCCCGGGACGAGTTCCATCGCGTCCTTTTGTAGAAGAATGGCGATCTCCTCGAGGAGAATCTTCTGATGTTCTAGGGAGTGTACTTTTTGTCGTGGAGGATGGTTCCGGGGACGCTGCAGTAGTTCTATACAGTACCCTGTGGATACTGTTGACAGCACCCATCTGTCTGATGTGATCCCTTCCCAAGCCTGGGTAAAGATTGAAATGCGTCCCCCTACTGGGGTTGCGTGAGAAGGGACCCTGAACTGAGCGTCACTGCTTTGGTGGAGGCGTGCCGCCTCCTTTGCTGGGGCTGCCTCTGCCTTTACCACGACCTCTCCTATTACCTCTGCCGTAACCCTGGGTAGACAGTTGGTTGTTCCACTGTGTACCCTGCCCCTGGGAATAGTTAGATCCTCTCTGGGAATTTTGGCCGCATGGGCGACGAAAATTACTATCCCCTCTCTGGTTGGGGGGTTTATTGGTTAACTGGCCAAGGGATTTGAGTGTCTCGTATTCGTCCTTGGCATTTTTCAGTGCGTCTTCGACCGCCTTCCCAAACAGATCGGCTTCCACCGGTTTGTCTAACAATGATGCCTGGGTTTCTGTCTTAAAACCAGACTGCCGTAACCACGCATGTCTCTTGATAACAGTACCTTCTGCTATCAATCTGCCTGCGTTGTCCGTGGCGTCGAAGGTTGCTTTCAAAATGCAACCAGACACGGCTCTACCCTCTGCGGAAATCCAAGCTAATTGGCCCTTTAACGGTTCAGGAGCAGAGGCTATGAGCGCCGCAACTTCTTCCCACTGATGGTAGTTGTAGCTGGCCAACAGGGTGGTGGAGTTAGCAATCCTTGCTTGATAGGCGGACATTGAGGCTACCTTCCTGCCGAAACCGTATAGTTTTTTGCTCTCTTTGTCGGGAGGAGCTTCGGACGAAGACAAGGGTGTTCCAGCCCTCTTACGAGTGTTGGTAACAACTAGGGAGTCTGGTTTCAGATGTCCTCTTATATAGAGAGGGTCAGACTGAGCTGCCCTGAAAAGTTTTTCAACCCTGGGATTGACTGCTCTGGTGAGGTTTGGGTTCACCAGGGACGGATCTATTCTTCGCTGAATGGATTTAAGGATAGGGATGGTTTGGGCAACCAGCCTCCTTTCTTCCACTAACTCTTCTGCGAAGTCCCTTTCCTCCTGTACACCGTGGGTGTCAATGTGAAAATGTTCTGCTGCGCGAGCGAGAACCTCATTTAGGAGGGGCTCGTTATCGACCAGGGAGTCGGTAACTGGGGCTTCGTTCTCTACCGGGGAATCTACTCTGTATGTTTCCGGGTCATCCTCTTCTTCTTCCTGGTCCTCATCATCCCCATAGTATCCCGTCCCGGTTTGCTCCTCTATCATCTCAAACTCTTGGTCTCCACCAAAGGAAGCCTCTCCTTGATACCGAGAGTATGGAGTTGCGTAAGGTTGTACCTCGAAGGGTTCAGACCTCATCGGGGTTTCAAACCGGGCCTTCTTACTCGGGGGGATAGGATCAGTAGAGCCTGAGGGTGTGGCCCCTTGTGGATCATACGAGAGGAAATGTTCAGGATTTCTATCATAAAAATCAGCCAAGGAAGACATTCTTGACATGACTATCTATGTCTTCACTGGACCATTTTTTGGAACTGGGAATGACTTTCTCAGCAAGTCTATGGGATTTATCCTGAGTAGCTTTGCTGGATGTGGACCTATCAGCAGTCCTGGACTTGTCGGTCTGTTTAGGGGGGTTGGATTGTCTCACAGGTGTGGAAGAATGTACAGGTAGTTTCTTCTGCTGTTTTCCCCCCTCCCCGTGAGTAGAAAAATGTTTTCCCTGTCCCTTAGTGGCTCCGGAGTTCTTCGACGCCTGGCGTCGAGGATCGGGAGAGGTGTTCCTGTCCTTCGAGCGTGGGGCCTCGTTGGTTTTAACTGCGGGCTCCGCCTCCTGGAGCGCAGCCTGGGGGTGGAAGTCGTCTTCGTCTTCCGACGATCGAACTTCTGTTAGCCTAGGGAGCGAGGCACTATTGGCAAGAGTGGATGATTGCCTGGCGTCATGCGGCGATCTCGATCGAGAGCGCCCAGAGGACACCGAGTCGGACCGTTCTGTCTGTGCCTCTTTCCGAGAACTCGACATCGTCGAGTCTCGGTTGGACTTAGTGTGTTTAGTGTGAGTAGTATGTGAAGCGCTTGCGTCGCCGGGGGTCTTCCCCATAGCCGCCCTGCCGGACGACCTTCCGAGGTCGGGGACCTGTGCTCGGCTGTCTTTCGACGCCGTAATGCCCTCGCCGTCCGAAAGTACGGCGTCGCTGCCATCGCTGAAGGCGCCCTCCGCTGCCATGGCCGCCTGCCTGGCGTGGTGGGCCCAAGGCTTCGTCGAACGGTCCTTAAGTGTCTTAGGTTTAAACCTACTACACGCTCTGCAGTTCGCTTCGGGATGGTCCCTCGGCAAGCAGAGATTGCACGTGACGTGCCTGTCAACCCAAGGGTATTTGCGGTTGCAGAATTGAAAAGGGGTACCCCTCCATACGCACCTTGAGGCAGCGGGCTGTTAGGTGTAGCAAATATATAAGGTGTACCTATATACCAAGAGTGTAGAGTATGTACCACCCCCCACTCTCCCTACTTGCAGGGCCGAGGCCAGCGGCCTTCCGAGGCCCAAATCCGTCGTGCAGCAGCCGACGGTTGATTTCTTCTCCAGCCGGCGTCGAGTGTCGAAGTTAGACGTTGGGGTGGGGAAGGATGTCAATCGATTATTATTTTCTAATTTTAGCAAAAGTATGGCTAAGGCCAGGGGACTCCGCAAGATGCTTCCGACCAGTATGGCGGAAAAAAACAATCTGAGGATCCTACACGCGTGAGGGATCTTGGGTACAGTGGACGTCACACTAGGGATAGTATTACTGGCACGCCCTGTGTCGACGCCCATTTTCGAGTTTCGAAAAACAAACTAATACTCCGCAGCTTCCACTAGATGTCGGCCTATGCACAGCATGTGATCTAAGCAGATTCCACAAACCTCAGAAATATATATATATATATATATATATATATATATACATATACCTCAATAAAAATCAAACGACAAATGGGGAAAAAAGGTGGCTGCCATTCTAGCACAATGGTGGCCCTCCTGTGCATTCCTGAGGAAGATTTGACAGCCTGCAAGCGTTGGGTAAGATTTTCATAGAACTAGTAAATCTTCCTGACCTGGGTCAACCCCAGAACTTTTTGCTTTACTAATAGGATATTTTTCCTTAATACCTCAGTGGGTGGGGAACTATTACCACACTCACAGAACTTTGAACTGTTTTTATGGGCTTCATTATTTTGACTCTCCATAGTGTCTTTTTAAAGTTATCCTCTTTAACAACTTATCGCCAATAAGTGCCTGTTGTTGCTGGGTTGCCCTAGGGGCTCCACATTTAACTTTATTTTGCTAACCTTGAGAGAACTACAGTTCAAGGGTAGAAAGGATAGTTGGATCCGTTTACATTTTATTCTGAAGCCAGCACATCCCACCTTAGGAGAATTGCTGGGGAGATGCAATGTATCCCCTTTCACATTAATACTAACAATTCTGTTACAGGGGCAAGCTTACCTTCAATGGCTGGTGGCAGTGATATCTTGTATTCATTTGGTGCACCTTTACCGCGGGTTGTGTTCACAGCTGCAGTAAAGGCACCCAAGGGTGCTCATTTTACCAAAATGACCGTCTTCTTTTTTCACCTTTAGTGTTTCTTGTGGTTTCTTGTTCCTTCCCCTGACATCCAGGGTGGGAAATTCCTTTGTGTGATTTTTAACTTCGACAGGATTCCCCTGGACAGCCCGCCTAGTGCTCCAGTCTATCTACGAGGACAGGAGGCGAGGGAGGAGTCCAAAACTCCCCAGCCCTTTGTCTTACGCCTTGCTTTAATGGGGACAAAGCCCACTGGGGAGCTGGCTGTCCTGATTGGACAACCAGTCCGCCCCTTCCTGTAAAATGCAGGGAGAAAATGCAGAGGTTGTGCTGTAGTTCCCGTTAAATACTGCAAACCTGGTAGCTGAAGAAAAGTCAACCACTGGAACCAAGGATGAAGGAGAAGCAGCTGAAATCATTTCTAGCGAGCGTGCAGTGTAACTGGAGCCTGCTGTAGCCCTTCCTTCCAATCGACCTGGGAACTCCAAAAACGACGACCCCGACCCAGAGCCTGGTTAGACCCACTAGACTCGGGAAGACCTGCATTTTGAGCCATCCGACGCGTTGCTGCGACCTTGCGTTGCTGCAATACCCCAATACCGTGGGACCTCAAGAAACCATGCGGTGCACAGTCTTACGAATTCGGAATCTGGCTGAAACTTCGTGGGCATCCTGGTGGATCTCCAGAGACACTATTCAAATACAAAAACTCCCCTCCACAGACTGCTGGACCTTTGGAACAACGAGAATTCAACCGTGATTTTCTGTCTTCTTCTGTGCTCCTTGAAAAGGCACCAAATCCGCAGAAACGCATTCAGCCGTGAGGGAAACCTTGCCTAGAGCCTTCATCGATACCTTCTGCAAAGTTCCTTCTGAGGTCTTGTTTTCAGTCACGACAAGGAATCCACTAACCGGGCATTTGGCTGCAGACCCTGCTGCAAAATCTTCTAAAATGCTGAGGTACTGTGTTGGCTTGGGTATGTACTTACCTTGAGCCAGTTAGGATTTCTGGGTAGCTGTGGTTTTTCTGCGATGGGGAGGCCTCTCATCCAGTGCACCCAGTCCCACTGCTAGAATCCTGCTAGGGTGTCTTCTGCAAAGCCCCTGGACCTCCTTATAACCCAAGAAGTAAAGTGCTCATCTGTTTGCACAGTTTTCCTAAGGAACTCTGACTTTTGCTACGAAAGAACCTATTCTGACACTGCCTGTTGTCACTAGTCCTAGTAACCCCTCTTGTTCCACTGAGAACACTCATGCTCCAAGAATAAGTGTTTGGGACTTTTGCCTAGAAAAGAAAATAAGTGTTTAAAAGTTACTTACTTGTAAGGAGTTGGTTGGTAACTAATTCTAAAAGGGAACAGTTACAAAAGTTCTTACTTACCTTGGACATGTGATGCACTCTTCTAAAAAGTATGGTTAACATCTTTTCTTCCTTAGAAACTGTTTTGTCATTCTAATAGAAAGTAGATGTGAAGAACAAGTTACTTCTTACCTTGTAACGTTCTTTCAATGGGATGTTCCTCCGACGTATTCCTCATCTTAGATATCTCCTTCCAGCTTTGCTGGCCTCGGAAATTTTTTCTCTAGAGGGCGCTGCGCGTCGACGTCCGCCGAGTCGATGTCCCTCGACAGCCGCCGTATCGACGTCATCCTGCCTATGAAGGCCGCGCGCAGCGTCCGTTGCTCAGTTCCGTTTTGTAGCCCACAGTTTTTCTGTCTGGACTAGACTAATCACCCTGAAGGAGCATAAGCTGCAACAACAAGGGAAGTAGTACTGCGGGGATGGATGGGAGGGTCGATAAGGAATACGTCGGAGGAACATCCCACCGAAAGACCGTTACAAGGTAAGAAGTAACTTGTTCTTCGAAGGGATTGTGTCCTCTGACGTATTCCTTATCTTAGATAGGCTCCCATAGCAGTATTCTATTATTGGAGGTGGGAGTACTGACTTCATGCTTCCTTTTATTGATGAATAGAGTGCAATACTGCCCTTCCAAACCTAGTCTCTTGACTGGAGGAGGAATCCAAGTTGTAAAATCGTGTAAAGGTATGGACGGACGACCATGTGGCAGCTGCACATATGTCTTTAACCGGCACTCCTCTTTTGAGGGCCGATGAAGCTGCAATACCTCTGGTCGAATGAGCCCTAAGATTTTGAGGGGGCTCTTTTCCTGCCAATTTATAACATTCCAAAATGGCTAGAATGATCCATCTGGAAATGGTCTGCTTAGTTATCGGTAACCCCAGCTTGTGACCTGCGTAGCCTACAAACAGCTGGTCTGCCTGTCTTATCCTGGCCAGTCTACTGATGTAAAAAACTTAAAGCCCTTTTAGGGTCCAGCCTGTGTAACCTCTCTTCCTCTTTTCCCGGATGAGGAGGAGGAGGATAGAAAGATGGCAGGGTAATCTTCTGAGTGATATGGAATTCAGAAACACCTTTGGGAGGAAATTATGCTTCACTTGCAGGACAACTTTGTCTTTATGAAAGTTTGTATGAGGGGGGTTTACAAGAAAGAGCTTGTAACTCGCTCACCCTTTTAGCAGATGTAAGTGCTATTAATAAAACAGTTTTAAGGGTAAGAAATCTTAACGAACAAGAATGGAGTGGTTCGAAAGGTGTGCCCATCAGGAAAGTTAGGATTAAGTTTAAATCCCATAGGGGAACCTGGAATGGTCTTGGGGGATAAACGTTAGTTAACCCCTTTAGAAACTGTATTACCAAGGGTAACTTGAAAAAGGATGGTTCTTCCGCAGTGCGCTTAAAGATGGATAGCGCTGCGAGATAGCCCTTAATGGTGCCAACTTGAAGGCCTGAATTCGCCAAATAGAGTAGGAAGGACAAAACCATTGGTGTACCACATGAAAAGGGGTAGATATTCTTTTCTCTACACCAGCTGCAAAATCTGTTCCAACGGCAGCGGTATAAAGACTTTGGTTGCTGGCCTCCTTGCCGAAAGCAACACCTCTATAACATCATCAGGGAGGTCCCAATCCTTGTACCTCAGCCTTTCAGAAGCCAAGCGTGAAGGTTGAGGGTTTTGATGTCTGGATGGAGAACCTGACCTCCCTTCTGTGAGAGTAGATTCTCTCTGAGTGGAAGTCGAATTGGAGGGCAGATGGACAAGTCTAGAAGGTCCGGGTACCACGTTCTCCTGGCCCAATCCGGGGCAATTAGGATCATGGTTTTCCGGAATCTTCTCAACCTCCTGATCATTTGAGGAATGACAGGGACCGGTGGGAAAGCGTACAGAAGCGGAAACTTCCAGTCCACTATGAACGCGTCTCCCAGAGCTCCTCTTGGGGGAAATTCCCTTGAATAGAACAGATCGCACTTCCTGTTGACACTGGTGGCGAACAGATCCACCTGAGGGGTTCCCCAAAGGGCGAAGATCTCTTGAAGGACTTCCTGAGCTAGTTCCCACTCGTGGGAGACTGTGCCCTGCCTGCTCAGAGCGTCCGCTGTCAAGTTCTTCTCTCCGGCTAGGTGAAAACTGCTGATAGAGAGATCCCTTCTTGGATTGCCCAAAACCAGAGCTGCATCGCCTCTCTGCACAGGGGTAGTGATCCTACGCCTCCTCTTTTGTTGAGGTAATGCATGGCCACTGTGTTGTCCGTCATTATCAGGACATTCTTCCCTTGTACAGCTGGCAGGAACGCCTTCAGCGCAAGTCTGATGGCCCTCAGCTCTAACAGGTTGATATGTAGTCTGGACTCCGATGGAGACCAACGACCGCTGATGGTCAAGTCGTTGGCGTGGGCCCCCCGCCCCGTGAGTGAGGCATCCGTGACTACTGTTATCTCCGGCCAGGGTTGCCAAAAATGTTCTCCTTTCGGAATGTTCTCCTGACAGGCCCACCACTGAAGGTCTCGACCCACCCTGTCGAGAACCTGAAGAAGATCTGTCATTCTTCCTGAGAATTGTGACCACTGAGTACTCAGTGCCCACTGGAGGGATATTCTCAGGCGAGCCTCTGGCACTAGGAAAATGCAGGATGCCATGAGGCCTTGCAACCTCAAAAAGTCAAAGGCTGGGAGACGTTGGGCATTTTGGAACTTGGTAACCATCTGTAGAATATCTTGAGCCCTCACCTCTGGTGGCAAGGCTTTTCCCAGGGAAGTGTCCAGGATCGCTCCGATGGACTGGAGTCTCTGCGATGGTATCATTTGTGACTTCTTTAAATTGAGGGAGAAGCCCAGTCTGTGAAGGGAGTGGCAAACGTGATTTAGCTGGATCTGAGCTTGTTCCGAAGATACAGCCCTGATCAGCCAATCGTCCAGGTAGGGGTAGACGTGAATCCCTTCCCTCCTTAGACTTGCAGCCACTACCGACATTAACTTGGTGAAGACCCTCGGGGCGGAGGTCAGCCCAAATGGCAGCACTCGAAATTGATAATGAGAGTTGCCAATTGCGAACCTCAGGTATTTCCTGTGCTTGAGATGGATAGGCACATGGAAATAAGCGTCCTGAAGGTCCAGAGATACCAACCAGTCCTGGAACTGAAGGGCCTGAAGGATCTGAGAAAGAGTTACCATCTTGAATTTGTCTTTCCTGAAGAATTTGTTCAATTCTCGCAAGTCCAAGATGGGTCTCAGTCCTCCGTCTTTCTTTGGAATGAGAAAGTAAGGGGAGTACCAGCCCTTGTTCCTCTCCGCTACAGGTACCGGTTCTATGGCACCTTTCTCTAGCAGGTCTAAAATGTCCTGCAAGAGGAGCGGATCTGGAGCTTTGAGAGCTGATCCCCGGATGAGGACTCTGAGGTATGCGTAGGAGAGGCAGGCAGTAACCTTGGCCAACTGCTTCCAATGCCCAAGCATCTGACGTGATAGCCTGCCATTCCGCCAGATGTTGAGTCAACCTGCCTCCTACAGGTGTCCTGTGAGGGAAGTCCTCAGAGTAGTTTTGGGGCGGCAGATGCCGATGGTAAAGAGGCACCTGCTGTTGCTGCAGCTTTTGAATACCTACCCCGTCCACCTAGGGTAGTTCTTCTTTGTCCCCTTTGAGCCGGTCGTCCTCTACCTCTTCCGAATGCGGAGTAGAAGCGAAAGGACTTGCCCCTCGCAGAGGTTCCTGTGGGACGAAAAGGTGTCTGACGGATTGCAGCGCCTAGGGATTTTGCTGCTGCCTTTGATGTTTGCAGTTTTTCTAAACTGTCATCCGCCTTTTTCCCCAAACAAAGAAGAGCCATCGAATGGCATGTTCAAGAGCCTGGCTTGCACATCTGGGGCAAAACCAGACTTTCTCAACCAAGCAAATCTCCTGGTTGTTGTACTTGCTGCCATTGCTCTGCTGATACTGTCAGCCGAATCAATGCCCGTCTGGAGGGATTCGCACATAGCGTCTTTACCGTCCTGTATGATATTTAGGAACGCCTCCCTTTCTTCTCCCTCCGGGATGCAGTCAGCCGCTGTAGAAGCACACTCCCAAAGTGTATGGCTGAATCTAGCAAGGGTGCAAGTAGCATTAACAGATTTTAACGCCATGCTACATGCCGAAAAAACTTTCTTTTGCCATAGCATCATATTTCTTATCGTCCCTGTCCTGTGGGACGGTAGGGTAAGCAGTCTTCACATCAGTAGAAGATGCTGCCTGTACCACCAGACTTTCTGGGGATGGGTGTTTTGATAAAAACTCCGGGTCTGCAGAAGATACCCTGTATTTAGAAGACAGTTTTTTATTTACTGCAGGGACGAAATCTGGGGTTTCCCAGTTCGTCATGATTTTCCTCTGAAGAGCTTTATGAAAGGACACTACAGGATCCTCCTGTGGACCTTTATCAAGAATATCCGTGAGGTCATCTTGTTGGAAAGCCTGTGAAGGTGTTGACCACCCCATAAATTCTGTGATCCTGGCCATTAAGGCTCTATAGGGGGTTTCAGCATGCTCCCCCGGGTCTGGCCTTGCGAACTACACCTCAGGGGAAGTGTCTAACCCACTTGCCTCATGTAAGGAATCATGGAGATCCTTTAGCCTCCGTTCTTCTGAGGATAACTCCTCTTGAACTGGGGTTGCAGGTCCCTGCAACTCAAATGTGTCTTCTTGTTCAGATAGTTCTCCCTCTTCCATAATAGAGGACATAGTTCTCAATTGTTCTGAACTCACAAAGGGTGTGAAACCCATCTCCAAGGCCGAGGGTGCCAAACTTGTTGTAATTGGCCTCGAAAACGTCGATGCCGAAGGCTTCGGGTGTGGCATCGAAAACAAAGGCGGAGGCCTCGAGGTCCTCGATAGAATTGGGATTCTGCTCGAGGAAGTCGACAATCTCGACGCCATCGTCATCGAGGACCTGGGGATAGCCACTAGGTGCGTCGCAACCGTGACTTTCCTTGGCGTCGACGCCGGTGTCGAAGATGGCGTCGAGTCGACAGACCCGTGTGTCGAAGATCCCTTCGACAACGGCGAAGACACCGACCTCGGCGTCGACGGCATCGACAGAGCCTTCGAAGAAGGTTTCGAGGTCATAGCTTTACTCGAGGGTTTGTGACGCGCTCGAGAAGCTTCCTTCGCCGGGTACTGCGACTCGCAGCGTTTTTGACCTTCGGGTCTTTCAACCAGAGCATCGCTCTCGGCAGTCTTCGAGGGGGTCGAGGCCGCTTTCTCGAAGACGCTCATCATATTTTTGCGGAATTCCTCTCATTCAGCCCGGGAACTATATTTCGTGGGGCAAGGGATTCTCTTAGGAGAAACAGAGGAAGAGGAGGACGGAGAAGGGGATCTTCGACGTCTCCTCTTCGAGTACTTCGATCTCGAGGAGTGATGGGACCCACTCCGAGACCTGGAGCGCGAATGGTGACGAGGAGACGAATGTCTCGACTTCGTCGAGGAAGAAGCAGCTTTTGAAGTCTTACCTTTCTCCAGCTTCCCCCTACGCTCCTTCAGGGCCTTAGCTGCCATGGACATACAGTCCTCGCACTCCGAACAATGGTGTTCAGCTCCCAAACACCACAGACAAACTCTGTGAGGGTCAGTCAGCGACAGCTTTTTCCCCACAGTCTGCATTTTTTGAAGCCGGACCGAGGGGTTGTCGGTTCCGACGAGGAAGCCATCGAGTATGAATCGAATATCTCGAGGTAAATAGGATAAATTCTCTACAAAACTGAGCAACGATATTCCGAGGCACTGAGTAAGCGCAGAAAAACGGAACTGAGCAACGGACGCTGCGCGCGGCCTTTATAGGCAGGATGACGTCGATACGACGGCTGTCGAGGGACATCGACTCGGCGGACGTCGACGCGCAGCGCCTTCTAGAGAAAAATTTTCCAAGGCCAGCAAAGCTGGAAGGAGATATCTAAGATAAGGAATACGTCGGAGGACACAATCCTTTCGAAAGTATATTACTCTCCTGTGATTAGGTTGTGCCTCTTCCCAAAAGTTAAGTGTTGGTTTCACCAGATTAGTCCTTTGAGGATAATTGTACGAGTGCCCCCCAATTGGGTCTTGCTTCCCCTGACTTGCTGTTACCCTGTCCAGAATAAGTCTGTATTAGGTTGTTGCCTACCTAGAATAACTGAGTCATTCAGTAAAGCGTAACATTGTTTTTTTCTTTCCCTGTGCCATCTAACCTAGAGTCTGTGGTTCTAACTCCCCTGATAAGTCAATGTTAGGCAAAGTTTGTATGCAGTACCATCTGGGAACACTACACCCAACTAGGCCTACAGGTTTAAGCAAACCAACCTTTGGTATAAGTCTGTACTACACAGTTTTGGAAGCGTGTTGAGCAGCCAGGCTCATCTAAAGAGGGGAAATGTGAGTGGTAGTGGAGTTACACAAAGATACACAGTTACAGGTATTCAAATAGACTTACACTCAAGGTTTCTTTGATAAACACGTATTAATATATTTATCTGTCAGTTATAAAACATTCCTTAGAAGAAGGCAATTATATAATACACAAATATACTTCAATACTTTTTAAGAGGAGTAAAAGGCAAAGGTTACCAGAAAATAAAAGACTACAATAATTCTTAGACAATGTAGATACTTTGAGTTCACCAGAAGAGTCAATTCAATTCAATAGGCTAGGCCAAAGTCAATGGGCTAAAGTCTTGGAGAGGATAAAGCGGTTCTGGTAATTAAACGGAAAAGTGTCTGCACAAGTTCTTAGAATTAGTTTGTAAAAAGAAGGATCATATTTTGGGTCACAAGCTTATTAATCCTGCGAGTTGCAAAAGTTTCAAGCACTTTCACAGTGAGAGGTAAGTTCTCCATCTTGTTTTACAGTACCTTACAATGAACAAAAAGATTCAGCTGATTACTTCAGTTCCTGGAAGTTTCTGCAGATCTCACTGTTTCTGGGCCTCAGTCGTGGGGACAAGAGGGAGGACGTCGGGGGACTCCTGCACTGGGACTGGTCAAAGCTCCCAACTATTCAATTTCATTGGCTGTTTCGCATTTCAGCTACCGCACTGGCTGTCAAGGTGGACTGCCCTTGCTTCAGAGGTCCCATACTCAGCTGAGGGGGGTCAGGCTCGGTCAGTCCGACGTCATGGGAGTCCGGAGGATCTTCCAAATGCTTTTGGCCAGTTTACAAGTAACACACACAATCTGGTGTCCCTCTCTTGTTCTACGGTTTCCTGCAGCACTATGAGGAAATGCAACTAGCTCCGAGATTGGTGTCCAGGTGGCTTACTTGGTAGTTGATTGGTCCTACCAAATCAAAGGGAGAAGGGCTTCTCTGTCGATGCGAACTTGGCGATTCGGACCTGCAGCAGGACTTCAACATGCAAACCAACGGTCCATGAGTTGCAGCAGCCGTCCTCTTAAAGCTCTTCTTCGGATCCTTCATTCCAGTGGTCGACTGCCATCCAGGCAAAGAGACTCACCTTTTATTCAGTTTTCTCCCATTCATCCCAGCCTAGCTGCCACTCACCGAGCAAGGTGGCTGTTCTTGCAAGACAGTCAGCCAGCCAATCATGACAGAGTGCATTTGGGTCTCCTAGGAGACTAAGCACAGGGAGCTTCGGGCACCTCCCACACTTCCTACCTACCCCTGACACTCTGGAGCCAGAGGCGGTCTTCACTCCTGAAGCGTGCCAAAGGCGAATGAACAAGGAGACCAAACCAAGTTTGGCGCGCAGAGAAAAACTCTAGAAGGACCTTTACACAAAGACAAGGCGAAAAAAAGAAGACCGGGAACCATTTTAGCAACGATGGCTGGGCGCCATCTTGAAAAACATGGCTCCCGCGATTTAACGTTACCGGAGCTATGTATAGTTTGCGTTCGAGGAAAAATTGTGGTCGTTCGTTGTAAAACCACTGCCACCAGCCATTCTGAGAGGAAAGGGTAACATAAATGCTACAAGATTAACTAAACAGGGGATACTAAGTAACCCCTCCAGTACTCTATTGTAAGATAGAGTGCGCTGGGTCTAGAATTTTACAGGACTAAGTGAAGTCAATTTTACTCCACTGTTCTGGGAACCAGTAGTTGATCCCAGAGAAGGTATTTAAACTTTGGGAAATCTGGAATACTTCCCTGTGGCACTGCACTGAAGGTGCTTTGTGAAAATTGTAAAAGATGATGCCTATGGAGTTGGTTAGACTCCACAAACAAAAAAGTGTATAAAATCACATTAAAATACATGAGAGAATGGGGAAAAAGGGTCTCATTCTGTACAGGCAAAGGAAATCAAGTCCTCAAAATCCAGCAAAGTTGCTGGGAGTCTCCAAGGTGGAGGAAAGAACACATTTTTGAGAATTCATCCTAACGCCCAAGAACAGTGAGATCTGCAGAGCTGCACAGGAACAGAAGTCTTGAGCTGCATCTTTTCTGCTTTACCAAGGTACTGTAAAACAAGTCTGAGAACTTACCTCTTACTGTGGAAGTGCTTGTAACCTCTGCAACTCACAAGTCTAATCAGCTTGTGGCCCTACATTGGATTATTCTTTTTATCAAAGACACCCAAGAACTTGTGCAAAGACTTTTCCAGTTACTTATCTGAAGTGCAGCATCCTGTACAAAGACTTTTGCCTAATGATTTTGGCGTAGCCTAATGAATTGAATGTCTCTTCTAAGTGCGATCTGAAAGTATTTGCCCTACTTATGAATATTTGTAATTTCTTGTGTTCTAATAACCGTTGCCTTTTACTTACTTTTGAAGAGTATTCTGAATGCCAACACTAAGATATTAATGTCCACAACACACTTGTTACTGAAGTCACCTGTTGGTGTAGGTTGTCTGTGGGCCATCCCAAAAAGGTCTTGTCCGATTCAAAAACTCAGAGTGTACAGTATTGAAGTATATTTGTGTGTTAATATTCTATTGCTCAGTTCTGAAGAAGGCTTTATAACTGATAGATAAATTGTTTATTCAAGAAACTGAGTGCAAGTTTATTTGAATACCTGTAATTGTGAAACTTGGTGTAACTCCACTACAGTTCACATTTCCCTTGTTGAGATAAGCATGGCTGCTCAACACGTTACCAAAACTGTGTAGTACAAGCTTATACCAACGGTTGGGTTGCCTATACCTGTAGTCATAGTGTGGCACTCCAGATGCAAGGAAAAGCCATCTCGACAGCCAGAAACTGTGGTGTTGCTATTTGCGGTAGACGCGAGGAGCTAAAACACCAAACAGCCACTGATTTGAAGATTGTCGGTTGCGAGCGGTGACCGTCCCATTGCAGTGCAGGAGTCCCCAGAAGTCCTCCTCTTGTCCACACGACTGAGGCCCAGGAACAGTGAGATCTGCAGAGCTGCTCAGGAACACAAGTCATCTGCTGCACTTGTTCTTCAATCCAAAAGGTACTGTAAAAAGTCTGAGAGAACTTACCTCTTGCTGGAGAGTTGCTTGCATCTTCGACTACTCACAAGTCGAACGGCTTGTGGCCCTACATTTGATTCTTCTTTCTTCAAAGACATCTAAAACATTGTGCAAAGACTTTCTACTCACCTACCAAAGGTGCTTCATCCTATAGAAGACCTTTGCCCATTGACTTTGGCTTAGCCTATTATACTGAATAACTCTGCTTAGGGGATCCAAAAGTATTTGCCTGCTTAAGGATATTTGTGATCTCTTGTTTGTACTAATCACCTTTTCCTTTTACCAACTTCTAAGAGTGTTCTAAATGCCAACAGTAAGATAGTAAGGTCCCCAGCACCCTAGCTATTTAAGTCACCTGAGGGTGTAGGTCATGTCTGTGGCCCATCACAAAAGGGTCTTTACTGATTTAGAAACCAAGTGTGTACAGTATTGGAGTGTATTTGTACGTTACTATTATATTGCTCCCTTCGGAGGAAGGCTTATTCTAGCTAAATGATAAATAAATTAATAATTGTTTATTCAAGAAACTTGTGTGTAGGTGTTTATTTGAATACTTGTCACTGTGAATCTCTAACTCTCCTACAGCTCACACTGACCCCTCTTGAGATGAGCTTGGCTGCTCAACACGCTACCAAAACTGTCAGCTTATGTTATGTTAAAGGATATTTGTACCGTGCACTATCACCACCGGAGTGGTGCTTTGGCGGGTCTGAAACAGGGAGAAGTGGGGGGGGGGGGAGTTAGTGGGAATAAGCTGGAAAAGTGCAAGAGAGCAGTGATTTGCTGTTGGCAGCCTCAGCCCGGTCGGCCCGTTGGCTGTGTTTGGGGTGTTTTACGGTCAGGAGTTGTCGTGTGCTGTTGAGCAAGTCTATGTGCCGTTTGTTTTGTTGTTGCAGTGTAGTGAAGTTTGTGCCGATTGCTGTGTTTTAGGCTTGTAGTTGGGTTCCCTATTACATGTAGTCATGGTTGTTGTAGTGTTTGCAAAGGGTACTGCATACAATCTTGCCTAACAATGGGTTTTACTTACCTTGAGTTAGCTATGTGCCACCCCAAAAATACGTTACAAGAGTTACTGCTTATCTCCATCTGTGGTTCACTGATCTCAAAAGCACCTGTAATTGAATATTACATCCTTAGGTTTCACTCACCTTACGTGATTTGTACAGAGAGTCATTGTACAACTGGAAGGGTCTACTGCCCTTGCATTACTGTATGTAATTGTGAAAGTAACCATTGGTTTTTACTCCCCAAAAATAGGTGTGACCTCTACTGAATGTGTATGAAAAGGTTTTGACTTTTCCCTAGAACTACTGTTAGTTATTTCAAATAAGGTCTATACTTTGGTCTGCATACCTTCAATTATAGGGTTATGTTTTTATATTGCGATTTCATATGTGTTAGTGCTTACTTACCCCTAGATGTATCTGGGATTATAAATCCTTTATTTTTACAATACAAAGTGTTTCTTTGGACCATTTGTATTACAATTTCATGTGAACTGATTCTACAGCCCTCTCTCCCTCCTAAGATAAGCCTGGCTGCTCTGTCTGCGCTACCATGTACTCAGGTGGTACAGCTTTATACTCACAAGTGGAGTCTTGTACTGCCTCAGTTGAATGGTTTTACTAAGCCCTTAGTTAGACCTCAGAAAAACTGTCCTAACAGAGAGTAATAATGACTAAAAGTCATAAAAGTAGTTTCACTGCCACCAGCCATTCAGGTAAACTTGCAATTGTAACAAAAATGTTAACAGGTAAGGAAGAAAGGGGATACATTGTACACCCCCCACGCCCAGTACTCCACATAAAATGGGGTGTGCTGGTTCACTAAAATACATGTAAAGGGTAACGGAATCCCACTTTACTTTTTGGGAAGAGTAGTTCACCCAAGAAATAATAAGAGCATTAAAAGGAAGCCACTGCATTTAAAATGCTGTATGCTGCTATAGTAATTTAGTCAGTAATAAGTTACAGAAAAAGATTCCCACTCACCTAGGGACAAGGTAAATTAATTACTAAGTCCAAGCAATAGGTTCTGGGGTTGTCACAGGTCAGGAAGATTATTCACATTAATGAAAATCTTACCCAACACCAAGGTACTGCCCAACACTGCACATAGGATGCGTGTGCAGCAACAATTTATTACAGATGCCTGTAGTGAAATACATGAGGAAAGCATGACTCCATTAAAAGTAAAAGGAATATAGTAGAGAAAAAAATCGAGTTCCCATCTCCGAGCAAAAGAATGAAGGAGTGGGAAAAAGGCCCACTCACGCGGGAGAGTAAAGCAACAAATCCCCGGAGTCCAGCAAACTGCTGGTGGTCCCACAGGCTGAGGAGAATTGGCACAAGAAATGAAAATTCTCGCAAGGATTCTTCCAGTCATGTACAGAAGCAATATGTATCCCTTTGCAATTAAGATATGCAAGATTCACAGACGTGGGCCTCTTCAGGACTTTTCACAGGAATAGCAATGGAGAGTTCCAGCGACAGTCAACAGACAACAACAGGCATCATTGTTTATTCTTTTCTTCTTTTCATTCCAGTCACAGTTGTAGCAGCTTCTCTAGGACAGGATGCCTTGATGCTGGGACTCTGAAATTCAGAGGAAAGGCGACTTGGACCACAAGCTGGCAACCACCCAAGTCCCAAGTCTAACCGTGGAATGGCTACGGTTCTGACCCGCAAGAGGTAGTGAGTCCACCAGTTAGTCCAGGGAGACTTCCGAAGGATGTCTGGATACTCGAGAAGGCGTTGAGACAAGTTGAAGAGCTGAAGCACCGATCACGGTCTTCAGATATCAGTTAGTCCAACAGGGCTTCACCAGGACAGCCACAGGAAGGGATGCCAGGCCTCATGAGAAGTCTTGATCAAGGGATTCTTGGCTCCAATGCCGATCTGAAGCAATGGCTGCAGGAGTCCTCTTTTTACCAAACAGCAGGAGCCCCCTTGAAGCCTGACCGGAATATGCTGAATATTTAGGTAAGCCATTGGGCTACACCTGCATTATTTCTGTGCAACTTCAAATATTTATGAGGATCGCACCGAAATTGCAGCTTGAGACGGCGCGCTGACCAGGCCTGCCGTCACTACCGTGCACAAATCGTATCCAGCCATGAATGCATTGCCGCCATTGCACTGCATGCGGTAAAAACCATGCCAAGATGGCCGCGCCATCACTGTGAGCTGCTTCCCAGCTCCAGAGGAACACCCTCATCTACTTCATAGACTACTGCAGCTGAATTGGCTGATTAGCCCTACATGTGCTCCAATCCTGAGCCGGTAGGCATGAGCCGTCACACCGCTTGAAGGACTACGCTTCAAGGACCCTACCTCTCCTGTGCCGGTCCGCTGCCGTCCGGACAGTCAGCCGAAACCTCTGCTCCAGGAACCTCCCGTCACGAGCGTTTACAACTACACATCAACGCCCACTAAAAAGGGAGTCAAATGTTAAACTCTGCTTGCCGGAAAACCTGGCGTATTCCTTAAGCTTATCCGAACTTCCGACTCATTAACAGCATAGCCATTGCTTCTCTCCCGCGTGTCCAGACACTCAATTCGCCTTACCATGTGTTCATATGTGCCTAGTAGAACCTATCCACACCCTGCTCACTGTATACCTCGCCATTAGTGAGTAGTAACAGCTCCTAGCATGCCACCTAGCCTTTGCGCATAAAATACTATACTTTCCCAGCAAACCTAACACACACCTGACTCAGACCTTCAATCGCTCTGCATCAGTGGCCTTATTAGTATGCCACTGCTAGCCTGTGCGATACTAATCATTCATCGGCACCAAGTCCATATATTTCATCACTTATAGTGCGAAGCTTCTTGCCACTTTCGCGCTCCCTATGATCATCGCATTACAACTGTGCATGTCGAATCAACTACAAACAATAATCTAGCCTCGTGTGCACCACATGACATCAGTGTATCAAACCAATTGTGTACTACCCGCCTATTTTAAACAAGTACATTTATGCATTATAGCAATGTATTGAACCATTTTGTGAACTGATTGCCTATATTGACCAGCATATTCGACCAACCTTATCAGACTAGCATATCTGTGCATCAATCAAGTGCCTCAGACTAATGGAAACTGCCAGCTTACATTTATCAGTCCAGACTATCCAAGATCTGTATGCCCCCAGTGGACGAAGACTAATTACGTACTGTTAGCATATGTCAGTCTAGCCCTGTTGCACTGCATTACTCATAAGTACACAGCATATTGATGAACTTTTGGTATATGCCAGTCTAGCCTACCTTTTGTGAACTGCCCACCTACATAGCCATGAACAATAGCAAGACCAACCTGAATCAGCTACTCCTAACTTTACTCTGTCTCTACGCGACCATGGCCGCTATCAAGGTCGCACCATGCCCTACTCAGCAGAGAAACCTCAGACTCCGAACAAGACTCACTTGTCTCTATGAGCCAAAGACTAACAGCAACTCTAGCTTAAAAAAATCACCCGAAATATAACGCCCTCCTCCGAGCCCCGGGACTAACACCTAAGCCTGAGCAGGAGACAAAGCATAGAATACCCAACTTTATGCACGCGCCTTCCTTCCACACTTTCCAGAGGTAACCAACCTAAAACCACCCTCCCACACCACCCCTCCATTAAGCTTAACAGTATCACAACTATAACGGGAGCTCTCAATGCCAGATCCATCATGGCACATGCCACTGAAATTGCAGACTTCCTAGCAATAACCGAATCCTGGCTCCATGACGCAGCAGGGCCTACCCTTATGCTAGCTATCCAAGACAGCTACCATATACTCAGAATAGACAGACTAACGCCAGAGGAGGCCGCCTAGCTATCATATTCAAAAATAACCCTGCCCTCAGATCTGCCACGCCAATAGCATATCATTCATGTGAAGTGCTCACAGCTAAACTACCCGTCTCCAGCAACCGGACACTAACCATTAATTTGGTATACAGACCCCCTGGCCCACTGGGAACTTTCTAGGCAGACTTATCTAGCCTTCTGGCCAATAATACAAAAGATTCCTCACAGTTCTTACTGTTGGGAGACTTTAATCTGGGCTTTATGACCATGAAGACAAACACTCCGAATCAGTAGCAGCCACATTGGCAGACCACGGCCTCACACAAAAAAATCACCCCGACCCATATTAAAGGGATGATCCTTGACTTGGTGGCCGAGTTGAATTGTAATATCTCCATTACCAACATCGCCCCACAAACTTGGACGGACCATCACCTCATCAGCTTCTCCTCCACCCTTGAACTTCACAGTACTAAAGCCATTGCTATGGCACCCCCTCTCCTTACCAGAAGTAACAAGGATATCACAGCAGAAAAACTACTACCGCACCTCCTCCCTCCATTAATGCCCCTGTCAACAACGCTGACCCTAACCTACTAGTGGAGATCTTCAACAACTATGACAAAGGCCCTTGACACAATTGCTCCCATTAAACTCCGTAAAACTAGACAGACATCACACCTTAATGCTTGGTTTACACCACACCTGAAAGAATGAAGACTCCAAAAACGGAAACTCCAAGCCACATGGCGACACTCTCCTACAGATGAGAATAAAGTAAAACTAACCAACTTTGCTAACATTTATTAAAAAAAAAATAATCCTCACAAAAAAAAATGTATTCAATGACAGAAAATCGAAGGCTAATTTCAATACTAAAGGAAATACTCAGGGAAATGGAAGCCCCCATCATCCCCATAGACAATATCCCTAAAGACCAGCAATGGTGCACCGACATCCAAAATGCCTTGTCAAACAAAATTGCATCACTCCAACTTAAAATAGCTAACAAAAAGGCCCTATTGATCCAGACTGATCCTCAACCTGCCTCTCCACCTGCATTAGTCAGAACTACACTCCCCTTTAAATTCTCTAAAATCACTATCTTACAGACTGAGAAAATAATACTCTTTTTGAAACCCTAGAAATGCAAAGGCAACGATTGCCCGGCACAAGTCATAAAGACCGCAGCAAGAGACTTAGCCCACTTCATCTCCAAGCTCATTAACGTACCTTCAAGACCAACACAGTACCCAACAACCTTAAAGAATCATGGGTTCTCCCACTACTGAAGACGCAAACACTAGACCCTGCCATCCCGACTAATTACAGAACAATCACCACAGTCCCCTTCCACCTTAAAATAACTGAGTAGCATACCTTCAAAACCAGGACAACCATTTGCTAGGATCTCACCAGTCTGGCTTTCGTCCCCAACATGGCACGGAAACGGCACTTATAGACCTCAAGACCCAAATTGATGAGCTGAAGAACAACGGATAAACAGCGATGCTACTTCTCTTTGACCTATCGGCTGCCTTCGACTTGGTGGATCATGAAATCTTATGTAGACACCGAGTCAGCTGCCAATTTCTCAAGTGATTCAATAACCTGGGTTCAGTCCTTTCTAGCAAACCGCACTATGAGTCTTCTCCCCATCAGACTCTGCAGACCCCATCCAAATCTCCTGCGGTGTGCCACAGGGATCTTGTGTCTCACCCACTATGTATAACATTTTTACCAAGCCCCTCTTCAACAAATTGGGCAGACTGGGTGTCACCTACAAAACTATGCAGACACCGAGATCCTTATTCCCCTTTCGGGCAACTTTGTCGAGGACACAGCCTTGGTAAACAGGATACACCTCTTCATTCAGGCATGGATGGCAGACCATGGCCTCTGCCAGAACGACGATAAAACTGAGATACTGATCCTGGACATTGATTCTAACAAAACAAACTCGGCTCCAGCTACGCCTCTTTCAATATTGATGGCAACACAAGCAAGGTGATGCCCGTTGTAAAAACACTAGGTTTTCACCTGGACTCCACCTTGGCACTAAAAAAAAACAGGTCAACTCCCTTGCATCCTCTACTGCCTATACATGTAAGCTCATTAGAGCCTGTCAACCATTCTTCTCCGAAACCAATTGCCTCACATTAGCCAACGCTCTAATAATGTCCAAATTGGACTATTGCAACGTCTTGTAATCAGGCGCAAACAAATACATCCTAGACAAAATGCAAAGGCTACAAAATAATGCAATAAGAGCAGCAGTTAACATTCCTAACAGAGAGCACATCTCTAACTTCAGAAGAGATGCCCACTGGCAAAAAATAAAAGACAGAATCCTTCTAAAAAAATGTATCCATCACTTCCAAATGCTTGAACAATATAGCACCACCCTACCTCACTGGAAGAATAAACAAGAAAACCACTACATGACTTACCAGATACGCTAATGCCCACCTTCTTGCGATTCCGAGATTCAGACGCTCCAAAGCATGGGGCACCAGCTTCCCGGTCAAAGCAGCCACCGCCTGTAATGCACTTCCCTTAAATCTTAGAATTGAACAACCTCATCAGAAACGTAGACATAACATGATCAACTGGCTACAAACAAATGACCACTAACATTTGACTACTTGCATGTCCTATCATCCCACTACTATACCTATTGCATCCATCGTAACCAAGTCATAAGCTTTTATGATGGCACCTGCTGTATCTGTTTTAATTTGGCACCATTGGTCTATGTCTTGCCACCTTTAGTCTGCTGCATCTATGTAACCTACTTGCAGCGACTTAAGTGGGTCGTCCACATTGTACTACTTGTATTCTGTTGTATCTGTTGTAACTAAGCTTGAAGTATACTTATCCCTGTTGCGCCCAGCTACCTAAGGGTTCGGAGCGCATTAATCCATCCCCCAAGCCCACCAATCGTAAGGATGTGCGCCAAACAAACAGCCAGTTGTCCAATCAGGGACAACTATTGGTTTCACTCATGCCCCACACCTTAGAGACACTAGTACCACGGATGTGGAATGCGACTTGACAGCGGCCCCCCCCACGCCCAAGCCCCTTTCCTGGACAGACACACACGCACACAGGCAACGTTTGGTAGCCATATGCAGTAGAAACGAATATACACACAATAAAAAATGCAAAATTAGTAAACATTAACCTTAAGGCAAATAAAAGTAACCGAAAATCCCAAGTGTAAAAAGTCAGGGCTATACCAAAGTATTCCAACTGCACTGCATTGCACGATTCTGTGTGCAATGTTAAAGTCAAAAAACGTAAAAAGGAAACCGTTTCCCAGTCTGAAGGACTGATCAGTTTCCCCCCCACCCTCCTAATCCCACCAACACATGTGCAAAAGGCAAGGAAAGTGAAGTTGAAGGCTTTATTACCATTCAAAAAGTCACAACATTTTAAAAACAAAGCAAAAAGACTGGGGGTCCATAGAAACTATGGAGGGAAAGTTGCCAAAAGAGAAATTTGATGTAACACAAGCAAAAAGTAAAAAAGCACAAAAGTACAGCAGAGAATTATCTGCTGCCAGCAGCCAATACCAGGCATATTGTAAATATAACCAAAAAGCCATTCAATTAAAAGTTAGGATACAAAGTGTTGTAACCGCACTTCAGATAGCAGAGTGCAATTGTAACAAAACAAGAAATTCACAAAAAGAGTCTCAGTGCAGTTAGTCTTAAGGGCTTATCAGTTTCCCCAAAAGAATGAACCAAAAGGGAAGTAAAGCAGAAGGCTATATACACCTTCAAAAACCCACGTCAGTAGTCAAAGAAAAGCCAAAAGAGATTGTGTCCCATAGACGTCCATGAGAGGAAAGCAGCACAAAGAAAATCTTATTAACAGTGGGAATTGGTGAGCACATGGACTCTAATTCCAACAATATACTTATTTGTATTCACTTACATTTACCCATTGGCAATAACATTTGAAATGTCAGGCGCATTCTGTCTTGGGGGAAGTAACTGTATGGCAGAGTCATGGAAACAGTAATTTCAAGAGACAGTATACAAAGTGAAGGGTTCTAAAGAAATGAATGTGCGGCTTAACTAATTGGCATTCGAAATCTAATACATATGACAATGCATTACTTACCGTAAAAGCATTTCTGATGATTGTATCTGCTTAGATTCACATGCTGTGCATAGGTCCGACGTATTGCATTTTGTTTTTCCTAGTCGAAAAGGGACGTCGACAAGGCGTGTCTGAAATACTATCCCTATAGTGACGTGTGTTGTACCCACAATCTCTCACGCGTCGAGGTCCCTCTGTTTGTATTTTTCTGCCCTGAGGGAGCCTTCTAGTCGTGAGTGAGTACAGAAAAGAGAGATATAAAAGGAAGTCTATGTTCCTTCCATCCGAGCGGGGAGGAAGGGTGGGCGCATGTGAATCTAAGCAGATACAATCATCAGAAATGCTTTTACGGTAAGTAATGCATTGTCTTCTGATGCTTGTTAATCTGCTTAGAATCACATGCTGTGCATAGACTAGCGAGCAGTACCCGGAGTTGGCGGTGGGTTATGAGAAGGAACAGTAGAGAAAAGATGTCTTAATACTGCCTGAACCACCTGGGAGTCAGATCTCTAGTGTGCATCTAGACAGTAGTGTTTTGTAAAGGTGTGCACAGAACTCCAGGTAGCCGCTTTGCAGATGGACTCAAGGGGAACATTTGCAATGAATGCTATGTACGCCCCCGTGCCTCGAGTAGAGTGTGCTCTAGGCTTAAAGGGCAGTTCTCTCTTAGCAAGAGTATAGCAGAGAGTGATGCATTGAACACTCCATCTAGAAATAGTGGACTTTGAAACTGCATCCCCTTCTCTTCCTGCTGCCACCGAGACGAAGAACTGATTAGTCTTCCTCAGTGGTCTGGTTCTTTCCATGTAGAACATGACCGCTCTGCGCACATCTAGTGTGTGCAGAGTTTTTTCTCCCAAGTTGGAAGGATTTTGAAAGAATGTTGGCAGTTCTATAGACTGGTTTACGTGGAATTTCGATATGAACTTTGGAGCAAACCTTGGGTGCGTGCGTAGAACCACCTTATCTCTGTGAACTGTAACGAAGGGGTCTAGAACAGAAAGAGCCTGTAGTTCACTTACCCTCCTGATGGAGGTGATAGCTATTAAAAAAGCAGTCTTAAGAGTGAGGTCTTTAAGAGATGCTTTGTGCATGGGTTCGAAAGGTGAGCCCATGAGTCTGGTAAGTACCACGTTAAGGTCCCATCCGGGAGCTGGGTCAGCTATCGGGGGGTGTATTCTCTTTATTCCCTCCATGAAGGCCTTTATAACAGGGATCTTCCACCACGACACCTTGAGTTGGGAAGTGGTGTATGCAGAAAGTGCCGCTAGGTGGACTTTAATGGAATTGAACACTAGACCTGAATCCAATAAGTGGGTCAGGTATAGAACAATATGTGTGGGAGAGCAGTCAATTGGGTTGATGTCTTTCCCTCTGCACCAGATGACAAATCTCCTCCACTTGCTAGAGTAGCAGTGGCGAGAGTTAGGTTTTCTGGCTTCCCTGAGAATGTCCATACATCTCTGCGGGAGCAGTAGATGTCCGAATTCTATGATCTCAGGAGCCAAGCTGCTAAGTTCATGTTCTGGGGGCATGGATGCAGAGTCCTGCCCTTGTCTTGTGACAGCATGTTGTACGGGCAGGGGAGTTTCACTGGGGGAGATAGAGACATCTCCATCAAGTGAGCGAACCATGGCTGTCGGGCCCACATTGGGGCCACCAGTATCATGGTTACTTGTTCCAGGTGCATCTTGTGCACCACCTTGTTGAGAAGGGGAGTCGGGGGAAAAGCGTAAACAAATTTCCCTGACCATTGCATCGACAGACCGTTCCCCTTGGATTGGTTCTGGGGGTATCTGGAGGCGTAACTTAGGCATTGTGAGTTCTCCAGGGTTGCGAATAGGTCTATTTCTGGGAATCCCCATTGTGTGAAGATGTCGAAGACGATGTCTTCGTGCAGTCGCCATTCGTACTCTTCGGGCAGGGGGAAAACTCTGCTGAGTTTGTCTGCCAGCAGATTGAGTTCCCCTGGTACATGTTCTGACAGTAGGAACATGTTTTGTTTGGAAGCCCACTTCCATATATTTTGGGCCAGTTTGGACAGTCCTGGAGAGTGGGTGCCCCCCTGCTTGTTGATGTAGTACATGGCTGTGCTGCTGTCTGTAAGGACCAACACAGTTTTGCCTTGTAGGTGTTCCTGGAAGGCTTTTAGCGCCTTGAACACAGCTAGTAGCTCCAGTAGATTTATGTGTTTGGATGCTACATTCGGAGTCCACACTCCGTGAGCAGTCTGATGGGATAGGCGAGCCCCCCATCCTGTTAGGGATGCGTCTGTGGTTAGAGTGGCTTCCGCCGCGGGTGTGGCAAAGGGTTTCCCTTTTCCCAGGTTTTCCTTTGTCCACCATCGTAGCGAGAGAACCAAGGCCTGCGAGACCACCACTGGATCGTCCCATAATCCGCTGGCCTGACACCACTGGCTGTTGAGCCACTCTTGCATAGGGCGCAGGCGCGCGTGAGGTACCAAATAAATACACGACGCCATCATGCCTAGCAAGCGCATTGCTTTGCGTACCGTCACCTCTCGACCGGTCACATATTGAGGGATCTGAAACAGCATGTTTTGGACCCTCTCGTTGGAGGGGAAGACAAGGCCGTCCTTTGTTTGAATTAGAGCCCCTAGGAATTGTTTGACTTGGCTGGGGTCTAAGCTGGACTTCTTTTCGTTGATGGAGAAGCCCAACTGGAATAAAAGGTCTACCGTCTTTTGGGTATTGGAGAAGCATGTTTCGTAAGAATCCCCTGTTATGAGCCAGTCGTCGAGGTAAGGGTAAACTGGGATGGACAACCTGCGCAGGTGGGCCGCTGCCACTGCCAGTACCTTTGTGAATACCCTTGGTGCTGATGCTATGCCGAAGGGTAGCACTCTGAACTGGTAGTGTTTGCCCTCTATCATGAACCTGAGGTATCTTCTGTGCTCTGGCAACATTAAAATATGAAAGTATGCATCTTTCATGTCCAATGTTGTCATGTAATCTCCCTGATATAGCAGTGGGATCACTTCCTGTAAGGTCACCATACGAAACTTCTGGGGTTTGATAAACTTGTTCGCTGGGCGCAGATCTAATACAGGGCGCATGGTTAGATCCTTTTTGGGTACAAGGAAGTACACTGAATAAATACCTTCCGTTACCTGAGATAGAGGCACGACCTCTATGGCTCCTTTTTCCAGCAGTTGTTGTACTTCTTGGAGAAGGATAGCAAGGTATTCCGGTGTCATGCGTCGTCCCCTCGGGGGTCTGTATGTTGGGGAACTGTTGAATTCGATGCAGTATCCGTGGGCTACGGTGGAAAGTACCCATCGGTCTGACCTTATTCCCTCCCATGCTGGAAGAAAGGATGTTATCCGGCCCCCGACCGGTGTTGCATGGGAGGGGACGCGAATCTTCGCGTCACTTGGTGTTGTTGGGGGCTTGGGAGCCTCTGGCGGTGGACCCCCGACCTCTCCCTTTGCCCCTGCGCTGGCCTCTTTGGCTGTACTGCCCACTATTGGTCTGGTAACTGGTGGCAGGGTACTGTTGCTGCTGATTCTGCTGTTGGCGTTGGCCACGAAAAAAGCGTTTGTTGCTATAGCCGCGTCTGGTAGTGGGCTTAGAGATCTGGTCAAGAGTTTTGATAGTATCAAACTCTTTTTTAGCCATTTCCAGAGCCTCATCCACCGCTTTCCCGAAGAGGTTTGAGTCTTCAACAGGTTTATTTATTAAAGACGCCTGTGTCTCCGGTTTGAACCCTGAGTTGCACAGCCATACATGGCATTTTAGGAGTATTCCCTGAACCAGGGAACGTCCCGCTGTCTCAGCAGCATCCAGAGAGTTCTTTACAATACTCTGGTTGACCTGGTTTCCTTCGCCAATAGTTGATAGCAGGCGTGTACGTAGTGGTTCCGGCGCTTCTTCGGCGTCCTTGCGCAGTTTGGCACACTGCGCGTCCGCGTAGCTAGCTAGCAAAGAATTGTTGTTCGCAATTCTTGCCGAAAAGGCAGCCGAGGATGTGACTCTTTTAGCAAGGGCATATAACCTCTTGCCCTCCTTGTCAGGTGGTGCCTCACTGGTGGACAGCGGCACCCCTGCCCTCTTCCTTGTATTAGTTACTACAAGGGAATCCGGAATGGAATGTCCCCTGATGTACAGCGGGTCTGAGGGTGAAGGAGTGAAAAGTTTTTCAATCCTTGGATTAACTCCTCTGATTAGTGCGGGTGTGGATAGCAAAGGGATGATTCTTCTCTTCACTGAAGCGAGGAGGGGAATGGTCTGGCTGACTGGGGGTTTCTCCTTAATTACTCTTTCCACAAAGTCTATTTCCGGAGAGATCTCCCCAGTGTCCAGTTCGAAATGTGCTGCTGCTCTGCGCAACAGGGCATTGAATGTGGGCTGATCGTCAATGGGAGACGTGTTTCTAACAGGTGAATTGTCAGGAGGATTTAGGTTCAGGACATCAGTGTCCGAATATACTGATGGGGATTGCCAGGGATGAGAAGGTCCTTCTTCTGGATTTTCTTTGAAGCCTTCTCCTACCATGTCTGGGCTGTCCAGACCTTCCTCTTGGTTCTGTCCCTCTTCATTGTCCACAAAATCATCCTCTTCTTCTAAGTCTAAGGCTGTGTCCTGCCTTGGGTATTTGGCCCTGGGGTCCTCCTGAGGCCCTTCTCTTGTTCTCTTGGGAGTGGGAGGGTTCTGGGTGTTCATAAACCTCTCCATTCTCTCCATGCAGAGATGGAGCCTTTCCATGGTTTCATGGGGTACCCCTGAGCGGTCTAGTGGGGGAAAATTAGTGTCATCTTGCTGAAAACGGCTCGACCTCTCCCATAACGTCGAGGAAAGTGTCCCGTCGCCTTCCGAAAAGCCTTCCGGAGTGCTGGGGGTCCCCCCCGACTGAAGGGGGTAGTCCCTGTCTGTCTTGGGGCTTTTTCGTCGTGTCTTTCGACCTCTGCGTAGCGCTCGACAAGTCCTTCGGCGTACGCTTCTGGGCATCGGCTGCCACGATCCTCGACAAGCTCTCTGCGACTCGTTTGTGAGCGGAGGGCTGTGGTTTCGACGTTATGGGTGTCGATCGTTCTGCGGCGGCGTGCGCTCTCTGCTGGTGCGCGCCGGCCGATGGTTTGGGGGCGGCGCCCTTATTTGCCGAAAGCCCAGTCGCTGGTCGCGGCTGCGGTTGCGAGAGGGGCTTCGAACCTGAACGGTCCGAGGAGGCCGCCGGTGTAACCTGCTTCTCCTTGGGCGCTGATGCTTTCTTCGTCTTTGACGAAGAAGAGCTATGGGTTGTGTGTTTATGTGTTGTATCGTGTGCGTCAGTGTCGCTGGGGTGTTCATCCCCATAAGCAGGGTGTGAGCCGAGCCCGTCGGGACCGGGGACAGACGAAGAGCGCGAGCGCTCTTTAGAGGGGTGTACGACTTCCGTAGCGGAGGTCGTGTTATCACGTTCCTCGTCACTGTCGGTGGTAGCAGCGGCGGGTGAAGACCCTGGCCTTCGACATAGCGTAGGCTGCCCACCTCTTGACCCTACGGTCTTTTAGAGTCTTTGGCTTTAGAAGCCGACAAGCCGAGCAACCCTCCTCTTTGTGATCGAGGGGCAAGCAGCGGTTACACCGTGAATGCGTGTCCTTCCAAGTAAACTTGTCCTTACAAAGTGGGCAAACCCTAAAGGGTGTCCTCTCCATAGCCGAGGCAATAAACCGTGATAACTACCCCAAGGGAAAGGAAGGGGAAAAGGAAAGGCATTCTCAGAAAAATAATCAGAGATGTCCCACGACCCCACTCTCCCTACTGTATTTGGCCTGCGAGGCCAGGCCACGTGTTCAGCAACGCCGAAGGATCTCCTCCGCTCGTCCCCTCCGTCGAAGATCTTGCTCAGCGGAGACAGCTTCACAACTGCGTCGAGGGAGGGATCGATATATTAAATCTTTAAACAGGAAAAAACGACCAAAGGTTGAGGAGATGGAATCTGCAATGTCTCTCGAGGAGCTCCGCGTAAAGGCGACCAGTAGCTGGGCGGAAAAAAACAATCTGAGGGACCTCGACGCGTGAGGGATTGTGGGTACAACACACGTCACTATAGGGATAGTATTTCAGACACGCCTTGTCGACGTCCCTTTTCGACTACGAAAAACAAAATGCAATACTCCGCAGTGACCACTGGATGTCGGACCTATGCACAGCATGTGATTCTAAGCAGATTAACAAGCATCAGAAATTATATATATATATATATATATATATATATATATATATATATATATATATATGGGATACATTACTCACCGTAATCGTATTTCTGATGCTTGTATCTGCTTAGATTCACATGCTGTGCATAGGCCGACATCTAGTGGAAGCTGCGGAGTATTACAGTTTGTTTTTCGAAAGTCGAAAATGGGCGTCGACACAGGCGTGCCAGTAATACTATCCCTAGTGTGACGTCCACTGTACCCAAGATCCCTCACGCGTGTAGGATCCTCAGATTGTATTTTTTCTGACATGAGGAAGCATGAGGAGTAGCGTGAGTACAGATAATCCAAGCAGATAGACAGAAAAGGTAAGACTACAAGCAATCATGCGCCTTCTCTCGGAGGGGAGGAAGGGTGGGTCGCATGTGAATCTAAGCAGATACAAGCATCAGAAATACGATTACGGTGAGTAATGTATCCCTTCTGAGGCTTGTGGAATCTGCTTAGATCACATGCTGTGCATAGATTAGCGAGCAGTACCAGAAGAAGGAGGTGGGATGTGAGAAGGGTCATGAGCAAACAGGTGTCTTAGAACCGCTTGTCCCACTTGTGTATCTGTCTTGGAATGAGTGTCAATGCAGTAATGCTGAGTAAAAGTGTGAATAGAGCTCCAAGTAGCCGCTTTGCAAATGGTGTCGAGGGGAACATTTGCAATGAAAGCCAGAGTGGCACCAATGCCTCTAGTAGAGTGGGCCCTTGGCGTAAAAGGCAGAGTCTTGTCAGAAAGAGAGTAACACAGCTGTATACAGTTGATAATCCACTTCGAGATAGCGCCCTTAGAGACGCGATCCCCCTCTCTGCCTGTAGCTACGGAGACAAACAGTTGATCTGTTTTCCTTAGCGGTCTGGTTTTATTTACATAGTATAGGACCGCCCTACGCACATCTAGGGTGTGTAGTTTCACCTCAGCCGAGCTTTGCGGGTTCTGGAAGAAAGCCGGAAGCTCGATGGACTGGTTTACATGGAACTTGGATATGAATTTAGGTGAGAACCTAGGGTGTGTGCGTAAAACCAGTTTGTCCTTGTGGATAGTAAAGAAAGGATCTTGCACTGACAGAGCCTGAATCTCACTGACCCTTCTTATGGAGGTAATGGCTACTAAGAAGGCCGTTTTATAAGTCAGGTGTTTGAGACTACTTTTATGCATGGGTTCGAATGGGGGTCCCATGAGCTTAGCTAGCACCACGTTGAGGTCCCATCCTGGCGGTGGGTTCGAAATAGGAGGGTGAAGTCTCTTTACTCCTTCCATGAAGGCTTTAACCACTGGCACTTTCCACCACGAGACCTTGTTATGGGATGTGGTGTAAGCCGAGAGGGCTGCCAGGTGTACTTTCAGTGAGTTAAAAACCAACCCTGCATCCAGCAGGTGGAGCATGTATGTCACAACGTTGGAAGGAGTGCAATCAACCGGGTTGATTTGTTTATTCTGGCACCAGATAACGAATCTTTTCCACTTATCAAAGTAACAGTGCCTTGTATTTGGTTTCCTGGACTCCTTTAGAATGTCCATACACCTCTGTGGTAATTTGAGATGTCCAAACTCTATGACTTCAGGAGCCATGCTGCTAGGTTCATAGAGTTGGGTTCCTGATGCACTGTTTGACCCTGTTGCTGGGACAGTAGGTTGTACCAAGCTGGGAGTCTGATGGGTTCGCACACCGCCATCCTGTGTAGGTGTGGAAACCATGGTTGTCTCGCCCACATGGGAGCAACTAGGATGAGCGTCATCGATTCCTTGTTCATCTTGTACACCACCTTCCTGATGAGAGGAGTTGGTGGAAAAGCGTACGCAAACATCCCTGACCAGTTTATCCACAGGGCATTCCCTTGGGAGTCCGGTTGGGGGAACCTGGATGCAAATCCTGGGCATTGTTTGTTTTCGCTTGTGGCGAATAGGTCTATAGTGGGGAAACCCCACTGAGAGAAGAGATCTTCTACCACGTCTCTGTGAAGGACCCATTCGTGTTCTTCTGGGAGGGAGTCTCTGCTTAGAGCATCCGCTAGGGAATTGAGCTCCCCTGGAACATGTTGCGATGACAGGAAGATGTTCCGTCTGAGTGCCCATATCCAGATTTTCTGGGCAAGCTTGGACAGATTTGGTGAACGAGTCCCCCCTTGCTTGTTCAGATAGAACATGGCTGTCGTGCTGTCCGTCCTGATCTGCACCGACAAGTTCAGTAGATGGGGCTCGAACGTCTTTAGCGCTCGGAACACTGCCAGAAGCTCTAGCAGATTGATGTGGTTCTTGGCTACTGAGTGAGACCAGAGACCCTGAGCTGTGTGGTGGAGATGGTGAGCTCCCCACCCAGTCAGGCATGCATCTGTAGTTACCACGGCTTGTACTTCGGGATTGTAAAAGGGTTTCCCCTTTGCGAGATTCTCTCTTGTCCACCAGTGTAGGCTCTGTAAGAGTGTTGGCGAAACGACCACTAGATCGTCCCAATGACCACTTGCCTGAGACCACTGTTTCGCCAACCATTCCTGCATGGGACGCATGCGCAGACGCGCGTGGGGGACCAGGTAAATGCATGACGCCATCATGCCCAGTAACCGCATAGCTTTGCGTACTGTTATCTGTTGACCTGACTGATAATGCGGAATTTGCAGAAGTATATTCCGAATTCTCTCTTCCGAAGGGAAGGTCAATCCTTTCTGAGTATCTAGGATAGCTCCTAGAAATTGTTTTGAGGTGCTTGGCACCAGACTTGACTTTTTCTCGTTGATAGAGAAGCCTAATTCGTGGAGGAGGTCGATAGTCCTCTGAATGTTTGACCTGCAAATTCCTGGGGTCTCCCCCGTTATGAGCCAGTCGTCCAGATAAGGGTACACCGGGATTGCTTCCCTGCGTAGGTGTGCAGCCGCCACCGCCAGTACCTTGGTGAATACCCTTGGTGCAGAAGCTATCCCGAAGGGCAGTACCTTGAATTGGTAGTGGCGACTGTCTACCTTGAAGCGTAAGTACTTTCTGTGCGCTGGGAGCATGGAAATATGAAAATAAGCATCTTTCATATCCAAGGTTGCCATGTAATCCCCCTTTTTTAGGAGGGGGATTACCTCTTGTAGCGTGGTCATACGGAATTTTTGGGGCTTGACATACTTGTTGGCAGGCCGCAAGTCTAATACTGGGCGCATTGTCAAATCTTTCTTTGGCACAAGGAAGTAAGTTGAATAGATACCCTTGTTTACCTGGTGTCCTGGGACGAGTTCTATCGCGTCCTTTTCTAGCAGAATGGCGATCTCCTCGAGAAGGATCCTTTGATGCTCTAGGGAGTGCACTCTTTGTCGTGGAGGATGGTTCCGGGGACGCTGCAGTAGTTCTATACAATATCCTGCGGATACTGTTGACAGCACCCATCTGTCTGAGGTGATCCCTTCCCAAGCCTGGGTGAAGGTGGAAATGCGTCCCCCTACTGGGGTTGCGTGGCAAGGGACCCTGAACTGAGCGTCACTGTTTTGGTGGAGGCGTGCCACCTCCCTTGTTGGGGCTGCCTCTGCCTCTTCCACGACCTCTCTTGTTACCCCTGCCGTAACTCTGGGTAGACTGCTGGTTGTTATTCCATTGTGTACCCTGTCCCTGGGCATAGTTGCCTCTTTGTGAATTTTGTCCGCGTGGGCGACGAAAATTACTGTTCCCCCTCTGGTTAGGGGGTTTGTTGGTAAGCTGGCCAAGGGATTTGAGAGTCTCATATTCATCTTTGGCATTTTTAAGTGCGTCTTCGACCGCTTTCCCAAACAATAGGTCGGGTTCCACTGGCTTGTCTATTAAAGAAGCCTGGGTTTCTGTCTTGAATCCCGACTGCCGTAACCACGCATGTCTTTTGATAACAGTACCTTCTGCTATCAATCTCCCTGCGTTGTCAGCGGCGTCGAAAGTTGCTTTTAAAATGCAACCAGACACGGCTCTCCCTTCTGCCGAGATCCGAGCCAGCTGGCCCTTTAATGGTTCTGGAGCAGAGGCAATGAGCGCCGCGACCTCTTCCCATTGATGGCAATTGTAACTAGCCAACAGGGTGGTGGAATTCGCAATCCTTGCTTGGTAGGCGGACGTTGAGGCTACCTTCCTGCCAAACCCGTAAAGTTTTTTGCTCTCCTTGTCGGGAGGAGCTTCTGATGAAGATAAGGGCGTGCCAGCCCTCTTTCTAGTGTTGGTCACCACTAGGGAATCTGGTCTAAGATGTCCCTTTATATACAGAGGGTCAGACTGGGCTGCCCGGAAAATCTTTTCAATTCTGGGGTTGACAGCTCTGGTGAGGTTAGGATTCACCAGGGAAGGATCTATTCTTCGTTGGATGGATTTGAGGATAGGGATGGTCTGAGCGACCGGTGTTCTCTCTCCTACAAACTCCTCCGCGAAGTCCCTTTCCTCCTGTACACCGAGGGTGTCGATGTGGAAGTGTTCCGCTGCTCGAGCGAGAACCTCGTTAAGGAGGGGCTGGTTATCAACTGGAGAGTCAGTAACTGGGGCTTCGCTTTGTACTGGGGAATCTACTCTGTAAATTTCCTGCTCATCTTCTCCCTCCTCCAGGTCCTCATCCTCTGCATAGTAATCTGTCCCGGTTTGTTCTTCCATAATTGCAAACTCCTGGTCCTCTTCAGGGAAAACTTGTCCCTGATAACTGGGGAGTGGAGTAGAATATGGAGTGGAGTAAGGCTGAACCTCGAAGGGTTCAGGTCTTTCGACCCGGGGCTTTTTACTTAGCGGGATAGGATCGGAGGAGCCTGAGGGTGTGGCCCCTTGAGGGTTATATGAAAGAAAGTGTTCTGGGTTCTTATCATAAAAATCAGCCAAGGAAGACATCCTAGACATAACCCTGTCTATGTCTTCACTGGACCATTCCCTGGAACAGGGTATTACTTTAGCAGGTGATTTATTTTCAAGGGTAGACTTGTGTTTGCTTGTCTGCTTAGGCTTTACAGGGGTGGAAGGCTGTGCTTTCCGCTGTTTCCCCCCTTCTCCGTGCGTGGAAAAATGTTTTCCCTGTCCCTTGGGGGCCCCAGAGACTTTCGACGCCTGGCGTCGAGGGTCTGGAAAGGTATCTGTGTGCTTCGGGCGTGGGGCCTCACTGGTGTTAACCGCGGTCTCGGTATCTTGGAGCGCGGCCTGGGGGTGGAAGTCGTCTTCGTCTCCCGACGATCGAACTTCCGTTAGTGTGTGTAGCGAGGCACTCTTGGCAAGAGTGGATGATTGCCTTGCGTCGTGAGGCGATCTCGATCGAGAGCGCCCAGAGGACACCGAGTCGGACCGTTCTTTTTGTGCCTCTTTCCGGGAAGTCGACGTCGTCGAGGTCCGGTTGGTCTTAGTGTGTTTAGTGTGTGTTAGGTGTGTAGCGCTTGCGTCGCCGGGGGTCTTCCCCATAGCCGCCTTGCCGGACGACCTTCCGAGGTCGGGGACCTGCGCTCGTCGGCTGTCTTTCGACGCCGTAATGCCCTCGCCGTCCGAAAGTACGGCGTCGCTGCCATCGCTGAAGGCGCCCTCCGCTGCCATGGCCTCCTGCCTGGCGTGGTGGGCCCAACGCTTTGTCGAACGGTCCTTAAGTGTCTTAGGTTTAAACCTACTACACGCTCTGCAGTTCGCTTCGGGGTGATCCCTCGGCAAGCAGAGATTGCACGTGGCGTGCCTGTCGACCCAAGGGTATTTGCGATTGCACTTGGGGCAGAATTGAAAAGGGGTACCCTCCATACGCACCTTAAGGCAGCGGGCTGCTAAGTGTAGGAATATATATATAAATGTAACTATATATCAAGAGTGAAGAGTATGTACCACCCCCCACTCTCCCTACTTGTAAGGGCCGAGGCCAGCGGCCTACTAGGCCCGGGCCGAGGCCAGCGGCCTACCGAGGCCCAGATCCGTCGTGCAGCAGTCGACGGTCGATGACTTCTCCAGCCGTCGTCGAGGTTGAGGGTCGACGTTGGGGTGGGGAAGGGAATGAATAAGAATTAAAATTATAATAACAGCAAAAGTATGGCTAAGGCCAGGGAACTCCGCAAGATGCTTCCGACCAGTATGGCGGAAAAAAACAATCTGAGGATCCTACACGCGTGAGGGATCTTGGGTACAGTGGACGTCACACTAGGGATAGTATTACTGGCACGCCTGTGTCGACGCCCATTTTCGACTTTCGAAAAACAAACTGTAATACTCCGCAGCTTCCACTAGATGTCGGCCTATGCACAGCATGTGATCTAAGCAGATTCCACAAGCCTCAGAAATATATATATGCAAATAGTGCCAGAGGAATTCAAAGCCACATCTTTATGACTAAGTTAAATTTCATTGTGAGGGTCCCTTCAATTCTGGAAATACTCTTTTGTAACTTCAGAATTATATGGGTCAGTACAAGCTATTGAAATGGCGTTGCTTTGTATTGCACAAGAGAAGAAACACAGGCATTGATGTACCTTTGAAGTTAATGATGCCTTCTTCTTCTGCTGCCTTAGCTTTTGCTGAGCTGGCTGTGGACTAGAGGATTGGTTATCAGAAGACACTGGAGACATCTGTGGCACCATGCTCGGTTTATTCGGCAAGGGGGAGGCGGGAGATGCAGGAACTGTAGAAGCCGCAGACACTAAAGACTGCTTGTCTTGCAGGAATACCTCCATCATCGATGAGGCAGGAGTGAAAGACTGGCGCTTAGTGAAAGGGCTGTGTATTGTTGACTCACTGGGGCTCTTTAAATCTAAGAGAAACAAGAGAAGTCAATTAAAGTGAAAATATAAAATACTGGTCACAAGGCACCTTTTAATGAAAAATCCTCCTATGAAGCCAAATCTCAAATCTAGCAATACTTTGAGGTTTCATGCCCTTCCAAATTATAGATTGTTCTTAGGAACAAAGGTAGGATCCAGATACATCAACACAATTGGTGTATTGAGTGTTTCTTCCGAATATCCAGAATGTTAGGAGGGAGCTTCAGAACCAGCCCTGAAGTAGAGGTTGGGGAGGCAAACCCTAATGGTAAATGTTAACATGGATTTCTAAAATATGGCCTGGTGGACAGATTGTAGGAGGCCACCATAATTATAGTGAACAGGGGAACTCAGAGGTTAGCCAAATCCAATCAAGGTAAGCGTGGAGAGTGGTCAAGGCTTAGTCTCAGGAGAAAGGGAGTGGGGTCGGGGATCACAATGAGTCCACACAAGGAAGCACACAATATTTCAATTTAGACAGATAATTACAAACATAGTCTATTTTAGGCCCAAACACACACACTAGAACAATAAACCAAGCATGTAGTAATAGCACACAATACTCAATTATCAAACATAGGTTTTTAGGAGTGTATACAATAACAAACAAAAAGATTAGTGAAGCAGTAGAATGAAGCCAGTTCACAAGAATGATGCCCTAATTGTATACCCTATTATGTATGAGGCCCTGTGCCCAAAAGTCACAAAACTGCTTCTTATGATAGGGGACAGATATAGGAATAGTGCATGTGGTGGTGAAAATGTTCCAGAATATATTCAACAAGTTACCGGTATGTAAAATATTATTCCTATCTTTCAGATGCAAGCTTTTAGATCAGACGATAAAAAAAAGACATGGACATTAATAACCAAAGTTTATTTTAAGGAGGCCAGGGGAGGTGTTATGAAAGGTTCTTAGGCTTTTGTACTTAAAAGGATACACTGTCAAGTTGTCAATTAGACTTCAGTTGCTCTATTCAGTTCTTCAGTTAAATCACATGTAGTCTGGTTCATCAGGAGATTAGGAAGTACTCATAACAGGAACCCACTGGCTCCCACCACCCAGGCTCACATATCTCAACTGCCAGGGGTGGAACTCATTCAGACCCAAACATTCCAAACTTACAGCAAACATTCCACGAGTGACATCACTCCATACATCCCTCATCCAGGCAAGGTGAATACACAGGAAGAAAGGCCAATCACGCCTCCTTCACTTACTGTAAGCACACCACAACATGCATCACACCTCACCATCATAACCACCTCAATACCTCCTTCCGTTACACCACAAAACATATACCCTTCACAATCAGACAAGGAAGCACACCCAAACTAGTGCACTCCGTCACCAAGGTCACTCTAGAAACAAGCAGAAAACGGCTGGACAAACAGGCTTATTCAACTATTCAGTAATGGCACCCCGCCAATATTACAACAAACTTCTACCCTCAAACAAAACTCAACACCTTCCACCCACCACTGCCACCAGCGGATCACCAGCCTGCCACGCTGGAGCACAAACGTGCCCCTCTGGGCTACTAACCACCAAAACCACAAAACCTGGGGAAACCTAAACACCACCTGTCCACCACTGCCACTGGCGAACCTCAGGTCTGCCACATCTGAGCGCAAAACGGCCACCTATATGGGCTAGCACGAGGCCCGCTGCAAGATCTACAAGGAACAGGTCTAAATTACTATCCCAGACCATACCATCAAAGCAACTGCTGAATCGGGCGCATACATATAACACCTCTAACACACACTCACCTGACCCTTTCCGAACACTCATTCCCAACTCTCTCACTAAGGCAACCAGCTGCCACACCGGTCAACTAAACCACCAAAACATCAGCCTTAAAGTGTTGGCCAGACACACAAGCCCTCATAACTACACTAAACTAAACTAAACCGGGTGGACACAGCCACAAAGATGTTGGCGTACTCCCAGAACCATCCAATATTCTAATCCAGGATGATCCCAGAAGCAACACTTCAGTTAAAACAAAATACCTAATGAGATGCAGGTGCACCTGCATCACCAGAGTCTCCACAGAAACTCACACTGGTCCCAACACAACCAAACTACAACTAGTCACACAAATCATGGCTCCACAAAGCCTCTAGACCAAATTACCAATAATCCAATGAGTCGTTTAAGTCTTTTGATCAGAATACTGATCACACCAAACCATGACTCTGCAGAGCGCCATGACCAGACTCCCACTCATCACACAAAACAAACCATGACTCTGCAGAGCCTCCTACACATACAACTCCATAGCTGCGTACACTAAGCAACCACCCGACTCTGCCCTGGAGTCATCTCGGCTTACCGCAATCACTCCCACACAAACAACTCACGTGGCTCTCCTTGCACACCTAATCCACAAACACTACACCAGGATCTCTCACTCTGCTAACAAGCGTTGCAGTCGCTAAAACAAACTTTGCGGTGTGGGCAGGACAATCAGGAGCCCCAGAGTCGCTTTGGGGCGAGCTCTATCGCCCCTTTCTTTAGTATGGCCCGAACCTCCAGCAGCAGCTGAGTGACATGGTTTTCCTGACGGGCCACTGGTGGTATTTGGGGGCATTTCCGTTGAAACTCCAGGGAGTGTCCGTGGGCGTGAGCGTCCAGCACCCAACGGTCGGTGGAGATTGTCTTCCACACGCTGACCATGTTCACCAGCCGGCTTCTCACTGGGGTGCACAGGTGGGGGCCCCGACATCCCGGCCGGTTCATTCTTGCTTGCGTGTTGACGGGCTGCCTTGGGGTCCTTGGAAACGACTTCCTCCTCCAAAAGCCTTGGAACGGCCCATGTTTGTCTCTGGGGCCGAGGAACGGGAGGGTTGGCGGTACAAAGAGGAGCTCCTGCTGTAACCGTTAGAAGAACGGGGAGACCTCTGTCGCCTTGATGGCCTGTAGAGACTCATCTACAGCCTTCCCGAAAAGATAGTCTCCGTCAAAGAATGTCCAAGACCCTCGTCTGGAAGTCCTGTTGAAAGTTGGTGGCCTTGAGCCAGCCACGACGACGAAGGCAAACGCTGTTGCCCATCTGGCGGAACCCTGCATCGTCGAAGTCCGCGACCACAGTGATGGTGTGGTCTGATGCCAAATTGCCTTCTTGTAGAATCGCCAACGCCTCTGACCTCTTGTCGTCGGGGAGGAAGTCAAGAAGGGGAGGGAGCTTGAACCACAGCTCCCAGTTGTAGGGCGCTACCATAGCGAGGGCGCTGTCAGCCTTGATGATCGTCACTGCAGAGTAGATAACACGTCGTCCCATAGCATCCAACTTCGCTATTCGGAGGGGTGGACACTGCCGAGAATGAAGCTCCAGACGACGACTTCTTGGTCGCTTCAGATACCGTGTCCAGTGACGGTTGGGTCCGCAAGCACTCAAGAGTCCATCACCCTGTATTTCTGCTCTAGGCGGTCCCTTTTCGCTGGGGCCGTAGAAGGGTTCCTTATGAGAGACAGGCCTTCGTCCCAAATGTCATCCAATAGTGGGACTGAAAGGATGGTCTCTCTTCGAGGTGCTGGTATAAGAAGCCCTCCTCCTCTGGTGCGAGTTGGAAAAGCTCCGAAGCGTTGGAGATCATTGCATGAAAAAAGCCTATCTCGACCAGCAGGGAGGATCTGGGCGGCGGGAGGTCCCCCATCACACTGTAGTCGTCCGTACCAGTCGTCATCGCCGTGTCAGGATCCGTCTCATCCTCGGGGGAGGCGAGGGCGGTGAAGGGTGGGTGGCAAGGAGGCAGTGCGTGCCTCTTCCTGGCCGGTGGTTCACCCTTTGTCAGAGGGTCATCTGTCACCGGAGCTGCGGGTGGGTCCATCGGCGTAACAGGCATCATCCTCTGTATCTCGGATACCAGTGTATCTAGAGAAGAGAATATCCACAGAGGTCTCTAAGGGGCAGCTGAGGCAGAGGGCAAATAGGAAGCTGGGGCACAGGAAGAGAGCCAAGGCCATCATCCTGAGGCTCTCCATCGCCTTCCTCGACTATCTTCTTAGTTGTCACCTGCACAGTCGCCCTTGTCATAGGGCCTGACCCAGACGTTTCCCTAGTCGCCTTTGCAGTCCTGGTTGGTCTGAAGGTAGACTAGCTAATCCTCCGAGGAGATATCCATGCCCCCACCCACCTTTCTTCACGTGCAGAGGGGGTGGTCTCGGGGAGATGACCAGCATCATCTTCTCTGGGGCCTTCTCAATGGGCTGGAATGAAGACTCCCTCCTGGCAGGGAGGGACACTCTTGCCTTCAGAGGTGTGCCCTGCGGCTCTGCCTCGGCAGCCTTCGAAAGGGATGCCGCCACCACCACCTCGATGGAAGGCAGAGCGCCTTGGTCGGGTGTACCTGGGCCTTCACGGTCAGGACGGGTCCCTTGGCCTTCGTGGCTGTCCCGGACGCCTTATCCAGCTTGGCCTTCTCCTTAAGGCGCGGGTCGGAGCCTCTGTCCCCCTTGGTCTTCTACGACGAGGGCAGGCTGGCTTTGGACTTCTCCATGGCTGTCTCCGGGGCCAACTTGAATTTGCCCTGATAGTCAGAATTCCTCTTGGATTAAGATCCAGAGCATTGGCTGGTAACTGAAGTTGCTGGAGACGAACGCGCCCTGGCTGCTGAGGAGCCTGCCGCAAAAGCACACCTGGTGGCAGTGGACTTGCAGTGCTCAGCCTTTTGTTGGAGCCCCATGGGAGGGGCGCCCGAAATGGACTTAGAAGCCCGCTCAGCTTTCTCTGATCCGAGAGAAGCATGCTCTTGGGACCCACCCAGTGCAGAGGCCTTGGTCTGCAGCCACTCATTCAGCCGCTTATGCCGATCCTTCAATGAGCGTGTCGAGAATTCACGGCAAACTGCACAATCATCCTCCTTGGGCGTGGGGGAACAGGCAGTAAAGGCACAGGGAATGTTTGTTCTCCAAGAAAACATTCTGTAGCCGCAGCAAAGCTTGAAAAGGGGGGTGGAATCCTTCTCCTCTGACATGGTGCACGCGGCGTAGACCTGAAGAATCATTTGGAAGCCTCCACAAAGAAACTCCAAGAAATCAACCCTTGAGGGCTTCTGAAGAATTCGGAAACCGGGTCCCCGTTAGTTGGAAGGGTGATCGATGTAGCACAAAGCTCGATTGACCAGAAAATAGAGTAAAACTCATCCAAAAAGGTAAAAATGCAGTAAAAGCTCGAGTGCTATGCACGAGGACTCCCAACACTTGAACGTGCAGTAAAAATCTGAAGATGGCTGACAGAGGAGGAGCTTAGGTAGAGGGCAGTCATAGGCTAAGGGCAGGATGACCCAATGCTCAGTGATTGGTTTGTTAGGAGAAAGACGGTTCAGAAATGAAACAGATTTTTTTTTTTTCTTTAACAGAGTATTCCCAGCCTGACGACAGGGAATATTCAGGAGCATGTAAATACATGCCAGACCCCATGCTGGAGAATAAGTGTTTATTTGAATAAATGTCACTGTGAAACTGTTACAGCCCTACTGCTCACATTGACCCCTCTTGAGAGAAGCCTGGCTGCTCGATCACATTACCAACCTGTGTAGTTCAGACTTATACCAAAGGTTGGGTCCCTATTGCCGGGAGGTCAAGGTTATTGTAGTGCACCCAACGGGTACTGCATTAAATCTTGCCTAACCATGTGTTTAACTGTTTTTGGAGTCTGACAAACTCCATAGCCATCTCCTTTTTGTATGATGACAGCACCCTCAGTGCCGTGGCAGAAATTCTTTACATTTCTCATAAGGTTTAATTACTTCTTGTGTGAAGTACTGTTCCCAAGAATAGTAAAGTGAAATTGACTTTACTTACCTCTTCTCTTTGTAGGTCCAGCACAACACATCTTATGTGGAGTGCTGAAAGGTTACCAAGGAGCCCCTTATCCTACATTCTCGTGTAACTTTTTTTTTATTACCCTCACTACTTTAAATGGCTGGTGGTAGTGGTTTCATTTTCCTACCATTTTGCTTTTCTACCGCAGGCTGAACCGCTGCAGTTCAGCACCCATGGGTGACCATTTTGTCAAAATATCCCAGTCTTCTTTTTTCACCATTTTCTGTTTGAGGTGTTTTCTTGGGTTTTACACTGTGCGTTGAGCCAGGTTTGAGCCCTCTGTTCGTTTTGCCTTAGGCATGTTTCAGCAGTGAAGCCTGTCCCTGGCTCCACTATGACTGGCAATGCAGGATGTGAGAGAGGTTCCCAAAACTCCCCTGCCCTTTTTCTCTAGGAGTGCATGAATGCAACCAGTCCTGCTTGGCTGGCTGACTGTCCTTTCAGGACAGCCATCCTACTGTTTGATGGACAGCCTAGGCTCTGCATGAATGGGAGACATTTACTTAAAAAGGCAAGGGTTTTAGGGATAGAGGCAGAGTCTACCATTGGGAGAAATACCGATGAAGAACCTGTGAACGAAGCTTGCTGCATCCTCCTGTACCTTTGAATTGCCTGGAGAAGCCCTGCTGCTGTGCTGAAACTCCTTTTTCTAATCGACAAGAGAAGCTCCAGAAGGGACTTCTTTCCTTGGGTGAGTTGGACCAACTAACCCCGAGACCAACTCCACTGGACGATCACTGGCGGGGTTACTTAGTATCCCCTTTGTCTAGTTTCTCATGTAACATTTTTTGTTACCCTTTCTACAATTAATGGCTGGTGGCAGTGGTTTACTTTTCCCTACCATTGTGTGTTTCTACCACGGGATGCAAATGCAGCAAGACACCCATGGGTGCCCATTTCGTCATAATAGCCCCAGTCGTCTTTTTTCACCATTTCTGGTTGAAAAGGTCCTTCTTTAGATTTACTCTCTGCGCCAAACCAGGTTTGGTCCCTTATTTCGTTTCGTCTTTGGAGGGATTCACTGGTGAAGCCCGCCTCTGGCTCCAGCGTGTCTGGCAGGGCAGGAAGCAAGGGAGGTGCCTGAAACGCCCTGTGCTTATACTCCTTGGTTACAGGAATGCACCCAAAGTTGATTGGCTGGAGGGTTGTCCTTCTAGGACAGCCATCCTGCAGCGCGAGTGACGGCTAGGCTGCGAATGAATGGGAGAAACCTGCATAACAGGCGGGGCTCTTTGCTGACCACTGGACAAAGGAATCCGAAGAACAAGGAAGACACTTGCTGCAACTCCTGGACCGTTGGTTTGCCAGGTGAAACCCTGCTTGCATTGCTGAAGCTCTGAATTTGCCTAGACTAGAGAAGCCCAAGAACCAACGACTTCTCCTCTTGGGTTGGTGGGACCAATTAACCCCAAACCGAAGTAGCCTGGACATCCTCTCAGAGCTGGCCGTACTTCCGCTGCTGCTGCAGCAACAGCTTGCTAGGGAGAAGAACACCAGAATTTACTGTCTTGTTTTTAAGTCGGACCCGAGCTCCAGGATGATCCTCCGGACTCTAAGGAAGCAGGACTGACCAAGCCCGAGCCACCTCAACAGAGTGCTGGACCCAAGATGCGAGGAAAGTCCATAGTGGTATCCAAGAACCGCAGTGGTGCTGTTTGCAAGAGCCAAGAGAAGCTGAAGCCGCAAAGTGCTGCTGATATGAAGTTTGCTCATTGCTGTTGCCGGCCTTCAATTTGTAGTGCAGGAGTCCCCAGACGTCCTCCCGTTTGTCCCCATGACAGAGGCCCAGGAATAACAGGAACTGCAGACCTACAGAGGAACAGAAGCCAGCTGGAAGCAGCTTATCTTCTAACCAAGGTACAGAAAAACTAAGAGGACTTACCTCTTGTCGTGTATCCATGCTAGTTTTAAGCAACGTGCAATGGTAAAGGATATACATCAACAAGCAGAGTTTCACACATTGTTTCCATGTTGACGGTGGCTTCTTCCGGAGTGTGAAAGAAAACAGCACGACCCTTGTGTTCTATTTGGAGTCTTTCAGGAAACATCATGGTCTAACAAATTCCTCTGTCACTCATTTGTTTTTTCACTTTTATAAATGTCCGCCTGGAGGCCTGCACTTTATCCAAAAAGTCTGGGAAAAGCTTAATGGTATCTCCCCTTTAAGTCACCGTCCCTTTTTCGCCGAGCTTTGTGGAGAGCAGTGTCTCCGTCACGGTAATTTAGCATCCGGGCTATGATCAGGTGAGGAGGAGCCCCGGGGGATCAGCCTTTTCCCGCTGGGCACTATGTGCTCTCAACTATGTATAACGCTGAGAATTCTTCAGGCCCAAGCGCCTCTGGCAGCATTTCCTCTGCCAATAATTCCATATTCCTCTGTTCCACTGTCTCTGGCACTCTGATGATCCGCAGATTATTCCTTCTGGAGCATGATTCCAAGTAGTCCTGTTTGTCTGCAAGCTCTTACAACATCCTTTACACCAGGGTCATATCTCGGACCACAGAGGCAAATTCATCCTCCACAGTAGACATGCATTCCTCAACTCCATCCAGCCTCTCCCCACGTTTATCCAGGCGGCCCTGCATCTAGTCAACCTTGATGGTGACTGTGTCCATCGTCCCGTCAAGAGATTGTATGCTGGACTGTAGTTGAAGGAACATCGCTTTAATGTCCTGAAAGGCACTGGGTGGGTCTAGGGATGTCGTTTGGGGTGGTGCCTCCGGGTAGTTCTCCATCGGTTTATTGTGCTTTGTCTGAGTTGGTGTCAAAGTGCAGCTTGGATTGCTGTTTGCCCCCCTTGCTGGATTTGGACATACCGCCGAGTTTAGCGTATAGCACAACAGGCTCCTTGAGGAGTGCTGGGTACTTCTTCCCAGGGGGGCGTCTCGTAGAGTGGTACCTTCTTAGTGCGCTTCTAGTGCTTTGCAACAGTATCACCCGGGGCCTACTGATGGCTATGCCGTGACAACAGATGAGGATGCCTATCAGCAGCAGGGCGTCTGCTCCGTCCCCCCTCCTACGCCCCTGCCCGGATGGTTCAATTCACTTTCTACAACATTATGCAGGATCAGCTCCGAGTCCGTCCCAGGCTGCAGTTACCCTTGTAAATGAACGTTTAGAAGTTACCCCCATCCAGTTTTCTTTGCGATTGGAGCTCTGTTGTACAGTGGCGTTGGATCAGGTGTTAACCTGTTTCAAGTTAGAGGGCTTAAAGTTCCGTCTTCATTTTGTGCTATGAGATGACATGCATTACTCACCGTAATAGCATTTCTGATGATTGTATCTGCTTAGATTCACATGCTGTGCATATAGTCCGACATCCAGTGGTCACCTCAGAGTACTGCATCTTGTCTTTCTAGAATCGAAAGGGGACGTCGACATGGGCGTGCCTGTAACACTATCCCTAACGTGACGTGTATTGTACCCAAAATCCCTCACGCGGCGAGGTCCGCCCGATAGTCATTTGGCTCCCTCATGGAAGAAAAAATACAATCGTGAGCGAGCACATAAAAGAGAGAAAGTAGTAAGATGTCTATGTTCCTTCCACCAGAGCAGGGAGGAAGGGTGGGCGCATGTGAATCTAAGCCAATCCAATCATCAGAAATGCTAGTATGGTGAGTAATGCATGTCTTCTGATGCTTGTTAATCTGCTTAGAATCACATGCTGTGCATAGACTAGCGGGAAGTACCCAGAATTTGAGGTGGGTTGTGAGAAGGAACAGTAGTGAAAAGAGGTCTTAATACTGCTTGTCCCACCTGAGAATCAGATCTAGAATGAGTGTCTAGGCAATAGTGTTTTGTAAAGGTGTGTACAGAACTCTAGGTTGCCGCTTTGCAAATGGACTCTAGGGGAACATTTGCAATGAAAGCTATGGAAGCCCCAGAGCCTCAAGTAGAATGTGCTCTAGGCTTGAAGGGCAGTTCTCTCTTAGTAAGAGAGAAACAGTGTGATGCATTTGACAATCCACCTTGAGATAGCCGATTTAGAGACAGGATCCCCTTCTCTACCAGCTGCCATAAAAAACGAAAAATTGGTTTGTTTTTCTCAGTCGTTTCGTTCTTTCCAGGTAGAACATGACTGCCCTGCGCACATCTAGTGTGTGTAAGCTTCATTCGGCCATGCTAGTGGGATTCTGGAAGAAAGTGGGTAGTTCGATCGATTCACATGGAACTTTGAGATGAATTTAGGCGCAAATCGGGGGTAAGTGCGCAGAACCACCTCATATCTACACTGTAACGAAAGGGTCTACGACTGAAAGGGCCTGTAGTTCACTAACTCTTTATAGAAGTGATTGCCACTAGGAAGGATGTTTTATAGGTAAGATCACCCTATAAGTCTTGTCAAAAGCACATTTAGGTCCCATCCGGGATCTGGGTTAGAAATGGGAGGATGAATCCTTTTAACCACTTCCATGAAAGCCTTAACTGGTATTTTTCACCAAAACACTATCTGTTGTGACGTAGTGTAGGCTGAGAGAGCAGCTAAGTGAACCTTCAGTAAATTAAAAACTAGGCCTTCGTCTAGAAGGTGAGTCAGCTACAATACAATGCCTCCCCAAGTATGTCCATGCATCTCTGAGGGAGTCATAGGTGTCCCAACTCTGAACTCAGGAGCCAAACCGCCAAGTTCAGGGTTTGCGGGCATGGGTGAAGGGTCTCCCCCTTGTCCCGAGGTAACAGGTTGCACGGGCAAGGCAGTTTCATTGGAGGAGATGGGGACATCATCAGATGGGAGAACCAGGGTTGGCAGGTCCACATGGGGGCCACCAATATCATGGTGACTGGTTCCTGGTGCGCTATCTTGTTGATTAGGGGAGTCGGGGTGGGGGCGCGCGCAAGACCTGAATTACTCACCGTAATAGCATTTCTGATGAATGCATCTGCTTAGTTTCACATGCTGTGCATATGGTCCAACATCCAGTGGGAACCGTGGAGTATTGCATCTGGTCTTTCGGGGACCGAAAGGGGACGTTGGCATAGGCGTGTCTGTAACACTATCCCTATTGTGACGTGTAGTGTACCCAAAATCCCTCACGTGCCAAGGTCCCTCCGATTGTATTTTATTCTGCCATAAGGGAGCCCAAGGCTATTGTGAGTGAGTACATGAAGAGAGAAAGTAGTAAGACGCCTATGTTCCGTCCACCCCGAGCAGGGAGGGAGCATGTGAATCTAAGCAGATACAATCATCAGAAATGCAATTACGGTGAGTAATGCAGGTCTTCTGGTGCTTGTTAATCTGCTTAGAATCATATGCTGTCCATAGACTAGCGAGCAGTACCCGGAGTTGGAGGTGGGTTGTGAGAAGGAACAGTAGTGAAAAGAAGTCTTAATACTGCTTGTCCCACCTGAGAATCAGATCTAGAGTGAGTGTCTAGGCAATAGTGTTTTGTAAAGGTGTGTACAGAACTCCAGGTTGCCGCTTTGCAAATGGACTCGAGGGGAACATTTGCAATGAATGCCATGGAAGCCCCAGTGCCTCGAGTAGAGTGTGCTCTAGGCTTGAAGGGCAGTTCTCTCTTAGCAAGAGTATAACAGTGTGATGCATTTGACAATCCACCTTGAGATAGCTGATTTAGAGACAGGATCCCCTTCTCTACCAGCTGCCACTGAAACTAAAAACTTGTTTGTTTTCCTCCGTGGTTTAGTTCTTTCCAGGTAGAAGTTGACTGCCCTGCGCACATCTAGTGTGTGAAGGCTTCTTTCGGCCATGCTGGTGGGGTTCTGGAAAAAAGTAGGTATTTCAATCTTTTGGTTCACATGGAACTTCAAGATGAAATTAGGCGCAAACCTGCGGTGAGTCCGCAGAACTACCTTATCCCTGTGGACTGTCACAAAGGGGTTTAGAACCAAAAGGGCCTGTAGTTCACTAACCCTGCTGATAGAAGGGATAGCCACTAGGAAGGCTGTCTTGTAAATAAGATCTTTTAGACTTGCTTTATGCATTGGCTCAAAAGGAGATCCCATGAGTCTGGTTAAAACCAGATTTAGATCCCATCCTCCTCTTAACCTCTTCCATAAAAGCTTTAATCACCGATATTTTCCACCACAACACCTTTTGTTACGACGTAGTGCATGCTGAAAGAGCAGCCAGATGAACATTTAGGGAATTGAAGACCAACCCTCTGTCCAACAATAGGTTAGGTACAGCACAATGTGTGTGGGTGAGCAATCAATGGGATTGACGCCCTAGGTATTACACCAGATGATAAACCGTTTACATTTTCTCAGTTAGCAACAGCGGGTGTTAGGTTTTCTAGCTCCCCTGAAAATATCCATGCATCTCTGAGGGAGCTGAAGGTGTCCAAACTATGACCACAGGCGCGAGACCGCCAAGTTCAGAGTTTGTAGGCATGGATGTAGGGTCTCCCCCCCCCAGCCCCCCCCCCCCAGCCCCCCCCCCCAGTCCCAAAACAACATGTTGTACAGGCAGGGTAGTTTTACTGTTGGGGAGAGGGACATTTTCATTAGATGAGCGAACCAGGTTTGGTGGGCCCACATAGGAGGTACCATATCATGGTGACTGGTTGCTGGTGCATCTTGTGCACTATCGTGTTGAGTAGGGGTGTCGGGGGGAAAGGGGTCGTAACCAAATTTCCCTGACCGTGTTATCCAGAGACCATTCTCCTTCGAGCGGTTCTGGGGGTACCTGGAGGCGTAGTCCTTGCATTGGGCGTTCTCCCGAGTAGCAAACAGGTCTATCTCTGGGAAGCCCCATTCTGCGAAGACACTGGACACGATTTCAATTGTGTAGACGCCATTCGTACTCTATGGGTAGTGGGAAATCTCTTCTGAGCACGTCCGCCAGAAGGTGGAGTTCTCTGAGAAAGTGTTGGGACAGCAGGAACATCTTGTATTTGAGAGCCCACATCCAAATGTTCTGAGACAGCTTGGATAGCCCTGGAGAGCGTGTGCCTCTCCGTTTGTTCAGGTAATACATGGCTGTGGTGCTCTCTGTTAGAACCAGCACTGTCTTCCCTTGTAGTTGCGTTTGAAAGTATTTCAATGCCTTGAACACTGCTAATAGCTCCAGTAGATTTATATGGTTGGATGCTACATGTGGGGACCACACTCCATGTGCTGTCTGTTGAAGCAGGTGAGCCACACCCCCCACCCTGTGAAAGATGCATCTTTCTTGAGAGTGGCTTCCACTGCAGGGGTGGTGAAGGTTTTCCTCTTCAAGAGGTTTTCCCTTGACCACCACTGCAGAGAGAGAACGAGGGCTGGCGAGACAACTACCAGATCTTCCCATTGTCCGCTGGCCTGACACCACTGGCTGTTGAGCCACTCTTGCATGGGACGCATGCGCAGCCGCGCTTGGGGAACCAAATATATGCATGACGCCATTATCCCTAGCAAACTCATGGCTTTGCGTACCGTAACCTCCCGATTGGCTACATATTGAGGGATCTGAAAAAGCATGTTCTGAACCCTCTCGGAGGGGAAGAGTAGGCCATCCTTCGTCTGGATTAGAGCCCCCAGAAATTGTTTTACTGGACTGGGGACTAGACTGGATTTTTTCTCGCTGATGGAGAATCCCAGACTGAACAGGTGATCTACGGTCTTCTGGGTGTTCAAAAAGCATGTGTCGTAAGAGCCCCCTGTTATGAGCCAGTCGTCGAGGTGAGGGTAAACGGGGACAGACAGTCTGTGCAGGTGTGCTGCCGCTACTGTCAGGACCTTTGTAAACACCCTTGGCACCAAGGCGATACCGACAGGGAGCACTTTGAATTGGAAATGCCTGTCCTCCATCATGAACCTTCGATATTTCCTGTGCGCTGGCAACATTGAAATATGAAAGTATGCATCTTTGATGTCCAATGTTGCCATGTGGTCCCCCTGTTTCAACAGGGGGACCACACATGGGCCCACCTGGGAGGGGACCTGGCTCTGATGGTCATTTCTGACCAGAGGCTGCGGCTCCTCGGGTTTGGGGCCTCTGCCCCGTCGCTGACCCCTTCGTGGGTAGTAGGCAGGGCTTCCTGATGTTTGTCCAGTTATAGTTTCCTGTGCTGTAGTTCTGATTTGCACGGGACTGCCCTCGAAAGGACAGACGAGAACCACCTCTCCTTTGGGGGGGCTATGGGGGAGGGGTTTGAGTTACTTATTGCAATGACTTAAGAGTCTTGTGCTCTGTCTTGGCTGTCTCCAGGGCATCATCGACTGCTTTCCCGAAGAGATTGGTCTCTTCCATGGGTTTGTTGTTAAGTGTGGCCTGTGTTTCAGGCTTGAACCCCGAATTACGAAGCCAAGCGTGCCGCTTGAGTAAAGTACTCTGGGCCAAAAACATGCCTGCTGTCTCAGCAGTGTCCAGAGTGTTCTTGATATTCTGGTTTACCTGCCTACCTTCGGCCACAATGGTAAGAAGCCTGGACCTGACGTTTTCAGGAACCTCCTGGAGACCTTCCTGTACCAGGTTCCATTGAGCGTCTGCATAACTCACCAGCAGCGTGGTGTTATTCGCTATGCGTGTGGTGTATGCAGCTGCCGAGGTAACACGCTTACCCTGGGTGTACAACCTCTTGGATTCCTTATCCGGAGGTGCCTCCCCCGTAGCAAGGGGAACTCCTGCGCGTTTCCGGGTGGTAGTCACTACCAGGGAGTCGGGGTGGCGTGTCCTTTAATATATTGAGGGTCCGAAGGGGCTGGCCGAAATAGCTTTTCCACTTTTGGGTTCACTGCCCTGGTTTGAGCTGGCAACACCAGGGAGGGGGCCAATCGACTGCTAGGAATGATGGCGTCCTGCATTTACTTAGTTCCTCACGCCTGTCTGCGCATGTGTCCTATTAAGAGTGGCTCAACAGACAGTGGTGTCAGGCCAGCGGACAATGGGAAGATCTGGTGGTTGTCTCGTCTGCCCTCGTTCTCTCTCTCTGCAGTGGTGCTCGAGGGTAAACCTCTTGTAGGGGAAACCCTTCACAACCACTGCAGTAGAAGCCACTCTCATTACAGACACATTTCCCATGGGCTTGGGGGGGGGGGGGGGGGGGGCCTCACCTGCTTTAGCAGACATCACACGGAGTGTGGTCCCCAGAAGTAGCATCCAACCCATAAATCTGTTGGAGCTGTTGGCTGTATTCAAAGCACTGAAAGCCTTTCAGGCACAGTTACATGGGAAGACGGTCCTGATTCTCAGACAGCACCACGGCCATGTATTACTTGAACAAGCAAGGGGGCACACAGTCTCCAGGGCTATCCAAGCTTTACCAGAACATTTGGAAATGGGCTCTCAAACACAGGATGTTCCTGTTGTCTCAACACGTCCCAGGGGAACTCAAGCTTCTAGCGGACGTGCTCAGCAGAGACTTCCCACTGCCTGTAGAGTACGAATGGCGACTACACGAAGATCTAGTCTCCAACATTTTCGCACAATGGGGTTTCCCAGAGATAGACTTGTTTGCAACATTGGTGAACTCTCAATGCCAAGATTACGCCTCCAGGTACCCCCAAAACCGATCCAAGGGGAATGGTCTCTGGATAACATGCTCGGGGAAATTTGTTTGACGCTTGTTAATCTGCTTAGAAGCACATGCTGTGCATGTGGTCCGACATCCAGTGGTAACCAAGGAGTATTGCATCTGGTCTTTCGGAGACGGAAAGGGGCCGTCTGTATAGGCGTCTAACACTATCCCTATCGTGACGTGTAGTTTACCCAAAATCCCTCACGCGCAGAGGTCCCTAAGGTTGTTTTTTTCAGCCCAGTTTACTAGTCACCATATTGAAGAGCTCTTTCATAAGAGATAATGTCAACCCCAGTTTCGGCGGTACCATCGAAACTAGCGAAAGTGCCAACAGGACAGCTGAAAATTTCGACTGGATCTTCAAGATCAACAGCCTTCCCCCGCATCCGCAGCAGCGTCTTGCAACTGGGCCGTCTAAACCAAAGGGCGCTACCTCCAAAACACATCCGGCTGTCGAAGCGCACTTAGCTGACGCTCCGACACCCCTGAAGGTCCCGGTATGAGAAAAATCTACAGCTAGGCCTCCTAGTCAACCGGCACATCGCCCCGCTTCGCCAAACATCTCCGAAAGCATCGCTAGGATTGCTTCGGCAGTGGGGCTGAAGGAGAGGTCTAAAGAGACGACGGAGCGCAAGGAGTGTCCCGTGGACATGTCAAAAGCACCCTGATGCTCGCAAGACTACGTAGAGTCCTGTGCCTTTTGTCTAGCTCTATTGGAGACCAATTTCGGCGCCATAGGTGGAAAAATGAAAATATTTCAACCTTCTGGTTCATCTAGATGGACCAGAGCAAAATTTGAAGGGTGTATGGACAGGTTGGAGAAGTTTCTCGCTTTAAGAGCAACCTACCCCCAAGAGACCACGGGAGGACCCTCCCTCTGTGCCTGCTTCTAATTTTTAAAGAAATTTAGGAGGATTACACTTCCATCCACCCTGAAGATGTGATCCAGACGGACACGTATCAGGACATTTCTGATGCTTGTTAAACTGCTTAGATTCACATGCTGTGCATATTGTCCGACATCTAGTGGTAACCGCAGAGTATTGCATCTTGTCTTTCGGGGACCGAAAGGGGATGTCGGCATAGGTGTGTCTGTAACACTATCCCCATTGTGACGTGTAGTGTACCCAAAATCCCTCAGGCGCCAAGGCCCCTCAGATTGTTTTTTTCCGCCCAGATAACTGGTTGCCCTATATCGGCGCTCTTACATAAGAGACATTGTTTCTTAGGCCAACTTTGTCTGTTATTTTCCCCCTGAAGTCATTTCGACGGCAGGAAAGAACTTTGACGAAGACTGCAGAGAGTTTCTACGGTGGTGGATTTCGGCGCCTGAGGCATCCACGTGGCAGGGCCTTCTGGCCGGACTACACAGCAGGGAGAGTTGGGTGGCCATATCTTTCATTATGGCTTTCCTCTTTCCCCCCTCTTTGCCCTCTAGGTCTGGTCATCTTTGTTTATACCTTTCGCTATGGAAAGGACTCCATTTAGGTTCTGCCCCAAGTGTAGGGTCAGATACCCATGGAAAGACTAGCACAGAACGTGTAATTCGTGTCTCCCCTTAGATCACAACGAGAAGTGGTGTGCGGCTTGTAAGCTCCTTCGGCCTAAGACCCTTAAGGAGCGGTGTGTAAAGCGGTGGGGAGCGTACGGTATGTCACGGGCAGAACCCTCTTCTCCCACCGCCACACCTGCCAAAAGTGACAGGGTCACCTCCGATGACCAAACATCCGTAGCAAATGTAATAGACTTGAGGCGGACACTTCTAGGTCTGCCACGCCCGTCCCCGACCCTTTAAGGCCTGACGCAAGTCTCGCGTCAGGGACAGCACCTGGCGACGGGCGTACAAAGACCATCTCACTCTAAACACACAACCCCACCACCGATTTCGACGGGTATGTCGAAAAAGGTGAAAGCGCCAACAGGACCGTCGAAAATTTCGGCAGATTCATCTGATCATGTAGATCGGCAGCCTTCCCTGCATCCGCAGCAGCGTCTTGCGACTGGGAATTACAAAAACAAGGGCGCTACCCCTAAATCTGGTTTACACGCCGAAGCGCGGACATTCAACGCTCCGGTGGTCCCAAAAGGCCCGGTAGGCCCAAAACCTACTACTAGGCCTCCAGGTGAAAAATCTACCGCTAGGCCCTCTAACGCCACGGTAGATCCGATAGACCTTCGGACCCGTTAACTCATGCCGAATCGGCAGAGATTGAAGACTGCATCGTAAGAATTACTTCGGCAGTTGGCCTAGTACCTACCACCTCGAAACACATGTGGCAGGCCGCGGACAAGTCTAAAGATGCGCCGTGGTGCCCCGCTTCTTGCAAAACCTACGAGGACAGTCAGGAGCCTCATTCCAACACTCTTGGAGAAAGATTTCGACGCCAAGGAGCGGAAGAAGTTTTTCCACTCATAGGCCCTTCTGGTTCTTCTAAGTGGACAAGGGAGAAATTTGAAGGGTGTATGGATCGTCTTGAAAAGATTTTCTTTTTCTGAACATCCTTCCCCGAAGAGATCTCGTAGAGAAACTATTTTTAAATCGGCTTCATGTATCCAAGGATATTTGGACTCTCCGCCCTCAGTCCCTGTCCATCATGAGGATGTTGTCCAGAAGGACACTTATCATGACATCAACAGCGAAGACGACCCTTCCTTCCTGCAGGACTAGAATGAGGACCAGGCGGATGCCATGGACAACTGGGAGGAAACCTATCCAGTGGAAACGGAACCATGGACGCTCCCCAAGCAAGATCAGGACACTGATGTTCTTTGCCCGGATTCTCCTCCGTCCACCACGGCTCGTTAGGCCTCGTCTGTAGACAACCAAATTGTGATGCTGGAAATGCATTGGAGGGACAGAGCTTCCCTGACCTTGTCCTGTAGTCCTTTTTAGTTTGTGTTCTGTATTGTTTTTTGCCCAGGAGTCCATGTGGGACTCCTGGCAGTGCAGCTCTTTGTCATGATTCCTGCCCCTCATGTCCCCAGCCCTCCAAGATGTCAGTCTGGAGCCAGGCCACAATCACCTACATGACCCTCAAGGGCCTCGCCATCCCTCCAAAGACCTACTTGGAGTCAGACTTGATGCTTGTGGCACCAGACTCGCTCACTCCCATAGGATAACATTGGGGATTGGACTTGTAGTGCATTGATGGGGACAAGATGGATGCCTCCACATATTTCGGTTCCCAGAACTGCATGTGCAGTCTAGTCTTTTGGGTGTGGTTCAGCCCAGAGACACCTGGGATACCCAGAGACTATTTAAGCCACGCCCAGGCTGAGAAACATGCTTTGTGTTTTCTGCACCTGCAGTGTAACACTCACCGTGTTCGGATCGGTCTCCAGTAGGCCTGCATCTTTCTTCTGCGCTCAGCTCCTGCAAGAACAAGAACACCGTTAGGAACAGCCTTACCTTGTGGAACTTCTGCCCATCATTCATCGCTCCATCTGTTCTGCCGGCATCTTTGGCAGTGTCATTCCCATCCCGGCACGCCACTTCCTAAGGAATTAGTAAGCATTCAGCAAATCTTTGCTTATTTTCAAAGACTGTACGAGCTTCAAACGCTTACCTGAATCCCAGCCGCTCTGGGGGAAGTCTGTCTCCGGAACTTATCCATCTGCAAGAGGGAAAATACACTCCAAGTTAGCGTGGAAACATCTAGAGGCGCTGCATACCGCGCTTACTCACTGCATTTCTTCATAACCGGCATCCACGCTGAAAATGTCGCGGCACCTAAAAGACACAGAAAAAAAACTCAGTTCAATACAAATACGAAAGGGTCGCATCGCGCTCTCACTCACCTTCAGTGCTACTCATCTCTACAGCACGTCGCCATCCCCGGACGCCGGCCATCATCTAAGGAAGGAAAGGAACGAAGTTAGATAACTGTTCAAGACTCATTATACTTACCTGTCGGACTCTTGCCAGTGAAGTAACTAGGCAGCAACGAGCCTGCATCAATCAACGCGCCCCTGCGCTGAAAGCAGGATGGAGAGCACACTATCCAAGAAAACAAGGTGAGCTGTGGATCAAAGGGAAGGGTTGGACCCCAGGGAAGAAGGGGTTCAAGCACACAGAGACAATAGGGAGTTAAACTCTAGCAATCCTGTGTTTCAGGCCCAGTCTCCAGTCGAATAGCCTCCAGGGAAGGGTTCAAGGTCGTAAGAGGTCAGAACAGGCTGAGTGACGTCCCCGTGGATACCAGGTGAGCGTTACAGAACTCAAAGCCTCACATCAAAATCCACCTAGGCGTCATGGAAACGTCAGCAACCGACCAGTTAGCCCACATGTTGGGGCAGCTACGTTCAGAAGTACATGCAGCCAGGCAGGAGACCAACACCCTGAGGAGACAGCTGATAGTAGCCAAAGAGCGCACTGATGATTTAAGCCAGCAACTTCTCCAGTCACAAGCAGGGCATGCACCATTGCCGGGAAGCGGCCCCTCGATGCCAGCGCCATCAGCCAATCCCGTTCAGATAACCCTTCCTGGGGCAGTTCCCTTGGCCCCGCCCGAATGATTTACGGGGGATCCCAAGAGGTTTGCAACGTTCATGAACCAGTGCCGCCTGCAATTCCTTCGTAGGCCAGGGGCCTATCCAAATGACCAATCACAGGTCGCTTTTGTGCTATCCTACCCGAGTGGTAGCGCCGCGGACTGGTCTGTACCCTTTGTGGCCCAAGCCGATCCTTTGCTGCATGACTTCAGGGGCTTTCAGCAGGAGATGGAAAAGCTGTTCGCCCGTCGTACTCAAGGGCAGGCATTAGACAACGAACTTCTGTCTCTACGCCAAGGGAATCAAGACCTATTAAGATACATAGCCACGTACAAAAGACTCGTAGTTGAAGCAGAATGGCCAGGTGTTGCGGGGGGAGCTCAGACCGGACCCTCGCCCTATGTATGTGCGTTCAAAGGACAATACTGTCCGAACAACGGAAGGTTCAGGAGAACCAATACAATTTGGGGGGGGGGGTCAGATCTCCCTTGACTAAAGCGGAAAGGGATAAAAGGAGACAGCAGCAGTTATGTCTGTACTGTGGAAGGTCAGGTAATTTCCTTAAAGCGTGCCCTGTGAAGCCACCGAGGAGGACGGTAGGGGCCACGGACAAGGAAGATACCATCAAGGAATCAGAAAACTGCCCAGCCCGGCAAGTGTAGGGGTCCACTTGTCGAGCGAAGAATGGGAACTACACAACTCCCATTTTGCACTATCTGTGGTCTTGATCAATCACCAACACCCATCTCGGATGCACGCAGTAAGAACGTACATAGACAGTGGAGCCGTTGGGAATTACATCGACCAGGATCTTGCGGCAAAGATGGGGCTTCCGTTACACCCTAAATCAACCACTGACACTGTTACCACTGTCGACGGCACGGAAATAGCTTCTGGTCCAGTAACCCAATGCACTGCAGCTTTAACCCTTCTGTGACAGGATGGACACCAAGAATCGCGACCTCATTAAGGCACCACAGTTCCGGTTGATTTTGGGAATGCCATGGTTGGTAGCTCACAATCCTCAAATCGATTGGCGAGCAAAAGATTGGCCTTTCCCGAGACTTGCGCTCACACGTTATCGCCAAGAGAAACAATCAATAGACACCAGAACCTCCACGCTTGCGACTGTGGCAATCGGCACCCTACCAAGTGAATACGAGAGGCATGAAGGCCAAACTTTATCAAATTGATGGAAGCAATATTTTGAAACTATTGGCATCTAAAAACTCTGTTCAGTCATGGAACATCATAAATCAAGTAACGGCCGGTCACCAGGTTGCTGTCCAAACTAATGATGTGACTAAGGAGATGTGGATTCATTACTATTCTGAATTATTTGCTGCCCCCCAGCACATCCAAGTATATCTATGTCGGAGTCTCAGCCTCCTTTCCACTTATGTTTTGATAAAGACAACATTTTGTATTTAATCAAACAAGCAAGTCACTCTAGAGCACCTGGCCCGGACGGCTTGTCGAATGCACAAATGAAGCAATACCCGGACATCTGGGCAGATATATTATATCTTATATTTGAGTCCATTAATGTTTCTCAGAAAATCCTGATGTCCTGGAAACAATCCATCGTTATCCCTATCTATAAGAAGGGTGATCGGGCTAACCCGGCTAGCTATAGGCCCATCTCCTTGCTTGATGTGCCTGGGAAGATCTTTTGTCGCCTAATTCTGAGAGAGTTGAATACTTGGACTAAAAACTACTTTAAGAGAGATCCTCTTCAATCAGGATTCGTCAGTCTTGGGAAGCCCCGACTCTGTCCCTTACCCCTGAATGGCTGTTGGGTGGCAGTTCCATGTATGGTGGTGTTGTGAAGTCCAGGCCAGACTGGCTGGAGCCTTCCCAATGACTGTTGTAGGTACACCCTGTGGGTGGGACCTGGGTGAATGGAGTGTGTGACCAATATGCACTTCTTGTTGTGGATGTCTGGTTTCTGGTGTTTGACACAATGACTGATATAGCCCTGCCCGAAACTGGTATGAATGCAGTGTGTAGCGTTGAATGGCTGGGTACTTGTCCCAATACACATTCCTTGTTGTGAGTGTCTGAGAGGGAGGAGAGTGGCCTGAATGCATTGTATGCCTGATTGGCTTGCTGACTAGCTGACTGCTGAATGCCCTTCTGAGTGATTGCTTGCCTGAGTGTGACTCAGCAGAATGAATGGGAGATCAACTAGTATATCTGTGGGCCTCTTATTGAAATCATTGAGAGGCTCAAGGTGAAACTGATGCTTAATCTTGAAGCCGAACCTGAAGAAGAAGGTTGACTGCTGTCTCCCTTCGCCAAAATCCGAAAGCCGTCGAGACTGATCCAAGAGAGGACCTGGTTAGGCGCTCTCTTCCCGTGCTCAGAGGGACCATCGAGCACCGCTAACTTTCGCCGAAGAGGCCTTTAAGTCAGACCCTCGACAGGCTACCGACCGGAGACAGGGACCGCCGAGGAGAACGAAGTTCAGCACCGGACTTTCCGCCCACCGTCATCGACCAGGGTTTGCAGGTTTGCTATAACCGCAGGAGGCCCGTCGAAGCTGTGTTGCCCAGAAGCGGGGACCGCTTGACAATATGCCATCGATGACCGGAGCAGCACCCTCCTTTGCCTAAGACTTTTGATTCACAGACGCGCTCGTCTGCACCGCAGCCTGCCTTATCCCACCGGAGAAGGCCAGGCCACAGAGGAGCATCCGCTGGTGGGTTTCCCGCCCCCCAAATACCATAGACGCTGGACGACTCGACGCCCTTGCTTGGCCACAGTTCTTCACCAACTCTATGCGGCCCTGAACTATTGATATTGAGGTGCCCTGCACGCCTCTTCCTTGCAGAACGTCTTCACTTAGTTGTTGACGAGCACCGCTGGAACCAAAGCTGCCGCTTTGGTGCAGAGTTCACTTTCTTCGAGGGATCTCGACGATCCATGACACCTGCTTTAAAGGAAGCCGCTCAAGAAGGATCCGTCGACGACTCGTCAAACTCTGCTATTCCAGGTGCATTGGTAGAAACATTGTATAAGGAAATAAGACTTATAGGACTATATATGGACTGGGCTTGTGATGTATCTTTATTTTACAGGTTCCCCAGGTGGGGGGGGGGGATCTCCACACAGAACTGACTAACGGTAGAGGCCAGTATTCTGCTAATTGTTCTAACTGCTTGCCTCCTGTGTCTATTGTTGGTTACCTTTATTAAGTGATTTCTGACCTTTAACCAAAGTACAGTTGATGCACTTTAATGAAATCTGATAATTGTGGCACCACTTAGAACTGTGTACATTTGCCATTGTAGATTAACTGAGCACAAAGTGAGTTATTGTGATTATATAACCTTGAACCTCAATTATATAAAGACTGTTTTAACTAATACAGTGTGTGAACATTCCTTTGTGGGGGCTTGGGGACTACACTGTACTTAAGAACCAGCCTGCATCACCTCCTGAGAAGGCCTTGATTGCTCGACTACGTTACCAATAATAGAGCATCTTGGCTGGGGTCCGCTGTGCCTCTTCTCTACCATATAGAGAGCAGGAGTACAGACACCCCCCTCCAGTCTTTACACAAATGGCCTTCAATGCCATCTTAAGGAAGGCAGCAGATCATTTTCAGATCACTACTCGAGAGGCAATACCCGAGCAGGACTTTGTGGAGGACATTCTCAAGGAGTAATCCCCCCTGTCCCCCAAGCCAAGACACTCAGCTCCTCCGCGCTGCCAGTACCTTCATAAACACCCTTGGTGCCGAGGCAATGCCGAAGTGGAGTACTTTAATGTATTTATTACATTTGTTGCTCGCCCAGACCCAAAGGTATCACTTTGAACTGATAGTGCTTGTCCTCTATCATGAACCTTAGTTATTTTCTGTGCGTCGGCAACATTGAAATATGAAAGCATGCATCTTTCATATCCAGTGCTGCCACGTAATATTTATATTTTATATTTATTTACCTTTTTAAAGCGCTCACACAGCCGCAGGCATCAAGGCGCTGTTACAGGAATTGTTTTTGTTTTTTAGTTAAGTAATTGATTTTTATTTTTTTGTCTTAGTTGCGTATTTATAACGAACTTCAACACCGAGGTTTCTAAGCGCGGACCCGAGGATCGAACTTGTGTTGCTTCATGACGTCTTGCTTCAAAGGCGTGCACGTTGCCACTGAGCTATCCTCCCCGTTTCAGCAGTGGGATTACATCCTGCAAAGTCACCATATGAAACTATTGAGGTTTGACAAATTTGTTCGCTAGGCGCAAGTCTGGCACAGGGGGCATGGTGAGATCCTTTTTGGGTACAAGTACGTACACTGAATAAATACCCTTGTTTACCCGTAGAAGAGGGACGACTTCTATGCGGCCCTTTTCCTGCAGGATCTTGACTTCTTGCAGCAGGATGCGTAGGTGTTCTGGCGTCAGGAATCTTGATTTTGGTTGTCTGAATTGAGGTGGACGGCAAAATTCTATGCAGTACCCGTGGGTGAGTCTTGAGCACCCACTGGTCTGTTATCCACTCTCATGCATGAAGGAATGTTAGACGTACTCAGACTGGGGAGGCATGGGAGGGGACCAAGATCTGAGGGTCATTTTCTGACCTGAGGCTGGGGAAAATCTGGGATTGGAATTGCGGCCTCTACCCTTTCCACAGCATTGTCCTCTAGGTGTATATGTGGTGGTGGTGTTAGATCCTTGTCCTGAAGACCAGTTGTTTCCAGAACCATAATGGTTTTGAGGGGAGCGAGATTGCCCTTGAAAGGAACGGCGAGAACCGCTCCCCTCTTTGTTGTGAAGTGTATTCTGGTTCAAGGTTTTCAGAGTCCCATGCTCCTTCTTAGCTGTCTCAAGCGCTTTGTCCACGGCCTTGCCAAACAAGCTGGTCCCCTCAACCGGCTTGTTAAGTCTGTTTGGGTTTCAGGCTTAAAACCTGAGTTCCTTAACCAAGCCTGCCGTTTAATTAGTGTACCATGGGCCAAGGTCCTTCCCACTGTTTCAGCAGCGTCCAAAGTGTTCTTCAGAATGTTGTGGTTGATTTGCTTGCCTTCCTATACAATCGCAAGCAGTTTAGCCCGCATTGGTTCTGGGACCTCTTGGAAGCCGTCCTGCTACAAAATCCACTGCACATATGAGGAGCTAGCCAACAGAGTGGTGGTGTTGGCTATTCGGGTGCAGAACGCAGCAGCAGTGGTGACCCTTTTTCCCCAAACCTTACAACTTAATGCCTTCATCAGGTGGTGCCTCCCTGTAGACAGGGGCACACCTGCCCTCTTTCTCATAGTCGTGACTACCAGGAAATCCGGAGTGGCATGATATTTAATGTAAAGGGGGTTGGTAGGAGAAGGGCGAAACAAATTCTCTACCCTGGGATTAAATGCCCTGGTCTGGGCTGGAGTTAATAATGAAGCGCTAGTTGTCTTACAGTAAGGGAATGGCTTGACAGGCAGGAGGCTTTTCCTTCAGTATGTCCTCTACAAAATTTGAATCCTGCACAGCCTCCTGGTTGGCGATATGAAAATGTTCAGCCGCCTCCATTTGATCATCCACAGGTGAGGCCTGACGTACTGGGGTGGTAGGAGGGGAATCCATACATAGAACATCAAGGTCAGGGGAAGGAGTAGGGGATGCGCAAGGTTGATCAACTGGATGGCTGTCTTCCCAATTGTTCATGGGATCAGCAGGATCATCCATAGGGTCCGCAAAGATGAGTCATCCTGTAGGTAGGTATTGATAGGCACCTCGTCAAAAACATTCTGTTCATGAGCATCCTCAAAAGGTCCTCTGAAACTTAGCCATTGGCGTGAAAGGAAGTTCCTCACAAGGCTTCTTGGGTGCAAACCTCTGAAAACTCAACAAACTTCTCCAGTCGGTTCATGTACCCCGCAAACTTCTCCGTGGTCCATGATGCTGAACCAGAGTCGTCCAGGGGAGGAGAGGGATCTTCTGAAGAGGAAGTTCTTCAAGAGCGTCAAGATTTGCCTTCTAAAGTCTTGGAGAAAGACATAGGGCTCTCAGAGTACACTTTTCAAGGTTTCGTGCATAGTGACACGTCTTTAGGCCGTTCTATCTGTTTCGATAGTTCCTTATGTATAACCGCCGAAACGATCCTGCGATACTATCGCTGATGCTCAGGGCTTCAGGGAGGTGTGGCGGTTGAGCAGGCGGTTGAGCAGGTGGCTGCACGGTGGATTTCAGCGCCACTGAGCCCTTGAGCAGTGTCAGGGCTTTCTTCTGAAGCGTCTCGACGGCCGCGTGTGATTTGGTGCCAGCCCCCATTCTTTTGGCTTGCCCCGATGCATGCCACAGACGCGGTTGCAGGGAGGGATGCCGATCATGAGGATCAGCGTGCATCGCCGAAGTATCCAACGTGTCCGTTGGCGCTTGGGAGTGCTTCGGCTTGACCGCCGAAGAAAAACCCTGGGTTGTGAGCTTGGTGTGGGAATCGGGTGCGTCCCTGTTGCCAGGATGTATCGTTCCCATAGCAGGACTCGGGTCATGCCTATCGGGGACGGACGCTATGGAACGAGAACTTTCCGAGGTAAGGTCAATTGCCTCCGAAGTGGAGCCTTGGTCATTGCTAATCCCTTTGTCACACTCCGCAGCTTTGGCGGCAGGGGAATTACTTTCGGCCTGCGACATACAGTAGGCTGCCCACAACTTCAGATGGCACTCCTAAAGAGTCTTAGGCCGTACAGGCTGCCTCGTCGTGGTGAAGGGGAAGAAAATTGTTGCACCAATGGTGCTCGGCTTTCCACAGGTATTTCGCTTAACAAAGACAAAATCTAAATGGAGTCCTGTCCATAGCGCAGGATCGTGCTAGCGACGACTAAAAGGAAAAGGCAAAGGCATTCTTGAAAAGAATGACCATCCCGACCCCACTCTCAATGCTGGCCAGAAAACCCGGCCACGTGGTCGACAGCGCCGACCGGATCAAGAGCCGTCAAAATTCCGTCGTCAGCAGTCTTCGGTGGTGGCACAGGAATCGTCCGTCGAAGGGAGTGACAATGAGAATGAAAAACGACCAACGGTCGAGAAGAAGTTACTTGCCTTACCCGGTAACGTTCTTTCGATGGAATGTTCCTCCGACATATTCCACATCTTTGACAGTAATTAGCACAGCTGTGCTGCTTCGGAAAACTTTTTCCACGTAGGCATCCTGCGTAGATATGCTCCCTCGAGGGCCTCTGTCGACGGTCGACGTCACCGGATGTTATATTTAGGATGCACGACGCCCGTAGCCTCATTTGTAGTTTTTTCCCCAGAACGTGTGGCACCAACCACCTGCCAGTATGACTGCAGAAAGCCTTGTGGAAACGTAAGCTGCAATCACATAAGAAATTCAGTAGAGGGGCAGGCTGGGAGGGGACGATGTGGAACACATCAGAGGAACATCCCATCGAAAGAACGTTACCAGGTAAGATGAGTAACTTGTTTTTTCGAGGTGATTGTGTTCTTCGACGTATTCCACATCTTTGACAGACTCCCAAAGCAGTACCAATGTATGGAGGTGGGAAAAGAATTTACAATTTCATCAATTTAGAATGCCCAATCAAATTGCAGAATAAGGACAGCCTTACCAAAGGCCAAATATTGCCCATGGATAGAATCCAGGGAGTAGTGTCACAAACGTGTGGACAGAAGCCCACGTGGCTGCTTTGCAAATACTGCGAATCGGAACGTCCCTCTGTAGAGCCGTAGAGGCAGCCACACTCCTAGTAGAGTGAGCCCGTAAGCCTACTGGAGGGTCCTTACCCGCCAACATCAAGAGATCGTCAAAATGATTCATCTGGACAAGGTCTGTTTGGAAACAGCCTGACCTAAACACCTTTCAGCGTAACCAACAAAGAGCTGATCATCCACTCTGATCCGGGACATCCGTGAGAGATAGAAACTCAAAGCTCTCCTAGGATCCAACCAATGGAGCCTCTCCTCTTCCTTACCAGGATGCAGAGGCGGATAGAAGGCTGGAAGAACCACCTTCTGGCTTGAATGAAATTCCGACAAGACATTCGGAAGAAAAGGACGACCCCCAAGGACAACCCTGTCCTTATGGAACACCATGAAAGGTGGCTTGGCGGAGAGTGCCTGCAAATCACTCACTCTGCGTGCAGAAGTAACTGCACGCAAGGACAACAGTCTCAGTGGGCAAGAAAGTAAGGGCTTAAACGGAGCTCCCATTAGGAACTTTAGAACCAAATTCAAATCCCATCCCGGCACCTGGAAGGTGACGGAGGAAACACATTAGTTAGCCCTTTTAGAAACTGAGAAATCAAAGGGATCTTAAAATAAGAACATTCCTCAGACGAGCGCTTAAATATGGACAGCGCCATCAGGTACCCCTTAATGGTACCTACTTGCAGACCCTTGTGGGCTAAAGAAAGCAAAACAGGCAAAAACAAAGGAATGGAACATTGTAAAGGATCCACATTCTGCACCCTGCACCAGTCGCAGAACTTCCTCCAACAGCAACGGTACAGGGATTTTGTTGAGGGCGACCTCCTTCACTTCTTCAGAAAGGCCCCCATCCTTATATCTCAGCCTTTCAGATACCAAGCATGAAGGCTGAGATACTCGACCTCTGGATGGAGAACTCGACCCCCCGTCCCGTGAGAGCAGATTATCTCGGTAAGGAAGACGACGTGGAGGGCAGATGGACATGTCTAGAAGGTCCGGGTACCACGCTGTCCTGGCCCATGCCGGAGCAATGAGGATCATCTGGGAACCAAACCCCTGTAACCAGTGCAACACTCGCGGAATGACAGGTGACTGGAGGGAACACGTACAGCAGTGGGAAAGACCACTCCACTACGAACGCATCCCCTAAGGCTCCTCTTGGAGGAAATTCCCACAAGCAGAATCTTTTGCACTTCCGGTTGACACTGGTGGTGAAGAAATCCACTTGCGGGGTTCCCCAAAGGGCAAAGATCTCCAACAGAACTTCCTGAGCCAGCTCCCACTTGTGAGAGACCATGCTCTGCCTGCTCAGAGCATCCGCCGCTGCATTTGTCTCTGGCCAGATGAACTGCCGAGATCATGCTGGATGGCCCAGAACCAGAGCTGCATCGCCTCCCTGCACAATCGGAGTGACCCTGCCCACTCCCCCCTTTGTTGAGGCAGTGACTAATCATAATCAGGACATTCTTCCCCCGCACTGACGGCAGAAAAGCCTACAAGGCTAGCCTGACAGCCCGCAGCTCTAACAGATTGATGTGGAGTCTGGACTCCGACGGAGACCAACGGCCCCTGACCGTCAAAACGATGGCATGAGCTCCCTACCCTGTGAGGGTTGTGTCCATCACGATCGTCGCATCCGCCCGCGGTTGCCAAAACGGAGCCCCCTTCAACAGATTTCCTTTGACGGCCCACCAGAGAAGGTCCTAGACGACAGAGGGCAGAATATGAAAGGGATCCAACATCCTGCTGGAGAACTGCGACCACTGCATCTTGAGAGCCGAACTGCAGAGATCTCATTCGCAGCCTGGCCTCTGGCACCAGGAAAATGTAGGATGCCATGAGGCCGAGCAACCTCAAGAACTCGAACGCCGGGGAACTCTGGGCACGTTGAAACTTGTTTACCATCTGCAGAATGTGACGAGCCCTCACCTGGGGGAGGCGAACACAACCCCAGGGATGTGTCGAGCACTGCTCTGATGTACTGGAGCCGCTGGGTAGGTATCACATGAGACTTCTTTAAATTGAGGGAGAAGCCCAGCTTGTGAAGGGAGTGGCAGGTGACGTACAGATGATCCAGGACTCGCTCAGGAGAGCGCGCCCTGATCAACCAATCGTCCAGATAAGGGCCGACATGAATCCCCCATTTCCTGAGATGCGCTGCAACCACCACCATCAGCTTGGTGAAGACCCTCAGGGCGGACGTCAATCCTAACAGCAGGACCCAAAACTGAAAATGCGAGTCACCAACCACGAACCTCAGTACTTCCTGTGCTTGGGATGAATCGGCACATGAAAGTAAGCATCCTTGAGGTTGAGAGACACCAACCAATCCTGAAGTTGAAGAGCTTGGATGACTTGAGAAAGAGTTCCCATCTTGAACTTGTCCTTCCTGAGGAGCTTGTTCAAACCATGCAAGTCCATGATGGGTCTCAAGCCTCTCTTTTTTCGGTATCAAAAAATATGGGGAATACCATCCCTTGTTCCTCTCCGCTACAGGCACGAGTTCTGTTGTGCCTTTCTCCAGCAGGGATAGGTTTTCCTGCGCAAGAAGCGGATCCGGACGCTTCAAAGAGAGCTTCCCCGGTGGATTGTCATGAGGCCTCTGCCGTGGGCTATGATCTCCAGAACCCACCCATCTGAAGTAATGGCACGCCATTCTACAAGATGCTGCGCCAGTCTTCCCCCATCCGGCGAACCATGGGATATGGCCTCCTGACTGAGCGGACGCAGCTGCGGCAGTGCCCGAGGGCAAAGCGACAACTGCCCGAGCAGCTTTGGCACCTCGACTACCTTGTTTTCCACATCTGGTACTCCTACGTTGGCCCCTTTGACTGGCAGCTCCTCTCGATCTACCAAAGGAAGAGTAGTAACGAAAGGAACCTCCCTTCCATTGCTGTCCCCTAGGACGAAAAGTCAGAGGTTGACGTACTGCAGCGCTCAAGGACTTTGCTGCAGCTTTGGAAGTCTGCAACCTCTCGAGACTCTCGTCAGCCTTGCTGCCAAACAGATGGACACCATCAAAGGACATGTTGAGAAGCCGGGACTGTACATCAGGAGAAAACCCCGACTTACGCAACCACGCAAACCTGCGCATCGCGATTCTCGCCGCCATGGACCGGCTGACACAGTCTGCCATGTCCAGACCCGACTGAACGGATTCACACATGGCATCCTTACCATCTTGAACGAGGGCTAGAAAACCATCCCGTTCCTCCCCTTCGGGTATATGTTCAGCTCCAAAGATGCACAATTCCACAGAGTGAGAGTGAATCTTGCCAAGGCACAAACGGAGTTGGCTGCCTTTAAAACCATACCCCCAGATGAAAATACTTTCTTTGCCCAACCATCAAAGCGCTTGTAGTCCCTATCAGGAGGGATGGTAGGGTACGCGGCCTGCTTCGCTGGGGCCGTAGCCGCCTGCACCAGCAAACTCTCCAGAGTGGGGAGCGTAGACAAGTAACAGGGGTCACCACTAGCTGCACAGTATTTTTTCGGAAGCAACTTATTCACTGCTGGGAGACTCTCCGGAGCAGTCCAAACTGCTGTCACCCTTCTTTGTAAGGCCATATGAAAAGGCAACACCGGGTCAGTGGGTGGACCTTGGTCTAGGATGTCTGTCAGATCATCCTGCAGAAAATCCACAGGTGGAGCAGACCACCCCAAGTACTCAGTCACCCTCGACATGAGACCCCTGTACAAGGACTCAGCATGTGTTCCAGGCTCAGGCCTGCCAAACGCAACCTCCGGAGAGGTGTCCAGAGCACTGGCGTCATGTAAGGACTGACACAGGTCTTCCATTTGGCTATAACCAGACAACAGGTCATCGGGAACCTCAGGAGGCACCACCCCCTCCTCACCCGACCCTTCTTCCACCTCTGAAATGTAGTCCAAAGGCTGGAATAAATCAAGCCTGGGGGGGGGGGGGACGGATGACCAGAGAAGGGCTCAAAGACTGGCCTCACTGACTTACTGAGGGTCTTCCTCCGAGTTTCCACAGCCCTCCGGGGCATCTCAGGTAAATTTTCCTCAAAAAGGCATAGAGGGCGCCGATGGAATTTGCGTCGACATCGACCGAGCCGCTGAGGACTTCGAGGCCAGAGCCCAGAAGGTGTCTTTGGACAGCCTCGGCGCCGATGGCATCAATGACATCCTCAGAGCCGGAGCCTCGAGAGTCCCTCGACAGACATGGCACCGATGGCGTCGATGCCTTCTTACAAGACCTCACAGACTCCAACGGTCTCGACGGCGTCGGGGACCTGGACCTGGCACCGCTATGGCGATCAACCATGTCCGATCGGGACCTCGATGGCTCCCAATGATCGCACCGACTGCGCGAGCCCGAAGGCGTGCGAGCGGTGGCTCTAGCTCGTTCCTTGCTGGCTTCGAAGGTGCAGACGGAACAGTGCCCTGCGAATCGAAAATCGGCATCATATCCTTGCGGAATGCGTCCCATTCCGCTGGCGGTGAATGCTTGGTGGGACAAGCTACCCGCTTTCTGGCGGAGTCCTCCGACGAGGACGGGGAAGGCGACCGGTGACAGCGCTTCAGAAAATGTCCAGAAGAGGCAGAGGAATGGCGGGAACCACTCTGAGACTGAGACCCCCCCCTGGACTTGCGCTGACAGAGAGTCGTCCCTTGAGTAGTCGGTCGAGAGTGCAGCATATTTTGGCTTATGGGTTTTAGATACCCTACGTACCGTTAACTTCTTCCGCTCCCGCAAGGCCTTCGAAGTCCGGGACTGGCAGTCATCGCAGTCGGTGGCGTGGCTTTCGTCGAGGCACCAGAGGCAGACGTCGTGCGGTGTGATGGACATTTTGGAACCGCAGTCCTGACACTTTTTGAAGCCCGACTTCGGGGTAGAAGACGAAGACATGAGCTCAAAAAAGAATCGAGCGCACCGAGATTCCGAAGCGAACACATTTGCGGACTAAACGGAACTGAGGCTACGGGCGTCGTACGTCCTAGATCTAAAATCCGGTGACGTCGACTGTCGATGGAGGCCCTCGAGGGAGCCTATCGACGCAGGACAACTACGCCGAAAAGGTTTTCCGAAGCAGCACAGCTGTGTAATTACAGTCAAAGATGTGGAATACGTCAGAGGACACAATCCCCTCGAAATCTAACAATTACGCAATGTTTTATGAAGAGCTCGGCATTAGGACGACCAGATAACTGGGTGGAAAAAAATTATTGGAGGGACCCTGATGTGCGAGGGATTTTGGGTACACTACTTGTCACGTTAGGGAGTGTTACAGGCACACACCCATGTCGACGTCCCCTTTCGATTCTCAAAAGAAAGATGCAATACTCTGCGGTTACCACTGGATGTCAGACTATATGCACCTCATGTGATTCCAAGCAGATTAACAAGCACCAGAAAAGATTTTTTTTATTAAACCAGATGGTCAGTCGCAAGTTAGCCATAAATAGTTGTCACATATGTGACGTGCATCTCAGCGTACATTTCACGCACTTATGTCATAAGCTGCTTGCTTGTGCTTTGAGAGCCGACACGTGTTTCAACCATAGGTTTTTCTTGGCATGAACATTAGTACATCCTGTCCCCGCTAACTAGACGATCCCTGTAACAAAAAGAAGTGCTTCACTCGCCCAGACGGGCACGGAAGCTGCTCATTGTTAGGCAGAATCCTGAGCAGTTCCCTTAGGGAGCACTACAGAATATTAAGACTACAGGTATGAGCAATAAATCCCCTTTGGTATCAGTCTGTACCACAAAGATTGAGTTGGTAGCTGTGGCTAAGCAGTCAGACTTATCTCAAGAGGGAGATGTAGTATTCAGGGTTTACACAATAGGGCTTCAGTACTATGGTACAAGAAAACACTGATCAAAGCTTTGTATTAAAAGGAAGATATATATATTTATTTTACACACTTGTAGTTCAACACATAAATCACATCTAATAAAAAAAGTTAAATTCAGTCAAGAAAAGTGAAAACTGAGCAAAACGGCACAGTGAAAACCAAACACAAATGGCACTGTAGCAATTTCTTACAAGGGAGGGAAAGAACAAGTTATACAGGAATATATTCTTAGGCACCCTAGCAACACTTCCCCATGCGTTTGTGAACAAGTTTAGGCAAGGCAAGGCAGTACTTTAGCATGTAGAATACTTAAATGAAAACCGAGCAAAATGGCACTTCACAAGTTTTAAAAGTAGGAAGGGAAAGGTGGTTATAAGAATTAGGTTCACCAACACAGTTCTAGTTGAGAAGCAATCTAGAGAAGGCAGTTATAACAGATTCAGCCATAGTCAATAGGCCTGTGCCAGAGTCAGTGGTACAGGGCAACAAGCCCAGGAGCAAAAATGTAGCTGCAGTCAAGTTTCTGTTAAACGATTTGAAAAGGTGGATGCAGAAGGTGAAAGACAATGTTAGAGGATAGGGGCGGCCAACCCAACAGCTAGTTAAAGGATTTAAAATACCTTTTGCGCTAAAAAACTAAAAGGGAGGCCTGGTGAAAACAAAGTACCTTAAAATGTAGAAGAGACTCCTGCGGTGGCGGTTGTTCCTGGCAGTTCCTGAAGTTCGGGAGATCCAGCAGAGGAAGAGAGACTCTGGTTGTGGAGGAAGGTTCGAGTTACTGCACTGCCCAGGGATGAAACCAGCCGCGGTACTGCCAAATTAAATAAAAGGTACGCTCCTTTAAATCGCGGTCCGGGTGGATGGGTGCCTGGCTATCCGGTCTCCGAGTGCAGGGCACTGGCAATTCGACCAAGGCAGGTCCTTGAAAGGCGATTGGCAAACTGGTTGGCCCCACCAGCTCAATGGAAGGAGGCTCTTGCAGATGAAGATCTTCTCTCGTCGTGTGGAGAAAAGTGGTGAGACGCTGCAGCAGGGCTTCACCAGTGGTTCAATTGGTGCAGATGTCTTTGGCTTCTCTCCTCTTCCGCTTCTTAGTTCGAGTGGCGACATTTTGCTCTTCGAGTCCACAGGACCCTGCTTTTATGCAAAAAGATCCCCATTCGTATCACTCACACAGTGGAGTGGTCATCCTAGTGGGAGACCCTCCAGCCTATCAGGGCAGAGTGCGACCTTGGTTGCAGTGGCATCCCTGTCCAGGGGTCCTACTCCCCCTCCCACACAATGGTTTCACCCCAGACTCCGTGGCGCCAAAAGGAGGGCTTCTTGGCAGAAGATCCCCAAAAGGACGAACAAAGGATCCCCGACCTGGGTTAGGAGTTCAGAGAAAGACACAAGAAAGAATTTATATAAAAGTTCTGGCAATTAAAACCTACCGGAGTAAAGTTAATAACAAAATAACCCAGTGGTATGTTAGAGGCTGTCAGTAAATGTGGTAGCCTCGAACAATGGGAAAATTCCATAGGGAATATTTTTGGTAGTAACCACTGCCACCAGCCAGAAACTTGAGGGAGACTGTACGGTACCCTCTCGAAAATGAGCATAAGGGAAACTCTCTTAACCCTTGCCAGTACCTCCATAGTAAGATGGGTTGTACTGGTTTTGTTCATAAGGATTGACTAGTAAAGTCAATGGGGACTTTACATGCCCTGGGAGACAGTAGTCAGTAGACAGTAGCTTTGCTGGGTTTGAAGGGTTTGCTTCTTTTCACCTGCTAAGAGTGAGACTCTTTCCCCACTCTTAGGCATTTTGCTATGTGTGTTCTAGGCTATTTTTGTGTTTATGTCTATGGGATTTTCTCACCCCCATAGGAACCATCTTTATTCACATGTGTTACACAGCACCCTCCATGCAGTGACACAGGGGTGTCGTAGCGACCCCTAAACATAGACTCCATACCCCGAGAATAACTACTGTCTCCCAGGGCATGTAAAGTCCCAATTGACTTTACTAGTCAATTTTTAGGAACTAAAGAAGTACAACCCATCTTACTATGGAGGTACTGGAAAGGGTTAATAGTTTTTCCCTTATGTTCATTTTCGAGGGGGTACCGTACAGTCCCTCTCTCTAAAGTTTCTGGCTGGTGGCAGTGGTTACTACCGTAAATATTCTACCGCGAATATTTTCCTATGGGATTTTCCCATTGTTCGAGGCTACCACTTTTTCTGACAGCCTCTAACATACCGCCAGTTTATTTTTATATTAACTTTACTCCGGTAGGTTTTATTTGCCAGAACTTTTATATAAATTCTTTCTCGTGTCTTTCTCTAAACTCCTAACCCACGTCAGGGATCCTTTGTTCATCCTTTCGGCACCACTGACTCTGGGCTGGGTCTGTTGTGTGGGAAGGGGGGGGGGGGGAGTAGGACCCCTGGACAGGGTTGCCTCCGCAACCCATGTTGCACTCTATCCTGATAGGCTGGAGGGTCTCCCGCCAAGATGACCACTCCACTGTGTGAGTGACAGCTAGCCTGTATGAATGGGGCTCTTTTTGCATAAAAGCAGGGTACCGAGGACTGGAAGAGCAAGACGTACCTCTGGAACTAAGAAGCCGAAGAGGAGAGAAGCCAAAGACATCTGCAACGACAACCACCGGTGAAGTCCTGCTGCAGCGTCTCACCACTTTTCTCCACACGAAGAGAGAAGATCTTCATCTGCAAGAGCCTTCTTCCCTTGAGCTGGTGGGGCCAAACAGTTTGCCAATCGCCTTCCTGGAGCTGCCTTGGTCGAATCGCCAGTACCCTGTACTCAGAGGCCAGATAGCCAAGCACCAGTCAACCCGGACCGCCATTTAAAGGAGCGTACCTTTTATTCGTCGGGCAGCACCGCTGCTGGTTTCATCCCTGAGTAGTGCAGTAACTAGAACCTTCCTCCACGACGAGAGCCTCTCTTTCTCTGCTGGATCCCCCGAACTGCAGGAACTATCAGGAACAACCGCCACCGCAGGAGCCACTTCTTCATTTCAAAGGTACATTGTTCCGCCAGGCCGCCCTTTCTTCGCGGTAGCCCTGAAGGTGTTTTAAATCCTTTATCTACCTGTTGGGTTGGCTGCCCCCCTCTTTTAACACTGTCTTTCACCTTCTGCATCCACTTTTTCAAAATCGTTAACCAAAGACTTGACTGCAGCTACAAGAACATTTTGCTCCTGGGCCCTTGCCCTGTACCACTGACTCTGGCACATGCCTACTGACTCTGGCTAAATCTGTTAGAACTGCCTTCTTTAGATTGATTCTCAACTAGAACAGTGTTGGTGCACCTACTTCTTATAACTACCCTTTTCTTCCACTTTCTAAACCTTGTGAAATGCCATTTTGCTCGGTTTTCATTTAAGTATATTCTATACTGATGCACTGTCTTGCTTAAACTGGTTCACAAAACTATGGGCAGTGTTGCTAGGGTGTGTAAGAACATATTTCTGTATAACTTGTGCTTTCCCTCCCTTGTGAGAAATTGCTAGAGTATCCCTTGTGTGTGGTTTTCACTGTGCCATTTTGCTCAGTTTTCACTCTGGTTCACTTGGTCTACAATTTAAATAGGGAGTGTGTATATTTGTCGTTGACTTAACTTGCTTGATGACTGTGATAAATGTTTTTTACTAGAAGTGTATAAAATAAATATATATATAATTTTTAATACAAAGCTTTGGTCAGTGTTTCCTTGTGCCATACTACTGTAGGCCTATTGTGTAAACCCTAAATACTGCTCATCTCCCTCTTGAGATAAGTCTGACTGCTCAGCCACAGCTACCAACTAAATCTTTGTGGTACAGACTGATACCAAAGGGGATTTATTGCTCTCACCTGTAGTCCTAATCTTCTGTAGTGCTCCCTAAGGGAACTGCACAGGATTCTGCCTAACACCCCTTGACGATATTCTCCTTGCAAGCCCACCATAGAAGATCTTGAGCCACTTTTGTTGGGACTTGTAGAAGATCTGACATCTCCCCCGAAAACTGGGACCATTGAGTCCTGAGGGCCCACTGAAGAGATCTCATTCTTAATCTGGCCTCTGGTACCAGAAAAATGCAGGATGCCATGAGGCTTAGCAACCTTAGGAAGTCGAATGCCGGTAGAATTTTTGAAATTTCATTACCATCTGCAGAATGTGGTGAGCTCTCTCCTCGGAAGGCAAGGCTTTCCCTGAGGAAGTATCCAGGACCGGAATCATTTGTGACTTCTTGTAATTGAGGGAGAAGCTCAGACTGTAAGAAATGGCAGGTCAAGGCCAGATGTTCCTGGGCTTGTTCGGATGAACTTGCCCTTATTAGCCAATCGTCCAGATAAGGGTAGACGTGAATCCCCCTTCTAATACTCGCTGCCACCACCGCCATCAGTTTGGTGAAAAACCTCAGGCGGAGGTTAGCCCAAATGGTAGAACTCGAAACTGATAATGAGAACCACCATTTGCGAACCTCAGGTACTTTCAGTGCTTGAGATGATTTGGCACATGAAAGTAAGCATCCTGAAGGTCCAATGAAACCAGCCAGTCCCGAATTTGAAGAGCTTGAAGGATCTGAGAAAGGGTCATCATCTTGAACTTGTCCTTCCTGAGGAACTTGTTCAAGTTTCTCAAGTCCAAGATGGGTCTCAATCCTCCGTCCTTTTTGGGGGATGAGAAAATAGGGGGCGTACCAACCCTTGTTCCTCTCCGCTACAGGTACATATTCTATTGCACCTTTCTCTAGCAGGGTTAAAATCACCTGCACAAGGAGCAGGTCTGGAATCTTTACAGAGTTGGCTCCCGGTGGATGACCTTGAGGTCTGATGAAAAGGAAGACAGTAACCATGGATCACTATCTCTAGTGCCCAAGCATCTGACGTAATGCCCCGCCATTCGTCCATATACTGAGTGATTGTGCCTCCCACCGGGGTTTTGTGAGTTAAGACCTCAAAGTGGCTTTGCAGCAGCTGCAGCAGTGGCTGAGGCGGTAGTAGCCGCTGCTGTGGCTGATCTAGCACCTCTCCCTTTTCCACCACGAAAAGGGTTTCTCTTTTGGCCTCTGTGACTGGCCTGCCCTCTCTCCCTTTTCCAAAAGAGGAATAAATGCGAAAAGGACAAATCTTCCAGGAAGAGGAGCCTGCGTAAGAGTGTTGATGAGGTTGTTTTATAGCGGCGCTGAGTGATTTTGCTGCTGCTTTCGAGGTCTGCAGCTTCTCCAGGCTCTCATCTTCCTTGCTGCCAAACAACCTCAAGCCGTCAAAGGGCATATTAAGTAGTCTAGACTGCACATCAGTTGCAAATCCAGGTTTTCTTAGCCATGGGAATCTGTGCAAGATCGTGCTAGAAGCCATGGACCTGCTTATACTATCCGCAGTGTCCAATCCTGACTCAGGCATTCCTCCATAGACTCTACCATCCTTCACTATAGCCGTGAAACCATCCCATTCCTCACCATCCAGGATGCGTTCAGCCGCTGATGACATACAGTCCCACAGGGTAAAAGTAAATCTTGCTAATGTGCAAGTGACATTGGTTGATTTCAGGGCCATGCTGCCGAAGTAAAAGCTTTCCAGGCGCAAGCATCAACTTTATCGTCCCTATCTGATGGTATTGATGGATAAGCCGATTGCCTAGTGGAAGTTGCAGCTTGAACTACAAGGCTTTCGTGAGAGGGATGCTTGGATAAATGCTCTGGGTCTGATAAGGCTGGTCTATATTTTGGTACCAGTTTTTTATTCACTGCTGGAATCGAAATTATTCAATTTACCATTACCCTTTTTTTGTAAAGCTTTATGGAATGGTAAAACAGGATCTTTTAAGGGACCCTCGCTCAGGATATCAGTCATGTCATCCTGGTCAAAATCTGGGGAAGCTGCTTTCCATCCCATAAAATCGATGACTCTTCCCATAAGATTTCTATAACTAAGATCAGCATATGTAGGGTCTGGCCTCTCAAAATCCACTTCAGGGTAAGTGTCCAAGCCACTGCCATTTTGTAGGCAATCGTACAAGTCTGTTATTCTTGATTGTAGGTCCACTAGTTCTTCAGAGACCTCTCTGGCCCCAAATCTAACTCCAGCTGGAGTGACGTCCTCTTCAGAGGAATGTTCCTCATATATAGAAGACATGGATGTAAAGAATTCCTGTCTAGATTGAGGGTGAAAAGCCTTTTTCAAGCAAATAAGGTGGAACTTGTCTAGGCATACAAAATGGCGTCGACTTGGGCCTTGCTATTAGAGAAGGCCTCAAAGGCGAAGGGGTCGATAGGTTAGACTCTGGCTTTGATGCTGTCTAAGAAGGCTTCGATGCAATCGAACCTACAAGTGTCAACACCATCTTTGTAATCGGTTTCGACGCTATGGTCGTCAACAATGTCGAGTCAAGTTTTGTCTTCGACGTCGATGCCGATTCCTTTTGCCCCGATTTGTGCACCGTAGGCTTAGATTTAGAGTGAGGTGTCGGGGAACTTTCCCTTGAAGATACTCATCTCTTTTTCAACCCTTGCGTGTTTGGATCTTGATACTCTCCTCTCTGAAGAGGATGAGGAGGAAGGAGACCGACGACGTCGCTTTCTTGACTTTTTTCATCGAAGACGAGGAAGACTTCCTCGAGCGACTTTCCGATCTTTACCTCCTCGACTCATGATCAGATTTTCTAATGGTTTCGCCTGAATCCTTTTGTCTTTTCGAAGTCTTCTACTCGTCCTCCCCCACCGCCAGCTTACTTCTGCGTTCCCTAAGAGCCTTATTTGACATGGCCTGACAGGACCCGCTCTCACCAACCCGATGGTCTGGGCTGAGGCACCATAGGCAATTCCGATGAGGTTCGGTAATAGACATCTTCCGGCCACACGTCAGACATTTTTTTAACCCTGTCTTGGGTGTGGAGGGAGTTGAAGACGAACACATAGTCGAAGATATTTTAGATGCGCCGTTCGTGACACGAAGCAGTTCCGTCGGTAAAACGGAACTGAGGTAACGGACGCTGCTCAAGCCCTTTATACAGCGGATAACATCGACGCCCAACGGCAGCCCTCGAGGGACATCGACTCTGCGGTCTCGAACAGAGCGCCCACTGGTGAACATGTTTTGTGAAGCAGCTGAAGCTGGGATATGATTATCATACGATTATTATAAGATGAGGAATTCGTGGGAGGACACAATCCATTCTAAATAATAGCTACTTGTGCCCAACTAGAGAAGAAGAAAGCGAAACAAAGACTCCATGTTAACACCTGGTTCACCCAAGAACTCCAGGACGCCCGAACCACTAAAAGAACAGCACTAACCTCCTGGCAGACAAATCCCTCCTCTACCACAAGGGACACCTACCTCAGCTGCAAAACTATATAAAAAACCCATCTCTAGAGCTAAAGCGGCCACTTACGACGACAGAATTGAGAAAGCGAACTCTCAATCCTAAGAGCTATTCGCCATCTATAACAAGCCCACCATCCCACCCTCCTCCGCACAACCCACCGAAAAAAAACACATCATGGTGTAACATCCAACATGCCATGGTTAGATAAAATAAAAAAACTCGAACAAAATCAAATCCCAATTCGACAAACTGCCCAAAACCAATACACCACCACTACCTAAGCCTCCCACCATCATACCCAAGGATAACGCTGCACACAGTACAAACACACCTAAACCCTTCTCATTCAGAGAAGTCACAGTCCACCAAGTCCTTCTAATCATGAAGCAGACCAAACCATCTCTATGCAAAGCAGACATTTTCCCAGCCAACACAATCAAAGACTGTGCTACAGCCTTGGCCCCTTTTGTAACCACTTTCATCAATACCTCCTTCGCCACCAGCACCGTCCCACTCACCCTTAAGGAACCTTGGGTTAGGCCGCTGCTAAAAAAAAAACAAAAAAAAAAGAATTCCACTGTGCAATTTCTGCTGAAGATCCTGGATAAGGCTGCATATTTACAGATCCAGGCTTACCTGGAAACGCACAACATTCTTAGAAAAAGGCGATCAGGATTCTGCCTGCATCATAGCACAGAGTCCTCCCTACTTGAATTCAAGAACCAACTACTTGAAGCCATGGACAAAGGCAAGACCGCACTCCTCCTATATCTCTCGGCAGCCTTTGACTTGGTGGACCATATGATCCTGTGCAAACACCTCATCGACACAGCACACTTCTCCCAAGAAGCCACTGCCTGAATCACTTCCTTCTTGGATGGTTGAGCGGAGAGTCTTCTCGGACCAGGCATCAGCCCTGCCATCACCCATCAGTTGCGGAGTCGCACAAGGCTCATGCACCTCCCCCACTCTCTACAACCTCTTCACTCTCCCCTTAATTCAGTGACCTAGAAGACTTCGGCATAGCCTTTACAAACTATGCCGATGACACCCAAATTCTCCTACCCCTAACAGGCAACTATGAGCAAGACCCTCCAAGACACATGCACGCATCGAGGCTTGGATGGCGGCAAATGGTCCATGCCTAAACGGGGAAAAAAAAACTAAATGCTGCTGGTAGACCCCAAATAAGCCTTAAAAAATCTAGATGACAACTACAGGTCTTTCAGCATCGAGGACACCATCATTAAAACCTCAGACACAGTCAAAACTCAGAGTCTATCTGGACTCCACCCTATTAATGGACAGGCAAGCCAGCGCCATCTCATCAGCGACAGCACTCACATCAATAATCATAAATGCGGTGAGACCATACCCATCTGAAAAAAAACTGCCTCAACATCGCAAGAGCCAACTGGCGAAAACTCGACTACTGCAACATCTTACTTCTAAGCACCTCCAATAATAATATCAACAGATTACAAATCGCACAAAACAGTGCCCTCACAGCTGCACTCTGCATACCCAAGAGAGAGCACATCCCCCAGGCAAGGAAAGAGGCCCACCGGCTCCCAGTCAAAGAGCGTATAACATTCAATGCCCTCACAAACACACAGATGCATCGCCCCAGCATACCTAGTGGAAAGAATACACCAATCACCATCCCACAGACCAAAACGTGACCAATACTCACACCAACTCTCAGTCCCTTCATTGAACATAGCCAACGCAGGTGGCTCTAGCTTTGAGGTACTAGCCCCCAAAGCCTGGAATTCACTTCCACTCAGTCTTAGAAACTAAGAATCCCTGACAACCTTCAGAAAAGTTCTAAAAACAAAGTTGTTCAACTAGACCGCCATGACCTAACACCTCTCTACAAGGTCATCCAATGTCTACATCTGCTTCTGTAACCAATGTATAGCCTGCACCAAGTGATTATCCTGTAACAGCGCCACAATGCCTCTGGGCCGCTGGGCGCTTTATCAATCCAAATAAATAAATAAATAGTGCTTTTAGGGAAATTCGTACTGTTCGTCCTTATGTTGCCTCTGTATGCTGGGGCGATGCATCTGTGTGTTTGTGAGGGCTTTGAATGTTATACGCTCTTTGACTGGGAGCCGGTGGGCATCTTTCCTTGCCTGGGGGATGTGCTCTCTCTTGGGTATGCAGAGTGCAGCTGTGAGGGCACTGTTTTGTGCGATTTGTAATCTGTTGATGTTATTATTGGAGGTGCTTAGAAGTAAGATGTTGCAGTAGTCGAGTTTTCGCCAGTTGGCTCTTGCGATGTTGAGGCAGTTTTTTTCAGATGGGTATGGTCTCACCGCATTTATGATTATTGATGTGAGTGCTGCCGCTGATGAGATGGCGCTTTGTGTTTCATTCGCCCTGATGCCTGCAGGCTTTCGGTGCAATATAAGCATAAAAATAAATAAATAAATGAAGAAAAGATGCAGCTGATGACTTCTGTTCCAGTGCAGCTCTGCAGATCTCGCTGTTCCTGGGCCTCAGTCGAGGGCAAGAGGAAGGACGTCAGGGGACTCCTCCACTGCACTGGGACAGTCAAACTTGCAACCGGCTTCACTTTCAGTGGCTGTTTCGCATTTCAGCTTCTCACGGGTACCGCAAATGGCAACAAGGTTCCTGGCTGTTGAGGTGGACTTTCCTTGCTTTCCGTGCTCGGTTGAAGGGGCTCAGGCTTGGTCAGTCCTGCTTCTTGGGAGTCCGGAGGATCTTCCAAAAGTTCTGGGCCAGCTTAAAAGCAACGCACACAATCTGGTGTTCCTCTCACTGCCTCTACGGTTTCCAGGAGCAACTCTGTGGAAATTCAACCAGCTCCGAGATGGATGTCCAGGTGGCTTACTTTGGAGTTGATTGGTCCCATCAACTCAAGGGGAGAAGTCGTCCTTGCAGGGGCTTCTCTGTCGATGCAAACTTGGCGTTTCGGCACTGCAGCAGGGCTTCACCGGGCAAACCAACGGTCCAGGAGTTGCAGCAGGCGTCTTCAAGCTCTTTGGTTCCTACGTCCAGTGGTCGACTCCGCCTTCCAAGTCAAAAGACTCGCCTTTTATTCAGTTCTCTCCCATTCATTCCAGCCTGTCACTCACCCAGCAGGGTGGCTGACCTTGCCGGACAGTCAGCCAGCCAATCACCACAGAGTGCATTTGGGTCTCCTAGGAGACTAAGCACAGGGAGTTTCGGACACCTCCATCACTTCCTGCCTAACCTAGACACTCTGGAGCCAGAGGCGGTCTTCACTCCTGAATCCCGCCACAGGTGAAATTAACAAATAGACCAAACCTGGTTTGGGGACCATTTTATCAAAACTGGCTCTGTGCCATTTTGAAGAATATGGCTCCCGCAGTTGCTTTACCGGAGCTGCGAATAGCCGCAGAAAATGCAAACCATGTTAGTTCAAAACTAAACCTCTGTCACCAGCAATTCAGTGAGGAAAGGGTAACATAAAACATGTTACATAAGAAGTTAGACAAAGGAGATACTAAGTAACCCCTCCAGGATTCTATTGGAAGATGGGGTGTGCTGGGTCTAGAAAGTTACAATGGTAAGTAAATTCAAATTCACTTTACTTCTCTGGGAAACAGTTTATCCCAGAGAAATGTATTTAAACATTGGGGAAATCTGGAAGACTTCCCTGTACTACTGCACTGAAGGTGCTGTGCGACAATTTAAAAGATGATGCCTATGGAGTTTGTCAGACTCCATAACCAAAAGAAACAGAGGTAAAATTCACATTAAAATACATGAGTGGGGAAAAAGGGTCTCACTCTCTCAAGGTTAAAAAAATCAAGTCCTCAAAATCCTCCAAGGAGGAAGGAATTGGCACATTTCTGAGTATTCTCCCTGACAGGTGGTGCTCAGGATCTTCACGGACCGCCAGCCAGCAATCCCGCCGGGGGAAGGCTCTGTAGCAAAAAGGGCATTCCAGGTTGATCAGCCCTCCAGAGCCCATCGCCCCCTGCAGATCATCCCGGCCGGGGCGTCACTCGGTCAATGTTATGGCTGGAGGTCGCCCAGCTCCTCGCAACAGACCTGCACCCACTGGTTTGTCGTGCCCCGACTGGGTCCTCTGCCTTCACCAATTCTCTGGAGAAGTCCCGACCAGTGAGCACGCACACGGGCGGTACTCCCTCCACAGCTCAGACACAGCGTCTCACAGGGTTCTCCCGCCTCATTCACAGCAATGTTTCCTGGCATCAAATTGTTCAGTCATTTAACATGTATGAGGGCATAGGCATCCCCCAGCACTACACCTAGTTTGTGGTCTGGCTATAGCTTGGGAACCTCCGACTATTGGCCGGATCTATGAAGGAGTAGGAGGGATCACAGGTTCGCAGCCATCTTGGCTTGGCTCTCTAGCACCGCCCGTAGCCGTGCTAGTTCTCAGTTGAGACTTGTCTTGGTTGCATTTGCAGAGTTGCTACAGCTTTGCCCCTCACAAGCCTCCCAGCTGGTGGCCCTACAGTGATTTAATTTCGATATGAAACATATAAAACATTGTGCAAGACTTTTTACCTACCTACAAGAACTGCTCAAGTTTACCTAGACTTTTGCTCAACTAACATTGGCTGGCCTGGCTCCCCGAAAGACACTCATTACCTCTGACTTTGTGCTTTGCCTTTCTCCCAGGAAAGGGTTAATTTACTTTGCATTGGAGGGTTCAAAAAGTACTTGCCTGCTTAAGAAGATTTGTTAACCATTGTTTCCCCCCGCACCCTATCTTCTCCTTATTTAGCACAACCTCAGTATTGCTCTAAATGTACCAGTGATATATTAATGTCCACAGCGTCCTAGTTATTTAAGTCACCTCAGGGTGTAGGAAGAATCTGTGTGCCATTCCAAATTGGCATTTACTGATTTACAGAAACTGAGTGTAATTTTGAAGTGTATTTTTGTGTTACTGCTATATTGGTACCTTCTAAAGAAGGCTTATTCAACTGACTGTTAATTAAATTAATTGTTTAAACAAGTAACCTTGAGTGTAAGTGGTTATTTTGATACATGTCACTGTGAATCTGTGTTACAACCTTATGCTAACTTTGACCCCTCTTGAGATAAGCCTGGCTGCTCAGTCACTTTACCAACTTGTGTGGTACATGCTTTTACCAAAGTTTGGGTTAACTATTGCCAAGAGAACAAGGCTGGTGCAGTCAACCACAGGGTACTGCATACAATCTTGCCCAACATACTCTTAACAATATCAAAGGAGCGAAAGCTTCAGATTCTGTGCAAGAGTGACGACCACTATGGTAGAAAACAAAATCTGAGATACCTCAACGAGTGAAGGACCATGGGTACAGTACATGTCACAGATGGTAAGGGATAGTATTATAAACGCGTCCAGTCATCACTTTTTGAACTTCGAAAACAAGTCATGCAATACTTGCAATACTTTGCACCTACCACTAGATGTCAGCCTAGGTAAAGCATGTGATTCTAAGCAGAGCCACAAGCCTCAGAAATAGCAACTACATACCCTTGAAATGGTGGAAGGAGGATACAGTCAGTGGCATGAAAAGAGAGGCTTTAAACTAGGGTATACCGGCATCTGGGCCTTAAATTTAAGAGTGCACAGTACAGTACCAAAGTATTTTTTTAAAGATTACAACTACCAGCAGCCTGTCGGCAACGCTACAAAAAAATGGGAAATACACTACAGAAAAATAAAGTGGGATGGAGACATGATGACCCAGCCCTAGTATCCTTCGTGCGAAAAAGAAATTGGTAAAAATAGACAATAGGGTTCTCCTGTACTTGAAGCCTTTGGGACTGGCCAGTACTTGTCCAAGAAGTGGCAGAAAGAACCTTACCTGCCGAAATGGGTTAGGAAAACAAACCTCGCCAAACAAAAAATCTTTTGTAACGTACTGCACCCAACAGTCAAATTAGCACACATGGGATAACAACTATATCAGGAGCCATGCAACTATAAAAGAACCCACAGTACATCTTCACAAAAAAAATGAAATCCTGATTACTTACTGTACTGCACAAGTGTGGAGGACTGTGGGGCAGGCCCCAATTCCCAGGATGATGCAGAGCTTCCACCTCCAGTATGGGCATGTTGCGCTGCCAGCTGAGCATAGACCTGTGCAGTCTTGAACTGCTCCAAGAACTGGGAGCCTGTTGTACTGCCGCCTTTCGCTTCCCCAACATCACTAAACCCTTTGCCCAGCATGCTCACCTGCAGATGCAGAAAAACAAACAAGAGAAGGGATTATTATTGTAATAATGTGGCACAAATTCTGTTGCTAAGGGACTCCGCCTACTGAATTATATTCAGTTACATCCAAGCGATGGTAGATTATCTGTATTCCAAACACATTTTAACAACCCTTGTCTTCCAAATGGGAAAAAGAGTCCTGCACTGTGCCATTCATTTTTTGTTCTCACAGGGTGGTTAAGCAGCTTTACTACATCAAGAATCTCAATGCAAAAAAACTATTATAAGTTGTGTATGTACAACCTGGGTAAAGGTATTTGATTCACATGGTTTGACCTGTGCTTGATCTGACTGTTCATCAATTTCAAGGAAAGCACCAGCTTGCATCCGATAAGTAAAATGCACCACACTCTTGTAGTCAAACACTATTACTGGATAGAATGACTATGGTAGTAAAGTGAAATTACAAAGAACCATGGAAAGATCTGTTTTGTCCGCATGTGTCAGAAATGTAAACAACTGTGTCACTTATATTCAGCATTTAACAAATCAAGTTTATAATAATTTTTTTTAAATCTCTATTAGTATGTCATTAAATTAAATCACAGAAGAATCAAATACAGAAAGGAATAGTGAACCAGAGAACACATCAAAATGATTCAATTAAAGAAAATATCAATAAACAGCATAATCAAATGATCCCTCCGACATACTAAGAACATTTTCATTTTTGTAAACAATAAAAGAGCAAAATACAACAGTCAATAAAAACATTTAACAGAACATACACACAAACACAGATACCAAACCAAATCCCCCAAAAAGTATAATAGTGAGAAGAAAAAAACGTTTCATCTTTCCCCTCTTCTTTACCCCTTCCTTATCTCTTTTCCTTTCCTCTTCCTTTTCCCACTACACCATTTCTACCCACTCCTCATACTAATCCGCAGCCTATATACTCAATCATACAAGGCTTTGAATGGACCCCAAAACAGGTTGTACACCTCTTCCTTGTCTTTCACTCTAAATGAGAACTTTTCAAAATTCGATAAGGTGCATAAATAAACTAACCAATCTTCAACTGTAGGCTTCTTCCTAGTTTTCCAAACTCGAAGGATCAGTCTTATGGCCACCAATAAAGCCTTATTTATCCAACCACTATATTTCAAAGAACGCCTACACCTACCTCGATGTAGAAATAAGATAATGTTCCCGCCCGATCTCTGTAAAGTTACATCCAAAATTAAATCAATTCTATCAAGTTTATGGCACAAGACGTCAAGGATACAGTCAGAAAACCCACACATCTATATACTTCCTTTATAAGAGATTATTAATCTGACATTGCAATTTGGTGCAAGATGCAGATGAATAGGTCACAAACCTGGAAATCGGATATATGTCAGTGACTAAGTGAAAACCAACTGTCTAGTTTTAGATTATGCATATTCCCCTTGTCACATTCGAACAATTTAATTATACTAATAGCCACTGATGAATGTTCTGTCGGGACAGTTCCTCCTTTACTGGACCCATAGTCCAGGAGATTTTCCTTCAGTACCTGTGGAAAGGTGTCCCGGGTACATATTCCTGACACCAGCTACTACTTCTAATTCCCTTAAGCTCAATAGGCTCATCAAGTGGTTTGCAACTTTCCCTCCATAGTTTGTATGGGCCCCCTTTCTATTTGCTCTGGTTTTGGACCTGTTCAAGGGAAGTAAAGCCTTCAGCTTCACTTTCCTTGCCTTTGGCTAATTTGTTATGGGCAATATGATCAGTCCATCAGATTCTCAGAACTAGGAAACTGTTTCCCTTTTACATTCTATGACACTTTAAACAAACGCACAAATGCGCATTTTAGAAATCCTTTCTGCACCTCCCACATCTCGGCCTACAGTCTTCCTAAGGGCGTTCATCCTGACAGTGTTCAAGGCCATACCAGTAGGCGCTATACAAAGGCCATATAACAGAACATATAAAAGCAACCTTAAAACAGAATGGTAAAAAGCTACGGTGATGCAAAAATTCCCCCATCACACTGAATCTTACAATGCAGTGCAATGGGGATACTTTTGTCTGCCAGAGTGCCTGAATGGAACCAGCTCCCAAAGGATGGGGGAGGGGGAGCTATGGTGGGGGCTGGCTGTCTTGATTGGGCAGCCACTCGCCCCCTTCTGTAAAATGCTGAGAGTTTGCATAGAGAGTGGGAAAACTGAATAAGAGGTGAGGTTCCAGAGGTGAAAGGCAAGTCAACCCTTAGAACAGAAGAACTGGAGCTGAAGATGACAGACGCCTGAAGACCTTTCCAATCACTGTGAAATGACCAATGCTGTCCAGAGCCTGTTTTCCGAGGTGTTCCAAAGAGGACGACTCCTTACATTTGGCTGATGGAACCAACCAACCTTGAGAGGAAACCTTGAGAGGACCTACAAATTGAGCCATCTCCAGAGGTGCTGTGCCTTTCCAAAGCTGAAGACAGCGAATACCAGGAGACCCCTGGCCCATTTGGAGTACAAAGTCTTTGCAAGGCCAAATCTGTCCAGCGCTTTGGTGAGCTCCAGTTGGATCTCCAGAGGCACGATCCTGCTCATCTAAGTCCCCTCAACAGAGTGCAGGTCTTCAGAATCAAATAAGATCATTAGGGCGAATACAGTCCTTTGTTTGGTGCTGAAAAAAGGCACCAAAACCAAGGACCGACCAAGGAGAGTCAAGAAATCCTTGTCAACAGTCCTCTATAGAGACTGCTGCTGAGACATCCTATTCAGAGTCCTTGCTTTAGTCAGACTTAGTAATCAGGAGACCGGGTCTGTCGCTGCTGCGCAGTGGAGAATCCAGCTACGAGCATTTTTTCTAACCTAAGGTACTGTGGGGTGAAAGGTATAACTTACCTTGAACCGAAAAGTCGCTCCAGTGTGACTGGAGTGAGTAAAGAGTTGTCCAGGGTGTCCAACCTACCTCTCACATAGGATTGCCAGTTTGTTTCCCTTTAGGGAGTCCTTTTGCAGGGTCCTCCTAGAATTATTTATATGGAACAAGTTACTTACCTGTAACTGTTGTTCTCCAGCATGGGTCTGGCATGGATTCACATGCTCATGAATATTCCCCGTCGTCAGGCTGGGAATCCTCGGTAAAGAAAAAATCAGTATCAGTTTCGTTTCTGATCTGTCTTTCGTAGTAGTAACCAATCACTGATCTCTGCGTCATACTGACCACAGCCAATGACTGCCCTCTACCTAAGCCCCGCCTCTGGCAGCCATCTTCAGATTTGGTAGCACGTGAAGTGGCAGTATGACCAAGTGAAGAGCCGCAGAGGGGTAGGCGGGAGGGTTCGCATGTGAATCCATGCCAGACCCATGCTGGAGAACAACAGTTACAGGTAAGTCACTTGTTCTTTCTCCAGCATGGGGTCTGGCATGGATTCACATGCTCATGAATAAAGAATACATAGCAGTGCACACATGCACAACCACGGGAGGTGGCAAAGGCTCAACATTAAGCATTACATCAAACTCAACATTAAGCAATTCTTACCTCCTCACCCGGCTCACCTTAGGCGAACAGATTGCGCAGCACTGCTTGGCCGACCCTGGACTCCTCCCTGGAATCCCGATCGACGCAGTAGAATTTCATGAAGGTGTGCGTCGACCTCCACGTAGCAGCCCTGCAGATGTCCAGCAAGGGCACACCAGATAGGAACGCCGTGGTAGCTGCGATCGCTCTGGTGGAATGGGCTCTCGGACAGCCAGGCAGCGGTCGGTTTGCCAACCGATGACAGTACATGATACAGCCGGAGAGCCATCTGGAAATGGAGGCCTTTGAGAGAGCTTTCCCCTGATTGACAGGTCCAAAGTTCACAAAATGTTGTGACGCCTTCCGAAAACACTTCGTGCGGTCCACGTAAAACTTCAGCGCTCTAGCCACATCCAGCGAGTGCAAAGTCCTTTCGGCCGGCGACGAAGGCGACGGGAAGAAAACAGACAACACCAAGGGTTCGTTGAGGTGGAAGTCCGACGGCACCTTGGGCATAAAGGAGGGGTGCGTCCTGAGCACTACCCTCGTGTCGTGAAAATTAAAGTACGGGGGCTTGCAGGAAAAGGCCTGGATCTCTCCCACCCGTCGTGCGGAGGCGATGGCCACAAGAAACTCTGTTTTCCACGACAAGAACTTCAACGGAGCCGAGTGCAGAGGCTCGAACGGAGGTCCCATGAGCTTGGTCAGCACCACGTTGAGCTCCCACGCCGGGGCAGGAGCCTTCACCGGCGGGAACGATCTGAACAGTCCCTTCATGAATTCTTTCACCAGACGATGAGACCACAAAGACGTCCGCCCCGTGGTTCTGGTGTATCGGGAGATCGCAGCAAGATGAATCTTGATGGACGCGTGCGCCAGTCCAGCCTTGGCCAGCGTCAGAAGGTACGGCAGTACCTGGGGAGCCATAATCCTTAGAGGGTTAATCTTCTGTGCGTGGCACCAGACAGAGAGCCTCTTCCATTTGTGTCCGTAGCATTTAAGAGTTGAGGACGCCCTGGCCTTTGCAAGAACCTCTCTGCAGTCGGCCGGTATGTCGTATCCTCCAAACTCTAACGCTGCAGGAGCCAGGCCTGCAAGTTCAGCGACTTCGGGTCGTGATGGAGGATGGCGCCTCCTTCCCTGGAGAGAAGATCCGCGTCCACTGGCAGCTTGATTGACGGGGACGCTGACAAATCCAGAAGGTCCGGGAACCATATCTGCCTCGGCCACGCAGGTGCGACAAGGATCATCCTGCACCGTGACCTCTTGAGCTGGTTGATGAGCCGGATCAGCAATGGCAATGGAGGGAACGCGTATAGAAACGGGCCCTCCCAGGGGAACGAGAAAGCATCGCCCATGCTCCTCGGCTGGGGAAACCTGCTGGCGAACCTCCGGCACTTGGAGTTCGTCGCCGTCACGAACAGATCGATCTGGGGTGTGCCCCACCGTCGGAAGAGGCGGTCCACTAGATCCTGTCGTAGTTCCCACTCGTGGCACGAGCGCAGCTCTCTGCTGAGCGAGTCGGCGATGGTGTTTTTTATCCCTGCCAGATGAAACGGCACCAGAAACAACCCTTGGGCGACGGCCCAATGCCACATATCCTGCGCCTCCTTGGACAGGGCTGGGGATCTGGTACCGCCCTGCTTCCTGATGTAGAACATGGTAGTGGTGTTGTCGGTGAAGATCCTCACCACCTTGCCCTTGAGGGACGGAGGAAAGGACCTGAGGGCCCAAAACACTGCACGGAGCTCCAGGACGTTGATATGGAGGGACTTCTCAGTCGGAAGCCAAAGGCCTCTCGCGTGCAGATTTTCGGTGTGCGCTCCCCACCCTTCCAGGGAGGCATCCGTGGTCACTGTCTCCTGGTGGCCGGGGGTCTGGAAGTCCATGCCCGCCGTCAGATGCGCGCGGGTGCCCCACCACCGGATTGCACGTCGGAAACTCTCGTCGAGTGTGATCCTCTCCTCGAAGCTGCCCGTCGTCTGGATCCAACGTGCGTCCAGGAACTCCTGCAACGGGCGCACCCGGAGCCTGCACAGGCGGATGAGATAAATGCAAGAAGACATCATTCCAAGGAGGGACTTGATGGACCTCACCCTGGCCGCATCCGCAGCCAGCATCCGCTGCACCTTGCCCAAGATGGCCCTCGTCCTTTCCTCCGACGGAGAGGCCAGAAGCGACACGGTGTCGAGCTTCGCTCCCAGAAACAGTGCGTCTTGCGCGGGCACCAGGTGGGACTTGGCGTAGTTTATGGAGAATCCCAGGTCCGTGAGTAGTTGGACGGTCCTTGCCGTGTGCTCCACGGCGAGCTCCTTCGTCCTTGCTCGGATGAGCCAGTCGTCCAGGTAGAGGTAGACGTGGATCCCCTCTCGGCGCAGCTGCGCCGCCACCGGTGCGAGGCACTTGGTGAACACCCTGGGTGCCGACCTCAATCCGAAGGGAAGGGCTTTGAACTGGTAGTGACGCCTTTGGACCACGAACCTGAGAAACTTTCGGTGTCCCTTTAGGATGGGAATATGGAAGTAGGCATCCTCCAAATCCAACGACGACAGGAAATCGCCCTCCTCCAGTTGACCCAGGACGTGTTGGAGGGTGACTATCCGGAACTTCTGTGCCTTGATGAATTTGTTCAGTCGTCGTAGGTCCAGGATGGGACACCATCCTCCCGTCGTCTTCTTCACGAGGAAGTATCTTGAGTAAACTCCAGAGCCCCGAAGCCTCTTTGGGACGAGCTCAATGGCGCCCTTCTTGAGCATCGCCTTTGCCTCCAAGAGAAGTTGAGGGACGTGATGTTCTTTCCTGGCAACAGGGGGGATGCGCGGGCACCTCTTTAGAAACTCGAGCGCGTGACCCTGAGCTAGGGCGTCCAGCACCCAACGGTCGGTGGAGATTGACTCCCACACGCTGACGAAGCTCGCTAGCCGGCCTCCCACTGGGGTGCTTCGGTGGGGGCCCGACCCCACGGCCGGTTCAGTCCTGCTTCGACGAGGCTTTGCCGCCTTGTCCTCCTTGGCGACGACGGCGGGGTCCGCCTGACTTGACGACGAACAGGCCGCTTGACGGTAGGTGGAAAATCCGACGCTGGAACCTTTGGAGGCACCCTGTTTGCTTCCGCCGCTCCGAAAGGGCGGCCACCGTTGCTGGAGAACCCCAAGAGCCCGGGCCGTCTCCGTGTCCGCCTTGATGGCTTGAAGGGAATCGTCCACTGTTTTCCCAAAACAGGTTGTTTCCGCGGTCGTGTCAGTCCCTGTATCATCCCCACGTGTCGTGGACGTGGAGGAGGGCTGAACAGGGCGCGATGGCTGAAAAGGAGGAGGAGGATGAATCCTTCTCTTAGGGGGGAGGGCTCCCAGAAGGGCCTGGCTCCGGGTCCCCCGTCGGAAGCGGTTCCTCCGTTGGTGGTAACGGCAGTCTCGTCCTTATCTCTGAGCATAAGGACTGTATAGCCAACAAAATGGCCGCTTAGTTGTCTTGCGGCGCTGGTTGAGGGGACGAGCCCCGTCAGCACCCTCGACGTTCTCGTCGTCTCCTACGTCGGGGTCCCTCCCGACGGGCTGGTCTTCTTCCACGCCAACGCCGTGGCTTAAGACTTCGATCAGCTCCTCCTCAGAGGTTGAGGCCGAATCCACAACGACCTCCTGCCCCCCCTTTTTCTTCTCCGTCGGAGGTTTCACGGAGGTTTCACGGGGGTCCTGTCGATGGGCATGAAAGAGGACTCCCTCCGCGGTGGCAGGGAGACTCTGGGCCCTGAGGTCGCCACCACTGGTGTAGCCTCCACAGGCTGAGCCAGGGCCGCCGCAACTGTCTCGATAGAGGCCTTGGTCGGATGGATCAAGGCTTTCACCACCTTAGGTGCGCTCACCGCCTTCTCCTTGGGTGAGGGTCACCGCCTCGCTCCCCTTCCAATGGGGCCTTCGAGCTCGACCGGGGTCTCTCCAGGAGCTTCGCCAGGTGCTCAGCCTTCCTCTTACCCGAGCCAGAGCGTTGGCTTGTGGTTGATGGCGCCGGGGAGGATGCGCCCTGCCTGGCACCCGTAGAGCCCGACCGTTCGGCGCTCCCGGTGCCAGCGGACTCGCGGTGCTTAGCCTTCTGTTGGACCCCCGTCGCCGGAGCGCCCTCAAAGGTCTTAGAAGACCGCTCGGACTTCTTCTTCTCGCCTGACGGGCTCTTTCCTTCCAGCCAGTTGGCGAGACGTTGATGGCGGTCCATCATGGTCCGATCCGACATATTGCCGCAAAACGCACAGTCCTTCTCCACATGAGTCTTGTCCTCATGTAGGCAGTAAAGGCAAAGGGAGTGTTCGTCCTCCTTAAAGACATTCTGAAGCTGGCATCCAGGGCAGACCCTGAACAGCTTTCCGGGCGTCGAGCTTCCCTTCTCCTGGGCCATGTCCGAGATGGGCCTGAGAAACTTCTGGAGTCCTCCAAAAGCGTGGCTCGACGAAATCTTCACCCTTTAAGGGCGTAGACGAATCCGACACAGGTCCCCGTTAATCGGATGAAGAAACGATGGAGCTTGAGGCTCTTTTGACCGGAAAAAAGAGATTTTTCTGAGAACAAACGTGAAAAAAAGCACTTACGCTCGAGAGCAATAGCACGAGGATCCCAACACTTGAACGTGCGGTGAAAATCTGAAGATGGCTGCCAGAGGCGGGGCTTAGGTAGAGGGCAGTCATTGGCTGTGGTCAGTATGACGCAGAGATCAGTGATTGGTTACTACTACGAAAGACAGATCAGAAACGAAACTGATACTGATTTTTTCTTTACCGAGGATTCCCACCCTGACGCGGAATATTCATGAGCATGTGAATCCATGCCAGACCCCATGCTGGAGAAGGAACAAGTTACTTACCTGTAACTGTTGTTCTCCAGCATGTGTTTGGCATGGATTTACATGCTCATGATCACTACCCGTCAGGGTGGAAATCCTCGGTAATAGAAAAAAACTGTTGTTTCCCAACGGTCTTCCTCCTATAAACCAATTACTGAGCTCTGAGTCATATTGCCCCCAGCCAAAGACTGCTGTCTACCCAAGACCTTCCTCTGGCAGCCATCTTCAGATTTGGTAGCACGTAAAGTGGCAGTAGGACCAAGACAAGAGCCGCAGAGCGGTAGGCTGGAGGGTTTGCCTGTGAATCCATGCCAGACCCATGCTGGAGAACAACAGTCACAGGTAAGTAACTTGTTCCTTCTCCAGCATGGGTCTGGCATGGATTCACATGCTCATTCAAAAAGAAGGCTCAACAGAAGCAATCTCCAACCTCCTCACGATGCTCAACTTCAAGCGTACAGTTTGTGCAGCACTGCTTGGCTGACACTGGACTGCTCCCTGGAATCCCTATCGACGCAGTAGAATCTCGTGAAGGTGAGCGTCGATCTCCACGTAGCAGCCCTACAGATGTCCAGCAGGGGCACACCAGACAGGAACGCCCTAATAGCAGCAATCACTCTGGTAGAATGGGCTCTCGGACGGCCAAGCAATGGTCGGTTTGCCAACAGGTGACAATGATTGATACAGCCGGAGAGCCACCTGGAAATGGAAGCCTTGGACAGAGCCTTCCCATGGTTCACAGGTCCAAAGTTCACAAAAAGCATACAAGTTTTCCGGAAACTCTTCGAGCAGGCCACATAAAGGTTCAGCGCTCTAGCCACATCCAGCGAGTGCAAAGTCCTCTCAGTCAGCGACGAAGGCGTAGGAAAAAAGTTAACACCAAGGGCTTGTTCAGATGGAAGTCCGACGTCACCTTGGGCATGAAGGAGGGGTGCGTCCGCAGCACCACCCTTGTCTCGTGGAATGTCAAGAACGGTGGTTTACAAGATAGGGCCTGAATCTCTCCCACCCGTCGTGCGGCGGTGAGGGCCACAAGAAACGCTGTTTTCCACAATAAAAACTTCAGTGGCGCCGAATGCATAGGCTCGAGCCTAGTCAGCACCACATTGATCTCCCACGCTGGGGCCGGAACCTTCACAGGCGGGAACAAAAGTAAAAGTCCTTTTATGAATTCCTTGACCAATCGGTGTGACCATAACGACCGCCCCGGAGTACTGGTGTAGCAGGAGATAGCCGCCAGATGAACCTTGATTGAAGCATGGGCCAACCATGCCTTGGCCAGCGACAGTAAATACGGCAGCACCTGCGGGGCCGTAATATTTAGAGGATTGAGTTTCTGTGCACGGCACCAGATGGGGAACCTCTTCCACTTATGGCCATAGCATTTCAGTGTAGACGATCCTGTGTCGTGGTGCAGAATAACAATTCCTTCCCTGGCAAGAAGATCTGCATCCGCCGGAAGCTTAACTGGAGGGGACGCCGACTTGTCCAGAAGGTCCAGGTACCATATCTGCCTCAGCCATGCAGGTGCGATGAGGAGCATCCTGCACTGGGACAGTCTGACTTGATTGATGAGTCGCAGAAGCAATGGCAACGGGAGAAACACATTTAATTATTTATTTGCATTTTAAAGAGCACAACAGCCCTTAGGCATCGTGGCGCTGTTAGATATACTTGCTGGTTACAAATGGTAGAAGAGCTTGGTTGTTACAGGCATGCTGTGGTTACAAAAGATAGAAGAGCCTAGTGGTTACAGGCAAGCAGTGGTTACATAAAACATAATGGTTACAGTGAAGTAGAAAACTTAGTTACCTGGCATGTGTGGGGTAGGAGGTAGTTGAACAGCGTGGTTTTGAGGGTTTTGCTAAAGATAAAGAGGGTTCAGCTCCAAGTGCGTTGGGTAGGGCATTCCAGAGTTTGGGTGCTATGTGGGGAAAACCTTTACCTCCAGCGTTTACTCTTGATGGGGGGGGACACAGAGTTAGTTGGCGTGGATGCTTCTTATGGGGAAAGCAGATTTATTTCTGGTGATGGGTTTTTTTTTTTTTTTTTAGGTAGGCCGGGGCGGAGAGACTGATTCATTTATGTGTAAGTGTGAGGACCTTGAAGTTGATCCTTTCCTTGACAGGTAGCCAGTGGGCGGCTCACCTGGCCTGTGAGATGTGGTGTCGTTTGAGGATGCCGAGTGCTGCGCAGAGCGCATTGTTTTGTACTGTTTGGAGCCTGTTAAGATTTTTTAGCTGATGTGCCTGCAAGGAAAGCACTGCAATAATCCAATTTAGCTCCTATTGTGGCACGGGCAATAGAAAGGCAGTTTTGGGTGGTTAGAAAAGGTTTCATAGCATTTATAAGTTTGGTGGTGTGGGCCGAGGCAATGGTGCTGACTTGACGTGACATTGAAAGGGTCGAGTCAAGGTAGACTCCTAGGGTCTTTACTGAAGTGGAGACCGGTATGTTGGTGTTGTCAATGATTAATTGATCATATTTTTGGATAAGATTGGGCAGTATTTCTTTGGGAACTAGAATGATTATTTCAGTTTTGTCCCCATTTAGGCAAAGACCATTGGCTGCTATCCAAGTTTGGATGGCAGCGTAGATTTGAAGGGATGCGGCTGCGTCATGGTTGTAGGAGCCAGTGAGTGGTAGGAGGGCTTGGGTATCGTCGGCATAGTTCGTATGCTATGCCAAGCGAGTCCAACATGTCAAAAAGTGGCTTCGTGAATAGGTTGTACAGGGTAGGAGCGGTAAAGGAACCCTGTGGCACACCACAATCGATGGTGGAGGGAGCTGCATTGGCCTCATCGGAGTAAACCTTCATGGCTCTGACCTCTAGGAACAAGGTTAACCGTGAGGTGGCTTTGTTTGAGTAGTGGGCTGCGTTGGATAGATGGGCGGTCAGGATGCTATGATCCACGAGATCAAATGCAGCGGGTAGATCTAGGAGAAGCAGGAGGGCAGGTTTGCCTTTGTCCAATATTTTGGTAATTTGGTTCTTTAGATCGAAAAGAGCCGTTTCTGTGCCATGGCCTTTGAGGAAACCAGATTGTCTTTTGCCTAAGATGGCATTAGATTCAAGGTAGTGTTGGATTTGGGAGTGGGCAGCTTTATTTAGGATTTTGAGGAGGAAGGGGACAGTGGCGATAGGTTGGTAGTTTGGGCAAGTGGGGTCTAGAGAGGGTTTCTTTATGCGTGGTCAGACCCATGCTTCTTTTAGGCTTTGAGGTACGGTTCCAGAGGAGGAGGCGGCATTGATGAATGCCGTAATAGGAGTCAGTGCGTCGGAGCACTCTTTGATGGCTGGTGGGCAAATGTCACATTTACATGTAGAGGGTTTGATGTTTTTGAGGAGAGCTTAGACTTCCATCTCTGTGACGTCTCTGAAGAAGAAACGGTTCTCGGGATGTGGGAAGAGGGACGGGGCAGACTGTCCTGTTTGGGAAGTGAACTGCGTTGATTGGATTTTATCTTGGAGGAGCTTGACTTTGTTAATGAGGGCTGCTTGAATGCTGGAACACCAGGCTCATCTTTGCATAGAGGAACAGGCCATCCCAGGAGAAGGAGAATGCATCCCCCGTGCTCCCCGGCTGGGGAAACCTGCTGGCGCACCTCCGGCACTTGGGGTTGGTCACCGTCGCAAACATATCGATCTGGGGATTGTCCCATCAGTGGAACAGATGATCCACTTGGTCCTGCCGAAGTTCCAAACCATGGAAAGAGCGCAGCTACCTGCTGAGAGAGTCAGCGACAGTGTTCTTCACTCCCACCAGACGAAACAGGATGAGGAACATCCCCTGGGCTACGGCCCAGTGCCATAGGTTCTGCGCCTCTTTGGAGAGCAGCGAGCGATCTGATGCCCCCCTGCTTACTGATGTAGAACATTGTGGTGATGTTGTCCGTGAAGACCCGTACCACCTTGCCCTTGAGGGACAGAAGGACTTTTGGGCCTAAAACACTGCCCAAAGCTCCAACACGATGTGAAACATCTTTTCCTCGGGTAGCCACATGCCTCTTGCATGAAGACTTCAGGTGTGCGCTCCCCATCCTTTCTGATGAAGTGAGGTCTGGAAATCTGCACCTGGGGACCGATGGGCACGTACTCGCCACCAGTGCATCGCACGACGGAAACTCTCGTCGAATGTGATCTTGTCCTCGAAGCTTCCCGACACGGGTGTCGAGGAACTCCTGTAGTGGACGCAACCGTAGCCTGCACAGCCGAATTAGATTTATGCACGACGACATCATGCCGAGCAGGGACTTGATGGACTTCACCCTTGCGATCTTCAGGGCCAACAGCCATTGAACCTTGCCCAAGATGGCCGCTATCCTCTCCTCCAACGGAGACGCCAGGCACAATACTGTGTTGAGTTGGGATACCAGAGACAGTGTGGCCTGCGATGGAATCAGGCAGGAGTTTGCATATTTCACCAAGAACCCCAGCTCCGTCAGCAGGCGCATGGTCTTCGCTGTGTAGTCGACGGCAATCTCCTTTGAGCTGGCCCGGATGATCCAGTTGTCCAGGTAAGGGTAGACGTGAATCCCCCGTAGCCAGAGCAGCGCCGTCCCTGGCGCCGGGGACTAAGACCCTTGGCGCCGACCTGAATCCGAAGGGAAGGGCCTTGAATTGGTAGTGCTTCCCTTGCACCAGAAACGCAGGAACTTGGTGTCTTTTGTGAATGGGGATGTGGAAGTATGCATCCTCTCGACAGGAAGTCCCCCTCTTCCAGCTGACCGAGCATGAATTCATGTGCTGAAGAGTAACCATCCAGAATTTTTGGGACTTTATGTATTTGTTCCGTTGACTAAGGTCGAGAATGGACCTCCAGGCCCGATCTTCACAAGGAAGTAACGAGAACACACTACAGAGCCCCGAAGTCTCTTTGGGATGAACTCTATCCCGCCTTTCCTTAGCATGGCCTGCACCTCCAGCAGCAGCCAAGGGACGTGGTTTTCCTGCCGGGCCACTGGCGGTATACAGGGACACTTCTGTTGAAATTCCAGGGTGTGTCCGTGAGCGAGAGCGTCCAGCACCCATCGGTCGGTGGAGATGGTCTTCCAACCGCAGACAAAGTTTACCAGCCGTCCTACCACCAGGGTGCATGGGTGGGTGACCGACGCTACGGACGGTTCAATCCTGCCTCAATCCTTGTCTGGATCCCCGAAACTAGAGCATGCAAGACAGAATGTCTGCTGAGATATCTCCAGATGACTGCTGAGGCAGCTCTGTTGACGGATGCGAACACGGAACCAGTGACAGTGGCATGGGCTGGTCAGACAGGCCCTCAATGCCCTGCTGTTCCTCGTCAGTCTCCTCTTAGTCCTTACCGCCGCCCTCGTCGGAATCCTGGCCGTAGGGCAGCCCTCGACGCACCGCTCCTCCTGGATGGTCCAGAGGTCGATAAGCTCCTCCTCTGAGGAGATATCAGTGCCCTGGAGGTCTACCTGCCCCACCCCCCTTTCTCTGCGACCAGGGGGGACAGATTCGGTGAAATTACTGGCATCTTCTCTGGTGTCTTCTCAATGGGCTGAAAAGACTCCCCCCCTTCTGGCAGGCAGGGAGACGCTAGCCTTCTGGGGTGCGTCCGGCAGTTCCACCATGGCAGCCTGCTCGAGGGATGCCACCTCCCCCCCACACTCCCTTGGACGGTTGGGCCTTCACGGCCTTGGTCGGACCCGCAGCCTTTTCCTAAACGGGAGGGTCAGCACACCCCCTTCCCCTTGGCATTCTCCGGTGGGCCGGTCCTGGGCTTCTCCTCGAGCTTGCCCGGATGGTCCAACTTCCTCTTTGATGAAGATCCCGAGCGTTGACTGGTGACGGAAGCCGCTGGAGACGCTGTACTAGCCCTGGCCGCTGTGGAGCCCATTGCAACGGTGCTCCCGGTGACAGTGGACTTGAGGTGCTTAGCCATTTGTGGGAGGGGCGCACTCAAAGGTCTTAGAAGACCAATCGGTTTTCTTGGTAGCAGGGTAAGCATGCGGCTGGGACCGACCCAGAGCAGGGGCCTTGGCCTGTAGCCACTCCTTGAGCCGTTGATGCCCATCCTTCAGCGTGCAGGGCACCATCTCCTGACAAAACGCAGTCTTCTTCCACATGCGTTGGGTCCGGATATAGGCAGTAAAGACAATTGGATGCTTATCGTCCCAGAAGACATTCCGCAAGCCGCAGTCAGAACAAATCTTGTAAAAGCAAGCCGAATCCTACTTTTCCTCCGACATGTCCACACGGCGTAGCCCTTGAACAAACTTCTGAAATCCTCCATGAAGAAACTCGACCAAATTCGCCCTCGAGGGGCGCTGAAGAATCCGAAAAACAGGTTCCACTTAATCGGAAAGTAGATCAATGGAGCTTGATGCTCAATTGACAGAAAAAATAAGAGTAAACTCTTTGACAAAGCACAAAACGCAGTCAAAGCTCGAGAGCTAAGCACGAGGACTCCCAAAACTTAAACGTGCGGTAAAAATCTGAAGATGGCTGCCAGAGAAGGAGCTTAGGTAGAGGGCAGTCATTGGCTGGGGGTAGTATGACCTAGAGACCAGTGATTGGTTGTTAGGAGAAGGACAGTTCGGAAATTAAACTGTTCTGATTTTTTTTCTTTACCGAGGATTCCCAGCCTGACGACAGAGAATATTCATGAGCATGTGAATCCATGCCAGACTCCATGGTGGAGAAGGTAAGGCTTTTTGGACCACAGGGAGAGTCGCCAATGGAACTGGAAATCCGAATCAGAAGATGATCAAAGACACCTGCAGCACCTACAACCACAGCAGAAGTACCAGTGAAGCCCTGCTGCTGTCCTGATCTACTTTTCAACTAGACTGGGAAGCTCCACCACCATAGACTTCCTCCTTTCGGCTCGTGGACATAATCAGCCTCAAGACCACATTTAATTTGAGCCGCCACCCCCTGCCCCAAACCCCGGACATCCTGTGACCTTAGTGGGCTGCAAAACTGATAGGACAGTTTATCTGAAGTCCAACTAAGGGCTTAGTAAAACCATTCAACTGAGGCAGTACAAGACTCCACTCTTAGTACAGGGATGCACCAGCCGAGTACATGGTAGCGCAGACAAGGCAACCAGGCTTATTTTAGGAGGGAGAGACGGCTGTAGAATCAGTACAAGTGAAATTGTCATACAAATGACCCAAAGACATACTGAAACACTTTGTATTTTAAAAATAAATGATTTATTTATATACAAGTAGGGCCAGATAAATGTAGGGGGTAAGTATTAACACATGAAATCACAATATAAAAAAAACAATATACTTTAAAAAAAGGTACACAGACCCAAGTATAGACCCAATTTGAAATATCCAACAGTAGTTCTAGGAAAGTCAAAACCTTTTCATACACATTCAGTATAGGTCACCCCTATTCTTGGGGAGTGAAAACCAATGGTTACTTTTCACAATTATATTCAGTAATGCAAGGGCATTAGACCCTTACAGTTGTACAGTGACTCGACAATATACTTTTTGTTAATAGTTGAACACTTAGTCCAGGTACAGTAAAAACCTATAACTACTTTTGTGATAAAACAGTTGTACTAGGTGAGTAAAACCTAAGGATGTAATATTCAATTACAGGTGCTATTGAAATCAGGGAAACCCAAATTGAGGTAAGCAGTAACTCTTGTAACTTGGGATGGCACACAGCTAACTCAAGGTAAGTAAAACCCATATAGTTTAACCTCACAATGAAGGGAAAAGTAAAATCCAATGTTACACTATGCTGAATGACTGCAAGATATTCTAGGTAGGCAACAACCTAATACATACTTATTCTAAACAGGCTAGCAGCAAGTCAGGGGAAGCAAGACCCTGTTGAGGGGCACTCATACAATTACCCTGCAGGAATAATCTGGTGAAACCAACACTTTACTTTTGGAAAGAGGCACAACCTAATCAGAGTAGAGTGAAATACCTTCTCATCTACTTTCTATTAGACTGGCAAAACAGTTTCTAATGAAGAAAAGATGTTAACCATAAAGAATAGTGCATCACACATCCAAGGTGAGTAATAGATTTTGTAACTAGTCACGCTTAGCGTTATAGTTACCAACCAACTCTTTACAAGTAAGTAACTTTTAATCACTTATTTTCTTTTTAAGGCAAAAGTCACAATCCCTTAAAAGTCTTTCCCTTATTCTTGGAGCACGAGTGTTCTCAGTGGCAGAAGGGGGGTCACTAGGACTAGTGACCAACAGGCAGTGTCAGAATAGGTTCTTTAAATTCCAAGATGGCCACGTAGTGGGGAGGACGCTGTGCCCTGCGCTCCCGACCTCCACATAGCTATCAGCCCGCCCGCTGTACCAGTAGCCCTCCCCGGCACTCGAACGCGCTGGCGAGGGTTCTGCTCTACGGGAGGTGACAGCCGAGGCAGGAGACAAGCCCCTGGAGAGGACGTGGCCGGCGGTGCCGGGGCTGTGGCCGGCGGTGCCGGGGCTGTGGCCGGCGGTGCCGGGGCTGTGGCGGCGCTCATCGGGTGTGGAGAAGAGAGCCTGAGGTCTGTGGGGTGTACCCAGGGGGCCCCGGCCGGCGTCCCACCGTGTGGTTGCTGCTAGCTCCTTGGCCCCCGGGATATCGTTGGCCTGCACTGCTGCCACCCGTCGGACCTTGGAGGAGAGTCTGCCTGCGGTGTGCGGGGCAGGCCTGGAGGCCATTCGCCCGGAGCTCGGCGGAGGTGCGGCGGCCCCGCCTCCCCTTGTAGCCTGCAGACTTGGCCGGGCGGGCTGTTTTCACACGCCCACTGGAGGTCCGGTGCCGGACTGGTTGAGAGGAGGTGACAGGCGGACCGGGGGATTGGACTACTTCCTGGGTGCACAGCCCGCGGACTTGCTGCGCTGCAGCCGCCCTCCCTGAGAGTTATGGGGGGCTGAGGAAAACTTACTCCCTGCCCGTGGTTTACCCGGTTTGCGGGTGGGAAGAGGGGCCGAGAGGCGGCTGGGCAGTAACCTTGTGGAGCGCGAGGGGACCCCGGGGCTGGCGCTTCCCCGTGGCACTCCTAGTAGCGGGAGCATGGAGGCTCCAGCGACCTGAGACTGGAGGCTCCTCCCTAGGTACAGAGTGCAGGAGTGTCGGGCTGGCAGCTGGACCGAGGGCGGTTGCCCGGGGACCGCTGTGTCAACAAGCGTCAGGGGCCATTGGGTGTGCACTTGAGTGTGCCGCCCCATCAGATTAATTGGACTTCGCTGGCAAGTCATCGAGTAATTCGTAGCACGGGGATACATCCTGGTCCCGGGTGGACTCGCTGCCATTTTGGTGCATCAGAGGAGGGGGAGTTTGGGCATTTGCCAGGGTGCGGTGCCCGGCAGGGGCAAGTTGAGTCTGTTCCATACGATCCAGGCACAGCTGCGAGCCCAGTGCGGCGGTGTGCCCCTCCCGCCCTCCCCGCATCGCCTTTGCCCAGAGGGTTTCTTCTTGACATCAGTGCGGTTCTCCGTTTTCTGGTGGCGGGTGGGTGCAGTCACTTCGGTCAACAATGTCCAGGAACAAGGGAAAAGACTGCCCCTCCCAAGGAAAACCACCCAGAAAGGTTCCAGAGGGCCCCCTCACGAAATTCTGATCCAAAGATATGGAGATGGCTGAGGCTCAAGTTTCGGCCCAGGGGTCAACCGGGACTGCCGCCGGGCTTCCCAGGGAAGTCCAAGATAAGCCGATAACTCAAGAGATGCTCTCCCACTTCGTGGGTGAATTGGTGGAGAAGATTACGGCGGTGGGGCAACAACACATGGATAAGTTGCGAGAGGATCTGGATGAAAGAGTGAGGGAACTTAGAGATGTGAATAAGGTCGAGGAGAGAGTGGACACTAATGAGCGAGCCATTCAAGAACTGACAGAGGACGCAAGAAAAGTGGACAACCTGTTGGAGACCTTGGCAGTAGCTACACAAAACCTGGAGTTGCAAGCAGAAGATCTGGAGAACAGGTCAAGAAGGGCGAACATCAGAGTCAAATAGCTGTCGGAAGATATTCAGGACCAGGAGCTGCCCTCAATGCTGAAATTAAAATTTGTGGATCTGCTGGAATCTAACTCAGACATGTAGTTCGACAAAGTCCACAGGGTGGGTCCGCGTAGGTTGGAACCTGGATCCAGACCACGAGATGTGCTGGTGGCCTTCCATAGCTATGCTATGAAAGAGAGAGTTATGGAGAAAGCGAGAAGGGCCGCTCAAATCATGTACAATGGACAGGAAATCTCGCTATATCAAGACCTGGCAAGGATTATGCTCATTAAGAGGCGACAGATGGGTCCTGTCTTTCCTTAGATCACAACAGATTCGCTATAAATGTGCCCACCCATTTGGTTTGACTTTCATCTGGCAAGGTTCCCATCACAAGATCACGACTTGCGATCAGGGGTTGGCCTTGCTGGGTCTGGAGGAGTAGGCCTCGCCCCCTCAGCTGGGAGAGAAAGTGCAACAGTCTTCGCGCAAGCCATGGGAATGGTCCACAACCAAGCGCCGGAGAGGAAGGAAGAGAGCTTCGGACTTAGCTCCCAGGCACCCTGTTAATAATGGAGCCCAGGAAGATTAGACGGGGCAGAGTATCCCCTCAGCTGCAATATAAGTTGTCCTAAGGTTGTCTCAAGCTTTAGATTAGAGTCCGGGGAGGGCGCTAACGGAAGCTGTTCAGGGGATGTGGAGGAGCTGTTTGTTCCTGCTGTATTGGGCTGCAGGTTTGGGGAAGGGAGTTATTGGGGGTCTTGGAATGGGAAGTGGGTTTTCCTGCGTTGGTAGTTTCTGGTTTTGTTATTAGGGTCGGCTCTCATGGTCATCACACGAGGGGGGGGGCTGAGGGCCAGTCGATCTCGCCTAGAAGGAAGGGGGGGTTGGGAGATGTTCAAGATTCAGGGTTTAGAGCTGGGTGGCCCGAACAGGGGCTCATGGCGGGAGCTCACGGTGCACACAACAAATGGGGTACGGCCTCGAAGGTCCATTAAGTTTAATACGATCCTCATGAAACTGGCGGACGGCCACTTGACGTTTTAAAGTTTCTTTCCCTAAATGTGAAAGGTCTTAATTCCCAAGTTAAGAGGAGAAAGGTGGAGCGCTTTCTTAAGCGGGAACAGCCCCAGGTAGTGGCATTGCAAGAGACCCATGTGCAGACAAGCGATTCTCACAGGATTAGATTCTGGGGTTACACCCGGCTGGTACAGGCTACACAGACATGTAAGAAGGGGGAGGGGGGTCTTAATTGCTATACGGGACGGGTCAGGTCTGACTATTAGGGACATGCAGAAGGATAACCAAGGTCGGTATCTCGCAGTGTTACTAGAGTGGAAGGGGTGGCGGGGGGGTAGAGTCCTTCACGGTAGCAACCCTTTATGCGCCCAATCAGGCTCAGGTTGCCTTCATACAAAAATCCCTCACACGTCTGGTGAAATTTGCTGGGGGGGGGGGTGACATCCTCCTAATGGGTGACTTTAATTTAGCTTGGGACCCTTCCAAAGATAGGAGCTCTTCATCGTGGGAGAATCAGGGGGGGCGTCAGGGGATCTGGTGAGGAAAATGTGCGACTTGGCCCTCGTAGATACTTGGCGCGAACTCTATGGGCAGGCGGAGGGGTACACCTACTCGCATGCACATAGGTCACATTCGCGGATAGATTGTGTGGATCTCGAAACCACTGTTGGGAAGGACGTCAGCATTGGAGGTGGGGGCGATCACCTTGGGGGACCACGCCCCACTCACCCTGTTGTTGACGGTGCCCAGGGGCCCTCCGGCCATTTGGAAATGGAGATACCCAGCCTCGCTGTTTAGGGATCCTCTCCTGGTTAGGGAGATAGAGGAGAAGGTGGGGAATACTCTATCCACAGTAAGTGGGAGGAATTCACCCCTCAGATATGGTGGGACGCCTTTAAGGCCACAATCAGGGGCAGATCATCGCTATCAAGGCCAGAAGGGAAAGGGAGCAAAGGCTGGAGGAATTACAACCAAGGCTTAAGGAGGTTATGTCTTGCATGGGCTCTAGCATGTCGGCTGCTACCAAAAAGGAGTACAGGGCGCTGCATGGTCAGTTGAACCTCTTACACACTAGAGCGGCTGAACGGAATCTTCTCCGCCAGCGACAGAGGTTCTATGTCAAAGGCAACAAAGCTTTTTCTGGCCAGAAAATTGCGAAAGGAGGCCGGTGATAAAACCATACTAAAAATAAAGGGCGAGGGCGGGGTCTTGCTCACGTCGCATTCCGATAGAGGGTGAATTTACCAAATTTTACGCTGCCCTTTATAGCCCAAGCTACCCCAAGACTGCTGACCAGGAAGCATATCTTTGTGAAATTGGCATTCGACGTCTATCACAACTCGATAGAGACGCGCTGGAAGTCGAGATAACGGCTGATGAAGTGAGGAGGGTCATCAACCTTCCATCGGGTAAAACCCATCAGGGCCTGGGGCATGTTTCTGAATTCTACAAGACCCATAAGGAGGTGCCGATTCCCATCCTCACTAAACTATTTAACTGTATAGGATCCACGGGACACTCCCCAGCTCCATGAACGAAGCTAAAGTAATCTTGATTCACAAGCAGAGCAAGGATCCTACTGACTGTGCTTCCTATCGTCCCATTGCATTAATAACTGTCGACGCCAGAATTCATGCTAAAGTCCTGGCCAATCGTCTAGAATCCAGCCTCCCCAAACTAATTCATAGCGATCAGTCGGGTTTCATAAGGGGTAGACAAACCTCAGATAATGTCAGATGTCTGGCGCACCGGATTGAAAAGTCCCAGAAAAAGAATATTCCGGCCCTTCTTTTGGCGATCGATGCAGAGAAGGCTTTCGATCGGGTTGAGTGGGGGTTCCTGTTTGCGGTCTTGGGTCGAATGTGATTTGGACTGGGCTTTACTGCGCGGGTAAAGGCAAACTATCAAAACCCAGTCATACATCTGGCGATAAATGGCCAGGTCTCCGTACCGATATGGGTGGTAAGAGGTACCAAGCAGGGCTGCCCGATGTCGCCGCTCCTTTACGCCCTTCACCGGGAACCGTTTTTGGAGACGGTACGAGCGGCTGAAGATAAAGGTATTCCATTCGGCAAGATCCACAAGATAGCAGCTTTTGACGATGATATGATCCTCTCATTGACCTACCCGATCATCTCATTGCAGGCGGTGGGAAGAGAGTTGAACAGATTCGGTCAAGTGGCTGGCCTAAAAGTCAATGCCCACAAGTCTGAAGCCCTCCCCCTTGCTCCTGTCGCCCTCTGGACCCCCAGGACCTCAAGAAGGCTTACAAATACAGATGGGTAGACTCCTCGCTGAAGTATCTGGGGATACATTTCACCAAGAATGTGGAGCAATTTTATATAGCCAAATACCCCTGGCTCCTTCAGAAGGTAAAATCTAAGCTGGTGGACTGGGGGCCCCTGTAGATCTCGTGGTTGGGTAGAATTAACACATTAAAGATGTCAATCCTGGGGGGCGTGGCTTGGCAGCCATGGAATAGGCTGGAAACCCTGCGAACTCCGTGATCCGACAATTTAATCCGACCAAGAAATGCATACTTTTTTGATCAGCGGCGGCCCAAAGAGTATGTGCAGGCGTGGGAAGGCACAGGGCAGAGCATGAGCAGGCTGACTGCAAATTTACAGCGGAGGAACGGTCGGATTGTTACTTTGTTCTGAGAGACCAGCCGCGGAAGGGACATCAAAATGGCCGCGGACGAGAACAAAGAGATCCCGAGAGGCGCATACCTGAAACAGAGAAGCTGTCTCCGTTTGACAACAGCAGAGGAAGATCGCTAGGGATACGAAATAATGATCACATTGCCCAGTCTGGGTGGCCGCAGTGACAGAAAAACAAGGGGAAAAAGGCTGGTGCAGTGCTCGGAGCGGAGTGTGGACGATTGAAGGAACCAGCAGATATCATCGGCCCTTTGAGGACAGCAAGAACCCACTCTTGCTGGGACTGAAGACCACGGGTGAAGGGCCTGGCCCATGGCTCATGGACGCAGCGCCATGTTTAATAAACCCCCAAGACTGAAGAGTAAGCAACCCACATTAGAGGAATACACTAAGACGCCACCAGGCCCAGAAGGAGCCAGGAACAAAGACAAAGTCGAAGTTTGGAGCAGTGCCACCATGGGCATGAATCATGAGGCCCTTGAAGCGATCGCCGATCTGAAGGCGGCTTGGGAGACCAAGCTCGAACTAGCGGTGGCAGAACTAAAAACAGCGCTGGAGCTCCAGGTTGGGGCAGTGCAAGAGGATGTGAATCTGCTACGGAAAGACGTTAGGTCCTTGGCGGAGCGCACTGAGAACCTTGAGAAGGAGATGGGCCCTAACACGGCGGACTGTGCTTCCCACCGGTCGGAGCTTCACGCCCTGGTGCAACGAGTGGGTAATCTGGAGAGCGGAGCGGAGGAGGCGGAAGGGTGAGCCCGGAGAAATAATATCCTTATTGTTGTTGGACTACCAGAAGGAGCAGAAGGCCATAACCCCACGGAATTCATTGAGACAATGTTGCTACAAGAAATCACTGGAGGAGTGCTGTCTCAGGGGTTTGCGGTGGAAAGGGCGCACAGGGCCCTAACGAGGAGACCGCCGCCAGGAGGCCCATCTAGGCAGGTGATCGCTAAGATACTTAATTACAGGGATCGTGAAAGGATCCTGGAACACTTCCGCAAAGGTGGGACAATACAAAGAGGTCCGGCAAATATAACGGCTTACCCGGATTATACCCTGCGGTGCAGCAAAGCAGAATGAACTTTGGGACAGTCAAGAGGAGATTGCGAGAAGCGGGTCATAAGTACATGCTGCTTTACCCGGCCAAACTGAAGGTTTTTCACAAGCACAGAACTTTGTTTTTTGAAACTCCGGAAGAAGCTTTGGGATGGCTCGACACGCAGGGATGCCCCCAGGAGTCGGACGTTCGGACAGGAGAAGGTGGTGCTGAGGATAAGTAATGAACGAGGGGGGCACAGAGGGGTTCAGAACTTAGATTATGGGACTTGAATATAGTCACTAAAGTAGCTTGCGGGATGGTGTGATCAAGCTGGGAGAAACATGATCTGAGAATATTGCGATTTAGACTTTGACTAGGAGCCTTGCAGGACCAACCTGTACATCCCCCATTTAGAGTTTACTTAGGTCACCGATAGTGCGGTGACGCCCTGCTGGGGTCTTGCCCGGGGTATCAGGGTAGGCCCAAACGCGGGGAAGCCTGAGATCCAGGGATGGAGCTGGGCAACTGTTGGGGTAGGGTGGGGAGGAGGGAGGGAGGGAAGGGATTGCGTGCTGTGGTTTGTTATTGTTAGGGAAGTGTTCTGGGGTAAGCCTACACTTCATGGAAAACAAAATGAACCATGGGAGACCTTAAGATAGTCACTTGGAACGTTAGGGGGCTCAATAGTTATCTGAAGCGGAACAAGGTAATGATGTACCTACGTAGACAGAAAGTGGACATAGCCCTGTTACAAGAAACTCATTTAACGAAAGACAAACTAGAAGTGGTGTGGAAAAAATGGAGAGAGACAGTGGTGGGGGCAACATACTCTGCCTATGCAAGAGGGGTAATCACATGGGTGGCCCCACATGTTCCGTTTCAGTTGCTGAGCTCGCAGGTAGAGGTAGATGGTAGGATGGTGATTATCAGAGAGATGGTGGAAAATAGAGAGATCTGCATTGTGAATACTTATGCCCCGAACCAAGATACAGCTGCGTATTTTAGGACCCTGTATAGTAAACTCAGTGGCAGCGTGGGGGGAGCTATATTGTGGGGGGGAGACTTGAATTGTGTGTTGGACCCCACCTTAGATAGATCAGACACTAAAATAGCTAGACCCACCTCGGCTGCAAAGGCACTACATGCACTATTGGGGGATTTCGGGCTTACAGATGCATGGAGAACACGTCATCCGCAGGATAGACACTATTCACATTATGCGGCCCCACAGAGCCTACACACAAGACTGGACTATGTATTTGGCACGCAGGAGTTGCTGACCTAAATACCGCAGGCTGAAAACAAAGCTAGAGTCCTCTCAGACCACTTGCCACTGCTGCTAACATGGCAATACCGACCCCCCAGGCGAAGGATAACCACATGGCGATTGCGTGCAGAAGCGCTTAAAGATAGCGTATTCAGGGAGGATATGCCAGAGGAAATAATAAGTTATTTCGAGATAAATACTGGCAGTGTCAAGACAGCGGGCACACTCTGGGAAGCCTTTAAAGTGGTAATGAGAGGAATTGCCATAGCCGAGTCTAAAGGACTGCAGAATGGGATTCTGACCGAATTACAGGACTCTAAAAAGGAATTGGAGAGGGTATTGGAACAGGGCAGTAACACTAAGGCAGATACAGAAACGGCACTGGGGCTGCAGCAGAAACGTGCGGGATATAAGGAGAGATTATGTAATCTTAATTACAAAAAGTACATAGAAAGACAACATGCTGGCTTTACAAAAACGAGACCCCCAGGCCCGCAATTAGAATAGTGAAATATAATGGCGACGTAGTGGATCCGCAAGAGGGGGTTAATCAAGAATTTGCAGACTACTATAGATGCTTGTACGGAGATGAGACGGGAAGCAAAAGGGGGGAAATAGGAGACATACTGGAAGACATTGGGCTACCCCAAATTAGTGTGGAAGAGAGGGAGGAGCTAGATGCCCCAATCACTCTAGAAGAGCTAGAAGAAGTGGTGAGGCAGCTGCCCACGTGTAAGACCCCGGGAACAGACGGACTCCAGAGCGAATTTTATAAGGCATATAAAGCAGAGATTCTCCCCCCACTGCTGGAAATGCTTAATGAAGCATATGAAGTTGGGAGGCTACCGGAATCACTGCGCAAAGCGGTTATTATACCACTCCCCAAGCCCAACAGGCCTGGTAGCGACTGCAGTTCCTATAGGCCCCTATCGATGTTAAACCAGGATAGTAAGATTTTAACAGCGGTTCTAGCAAACAGATTAAAGAAGGTCATAACTAAACTAATTCATCCTGATCAAACAGGCTATGTCCCAAATAGGAATATCTAAAATAATTTGAGGCGACTCCATCGAGTGATCGAACATACTGAAGGGGACACTAGCTGGGCAGATAGAGGGCTCCTGGCGGAGAATTTGCCGGTACTCCAGATACCGTGGGAGGCCACAACCTTTAGGTATCTTGGGATAGTTATGTATCATACAGTAGAAGCCGAACATAGGCACAATACAGAAAGAAAGGTTCAGAAACTGAAAAACAGCCTGAAGTTCTGGGCGACACTCCCCTTGGCAATGATGGGACGTGGGGCGATGCTCAAGATGGTGGCATTGCCCAGACTGTTGCATTGCTTTGTGAACATCCCATACTCCATACCCCGGCAATTTTTATCAAGCTGGACAGCATATGCAGGGAATTCTCATGGTACGGGATGAGAAACAGGGTAGCCCTATGGAAACTCCAAAACCTGCATGAGAAAGGAGGCATTAAATTACCTAACTGGGAAGTATATTATGTAGCGAGCCAGTTACAACATGTAGCCAAATGGCTCTCTGAGGAGCCTACCTTAGAGCATAAGCTGCATCAAGGAGATTGCACCCCATATTTTTTGAGAGAAATGATATGGTTACCCAAGTGGGAGTTAAGAGGTCGTCCGGGGATGTTGGGTCTTGGGTGGGGGATGTGGCAGAGGGCGTGCCGGTTGATGGACAAGTCGGCCCTGTGCTCCCCGCAAATTCCACTGGTTACAATGATGGGAACAGAAAAGCAACTAAGGTTAATGATTAGGAAGTATTGGGAACCGGTAGGAATAGCAACATTGGGGGGATGTGTGGCAAGAGGGGAAAATATTGGAGTTTGAGGAGTTCGTGGAACAAACGGGGTTGAGTACTGGGCAATATATTACATATCATGGGATGGTGCAAAGAATTAAAGATACCTGGTCCGAGGTGGAACTTGCAGAGGAACCGGATACCACACTAGATGCGAAATATGATATAGCAGAAGGAGGGCATGAAACGTCTAGAGTGTAGGAGATGATGATGGCTGAAGTGGGCAAAGAAGTGGTGCAACTTAGACTGGACTGGACTGGGAGGAGGAAGTAGGGGATATGATGAGTGACGGGATGTGGGAAAGGGCTCAGTATCGAGAAATGCTAGGCTACAACAAATACAGTTGTATATAACTCACAGAGCATATCTGACCCCACTAAAGACAGCCAAATTTAAGAACGCCATGTGTCCCAAATGCAATGAGGAAAACGCAGGAATGGTGCATGTATTGGGCATGTCCACTGATAGCGAAATAATGGAGAGATATAGCACAGAAAACGGAGGACAAGGGAATCCGCATGAAGGTGGATACGATGTGGGCTTGCTTGTTGGGAGGAGGAAGCTTAAACATGTGAGCAAATTGAAAGATCTGGCATATGTACTGGCGAAGAGAAGGATTGCAATGGGATGGAAAGCGTGCCACAAGCCCAATGTGGAGACGTTGTGGAGGGACTTGCAGAAGTGGGCGGAGGCAGAAACAGTGGAATGGCAGGAAGCGTATAAAGGGGACAGAGGGCGAAGCCGGAGCCCTAGTGGGTTGGAGACAATTAATAGAGTTGTTTGGGCCCTCATAGGATGGACCAAGTGATGATGATTCAATAAGCGTGGCGGGAGAGGTCTCCCCACCACAAGAGGTGGAGACTAACAATGGGAGAAAGTAGGCTTCGGAGGGGGGTGGGACGGGCAATACAGTGGGCGAAAAAGTGACCATGTATGTGCATTTATGAGCAAGATATGTAACGACTGAGTTGGGTTTGTTATTTGAATAAATGCCTCTGCTCCTGTATCATTTCGTAGTCTTACCGATCCAAGGTCCTACTTCCTTCTTCAGGGCTCTGTAAAAAATAACCAAGCTATTCGTTTGGAACGGAAAGCGTCCAAGGGTGGTAGCTTCCATTATGAAAGCTTTGCCTGACAGGGAGGGTGTGGGGGAGCCGGACTCCCGAGTGCACTATTTAGAAGCACACCTCAGGGTCATTAGGGACTGGCAGAGGAACGACAGGGGCAAGGTGTGGAGGCCGATGGACATAGCAGTAGTGGGTGCAGCCCTGGAGGGGGCTCTGTAGTTGCCGAGGCACGATAGGCCGAATAGAATGTATTGCAGTGCAACATCGGCGACTGGCGATGCATGGGACCAAGCTGTTGGGAGAGCCCGGATCACCACCTTCCCTTCGCTGTAGTCACCCCTGCATAGTAACCCGCAATTCACTCCGACGGCCACTTCTGCGCCGAACTTTGATCCATGGTTTTCTGGGGGACGCGGGATGTTGCAGGATATGCTGGTGGAGGGTAAGGTGAAAAACTTTGAGCAATGTAAGAAAGACTGGAGTGGAGGAGAAGCCGAGATTTTCGTATCGCCAGTTCAGGCACTGGATTTCCCATACGTCTGTGAGGCAGGCGGGCTCACGCTCTCTTACCCAATTTGAAAAGTATCTTGACACAGACTCGGGAGACAGTGGGGTGGTCTCGTCCATTTACAAACTTATACAACGGGAAGAGGCACTACACTCCAGGTCTTACATGAGCAAATGGGAGAAGGATCTAGGGTCGGACAGAGGAACAGGAATGGGTCAGGCTGTGGTCCCAAATCCCGAAACTTACGTCTATTCAAATCCAGGATATGGGAGGGACAGGGAAGTGGGATGAAAGGAGTTTCAATGAAAAGCGGTTAATAAAAACTTATTGGGAAGAAGAAGTTCCAAGGTTTCCCTCATGGCTGAATGCAGTTCTGCGGATTTGGCGCCGTTTCAAGGAGCACAGAAAAAGACAGAAAATCGCAGTTGAAATCTCGTTGTTAAAAAGCTCCAGCCCTCTGTTGAGGGGACTTTTCAGACTCGATTTGGGTCTCTGGAGATCCACCAGGATGCCCACGATGTTTCAGCGAGATTCGGAAGACTGCACTGCACAGTGGCTCGAGGTCCCAGGGTATTGCAGCAATGCAAGGTCGCAGCAACGCGTGGGATGGCTCAAAATGCAGGTCTTCTTGAGTCTAGTGGGTCTCACCAAGCTCTGGGTCGGGGGTTGTCATTTGCGGAGTCCCCAGGTCGATTGGAAGGAAGGGCTACAGTAGGCTCTGGTTACACAGCAGGCGCTGCGGTCGCTGCAAATAATTTCAGACGCTTTTCCTTCATCATCCTCTTCGGTTTCAGTTCCAGTGGTCGACTTTTCTTCTGCTACCAGGTTTGCAGTATTTATCAGGAACTACAGCACAACCTCTGCATTCTCTCCCCGCATTTTACAAAAAAGGGGCGGTCTGGTTGTCCAATCAGGACAGCCATCCCCCCACTGAGATTTGTCCCCATTCAGGCAAGGTGTAAGACAAAGGGCCGTGGAGTTTTGGAATCCTCCCTCGCTTCCTGCCCTCGCTTCCTGCCCTCACAGATTGGAGCCTGGGCGGGGAGTCCAGGGGACTCCAGCCGAAGATAAAAAACACAAAGAAATTTCCCATCCTGGAGGTCAGGGGATGGAACAAGAAATGACAAACACTAAAATGGCGAAAAAAGAAGACAGGGGCCATTTTGGTACAATGAGCACCATTAGGTGGCTGTACTGCAGCAGTGAACACAGCCTGCAGTAAAGGTGCATAAAATGAATACAAGTCATCACTGCCACCAGCCATTTAAGGTAAGCTTGTCCCTATAACAGCATTGTTAAAGTTTTAATGTGAACGGGGATACATTGCATCTGCCCAGCACTCCACATAAGATGGGGGGGTGCTGGCTTCACAGAATAAAATGTAAACAGGATCCAAAGATCCATTCTACCCTTGTGAATTGTGGTTCACTCAAGGTTAGCAAAAGAAAGTTAAAAGGGGAACCCCTAGGGGAACCCAGCAACAACAAGCACTTATTGCCAATAAGTTATTAAAAAGGATAACTTTAGAAAGACACTATGGAGAGTCAAAAAATGACACACATAAAAACAGTTAAAGATTATGTGAGTGTGGAAAAAGGATCCCACTCACTCAACCATCTTGGAGTGCATCGTCTTTCAACAAACAAATCTTTCAGAAACTTCGAAGGCATCCTTGTGGACCTCCAAAAGCAGGAATTCTCTCTCCAAAGTCCCCTCACCAGAGTTCAGGACTGAGGAGATTCTGACCGGAGGTAACCTTTCTATGTTGGCACCAAGAAAAAGGTGCCAAAAACACATACCGACATGGGATTGAGCGAAATCCTTTTCTGGTGAGCCCTGCTCTCGACTGCTGCTGTAGAAGGCCATCCAAGGTCCCCCACTTTCATCGCCACGACAATGAGCAGGAAACCAGGTCTGCTATGCTGTATCGGGAAGGGGGCCAGCTGCATTTTCAACGTCAACCTCCAGGTACTGTGGGGATCAGGTTACACTTACAATAGGCCATTATTTATGCTCCTTTGCTGTTTTCCTCATTTGGGAGTTGATCCCATGTTAGGCAAGATTGTATGCAGTACCCTTTGGGTGCACTACAACAACCCTGACCCCCTGGCAACAGGAACCCAACCTTTGGTATAAGTCTGTACTACACAGGTTGGTAGCATGTTGAGCAGCCAGGCTTATCGCAAGAGGGGTCAATGTGAGCTGTAGGGGAGTTACAGCGATTCACAGTGACAAGTATTCAAAAAAACTTTCACACAAGGTTTCTTGAGTAAACAATTATTAATTCATTTAACAGTCAGTTTGAGTAAGCCTTCTTCAGAATGAAGCAATATAAAACACCACACAAATATACTTCAAAATAAACACTAAATCAGTAGAACAAGTTACTTACCAACTGGTAACGTTTTTTCGACTGGATGTTCCTCCAAAGTATTCTTCATCTTTGACATGTAATGTCCACAGCTCTGCTGCTTCCTAAATTCTTTTTCGGCACAGGGTGTCCTGCGTCGATCGAGTCGATGTCCCTTGAAGGTCTCTGTCGAGGGTGACGTATCGGATGTTATAAGAAGCACGCGCGGCACCCGTAGCCTCAGTTCTTGTTTTTTCCCTCCACAACGTGTGACATAACCACACACAGTGCCTCCTTGACTGCATATAGCCTTGTGGGAACGCAAGCTGCAATCGCATAGGAAATTCTTCAGAGGAGTAAGTTGAAATAACTTGTTCTTCGAATGGATTGTGTTCTCCAACATAATCCTTATCTTGAACAGACTCCCAAAGCAGAATCAGTGATTGGAGGAGGGAGAAGAATTTAGATAGACCCAATTAGATGGCAAAATAAAGCACTGCTTTACCAAAGGCCACATCTTGAGCATGTAAAGTATCCAGGGAGTAATGCTTGACAAAGCTGTTGATGGAAGACTAAGTTACAGCCTCTCAAATGTTCTTAACAGGAACTCCCTGTTGCAGGACTGGATGTAGCCACACCCCTTGTGGAGTGAGCTCGCAAACCCTCAGGAGGGTCCTTGCCAGCCAATCTGTAACATTAAGCAATGGTGAGGATAATCCACCTGGACAGGACTCTTTGGTAACAGCCTGTCCCAATCGGTGTCCAGTGTACCGCACCAAAAGTTAATCATCCACTCTGACCCTGGACATCCTAGAAATATAAAAGCTCAAAGCTCTCCTAGGGTCCAACCTATGGAGTCTCTCCTCTTCCTTACCAGGTTGAGGAGGATAGAAAGCAGGAAGTACCACCTTCTGGCTCAAATGAAAATCAGACACTACCGTAGGTAGGAAGGATGGACGTACCCACAGTACAACCCTATCCTTGTGGAACAAAGTAAAGGGTGGCTTAGATGACAGTGCCTGCAACTTGCTCACTCTGCGAAAAAATGTAACTGCAATCAACAAATCCTTCTTGAAGATCAATTTCAAAATACAAGAGTGCAAAGGCTCAAACAGAGCACCCATCAAGATTTTCAAGACTAAATTCAGACAAGGATGGGGAAGGCGACTGGTGACGCAACTTCCGGGAGTGCCTTGACGAGGACGATGAGTGGCAAGAACCACTCCTGGACCGAGATCCCCTGGACTCCTGGCAGGGAGAGTCACTCCTCGAGTCGGCTGAGGAAAGACTAGTAGTTTTTTTGGGATTTATGGGGTTTGGATACCCGACCTACCTGCAACTTCCAATTACGCTCCCGCAAGGCCTTGGCAGTCAACAACTGGCACTTCGAGCAGTCGTCCGTGCCGTGGCTCTCGCTCAGACACCTCATGCAGATACAGGCCTGGTCAGTGATGGACATCTTGGACTTACAGTCTCGCCACTTTTTGAAGCCAGACTGCGGGGTCGGCGGGGTAGTAGACTACATTATCGAAGTAGATAAGGAACAAGTTACTTATCTGTAACTGTTGTTCTCCAGTATAGGCCTGGCATGGATTCACATGCTCATGAATATTCCCCGTCAGGCTGGGAATCCTCGGTAAATAAAAAAAATCAGTATCCGTTTCGTTTCTGATCGGTCTTTCTTAGTAGTAACCAATCACTGATCTCTGGGTCACACTGCCCCCAGCCAATGACTGCCCTCTCCCTAAGCTCCGCCTCTGGCAGCCATCCTCAGATTTGGTAGCACGTAAAGTGACAGTAGGACCAAGTGAAGAGCCGAAGAGGGGTAGGAGGGAGGGTTAACATGTGAATCCATGCCAGACCCATGCTGGAGAACAACAGTTACAGGTAAGTACCTTGTTCCTTCTCCAGAATGGGGTCTGGCATGGATTCACATGCTCATGAATAAAATACATAGCAGTAAACACATGCACAACCACGGGATGTGGCAAAGGCTCAACATTAAGCATTACATCCAAAACTCAACATAAAGCAATTCTTACCTCCTCACCAGGCTCACCTTAGGTGAACAGGTGGCGCAGCACTGCTTGGCCGACCCTGGAGTCCCGATCGACGCAGTAGATTCTCGTGAAGGTGTGTGTCGACCTTACGTCGCAGCCCTGCAGATGTCGAGCAGGGGCACACCAGAAAGGAACGCTGTGGTAGCGGCGATCGCTCTGATCGAGTGGGCTCTCGGACGGCCGGGCAGCGGTCGCTTTGCCAACCAGTGACAGTGCAAGATGCAGCCGGAGAGCCATCTGGAAATGGAAGCTTTCGAGAGAGCCTTCCCTTGATTCACAGGTCAAAGTTTACAAACAGCTGTGATGTCTTCCGAAAACTCTTTGTGCGCTCCACTTAGAACTTCAGCGCTCTAGCTATGTCCAGTGGGTGCAGAGTCCTTTCAGCCGGCGACGAAGGAGATGGGAAGAAAACTGGCAACACCAAGGGTTCGTTGAGGTGGAAGTCCGACGGCACCTTGGGCATGAAGGAGGGGTGCGTCCTCAGCACCACCCTTGTGTCGTGAAACGTTAAGTGTCTGTCTTCCACGACAGAAACTTCAACGGTGCCGAATGCATAGGCTCAAATGGGGCCCCCATGAGCCTGGTCAGCACCACGTTGAGCTCCCATGCCGGGGCAGGGGCCTTCACCAGCGGGAATAATAGGAACAATCCTTTCATAAATTCCTTCACCAGTCGATGAGACCACAAAGACGCCCGTGCCATAGTTCTGGTGTATCGTGAGATGGCGGCCAGATGTATCTTGATGGAAGCGTGAGCTAGTCCAGCCTTGGCCAATGACAGTAGGTACGGCAATACTTGAGGGGCAGTAATGCGCAGAGGGTTAATCTTCTGTGCACGGCACCAGACAGAGAACCTCTTCCATTTATGTCCGTAGCACTTGAGGACGCCCTGGCCTTTGCAAGAACCTCTCTGCAGTCGGCCGGGATGTCATACCCACCAAACTCTAGCGCTGCAGGAGCCAGGACTGCAAGTTCAGCAACTCTGGGTTGTGGTGAAGAATTGCGCCTCCTTCTCTGGAGAGCTGATCTGCGTCCTTCGGCAGCTTGACTGGTGTGGCCGTTGACAAGTCCAGAAGGTCCAGGAACCAGATCTGTCTCGGCCACGCCGGTGCGACGAGGATAATCCTGCACCAGGGTCTCTTGAGCTGGTTGATGAGCCGGAGCAGCAACGGCAGCGGAGGGCACGCATAAAGAAATAGGCCGTCCCAGGGGAACGAGAAAGCATTGCCCATGCTCCTCGGCTGGGGGAACCTGCTGGCGAACCTCCGGCACTTGGAGTTTGTCGCCGTCGCGAAGAGATCGATCTGGGGTTCGCCCCATCGTCGGAAGAGTGGATCCACTTGATCCTGGCGTAGTTCCCACTCGTGGCACGAGCGCAGCTCTCTTCTGAGTGAGTCAGTGATGGTGTTTTTTTATTCCTGCCAGATGAAAAGGCACCAGAAACATCCCTTGGGCGACGGCCCAATGCCACAGATCCTGGGCTTCCTTGGACAGGGCAGGGGATCTCGTTCGGCCCTGCTTCCGGATGTAGAACATCGTGGTGGTGTTGTCGGTGAAGATCCTCACCACCTTGCCCTTTAGTGAAGGAAGAAAAGACCTGAGGGCCAAGAACACTGCGCGGAGCTCCAAGATGTTGATGTGGAATGACTTTTCCTCCGGGAGCCAAAGGCCTCTCGCGTGAAGATCTCCGGAGTGCGCTCCCCAACCTTCCAGGGAGGCACCCGTCGTCATCGTCACCTGGTGAGCTGGGGTCTGAAAGTCCGTGCCCGCCGACAGGAGAGCGGGTACCCCACCACCGGATCGCCTGACGGAACGTCTCGTTGAGGGATCCTGTCCACGAAGCTGCCCGTCGACTGGACCCAGCGGGCGTCGAGGAACTCTTGTAAGGGGCGTCTCCGAAGCCTGCAAAGGCGCACCAGATAAATGCAGGAGGACATCATCCCGAGGAGGGACTTGATAGATCTTACCCTGGCCATGTCCGTGGCCAGCAGACGCTGCACCTTGCCCAGAATGGTCCTAGTCCTTTCCTCCAACGGCGAGGCCAGCCGCGCCACTGTGTCGAGCTTGGCTCCCAGAAACAGGGCGACTTGCGACGGAACCAGGTGGGATTTTGGAAAGTTGATGGAGAATCCCAGGTCCATGAGCAGCTGGACGGACTTTGCAGTGTGCTCCAGGGCGAGCTCCCTTGTCCTTGCCCTGATGAGCCAGTCGTCCAGGTAGGGGTAGACGTGGATCCCCTGTAGGAACAGCCACGCCGCCACCGGTGCGAGGCACTTGGTGAACACCCTGGGTGCCGACTTCAATCCAAACGGGAGGGCCTTGAACTGGTAGTGCCGCCCTTGGACCACGAACCTGAGGAACTTTAGGACGGGGATGTGGAAGTACTCATCCTCCATGTCCAACGACGGCAGGAAATCGCCCTCCTCCAGCTGTCCCAGCATGTGCTGCAGGGTGACCATCCAGAACTTCTGTGCCTTGATGTACTTGTTCAGACGTCGCAGGTCCAGGATGGGGCGCCATCCTCCTGTCTTTTTTACGAGGAAGTACCTTGAGTAAACTCCGCAGCCCCGAAGCCTCTTTGGGACGAGTCGATGGCACCTTTGAGCATCGCCCTTACTTCCAACAGTAGTTGAAGGACGTGATTTTCCTTCCTGGCCACGGGTGGAACGCGACGGCACTTCTTCTGGAACTCGAGGGCGTGCCCTTGGGCCACGGCGTCCAGCACCCAACGGTCGGTGGAGATGGACTCCCACACGCTGACAAACCTCGCCAGCCGGCCTCCCACCGGGGTGCTTCGGTGGGGGCCCAACCCCGCGGTCGGTTCAATCTTGTTTGGAGACCGCCTTGCCTCCTTAACCTCCCCGTCGACGACGGGCACCACCTGACTTGCCGCGTCCCCTGTAGGCTTCCTGGGATGCGGATCTTGCCGCTTGGCGGTACGTGGAGGAGCCACTGCCGGATCCCTTGGAGGCACCTTGCCTGCCTCCGGAGCTCCGAAAGGACGGCCGCCGTTGTTGGAGCACTCCCAGTGCCCGGGCAGTGTCCGTGTCTGTCTTGATGGCCTGAAGGGACTCATCAACCGCCTTCCCAAACAGGCTGTTCCCGTCGAAGGGCATGTCCAAAACCTTGGTTTGTACGTCCTGGCGGAAATCCATCGCCTTGAGCCATACTCGTCGTCTCAGGCAAACACCGTTGCCCAACTGACGGAAACCGGTGTCTGCGATGTCCGTTGCACCGTGATGGCGTGGTCCGAAGCAATCTCACCTTCCTGTAAGATTTCAAGGGCCTCAGCCCTTTTGGCATCCGGAAGGAAGTCCAAAAAGGGGCGATTTTGAACCACAACTCCGTCGTAGCGGGCGTTGGCCGCCTTGATAGTCATTGCTGCAGATGAGATGACCCGTCGTCCCATCGTGTCCAGCTTCCTGCCCTCGCCGTCCGGCGGGGAAGTTGATGTCGAGGCTGATCCCCCCCCCCCCCAACCCCCCCAACTTTCTACTTTGCTGCCGCCGAGACGACCAAATACGGGGTAGGTTGCCGGCGCCGTGGCAGGGTTCTTGAGGAGGGCGAGCCCCTCATCCCAGATGTCATCAATAAGTGGTATGGCGAGGACCGTCTTCCTTTTAGCCTCGCGCCGTTGGTAAAGGAACCCTTCCTCCTCTTCTGGGCAGAGCTGGAAGAGCTCGGATGCCCTGGAAATCATGGCATGGAAGGATCCAATATCGTCAGGCGGGGACGCACGAGCAGGGGGCGATAGGGGACACGTCCCGTCGTCGCCTCCGTCGTCATCTGTACCTGTCGTAGCCGTGTCCGTGCCTGTATCATCCCCGTGGGTAGTAGACCGGGGGGTGTGGGGGGCAAAGCAGGCCACAGAGGTGGGAGAGGTGGCGTAGGATGCGTCCTCTTCTTATGCGGTGGACTTTTCGAAGGCCCCGGCTCCAGTTCCCCCATCGGGTCTGGCTCAGATACCTCCGTCGGGGGGAGGGGCAACCTTGCCCTCATCTCCGAGCATAAGGACTGAATCGCTGACAAAATGGCCGCCGAAGTGTCCTTCGGCACCGGAAATGACAGGCGCGAGGGCTCTTGAGGAACCTTGTCGGCGACACCGTCGCTCTTGTCATCCCCCTCGTCGGGATCCCTCCCGATGGGCTGGGCCTCTTCCACGACTTCGATGAGCTCTTCTTCAGAGGTCGTGTCCGTGTCCCCGATGGCCACTTGCCCCTCCCCCACCTTTTTCAACGAGGACTTCGTGGGGGTCTTCTCATTAGCCTGAAAGACTACTCCCTCCGCGGTGGCAGGGAGACTCTGGGTTCTGAGGTCGCCTCCACTGGCGTAGCCTCCACAGGCTGAGCCAGGGCCGCTGCGACATCCTCAATCGAGGACTCAGCAGGGTGAATTAAGGCCATCGTCACCTTCTGTACGCCTGGGGCCTTCACCTTGGGGGGAGGGTCCGAGCCTCGCTCCCCCTCTGCCTGAATCTTCGAGATCGACCGGGGCCTCTCCAGAAGCTTCGCCGGGTTCTCGGACTTCCTCTTACCCGAGCCAGAGCGTTGGCTTGTGGTTGATGGCGCCAGGGAGGATGCGTCCTGCCTGGCAGCCAAGGAGCCCGACCGTTCGGCGCTCCTGGTGCCCGCGGACTCGCAGTGCTTGGCCTTTTGTTGGGCCCCCGTCGCCGGGGCGCCCTCACAGGACATAGAAGACCGTTCGGACTTTTTCTTCTCGCCTGACGGGCTCTTCCCTTCCAGCCAGTTGGCGAGACGGAGGTGGGGATCCTTCATGGTCCGCTCCGACATGTTCCCACAAAACGCACAGTCCTTCTCCGTGTGCGTCTTGTCCTCATGGAGACAGTAGAGGCATAACAAATGCTCGTCCTTGAAAACATTCTGAAGCTGGCATCCAGGGCAGGTCCTGAACAGCTTCCCGGGCGTCTAGCTTCCTTTCTCCTGGGCCATGTCCGGGGTAGGCCTCGGAACTTCTGGAATCCTCCAAAAGCGTAACTCGACGGTGGAGTTTCAGGCTCTATTTAACCGAAAAATGAGAAAAATCTCCTGAAAAAGTGCAAAAACGCACCAAAATCTCGAGAGGTCCAGCACGAGGACTCCCAACACTTGAACGTGCAGTAAAAATCTGAGGATGGCTACCAGAGGCAGGGCTTAGTGAGAGGGCAGTCATTGGCTGGGGGCAGTGTGACCCAGAGATCAGCGATTTGTTACTACTAAGAAAGACAGATCAGAAACGAAACTGATACTGATATTTTTCTTTACCAAGGATTCCCAGCCTGACGGGGAATATTCATGAGCATGTGAATCTATGCCAGACCCCATGCTGGAGAACACAAGGTAGTCGAGTACTCGAAGCAAACACGTTTGCGGAAAAAACATAACTGAGGCTACGGGCGCCATGCGTGCTAGTTATAGCATCCATGAAGTCACCCTCAACAGAGGTCTTCGAGGGACATCGACCTAACGCAGGTCGCCCTCTGCCGAAAAATTTCCCAAACAGCACAGCTGTGGACCATTACATGTCAAAGATGAGGAATACATTGGAGGACACAATCCATTCGAAAGTATCCTTTTGGGATGACCCACAGACAACCTACACCCTCAAGTGACTTCAATAGTTAGGGTGCTGGGGACATTAATATATCACTGTTGCATCTAGACATTTTTTTAGGAGTTGCTCAAAGGAAAAGGTTATTAGAGCAAAACAAGAGATCACACACATTTTCTGAAGCAGGTACGTACTTTTTGTAACCCCAATGCAAAGTTATTTAACCCCTTCCTGGAAAGAAGACAACAATTAAGCAGAAGAGAAAGAATCATTCAGGGAGCCAGGACAGCCAAAGTTAAGTTAGCAAAAGTCAAGGTGAACTGAAGCACTTCTTGCAAGTAAAAGGCTTCCACAATGTTGTAGAAGAAGAAGAAATCAAAGTAGGGCCACAAGCTGATTAGGCTTGTGAGGTAAAGAAGCTGTTGGTAATGCTACAGATGCAACCAAGACAAGTCTCCAATGAGGACAATTGTAGTTCCACAACAAGAACAGTACTCGCAGACTGTAGAGTACCTTTAAGTGCAGCACATGGCTTCTGTTTCTGCGCAGCTCTACAGATCATAGTGTTCCTGTGCCTCAGTCATGGGGACAAGAGGGAGGACTTCTGGAGACTCCTGTACTGCAAACGGGACGGTTACCAACTGCAACCGTCAATCTTCAAACAAGTGGCACTTCAGTGTTTCAGCTTCTCTGTACGCTCACCTGATTCCCGCAGAGGCGCCGGTCTTGACTGGGTGAATGCCGTATCTTCAAAGGTGATGTGTAACACACGGTTGGCTCTTTGGGCTGGACCTCTGTGCACTGTATGTCTGACTCGAAGAGTAAGATGTCTGCAGATAGAAAATATGGGATTAATGAACTGGGGTTATTGGGTGCCTCTCTCCTCTTCCCTTTCTCTTCTCCTGTAGAACCCCAAAGGTTAACGCCCTCACCTTAGGTAAGTGAACGCCGAGCTCTCCATCTGCCTCGGGGCAGGGTGCCGTAACCAGTTTCTTCACTGGATAAGGGTGCAGGCCTCTTGACCTCAGAGGACTGCTGTCCGTCGTTAACTGCACGAACTGTAAGTTCTGGGCACTTCAAATGTCTTAAAAGTCTTTTGTAATAATATCTCTTGTTTTGCAGGGTTCCGGCGATGGCGGATGGCGGGCTGATGAGAGTTGAGGATCGAACCCGCGTGAGGAAAAGAAGCGCCTGGAAGCACGTAAGTAAGCGCTTGTAGCCTGCTTCACGATGCGCACTAACTGCCCCTTTTATCTTGCAGGTACAAGTTCGGAGCTTTAGAGAAGCTGAAGGGTGCTGGAATACCCACTGGATTCGGCGTGGGAAGGAGTAATGGCACGTGAGTAATAAAGTTGCCCAATGTCTTTAAACGCACCTTCTTTTGTCTTTCAGATGCGGGATGCAGCGCCGAAGGCCTCCGGAGCGTGCGAAGAGCTGGTAAGCTTTTGTCTTTCAGATGCCGGAATGCAGTGCGAAGACCTCCGGAGCATGCGAAGAGTAGGTAAGCCTTTGTCTTTCAGATGCCGGAATGCAGCGCGAGGCGTTGGTGACAGCCGATGGACCAGGTAAGAGATGCGCTGCCACTGAAGACCGTAGTGCTAACCTGTTCTTTCTTTGTCTTTACAGGTGCTGCTGAAGACTGGATTCCAGGATGGTAAGCCTTTGTTCCCTTAGGCCCAGAAGCAGAAGACACGATGAGCGTTCTACTGCAGAGAATGCAGAATAACGCAAAGCAAGATTCATCCATCGGGTGTGGTTTAAATAGCCTCCTGTAGTGCTTAGGTGTCTCCTTCCACAGCCACGCCTAGGTAAGAAAAGAGTTCCTGCTTTCCAGAAGAGTTCCAGTGTTCTGAACCTAGGGAGTGGCTCCTGCCCCACCCAACAGGAAAAGTAGTCCCAAACAGAAGAGGATCAGGGGTTCAACTGGCAGGTAAGTAAGCAGCATGGTCTGCTGCAGGTAAGTCCACCCAAGCATTATGAGCCCGGCGCTTCCAGCGCTGGGACTGGGCATCTTTATGAGCCTGGTGCCACAGGCGCCAGGACAGGGTCCAAAAGGTCCCAATTGGGACGGTCTGGCACTCGGAACCGGGGTTATGGGTCTGCTTCCAAGGGAGTCGGGCAAGTCCTGATCTTTTGGAAGCAGAGATCATGACATTCTCAAGTCTACCATAAATCGCAGCACTGCTGTTTCTGGCTGTCGAGATGGGCTTTCCTTGCATCTGGGGTCGAGCACTTTGTTGAGGTGGCTCAGGCTCGGTCAGTCCTGCTTCCTGGGAATCCGGAGGATCTTCCTCGAGCTCTTCGCCACCTTAAAAGCAACGCACATGATCTGGTGTTCCTCTCCCTGGCTGTTTGGTTCCAGCAGTAACTGCAGTGGAATTTAAACCAGCTACGAGAGGATTTCCAGGTGGTTTACTTTGGAGTGGATTGGTCCCACCAACACAAAAGGGAGACGTCGTCCTTGCAGGGACTTCTGTCAATAAGAATTTGGGGTTTCAGCACAGCAGCAGGACTTCACTGGGCAAACCAATGGTCCAGGAGTTGCAGCAGGCGTCCTCTTCAAGTTCTTCTTCGGTTGCTTCGTTCCAGTGGTCGACTCCGCTATCGTCTTTGCCGGACAGCCAGCCGGCCAATCACCTAAGAGTGCATTCCTGCCTCCTAGGAGACTAAGCACAGGGAGCTCTGGGCACCTCCTTCGCTTCCTGCCCCCACCAGACACCCTGGCACCAGAGACGGGCTTCACTCTTGAATCCCGCCAAAGGCAAAATTAACAAAAGGGACCAAACCTGGTTTGGCATGCAGAGTAAATCTCAAGAAGCACCGTTCCACAAAGAAATGGTAAAAAAAAGAACACCCGGCCCATTTTGACAAAAATGGCAACCTTGGGTGCTTTACTGCAGCTGTAAACGCAGCCCACGATAAATGCACACCACTGTAGTTAAAAGTAAACCACTGCCACCAGCCATTCATCGAGGAAAAAATTGTTACATGAGAAGCGAGACAAAGGGGATACTAAGTAACCCCTGCAGCGCCCTATTTTAAGATTTTGTGCTGGATCTAGGAAGTTACATGTGTAAGTAGTCAATTTCACTTCACTGCTCTTGGAAACAGTAGTTGGGGCATGGTTGGAGCCCTCCCTCGAACTGGCTCCTGAAAATCACCTTCCCCTTCTGAGAATGGTCGGACCTGCCGCTCTGGAGCTGGGTGTTGCCCCCGCGTGAAGAGGAGAAGCAATGAGTATGTAGTGGGGGTATCCTGACTTCCCCCAGCCCTTTCTTGCCAGAATACGGTGGGCAAGCACTTTCCCATAGACGCTCACCTGTAATTTTGTGATGAACAGCTATCCGTCCTGCTTTCCTTAGCAGGGGCGCGTAGAATGGACCAAGTTACTTCACTGGTCCGTGGGGGTGTTGATCCAGACCAGCTGCGACCAATCCACGTACAAGTTAATTCTTTGGTATGATTATAGTTTGTTTGATCAAAGTGTTTGTATTCCGTTTTAAAAGTAATTCTTGCAATGTCTCATTCCATTTCGATAGGTGCGGGAAGAGAATCTGGATCGAAGAGAATTCTGGAGACCTTAGAGGCTGATGGAGTTCCAACAGTGACAGGTAAAATGGTCTTTATAAGGGAGCTTTAGTTTCTTGATTTAGGCAGCCATGCAAATGCATACGAGTCCTAACCTGTTTGTTCTTGTTTCCTCATAGATGTCGGCCACCGACGAAAAATGCTGTCCGGTTCCTCAACGAGGATTGCAGGAGGAAGTCTTTGACTCCGATAGTGATGGAATGGAGGCAAGAGGAGTCCGGCACAGGCCGGGACGAGTTGCAGGTGAGAGGCGCGCTCCGCCGTGTAGTGACTGGAGTGCTCAGCGGTGTAGCGGCTGGCAACAGGTAAGATGTGCTGCGCTCAGCAATGTGGAGGCTGGTAAGAGGCAGGATGCGCGTCCGGAGATGAAGCGGCTGTCAGGAGGTAAGACGCGTCTGCAGCGATGGAGTAGCTGGAGTGAAGGCGCTCGCAGAGATGGGCGGAAGACTGTAGGTAAGAAGCGTTCTCGGAAGAATCTTCAGGATGAGGCCGAGAACATCCTGAGAGGCACCGGTGAGTACAGCGGAGAGCATTACACAGCTTGGAAACAGAATAACGCAAAGCGAAGGACACGTGGATGGGCTGGCCTTATATAGGCTGGTTCAGGCCCCCCCCCCCATTACCTCCGCCTACCAACCCCACCTTGCCCTTCTTTGGGCCTGTAGCACGTGCCTTCCAGTTCTGATCCATGTCCACGACCAGCCCAGCTGCACACTCCCTGGGCCTAGAGTGTGGTGGCCCCATGACTGGTGGCCATGACAGCCACTTCACTGAAGGTGCTGTGTGACATAATGTAAAAGATGCCTATTGAGTTTGTCATACTCCACAACCAAAAGAAACGCAGGTCAAAATCTCATTATGACACATGAGTGGGAAGGGTCTCACTCTCTCCAGGTTAGAAATTCAAGTCCTCAAAATCAAGCAAAGTTGCTGGGGGTCTCCCAGGTAGAGAGGAATTAGCACATTTCTGAGAATTCACCTCAACACCCCAAATTCATCGCCGAGGTTTCTGCAGCCTGTGCCCCTACAGGAAGGCTCCCCTTGAGCTCCTGTGCCTTTGAAACAAACTAACTGGTTACTTAACTGTGCTCAGAAGATAGTGATCAGAACTTGTGCTTTCCATTCGACTGTGGCATTGCAGGTTCCCCGAAAGACCATCTTCATCCTACTGGCTTGGGCATTGCTTGTGACTCCACATCCTGAACTGTCAACTAATTTCTAATTAGGAAACAGACTGCCTAAGTGTTAGGCAAAGTGTGTATGTAGTTCCCTTTGGGACCACTACACCCAACTATGACTACAGGTGTAGCAAAACCAACCTTTGGTATATGTCTGTACTACACAGTTTTTGGTAGCGGAGCTGAGCAGCTACGCTCATCTGAAGAGGGAATTTGAGCTGTAATGATGTTACACAGAGGTCTACAATCACAGGTGTTCAAATAAACTCTTACACTCAAGGTTTCCTTGTTAGTTAAATTAATAAATATTTGTCAGTTAAAAAACATTCATAAGGAGGCGGCAATATCATCACACACAAATATACATCAGTACTGTACACTCCAGGTTTCTGAGGCATTCAGAATACTTTGAAGGAGGAGCCAAAAGGCATAGGTTATCAGAACATAGAAAGAATACAATTATTTCTTAGGCAGTGCAGATATTTTGAGTTCACCAGAACAGTCAATTGAATAGGCTAGGCTAAAGTCAATGAGCTAAAGTATTGGATAGGATAAAGCAATTCGGGTAGATAAACTAAAAAGTCTCTGCCAAAGTTCTCAGGAATAGTTTGTAAAAAGAAGAATCATATGTTGGGTCACAAGCTGATTAGGCCTGTGAGTTGGGAAAGTTCCAAGCACTTTCACCGCGAGAGGCAAGCACTCTGTCTGGTTTTACAGTACCTATAAACATTAAGAAAAAGATGCAGCTGGTGACCTCTATTCCTGGCAGTTCCTGCAGATCTCGCTGTTCCTGTGCCTCAGTCGCGGGGACAAGAGGGGGGACGTCAGGGGACTCCTGCACTACACTGGAACTGGTCACAAAGCTGGCAACTAGCAAAACTTAAATTCCGGTAGCTGTAGTCAAGCACACTAGCTGGTGTCCCTCTCCCTGGTTATCGGTTTCCTGCAGCACTGCAAATACAACCGGCTCTGAGAATGGTATCCAGGTGGCTTAGTGTCGAGTTGATTGGTCCCACAAACTGAAGGGGAGAAGTCGTCCTTGCAGGGCCTTTGTCGAGATGAATTTAGCAATTCGGACCTGCAGCAGGGCTTCAACATGCAAACCAACGGTCCAGGAGTTGCAGCAGCCGTCCTCGTCAAGCTCCTCTTCGGTTCTTTAGTACCAGTGGTCGACTGTCTTCCAAGCCAAGAGACTTGCCTTTTATTCAGTTTGCTCCCATTCATTCCAGTCTAGCTGTCACTCACCCAGCAGGATAGCTGTCCTTGCCAGACAGTCAGCCAGCCAATCGCCACAGAGTGCATTTACCTCTCCTAGGAGACTAAGCACAGGGAGTTTCGGGCACCTCCCTCACTTCCAGCCCACCCCAGACACTCTGGCACCAGAGGTGGTCTTCACTTCTGGAGGCTGCCAAAGGCGAATGAACAAAGGACCCAAACCTGGTTTGGCACGCAGAGTAAAACCCTAGAAGGACCTTTACACAAAGAAATACATGGTTCCCGCGATTTAACGCTACCGTTGTTCGCGGTCGGGAAAAATCATGATAGCTCGTTGTAAAACCACTGCCACTAGCCATTCTGAGAGGAAAGGGTAGCATTTGACTGCTACATGAGTATCTAGACACAGGGGATACTAAGTAACCCCTCCAGCACTCTATTGTAAAATAGGGTGTGCTGGGTCTACGAATTTAAAAAGACTAGTAAAGTCAGTTTCACTTTACTTGCTCTGGGAAACCGTAGTTTATCCCACAGAAGGTATTTAAACCTTGGGGAAGCCTGAAAAGGTTTCCCTGTGACACTGCACTGAGGGTGCTGTGTGACACAAATGAAAAGACGATGCCTATGGAGTTGTTGTGTGCCTTGTCATATATAAAATCATTTTTGATATAATTGTTTCCTTGGATCGATGCATGTTCGGAGTTCTTTGTACTGATTTACAGCACACATTCCTCATACTAAGAAGCCTGGCTGCTCTGCCACTCTACCAGGCCTAGATTAGAAGTTAGGACCCTGAAATCAAGAGAGAAGTCTTATAAAGTCTAACCCCAGTTGGACTTTAGAGAAATGTACCAAACAACTAGGTACCCCCTTAGCAGTCCACATAAGGTGTTGAGTGCTTTTTTTTTAATGGGATAAAGTATTGGTTAGGATACAAAGTATCCCTCTATCCTTAAGAACAGTAGTTGTTAAGGATAGTGAAATCATCTCAAATGAGAACCCAAGGGGTTCCCAGCAACACTGCATGTAGAGTGCTGTGTGCTGCAAAAGTTAGAAAGGTTCATTTAAAGGGATATGGAGACTCCATAGTAAAGGTAACACACAAAACAGAGTTCCAAAGCGAGAGCAAATAAAAATCAATGAGGGGGGAAAAATGCTCCCCTCATTCAGGATAGAAAGAAAAAGGTACAGAAGTCCAGCAAAATGTGCGGGGGAGGGGGTGGTCTTACTAGGAGAAGGGAGTAAATAAAACTATGATAAACCTCCCCGACAGTTACAGTGGGTTCAAATCCTTGAACATTTTAATGGTACCTCCTTTTCTTGGGCATCTGGTTTGTTTTTTCAGTGGATGGTTCTGTAAAAACGACATGAATGAGGACACTTTATTCATAGTAACATCAAATCTTTGTTTTGTCCATTCCACTGATGAACTGTAGGGTGAGCCCTGAGGTGAAAAAGCAACCTCTACCCCTACTTGTTCTTGAGTCTGTTGAGTGTCAGATACAGAACAGCTAGCTTGGATGCATGTGGACTGCTACCCCCCGCCCCTTCCCTCTGACATGCACCAAAATGGGCATTTTTGGCACATGCAAATTTGGTTTATTTGCATTATCCTTGCTGAGAAGGTCTGCATGGATTTAGCCTTTTTAACTTACATCGAGAAAAGCAATGGATGCAAAGGTTTGTTGTTCGACTAACCCCGGTAGGCGTTGAGGTAGCCCGTTCCGCCAAGGACTCCAAAACTTGTGGCTAAAGTAAGGAAAAGGTTCTTCAGGGAGAAAGATGTATTGCTCTTTCAACGTGCTTCAATTTGCTTGGCTCCCCTTCGGAATGCAACAAAGTGTTACTTTGGACTGGTTTAATTTATTTGGCATTGTAGGCAGGGCAGGCTTCCATAAGCAGGTGGCGCCTTCCAGTCGGACCTGGAAATTGCCCTTGCAAATCTTCAGTTTCACAATCTGAAATCTCTTCTGCTTCGGATTCAAAGCGGGGGTGGTCGCGTTGTGGCTCTGTACCCGCGGTGTGTTCCCTAGATGCCTCAACTTGCATCGCGAAAGGCGCCCAGGGTTTCAAAGGCTGATCTTGCAGTGTTTCAGACTTAAAAAGCTTAAACTACCAGCATTTGTCTTTCTGGTGATCGATTGGACAATGGTTAGACTACATTTGTGTCTTTTCCCCAGAAACTTGTTACATGTGGAACAGAATTTAAATAGGGTAATTCTACATTTCGAAAGACAGCAAGATTATTATTACTGGAATAATGTAAGACAATCTCCAGAAGTAAAAAAATTCCACTCAACATCCCATCGAAAATAAATCATGTAATACTCTGCACCAACCACTAAATGTTGGACTACGCAACGCATGCGATTCTAAGCAGATCCACAAGCCTCAGAAATATTGGAGTGTTGTACAATATCACCCATTTCAATTTTTGTGTGCGTGTTTAAGGCCTAGAATACTGAATTTGTATACCTTCCTATCGGTTAGGTAAGAATTGGTGCAGTCACACTGTGAGACTACACAACACTTATCTCCTTGGTATTAGGTAATCCACATTTTGGTATAGGTCTGTACTACACAAGTTGGTAGTGTGACTGAGCAGCCAGGCCTATCTCAAGAGGGGAAAATGAAATTGTTATTTGCACTTGTAGTGCGCCAACAGCCCGCATGAATCAGGGTGCAATAAGAGAAAGAACAGAAAATGGCAATCGCAGAGAGCTCCCAGAAAATAATCAACCAAAGACCATGATCTTAACTCTCTTCCATGTGAGCTGTAGAGCTGTACAAATGAAATCCGTAAATACAAGTAGCCAAGTAACACTTGCGCTCAAGGTTTGTTATAAATGCACATTTTAAAATAAGCGTTCTTTAAAAGGGCAATTCATGTAACAATCAAAATATACTTTTCAGAATCAGAACACGTTAGTGGATAATCTTTGTATATGCTTCTTACACAATTCCTACACCCTGAGGTGACTTCCGTCACAAGGACAATAATAGGATTTATATATCACACTAGTTCTATTTTGCAGATTGGGGATGCAGAAAGGAAAGGTTGAAGGAAGCATATATGCAAGGACACATCTACCAATGAAATCTAGGCTAGCCTTTCCCTGCAGTAACAGTTTAAAACAAGCTGTGGGCTGCATTGACCCACTGAACAGAATTTATCCAAAACCAAGCTGCGCTTCAACAGAAACAGCGAAATGGTTGCGCTGGTTCCAGTGAGCACCATTGCCTCAAAACTGCGTTTTGCAGCAACAAAAAGATGCCTGCACCATCTTTCCAAGAACATAGTGGGCAGGATGCAACAAGGGGACACACCAAGGGAGCTTGCCAGTGAGTTTTTACATATACATAAGAAAGTGAAAAAGCAGCACCGTTTTGCTGCTAGACCAAAGTCCCCATTAAAAAGGAAACTTTTTCACCTTTACAAAAATGCTGTTCTGACGCTATTGCCATCTGTTCTTCCTTAAACCACTGTGATTAATAAGGCCCCGACCATGCCCATTCATATCCCCAGTGTGCTTCAGCAAAACCAAGCATGACCCCTGAATGGCAGGCCCTGTCAAAGCAACTCTGAGAAAAATCAACAAGGAGCTTCACTTTTCCCGCACGGGAAAGCGTGTTAATTTTATCATAAAGTATCAAAGCTCAGTGGTTCAAAGGAACTCTAGCTATCTGAGCCATGTCGGTTTCAATGCATCTGTGCTTCAGCCAATACCCCTGCATTCAAGAAAATAACTATAGCTGCAACACAGTGTGGGCATCTGAGGGGGATGCAAAACCGAAATTAAAATTAAATGCCTGCTTTTCACCACACGTGTATAAAAATGGGTTCTGCAAACTGAAGGAGAAAAATGCCTGTTTAAAAGTAAACTGTTAAATGAAGACTTGCCTTATTTAGCAAAGTGAAGGGGCTTTGTTGCTGGTGATAATACACACATGGGCTATTTCATTCCACAGTTTGTTTTACCTCAGGACCCCAAATAAGAAAATAAAAGGTTTTGAACCACCTGGGCTGGAGTCTGCAAACTCTAAAAAAAAAAAACACGGGTTATTCCAGATGGCATAGCCAAGGCTTCCCCGATTGGAAGGGAACCACCATAAAAACTCTCAGCAGAGACTAACATCCCAATGATATTTACTAGGTTGGAAAGAATCTACCTGGGCTGAAACCCCAGACAATGGAGCTCCCATTTAAAGGAAGTGTGATGTGGGGGAAGGGGCAATAAACCTGCAATTACGCTGAAACCTCCACCTTTCTCTGAAGGAAGACAGTTGGGGCAGCTGAAGAAAAAAAAATGGTCCAGTGACAGACTATTGCCATTTGCTTCCAGAGACCATTTCATAAATAAACTTTAAAGAATTCTATCTCTGGAGCAAGGCTTTGTAAAAATGCAAAAATATTAGTTTAAATTTGATTTTATGAGCTTTCATTGAAGACATGGTAGAATTCATTGACACCTTGGGAATAAAAATGGCAATGTATTGCGGATTACAAGAAAAGCATCCATGTTGCCAATGCAAATTTTTATACTTGCATCCCTTATGATCATCCACACATGTGTATAAAGTTACGTAATTTTAGGCCGAAACTTTCATACTCAAAATTACTATTAAGTATTAAATGGACAAAACAATGTCTCGGATTTGACTGCTATGCTCTACATAAAATATGTAAACTGATTATGTAATTTATTAAGGTGCTGAAAATGTACAAATATGTACATTCTGTTATGACTGATTTTTGGCAAAAAAAGGTCTGTGGGAAGTCTTTTTACACCATAAAATGCAACCTCCTAAACTGAGTTAGATCTTCGGGGAGGCAGCCAACATTGATTGTCCAATCCAGTTGCTTAGAGGCGTGTTTAGTTAAGGCTGGCCAGCAATATAGTCCAATAAGAGTCCCTGACAAGACTCTAGACAAACTCTTCCAGGAGTTCATGTGCTGCGTTCCTGATCTGCTCCATACAGATTCCAGATCCCAACAACAAGGCCAAAGCATTGTTGACCCTACAGCAGGGCCCACTGCAAAACCCAAGCATTGCCTATCCTATTCCCTGCAAGGCCTCAATTCTGAAAACCCACTAATCTCCCACTAAAAATGGGAAGCTGTGGTATTCTTTTGGGAAGCATCCTGAATCAGACTGGCTTGCTGCTCACTAACTGCATGGCCGCTGCAATCCAGCGGTCCTTTAGTATCCAGTGACCACAATTGCCATTCCGCTGCCCTTGCCATCCGGTGACCAGAACGGCCCAGCTGTTTTCTTTTGCCAGGCACGCAGCCGTGTGGTGACCAGAACCTGTTGACGGTCCAAAAATCCCAAAGTTAAAAGTGGACTGAGTATAATCCCTACCCCATAGAAACCCATAACCTATTTTGTTGTCTTGCATTTGTCCTTATCCCACTCTCTAAGCCATCCTGATAACTTGTTAAAAACTGTTAGAATTATCTGTGCAACCTGCCCGTGACTTCATAAAGTGCTAGCGCCAACTCTTTTCCATTTTGTTTTGTGTAATCCTAAACCCTTAGTCCTATTTCGAGTGATTGGACTGGTTTCCGTCAGGGTTGGGTGCTGGGGTGACAGGGTTGAATTAGCGAATCAACCTTGGATCTTACTGTGTCCATCTTTGGTGGTCCAGTCTGAATACTCTATAGTTTATTAGAGCAAAACTGTTCTTGTCACAACTGATTTCCTTTCCCATTTCACGGCTTAATTTTGCTCAAAGCACACCTTTTCATATCTTCCATATAACTCAATTCACCAGCTAGAGACCTGTTTTCACCTCTCTGTTGTACCTGTGATATACATCTATCCCCCAGCCCAAAGAAAACGGGAGATTAAGAAAATGCAACTTTTACACGTGTCATTTGGCTGCACCATGTTTTAAATTTTCTATTTATTTCCGAATTATATGCTCTCGGTAATCCATTGCTTGTGATGGTTAGTTTCTAGGCATTGTTTTTGTGAGAAATTGCATTTACCTTAAAGTTTTAACCACACATTATTTGTGCCTTTCCGAGTGTCATTTCATAACATTGCAAGGGGTTTAAAATCCGATTTCCACTCTTATTTGGTGAGGGAAGGTCAGATTTGGATTCCGGTTTCTGCCCCTTATTCTCGATTACCTGCTATGTCTTTCTATCCATTCAGAATTCAATTATTTGTGGCTTGAGGGAACATTGCAGGGGGAAATCCTAACTTGGGTGCTATCCTTCCTAAATCAAAAAGTGTTCCTATTCCCTTGTGTGTTGTATATGTTCCACTAGAAGGTTAAACCAAGTAGTGCATTGCTTACATTCTTATTGTAATTATCACCCCGTTGCTGATTGCTGCCCCATATTAAATCGTATGTTTTATTTTGAATTTTGAAATAAGTAAATATTGCATTTTACCAACCAGCCTGGTTCATGGTCCATTGTGACCCAAGGTATTTGGAAAGGGGTTGTGATACGAGTTGTGTACCATCTTAAATTGAATCTGTATAAGATGAGGAGAAAAGCATCTCAGTTGTGCGCTACATACTAGGCCGAGACCAAGGTGTGTGTCGCCTGATTGAAATCCTTAACAAAGCTACCACTTATGAGGAACAAACAATGTCAATGGGCTAGAAGAGTCTGTAGTGAGCCAGGACAGCCAAAATCAATTGAAGCACAGTTTACGGAGCTGAGGCACTTCTTAGAATTAAAGTCTTGCACATAGAAACATTTCTTGCAGGGTCAAAAGCTGTTAAGCCTGTGCAAAGAGTTGGAAACGACTCTGACGGTAAGCCACTGCAATTCCCAACTGTGAAGAGCACAGCTAAACGGCAATGAGGTAAGTATGCCAAGTCTAAACAGTATCTCTGGTTTGAAGAAGAGTGGTCCAGTTGGATTCTGTCTTGCTACAGCGGTGCAGACCTGGTGTTCCTGAGCCTCAGTCGTGGGGACAAGACGGAGAATGTCTGGAGGGCTCCTGCAGCGGTACTTGGGAGGTCGTCAGCAGCTAGGGGCTCTTTTCGGTTCTGGGACGAATTGTGGTTTCAGTGCTTAGTAAACAGCACTGGAGCGGATCTCTGATACCGGTTGGGCTTCCTTCACTCCAGGGGTCCTGCACTTTGGCGAGGGGACTCAAGCTCTGGTCGTCCTGTTTCTGGAGGGTCCTTAGGAGACTCCTGGAGCTTATAGCCGGATTGCAGACGTTGCACTCTATGGATTTCTTGACCCCTGGCACTCTGTTGTTGCAGCAGCAAAGTAGTACAGCCCGTCGGGGAGGATGTTCCAATGGAGTTCGTCTCGGGGTTAGTTGGTCCCACTAACCCAAGGGGAGAAGTCATCCCTTCCGGAGCTTCTCTGTCAAATTAAAAAGGAGTTTCACCACAGCAGCATGGTTTCACCAGGCACTTCAAAGGTCCAGGAAGATGCAGCAAGCTTTGTTCACGGTTTCTTTGTCGGGTATTCCTCTCAGTGGTCGACTCTGCCGCTAGCCCCAAAACCCTAGCCTTTAAAGTAGATTTCTCCCATTCAAGCACAGCCTAGGCTGTCACACAGCAGGGTGGATGTTTTGAAATGACAGCCAGCCAATCAGGACTGGTTTCATTCAGGCATTCCTAGGGACAAAGGACAGGGGAGTTTTGGGAACCTCTCACACATCCTACCTTTCCAGACACAATGGAGCCAGAGGCAGGCTTCAGCGCTGAAGCATCCAAAGGCAAAACGAACAAAGAGCTAAAATCTGCCTCGACGCACAGAGTAAAACCCAAGAAAGACATTGCAAAAAGAAAATCGCGAAAAAAACCGACCGGGCCATTTTTATGAAATCATCACCAATGGGTGAAGTACTGCAGCTGAGTGTTCAGCCTGTGGTAGCAAAGCACAATGGTAGAAAACAAACCAATGTCACCAGCCATTTAAATTAGGCAGGGTAACATAAAATGTTTTACATGAGAATGTAGATTAAGGGGCTACTAGGTAACCCCCCCTCCCTCTCCGACGAGCACTCTACATAAGATGGCGTGTGCTGGACCTGCAAAAAGAAAGGGCAAGTAAAGTCAATTTCACTTCACTGTTCTTGAAAAGAGAAGTTCACACAAGAAAAGGTATTTAAACCTTATGAGAAATCTAAAGGATTTCTCTGTGACACTACACTGAAGATGCTGTGTGACACCATACAAAAAGTAGATGCCTATGAAGTTTGTCAGACTCCAAAAACGGTGGAAACAATCCAAATCAGGTCAAAACCCAAGAGGGGAGAAAAAGGTCTCACTTACTTCAGGGTTAAAATAAAAATAAAAGTCCTAAAGTCCAGCTAAAGAGCTGGGGGCCTCTAAGGTTGAAGGGAATTAGCACAGAAGAACAAGTTACTTACCCCTGGTAACGTTCTTTCGACTGGATGTTCCTCCCACGTATTCCTCATCTGATATTTGTATCGTCTGCTTGGCTGATAGGGAAAAAACTAAATTCCACACCAGAGGGCGATGTGCTCGATGTCGTGGCGTCGAGGTCCCTCGAGGTCTGCCGTAGGGTGTCAACGTCATCAGCAATACAAATAGCTCGAGCTGCGCCCGTTGGCTACAGTTCTGTTTTTTTGTTCCCATCAATTGAGTGATTGACTAGGCGCACCCAAAGACTGCAGCTCTCAGAAAACACGGAGTATAAAGCACTTAATTGTATGGCGGGGTAGGCTGGGAGGGGCGATGAGGAATACGTGGGAGGAACATCCAGTCGAAAGAACATTACAAGGGGCAAGTATCTTGTTCTTCAAATGCATTGTGTCCTCCCACGTATTCCTCATCTTTGATAGACTCCCAAAGCAGTGTCAATTTTGAAGAGGGTGCACCAATTAATTTAATCATGGACTGTATAAAGAACTGCCTTTGCAAAATGACCTCCTTGAGGTGACGTCGAGTCCAAACAGTAATGCTTTACGAACGTATGCATAGACTACCAGGTGGCCGCTGCACAGATATCGTTTCTCGGGACACCCCTTTGCAGAGCCGCAGAAGTTGCCATGCCCCTAGTGGAATGGTCCCTTAGCCCATCTGGTGGATCTTTACCTGCCAATCTATAATATTCTCCCATTGCTAAAATTATCCATCTGGATACAGTCTGTTTACTGCCAGGCCCAATTTGTGGCCAATGAACAGTAGGTCAATTTATCGAAATTTAGCAACTCTTGACATAAAAGCTTAGAGGTCTTTTTAGGTCTAGCCTGTGAAGCCTTTCTTCCTCCTTTCCTGCATGAGGGGGGAGGATAAAAAGTTGGCAGTGTTATCTTTTGAGACAAATGAAAATCAGAGACCTTAGGAAGGAATGATGGATTGAATTTAAGGATATCCTTATGGAAAACAGTTAAGGAGGCTTACAAGAAAGAGCCTGCAACTCACTCACCCTGCGGGCTGTGGTTCGAGGCACCAGGAGAGTTTTTAATGTAAGGAGCCATAGAGGACATGAATGTAATGGCTCGAATGGAATGCATGTCAGAAATTTTAATACCAAATTTAAGTATTAAATGGGCACATGAAAAGGGACTAGAGGGTAAATGTTAGTGAGATCCTATAGAAAATCCACAATCAATGGTACCTTGAAATAAGAGACCTCTTCAGAGGAACGCTTAAAAATGGAAAAGGCAGCCAGCTATCTTTTTATCGTTCCAATCTGGAGCCCCAAACGGGCTAAATGCAACAGGAAATAAAGCACTGTAGGTGTGCCACATTGGAATGGATCCAAACTCTTACCTTTGCACCAGTTACTGAACTTATTCCATATTCCAACGACACCGGTACAAGGATTTGGTTGCTGGCCTTCTGGCCGAAAGCAAGATCTCCATTACGTCATCTGGGAGGTCCCAAGCCTTATACCTCAGGCTCTCGGAAACCATGCGAGAAGGCAGAGTGTCTTGACCTCTGGATGAAGAACCCAACCTTCCTCTTGCGAGAGAAGATCCTCTCTTTTTGGAAGACGTATTGGAGGGCAGATGGACAGGTCCAGAAGGTCTGGGTACCATGTGTGATGCTGGAAATGCATTAGAGGGACAGGGCCTCCCTGTCCTTGTTCTGTAGTCCTTTTCATGTGTTTTCTGTATTGTTTCCTGCACAGGAGTCCATGTGGAACTCCTGGCAGTGCAGCTCTTCCACTTTTTGGTTTGGTGTACAGACCCTTGGGACACCCATGGGTAGGGGTACATCCCTGTACCCCTAGTGTATGTTTTTGGGCACCTGTGTGTGGCCCACAGAGCAGGGTATGGGCTGGTGGCAGCTCCATGCTGAATTTGACAGGTGCTCCAAGTATCCTCCATTTTGGGATACCCAGGCCCTGCCATTGGAATCAGTTGATACCGGATAGAAGACAAGATGGCCCCTGTGGCCTCTTGCTTTCTATTGCCCGTTACCTTTTTTTTCCCCCAAAGTCATGGGTAGCCCCGACTCTATCCATTCCCCCCGACTGGCTGTTGGGTGGACGTTGCATATATGGCTGGAGCCTTCCCACCGACTGTATGATGTGGGTGCACCCTGTGGGTGGGACCTGGGTGAATGGAGTGTGTGACCAATATGCACTTCATGTTCTAGGTGTCTGATTTCTGGTTTGCAATACAATGACTGAGACAGCCCTGCCGAAACTGGTATGAATGCAGTGTGGAGTGCTGAATGGCTGGGTACTTGTCCCAATACACATTCCTTATTTTGAGTGTCTGAGAGGGAGGAGAATGACCTGAATGCACAGTGAGCCTGACTGGCTGCCCTTGTGAGTGATTGGTTGTCTGAGTGTGACCCATCAGAGTGAATGAGAGAACAGCATATATGGGGGCCTCTCAATGCTAGAAATTGTTCTGAAGTTGAAACTGATACTTGATCTCGAAGCCGAGCCTGAAGAATAAGGTTGACCACTCTTACCTTAACTGCAATCCAAAAGCTGCCGTGCCATCGAAACTGATCCAAGAGAGGACCTGGCTAGGAGACCTCTTCCCAAGCTACGAGGGACCATCGTGCACCGCTAACCTTCGCCGAATCGCCCTGTACGTCAGCCTTCGAAAGACTCAACTGGAGACAGGGACCGCTGAGGAGAATGACGAGAAGCACCGAACAGCCATCCGTCGTCAACCAGGGATTGCAGGTCTGCTATAACCGCCGGAGGCCCGTTGAAGCTGTGTTGCCCAGAAGCAATAACCAATTGACGCTGAGCCGCCGACAACTGGAGCCGCAATACTCCATTAAGACACTGAATTCAAGGACGTACTCGTCAGCACCGCCGACCGCTTTGTCCCACCGCAGTAAGTCGAGGCCGCTGACGTGCAGAGGAGCATCCGCCATTGGGGTTCCCGTCATCTGAAGACCGCAGAGACGCCGACGACTTGACACGCTTGCTGGGCCAAAGTTCTTCAGTAACTCTTTGAGGGAACGAACTATCGTCGCCGAGGAGCACAGCACGCTTCATCTTCGCAGGACATCCATGACCGATCGTCGATGAGCACCGCCAGGACTGAAGATGCTCCCTCGATACCTTTGTTCACCATTTCCTCATGGGATCTCAACGATCCGTGGCTCCTGCCTTAAAGGGAGCCGCTCAAGAAGGATCCATTGACGACTCGACATCAGAGCTCTGCTATTCCAGGTACATTGGGGTTGTAGAACTATTTAGAGGGAAATAAGACTCATTTAAACAATATATGGACTGGGCTTGTATTACATTTTTATTTTAGAGGTTGCCCAGGTTGGGGTGGGGGGGTCCTCATACAGAACTGTGCCTAGTGGTAGGGGGCCAGTATTCTGCCTATTGTTTTAACCAACCTGCTTTCCTCCAATGTCTATTGTTTGTTCACTTTAACTGATTTGTATGACATTTGAACTGAGTACAGTGGATGCATTTTAAAGGAATCAAAGAGTAATTGTGGTACCACATAGAAACTGTATATATTTACCATTTTAGATTATGTTGAGCACACAGGGTATTATTTTATGTGTACATAACCAAAGACATATATATAAAGGCTTATCACTAACAGTGTGTGGACATAACTTTGTGGGTGCTTGGGGACTACACCGTACTAAAGAACCTCCTGAGAGCTTAAGCCTCGATTGCTCGCCCAATGCTACCGAATAGAGATTCTTGGCTGGAGTGTCCTGTGCTTCCACTCTGCCATATAGAGAGCAGGAGTACAGACACCCCCCTCCAGTCTTTACACCATGTCCTCCTGGCCCAATCCGGAGCAATAAGGCTCATGGATTTCCCTAACTTTCTCAACCTCCTAAGGAATGACGGGGACTGTAGGAAACTCGTAGAGAAGTGGAAATTCCCAGTTCACTACGAATGTGTCTCCTAGAGCTCCCCTCAAGAGGAAATTCCCTTGAGCAATACTGTTTGCACTTCCGATTGATCTCTGTCATGAGCAGATCCACTTGAGGGGTTCCCCAAAGGGTGAAGATCTCTTGAAGGACTACCTGAGCTAGTTCCCACTCATGGGAGACGGTGCTCTGCCTGCTCAAAGCGTCCGCTGCCGCGTTCTGCTCTCCGGCTATGTGAACTGCCAACAGATTCCTTCTGGAATTGCCCAGAACCAGAGATGCATTGCCTCTTTGCACAATGGTAGTGACCCTACACCACCTCTTGTTCAGGTGGTACATGGCCACTGTGTTGTCAGTCAATATCAGGACATTCTTTCCCCGTACAGAGGGCAGGAAGGCCTTCAGCGCTAGTCAGATTGCCCTCAGCTCCAAAAGGTTGATGTGTAGTTTGGACTGTGATGGAGACCAACGACCGCTGATTGTTAGTTCGTTGGTGCGGGCTCTCCACCCCTTGAGAGAGGCGTCCATCACTACCGTTATCTCTGGCCATGGTTGCTTTAAAGATTCTCCCTTGAGAATGTTGTCCTCGCAGCCCACCAAATCAGGTCTTGAGCAACTCTGCTCGGAAGTTGCCGTTGATCCGACATATTCCCTGAAAATTGGTACCATTGAGCCCCGATGAGCCCATTGAAGGGATCTCATTCTCAATCGGGCAAAGCAATATCAACAAAGGCCGGAAGATGTTGGTCATTCTGAAATTTTGCTACCATCTGCTTTATGTGTTGAGCTCTCACCTCGGGAGGCGCGGCTTTCCCCAAGGAAGAATCCAAGCCTGCTCTGATGAAATGGAGTCTTTGGAATGGTATCATATGGGACTTCTTGCAATTGAAGTAGAAGCCCAGTCGGTTTAGGGAGTGTCAGGCGATGCTGAGATGTTACTGCGCTTGCTCGGGTGAATGAGCCCTGATCAACTGGTCGTCCAGGTGAATCCCCCCCGACCTCCTCTCCTGAGACTTGCTGCCACTACCGCCATCTGCTTGGTGAAAAACCCTCAGGCGGAGGACAGCCCGAATGGCAGAATTCGAAACTGATGGTGAGAACCGCAAACCTCAGGTACTTCCTTTGCTTCAGATTAATTGGCACATCAAAGTAAGCATCCTGAAGGTCCAATGATACCAACCAGTCTTGGAGTTGGAGAGCCTGAAGGATCTAAGAAAGTGTTACCATCTTGAACCTGTCCTTACTGAGGAATTTGTTCAAAATTCTCAAGTTCAAGATGGGCATCACTCCTCCGTCCTCCTTGTGAATGAGAAAGTAGGGGGGAATACCAAACCTTGTTCCTCTCCGCAACAGGTACATGTTCTATTGCACCTTTCTCTAGCAGGGTTAAAATTGACAGAGTTGGTTCCCAGTGGATGATATTGAGGCCTTTTTTGAAAAGGAAGGCAGTAACTTTGGGCTACTGTTTCCAGTGCCCAAGCATCTGAAGTAATGCCCTACCATTTGTTCAAATGCTGAGAGATTCTGCCTCCCACTTGGGTCTGGTGGGTCTAGGTCGCAAAATGGCTTAGAGGTAGCTGCAGCAGCGGCGGCTGAGGGTACAGTTGCAACTGCTGGGGCTGATCTAGCACCCCTTCCTCATCCACCGCAAGGGAATCTTTGTCCAGCCTGTCCTCTTCTCCTTCCCCTTCCAAATGAGGAAAGGAAACGAAAAGGACGACCTCTCCAGGAAGATGAGCCTGAATAGGATTGTTGTGGAGGTTGATGTATGGAGGCACTAAGTGACTTAGCCGCCGCCTTGGAGGTCTGCAGCTTCTCCCGACTCTAATCCGCCTTGCTGCCAAACAACCACAAGCCGTCAAAGGATATATTGAGTATCTGGCTTGCACATCCGGTGCAAAGCCCGACTTCCTCAACCATTCAAACCTGCTTAGTACGGTGCTAGAAGCCATGCACCTGCTGATACCGTCAGCAGTGTCCAGTCCTGACTGGAGGCACTCCCATTGCCTCCTTTCCATTCTTCACTGAAGCAAGGAAGCAGTCTTTCCTCGCCTTCCAGAATGTGCTGAGCCGCCATGCTAACAGTCCCACAGGGTGTAAGTAAATCGTGAACGGGTACAAGTAACTTTAGCCGATTTTAAGGCCATACTGCCCGAAGAGAGCCCAGGCAAAATAAATAAAGAATAATTCTTCCAAAAGAACATGAGTAATTTCTTGTCGTCGCTATCCGGGGCAATAGAGGGGTAAGCAGACTGCCTGGTCCATGTGGTTGCCTGAACCACCAAGCTTTCAGGTGTAGGGTGCTTGGTAAAATAGTCCAGATCAATGCTAGAAGGCCTATATTTTCTGGCAAAGTTCCTATTTACAGCAGGACCAGATTCAGAGGTTTCACAGTTTGCCATGACCTTCCTCTGAAGGGTAGCATGAAAAGGTAATGCTGGGTCCTTCTGAGGGCCTTGATTCAGAATATCCGCCATATCGTCTTGTTCATAGGTAGGAGAATTTCTGCTCCAGCCCATGAATTCAATGACCCGATTCATGATATTCTTGTATGTAGAATCTGCATGTTCAGCCAGATCAGGTCTGCCAAATTTGAGCTCTGGCGAAGTGACTATGCCACTAGCTGACTGTAGGCAATCAAAGATCAGATATCTTGGATTCTTGATCGATAAGTTCCTCAGGAACATTTTGGGAACCATAAACTAAACCAAACCAAATGGGGGAGAATCCTCCCCAGAGGCTTGCTCTTCCTCATAAATTGAGGCCATAGATTTGAATGACGATGCATTACTTACCGTAAAAGCATTTCTGATGGTTGTATCTGTTTAGAATCACATGTTGTGCATAGTCCGACATCCAGTGGTCACTGCGGAGTATTGCATTTTGTTTTTCGTAGTCGAAAAGGGGATGTCGACAAGGCATGTCTGTAACACTATCCCTATAGTGACGTGCAGTGTACCCACAATCCCTCACGCGTCGAGATCCCTCTGTATTTTTTCTGCCCTGAGGGAGCCCATTAGACACGAGTGAGTACAGAAAAGAGAGATAAAGGATGTCTATGTTCCTTCCATCCGAGCAGGGACTAAGGGTGGGCGCATGTGAATCTAAGCAGATACAACCATCAGAAATGCTTTTACGGTAAGTAATGCATTGTCTTCTGACGTTTGTTAATCTGATTAGAATCACATGCTGTGCACAGACTAGCCAGCAGTACCCGGAGTTGGAGGTGGGTTGTGAGAAGGAACAGTAGAAAAAAGATGTCTTAATACTGCTTGTCCCACCTGGGATTCAGATCTAGAGTGGGTATCTAGACAGTAGTGTTTTGTAAAGGTGAGTACAGAACTCCAGATTGCCGCTTTGCAAATAGACTCGAGAGGGACATTTGCAATGAATGCTATGGAAGCCCCAGTGCCTCGAGTAGAATGTGCTCTTGGCTTGAAGGGTAGTTCTCTCTTAGCAAGAGAGAAACGGAGTGATGCATTGGACAATCCATCTAGATATAGTGGATTTTGAAACGGCATCTCCTTCTCTTCCTGCTGCCACCGAGACAAAGAACTGATTAGTCTTTCTCAGAGGTCTAGTTCTTTCCATATAAAACATGATGGCTCTGCGCACATCCAGTATATGCAAGCTCTTTTCTTCAAAATTTGAAGGGCTTTGAAAGAACGTTGGTAGTTCTATTGACTGGTTGACATGGAATTTAGAAATTCATTTTGGTGCAAACCTAGGATGTGTGCGTAGAACCACCTTATCCTTGTGAACTGTTACGAAGGGGTCTAGTAGAGAGAGCGCTTGTAGTTCACTCACTCTCCTAATGGAGGTGATAGCTATTAAGAAAGCAGTTTTAAGAGTGAGGTTCTTAAGGGATGCTTTGTACATGGGTTCCAAGGGTGAGCCCATAAGCCTGGTAAGTACCACATTTAGGTCCCATCCGGTAGCTGGCTTGGCTATAGGGGGGTGTATCCTCTTTACTCCCTCCATGAAGGCTTTAATAACTGGGACTTTCCACCATGACACTGTTTTGAGAAGTGGTGTATGCGGAAAGTGCAGCTAGATGAACTTTAATAGAATTAAAGACCAATCCTAAGTCTAATAAGTGAGTCGCGTAAAGAACAATTTGTGTGGGAGAGCAGTCAACGGGGTTGATGCTCTTACCTCTACACTAGATGACGAATCTCTTCCACTTGCTAGAATAGCAGTAACGAGTGGTAGGTTTTCTAGCCTCCCTAAGAATCTTTGAGGGAGCTGTAAATGTCCAAATTCTATGACCTCAGGAGCCAGGAAGCTAAGTTCATGGTCTGTGGGCATGGGTGTAGCGTCCTGCGACAGCCTCTTGTACGGGCAGGGTAGTTTCACCGGTGGAGATAAAGACAGCTCCATCAGGTGAGCGAACCATGGCTGCCGGGCCCACATCGGTCCACTAGTATCATGGCGACTGGTTCCTGGTGCATCTTGTGCACTATTTTGTTGAGAAGTTGAGTCGGGGGAAAAGTGTAAACAAAATTCCCTGACCATGTCATCTAGAGACCGTAATCTTGGCATTGGGAGTTGCGAACAGATCTATTTCTGGGAATCCACATTGTGTGAAAACATCAAAGACAAGGTCTTCTCGTAACCGCCATTCGTACTCTGCGGGCAGGGGGAAGTCTCTGCTGAGTTCGTCTGCTAGCAGATTGAGTTCCCCTGGTACATGTTGTGACAACAGGAACATGTGTTTGAGAGCCCACTTCCAGATGTTCTGGGACAGATTGCATAGTCCAGGAGAGTGCCCCCTTGTTTGTTCAGGTAGTACATGGCTGTGGTGCTCTCTGAGGACTGTCTTCCCTTGCCGGTGCGCCTGGAAAGTCTTCAGTGCTTTGAAGACTGCTAGCAGTTCCAGCAAGTTTATGTGTTTGGACGCTACGCTCTGAGTCCAAACTCCACGTGCAGTTTGATGGGATAGGTGAGCCCCCCCCCCCATCCTGTGAGGGATGCGTCTGTGGTTAGAGTGGCTTACACTGCGGGGGTGGCGAATGGTTTCCCTATTACAAGGTTTTCCTTCGACCATCACCGTAGCGAGAGAACCAAGGCCTGCGAGACCACCACTAGATCGTCCCATTGTCCGCTGGCCTGACACCACTGACTGTTGAGCCATTCTTGCATTAGGGTATGCACAGGCGCGCGCGACGTACCAAATATATACATGACGCCATCATTCCTAGCAAACGCATTGCTTTGCGTACCGTCACCTCTCGACCGGCCACATTGAGGGATCTGAAACAGCATATTTTGGACCCTCTCGTTAGAGGGGAAGACGAGGCCGTCCTTTGTTCGAATTAGAGCCCCTAGGAATTGTTTGATCTGGCTGGGGTCTAGGCTGGACTTCTCGTTGATGGAGAAGCCCAGTTGGAACAAAAGGTCTACAGTCTTTTGGGTATTTGAGCAGCATGTCTCGTAAGAATCCCCGGTTATGAGCCAATCATCGAGGTAAGGGTATACTGGGATGGACAACCTGCGCAGGTGGGCCGCTGCCACTGCAAGTACTTTCGTGAATACAATTGGTGCGGACGCTATGCCGAAGGGTAGCACTCTGAACTGGTAGTGTTTGCCCTCTATCATGAACCTAAGGTATTTTCTGTGTGCCGGCAACATTAAAATATGAAAGTATGCATCTTTCATGTCCAGTGTTGTCATGTAATCTCCCTGTGAAAGCAGGGGGGATTACTTCCTGTAAGGTCACCATACGAAATTTTTGAGGTTTGACAAATTTGTTTGCTGGGCGCAGATATAATACAGGGCGCATGGTTAAGTCCTTTTTTGGTACAAGGAAGTACACTGAATAAATACCTTCCGTTACATTTGATAGAGGCACGACCTCTATTGCTCCTTTTAGTAGCAGCAGTTCCACTTCTTGAAGAAGGATGGAGAGGTGCTCCGTTGATAGGCGGCGTCCCCTTGGGGGTCTGTACGTGGGGGACCGACTGAATTCTACGCAGTAACCGCGGGCTATAGTTGACAATACCCAGCGGTCGGATGTTATTCTCTCCCATGCTGGTAGGAAATATGTTAACCGGCCCCCGACCAGCGATGCATGGGAGGGGACCCGAACATTCGGGTCATTTGGTGTTGGTAGCCGGGGAACCTCTGTGAGTGGGGCCCTGATCACTACCCTTGCCTTGGCGTTGTCCTCTTTGAGTGTATCTGTCACTGCTTTCCCCGAGTCGAGGGCCAGTTGCCTGCAGTGTACTGCAGTTGTTGACGTTGGCCTCAAAAAAAGCGTTTGTTGCCGAATCCTCGCTTATTGGGAGGCCTTGAGATCTGGTGTAAAGTCTTTAGGGTTACGAAATCCTTAGTGGTCTCCAGTGCGTCGTCCGCTTTCCCAAAGAGGTTAGAATCCTCGATTGGTTTGTTTATGAGTGACGCCTGGGTCTCTGGCTTAAAAGTTCCAGAGCCAGACATGACGCTTCAGAAGTATCCCCTGGACTGAAGAACGGCCAGCCGCTTCTGCAGCATCAAAGCATCAAGTGTGTTTTTAATGATGCTCTGGTTAACCAGAGTTCCTTCCGTTACAGTGGTTAACAAGCGAGTTCGTAAGGGCTCAGAGATTTCCGAGGTCTTGGCGTAACTTCCCCCATTGGGCTAGCAAGTTATTATTGGCAATTCTGGTGGAAAAAGCTGCCGAGGCTGTAATTCTCTTACCCGGGGCGTAGAGTTTCTTTCCTTCCTTGTCCGGGAGTGCTTTGCTAGTTGATAGCGGAACCCCTGCCCTTTTAATTGTGGTAGTTACTACCAAGGAATTTGGTATTGAGTGACCCTTAATGTATAATGGGTCAGATGGAGAGGGAGCAAACAGTTTTTAAATTGTTGGGTTGACCCCTCTAACCAACGCAACTGTAGACAGCGATGGGATGATTCATCTCTTAAATGAGGCGAAGAGGGGAAGAGTATGGCTAGTGGGAGGTTCTTCCTTAATGATTTTTTCTACAAAATCAATATTGGGAGTAATTTCCCCAGTCTCAATTTCAAAGTGTGATGCTGCTTTGTGTAGTAGCGCGCTGAAAGTGGGTTGGTCATCTATAGGTGACGGGTTCCTGACCGGTGTGGTTTGAGGAGGGGAAAGGTTCAGGATCTCAGGGTCTGTAGACGCTGTTCGGGACTGCCAAGGCTGTGAGCCACCTTCATCTGGGGGGGGGGGGGGGTCTTCGAAGCCCCCCCCCACCCATGTCAGGGTTTTCCTCAAAACCTTCGAGGTTCCGTTGGTCTTAACTATCCAAGAACTCCTCATCCTCTTGAAAGTGAGTCTTCTTCAGTGAGGTCATAAGTATAAGCCTCCTCTTGAAGGGGGTTAAATAGTCTAGGATATTTAGCCCTGGGGTCCTCATGAACTACCTCTCTTGCCCTCTTGGGTGTTTTATGTTCAGGAGTGGACATAAATCTATCCAGCTTGTCCATACATGATTGGAATCCCTCAAATGTTCAATGTGGTAACCCTGAACGGTCTGGAGGCATAAAGGGAAGCTCCTCCGCCTGTAGCCGTCTAGATCTGTCCCATAGCGTCGAGGATAAACGCCCTTCGCCTTCTGAGAAACCTTATCGTAGGCTAGGGCCTTCCTTCAAATGCAGGAGCGGTCCCCGCCTCCCTTCCGGCATTCTCGGCGTCTCCCTGGCCTTGTAAGCGGGGTTTGGCGTATCAGTCGCCGCCCGTCTCTGGCCGTCAGTGGAAACTATACGAGCCAAGCTTTCGACAATTCATTTCTCCATCGAGGGTTCGTCTGGCGTCGTGTTGGGTGGTGCAGGGTCTCTTTCGGCAACAGCCGCACTCTTACGAGGCCCCTGGCGTTTTGGTGGTAGCGCCCTTGTCTGCAGGTAGCCCAGTCGCTAGTCGCGTCTGCGGTGGCAGGGAGGCCTTGCGACCCTTACGGTCGGTGGAGGACGCCGGTAGGCCCGGCGTCTCCATTGGCGCTAGGGCTTTCTTCGACGAAGAAGGGCCATGGGTTGTGTGCTTATGTTTATGTTTTCTGTGTTTGTCAGTGTCGCCCGAGTGTTCATCCGAAGTTGCCGGGGACAGATGCTGAGGAGCAGGTACGCTCCCTAGAGAGGTCTACAACCTCCGAAACGGAGGTCGGGTTATCACTGTCCTTGTCACACGCGGGGGCAGCGGGTGAGGAATCAGCTCTAGACATAGCGTAGGCTGCCCACCTCTTGACCCTGCGGTCCTTTAAAGTCTTTTGGGCGAAGAAGTTTACAGGCCGAACAGCCGTCCTCGTTGAGGTCGAGGGGTAAGCAACGGTTACACCGCTTGTGCTTATCCTTCCATGTGAATTTGCCCTTACAGCGTGGGCAAAATCTAAAAAGTAGTCCTCTCCATAGCTGAGGATACAATTAAGAGTGATAGCGACCCCGAAGGAAAGGGGGGTGAAAGAGAAAGGCATTCTTAGAAGAAACAAATGTCCCACGACCCCCACTCTCCCTACTGTTTTAGGCCGTTGAGGGCGGGCCACGTGTTGGGCAGCGCCGAAGGATCGCCTCTGTCTAAGTCACCGCAGTCGAAGTTCTTAATCGGTGGTGAAACAGCTTCGCCGTCGAAGGAGGAATCTGATAGAATATATAAGAAATAACCAAAGGGTCAAATACATATTTTGCAATTTCTCTCGAACGAGCTGAGCGCCGCGTTAAGGCGACCAATATCTGGGCGGAAAAAAACAATCTGAGGGACCTCGACGCATGAGTGATTGTGGGTACACTGCACGTCACTATAGGGGTAGTGTTACAGACACGCCTTGTCGATGTCCCCTTTTCGACTACGAAAAACAAAATGCAATACTCTGCAGTGACCACTGGATGTTGGACTATGCACAGCATGTGATTCTAAGCAGATTAATAAACATCAGAAAAGTATTTTTCGTCATAGGCTTATTGGCCTTCTCCGTTTTGGGCAGAGGCTTTGAAATGGTCGAAGTAACCTTCCGAGGCGCCGACGCTAATGGCGTCAACGCTGTCTTCGGCAATAGTGTCTATAACGTTAATGGGGTTGACGTGGTCTTCGACAATGGGGTTGATGAAACCTTCGAGAAAGGTTTCAACACCAACGCCGATTTACTTGCTGTTGCCTTCAATTTATGCAATGATAGGCTTGTCTCTGTCTACGGTTTGCTCTTATTTAGAGGTATCGGAGAAGGGCTATGTTCTCTAGATGATACCCGAGACGATTTCACCGGACCTAGAGCGAGTCGCCAATTTGGGGTAGTCTTCGACCTCCCTCTGTCCTCTGACTGATCAACTGGGTCATGGTCTTTGCGTAACTCCTTCGAGAGGGTTGAGGCCGCATACTCGAATATATGCAACATTTAACTCCTGAAAGCCTCCCATTTTATGGAGGAATCATTTTTAGTTGGGCACCTGACAATCTTAGTAGAGGAATCAGACGAAGAAGAATAGGGAGACCTATGATGTTTCTTCTATGCCTTCTTCGATGAAGAAGAAGGCTGTCTCGATCGAGACTTCTTCGACTTTTTGCACCGGGGCGAGTCCCTAGACTCCCTGGACTTTTTATCCCTCTTCGAAGAGGTCTTTGAAGCCCTCCCCTAACCCCCATGCCTCCAGTTTACCTTAGCGCACCCTGAGAGCTTTTCCTGTCATGGCCTGACGGGAGCTGCAGTCATCGGTCTGATGTTCGGAACCCAGGCAGCACAGGCAGAATCGGTAGGGGTCGGTGATGTACATCTTTTTCTCACAGGCATGAATTTTTCTTAAACCCAGACTTTGGGGTAGAAGGGTTGGAAGATGCAGACATTTCTAGCGAAACTGAAGCGTGCCGTTGAACACTCGAAACAAAGCTTTCGGAAAAACGGAACCGAAGTCAACGGGCACGGCTCAAGCGATTTGCATTGTTGATGATATCAACACCTTACGGCAGCCCTCGAGGGACATCTATGCCACATCAAGCACAGCGCCCTCTGGTGTGGAATTATTTCTCCGAAGCAGCAAAGCTGACGATACGAATATCAAAGATAGAAATACGTGGGAGGACACAATCCATTTGAAATGTGAATTCTCCCTAACACCATCTAAATTGAATTTGTGTTTCTGTGGGGGGGCCCTTGACCCCATTCACACAATCCTGAGAATGGCCTGGACCTTTCTCCACGTTTACCTTGATTGGGTTTTGGCATACCTCTTAGAGATCCCCTGTTCACTACAACTAGGATGGCCTCCTAAGAATTCGGCCTAAAGGCCACATTCTAGAAATTCATATTAGCAGTCACGTGACCCTTCACGTCTATGTGGCAAATTATCACTGTCATCTTGAAGAGATGAAGGGGGGTGGGGGGTTGGGGGTGGTTCAAAAAGGGCCCAGTCAGGTAAAGTGGAGTCCACCAAGTGGAACAATTAAGGTCAAAAAGACACAACCAGCCTAAACACAACTAAGAGTGCACTCTCTCAAGGAGATGGAGAATCTTTGAGGAACCCCAGCCTAACGAGTAATAAGGACTCTTAAAACAGAGCACAGAACAAAACTCTGAATTGAGATTAAGACTGGCTGGGAGCAAACCAAGTCACGCACCCAGAAAAGCCAGCAAAAAGTAAAGGGGGATACCACAAGTAGAATAAAATGGGCTTTCTCCCGAAATCTGTTTTTCCAGATTATCCTGGAACACAATACTCTGTGCTTTCAAGGGCTGTATTTCAGAGGCAGCATGTGCCGACAAAGTTGAGGAGGGCGAACAGAACTAAGGAGAACCATCCTGGGCAGTGATCATTATCGCACCACCCAACCAGCACTAAAAAGGCATGCAAATGTACATAATACTTTACAAATAAAGTCTAACAATACAAGTCTGCTAGACAGTGAGCCCCCCCCCCATCCCTCCCCAGCTTAGGACCATGCACCAGTCCACCCCTCGCTCAAGGAACACAGCACCAGAACTCCGAAACCCAATCAATAGCAACATTTACCATGTTGTGGTGGGAGAAACTGCTGGGGGAGGTCTGCTGCGTGATGGCACTTTGCTTGGAATTGCTGAACACAAGAGGCTGGGATATTGAAGTATTCTGTGAGGAATCCAGGTTTGCAGTGTCATTTTCCAAAGCAGCAGGAGGCTTTCCCAACAACACAGCAAGGTCAATCCTGGGAATGAAAAGTTAAAAATAAAAACATCTTTATTCAGCAGAAGCATTAAAATGAAGAGTTTCCCACAGACCAACTGGAAGTAACCTAAGCCAGACCCCTTCCACATCCCCCATACCTGGGAATTAGGTCTTTTGGCCTGTTAACTCAGTCCCCACACCACCTGCTCAGGTTACTGCATCATCAAACCGAAGAAAATAGTTTTTAGCATGCGTCACATAGTTGAGGTCAGTCACCCTCACTGGCACTCTTTAATAAATACAAACCAAAACAATCTACATCTGTCCTATTTGTTCACTTTTCAACTGTTGCTCACCTCTGTCCCGCCGTGATGGTTACATTCTCAGTTGGCAGAGGTGCCGAGGATACACTGGAAGCAGTAAAGATTTTCGTCTCTGAAAGCTATAATAAAGCGTGGAACATCAGTAACAAGGGTAGAAATTATTTTGGGAACAAACAAGGTGGTATGAATACATCCTTTGTGTTAAGAAATTAAACTACTCACTAAGTTACTGTACATTTTTCCATAAACTATATTCCAACATGACAGAAGGTCTTAAGATTAGAGATCTCTACAAGCAGACCAATTCAAACACATGGCCCACTTTTCGAAGGTATGAATACATTAAAGTACCTTTTACTCTTAAACGCGAAAAAAAAAATCATGAAGAGACGATTTCTAAAAAATTGAGGTTAGAGGAAGGGCACCCCAACCAAATTTGTAGAAAGAAAAGCTACTTTAAAAAACTCGGCAGTTTTGCGCTTGTTTCATGCATTTACATCAGAGTGAACACAGCCGAATATCGCTCCATGGAACACACAAATTCCAACAGCCAGTCCTATGCATATTAATGCAAACGAGGAAACTTAGTAGGAAGTGAGGAGTGCACAGAGCAAAGGGGATGAGAATAATAGTCATTACAGTGAGTAAAATGCAAGTTATTGACCATAGTGACTATTGTAATACTAGCCCACAGTTCAAATGCCTCCAGATTGCTTGGCTGTTGTCCCAGGAAAGGGGCAGTACTTGAGCCTGCAGCATAACAGCTGTTAGGACTGATTTTCTAAGCTCTGGCCTGGGGGACAGATGTATACAAGGCCAATCTGTAGTATGACAGGGACATCACTGAGAGCTGTAGCCAAACCAGTTCAAGGTAGCAGTGACGAGAGGTCTAGGCCAAGTCTCAGGAGGTGGTGAGTTTTTAAATGGTCCACAATGACTACACACACTGGGAGTCACAAACTACACTTAGAATGTATAAACAACGCTATGAAAAATGACTAAAAGGTAGAAGTATTACAACACTAAGACATGCATTACTTACCGTAAAAGTATTTGATGATTGCATCTGCTTAGATTCACATGCTATGCATATAGTCTAATATCCAGTGGTCACCGCGGAGTATTACATCTTGTCTTTCGAGAATCTAAAGGGGATGTTGACATAGGCGTGCCTGTAACACTATCCCTAACGTGACTTGTAGTGTACCCAAAATCCCTTGCGCGACAAGGTCCCTCTGATTGTATTTTTTCTGCTGTCAGGGAGCCGTATGACTATCACGAGTGAGTACAGAAAAGAGAAAAAAGCAGTAAACGTCCATGTTCCTTCCATCTAAGCAGATACAAATATCAGAAATGCTTACAGTGAGTAATGCATGTCTTCTGATGCTCGTTAATCTGCTTAGAATAACATGCTTTGCATAGACTAGCGAGCAGTACCCAGAGTTGGAGGTGGGTTGTGAGAAGGAACAGTAGGGAAAAGATGTCTTAGTACTGCTTGTCCCACCTGAGAATCAGACCTAGAGTGAGTGTCTAGGCAATAGTGTTTTGTAAAGGTGTGTACAGAACTCCAGGTTGCCGCCTTGCTAATGGACTCAAAGGGAATATTTGCAATTAATGCTATGGAAGCCCCTGTGCCTCAAGTAGAGTGTGCTCTAGGCTTGAAGGGCAGTTCTCTCTTGTTGGTTTGTTTATTTATAGGGCACCAGAAAACCCTTGGGTAGCTGGGTGCGCAGAATAACAAGAATACTTACAACTTGGTTACAGGTTACAGATTGTTGGTATCATGTGTTATATCTAGTAATTACATTATATACATTCTTTATATGTAGCGATAGGGGGTAACATATTATAAACAGTAAATACATTATGTACATTTTACATGTGATCAGATCACAATGCACATGGTCTCAGGTTTCAAGGTCCTAGCAAAAGTGTAGCAGAGTGTGATGCATTTGACAATCCACCTTGAGATAGTAGTATTGGAGACAGGGTCTCCCTCTCTACCCGCTGCCACTGAAATGAAAAACTGGTTTGTCTTTCTTAGTGTTCGAGTTCTTTCCAGGTATAACATGACTGCCCTACGTACATCTAGTGTGCAAGCTTCTTTCCGCCATGTTGGAGGGGTTCTCGTTCACATGGAACTTTGAAATGAATTTAGGCGCAAACCAAGCTGCAGAGTATTAGTTTGTTTTTAGTATTAGTTTGTTTTTAGAAACTCGAAAAGGGAAGTCGAACAGGGCGTGACATTAATACTATCCCTAGTGTGACGTGCCCTGTACCCATGATCCCTCACACGTGTAGGACCCTCAGATTGTATTTTTTCCTGACATGAGGTAGCATGAGCAGTAGCGCGAGTACAGAGTATCCAAGCAGATAAGATGGATCAGACCACAAGCATCCATGCACCTTCTCTCAGAGGGGAGGAAGGGCGGGCACATGTGAATCTAAGCAGATACAAGCATCAGAAATATGATTACAGTGTGTAATGTATACCTTCTGAGGTTTTTGAAATCTTAGATCACATGCTGTGTGTTAGAAGGGTCATGAGCAAATAAATGTCTTAGAACCGCTTGTCCTACTTGTGTATCTGTCTTGGAATGAGTGTCAATGCAGTAGTGCTGAGTGAAAGTATGTATAGAGCTCCGTGTAGCTGCTTTGCAAATCCTGTCTAACGGGACATTTGCAATGAAAGCCAGAGTGGCTCAAGTACCTCTTGTGGAGTGGGCCTTGAACATAAAAGGCAGTGTCTTATTTGAAAGGGAATAGAACAGTTGGATACATCTGACTATCCACCTAGAGATGGCCTTTATAGAGATGTGATCTACTTCTCTGACTGGCACTATGGAGACAAACAGTTGATCTATTTTTCTTAGCGGTCTGGTCTTGTCTACATAGACTACCACCCTCCTCACATCTAGTGTGGAGTTTAACCTCAGCAGAGCTTTTGGGTTCTTGAAAGAAAGCCGGTAGCTCAATAGACTGCTTAACATGGAATTTTGAAATTAACTTGGGTGAGAACCTAGGGCGAGTCCGTATAACCAGTTTGTCCTTATGTATAGTAAAGAAAAGATCCTGCACTGAGAGCTTAGATTTCACTGACCCTTCTTATGGAAGTAATGGCTACTAAGAAGGCAGTTCTATACGTCAGGTGTTTGAGACTAGACTTGTGCATTGGCTCGAATGGGGGTCCCATGAGCTTAGTGAGTACCACGTTTAGGTCCCAAACTGCCGGTGGGTTAGAGATTAGAGGGTGGAGTCTCTTTACCCCCTCCATAAATGCCTTGATGACAGGTACCTTCCACCATGAGATCTTATCATGGGAAGTGGTATAAGCTGGCAAGGCCGCCAGGTGGACTTTTAGGGAGTTGAACACTAACCCTGCATCAAGTAGGTGGAGCATATAGGTAAAAATGTTACATGGAGTGCAGTCAATGGGATTGATTGGCTTATTCTGGCACCAAATTACGAAACGTTTCCATTTATCATACTAACAGTGCCTAGTGTTTGGTTTTCTTGATTCTTTCAAGATATCCATGCATCCCTGTGGCAGATTGAGATGCCAAAATTCTATGACTTCAGGAGCCATGCTGCCAAGTTCATAGTGTGGGGCTGTGGGTGCACTGTTAGTCCCTCGTGCTGGGAGAGTAGGTTGTACCGGCAGGGGAGTTTGATGGGATCGCACATCGCCAGTTTGCACAGGTGTGGATACCATGGTTGTCTCGCCCACATAGGAACAACTAGGATGAGCATCATCGGTGACCTGTGGATCTTGTTCACCACTTTCCTCATCAGAGGGGTTGGTGGAAAAACATACGCAAACATCCCTGACCAATTCATCCATAGGGCGTTCCCCTTGGAGCCTGGTTGAGGGAACCTGGATGCAAAGTTTGGGCATTACTGTTTTTCGGTTTTGGCGAATAGGTCTATAGTGGGGAAACCCTGAGAGAAGAGGTCTCCTACGACCTCTTTGTGTAGTCGCCACTCGTGTTCCTCTGGGAGGGGATCTCTGCTCAGAGCGTCTGCTAGCGAGTTGAGCTCCCCCAGAACATGTTGGGATGACAGGTAAATCTTCCGTTTGAGTGCCCATTTCCAAATTTGCTGGGCAAGCTTGGACAGTTTGAGAACGAGTGCCCTCCTGTTTAAGGAAAACATTGCAGTTGTGCTGTCTGTTAGGATCTGCACTGACTGGTTGGATAGGAGGGGTTCGAATGCCCGAAGCGCTTTGAAGACCGCTAGAAGTTCTAGCGGATTGATGTGGTTCTGAGCCACCGTGTGAGACCAGAGAACCTGAGCTGTGTGGTGAAGGTAGTGGGCTCCCCATCCTGCCAGGGAGGCGTCTGTTGTGACAACTGCCTGTATCTCTGGATCGTAGAAGGGTGTCCACTTCGTAAGATTCTCTCTTGTCCACCAGTGAAGACTCTGTACTAGTGTTGGAGAAACAACCACTAGATAGTCCCACTGAACACTTGCCACAGACCACTGTTTCGCCAACCATTCCTGCATGGGTTGCAGGTGCGTGTGGGGAACCAGGTAAATGCAGGACGCCATCATGCCTAGCAAACGCATAGCTTTGCGCACCCTTATTTGGTGACCGGCTGGATATTAAGCAATTTCCAGCAACACATTTCAATTCTTTCCTCTGATGGAAAGGCCAACCCCTCTTGGGTATTTAGGACAGCTCCTAGGAACTGTTTTGAGCTGCTGGCACCAGGCTTGACTTTTTCTAGTTGATTGAGAAGCCCAATTGGAAGAGGAGGTTGATGGTTTTTTGGATGTTTAGTCTGCAAATTAGGTGGGGGGACTCCCCTGTGATGAGCCAGTTGTCCAGGTAAGGGTACACTGGGAATGCCTCCCTGCGTAAGTGCGCTGCCACCACCGCCAGAACCTTGGTGAATACCCTTGGAACCGAGGCTATTCTAAAGGGCAGCACCTTGAATTGGTAGTGCTGGTTGGCTATCTTGAAACGCAAGAATCTTCTGTGCGCTGGGAACATTGAAATATGAAAATAGGCATCTTTCATATCCAATGTGGCCATGTAATCCCCGCTTTTTAATAGAGGGATTAGCTCTTTTAGTGTAGTCATGCAGAATTTTTGTGGCTCGACATACTTGTTTGCAGGGCGCAAATCTAATACTTGGCGCATTGTCAGATCTTTTTGGCACAAGGAAGTAGGATGAATAAATAGCCTGTTTACCTGGTTGTCCGGGACAACCTCTATGGCGTCCTTTGCTAGCAGAAAGGCGATCTCCCCGAGAAGCATCTTTTGATGTTCCAGCGAGTGTACTCTTTGTCGCGGAGGATGGTCTTGGGGACGCCCTAGCAACTCTATGCAGTATCCTCCGGACACTGTGGACAGCACCCATCTGTCTGAAGTGATCCCCTCCCATACGTGAGTGAAGGTGGAAATGCGCCCCCCTACTGGGGATGCATGGGAGGGGACCTGAAGTGGAACGTCACTGCTTGTTGGGTGGCGTATCACCTCTGGCTGGGTTTCCTCTAATCCGTGTGCGACCGCTGTGCTGCTCTCTGGGGTAACCCTGTGAGGATTGGGATTGGTTGTTACCCCATGAAGTTCCGTGGTTTTGGTAAAAATTGGAACCCCCTTTGGGAATTTTGGCCCCGAAAGCAGTGAAAATGTTTGTTACCCCTCGGTCCAGAGGGTTGGTTGGTGAGTTGGCCAAGAGATTTCAGGGTCTCGTACTCGCCATTTGCCGTTTTCAAAACTTCAAGTGTCTTGCCAAAAAGTACATTCGGCTCCACAGGCATATCTATTAAAGTTGCTTGGGTTTTAGGTTTGAAACCTGACTGTCTAAGCCAAGCATGACGCTTGATAACAGTGCCCTCGGTGATTAACCACCCAGCATTATCCGCGGCATCAAAGTTAGTCTTTAACATGCAGCCTGACACAGATCTCCCTTCTGTTGCCACCGAGCCAACTGGCTCTTTAAGGGGTCGGGTGCGTAGAAAACCAAGGCGGACACTTCCTCCAACTGATGGCAATTGTAGTTTGCCAAAAGAGTGGCATTGTTGGCAATTCTTGTCTGATATGCCACAGTGGAGGCAACTTTCCTACCCAGGCCATAAAGACGTTTGCTCTCCTTATCAGGAGGTGCTTCTGAGGAAGCAAGCAGGGTGCCGCCCTCTTCCTGGTGGTTGTCACGACCAGGGAATCAGGTTTTAATTGACCCCTAATGTACAGGGGTTTGGCGGGCGCAGCACGGGACAATTTCTCGAACCGCGGATTAACCGCTGTATTGAGATTCGGGGTTTGCAGCGATGGATCAATCCTGCGCTGGATGGACTTTAGCAATGGGATAGCCTGAGTAATAGCTTTCTTATCCCCTAGGATTTCCTCAGCGAAATCCCCATCTTCCTGAACACCTTGTGTGTCAATACTGTAGTGGGCAGCCGCCTTAGCCAGCACCTCATTAAGGAGGGGTTGGTTATCTACAGGAGAGTCATGCAGGGGGGTGTTTAGGAACGGGGGAGTCAATGTGGTCCTGGTCCTGGTCCTGGTCCTGGTCCTGGTCCTGGTCTTTGTCATCCCCATAATAAGGGTCACCCGCCTGGTCCTCAACATATTGAGGCTCTGTCTCATCACAATAGGAATCAGGGTGGTAAGGCTCCACCATGAAGTGGGTCTGAGACCAAGCCCTGGAAAGGGGTGTCTGAGTGGTGTTTCTTAGTAGGGGCTTGAGAGGACACAGGTGTTACCTTGGACCCAGAAGGGGCAGAGGAGGGAGGGGTGTTAGAGTAACTACGAAAGCAGTTAGGGTCCTTTTCATACAAGTTAGCCATGAAAGTTAACCTTGTCATGACCCTGTCAATGCCTGCTGAGCTCCACTCTTTAGAGCTAGGAATAGTTACTGGTTCCAGAGAGATACCCCTATCCTCATCGTTGCCAATATCCTCAGCAGTGGGAGGAATGAGTTTTGTCTTTGGGGTAGGTTCCAAAACCTTGGCCCTCTCAGTGACCTTTGGGGTCTTATGCTTCTCCCTATGAACATGGGGATCCGAATATGCCTTTTTCTGTTGCTTATGCCCTCCCCCTGGCTAGAGGAGTGTTTACCAGACTTTTTAGGGGCCTCCGAGGGGTCCGACGCATCGCGTTGAGTTTGAGGCGTGATTCGAAGAACATCGTAACTCTTGAGGGTGCTGGGCGGTATCATCATCCAACGACCGGGCCGCAAGGACTGTTGATCGGGCGACACCTGTCTCAACTGAAGACGGTTGGGCCTTGCCATGAGACAAACGCCCAGAGGAAAAAGATTAATTGGACCGCTCTCGAGGTGTCATCCGTTGCCGATCGCTCGACACGCATGTCGAGTCACATGTATTTAGTGGTGTAAGAGTGTGTAGCGTTTTTGCAGCCGGGTGTAGTCCCCACAATGTGGCCGCCGGCCAGTCCTTCGGGGTCAGGGGCCTGCGCGCGGGTGTCCGAAGTCACCCCCCTTTGCCCTTGCCGTCCAATTTGGCGTTGTTGCTGCCATCGCTGAATGTCCCTTCTACGTCCATGGCCTCTAGTTGCCTGGTGTAGTGGGCCCAGCGCTTAGAGCGGTCCTTAGGGGTCTTTGGCTTGAAGAGCGTGCAGGCTCGACAGGTAGCCTCGGGGGAGACACAGATTGCACGTAAGGTGCTTATCCACCCAGGGAAACTTCCTATTGCATTTAGGGTAGAATTTGAATGGAGTACTCTCCATAAGGAGGTACAATATGGCAGCGGGGTGAAATTATATATATATATATATATGACAATGCATTACTTACCGTAAAAGCATTTCTGATGGTTGTATCTGCTTAGATTCACATGCTGTGCATAGGTCTGACATCCAGTGGTCACTGCGGAGTATTGCATTTTGTTTTTCGTAGTCGAAAAGGGGACGTCGACAAGGCGTGTCTGTAACACTATCCCTATAGTGACGTGCGTTGTACCCACAATCCCTCACGCGTCGAGGTCCCTCTGTTTGTATTTTTCTGCCCTGAGGAAGCCTTCTAGACGTGAGTGAGTACAGAAGAGAGAGATATAAAAGGAAGTCTATGTTCCTTCCATCCGAGCGGGGAGGAAGGGTGGGCGCATGTGAATCTAAGCAGATACAACCATCAGAAATGCTTTTACGGTAAGTAATGGATTGTCTTCTGATGTTTGTTAATCTGCTTAGAATCACATGCTGTGCATAGACTAGCGAGCAGTACCCGGAGTTGGCGGTGGGTTATAAGAAGGAACAGTAGAGAAAAGATGTTTTAATACTGCCTGTCCCACCTGGGAGTCAGATCTTGAGTGTGCATCTAGACAGTAGTGTTTTGTAAAGGTGTGCACAGAACTCCAGGTAGCCGCTTTGCAGATGGACTCAAGGGGAACATTTGCAATGAATGCTATGGATGCCCCAGTGCCTCGAGTGGAATGTGCTCTTGGCTTGAAGGGTAGTTCTCTCTTAGGAAGAGTGTAACAGAGAGTGATGCATTGTACAATCCATCTAGATATAGTGGACTTAGAGACTGCATCTCCTTCTCTTCCTGCTGCCACCGAGACAAAGAACTGATTAGTCTTTCTCAGTGATCTGGTTCTTTCCATGTAGAACATGACAGCTCTGCGTACATCTAGTGTATGCAGACTTTTTTCTCCCAAGTTGGAAGGGTTTTGAAAGAACGTTGGTAGTTCTATAGATTGGTTTACATGAAATTTAGAGATGAATTTTGGTGCAAACCTTGGGTGTGTGCGAAGAACCACCTTATCCTTGTGAACTGATACGAAGGGGTCTAATACAGAAAGAGCCTGTAGTTCACTTACTCTCCTAATGGAGGTGATAGCTATTAGGAAAGCAGTCTTAAGAGTGAGGTATTTAAGAGTTGCCTTGTGCATGGGTTCGAAAGGAGTGCCCACGAGTCTAGAAAGTACCACGTTTAAGTCCCATCCGGGAGCTGGGCTAGCTATTGGGGGGGTGTATTCTTTTTACCCCTTCCATGAAGGCCTTTATAACTGGTATCTTCCACCACGACACTAAGTTGGGAAGTGGTGTATGCAGAAAGTGCCGCTAGGTGGACTTTAATGCAATTAAACACTAGACCTGAATCCAGTAAATGGGTCAAGTACAGAATAATGTTAGTGGCAGAGCAGTCAACCGGGTTGATGTTCTTACTTCTACACCAGATGACAAATCTTTTCCAATTGCTAGAATAGCAGTGGCGAGTATTAGGTTTTCTGGCTTCCCTGAGGATGTCCATACATCTCTGAGGGAGATGTAAATGTCCAAATTCTATGATCTCAGGAGCCAGGCTGCTAAGTTCATGGTCTGAGGGCATGGATGCAGTGTCCTGCCCTTGTCTTGTGACAGCATGTTGTACGGGCAAGGAAGTTTGATTGGGGGAGATAGGGACATCTCCATCAAGTGAGCGAACCATGGCTGCCGGGCCCACATTGGGGCCACTAGTATCATGGTCACCTGCTCTTGGTGCATCTTGTGCACCACCTTGTTGAGGAGGGGAGTCGGGGGAAAGGCGTAAACAAATTTCCCTGACCATTGAATCAACAGACCGTTCCCCTTGGAGTGGTTCTGGGGGTACCTGGAGGCGTAACTCTGGCATTGTGAGTTCTCCAGGGTTGCGAACAGGTCTATTTCCAGGAAACCCCATTGCGTGAAGACGTTTAAGACGATGTCTTCTTGCAATTGCCATTCGTACTCTTTGGGTAGGGGGAAGTCTCTGCTGAGTTCGTCTGCTAGCAGATTGAGTTCCCCTGGTACATGTTGTGATAGTAGGAACATGTTGTGTTTGAGAGCCCACTTCCATATATTCTGGGATAGCTTGGACAGTCCTGGAGAGTGAGTGCCCCCTTGCTTGTTGAGATAGTACATGGCTGTGGTGCTGTCTGTGAGGACCATCACTGTCTTTCCTTGTAAGTGTTCCTGAAAGGCTTTCAGTGCTTTGAACACTGCTAATAGTTCCAGCAGGTTTATATGTTTGGAAGCTAAGCTCGGAGTCCACACTCCGTGAGCAGTCTGATGGGATAGGTGAGCCCCCCATCCTGTAAGGGATGCGTCTGTGGTTAGAGTGGCTTCCACTGCGGGTGTGGCAAAAGTTTTCCCTAATAACAGGTTTTCCTTTGTCCACCACCGTAGCGAGAGAACCAAGGCCTGCGAGACCACCACTAGGTCGTCCCATTGTCCGCTGGCCTGACACCACTGGCTGTAGAGCCACTCTTGCATTGGGCGCATGCGCAGGCGCGCGTGAGGTACCAAATAAATACATGACGCCATCATCCCTAGCAAACGCATTGCTTTGCGTACCGTCACCTCTCGACCTGCCACATAATGGGGGATCTGAAACAGCATGTTTTGGACCCTCTCGTTGGAGGGGAAGACGAGGCCGTCCTTTGTTCGAATTAGAGCCCCTAGGAATTGTTTGATTTGGCTAGGGTCTAAGCTGGACTTCTTTTCGTTGATGGAGAAGCCCAGTCTGGACAAAAGGTCTACGGTCTTTTGGGTATTGGAGAAGCATGTTTCGTAAGAATCCCCTGTTATGAGCCAGTCGTCGAGGTACGGGTAAACCGGGATGGATAATCTGCGCAGGTGGGCCGCTGCCACTGCCAGTACTTTCGTAAATACCCTTGGTGCAGATGCTATCCCGAAGGGTAGTATTCTGAACTGGTAGTGTTTGTTCCCTATCTTGAACCTGAGGTATTTTCTGTGCGCTGGCAACATTAAAATATGAAAGTATTCATCTTTCATGTCTAGTGTTGTCATGTAATCCCCCTGTGATAACAGTGGGATTACATCCTGCAAGGTTACCATACGAAACTTTTGGGGTTTGACAAAATTGTTCGCTGGACGCAGATATAATACAGGGCGCATGGTTAAATCCTTTTTGGGTACAAGGAAGTACACTGAATAAATACCTTCCGTTACCTGCGATAGGGGGACAGCCTCTATAGCTTCTTTTTTCAGTAGTTCTTCTACTTCTTGAAGAAGAATAGTGAGGTGTTCCGGTGTCATGCGCCGGTTCCGTGGGGGTCTGTATTTTGGGGAACCGTTGAATTCGATGCAGTATCCGTGGGCTATGGTGGATAATACCCAGCGGTCTGACGTTATTCCCTCCCATGCTGAAAGGAACGATGTTAGCCGGCCCCCGACCGGTGATGCATGGGAGGGGACCCGAATCTTTGGGTCATTTGTTGGTATTGGGCGTGGGGCCTTTTGGACTGGCGCTGCGCCCTCTTCCTTTGCCACGACGTTGGCCTCTTTAACTGAACTGGGTGCTTTGGTTAGAGGGCCAGTTGGTAGCAGAGTAAAATTGTTGTTGGCTTTGCTGCTGGCGTTGGCCACGAAAGGAGCGTCTATTGCCATAGCTGCGTCTGTTAGGTGGCCTAGAAATTTGGTCAAGAGTTTTGATGGTATCAAACTCCTTCTTCGCATGTTCTAGGGCCTCATCAACTGCTTTCCCAAACAGATTGGTTTGCTCTATAGGCTTATTTATTAGGGAAGCCTGGGTTTCTGGCTTAAATCCCGAATTGCGCAGCCAGACATGGCGTTTGAGAAGTATTCCCTGAACCAGGGAACGTCCAGCTGTCTCTGCGGCATCCAGGGAGTTCTTTACGATGCCCTGGTTTACAAGAGTTCCCTCTGATATAGTAGCCAACAGGCGTGAACGCAGGTGTTCTGGTGCGTCCTCTGCTTCGCTGCGCAGCTTGCTCCACTGTGCATCTGCGTAGCTAGCTAATAGGGAATTGTTATTCGCAATCCTTGTTGAGAAGGCGGCGGAGGTTGTGATTCTCTTCCCAAGTGCATAGAGCTTCTTGCCCTCTTTGTCAGGTGGTGCCTCACTAGTAGATAGTGGTACTCCCGCTCTCTTCCTTGTGTTAGTAACTACCAGAGAGTCCGGAATAGAATGTCCCCTGATGTACAAAGGGTCAGAAGACGAAGGGCTGAAGAACTTTTCTATACGAGGGTTGACCCCTCTGACTAAGGCCGGATTGGAAAGGGAAGGAGTTATTCTTCTCTTTATAGAAGCCAGGAGCGGAATGGACTGACTGACTGACCCGGGGCTTTTTCTTTAATAACTTTTTCTACAAAGTCTATGTCCGGAAGAGTCTCCCCTGTGTCTATTTCAAAATGCGCTGCTGCCTTGCGCAATAGTGCATTAAGTGAGGGCTGGTCATCTATGGGGGAGGTGTTGACAATAGGTGAGTCCTTGGGAGGAGAAGGGTGAAAGACATCAGGATCTGAGTGCACTGATGGGGATTGCCAAGGCTGCACTGCTTGGGATTGCCAGGGCTGTGAGGTAGCTGTATCTGCCTCAAAAGCTCCTGTGCTAGTGTAAGGGTCTTCCTAAAACCTCTCCTCCTCATGTTCTTCCTCTCCACCTAAACACTACTCATCTTCCTGGAGGTATTGCTCCTCTTCAGTGAGGTCATATGCATCTGTAGAAGGGGGAAACAGCCTGGGAATCTTGACCCTAGGGTCATCCTGGGTCCATTCTCTTTGTCTTTTGGGTGTGGGTGGGTTTTGGCTACCCAAACACCTCTCCATCTTTTCCATATAAGAATGGAGTCTTTCCATGGTCTCATGGGGAACCCCTGAATAGTCTAGAGGGGAGAAATCAGTGTTGTCACCTTCAAAACGCTTCGAACGCTCCCACAACGTCGACGAAAGGTTTCCGTCGCCCTCAGAAAAGCCCTCCGGTAGTTCAGAAGTGCCTTTAGATGAATGGGGCAGTTCCTGGCTACTCTTGTGCTTTTTCGGCGTTTCTATTTCCTTGGGTGCGGTATTCGACGTCTGTTTCGTCGTCCGCTTGCGTTTGTCCTCGGAAACAATTCTCGCCAGGCTCTCGACGACGAGTTCGTCGGTAGAGGGTTCTGGAGTCGGCGTTGTCTGCGTTACGCGCTGTTTCTCGACGGCCGCTCTATGAAGCGTTACGTCGGGTGTCTTTGAGGTTTCGCCCGTGTTAGATGAAAGCCCAATCGCTGGTCGCGGCTGCGTTTACGGGTGGGGCTTGAGACCCTTACGGTCTAAGGTCGACGCCGGAGTGCCCTGCGTCCCCTTCGGCGCTGGTGGATCCTTCGTCCTCGACGAAGAAGAGACGTGGGTTGTGTGCTTAGGCCTATGGGGTCTGTGTGCGTCCTTGTCGCCGGGGTGTTCATCCCCATAAGCAGGGCGTGAGCCGAGCCCGTCGGGGCCGGGGACGGACGTCGAGGAGCGCGAGCGCTCCTTCTGGGGGTTAATGACTTCCGTAACGGATGTCGAGTTATCACCCTCCTCGTCACTTTCTGTAACAGCGGCGGCGGTTGAGGAAACTGACTTCGACATAGCGTAGTCCGCCCACCTCTTAACTTTGCGTTCTTTAAGGGTTCTTGGCTTTAAGAGCTTACAGGCCGCGCAGCTGTCCTCTTTATGATCGAGGGGCAAGCAACGATTACAGAGCTTGTGTTTATCCTTCCAAGTGTATTTGCCCCTACAGCGTGGGCAAAACTTAAAAGGTGTCCTCTCCATAGCTGAGGCAATAAAAACTGGTGATAACAACCCCAAGGGAAAGATAGGGGAGAAAGAAAGACATTCTCGACGAGAAGAGAAAAGTTCGAACCCCCACTCTCCCTACTGTATGTTGGCCGGCGAGGCCTGGCCACGTGTTCGGCAGCGCCGAAGGATCTCCCCCGTCTCTTCCTCTCCGTCGAAAACTTGCTCGGCGGAGAAACAGCTTCACAGCTAACGTCGAGGGGAGGGATCTTTTAACAGTAAGTATATATATTAAGGACCGAGGTCCGTAGTACTTGTTTAGCAATGTCTCTCTAGGAGCTCCGCGTAAGGCGACCATAAGCTGGGCGGAAAAAAACAATCTGAGGGACCTCGACGCGTGAGGGATTGTGGGTACAACGCACGTCACTATAGGGATAGTGTTACAGACACGCCTTGTCGACGTCCCCTTTTCGACTACGAAAAACAAAATGCAATACTCTGCAGTGACCACTGGATGTCGGACCTATGCACAGCATGTGATTCTAAGCAGATTAACAAACATCAGAAATATATATATGAGATGCATTACTCACCGTAATCGTATTTCTGATGCTTGTATCTGCTTAGAGTCACATGCTGTGCATAGGCCGACATCTAGTGGAAGCTGCTGAATATTACAGTTTGTTTTTCGAAACTCGAAAATGGGCGTCGACACAGGGTGTACCAGTAATACTATCCCTAATGTGACGTCCACTGTACCCATGATCCCTCACGCGTCTAGGACCCTCACATTGTATTTATTCTGACATGAGGTAGCATGAGGAGTAGCACGAGTACAGATAATCCAAGCAGAAAGATAAGACTACAAGCATCCATGCACCTTCTCTCAGAGGGGAGGAAGGGTGGGTCGCATGTGAATATAAGCAGATACAAGCATCAGAAATACGATTACGGTGAGTAATGTATCTTCTGAGGGTTGTGGAATCTGCTTAGATCACATGCTGTGCATAGATTAGCGAGCATTGTTAGAAGGCAGTGGGATGTGAGAAGGGTCATGAGCAAATGTCTTACAACCGCTTGTCCCACTTTAGTATGTCTTGGAATGGGTGTCAATGCAGTAGTGCTGAGTAAAAGTGTGAATAGAGCTCCAAGTAGCTGTTTTGCAAATGGTGTCAAGGGGTACATTTGCAATGAAAGCCAGAGTGGCCCCAATGCCTCTTGTAGAGTGGGCTCTTGGCGTGAAAGGCAGAGATTTGTCAGAAAGAGTAACACAGCTGGAAACAGTTAACAATCTACTTAGAGATGGCACCTTTAGAGACTCGATCTCCCCCTCTGCCTGTAGCTACGGAGACAAACCGCTGATCTGTTTTCCTTAGCGGTCTGGTTTTGTTTACATAGTAGAGGACCGCTCTACGCACATCTAGGGTGTGTAGTTTCACCTCAGCCGAGCTTAATGGGTTTTGGAAGAAAGCCGGAAGCTCGATGGACTGGTTCACGTGGAATTTACAAATAAACTTAGGTGAGAACCTAGGGTGTGTACGTAAAACCAGTTTATCCTTATGAACTGTAAAGAATGGATACTGCACTGACAGAGCCTGAATTTCACTGACCCTTCTTATAGATGTTATTGCTACTAAGAAGGCTGTCTTATAAGTCAGGTGTTTGAGACTGCTTTTATGCATGGGTTCGAATGGGGGGCCCATGCGTTTAGCTAGCACCACGTTAAGGTCCCATCCTGGTGGTGGGTTTGAAATAGGAGGGAGAAGTCTCTTTACTCCTTCCATGAAAGCTTTAACCACTGGTATCTTCCGCCACGACACCTTGTTATGGGATGTGGTGTATACTGACAGCGCTGCCAGGTGTACCTTCAGTGACTTAAATAACAGTCCTGCATCCAGCAGGTGGAGCATGTATGTGACAACTGTGGAAGGAGTGCAATCAACTGGGTTGATTTGCTTATTCTGGCACCAGATAACAAATCGTTTCCATTTGTCAAAGTAGCAGTGCCTCCTGTTTGGCTTCCTAGATTCTTTTAGGATGTCCATACATCTCTGTGGTAATCTGAGATGTCCGAACTCTATGACCTCAGGAGCCATGCTGCTAGGTTCATTGAGTTGGGTTGAGGATGCACTGTTTGTCCTTGGTGCTGGGACAGTAGGTTGTACCAGCCCGGGAGTTTGATGGGTTCGCACACCGCTAGTCTGCATAGGTTTGGGAACCACGGTTGTCTCGCCCACATGGGAGCAACTAGGATGAGCGTCATTGATTCTGTGTTCATCTTGTTGACCACCTTCCCGATCAGAGGAGTTGGTGGAAAAGCGAACGCAAACATCCCTGACCAGTTCATCCACAGGGCGTTCCCCTGGGAGTCTGGCTGGGGGAACCTGGATGCAAATCCTGGGCACTGTCTATGGTGGGGAAACCCCACAGAGAAGATATCTTCTACCATTTCTCTGTGTAGACACCATTTGTGTTCCTCTGGGAGGGGATCTCTGCTCAAAGCATCCGCCAGAGAATTGAGATCCCCTGGAACATGTTGAGATGACAGGAAGATCTTCCGTCTGAGTGCCCATATCCACATTTTCTGGGCAAGCTTGGACAGATTAGGCGAACGAGTCCCTCCTTCCTTGTTTAGGTAAAACACAGCTGTAGTGCTATCCGTCTGGATCTGCACTGACAGATTCAGCAGTTAGGGCTCGAACGCTTGAAGCGCTCTGAAAACTGCCAGAAGCTCTAACAGATTGATGTGATTCTTGCCCAATGAGTGAGACCAGAGACCCCGAGCTGTGTGGTGGAGGTGGTAAGCTCCCCACCCGGTCAGGCATGCATCGGTTGTGACTACCGCCTGTATCTCGGGGATCGTAAAAGGGTTTCCCCTGGACAGATTCTCTTGTCCACCAGTGAAGGCTTTGTACCAGTGTTGGCGAAACGACCACTAGATCGTCCCACTGACCACTTGCCTGAGACCACTGTTTCGCCAACCATTCTTGCATGGGACGCATGCGCAGGCGCGCGTGGGGGACCAGGTAAATACATGACGCCATCATGCCCAGCAAACGCATTGCTTTGCGTACCGTTATCTGGTGACCAGCCTGATATTGCAGAATTTGCAGCAGTATATTCCGAATTCTTTCCTCTGATGGAAAGGTCAACCCCTATTGCGTGTCCAGGATAGCTCCTAGGAACTGTTTGGAGGTGCTTGGCACCAGATTTGACTTCTTCTAATTTATTGTGAAGCCTAATTTGAAGAGGAGGTTGATCGTCCTTTGAATGTTTGTTGTGCAAATTACTGGGGTCTCCCCGTGATGAGCCAGTCGTCCAGGTAAGGGTACACCGGGATTGCCTCCCTGCGTAGGTGTGCTGCCGCTACCGCCAGTACCTTGGTGAATAACCTTGGAGCCGAGGCTATCCCGAAGGGCAGTACCTTGAACTGGTAGTGCCGACTGTCCACCTTGAAGCGCAAGTACTTTCTGTGCGCTGGGAACATGGAAATATGAAAATAGGCATCTTTCATGTCCAATGTTGCCATGTAATCCCCTTTTTTAGGAGGGGGATTACCTCCTGGAGAGTAGTCATGTGAATTTTTTGGGGCTTGACATACTTGTTTGCAGGCCCTAAGTCCAATACTGTGCGCATTGTCAAATCTTTTTTTGGCACAAGGAAGTAAGTTGAATAAATACCCTTGTTTACCTGGTGTCCCGGGACGAATTCTATCGCGTCCTTTGCTAGAAGATTGCCGATCTCCTCGAGGAGGATCTTCTAGTGGTCCAAAGAATGTATTCTGTGTCGGTGAGGGTGCTTTTGGGGACACTAACAGTTCTATGCAGTAGCCTGCAGACACTGGACAGCACCCAGCTGTCTGAAGTGATCCCTTCCCAAGCTTGGGTGAAGTTGGAAATACGTCCCTCTACTGGGGATGCGTGAGAAGGGACCCTGAACAGAACATCACTGTTTTGGTGGAGGCGTGCCGCCGCCTCTACTCAGGCTGCCTCTACCTTTACCACGCCCTCTCTTATTACCCCTGCCATAACCCTGGGTAGACTGCTGGCTGTTGTTCCATTGTGTACCATGCCCCTGGGAATAGTTAGACCTCTCTGGGAATTTTGTCCGCGTGGGTGACGAAAATTGCCATTCCTTCTTTGGTTTGGGGGTTTATTGGTTAGCTGGCCTAGGGATTCGAGTGTCTCATACTCGTCCTTGGCATTTTTCAGTGCGTCCTCGACTGCCTTTCCAAACAATAGATCCGGCTCCACCAGTTTGTCCATCAATGAAGCCTGGGTTTCAGCTTTGAACCCAGACTGTCGCGAACAAGCATGCCTTTTGATAACAGTACCTTCTGCCATCAATCTGCCAGCGTTATCCGCGGCATCAAAGGTTGTTTTTAATATGCAACCAGACACGGCTTCGGCGAAACTTGTGCCAATTGGCTTTTTAAGGGTTCTGGGGCGGAATATATGAGTGCCGCAACTTCTTCCCACTGGTGGCAGTTGTAACTCGCCAGCAGGGTGGTGGAGTTGGCAATCCTTGTGGAGGCTACTTTCCTGCCCAAGCCATAAATCTTATTGCCCTCCTTGTCGGGAGGAGCTTCCGACGATGACAAGGGTGTTCCCGCCCTCTTACAGGTGTTTGTAACTGTCAGGGAGTCCGGTTTCAGATGCCCTCTTATGTACAGTGGGTCTGTATGGGCTGCCCTGAAAAGCTTCTCAACTTTGGGGTTTACCGCCCTAGTGAGATAGGGATTAACAAGTGAAGGGTCTACCCTCCTTTGTATTGACTTAAGGATAGGGATGGCCTGGGCAACAGGTCTCCTTTCTCCCACTAACTCCTCGGCAAAGTCCCTCTCTTCCTGAGCACCCTGGGTGTCAATGTGGAAGTGTTCTGCCGCTCTGGACAGCACTTCATTCAAGAGAGGCTAGTTATCGACAGGGGAGTCGGTAACCAGGGGTTCTTTATCTACCGGGGAATCTAGCCTGTAGGTTTCTGGGTTGTCCTGCTCCTCCTGTTGGTCCTCGTCATCCCATAGTAGCCCGTGCCAGTTCGTTCTTCCAACATGCCCAAATCTGGGTCCTCATAAAGGGATGATCTCCCTGATATTGAGAATAGGGCTGTATACTGAAGGGGTCTGAAGTAGGAGTTTCAACCCGGGACTTCTTACTTGGGGGTATCGGATCCTTAGAGCCTGAGGGAGTTGACCCGTCGGGGGTAAAAGAGAGAAAGTGTTCAGGGTTTTTGGCATAGAAATATGCCAATGATGACATCCTTGACATGACTGTCTATGTCATCAGTAGATCATTCTCTTGAACTGGGAATGATTCTTTCTTGAAGGCCTTTCCCTGTCTTATCTAGACTACACCTACTGGTTTGAACAGGGGTCTTTGGGATAACAGAAGATCGAGACTTGTCCATCTGTTTATGTGGGGTAGAATGTTTTTGAGGTGTGGCAAGAGGCTGAGACTGCTTCCTCTGTTGTTTTTCCCCTTCCCCGTGTGTGGGAAGAGTGTTTGCCCTGTTTTTTCGCTCCTGCGGAGCCTTTCGACGCCTGGCGCCGAGGTTCGGGGGTAGTGTCCCTATCTCTGGATAGTGGAGGTTGGGATTGGGGAGCAACCGCTTGCTCGGCCTGTTGACGCCGATTCCTGGAGTGCAAACTTGGGATAGAGGTCGTTTTCGTCTGACGATTGAACCTCCGTTACCTTGGGGAGCCAGGCACTTCTGGCAACAGTGGATGGTTGCCTGGAGTCATGCGGCGATTTAGATCGAGAACGCCCAGAGGACACCGATTCGGACTGTTCTCTATGTGCCTCCTTCCGAGTACTCGACATGTTCGTCGAGTCTCGGTTGGACTTCATGTGTTTTGTGGAAGTGCTGTGGGTAGCGCTTGTGTCGCTGGGGGTCTGCCCCATAGCCGCCCTGCCGGACGACCTTCCGAGGTCGGGGACTTGCGCTTGGCTGTCAATTGACGCCACGTTGCCCTCGCCGTCCAAAAGCACAGCGTTGCTGCCATCGCTGAAGGCACACTCCGCTGCCATGGCCTCTTGACGCCTGGCGTGGTGGGCCCAACGCTTGATCGAACGGTCCTCGAGTGTTTTCGGTTTGAACCTACTACATGCTCTGCAGTTAGCCTCGGGGTGGCCCCTCTGTAAGCAGAGATTGCACGTGGCAAGCCTGTCAAACCAAGGGTACTTGCGGTTGCACTGGGGTCAAAATTGGAAAGGGGTACCCTCCATACACACCTTGTGGCAGTGGGCTAATAAGTGCAGGAATATATAAGAATGTACCTATATACCAAAAGAGTGTAGAGTATGTCCACCCCCACTCTCCCTACTTGTAGGGCCGAGGCCAGAGGCCTTCCGAGGCCCAAATCCATCGTTGCAGCTCTCGACGTTCGATTCTTTCCCCGGGCCGGCGTCAAGTGTGTGATACGGTGACTCGACGTTGGGGTGGAGAAATGGAGAAATATTACAATATTTTAGCAAAAGTATGGCTAAGGCCAGGGAACTCCACGGAATGCTTCCGACCAGTATGGCGGAAAAAAACTATCCAAGGGTCCTAGACGCGTGAGGGATCATGGGTACAGTGGACGTCACACTAGGGATAGTATTACTGGCACGCCCTGCGTCGACACCCATTTTCCAGTTTTGAAAAACAAAAGGTAATACTCCGCAGCTTCCACTAGATGTCGGCCTATGCACAGCATGTGATCTAAGCAGATTCCACAAGCCTCAGAAATATATATATATAAATAAAAGGGGGAACAGAAAACCTATAAGTCCACCCCCCACTCTCCATACTGATGGGGCGGAGGCCAGAGGCCTTCCGAGGCCTGGAGTCCGTCGTGGCAGTCCTCGACTGTTGATTTCTCTGATCTTCACCGGCGTCGGACTTCAACGTACGGTGGAAGGAGGAAAGGAGAAGTATTAACGTTAATTGAACTATAAAACGGCTTAGCGCTGAAGGAACTCGGCAACATGCGTCAGACTAGCATGGCGGAAAAAAACAATCTGAGGGTCCTACATGCGTGAAGGATCATGGGTACAGGGGACGTCACACTAGGGATAGTATTACTGGCAGGCCCTGTTCGATGTCCCTTTTCGAGTTTCGAAAAACAAACTAATACTCTGCAGCTTTCACTAGATGATCGATCCACTAGGCATCAGCCGCAGCAGACCCGATACCCATTACTTGTGGAGTGCCCCAGGGATCATGCGTCTCGCCAACACTCTATAATATCTTCACCAAGCCACTCTTTGATGATCTTGACCATCTGGGTATCACCTATACCAACTACGCAGACGATTCTCCTACCATTTACTGGGGATTATGAGGAAGATCTGGCTATGGTGAACAGAGTTTATAGCATCGTTCAGGCTTGGATGGCCAACCATGGCCTGCGTCTGAACAATGACAAAGCAGAGCTTATCAACCTGGGTACCGCAGCTCGCATCACCAAACTCAACGATAATTACTCGGCGTTCATTATTGATGGGAATACTATCAAGGTTGCCAAAGAAGTAAAATCCCTGGGTTTTTACCTCGACTCAACCCGATCTTTTACCAAACTGGTAAATTCACTGGCCTCTTCTACGGCTTACACATGTAAATACGAGCCGGAAAACAATTCCTGTCAGTTGACAGCTGTTTAATCCTATCTAGAGCCCTCAATCTATCAAAACTTGATTTTTGTAACGCCCTCTACATAGGGGCAAACAAACCATCAACAGAATACAAGTGCTCCAACATAATGCTCTTAGGGCTGCCTTAAGCATTCCTAGAAGAGTACACATCTGAAATAAGAATGAAACATACATGGCTATCCACCCAAGAAAATATTAATCTCAAATTGGCTTCCCTCATCAACAAATGCTTAAACAAAAAAGCCCCTCGTTACCCAACAGAACGATTTATCAGAAAAAATTCCATCAGACCGTCAAGAACAGCCAACCCCAATTGTCTTCAAGTGCCAAGATTCAAACTGTCCACCACTGGAGGGTCCAGTTTCCCAGTTAGGGCAGCACAACTGTGGAACTCCTTACCACACACTCAGATCTGACCAAACGTTTATCAAATTCAGAAAGAATACAATCAAATGGCTCATGGAGAAAGATAAGTAACCGACACTCTCCTACTGCACTAACTTAGCCCCTGCTTGCATGTAATATATTCTTGATATAGATATGCAAATATGTAAATGTTTGTTAATTATGACATGTTGTCTACATATGCATGCCTTTATACCTGTTCTATACTGTTCTGACCCTCAACCTGTAAAGCCGAAGAAACTGTTCTTACCTTTGTTCTGTAACCTCTGTAACTAAGCTTACGTACTCTTCAAGTGCGCCCCGATACCTCTGGGTCCGGCGCGCACAATAAATAAACTAGATGTCGGCCTATGTACAGCATGTGATCTAAGCAGATTTCACAATCATCAGAAGGGGTACATTACTCACCGTAATCGTATTTCTGATGCTTGTATCTGCTTAGATCACATGCTGTGCATAGGCCGACATCTAGTGGAAGTTGGAGTATTACAGTTTGTGTACCTGTCTAAGATTCAGAGTACTTAACTACAGCTCACATCTTCCACTCAAGATAAGCCTGACTGCTCGGCAAAACTACCAATGTCCTGAGCTAGTACAGACTGATACTCATGTTTATTCGGATATGCACAAGAAATTCCATAAAACGATACAGAACATTTAATACATTTACCAAGTATGGCATAAGATACTACAGCTCATGTACATAAAAAGTGGGCAATATAGATTTCGTAACAAACATTTGTAGGTATACCTGAATTCATTTCAGAGCATAGTGCTCAACTTCGTTTTCCGTAGATTTCAGAAATGTGACTAGCCCACACGGGGTGACTCCGCAAATAGATTAATGACGGCCAGTACTGCACAAAGTCCAGTTCCTGCAATAGGCACCATAAGAACAGGCCTCTAGGCCTTGCATATGCTGGATAGAAAAATACCAAGTGTGCAAGGTCTTCGGAGGGCGCCTCACACATAGGGCAAGACCCATCCAAAAACCACCCAGACCAGGCTGCCACCACTGATAAGAGTTGGGGATCTACAAACCACTGGGATAGCGTACTAAAGTCTTACTGACCGCAGGACTTCAGGAAAACTCCCCTAACAAGGATTTTAAAGTACATAAGTACTCAAAAGACTAATATATGGCAACATTGGGCTACTAATGAAGAAAAACCATCAGCACCTTTGGTTAAATTAAAGCTAAATTAGATCTGCCACCAGCCTTCTCCACAACTCATTTCCCTATATACTATGGAACGTCACTGCAGCACCTCAACCCACACCTACTGGATAGAATAATTATACACACAGGCAACATAAATATTACCAGTACTACACTGTTCTTGAACGGTCGATTTGTTTAGTACGGTGCCATTTATACAATTAGATAGCGATGGACTGTCAAAAACCCTAGCTGCTGAAAGGGTCACTAATACATCAAAACACCAAATATACAAAAAGAGGCCTCTAGGGCATGCCAACGACTGACTAAAACTTTGACGCAAGGTTCATTGCGATACTACAAGCTTTATACGTACATCTTCATTCCAGTCCTCTGTACCCCACTCTTCTGTGGCAGTCCTCCATGCACCTAGGAGAAAAACATGCAGAAACATTATAAAATGGCATTTGAAATAGGATACTGCATCTGTTCAGCAATGCACATTGACCTACAGTCAGATTATTGCATCCGGAGCAGGCCTTTCAAAGAACTTTGTAATTACACAGGGGTGGACGTTTCTCTGCTTCCATTTCACAATTAGAAAACCAACATTGCCACCAAACGGGTACGCTGCCCACATAGGTGTCAAGTAACTAATGGTTATACTAAATAATCCTTTCACATACAAGTAGATTTTCAAGCAACTTTCACACCTATTACTAAAATGTTACAGATGGGTAATCAGCAGAGTTCAATGTTAGGGCAGTTGCTGTACCACCCTCCCTTGAGGGTGCTACAACCACAAACTAAGGGGAGGGCTAACGCATGAGAAGAAAGGGAAGCCAACCCTCTTAATGTAGCTAATGTGGTCAGAGAGACCAGCCTCATTTCAGGTCGGTGTAGTTGGTCAACACAAAGGTTCTATTAGTCCACACATGTTATACTTAATGTTAGTAAGACATCTAAAACTAACACGTCAAATAAGGACTGTTTCATTACCAGAGTAATAAAATATGCCCAGCATATTTATAAAAACAGAAAAGTCTCTAAAAAGACTACCCCCCATGTCCTTATGTGGGCTGTTCACAAAAGGTGAGCAAGAACCATAACATAAGAGGAGCGAGGAGGAAACAGGGAGCCATAAAAAACATAACCGGCACATTAGTACCCAATTGGCCTGTACAAGACAGAGCAGTATCCTAAAAATGTGCCGTAACATAGTATACGTGGAAGGCCACTAAACCAGATGGTCAGCAGCCAAAACAAGTTATAGTGTCTAGGATAAAGAGAAACAATTTTACCAAGGGGAAACATTAAAAATATGCAACACCAATAACATTAATGTACATTTATTTAGATGCCCAGGGAATTAAAGGAGGAATGCAAAGTCACAGAATACAGTATAGCCAAAGAGAAGCAAATACCAGGTGTGAACCATATCTAAAGGCTTCCAAAAATCAATACAAAATGTACCAAAAGCAGTCAGTGTTGCAAGTACATTTAACCTGTAAGAAATGCACTGTAGGACTTTTTTTTTTTAAAGGATCTATATATTGCAGGCAAGTGCAAAAATTACAAAGCTTGGTCCAGACCTCACCGAATCCAAAGGGGGTCCAGGAAAGAAATGTCTTGGGACAGGTAGGTGTCACAGATTTTTCCATACTCTGGCCTGGTGCACAGATGTATAGAAGGCCAACCTAGTATAGTGACAGGAACAACTCTGGGAACTGTAGCCAAACCAGTTCAAGGTAGCAAGGCTAGCTCTAGGCTAAGTCTCAAGGGGTGGTGAGCTTGTACATTTTAATAATTCTTATTCAAATTTTTCCATGCGAGAGAATGTAAAACACTATACCTTCAACGCTTTCCCTTTGCTACAACTCGCATGATGTATATGCGCTTTAATTGTATATGAGCCATAAAAAACATAACAGGCACATTAGTACCCAATTGGCCTGTACAAGACAGAGCAGTGTCCTAAAAATGTGCCGTAACATAGTATACGTGGAAGGCCACTAAACCAGATGGTCAGCAGCCAAAACAAGTGGTAGGGTCTAGGATAAAGAGAAACAATTTTACCAAGGGGAAACATTAAAAATATGCAACACCAGTAACATTAATGTACATTTATTTAGATGCCCAGGGAATTAAAGCAGGAATGCAAAGTCACAGAATACACTATAGCCAAAGAGAAACAAATACCAAGTGTGACCCAATTCCCCACCTATGAGAGGATTAAGCATTGGAAGGACTCAATGCTGTTTACCGGTGATTCTTCTATTAATAATTGTTGCTTTTGTGGGGTCAAGGACTCCACTGAAACGTTGAAACAAGTAGTCATCAAGTGTTCCTATTTTGATAACCGTCTAATGTGTTTTAAGGATAACATTGGTAACACAGATGAGTCTATGAACCTCCTTTGGTGAAGATGTATGTGGGGTACCAGTATATCTTCGATTATGGCCTTAAGGGTTTTACTTATATTTCTTATTACAGAATTGGACATGAAAATGTATAAACTGATGTCATGGTGTGGTATGCATTCGAAATTTATATTTTGAATCTTATTATATTATTTCTTAGTTTTAACAGTGTCATGAGTGTTAAATGTTTCAGCTTTTGTATTCTTTTTATGTTGTGTAAGGTTTTTTGAAAAATGAATACAATGAAAATATTGACTACTAGCATTTACCATCAAACAACACTAAAATAAGATTACATGCATTAATCACCGTAATAGCATTTCTGATTGTATCTGCTTAGAATCACATGCTGTGCATATAGTCCGACATCTAGTGGTAATCGCAGAGTATTGCATCTTTCTTTCAAAGATCAAAAGGGGATGTCGGGATGGGCGTGACTAATACTATACCTAATGTGACGTGTAGTGTAGCCACAATCCCTCACGCATCGCGATACTTCTGGTTGTGTTTTTTCTGCCATGAGGGAGCCTTATAGTCAGCGTGAGCGAGTACAGAAGAAACTAGGTGTAAGATGTCTATGTTCAATTTTACTCCTCGAGGAAAGGAACGGTGATCGCATTGAATCTAAGCAGATACAATAATCAGAAATGCTATAACGGTGAGTAATGCACGTCTTCTGATGCCTGTGAATCTGCTTAGAATCACATGCTGTGCATAGACTACGAGCAGTACACAGAGATGGTGGTGGGATGTGTGAAGAAACGGTAGCAAAGAGGTCTTGACACCGCTTGTCCCACCTGAGCTTCAGGCCTAGAGTGTGTATCTAGGCAGTAGTGTTGTGTAAACGTGTGGACAGAAATCCAGTTTGCTGCTTTGCAAATGGACTCACTGAAGGGGAACATTTGCAATAAATGCAATGGTAACCCCTGTGCCCCGAGTAGTGTTCTAGGCGCGAAGGGTAGATCTCTCTTGGCAAGAGTGTAGCACAGTGTGATGCAGTTTACGATCCACTTTGAAATGGCTGATAGACAAAGGGTCTTATACCAGCTGCCAGTAACGGAAAACTGGTTTGATTTTCTTAGTGGCTTTGTCTTTTCCTAATAGATAAAGCTTTCCTAACAACTAGTGCGTGGAGGCTTCTTTCTGCCACGTTAGTAAGGTTCTGGGAAAAGGTGGGTAGTTCAACAGACTGGTTTACATGGAACTTTGAAATAAATGTATGCGCAAACCGTGAGTGCACCGGACCACCTCATCTTTGTGAATCGTAACAAATGGGTCCTGTACTGAAAGGGCCTGTAGTTCACCAGCTCTCCTTGTCGAGGTGATTGCCACCAGGAAGGCTGTCTTCTAGGCGAGTGCTTTAAGACTAGCATTGTGCATTGGTTCAAAGGGAGGCCCCATTAATCCGGTAAGTACAACGTTCAGGTTCAACCCGGGAGCTGGGTTGGAAATAGGGGATGGAACAAGTTACTTACCTGTAACTGTTTTCCAGCATGGGTCTGGCATGGATTCACATGCTCAGGAATATTCCCTGTCGCCAGGATGGGAATCCTCGGTAAAGAAATAAATCTGTTTCATTTCTGAACTGTCTTTCTCCTAACAACCAATGACTGAGCTCTGGGTCATACTGCCCCCAGCCAATGACTGCCCTCTACCCAAGCCCCTCCTCTGGCAGCCATCTTCAGATTTGGTAGCACGTAAAGTGGCAGTAGGACCAAGAGAAGAGCCGCAGAGGGGTAGGCAGGAGGGTTTGCATGTGAATCCATGCCAGACCCATGCTGGAGAACAGTTACAGGTAAGTAACTTGTTCCTTCTCCAGCATGGGGACTGGCATGGATTCACATGCTCAAGAATACATAGCAGTACACACATGCAACCACGGGAGGCAGCAAGGATCAACATTAAGCATTACAACAACTCAACATTAAGCATCTGTTGCCTCCTCACCAGGCTCACCTTCAAGTGAACAGGTTGCGCAGCACTGCCTGGCCGACTCCGGACTCCTCCGTGGAATCCCGGTCGACGCTGTAGAATCTCGTGGAGGTGCGAGTCGACCTCCACGCAGCAGCCCTGCAGATGTCCAGCAGGGGCACAACAGACAGGAACGCTGTAGTAGCAGCGATTGCTTTGGTCGAATGGGCTCTCGGACGGTCAGGCAACGGTCAGTTTGCCAACCAGTGACAGTGCATGATGCAGCCGGAGAGCCATCTGGAAATGGAAGCCTTGGGGAGGGCCGTCCCTTGGTTCACAGGGCCAAAGTTCACAAACAGCTGTGATGTCTTCCGAAAATTTTGTGCGGTCCACATAGAACGTCAGCGCTCTAGCCATATCCAGCGAGTGCAAAGTCCTCTCAGCCGGCGACGAAGGCGACGGGAAGAAAACAAGCAACAACAAGGGCTCGTTGAGATGGAAGTCCGACGGCACCTTGGGCATGAAGGAGGGGTGCGTCCTCAGCACTAACCTCGTCTCGTGGAATGTCAGGTACAAGGTACAGGGGTTTACAGGAGAGGGCTTGGATCTCTCCCACTCGTCGTGCGGAGGTAATGGCCACAAGAAACGCCGTCTTCCATGATAGAAATTTCAGCAGAGCCGAATGAAAAGGCTCGAATGGCGGACCCATGAGCCTGGTCAGCACCACGTTGAACTCCCACGCTGGGGCCGGGGCCATAGCCTTCACCAGCGGGAACGAGCGGAACAGTCCTTTCAGGAACTCCTTGGCGGTGGGACCACAGCGATGACCGCCCCGGAGATCTGGTGTCGCGGGAGATAGCCGCCAGGTGAATTTCGATGGGGGCATGTGCCAGCCCCGCCTTGGCCAGCGCCAGCAAATACACAGCACCTGAGGGGCCATAATCCGTAGAGGGTTGATCTTCTGTACACGGCACCAGACAGAGAACCTCTTCCATTTATGTTCATAGCACCCGAGAGTCGAGGAAGCCCTGTCCTTGGCAAGTACCTCCTTGCAGTCCGCCTGGATATCGTAGCCTCCAAACTCGTGCTGCAGGAGCCAGGCAGTAGGTTCAGCGATCCGGGGTCGTGATGCAGGATTGCAACTCCTCCCCTGGCGAGATCTGCGTCCGTCGATAGTTTGACTGGAGGGGACGCTGTCATGTCCTCAAGGTCTGGGAACCAGATCTGTCTCGGCCACGCCAGTGCGACGAGGATCATCCTGCACCTGGACCGTCTGAGTTGACTGATGAGTCACATAAGCAACAGCAATGGTGGGAATGCATAGACTAACAGGCCGTCCCAGGGGAAGGAGAATGCATCCCCCATGCTCCCCGGGTGGGGAAACCTGCTGGCGAACCTGCGAAACTTGGTGTCCGCCACCGTCGCGAACAGATCAATCTGGGGATTGCCCCACCGTCGTAATAGGAGATCTACTTGATCCTGCCGAAGCTCCCACTCGTAGCAAGAGCGCAGCTCCCTGCTTAGTGATTCGGCAACTGTGTTCATCACTCCTGAGTGGTGAAAGGGTACCAGGAACACCCCTTGGGTGACAGCCCAGTGCCACAGATCTTGCGCTTTCTTGGAGAGCCGGGGATCTGGTGCCCCTCGGCTTCCAGATGTAGAACATTGTGGTGGTGTCGGTGAAGACCGGTACCACCTTGCCCTTGAGGGACCGAAGGCCCGAGAGCCCAGAATACTGCCCAGAGTTCCAGGACGTTGATGTGCAGCTCCCTCTCCTCAGGGAGCCAAAGGCCTCTTGCGTGGAGATTTCCGGTGTGCGCCATTCATCCCTCCAGGGAGGCGTCTGTTGTCAGTTTCCTGATGCGCTGGGGCCTGGAAGTCCATGCCCGCCGCGAGATGTGCGCAGGTGCCCCACCACCAGATTGCTTGTCGGAAAGTCTTTTTGAGGGTGATCTTGTCCTCCAAGCTTCCTGCCACTTGTATCAAACAGGCATCAAGGAGCTCCTGCAGCGGCTGCAACCTGCACAGCCTTACGAGGTATATGCATGACATCATGCCGAGCAGGGACTTGATGGACCTAACCTGGCAACTTCCATGGTCAACAACTGCTGTACCTTGCCCAGGATGGCCTTTGTCTTCTCCGACGGTGAAGCCAGCCATGCCACCGTGTTGAGCTTGGCTCCCAGGAACAGGGCATCCTGCTATGGCAGTAAGTAGGACTTTGCATAGTTTATTGAGAACCCCAGTTCTGTGAGTAGGCGGACGGTCCTCACTGTGTGGTCGACAGCGATTTCCCTTGAGTTCGTCCAGATGGGGGTAGACGTGGATCCCCTGCAGGCGCAGCCGCGCCGCCACCGGTGCCAGGCACTTGATGAAGACCATTGGCGCCGACTTCAGACCGAAGGGCAGTGTCTTGAACTGATAGTGCCGCCCTTAGACCACAAAGAGCAGACATTTTCGATGTGCCTTGCATATGGGGATGTGGAAGTATGCATCCTCCAGGTCCAGTGACAACAGGAAGTCCCCTTCTTCCAGCTGTTCCTGCACGTGCTGAAAGGTGACCATCTGGAATTTCTGGGATTTTATGTATTTGTTGAGGGGGTGGAGATCTAGGATGGGCCGCCAGCCGCCTGTCCTTTTGGACGAGGAAGTACCGCTAGTATACCCCTGGATCCTCTTCAGGACGAGCTCTATCAAGCCCTTTTCCAGCAGTGCTCGTACCTCCAGTAGCAGCTGTGGAATGTGGTTTTCTTTCCTGGCCACCACTGGAAAATGGGGACACTTCCTTTGGAAATCCAGAGTGTGTCCGTGGGCCAGGGCATCGAGCACCCAATGGTCGGTGGCGATGGATTTCCACACGCCGAAGTTAGTCAGCCGGCCTCCCACCGGGGTGCTCAGGTGGGGGCATGATGTCCCGGCCGGTTCAGTCCTGCTTTGCCGAGGCCTAGCCCCCTTGGGCCCCTTGGCGACGACGATGTCCACTGGCCTTGCTGCAGCCCCTGAAGGCTTCCTGCGACAAAGAACGGACTGCCTGATGGTACGACAAAGAGCTGCCGCCAAATCCTTTGGAGGAGACTTGCCTCCAGAGGTCCGGAAGGACGGCTGTCACTGATGGAGCGTGCCCAAGGCACGGGCCGCCTCTGTGTCCGCCTTGAGCGCCTGCAGGGACTTGTCCACTACCTTGCTGAACAGGTTGTTCCCGTCGAAGGGCATGTCCAGTACCCTGGTCTGTACGTCCCGACGGAAATCGGTGGCCCTGAGCCAACCACGCCGGCGAAGGCAAATGCCGTTGCCCATCTGGCAAAACCCCGGTGTCGGCGATGTCCGTGGCTACCGTGATGGCATGGTCAGAAGCCACCTCGCCCTCCTGCAGGATTTCAAGGGCATCCGCTCTCTTGTTATCCCAGAGGAAGTCCAGAAGGGGGTGATATTAAGCCACAGCTCCCCATCGAAGCGAGCCACGATAGCGAGAGCTTTGGCGGCCTTAATGGTAGTCGCTGCCGACGAGATGACCCAGATGTCTCATGGTGTCCAGCTTCTTCCCATCACCGTCCGGCGGGGAAGTAGAAGTCGATGCAGTCGCCCCTGCTGATTTCTTCTTGGCCGCTGCAGAGACTACCGAGTCCGGGGACGGCTGTGCCCTGAGGCACATAGGAGCGGAATCTGGGACCCGGTACTACTTCTCGTACCCGTCTCTTTGCAGGGGCCGTGTACAGGTTCTTCAGAAGGGACAGTCCCTCGTCCCAGATGTCCAACAGCGGGGCTGAGTACGGTCATCCTCCTGGCCTCTCGACATTGATAAAGGAATCCCTCCTCCTCTTTGGGGCATAGTTGGAAGAGTTGCGGGGCCCTGGCGATCATTGCGTGAAACTAGCCAATTTCGTTGTGAGGAAACCCCGGGGAGGGGGCGATGGGAGAGCCATTCCCTCGTCCCCATCGTCTAAGTCTCATCCCTCGGTGGAGGGGATGGAGGTGAAGGATGGAAGGGTGGTGGTGGATGGACTAGTCTCCGCTCTTTCGGAGGGCTCCCCGGCAGTCCAGGCACCGCTGGATCGTCCGCCGGAGGTAAGGGCAACCTGGTCCTTATCTCTGTGCACAGGGTGTGCAGCGCCATCAAGATGTCTTCCAACCTGTCCGGCGGTGGTGGCATCGGTTGCGATGGGAGCTTCGGCAGAGGCGTGTTGTCCTCCGGTTCGTCGTCAACCTGCCGTTATTCGTCGGCTCCACCCTCGCTGTCCACGTGTGCCTAGTCGGGATCCTTCCCACAGGCCCCGACCTCTTCGAACCTCTTGTCCAGGACTGCCTTGATGACAGACAGCTCTTCCTCGGACGAGGTATCCGAGTCCGCTAGGACTACATCCACCCCCCCTCCTTCTTGGCCTGGGGATTCACAGGGGTCTTTTCGATCGGAAAGACGATTCCCTCTGGGACGGCAGGGAAACTCTAGGCCTGGAGGTAGTCTCCACTGGGGTCGCCTCTGCGGGCTTCGCCAGGGACGCCACGACTCCTTCAATCGATGCCTTAGCCGGGTGAATCTGGGCCTTCATGACCTTGGGTGCGTCTGAGGCCTTCAACGTGGGGGGTTAGGGGGGGGGGGGGGGGGTCACCGTCTCGCTCCCCCTTGGCTTTCTCCGTCGGGACTGGCCGGGGCTTCTCCCGAAGCTTACCCGGGTTCTCCGACTTCCTTTTCACCGAGCCGGAGCGTTTGTTCGTAGTTAACGCCATCGCCCTTGAGGGGCATAGAAAATTCCGAAACGGGTCCCTTTTAATCGGAAGATGAATCGGTGGAGTTTGAGGCTCGATTTTTGACCGGAAAAATAAGTAAACTAAGAAAAAAGGCAACACGCAGTAAAAGCTTGAGAGCAATAGCACGAGGACTCCCAACACTTGAACATGCGGTAAAAATCTGAAGATGGTTGCTAGAGGAGGGGCTTAGGTAGAGGGCAGTCATTGGCTGGGGGCAGTATGACCCAGAGACCAGTGATTGGTTATTAGGAGAAAGACAGTTCAGAAACGAAACAAACTGATTTTTTCTTTTACCAAGGATTCCCAGCCTGACGGGGAATATTCATGACATGTGAATCCTTGCCAGCCCACAATGCTGGAGAAACATATATTCATCATAGGTTCTTAAAATACATTAAAATTACTTAAACACTACAAGAAGTAAGTAACTTAATGCAGTAAAGATAGAACCTTGTCAGAAGTGATTTTCCCCAACTTCAGCAGTGCAATACAGAAGAAGGAGGCCTTGCGCCCAAAAGTCACAGGAGCCACAATGCTTCACCACAGAAGGTGTCTATAGCAGCTAAGTTATACTTGGCGATTGTTCAAAGTAAAATTCAACAAGGTGACCAAGTAAATTGTGTTATCTTTCAGATAATATCCAGGTTCAATGACCAAAAGGCAATGGAATGGAATCTAGGACAGAAAGGGACTGGTTCCCATTATCCTATGGAGGGCAGGGGGAGACAAATGCTTTGCATTTACTTCACTCCTGTTCAACTCAGATTTCCCCACAGGACTTGATTGGTTGACTGGGCGGAGAAGCTGCAGTTTGTATTTCCTGAAGTTGGATCTGGTGAGACTGGCGCGAGGTGCCCAGGAGCTGTGCAAGTATTGGTCCAGTCAGGTTCAGATGCAAGCTGCAACCCTTGGCAAGGGATAGATGCAGGATTCACTAATGCATGTCTCTTCACAACACTTCACAATACGGGGAAGCAGAGTTCAAGTGATGGCCGCCGCACATAGATTATGGTAGATATTCTTCCAGCTGCACTTGAAGAAGCTTCTTTCATGCAGGATTGCTTGAGACTGGAACCCATTTACTTAGATCCTCTCCTGAGTGAAACCCAACTTTTGATGACAGAGGTCCGACGCTAGACAGTGACCATGTTTTTACATATTCTTTGAGATGCGAGGCCGCAAAGGCAACACAAGAGCAAAATGACAGGTTCTCCTCCATTTATATTTCAGCATTTGAATCTGGATAATTCATTTGACTTCCTGAACACATTACAGAACTACTGGTACATGGCAGTACTACACTAAGGTATTTTATTTAGTCATTTAGCAAGATATTTTGCAACAGAGGTGACGCATTGAGATAACCAATAGCTATACTAATGGACATCCGATTTGTGGTAATTTGTGGTAGGCTCTACTGAGTTTCGTAGAGTTAACGGAACGTTTTTCAACCTACTTTGAATACAGAAGTCAATCCGGAGATTAGGTAGTCGATGAGTTTGTGCTAGCAATTTAATGTATATAACTAAAAGGAAATAACATTGGTTTACAATATGCGTAGAACTCACTATTTTAATATGTTCTGATTAAAAATGGATAGCTATATATATGGGATACATTACTCACCGTAATCCTATTTCTGATGCTTGTATCTGCTTAGATTCACATGCTCTGCATATGCCGACATATAGTGGAAGTTTCGGAGTATTGCACATGACATTTTCGAAATGGCAAATTGCATTTTTCAAAATTCGAAAATAAAAGTCAGAGTGGCTAATACTATCCCTAGTGCCAAGTATCCATGATAACACACGAGTTGAGGTCCCTCAAATTTTTGGTTTCTGACTAGAGGGAGTGCAAGTTGCAAGCGTGAAATGTATGTAGAGACCATGAGGTGTAAAAGTTCTATGCTTCTTTCCAAAGCACCTTCAACTCCAAGAGGGGAGCGCATGTGAATCTAAGAGGATAAGCATTACAAATATTACGGTGAGTAATGTATTCCTTCTGAGGCTTGTGGCTCTGCTTAGATTCACATGCTCTGCATAGATTAGCGAGCAGTACTAGCAGAAAGAGGTGGATTATTATCAGGTAGAACTGCAAAGGGATGTTTCAGCAACGCTTGTCCCACCTGCAGATCATCCCTAAATTTGTCCAGACAGTAATGTTGGGTGATGGCGTGTACTGAAGTCCAAGTGGCAGACTTGCAAATAGCATCTAGAGGCACGTTTGCTATGAAGGCTAAAGTTGCTCCAGTGCCTCGAGTTAAATGTGTTCTGGGCTTAAGGGGCAATGTTCTCTTGGCAAGAGAGTAACAGAGTTGGATGCAGTTGAAAATCCATTTAGAAATCGTTTTAAAGATATGGGCCCCTTACCTTGCAGCGGCTACAGATACAAAAGAAACAATCTGTCTTCCTGATCGACTTGAAGGTAGAATATGACAGCTTTGCGTACATCCAGCGTACGTAAAACCGTATGTAGACTTTGTTCCGATGAGTTTGCTGGGTTCTGGAAAACCCCAGGAAGCTCTATAGTTTAACACTGAATTTTAACGTGAATTGGGATGAGAAGCGAGGATGTGTTTGTAGCACCACCTTGTATTTTTGTATAACTACGAAAGGGTCTTGTACTGATAGAGCATGTAGTTCGCTAACCCTTCCGATAGAGGCAATGGCTATGAGGAAGGTCATCATGTAGGTCAGATGTTTAAGGCTGGGGTTGTGCATAGGCATGAAGGGGGCCTGCATGACCCTTGCGAGTATAACACTGAGATCCCAGCTGGGAGTAGGATTAGAGATGGGCGGGTACAGCTTTTTGACACCCTCCATGAAAGCTTCAACTATGGGCACCTTCCACCACAAAATGTTATTCCGAGACGTGGGGTAGGAAGAGGGTGCGGCTAGGTGTACTTTGAGTGAGTTAAAGACTAATCCTTAGTCAAGTAGGTAGAGCAGGTAGTTGACTACTTTGGTCGGTGAACATTCAGTTGGATTGAAAGACTGTTTCCTGCACCATAACACAAAGTGTTTCAATTTGTTAAAATAGCAGTGCTTTGTGTTAGGCTTGCGTGCCTCCTTGAGTATTTCCATGCACCTTTGGACTAGGTAAGGTGCCCAAACTGTATAACCTCAGGAGACAAGCTGCTAAGTTTAGCTTCTGAGGGCATTGGTGCAGCAGTGTTAGGAAGAATTCTCAGAAATGTACTAATTCCCTCTATTTCAGACCCCTAGCAACGTTGCTAGATTTTGAGGATTTGATTTTTTTTTTTACCTGGAGAGAGTAAGACCCTTCCCCCCACCCCCACTCTCTCATGTATTTTAATGAGATTTTTAAACTGTTTCTTTTGCTTATAGAGCCTCACAAACTCCATAAGGCATCTTTTACATTGTAAACATGGTGAGCAGGCGAGACCCCCCCTGGCCTTTTAATATCACAGGTATTGCTGTTTTGTGGCCCCAGGCCCAGCATGCTGCCTCGCGTCCCTGGCTCCCTCGCCTGCTCTTTCTGTCCCTCTGTCCGCCTCCCAGCCCTCCCCGACCCGTGTTTCGTTAGTCCCCCCGGCCTCAACAGTTCCTCCCAGGGCAGCCCTCTGCCCGGCAGGCCCTGTGGCTAAAGGCCCAAAGGCAAAGGGCAGCTCCTACATTGGTGGCTTCAAGAAGTGTCAAGAAGTGTCCGCAGGGGTAGCCAGTGGCCAGCCGTCAACCAGGACCAGTAAAGTAGGAGTGGTCTAGGTGGGGAGTAGAGCAATTACTCTACCCTGGAAGCCTAACCACTTATCAAATCTATCTAAAACACCTTAATAACAATTAACACCTCTGCTGCCCTCCTCACCATCACACTATAAAACCTAACAGTGTTTAGTACAACACCCTTTCGACCCATTAGGCGTAGGCCTCTCTTCCACTATACAGGACTCTCAAATCTGGCTGTGTTTAATATTGTAATCTTTTGGTCACCTTGTGTCTCAAACATAGCTGTATTTAGTACAACACCCATTTGGCCTGTTATATGTAGGCCTCTCTCCCTCTATGCAGGACTCTCAAATCTGGCTGTGTTTAATATAGTAATCATTTTTCTGGTCACCCGTTTCTCAAATCTAGCTGTGTTAAGCATTGTAATCATTGGTTCACTAGTGTCTCAAGCCTAACTGTGTTTAGCACTGCACCCATTTAATCTCTCTGGCATAGGCCTCTTCCCCACTATACGGGACGTTTAAATCTGGCGATGCCCTGTTTCAAATTGCATTGTTGATTGGGGCCTCTCTCCCACTATACAGGACGCTCATACGTGACTGACCAACTCTTATCTAGAGAGCATCACTGTGGAGTGAGACAGATCATTGGCCGATTGTAAAGTGATACTGTGATTAGGGGCTCACGCCTCATGAGATTACACAGTGATTGTTAACACCCATTAGGACAACTCTGTAGTTACTAGCTATCCTTCCTAATCCCACATAGTTGGCTCTCCGCAGTGAACCTTGTCCAGGGCGACGCACATTAAAGGCAGCCACCGATAACACCCAGCGATATAACCCTAACAAACCTCCCCAACCTTACTCAAGACAGCGACTGAACAAGTCAGCAATACCAGCTGACAATACCACCTACAGACAGAGCACAAACTTGTAGCGGAAATTTCCCTACACCCACTACTACACCACAAGACAGCCGTACCAAAGCAAAATTTCAACCCGGCATCAACAAACAAAAAGACCAAAAACAAATCTCAAGCTCAAAATGCCACGCAAACAACCTTTCCTGAGGGAAAGAAAAGGAGCAGCATGAACAAACACTAACAGAAACAAAGACTCACAACTGCAGAACACACTCCCACAGACAGAAACGACAACCGAACCAACGCTAAGAGAAGAGACAAATCCCTCTACTTCACACCATACCTCACAAACAGGTCACCAGAACGAACAATAACGCGAGAATCACAAACAGCAGACAACCAAACACAACCATGCAGAAGAACGGACAACACAAGTAATAACAAAAACACAATCAACACAATAACACCTTACATCACCAAAACACGAGGAACTTCAACAATCCTTGTAAGAAGAACCCGAGGAAAACAAAACCCAAGACTGAACCTAGAAGAACATTTCAATGACACAGAACACCTGCACCAACACCCCAACTAGAGATCGACCTGAAAGGAAACCTCAACACCGATCAGAAGATGACCCCAACAATAAAGCCCAAACCAAACTACACCTCTAAACTCCACTGCAATCTATTAAACGCAAGGTCCATGTCAAAACACTCAGATCATTGACCTTCTCTATGACAACGGCATTGACATCCTGCTCATCACAGAAAAATAGTTGGAAGACAACTACAAAAATCACACTACAAAGCTGCCACCCAACAAACTTCAAATGTCTTCAGTAAAAATAAAAAAGGTGGTCTCGCAATAGCATTCAAAGGGCACCTGAAAATAAAAACAGACGAACCTCAACATCATCAACTGCGAAACAATGGTCATACACCCATCAGCGAACCCAGAAACCAACATCACCTTCATCCTGGTTTACAGACCACGACACAAACTTCGTCGATAACTTCATAGAAGCCATCACCAACATAGCCATTAAGCACAAACATCTAATCGTGGGGGACTTCAATATCTGGTTTGAAGAAAGTCAAGCCAACTCCCAAAATTCACTGATTAGACAATTTATAACCATGAAACTAAGACAGCTGGTCAAAGGAACAAAGTACATGGCAGGATACACCCTCGATGTAATCTTCACCAAGGAAAGATTTATCACCACGGCATCACTGATACAAATACTATGGAACGAGCATCTCATCGTCCCATTCGTGATCACACTCCCAACTAAAGTAGGCATTCACCGCCCCCCCCCAATTTCACAACCACCACAAAAAGAAACCAGAAAACCGTCAAATCATGCAACCTATTCGAACAACTGGAGATGACCAAACCATCAACTACAGAACTAGAGCTGGCTGACCTAGACTGGAAACCGGAGCTACTTCACAAATGGATTGCTGACAATTGAAAAGATCGACCCAGAAAATCCATTCACCCCATTAAAATAAAAAAAAAAAGGCAATGGCAAAATGGTTCACCCCACTTCTAAGCACCATGAAAAAGGACAACAAGAATATGGAGTGGGAATGGTAGAAAAAATACAACCCAGACAAAAAGAAGACTGTTCCAGAAACAAATCTGCACATACAAGAAGGAAATACAAAACGCAAAGAAGGAATTATGATGACAGAATCACCAATGCTACCAACACACAAAAAGAAATGATCATTAAAGAAATGAGAAACCCACCACGCTTCAACAACATTCTCCTACGCTCTCAGAGAAAATTTGCAACGACCTGGCAGACCACTTCAAGAACAAAATCAACGACATCCGACAAAGCATACAAAGCAGACCAACCAGAACATTCAACGAACCGGACTCAACAGAGCCACAGAACAAACTCCAAAACTTTCTGGAAATATCAGCAGAGGCATTCGTCTTGCTGGTAACACCATCAGAATATTACAGAAACCTCCTAAATCACTCCCTAGCAACAGGAACTGTACCAAGAACCTTCAAATCAGCATATATCAAACCGCTTTTAAAAAACAAGTGGCGATGTAGAAGACCTCTCCAACTACAGGCCGATTTCAAACATTGCCTACCCAGCAAAAATCCTTGAAACCTACGTATACAAACTAAAACCAAGAAAAACGCCACCTCCTAGACCAAGCACAAGTCGGTTCCAGACCCGCAAGAGGAACAGAAACAGCACTACTATCCATCTGGGACGACCTAAAAACAAAAGCGGACTTCAACACAACCTCAGCCCTGATTCTGCTCGACCTCCCTGCAGCCTTTGACACAGTTAGCCATGACACCTTAACTAAAAGACTACAAGACATAGGCGTAACGGACATGGCACTACTTTGGATTAAATTATTCCTAGCAGACAGACCAGAAGCCGTATGGATAAAACCCTTCAAATTCACCCCACGAGTTAACGACTTGAGTACCACAAGGTTCCTCACTTTCACCACTATACTTCAACATCTACCAGACTCCAGTAATCCGAATCATCAAAAAATACAAAATTACATGCTACAACTACACAGATGACCCTCAAATCATATACAAAATCGAAGACACTAAAGCTGATCACTCAACCCTAATCGAGTGTCTAAAAGAAGTCGAACGCCAACAACTTGAAAATCAACCCGGGAAAGAAATCATGCTTATAACAAAAAAGAAAAAGACCACCACCTACATTCCATGGCCAACAGAAATCAGAACCGTACCAACACCATCTAAGGTAGTAAAAAATCTAGGAGTCCTGATGGACAACACACTAACCTTAGAGCCACAAATAAATGCAATAATCAAGAAATGCTTCTTCCTCCTTCACAAGGCAAGAAGAAACTTACCATTCCTCTCCTTCACCCACAAACCACTCAATCGTCGCCCTCATGTCAAGAATCGACTATGCAAACAGCCTCCATCTCAGGGTACCAAAATACCTCGTGAAGAAACTACAATGGATCCAAAATACAGCTGCCAGACTGCTCCTCAAACTACCCAGAAGAGACCACATCACTCCAGCCCCAAAACCGCTGCATTGGCTCCCAGTCAAACCTTCAAAACAATGTGCATAACACAAGGGCAATCAGCGGACAAGGAGCTGAATTCCTCCAAAAGAAAATAATCTACAAGCCAACGAGACTACTCCGATCAAGCAACAAAATCCGCCTGGAACAAAAACTATACCTTAAGAAAAAACTTGGGGGCTCTTCCTTCTCCAATTTAGCTGCAAAAACCTGGAACAACATCCCAAAAGAAATAAACACATAAGACAACCTGCAATTCAGAAAATTACCAAAAACCTGGCTCTTCAACATCACAGATTCAAACTGAAAAAAGTGAAACAACTGAACGGGAAACAAAGAAAAGCATGACAAAATTCAGGATGAAACTGAAAACATCCAGAATCGACTAATACAACTAGAGACAATGCTAAGTCGAATAGGACACAAGCGACACCCATGAGGACAGAAATCAGCATTCCTAGCCTACTCCAGCCAACAACATCACCTGCCCCTTAATTGCCATCAGGTATACTTGCATAGAGTTGTGTGAATGTTAGCACTTGCCACACTTCAACTAAGTTGTGGACATTGGCATAGGCATTGACCGGATCGAGTTGTGAATGAATGCAGATGCCACCCTGGGCGTAATTACAAGCATTGGCATGTGCCACGTTTCGAAGGGGCTCACGTAGGTGGCAGAGGCCGAACTGGGTCAAGGTTGTGAATGTGAGTGGATGCCATATATGAAAAATGGAGAGTGTCAGCCAGCCCAAGATCTGGACTGAGACGCAGAGGTGCTTGTGCGCCCCACCTGAAGAATACCGAAGTTCAGCGCCTCGCATCCAGACAGCAAAGCCAATTAACCAATCCACTAACAATCTCACCCCTCTGCATACACCTCTCAAACTCTAACCAAACACAACCACAAGCCTAAAATACAACAATTCGCACAAGCTTCACAACAATCCAACAACAAAACAAACCACACTGACTTGCAACAGCAAGCGACGACTACCGACCGTAAAACGGAATTACCGGGCTGAGGCCCCAAACAGAACACCAGTGCTCTCTTGCACTTTCCCAGCTTATTCCCACTAACTCACCCTCCCCCTTTCCCTTTTTTTTTTCCAGAGCCGCCAGAGCGCCAGGGGACCACTCCGGTGGGGATAGTCTGTGGTACAAATATCCTTCAACATTAACATTGGGTCACCCAGCGCCATCAGTGCAATGGCAGAGGAAAGTCTTCCAGATTTCCCAAAGGTTTCAATACCTTCTCTGGGATAAACTACTGCTTCCCAGAGCAGTAGAGTGAAATTGACTTTACTTACATTTGTAACTTTCTAGACCCAGCACACACTATATTACAATAGGGTGCTGGAGGGGTTACCTAGTATCACCTTAGTCTAGCTTCTTATGTAACATTTTTATGTTACCCTTTCCTCGATTAATGGCTGGTGGCAGTGGTTTACTTTTAACTACCGTTGGGTGCATTTACCGCGGGCTGAGTGTGCAGCTGCAGTAAAGCACGCTGGGGTGCTATTTGTGTCAAAAAGGCCTTGGTCTTTTTTCACCACTTCTTTGTGTAAAGGTCCTTCTTGAGATTTACTCTTTATGCCAAACCAGGTTTGGTCCCTTTATTCGCTTTGTCTTTGGCGGGATTCACGAGTGAAGCCAACCTCTGGCTCCAGGGTGTCTGGCTTGGAAGGAAGAGTCGACCACTGGACGAAGGAACCAAAGAAGAACTTGAAGCGGACGCCTACTGAAACTCCTGCACCATTGGTTGGCCCGGTGAAGCCCTGCTGCTGTGCTGAAACTCCAAATTCTTATCGACAGATAAGCCCCTGCAAGGACAACTTCTCCCCTCGTGTTGGTGGGACCAATCAACTCCAAAGTAAGCCACCTGGACATTCTGTCAGAGCTGGTTGACTTTACAGAGTTGCTGCTGGAAACCGAAATGCCAGGGAGCGGAACACCAGATTGTGTGCCTTGCTTCTAAGCTGGCCAAGAGCTCCAGGAAGATCCCCTGGGCTCCCAGGAAGTAGGACTAAGTCTGAGCCCCCTCAGAGTGCAGGACCCCACAAGCAAGGAAAGCCCATCTCGACAGCCAGGAACCGCGGCGTTGCTATTAGCGGTAGATGTGAGAAACAGCCACTTGTCTGAAGATTGCCGGTTGTGAGCGGTGACCGTCCCATTGCAGAGCAGGTGTCCACAGAAGTCCTCCCTCTTGTCCCCACGATGGAGTCCCAGTTACAGTGAGATCTGCAGAGCTGCTCAGGAACAGAAGTCATCTGCTGCACCTTTCCTTCAATACAAAAGGTACTGTAAAAGTCTGAGAGAACTTACCTCTTGCTGTAGAGTTGCTTGCATCTTCTACTACTCACAAGTCTAACGGCTTGTGGTCCTACATTGACAATTCTTTTTCTTCAAAGACTTCTAAAACATTGTGCAAAGACTTTTCTTACTTACCTGCAAATTAGTACTTCAGCTCATATAGACTTTTGCCCATTGACTTTGGCTTAACCTGTTCTTCTGAATAACTCTTATTAGGTGCCCTGAAAGTATTTGCCTGTTTAATATTTGTGGTCTCTTGTATATTTTAAATAACCTTTTTATTTGACTTACTCATGAATGATTCTAAATGCAACAGTGATGTATTAATGTCCCCAGCACCCTAACTACTGAATTCACCTGAGGGTGTAGGTTGTGTGTGTGGGCCATCCCCAAAGGGTACTCACTGATTTAGAGATATTAAGAGTGTGTATTTTATTAAGTCTATTTGAGTGTTACTGTTATATCGCTCCCTTCTGAAGAAGGCTTACTCTGACTGATAAATTAATCATTGTTTATTCAAGAAACCTTGTGTGGAAGTTATTTGGAATACTTGTCACTGCGAATCTCTAACTCCCCTAAAGCTCACATTGACCCTCTTGAGATAAGCCTGGCTGCTCAACACGCTACCAAAACTGTAGTACAAGCTTATACCAAAGGTTGGGTTTCCTATTACCTCTAGTCAGGGTTGTTGAAGTGTTCCAAAAGGTTACTGCATACAATCCTGCCTAACAAGCAGCGTTCACTGATGCTGGGTTAACAGGTTGTTTGCACAGGGTAGTTTCATGGAAAGACACAGGGACATTTGTAGATGTGGGAACCAGGTCTGGCCGGCCCCATTGCAGCCATTAGAATTAGTGTTACTTGTTCCCGGTGTAGCTTGTGGACTATTTTGTTGAGGTGTTGGGAGGGGCAAAGCTTATTCAGATCTCCCTGACAAGTTCATCAGAAGTACATTTCTCTTCTGGGGAAACCTGGATCCCTTCTGGGGAAACCTGGACGCGTTGGCATTACGTATTTTGCAGGGCTGCGAGAAAGTCCATCTCTGGGAAACCCCAATTTGAGAAGACGTTTAGCACGTCTGTGTTTAGTTGCCATTCGTGCTCCGAGAGTAGCATTGTAAGACAATTCATTACTTACCGTAAAAGCATTTCTGATGGTTGTATCTGCTTAGATTAACATGCTGTGCATAGTCCGACATCCAGTGGTCACTGCAGAGTATTGCATTTTGTTTTTCGTAGACAAAAAGGGGACGTCGACAAGGCGTGTCTGAAACACTATCCCTATAGTGACGTGCAGTCTACCCATAATCCCTCACGTGTTGAGGTCCCTCGGTTTGTATTTTTTCTGCCCTGAGGGAGCCTATCAGACGCAAGTGAGTACAGAAAAGAGAACGGTAATGATGTCTATGTTCCTTCCATACGAGCGGAGAGGAAAGGTGGGCGCATGTGAATCTAAGCTGATACAACCATCAGAAATGTTTTTACGGTAAGTAATGCATTGTCTTCTGATGTTTGTTAATCTGCTTAGAATCGCATGCTGTGCATAGACTAGCAAGCAGTACCCGGAGTTGGAGGTGGGTTGTGAGAAGGAACAGTAGAAAATAGATGTCTTAACACTGCTTGCCCCACCTGGGAAACAGATCTAGAGTGGGCATCTAGACAGTAGTGTTTTGTAAAAGTGTGTACAGAACTCCAGGTTGCCGCTTTGCAAATGGACTCCAGAGGGACATTTGCAATGAATGCTATGGAAGCCCGAGTGTCTCGAGTAGAATGTGCTCTTGGCTTGAAGGGTAGTTCTCTCTTAGCAAGAGTGTAATGGAGTGATGCATTGGACAATCCATAAAGAAATAGTGGATTTTGAAACTGCATCTCCTTCTCTTCCTGCTGCCACCGAGACAGAACCAATTAGTCTTTCTCAGAGGTCTTGTTCTTTCCATGTAAAACATGACAGCCCTGCGTACATCTAGTGTATGCAGGCTCTTTTCTCCCAAACTTGAAGGGTTTTGAAAGAACGTCGGTAGTTCTATTGATTGGTTGACATGGAATCTAGAAATAAATTTTGCTGCAAACCTAGGATATGTGCGTAGAACCACCTTATCCTTGTGAACTGTTACAAAGGGGTCTAGTATAGAGAGCGCTTGTAGTTCACTCACTCTCCTAATGAAGGTGATAGCTATTAAGAAAGCAGTTGTAAGAGCAAGGTCTTTAAGGGATGCTTTGTGCATGGGTTCAAAGGGTGAGGCCATAAGCCTGGTAAGTACCACATTTAGGTCCCATCCGAGAGCTGGGTTAGCTATATGAGGGTGTATTCCCTTTACTCCCTCCAGGAAGGCCTTAATAAATGGGACTTTCCACCACAACACTTTGTGTTGAGAAGTGGTGTATGCGGAAAGTGCAGCTAGATGAACTTTAATGGAATTAAAGACCAGACCTGAGTCTAATAAGTGGGTCAGGTAAAGAACAATCTGTGTGAGAGCACTCAACTGGGTTGATGCCCTTATCTCTACACCAGATGACAAATCTTTTCCATTTGCTGGAATAGCAGTGACGAGTGTTAGGTTTCCTAGCCTCCTTAAGAATGTCCATGCATCTTTGAGGCAGTTGTAAAGGTCCAAATTATATGACCCCAGGAGCCAGGCTGCTAAGTTCAGGGTCTATGGGCATGGGTGTAGTGTTCTGCCCTTGTCCTGTGACAGCATGTTGTACAGGCAGGGAAGTTTCACGGGAGGAGATAGAGACATTTCCATCAAGTGAGCGAACCATGGCTGCCGGGCCCACAAAGGGGCCATTAGTATCATGGTAACTGGTTCCTGGTGCATCTTGTTGAGAAGGGGAGTCAGGGGAAAAGCGTAAACAAATTTACCTGACCATGGTATCGATAAACCATTCCCCTTGGATTGGTTCTGGGGGTACCTGGAGGCGTAATCTTGGCATTGGGAGTTCTCCAGAGTTGCGAACAGATCTATTTCTGGGAATCCCCATTGTGTGAAGACAAGGTCTTCTTGTAACTGCCATTCGTACTCTGCGGGCAGAGGGAAGTCTCTGCTGAGTTCGACTGCCAGCAGATTGAGTTCCCCTGGTACATGTTGTGACAACAGGAACATGTGTTTGAGAGCCCACTTCCAGATGTTCTGGGACAGCTTGGACAGTCCAGGAGAGTGGGTGCCCCCTTGCTTGTTCAGACAGTACATGGCTGTGGTGCTGTCTGAGGACCATCACCGTCTTCCCTTGCATGTGTGCCTGGGAAGCCTTCAGTGCTTTGAAGACCGCTAGCAGTTCCAGCAAGTTTGTGTGTTTGGACACTACGCTTGGAGTCCAAACTCCATGTGCAGTCTGATGGGATAGGTGAGCCCCCCCCCCCATCCTGTGAGGGATGCGTCTGTGGTTAGAGTGGCCTCCACTGCGGAGGTAGCGAATGGTTTCCCTATTAGAAGGTTTTCCTTCAACCACCAACGTAGCGAGGGAACGAAGGCCTGCAAGACCACCACTAGAACGTCCCATGGTCCGTTGGCCTGACACCACTGGCTGTTGAGCCAACCTTGCATTGGACGCATGCGCAGTCGCGCGTGAGGTACCAAATATATACATGACGCCATCATTCCTAGCAAACGCATTGTTTTGCGCACCGTCACCTCTGGACCGGCCACATATTGAGGGATCTGAAACAGCATATTTTGGACCTTCTCTTTGGAGGGGAAGGCGAGGACGTCCTTTGTTCGAATTAGAGCCCCTAGGAATTGTTTGATCTGGCTGGGGTCTAGGCTGGACTTTATTCTCGTTGATAGCGAAGCCCAGTTGGAACAAAAGGTCTACAGTATTTTGGGTATTTGACAAGCATGTTTCGTAAGAATCCCCTGTTATCAGCCAATCGTCGAGGTAAGGGTATACTGGGATGGACAACCTGCACAGGTGGGCCGCCGCCACTGCCAGTACTTTCGTGAATACTCTTGGTGCTGACGCTATGCCGAAGGGTAGCACTCTGAACTGGTAGTGTTTGCCCTCTATCATGAACCTAAGGTATTTTCTGTGCGCTGGCAACATTAAAATATGAAAGTATGCATCTTTCATGTCCAGTGTTGTCATGTAATCTCCCTGCGAAAGTAGGGAGATTACTTCCTGTAGGGTAACCATGCGAAATTTTTGAGGTTTGACAAATTTGTTTGCTGGGCGCAGATCTAGTACAGGGCGCATGGTGAAGTCCTTTTTGGGTACAAGGAAGTACACTGAATAAATACCTTCCATTACCTGTGATAAAGGCACGACCTCTATTGCTCCTTTTAGTAGCAGTAGTTCCACTTCTTGAAGAGCGAGGTGTTCTGATGACAGGTGTCGTCCCCTTCGGGGTCTGTACTTGGGGGACCGACTAAATTCTATACAGTACCTGTGGGCTATAGTTGACAATACCCATCAGTCTGATGTTATTCCCTCCCATGCTGGTAGGAAAGATGTTAACCATCCCCCGACCAGTGATGCATGGGAGGGGACCCGGATCTTCAGGTCATTTGGTGTTGGTAGCCGGGGAACCTCTGGGAGCGGGGCCCTGACCTCTGCCCTTGCCACGGCGCTGTCCTCTTTGCGTGTACTGGCCACTGGGTCCCTGAGTAGAGGACCAGTTGCCTGAAGTGTACGGTTGTTGCTGCTGTTGGCGTTGCCCACAAAAAAAGCATTTGTTGCCAAATCCTTGCTTATTGGGAGGCCTTGAGATTTGGTCTAAGGTCTTGAAAGAGTCGAACTCTTTCTTTGCAGTCTCCAGTGCGTCGTCCACTGCCTTCCCAAAGAGGTTAGACTCCTCTATTGGTTTGTTAATGAGTGACACCTGTGTTTCTGGCTTAAAACCGGAATTACGGAGCCAGACATGACGCTTCACACAAATTCCCTGTACTAAGGAACGGCCCGCCGTTTCTGCAGCATCAAGAGTGGTTTTAATGATGCTCTGGTTAACCAGAGTTAATTCTGTTACTGTGGCCAATAAGCGAGTTCTTAAGGGCTCAGGAACTTCCTCTAGGTTTTGCCGTAATTTTCCCCATTGGGCATCAGCATAACTTGCCAGCAGTGTATTATTGGCAATCCTGGTTGAAAAAGCTGCCGGGCTGTAATTCTCTTACCCAGGGCATAGAGCTTTTTTCCTTCCTTGTCTGGGGGTACTTCGCTGGTTGACAGCGGAACCCCCGCTCTTTTCCTTGTGGCAGTTACCACCAATGAATCCGGAATTGAGTGACCCCTAATGTATAATGGGGCTGACTGAGAGGGAGTAAACAATTTTTCAAATCTGGGATTGACTCCTCTTAGCAGTGCAGGTGTGGACAGCAATGGAGTAATTCGTCTCTTAACTGAGGCGAGGAGGGGAATGGTTTGGCTAGTAGGATGATCTTTTCCACAAAATCAGTACCGGGGGTAATTTCGCCAGTCTCAATCTCGAAATGCGCTGCAGCCTTTCGAAGTAGCGCATTGAAGGTGGGTTGATCATCTATTGGTGATGGATTCCTGACCGGTGTGGTCTGAGGAGAGGGAAGGTTTAGGATGTCAGGGTCTGTAGACTGTTGGTGACTGCCAGGGCTGTGAGCCACCTTCATCTGGGTCTTCCTCGAAGCCCCCCCTCCCACCAATGTCAGTGTTTTCCTCAAAACCTTCTGTTCCTATGTTTTGTTGGTCTTCTCTATTTAAGAACTCCTCATCTTCCTGGAAGTGAGGGTCTTCCTCAGTGAGGTCATAAGTATTCATGTCCTCTTGGTAGGGGTTAAATAATCTAGGATATTTAGTCCTTGGGTCCTCCTGAAGCGCATCCCTTGGTCTCTTAGGTGTCTTATTTTCAGGAATTGACATAAATCTGTCCAGCTTGTCCATGCATGACTGGAATCTCAACAGTCCAGTATGGTAAACCAGAATGGTATGGAGGCGAAAAAGGAGGTCCCTCTGCCTCTAACCATCTAGGTCTGTCCCATAACGTCGAGGATAAGGTCCCTTCGCCTTCTGAGGAACTTCTCTCAGACTATGGCCTTCTTTCGACGGCGGGAGCGATCCCTGCCTTCCTTCCGGCATCCTCGGCGCTTCCCTGGCATTGTGAGCGGTTTTCGGCGTGTCACTCGCCGTCCCTTTCTGGCCGTCCTTGGAAACTATACGCGTCAAGCTCTCGACGATTAGTTTCTCCGTCGAGGGTTGGACTGGCGTCGTGCTGGGAGGTGCAAAGTCTTTTTCGGCAACGATAGCGCTCTTACGAGGCGCGTCGCCTGATGTTTTGGTGGTAGCGTGCTTGTCTGTAGGTAGCCCAGTCGAAGTCGCGGCGGGGAGGGCTTGCGACCCTTACGGTCGGCGGAGGTCGCCGGTAGGCCCGGCGTCTCCTTTGACGCTAGGGCTGTCTTCGACATGCCGTGGGTTGTGTGCTTGTGTTTGTGTTTTCTGTGTTCATCCGTGTCGCCGGGGTGTTCATCCCCATAAGCAGGGCGTGAGCCGAGCTTGTTGGGGCTGGGGACAGACGAGGAGCGGGAACGCTCCACAGAGGGGTGTACGACCTCCGACACAGAGATCGGGTTATCACTATCCTCGTCACACTCGGCGGCGGCGGGTGAGGAATCAGACCTAGACACAGCATAGGCTGCCCACCTCTTGATCCTGCGGTCCTTTAAAGTCTTAGGCTTAAGAAGCTTACAGGCCGCACAGCCGTCCTCTTTGTGGTAGAGGGGCAAGCAACGGTTACACCGTTTGTGCTTGTCTTTCCAAGTGAATTTGCCCTTGCAGCGCGGGCAAAATCTAAAGGGAGTCCTCTCCAAAGCTGAGGATACAGTTAAACGTGACAACGACCCCGAAGGAAAGGGAGGGTAAAGAGAAAGGCATTCTCAGAAAGAACAAGAAATGTCCCACAACCCCACTCTCCCTACTGTCTTAGGCCGGCGAGGCCAAGCCACGTGTTCGGCAGCGCCGAAGGACCTCCTCTGTCTAAGTCACCGCCGTAGAGTTCTTATTCGGTGGTGAAAACAGCTTCTCAGCTACGACGTCGAAGGAGGGTTCTAATGTATAATGTTAAATAGCGACCAAAGGGTCGAGTAAATGTGCTTGCAATTTCCCTCGAGGAGCTCCGTGTAAAGGCGACCAATATCTGGGCGGAAAAAAACAATCTGAGGGACCTCGACGTGTGAGGGATTGTGGGTACACTGCACGTCACTATAGGGATAGTGTTTCAAACACGCCTTGTCGACGTCCCCTTTTCCACTACGAAAAACAAAATGCAATACTCTGCAGGGACCACTGGATGTCGGACTATGCACAGCATGTGATTCCAAGCAGATTATCAAACAATCTTAGTAAGTCTCTCGAGCATATCTAGTTCCCCTGGAACATATTGTGCCAATAGGGACATGTAATGCAGTGCCCACCGCCAGATGTCTGGGCTGGTTTAGACAGCCCTGGAGAAAGCACAACCCCTCCTCCCCCCAATACCCCCTCTGGACCCCACAATTTGTATTTGTTTACATAAAACATGGCTGTGGTACTGTCCGTCAGGAATAGGACTGGTGTGCGCTAGCTGAGTCTTCAAGGCTTGAAGTGCTTTGAGAATTGCTACTGGGTCAAGAAGGTTGATGTGCAGCCAGGTTAGCGCCTGTGTCCCGGCCGTGAACAGTGTGATGCAGGAAGAGAGCATCTCACCCAGTCACAGATGAGTGTCATGAGAGTGGCCTCGATCGCTGGTGTGTGGAAAGGCTGTACCTTTAGCAGATTGGCAGTTTCAAAACTGTAGCGATTGAACCAGAGGTTGGGAAACCACCACTAGATCGTCCCATGACCCACACTGTTTCGGCGCACAGTACTGAGGTGTTTGAAACAGCCTGTTTTGGACCCTCTCTTCGGAGGGGTAGACTACACCAACCCCTGTTTTGATTAGTGCCCCCAGAAGAACAAGTTACTTACCAACTGGTAACGTTCTTTCGATTTGATGTTCCTCCAACGTATTCGTCATCTTAGATGCATTCCATTCAGCTGCTTTGGAAATGTTTTCTCGGCAGAGGGCGCCGCGCGTCGATGTCGTTGAGTTGATGGTCCCTCAAAGGCCTCCGTCGAGGGCGACGTCATCGGGTATACAAGAAGCATGCACGGTGCCCGTCGGCATCAGTTCTGTTTTCCCCCCTCTTGCTCTACTGTGTAGATTGTGCTGGTAGTCAGTTATCAGCCTTGCAATAGTTGTAGTGGCAATAATCCGGAAAATGTACAGAGGGGTAGGATGGGAGGGCGATGAGGATTACGTTAGAGGAAAATCAAATCGATAGAACGTTACCAGTTGGTAAGTAACTTGTTCTTCGAATGGATTGTGTCCTCCAACGTATTCCTCATCTTAGTTAGACTCCCAAAGCAGTATAGAAAAATTTCCAGAGGAGGGAGTAGATTTTTGATACCATTATAAGGTGGAATATAGCACTGCTTTACCAAAAGCAAGCTCCTTATACTGAGAAGCATCCAGAGTTGAAGACCAAGTTGATGCGTCACAAATGGATTTCATGGGAACACCTCTATGAAGGGTTGTTGAAGAGGCAATGCCTCTGGTGGAATGGGCCCTTAAGCCTTCTGGTGGGTCTTTTCCCGCCAATCTGTAGCATTCTGAAATGCAAAGCACAATCTAACGTGATATGGCTTGTTTTGACACCGATTGACCCAATTTCCTTCCAGTGTAGACAATGAAAAGTTGATTATCCACTCTAAGCTTGGAAAGCCTAGAAATGTAAAAGCTTAAAGCTCTTCTCGGGTCCAACCTGTGCCATCTTTCCTCCTCCTTACTAGGATGAGGTGGAGGGTAGAACAATTTTCTGATTTAAATGAAAATCGGACACAACTTTAGGCAAAAATGAGGGTTTAAACCCTTAATACCACTCTGTTCCTATGGAACACAGTATATGGTGGCCCGGAAGACAGTGCCTGCAATTCGCTCACTTCTTGCAGATGTTAAAGCAACTAGGAAAGCGGTTGTCAATGTTCGTAATCTTAATGGACAAGTGTGCAGGGATTCAAAGGGGGCACACATTAAGAATTTTAGAACCAGATTAAAAACCCAAATTGGTACTTGGAAGGGGTAAGGAGGAAACACATTGGTGAGTCCCTTTAAGAATTGCACTATTAAAGGAATTTTGAAATGGAAGCATTCTTCCGAAGAGCGCTTGAAAATGCAAAGCGCTGCAAGATAGCCTTTAATGGTCCCAACATTCAGACCTCTATGTGCTAGGGACAAGAGGAAGGACAACACTTCCGGAATGGAACAAAGAAAAGGATCAACATTCTTTTCTCTGCACCAGTTGCAAAACTTTTTCCAATGGCAACGGTATAGAGATTTTGTTGCTGGCCTTCTTGTCGAAAGCAATACCTCCATGACATCACCTGGAAGGTCCCAATCCTTGTATCTCAGCCTTTCAGATACCAAGCATGAAGGTTTAGCGTCTTGACCTCTGGATGGAGAACCTGGCCCTCCATTTGAGAGAGAAGGTCCTCTCTCGGCGGAAGACGTAATGGAGGACAGATGGACATGTCTAGAAGGTCTGGGTACCACGTTCTCCTGGCCCAATCCGGGGTAATTAGAATCATGCGGTTTTCAAACCGTCTCAATCTCCTGATGACCTAAGGAACGACAGAAATCTGAGGGAACGCATATAATAGTGGGAAGTTCCTCTCCACCACAAACGCGTCCCCTAGGGCTCCTCTCGGGGGAAATTTCCTTGAGCAATACTTTTCGCACTTCTGGTTGATTCCTGTCGCAAAAAGGTCTACTTGAGGGGTTCCCCAAAGGGGAAGATCTCTTGAATCGCTTCCTGAGCCAGTTCCCACTCGTGGGACACCGTGCTCTGCCTGCTCAGAGCGTCCGCCGTCATTCTGCTCCCCGGGTAGATTAACAGCCGTTAAGGAGATTCCTTCTTGAATTGCCCAATACCAGAGCCACATTGCCTCTCTGCACAGAGGTAGTGACCCCACACCACCTCTTGTTTAGTTAATGCATGGACACGGTTTTGTCTGTCATTATCAGGACATTTTTTCCTGTGACAGATGGCAGAAAAGCCTGCAGCGCTAGTCTGATTGCTCTCAGCTCCAAAAAAGGTTGATGTGTAGTTCAGACTCCGATGGAGACCAACGACTGCTGATTGCCAGATCGTTGGCATGAGTTCCCCACCCCATGAGTGAGACGTCTGTCACTACTGTAATATCTGGCCATGGTTGCCAAAACTGTTCTCCTTTTAGGATATTCTCTGTGCAAGTCCACCACAGAAGATCCTGTGGAACCTTGTTCGGAATCTGAAGAAAATCTGTCATCTGACCTGATAACTGGGACCATTGAGTATTTAGAGCCCATTGAAGGGAACTCATCCTCAGGCGTGCCTCTGACACTAGGAAGATGCAGGATGCCATGAGGCCAAGCAACCTTAAATCGTCACAGGCCTGGAGATTTTGGAATTTGGAAACCATCTGAAGAATGTCTTGAGCCTTCGACTCGGGAGGCGAGCTCTTTACCAAGGATGTGTCTAGTACAGCCCCTATGTACTGGAGCTGTTGGGAAGGTGTAATTTGTGACTTCTTGAAATTGAGGGAGAAGCCCAGTCTGTGGAGGAAGTGGCAGGTGACTTTCAGATGATCCATTGCTTGTTCGGCAGAACGTGCCCTGATCAACCAATCGTCCAGGTAGGGGTAGACGTGAATCCCCTCTCCTGAGGTGCGCTGCCACTACTACCATTAACTTGGTGAAGACCCTCAGGGCAGAAGTCAATCCGAATAGCAGGACTCGAAACTGATGGCGTGTGTCGCCAACTACGAACCTCAGGTATTTTCTCTGTTTGAGATGAATTGGCACATGAAAATAAGCATCCTGGAAGCCCAATGACGCCAACCAATCCTGAAGTTGAAGAGCCATAAGGATCTGAGAAAGAGTAACCATCTTGAACTTGTCCTTCCTGAGGAGCTTGTTCAAGCCTCTTAAATCCAAGATGAGTCTCAGTCCTCTGTCCTTCTTGGGGATCAAAAAGTAAGGGTAGTACCATCCCTCGTTTCTCCCGCTACAGGTACTGGCTCTACAGCACCTTTCTCCAGCAGGGTTAGAACTTCCTGCTGTAAGAGCGGGTCTGAAAACTTCAAAGGGTGTCTCCCTGGTGGATTGCTTTGAGGTTGCGTTAGAAAAGGAAGGCAGTAACCTTGGGCTATTATTTCTAAAGCCCAAACATCTGAAGTAATGGCTCGCCATTCATGCAGATGCTGTGACAGTCTGCCTCCCACAGGCGTCTTGTGATGAAAGTCCTCAAAATGGTTTTGTGGCGGTTGCTGCAGCCACTGATGTCAAAGAGGCTGCAGCTGGAGCTGGCTTTGCACGGTGTTCTCGTCCACCACGAGTGGTCTTCCTCTGGCCCCTTTGACTGGCCATTCCTCTCGCCTTTCCATAGGAGTAATAACAATAGGCTCATCCTCTCCAAGATTGTCCTGACGCACCAAAAGGCTGAGGTTGTCTAATAACAGCACCTAAAGATTTGGGAGCTGCTTTTGAGGTCTGAAACCTCTCAAGGCTCTTGTCAGCCTTGTTGCCAAAAAGGTAAGACCCGTCAAAGGGCATGTTCAGAAGACTGTTTTGCACTTCTGGTGCGAAAACGGACTTCTATAACCACGCAAATCTGCGCATTACTGTGCTAGTGTCCATGGATCTGCTCACACCATCTGCAGTGTCCAATCCAGACTGAAGGGATTCCTGCATGGCCTCCTTTCCATATTTAACAATGGATAGGAATCCTTCCTTTTCATCCCCTTCTGGTATGTGCTCCACTGCCATTGCAATGGACTCGCACAGTGTACGAAAATTTTGCCAAGGCATATGTGGAGTTGGCTGATTTTAATGCCATACTTCCAGCTGATGATACCTTGCGTGCCCAACCATCCACACGCTTGGCGTCCCTATCTGGAGGGATAGAAGGGTAAGCCACCTTATCTGAAGCTGTGGCCGCCTAGACCACCAGACTCTCGGCAGTGCGGTATTTAGACAGATCGCTGGGGTCACTACTGGAAGGGCGGTATTTTGAAGTCAGGATTTTATTTACCAGAGGAATAGAGTCCGGAGTCTCCCAATTTTTGGCCACCCTATTTTGCAAGGCTATATGGAAGGGTAAAATTGGATCTTCGGTGGCACCATGATCCGATATAATCGGTCAGATCATCCTGAATGAATTGGGTTGGTGGTCTAGCCCATCCTAAATAATTGACCACCTTCGTCATTAGTTGACGGTATGAGGGACTGGCATGTTTCCGTGGTTCTGGCTTGCCAAAATCTGTTTCAGGCGAAGTATCAAGGCCACTTGCATTATGTAGGTTTTCCAACTAGTCCCTCCTCCTGCTTTCCTCAGGCATTCTGGGACATTTTTTTTTTTTTTTTTAATTTCATTTAGTTTTTACAAACTTTTCGAAATGTATAACTATAAGAACACATTACGTGTAAGAGACAAAAGAAAAATCTTAATAAGACATAAAAAACTATATAGGATAAAACTAACATCATTTCCAATTCCACATTTGGACTACTACTAAAACTCTACATTTTGCTTCTGTACATTTGTTTTCCGCTATTCAAGATAGTCCATGACTTTACTTATTTAATAGTCTGTTCGATCTTGTGTGTTTTTTTTTTTTTTCTTTCTCATTCTTTCACTTTCTTCTGTCAATCGATAACATCACCTATATTTGTGGCGGCTCCTCGTCAGCTGATTCTATTGGATTGGTCTCTAAACGTATTTGGATTTGATCTAGAAATCTCATTGTGGCGATCCTTAGGGTTTTGCTCTCGCCAGTGTGTAGATGCCTCCACCATTCTTCTGCATTGTATGTCAGAACTCGGTTCCTCTCACGCCTTAAACATAGTTCGCGCTGATCCTTTAATTCAGCACAAAACAATATCAAATGCTTTAGGTTTTCGTCTTCTCTGGCACACAACCTACACTTGGAGTTACTTGTTTCAATTGACCTTCTCCAAATTAGAACTTCTTTTGTTTCGAAGATATTTAATCTGAACTTCAGGTATAATTTTCTTAGTCGTTTGCACGGTGATAGCATTAAATAGTTTGCAAGTATGTTACGTTTTTTGGCTTCTGATGGTGCATTATTCATACACTTGTGTGCCGCTCTTTTCTCACATACTTGGATCCAGTCTAGATCTAATAATTTCTTTTTCACCAGGTCGGGGTTCTGCCATAACGTTTGTTCATCCGACCCCACCTGTGCAAGAATCTCTTTACACTGGCTCTTCCATTCATCTAATGCAGATTGCCTTGTACTCTTCTTTTGACTTAAAATTTTGACAGATGGTAAGTTTGCTTCTGCATTCGTTTTTCTAAACAAGGCCAACTTATTCCAGGCAATCCGTGCATTGAGTGATGAAACCCCTACTTCGTACAGCACACAGGCCGTTGGCGTTCCTTGAGGAACTTGCAGTATTTTCTTCCAAAAGACTCCTTCACATCGTGACCATACCTTGTGATCAACCCCGAACATATTTTCAGCTCCATACGTAAGGATTGGGGTCACTTTTCCTTGATAGAATCTTCTTACGGGATCGTACGTAAATTTCCCGTATTTTTTCTGTATGATATTAACTTGCGTTGTGAGCTGCTTGCAACTATGTAGTAGCTTTCTCAACATTGGCTCGTCGTTTATGTTGGAATTAATGATGGTTCCTAGATATCTCGTATAGGGTACCTTATGTATCTTTTTTGGTCCTACATACCATGATAACTTCTGATTTTTGGATTTCCGTCCTCTTAAGTTTTCCAACACTATAATTTTGGATTTCGCAGCATTGATCTCTAGCCCCAGGTCTTCAGTAAATTCTGAGAGCCGTTAATTTTCGTTGTAAACCAATGGGAGTGCGTTCCAAAATTACCATGTCATCTGTGTATAGAATGTGATTTATCTCAACTCCATTTATAGATGGTGGACAGACACCACCGATGCTAGTGCGGGTCCTACATCAGCAATGTAAAAATTGAAAAGTGTAGCTCCTAATGGGCATCCTTGTTTGACACCCCTCTCGGTCGGTATTGGTCTTGTTAAATTTCCTTCTTTGTCTAACCTCACTTGGATCGAAGTTTCAGAGTAAAGATCCTTTATCGCCTGGAGCAGACATGTATTGCACCCTTTTTTTTCTAGTTTCGACCATAGGCTTTCTCTATCGACTCCATCGAAGGCATTTGCCATATCGATAAATGCCAGATATATCTTTTGGCCAGTTCTTATCGCGTCGATTTTCAAGAGATTTAACATAAGCAAGTTAACACTACAGCCGACTCCCTTGACAAATCCCGACTGTCGAAGATTTCTTGTCGCCTAATCCACTCACTTAGGTGTTGTAATAATAACGATGCAAACACTTTTCCTAGTACATCGAGTAGTGCTATTGGCCTGTAATTCGCCGGATCGGATCGAATGCCTTTCTTAAAGATCGGCACTATGATCCCCTGTTTCTAATTTGTTGGGATTCTGCCTTCTTTAGTTATCGCAGTGAACAGGGTATAGCAGAACTCTGTCCATTCATCTACAATTCCTTTTAATGCTGCATTTGACAAGCCATCAGGGCCTGCTGAGCGTGACGCATTGCTTTTTCGGATAGTTGTTCTAAAGTCGTCTCTCGTTATTTCTAATGTCCAGGGTTGGCTTGTATCCATCTTTGTCAGACTTCCCTTTTTCCTTTTTTTGAATAGCTCAGTGTAGTGCTTTCCCCACTCTTTTTCTTGTACTGCGCTTGTCAATAGTGCTTTATCAGTGCTCTGTGTATCGTTTAGTATGGCCCAAAAGCCTCTCGAATTCTTTTGATTTAGTGCTTTCAGGATCACCTCAGCATCTCTTTGTTCCAATCTCGATCTATGGTCTTTACACCAGTTATTATATCGGTTTTTTATCCTTTTTATTTGACTTTTTCCGTCGTTGGTTTTGGATGAAAGGATTGTCCTTATTGCCTTCCTTAGTTCTCTTTTTCTTTTAGTCACCTCGGGATCATATTGGTGTTTTTGAAATCCCGGTCTGTTCAGGGAAGGCCACTTTTTCGTTTTGTAAACTTCAAGGAACTGTTGGTATTCGATTGAAGCGGATGAGCTCAGCTCTTGATATTGTTGGAGCTGATTGGTTACTGACACAATGTCCTTCTTTCCCATCCGCAATCTATTTCGGCCCGGGACTACCGATATTTCGTGTCTCCATTGTTCCCTTTTCTCCAATTTATTTTTGTTCCATTCAACTGCTACAATATGATGGTCACTTTGTTCCGTTGTGTATATATTCAATGAGATCATTTCTGCCAGAAGATTCTCCGATACAAAGATGTAGTCTATAATTGATCTTTGGGTACCTCTTTCCCAAGTCGGTTGCGCCGGTATATCACCACCAGTTACTCCATTCATCATTATGAGGTTTCTCTGAGCTGTTTCTTCTAGCCAGCGGTCACATTTTATCCTCTCTCTGCATTTTTGTACCGCCGTCGACTGCGAGATCTCAATCAGTTTAATATTGAAGTCTCCACACATTATCATTCTAGCATTTGGATCTTCTGTTAGGATATTATCAATTACATCTAGTAAATCATCTTCAAATTTTTGATGGAATTTTGTTGTTGAGTTCCAATACACATTGATAAGATGAATGGCTTCATGGAGCCCTGATGATTGGAGCTCAGATACAATGTGGCTCCATTGTATATAGGGTGATATGTTTTTTGATGACTTAATTCGCAGCCCACATTTCCTGTTGACTAACGTGAGTTGACCTGTCATAGGGCGGCCTTTTGTTTTTTTAATGGCTGGGTTAAACGCCATTTCGAACCCTTCAATGCATGGTGTCTCCGTTATCCACGTTTCCTGCAATACGATGAGATCTGCCTTTTTCATAATTTCTGGTATTTGGTTCACCAAATGTGAGAAACCTCTCGTATTCCAAGAGGTTATCACCAAGTTGGTTCTTTCATCTAGCCATTAGCTTTTCTTTGCTCCATTCAAGGCTGGGGCTAGCCATTTCCAGGCTAAGCCCTCTTCGCTATTATCTGACGGGTCTTCTATTATTGCAGCATTGCCTTCTTGTGGGTTCTCTATTGTTATTTTAATCTTTTTCAGCTGTATCTCTTCACTTAACCACTGCTGCCTCGTTTCCTCTTCGTCCTCTGATCTTCTTGACGCCTCTTCTCCTTTAAATTTTTTGGGCCTTTTGGATAATTCGTTCGGTTGATCTTTTGGTTCAATACCGGGCTGATTGATTTTACCAATTGAATCTTCTCTCTCCGATTCCACCAGTGCATTATCGACTTCATAAACCTGATAGCCTGCATCCAAAAGTTGTCTTTCACACATTATGACTTGCTCAGCCACCTTTTTCTCGTTAATATGGAGCAACACGAATTTCTGCAGGGCATCTGGTATCAATTTGACGCGGTCTATTCGTTGGCTCTTTATTGTTCCGAGTACCGGGATCTTTTGGAATAGTTGCAGAATCGTGTGTCTGTTTAGCTGCGCATCATTTTTATAATTTTCTATTTTCTCAACCAGCACCCTGTATGACTTTTCTTTATGAACCTTATCCGTTCTCTTAGTCGTTATATTATTCTTCAGGGAAGTATCTGATGTTTTTGTTTCTCTTAAACTTATTTTCTTAGCCCCCATCATTTGTTTCATCTCAGACTGGACCACATTTTGAGAGTCCATGGGTGTTGTGTCTCTTTGTTCTTCAAGTTTCCTCTGATACGAACTCAAGGCCCGTTTCTCTTCAAGTGTAAGAAACACTTGTCCTATTGTCTCATTTAGATCTTTATTCTTTTTCGGCGGCTCCTCTTTCCCCAGTGATTTCGGCCAAGTAATCATTCTTTTTCCTTTATTCAACTTCATTTTCGGCAGTTCCATGTCTTTTGGAGGCGAGCATCTTTTCAGTCCTGCCTCTTTATTCCCAGTTCGAATTTTCTTATCCGTCTTTTGCTCTTTTACCGCCTTTTGTTGAGTTTTCTCATCTGACGACTCATCTTCTTGTTCATCTACATCTTGGTCACTATATGTTGACAAATTTATCAACTCTTCGTCATCAGCTTCTTCCTCAACTTCTTCATCTATACTCCTCTCTTCAGACGTTGGATTTTTCTCAATTATATTTAGTTTAGCTGGAGACTTGCTACTTATAGATTGCCGTTCTGGCTTCTGCTTTTCCGCTTCTTCGATGACACCATGATCTCCTTTTTTATTTTTTGAAACCATCGACTCTGGATTATTCACAGTTATATTTAGGGCTTTAATATTTCGAAAGAAATTCGTTGAGCTTTTTGGATTTTGAAACTTTTGTTTCTGTTGATTTTTAGTTTTTTTCTTGCTCATATTCACTTTTGCATTGCCAGACTTGTTTTGCGAGTTATCCTCCGGTCGCTCTTTTCTTTTGTCTTTCTCAAATATGTCGAACCACTCAGTTTCAGACTTCTTTTCATTTTCTAAGGTGCTCATCTCAGTCCCTGTAAAACTCCCGTCAACTTTTTCTTTTTCTTTCGTGGGCGTATCTTCTATGACCTCAATGTCTTTCTTGTCATTAGCCTTTCCTTTTTTTATGGAGACATCTTCTGTCGCATCAGTATTCCCTCTGGTTTTTTTTCTGATCTTTGTTCTCTGGACTTTTGACTGGACAATCACAGATCTCTGACGTGATGTCCACCACTACATTGGAACAGCAGTTCTGTGTTCTCTTCGTTTCCTGATTCACTACTTTTATACTTTTATTAGGCTCTCCAATAACTGTCGGTAGCGACATGACGTCTCTCGGTCACATGTGTCTCATTTAAATGAGGTTTTTAAAAGGCTCTGTGTACTGTGGGTGATCTTCTATCAAGATGTTCTCTTTGTAGGAGTACGAGGGCTTGTTTCGCAACCTCAGCTAGAAGTCTCTTGTCCTCAGCTGTGTTTTTTAGAGACTCCCTTAAGGCTGTTAAGGTGATGTCATTACCATTTCTCGTCACGCGGACTTGGGCTGTCATCTCTATCAGGTCCATCTCTAGTTTAACAATTTTCGAATTCAAAAGAGCAATCAGCGTTGTTTGATCTTTGAGGCTTTCATTTAGATTTTCATATAATTTCACTAGCGGAGCCACCGCTATTGTTGTTGATGACATCAGTAGCGGACCTATTTTTGCTACCATCGTCTCAACACTTAAACTAAGCACATGTCGAAGTTCCAGTTCTTTCTGCTCGACCGGGCTTTCGCTTGGGTGATTATCAGTTAACACTGTTGTTGATGTATCCTCGTCTTCTGATCCTGAAGATCCAGCGCCTTGAAGGTATTCGCTCGAGTGATTTGGAGTGATAGATGCCCTCTGATTTGATCTACCCTTGGTCCATTCGGGCGTCTTTTCCATGTCTCTGTCCGAGCTTAGCCTTCTTCTATTCCTTTTTTGGGAGATCGCAATCTCCTGGTTTCTTAGTTCAAAGTGTGGAGTGTTGACCTCCAAGTTCATCACTTCCTGTAGGTTTCTGTCCTTGGGCTGTTGCCGGGCGGTTCGGGGAACTATTCTTTCGCAATTTTCTCTGTTCTGGTCAGTTCTTGTTTTCGCACATTTGGCGTTCATCTCCACCAGATTTTTTAGGACTTGATCGGCAATCCCTAGGGAATCTCTTCTGCCAGGCAGTTCTTGTCTTTTTTCTGGTGGTCCTTTTCCGTTCCACTTTGCCACAGAGGATCCTATTTCGTTTACTTCAGCTTCCTCTGCTTCTAGCCACACATTCTTAGCCCCTGTAGGTCGGGGTGTATTTGACACTACCCCCTGGCTCGTGTGTTTTCCCAGTGAGTCTTCTTCGCTTGTGTTGGTTGTTGATTTTCCTGTTTTAATATTTAATTTTAACATTTTGGTGACTTGTCCATGCCAGCATCTTTAGAGACACCTCTACTCTTTTTGAGGAATCATCTATTTTGGCCTTCTCCTCGTTGTCTGTATTGGATAATGATTCACTTAGTTTCCTCCTTCGCCATGCACTCCTTTTGGTTGTTGCATTCACATTTTGTGAAACTTGATCTTCAGGGTTCGAGGCATTTGTTTTTATAACGCGGTGAATCAATGCTGCACAGGCGATCGTCTTAGGTATATTAATCAAACCCACATCTTCATTTGCAACTAAATCGTTTGTTCTGTTATTCTCTAAGAGGCAATCTTTATTAGATTCAATTTCTATTTGATTTGTTTCCTTTGGTGTAAGCCACCTCTTTATCTTAGTTATTGTTCTGTTCAGGACTCCCACCGGTTTCTTTTTCACCTGCAACTCCTGTGACTCTAGCTCGCCCTTTCGTGCGTCGTCTGATTTTTCTAGTCCATCGTCGTCTTCTTCATTGTCCAACCCGCACTCTCTTTCACTTTCGCTCTCACTTTCGCTCTCCGACCCACTCTCTCTCTCACTATGCCTGTCGTCAAATACTGCATACTCCGTAAGACCACCGCTCCCCCTCGTCACGGAGCCACCTCTTGTTTCTAGGGTGCATGGGTCAGCGTGATGACTAAAACAAGGAGAGTGGGAATTAAGGCGGGCGAGTCGTGGGCCCTGGGGCTGTGTGGATGGTATCTCTGTTCTCTCAACCAGTTCAGAGAGTCTGTCAGAGAGTCTGTCCACCACCTCCGCTGGTAGTAGGGTAGTGGGTTTCTCAGCTACCTTAGTGGTCGACAAAGTTCGTTCTGCTAGCTTGCCACGTTTCAGATGGGCACGTGTATTTTGAGAGGCTCCCAGACTCATTATGCGACTCGTGCTGCAGCTCGTACTGCAGTCGCTGATCACCAAGCAATAGACAATAATCAAGTTCTTTGCAGTGTGTAGCTGCTCTTACCAGGCGTTTTTCCACAGGCCAAAGTCCTCCCCGCAGGCCGCCACGGACCACCGGGGAACACGGGAAACACTCGCCACACTCCGCTACGCTCCGTGCTGCTGGCGTTTTTAAAAGGTGGCTCCTCCTCTTCCTTGAACGCAGATCGGCAAAAAAAAAAAAAAAAAAAAAAAATTCAAAAGCCTCTCCACACGGGAAACACTCGCCACACTCCGCTACCTGGGACATTTGGGGTGCCATATTCCAGTCCAAATGGAACATTCTCCTCATCAGATGTCTCGTTCTTCAAATATTGGAGTTAAGGATTTGAAAAATTCTTTGCTTGGAAGTTCTGGGAGAGGTGTATCAGTGGAACCTGAAGGCATTACAGCCTTTGCAGCCTTCTCTCTTGCTGTTATTTTTACAGCTTCTGGCTGAGCTGGCTGAACTGGAGCCTTTGGAATATTTGGCGCCGAGGGCTTCGGGGTCGATAAAGGCGTCGACGAAATAGTGGTCGTCGACGGAGATGGCTTCGAGGGCGTCAAGGCGCTCTTCGAAGACTTGCCCTTTGAGGTGCGTCAGGTTTCAGACGGCATCGGTGACCTCGAACGGTCGATTCGAACAGTCTTTTTCGCTCTGCGTCCTGGAAGGTTCCCGATCCTTCCTCCTTCGATCACCCGGGCACGCGAGTGTCTGAAAAATAACGCACCAGGCCGGCTTCCGAAGAAGGCACGGACCAAGGCTTAGCACCTCCATCGTTTTTACCCTGAATGCTTCCCACTCTTCAGAGGAAGAATGTTTTGTGGGGCATTTCATCCTTTTTGGGGGTTCGTCCGAGGACGAGGTGGAAGGGGACCGGTGGCGTCTTTTCTTTTTTCGTCAGAGAGCGATGAGAATCGTTTCGGGACCTAGACTGAGGAGATTTCTCTTCACGGGACCTTGACTCGACGCTAGAGGCTTTTCGGTTGGGTTTACAACCTACCTGCAGTTTTCCCTTCCTCTCTCGCACGGCCTTCCCCGTCAATCGCCTGACACTTCGTACAGGCCTCCATGTCGTGGCCTTACACGAGACACCACAGACATTCCCGGTGCGGGTCCGTGATGGGCATTTTTGGACCACAGGATTTACACTTTTTGAATTCCGATCGTGGGGTCGTAGTCAGGGGTCGAGGACATATCGAGTATCTTCCATTTACTGTATCACAGAACTACTAGAGGCGCGCCGAGTCTCTGAAGCAACACGTACTGCGGAAAAACGGAACTGAGGCCAACGGGTGCTGCATGTGCTACCTGTACACTCAATGACGTCACCCTTGACGGAGGCCTTCGAGGGACCATCGACTCAACAGCATCGAGGTGCGGCGTTCTCTGCCAAGAAACTCTTTCCAAAGCAGCTAAAGCTGGATGGAATACATCTAAGATGAGGAATACGTCGGGAGGACACAATCAATTCGAAATTGTTTTTCTTGGCTAAGCACCAAACTTTACTTCTTTTCGTTCATGGAGAAGCCCAATTGAAACAGCAGATTGATTGCTTGCTGCGCATTTTGAAAGCATCTCTGGGAAGAGTCCCTGGTAATAAACCAGTCATCTAGTAAGGTTACACTGGAACGGACTGCCTTCTCAAGTGGGCAGCCACCACTACTAGGACCTTCGTGAATACCCTGGGGGCTAATGCAATGCTGAATGGTAGCACCTTTAATTGGTGATTCAAAATTTGAATCTGAGGTATATATTGTGTGCTGAAACATTGACATATGAATGTATGCATCTTTCATGTCCAATGTTGATATGTAATACTTTATTTCCAAAAGTGGGATGACTTCCTGCAGCGTTCTCATCCTTAGTTTTTGGGTTTGACATGAGTGTTTGCAGGGCGCAGTTCCAGCACTGGGCACATTTTTAGATCTTTCTTTGGAACAAGGAAGTATATTACAAAAATACCTTGATTTTTTTCCCCTGAAGGGCAACAGCTTGAGGGCTCCTTTCTGTAGTAGGATTTAGATCTCCATCGGTATGGGGCGGTGCTCGGAGGACATTTGCCCTACACGTGGTTAACGGTGGTAAGGTGTTTCGAGTATCCTTTGGCCACTGTATCGAGGACCCAATGGTCTGACGTTATTCCCTCCCATTGCTGGGCGAAGATTCTTATGCAACCCCCGACTGGGCATGCATGGAAGGGAACATGGATTGGTCAGTCATTTGGAGGCAGGGGTTTTAGCTCTGCCTCGTCATTTTCCATGGCAAAACCCACGCTGGTACTGGTAGGACGTCTGAACATGCTGGCTGTAAAAGGAGGCACCAGACGTGCTTGCTCCGCTTGGCCTTGTTTTTCTGAGCCTTTTCCCATCTGTTGAACACTCCCCTCAGAATGAAGGGCTTTTTGAAAATCTGACTACGGGTCTTGATTGAGTCTTGCTCCTTTTTCGCCATCTCCAGCTGGTCGACGACAGCTTTGCCAAAGAGGAGACCCTCCTCGATGGGCATGTTAATCAAGGCAGCCTGTGTCTCTGGCTTAAATCCTGATTCGCTAAGCCAGGAATGTCTTTTCAGGAAGATAACCTCTGCAATGACTGTTCCTGAGGTGTTTGCGGAATCCAAGACATTTTTATGGATATTTTGGGAGACCTGTTTGCCCTTGGTGGTCATTGTAAGAAGGTGGGAGTGAGCGGTTTCCGGTATTGAGTCCAGATGCCGTGAGACTGTATCCCACTGGGTGCTGCTGTAGGTGGCAAGCAAGGGGATGTTTGCTTTTCAGGTGAAGTATGCAGCAGCGTTCGTCATACGCTTACCTAGCATATAAAGTCTCCTGCGCTTCTTGCAGGGAGGTGCCTCAGCGGTTGAGAGTGGAACATTATCTTTCCGATAGTGGTCACAACCAGAGAATCTGGCTTGACAGGACCCCTATCTGAAGGAGAGGGCCTGAAAGATGTTTCCACCCGAAAGTTAACTGCCCTAGTAAGAGGGGGTACAGAACTCCAGGATTGGAATAGCCTGGCTATCGGGCTTTTTTTCGTTGAGAATATCTTGCAGGACGGAATTCCTCAGTGTGGATGCCAAAATGGTGAGAAGTCTTTCAGCAGCTCATTGGTCCTGAAAGTAGTTGTCCTCCCCCTCATGGCTGGTTTCATCGTGAATATCCACTCACAAGTCCAGGTCAGCTGGTGTGGACTGCATATTCCCATAAAGAGATCCTTGTCAAGGGTCCCCCGGATGGCAGGGCTGGTGCAGAGCAAGTGTGTGTGTGTTCCCGACACAGTGGGGAGGTATAGGAGGCTGCTCAGCAGGCCTTGGAGGGAGTGGGCAGATTACTCAAAGTCCACAAAGAATTACATCTTATCCATGGTGTCCTCAAACTGGGATTGGGTCCAGGGGAGCAGAAGACCGATGGATCTTGGCAGGTACAGAGTGACCTATGGGGCCACATAAGGTGCTTCTACTGGGCAATTCACTCCAGGGGTGTCCACGGGGCTCTCTCGAGGGCACTCTTTGTTGAGGACGGAAGTCAGAGGTGAGGATTCACCCCAATAGCATCCAGAGGGCTGAGATGCCCATTTACCCTGAGCAGAATGCTCGTGTTTTTCTATGGGTGAAAATGGGATTTGTGCTTCTTGAGCATCTCTGTGCGCCCCTATGATCACCTTGTGGTAAGCATGTAGGCGGAACAGCGGCAGGCAAAGTTGGCGTTATGTCAGTGGGCTGGGTGACCTCGCCCGACGGCGTGCAGCCCTCTGTCGGCATGGGAGAGGTGTGTTTCAAAGGCTGGGGGCAGGAGTGCATGAACTAGATTGTTCTACGGTAGTGCCCTCGAGCTAAAAATCCGAGTTTCTGCTGCCTCGGCCCTTCATGGACTGACTCGAAAATCCCAGCAGCTATTCCCGACTCTGCTGACATGGCGTATGCCGCCCACTGGTTCGTCCGGCGCTCCTTTGGGGTCTTGCCCCTAAAGAGCTTGCATGCCATGCAAAAGCATTCGATATTTAAGTGGAAGGCAGTGGTTGCAAACTTTGTGTTTGTTGACCCACCCAAGGGGGGCGCTCCATATTGGAAGGCGGACACAGAGGGAGGACAAAGGAAGTGGGCGCAGGAAATGGTGGTATGCATTCTTTAACAAAGAAGGATCAGACACCTCCACTCTCCAGACTGGTTAGGCCGAATCCGGGTGTAGGTTGAAGCCCATCGGCGGAACAGCAGAAATGTTTTTGAAGGAATCAGCCTTCCAGATGTTTCAGGGAAACAGACGTCTAAATAGTGCGAATGACAGATGAGTTTACCTCTTAAAGTAGTTCAAGCTACAGACTCCATGAAATAATTTGTCATGATGGAGGAAATAAATCTGAGGGCCCTAGACGCGTGAAGGATCATGGGTACAGGGTACGTCACACTAGGGATAGTATTACAGTCACACCCTGTCAACGCCCCTTTTTGAATTTCGGAAACTTCATGTGCAATACTCTGCAGCTTCCACTAGATGTTGGCCTATGCAGAGCATGTGATTCGAAGCAGATCCACAAGCCAAGCCTCAGAAATCTATATATTAGTACCAGATGTCTCGTTTCTGTAAATTAAAAGTTGATGAAGCATAAGCAGTGCAAATAACTGATTAACATCATTCATTCATAACACGAAGAATGGGTTAGCAAATATATTAAATATTGACCAATTAATTCAGCTAAGAAGGTGTGCAGGGGACTGGAGTGTCCACTACCTTAAGACACTTACACTTATAATACAAGTATTATAGTAACAGCTTTCAGTGCCAGAGCGGTGTTATTCTCCCCTGCACCTAAAGGTCCATTTAAAATCCTCTCTGAACTTACATTAGAGCTATCCCTTGAACTTGGTGTGCAGGCCACAACAATCTTTCTAATGATTTAAAGCTCAAATTCCTCCTACATTAAGGCTTTTCTCGGTAGTATAGGGCTATTAGAAGTTGGGGCCCTAAAAACCAATGAATAAGTCTTCTAGAGTCCAATCACAAACGGACTTCAGAAAAACATACCCAAGTCTTCGGCGTCAGAACCGGAGCAGTTGCTGCCTGGGCATTCCACATCCAATTCGAAGGCACCAGTGGAAGTCAGACTGGGCCATCATGGCGTAGCCCATCCACAGTTTGGTGCATCTTTTCTCAAGCATCTCGGGACTAAACAGTCTGCAAGATGTACAGTGCCTTTCAGAATGGTCGTGAGGAAGGCAATGATTACACTCGATAAGTGTCCTTCCAAGAAAATTTCTGCTGCAGGAGGTACAGAATTTAATTGGAGTTTATTCCATTTCTAAATATTAATGTAGAAGCAGCAGGACAAATGCACTGTAAAAGAAAATCGAAAGGATGCATTTTCTAAAAAGGATGTAGGAAATCAGTTCCCCCACTCACCCTACTGCAAGGCAGAAGCCTGATGGAAGTTAAATCCTGCCATTGAGCTGATAAAGAGATTGCCGAAATAGAATGCGCGTGACAATATTTGCCTAGAGGTTTTAATGGCATAATCAATTCGAAAGCCCCAATAATAAAAGTGTATGTTTGTGCTTACCTATGTAACTGGAATTATAGGTGTGTGAACGCATAGCACTAGACTCAGAGCCCTCCTGAGACAAAGCCTTGCCACGATGCTACCTTACCTTGATTGGGTTTGGCTATATCTCAGCGTCTCCCTGTTCGCTATTGTTAAGCAAGATCGTATGCAGTACCCTTTGGGTGCACTACAATAACCCTGACCTCCTGGCAATAGGGACACAACCTTTGGTATAAGTCTGAACTACACAGGTTGGTAGTGTGGTTGAGCAGCCAGGCTTATCTCAAGAGGGGTCAACGTGAGCAGCACTGTTGAGAGTTTCACAATACAGTTATTCAAATAAACACTTACATTCAAAGTTTAAATGAAAAGGGTGGTGGCAGCATACCATGCGTAGTGTCAAAGTAGGTGGCAAAACATGAGGGCCAACCCCTTCTTGAAGGCGGCAACGACAAGCAGTGCAAAAAGTCTGAATTAGTGGCATAAGCATGAGGGAAAACCCCCTCTTGAAGATGTGGAGCAGCAAATAATGCATAGTGTAAGGTAGGTGGCAAAACAGGAGCATAATCATACAGGTGACCGGGGGTGGTGGGGTGGGACAAGGCACATACTTGCACAGGCGACCAAGGGGGAGGAAGGAGGCATAGAGCGGCAGCGCAGCAGCATAATGTGGTGGACAGGGGTAGACCGGGCCTTAGGAGTGGGCCTTGGAGGGAGGGCCGTCAAGCCTAACAGCTTTCCCAGAGGCCAGGACATAGACAGCAAAGCCCAATCAGGGCAAAGTAGCAGCAGAGAACAGCTCAAGAACTCTGGTGTCTGCGGGTCGGCCATCTTGGAATGGCAACGCGGGACCCCGAGATCATCAGGAAAAGCACAAAGGTGCTTTAAATCCAGCAACAAATATTCTTTAACGGCGCAGATCCGCTACAGAGCGCAGGCTTAAGGCATTGGTCAAATATGAGGGATATGAAAGAAAATCGTGCACAAGCGCAGATTTAGTTTCTGTAAGCCAAGCGGCTTACCTTGCATTCAGATAAAGTTCGACACAGCTTTCCATCTCCCGATGACAGTGGGAGTTCAGGAGTGAGACAGGGGCTCCAGCACCCTGCAGCTTCAGTATGTGTTAAGGGATGACACTTCCTACACCCTCAGGTGACTTAAATAGCTAGGACACTGGACATTGATTAATCACTGGGACATTTAGGGCAATACTGAGTTTGGTGTAAAACATAGAAGAGAGGAATACAACAAAGGTTAACAAATAATTGACAAACAGGCAAGTACTTTTAAAAACAATCCAATGTCAAGTAAGTTTAACACTTTCTGGGGAAATACTAAAGCACAGAGTCAAAGGTAAGAAGTCTCTCAGGGAGCCAGGACAGCCAATGTTAGTTGCACAATGTCTAGGGGGAGCTGAAGATCTTCTTTGCAGGTAGGTAAAACGTCTTGCACAATGTTTTCAGAAATGTTTGTAAAAAAAATGGAACACTTGAAGGGCCACAAGCTGGGAGGCTTGCGAGTGGCAAAATTATAGCAACTATGCAAGGTAACCAAGACAGGTCTCAACTGAGAGAAAGCAAGGCTACACAGCAAGAGGTAAGTTCTTTTAGACTTAACAGTACCTCAGGTTAGAATAAATGGTTCCAGCTGGCTTCTGTTCCTGTACAGCTCTGCAGATCCTGTTGTACCCACGACTGAGGCACAGGAACAAGAACAAGAGTGAGGACGCCTGGGGACTACTGCTCTGCAATGGGAAGGTCAGTGGCAGCAATGGGCAAACTTCAATTCAGCAGTCCTTCAGTGTTTCAGCTCCTCGCATCCGACAGCAAACAGCAACACTGTGGTTCTCGGATACCACTCTTGACTTTCCTCGCATCTGGACTTCAGCACTCTGTTGAAGTGGCTCAGGCTTGGTCAGTCCTGCATAAGGGCAGTCCGGAGGATCTTACTGGCACTCGGGTCCGACTTAAAAGCAACAGACACCATCTGGTGTTCCTCTCCCTGGCACTTCGGTTCCAGCAGCAGCAGTACAGCCAGCTCCGAGAGGATGTCCACACGGGCTTACTTTGGAGAGGATTGGTCCCACCAAATCAAGGGGAGAAGTCGTCCTTGAAGGGCTTTTGTAGTCGAGGCGAATTCAGAGCTTCAGCAGTGCAGCAGGGCTTCACCAGGCAAACCAACAGTCCAGGAGTTGCAGCAGGTGTCTCTTCTAAGTTCATCTTCGGATTCCTTCATCCAGTGGTCTACTCTGCCTTCGAAGCCAAAAAAAAACATGCCTTTTACGCAGGTTTCTTCCATTCATTCCATCCAAGCTGTCAATCACACAGCAGGTTGGCTGTCCTTGCGGACAGCCAGCCAATCACGTTTGTGTGCATTCATGTAACCAAGGGGATTAGACACAGGGAGTTTCAGGCACCTCCCACACTTCCTGCACCTCCCCGACATACTGGAGCCAGAGGCGGGCTTTGTTAGGCAGAAATGCATGCAGTACCCTCTGGGACCACCACATACAATTAGGGCTACAGGTGTAAGGGAAAACCAACCTTTGGTATAAGTCTGTACTACACAGTTTGTGGTAGCGAGCTGAGAAGCCAGGCTCATCTCAAGAGGGAATGTGAGCAGTACAAGGATGTTACACAGAGGTCTTACAATCACAGTGGTTCACGTAGACACTTACACTCAAGGTTTCTTGGTAAAACGCTTATTAATTTATTACACAATCATTTAGAAAACATTCACTAGGAGGCGGCAACTTATTATACACAAATATACTTCAATACCAAACCAATACATTTATGTGTAAATTGGCTCAGAAATAGGAGCAAAATGGCATTTCAGTTACTTTCAATGGGAGTAAAAAGGCACAAGTTAGCAGAATAGATTACAAATACTTTCTTAGGCAGTGCAAATTGTTTTAGTTCACTAGATGACTCGATTCAGTTCAATAGGCCTGGCCCAAAGTCAATAGACTAGTGTCTTGGGTAGGAAAGAGCAGTTCTTGTAGTAAACGGTAAAGTCTTTGCCAACGTTCTCAGAAGTAGTTTGTACGAAAAAGAATCATATGTTGGGTCCATTTCACTTCACTGCTCTTGGAAACAAAACACTAGTTTTACCAAGAGAAGGTATTTAAACCTTTGTTATATCTAAGAGTCCTCCCTGTGCCACTGCACTGAAGGCGCGGTGTGTCACAACGTAAAGATGATGCCTATGGAGTTTGTCAGACTCCAAAGTTAAAACAAACCGAGTCCAAATCGCAAAAATACATGAGAGGGTGAGAAAAAGCTCACTCTCTCCAGGTTTATAAGGAACAAGTTACTTACCTGTAACTTTCTTTATTTTTATTGTGATATAACCACATTTGGGTTTTTTTACACATTCTTTGTTTAAAATTGAACATATTACAAAAAAAAAAAAATTATAAGTACTACAATTTCAAATTATAGCAAATTTCAATAATATCCCCTTCATATAACATTTAAAACCAGGTACCTGTAACTGTTGTTCTCCAGCATGGGTCTGGCATGGATTCACATGCTCATGAATATTCCCCGTCAGGCCGGGAATCCTCGGTATAGAAAAAAATCAGTATCAGTTTTGTTTCTGATCTGTCTTTCTCAGTAGTAACCAATCACTGGTCACTGGGTCATACTGCCCCCAGCCAATGACTGCCCTCTCCCTAAGCCCCACCCCTGGCAGCCATCCTCAGATTTGGTAGCACGTGAAGTGGCAGTATGACCAAGTGAAGAACCGCAGAGGGGTAGGCGGGAGGGTTCGCATGTGAATCCATGCCAGACCCATGCTGGAGAACAACAGTTACAGGTAAGGAACTTGTTCCTTCTCCAGCATGGTGTCTGGCATGGATTCACATGCTCATGAATATAAGAATACATAGCAGTATACACATGCACAACCACGGGAGGTGGTAAAAGGCTCAATATCAAGCAATACAACAACCCAACATTAAGCAACTCTTACCTCCTCACCAGGCTCATCTTAGGCGAACAGGTTGCGCAGCACTGCCTGGCCGACTCTCGACTCCTCCCTGGAATCCCGGTCGACGCAGTAGAATCTCGTGAAGGTGTGCATCGACCTCCACGTAGCAGCCCTGCAGATGTCAAGCAGGGGCACACCAGACAGGAACGCCGTAGTAGCAGCGATCGCTCTGGTCGAAAGGGCCCTGGGATGGCCTGGCAACGGTCGGTTTGCCAACCGGTGACAGTGCATGATGCAGCCAGAGAGCCATCTGGAAATGTCAGTCTTCGAGAGAGCCTTCCCTTGATTCACAGGTCCAAAGTTCACAAACAGCTGTGATGTCTTCCGAAAACTCTTCGTGCGGTCCACGTAGAACAGCGCTCTAGCTACATCCAGCGAGTGCAGAGTCCTCTCAGCCGGCGACGAAGGCGACGGGAAGAAAACTGGCAACACCAAGGGCTCGTTGAGGTGGAAGTCCGACGGCACCTTGGGCATGAAGGAGGGGTGCGTCCTCAGCACCACCCTCGTGTCGTGAAAAGTAAAGTATGGAGGCTTGCAATACAGGGCCTGGATCTCTCCCACTTGTCGTGCAGAGGTGATGGCCACGAGGAATGCTGTCTTCCACGACAGAAACTTCAACGGCACTGAATGCATAGGCTCGAATGGGGCCCCCATGAGCCTAGTTAGCACCACGTTGAGCTACCACGCTGGGCAGTGGCCTTCCCCGGCGGGAATGATCGGAACAGCCCTTTCATAAATTCCTTCACCAGACGATGAGACCACAAGGACGCCCGTCCTGTAGTTCTGGTATAACGTGAGACGGCAGCCAGATGTACCTTGATGGAGGCGTGAGATAGGCCAGCCTTGGCCAAAGACAGTAGGTACGGCAATACTTGAGGGGCCGTAATCCGCAGAAGGTTAATCTTCTGTGCATGGCACCAGACAGAGAACCTCTTCCATTTATGTCCGTAGCACTTGAGAGTTGAGGATGTCCTGGCCTTTGCAAGAACCTCTCTGCAGTCGGCCGGGATGTCGTATCCTCCAAACTCTAGTGCTGCAGGAGCCAGGCCTGCAAGTTCAGCGACTCTGGTTTGTGATGAAGAATGGCGCCTCCTTCTCTGGAGAGAAGATCCGCGTCCGTCGGCAGCTTGACTGGTGTGGATGCTGACAAGTCCAGAAGGTCCGGGAAACAGATCTGCCTCGGCCACGCCGGTGCGACGAGGATCATCCTGCACCGGGACCTCTTGAGCTGGTTGACGAGCCGGAGTAGCAATGGCAACGGCGGGAATGCATAAAGGACAGGCCATCCCAGGGGAACGAGAAAGCATCGCCCATGCTCCTCGGTTGGGGAAACCTGCTGGCGAACCTCCGGCACTTGGAGTTCACCGCCGTCGCGAAGAGATCGATCTGGGGTTTGCCCCATCATCGGAAGAGTCGGTCCACTTGATCCTGGCGCAGTTCCCACTCGTGGCATGAGCGCAGCTCTCTGCTGAGTGAGTCGGCGATGGTGTTTTTTTATCCCTGCCAGATGAAAGGGTACCAGAAACATCCCTTGGGCGACGGCCCAATGCCACAGATCCTGGGCTTCCTGGGATAGGGCAGGGGGTTCCGCCCTGTTTCCGAATGTAAAACATCGTGGTGGTGTTGTCGGTGAAGATCCTCACCACCTGGCCCTTGAGGGACGGAAAAAAGGACCTGAGGGCCCAGAACACTGCGCAGAGCTCCAAGATGTTGATGTGGAGAGTCTTCTCCTCCGGGAGCCAAAGGCCTCTCGCATGGAGACCCCCGGTGTGCGCTCCCCAACCTTCCAGGGAGGCATCCGTCGTCACCGTCACCTGGTGGGCCGGGGCTAGGAAACCTGTTCCCGCTGTCAGATGAGCGCGGACACCCCACCATCGTATTGCCCGACGGAACGCTTTGTCGAGCGGGATCCTGTCCTCGAAGCTGCCCGTCGTCTGGATCCAGTGGGCGTCGAGGAATTCTTGCAAGGGCTGCATCCGAAGTCTGCAGTGGCGCACCAGATAAATGCAGGAGGACATCATTCCGAGGAGGGACTTGATAGACCTCACTCTGGCCACATCCGTGGCCAGCAGACGTTGCACTTTTCCTAGGATGGTCTTTATCCTTTCCTCTGACGGTGAGGCCCGCCGCGCCACTGTGTGGAGCTGTGCTCCCAGAAACAGGGCGACTTGCGACGGGACCAGGTGGGATTTTGGAAAGTTGATGGAGCACCCCAGGTCCGTGAGCAGCTGGACGGTCTTCGCAGTGTGTTCCACGGCGAGCTCCCTTGTCCTTGCCCGTATGAGCCAGTTGTCCAGGTAGGGGTAGACGTGGACCCCTGCAGGTGCAGCCGTGCCGCCACCGGTGCTAGGCACTTGGTGAACACCCTGGGCGCCGATTTTAATCCGAACGGGAGGGCCTTGAACTGGTAGTGACGCCCCTTGACCACGAACCTGAGGAACTTTCGGTGTCTTTAGAATAGGGATGTGGAAGTAAGCATCCTCCAAGTCCAACGACGACAGGAAATCGCCCTCCTCCAGCTGTCCCAGCACGTGCTGGAGGGTGACCATCCGGAACTTCTGTGCCTTGATGTATTTGTTTAGTCGTCGCAGGTCCAGGATGGGACTCCATCCTCCTGTCTTCTTCACGAGGAAGTATCTTGAGTAAACTCCGGAGCCCCGAAGCCTCTTCGGGACGAGCTCGATGGCACCTTTCCTGAGCATCGCCCTTGCAATTGAGGGACGCGATTTTTCTTCCTGGCCACGGGTGGAATGCGGGGGCACCTCTTCTGGAACTCGAGGGCGTGCCCCAAATCCAGGGCGTCCAGAACCCAACTGTTAGTGGAGATGGACTCCCACACGCCGATGAACTTCGTCAGCTGGCCTCCCACCGGGGTGCTTCGGCGGGGGCCCGACCCGACTGTTCAATCTTGCTTGGAGGCCGCTTTGCCTCCTTGACCACCTTGGCGACTACGGCGGGATCCACCCGACTTGCCGCGTCCCCTGTAGGCCTCCTGCGACGAAGACCTTGCCGCGTTACGGTACGTAGAGGAGCTGCTGCCGGCTCCCTTGGAGGCACCCTGTCTGCCTCCGGAGCTCCGAAAGGACGGCCGTCGCTGTTGGAGCACACCCAGTGCATGGGCCGTCTCCGTGTCCGTCTTGATCGTCTGAAGGGATTCATCAACCGCCTTGCCAAAAAGGTTGTTCCCATCGAAAGGCATGTCCAAAACCTTGGTCTGAACGTCCTGGCGGAAATCCGTCGCCTTCAGCCATCCTCGTCGTCTCAGGCAAACGCTGTTGCCCAACTGACAGAGACCGGTGTTGGCGATCTCCGTAGCCACCGTAATGGCGTGGTCCGAGGCAATCTCACCTTCCTGTAAGATTTCCAGGGCCTCAGCCCTCTTGGCATCCGGAAGGAAGTCCAACAGAGGGGCGATCCTGAACCACAACTCCCTGTCGTAGCGGGCTACGATGGCCAGGGCGTTGGCCGCCTTGATGGTCGTCGCTGCAGATGAGATGACCCGTCGTCCCATCGCATCCAGCTTCCTACCCTCGCCGTCCGGAGGGGAGATTGAAGTCGAGGCTGATGTTCTCCCGCCCCCCCTGTTTTCTTCTTGGCCGCCGCCGAAACGACCGAGTCCGGGGTAGGTTGCGCCCTAAGGCACAAGGGGGGGCAGCGTCAGTGACCCGGTACTACTTCTCGTACCGGTCCCTCTTCGCAGGAGCCGTGGCAGGGTTCTTGAGGAGGGCGAGCCCCTCATCCCAGATGTCATCAAGAAGCGGTACAGCGAGGACCGTCTTCCTTTTAGCCTCGCGCCGTTGGTAAAGGAACCCCTCCTTTTCTTCGGGGCAGAGCTGGAAGAGCTTGGATGCCCTGGAAATCATAGCATGGAAGGATCCAATCGTCGGGTGGGGACGCCCGGGCAGGGGGCGACGGGGGACATGTTCTGTCGTCATCCGTACCCGTCATAGTCGTGTCCATGCCTGTATCATCCCCGTGGGTAGTGGACCGGGGGGAAGGCAGAGAAGGCCGCAGAGGCGGGAGAGGAGGTCTAGGATGCGTCCTCCTCCTCTTAAGTGGTGGGCTCTCCAAAGGTCCTGGCTCCGGTTCCTCCGTCGGGTCTGGCTCAGGTACCTCCGTCGGGTCTGGCTCAGGTACCTCCGTCGGGGGAAGGGGCAACCTAGTCCTTATCTCCGAGCATAAGGACTGGATGGCTGACAAAATGGCCACCGAGGTGTCCTGCGGCGCCGGAAACGACGGGAGCGAGGGCTCTTGAGGAGCCTCGTCTGCGTCACTGTCGCCCTTGTCGTTGCCCTGGTCGGGATCCCTCCCGATGGGCTGGGCCTCCTCCACGACTTGTATGAGCTCCTCTTCTGAGGTCGTGTCCGTATCCACGACGGCCACCAACCCCTCTCCCACCCTTTCCAACGAGGACTTCATGGGGGTCTTAGATGGGCCTGAAAGACGACTCCCTCCGCGGTGGCAGGAAGACTCTGGTACCTGAGGGGGCCTCCACTGGTGTAGCCTCCACAGGCTGAGGCAGGGCCGCGCCGGGTGAATTAAGGCTAACGTCACCTTCTGTACGCCTGGGGCCTTCACCTTGGGGGGAGGGTCCGAGCCTCGCTCCCCCTCTGACGGAATCTTCGAGATCGACCGGGGCCTCTCCAGAAGCTTCGCTGGGTTCTCGGACTTCCTCTTACCCGAGCCAGAGCGTTGGCTCGTGGTCGATGGCGCCGGGGAGGATGTGCCCTGCCTGGCAGCCAAGGAGCCGGACCGTTCGGCGCTCCCGGCGCCCGCGGATTCGCAGTGCTTAGCCTTTTGTTGGGCCCCCGTCGCCGGAGCACCCTCACAGGACTTAGAAGACCGCTCGGACTTCTTTTTCTTCTTCTCGCCTGGCGGGCTCTTACCTTCCAGCCAGTTGGCGAGACGGAGGTGGCGATCCTTCATGGTCCGCTCCGACATGTTCCCACAAAACGTGCAGTCCTTTTCCTTGTGCGTCTTGTCCTCATGGAGACAGAGGCATAACGAATGCTCGTCCTCCTTGAAAACGTTCTGAAGCTGGCATCAAGGGCAGGTCCTGAACAGCTTCCCGGGTGTCAAGCTCCCTTTCTCCTGGGCCATGTCCGGGGTAGGCCTCGGAACTTCTGGAATCCTCCAAAAGCGTAACTCGACGAAATATTCACCCTTGAGGGGCGTAGAAACTCCGAAACAGATCCCCGTTGATCAGAAGTAGAAACGGTGGAGCTTGAGGCTCTATTTAACCGAAAAAATGAGAAAATCTCCTGAAAAAGTGCGAAAACGCAGCAAAAGCTCGAGAGCTAAGCACAAGGACTCCCAACACTTGAACGTGTGGTAAAAATCTGAGGAGGGCTGCCAGGTGTGGGGCTTAGGGAGAGGGCAGTCATTGGCTGGGGGCAGTATGACCCAGAGACCAGTGATTGGTTACTACTGAGAAAGACAGATCAGAAACAAAAGTGATACTGATTTTTTCTATACCGAGGATTCCCGGCCTGACGACGGGGAATATTCATGAGCATGTGAATCCATGCCAGACCCCATGCTGGAGAAATAAAAAATCCTGAAGTCCAGCAAAAGAGCTGGGGGTCTCCCAAGGTAGAAGGTAATTGGCACATTTCTGAGATTTCTCCCTAACAAATATAATAGGTTAGCCTACCACAGAACACCCCCAAGGTTGATTTTAGAGGATGTTGGTTCGAACGGCAATACAGGCTAGTTTTGTCTCGTCAACATATGTTATGTTATTTTGCACTTATATAGCGCCTTATATACCATTGGTATGGTCTGAAGGCGCTGGTAGGTTGAACGCCCTTGGGAACCGGAGTTATGGTCAGTAGAGGGATTAGCGAGAGTCCAAAGGTGCGTGTGCGCACCAGGTATGTGTGCAGCTGTAGCGGAGTTCCTGTGGTAGCTGCTTCTTAGCGGTAGGTGTGGTGGCTGAGAGACCAGGGTGATGTGTTCGATCTGGCCGGAGTTATCCAGACCGAGAGAGGCTGCGTTAGGCCTGAGGAGAACACCTGGCTGGGGGTGTGAGACCAGCAATGTTCACTTAGAGTGATGGGTAGTGAGCGGTAGATGTTGATATGAGAACAGTTATACCGAATGGTGTCATAGTATCCCTGTGTTCTAGTTGAGTGGTGGTATGAGGAGAGAGTAAGCATGGGGTGTGATATGAGGTATGCTCTTTCAAAGGTTCTATGCATTCCAAGGCATAATACGAACGTTATGCAATTCAGAGCGGTCGGGTTCGTTCTATGCATACATCTATTCCACATATTCGTCCGCACCACACACAGGTCTGCTTCACCTTCTCATCTGGACCGCTCACTCGTCCGCTTCACATACTCATCCGCTTTACATATTCAGTCACATACTCAACCGCTCCTCCACACTCGTCCGCTCCTCCACATATTCGTCCGCTCTCCACATATTCGTCCGCACCGCACACACGTCTGCCTCACCTACTCATCTGCACCGCTCACTCGTCCGCTTCATATACTCATCCGCTTTACATATTCGGGCACATACTCAGCCTCTCCTCCACACTTAGCCGCTCCTCCACACTCAGCCGCTCCTCCATCATCATCCGCTCTCCACACTCTACCATGTAGTACGTAAACTTGGTATGTAACATTTACTCACAGACTGCCTTCATAGATGACGGTGGTGACACAGTGAGAATATTTGAGTCCCCCTCTCACTCCTCTTCCTAGGATGATAAATCTTGATATTTGTTAAAATAGATTTCCAAATTCAGTACTGGCGGGCAGTGGAGTAACTTTGCTGAAAATGTAGGGGGGGGGGTGTTACATGACAAATGAAAGAAAGGGGCGGGTGGACTCGGCGGATGGACATTGGCAGTGAGGGATAAGCCTCAACTACTACATGACAAAGTCCATTGCCGACGCACTCGGTTATAACTTCCATAAAACTGATGGGTATGAAGTGGCACACAGTTGCAAATGTCTATTCATTCCTTTTGTGACACTGTTTGACTAGAACCCAAGGGGGATTGTTATGATAAAATGTTATGCAAATTGTGCATTTTAAAGAATATTTATTCAATTGGCCGCATAGTGAATTAACTAATCAAAATGGCCCACATATGCCTTAAAAGTGCCCACTTTGACCCACAAAACTGGCCCATACAAGTTTTTTGCATTTTTTGGTTCGGCCATGGGCATATTGCCGTATAGGCCAGCCTGCCATGGACCTGGAGGTTGCTTTGGGGACACAATCACACAGTGGCATTGCATGGAATAAAGAATGCCGCAGAGGTCAATAGGCCACTCCCTATACAATGTGACCTTTTAATGTGAAACTGCAACAGCAGAAAATTAGGTTTCATGTTTGACACGCTAGGATTGCCAAATTGGGACTAAAAGTCTGATCTATGCTGTGGAAGACTGGTCCCTAGAACACTGACTGACTTATTCTGGGAGTGTTGCTGCCTGCCGAGGCCTGGGGGATGAGATTGCATAGATTTGGTTCTGGGGGTGCAAATTACAGGTCTCCCCTCTTGCAACATCCTTCATGGGGAACAGTTACATGCAAAGCATATAAAAGTGGAATATGGTGTCAATCATTTGCCCAATGAGGAGATTTAGCAGTATTTGTTGGACCTATACAGTTGATGGACTTGGTTCGCTCTACACACAGGGTCTGCATCCTTCCCCAAGGCTTTGGCCTGTATTGAATGTCAGCCGCACGACTCATTTCCTGGCCTCCCACCACTGACTTGATATGATTCAGACCCCATTTCAGTTTTTCTTTCCCTTATCTTTGCCTCATATCCCCCCCTTTCTTTTTAGGCAGTGACGTGGGGTATTGCAGGGTTTGCTATTGAAAATTACATGTGCATTTTTTTTCTGTTGTGTTGGGGTGCAGACTTGTGGATTCACTGTTTTGCTCTAGGGCATGTTGAACACTCGTTTGGTACTACTGTTATGTATTGGAGGGCATTTATTCTAACCATGGCAGATTATTGCCCGATACAATAAAATGTTTCATTTTTGAAGGAAGGAATTGGCACTTTGTTTTGTCGTATTAAATAGATTTGTTGTCTATGATGAAGTAGACCTGTTATTTTCAAACCAGATCACCATCCGGATATACTCATCACAAAGTAAACCTTTATGTGCTTCCCTGTACCTTATCTGTGGACTTATTTCCTCACAAAATGCGCTTGTTTGGACCATTGAACTTCTCGTAGAAAAAGACAATGACAGAGGAACCCAACACCCATTCCTGGTGAACCTGTGGTTTGACTGCAAGCAGCTGTCCGCTTCTTCTTGGAAGAAGACTGGCCAAAATTCGACTAAGCAGTAAAACTGTAATAATGCAGCATTTTCAGTTTTGGGTGCCAATGGAACCCATGGAATCAACGGAGGGTATGTTATTGAATTGCGTACCAATATGCTTTGTGTCCTGATGCCCGTCAAACCCAAGATTACACAGCTTTATGGCCCATTTGATGTTTGGCTAAATGGTGCATCGTCAGCAAATCCACCACGGTGAACATTCTACAGATGTGAAACTAACTCACTAATTGCATCAATGAAAACCACCCAATGCCTAGGCAAGTCATAAAAAAGCTACACAGAGAGAATCCACCAATGTCATTAGTGGAATTTTTGCAGTCTCTTCAGACTATTTAAACCCTTAGTACTTTGTCACATCTCAAGCACCTTTAAAATGTAATCAGAATGTGCATGAATACCATGTATTATAAACAAATATTAATTAGGAGCCTTCTGTTTAAAACAATCAATCAGGATGCAGGGAACGGATTGACAGTATTCCCAGTAATTGCTGCCGAAATAAAGGCACATTCCTTTCACACTGTATCTGGTATTTCCATCCCACTGTTACAGCAAGCATGCCAAATTGGTGTGCGAGTGAGCCAGAACATTGTAATAACATACAAACAAGGCCCTCCAATGTCAATCCGTGAACGTTGTGAAAAAACACGCTGAGTGTGGCAGAGGGCGAGGGACAGAGAAAAAGCAAGCCACAGACGAGGGGGAGGGGAGACATGTATAGAAAGTATCTGCACCGTAGAAATATGGGACAGGGGCACAAAGAAAAACACGCTGCAATAAAGCAGGGTGAGAAACTTACCTGCTGTGTGAATGATAATTGAATCTTCGGTCAGTTCGTTTGGGTGCCAGCAAGACAGAAGGCACACACTGTCCGTCACTGTGGGGGAAACACTGCACATGTGCCTCAGGGACCAGGGTGCCTCAGAGCGCCTCCACAAAACACTCCAGAAGGCTGCCACCCACACGCATGCAGCCAATGAACTATCATAGTGTTACTATCCGCAAAGAAAGTCTACAGTGCAGAAACCAGCCTGCCGCGGCGCTGCCCGCACACACCCACAACAAGCAGAAAATAAAAAAAGTCAGCTCAGCCCACAATGCGGTCCAGCGGCTCTCCTGCCAAAAGATGGGGGGACAAAAATACATGCCACAAAAGTTAGAGGGGGACAAACCCCCCCCCTGTCCACCTCTATAATTGCACCCAATGCTGGCGGGAAGATTTTAGGACACCCCATTTATGACGAACAGGGACAACTCAGAGGTTAGCTAAGACCCAATCAAAGTAAAGCAGCTGAAAAATCAAGGCTTAGTCTCAAGAAAAGTTTGACGTGATATAATGAGTGCCCACAGGGCAGTAATTCAGGTTAGAAAGTAAGGAATAAGTTAGTTACCTGTAACTCCTGTTCTCCAGCATGGGTCTTTACAAGGATTCACATGCTCATGAATATTCAGTCGGGTTGGATATCCTTGATAATATTAAGGCAGTTAAACTATAAAGCTAAAAACTGCTAGTCACTTCTATAGCCTATTGCTATAACTGCGGGGTCATACTGCCCCAACAAATGACATTTGGCATCCTAAGCTTGACTCCTGGTGGCCATCTTCTGATTTGGTCGCTCACTAAAAAAGTCAGCAGTAAGAACCAAGAAGAGCCAGAGAGGGTTCACATGTGAATCCATGTAAGACCCATGCTGGAGAACAGGAGTTACAGGTAAGTAACTTGTTCCTTCTCCAGCATGGGGTCTCGTGCTCATGAATAGGATTAATAGGGTTACTCACCGTAGTGACCACCTTACTCCTAGCCTATAGTCCCCTTTCCTCCATATTTATGGGACATTCCTCTGTTCTGTGGGATGGGACCGGAGCGCTTTGTAAAAAGCATTACATTTTTCAATGTGTCCTCTTTTTACGCAGGGTACCGCACGCGGTGGTGACCCCGCCCTCCTTCGCTCCGCCCAGCGCACATCAGTCCTTTTCTATCACCAGGTCAGAGACCTTTAAGCAATAACAGGAACCTTATTAGAGGGGACTGTGGGCAGGCGTATGGAGGAAAGGGGACTATGGACAAGGATTAAGGTGGTCACTACGGTGAGTAACCCTATTATACTCCTATGTCCCGGCCCCTTTCCTCCATACTTATGGGAGATTCCCAAGCACTCCTCACAGGAATTACGGGTGGATGGAAAACAGCTTACTGAAAAAGGTTTTTAAGCGCAGCCTGGCCAAACTGAGCATCAGACCTGGAGCTCAGATCCAAACAGTAGTGTTTACAAAAAGCCGATGGGGAGGCCCAGGTAGACGCTTTCGCGATGGTCTCCCAGGGGACATACTTTTGAAAGGCAACAGCAGCTGCCTTGCCCCGTACCAGATGTGCGTGAAGCCCCTTTAGAGGTTGAAGACCTTGAACAGCTTAAGACTCCATAATACAGGCAGCGATCCAACTGGTGATAGTCGCTTTGGAAGCTGGTTTACCCTGCGGATTACCGAAGGTCTCCAGGAGCTGAATTTAAGAGCTCTTCTAACGCCCAGGCAATGCAAAACCCTCTCAGCCTCTGAGGCTGGATATGGGAAAAAAGACAGACAGACAAGGAGATTGACTGATTCAGATCAAAATCAGAGACCACTTTTGGAAGGAAAGAAGGATTCGTCCTCGGGACAACCTTATCCTTATGAAAAACCAGGAAGGGATGCTCCACCGACGAGGCCTGGAGCTCACTCACACGTCTTGCCGAAGTCACAGTGACCAAGAAGGACACTTTCCACAAAAGGTCCTTAAGGTCTACAGTATCCATTGGCTCAAAGGTCTTATGGCACAAGGCCGTAAGGACTACGTTCCGATCCCACATCGGATGCGGTTTGCGAACAGGAGGGTAAAAACGCACAAGACCCACAAAATGGCTTTTAACCACTGGATTTGACAGCGAAAAAGAGCACTGGTTTGTGGATAGGTATGCAGCAACCGCCGAAAGATAAGTCCTGCATGACAAGACATGAATGCCCGTTTCTGCTAGATGAGACACTAAGGACAGCACTGCGTCGATCGTAGACCCCCTGAGGCCCAGCTGTCTGGCTAAGCACCAGTGACAGATCCGAAGCCATTTGCTCCTGTATTGAGATCTCGTTGAGGGCTTACTGGCCGCCAGAATAATGCACATGTTATCAGCGGGCAAGTTGAGGTGTTCTAACGATCTGAAATTGGGCACCCTGCCGCCAAGCTGAACGATTGTGGGGAAGGGTGCCACAGCTGCCGACCTCTCTGGTGAAGCAGGTCGGGAACCAACAGAAGCCTGATCAGAGCACACACAGACAGATGCTGAAGCTCTGAAAACCAAATCCTGGCCGGCCACCACAGTGCTATGAGCAGAAGAGAACAGCTCACTGTGCCCCTCAGCTTGCAAAGCGTCCGATGAATCAGAGGCGGGAAAGCACAGGCCCTCAGGTTGTGCCAGGGAATTCCGAGGGCATCCCCGAGAGAGGAGGCTCCCAGGACGTTCCTGGAGGCATAAAGGGAAAGTTTCCTGTTTGACGCCATTGCGAAGAGGTCCACTTCTTGAGTGCCCCAACACTGGAAGATTTGTAAGAGGACCTCAGAGTTCAGTTCCCACTCGTAGCTGACCATTGTATGTCGGCTGAGGGCATCCGCAGTAACATTCAGCTGACCCGGGATGTGCACCGCCACCAGCTAGATGCCATGCTGAACCGCCCATTCCCACATCTAAAAGGCGAGATCCACAAGAGGAGGGGACTTGGTACCCCCTTGCTTGTTGATATAAAACAACGTCTCACCCCACCCCAGAAGGGTTCTGGCCAAAGCGGTCAAGAAGCTGGTCCTCTTTGGCAAGAACATGCGTTGCCCCTGTAGAAGACGATGAAGCAGGTCTGGATTGTAATGTAGCAGCAGCCACTACCGTGGAGGAAGGGGGCGGACACTTCCGAAGAATGGAGCCTATAATAAGCGTCAATCTTTTTGTTAAGAGTCCAGAGTGAGGTTTCTCCCAGACTTTACAGACCTCGGCTAAAACGTCCTTCGGCAAGAACAAGCCGGTATGCTCCAAAGGAGACAAGGTGAACGCCCCCGAAAGCACCCCTTCCTGTGGAGCGGGTGCCTCGGGTACTGGAACATCCAAAAGACATGTCCAGCACCCGGTCATGAAAAGCTCTAACTGAGCGGCACTGGTCCTTGCTGTTCTGATCCTCCTATGCATCGTCCGACACCTCCGGCTCAATCTGCGTGCAATCTGGCCCTGCTGAAGATTTGTCCACTGGAGCAGTGTAGGCAAGGGAGGGAGAGCAGGTAGAGGCCCGGCCGGTAAAGGAGGCGCTGGCGGAATCACCGGTGCCACAACTGGGACCGACGGCACAGGAGGGCATATCTCCCTAAGCAAGCCTCGAAAATACTCCTTCATGGGGTCGGAGGGCATTAGCTTATGAAATTTACTGGGAAAAAAAGTGTCCTCCGCTGACGTTTTAGGCGCGACTGGAAGAGGCCTCATGAGCGGAGTAATTCCAGGGGCATAAGGGAGAGGGTTGCCAAGAGGTCCCTTCTCCACTGGTATCAACATAGATCAAGGGCGCAGATGCCGCACGGAGCGGGACGTTGTGTGGTAGTGGCATCCGAGCATTCCAGTCATACTGGACGAAAAGGGTGCGCACAAGGAAAACTATGTTCACCTGAAAAGCCGGTCCCCCACCCAGCGCTGATGGCGTAGTTGTAAGGGAGGTATCCAAAATGGCCGCTGTAGTCTTGTCGGGAGCAGCCACCATTTTGTCAACACCTGAGGAGAACTGCGACATGTGTGGAAGACAGGGTTCTCCACAGATGGGTCAGGAGTCTTCATCTTAGCCTTGCCACAAGGAACCTCGGCCGACCCAGTACTGCATGGCCTAGAATGTTTTTGGGCCATGCCATCAGCCAGAATAGCCTTCAACGGAAGGACGTCAGCAACCTGTGTAGTATAGACTTCTATTAAAGGTTGGGTTCCTATTGCCAGGAGATCAGGGTTGTTGTAGTGCACCCAAAGGGTACTGCATACAATTGTGTCTAACAAAAAGCAATATGTGGTCCTCTCCCCCTACTCACTATCTGGCTCATGTCCTGATGACCTGTCAAATGTCCAAGGTTGGTTATCAGAAATCCAACTCCTCAGAGCCCCTGGTGTTATGCCAGCCAACAAGTTATGTGCCAACCTTGTCATTAACCTTTATCAATATAAGGGTGGCCGCAGGAGGAGCCATCAGACAAATATAACCCAATTAAATGTTTGAACCCTATAGAGTATGTAGCAACTAACCAATCCCCATTTCCGGTTTTTGTAGACTGATAGAAATGTGATGAAGTCATTTGTGACGAAGTTGTTCTACTTAAAAATCGTTGTTTGTAATGGATGCACGAAGAGCAGCAAGATTTTAATGCTTATATACTGTCGCAGCTTTATTTGACTGATAATAAAGCTGGATATTCCCTTGGACTTTGTCTTAGAGTCTGGTTCGGATTGACTTCAGGTACTCTGGGCTGTTAATGACTTTTTTGGCCATTTTAACAGGATCAAAAGGACTGTTTCTGCAGGAGAGGGCCCAACGAACATGCTGCTTCAGTCTTTATGGACTGGAGGGTCCCATTGACTGCTTTTCCAAAAAGATTCTCACAATCGAATGGCATGTGCACCACCTTAGTCTGCACATCAGGGCAGAAGTTAGGGACCTTAAGCCAACCCTGTTGGCAGAGGGACACCATTACCCATTTGGCGGGAACCCGACTCTTATGTCCAGGGCGATGGTGATACTATGGTCAGAGGCAACATCCCATTTCATGGAACAAAGCTAGGGCTTCTGCTTTCTTGCCGTCCGGGAGGAAGTAAAGTATGTGTCCTAACTTATACCAAAGCTTAACATCATAGTGTGAGAGAAAGGACAACGCGTTGGCAGCTTTCATCGTAGAGGCTGCAGCTGTGCAAATGAGTTTCCCAGTCGCATCCAGCTACTTACCCTCCTGATTGGGAGGAACCATAGAAGAGGTAGATGGGTTAGAGGACATTTTCCTAGCCGCAGCAGAGACCACAGAGTGCAGTAATGGTTGGGATCTGAGGCACTTCAGGCCGTGTCACAGACCCAGTATTTTTTCTCTTAAACAGTTGTTCGCGCACTTGAGGTAAGACTTCAAACTATCCCTTGGCATACAGGTCCCCAACTCTTCACATAAGTCTGCACTACCCAAAGGATCTTGGTAGAATGGGCAGAGCATCCAGTCTCATCACTGGAGGAAGATGTGAGCTGTAGGTATGTACACTGAACCCAGTAAGTAAAACAGTTCAAAGAAACATGTACACATAAAATGTAATATTAAATTATACCTTATATTTACACAAGAAAGTTACATACATACCTAATTCACTTAATCGACACACATAGGAATTCTTACTTTACAAAGGCCATTGCTTTCATGGTAGTTGCTCGCTGTACACTCGGTAGAGTTTGACACTAAAGGACTGCTTAAAAGTGCAATCCCTAACTATACGTAAAAGTCAGTGCAGGAGTGGACCCAAAGTCTAAAGAAGTAGAAGCACAGCAAGCGTTCCTCAGGAAACTTTGTCTTTAGGATAAGTTGCTTATCAATATAACAACGATCTTGACCCTGAAATGAACAACTCCCTAACGGACACAAGCTGGCAAGCCAGTGTCAGAGGAAGAGTGGACACCTCTATACTCACTCCAGTCAAACTCGGTACAACGTAAATTCTACCATTTACCCCAAAGTACCTTAGGTTAGAAGAAATGCTCGTAGCTGGATTCTCCTCTGCAGCAGCGATGGACCCGGCCAACTGATTCCTCAGTCTGGTGATGAAAGGAATGACTCTGAATGGGATGTCTCAGCAGCAGTCTCGAGAGAGGACCCTTGGCACGGATTTCTTCAGTCTCCTTGGTTGGTCTGCGCTATTAGCGCCTTATTCTCCGCACAAATACAGGACAGTATTTGCGCGGTCAATCTTATAGTCCGCCATTCTTGTGAGGGGGCGTAGATGAGTCGGATTGTGCCTCTTGAGGTCCAACTGCAGCTCACCAAGGTCTTGGACAGATCCAGCCTTACAAAGACATTGCACTGCAAACGGGTCGGTCTCCTGGTGTTTACAGTCTACAGCTCTGGAAAAGTACAGCTCCTCAGGAAATTGCTCAATTTGTAGTTCGTCCCAGGGCTGGTAGATCCCAACAGTCAATGGGAAGGAATTGTCCTCTTCGGAGCTCCATTGTCGAGTAGGAAATGGAATCAGGACAGCAGTGGTCGCTTCACAGTGATTAAACGGGTCTGTGGGCATCTCTGGTCGTCTTCAGGTTGTTTTTCTGTTCCATTGGCCAACTTGGCTCTCACCTCAGGAACCTCACCTTTTTTTCAGTTTTCCCACACACTCCTCGGCAAACTCAGCATTTTACAGAAACGGGCAGGTGGCTTCCATCAGGACAGCCAGCCACCCCAGTGTGAACTGGCTCCATTCAGCCAGACAAATGGAAGGGGAGTGAATAACTCCTCCCCCACTTCATTCCTACCGACACACACACAAGCCTAGGCAGGGACACAAGGGTTGCCGCCCAAAACAAAACACAGACCTCTGCCTCCCAGAATGGTAGAAGAGCTAACAAAGATCAGCCATGATAGAAATGGGGTAAAAAAAAAAGAAAAAAAAAAAAAAGGAGCCGCCAAGAAAATAGTGCACAACCGAGACTGAATACTGTGAAAATCTGCAGTAAGTATAGCACAATAGTTAGCATAACACGTCCACAGACGCCAGCCATAACTATAGGGTTGCCTATGTGACTAAGAAGTCACAGGAGCAGAGAGAAGGGAGATACTAGGTATCCCCTTAGCACTCCACATAAGGTGGTGTGTGCTAATCTCTCATAGTATAATGTTTCAGGAAGGATCCAAAGTATCCAACTCTTTCCTTAAGAAGACGCATTACTTTTCTTAAAAGCCTTTCCGATTATTGCATCTGCTTAGATTCACATGCTGTGCATATAGTCCGACATCCAGTGGTCACCGCAGAGTATTGCATCTGGTCTTTCGAGAATCGAAAGGGGACGTCAACATGGGCGTGCCTGTAACACTATCCCCAACGTGGCGTGTAGTGTACCCAAAATCCCTCACGCGTCGAGGTCCCTCCGATTGTATTTTTTCTGCTGTGAGAGAGCCTTATGACTATCGTGGGCGAGTACAGAAAATAGACAAAATTAGTAAGACGTCTATGGTCCTTCCATCCGAGCGGAGAGAAAGGGTGGGCGCATGTGAATCTAAGCAGATACAATCAGAAATGCTTTTACAGTAAGTAATGCATGTCTTCTGATGCTTGTTAATCTGCTTAGAATCACATGCTGTGCATAACCTAGCAAGCAATACCCGGAGTTGGAGGCGAGATGTGAGAAGGAACAGTGGAGAAAAAATGTCTTAGTACTGCTTGTCCCACCCGAGAATCAGACATAGAATGAGTGTCTAGACAATAGTGTTTTGTAAAAGTGTGTACAGAACTCCAGGTTGCTGCTTTGCAAATGGACTCTAGGGGAACATTTGCAATGAATGCTATAAAAGCCCCAGTGCCTAGAGTAGAATGTGCTCTGGGCTTGAAGGGCAGTTCTCTCTTAGCAAGAGTATAACAGAGTGTGATGCATTTGACAATCCATTTAGAGATAGTAAATTTGGTGACAGTCTCCCTCTCTACCTGCTGCCACTGAAACAAATAACTGATTTGTCTTTCTTAGTGTTCAAGTTCTTTCCATGTAAAACATGACTGCTCTGCATACATCCACTGTGTGCAGGCTTCTTTCTCCCATGTTTGAGGGGTTCTGAAAGAAAGTTGATAGTTTTATGGATTGGTTCACATGGAACTTTGAAATGAATTTAGTTGCAAACCTAGGGTGAGTGAGCAGAACCACCTTATCGTTGTGAACTGTTACAAAGGGGTCTAGAACTGAGAGCGCATGTAGTCCACTGACTCTCCTACTGCAAGTAATGGCTATTAGAAAGGCAGTTTTGTAGGTGAGATCTGAGACTTGCTTTATGCGTGGACTCGAAAGGAGACCCCACAAGTCAACAGCATGTTTAGGTCCCATCCGGGAGCTGGATTAGAAATTGGAGCGTGAATTCTTTTTACTCCTTCCATGAAACCCTTAATAACTGGTATCTTCCACCACAACACCTTTTGTTACGATGTACTGTAGGCTGAAAAAGCAGCTAAGGGAACTTTTAACGACTTAAAGACTAGGCCTCAGTCAAGTAAATGATTCCGGTACAAAACAACGTGTAGGAGAGCAGTCAATGGGGTTGATGCTCTTAGAGTTGAACCAGAAAACATTTCCACTTACTGGAGTACCAATATTGTGCGTTAGGTTTTCTTGCCTCCCTGAGTCTGTCCATACATCTCTGAGGGAGTTGCAGGTGCACGAATTCTATGACATCAGGAGCCAGGCCGCTAAATTCAATGTTTGCAGGCAGGGGTGAAGTGTCTACCCCTTGTCTTGCGACATGTTGTACGGGCAAGACAGTTTCATTGACGCAGATAGGGACATCTCCATCACATGCACGAACCAGGTTTGGCTGGCCCACAGGGGAGCCACCAATATCATTGTGACTGGTTCCTGGTGCATCTTGTGCACCGTCTTATTGAGTAGGGGAGTCGGGGTGTAGCGTAAACACATTTCCCACATCCAGAGTCCGTTCCCCTTGGAACGGTTCTGCGGGGACCTGGAGGCGTAATCTTGGCAATGAGCGTTCTCCAGAGTTGCGAAAAAGTCGATCTCTGGGAAGCTTCATTCTGCGAAAAGGTTGGAGACAATGTCTTTGTGTACTCGCCATTCATACTCCCTGGGTAGTGGGAAATCTCTGCTGAGTACGTCTGCCAGAAGATTGAGTTCACCTGGAACCTGTTGTGACAACAGGAACATCATGTGTTTGAGAGCCCACTTCCAAATGTTGTGGGACAGTTTGGACAGCCCTGGAGAGTGAGTGTCCCCTTGTTTGTTCAGATAGTACATGGCCGTGGTGCTGTCTGTGAGGATCAGGACCATCTTTCCCTGCAGTTGTGTCTGGAAAAGCTTTCAGTGCTTTGAATATTGCTAGTAGTTCCAACGGGTTTATGTGGTTGGATGCTATGTCTGACGACCAAACTCTCTGTGCTGTTTGAGAGGGCGCTAGAGGGCCAACCAAGATGGCAGCTCCTCTGTGCGCTCCATCGTGGCTCACAAATTAATCTTGATAATCAAGCGGTCCAGTACGTCCATCGGCTGGTGCAGATGCATAACTGTCTGAACATTGAAGGAACAAGCAGCGAGGTCGAGAGGAGGGAGAAACACCTCAAGAGCCCGGCTCGTATTCAAACGCGGTGAGCGGAGCATGTCACCCTACAGCTCTAAACTGAGAACCAAGAGATCCGGCCCCAACCAGCATCGTAGCTGCCGAACTGCAGGATCCTGAGAGGCAGACGAAGGGCTCCACGGGCGAACAGGGTTGGCTGGACAGCTATCGTTGGTGCGGTGACGACCCGAACATCAGAGGCCATCCATCTCCTGGGTACCGAACGCAGCATAGGCCGCTGCAGAGCTGCCCGAGTGGAGATGCGGAGGTTGGGCCTCTGGCGGTGTGCCGTGGTCGCAGAAGCAGTGGATGGGATAGCGTGCCAAGTTCACCGGAGTCGCTCCATCATCAGGCAGAGGGAAAGTGACACGCAAGCCTCGTAGAGGCAGACCCCAACGAACAAGACAGATCCAATCAAGGTGAGGCAAAAGCAGCCCCCTCCCCCTGACCTTGCGCCCATTTCCATCCGGACCTGATGGGATCCTAAGGGATCAGATCGGGCCATAGACCCCTTCTACAAGGAAACCGAAGCCCCACAGGCTAGCCTGGCAACACATTGGGTCCAACATCGCAGCACAACTTCAGGACTGGGCCTCTGTGGGGCAGCCGACACAAGGCGCGCAGCTTTCCCCCCCCCCCTTGATAGCGAGGAGGCAGCACTAACAGCAGAAAGGGTGGCAATCAGCTTCCAACTCCCAGCTCCTTGAAGGAGAACACCAGCCCCACAACGCCGGACCCAGCACCCCAGCAGGGCCCCGAGAGCGCGGAGCAGCACAACAGAAGGGTACCGCAAATGGTGACACCTCGGGGGATTCCAACAGCGGTTAACAAACCCCTACACCATATTTGAACCACGCTCGGGGCCCACGGAGAGAGCGCGACTTCCTGATTCCCCGATCTCCCCCAGTGGTACAAAACAGGCGGAGGGGTGATCCTGACTTCACTTCAAGATACCAGACACCACTGGTAGCCTCCTCACCTCAGACCCCATTTACTCCTTCCTGGCAACACCTAAACACAAGCCAGCTAATCTTCTCCCCCTCCAGCCACACCCAGCAAGGTTCAGGCCACTCAACCGCGACGGAAGGATTGCACTGCGCAGTCTACACCAGCTCACATCCGGGCAAGCCGGTCGCCAGCCAGGTAGACCTGAACCGATTTCCTTCCACGGGTAAGGTGGTACAACCCCATTTCGGCGCATCCTGTGGCTCGCACATGCCGGCGAGGTCCACGCCACCACACTGACTCCAAGCAGCGACCTCCAGCGAACACTTGCTCCCCACACTAATTGACAAGGAGATCCACTCAGCAGGGCCAATTCTCTAGAAGCAAACACAGACCCCGCAAGATGGGGAAATCCCAACGAAAACTTAACTTTGAGGTGGGTTCAGCAGTCAGTCATCCAGGCACAGCGACCGACCAGAGTCCCCTGCCAGTATGGCAGAAGACAAAGCACCACCCCTGAACAATGACATAAAAGAAAATCTGTTGGAACTGAAGGCAGGCATCTGCAGTCTCGATAACAAGCTCGACACCCTGTCCTCCAAGGTTGATCGGCTACAACAGATTAGACAAGCACAGAGACAGGCTGCACTCGGTCGAACAACGCGTTTCATCGCTTGAAGACAGCTCAGCCTCACTTGCAGCGGGAGTCTCCGCCCTAGGAGGACAGTTGAAAGCCGTTACGGCCAAAATTGAAGATTTGGAGGGTCGCTCTCGACGCAACATGAGGCTGGTTGGGGTGCGCAAACAACAAAACCCAAAAAAGATGGAAGACCTAGTTGAAAACATTTGCAAAGAACTATTCAGAGCTTCTGCTTTGTCGCAGTTTTTCATGGATGAAAGGGCCCACCGGGTACCCGCTGCCCGCCCCATCCACGGAGCCGCTCCGAGACCGATCATACCAGGCTCCTAAATTACAAAGACTGCAATACCATTCTACGCCTGGCCAGAGAGGAAGGCGTACTACAATTTGACGGTGACAATATTCAGCTGTTTCCAGACTTTTCTCCTACGGTGCAAGCACAGAGGAGGTTGTTCGCAGGAGTAAAGCGCAGATTGCAAGACAACCACCTACTCTACTCCATGCTGTTTCCGGCCAGATTACGCATTCAGCACGATGGAAAGGCAGTTCTTTAACTCACCAGAAGACGCAAACACCTTCTTGGATAGAGTGGGATGCAGACCCGCAGAAAATAATCCACAGCCACCAAGGAGAGATTGTGCTAGGAGGAACCCACCATAATCTCACACAGCTTCCGGGCCCAACCCACTCCTCAAGACTCGACCTTGCACACTGGATTCTTAAACTATGAGGCTGTACGGGAGCCCAATGTCTTGGAAGGACACTAGTGCCTCAAGCGCAGCAAAAGTTCACAATAGTGTTCAAAGGGGAAGGTAAACTTACGGGCATGTTTGGGGTTGGCTGTGTGAAAGGGTGGGAAATCGCGGGCAAGTTGGGGGTTGTCCAGACAAGAGAAGTACACAGTTTCAGAGATGCACCGACTGCATTCAAACCACCCAAAGCCAGTTCCCTCCGTAACCCAAACACTACAGCCCCCAGTGGGCTGACCGACCATCATAAACATACAGCCGACAGAATGACAGCACCCTAACCCCAGGCATAGAAAACACCAGAAACTCCGGCTAAAGATACATCATGTTCAATATAGCTACTTGAAACATCAGAGGGGCAATCAGCTGACCAAAGCATGCAAAATAATACAATAACTACGGAGACACAAGATTGACGTTGCCTCCATCCAGGAAAGGCACCTTCTTCCCAATACCAAGAACAACTGGGCCCGCAACTGGGGCGGTCAGATATTTCTCCTCCTACGCTAGAGGAGTCGCCATCCTGAGACAAAAAAGCAACTAATATCAACCGAAAAAGACTCAGGGCGGGCACTCCTGGTACGCGGTATCCTGGATGGTATACAAATCATTCTGGTGAACTCCTATGGCCCAAACTCTGACTGATCAAATAATTTTGATTGACCCACCTGGCAATGGCAGGATCAGCCATGATCATCTGGGGAGGAGCCATGAACACACTGTTGGATCCCTGGAAAGATAGATCGCACAGCTCAACGGGCTCCCCATCGAAGGCTAGCCTCCAGATCACGGAAATATGTGCTGCCTATGAGCTCAGAGACTTCTGGAGGCACGAACATTGGGAGGCGTGAGAGTTCCCCTATCACTCATAGGTGCATAACACAAGCTCACGCCTCGATTACTTACTGGTATCCTCCCACAGTTAGCTCGACTGTAGGAATAGCCAAATCCTGCCTAGAACTATCAGACCACTCCCCGGTGAGACTCGAATGCACCATTCAAGGCAGTAAAAAGGACAATCATCACTGGAGGTTCAAACCTGGAACGGTACAATATCCGGTCTTCGCAGACTAACTACGAACAGAAATACAGTCCTTCATTGAAACAAACAAAGGTTCCGTTCTATCGACAGGCACCCTCTGGGAATCGCTGAAGTACTATCCACCCTTTACAAAAAGGAAATACTGTCAGCAAAACGGGAAACCTACAACACAAGAATAGCCCAAGCCAACTCTAGCATGAAGGAACTCTTCATTATCCTAAAGGAAATAGAATCTCCCATCCCAGTGCCGGACAACTGTGTGAAAGATAAAACATGGTGCTCCAACATTCAGCAAGCCCTAGCTAACAAAGTGACAACTCTCCAATCTAAAATTGCCATGAAAAAATCATCGCTCAGTCTGGATACTAAACCCAAAATAACTACCACCCCTCCCATAAATAACATCGACATTCCTCGTTTCAAGTTCTCTAAAGTATCTATTATTGAGACTGAAAAAATCATACTGTCACTCAAACCATCTAATTGTCAGGGGGATCAATGTCCAGCACAACTGATAAAGGACGCAGCTAGAGACCTGGCCCCCTTTATCTCAAAACTCAATAACGCCTCATTCGCAACAGGGTCCATACCCAGTAACCTAAAAGAATCTTGGGTACTCCCATTACTTAAAAAACAGACGCTAGACCCAGCCATACCTACGAACTACCGCCCAATCACCACTGTGCCATTCCTCTTAAAAATTATAAAGTGGCATACTCTCAAATACAGAAACACCTTGAAACCAACAATTTACTAGGAGTATGGCAGTCTGGCTTCCGCCCCCAGCACGGGACCGAATCTGCCCTCTTAGACCTCAAGGCGCAAATTGATGAGCTTAGGGATCAAGGCAAACCAGCCTTACTCCTCCTCCTCCTGGACTTATCAGCTGCATTAGACCTTGTTGACCATAAGGTCCTTTGCAGACACTTGGATATGGCTGCGCACTTCTCAGAAGAAGCCATAAATTGGATCCAATCCTTCCTCAAGAATAGGACTATGAGAGTCTTCTCCACCACTTCGGCAGCAGACTCCATCCCCATCACGTGGTGTGCCCCAGGGATCTTGTGCTTCTCCCACACTTTACAGCATCTTCACTAAGCCCCTTTTCGATGATCTGGACCATCTTGGTATCACCTTGGTATCACCTACACTAATTACGCAGATGATATTCAGATTCTCCTACCTTTTACCGGTGATTACAACAAGGATTTGGCCTTGGTGAACAAAGTCATCATCCAGGCATGGATGGCCACTCACGGACTATGCCTGAATGATGACAAAACTGAAATCATCATCCTGGGCACACCCCCTACCCTCAAAAAAACTGGGCCCCAACTACTCTTCCTTTAATATTGACAACAACCGCCTACACCTGTAAATTGATAAGAGCAGGCAAACCCTTCCTATCAAACAACAGCGAGAGGGCTTGTGTTATCAAAGTTGGACTACTGCAATTCACTCTTCATTGGGGCTAATAAGGAAGTGGTCAAAAGAATTCAAACTCTGCAGAACAATGCGCTTAGAGCAGCGCTAGGTATTCCCAGGAGATCCCACATCACCGAACTTAGACGAGCCAATAACTGGCTCTCCACTCAGGAGAAAATCCAACTAAAAGTTGCCTCGCTGGTCCACAAATGTCTTAACGCTGCACCACTCTACCTCTCGGCAAGATTCACGAAAACAAAACCCACAAGAATCACCAGATCCGCTAACTCCAACAATATATCCATACCCAGAGTTAAACTGACTAGAGTCGGTGGATGTAGCTTTCAGGTGAAAGCAGCTCAACTCTGGAACTCCCTACCATCCACCTTGAAGACGGACCAACCCTACCTCACTTTCCGACATAACCTCATAACGTGGATCAAAAATGCAGACATACAATAGTACACCCATTGCCTGGACTTATTTATCCATAGTAGTTTCTGATCAGGACTGTAAATACGTGCATCCTCTTTTGCCAACTATATATTTTTGTACATGTCTGTTGTATATTACTACTATATATTTCCTTGTTTTGCTTCTCTATTTTTGCCATTTGCTCCTGTAACTAAGCTTCAAGTTGTCTTATAAAATGCGCCCGGTTACCCCCGGGTCTGGTGCGCAATACAAGTAATAAAAACAAACCAACTATGTCAGGGGGGATAACCCTCGTGAAAGAGAACGGGATCCTGAAGCTGATTAGGAGAGAACTGAATACCAGTGAATCCCGGCTGAAAGAGCCCGAGCAAGCATGCGGTTCGTCAACCAACCCGCAACTCCAGGCAGCACACTCAAGGCAGAACTTGAAAATTTCAGAACCATAGCTGAGAGAGAAGCGAAATATATGTTCAGAGGCCACAATGTACGCCAATATGGTGAGGGGCAGAGACCCGGAGGCCTCCTGGCGCGATTTAGTAGCAGCCGGAAGAAAACCGACACTAGTAGAAAGAGCCCACGCCCAAGGTGGCACACTAGTGTACACCAAAGAAAAAATTGTGGAAAACTTTTGTGAATTTAACCAAAAATTATACAATTCCCACTACGCCACCGATCCAAGCGTCCTGTCCTGATACCTAAACGACATTGAACTGTATTGGCTAAACGCAGAGTACAGAGAACCACTCAACAATCCTATCTCCCACACATTTCATAAAACCTTTGCCCACCTTCTAGCCCCACTCCTGTTGCAGGTATATGACGTGGCACTGACCACCGGAACACTACCACCAACCCTCTGTATGGCAAACATCCTTCTCCACAAGACCTGCAAGCCAAGGGAAGATTGCGCCTCTTACAGACCGATTTCCTTAATAAACCTTGACAAGATTCTAAAAAAAATCCTGACTTCACGGCTGCTTCCCCTAATGCCCGCCATAGTACTAGCAGATCAAGCAGGCTTCATACCAGGCCGCAACACAACCTTTGGCATAAGAATGATATTCGGGGTCATGGAGGGATGTGATCCAGAGTGCCAAGCGGCAGCAATCCTACTAGACGCCGAAAAGGCCTTTGACTCAGTTGATTGGCCTTTTCTTTTCGCCATCTTGAGACACATGGCCTAGGAGACTAGTTTACCAGGTTAGTCACTCTCCTGTACAAACACCCCACTTCCAACATTATCCTGGGAAACACTTGGTCTGCCGACATAGAACTGTAAAGGGGTACAAGACAGGGCTGCCCTCCGTCTGCAATCCTTTTCGCACTAGTGATGGAAACCTTTTGCAGCTGATCTCCGATGCCGCCACTTAGACAAGGGCCTTTCCCTTGGCCCCCATAAACTGATTATTTCCCTGTACGCAGACGATGTAGCCCTATTTATCCAGAACCCTGAGGAGAATCTGAACCTAGTGATGTGGGAAGTGATTAAATTCAGCAATTTTTCAGGTTTGAAAATGAATCACTCGAAATCCGTAGTCTTTCCCCTGACCGCCAACACTAAAGGATTGGCAGACGACTTTGGATTCCGGTGGTAACAATCGAAAGTCAGATACCTAGGTATTCTGCTGTCTAGTTCCACCCATGACATCATGCAAGACAACTACGAAAAGACAATAGAAACAATTCAAAGCAAAGTGAACAGGTGGAAACTTCTCCTGCTTACGTTGTGGGGGAGGGTCTTCCTAGTTAAAATGGTTACCTACCTAAATTTCTATACCTGTTCTCCAACATTGCTCTGCTGCTATCACAAAGCTTTCTTCGTCGCATCAGAAGCATGATTCTCGACCTACTTTGGGCTGCCAAAGTGGCAAGAGTAGTCTACAATATACTGATCCAACCCGTGATGAAGGAAGGTCGTCTCTCTCTTCCGGACCTGGAACGCTACAACTGGGCCGCACAGGCCCAATTTCTCAGCCACTGGTATGATGCACACTATCAGGCCTCATGTCCAGATAGAAAGAGCCCTGGAGTCCCCATATCTCCTCAGAGCCATCATCTTTGGAGAGCTGCAAGTGCCTTGCACAACAATGAATATAGTATTCACCACGTACACCATCTGGAAATAAATTGCGCAAAAGAGGGACACCCAGTCCAGGTTGTCCCCTCTCAACCCTGTGAGGTTCATACCGGGATTGCCCATAACCACAGAGAGGATCTCCCTACAATGGGCTGACAAACTGCATATAAAATCACTAAGTGACCTCTTCCCAGAGGGCAAAGTCATATCGCCACCACAAGCCCGAGACATGGGATGCAATAACGCCCTAGACATGTTCATCTATTTCCGGCTGCACCACGCCCTTCAAACCCCCCCCCCCCCTCGCCGCCTTTGCACATCAACCACCTAAGTGGGAACTCATGCATGGGGGTAACAAAATCTCAGGGTGAGGGCCGACTGGTCTCGAGGATGTACAAGTCGCTCCTAGTCGACACAACCCGCCTACCTAGGGGCCCCAAGAGAAGATGGGAAAAAGCACTTGGCAATCCAATAGCAGACGATGACTGGGTCTATATACTACGACAGACTCAGGTGGTCTCACTAAGGAATACATTACTCACCGCAATCGTATTGCTGGTGCTTGTATCTGCTTAGATTCACATGCGCCCACCCTTCCTCCCCCGAGAGAAGGTGCATAGAAGTTACATGAGCTTTATCGGCTTGGTAACTCTGTATTGCTAGTACCACATTTAGGTCCCACCCAGGTGGGGGGCTGGAGATTGAAGGATGTAGTCTCTTCACTCCCTGCATGAACGCCTTAATGACTGGCACTTTCCACCATGAGACTTTACTTTGAAAGGTGGTATAGGCTGATAAAGCTGCTAGGTGGACTTTTAAAGAATTAAAGACTAAACCAGAATCTAGCAAGTGGAGCAAGTAGGTTAGAATGTGTGATGAAGTACATGCTATGGCGTTGATTTGCTTAGATTGGCACCAAATGACAAATCTCTTCCACTTGTGGAAATAAGTGTCTGGCGTTAGGTTTACTTGCTTATTTCAGAATATCCGTACACTGTTGTGGAAAATTAAGGTGACCGAACTCTATGACCTCAGAAGCCATGCTGCTAGGTTCAAAGAGTAAGGTTGTGGGTGTATCGTTGTCACCCCGTACTGAGTCAACAGGTTGACCTTGTACGGGAGCTTGATGGGATTGCACATCGCCAGTTTGCGCAGATGTGGATACCACGCTTGTCTCGCCCACATAGGAGCAACTAGGATGAGTGTCATCTGATTCTTGTGTAGCTTGTTCACAATTCTGCTGATTAATGGAGTTGGGGTGAAGGGGAGAGCGTAAGCAAATTTCACTGACCAGTTCATCCATAGGGTGTTCCCCTTGGAGTCGGATTGGGGGAATCCGGACGCAAAGTCTGGGCATACTTTGTTTTCTCTTGTGGCTAACAAGTCTAGCGAAGGGTAGCCCCAGAGAGAGAAGATGTGGTCTACCATGTCCGTGTGTAGCTGCCACGTGTGTTCTTTTGGCAAAGGATCTCTGCTGAGAGAGTCCGCTAAAGTGTGGAGTACCCCTGGAACATGTTGGGAGGACAGGGACATTCCTCGTTTGAGTGCCCACCTCCATATTTTCTGAACCAGTTTGGACAGATTTGGAGAGTGTGCACCTCCCTGCTTGTTGACACAGAACATTGCGGTGGTGCTTCTGTTAGGACTTGTACCGACTGGTTTATCAGGTGGTTCTCGAAAGCATGAAGTGCCTTGAAAACTGCCAATAGTTCCAGTACATTGATGTGTTTCTGTGCTGTCACTTGTGACCGCAGGCCGTGTGCTGTGTGGTGAAGGTAGTGGGCCCCGCACCCAGAAAGTGATGCGTCATTTGTGACGACCGATTGCGCTTCCGGTTTGTGAAAGGGTTTCCCCTTGAGCAGATTTTCCCTTGAGCAAGACCCTAATTTCTGAACCAGTGTTGGCGAAACAATCACTAGATCTTCTTTGGAGTTCTATGCAGTAACCTCCTGTCACCGTCGACAACACCCACTTGTCTGATGTTATCCCTTCCCGTGCATGGGTGAAATGTTATATTCGTCCCCCGAATGGTGAGGCATGGGAGGGGACCTGTAGCAGGGCTTCATTTTGTATTTTTTATTTTCCGAAGCAGCACAGCTGTGGTGATTACCGGTCATAGATATGGAATACGTCGGAGGACCCAATCCCCTCGAAAAGCAGGTTACGAAAACGATAAGGTGAATCATTACATAGTGAATCAAGTCACTGCAGGTGGCAGTACATAGGCGATTCGCAGGATGTAGAGAAATGCTAAAGGTGGGTAAATTACAAGGTAGGCGATAAGGTGTGGATATGTTACCTGGAATGCGGTGCATCGAGTGCAAAAAGCTAAAGTTTGACATTATTAATGGCATAAAAGGTAGGTTCAGTTCTAAATGCAGTGGGTATAGTGTTCCAAAGTTTGGAAGAGAGGACTGGGAAACGTACTCCCCCCGCTGTCTGCAATTTGAAACTAGGTATAGACAGCGTGTGCACATAAGCAGACCTCAGAGGTCGGTTAGCAGAATGACGAGAGAAACGGTTGGCCAGGTATACTGGCGCTAGATTGTTCTGAGCCTTGAAGGCGAAGGCTAATGTTTCCAGGGAGATTCTGTGTGCAACCAGGAGCCAATGTAGGCTGCGTCTATTTTCAGAGTCGTGAAGTAGGAATGTTAAGGGCGGGCCTGATGGCATTATTCTGGGGGATTTGTAACTTGTCAATGTTTCTTTGGCTGGTACCTAGATATAGGGTGTTGCAGTGATCAATTTTTGCCATGATTAAGGTCCTGGCAAGGATGATACGATTTTCAATTGTCAGAAACGGTCTGCACGCTGTAGTAAGTTTACACGTATAGGCCAAAGCAGACACCACCGCGTTGGTTTGTCTGGTAAGAGAGTGTTGAGTCCAAATAGATACCAAGAGTTTTAGTTACTTTAGATACTTTAATATTGTTACCATCAATAGTGAAGGAGTTCTACACAGAATCAAGTTTAGCCAATTTGGCATGCGAATCGAGGATCATCAACTCAGTTTTTTCATCATTAAGGCAAAGCCCATGATGTGTCATCCAGGCCTGGATGACTGAATAGATTTCGTTAAGTGCTCTCGCGTCAGCAGTATGGTCACCAGTGAGTGGAATGAGTATCTGGGCTTCGTCAGCATAGTTAGTGTAGGAGACACCCAGATAGTCAAGTATGTCGAAAAGAGGCTTGGTAAACACATTATATAACGTGGGGGAAACACAGGACCCTTGTGGGACTCCACAAGGGACAGGTGCTGGTTCTGCATAGGCCAGAGGAGAGAAGACCCTCATGGTTCTATTGGACAGGAAGGAACTGATCCATGAGGAGGCTTCATCATAAAAGTGAGATGCAGTTTTGAGGTGGCGACACAAAATTTTATGATCAACCAGATCAAAGGCTGCGGAGAGGTCAAGTAAGAGGAGGAGTGCTAGCTTACCCTTTTCTTTAAGGACCTCAATTTGAGTTTTTAAGTCAATGAAGGCAGTTTCTGTATCATGTCGAGGACGGAAGCCTGATTGACGGAGTCCCAATAATTGGTTTGCTTTAAGGTAGTCCTGAATTTGTAGATAGGCAGCATGGTCTAGGATTTTTAATAGAAATGGCACAGTAGTGATAGGTCGATAGTTAGAGGGGTTGCTTAGATCAAGAGTAGGTTTTTTAAAGGCGTCCTTGAAGTTGTCTGGGACAATGCCAAATTTGAAAGAGGCATTTATGAATGTGGTGAAAAAAGGCACCAGGTCATGAGCTGCGTCCTTAATAGGAGCGGGGTATGTATCGCCTTGGAAATTTGAGGGCTTGAGCTTCCTCGTGATATTTTCTACTTCCTCCATGGTAAGGGGAGAGAAGCTAAATGCTTTACATGTAGGTTCTGGGATAGGTAAGTTGAGAAGAGGAGAGATCAAGGCAGAGTCAATGAGGTTACTTCTTTTAGCATTGATTTTAGATTGAATAGTGGTGATTTTATCTAACAATGCTTTTTGGAATGTTGGTACACCAGAGAGTGTCAGGGATACAGGTGTCTGAAGGGGCCATCACGGACTCAAGTTCCTTTGTGTTAAATTTGGCTTTCAAAATACGTTTGTTATAAATGTCTTTTTTAGCTGTGAGAAGAACAAGTTACTTCTTACCTTGTAACGTTCTTTCGACGAGATGTTCCGCCGACGTATTCCTCATCTTAGATATCTCCTTCCAGCTCTGCTGTCCTCGGAAATTTTTTTCTCTAGAGGGCGCTGCGCATCGACGCTCTCCGAGTCGATGTCCCTCGACAGCCGCCGTATCAACGTAGACGTCATCCTGCCTATAAAGGCCGAGCGCAGCGTCCGTTGCTCAGTTCCGTTTTGTAGCCCACAATAATACTTTCTGAACTATACTTATCACCCTGAAGGAGCGTAAGCTGCAACAACACGGGAAGTAGAACTGCGGGGATGGATGGGAGGGCCGATGCGGAATACGTCGGAGGAACATCCCGTCGAAAGAACGTTAAAAGGTAAGAAGTAACTTGTTCTTCGAAGGGATTGTGTCCTCCGACGTATTCCTCATCTTAGATAGGCTCCCTTAGCAGTATTCTATTATTGGAGGAGGGAGTACTGATTTCACGCTGTCTTCTATTGATGAATAGAATGCAGTACATCCCTTCCAAACCTAGTCTCTTGACTGGAGGAGGAATCCAAATTGTAAAAACGTGTAAAGGTATGGACAGACGACCATGTAGCGGCCGCACAGATGTCTTTGACCGGCACGACTCTTTTGAGGGCCGATGAAGCTGCAATACCTCTGGTCGAATGAGCCCTAAGGTTTTGAGGGGGCTCTTTCCCTGCCAGTTTATAACATTCCAGAATGGCTAGAATGATCCATCTGGAAATGGTCTGCTTAGTTATTGGTAACCCCAGCTTGTGACCTGCGTAACCTACAAACAGCTGGTCTGCCTGTCTTATCCTGGCTAGTCTACTGATGTAAAAACTTAAAGCCCTTCTAGGGTCTAGCCTGTGTAACCTCTCTTCCTCTTTCCCCGGGTGAGGAGGAGGATAGAAAGATGGTAGGGTAATCTTCTGAGTGATATGGAATTCAGAAACCACCTTTGGGAGGAAATTAGGCTTCACTTGCAGGACAACTTTGTCTTTGTGAAATATTGTGTGAGGGGGTTTACAAGAAAGAGCTTGTAATTCGCTCACCCTTCTAGCAGATGTAAGTGCTATTAATAAAACAGGTAAGGAATCTTAACGAACAAGAATGGAGTGGTTCGAAAGGTGTGCCCATCAGGAAAGTTAGTACTAAGTTTAAATCCCATAGGGGAACTTGGAATGGTCTTGGGGGATAAACATTGGTTAACCCCTTTAGAAACTGTATTACCAAGGGTAATTTGAAATAGGATGGTTCTTCCGCAGTGCGCTTAAAGATGGATAGCGCTGCGAGATAGCCCTTAATGGTGCCAACTTGAAGGCCTGAATTCGCCAAATATAGAAGGAAGGACAAAACCATTGGTACCACATGAAAAAAGGGTTGATATTCTGTTCTCTACACCAGCTGCAAAATCTGTTCCAACGGCAGCGGTATAAAGACTTTGTTGCTGGCCTCCTTGCCGAAAGCAACACCTCCATATCATCATCAGGGAGGTCCCAATCCTTGTACCTCAACCTTTCAGAAGCCAAGCGTGAAGGTTGAGGGTTTTGATGTCTGGATGGAGAACCTGACCTCCCTTCTGTGAGAGTAGGTTCTCTCTGAGTGGAAGTCGAATTGGAGGGCAGATGGACAAGTCTAGAAGGTCCGGGTACCATGTTCTCCTGGCCCAATCCGGGGCAATTAGGATCATGGTTCTCCGGAATCTTCTCAACCTCCTGATCATTTGAGGAATGACAGGGACCAGTGGGAACGCGTACAGAAGCGGAAACTCCCAGTCCACTATGAACGCGTCTCCCAGAGCTCCTCTTGGGGGAAATTCCCTTGAGCAGAACAGATCGCATTTCCTGTTGACGCTGGTGGCGAACAGATCCACCTGAGGGGTTCCCCAAAGGGCGAAGATCTCTTGAAGGACTTCCTGAGCTAGTTCCCACTCGTGGGAGACTGTGCTCTGCCTGCTCAGAGCGTCCGCTGTCAAGTTCTTCTCTCCGGCTAGGTGAAAACTGCCGATCGAGAGATTCCTTCTTGGATTGCCCAAAACCAGAGCTGCATCGCCTCTCTGCACAGGGGTAGTGATCCTGCGCCTCCTCTTTTGTTGAGGTAATGCATGGCCACTGTGTTGTCCGTCATTATCAGGACGTTTTTCCCTTGTACAGGTGGCAGGAACGCCTTCAGCGCAAGTCTGATGGCTCTCAGCTCTAACAGGTTGATATGTAGTCTGGACTCAGATGGAGACCAACGACCGCTGATGGTCAAGTCGTTGGCGTGGGCTCCCCACCCCGTGAGTGAGGCATCCGTGACTACTGTTATCTCCGGCCAGGGTTGCCATAAATGTTCTCCCTTCAGAATGTTCTCCTGACAGGCCCACCACTGAAGGTCTCGAGCCACCCTGTCGGGAACCTGAAGATCATCGGTCATTCTCCCTGAGAATTGTGACCACTGAGTCCTCAGTGCCCACTGGAGGGATCTCATTCTCAGGCGAGCCTCTGGCACTAGGAAAATGCAGGATGCCATGAGGCCTAGCAACCTCAAAAAGTCGAAGGCTGGGAGACGTTGGGCATTTTGAAACTTGGTAACTATCTGTAGAATATCTTGAGCCCTCACCTCTGGTGGCGAGGCTTTTCCCAGGGAAGTGTCCAGGATCGCTCCTATGAACTGGAGTCTCTGCGATGGTATCATTTGTGACTTCTTTAAATTGAGGGAGAAGCCCAGTCTGTGAAGGGAGTGGCACACGTTATTTAGTTGGATCTGAGCTTGTTCCGAAGAGACAGCCCTGATCAACCAATCGTCCAGGTAGGGGTAGACATGAATCCCTTCCCTCCTTAGACTTGCCGCCACTACCGACATTAACTAGGTGAAGACTCTCGGGGCGGAGGTCAGCCAAATGGCAGCACTCGAAATTGATAGTGAGTTGCCAATTGCGAACCTCAGGTATTTCCTGTGTTTGAGATGGATAGGCACATGGAAATAAGCGTCCTGAAGGTCCAGAGATACCAACCAGTCCTGGAACTGAAGGGCCTGGAGGATCTGAGAAAGAGTGACCATCTTGAATTTGTCTTTTCTGAGGAATTTGTTCAATTCTCGCAAGTCCAATATGGGTCTCAGTCCTCTGTCTTTCTTTGGAATGAGAAAGTAAGGGGAGTACCAGCCCTTGTTCCACTCCGCTACAGGTACCGGTTCTATGGCACCTTTCTCTAGCAGGTCCAAAATTTCCTGCAAGAGGAGCGGATCTGGAGCTTTCTGAGAGCTGATCCCTGGTGGATGACTCTGAGGTATGCGTAGGAGAGGCAGGCAGTAACCTTGGGCAACTGTTTCCAATGCCCAAGCATCTGACGCGATAGCCTGCCATTCCGCCAGATGTTGAGTCAACCTGCCTCCTACAGGTGTCCTGTGAGGGAAGTCCTCAGAGTGGTTTTGGGGCGGCTGATGCAGATGCCGATGGTAAAGAGGCAACTGCTGTTGCTGCGGCCTTTAAATATCTACCCTGTCCACCTCGGGTAGTTCTTTGTCCCCTTTGAGCCGGTCGTCCTCTACCTCTTCCGAAAGGACTTGCCTCTCGCAGAGGTTCCTGTGGGACGAAAAGGTGTCTGACGGATTGCAGCGCCTAGGGATTTTGCTGCTGCTTTTGAAGTTTGCAGTTTTTCTAAACTGTCATCTGCCTTTTTCCCAAACCAAGAAGAGCAATCGAATGGCATGTTCAAGAGCCTGGCTTGAACATCTGGGGCAAAACCAGAATTTCTCAACCAAGCAAATCTCCTGGTTGTTGTACTTGCCGCCATTGCTCTGCTGATACTGTCAGCCGAATCAATGCCCGTCTGGAGGGATTCGCACATAGCGTCTTTACCGTCCTGTATGATATTCAGGAACGCCTCCCTTTCTTCTCCCTCCGGGATGCCAGTCAGCCGCTGTAGAAGCACACTCCCAAAGTGTATGGCTGAATCTAGCAAGGGTGCAAGTAGCATTCACAGATTTTAACGCCATGCTACATGCCGAAAAAACTTTCTTTGCCATAGCATCATATTTTTTATCGTCCCTGTCCTGTGGGACGGTAGGATAAGCCGTCTTGACATCAGTAGAAGATGCTGCTTGTACCACCAGACTTTCTGGGGATGGGTGTTTAGACAAAAACTCTGGGTCTGTAGAGGATACCCTATATTTTGTAGACAGTTTTTTATTTACTGCCGGGACGACATCTGGGGTTTCCCAGTTCGTCATAATCTTCCTCTGAAGAGCTTTATGGAAAGGCACCACAGGATCCTCCTGTGGGCCTTTATCAAGAATATCCGTGAGGTCATCCTGTTGGAAAGATTGTGAAGGTGCAGACCACCCCATAAACTCTGTGATCCTGGCTATTAAGGCTCTATAGGGGGTTTCAGCATGCTCCCCCGGGTCTGGCCTAGCAAACTCCACCTCAGGGGAAGTGTCTAACCCACTTGCCTCATGTAAGGAATCATGAAGATCCTTTAACCTGCGTTCTTCAGAGGAAAATTCCTCTCTAATTGGGGTTACAGGTCCCTGCAACTCAAATGTGTCTTCCTGTTCGGACAATTCACCATCTTCCAAAATTGAGGACATAGTTCTCAATTGTTCTGAACTCATAAAGGGTGTAAATCCCATTTCCAAGGCAGAGGGTGCCGAACTTGTCTTTATCGGCCTCGAAAACGTCGATGTCGTCAACGTTGAAGGCTTCAAGCGTGGCGTCGAAAACAAAGGCGGAGGCCTCGATGACCTCAACAGAATTGGGATTCTACTCGACAATCTCGAAGCCATCGTCATCGAGGACCTGGGGATAGTCACTGGGTGTGTCGTGACCGTGACTTTTCTTGGCGTCGAAGCTGGCGTCGAGTCGACAGACCCGTGTGTCGAAGGTCCCTTCGACAACGGCGTCGAAGACACCGACCTCGGCGTCGACGGAACCCTCGTCGACGGAAACTTTGAGGAAGGTTTGGAGGTCATAGTCCTACTCGAGGGTTCGAGACGCGCTCGAGAGGTTTCCTTCGCCGGGTACTGTGACTCGCTGCGTTTTTGACCTTCGGGTCTTTCAACCAGAGCATCGCTCTCGGCAATCTTCGAGGGGGTCGAGGCCGCTTTCTCGAAGACGCTCATCATATTTTTGCGGAATTCCTCCCATTCAGCCCGGGAACTAGATTTCGTGGGGCAAGGGATTCTTTTTGGCGAAACAGAGGAAGAGGAAGACGGAGAAGGAGATCTTCGACGTCTCCTCTTCGAGTGCTTCGATCTCGAGGAGTGATGGGACCCACTCTGAGACCTGTAGCGCGAATGGTGACGAGGAGACGAATGTCTCGACTTTGTCGACGAAGAAGAAGCTTTAAAAGTCTTACCTTTCTCCAGCTTCCCCCTACGCTCCTTCAGGGCCTTAGCTGTCATGGACATACAGTCCTCGCACTCCGAACAATGGTGTTCAGCTCCCAAACACCACAGACAAACTCTGTGAGGGTCAGTCAGTGACATCTTTTTTCCACAATCTCAGCATTTTTTGAAGCCGGATCGAGGAGTTGTCGGTTCCGACGAGGAAGCCATCGAGTACGGTCGAATAACTCGAGGTAAATAGGTTTAATCTGACAAGAACTGAGCAACGGTATTCCGAGGCACTGAGTAAGCGCGGAAAAACGGAACTGAGCAACGGACGCTGCGCGCGGCCTTTATAGGCAGGATGACGTCGACGTCGATACGGCGGCTGTCGAGGGACATTGCCTCGGAGGACGTCGACGCGCAGCGCCCTCTAGAGAAAAAAATTTCTGAGGCCAGCAGAGCTGGAAGGAGATATCTAAGATGAGGAATACGTCTGAGGACACAATCCCTTCGAAGAGCATCTTTGTATGTAGAGGAAGCAAAGGCTAGGTTGTTCTGGTTGATTAGCGAGGGTGAGCTTTTCCAGTGAGCCTCTGTATTTCTTTTTTCTTTGCGTAAATCTCTGAGTTGTGGAGTAAACCAAGAGTTCAAATGAAGACTAGGTTTTTGTTTGTGCGCCTTTAGCGGTGCAATGATGTTAAGAGCTTTTAGCATGGCTTGATTGTAGGCATCCACTAATGCTGTGGGATCTAGGCAGGAGGATACCGCTGTATTGAGTAACGGAAGAATAATAGGGAGAGGTTTCTCTGAGGTGATGTCCTTTTTGTTACGTGTTTTGATAGATGGGGCAACACTGGACTTGTTTGGCGGGTGTTCCTCCAGCTCTGGTGGGGGGAGCCTCTCCCTCTTCAGCGACCTCTGCGCTGACCCCTGGTGTAACCTTGGGAAATCTGTTGACTATTGTCCCACGAGGATCCTTGGCTCCGACTGTATCCAGTGCCTCTTTGCGCGTTTTGGCCACAAAAACAGCGAAAATGATTGCCACCCCTCTGGTTGGTCTGTTTGTTTGTCAGCTGGCCAAGGGATTTAAGTGTCTCATAATCCTCCCTGGCAGATTAAAGCGCGTCCTCAACTGCTTTTCCAAAGAGAACATTCGGCTCAACAGGCATGTTGAGCAGGGTAGCCTGAGTTTCTAGTTTAAATCCCAACTGTCTAACCCAGGCGTGACGTTCGAGGACAGTGGCCTCAGCAATAACGCGCCCTGCGTTATCCGCTGTGTCAAAGTTGTTTTTTAGTAGGACACCAGCTGTTGCTCTGCCTTCAGCAGCCACAAGGGAGAGCTTGAACTTAAGTGGTTCTGGCACTGATTCAGCAATGACTGTAGGGCTGTAACCTCATCCCACTTTGTCCAGTCGTATCTTGCAAGTAAGGTGAGAATTATTAGCAATACGAGGAGAGTCCATGGCAAAGATTCAGTGTCATCCTCATCTTCCCCTGCATTGACATTGTCGATGTCCTCATAAGGGTTATCCTCGTCTATGTGTTCATTTTCTCCTGCATCCAGGTCGTAAAGGTCAGAGGATATGCGAGGTGTCTTGTGGACAGGCTTGTCATATAGTACCGAGGGCAAGACCTTTTCCCTGACGGTTGAGTAGACAAACTTGTCTGGGCAGGCATGCTTGACTGAGTGAGCACAGGTGTTGTGTTTGAGCTGCATACCTATCTATATCTTGGGAAGACCAAGTAGCTGAACTGGATAAACCTCGGATAGGTAGAGGCAGGTATAGGACTATATAACTCCTCTTCCTCCAAATAAATAGGTTCAGGCAGATGTGTGGGATCAGGCTCATCTATAATGTCTTGTACAGGAACATTATCAGGTTCCTGTGGGGTAGATGGCTGTTCCCTAGGTATGTCCCTCTTATCCCCTGTGTTCCTGTCTATATGAGGGGAACGGGATCTGTGTTTGTCCCTATGATCTTTGCTCTTGTGAGAAGATTTATTAGAACTAGGGACCATAGAAGGAGTTTTGGGGCCATTAGGTCGAGTCTAGACTACGGGAATGGCGTGCATGTTTTCGACATCTCAATGCCGGGCGATGTAGTTTTGAGTCCTGCGTCCTTTGTTTTCGCTGGCTTGTCATGAGGCGGCCGCTCAGGGTGCTCAGAGGACCGTAAATCGAGGATTTGCTCTTTGCCGTCGACTCTCAGCTGGGGAGTACGCTGATGTCACAGCGGGGTGTGCTTAGTGTAGGGGAAGTGTGGTGCCTTTGGCGCCGAGTGTCTTACCCATAACAGGACCACCGGCCTGTCTGAGGGTCGGGACTGGCACTGAGGAACGTCGAGGTTCCCCATCACCCTCGCTGTCCGAGAGGACAGCGCGCTGCCGTCGCTGTATTCCCCTTCAACGTCCATGGAGGCCTAGGCCTGCATGGTGTGATGGGCCCAACGTTTTGTCCGTCTATCCTTGAGGGTCTTGGGTCGGAGCAACTTACAGGCCCGACAATGAACCTCGTTGTGGTCTTGATGCAAGCAAAGGTTACACACCTTGTGCTCGTCGACCCACATGTATTTTTTATTGCAGGACGGACAGAATTTAAATGGTGTACGCTCCATATTGGGAATAGGCAGCCGGGTGACCCAGGGAAGGGGTGGGAAAATGCATGTTGTCATGACCACCCCCCACTCTCCCTACTGTAAGGCGTAGGCCCAGTGGGTCTTCCGGGGCTGGATGGTTCCGTCGAGATCTCAGTTCGACGGGCAGTTCTGTCCTTTCTTGAAATCATTGTTGCGTCGAGGCACGGCGTCGATAAAAGGACAGAAAGATAAACGAATATTAAACTTTTTATAATTCAATGGCGTAAGCCGAAAATGCACTCCGCTCATATGCGACCGCTCACGATGGCGGGAAAAAAAACAATATGAGGGACCGCGATGCGTGAGGGATCATGGGTATAGCGGACATCACAAGAATACTGGCACGCCCTGCCGACGTCCCTTTCGAATTTCGAAAACAACAACTAATACTCTGCTACATCTCCACTAGATGTCGGCCTATGCATAACATGTGATCTAAGCAGATTACACAAGCATCAGAAAGGTGGTTTACAGAACGGTCGTTTACTGGCTCCCCCACTCTTCGTGCAGAGGTGATGGCCACAAGAAGAGCTGTTTTCCAGAACAAAAACCCGAGTGGTGCAAAATGCATAGGCTCAAATGGAAGTCCAATGAGCCTAGTAAGCACCACATTGAACTCCCTCATCGGGGCGGAGCCTTCACTGGCAGGAACGAACAGAATAGTCACTTGACGAATTCCTTGACCAATCGGTGAGACCACAATGGTGGTCGTCTTGGGGATCTAGTGTAGCGGAGATAACCGCCACCTTGATGGGGGCGTGGCCCAGTCCTGATTTGGCCAACAGCAGCAAATATGGAAGTACCTGGAGGAGCCTTGACCCTCAGTCAATCGATCATCTGAGAACGACACCAAAGAGCAAATCTCTTCCACTTGAGTCCGTATCATTTCAAATTAGATAATGCTCTAGCCTTGGTGAGAACTTCCTTGCAGTCTGCCGGGAGATCGTAGCCACCGAATTCTAGTGTTGCAGGAGCCAGGCCTTCAGGTTCAGAGATCCTGGAACGTGGTGAAGAATGGCACCGCCTTCCCGGGCGAGAACCACCACAACCACTGGCAGCTTGGCTGGTGGTGCCATCGACATGCTGAGAAGGTCCAGGTACCATATCTGCCTTGGCCACACCTGTGCAACGAGGATCATCCGGCACAGACAATGAGTAGATTGATGCCTCGAATTAACAATGGCAACGGAGGCAACGCATACAGAAAGAGGCCTTCCCAAGGGAATGAGAATGTGTCCCCTGTGCTCCCCAGCTGGGGAAACCTGCTAGCAAACCCACGGCACTTGGTGCTGGTCGACGTCGCAAACAAGTCGATCTAGGGATTGCCCCATTTGCGGAACAGATTCTCCACGAGGTCCTGCCGAAGTTCCAACTCGCGGCACAAGCAAATCTCCCTGCTCAGAGAGTCGGTGACCGTGTTCTTGACTCCTGCTAGATTAAACGGGATGAGGACCATCCCCTGAGCGATGGCCCAATGCCATAAGTCCTGCATTTCCTTGGAGAGCGCTGGGGACCTGGTGCACCCCCTGCTTTCTGATGTAAAACTTTGTGGTGGTATTGTCGGTAAAGACCTGCACCACCTTGCCCTGGAGGGACGGCAGGAATGATTTGAGGGCCCAAAACACCGCCCGTAGCTCCAGCACATTGATGTGCAACGTGTTTTCCTACGGCAGACAGGCCTCTGGCGTGAAGACTGCCGGTGCGCCTCCCCATCCCTCCAGGGAGGCATCCATCATTACTGTCTCCTGCTGTGGTGGGGTCTGGAAATCTGCGCCTCCGGTCAGATGCGAGAGCACTCCCCACACCCCCCATCTTATCGCCCCGACGGAACCCCTCATCGCAAGCGATCTTGTCTTGGAAGCTTCCGGACACTTCAATCCAACGGGTGTCGAGGAACTCCTTCAGTGGCCGCATCCGTAGCCTGCAGAGTCGGATGAGGTAAATGCATGACGACATCATGCCGAGCAGAGACTTGAAAGCCCTCACTGTGGCGACCTTCAGAGCGAGCAGACGTTGCACCTTTCCCAGGATGGCCGACACTCTTCCGACGGTGACGCCAGGCACGACACTGTTGAGCCGAGATCCCTGGAACAGCACGGCCTGCAATGGAGTCAAGCAGGATGTTCCATAATTAACTGAGAACCCCAGATCCATCAGTAGGCGATTGTCCTCGCTGTGTGATCGACGGCGATGTTCCTTGAGCTGGCCCGGATGAGCCAGTCCTCCAAGTAAGGGTAGACATGGATCCCTTGAGTCGCAGATGTGCCACCACCGGTGCCAGGCACTTGAAGACCCTTGGCGCTGACCTCAATCCAAAGGGATGGGCCTTGCACTGGTAATGCTTCCCCTGAACGATGAATCACAGAAACATGCGGTGTCCCTTGTGAATTGGTATGTGGAAGTACGCATCTCCAGGCCCGACGACAGAAAGTCTCCCTCTTCCAGCTATCCGAGCACGTGCTGAAGAGTGACCATTTAAAACTCCTGGGACTCGAGGCGATGTATTTATTCAGTCGTCGGAGGTCGAGAATGGGCCTCCAGCCCCCGGTATTCTTTCTCACGAGGAAGTACCTGGAGTACACTTTGGAGCCCAGGAACCGCTTTGGGAGGGCCTGTACCACCCCTTTCTTTAGCATTGCGCGAACATTCAGCAGCACGTGAGGGACTTGGTTTTCCTGACGGGAAACATGTGGTATTTGGGACACTTCCATTGAAACCCCAGGGTGTTTCGTGGGCGAGAGGGTCCAGCACCCAACTGTCAGTGAAGATGTTCTTTCATACACTGACGAAGTTCCCCAGCCGGCCTCCCACCGGGGTGCACGGTTGGGGGCCCGACATCCGGCCAGTTAATTCCTGCTTGGACGTCGATGGGCCGCCTTGGGATCCTTGGCAACGACGTCCTCCTCAGAAAGCCTTGGAACAGCCCCTGCTGGTCTCTTGGGCCGAGGACAAGCAGGGTTGGCAGTACAAAGAAGAACTCCTGCCGTAGCCATTGGCAAAACGGGGCGACTTGCCTCCCGAGGATCGAAAAGGCGGCCTTCGGTACTATAGCGTGCCCAGGGCACGTGCAGTGTCCACCTTGATGGCCTGCAGAGACCCATCTACAGCCTTCCCAAACAGATCGTCTCCATCAAAGGGAATGTCCAAAACCCGTGTCTGGACGTCCTGTCGAAAGTTGGTGGCCTTGAGCCAGCCACGACGACTAAGGCAAACGCTGTTGTCCATCTGGCGGAACCCTGCATCAGCGATGTCCGTGGCCACTGTGATGGCGTGGTCCGACACCACTTTGCCTTCTTGAAGAAATTCCAACACCTCAGACCTCTTGTCGCCAGGGAGTAAGTCCAGGATGGGAGCGATCTCGAACCGAAGCTCCCGGTCGTAACGTGCTACCATAGAGGGTGTTGGCGGCATTGCTAGACGTTGCCGCAGAGTAGATAACACGTCATCCCATGGCATCTAACTTCTTCCCCGTGCTGTCCGGAGGGGTGGACGCTGCCAAGGAAGAATCGCCCAACGGCAACTTCTTGGCCGCTGCCGAGACGAGAGTCTGGCGATGGTTGGGCCGGCAAGCACTTTGGCGCAGAGTCCGGCACCCTCTACTTCTTCTCAAGGCATTCACTCTTCGCTGGGGCCGTAGAAGGGTTCATAAGAGACAGGCCTTTGTCCCAAATATCATCCAAGAGTGGGATTGAAAGGATGGTACAAGAAGCCCTCCTTCTCTGGAGCGAGCTATAGCTCTGAAGCTATGGAGATCATAGCGTTTAACAAGCCTATCTCATCCGGCCGGGAGGATCTGGGAGGTGGCAACGGGAGGTCCCCCATCCCACCATCATCATCTGTGCCCGGCATCGCCGTGTCAGGGTCCGTCTTATCCCTCGGGAGGGGGAGGGCTGGCAAAGAGGCAGTGGGTGCCTCTTACTCTTCTTGGCCGGGGGTCCCTCCGTCGCCAGAGGTCAGCCATCACCGGCACTGCAGGAGGGGCCGCCAGCGCAATAGGCATCCTCATCTATATCTCGGAGACCAGAGTATGTAGCGTAGAGAGAATGTCCACAGAGAGGTCTGTAGGCGGCAGCAGAAGAAGGAGCTGCGCCAGAGGTGGAATAGGAAGCTGGGGCGTAGGCAGAGAGCCCTGGCCATCTACGTCCTGTGGCTCTCCGCCGCCTTCCTCGACTGTATCCTCGTCGTCGCCTTAGTTGCCGCCCTCGTCGTAGGGCCTGATCCCGACATTCTCCTCCTCCTGGATGATCTGAAGGTAAACAAGATAACCGTGCCCTGGAGGACTTTCACGCCTCCCCCCCTTTCTTCGTGTCCAGAGGGGACAGTCTCGGGAAGAGGACTGGCATCTTCTTCTCCAGGGTCTGGAATGAAGACTCCCTCCTGGCAGGCAGGGACACTCCTGCCTTCGGGGGTGCGCCCTGCAGATCCGCCTTCGAGAGAGACACCACTGCCACCTCGATGGAAGATGGAGCCTTTGGTTGGTTGTACCTTGGCCTTCACGGTCAGTACCGGTCCCTTGTCCTGCTTGGCCTACTTCGGTGGAGGGTCAGAGCCCAGATTCCCCCATGGCCATCTCTGGCAGGTCAGGCTTGGACTTTTCCTTGGCTGTCTCCGGGGCCACATTGAGTTTGCCTGGATGGTCCGACTTCATCTTGGATGACGATCCTGAGCGCTGACTGGAGACTGAAGTCGCAGGAGATGTCGAACGTACCCTGGCCACTGAGGAGCCTGCCGCAACGGCGCTCCCTGTGGCAGTGGGCTGGCACTGATTAGCCTTGTGTTGGGCCCCCGCGGAAGGGGCACCCTCAAATGACTTCGCAGGCCGCTCAGCTTTGCTGGATCCGGGAGAGGCATGCCCCTGGGAATCACCCGGTGCAGAGGCCTTTGCCTGCAGCCACTCAGTCAGCCACTTACACCGATCCTTCATTGCGCGTGTTGAAAATTCATGGCAAAACGCACAATCATCCTCCTTGTGCGTAGGTTACAGGCAGTAAAGGCACTGGGAATGTTTGTTATCCGAGAAAACATTCCATAAGCCGCAGTCAGAGCAAAGCTTGAACAGGGGGGGTGGAATCCTTCCTCTGCTCCAACTTTGTGCACGCGGCATAGGCCTGTTGAATCTTCTGGAAGCCTCCACGAAGAAACTCGACGAAATCCGCCCTTGAGGGGTGCTGAAGAATCTGAAAAATGAGTCCCCATGAATCGGAAGTTTGATCGATGGAGCACAAGACTCGATCGACCGAAAAATAGAGTAGAACTCTTAGAAAAATCACAAAACGCAATAAAAGCTCAAGATCTATAGCACGAGGATTCACAACACTTGAACGTGCAGTAAAAATCTGAAGATGGCTGCCAGGGGAGGGGCTGAGGTAGAGGGCAGTCATTGGCTTGGGGCAGTATGACCCAGAGCTCAGTGATTGGTTGTTAGGAGAAAGATAGTTCAGAAATTAAACTGATTTTTCTCTTTACATAGGATTCCCAGCCTGAAGACCGGGAATATTCATGAGCATGTGAATCCATGCCAGACCCCATGCAGGAGAAGGGCAGCTGCCCTCACTAGACAATGACAGAAGTAGCCCCCACACACACCCTTCCAATGGTCCAATCACGAGCACTCACGGGAATACTCATGCATGTGACACAGACATACTGACCCCAGTTTGTGTATTAGGACCAGACAGTCCTCAACCCACATCCTGCCACCAAACACACACAGCCCTCCAATAGCCCACCAAATGTTTCAGCTTTCCCGGGCACTGGAAGTCCTTATAAGTATTTTCCTGGCCTCTCAGGGCAGGAAAAAGGCTAAAGAAAAAGATGGCAAAGGACAAGCGAAAAACCATGTGGCACGGCCATGTTTGGACACTAGCCACAGTTAGTAACCAAACGCGGTAAGGCTAAAATGTTTGGACACTAGCCACAGTTAGTAACCAAATGCGGTAAGGCTAAAATGAAAAGTCCCAAAAAGTGGGAAACAGTCACTGCTGCCACCAGCTTATCCTTTTAGCACACCTAGAGTAACCAGAAATCCTCTGTGTGTTAGTCTAGGGCAAAACAAAAAGTGCACCCCATTGTACTGCAGTGTAAGCTGCATTGCATAATGATAAAAGTTACCACAAGTGATACTAAAGGAACCTAAAGTAGTAACAGTAACACAACTAAGGGAAATAATGTTTCCCAGGACTGACAGCTTCAAGGACATGTCAGTTTCCCCATTACATGAGTAAAAGCCAGTGCAGTGAAGCTTCATGCTTCACTGTACTGCAAAAAGCAGGTCAGCATAAAAATATAAAACCAAAGAGTTTAGGGGTTCCATAAAGATGCAGTAAAGATAAATGTTTATCACTCTCCTTGACCTCCTGTGCCTTTGAAACAAACTAACTGGTTACTTAACTGTGCTCAGAAGATTGTCATCCGAACTTGTGCTTTCCATTTGACTGTGGAATTGCTGGTTCCCTAAAATACCATCGTTAGGCAAGATTGTATGTAGTAACCCTGTGGGACACTACACCAGCCTTGTCCTCTTGGCAATAGGGAACCCAACCTTTAGAAGAGGCTTGTACTACACAAGTTGGTAGCGTGACTGAGCAGCCATACTTCTCTCAAGAGGGGTCAATGTGAGCTGTAGGGTTGCAACAGTTTCATAGTGACAAGAATTCAAGTAACACTTAAACTCAAGGTTTCTTGATTAAATAATTACTTATTAATTTAACAGTCAGTTTTAAAATAAGCCTTATTTAGAAGGGAACAATTGGCAACAATAAAAATATGCTTCAAAATACATTCCTTCAGTTCAATAAAGTAAATAGTGGCACACAAATTCTCCTACACCCCGAGGTGACTTCAATTGTTAGGACACTCGACATTTATAAATCACTTTTCACACTTAATTGGTGATACTGAAGTTGTGGCAAAAAGGAAAAGGTTAGGGAAGGTAGCAATGGTTAACCCGTTTCCCAAATAGGTAAGCACTTTTGAACCCACCAATGCAATGTAGATTAACCCTTTCCCAGCTATACAAGTAAACAAATGTATGACGTTTTTGGGGGACAAACCAAACACAAAGTCAGAGGATGGAAAAGTCTTTCAGAGAGCCAGGACAGCCAATGTCAATTGACCAAAGTCTAGGGGAGTTTATGCACTTCTTGAAGTGAAGTAAAAAGTCTTGCACAATGTTAAAGAGTTTTGTTCAAAAATAAATCACTGTTGGGTGACAAGCTGGGAAGCTTGTGAAGGGCAAAGCTGCAAGCAACTCTGCAACAGGCAGCAAATGCAAGTCTCAACTGAGAGCAAGCAAGCTACACAACAAAAGCCCTTAGTTCACAGTACCTTAGGTCTGGAGAAATTGGTTCCAGCTGGCTTCTGTTCCTGTTGTAGTATGGCAGATCCTGTTGTTTCTGGGCCTCAGTCGTGGAGACAAGAGGGAGGGCATTGGGGGACTGATGCACTACGATTCGAAGGTCGGTGGCAGCAATGGGCAAAGTTCAGATCAGCGGCACTTAGCTGTTTCAGCTTCTCACGATTAGCATTACTGCGATTCTTGAACACCTTGTGGACTTTCATTGCTTCTGGGGTCCAGCACTTTGTTGAGGTGGCTCAGGCTTGGTCAGCCTTGCTTCGAGGGAGTTCAGAGGTTCTTCCTGGAGTTTGGGTCCGGCTTAAAAACAATGCACGCGATTCTGGTGTTCCTGTCCGCTGGCACTCAGTTCCTGCAGCAGCAATGGAAGTACAGCCAGCAGAGGGAGGTCTTCCAGTCAAGTTTGTCTTGGGGTCGATTGGTCCCACCAACCCAAGGGGAGAAGTCGTCCTTAGCAGGGATTCTCTAGTCGAGGCGTATTTGGAGCTTTAGCACTGCAGCAGCGCTTCACCGGGTAAACCAACGGTCTAAGAGTTAAAGCAAGCTTCTCTTTCAAGTTCTTCTTCGGATTCCTTCGTCCAGTGGTCGACTGCCTTCCTTGCAAAAGACCACCTTTTATGCAGTCTATCCCATTCATTCAAAGCGTAGCTGTCAATCACACAGCAGGGTGGCTGTCCTTCAATGACAGCCAGCCGGCCAATCACCTTTGGGTACATTCCTGTAACCATGGATACTAAGCACAGGGAGTTTCGGACACCTTCCTTTGCTTCCTGCCCTGCCAAATACGCTGGAGCCAGAGGCAGGCTTCAGGAGTGAACCCTGCCAAAGACAAAACGAACTAAGGGACCAAACGTGGTTCGGCGCACAGAGTAAATCTCAAGAACGACCTTTCCAACAAGAAATGGTGAAAAAAAGAAAACCGGGGCCATTTTGACAAAAAGGGGCACCCATAGGCGCTATACTGCATATGCAAACGCAGCCCACAGTAAAAACACACAATGGTAGGAAAAAGTAAAGCACTGTCACCAGCAATTAATTGTAGAAAGGGTAACAAATGATAAAGTAGACAAAGGGGATACTAAGTAACCAACAGGTTGCAATGCGATCAGCGTCAAATTGACGTCTCGCTCTGCTGGACTCTTGTCAACCAGAGACAACGGAGGCAGAGGCCGAAGAGGTGGAGGCAGGCCGATAGGTAGAGGTGGTACTGCTGCAACAGGTGCCGTGACTGGTACTGCCGGGGCAGGATGTGGCACCAGAGGGGACTGGTACTGCCGGGGCAGGATGTGGCACAAGAGGGCAGATCTCCTTAAAAAGACCTTTAAAGTACTCCCTCATGGGATCAGTGTTCATTAGACTCTGAAACTTCCCAAAAAAGGCATCCTCTGCCGAAACTTTGGGAATCGGGATGGGCAGTGGTCACTCATGAGGGGCATACCCCCACAAATGTAGTGAGGGAGGTTGCCAAGAGGGCCCGACACCAACAGGGACTACATAGACCAGTGGGGCAGAAGCAGGAGGAAGAGAGACCGTATGCGGTAGTGGCATCCGAGCACGCCAGCCATAGACAGGCGGTACGGATTCACATCATCCCGTGGACGAGGTTGTCCACCAAAAAGAAGGCTCCCAGCACCCGCCATCGATAGCGTGGGTGTGAAGGAAGAATCCAAAATGGCTGCCGCAGACCACGCGGGAAGCCTGCCATTTTGTGAGCATCTGAGGAGAACTGCTTCACATGTGTGGATGAGGCAGGTAACTCTACAGACTGGTCAGGGGATTTGATCGAAACTTTAGCATTGACACAAGGATCCTCGGCAGAGCCGGTACTATGGGGCCTGGGATGTTTACTGGCCATCCTGTCGTGACTCTGAGTTAGCCTCCAAGAGAGGAACCTCGGTCAAGCCGGTAACAGAGGAGAAACGGTCGACGGCCTCTACCTGTGACCCCTAAACAGAACCAGTAGCACTGCGAGTGCTGGAAAGTCGTGGAATCCACCTCACAGACAAGACCTTAACAGGTCCCTCAGTTCTGTTGGTACACATCTTGGCCTCGATAAGAGGAACCTCGGAACAAAGTCTGATCTTTATAGCGCCCCGATAGGGGCCTCGAACCGTGGTTCGGTACAGAAAGCCTCAACGGAGGAATCAGGGCGCACCCGGTGTCTGTGTGGGAAGCTCAGGACAAGGAGACCTCGGAGCGATCTCCAGTACCCAATGCGTCAGCACGACTAGGCTGGCTATTAGCACCTGATTGGTGAACCTTGGATCGTGATCCAGTATCTGCATGCCCCTCGCGGGAACACTCAGAAAACCCTGGTACGCCTATTTGGCATGCAAGGCACCTGAGGAGAAACCCTGGTAGCAGAGCTTTTGAAGCCCCCTCCTGGACCTGGAGGACCCCGGGAAGGAGTCCCCTGGCCAGGGTGCCCTGAAAAGTAAGGAATTTACTGGGCATCTTTTCTTTCCGTAGATGCACAGTTGAAAATGCGATGGAGGAACTCTGGAACATCTCCTTCCACCAAAGAACACGACGCTGAAGTGCACGACCCGAAAGGGAATCGCAGTAGAAACAAGACTCCCAATGGTGATCCGGTCCCAGACACTCCATACAGAGAGAATGGGGATCCACCCTAGCAAAGCAACGTTAGCAAGAGGAACAAGCGACAAATCCCAAACGATCCAGCATGGACAGAGGACTATGCGACTGCAGAACCAGGGCAGGAGAAAAGGACAACGGGAAAAGAAAAAGGTCTTCCCGGTGATGCAAGTGCGTCCAGCCCTGACCGAGTGGAGAAAAAGGACTGAAGGGCGATGCGGAGCCAAGGAGGGCAGGGTTACGGCTGCATACAGTACCCTGCATGAAAAGAGGACACATTTTTCAATTTGATGCTTTTTTGAAAAAAATAGTGCTCTGGTCACATCCCAAAGGACGGAATGTCGCAAAAGTATGGAGTAAAGGAGTAAAAGTAAATAAACATGTTCGCCTATGAAGTCCGGTGCCACCAACCAGCAGCGACTAATAAGACGAGATATCTGGGTGGGAACACAGCCCTACCACACTTGGCTACATAACATAGCACACCAGCATTAGTCAGCAAGTAATTTGTTTTCAAATCACTGCTGTGTACCAATTTCTACTGGTCTTTCATTTTACTGTCTCCAGTTTAGGCATGTTTCACTTATCCCAAATATAAATTAGCCTAACTGTGCCAGGTAACAATTTTCTGCAAGAAGAGAGGTATCCGAATTAGAGAGAGCCCTAGGTGTACCCTTCCCAATAGAAGGGTAAACAGGAACCAGGGAGGGAGATGGGTCCAACTTAATTGGACCACTAACAGAGGGACTTGAAGGAAAAAAGGGGAGAGGTGTACCGATATCGGAACTGTCGGATGGCAGGGTACAAGGAGCAGTTCCCCCATTCTGGAAGAGACCGTGAGGGTGGGTGTTGCTGCACACAAGTGTGTGCTAAGGGGCAGGGAATGCGGGCAGCACACTGGGTGTGCAAAAGGTACTGCCATTGAATGAACGATCAAGGACTCACTCTTCTGTATGCAATATGGGAGAGGTAAGAGTAGCACACAAGATCTTCGACCGGTCTTCATTTTTGTGACCATGGATTGTCTACATTGGTATTTCGAGCACACCATTAACTGGACTTTAGCCAATTGTCATCAACTACAGTCAGACGAACAAGTTACTTACCAACTAGTAACGTTCTTTCGATTGGATGTTCCTCCAACGTATTCCTCATCTTAGATGTATTCCATCCAGCTTTGCTGCTCTTCAGAAAGTTTTTCCGCAGAGGGCGCCGTGCGTAGATGTCGTTGAGTCGATGGTCCCTCTAAGGCCTCTGTCGAGGGCGACGTCATCGGGTGTATAAGTAGCACGCGCGGCACCCGTTGGCCTCAGTTCTGTTTTACCCCTTTTTATCTTTGATCTTGTACTGTGTAGATTGTGCCGGCAGACAGGTATGAGCCTTGCAAGATTTGAGATGGCAATAACCCGGAAAAATTTACAGAGGGGTAGGCTGGGAGGGCGATGAGGAATACGTTGGAGGAACATCCAATCAAAAGAATGTTACCAGTTGGTAAGTAACTTGTTCTTCGAGTGGATTGTGTCCTCCAACGTATTCCTCATCTGAGATAGACTCCCAAAACAGTATGGACAATTCCTCTGGAGGGGGTAGATTTTTGATTACTCTTAGATGGCTGAGTATAGTACTGCTTTTCCAAAAGTTAGCTCCCTAGACTGGGAAGCATCCAGGTTATAGAATTTTGAGAAGGTGTGTAACGAAGACCAAGTTGCTGCTTTGCACATGGATCTTATTGGAACACCTCTTTGAAGGGCCGTGGAGGAGGCGATGCCTCTGGTGGAATGAGCCCTTAACCCTTCCGGAGTGTCTTTTTGAGCTAGCCTGTAGCATTCTGAAATGCAAAGCACAATCCAGCAAGAAATTGTCCGTTTTGTCACCGATTGAACCAGTTTCCTTCCTGTGTAACCTATAGACAGCTGGTTGTCCACTCCAAGTGTTGAAAGTCTAGAGATGTAAAAGCTTAAAGCTCTTTTCGGATCCAACCTGTGTAATCTTTTCTCCTCCTTCGAAGGATGGGGTGGAGGATAGAATGCGGGTAAGGCAATTTTCTGACTTAAATGAAAATCAGATATTACTTTCGGTAAAAATGATTATTTTACCCTCAACACAACTCTGTCCTTATGGAACACAGTATAGGGTGGCCCAGAAGACAGTGCCTGCAATTCGCCTACTCTTATTGCTGATGTTAGAGCAACCAAGAAGGCTGTTTTCCACGTTAGTAATCTTAATGGACATGTGTGCATAGGCTCAAAAGGAGCACACATTAAGAATTTAAAACTAAATTTAGATCCCAGATCGGTACTTGAAATGTCATCTGGAAGGTTCCAATCCCTGTATCTCAGCCTTTCAGATACCAAGCATGAAGGTTGAGCGTTTTGACCTCTGGATGGAGACCCTGACACTATTTGAGAGAGAAGGTTTTCTCTCTGAGGAAGAAGTACTGGAGGACAGATGGACATTTCTAGAAGGTCCGGGTACCACGTTCTCCTGGCCCAATCCGGAGCAATTAGGATCATGCGGCTCCGAAACCTTCTCAGCCTCTCGATGACCTGAGGAATGACGGGAATCGGAGGGAACGTGTACAATAGTGGGAAATTCCACTCCACCATGAACGCGTCCCCCAGGGCTCCCTTAAGCAATACCTTTCGCATTTTTGGTTGATTCCGGTTGCAAACAGGTCTACTTGAGGGGTTCCCCAAAGGGCAAAGATCTCTTGAATGACTTCCTGAGCCAGTTCCCATTCGTGGGATACCGTGCTCTGCCTGCTCAGAGCATCTGCCCTCATTCTCTTCCCCAGCTACATGAATTGCTGTTAAAGAGATTCCCTCCTGAATCGCCCAATACCAGGGCTGCACTGCCTCTCTGCACAGGGGTAGTGACCCCACACCATCTCTTGTTTAGATAGTGCATGGCCACTGTGTTGTCAGTCATTATCAGGACATTATTTCCCCTGACAGATGGCAGGAAGGCCTTCAGCGCTAGTCTGATTGCCCTCAGCTCTAAAAGGTTGATATGTAGTTTGGACTCCGATGGAGACCAACGACCGCTGATTGTCAAATCGTTGGCATGAGCTCCCCACCCCAGGAATGAGGCGTCCGTCACTAGTCTGATCTCCGGCCATGGTTGCCAAAAAGGTTCTCCTTTTAGGATGTTCTCTGTACAGGTCGACCATAGAAGGTCTCGTCTGACCTTGTTCGGAATCTGAAGATCTGCGTCATTTGACCCGAGAACTGGGACCACTGAGTCTTTATGGCCCAATGAAAGGATCTCATTCTCAAGCGTGCCTCTGGCACCAGAAAGATGCAGGATGCCGTGAGGCCGAGCAACCTTAAAAAGTCGAAAGCCTGGAGATTTTGGGCATTTTGGAATTTGGAAACCATCTGAAGAATGTCTTGAGCCCTCGACTTGGGAGGCGAGCTCTTTCCCAAGAACGTGTGCAATGCAGCTCCTATGTACTGAAGCTGTTGGGAAGGGGTCATCTGTGACTTCTTGAAATTGAGGGAGAAGCCCAGTTCGTGGAGGAAGTGGCAGGTGACTTTCAGATGATCCAGTGCTTGCTCGGCAGAGCATGCTCTGATCAACAATCGTCCAGGTAGGGGTAGACATAAATCCCCCCTCTCCTGAGGCGTGCTGCCACCACTACCATTAACTTGGTGAAGACCCTCGGGGCGGAGGTCAACCCGAATGGCAGGACTCGAAACTGATAGTGTGAGTCGCCAACTACGAACCTCAGGTATTTTCTCTGTTTGAGATGAATCGGCACATGAAAATAAGCATCCTAGAGGTCCAATGACACCAACCAGTCCTGAAGTTGAAGAGCCTGAAGGATCTTAGAAAGGGTAGCCATCCTGAACTTGTCCTTCCCGAGGAACTTGTTCAAGTTTCTCAAGTCCAAGATGGGTCTCAGTCCTCTGTCCTTTTTGGGGATCAAAAAATAGGAGGGGGGGTGGGGGGAGTACCATCCCTTGTTCCTCTCCGCTGCAGGTACTGGTTCTATAGCAACTTTCTCCAGCAGGGTTAAAACTTCCTGCTGTAGGAGCGGGTTTGAAGACTTCAACGGGTGTCTCCCTGGTGGATTGCTTTGAGGTTGCATTAGAAAAGGAAGGCATTAACCTTGGGCTATTATTTCTAGAGCCCAAACATCTGAAGTAATGGCTCGCCATTCTTGCAGATGCTGTGACAGCCTGCCCCTACAGGTGTTTTGTGATGCAAGTCCTCAAAGCGGTTTTGTGGCGGATGTTGCAGCCGCTGATGGCATAGAGGCTGCAGCTGGAGCTGGTTTAGCACGTTTTACTCGTCCACCACGAGTGGCCTTTTTCTGGCCCCTTTGACTGACCATTCCTCTCGCCTTTCCATATGGAGGTGTAGTAACGATAGGATCGTCCCCCTCCATGACTGTGCTTGCGCACGAAAAGGCTTAGGTTGCCTAATAGCTCCTAAAGATTTGGCAGCTGCTTTTGAGGTCTGCAACCTCTCAAGGCTCTCGTCAGCCTTGTTGCCAAAAAGGTGAGACCCGTCAAAGGGCATGTTCAGAAGGCTGCTCTGTACGTCCGGTGCGAAACCCGACTTCCGTAACCACGCAAATCTCTGCATTACCGTGCTAGTGCCCATGGACCTGCTTACACTATCCGCTGTGTCCAATCCAGATTTAAGGGATTCCTGCATGGCTTCCTTTCCATCTCCAACGATGGCTAGGAACCCTTCCCTTTCTTCCCCTTCTGGTATGTGCTCCCCCCGCCATTGCAATGCACTCCCAAAGAGAGTACGAAAATTTTGCCAAGGCACATGTGGAGTTGGCAGATTTTAATGCCATGCTCCCGGCTGAAAATACCTTCTGTGCCCAACCATCCACACGCTTATCGTCCCTGTCTGGAGGGATAGACGGGTATGCAAGTTTGTTAGAAGCTGTGGCTGCCTGTATGACCAGACTCTAGGGAGTTGGGTGTTTGGACAGATAGCTGGGGTCGCTACTGGCCGGGCGGTATTTTGAGGTGAGGGATTTATTTACCAGAGGAATAGAATCCGGGGTTTCCGAATTCTTGGCCACCCTATTTTGCAGGGCTACATGAAAGGGTAGCACTGGGTCTTCGGTGGGACCATATCCAATATATCTGTTAAATAATCCTGGATGAATTGGGCTGATGGTCTAGCCCATCCTAAGTAATCTACTACCTTTGTCATTAATTGACGGTATGATTGACTGTCATGCTCTCCTGGTTCTGGTCTGCCAAAGTCGTTTTCAGGAGATGTGTCAATGCCACTTGCATTGTGTAATGATTCCACCAAGTCTCTCATTCTGCTTTCTTCTGAAATCAAGCATTCTGGGACATTTGGGGTGCCATATTCCAGCCCAAAAGGTACATTCTCCTCATCAGATCTCTCCTGTTCCTCAAAAATTGAGGTCAGGGATTTGAAAAACTCCTTTCTGGGGAGAGGCTTGAAAACCTTCTCTGGGAGAGGAGGAGGAAGAGGTCTAGTACCTGGCTCTGAGGACAATACAGGTTTTGTAACCTTATCCTTCTCTTTTTCTGGCTTCCCTGGCTTGGCTGGAGCTTTTGGTGCCAAGGGTTACGGCGTCGACAACACCGTGGTCATCGACAGGGTCTGCTTCGAGGGCGTCGAGGCGACCTTCGAAGATTTTCCCTTCGAGGTATGATGGGTCTCGGACGGCGTCGATGACGTTGAGCGGTTGACGCGAGCGTTTTTCACTCGGCGTCCTGGAAGGTTCCCTATCCTTCCTTTTTCGAGGGCGCGCGAGTGTCGGAGCAATGACGCTCCCGGCCGGCTTCCGAAGAAGGCGCGGACCGAGGCTTCGCTTTTTCAAACACCTCCATCATTTTGACCCTGAATGCTTCCCACTCTTCGGCAGACGAATGTTTCGTGGGACATTTAATCTTTTTTGGAGACTTGTCTGACGACTAGGTGGAGGAAGACCTGTGGCGAAGTTTCTTCGATCTTTTTGACGAAGACGACAAGCGATGGGAATCGCTACGGGACCTCCATCGATGCCTTTCGCATCGAGGAGAATTCTCCTCACGGGATCTCGACTCGACGCTAGAGGTTTTTCGACCTACCTGTAGCTTTCCTCTCCTCTCTCGCATGCCTTCCCCGTCATCACCTGACACTTCGTACAGGCCTCCATGTCGTGGCCTTCTCCGAGGCACCACAAACACCCTCGATGTGGGTCCGTGATTGACATTTTTGACCCGCACGATTTGCACTTTTTGAATCCCGATTTTGGGGTTGTGGTCGGCGTCGATGACGAGGACATTTCGTTATTATATATTCTCACAGAACTCGAGGCGCTCCGAATGTCCGAAGCAACGTATACCGCGGAAAAACGGAACTGAGGCCAACGGGCGCCGCGCGTACTACTTATACACCCGATGACGTCACCCTCGACGGAGGCCTTCGAGGGACCATTGACTCGACAACATCGACGCACGGCAGCCTCTGCTGAAAAAATTTCCGGAGAGCAGTAAAGCTGGATGGAATACATCTAAGATGAGGAATACGTTGGAGGACACAATCCACTCGAAACACATGTTTCTTGTTCCAACTACATGGTCTTTAACTCTATGAGTCATGCACATTATAAGCTTAATCTATGTACTGACTGTATTGAAGTATTCAATCTATGTCCGTTTACAATAAGAATATTTTCTTTTAGATTCTTTGTTTGCAGTAATTCTGTTTTAATGTATATGAAAGAATAATTCTTGAGAAATTGATTGGAAAAAGCAATAATAAATAGCGGCTACAGGCTGAACCGCTCATAAAAAAAAAAAAACACATGTCTAATAGTTCATATGTGCACGCTAGTGGGGCGAAACTAAGTTTGTTACTCCCCGGCTGTCAGCCTGGTTCTTCCAGGGCTGTGTCAGGGTTCATCATGTTTTGAGGCAAATCAATTGTAAGCCATTTGTTTATGACAATACTACATACTGAAATCAAGAGTATGTCTTAATAGTTTCAGAGGAAAGACAACACCCTACTGTTTTCTAACAAAAGAATGTACAACAGGCGAAGGGATCCAGGCCACAGTAATTTAAAACAGAGGGGTAGGGATAGGGTACTGCCACTAACCAACCCTAATGTTAGGCAAGATGGTATGCAGTACCCTGTGGGAGACGGCACCAGCCTTGTCCTCTAAGCAATAGTTTACCAACTTGTGTAGTACGTGCTTATGCCATAGGTTGGGTCGAGTGACTGAGCAGCCAGGTTCATCTCAAGAGGGGTCAATGTGAACTGTAGGGTTATTACACACATTCACAGTGACAACACTTGCACTCAGGGTTTCTTGTTTAAACAATTTATTAATTTGTCAGTTGCATAGGGAGCAAAATATGTAATAATAATATACTTAAAAAATAAACACTCAGTTTCAATAAATCAGTAGATACCAATTTGGGATGGCACACATACAATTCCTACACCCTGAGGTGACCTAAACAAATAGAACACTAAACATTGATATATCACTGGCACATTCAGAGCAATACTGAGTTTGGTGTCAAAGAAAACGTTTTAGGGGCTAAAACAATGGTTAACAAATATTCTTAAGCAGTTAAGTACATTTTGAACCCAAGCACAAAGTCAGAGGTAGGAAGAGTCTTTCAGGGAGCCAGGACTGCCAATGTTCATTGAGCAAACATCTAGTGGAGCTGGAGTACTTCTTGCAGGTAGGTAAAAGTCTTGCACAATGTTTTCGAAGTCTTTATAGAAAACAAAAATCACTGTATGGCCACAAGCTGGGAGGCTTGTGAGGGGCAAAGCTGCAAGCAACTCTGCAAAAGCAAGCAAGGCAAGCAAGGTTACACAACAAGAGGTAAGTCCCCTTAGTTTTACAGTACCTTTGGTTTGAAGAAAGTGGTTCCAGTTGGCTTCATTTCCTGTGTAGGTCTGCAGATCCTGTTCCGGGGCCTCAGTCGTGGGGACTCCAGCACTACAAATTGAAGGTCTGCAGCAGCAATGGGCAAACTTCAGATCAGCGGCACTTTGCAGTTTCAGCTTCTCGTGGCTCTCGCAAATAGCACCACTCCGGTTCTCGGATACCTTTATGGACTTTCCTCGCATGTGGGGTCCAGCACTCCGTTGAGGTGGCTCAGGCTTGGTCAGTCCTGCTTCATGCGAGTCCGGAGGATCTTCCTGTAGCTCGGGTCCGACTTAAAAATGAGACACTCGATTCTGGTGTTCCTCTCCCTGGCAATCGGTTCCTGCAGCAGCAACAGAAGTAGAGCCAGCTCTGAGACGATGTCCAGACAAGTTCGCTTTGGGGTTTATTGGTCCCACCAACCCAAGGGGAGAAGTCGTCCATTGCAGGGCTTCTCTAGTCGAGGCGAATTCAAGAAATTCAGCAATGCAGCAGGGCTCCACCGGGCAAACCAACGGTCCAGGAGTAGCAGCAAGCGTCTCTTCTAAATTCTTCTTCAGATTCCTTCGTCCAGTGGTTGACTGCCTTCCAAGCCAAAAGCCTTGCCTTTTATTCAAATTCTTCCCATTCATTCGCAGTTTAGCCGTCACTCTCACAGCAGGGTGGCTGTCCTCCAAGGACAAGAACAAGAAATGGGTATCCCCTACATCGCGGACACAAGGCAACCAAAAGGAAGAAAAACCAATAGTGTGTCACGCGGGAGTCCACAAACAGAGTAGTAAGATGTAGAACAGATTTGTAATTAAATACTGTGAGGAAATTGAAATGAGAGCAAAGTTATAAAATAGATTTTATTAACATCACATTCATTAAAACATGTTGATCTGCAAATTCTAGCCATACTGCGTGATAACTATCCATGGTCCATGTAGCCCCATAATGGCTAAATGAACCATATACAAAACTCAAAAACGTTTGTAAAAAGAAAAAGCAATGCATGTAATCCAATTGCAAAAAGATGAAAGGAAACATAACGCAACATATCCTAAATGAAGAAACCAAGAACCTGGAGCTTGAAAAAAGTAGAAAGAAATAAGGAACAAGTTACTTATCTGTAACTGTTGTTCTCCATCAAGGGTCTGGCATGGATTCACATGCTCATGAATATTACCAGTCAGGCTGGGAATCCTCGGTAAAGAAAGAAAATCAGTTTCAGTTTCACTTCTGAACTGTCTTTCTACTAATAACCAATCACTGGTCTCTGGGTCATACTGCCCCCAGCCAATGACTTCGCTCTACCTAAGCCCCTCCTCTGGCAGCCATCTTCAGATTTGGTAGCACATAAAGTGGCAGTAGGACCAAGAGAAGAGCCGCAGAGGGGTAGGCGGGAGGGTTCACATGTGAATCCATGCCAGACCCATGCTGGAGAACAACTGTTACAGGTAACTAACTTGTTCCTACTCCAGCATGGGGTCTGGCATGGATTCACATGCTCATGAATAAAGGATACATAGCAGTACATATGCACAACCACGGGAGGTGGCAAGGCTCAAACATAAGCATCTCTTACCTCCTCACCAGGCTCACCTTCAAGCGAACAGGTTGCGCACCACTGCTTGGCCGACTCTGGACTCCTCCCTGGAATCCCGGTCGACGCAGTAGAATCTCGTGAAGGTGTGCGTCGACCTCCACGTAGCAGCCCTGCAGATGTCCAGCAGGGGCACATCAGACAGGAACGTTGTAGTTGCAGCGATTGCTCTGGTCGAATGGGCTCTCGGATGGCCAGACAACGGTCGGTTTGCCAACCGCTGACAATGGGTGATGCAGCCGGAGAGCCACCTGGAAATGGAAGCCTGGGAGAGGGCCTTCCCTGGGTTCACAGGGCCAAAGTACGGAAGACGTGACAACTGTTTGTGAAAACATTGTGCGGTCCACGTAGAACTTCAGCGCTCTAGCCACATCCAGCGATTGCAAAGTCCTCTCAGCTGGCGATGAAGGCGTCAGGAAGAATACAGGTAATGTTAATGTTAAAGGACATTTGTACCGTGCACTATCACCACCGAAGTGGTCCCCTGGCGCTCTGGCGGCTCTGAAAAGGGAAGGGAGGGGGGGTTAGTGGGAAGGAGCTGGAAAAGTGCAAGAGAGCAGTGATGTGCTGTTGGCCGCCTCAGCCCGGTGGGTCCGTTGGCTGGGCCTGGGGTGTTTTGCGGCCGGTAGTCGTCGTGTACTGTTGTGCGAGTCTGTGTGTTTTTGTTTTGTTGTTGCCATGTAGTGAAGTTTGTGCGGTTTGCTGTGCTGTAGGTTTGTGGTTGTGTTTGGTTTGGAGTTTCAGAGATGTATGCAGAGGGGGAAATTGTTGATGCAGTTGATTAGTTGGCATCTCTATCCCTACTTCAGGCGGTGGGTTTCTGTATTGACCACAGATGGGTTTCGGTAGCACCCCTACGCATCCGTCATGATCTGAGTTCATCCAGCCTTCAAGGTCCCTTTTAACTCTAGCCCCCTCCTCCTATCTGCCTCACAGCGCTACCTATCTTCCCTTCCCACTCATAAAGCCATTGCACCTGCCTACGACTACGTATCCTGACAATTCCAACCACTGTGGTACCCGGTGGGAACTAAGGGTTTGTTGATTCTGTCTCCGGTGGGTTTCTCATCTCATCTTTTTGATTGTTAAAAATTTCTTTTTGAGTGTTGGTGGCATTGGTGATTCTGTCATAATGCCTTCTCTTTGCCTTTTGAATTTCCTTCTTGTATGCACGGATTTCTCTCTGGTACATTGTTTTTTCGTCTGGGTTGTATTCTTTCCTCCATTCGAGTTCCATCTTTTTGTTTTCCTTTTTCATGGTGCTTAATAGTGGAGTGAACCATTTTGCCAAGTGCTCGTTTAGATTAAAGTCAGACGGCACCTTGGGCTTGAAGGAGGGATGTGTCCGTAGCACTGCCGAATGCATAAGCTCGAACAGTGGACTCATGAGACTAGTCAGCACCACATTCAGCTCCCACGCTGGGCCCGGAGCCTTCACCGGCAGGAATGAACGGAAAATTCCTTTGATTAACTCCTTGACCAGGCGGAGTGACCACAATGACAACCGTCCCGGAGTTCTGGTGTAGCGGGAGATAGCCGCCAGATGAACCTTGATGGAATCATTTGCCAGTCGCCGTTAATCGGAAAATGGATCGATGGAGCTTGAGACTCCATTGACCCCAAAAAATATAGTAAAACTAAGAAAAAAAAATAAAAAAAAAACGCAAAATGCAGTAAAAACTAGAGCGCTATAGCACGAGGACTCCCAACACTTGAACATATGGTAAAAATCTGAAGATGGCTGCCAGGAGAGGGGCTTAGGTAGAGGGCCGTCATTGGCTGGGGGCAGTATGTCCCATAGTCCAGTGATTGGTTGTTAGGAGAAAGACAGTTCAGAAGTGAAACAGATTTGTTCTTTACTGAGGATTCCCAGCCCGACGACGGGGAATATTCATGAGCATGTGAATCAATGTCAGACCCCATGCTGGAGAATAATGAATGATAGTAAAAATAACTAAATGGGTGTGCTCAATGACAAAACGCCATATGGGCACCAAACCGGATGAAAATGTCGGTGCAAGTCATTTTACATTAAAGAAAAAAGAAAAGGAGAAAAAACCTAAGCAATGAGATTCACTAATGGCCAATGTATAGTGCAGGCATAATGTTTAAAGCCGACCTTAAAGGGTTTTAAAGTCAAAGAATAAAGCCAAGAACATCCAGCCCAGGTAAAAATACCAATAATGGACAGGAATTTGAAAAAAGTAGGGAAGGAGAAACCCCCTGGATGATACTAAGCCTGATGCTCTAAGTCTGGAACTGAAGTGCACTCCAGTGAGGTATTATACGCAAGCCAACCATTCTTCTTGTTGGTTAAGGCCGATGTGATAAATGTTGTACATCCACCATTGTTCTCTTTGGGATAACCTGCCGGCACCCACTTTTTTGTATTCTAGCAATTTTGATTTTAAAAAGTTTTTCTATTCTGTGATGTATTATTGAAAAATGTTCTTTGATGGTTGTCGTATATATTCTATACGACACGAAATTCTTTTGATTTCTTTTGGGTATTTTTTCTCTTTTGTATATTTTTTTCTTGACATTGTTCTTAAATTTGCCAGTTTTGAGTTTCTTATGCAGCATTTTCAAAAATTCTTCTTGAAAGTTGGTTTAGCGTTCTTTATAGAAGTGAAGATATTTTTGTATCTTTAATGCATTTTAATATTGACTGAAATTCTCAAGTGTAGGTTTTGCACATCGGGCACTTTGCAGCCACTGTCCACGTAATTATACTAGATTTATATCAGGTACATATGGTAGGTCATCTATTTCTTTATTTTTGTCTAAACGCATTTCTTTACGTGCAAGCCTGATACGCAATATGGTTAGAATTTGGCGATCATGTTTTAATGAATATGATGTTAATAAAATGTATTGTATAACTTTGCTCGGATTTCGTTTTCCTCCCAGCATTTAATTACAAATCTGTTCTACATCTTAATTACTATGTTTGTGGACTCTCGCGTGACACTTTCCTGGTTTTTCTGTCCTCTAAGGACAGCCAGCCAGCCAATTAACTTTGGGTGCATTCCTGTGACCAAGGGGATCAGGCACAGGGAGTTTCGGGCCCCTCTCTCACTTCCTGCCCTGCCAGACACGGGCTTCACCAGTGAATCCTGCCAAAGACAAAATGAACAAAGGGACCAAACCCAGTTTAGCGCGCAGAGTAAATCTCAAGAAGGACCTGAAGTGGGAGAATGGAAGACCAGGCTCCCGTCCTTCACCTCTCGCGCTTGGCCTAGAGTGTCACGGCCCAGACACCCGCCGCGGGAAGAGTTTGTCCATTTACCAGACGACCAGGTACCCTGGTACAGGAACATACGGATGTGTCCACCTGCCTGCCCAGCAGCCCGCACTGGCCATGCCGACACCTGCGGCTCGGATCAGCTAGACTAAAAACCACACGTCGTTAGAGATGCCATGACGACCTAGACAACGGGAAGCACATCTGTACAAGTATACACACTTAACATTTCCACACCAATTTACACGAAGAACATACTCAGTGCTCTGACGTAGGCGACAGGCATATTCACGGACGTGCATCTTTATTATTTTTACATAGGCTTTCAGAATGCAGAAACGCAAGATGCATCATGAACTCATCTATAACGCTTGCTCACGCTTCCCTTGAAACCCGTTACCACCATGAGAGGTATAATGGAAACACGATACTGGTCATGGAAATGTATGCTACTATAATCTAAAGCACCTATGCACCAAACAGACTACTTAAGCACCAGGCCCGAGTAGGCCTCAAACAAGAGCTCCCGTGGACATTAACAAAGCAAGAGTCAGGTTGCTGATCCTGCAGAAAGAACCCGATGGAGCAACCAGCCAAGGTCGCAATGTTACAAGCCCACATCCAAGAACAAATCATCAAAGGCACGATGTTGCAACCTCGTACTCCGCGTACCAACGTTAAAGTCATATCTACAAATTAAACCAGACACACAGTGGAAAAGCAATATTAATTGTGCAGAATTCTGCCTCAAACACGGTCCCGCCTCACGTGACCAAGCCGAATCTGACGAGATGCCAAAACCCAGGAGAGAAAAGGCGTCTGGGTCCCTCACTACGAGACACAGGCCGAGACACTTGAAAGGCTCAATGGACACCTGCTACAGTGGGAGCGGTCAGCGGGAGCGATCAGCCTTCCACCTATGAATAAATCCTCACATTGTCTGCACGTACCCATATTGAAACATTGTTGCAAACACAGGTACACCGAGAGCTGGGAACAACGGTGGTCCCAGGCTGGGGAGCTCACGGATGCACCAATCAGAACATGGGGCTCTTATCTCAGACGTCAGTAACATTAGCCAATCCTCAGGAGCCTTCATGTAACAATTCTTATGTATCCAATTATAGGGACAACCCAGATATACCACCTGACTACACCTTGTCCACTAATATCATTCTCTATATGTGTACTATACTAACCCTACCACTCGAGCAACCAATTAAGAGTGGCGATTGGTTTTTTGTTAACTTTCTGAAGTGACGCAAGTAGCGCGTCATAATGCAGTAAAAAGGGCCTGCGAGCCCCACGATTAGGTGTGTGTCAGGACGGACGCGTACGCTCCTTGACCCATCCCTGCCGTTTTGTATAAATAAACAGCAGAGTCGCCTTGCTCCTTGTGTGCGTCTCATACTCTATCTCATCTGGGATATACGGGAGGAGTTGGGGCCTCCCTGCCGGAGGTCTGCGGACGGCCCGGCCGACCCCGGCAGAATTTCCCCCCCGACAGACCTTTCCAACAAGAAATAGCGAAAAAAGAAGACCAGGGCCATTTTGACATAATGGGCACCCATGGGTCATTTTTACTGCAGCTGCAATCGCAGCCTGCGCTATGGTAAGAAAAAGTAAACCACTGCCAGCAGCCATTAATTGTAGAAAGGGTAACAAAAATGTTACATGAAAAAATAGACAATGGGGATACTAAGTAACCACTCCAGCACTCTATGGTAAAACAGTGTTCTGGGTCTAGAAAGTTACAAAAATAAGTAAAGTCAATTTCACTTCACTGCTCTTGGAAACAGTTTAACACAGAAGGTATTTAAACCTTTGGCAAATCTGGAAGGCTTCCCTGTGCCACTGCACTGAAGGTGCAGTGTGACAAAACAACAAGATGAGGTCTATGGAGTTTGTCAGACTCCAAAAACAAACAGAAAACACTGAATTAAAAATGCAAAGCTCCAAAGTTCAGCAAAAGAGATGGGGGTCTCTAAGGTGGGAGAAATTAAACACAAAAATGAAAATTCTCCCCAACACCTACCAACAAAATTCCTCCTTCTGCATACACCTCTCAAACTCTGGACTAAACACAACCATACCTCTACAGCACAACTGCATGCACTTCACTACACCACAACAACGACGAAACAAACCACACAGCCTCACACAACAGCTACCAACGGAAAAAATACACCTATGCTCGGCGAACAGTGTCAACCGAACTGAAGCTGCCAAAAGCACATCCCAGCACTTTTCTCCCGATAAGAATCTTTAATATAACATAATTCCCTTACACACACCCCCCCCCCCAGCCCCCCCGAGGTTGAGCTGTCAAAACTGGAGGATCAGCAGTAAAGCGCTGCCGGAAGGCACCTGCTTGCTTGGCTTTTGAGGGGAGGTGTTTCCAACCCCTGCATCTGAAACGTGGACTTGGAACTCGAACGTTGGACTGCCATTTTAGATTGCGCTTGCATGGCATTTGAAGGCCAGTGCTTCGAAATAGTCTTTGTTTTGAATTTTAGGCGCGCCCGGCAGTGTTCTTTGCCGTGGTCCCTCGGTAAACAACTGTTACACACCAAACTGTAGGGGACATTTAGAATGACACCTGAAGCAGAATTTAAAACGAGTTATTCTCAATGTGGGATTCAGGGGGTATTGACACTGCCAGAGAAGTTTTAATGGACACATTCTCTAGGCCTTGCAAAGTAAATCCAAAACAGTAATGCGTGTACTGGCGTTGCAAAGTTTCTCTCTGCAAACATTTGCTGATAAAAAAAGGCAGAAAATAAATCTGAGTATGTTGACATGTGAGGCATCATGGGTGCCTGTACACCCATGATAGAGATAGTGTGACTGAATCCCCCAGTCAATGCCCTATTTTCCAGACAAGAGATACTACGAGCCAACCACTAGATGGCCGACCATGCAAAACATGTGAAAAAGCAGATATTTAAGACCCAGGAATGGCTATAGATTTGCTAAAACTGCTTATCTGTTATTTTCATTGCTTGGAGTGTGCCGAAGCCAAATAGTGTATTTTTATTAATGTAGCCTAATTAGATATATTTGAGCGCTCTGGATGCGCCCCACTACCATTACACCACCTACATATCTCGTGAATTCTAAGCCTTACTGCTCATTTACACTACCTCGGTTGAGTTTGGTAGACACAAGTTTCTTTTCCCTGCTAATAAAAATGGCGTGGATGCTCAGAACCCCCTCCCCCCCACCCCCATGTCAATTCTGAAAGTCGATCTTTAAACATGCGCCACAAGGGAGCGGAGCATATTCTAACTGAAAAATATACCATTCAGGGATGTCAGTCTGCAAAAAAGGGGAAGTCACCTAAACGGTTGTCTGCACTCCAAAAAACCCATTCCACAATCTACCAATATGGCATAACAAGAACAACAATTAAGTAACTGTTGATGTATGGTGAGGGCCTTGCCTGGTGCATGGATGGATGCTCAAGTACAATTCCTCATGGCAAAGATTTTCCTGTACAGTTGTGAATAAGACAGAGGCGCTGGAGTATTGGGCAATAAAAAAAAGTAGCTTCTTTTAGAAAGATGTATGAAAAGGGCACTCTGGTGGGGAGGACTACACGGGCATTAGGTTCAGACTTGCATCCCAAATGGTTAAAACATGAAATGTCCAGATGGCATTGAAAAGAGAACAGCAAGTGCAGCAAAAGCAGAGTGAACCATGCGAATTAAAAGAACCGAACATAACAGTAAATGGAGGCACAAAGGCACTGCGGACAGTACAGCAAAGAAAAAGCATCAACGGTTCAATTAACGAATAACCAAAACAAGTCAAACAGTAGAATGACAGTTAACGACTACAAATCTATAACAAAAGCTACAAGAAGTAAAGAGATCCGGGCAGATTGTGCACCTGGATGCATCATACCAGGAGCAGTGTCAAAGTTTCGGGGATAATTTGACCCCTGACCCTCAATGAAATCAAGCCCTGAAATAAAAAAGAAAGAAAATATAGGGGATCAAATGGAACAGACATTCAAAACATCAGTGGAGACACATGAACACAGATGAACTTATACTAAAATAACAGATACTCTCTACAACCCCATTCCAGAATCTTTGAATAAGAGTCAAATCCGAATAATGAGAATGATGCACCAAACCATGATCAGGCGATGAATGAGAATCCACCTCATCTCTAATGGAACATTGTACCAACAGCTCCCAACACCAATAAATCCCATGGATGTTAAACAGTTGCCAATGAAAAAAAGCACACTTAAAGATGTTGTACAGGAGCCCAACTGCAGCGTTGCTGTCAGGGACAGCATTAGCACTTACTGCTTACACAAGAAACTTTGCTTAGATATTTCCTTTATCACAGCTCCCTTATTACAACATGGGGGCCAGACTATGTGCAGCTCATCATACCAATTTTAAGCAGTCCCCGTCTGCCAGTGCACAGATTGTTTAACTCCAGCATACAGCGTTGAAGGGAATTTGAATCATTGAGAGCTAAAATACATTGTCCCATCTCTTTTCCTTAACACCATTGAAATGACAGAACAAGTTACTTACCCCTGGTAACTTTCTTTCGACTCGATGTTCCTCTCACATAGTCCTCATCTTTGATATTCGATATCCAGCTTCAGATGCTTTGTAAGAAAATGTCGGCAGAGGGCGCTGCGAGTCGACTATGTCCCTCGAAGGCCTCTGTATCGAGGTTGACGTCATCTAAGGCCGATATAGCATGCCCAGCATCCTTTGGCTTCAGTTCTGTTTTTTCTTACAGTAGAAATACAGGTATAACCCGGGAATGACCATACTCAGCCTTGAAGGAATGAAAGCTGTAATAACACTGGAAATTCTACTGTGGGGGAGGTTGGGAGGGCGATGAGGAATGCGTGGGAGGAACATCCTTTTGAAAGAACGTTACCAGGGGTAAGTTTCTTGTTCTTAGAATGGATTGTGTCCTCCCACATATTCTTCATCCTTGATAGACTCCCAAAGCAGTGTTTGAATTGGTGAATGGAGTAGAATTTATTTTTTAATTGTTTTCATGAACAGAGCACAGGACTGCTTTTCCAAAGCTACCATCCTGTCCGAGGGAAGCTACCAGGCACTAATGCTTTGTGAACGTGTGAATAGAAGACCAAGTTGCCGCTTCACAAATACTTTTTATTGGTACACCCCATTGCAGGGCTGTAGAGGTAGCAATGCTCCTAGTACATTGGGCCCTTAAACCTTCAGGAGGATTCTTCCCTGCCAGCCTGTAAAATTCTGAGATAGCCAGAATTATCCATCTGGATAATGTTTGTTTAGTAACAGCCTGACCCAGTTTGTGGCCTGTATAGCAAATAAAATTTTGATCATCAATACAGAGTTTTGACAGTCTAGATATATAAAAGTTTAAAGCTCTGCAAGGGTCCAACCTGTGTAACTGCTCCTCCCCCTTGCTAGGGATGAGGTGAGGGATAGAAAGAAGGTAAAAATGTTTGTCTTACATGGAAATCAAACTATTTTGGGTAGAAATTAAGGTTTAGCCCTTAGAACACCACTATCCTTATGAAAGATAGTAAAGGGTGGCTTGGATGAAAGTGCCAGCAACTCACTCACGTTACTGGCTGATGTTAGAGCTCCCAATGGAATGGTTTTAAAGGTTAACAACCTAAAAGAAAATGAGTGTAAAGGTTCAAAAGGTGCACACATTAGGAATTTTAGAACCAGATTAAGGTCACAAACTGGAACCTGAAAAGGAGATAGGGGTAACACATTTGTGAGCCACTTCAGAAATGGAGTCACCAGTGGAATTATGGAGTATGAACATTCCTATGACAACCGCTTAAAGATGGACCACGCCGCTCAATAGCCTTTAATAGTACCAATCTGGAGCCCCAGATTGGCTAAAGATAGTAGAAAGGATAAAACATCCAGCATTTTACACAAAAAAGGACCTACATTCTTGTCTTTGCACCAGTTGCATAATTTGTTCCAACAGCATAAAGACTTTGTTGCTGGCCTTCTGGCCAAAAGTAAAATCTCCATTACATCATCCAGGAGCTCCCAATCCTCCTATCTCAGCCTCTCAGAAACCAAGCGTGAAGGATGAGTGTCTTGACCTCTTGACGGAGAACCCGACCCTCCTCTCGAGAGGTCGTCCTCTCTTTGTGGAAGATGTATTGGAGGACAGATGGACATGGTGCAGAAGGTCCAGGTACGAAGTAGTCCTGGCCCAATCCCGGGCAATTAGGATCATGTGTTTCCCGAACTTTATCAACCTCCTGATCACGTGAGGAATGACGGGGACTGGAGGAAACACATACAGGAGTGGAAACTCCAAGTCTACCACCATCACGTCTCCTAGAGCTCCTCGTGGGGAAAAAGTCCCTGGAGCATCACAGTTCGCACTTCCAGTTAACACTGGTCGCGAACAGATCCACTTGAGGGGTTCCCCAAAGGATGAAGATCTCTTGGGACTTCCCGAGCTAGTTCCCACGAGTGGGAGACTGCTCTGCCTGCTCAGAGCATCCACCGCCGTGTTCTCTTCTCCAGCTAGGTTAACTACAGATATGGAGATTACTTCTTGAATTGCCCAGTACGAGAACTGCATTGCATCTGCACAGTGGTAGTGACCCTACACCACCTCTCTTGTTGAGGTAGTACATGGCCACTGTTGTCCGTCATTATCAGAACATTCTTTTGCCGCAGAGAGGGCAGCCCTCAGCTTCAAAAGATTGATATGTAGTTTGAACTCTGATGGGAACCAACAACCTCGGACTGTCAGATCGTTGGTGTGGGCTCCCCACCCCGTGAGAGGCATCAGTCACTACTGTTATCTCCGGCCATGGTTGCTAAAAAGGTTCTCCCTTCAGAATGTTGCCCTTGCAGGCCCACGACAGAAGATCCAGTGCGACCCTGCTTGGAACCTGAAGTAGGTCCGGCATCTTTCATGAGAACTGGGACCTTGGAGTTCTGAGAACCCACTGAAGGGATCTCATTCTCAGGCGGGCCTATGGTACCAGAAAAATACAGTATGCCATGAGGCCGAGCAACCTCAACAAATCAAAGGCTGGGAGACGTTGGGCACTCTGAAATGTGGTGACCATCTGTAAAATGTCTCGAGCCATCACCTAGGGTGGTGAGCTCTTTCCCAAGGATGTGTCCAGAACAGCTCTGATGACCTCGAGTTTCTTAGAAGGGTTCATATGGGACTTCTTGTAATTGAGGGAGAAGCCCAGTCTGAAGAGAATGGCAGGTAATGTTGAGATGATCCAGGACTTGCTCGGGAGAATGCGCCCTGATCAGCCATTCGTCCAGGTAGGGGTGGATGTGAATCTTCTGCGGAGACTCTCTGCCACTACCGCCATCAGTTTGGTGAAAAGTCAGCCCGAACCGCAGAACTCGAAATTGCTAATGAGAACCGCCAATGGCGAACCTCAGGTGTTTTCTGTGCTTGAGATGGATAGGCACATACACATAAGCATCATAAAGGTCCAATGACAAACCAATCCTGGAGTTGGAGGGCCTGAAGGATCTGAGAAAGTGTGACCATTTGAACGTGTGCTTCCTGAGGAACTTGTTCAAGTATCTCAAGCCTAAAATGGGTCTTAGTCCCCCGTCCTTTTTGGATATTCGGAAATAAGGGGAATTTCACGCCTTGAAACACTTGTGTATAGGCGCGTTATAAATACCATATCATACCATTACCCCCCTTGTTCCACTGCGCTACAGGCACTGGTTCTATAGCGCCTTTCTCTAGCAGGGTTAAATTTCCTGCACAAGGAGTGGATCTACAATCCACAAAGAGTGGTTTACTGGTTGATTGCTCGGAGGTCCCTGTAATGAAGGCAGTAACCATGGGCTATGGTTTCCAATGCCCAAGCATCCCAAGTAGTGTCTCCCCATTCTTTTAGATGCTGAGATAGTCTGCACCCCACTGGTGAACTGTGACTTAAGACCTCAGAGGTTTGGAGGCAGCTGATGCAGTGGCAGATGGTAAAGAAGCCCCTGCTTGCGCTGGCTTCGCACCTCTCCCTCGTCCACCACGAGTGAATCTTCTTTGGCCTTTTTGACCAGCTATTCCTCTCGCCCTTCCAACTGAGGAGTAGTAGCGCAAAGATCTAACCCCCCCCCCAAGACTGCTCAAGTTGAAAAAACTGAGGTTGCCTAATAGTGGAACCTAAAGATTTGGCTGCCACCTTTGAAGTCTGCAACTTCTCAAGGCTCTCGTCAGCCTTGTTGCCAAAAAGACGAGACCCATCAAAGGGCATGTTGAGGAGTCTGGATTGCACATGTGGTGCAAAACCCAACTTCAACCACGCAAATCTGCACACAACGGTGCTAGTAGCCATGGCTCTGCTGATGCGGCCAGCAGAATCCAGACCTGACTGAAGAGACTCACATGGGTTCTCTGCAGTCTCCAATTATGGCTAAGAACCAGTCTCTCTCATCCCCTTCGGGAATGTGCTCTGCCGCCATGGAAAAAAAGTCCCATAGAGTGAATTTAAATTTTGCAAGGGCACAAGTGGAGTTGGCTGATTTGAGTGCCATACTCCCTGCAGAAAATGCCTTCCTTGCACAGCCATCTACTCTTATCGTCCCCATCTGGAGGGATGGTAGTGTAAGCCGCCTGCTTAGAAGTTGCAGTAGCTGCCTGAACCACTAGGCTCTCTGGAGTGTGGTGTTTTGACAGGTAGTCCGGGTCACTACTGGAAGGGCGGTACCTCATGGTTATGTTTTTTTCACAGCAGGCTTGGTTTCTGGTGTTTCTCAATTCAACGCCACCCTTTTTTGCAGAGCAATGTGAAAAGCTGATAGAGGATCTGACAGAGGACCCTTATCCAGGATGTCTGTCAGATCATCCTGCCCGAATGGCGATGGAGGCCTACTCCAGGCCATGTAGTCCACTGCCTTATGCATGAGCTGTCTGTATGATGCATCAGCATGTTCTCCAGTCTCTGGCCTCCCAAATTCCAACTCGGGTCAAGTGTCTACCCCACTGACCGTCTGCAGGTTGTCATAAAGGTCTCTCAAACTCGACTTTTCTGAGATAAAACTCTCCAGTACATTTGGAGTGCCATATAGGAGACCAAATTGTGCCTCATTAGCTGAGGGCTCATTATCCTTGTATATAGATTTAAGGGACTTAAAATAGTCCTTTCTTGGTAAAGGCACATAATAGATCTCGTCAGGTATCAAAGTTTTAAATTAAAGGTTTAAATGAAAAATGCATCCGACGCTGGAGAAACCGTTGATTTTTTTCACTTGCGCCGTAACATTTAATGGGGCGCTCGCGTTGATTGCGCAGCTGGCAATGATGGTGCAGCTGGCGTAGATGCTTTTGGCGTTGAAGTCTATGTTGAGGGTTTGTCTGGCAACAAAGGCGACATCAGCGGCGAAGGTGTTGACAACCTAGACTTTAGCTTTTGGCTCGACGGATCCTTCGATCACACGTCATCGGATCAAGGCCTCCACGGCTCCCGATGAGGATCAGGCCTTCGTTCCGGGCTCGAGGGTGCACAGGATTTAGGTAAAGCTTTTTTCCTTCCCGGCGTATTTCAAAAGGAGCGGTGGGAGCATGGCTTGGAGGCTTTTGTTTTTCAATCTTTAGCATCTCTGCTCTGAAAGCCGCCCACTCGCTGGAGTGGATTTTTTAGTGGGGCAAGGTACCCTCTCAGGGGAAGTGTCCTACTAAGTTGAAGAAGGCGACCTACGGTGCCTCCTTTTGGACTTAGATGAGTGGTGGGAGCCACTCATCGATCAACCTTTTAACCCTTTTCCCCCGAGCAGAGTCACCTCTCGACTCGTCGGAAGGTTTTTTTGGTCGGGGTAAATGACTTAGGTTATCAACCTACCGTCAATTTCCCCTTTCGATCCTTCAAGGCCTTTCCTGTCATCGACTGGCACTTGGAGCAGTCCGAGTTGTTACATAGTCTCTACTCAGAGGCACCACAAACATATACGATGTGGATCAGTCAATGACATTTCGACCCACAATCAACACTTTGAACCAGGTCTTAGGGGTTTGTCTGTGTCGACGAAGAATACATTCTCGAAGTAATGAAGTTGTCACAAAGAGAAGCAGCGCACCGTATTTCTCCAAGCAATAGCCTTCGAAGAAAAACAGAATTGAAGCCAAAAGGGGCTGCATGTGCTATATATGCCTTCGATTACATCCTCAAGACAGAGGCCTTCGAGGGACATCGAGTCAACACCATCGACGCACAGCACCCTCTGCCGAAAAAACTTTCCGAATCAGCTGAAGCTGAATATCGAATATCAAAAGATGAGGAATACGTGGGAGGACACAATCCATTCGAAAGGTCTGAACTTCACTTTCTTGGCTAATAGGATGAGCAGTTAAGAACAGTTCAACACAAGAGAATGGCAAGCAATAGATTGTCCTTTAAGGCAAGTACAAAAATATTTTATTTAGCAGCACTTGCATTTTGATAAAGACTAAAGAGTACAAGCATATAGACATATACACAATCATACTTTGATGTCTAAATTGTCTTGAAACAAGCACAACACTTACATTATAAAACATTTTAAAAATAGGAGAAAAGCTAAGTGCTATGTAAGATTTTCATATCAATTATCAAACGTCCTGACCTGTGTAAACCCCAGAACCTTTTGCTTTGACTAGGTAACTATTTTACCTTGTCCCTAGGCGATTGGGAATCTGTCCCCTCTCGCCTAGTCTTTTCTCGTTTTATGGGTGACCTTTTTATGTCCCTCCAAAGTGTATGGTTAAAGCTATAGTTTGCTACAACCTTTGTGCTCAGGCTGGGTTGCCCCTACGGGCTCCCCTGTTCTGTTTCATTTACTTGGGTGAACTACAGTTCCGAAGTAGTAAAGAGGGATTTTCATCCCCCTTTACATTTTACATAGTGAGCCATCATACCCCACCTTATGTGGCATGCTTTGGGGATAGAATGTATCCCCTTTCTCACTTACTTGGTACCATGTTGTTACAATTGGTAGTTTTACTTGAATGGCTGGTGGCAGTGGTTTTACCTTTATGACTTAGTCTTCATTACTTGCAGGCTCTTAATTCAGCCCAAGGCCAGGGACATTTCCCCCAACTTTCATGGAGCTCTGGCTGGCCTGCGTTACAGCTTCTCCCCCCAGGAAAGGACGGGGGAATGTTCTGGGCCTAACAAACCAACACTGGGCTTGGGGACATTCAACACACATGGAAGTCTGCCGGCCAGGGATATGACCCCCTATTACCCTGTAGCTATGGCTGGGTTGCGTTACATCCCATACCCACTTGCCTCCCTTGGCCACTCATCCCCCTCCTTCCCTTCTCTCCTTCACCCTCGTCGCACCTGAAAGTCACCAGAGTTGTCTGCTCCATGAAGGCATCTTCCAAGCAGGTTTTCCCTTGCTCATCCAGAACCATTAAGGACAATATTGGCTCTCTTGCCCCTGCACTTGCTGATCTCTGCAACCACTCTTTTGCCACTGGACTGGAACTGAGCCCCCCCCCTCCTCCCTCAAGCACTCCCATGTGTGTCCCCCCATTTAAAAACCATCAGCAGACCCTACATGCCCAGCAGACTACTGCCCGATTTCCATCACCCCCTTCCTGGGGAAACTTCTGGAGAAGTTGGCCTTGCCACAACTTAAAAATCGCACTGAACTTGGTGGTCTACACAACCATCAATGTGGATGCCGAGCATTCAGAGGCACGGAAACTGCTCTCCTAAACACCTGTGAAGAATTGGTTGCATGCCTGGATTCCAACTCCCTAGCTGTCCTCATCCTACTTGAGGTCTCCTCTGCCTTGGACATGGTCAACCACTCCATCTTCATACATAGGCTCCACGACTCCCTTGCTAACTCGGAACGAGCACTGGACTGGCTGACCTCTTTCCTAACTCACTGCTTGCGATGCTGGCAATGCTTTGGAGGGACAGGGCCTCCATGTGTCCTGTACTCCATGTGTGTTCTGTGTTTTCTGCACAGTAGTCCATGTGTGAACCCTGGCAGTGCAGCTCTTCCTCTTTTTGGTTGTGGTGAACAGACCCCCTTGGGATACCCTTATGTCACCCATGGGTGGAGGGTACAACCCTGTACCCCTAGTGTATGTTTTTGAGCACCTGTTTGTGGCCCACAGAGCAGGATATGGGCTGGTGGCAGCTCCATGGCGAATTTGACAGGTTCTCAGAGTATCCTCCATTTTGGGATACCCAGGCCCTGCCATAGTAATCAGTGGATTCTTGATAGGAGCCAAGATGGCCCGTGTGGCCTATTGGTTTCCACTACCTTGCTTTCACAAAGTCCTGGGAAGCCCTAACTCTGTCCCTTCCCCTGACTGGCTGTTGAGTGGAAGAACCATATATGGCATTGTGGGGAAGTCCAGGCAAGACTGGCTAGAGCCTTCACAGTGACTGTGTTGTGGATACACCCGTGGGGTGGGACCTGTGTGATTGGAGCGTGTGACAAATATGCACTTCATGTTATGGGTGTCTGGTATCTGCGTGTTTGACACAAATAATGAGACAGCCCTGCCTGAAACTGACATCAATGCAGTATGGTGTGCTGAAATGCTGGGTACTTGCCCCAATCCACATTCCTCGTTATGGGTGTCTGGAGGGCAGTGAATGGCCTGAATGCACTGCGAGCCTGATTGGCAGCCTGCCGGCACGAATGCCCTTCTGAATGATTGACTTGAAGCCGCTTATCCTTGAAGCTCAGCTGGAAGAAAGTGGTTTGCTGCTGCTCTCCGTCGATAAAATCCAAAAGCTGTCGTGTCCGTCAAGGACTGATCCAAGAGAGGATCTGGTTAGGAGACCTCTTCCCGAGCTACAAGGGAACTTTGTGCAGAAAGCTAATCATCGAGGCACCCTGGAAGCCAGTCCGGAAAGACTGTCGAGCCGAGACAGGGTCCACCAAGGAATTTCGAAGTGAAGCACCCTGATATCGAGGCCATCGAAGTCCATTGCCAACAATTGGTGTTCAGAGGTTTTCCTTAACTGCAGGAAGCCAGGCGAGTCGTGTTACCCAGAAGCATGGACAGCTTGACACCGTGCTGTTAGACGACCGCAGCCGCAACGCTCCACCTTTTGCCTAAGTACATTGAAACAAAGAGATCCCTTACTATCACTGTCGACCGCTTTGTCCCGCCAGAGAAAGTCTAGGTCATCAACGAACCGATGCGAATTCGCCAGTGGGTTTCCTGCCACCCGAAGTCCACACAGGCCAACAAAGATCCGAAAGCCAACCATTGTCAAGTCCCGATCGTCGATGCGAACACCCTACGCCCGCTGCCGGGACTACGTTCTTAATCTAGTCTGCTTTACGGCAACAAACTCTACATTGAGGTGTATCGCACGCCTCGTCTTCACAGGATGTGCACCACAAAGGTCTGTCTCGGCGAAGGTGTACACATTTTCTTCGAGAAATGTCACCGCCCAGTGGCTCCTGCTTTAAAGGGAGTCCACCTTCGATGGATCAGTCAACGAACGTTTGAAGAAACTCTGCTAAACTCAGACACATTGGGGTAGAGAAACATTTCAGCAGGAAACAAGACTATTGAAACAATGGACTGGGCTTGTTGATACACTATTTACAGGTTGCCCAGATGGGGGGATCCTCACACAGAACTGTGTGTTGGTAGTGGGAGAAAGTATTCTGCCTTTGTTTAACCTAACTTACCTTCCTTCCTATGTCTTATGCTGATACACATTACTGTTTGATTTGTATGCCATTAGAACTGTCAGCAGTGAGTGCGTTTTAAAGGAGCCAAGAGTGAAGTGTAGTACCACAGACATAGTATACATTTGCCATATTGGATTTTCCAAAGCACAAAGTGTGTTATTAAGTGTATATATATTGAACATTTAGATTAAAAACTGTTAGCACATAACAGTGTGTGTACATTCCTTTGTGGGGGGCTTGGGGACTACACTGTACTTAAGAACCTCCTGAGAGCTTAAGCCTTGGTTGCTCGTCCATTCTACCACACAGAGAACATTGCCTGGGGTGCTCTGTGCTTCTACTCTGACATATTATAGAGGGCAGGAGTACAGAAACCCCCCTCCAGTCTTTACACAGCTCTTCCCAAGTCATCATGGGCATCTTCTGCTGTCCTACTTCCTTCTCCACATGTGGTGTCCCCCAGGGTGCTATCCTCTCCCCTTGGCCCTTTACAATCTACCTTACTCAGATGCCACTCCATCTCTTTCTCCCCCAACTTTGAGTGTTACAAAGATGACAACTCTCTCAAATTTCCGACCCTCAGCTTCCATCTATCATCTGTACTTGCTTCGGCAGACCCTCCGTCCTGGAGACTCGAACTTCCTTACTATGCACTTCATTTGATGCTCACCCACAAGCACAGGCACGCAAGCACCTAATCCCACTGCCCCCTCGCTTCTGCACTAACACGTTCTGAATACTCACAAGGCATAGTAGGTTCGTCTTATTTCATGCTTTTTAATGTTTCTCATTCCCATGTCCCCTGTTGCCCTGTGGACACTTTGAAACAGACTGTACTTGCTGTATTAGCGCCTAACTATCTAACAATAAATAAAATAAATAAGGGACACGATTTACCCACAAAGGTGGTTTTACTTTACTCAGCCCTGAACATGATGACTTGACTTTTCAGGGTGGTTCTTCTACCAATCTGGGTGAGGGAGGATTCTCTGGTCCGTTTGTCTTCGGCGGGCTTCCCAAGAAAAGCCTGTGAAACTTCTCTGAATGACTGGCAGCACAGGAAGTGGGGTAGGAGACCAAAGCTCTGGTGCTCCTGGATAAATTCTGAGGTCCCGGAGCTGAAATTCAGTCCACCCCAAATACAGAAGTATCTGAAGAGGACGAAGGAGGATGCCGCCAGCAACTTTAACGACCTCCAGAGCCTGTCAAGTAACTGCTGCTGCCCAACCTAAACTTTAAACCGACAGGGAAGACCTCAAGTAGACAACTTACTCCATTAGACTGGTGGGCCTAACCAGTGTCCAGACAAGCTACAATTTGTACCATCCCTAGTAGAGCTGCAACCGCCACATCCTGCAATTCACCAATACCCACGAACCTGTGCTGCATCGCTTTGCATCATCTCTGGAAGCGCAGTTTTGCCTGAAACTCTGGGCACCCTTCGAAAGCCTGCAGCAACTCGAGCCAGCTCCAGAAGGAACCCTCATCAGAGGCAAGGACGAAGAATTGGAGAAGAGGGGAGAAGAGTGGACCAGCACAAAAACCAGTGCGCCACAGAGCGTGAAAAAGGCACCAATAAGCCAGAGCCGTGAAGATCCTTTGCTGGGTGTCTGCACAAGAACGGTCGCCACATCCACCGCCAAGACAGAGAAACCCGTAACCGAGACTGCCATCGCCTCATGGCTAGAACCGTCCAGCAGCCACTGCTTCTTCACTTGAAAGTACTGTCCATCTCCTGGTAAAATGACCTGGAGACTGCTTGACTGATCCAGAGATCTTGGGGGGCTGCAGATAGCTTGCATCTTGCACCCCCTCCAATTCTCCATAGACTTGGATGGGGGCAGGGGAAGACAACCCTTTGTGCTCTAGCAGGAAATCCACCTGCCCTGGGACATTGGTGCTTGGTGCACTCATTCTAACCTCCCCGAGTAACCTCTAACAACTGTTACTTGCCTGCAACTGTAGGGAATCCAGTGGGACCCTACCACTCTTGACACTGTACTTTGCTTTTCCTGACTAAACCCTGGTCACTGGTGGCCCAGTGACCCCTCTTAATGTGAGACTCATACCAGATAGGGTTGGACTCATAAGACTGGTTGGATACAAAATGATACACATTTTCACAAGTTTGGTACAGTTTGCATATATGTGTCAGGGGGTTTTATGATGTAATTTGTTACTCTAAAAGCTATTCCGAACATACTTAACTATGAATGCCTATGGTTTACATAGTGCTCTTACTATGAATATATGTCTTTCTACTTTCCTGAACCTAGAAGAATAACAGTATATATAAATAAATGCAAATTTTTTATATATACCTTTACAGTGTATGTGTTTTCTTGAATCAATCTAAGCCTGGCAGCTAGTCCATTGCTACCAAACCTTTGTGTAGTTCAGGCAAAACCTAAGTAGTGTTACCCCGTTCACCCAAGGTGGGCTTTCCTAAATTCTGCCACAGGCAGTACTTTGGTAAAAATTCCCCAACAGTAGCTACCAATGTAAGGGTCCGACTATCTTGGTGGAAACCAGGCACAAACATCCCAGATTAGTCTTCACAACTTGTAGGAAAACCCAACATGCAGCGACTGCAATTAAGTTACAGTGATGAGCCTGTGTACAAAGCAAGCAGACCATTTCCCCTGATTCAGCAAACGGAAGTTCTCAGGTTAGAAGCATGCAGGAGATGCCACAACCATCAGCAACCAACTGACACCTCTTCAAACGGTTGATGAAAAATAAACATTTCGAATGAAGGGAAGCACACAGACTTACTTGTCCCGTCGTCTGGTTCCATGCTCCCAATGTTATTCCAGTTGCTGTTGCAGCCATAATTTTCATCCATGATAGATGGCTCTGCATAATCAGCTGGGTTAAAAATTCTGAAACCAAAAGGATTGTGTCACTTTTCCAGCACTCATTTCATTCCACCAGAAAACTAAGCACTACCCATTAAAAGGAGTGAACTGAGCAGAAAATTGATATAGCAATGCACAATACAGACAGGCTGTTAAGATCGATTTCTAGAATTAGACCTGGTGGACAGATTTTAGGAGGCCACACAAATTACAGTGAAACCCATTCAAGGTATACGTGGAGAGCAGACAGGGCTAGTTTAAGGAGAGAATGAGTGGGGTTAGGGGCCCTCATTGAGTCCACATAATAGAATATACAATTCAATTTAGACTTATAACAATACAGTTATTCTTTCTAGGACTTCTATACACTGAAAAATGAAACAGATGACAGTGCAAAATAATCAATATTAAATATAAATACAGTCAAGATAGGTTCATAAATGCATTCAAATGACTTTCACCACCACACAAGGTATAATGCAGAATATGGTGGGACTAACTCACAAGTGATTTCCCTAACTTTAGAAGTCCAATCTCCAAGAAGAATGGGGCCTTATGCCCAAAGGTCAAAGGAGCCACAATGCTTCTCACCAGAAAGACTTTGGCAGGGAATTTATAATGTACTTCTTTTTGTGAGGGAATAAAAGGTAAATAGTCTTGTTTTTCAGGAGTTACTTATTACCCAGGTTCGATGACCGAAAGGCAGTTAATGGAAGGTTGAGAAAAAACAGGACTTATTCCCAAAGGTTTTCCTATGGAGGACAGTAGGGGGAACAGATGCGCCGTTTACTTAGCCCCGACTCATTTTCCCAGATGACTTGGTGGGTCTGCTGGGGACAGTTACAACCTGTAACTGTTCTCCAGCATGGGTCTGGCATTCGAAGAATGGAGAGACTTGACTCCTGGAGGACCGAAAGGACGGCAATCGCTGCTGTAGTGTGCCCAGGGCACGCGCAGTCACTGTGTCCGCCTTGATGGCTTGTAGGGACTCATCCACAGCCTTCCCAAAGAGATTGTCTCAGTCAAAGGGCATGTCCAAAACCCTTGTCTGGACCTCCTGTTTAAAGTTGGAGGCCTTGAGTCAGCCACGGCGGCAAAGGCAAATGCCATTGCCCATCTGGCGGAAAGCACAGTCCACGATGACCATGGCCACTGTGATGGCGTGGTCCGGCGCCACCTTGCCCTCTTGTAGAATCTCCAACTCTTCTGACCTCTTATCGTCGGGAAGGAAGTCCAGCAGAGGTGCGAGCTTGAACCACAGGTCCTGGTCGTAGCGCACTACGATAGCGAGGGCGGCCTTGATGGTCGTTGGTGCAGAGTAGGTAACTCGCCTTCCCATCGCATCCAATTTCTTCCGCTCGTAAGGAGGGGTGGACGCTGCAGAAGATGTAGAGCCTGACTACTACTTCTTGACCACTGCAGAAACCACAGAGTCTGGCAACGGTTGGGCCGGGAAGCACTTAGGCACATAGTCCAGCACACTACTACTTTTGTAGGCAGCCCCTCTTCACTGGGGCTGTAGAAGGGTTCATCTTGAGTGCCAGCCCTTCATCCTAAATGTCATCAAGTGCAGGACTGAAAGAATGGTCTTCCTCTTTGCCTCACGGCGCTGGTATAAGAAGCCGTCCTTCTCCTCTGGCGTGAACTGGAAGGAACAATTTACTTACCTGTAGCTGTTCATGAATATTCCCAGTCAGGCTGGGAATCCTTGGTAAAGAAAAAAATCTGTTTCATTTCTGAACTGTCTTTCTCATAACAACCAATCACTGAGCTCTGGGTCATACTGCCCCCAGCCAATGACTGCCCTCTACCTAAGCCCCTCCTCTAGCAGCCATCCTCAGATTTGGTAGCATGTATAGTGGCAGTAGGACCAAGAGAAGAGCCGCAGAAGGGTAGGCGAGAGGGTTTGCATGTGAATCCATGCCAGATCCATGCTGGAGAACAGTTAAAGGTAAGTAACTTGTTCCTTCTCCAGCATGGGGTCTGGCATGGATTCACATGCTCATGAATAAAGAATACATTGCAGTACACACATGGTTGAATGAGCTCTCAGACTGCCAGGCAACGGTCGGTTTGCCAACCATTGACAATGGGTAATGCAGCCGGAGAGCCACTTGGAAATGGAAGCCTTGGAGAGTGCCTTACCTTGGTTCACAGAGCCAAAGTTCACGAAAAGTTGTGACATCTTCCAGAAATTCTTTGTGCGGTCCACGTAGAACTTGCCACATCCAGCGAGTGCAAAGTCCTCTCGGCGGGCAGTAAAGGAGTTGGAAAAAATGCAGGCAAAACAAAGGGCTCATTTTAGAAAGTCCGACATCACCTTGGGCATGAAGGAGGAACAAGTTACTTACCTGTAACTGTTGTTCTCCAGCATGGGTCTGGCATGGATTCACATGCTCATGAATATTCCCCGTCGTCAGGCTGGGAATCCTCGGTAAAGAAAAAACCAGTATCAGTTTTGTTTCTGATCTGTCTTTCGTAGTAGTAACCAATCACTGATCTCTGCGTCATACTGACCACAGCCAATGACTATCCTCTACCTAAGCCCCGCCTCTGGCAGCCATCTTCAGATTTGGTAGCACGTGAAGTGGCAGTATGACCAAGTGAAGAGCCGCAGAGGGGTAGGCGGGAGGGTTCGCATGTGAATCCATGCCAGACCCATGCTGGAGAACAACAGTTACAGGTAAGTAACTTCTTCCTTCTCCAGCATGGGGTCTTGCATGGATTCACATGCTCATGAATAAAGAATACATAGCAGTACACACATGTACAACCACGTGAGGTGGCAAAGGCACAACATTAAGCATCACATCAAACTCAACATTAAGCAAATCTTACCTCCTCACCAGGCTCAACTTAGGCAAAGAGGTTGCGCAGCACTGCTTGGCCGACCCTGAGCTCCTCCCTGGAATCCCGATCGACGCAGTAGAATTTCGTGAAGGTGTGCGTCGACCTCCACGTAGCAGCCCTGCAGATGTCCAGCAAGGGCACACCAGATAGGAACGCCGTGGTAGCTGCGATCGCTCTGGTGGAATGGGCTCTCGGACGGCCAGGCAGGGGTCGGTTTGCCAACCGATGACAGTACATGATACAGCCGGAGAACCATCTAGAAATGGAAGCCTTCGAGAGAGCCTTCCCCTGATTGACAGGTCCAAAGTTCACAAAGAGTTGTGACGTCTTCCGAAAACCCTTCGTGCGGTCCACGTAGAACTTCAGCGCTCTAGCCACATCCAGCGAGTGGAAAGTCCTTTCAGCCGGCGACGAAGGCGACGGGAAGAAAACAGGCAACACCAAGGGTTCGTTGAGGTGGAAGTCCGACGGCACCTTGGGCATGAAGGAGGGGTGCGTCCTGAGCACTACCCTCGTGTCGTGAAAAGTCAAGTACGGGGCCTTGCAGGAAAGGGCCTGGATCTCTCCCACTCGTCGTGCAGAGGTGATGGCCACAAGAAACGCTGTTTTCCACAACAAGAACTTCAACGGAGCCGAGTGCAGAGGCTCGAACGGAGGTCCCATGAGCTTGGTCAGCACCACGTTGAGCTCCCACGGCGGGGCCGGAGCCTTCACCGGCGGGAACGATCTGAACAGTCCCTTCATGAACTCTTTCACCAGACGATGAGACCACAAAAACGTCCGCCCCGTTCTGGTGTATCGTGAGATCGCAGCAAGATGAATCTTGATGGTTGCGTGCGCCAGTCCAGCTTTGGCCAGCGTCAGTAGGTTCGGCAGTACTTGGGGAGCCTTAATCCACAGAGGGTTAATCTTCTGTGCGTGGCACCAGACAGAGAACCTCTTCCATTTGTGTCCGTAGCATTTAAGAGTTGAGGACGCCCTGGCCTTTGCAAGAACCTCTCTGCAGTCGGCCGGTATGTCGTATCCTCCAAACTCTAACGCTGCAGGAGCCAGGCCTGCAAGTTCAGCGAATTCGGGTCGTGATGGAGGATGGCGCCTCCTTCCCTGGAGAGCAGATCCGCGCCCACTGGCAGCTTGATTGACGGGGACGCTGACAAGTCCAGAAGGTCCGGGAACCATATCTGCCTCGGCCACGCAGGTGCGACGAGGATCATCCTGCACCGTGACCTCTTGAGCTGGTTGATGAGCCGGATCAGCAATGGCAATGGAGGGAACGCGTATAGAAACAAGCCCTCCCAGGGGAACGAGAAAGCATCGCCCATGCTCCTCGGCTGGGGAAACCTGCTGGCGAACCTCCGGCACTTGGAGTTCGTCGCCGTCGCGAACAGATCGATCTGGGGTGTGCCCCACCGTCGGAAGAGTCGGTCCACTTGATCCTGTCGTAGTTCCCACTCGTGGCACGAGCGCAGCTCCCTGCTGAGTGAGTCGGCGATGGTGTTTTTTATCCCTGCCAGATGAAACGGCACCAGAAACATCCTTTGGGTGACGGCCCAATGCCACAGATCCTGCGCCTCCCTGGACAGGGCTGGGGACCTGGTTCCGCCGGTTTCCTGATGTAGAACATGGTGGTGGTGTTGTTGGTGAAGATCCTCACCACCTTGCCCTTGAGGGACGGAAGGACCTGAGGGCCCAAAACACTGCACGGAGCTCCAGGACGTTGATATGGAGGGACTTCTCCGTCGGGAGCCAAAGGCCTCTCGCGTGCAGATTTTCGGTGTGCGCTCCCCACCCTTCCAGGGAGGCATCCGTGGTCACTGTATCCTGGTGGCCGGGGGTCTGGAAGTCCATGCCCGCCGTCAGAAATGCACGGGTGCCCCACCACCGGATCGCTCGTCAGAAACTCTCGTCGAGTGTGATCCTCTCCTCGAAGCTGCCCGTCGTCTGGATCAAGCGCGCGTCCAGGAACTCCTGCAACGGGCGCATCCGGAGCCTGCACAGGGGGATGAGGTAAATGCAAGAAGACATCATTCCGAGGAGGGACTTCATGGACCTCACTCTGGCCGCGTCTGCAACCAGCATCCGCTGCACCTTGCCCAGAATGGCCCTCGTCCTTTCCTCCGACGGAGAGGCCAGAAGCAACACTGTCGAGCTTCACTCCCAGAAACAGTGCGTCTTGCGCGGGCACCAGGTGGGACTTGGCGTAGTTTATGGAGAATCCCAGGTCCGTGAGAAGTTGGACGGTCCTTGCCGTATGCTCCACGGCGAGATCCCTCGTCTTGACTCGGATGAGCCAGTCATCCAGGTAGGGGTAGACGTGGATCCCCTCTCGGCGCAGCTGCGCCGCCACCGGTGCGAGGCACTTGGTGAACACCCTGGGTGCCGACCTTAGTCTGAAGGGAAGGGCTCTGAACTGATAGTGACGCCCTTGGACCACGAACCTGAGAAACTTTCGGTGTCCCTTTAGGATGGGAATATGGAATTAGGCATCCTCCAAATCCAACGACGACAGGAAATCGCCCTCCTCCAGCTGACCCAGGACAAGTTGGAGGGTGACCATCCGGAACTTCTGTGCCTTGATGAATTTGTTCAGTCGTCGTAGGTCCAGGATGGGACGCCATCCCCCCGTCTTCTTCTTCACGAGGAAGTATCTTGAGTAAACTTCGGAGCCCCAAAGCCTCTTTGGGACGAGCTCGATGGCGCCCTTCCTGAGCATCGCCTTTACCTCCAAGAGAAGTTGAGGGACGTGATGTTCTTTCCTGGCCACAGGGGGGACGCGCGGACACCTTTTTTGAAACTCGAGCGAGTGACCCTGGGCTAGGGCGTCCAGCACCCAACGGTCGCTGGAGATGGACTCCCACACGCTGACGAAGCTCGCCAGCCGGCCTCCCACTGGGGTGCTTCGGTGGGGGCCCGACCCCACGGCCGGTTCAGTCCTGCTTCGACGAGGCTTTGCCGCCTTGACCTCCTTGGCGACGACGGCGGGGTCCGCCTGACTTGCCTCGTCCCCTGTAAGCTTCCTGCGACGACGAACGGGACGCTTGACGGTAGGTGGAAAATCCGCCGCTGGAACCTTTGGAGGCACCCTGTTTGCCTCCGCCGCTCCGAAAGGGCGGCCGCCGTTGCTGGAGAACCCTAAGAGCCCGGGCCGTCTCCGTGTCTGCTTTGATGCCTTGAAGGGAATCGTCCACTGTTTTCCCCAAACAGGTTGTTTCCATCCAACGGCATGTCCAAGACTCTGGTCTGCACGTCTTGACGGAAGTCAGTAGCCTTGAGCTATCCACGCCGCCTAAGGCACACGCCGTTGCCCAACTGGCGAAATCCAGTGTCAGCGATGTCCGTCGCAATCGTAATGGCGTGGTCCGACGCCACCTCTCCTTCCTGCAAGATCTCTAGGGCATCCGCCCTCTTGTCGTCCGGTAGGAAGACCAGCAGGGGGGCCAGTTTGTACCACAGCTCCCTGTCGTAGCGGGCTACGATAGCCAAGGCGTTGGCTGCCTTAATCGTCGTCGCTGCAGACGAGATGACCCTGCGTCCCATCTTATCCAATTTCTTTCCCTCGCCGACCAGGACGGGAAGTCAAAGTAGAGCCGCACCCACCCCCGCTTTCTTCCTGGCCACCGCGGAGACGACGGAGTCCGGGGTCGGCTGTGCCCGGGAGGCACAAGGGGGCCGCGTCCGGGACCCAGTACTTCTTCTCGTACTGATTCCTTCTAACCGGCGTCGTGAATGGGTTCTTGAGGAGGTCGAGGCCCTCATCCCAAATATCGTCCAGTAGAGGCACCGAGTGGACCGTCTTCCTCTTGGCCTTGTGCCGTTGATAAAGAAAACCTTCCTCCTTCTCTTCCGGGCAGAGCTGGAAGAGCTCGGATGCCCTGGCGATCATGGAGTGAAACGATCCAATCTCGTCGGGCGGGGAAGCCCGGGTGGGAGGTGACGACGGCAGATCCTCATCGTAAACATCGTCGTCCGTACCCGTCAAAGCCGTGTCAGTCCCCGTATCATCCCCACGAGTCGTGGAAGGGGAGGAGGGCTGAACAGGGCACGATGGCTGAAAAGGAGGTGGAGGATGAATCCTTCTTCTCTTAGGGGGAGGGCTCCCAGAAGGGCCTGGCTCCGGGTCCCCCGTCGGGAGCGGTTCCTCCGCTGGTGGTAACAGCAGTCTTGTCCTTATCTCCGAGCATAAGGACTGTATAGCCAACAAAATGGCCGCCGAGTTGTCTTGCGGCGCTGGTTGAGGGGAGTCCGAAGGGCGGTCAGGGGCCCCGTCGGCACCCCCGACGTTATCGTCGTCTCCTACGTCGGGATCCCTCCCGACGGGCTGGTGGTCTTCCACGCCAACGCCGTGGCTTAAGACCTCGATCAGCTCTTCCTCAGAGGTTAACCGAATCCACGACGACTTCCTGCCCCCCCTTTTTCTTCTCCGTCGGAGGTTTCACGGGGGTCCTGTCGATGTGCATAAAAGAGGACTCCCTCCGCGGTGGCAGGGAGACTCTGAGCCCCGAGGTCGCCACCACTGGTGTAGCCTCCACAGGCTGAGCCAGGGCCGCCGCGACTGTCTCGATAGAGGCCTTGGCCGGATGGATTAAGGCTTTCACCACCTTAGGTGAACTCACCGCCTTCTCCTTGGGGGGAGGGACACTGCCTCGCTCTCCCTCCGATGGGGCTTTCGAGCTCGACCGGGGCCTCTCCAGGAGCTTCGCAGGGTGCTCGGCCTTCCTCTAACCCGAACCAGAGCGTTGGCTCGTGGTTGATGGTGCCGGGGAGGATGCGCCCTGCCTGGCGCCCATAGAGCCCGACCGTTCGGCGCTCCCGGTGCCAGCGGACTCGCGGTGCTTGGCCTTGTGTTGGACCCCCGTCGCCGGGGTGTCCTCAAAGGTCTTAGAAGATCGCTCGGATTTCTTCTTCTTCTCGCCTGACGGGCTCTTCCCTTCCAGCCAGTTGGCGAGACGTTGATGGCGGTCCATGGTCCGCTCCGACATATTGCCGCAAAACGCACAGTCCTTCTCCACGTGCGTCTTGTCCTCATGTAGGCAGTAAAGACAAAAGGAGTGTTCGTCCTCCTTAAAGACATTCTGAAGCTGGCATCCAGGGCAGACCCTGAACAGCTTTCCAGGCGTCGAGCTTCCCTTCTCCTGGGCCATGTCCGAGATGGGCCTGAGAAACTTCTGGAGTCCTCCAAAAGCGTGGCTCGACGAAATCTTCACCCTTGAGCGGCGTAGACGAATCCGACACGGGTCCCCGTTGATCGGATGAAGAAAGGGTGGAGCTTGAGGCTCTTTTTGACCGAAAAATCGAAGTTTTTGAGAAAAAACGTGAAAAAAATAGCACTAACGCTCGAGAGCAATAGCACGAGAATCCCAACACTTGAACGTGCGGTAAAAATCTGAAGATGGCTGCCAGAGGCGGGGCTTAGGTAGAGGGCAGTCATTGGCTGTAGTCAGTATGACGCAGAGATCAGTGATTGGTTACCACTACGAAAGACAGATCAGAAATGAAACTGATACTGGTTTTTTCTTTAGCGAGGATTCTCAGCCTGACGACGGGGAATGTTCAAGAGCATGTGAATCCATGCCAGACCCCATGCTGGAGAAGGGGTGCATCCGCAGCAATACCCTTGTGTCGTGAAATGTCAAATAAGGTGGTTTACAGGACAGGGCTTGAATCTCACCCACTCGTATTACAGATGTGATGGCCACGAGGAACAGTCTTCCACAAGAACTGCCTAGGTTCGAATGGAGGGCCCATGAGCCTAGTCAGCACCACAATGGGGTTCCCACATCGGGGCTGGAGCCTTCACTGGCGGGAACGAAGAGAACAGTCCTTTGATCAACTCCTTAACCAGATGGTGTGACCATAACGACAACCGTCCAGAAGACCTGCTATAGCGGGAGATAGCCGCCAGATTAACTTTGATGGAAGCATGGGCTAGTCCTGCTTTGGTAGCACCTGTGGAGCCGTGACCTGCAGAGGGTCGATCTTCTGTGCACGGCATCAAACGGCAAACCTCTTCCATTTATGTCCATAGCATTTAAGTAGATGATGCCCTGGACTTGGCAAGCACCTCCTTGCAATCTGTTGGGTGGTCGTACCCCGCCAAACTCGAACGCTGCAGGAGCCAGGCCTTCAGGTTCAGCAATCCTGGGTCGTGGTGCAGATTTGTGCCTCCTTCTCTGGCTAGATGTTCTGCGACCACCGGAAGCTTGACTGGAAGGGATGCTGACATATCGAGAAGGTCCGGGTACCAGGGTACCAGATCTGCCTCGGCCACGCTGGTGCGACAAGGATCATCCTGCACCAGGACCGTCTGAGTTGATGGACTAGTCGAAGAAGCAACGGCGGGAACACATACAGAAACAGGCTGTCCCAGGTGAATGAGAATGCGTCTCCCCCATGCTCCCGGGCTAGGGAAACATTCTGGCGAACCTCCGACACTTGGTGTGCGTCACTGTCGCAAATAGATCAATCTGGGGATTGCCCCATCTGCGGAACAGGTGATCCATGTGGTCCTAACGAAGCTCCCTGCTGAGCGAGTCGGCGACTGTTCTTCACTCCTGCCAGATGAAACGGGATGAGGAACACCCACGCCCCCCTCCACCCCCGGGCGACGACCCAGTGCCACAGGTCCTGCACTTCCTTGGAAAGCGCCAGGGATCTCGTGCCCCCCTGCTCCTGCTTCCGGATGCAAGACATGGCAGTGGTATTGTCCGTGAAGACCCGCACCACCTTGCCCTTGAGGGACGGAAGGAAAGACTTAAGGGCCCAAAACACTGCCCGCAGCTGCAACACGATGTGCAACGTTTTCTCCTCCGGTAGCCACAGGCCTCTTGCATGAAGACTGCAAGTGTACGCTCCCCATCCTTCCAGGGAGGCGTCCGTCGTGACCGTCTCCTGGTGACGTGAGGTCTCTGACAGATGTGCGCCAACTCCCCGCCACTAAATCGCTCGACAGAAACTCTTGTTGTGTGATCTTGTCTTTGAAGCTTCCTGACACTTGTATCCAATGGGTGTTGATGAACTACTGTTGGGGACAAATCCGTAGCCTGCCCAGCCGAATGAGGTATTTGCATGACATGCTGAGCAGAGACTTTATGGACCTCACCTTCGCCATCTTCAGGACCAACATCCGTTGTACCTTGCCCAAGATGGCTGCTATCCTCTCCTCCAACGGTTAGTGTGAAAGACCCTGGGGGCCTCTTAGGGATTGCCCAAGTCCATCAAATAGTTGACCGTTTGAAGTTTGCCGACAACCTTGAAGGGTCCAATCCATTTGTACTGTAAGACCCTCTGCCTTGTATGTACCATAACTAGAACAAGCTGGTCTTGAGTAAACAACCATATTGGCTTTCTGGTCATGCCATTGTTTGACCAGAGCCGGTCCTGCTTTCAAGTTATCTGAAGCTTCTGTCATCATGTGTGTCATTCTCCTTCAGAGACCTAACCAATAGAAAATGAATCACTTGACTTGTGGGAAGGAACACTCACCAACCCTTCCTTGATTAGGGCCAATGGACCTCTAACCTGATGACCATAGAGAAGCTCAAAAGGGCTGAAGCCAACCCCTTCTTGAGGGACTTGTCTATACGCAAAGAGAAGGCATGGCAGTAGAAGGTCCCACTTTCTTTTAGGGGTTCTTCTAAAGCACTGACCATTTTCTTCATAGTTCTATTAAACCTCTCCACCAACCCATTAGTTTGGGGATGGTAGACTGTTGAGAACTTGCAGGTCACTCCACAGTTTATCCCCATAGCTTGCATGTAGTGGGACATAAAATTGGTCCCCCTGTCTGAGATGACCTCCTTAGGAAAACCTACCATGGTAAAAATACTAAGGAGGGCCTTAGCCACTGCCTGATCAGTAACAGTACTCCTAGGTATAGCTTCAGGACACCTGGTAGCAAGGTCTACCACAACCAATATAAATCGGTTGCCTAAAGATGTGGGAGGGTCCAGGGGACCAACAATGTCAACCCCTACCCTCTCAAAAGGAACTCCCACCACTTGGATAGGCACCAAGGGTGCCACGTTCTTGGTTCCAATTTTATCAGAAGTCTGACAAGTGTGACAACTTCTACAGAATTAGGCCGGTAGAAATAAAGAAATCCTTTCCTTGGTCTTCTTAAAACTTGAGTGACCAACTAAAGGACTCTCACGGGCTAACTGTAGAAATTGTGGTCTCACCTCCTGAGGCACTACAAGTCTTCTGTAGTCCCCTGGGCTAGACTCTATATGCTCACTGTAAAGGAGCCCATCCTCCCAGTACAACCTGTGCTTCCCTGGCTCTTGCCCTTCCAGTTGGGAAGCTGCCTGTTGGCAAAGTCCTTCAAGAGTAGGACACTATTTGACCTCTGCTGAAGTCTGCCCTACAGGGGTCACCTTCTGCAAGCAAAGTCTGCAGCTCAGGATTGTCCTTAGGATCCAGATTTCCAACGGTTGGGGGGGGGGTCCTTCTTCCAGTTCTTTTTTCACCATCCTCTGGTTGGTCCTCTCACTTAGCCACAGCTGGTGAAGTTTGTTCTTCCTGGGGACTGGGTGTTCTAGGCACTTCTGTAACAACCCATTGAGAGTCATCTAAAGTGAGCTCTCTGGCCTGCCTAGTCTTCTCCTGCTTCCTTTTAGTGGGAGGCTTGGGGGTGCTTGATACAACTAAAAGAGCTTTTAAGTCATTCCCCAACAGGACTCTCACAGGCACCTCATTCTGTACACCGAGAGGTATTCTTATAGTCATATTGTTGCACTGGATGAGAGCTGGTAGTATTGGAACCATCTGGACAGGGCCTCCAGTAAGCTCAGTGGGACCTTTGGGTGCCTTAGCGACATCCTCCGGTTTGAAAAGTACCTGGAAGTACCTCTGACTCGCACGCTACTGGATTTTTGCTCGACTTTCATTTCGCTGTATTTTCAATACAAAGACTTGCAGTGACTTGAGACCACTAATCACTCTGGGACTCTTGGCTGCGGCGTTGCGGTGGAGCGGTAGAGAGATACTAGTCTTGTGTTTTGTTAGGTTTATATTCCAATTTATTTTTATCCAAAATGTCACACTATAAAGCGCCTAACCTGAAGACCGGCATGCCTGTCGTATTAAACTCTTTGGAACAAGTGCCAAAATAAAGATCAGTCGCCTACTTCACATAAACGTCCTCTCAACTACTCTACATCCACGGCAACAGATAAACGCTCCTGCAAAGTTGCAAAGCATGGACCCATTCAAGCTCAGTCACACGATATTCGAAAAATCTGTAAGGACGTTCAGCAGCAACGCCTCAGAGAGCAAAAAAAGTAAGTGTGTCAACTACTAGTGCATTACCACAAATTTTGACGCAGATTACCTTGGTTAAAATCACCTAAACAGATTCCTGATATGTCTGAAGGCGTGGTCACAGAGAGTATCAGAAGATATTCCTGTATTGACTGTAAAATGAGGAAATTGATGGCAAAGGTTAAGCCCCAAATCCCTCCCTAACTGACAAAGTCATACTGGAAAATGTACCCACTGCAGCAGAGGGTGCAGAGGGTAAAGAAGATGTGTCTTTCGAAAATGTGCAGCCTGATGTGGCCATCTTTGATCTAGACTCCGGTGTCTCGCTTTTTGGCACATGACCAAAATAATTCAGGCTCCCCGATATTGTTCGATGAAAATGAAACATCCACCTGAGTCAGTGGCCTCCTATGCGCCCACACCACGGAGAGCGATTGCCCCGTTACTGAACCTCACAGTGCCACCTCATGTGGACTCGGCCTCCAAATTAATAGAAATAGCCCTGAATGTGATGAACTTAACAATGCTGCCTATGAGTAAACTATAGGCATCATTTGATGATAAATTAACATTGCAATCTGCCCAAATAGATAAATTCTTACATGGCAGGAAGACACAGAGCGTTGGCTGTGCCGAAAGACGAGAGAAGACCGGGGTGAACCTCCTGTGAGTATAACGTGTGTTACAGTTGCATGTCAAACTACATTATGTGTAGATAACTCATCAATTGTAAATGATGCATCTCCAGTAACTGAACATGCAAAAATAGGCTCTAATTCCGGTGCCTGCTGGTAGCACCTCCTAAAAGTCTGAAACCGCGGGGTGAAGCTAAAGCACAATCTCTTCCGCAAAACGTGAGTCCAGTAGAATCTAAAAACACACAATTTTTGCTAATCGATCGAGAAAAAAATCTTGTGTGCTCAGACTAAAGCTGCCAAAAACCAAAGAGATTTGAAGAAAAACAACTCTAAACAAATTTTAAAAGCTATTAAACTACCAACTAAAAGCTCTGTAATAGCGTCTAGTGCTGTGTCGTAAAAATACCTATTACAAATCCAGGCGAGAGCTTCCCTTCAACTGGCTGTTGCACCCAAGGACATCTCTCCTTATGCCACGTTGGATGAGCTAGTTGAAGCTGCTTGAGAGTGGCTCAGCGGAAAGTACCAGACTAAATCCTACAGTCTAGAAAGGTCTCATCTATTAAAATTAAGACCAGGCTACCGCTCACTGACCCTACAGATCTTCATCGACGGGAGATCAGACGAGCAGTGGATGCCTATATGTCCGGTCACCCGTTACTCCCTATAGTAGGGCGACCAAATATATATATGAAAGTTTGCCCTTGAATGGTGGGATGGCAGGCGTACAATTTGTTAGGCAAGCTCCGTTGAGTGAAGAGCTTCCCACGCCGAGCTCTGGTGCGAAGACAACTCATGCTAGCGACGAAATTGTAAAGATTAACCAGCAAAGTAGAAGTACTGGCCACAGAGAGGCAGAAGAAGTGACTCCGTGCTCTAAAAAGCTCCTTGCACATGAGAAAAAAAGCTTCCTTTTAGCTGATCTAGCACCAGATAATTCAGCTCATCCAATCAGTGCTCGTCAACAATAGGGAAACAAGTCTGGCAGGGGGGGCCCCACGAAATACAAAAGAGGAAATGATTGTGAAAACTGACCAAAAGACAGTACAATTCTCGAAACGGTTGGCTGCATATTATTTCAATTTGCAATGCAGACCAAGTCTGTGTATTCAGTTTGATTTAAATAGGCAATCTATCTTAACCATATTCTCTGATATCCGACACCTCGAAGACATTGTATCAACTGACATTACATTAGTTGAATTTACAAATGTATCCATGTTAAATAATGTCAGAATCTTGATTAATTCCAGAGTTATACAAAACACAACATGGTTGGCCAAAAACCAGCTATTTGCTCTAGGATTTGAAATCTCAATAGGAGGTCCCAGTGACAAATGTTCCAAGTAGTACAAAGCCTTCTTTCGTAAATAAGGGACAAGAACTGCGCCCCACTGCTTCTAGAAAATTGATACTGGGGAGCCAAAATGGGTGTGTTTACAAATGTCTTGAAGCCTCTAAATAGCACAGACGTAGCTACTCCTGATTTGGAGATTTCCCTGCTTAGTTGGAATTCCAGCGCATTCAAGCATCTGTTAAACAACAACGAAAACTCTTTGAATGGATTCAATATTCTACTTTTGCAAGAGACGTGGCTCATAGAGGTCCCAATATGGGATAATTATGATATTCATCTAAACGCAGCTAATAAAACAAATGGAGGGAGACCAAAATCTGGCCCATTTATAGCAATAGAACTAGACTCTGGCTTGTAATCTGAGCAATGGGCCTCACCTAATAGCTATATGCAATTGATAAAGGTATACACAAATTCATTCAGGTGTGCGGTTGTCAATCTATATTGGAATCCAGTGGGAATGTCTGATGCCTGCGAATTTGATCGAATTGTTTATAATGATTGCCTTAGACACATCAATCTCTTATATTGCTTGGAGGCGATTTGAATCTTAATTTTGTATCCGAGAAAGCTGGACTCAATAAAAGCAGACTTCTAAAATGGAATCATTTTATGAAATCGCAAAATTTGTGCAGACTAATTGGAGCATTTAAGTCAGACATTCCCCCTTTGCCGACATGGTGCAGGGGTGCGAGTAACTACAATTCATTACATTTATGTGAAAGCAAATCTATTTTCCCTGATTCTGGATTTTCATATTGTGAAATCAAATATGAGTGATCACATCCAATTAACTAAATGGGTTATAACTAGCACTAATCAATCCAATAGGAACCGCCATCAACAAAGCTTCCTGGTGCTACACCCAGGGCAAAAAAGACTGATGGTCGGAGGAGTCATTAGAAGAGTTCAACAAATTATTATCGGAATTGAATACAAAGAATGTAGGTGATAACACACAAAGTGTTATATATTGTGATATGATGCAACTTTTCCAACATAAATCGGCGAAGCCCACTAGATGCAAAAATCAAGCTCCAAACCATCATGTTTATATTGAGGGGAGGAGGCAAAAAACTTTGCCGAGAGCTCATATGCGAGAAGCCATGAAACAGCCTATAGAGATAAGGGCAGCTTTATTATCACGAGTCCAAACTAGGTACAAGAAATGGATCCGATCTATTCGGGCCAAGATATATCAGGCAGATGGAGCAAAAATGTTGAGAATGATACAAACAAAAAACACGGCAAAATCCTGAGCTTTACTAAATCAAGTCTCTCAAGGATCGCAATGTATAATTCAAGCAAATGGTGCAACAGAGCAGCTCTGGATTGAGCATTTCTCTAGACTTAACTGACTCCCAGAAGGTGGTCTGGGAGTGGACTCCGGTAAAGTGAAGACTTTCTGTCTCAAGTTTGATTTTGCCGATATACAATTTTACATCAAAAAGGCAAGCAATTCTAGAGCTTGTAGACCGGATGGCTTATCAAATCAAGTTTTGAAAAAGAATCCAGAAATTTGGGCTAAAATATTGTTTTACATCTTCACTGCTATAAATAAAACAGCTGTTACCACTCGTCTTGGAGACACTATCATTGTTCCCATCTACAAAAAGGGTGATCGTCAACTCCCAATAAGCTACAGACCCATAGCACTTCTGGATGAACCCAGAAAAGTATTCTCACGATTAATATTAAGGGACCTTAATGATTGGACACAAAGAACCAAATTGAGAGACCCCCTTCAATCTGAATTTGATATCTGTTTGGGCACGATTCCAAATATCATGGCTCTGAATGTGATAAAATCTGATATGGCATTTGAAAATCAATTGCTCTATTTAGCGTTTGTTGATTTCCGAGTCGCCTTTGACTCTCTTGATCGGAATCTGTTATATCAGGAATTAGTTGCTTATAATTGTCCTGACTCATTATGCTGTTACATACTAAAACTACAATGCAAGTCAGAATGTCTTTAGATGGACTATTAACATTGCAATTTGCAACCTATCATGGCCTTAAACAGCGTTGCATTCTGGCCTCAACAGTCTTCAACTTGTTTATATTGGATCTGGGTATCTTCTTTCTTAAGGTGGTATGTTCATTCTTGTAAACTCACTGTATATACATCTGTGATTCTTTGACAATACATGATTTGATATGATAGTTTATTTATATAGCGCCTTTACACAATGTGTTTCAAAGCGCTGCAAGGGAGGGAACAAGAGAAAATACAACCACATTCTTACAGGCCATGAACAGTAAGGATGTGAAATTTACTATCGTACTCGGCCTGACGACATTTCAGATAGTGCAAGAGCTAAGACCTAGATAAGGAAGGGAGGGGGAGAGTGGGAAGGAAATGGAAATACTGGCGACTACCGTACTAGGCCTGACGACATTTCTGGTAGAGCCGGAGAAAAAGAAAAGGTGAGGGAGAGGGGTGCAGAAAGGGAGGGGAGGAACAAAACAGACGACTATCATACTAGGCCTGACGACATGTCAGATAGTGCTGGAGGCGTGGTTGGGGGGGGGGGGGGGAGAGGAACAGTAATGGGAGGGTGGAGGAAACAGACAAGGTTGCTATCATATTAGGTCCAGGGACAATTCTGATAGAGTAAGTGCATAGAAGAAAGTAAGGGGAGGAGATGGGAAAAGGGAGAAGGGAAAGGAGGAGAGAAAAGAGTAAGCAGTCAAAAAGAGTGGAGAAGCAAGATGAAGACGGGAACAGCATGATTCAGGGCCACCATGAGTACAAGATGCAAAGGAAGTCCAGCATGAGAGTTGAGAAAGAGTGACGCACCGTGAATGAATGAATGAATGAATGAAGTCCATAAAAGTCAAATCCAGCATTGGCCACAAGACAGTGATGGTGAAGAAAGGCAGCAGGTGAGCGGGGCTTAGGCCAGGTGACCTAGATCCACTTGCACCGGCTCCCCATCTGCAAAGGAAAAGAAGCTGGAGGGCTCCTTAAGTAGGGAAACAGAGCGGCAAGCAGGAAGGCACCAGGTGGGCGGGGCTTGCTAAGTGATGAAAAAGAGCGGCATGCAGGAAGGCACCAGGTGGGCGGGGCTTAAACCAGGTGACCTAGATCCACTTGCACCTGCTCCCCATCTGCCACTACATATCTACAGCATTGTAACTGTAGCTGTATCCCTATGTTTAATCTCTAACTTGTAACCTATGCTGAACAACCCTCTTTATGTCTTCGTGCCCGAATACCCCTGGGTCTGGTGCGCAATATAAATAATAAAAACAAAACAAACGTATGTGATCCTCCAAGATTAGGTCCACATAAAATATGCTATTTATTGTATGCCTACAATCTTGTGTTATCATCCCAAACTCTGATAGGCCTCCAAAACATGCTAAAGACTTGATTCTCATGTAAAGCAAAACAATCTTGTAATAAATACAGACAAGACACAAGTTATGGTTTGTAGAACAAACAGAATTAAGCAGAGGCCTTACAAGTGGTATTTGAACAAGGTGGCACTTACAATTGTATCGCAATATAAATATATGGGCATTACAATGACTGTATTACGGGAATGTGAGACTAACAGAATTCAAAAGCAAATTGCAAACTCTAACTGTCCAAGCCAAAATATTAAAAGAGAAATTTGGCAAATTCTCACTTAAACAGACTGTTATATTATCAACAAAAAGTGATCCCCATTTTCCTGTATGGAGTGGAAGCGAATAATCCCAAAGATAAACATTGGTAGGATAAAATTGAGTCTCTATTTCGGAAACAAATTCTATGTCTACCCAACTGCACGCCACTCCCATTGATTCGTTTTGAAGTTGGCCTGATATCTTTACATGCCTATGTTTTATGGAAAATGTCAGCTTTCCTAAGGAAGTCTTTGTTGAACCTTAATGCTCAGAATATATTGGGTGTTGTAGCCCAATATTTGTCGTCATCGCAGCACATGCTCCCGAAAATATGGCTAAAGTATATTCTAAATGCCCTGGCAGACGCTTCTGTTGATTTGGAATTACTACTACACAATTCTGATCGTGCCAAGATAAAAATCTATCAGCATGACTGGATTGCGAATCAAATTAGATGCTTGTCTTATAAGGACTTCAATACTTCACTGTTTGGCCACAAAAGATTTTTTGTCATGGCTGATTATTTGGTTAAATGCCCATCTCCTCAAATACGAAGCCAATTTCTTCGATTCAGGTTAAACCTCTGGCCAACGCAAAATGTGCTGGCCAGGCGAAAAATAAGATAAACCTGAACAAAACTTCTGTTGCTTTTGTAAGAATAGACTTGAGAGAAACACTCCAACACTATATTGTAACATGTCCTTCGTTAAAGGAAAAGAGATAGATATTTCAAGAAACTGATTGTGGCTCAGTGCTTCAGAGATCCAGATGAAATTTGGTACCGTCTTTTCACTAATATGAAATTAGCTGTTCGTATTGCAATAGTGCAATCATTAGGAGTCTTTTTCCCTTTATTTCAAAGTAACATATGAAAAATCTATAGAACATAGAATATGTTCTTTTGGGGAAGCAATTTTGTCTTAAGTTAAAGATTTACATTTTAAATGACATTTCTGTAAGAAATGATATGAGGATTTAAATGTCTAGTTTATATGTATGTATACTAAAGTTGATTTGATTGTATTTATATTTGAAAGGTCAGCCAACCAAATGCAATAAAAATAAAAAAAAGGGTTCATCCACTACTGTAATGCTGGCCTTAGTGTCTCTAATGGCAGGGGTCTCCTGTTCATTAACAAGTACACTGTCCTTGTAATATTCTTTTGTATTATCTTGAATAGAGTTATACACATCTACATTCTTCTGTTCCCACAGACCCAGAGACACTAAAAAAACACTGGCTGATACTACAATGGGGTCTTCAGCCAATAGATTAAAGTTGCCACTTGCTATATGTACTTCTCCATCGGGGATGAAGGCTAAGGAGGTAGTGTGGACCCCTGAAGGTTTACCCTTGCATCTGGCATCCCCTTTCACATGGTCAGTTGACCCACAAGCTGTTAAGGATTTCAATCAGGCGACACACACCTTAGTCTCGGCCCAGTATGCAGTGCGTGACTTAAATGCTTATAGATTAGATTCAATATTGAGATGATACCACTCATATCACACCCCCTTTTCAAATACCAAGTGTCACAATGGACCATGAACCAGGCTGGTTGATAATATTTATTTTAAAATTCAAAAGAAATCATAAAACTTTAAAAATGTGGCAGCAATCACCTATGGGGCTACAAGAACAACATGAATGTAAGCAATTCACTTAGTTTAACCTTCTATTCACATAACTACAAAACACCAGGGAATAGGAGCACTTTTGGATTTTAGGTAAGATAGCACCCGAGTTAGAATTGACCCCTGCAATGTTCCCTCAACCCACAAATAATCAATTCTGAGTGGATAAAGAGTAGCAGCAGGTAATCAGGAACAACAAATGGAAAACAATAGAAATCTGACTTTCCCTCCCCAAACAAGAATGAAAAACGGATTTTAAAGCCTGGCAATGTTAAAAATGACACTTTGAAATGGATCAATAAAACAATGAATGTGTATAAAACTTTGAAACAAAAAATTCTTTACTGGAGCAACACTGGAAAGATACTAGCAATCACAAGCAATGGATTGAACAAAAGCATACAATTCGAAAATTGAATGGAAGATTTAAATGACATGTTGGAAATGTAGTCAACTTTGCAATTCACGCTTGAATTTAACAAAACAGTTTTTAAAGAAAAAAGTGAAATATTGTGCTGCAGTTATTGTGTTGGGGTGTACCTATGGATCCTAGGTACAATATGGAAGTGAAATGAGGTTTCAAGCTGGTAACTTGAGTGAGTTATGCTAGATCTATTGAGGTGCGTTTTGAGAAAATGAAGGCACTAAAAAGGCAAAGAAATCAATTTTGACAAGGACAGTTTTACTCTACACTAGAGCATTCAGGATAGGCTATCAGATTGAGACACAGTGAACCCCAGGGTTGACTTCCAAGTTCAAGCCTAGCTCCCCCACACCCGCCTTGCTAGAATTAGTCCGATCACTCAGAGGAGTACTAAGGGCTTAGGATTTCACAAGACAAAATTATTAAAGATATTGGCACTAGCACAAAAATCAAAGGCAGGGTTTTAAAAACATTTTTTTTGACAATCTTACAAGTTATCAGGATAAGGACAGGATGATTTAGAGAATGGAGCCAAGGACACGGCAAGATATACTATGAATTTCTATGGTTCCTATTGATACAGTCCACTCTTTCATTTTTGTATTTTGGACAGTTAGCAGTTCTGGTCACCACATGGATCTGGTCTAACAAAGGGCAGTCGGACAAAATAAGCGGGACAGGATCAGCTGGGCCTGGACTAGATACCAAAGGATAGTTTTTCTGGACTGGCAATTCTGGTTACAGGTACTATAGGTCATCAAGGTAGCAGGATGACACCAGCATGCAGTGAGTGGCATCAACCCAAGCTGGATTAGGATGCGAAAAGTACAGTGTTTCCTGGTTATTGGGAGATTAGTGGGTTTTAATATGGTAAGGTAGGCCTTGCTGGAGCAGAATCAGCAATGATTGGGTTTTGCAATGGGCCCTGGAATAGGATCAGCAATGCTTTGCCTTGTAGTTGGAGTCTCGAGTCTGGAAGATGAAACAGGAACGCAGCGCAGGAAATCAAGAAGAGTTTGTGTGTCTAGGGTCTTGTCCGGGACTCTTATTTATAATGCAAAATGACAATCACAGTAGAGGATGGGCAGGGTTAACTACGCACACCCCTAAGATACTTGGATTGGGCAGGAGAGCTAGTCTCCGCCTCGCTCTTAGTATGTTGGAGTTCTAAAGTAATGTCAGTTTTATGAGGTGAGGTTTACAATGTCCAAACACTCCCACATTTACTTAACATCCGATTTTGCCAAAAACATACGTTTCTTCACTTGTAATCACTTGGCAAATAATACACACATGTTATATATTATGTGCAGCACATTTCAGTCCAAGCCTCATGTCTGTCCGACCTTGTTTCGCCTTTGACGCATTTTGGTAATTTTACACATTAAAGATTTGTCCTAAAATTCCACAATTTTATACACAGATGCAACTTGTCCCCAGGGATGCATGTACAACATTTTATGTTTGCCACATTAATACCTCCCTTGGAATCTGTCACATATCGTAACTTCTACTCCCCATGCTACCAAGTTTTAAAAGATAGCCCACAAAATTAGAGATTTAAAACTGCAAACGTGTGTAATTTTTGCTAATTCTTGCTACAGAAATAAAAGTCTTCAAAGTTTCTTTATAATATAGTCCCTTTGTTACTAGATCAAGTTTTTTTTTCTTCCTTCAACTGCAAGCAGCTGTCATTTCCTTCCAGGCAAGGGGGTTGTCAGTCTTAATTGAAGGTTTTATTGCCCCTTCACACTTGACAGGTGAGTGTCCAAGGACTGCGAATGTCCCAGCCTGGAGCACAGATGACTGTGACAAGCTTGTGAACTTTCATTGTCCTGTCCCATACAAAGTTTTTCAAGCTGGCACTTCGCACCTACGTGTCCTGGATTTATGGTGCATCTCCCTTCCTTAGAGGAGTTCCATGGCTGGCAACTGGAATAACAGGTTTTTCTGAGAGTTTGCAAATCCATCCCATGCGTTTTAAACGGTTTAATTTCTGTCCTGCTTCGCCGAGGCTTTGCCCCTCTTGGCGACAATGACCACCGGTCTTGCTGCAGCCTCTGTAGGCTTCTTGCGACGAAGAGCGGGCCGCCTGGCAGTATGACTAAGAGCTCCCGCTGAATCCTTTGGAGGCACCTTGGGACTTGCCTCCGGAGGTCCAAAAGGACAGCCTTCGCTGATGAAGAGTGCCCAAAGCCCAGGCTGCATCAGTGTCTGCCTTGATGGCCTGTAGTGACTCATCCACTGCCTTGCCGAACAGGTTGTTCCCGTCGAAGGAAATGTCCAGTACCCTGCTCTGTACGTCCTGATGGAAATCGGTTGGCCTGAGCTACCCGCACCTGCGAAGGCAAACTCTGTTGCCCATCTGGCGAAATCCAGTGTCAGCGATATCTGTGGCTACCTTGATAGCGTGATCGGAAGCCACCTCGCCCTCCTGTAGGATCTCAAGGTACTCCGCTCTCTTGACGTTCGGGAGGAAGTCCAGGTGGTGGTCTATTTTAAACCACAGCTCCCTATCGTAGGGGGCCACAATAGCAAGAGCTTTGGCTGCCTTAATGGTCGTCGCTGCCGATGAGATTGTGATGCTGGAAATGCATCGGAGGGACAGGGCCTCCGTATCCTTGTCCTTTACTGCTTTTTATCGTGTGTTCTGTCGTATTTTCCACGCAGGAGTTCGTGTGGGACTCCTGGAGGTGCAGCTCTCTTGGTTTGGTATACAGACCCATGGGATACCCTTATGGCACCCATGGGTGGGGGTACAACCCTGTGCCCATAGAGTATGTTTTTGGGCACCTGTATGTGGCCCACAGAGCAGGGTATGGGCTGGTGGCAGCTCCATGCTGAATTTGACAGGTGCTCTGAGTATCCTCCATTTAGGAATACCCAGGCCCTTGCATTGGAATCAGTTGATTCCTGATAGGAAACAAGATGGCCCCTGTGGCCTCTTGCGTTCCATCGCCTGTTGCCTTGTTTTCCCAAAGTCCTGGGAAGCCCTGACTCTGTCCCTTCCCCCTGACTGGCTGTTGGGTGGAACTTCCATATATGGTGTTGTTGTGAAGTCCATGCCAGACTGGCTGGAGCCTTCCCAGTGACTATGTTGTGGGTACGCTCTGTGGGTGGGACCTGGGTGAATGGAGTGTGTGACCAATATGCACTTCTTGTTGTGTATGTCTGGTTTCTGGTGTATGACACAATGACTGAGACGGCCCTGCCCGAAACTGGTATGAATGCAGTAAGGAGTGTTGAATGGCTGGGTACCTGTCCCTATACTCAACTTGTTGCGTGTGTCTGGAGAGATGTGAATGGCCTGAATGCACTACGCACCTGATTGGCTACCTGCCTGCATGAATTCCCGTCTGGCCGATTGGTTGCCTGAATGTGACCCAGCAGAATGAATGGGAGATCAACTAGTATACATGGGGGCCTCTCACTGCTAGAATTTGTGTTCAGAAGCTGAAGTCCACTACGACGAGTAACTGGAGTAAAACTGAAGCTTAACCTTGAAGCCCTGCTGTAAGAGAAGAATTGCTGTTGCCCTTCTTCATCAATCTGAAAGCTGCTGTGTCTCCAAGGACTGACCCAGAGAGGACCTGGTAAGGCACGCTCTTCCCAAGCTACGAGGGACCATCGTGCACCACCTGATCTTTGCCAAAGCTCCCTGTTAGACAGACCTACGACAGGCTGTCGAACGGAGACGGGGACTGCCGCGGAATCCCAAGAGAAGCGCCCGGACTGTTGTCCTCCACTGTTGACGACCACCGTCGCCGACCGGAGACACCGTACTCCTGTTGCACAACTAACATTTGATCAGAGGACGCTCTCGCCTGCACCGCCGCACGCCGGAGAAGGCCAGGCTGTCGACGTGCCGAGGAGTATCCGCTGGTAGGTTTTCCCACCACCCGAAGACCACAGAGGAGACGACTCGATGCCCTTGCTGGGCCACAGTTCTTCAACTGACCCGTGACTCAAGCCTTAAAGGGAGGGCACTCAAGAAGGGCCGTCGATTCCCCGACGAGGAACACTACAATGCTGGGTTCTTGGGGTTGCAGAACTATTGGAAAGTCTCTTGTGAACAATATATGGACTGGGCTTGTGATATATCTTTATTCTACAGGTTGCCCAGGTTGCGGGGGGGTGGGGTGGGGAGTCTCCACACAGAACTGTCTAGGTAGCAGGGTCAGTATTCTGCCAATTGTTCTAAGGCTCTGCTCTCCTCTTATATCTATTTTTGGTTTCCTTTACGAACTGATTTGTGTGGCATTTAACCGTACAGTTGATGCACTTTAAAGAGATCTACGTGGTACCACAATTACCATTAGAACTGTATATTTGCCATTATAGATAACAGAGTACAAAGTGAGTTATCGTGATACTGTACATAACCTTGAATATATTAAGACTGTTTTAACCAATACAGTGTGCAGACATTCCTTTGTGGGTGCTTGGGGACTACACTGTACTTAAGAACCAGCCTGCAACACCTACTAAGAAGCTAGGCCATGATTGCTCGACCACGTACCAATAATCGAGAATCTTGTCTGGGGTACTCTGTGCCTCTCCTCTGCCATATAGAGAGAGGAAGTACAGACACGCCCCCTCCGGTCCTTAACAGAGATGACCCGTCTTCCCATGTTATCCAGCTTCTTCCCCTCGCCATCCGGTGAGGAAGTGGAAGTAGATGCCGTCGCCCCTGCCGATTTCTTCTTGGCCGCAGCGGATACCACCGAGTCCGGGGACGGCTGCACCCTGAGGCACAAAGGAGCGGAATCTGGGACCCAGTATTTCTTCTCATACCAGTCTCTCTTTGCAGGGGCCGTGGACAGGTTCTTCAGAAGGGACAGTCTCTCGTCCCAGATGTTGTCTACCAGTGGGACTGAGAGTACGGTCTTCCTCTTAGCCTCTCGCCGCTGATAAAGGAATCCTTTCTTCTGCTCTTCGGAGCATAGCGGGCAAAGCTCAGAGGCACTGGCGATCATGGCATGGAAGGAGCCAATTTCATCGGGAAGGGAAGCGGGGCGATGGGCGATCCGTTCCATCGTCTCTGCCGTCGTCCGTCTCCGTCGTAGCCATCTCATTCTGGCTCGTCCCTCGGCAAAGGGGATGGAGGTGAAGGATGGAAAGGTGGGGGTGGGGGGGAGGAGGGGTGGTCTCGCCTCAGCTTGGCTGCAGGGCTCCCCGAAGGTCCAGGCGCCGCTGGATCATCCGCTGGCGGTAAGGGCAACCTTGTCCTTATATCTGTGCACAGGGTCTCCAGTGCCACCAAGATGTCTTCCGACCTGTCCGACGGTGCTGGTATCGGTAGCGACGGGGTTGTCAGCAGAGGCTCCTCCGGTTCCTCGACAACCCGAAGTTCTTCGTCGGCTCCACGTCCGCTTCGTAGGGATCCTTCCCGCAGGCCCCGACTTCCTCAAACCTCTTGTCCAGGACCGGCTTGACAGTTCGTCCGCGGAGGAGGTATCCAAGTCCGTTAGTGATATAGCACCCCCTCCGACTTTCTCGGCCAGGGGCTTCACGGGGGTCTTTTCGATTGGCTGTAAAGACAATTCCCTCTGGGATGGCAGGGAAACTCTAGACCTGGAGGCAGTCTCCACTGGGGTTGCCTCCACGGGCTTCGCCAGGGACACCACGATTCCTTCAATTGAGGCCTTAGCCGGGTGAATCTGGGCCTTCATGGCCTTAGGCGCATCGGAGGCCTTCACCGTGGGGATCGACCAGGCCTTCTCCCAAAGCTTACCCGGGTTCTCCGACTTCCTTTTCACCGAGCCAGAGCGTTGGCTCGTGGATGATGGCGTCATTGACATCACGCCCGGCCTGGCAGCCGAGGAGCCCAAACCAACAGCGCTCGCAGTGCTTTGCCTTCTGTTGGGCCCCTGTCGCCAGAGTGCCGTCAAAGGTCTTCGAAGACCGCTTAGACTTCTTACCTGCTGCTGGGCTCTTCGCCTCCAACCAGTTATCGGTCCGGGCAGACATGTTCTTGCAGAATGCACAGTCCTCCTCCACGTGCGACTTGTCGGAGTGCAGGCAATAGAGGCACCAAGAGTGTTCATCTTCCTTGAAGACGTTCTGCAGTCCACATCCTGGGAAGATCCTAAACAGCTTGGATCCAACGGGCGTTGAGTCTCCTTTGTCCTAGGCCATGCCCCCGCGAAGTAGGCCTCAAAGATCTTCCGGAATCCTCCAAGAAGTGAAATCCGACAAAAAAATCACCCTTGAGGGGCATAGAAATTTCCGAAACGGGTCCCCCTTAATTGGAAGAAGTGTCGGTGGAGCTTAAGGCTCGAATTGACTGAAAAATTAGAGCAGAACTCTTTGAAAAAAAAATGCAACACGCAGTAAAAGCTTGAGAGCTATAGCACGAGGACTCCAAACACTTGAATGTGCGGTAAAAACCTGAAGATGGCTGCCAGAGGAGGGGCTTAGGTAGAGGGCAGTCATTGACTGGGGGCAGTAAGACCCAGAGACCAGTGATTGGTTAATAGAAAGCCAGTTCAGAAACAAAACAAACAGATTTTTTCTTTTACAGAGGATTCCAAGCCTGACGGGGAATATTCATGAGCATGTGAATCCATGCCAGATCCCATGTTGGAGAAAGAAAGCTTCTGGGTAATTCTGGCGAACTGTTAGCAGAGGGATAAAGCAAGGTTATGGAAGGGAAACATGCTACTTATAAACATTCTTTGAAGTTTATATAACCTATATTGGCAAAGACTCTAGACGGAAGAGAGAAAGAAGTGTGGTCCAAAGGCAATTATAGGCTGTTGGTTGCAGAAATACAAGAAAAGCAGAAAGGCTGCTCCCCCACCACTAAAGGGGAAGAGTGCCATGCCTATTTGAAGGCGTTGATGTACCCGAAAGTGAATCTGGTCATCTGTTTGCAGTCACAAAGTACCGAAGCTGTGGTGGTGTATTTGGTCGTCAGTAGATATGAGGCTTCAGTAGCACAAAGGAAGGTGGAATACTATGAGGCCAAGGAGTATGCCCTCATCCTCATAGTAAACTTTTGTAGAAGTTTAAGTTGTTGAAATGGACATACAAGTGCTGTGAAGTCATCGTGACAAAGATACCTACTGTGAATCCTGATCTTATAAAGAGAGCCCCAGAGCAAGACCTGTGTTTCACTACCATTTACTGAAGTTGTATTTCTTTTGAACTGTGACAAGTCTTCTTAGATAACTGGAAGTGGTTGCAAATCACAGTGGCTGGTTATGACATTGATGCTATTGTGAGGAAGCGCAAAGTCATTATTTCACCAAGAAAAATCAACTTTGCTGTTGTTGGAACTTTGGTACACAAAACTTTACCTTGACATTGAAACATCAAGAACTGACTTGAGGCTATTGCCTACTAATAGCTAATTGCCTTGCTTTTTTCGTTGAACATTGGATCTGAATTAACCTTGAATCCTGGAAAAGTGAGCTCACCCAGGTTACTAAGAGGTTATCAAGAAACTGAATATCATTGTTGATGTTATTAGAATTGTCATTTTCTTTGTGTATGTGAAGTTTAAGTGTACGAACCAGACATCCTGTGTTAGTGTTTCCTGTTAGTTTTGATAGGCATGAAAATCCTCGTTAGATTAGGCATTGTGAGGCGTTTGATAATATTTATAAATAAACAGTTTTCCACCTTGTATTGATGAACCCTCAATTTTTTTAATTCTTTCCTTTTCCCTAAAAAATACTGTTCTTAAGGAAAGAAGGATACATTGTATCCTTCCTAAAACTTTAACTTGCGAGATCAGCACACCACACCTTCTGTGGAGTGCTAAGAGGATACCTAGTATACCCCTGCTCTCTGCTCCTGTGACTTTGGTCACAGTAGCAACAGATGTGTTCTACCAACTTCTGTGCCATTTACTACCGCAGACAGCATTCACAGCCTCGGTTATGCACAAAAGGGTCACCTATGTTGCAACATGGTGGCCGCTTTATTTCCCAGCCATTTCGTGTGCGGTTATCCTAGGTTAGCCCTTCTACCACTCTTGGAGGGGGGGGGGTCTATGTTCAGGTTTTGCCTCTGGCAGGAACCCTTTGGGTCCCTGCCCAGGCTCCAGTGCGTCTAAGAGAAGTTTGACACTCACCTGTCCTGTGACTGCTGATGTGCCTGAATTGAACCAGTTCCCAGTGGGGGGCTGGCTGTCCTGACTGGACAGCAACATGGCCCCTTCTGTAAACTGCAAGGAGAGTTTACAGAGGAGTCAATGGGAAATCGTAATAAATGGTGAGGTCCCTGAGGCAGAAGGCAAGTCGACCACTGGAACAGAAGACCAGAAGCTGAAGACTACCAGAGAGGCCTGCAGAACCTTCAAGTAACTGAAGCGACCACTGCTGTCCTAACAGATTTCTTATCGACAGAGGAGCTCCGAAGAGCACGGCTCCTTCCCTTTGGCTTGTGGGACCAACCAGCCCCAAGGCTAACTGCAGATTGAGCCATCCACCCGAGGTGCTGCAAACCACAAATACCAGAGGACCTCTGACCCATTTGCAGTGCCACATCTTCGTGTGAACAAATCCTCCCAGAACTTGTGAGCCCGAGAGGCACAATCCCACTCATCCAAGTCCCTTCAAAAGTGTGTAGGACTGCAGAATCGAGCAAAATTGACAAGGCGGTAACCGCTCATTGTCGGAGCCGATAAGAAGGTACACAGACCGAAGTGGGAGACTGAAGAAATCCTTGCTGCGAGTGATTGCTGGGTACGCTTTTCATTACGATTGAACCCCAGAACATTTTGCTTGGACTTGAAAATTATGTTACCTTGTACCTAGGTGAGTGGGCAACTCCCCCTCTTACCTAGTCTTATTCTTTTTATGAGTGACCTTTTTATGTCGCTACATAGTGCGATTGGAGTTAGATTCCTATAACTTTGAACTGAATAATGTACTATGGCAGCACACAGTATTTAAAATGCAGTTGCTTCCTTTTTATTTCTTTTATTTCTTGGGTGAACTACTGTTCCCAAGAAGGAAAGTGGGATTTCCTTCCCCTTTATATTTTATATAGTGAGCCAGCACACCCCACCTTATGTGGAGTACTGGGAGATACCCCTTTCTTACCCAACGAGTAACATTGTTACAATTGCAAGTTTACTTGAATGGCTGGTCGCAGTGGTTTTACCTTTATTACTTATATTCATTATTACTCGCAGGCTGTAAAATCAGCCTCGGTAATGCACAAGAGGGACACCATTCTGCTTGCTTGTTTGTTGTTTCCTAGGTAGTCTTCGGCATATTCTCTAAGCGGGAACAACCTCAGTTGAAGATTTTTCTTCGGCAGTAATCCTTTGTATTCCCTGCAAAGGCTGTAGAGTGTCTGAAAAGGAGGGAGGAGTTAAAACTCTGCATCCCTTTGTGTCTCACCTTTCCTGAAAGGAATAAAGTCCCACTGGGGGGCTGGCTGTCATGATTGGTCAGCCAGACCGCCCCTTTCTGCAAACTGCAGCAAGAGTTTGCAGAAGCAGTGCTGCAGTTCCTGATAAATGCTCCGATCCTGGAAGCTACCGACAAGTCGACCACTGGATCTCAGAGAAAGAAAGTGATTTCCAGCAACCAGAGAGCTTCCTGTGTAACCGGAGCCTCATGCAACCCTTACTTCCAATCGGCCTTGAGGTCCCTAAAATGACAATTCCTACGCAGAGGCTGGTGAGACCAACTAGTCTCAAGAAGACCTGCATTTTGAGCCATCCCACAAAGTACTGTGACTTTACTAAGCTGCAAAACACCCATATCTTGGGACGTTGAGCCCGAGTGCTGTGCATGGTCTTACAAAGTCTGAAACTCTTTAAAATTTTGGTGGGCTCCAGCTGTATCTCCACAGACACTATTTGAAACCCTCAAGTTCCCTCAGAGTGCAGTACCGAGAGAGTGAAGAGAATCCGATTGGAAATAATCGTTCTTCATCTGGCTCCTTTAAAAAGGCGCCGAATCCACAAAGTTGAGAGAATCAGTGAAGAAAACTTTGCCGAAAGCCTCTTCTGAAGACTGCTGCTGCAAGTTCCCATCCAGTGACCGGTTCTCTCGCCTTCAGACTAGGAATCCAGGGACCGGGTCCTGTGCTGCTGCATCCTGAAGGATGCCACTCCAGGACTCTTTTCTCTTAAGGTACTGTGTTGGCTTGTGTAATACCTTCCCTTAAGTCTTGTTAATGTTTAAGGACATTTATAATATGCACCATCACCACCGGAGTGATCCCCTGGCTCTGGCAGATCTGACAGTTAAGGGGGAGGGATGGTTGTAGGGTATTCTGGGAAAAAGTAGACGGAGTTGTGACGTTCTGTTGACAACTTCAGTTCGGTTAACACTGCTCGCTGGGCATGAGTGTGACTTTTGGATCGATACACTCCCATGTGCTGTTGTGCGTGACTATGTGTGGTTTGTCTTGTTTTAGTGAAGTGCGTGCAGAATCCTGTGAAGAGGTGCGTGAATCCTGTGAGGCTGAGTGGGTGATTCGTGTGGTTGGGAGTTCACCAATACCACTTGTCAAGGAGTAAAGCTGGAACACATAGGGAGTCTTCTGTGAAGCCGCTGAACCCTTTAATTCTAAAGTGAATACTTAATTGTTTAAGAAGATCTCCAATGGAACACTTGACTTTCCTGCAAATTAACCCTTTCCTGACCAGCATACAGCTGGTTCCTAAACCACCAGGGTCCCTCGTCTGCCTCTGATAAACATGCTATAGACTAGGGAAGGACTTTTTAAGATAAGGATTCTGTCTAGAAAAGTATAACAAGTGTAAAAGTACTTGCTAAAGATATAAGTGTGGTAACTATTTCTGTAATAGAATAAGTTAAAGTACTTCAGTTTATACTCATCCTTGAGTTGCATTCTGCCCCTCCAAAACGTAGTACTTTGAATGGAGCTTACCCGCTTCTGAAAAGGGATAAGAGTTGGTATTGTTATTTTCTTAACTGAATGAGTGTAAACGTTTATCAATATGGTTTACCTAACTTGAACAACGGATTGTCATACTTAAAGGGTACTATTGAGCTTTGCTTTCCTTGATCTGTAATATACAGATTTAAAATAGACTAAGTTAAAACGTGTCTGAGCTGCTTGAAGCCCCTCTTAAAAGTATGAGTCTTTACATAATTTGAACATCTGTTACTCTTCCAAACTTATAACACTGGGGAGTGCTTTCCCCGAGTAGCGCACTGCATTCTAGGAGTGTTCATACTTAACACAGAGTAACTTAATGCCCCTCCAGAAAGTATCTGGAGCTCCAAACTGTGTTCTACAAATTAAGATCTGTTAAGGTGTATACTTTTAACTTGGGTGGTTTATTAAGCAAATTGTAACTGAGTATCACTGCACGACCGACAGGGTCTACTACCCTTGAATTACTGATTGTACTCTAAAAGCATAAATAACCTGGTTTTCCTCAACTGCCATTCTGAATGCGTAGTAGGTTTGACTCACCTTGACTGCGTGGTTAATTCTTAATAAGGTTATACTTTGGGTTGAGTTAGTTTTTAGAATTGTGCTAATATGAGATGTTGGAACAGGTTCTCCAGCAACGGTCGGCATGGACTCACATACTCGTGCATATTCCCAGTCGTCAGGCTAGGAATCCACAGTAAAAGAAAAAACTCACTTACAAACTGTATTTCTCCTCTAAACCAATCACTGTCCTCTGGGTCACACTGCCCCCATCCAATGACAGTCCTCTCCCTAAGCCCCTCCTCTGGCAGAACAACTGGTGACAAAAGATATTATAAAAAAAAGCCAACATCAAAGGTTTGATGAGGTGGAATTCCGACGGAACCTTAGGCATCAAATAGGGCTGTGTCCGCAGCACCACCTTTGATTTGTGGAAAGTCAGGTATGGCTGCTTGCAGGATAGGGCCTGTATCTTACTTACCCTCCTGGCAGAGGTGATGGCCACCAGGAAAGCAGATACCCAAGAGAGGAACGTGAGGGGGCCTGATGCATAGGCTCGAAGTGATCCCCCCCACCCAATGAGCCTCGTCAGCATCATGTCGAGTTTCCACGCCGGGGAAGGCGCCTTCTTTGACGAGCCGATGAGACCAAAGTGAAGATCTTCCACCTGACCTGGTGTAGTGAGAGATAGCTGCCAGATAAACCTTGATCAAAGCGTGAGTCAGTCCAGCCTTGGCCAAGGATAGCAAATATGGAAGATTCTTCGGGGCTGTGACCCTCGGCAATACCGAGCAAAACGCTTCTACGTGACCGTAGCACTTCAAAGTGGACAATTACCTGGAGGCAAGTCATATCCTCCAAACTCTAGGGCTGCAGGTGCCAAGCCCTTGGGTTGAGCGATTCTGGGTCGCGATGCAGGATTGCCCATCCATCTCTGGCAATAAGATCCAGGACCACTGGTAGCTTGATTGCAGGCGATGCAGACAGGCCAAGACAGTCCAGATACCAAATCTGCCTTGGTCACGGCACTGCACCGACACAGTCTGTGTGTATTGATGACTCGTAGTAGTAGGGGCAACGGAGGAAACACGTAAATAAACATCCATTCCCATGGGAAGGAGAACATGCCAGGCCTCCGCCCACCCCACGCCCCCTACCCAGGCTCTTCGGTTGGTGGAATGGTTAGGGAAGAATTCTCCAAATGGCTAATTTCCCTTACCTAATGAGTCCTTCAGCAGCTTTGCTGGATTTCTAGGGTTTATTTTTTTCACCTGGTAAGTGTGTGAGCCTTTTTCCCACTCTTACATGCGTTTTGCTGTGTGTTTTTACCATGTGTGATCTTGGGCGCTGAAGCCTCACCTACTCCATGAGCATCATCTTTGTGCGTTACACAGCACCCTTCAGTGCATTGACACAGGGTTGTCTTTCAGACTTCCCAATGACTCCATTTTCTGGGACGGACTACTGTCTCCCAGAAACATGTAAAGTTGCCATTAACTTTATGTAGTCTCTTTAAACCACAGACCCAGTACACCCCATCTTACATGGAGTATTGGAAAGGGATAAATCTTGTCCCTTTTTGTCCCTTTCTTTTGGAGCACTGTTTCGCTCCCTTTTCATCAAGACTTGGCTGGTTGCAGTGGTAACTACCCTGTGTTTTCTACCGCGGTTATCTTATATAACCATGGTATTATTTTAGGCTATCATATTAGCCTCTAATATAAACCTGCTTGACCAAATATATTTTATTTCGGCTCCAGCTGGGTTTTATTCGCCATTTCTTTTTGTAAAAGTCTTTCTCGTGTTTTTCTCTGCGCGCCAAACCGGGGTTGATTCCTTTGTTTGCTGTCCTTTCGCAGGCTTCTGCACAGAAGCCCTCCTTAAGGCGCCTGAAAGTCTGGGTAGGCATGAGGTGAGCAAGGGGTCTTCGGAACCCTTCCATGGGTTCCCTTGGTAGCCCAAGTCGCACTCCTGTTTGATTGGCTGGGCGACTGTCCTTGCCAGGACAGCCACCCTGCTGTGTGATTGACAGCCAGGCTGTGTGAATGGGGGAAGACTGCATAAAAAGCAGGTCTCTGGGACTGGAAAGGCAGAGTCGCTACTGGAACGAAAGAGCCAACGAGGAGCTGACAGAAGATGACCCCTACAACGACTGAACCGCCTGGTGAAGCCCTGCTGCAGGTCCGAATCTTCAGAATCGGATGACAGAAGATCCTCCAGGAATCTTCTCCCCTTGAGCTGGTGGGACCAACCAGTTAGCCCAAACTTCAAGCCAGGACCCCTCCTCTGGTCGAATTCGCTGTACAGAGGTACAGTGGGCCAGATAGCCAGGAAGGTCGGAACCTGCTTGGGTTTTAAGGCGCGCACATTTTATTTGTTGCTTTGCTCTGCTGCTTGTTTTTTCCCTGGGTAGTGCAGGACCCTCCAGTCTTCCTACTTCTCGTCAGTCCGACAGTCGCTTCAGAAACCATGAGCCTGCAGGAACTACCAGGAACGTCCGCCTCAACTACAGCTCCCTCTCAGTTTTAAGGTACTGTGCAAATCCGGTTATTCGTTTCGTTCAGCGGCGGTGAAAGTGTTTGAAATCTTTCTCCAATCCGAGGGCTTGTCCTTCTCTTCGAACTAACTTTTCTGCTGACCAACTCCGTCCGGAACTCATGGCGCAAACTACCCTGAACCTTGTGATCTTGAGCAAAAGATTTTTGACCTATTGACTTTGGCCTTAAGCCTTTTTTACTTGATTCCATCACTGTAGATCATCTTGCTCTATTGCCCCCAGTACTTACCTGTTGGTGTGGTTTAATTTCTGTCTAACTTGGTCTTTCCCTCCCTTTTAAAATTCTGGAGTGCCATTTTGCTCCCACTTCATTTTCGGAGCTTAACTTGTCTAGAATTTATGGGAATTGCTGTGGAGAATTAAGAGTTTGATTTTTGAAACTGCTTTACTTAGTGAAATGTTATAACTGAAAAGTAAATGTATATTCTTTTACTGGGAAACCTTAAGTGTTTGCCTGAATCCTAGTAATTGCTGTCCTTTGTGTAACTATTTGATACTGCCCACTTACTCTTTCAGATAAGTCTGGCTGCTCAGCCATCGCTACCACTTTAACTGTGTAGTACAGGCTTGTACCAAAGGTGAATTTGTACGGTCACTTGTCTTAATTGTGTGTGGTGTTCCCAAATGGTACTGCATATAATTCTTCCTAAAAGGAATCTGCTAGGAAACCTCTGGCATTTGGAGTGCGCAGCTGTCACATGATCTGGGGCCTGCCCCACTTGGTCAAGATGTGGTCTACCTGTTCCTGCCGAAGTTCCCACTTGTTGCAGGGGTACAATTCCCTGCAGAGGGAATCTGCAGTGGTGTTCTTGATGACTGGTAGGTAGAGAGGGACGAGGAACATTTCTTGTCCGACGGGCGCCATAAATCCTGCTCTTTCCTGGAGAGCCCCAGAGATAGAGTGCCCCCTTATTTCCGGATGTAAAACATTGTGGTGGTGTTTGTGAAGATCCTCATCACCTTGCCCTTCAGAAATGGAAGGAATGACTTGAGGGCCCAGAACATTGCCTGAAGTTTCAGGATGTTGATATAGAGATCCTTCTCCCCCGACCACCACTGGCCTCTAGCTTGAAGACGTCAGGTGTGGGGTCTCCAGCCTTCCAGGGAAGCGTCTGTGGTGACAGTCTCCTGTAATGGAGGGTTCTGAAACCCTGTGCCCGGGGCGATGTTGGAACAGACGCCCCACCACCTTATCGCCCAACGGAACTCATCCAAATTGATCTAGTCATCGAAGCTTCCTGACATTTGCACCAGCGGCCGACCAGGAACACCTGAAGAGGTTGCATCTGGAACCTGAAGAGCCGGATGAGGTAGATGCAGGATGACCTCATGCTAAGCAACAACTTGATGGTTCGCACCGTGGCCCTCTTCATCAACAACAGTTGCTGCATCTTCCCCTCAATGGCTGCTACCTTCTCCTCCAAGGGTGATGCTAGGCAGGACAATGTATTGAATCTGGCCCCCAGGAACTGTGCACACTATATTGATTCTGGCCCCCAGGAACAGCACGTTCTGAAATGGTGTCAAGTGGGACTTTAGATAATTGGTGGAGAATCCCAGATCTGTCAATAGCTGGACGGCTGCCGCCGTGTATCCGACAGCCAACTCTCACAAGTGGATCAGCCAGTCAAGGTAAGGGTATACATGAATCCCCTGTAGACTCAGATGGGTCGCCACTGGTGCCAGGCACTTCGTGAACACTCTGGGGGCCAAATGCAAGCCGAAGGGTAGGGTCTTCAAATGGTAGTGCTGGCCCTGCGCTACAAAGCGTAGAAAGCTCTGGTGTTTCATGTGAATAAGGACGTGAAGTAGGCGTCCTCCAGGTCCAGCAATGTCAAGAAATCCCCTCTTTCCAGTTGGACGAGCACATCCTGCAACGTGACCATCCCGAATTTCTGAGACTTGAGGTACTTGTTCAAACGCAGCAGGTCTAGAAATATATGGAATAGACTTCTGAGCCCCAGGGATGTTGGGGAACCAGCTCTATCGCCACTTTTGGTAGGATGGCCCGTGCCTCTTCCAAGAGCTGAGGGATGGGCCACTGGAGGGATCCGCAGACACCTGTGCTGAAATTTGAGGGTATGTCGATGGGCAAGAGCATCTAGCACCCATCTGTCAGTGGTGATCTATTCCAACTCGCTGACAAACCTTGTCTGCCGGCCTCAACGGGGTGCACAGGTGGGGGCCAGACATCTTGGCTGGTGTTTACGCTTGCTTCAGTGATGGAGACAGCACCGCTGTACTTCTCCACCGTAGGCTTGGGAGCGGCCTTTGTGGGCTTCCTTGGTTGTGGACCTGGAAGGCTTACGGTACGAGGAGGAGAAAACTTTCGAAGACCTGCACGACTTTCCTCTGGAGGACCAAAAATAAGAGCGGTGCTGTTGGAGGATGCTCAGGCAACGGGCTGTGTCTGTATCCGCCTTGATGGCCTGTAGGGACTCGTCAACGACCTTCCTGAAAAGGTTATCTCTGCCGAAAGGCATGTCCAGTACCTTAGTTTGGACCTCCTGCTGTAAATTCGTGGCCTTCATTACAGCCTTGGCGACGAATGCAGACACTATCATCTGCCAGAACCACATGTCTGCAACATCCAGCGCCACTGTGATCGCCTCTATCCTCATGTCATCCGGGAGAAACTCCAAAACGGGACACTGCTTGTACCACAGCTCCCGGTCGTACCTGGCTAGTATTGCCAGTGAGTTGGCCGTTTTGATGGGACGCCGCAGTGTAAATCACCTTCCTCCCCACGACGTCCATCTTCTTACCATAGCTGTCAGAAGGGACTGAAGACAACGAGGACTGGGTTGATAGTTTCCTCGCAGCCGCCGAAACAAAAGAATCCGGCGAAGTTTGCAATGTCAGGTACTGGGGTGCGGGTTCCAGCACCCGGTACTTCTCCAGTCTAACCCGCTCGGCTGAAGACGTGCAAGGGTAGTTTTCAAGAGGGACAGAGCCTGCTCCCACACATCGTCCAGGAGGAGCACCGCCACAAGTGTCTTCATCTTGGCCTTGCGCCTCTAGTCCAGGAAACCTTCCTTCCTGGTTTCTTTGGACACAAGCTGGAGCAACTCTGAGGCTGTGGCGATCAAGGAATGGAATAACGCCACCTCGTCCGGTGTTGACGCCCTAGGCTGCGGGGACCCCACTGACGGCTCGGATGATGTATCCGTCCCCATACCCATGTCTGGGTAGGCTGTGAGAGAGGGGGGCCTGACAAGGGATGTGCAGGCTGAAATGGGGGTGTCAGGTGGCGCTTCCTCTTCTTCATTGACTGTTGGTCAGGTGCGCGGGGGACAGTTGGAACTGGCCCCTGAGGCATCCTCTTCTGGATCTCGGACACTAAGGTGTGGAGGGATTATAGGATGTCTAGAGACATACCTCTGCTTAAATGGCCTGATCGGAACACTAGGCACCGCACGTGGCCGCCGCCGTCCTCGTGGACTGTTTGTAGGGAATCCAGGTCCTCGTCATCTGAGAACGAAATGTCCATGGTATGGGACTGATATGGGCCTCCTTGCCGCCACGCCCCCCCCCCCCTTTCCCACCCTGAGGGGCTGGAAACTGGTTCCGAGACAATGTCCCCTTCTCCGGCATGCTGTCAAAGTCACCACCGCGGCCTTGGGCCTCGGAGAGAGGGATACCCTCAGCGCTCCGGGGGCTCCCTTCTCAGAGTCAGCCCCTTTAGCGTTCGAGAGAGCAGCCACCACTAGCTCCATAGTCAACAAAGAATTCTTCTGTGCTGCCTGGGCCTTCTTGGGCAGCTCGGCCGCCTTCTCCACCGTCCGTGGCTTCGCTGGTTTCTCCCGCAGTTAAGCCGGGTCAGACTTTCTCTTTGAGGAGCTTGATTGCCGGCTAGCAATGGAGACAGACAGTGATGTTGATTGTCCCAGTCTGCTGTGGGACATGCTTCGTCTGCGACCCTGGTGGATGCAGACTTGCAGTGCCTGGCCTTATCTTGGGCCCCCAGAGAGGAGGCGCCCTCACAGGACTTATAAACCTGCTCATCGGACCAACCGGCCTTGGGTGAGGCATGGCCCTGCTCAGAACACGGGGCAGAGGCCTTGGCATTTAGCCACGCCGCCAGTCTACTGTGCCTGTCCTTTGTCATCTTCTTGGAGAAGCCGCAGCATATCTCGCGATCTTCCTTGTGGTTCGGATGCAGACAGAGGCATTACAGGTGCTGGTCCCACACACACACACATTTGGTAGCCCGCATTTGGTACTGGACTTGAAGAGGGACCTTCCTTCTCCATCACGGTCGAAGGGCGCAAAGTAGGCCCGATGACCTTCTGGAATTGTCCATGATCTTCATCCCTTGAAGGGCGTTGAACTTCACCGAAAACGGATCCCAGCTGTCGGCAGATGGAGAGAAGAGCACACAGGCTCTTCCCGAACAAAAATAGAAAATGTGTCCGTGTAAAAAAAGAAAAAATGTAGAAGTAGCTCGCAGAGCAACCTCGAGGATTCCCAACACTGAAGCGTGCAGTAAAAATCTGAAGATGGCTGCCAGAGGAGGGGCTTGAGGAGATCACTGTCATTGGATGGTGGCAGAATGACCCCGATGATAGTGATTTGTTTAAAGGAGAAAGAATTTGTACTTTAATTGTAACAGTTTTTCTTTTAACTGAGGATGCCGAGACTGACGGGGAATATTCATGAGCATGTGAATCAATGCCAGACCCCATACTGGAGAAGAACAAGTTACTTACCCCTGGTAACATTATTGCATCTGGATGTTCCTCCAACGTATTCCTCATCTTTGACATTTGTGGTCCAGCTTCAGCAGAAAACTTTTTTCGGCAAAGAGTGCTGTGCATCGAATCCATGTCCCTCGAAGGCCTATATAGCACATGCAAAGCCCGTTGGCCTCAGTTCTGTTATCCCCCCCGTTTAACAGCAGAGATACCTGCAAAACACAGGAGTGACCATACTCAGCCTTGATGAACGGTAGCTGTAATAGCACATGAAATTTTACTGAGGGGTATGATGGAATATCCAGTCGAAAGAACGTTACCTGGGGTAATTAACTTGTGCTGCGAATGGATCGTCTCCTCCCACATATTGCTCATCTTTGACAGACTCCCACAGCAGTATTTGTTTTAGAGAAGGGAGTAGAATTACAATCAATATATTTTCATGGACGGAGTGCCAAAAGTACCATCCTGACCCAGGGAAGATTCTAGGCAATAATGCTTAGTGAATGTGTGCATGGAAGACCACGTTGCTGCTTCGCAAATGTTTTCAATTGTACACCCCTTTGAAGAGCTATAGAGGTAGCCATGCCTCTGGTGCAATGGGCCCTTAAACCCTCAGGAAGGTAGAAACTCTTTTGGGGGAAGCGTTTGACAACAAAGTCGACTAAGGCAACCTACCGGTGGCTCCTCTACTTAAAGCACGAGGAAGAGTGGTGTGAACCACTCCTCGACCTGGACCGCTTGGCATTCTTCCTCCGAGGATAGTCACCTCTCGACTAGTCAGTCGAAGGTTGGATTCACGGATCAGAGATTTTCATTGGGCTTTGCCTACCGTCAGCTGCCCCTTCCGTTCACGCAAGGCTTTTCCAGTCATGGACTGGCACTTCGAGCAGTCGGAGGTGTCATGGTCCGCTGCGAGGCACAACAATCAGATACAGTGCGGGTCAGTGAGGGACATTTTCGATCCGCAATTCCGACACTTTTTTTAAAACCTATCTTCGGAGTCGGTGTCAATGATGAAGACATTTTAGAAGATTTTTCACAAAGATGTCACAAGATGTGGGGCGCGCCGAATTGCATCGAATGTAAACGGAGCGGAGGCCAACGGCCGAAGTGTGTGCTATATATGCCATCGATATCATCCACGACAGAGGCCTTCGAGGGACATCAACTCGACGCCATTGACGCACAGCGTCTCTGCCGAAAAAAATATTGTAAAGCAGCTGAAGCTGGACAACTGTCAAAGATGAGTAATACGTGGGAGGACACAAACCATTCAAAAAAGTATTTATTTACCCAAAATGTATCTTGGCCTACTTGTATTTAAATAAACCTTTTATTTTTCAAATACATAGTTTGTTTCTCCATGGACCATATGTATGCTAAAATGTCTTTGTACCAAGCTACAGCACTCTATCCACATTAAGATAATCCTGGCTGCTACATCTACGCTACAAAATGTTCTCAGTTGGTACAGCCTTATACAAAGATTGGATTTTATACTGCCTCCGATATTGTCTTATGAAGCCCTTAGTTGGACTTTAGAAAAACTATCCTAACAGTCCTTTATCACAACTGCTGCTGTGACATTCCATTCAGAGCCCTTCCTTTCATCACCAGACCAAGGAATTAGGAGGCTGGGTACGTCGCAGCGGTACCGGAAAGAATCCAGCTGCGTTTTCATCAACCATCCTAAGGTACGGTAGGGCTCAAGGTAGAACTTACCACAAGCTGAATAGTCACTCCAGTGTGACTGACCTGTGTCAGGCGTTTAGGTGTCCGCGCATACATCTGGCTCAGGCACAGTGTGTGCTCCTTAAGGGATTCCTTTGCAGGGTCCTTATACATTGTGTTATCCTACTAAAGTATTTTATTTAAGGAACGTTGCCTTTTCTGCTGCTGCATAAGACTGGCTCCCATCCTACACTGACTTTGATGTCTATCCCTATAGTGACGTGTAGTGTACCCAAAATCCCTCACGCGTCGAGGTCCCTCTGTATTTTTTCTGCCATGAGGGAGCCTTATGACTAACGTGAGTGAGTACAGAAAAGAGAGACAGTAATAGTATGTCTATGTTCCTTCCATCCGATCGGGGAGGAAGGGTGGGCGCATGTGAATCAAAGCAGATACAACCATCAGAAAAGCTTTTACGGTAAGTAATGCATGTCTTCTGATGTTTGTTAATCTGATTAGAATCATATGCTGTGCATAGACTAGCGAGCAGTACCCGGAGTACACTGAATAAATACCCTCCTTTACCTGTGACAGAGGCACGACCTCTATGGCTCCTTTTTGCAGCAGCGATTCCACTTCCTGAAGGATGAGTAGGAGTTCTGGTGTGATACGTCTTCCCTAAGGGGAGGACCAGTTGCTGGCTGAGGTGTATTGCTGCGGAGTTTGTCGTTGGCCACAAAAAAAAGCACCTATTGCCATATCCGCACCTATTAGGGGGTCTCGTGATTTGGTCCAGGGTCTTTAATGTTTCATGCTCCTTCTTAGCCGTTTCCAGTGCGTCATCAACCGCCTTACTAAACAAGTTGGAATCCTCAAGGGGTTTGTTAATGAGGGACCCCTGTGTTTCTGGCTTGAAACCTGAGTTTGAGCCATGCATGTCTTTTAAGGAGTACGCCCTGGACTAAGGAACAGCCAGCCGTTTCCACAGCATCTAAAGTATTCTTGATGATGCTTTGGTTCACTTGAGTGCCTTATGTGACGGTGGCTTATAAGCGGGTACGAAAGGGCTCAGGGACTTCTTGTAGACCTTCGGGCAACATGTTGGCAATACGTGTGGCGAATGCTGCAGAGGATGTAATCCTTTTCCCTAGAGCATAGAGCTTTTTCCCCTCTTTATCGGGAGGTGCTTCACTGGTGGACAGCGGAACCCCCGCCCTCTTTCTCGTGGTGGTCACCACCAGAGAATCTGGTATGGAATGACCCCTAATATATAAGGGATCTGAGGGTGAGGGGCTAAAAAGCTTCTCGATCCGTGGGTTCGCACATCTAAGGCTGGTGTAGATAAAGAGGGAACGAGGCGTCTCTTGATGGAGGTGAGGTGGTATGGCTTGGCTAGTAGGTTTTTACGTTCACCTGGTATCCACAGGGACACCACCCAGTAGGGTTATTCGCTGGTATGCTTCTCAGCTTTGCCCTGATGTGGTCTGGGGGGAAGGTTCTGCCTGAAAATACAGGAGGACTGTGTTCAAGACTGACAGACTGGGGTAAGTATCCTCCCTCCATCCCCGTATGATTTGAGTGCCTCTGGTGCCCTCTCCTCACCTTGTGGTAGAATTTGGCGTGCTCGAAGTCCTGCCTTCTTTGCAGGGGCACGTTGTCTTTCATGGGAGAGTGCGGTCCAGTTACTTCACTGACGCCGGCCAGTTTGATATTGTTCAGGTAGGTCTTATTGCTGTTCTTTAGTTTTGTTGCTATCCTGCATGCCTTTCTTCGTTTAAGTTGTCTTTTTTTCTCCCTTAGGTATGCGGAGCTTCAGCGAGGCGAACTGGCTTGAGTAAATCAAATGATGGTGCATTAAGAGCGCTAGGATGCAGTAAGTAAGCGCTATGCGCAGCGCTGCAAAGTCTTGCCTTTGTTAACCTGCGTTTTCCTTCCTTGTAGGTCGCAGTGTTCTTCTGGAATGTCCGGAGTGGTGCCAGCCGAGAGGCGACCAGCCAGGTAAGCCTTTTGAGCAGTTCATAATTTGTAAATGTCTCTACTGCTTTTTTAATGTTGCCTCTATCTTCCTCTTTCAGGTCGTTCTGTCCGGGAGGCGTGCAGATTCGAGGAAGCTGTTCTCAGTAGATGCGAGTGTTTAAAGATGAATGATGTTCCTTTTGTCTCCTTGCAGGCTCTGCTTCTCCGAGGTTCGAAGGAATAGCTGGACACGGTGAGCGTCACATTGCAAGCTGCAAAGTAACGCAAAGCATGTTGTCTTGCTCGGGTGTGGTTTACATAGCCCCAACAAAACAGTCCAGGTAAAGTAGTCTCTAGGCTACCACACCCAAAACACTAGACCGCATAGCTTGGTTCTCAAGAACCAAGCTATGTGGATGCCTCCATGTTGTCTGACAATACAATAAAGTAGTTCCCAAGCACATTGTTTTTCATGGTGTATGAGCCTGGCGCCATAGGTGCCAGGACTGGCCCCATGAGGGCTTTTGAAGAGGATGTCAGGCTCTAGAGACCCGAGTCCTGACTCCACCTGGCCAATGGGTTTGCCAGAGGGGGTTTTGGCCGAGGGTCGTGACATAGGTGGCTTTTCTTGAATTATTCTTTTAACAAAATCGACTTCTGGGGTAGCGTCCCAGTATCAATTTGAAAGTGTGCTGCCGCCTTGCGTAGCATGGTATTAAATGTGGGTTGATCGTCCACAGGTGAAGGATCTCTGACAGGTGTAGTCTGTGGAGAGGCCAGATCCAAAGCATCAGGGTCCGTTGACGCCCCTGGGGACTGCCAAGGTTGTGGCTCTCACATGTCGAGGTCTTCTTCAAAGTCCCCTACAGGGTTTTGTAAATACTCAGTATTTATGAATTCATCCTCTTCCTGAAAGTGGGGATCCTCTTCAGTGAGGTCATATGTGTCTAGTTCTTCCTCATGTGGGTCGAAAAGTCTTGGGACTTTGGCTATAGGGTCTTGAGGGAATATCTCCCTTGGCCTTTTAGGTGTAGTGTGTTCAGAAGGACACAAACCTATCGTGCCTGTTCATACAGGATTCAAATCTCTCCCTAGTCCAGTGGGATGACCCAGAACGGTCTAGTGGCGGAAAGGCTTGCTCCTCCGCCTCTAGGAGTCGAGATCTCTCCCATAAAGTGGTGGATACCCCCGTCGCCCACTGAGAAACCTTCACGTGGGCCAGACGGTGGGGAAGTACCTCTGGGTCTCTCCTTCGACGTAGGGGAAGGTCCAGGCGTTCCGGGGCACCTTTGCTAGGTTTCGGTGTCTCCCTGACCTTCAGAGCGGGCTTCAGTGACTCCTTCACCAGCTGTTTCTGAGAGTCCTGGGAGACTATCCTTGCTATGCTTTCCACGACCATCCTCTCCGTCGGGGGCTGGTCGTGAGCAGTTTTCGGCGGAGCCGGAACCTTGCCGTCGACAGACGCCTTCTCGACGGATGATCTTTTAGTGGTAGCGCCCCTAGTACTAGACGGCCCAGTCGCTAGGTGCGCATGTGCTGCGGGGAGGGCTGCCGATCCTTACGGTCGGTGGAGGCAGCCGGCTGTGTAGGCGTCTCAGTTGGCTAGACGAATGGTCGCAAGTTGTGTGCTTAGTGACTGGTTTGTGTCCGTCAGCGTTGCCGGAGAGAACATCCCCAAAAGTAGGGCCAGAGCTGTGCTTGTCGGGCCCGGGGACAGACGCCACGGAGCGAGAGCGCTCCTATCAGGGGTCAGCAACCTCTGTTACGGAGGTGGAGTTATCACTATCTCCCTCGTCACACTCGGCGGCGGGTGAGGAATCAGCCTTTGACATCCCGTAGGCTGCCCACCTTTTGACCCTGCATTCCTTCAGAGTTATTGGTCGAAGGAGCTTACAGGCCGCGCAACCGGCCTCGTTGTGTTCGAGGGGTAAGCAGCGGTTGCACCGCTTGTGCTGGTCCTTCCACGGAAATTTGTCTTTACAAACTGGGCAAAATCTAAAATGAGTCCTCTCGATAGCTGAGGACGTAATAAGTGATAACGACCCGGAAGGAAAGAGGGTAGAAAAGGAAAGGCATTCTAGAAGAAACAAATGTCCACCCCGACCCCCACTCTCCCTACTGTGCACGTATGTGGTTGGCAGCACCGATAGAATCACCGTCTGTCGATAACCACTGCCATCGAAGATCTGGTATCGGCAGGGATGTGGAATGGCTGTCGAAAGAGGGCTGGAGGTGATATGGCTTAACAATAATTAACAAAATCGATCAAGGGTCAAGTCAATGGCAATGTCTCTTACGAGCTACGCTTAAAGTGACCAGTATTCTGGGCGGAAAAAAACTGTTTGAGGGACCTCGACGCGTGAGGGATTTTGGGTACACTACACGTCACTATAGGGATAGTGTTACAGACACGCCTATGTCGACGTCCCCTTCTCGACTTTCGAAAAACAAGATGCAATACTCTGCAGTGACTAAGCAGATTAACAATCACCACAATAAAGCAATTCATTTTTATGATTGATTCGGGTGCAGCGAAATCATACATCATTGAGGTGGGATTCCCATTATCGCGAAAAACCCTCGACAGGCAGGGCTTCTCTGGGGCCATTTTTTCAGTTCCGTACACTAAAGAGCTGGATGTAAAGGTGGGAGGGAAGATGGTGCATGCTCCATTTTGTATTCTGAGACTTTTCCTGCCAAACTGCTGGGCAGGGACCTGCTCAGTAAGTTGAACATGACAATCTCATTCACTGATCAAGGCATCGTTTGAGCCACGGCAGGAATGCGCACAATAAGAGCAACGGTAATATGCAATGGCAGGGGAGGTGGTGGTGGTGGTACAAGGGATACCCATAGACCCAGACATGGTTATTTATCGAACAGTGCTTGTGGAGGCGGTGCCACAACTTGCCAAGGGCTGTTGGAGGGTGCTGACAGATTACACTGTTCGCCCTGTTGTGTTCCCGGAATTGGTGTCGGGCAGAATCCGGTGTCTCAACCTGCAAGAATTGCTGGTATCATCAACCAGTGGTTGTATTAGGGACAGACGGGCTTGGGTGCCAGTGGAGTACAGTGCTTTGCATCGACCCCACTGTCCCTCTTAAAAAGGTGACAGATACAGAAATATTTGAAAACAATGAGCCATGGAGAAATAATTTTGCAGGTGTGCATTCCCTGTGAGCATCGTGCAGTGCTAAATCGTGCAGTGCCACCAATGGCCTTTGTGGCTTGGCCCCCCCGTTATTGAAGCAGACTTCAATATGTACCTGAGCAGTTGTGGACCACCAACCTGCATGATGTTCAGCCCTTGAAGGAGGTAACCCCAATACAGAACACTAACACTAAGAGAAACAGAGGAGTGAATTGGAGCCAAGATACAGGGCCTGCTCAATCAAGGGAAAATAGTGCCAGCTACTTCACTGTGTAACACGGCAATCGATCCTGCCAAAAGGGCAACCGGGGGCAATTTGAGAATGAGCCAGGATTTACGCCCCCTGAACGACATGGTACAGAAAGAATTTCCAGTGGTTGCTAAATCCTGCTACTACTCTATGTTGAAAACCCAAGGGGGTGACCCACTTTACAGTGGTGGATTTGAAAAATGATGCCTTCTCAAAACTTTTGCATCCCAACTCACAATATCTTACAGCATTTACCCATGGTGGAAAGTGCAAACACACACACCTGTTTGCCTCAGGGATATTGCAAGAGCCCAAGCATTTACAACAGAATATTGCACGCTGACCTAGGCAACATTCAAGTGCCCAGCATGATCCTCCAGTATGTGGATGTTTTGCTTGTATGTAGTGCCAGTGAGAAGAACTGCTGAAGAGACTCCATCACACACCTACAACTCCTGGCACGCAAGGGTTACAAGGTTGACAAGGCCAAACTCCAGTATTGCCAGCAGGAAGTGCTGTATTTAGGTCAATATCAGCAAACAGTAAAAGAATCATACCAGGCACAGCGGTGTCTGTGCGTGCCAACCCCAGGCCCATAAAAGTAAACGACATGCAGAAATTTTTAGGGTTATACAACCACTGCAGAGCATGGATTCTAGACTATGCCATGTACACCAGGCCGCTCCTTCTGGCCCCCAAGGAAGCACAAAAAGGTCACCATAAAGTAAAATGGACAGTAGACATGGTAGAAAATGACGATTTAGAAGAAGTGATATCTGAAGCCCCATCGCTCACCACCCCAGACTATACACAGGAATGTGACATTCTCACATTTTAATGGCCAATTTATGACTGGAGCACTGACTCAAACAAGTAAAATACCCACAAGCCATTGGCCTACTACAGTGGCACACTAGTCTCAGTAATACAGGGACAGTTCGCAGGCAAGCAAGCACTTGCTGCAGCTGCGTTCGCAGTTGAGAAAGGTTCCACAATCGTGATGGGGTGTTTTGTCACTTGGTATGTAGAACACTCAGTGTTTGCCATTTTGGAGAGATCAAAATCTACCCTGACACCACAAAGCTTCAACGTACGAAATTATCCTCTCAAGCCCAAACATCCATATTGTGCGATGAAAAACAGTGAACCATGCCACCTTTTTGACTGAAATATGTACTAAAGAGGACTTAGCATTACATATTAAGTGGAGGAGAATGGCAATCCCAAGCCAAGAGATAGCTCATTGTTGAAAGGTCAGCAACCATTGATCAGGAGACAGGCCGGAGCCATTCGGGTGCCGCAGTAGTGCGCCTAGAGGGAAGTGAATACGAAACACTGATTATGAAAAGACTGCGGATACATAACTCTGCCCAAGCAGCAGAGCTCATAGCGCTCATTGAAGGGTGCCACATGACCCTTTATTAGGATTCAGCATACGTCACTTCAACAGTGCATGCTGGTCTGTCTCGGTGGAAAATGAGATTTCCGGAGAGCGGACGGATCCCTGGCGTTAGAAATACTGATTTCTGCATTGTCCTAACACTCTGTAGCAGCAGACAAGTGGATTGCCCATGCCAATAACACAACATTCCACTAGGAAACACTGATGCTAACGTGGCGGCCAAAATGGCAGCCTATCTCCCACTATCCAGAGTTGCTGAGTATGTTGTAACCACACCAACTAATCAACAGAACACCCGATATACAGCAGTGCATATTGCACAGCTTATTGAACTGCAGGGCAGAGTGGCACCAGAAGAGAAGGGGTGAAGGAGTTGCCGACAATCCCCGATTTATCTGTTGTGGAGGCAGGTGTGCACTGGCAAGGCAGTAATGCTGTATTAACGGTTGATAGCAGCTTTCAATCAGCTCCACCACCCATCCCACAGTTCAAAACACATTGCAGCTGACGTACAAGATGATTGGTTTGTGCCCAATCTTCAGAAGCACCTCACCATCAGCATGATGCTCTGACCTTCACAGGGCAATTCCGCGAGCTACACAGACTATGCGGACATGGGGGAAAGATGCATTGGGTCCAGATACTTAATTGTTGTGATCTGCCATTTTTCAAAGTGGCTGGAAGCAGGACCTTGTGCACATCAGATGACAAATGTGCAGCCAATTATTGGTTCATGAAGTTTTCCGCCAGTGGGATGTGTGTGATGTGTTAAGATCTGATAACTGCACATTTTTTCTATGAGCGCTTTAGGAGATCACAGTACTACTTGGCATTAAGCACCGGATGGATCACCACCAGGCAAACTGCGTTGTGGAGAGGATCAACAGCCTTCTCAAGAGCAAATTCCCTTGGACCTCTTCAGTCTACGCACACAACCCAGCAAAGACCATCATTTATCAAACCATGAGGTGGTTAGTGGTTGGCACATAAACACACCCATATAGAGTCAGGGGGGCATCAGATGAACTTAAGGCAGCAGCGGTTTTAGGTAAATAATTCAAAGAGTATTTGACAACACTAATACAAGCAAATAAATCTATCTCCCAAAAGATTCTACCACCCAGATAAGAGGACACCCCAACCACTGAAAACACGTCAGCAACAGAGTCCACGCACACCCAAATGTTGCTGCCGGGAGAATTTATTTACATAAGTAGTTTTGAGAAGAAATGGAATAACCCTAGATTTCATGGTCCCCACAAAGTGGTGTTTTCGGGAGGATAGCTCAGGCGCTCTCCTTCGAAGCAAGACGACGTGGAGCAACACAGGTTTGATCCCTGGGTCTGCACTTAGAAACCTCTGTGTATTAAGCGTGTTATAAATAACCAATTACAAAAACAAACCTTGCTGTAAGTGAAGGGGCTTTGTTATTGATCCACCTCTCTGAAGTCCGCAGGGCACCCTCAAACAGTACACAATTGTCTTAAGGGACCTGAGCATGTACCCCATCACTACACATATGGCTAAACTAGAGCATTTCCTCTCAGCCCCCATTGCATCTGTGCTAGCATACAAATGTTTGTTTAAACATTTTAAGAACGTCTTTTTACACTCGACTGTTTCGCTTCCTCTTCCTTTCTCTTTTCTTGTCCTCTTACTTTCTCCCTTTTCTCTCCCTCTTTCTCCATATTCATCTACTTCTCCCTTCTCTCCTATTGTTTCCTTCTTTTGTAGGCATTTTTTTAGCCTTTTAGAAGAGAAGATGGAACCAGCAACATAGGATACTTCCTATATATGTTTGAAAAATGAGTACCTATCAAAATGTTCCTAGGTGCGCATATCATACATGTCTGCAGCATTGTTCATTTTAAATGTTCCTTTTAGGGATTTATTGGGGAGATCATATAAAAGGAGGGGGGGTGGTGGGGTACATGACATGCATTACTTACCGTAATAGCATTTCTGATGATTGTATCTGCTTAGATTCACATGCTGTGCATATAGTCCAACATTTAGTTGTAATCACGGAGTATAGCATCTTTCTTTCGAGGATTGAAAGGGGACGTTGACACGGGCGTGACTAACACTATCCCCAAAGTGACGTGTAGTGTACCCAAAATCCCTCACGCGACAAAGTCCATCCGATTGTGTTTTTTCTGCCACGAGGGAGCCTTCTAGTCAGCATGAGTGGGTACACAAGAGAGAAGGTGTAAGAGGTCTATGTGCATTCTACTCTATGAGGGGAGGCAGGGTGGGTGCATGTTAATTTAAGCAGATCCCATCATCAGAAATGCTATTACGGTAAGTAATGCATGACTTCTGATGCTTATAATCTGCTTAGAATCACATGCTGTGCATAGACTAGCGAGCAATATCCAGAGACGATGGTGGCATATGTGGAGGAACAGTAGCAAAGAGATGTCTTAGCACCGCTTGTCCTACCTGAGTCTCAGACCTAGAGTGTGTATCTAGGCAGTAGTGTTGTGTAAAGGTGTGTACAGAACTCCAGGTTGCTGCTTTGCAAATGGACTCAAGGGGAACATTTGCAATGAGTGCTATAGAAGCCCCTGTGCCCAGAGGAGAGTGCTCTACGCTTGAAGGGCAGATCTCTCTTGGCAAGTGCGTAGCATAGTGTGATGCAGTTTACAATCCAATTTGAAATCGCAGATTTAGAGACAGGGTCCCATTCTCTACTAGCTGTCACAGAAACAAAAAATTGGTTCGTTTTCTTTAGAGGTCTTTCTTTGCAGGTAAAAAATCACTGCTCTCCTCACATCAAGTGTGTGCAGGATTCCTTCTGCCACGTTTGTGGGGCTCTGCAAAAAAATGGGTAGTACCATTGATTGATTCACATGGAACTTTGAAATAAATGTAGGAGCTAAACGTGGGTGAGTGCGCAGGACCACCTTATCTTTGTGAATCGTAACAAATGGGTCTTGAACTGCGAGGGCTTGCAGTTCACCAACTCCTTATGGTATCGGGTAATAAAATCGTGGCAAAAATGTCGCTGGTAAAAATATTGTGGCAAAAATGCCATTGTTTGACCCAGTAAAGGTGTACTCCATTATACCATTTAAGGGGAGCAGGGGTTGCGGGGGAGTCCCCCGCTCACCTTAAATGGTATAATGGGTCCAGGGGTTGCGGGGGTAGTTGCTTTATGTAGTCGCAACTCGCACTCTATGGGTAGTGGGAAGTCTCTGCTGAGCACGTCCACCCTGGAACGTGTTCTGACATGGGGTACATCTTGTGTTTGAAAGCCCATTTCCATATGTTCTGGGACATTTTGGACAGCCCTAGAGAGTGACCGACCCCTTGTTTTTTCAGGTAATACAAGGCCGTGATACTGTCCGTGAGGGCTAGGACTGTCTTCACCTAGAGGTCTGTTTGGAATGCCTTCAGGGCCTTAAATACTGCTAGCAATTCCAACAGGTTAATGTGGCTGTTTGCTACCGCTGGAGACCACACACTGTGCATCGTCTGGTGAAGGAGTTGAGACCACCACCCCGTCAGATGTGTCTGTGGTGAGAGTGGCTTCTACTCCGGGGGTGGTGAAGGTTTTCCCCTACAAGAGGGTTTCCCTTAACCACTGTGATGCTGGAAATGCATCGGAGGGAAAGGGCCTCGGTATCCTTGTCCTTTACTGTTTATCGTGTGCTCTGTTGTCTTTTCCGCGCAGGAGTTCATGTGCGACTCCTGGTGGTGCAGCTCTCTTTTGGTTTGGTGTACAGATCCATGGGATACCCTTATGGCACCCATGGGTGGGGGTACAACCCTGTGCCCCTAGTGTATGTTTTTAGGCACCTGTGTGTGGCCCACAGAGCAGGGTACGGGCTGGTGGCAGCTCCGTGCTGCATTGACAGGTGCCCTGAGCATCCTCCATTTTGGGATGCCAAGGCCCTGTCATTGGAAATCAGTAGATTCCTGATGGAAACAAGATGGCCCCATGGCCTCTTGCCTTCCATTGACTGTTACTTTGGTTTTCCCAAAGTCCCGGGAAGCCCTGACTCTCTCCCTTCCCCCTGACTGGCTGTTGGGTGGAAGTTCCATACATGGTAGTGTGGGGAAGTGCCGACCAGACTGGCTGGAGCCTTCCCAACAACCGTTTGTTGTGGGTACGCCTGTGGGTGGGACCTGGTGAATGGAGTGTGTGACGAATACGCATTCTGTGTTGTGGATGTCTAGTATCTGGTGTTTGACACAATGACTGAGACAGCCCTGCCCGAAACTGTTATCAATGCAATGTGTAGTGTTGAATGGTACTTGTCCAAATCCACATTCTGTGTTGTGAGTGTCTGGAAGGAGAACAATGGCCTGAATGCACCGTGCACCCGACTGGCTGACTGCCTGAAAGCCCCTCTGAATGATTGGTTGCCCGAGTGTGACCCAGAAGAATGAATAGGAGATCAACAGTATGTCTGGGGGCCTCTCACTGCTAGAATTCGTTCAGAAGCTGGAGGTGAAACTGACATTGAAACTGAAGCTTAACCTTGAAGTCCTGCTGGAAGAGAAGTATTGCTGCTGCTGCTCTACTTCGTCGATCTGAAAGCTGCTGTCTCTTCAAGAACTGATACAAAGAGGAACTAGTTGGGCGCTCTCTTCCAGAGCTACGAGGGACCATCGTGCACTGCTAACTTTCCCCGAAGCTCCCTGGAAGTCAGACCCTCGACAGGCTGCGGACCGGAGACGGGGACCGACGAGGAGGACGCAGAGAAACACCGGACATTCCGTCCACCATCGACCAGGGTTTGCAGGTTTGCTATAACCGCTGGAAGCCCGTCGAAGTTAGTCGCCCAGAAGCAGGGACTGCTTGACGCCATGCCGTCGATGACCGGAGCTGCAACGCTCCATTCATTAAGACGAAGATCCAGCCTGCATCACCTTCTGAGAAGCTAGACCTTGATTGCTAGAACTGCGCTACCCTATAGAGAATCTTGGCTGGGGTCCTCTGTGCCTCTCCTCTGCCATATAGAGAGCAGGAGTACAGACACCCCCCTCCAGTCTTTACAACCACCAATGCAGAGACTGAACTAGGGCTGTCGAGACAACCACTAAATCGTAACATTGTCCGCTGGCCTGACAACATTGGCTCGAGAGCCACTCATGCATGGGGTGCATGCGCAGACGTGCACAAGGAACTAGATAGATGCAAGAAGCCATCATCCCCAGAAACTGTTTGACTTGAATGGGTCTCGACTGGATTTCCTCTCGTTGATCGAGAACCCTAGACTGAATGGAAGATCTATCGTCTTCTGGGTATTTGTAAGGCATGGTCCGTACGAATCCCCAGTTATGTTCCAGTCGTCGATTTAAGGGTAGACTGGGATGGACTGCCTGTGCAGGTGAGCAGCTGCTACCGCCAGTACCTTTGTGAATACTTGTGGAGCCGAGCCAATGCCGAAGGGAAGAACCTTGAACTGATAGAGGACGTGCACTATCTTGAACCTTAGGTACTTTCTGTGCGCTGGCAACATTGAAATATGAAAGTATGCATCTTTCATAGCCAATGTTGCTATGTAATCCCCCTGCACCAGCAGCGGGATTACTTCCTGAAGTGTAGTCATAAAATTTTGTGGTTTGACATATTTGTTCATTGGGCGCAAGTCTAAAACAAGGCACATGGTGAGATCCTTTATGGGTACAAGTACACTGAATAAATACCCTTGTTTACCCGATGAATAGAGACGACTTCTATGGCGTCCTTTTCTTGAAGTTCTGCACCTATTCCAGCAGGATCTGCAGGTGTGCTGGTGATAGTCTTCTGCTCTTTGGAGGATATCGAGGTGGCCACTGAAACTCGATATAATAACCATTGGTGAAGGTCTTGAGCACCTACTGGTCTGAGGTGATCCCCTCTAATGCATGAAAGAAGGATAGCCGTCCCCTGACCGGGGGATGCATGTTATGTGACTCGGACTAGTGAGTCACTTTGGTGTTGAGGCGGGGAGCCTCTTGGGTGAGTTTCTGCCCCTGCGCTGTCCTTTGTTGATCCTGGCTGGTGCCAGTCGAACCCTGTCCAATGGACCATTCGGTAACCCCTGAGGCGTATGTCTGTGTGGAGATCTAGAGATGGACTGCCCCCGAAAGGACGGCGAGAGTTTGACCCTCCCCGCTGTTGAAATTGTTTGGATGTTATTTGATTGCTCCTTCTTAGCTGGTTCTAGGGCGTCGTCCACAGCCTTACCAAACAAGTTAGAGTCCTCTACTGGCTTGTTTATCAATGAGGCCTGGGTCTCCGGCTTAAAACCTGAATTCTTAAGCCAGACATGCCTTTTGAGAAGAATACCCTGTGCAAGGGTGCATCCCGCTGTGCCTGCAGCATCTAACGTGTTTTCAAGGATGTTGTGGGACACGTGCTTCCCCTCAAACTAATCGCCAGCAGGCATGATCGTGATGGTTCAGGGACCTCTTGGAGGCCTTCTTGAAGCAGGTTCCACCACACATCGCTATAACTTGCGAGGAGAGTAACGTTTGCTATTCTGGTCAAATACGACATGCATTACTTACCATAAAAGCATTTCTGATGATTGTATCTGCTTAGAATCACATGCTGTGCATATAGTCCGACATCCAGTGGTCACCGCAGAGTATTGCATCTTGTCTTTCGGGGACTGAAAGGGGACGTCGGCATAGGTGTGTCTGTAACACTATCCTGATAGTAACGTGCAGTGTACCCAAAATCCCTCACGCAACGAGGTCCCTCCGATTGTATTTTTTCGGCCACAAGGGAGCCTTATGACTAACATGAGTGAGTACAGAAAAAGAGAAAAGTAATAGGACGTCTATATCGTCCCATTGTCCGCTGGCCTGACACCACTGGCTGTTGAGCCACTCTTGCATTGGGCGCATGTGCAGGCGTGCGTGAGGAATCAAGTAAATACATGAAGCCATCATTCCCAGCAATCGCATGGCTTTGCGTACCGTCCCCTCTCGACCGGCTACATATTGAGAGATCTGAAAAAGCATGTTTTGGATGCTCTCATTGGAGGGGAAGACAAGGCCGTCCTTTGTTCGAATTAGAGCCCCTAGGAATTGCTCGACTTGGCTGGGATCTAGACTGGACTTCTCATTGATGGAGAAGCCCAGGTGGAACAAGAGGCAATAGTCGAGGTAAGGATAGACCGGAATTGACAACCTGTGCAGATGAGCCACTGCCACTACCAGTACTTTCGTGAATACCCTTGGCGCTGAGGCTATGCAGAAGGGTAGCACTTTGAACTGATAGTGTCTGCCTTCTATCATGAACCTGAGGTATTTTCTGTGTGCTGGCTACATTGAAATATGAAAGTATGCATCTTTCATGTCCAGTGTTGCCATGTAATCCTCCTGTGTGAGCAGGGGGATTACTTCCTGCAGAGTCACCATACGAGATTTGAAGTTTTACAAATTTGTTCGCTGGGCGGAGATCTAAGACAGGGCGCATGGTTAGATCATTTTTGGGTACAAGGAAGTACACTGAATAAATACCTTCCTTTAACTGTGACGGAGGCACAATCCCTATAGCTGCTTTTTCCAGCAGCTATTCTACTTCCTGGAGAAGGATGAGAAGGTGTTTTGGTGTGAGATGTCTTCCCTTTGGAGGTCTGAATGTTAGGGACCGGCTGAATTCAATACAGTAGCCGTGGGCTATTGTTGACAGTACCTGTCTGTGTTAATTCCCTCCCATGCCTGGAGAAAGGATGTTAACCGGCCCCCAACCGGGGAGGCAGGGGAGGGGACCCAGATCTTCAGGTCATTTAGTGGAGGTGGCCGGGAATCCTCTAGGAGTAGAGCCTCCTTCCTTTGCCACGACGTTGGCCTCTCTGGGCATACTGCATGTTGCAATTACTGGTTCCTTGAGGGGAGGACCAGTTGCTGCCTGAGGAATACTACTGCTGGTGTTGGCCACGAAAAAGGCATCTATTGCCAGGCCTGTGCCTGTTGGAGGGCTTAGAGATCTGGTCCAAGGCCTTTAAGGTCTCATGTTCCTTTTTTGCTGTTTCCAGGGCGTCATCCACCGCCCCGCCTTCCCAAACAAGTTGTGAGTACTCCAGGGGTTTATTAATGAGGGACGCCCGAGTTTCTGGCTGGAAACCAGAGTTTAAGCCATGTATGTCTTAAGGAGTACACCTTGGACTAGGGAACGCCCAGCCGTTTCAGCAGCATCCAAGGTGTTCTTAATGATGCTTTGGTTCACTAGGGTGCCTTCGGTAACTATGGCCAAAAGACGGTTGCAAAGTGGTTCAGGAACTTCCTGTAGGCCTTAGCGTAATAGGGCCCACTGGGCATCAGCGTAACTGGCCAACAAGGTTGTATTGTTGGCAATACGCGTAGCGAAAGCCACTGAGGATGTAACCCTTTTTCCAAGTGCATAGAGCCTCTTCCCTTCCTTATCAGGGGGTGCTTTTCCAGCGACTAGAGGAACCCCGTCCTTTTCCTCGTGGTGGTCACCACCAGAGAGTCTGGGATGGAGTGACCTCTAATATATAGAGGATCAGAGGGGGAGGGGCTGAAGAGTTTCTCAAACCTTGGGTTAACGCCCTTGACCAAAGCTGGTGTAGAGAAAGAGGGTGGGAGGCACCTCTTCATGTAGGCGAGGAGGGGAGAGGAATGGCATGGCTAGTTGGTGGCTTTTCTTCAATAATTTTTTCCACAAAATCGATTTCAGGGGTAGTCTCCTCCGTATCGATCTCAAAGTGTGCTGCAGCCTTGCGTAGCATGGCATTAAAAGTGGGCTGATCGTCCACAGGCGAAGGCTCCCTAACAGGAGTAGTCTGTGGGGAGGCCAAATCCACAGTATTAGGGTCAGGTGACAAAGGAGACTGCCATGGCTGTGGGTCACATTTATCGGGATCTACCCCCCAGCCCACAACAGGATCTTTCAAGTTCTCAGAGTCCATGAATTGGTCTTCCTGTGTGTCCACATAAGGGTCATCTTCAGTGAGGTCATATGTGTAGCGTTCCTCATCCTGGGCGTCGAAAAGTCTTAGGAACTTGGCTTGAGGGCCCTGAGGGTCTTCATCCCTTGGCCTCCTAGGTGTGGTCAGGTCAGAACAGGACACAGACCTATCTATCCTATCCATACAGGTCTCAAATCTCTCCCTGGTCCCATGGGAGGACCCAGAAAGGTCTTGCAGTGGAAAGACTTGTTCTTCCTCCTCTAAACATTAGCCCTCTCCCACAAAGTGGAGGAAATCCCTCCCAAGTCGCCCTCCGAGAAACCTTCTTGTGGGCCTAAGGTGGAGGAGTGTTTCTGAGTCTCTCCTTCGACCTAGGGGAGGGTTCCAACGCTCTGATGCACCTTTGCTAGGTTTCGGCGTCTCCTTGGCCTTCTCAGTAGGCTTCGGCAATTCTCTCGCCCGCCGTTTCTGACTTTCATCGGAGACTATTCTTGCAATGCTCTCGGCAACCATCCTCCCAGCTGGGAGCTGATCGTGTGGAGTTTTCGGCGGCGGCGGAACCTTACCGTCGACGGACGCCTTCTTTCGATGCTTCTCGCCGGCGACTGATACTTTGGGGGTAGCGCCCTTAGTATTTATGGGCCCCGTCACTAGGCGCGATCGCGGCTGCGGGGAGGGCTGCCGACCCTTACGATCGGTGGGGACCGCCGGCTGGGCCGGTGTCCCCGTTGCCACAAAGGCCTTCTTCGACTTAGTCGAGGAATGGCCGGGGGTTGTGTATTTTGTGACATGTAATTGTCCGTCAGCGTTGCCGGGGTGTACATCCCCCCCCAAAGCAGGGCCAGAGCCATGCCTATGGGAGCTGAGGACAGACGCCGCAGAGCGAGAGCGCTCCGTCGAGAGGTCTACAACCTCCATTGCGGAGGTTGTGTCATCACTGTCACCCTCGTCACATTCAGTGGTCATGGCGACGGGCGAGGAATCAGCCTTCGACATTGCATAGGCTGGCCACCTTTTGACCTTGGGCTCCTTCAGAGTTTTAGGGCGTTGGAGCTTGCAGGCCGCGCAACCAACATCGTCATGCTTGACACCGCTTATGTCCATCTTTCACAGGAATTTGCCTTTACAACCCGGGCAAAATTTAAATGGAGTCCTCTCCATACCCAAGGACGTTACCAGTGACGGCGACCGAAAAGGAAAGGTAGGAGAAAGGGAAATGCAATCTCAGTATGAGACAGAAATGTCCACCCCGTCCCCACTCTCCCTACTGTGTAGGCCTCGAAGGCCTGGCCACGTGGTTGGCAGCGCCGCTGGGATCACCGTTGAAAGTCTTGTCTCGGCAGAGATCCGGAACGGCCGAAGAGAGGACCGGTAGGTGGTTTTATAAGACAATATCTAAACAAATCGACCAAAGGTCAAAGGGACAAAGGCAATGTCTCTTTATGAGCTCCGCTTTAGGCGACCAGTATTCTGGGTGGAAAAACAAAATCTGAGGGACCTCAGCGCGTGAGGGATTTTGGGTACACTGCACGTCACTATAGGGATTGTTTTACAGACACGCCTATGCCAACGCCCCCTTTCGGCCCCTAAAGTCAAGATGCAATACTCCGGTGACCACTGGATGTCGGACTATATGCACAGCATGTGATTCTAAGCAGATTAACAAACATCAGAAACTGCCGATGTGATGTGCTTGCCAGGGGCATAGAGCTTCTTGCAGTCCTCGTCAGAGGGGCCTCTGCAGTAGATAGTGGCACCCCAGCCCTTTTCCTGGCGGTGGTAACAACCAGCGAGTCTGGCGTGGCATGCCCCCGAATGTACATCGTGTCAGATGGAGAGGTGCTAAAGTTTCTTAACACGAGGGTTGATAGCTCTTGTGCGTGAAGGGGACAGTAAACACGGTGCAAGGTGTTCCTTGATGGAATTCAGCGGGGGAATAGCCTGGCTTGTGGGAGGTTTTTCCTTTAGAATATAGTCTACAAAATCAGATTCTTGAACAACCTCCTGAGTGGCGATTTAGAAGTGGTCCACAGCACTCTTCAGGACGACATTCAAAGTCATTTGGTCGTCAATAGACCAATAGTTTTTTTTCATGTGTTTTTTAGGCCTCGAAAAAATGTCTTATATTATTGTCCAAGTGTAATTCTTGGTGTTCCACTGTGTGGACTCATTGTGGGCCCCTAACAACTCACTCCTGAGATTTAGCCTTGACCTCTCTCCATGCTACCTTGATTGGTTTGGCTAAAATCTAAGAAGTTGCTCCCGGTTCGAAAAACAACAAGGGTGGCCTCCTAAACCACAAGGCCAGAGTTTAGGAATCCATTCGAATACCTCGCCAACGCCAAAGCATAGTACCGTAAGAGGTATCGTAGGACATCAGACCATGTGAACCGAAGAAAAGGAAAGGACGTGGCCCCAAAGGGGCCTAATAAAAGGTGTAGTGGTCACACAGGCAACCGCAGCACCAAGGAGCAGTAGGAGGATGGCGAGGTAAATAAAAATGAGGCTGCAACCAGTCCACGAAGGGCTGAAAATACAAATCTCATGAGTGTTTGGAAAAATTTAGCAACCAAACAGGGTTTAGAAGCCCCAAAGCCCACACGGGGATAGTGATCAGAGAATCCCCAAGAGGGGGTCATTGAAGCAACAGACCAATTTAGGCTGTACAGGCCCAAAAGCCCATGCAGGGCTACCAATCTGAATACCCCCAGGAAGGGGTGAAGAAAATGGGAAAGTAGCGGGCCGAGGAAGCCTGTAACCCAAGCCAGATTGAAATTACAAAGACCCCAGCAGAGGAAGAGAAAACCGTTAACCCCTTGAGGGCTGACCAGCAGTGGCCCATCCAAGGGCTAAGAAACCAGTAATACTGCTAAAGGGAGAGCAATAAAGCAAATCAAACAGGGCCGAAGAAGCCTGTAGCCGAACTAGGGTAAAAAAAACTGCATAATCCAGGAAGAGCAAAGGGCTAACTTTGTTTATGTTGGACACCAATCTATTCACACAAGGAGAAAACATCCCAAGAAAAGGCTGTGTTATAACGTGTGTGTACTACCCGACTAGGACATTGCTTGACTCCAAGGACAAGTTGAGACATTGTTTTGTTTGGAACTATTCTAGGTAGCTGAAAGCTGGAAGAACTCTTAAGGTGGGGAGGGAGGGGTCAGAAAACCAGCCATCACTAAGGTAAGCAAGCAACCTTGTCAAAAGCTAAAGCTTAGAATCTTTCTATAAATAGTGATAGGGTAGTTGGTGGGTTAGCGTAGGTTATGAACAAGGACTCGATTTATTGTGTGGCATTACTAGCACCAGTTCTGTTTTCTAGCGTAGGGAATGCCTCAGAAGTAGAGAATGGCAGAGGTTTCTTTCATTGCTTTAGAAAAGGACACTTCCCAAATATGGTCTGCCATGTCTAACTTACCACAGACCCAAACAGTGTGGACAAGGCTGCTGAAATCTGAAGAAAAGATACTGTGGAAAAGTGTGCATAGGTGAGGCGCAATGCTGGGTTTTCGGCAGGTCATGGTTCAGGCGTCAGGCACAGCTAGGGACAGTGTTTCTAATGTCCAACTAAGGGCTTCATAAAACTTTCTGAAGCAGTACAAAACTTCACTCTTAGTATAAGGCTGTACCACCGGAGAAAATGTGGCAGGGTAGACAGAGCAGCCAGCCTTATCCTAGGAGGGAGAGAGGGCGGTCAGAAATGACAAATAACGGCATATATAGTTCAAAAGGAACGAGTTACTTAGCTGTAAATATTGTTCTCCAGCATGGGTCTGGCATGGATACACATGATCATGAATATTCAGTCAGGCTGGGAATCCTCAGTAAAAGAGAAATTTCATTTCTGAACTTTCTCCTAATAAGCAATCACTGAGCTCTGGGCCATACTGCCCTCTACCTAAGCCCCTCAGGCAGCCATCTTCAGATTTGGTAGCACGTAAAGTGACAGTAGGACCAAGAGAAGAGCCGCAGAGGGGTAGGCGGAGGGTTCGCATGTGAATCCATGCCAGACCCATGCTGCAGAACAGTTCCAGGTAAGTAACTTGTTCCTTCTCCAGCATGGGGTCTGGCATGGATTCACATGCTCATTAATAAAGAATGCATAGCAGTACACACATGCACAACCACGGGAGGTGGCAAGGCTCAACATTAGCAACTCTTACCTCCTCACCAGGCTCACCTTCAAGTGAACAGGTTGCGCAGCACTGCTTGGCCGGCTCTGGACTAATCCCTGGCGACGGAGTAGAACTTCGTGAAGGTGTGCGTCGACCTCCACGCAGCAGCCCTGCAGATGTCCAGCAGGGCACACCAGACAATAACGCAGTGGTAGCCGCAATCGCTCTGGTAGAATGGGCACGCGGACAGCCAGGCAGCGGTTGGTTTGCGAACCAGTGACAATAGGTGCCATCTGGAAATGCAAGCCTTGGACAGGGCCTTCCCATGGTTCAGAAGACCAAAGTTCACAAAAAGGAGAGGTTTTCCGGAAACTCGTGGTGCGGACCACATAAAACTTCAGCGCTGTAGCCACATCCAGCGAAGTCCTTTCAGCCGGCGACAAAGGAGTCAGAAAAAATACAGGTACCAAGGGCTTGTTGAGGTGAAATTCCAACGGAACCTTGTGCATGAAGGAGGGGTGCGTCTGCAGCACCACCCTAGTCTCGGTCAAGTAAGGCTGCTTGCATGACAGGGCCTGGATCTCACCCACTCGTCTTGCAGCACTGATGGCCACGAGAAAAGCGGTCTTCCACAACAGAAACTTAAGCAGAGCTGAATACACAGATTTGAATGGGCCCCTTTCCCCCCAATGAGCCTGACCAGCACTACATTGGAGTTCCCACAGCGGGGCTGGAGCCTTCACCGGCTGGAACAAGCAGAACAGTCCTTTGACAAACTCCTTCACCAGACAGTGCGACCACAAAGAGCAGCGTCCTGGAGAGCGGGTGTAGCGGGAGCTAGCTGCTAGATGTACCTCAATGGAGGCATGGGCCAGTCCCGATTAGGTCAATGACAAATATGGAAGTACTTGAGGAGAAATGACCCGCAAGGGATTAATCTTCTGAGAACGGCACCAAATTGCAAAACGCTTCCATTTGTGTCTGTAGCATTTCAGAGTAGACGATGCTCTAGCCTTGGCGAGAACTTCCTTGCAGTCCGGCAGGAGATCGTAGCCACTGAACTAGAGTGCTGCAGGAGCCAGGCCTTCAGGTTCAGAGACCCTGGATCGTGGTGAAGAATGGCACCTCCTTCCCTGGCGGGAAGATCTGCGACCACTGGCAGCTTGACTGGTGGGGACGCCAACATGCTGAGGTCTGGGTACCAGATCTGCCTCGGAAACGCTGTGTGACCGATGACTCGAAGTAACAACGTCAAACAAGGGCACACATACAGAAAGAGGCCTTCGCAAGGGAATGAGAATGCGTCCCCTATGCTCCCCTGCTTGGGGAACCTGCTGGAAAACCTCTGTCACTTGGTGTTCGATCTGGGGATTGACCCATTTGACGAAAAGTTTCTCCACTAGATCCTGCTGAAGTTCCCACTCTTTGCAAGAGCGAAGCTCCCTGCTCAGAGTCAGCGACTGTGTTCTTTACTCCTGCCAAATGAAACGGAATGAGGAACAGACCCCGGGCGATGGCCCAGTGCCATAATTCCTGTGCCTCTGGAACGCGCTGGTGATCTGTTGCCCCCGTTTCCTGATGTAAAACATTGTGGTGGTATGGTCTGTGAAGACCCGCACCACTTTGCCCTTGAGGGACAGCAGGAACGAATTGAGGGCCCAAAACACCATCCGCAGCTCCAGAATACTGATGTGCAACATCATCTCCTCCGGCAGCCACAGGCCTCTGGCGTGAAGACTTCCGTGTGGGCTCCCCATTCTTCCAGGGAAGCATCTGTCGTGACAGTCTCATGGTGCGGTGGAGCCTGGAAATCCACGCCTCCGGTCAGATGAGAGCGTAAGCCCCACCACCTTAACAATGAAGCACAATCCCGTCTTGGAAACCTCTGGACACCTCACCCCAACAGGCATAGAGGAACTCCTGCAGAGGGTGCATCCGTAACCTGAAGAGTCGGATGAGGTAAATGCACAAAGATATCATGCCGAGAAGAGCCTTGATGGCCGTGCCGATCTTCAGTGCTAACAGCCGCTGCACCTTGCCCAGGTTGGCTGCTATCCTCTCTTCCGACAGCGACGCTAGGTATGCCACTGTGTTGAGTCGGGACCCCAGGAACAGCACGTCCTGCGATGGAGTCAAGCAGGACTTTGCATAGTTCACTAAGAACCCCAGATTGACCATAAGGCGGGCAGTCCTCGCCGGCCATGTCTCTTGATCTGGCCCGGATGAGCCAGTTGTCCAAGTAAGGGTAGACTTGAAATCCTTGTCGTAGATGGGCCGCCACAGGCGCCAGGCATATGGTGAAGTCTCAGGGTGCCGGCTTAAGCCGAAGGGAAGGGCCTTGAACTAGTAGCGCTTACCTTGAATGTCTAAGCTCAGAAATTAGCAGTGTCCTTTGTGAATGGGGATGTAGAAGTACGCATCTTCCAGGTCCAACGACAACAGAAAGTCTCCCTCTTCCAGCTGTCTGAGCACGTGTTGAAGAGTGACCATTCAGAACTTCTGGGACTATGTTTTTGTTCAGTCGTCGCAGGTCAAGGATGGGCCTCCAGCCCCCGGTCTACTTTCGTACCAGGAACTACCTTGAGTAAACTCCAGAGCCCAAGAGGCGAAATAAGCAGTAAAATCTCAAGAGCTAAGCACGAAGACTCCCAACACTTGAAAGTGCGGTAAAAATCTGAAGTTTGCTGTCTGAGGGCAGTCATTGGCTGGGGAAAGTATGACCCAGAGCTCAGTGATTGGTTGTTAGGAGAAAGCCAGCTCAGAAATTAAACTGAAACTGATTCTTTTACGGAGGATTCCCAGCCTGACGGGGAACATTCATATATATATGATATGATATGGCATTTGTAACGCGCCTATACACAAGTGTTTCATGAGCATGTGAATTCATGCTAGACCACATGCTTTAGAAAAAACACTTACACCCAGATGTATTCAAAATAAACCTTTATTTTTACAATACAAGTAGGCGAAGAGACTTCTTCGGGGAATTGAGTACAATGTCATGAATCAAACAATATAAAACCCCAACACAATGCTTACGGTATACAAACCAAAGCATAAACCTCATTTAGCAAACACCTATTCATGGGCAGTCACGCTACATTCGTTACTTAAGTAATTCAAGGGCAGTCAACCCTAATGGTCATAACCTTTAGTGTTATTCAGTTAACAGAATAAAACAGTTATACCACAGTGTACGGGTCTCCACATTGCAACATATGTAACTTATTGGACTTTAAGAATTGATCCAGTTACATTTCGAATTACTTTTCAGAATAGTAGTAATCAATTCTCAGATCAGTAATAACTTGTGAAATACTTTTCAGAGGGGTACTCCTTGGATATATAAGAAGCCAGAACTACATTTAAAACCACCTCAAGTAAAACATGGTGAGTAAAACCTATTTGGCAATATGCTATTATAGTTATACCAATGTTGCTTTTCAGATCGGTGGAACACAGACTAAGGTGAGCAATAACTCCACGCAGTATTTAAGAAATGCACCAAATCAGTTCAAGGTAAGCAAAGCCTCAGTAAAGAATTTTTGAAATGCTCTAAAGCAGATCAGGGTTAAGCAAAACCCAACGGTACACTTTCAGAATGGCACACAGCTCTCCAAGGTGAGTAGGATCCAGTTGGTGAACATTTACAATTATACTATTACAGATAATATAAAGTGAAAAAAACTATGTTAGAGAGGAAAGCAATTCACAGGCAAATAAAGTAACCTCATACTTTTAAGAATGGCAGAACACATCCACATATAAAGAACTGTTCTAACTTCTATTACAGAGATGCAGTTACCAAACCAACTCATTTACAAATAAGCACTTGTTGCATTTCAAGGCAAAGGCTCAAACCTTATAAGTCATTCCCTATTCCAAATATGTTTTCACTGGGGGGGGGTGAGGTTCAGTAGACCACCAGTGATGGCTTGCAAGGGGGTGCCATGATTGGAAAGTATGAGTGTAGATTTGTTTTTGCTGGGGTGACCGTAGGTTAATGTTAATGGACATTTGTACTGCGCACTATCGCCACCGGAGTGGTACCCTGGCGGCTCTGTAAGAGGAAGGGAAAGGTGGTTAGTGGGAAGTAGCTGGAAAAGTGCAAGAGAGCAGTGATGTGCTGTTGGCGGCCTCAGAACGGTGGGTCTGTTGGCTGGGCCTAGGTTGTTTTGCGGCCAGTAGTCATGTATTGTTGTGCGAGTCTGTGTGTGTTTGTTTTGTTTTTGCAATGAAGTGCAGTTTTTGCGGTCTGTTGTCCTGTAAGTTTGTGGTTTGGTTTGGAGTTTGAGAGGTGTATGCAGAGGGGAAAATTGTTAGTGCAATTGGTTAGTTGACATCTATCCTGAATTGAGGCGCTGGGCTTCTGTAATTTCCCCAGGTGGGGTTCGGGAGCGCCCCTCTGCCTCGGTCTACATCTTGGTCGGTCCAGCCTTCGAGGTCCTTTTCAAATCTTGACCCCCCCCCTGCTTCCCCAGTCTTCCTTTCCCACTCATATAGCTAGCGTACCTGCCCATGTCCACAGCTCATATATTGCTAATATATGAATAATTCAACTATACTGTGGTACCCGGTGGCAACTTATGGACAAGTGCAGTTGTTGGGTGGGAAGTTGGTTCCATCTCAGTTTGGGTGTCACCCGTGTTCCCCTCTAACAGGCGTTCTTCATCCAGGTGCCGTGGGAGCTTCTTCACATCGGGAGATGTCCACCGTCTGTACTCGGGGGTTGTCCGAATCCAGTTCATTCATCCCTTTCCTTTCCGAATCGGTTTTCAGTTTGGGTCTGTGGTGTTGAAGAACCAGGTTTGTAGTAATTTACAAAATTTTAGGTGATTTTTGGTGTTTATGTCTTTTGGGATGTTGTTCCAGGTTTTTGCGGCTAAGTGGTAGAAGGAGGTGCCTCCCAGTTTCTTCTTGAGGTATGGTTTAGGTTTGAGGCGGATTTCGTTGCTTGACCTGAGGGGTCTTGTTGGTTTGTAGATTGTCATTTTTTTTTGTAGGAATTCTGCTCACTATCCACTGATTGCCCTGTGCGTTATGCCATTGTTTTGAAGGTGATGCAATGTTTTACTGGGAGCCAGTGTAGTGTTTTTAGGGCAGGGGTGATGTGTTCTCTTCTACATAGTTTGAGGAGTAGTCTGGCTGCTGCATTTTGGATCCGTTGTAGTTTCTTCAGGGGCTATTCTGGGATTCCGAGGTAGAGGCTGTTTGCATAGTCGATACTTGACATGATGAGGGAGACGATAGTGAGTGTTTTATGCATGAAGGAGAGGAAAAGTATGATTCTTCTGGCCGTGTGGAGGAGGAAGAAACCTTTGACTGTTGTGTTTACTTGTGGTTAGGGTGTTGTCCATCAGGACTCCCAGTATGTGCGGATTTGTCTCTGGAACAATTTTTTTGTCTAGGTTGTATTCTTTTCTCCATTCCAGTTCAATTTTGTTTCTTTTTTCATGGTGCTTAATAGTGGGGTGAACCATTTTGCCATTGCTCTTTTTGATGGGGTGAACGGTTTTTCTGGGGCGATCTTGTCGATTGCATATGCGATCCATTTGTGTAGTAGCTCCGCTTTCCCGTCTAGGTCAGTTAGCTGTGGATCTGTAGTTGACGGTTTGGTTAATTCCAGTTGTTCGAATAGGTTGCTTTCTTTGATGTGTTTCCAGTTTCTTTTTGAGGTGGTTGTGAGTTTAGGGGGTTGGATGCAGACTTGAGTAGGCAGAGTGATCACGAATGGAATGATGAGATGGTCGCTCCACAGTATTTCTATCGGCGGTGCCGTGGAGATGAGGTTTTCCTACGCGAAGATTTTTTCGAGGGTGTGTCCTACCAAGTGTGTTGCCCCTTTGACTAGTTGTCGTAGTTTCATGGTAGCGAGTTGTTCAGAGTTGCATTGACTGTCTTCAAACCTGATGTTGAAGTCCCCCAGGATGATTAGGGGTTTGTGGTTGATGGCTATGTTGGTGGTGGCTTCTATGAAGTTGTCAACTAAGGTTGCATCATATGTCGGTGGTCTGTACACCAGGATGAATTTGACGTTGGTTTATGGCCTTGCTGTTAGGTGTATTATCATGGTTTCACAGTTGGGGATGTTGAGCGGTTCATCTGTTTTTACTTTCAGATGTCCTTTGAATGCTATTGCAATGCCTCCTTTTTTGATTCTCCTGTTTATTTGGAGGCATTTGAAGTTGGTTGGAAGGCAGCTTTGGAGTGTGATTTTGTAGTTGTCGTCCAGCCATGTTTCTGTGATGAACAGGATGTCAATACCGTTGTCATCGAGTAGGTCGAAGATCTCTGTTGAATGTTTTGGCATGAATCTTGCGTTTATATGATTGCAGTGGAGTTTGGGGGTGTCGTTTGGGTTGGACTTTCTTGTTGAGTGTCTTCTGATCAGGGTTGGGGTTTCCTTCCTGGTCGAAACTCTTGCTGAGGTGTGGGTTTTGGGTTGTCAGCATCTTCGAAAAGTTTTTCTAGGTTCTGTCGTGGGTTTTTGTTTTCATCAGGTTTGTCTTCCATGAGTTGTGGTTGTCGATTGGAAGTTCTTCTTGCTTTGATGATGAAAGGCGTTATCACATCAGAGCTAGGTTTGTTGTTTCTTGGGTTATTCATCCTTCTGTGCGATTGTGTGGGGCAGTTTGATGTTGCGGCTTCTAGCGTTGGGTTGGTTTGCTCTGGTGACCCCGTGGTCGGCGAGGTAAGGAGTTCGTAGAGGGATTGGTCTCTTCTCTCAGTGTTGGTTCTATTCTTGTTCCCGACTTCAGGGGGTGTTCTGTAGTTGTGGTTCTTTGTTGGTGTGCCAGAGTGTTTGTTGCTTCTATTTTTCGTTCTCTCGGGATGGGTCATTTGCGCGACATTGTAAGAGGTTTAGTCTTTATTTGTTTGCTGATGTCCAATTGGTTCTGCTTTGGTCTGGTTGTCTTGTGGTGGCGTAATGTGCGTTGAGGGCTGTCTGCTAACAGTTAGGTCTCTGTCTGTGGTTGGTATTTCTGGCAGATGTAGTCGACTCGTTCAGTTGCTGTCCAGAGAGGGGTAGGGGAGGTGGATTAGGGGTTATATTGTTAGGTGTTCTCAGTGGCTCTCTTTATTGTCCGTCTCCGTATACGTGGTTCACTGCAGTGAGGGTTTAAGGAGGATATCAGCAGGGTTTGGGAGAACTGTCTAAGGATCTGTCAATGAGATCTGAATATCGTGCTATGCAATCTAGAACTGGAACCCCTACTAAAGCTTGAGAGACTTGTATAGCGGGAGAGAGACCCATCAATGTAATCTAGATATCACACAATCCAATTTGGACACAGAGACCCCTACTAAATTAAAGAGACCTGTATAGTGGGAGAGAGGCCTATCAATGCAATCTAGATTTACAGTGCAATTTGGGCACAGAGAGCCCTGCTAAATTTGAGAGACCTGTATAGTGGGAGAGAGGCCTATCCATGCAATCTAGATATCATACAGTTGAATTTGGTAACAAATGTTTGTTTCGTTTACAGCTTTTTCTACGCAAGCAGCTGCAACGTTATGCGAGTGCTGTTTTTTATTATTCTATGGTTAGGGCCCACTGTCAGTGGGTTGAGACAGACTGGGGCTGGATTGTTGGCGTGGGTGGGAATGGGCCGTCTGGGCAGATATTTTGGTGGGCTGGGACACAATTGCAGGGGCAGGCCACATATTGCCCCCCATGCCAGCAGAAGATTGGCGTTTCCCTGGGAGCGGATGTCTCATGTGGGTTGTCCATCTGCAAGCCCAGGCTGCACCTCTGGCTGTGCTACGTTACAGAGGACACCTCTGGTGAGGAATGGGGATCCTGCTGAGGCTCCCTGGAGCTGCCGCTGTGCTTAGGGGACGGTACACCCACATGGTACATGGATGTCCAAGGCCGGCGACATCACCTCCAACCGTCCTGGAGTTGCAGCTGGGCTGCATTACAGTTTTTCCCTTCGGGGAGGTATTGGCACACTGCCGGGACACCCTGGTGGGGAGAAGCTGTAACGCAGGCCAGCCAGAGCTCCAGCAAAGTCGGCGGTAATGTCCCTGGTCTTGGGCACCATTCTCCCATATGGGGCTTGTGGGTAATACATTCTGGGGAGATTTGCACAAGTCAGACATCTTTGGATTCCCACGGGTGTCTTCTTTTCAGAAATGCATGGGGTTCCCCCATTTTCCTTGGTGGATTGAACCTGGTGTGCACTTCAGAAAAAATCCTGAAATTTAAGCTGTCAAAAAAAGACTTCGGGTTAGCCGTGTTTCAGGCTTCCCCCTATGCACCCAGGTAGGTGCACCCACACATGTGCGGTACCCTTTTCATCGGGACACGTGTGGGGCCGCTGGCAGGTAGGCCATGTGTTGTTGCAGGCATGTTTCGGTGGGTGGCCAGAGAGAAATGTCTGAGAATTGTGTTTATTTGCAGCCAATTTCCCTCTATCCACTCACCGAAACAAGTCGCCAACAACAGATGTCATACCTTCCCGGGTTCCCACAGGTGCCCCGACGAAAACGGTACCTCATGTGTGGGTGCACCTACCTGGGCGCAAAAGGAAAAGGCTAACCCACTGGTAACCCCAAGCCTTTAGCCACAGTACATTTTGATCATGTGGGCAACCAACAGATTTGGACCTAGAGTGTCGAAGCCAGCAAGGAAAACAGGGAACCCATGCATTTCCCAAAAGAGGACACGCGTGGGAATACACAGATCTGCCTTGCGCGCATCGCACCAGAATGTATTACCCACAATCCCCGGCAAAGTCCAAACTTTGTTTAAAAAAACACAATTTTCAGACATTTCACTCTGCTCACCCACCGAAACACGCCACCAATGCCACATGGCCTACCATCCCACGTTCCCAAAGGTGTCCCGATGGGTGGACCTACCTGGACGCAAAAGGAAAAAGGCTACACCACTTGTAACCCCCAAAGTGTTTGGGGAGACAACCTACAGATTTGGGCCTACTGTGTCGAAGCCAGCAAGGAAAACATGGAACCCCATACATTTCCCAAAAGAGGACACCCGTGGCAATCCAGAGGTCTGACTTGCGCAAATCGCCCCAGAATGTATTACCCACAATCCCCGACAAAGTGTGATATTTGGTGGGGGGGAAAAAACACAATGTTCACTTTGGGGGTTCTGGGTAATACATTCTGGGTCGCTTCGCGCAAGTCAGACCTCTGCATTCCCACGGGTGTCCTCTTTTCAGAAATGCATGGGGTTCCCAGTTTTCCTTGGTGGCTTGTACACCCTAGGCCCAAATCTGTATGGTGTGCACATGAGTCAAAATCCTGCAATCATGCTGTGAAAAAAAGAGTTGGGGGTTACCAGTGTTTTCGGCTTTGCTCTTTGCGCCCCGCTCAGTGCACTCACACGTGAAGTACCTTTTTCATCGGACACCTGTGGGAATGTGGGAGGCCATGTGGCTTTGGCGGTGTGTTTCAGTGGGTGAGCAGAGTGAAAGGTCTGAAAATTGTGGTTTTTCAACAAAGTTTGGACTTTGTACCAGGGATTGTGGGTAATACATTCTGGTGCGATGCGCGCAAGGCAGACCTCTGGATTCCCACGGGTGTCCTCTTTTGGGAAATGCATGGGGTTCCCTATTTTCCATGCTGGCTTCAACTCCCTAGGCCCAAATCTGTAAGTTGCCCACATGAGCAAAATGTGCTGTGCCGAAAGGCTTGGGGTTAACCAGTGGTTTAGCCTTTTGCGCCCAGGTAGGTGCACCCACACATGTAAGGTATCGTTTTCGTTGGGACACCTGTGGAAACGCGGGAAGATAGGACATCAGTTGTTGGCGACGTGTTTTGGTGAGTGGACAGAGGGAAAGGTCTCTGAAAATTGGCTGGAAATAAACACAATTCTGAGACATTTCGCTCTGGCTGCCCACCGAAACACCCCGCCAACACCACATGGCCTACCTTCCCGCGTCCCTACACGTGTCACGATGAAAATGGTACCTTACATGTGTGGGTGCACCTACCTGGGCACCAAGGGGAAAGCCTAAAACACGGCTAACCCGAAGTCTTTTCCGACAGCTGAATTTCAGGATTTTATCTGAAGCGCACACCATACAGATATGGGCCTAGGGTATCCAAGCCACCAAGGAAAACTGGGAACCCCATGCATTTCTGAAACAAGGAGAACCGTGGGAATCAACAGAGGTCTGACTTGCGCAAATCGGCTGAGAATGTATTACCCAGAACCCCAGCAAATCCAAATTGGGGGGGGGGGGAACAACAACTGCACATTTCACTCTGCTCACCCACCGAAATACGCCGCCAACAACACATGGCCTACCGTCCTGCGTTCCCACAGGTGTCCAGACGAAAACGCTACCTCACATGTGTGAGTGCACCTACCTGGGCGCAACGGGGAAAGCCTAAAACCTAAGCAACCTAGGATTTCTGGGTGGCGTTACGACCGCCTACATGTGGGATAAAAAGGGGCCAAATTTGGCCGAGATATCTCATGTAACAAAAAAGTTACAAGGCATTGAATGGAGACATACCGAAATCAAAAAAGGCCTTGGCACTGGAGGGGGGGGGGGGGGACCCATGGCACTTAAAGGGTTAATCAACACAATTGCTTCCCAACCAGATACAAAGGTTAAGGAAATAAGTGAACTATGGAGGGACAGCGGGTACCTTGAAATTTAGATCTTAATTCCATCCAACTGAGCTTTTCATTATGCAGCAATATGACAGGAGCACATTCAGTTATCAAGTAAATGTGAAGGACATTGCTCGGATCTATGACGATTCCTTGAATATTCTTTTCATCAATACAACTTTCCCAAATACATCTTGATCATTTTACCACTTTTCATTTTAACTGCAAAAAGATGGGGGTAAGATCCACCTGTTCTCCCCACCGCGAACTCCCCCCACCACCTCTGCCTTCCATATACAAAAGCCAAGCTAAACTTACTATCTAGAATTTAGCTGTTAAAATCGTCGACAAAATAATTCAGCAAGTTTGTAATTGGATAAAGTGAGGAACACCCATCTCTCAAGAGATTAAGTATTATCTAACTATGACCATCAAGCTTTATTTTTCTTTTAAACAAATCTATGCCAATGTGCATGCCTTTTTCATTATTTGGCAACATCCTTAACTCACAATCTGTACTGCACGATAGCTAGCTCATTTTACACCCCAAGTCACTCACCCCATGCCTTGTGCAGAGAATCGCCCTCTCCTTCCAGATCCCCCTGTAGAAGTAGAGAAGAAAAAGTTAAATGAAGAATTTACATAACCAGAGGTAGACTGCACAATAATGAATCAATCAATGTTAGAATGGATTTCTAAAATCTGGCCTGGTGGACAGTGTTTAGGAGGCCACCATGTTTATAGTCAACAGGGAGAACTTCTGAAAGCTTAGCCAAACCAATCAAGATAGCATGGAGAGTGGTCAAGGCTGGGTGTCGGGAAATGTGAGTGGGTTCAGGGGTCTCCAATGATTCCACACAGTGAAGCAATCAAGGATTACACAGACAGGGAGTTATTAAAAAAATCTATTTTAGGCACAAAAACACTATGAAAAATGATTAACAGGTAATATATATCACAATATTAAATAATATGAAACACATCTAATCACAGTTGTACAGTGCAAAATAATCAATTCACCCCCCCACAATACCTGAAAGGGAAGGTAATTATATTTAACACCACCAGTCCACAGGAATTACAACCCTATCTGATAAAGTGCAACCCTAAATTGAATGGGGCCTTGTACCCAAATGTTTAAAGTTTCCAAAGAATTTGAGAAGATGGTAAAAGGTTAGAGGAAGCAACCCGAGGCTGTGTAAATGGGTCCAAAAGATAGATGAAGCCATATAGTGATGAGTAAAACCTGTACTAGCTTTTGGAGGGGTGTATTGTGAAGAGTTGTGAAGCAATTGAAAAGTTCTGCAAACTTTAAAAGGGTGGAGATAGGGGTACCAGAAAGTATTGCTGTAACTTGCCACCCGTACTCAGATATTTCCTCAGACTTAGTACATTTTCTCGCCTTTGGTTCCGTTCACAGATGCCCAGGAGCTGCAGGTGCAAGAAAAGTTCCAGTCGGGTCCAGGAGGTGGTGCAACATGTTCCTGTGGATAGAAGCACCAAGAACCGATGCAGGCCTCTAAGCATTCGGCAAGATGCAGGAAAGCCGGTTTCAGTGATAGTCACCAGTTCACAGTGACAGCAGGCGTCACATATGCTGTGGCTGAAGAGAGTCTTCCATCTCAGGACTCGCCGATGTAGGGATGCCGAAAATGCACAGAGGTGCTACTTATAGGACAAGCTGAAGACCTCTGGTACCGAGTCGAAACGCAGAATGGCGACGCTTCTACCGCATTAGCCCAAAGTGGAGTTGGTCAGCCGATTGGATTGCTCAGGGACACTTAAGACTCCAGCTTACTGGGCCACGAGTAGATGTAGAGACTGGCTGTTACATCGATATAGAGGATCTTGGAACCAATAAGGGTCTTCTAAGATCAGTAGCCACAGGGCTTCACCAGGACTGCAGCAAGAGTTGGTTGCCAGGCCTCTTCGGGATGCTTCCAGAGATCTTCCTTCTGCAGAGCTACACAGAACACTTGGCTCCTCTTCAGGTCTGGAGAAATGGCAGCAGGAATGTAAGTGGTTTCAATCAGGCACACACCCAAGTCAAAGCCTAGCGTGTAATGCACAACTGAAATCCTTATTTATTTGTGTCTAAAAGTTCTTTTTATTCTGAACGATGTACCACTCATATCACGCCCCACTCCTGGAACGCCCCCTCCCCCTGGTCACACTGAACCAGGAAGGTTTGCAAAGTCAAAATATTTATTTATGTATTCACAATTTAGCACAATATGTTTAATAGGTACACAATAATCACCAATGGGGTGATGTAACAATAAACAATCTCTTTAATACGCAAGGAGTAATAGTGAGCAAAACAATTTAGCACAGAAATGATACTTTTGTGTGTGCTCAGATCAAATAGCAGTGTGGTTACTATTTCCCCCTGCACACCCCTCAACCCCCCCAATAGGCAATGTAGAGAGATAGGAGAAGAGAGAACATGTTTCAGGAATGGCAGAATTCAAACAAAATATAAATCCCAATTCCCCCCCAGCAACACAAGAGAAAAACAGAATTGATTGGCAAGCGGTCAGAATGGTTTTTAAAGTTATCTTGAGAATGGAATGGGTAAAAACACTAAATATGGTTTAAATTGCTGAAATCGTGGCAAACTTTTCAGTGCGCTATAATCGCAGTCACGGGAGAAACGGATGGATTTGGGATGCGATTTTAGATGCGAATTAAAGCTGTGGATGTTAGCTACAATCAGAAGTTGAGATTTTGTTTCCAGTACAAGAATTGAGAGAGTTATGGACGTTTAAGTGGAGGTCGTTTTTTCGAGACGGGCGCAAGAATGGGAAAACAGGAATGCACTTTTAAAAGACAAATGGGATTTCTCACACTAGGGGATGACTATGAAGAAACGAATACCACACAGAAGCACAGCCACTTCATCAGGGCGACTGCCTGCCGAGGAGCTTGCCTTCTTCAGATTAAATATATATCAGTGCAAAGATAGTATTAACAATACTAGTACAGGAGGAAGATAGGATGGATAAGATAGAGAGTTTAAACAATTCAAAAATACTCTTAACAATGCAGGTTCTGAAGACAAGATCGGATGGATTTAAGATAAGGATTGACTATGGACAGTACATATACTAGTGACGCAGTTCTTTCTATAGATACTCACTAGATATGTTTTTAAACGGAACCGTCAGGATTCTGGTCCGTCCAGATTTCTGGTCAGGGATTCTGGGACAGACTGCTGGGCACCTCAGACTGGACTGGGTCTGTTCTGCAATTGTTCTGGTCACAGCGCGGCACCGGACTGGATTGGATTGGATCTTTTGGTTCTGATGATAATTATTTTCAGCAGGCAAGCAGCACAGCCCGGGTGTCTTTTTGGTTCCCCGTAGGTTTCTGGGGTTGGTTCTGGAAACTTAAGGCCTAGCTGAAAAGGGTTCAGCTATGCAATGGTTCTTTCTGCTTGCCAAGTTTTTGGAGCAAGTAAGATGGATGGTTCTGCAACAGGGTGCTCCGCCAGCAATCGGATGGTGGGTGAATCGGTCTGTCCTTTTGAGTGCTGAGCTGTCTCTATTTATGCTTAGGATAAAGGGGTGTGTGTGGTCTGGTTTAGCCTAAACTCGCCCCTTTGACAGGGATTGGTCAAGGTCTCCGCTCTTCCTTGATGGGAGAAAAACAGTGTGTCATCTTTATGGTGTGGGTTTATGAAGCCTAGAGTCCACCGCTAGCCTCTTGAACACAATCTATTTTTGATACAATACATATTTACAAATGTGCAACCTCTATAACAGGCACATTTACAGATTTTGTTTAGCAGATACTCCTCCAAGTCCGGTCGCTGTAGGATCTTGTGTCTGCTTTCTACAGAATTTTGCCCTTTTCCTGCGGAACACAATGTCCAATTTAAGAGCAAATTTCAACAATGTGCGCGTTGAACATGGGCACACGTGTATAAAGTTTTATACTTATATCAGAAATAGATTTTGTGTAATATCACCTTTTCTGCTGTTTCTTCCCAGAACATGTCACAGTTCTGGCGCCTTTTCACCTGTGCATCCAAAAATTACATTAACAATGCTGTTATTTATATATTTTGCACAATTTTACATAGGGAGTTATCAGTCTTTTTAAAATGTGTCTTATCCTTGTTAAGCAACAAATGGTTGTTTGGCTCCACCCCTTTGGTCTTTTCCTGGGACCCAGCAACATCTCCTCCCCGTTTCTCCTGGGCAGAGGCCATTTATGACTTCACACTCCGCATTTCCTTTTAGCTGGAGGATGTCCATTGTCTCCTTCCCCCTACCCTATAATCACCACATAGGTGTGATTTCCTACTGGAGAGCGTGAGAGCGGTTATTCCAGTTTGGGTGGCTTTTAGCCAGGCTTAAATTTAAGGTTAATTCTGTTGCATGTTTTTCTTGGTTTAAAATAAACTTGTGATTTCAAATTTGCAGCTACAACACTTATTCCAGCTTCTACACCATGGGCTCAAACAATTGCAACATAGATTACTCTCAAGAACAGGCCACTTAGACTTCAAACATTAGATTTCAGTTTGTACAAGTTTACAGTTTTAATGCAGGCTTCTGACAACTGTCATTCAGGCGGCCGAGGGTACTACGGCCAGATTTTTGACAGATGTCACAGGCAGGCAACTTTTGCTGTGGATGTTTCTCATACTTTCAGTTTTTTCCAGACATTGTGAGTTCCCTTGATTCCTTGAACTAAGTGACTTGTAGCACCAAGTAAGAATTCTGGATGTTTAAGGATTTTTTGTGCCGGCATTCTGCAGTTTCAGCAACAAAGAAAACGATTTAAAGCAAGATTTTGGGGTTTCCTTTAGCAGAGCACTGCTTTTCCCTCTATACTCCATTTTCACTTGTTGTGGAGCCCAGTGACATGTTTCAGGAGCTAGATCTCTGTTCCACCACTAACATGCATGGCAGGTTGGGCAGCACTCTTTGTGTGCTTTGCAGAGCGCGAATTTCAGAGGTTTTGGCGTGCACAAGGGTTCTGCAGCCATTTTGATATTTCTGGCACCATCAGAACACAGTGATGCCGCATGGCAGAGCAAAAGTGGGTTGAATCATCCCACAGGAAACCCCTCATCCTAAATTGAGGTTAACACCAAAGCTCAGCCAAACCAGAAGATCTGCCCACACACACACACACAGTGGTAGTGGTGGTGGTGGTGGTGGTGGTGGTGGTCCAATCAGAGACCACTTATGAAAACACATGCATACACTACAGACATACTGAAACCAGTTTGTGTATTGGGACCAGCCAGTCCCAACCTACATCCTGGCCTCCAAGTCACATGGCCTGCAGTTGCCTGCGAAAAGTAAGGCTTTCCCGGGCAAACGCATGACCATAAAAGTATTTTCTTGATCCAGCAAGCCAAGAAGGTGGAAAAAAAGACAAGATGGCCAGAGTAAATAGCCAAACACAGTAAACAGGCTATGGCTAATAAATACAGTAAAAATCATGCAACTGCTGCCACCAGTTTGTCTTTAGGCATACTTCAAAGTAACCAAAATTCCCTTTGAGAGTAGTCTAGGGTGACACAAAATACCCCCACTGCACTACATTGGAAGATGCATCGTGCAATGTGAAAATGTTAAACAAAATAGGTATGTTAGGGAGAAGTCTCAGAAATGTGCCAATTCCCTTCTACCTTAGAGACCCCCTGGACTTTAGGACTTCATTTTTATCCTGGAGAGAGAGGCCTTTTTCCCCCATTCTCATTTTTCTTTAATTTGAACACGGTTTTTGGTTTTGGAGTCTGACAAACTGCATAGGCATCTTTTTACATTGTGACACACAGCAACTTCAGTGCAGTGGCACAGGGAAGTCTTAGATTTCCCAAAGCTTTAAATATTTTCTCTTGGTTAAAGTACTGTTATCAAGAACAGTAAAATGAAATTGACTTTACTTACCTTTTGTAACTTTGTAGAACCAGCACACACGAGCTTACATAGTGCTGGAGGGGTTACTTAATATCCCCTTTTGTCTACTTTCTCATGTAACATTTTTAGGTTACCCTTTCTACAATTAATGGCTGGTGGCAGTGGTTTACTTTTCCTACCATTGTGGGTTTCCACGCGGGCTGCAATTGCAGCTGCAGTAAAGCACCCATGGGTGCACATTTTGTCAAAATGGCCTGGTCGTCTTTTTGCCATTCTTTTTGGAAAGGTCCTTCTTGAGATTTACTTTGCGCAGCATACCAGGTTTGGTCCCTTTATTCGTTTTGTCTTTGGGAGGATTCACTGGTGAAGCCTGCCTCTGGCTCCAGCGTGTCTGTCAGGGCAGGAAGCGAGGGAGGTGCCCGAAACTCCCTATGCTTAGTCTCCTTGGTTACAGGAATGCACCCCAAAATGATTGACTGGATGGCTGTCCTTGAAGGAGGAAGGAATCCAAAGAAGAAATTGGAAGTGACGTTTGCTGCAACTCCTGGACTGTTGGTTTGCCTGGTGAAGCCCTGCTGTAGTGCTGAAGCTCCGAATTCACTTCGACTAGAGAACCCCTGCAAAGGACGACTTCTCCCCTTGGGTTGGTAGGACCAATCGACCCCAAGACAAACTCATCTGGAAATCCTCTCAGAGCTGGCTGTACTTCCATTGCTGCTGCAGGAACTGATTGCAAGGGAGAGGAACACCAGAATAGAGTATTGTTTTTAAGTTGGACCCGAGCTCCAGGAAAGATCCTCCAGACTCCCTCGAAGCAGGACTAACCAAGCCTAAGCCACCTTAAGAGTGCTGGACCCCAGAAGCAAGGAAAGCCCATGAGGTATCTGAGAACCGTGACTGCAAAGTGCTGCTAAGTTTGCCCATTGCTGCCGCCGACCACTGAATCATAGTGCAGGAGTCCCCAGACGTCCTCCCTCTTGTCCCCACGACTGAGGCCCAGAAACAACAGGATCTGCCATGCAACAAAAGGAACAGAAGTCAGCTGGACCAATTTCTTCCTACCTAAGGTACTGTAAACTAAGGAGTACTTACCTCTTGTTGTGTAGCATTGCTAACTCTCTGGCTTGTCTTTTTTTTAAAAAAAATTGTGTGTGGTTAAAAAAATCCTTTACAAAAACAAATTCATACATACTCCAATCATTAAAACATACATTACTAATACAAATCTTACATAAAAACCAAACTACTAAGATCCTTACTTTTCTGTATTACACAAATGGGCTCTATCTTGAGCTATATAAATTTGTACTTGCTTTAAGCAAGTCATTAAGTACTTGTCTAATCAAATAGTTTTCATATAAATCACTCCAAGTACAATAAGCTTGAGTAAAATTGATTTGCAATAGTGTAATTGGCAAACTTGCAATATCCTTCATAAGTAAAATTGTGTACAACTCCTACATTTTCTTCCACATCAACAGAGGTTGCTAGAAAGTTGACATTGATTCCCCTTCGATAATCCTCAAGAAACAGTAACGCAAAGGTTAGTGGGTTATAATTCCCCAATCATCATTCTTTCACAAAGAAATAAGTTGGGATTAACAAATTATCTCAAAAGATTAGTACGAAGTAATCTAAAATGAGGACATTCAAGGACAAGATGTTTCAATGTATCACAAGGCTCTTTGCAATGAGAATCTACAGTTCATCTGCTGGGAGCTCTTTGGGCAACTTTCCCAGTGCTTACAACATTCCCTAGTATGAAATTGATTGAGTTTGAAACAAATAAAATAAATTTGAGTGTACATGCAGGGAACATTATTAATATATAAACAAGAAGGCAGTCTTATGCGTATATTTAGCATATTAAGAATACGTGGAGTAATTTTTTAGCTGTTCCAGTGTACAACTCCAATCTTTCTCAAACATTTTCTTTTTTACAAGAGACGGCCTAAAACATACATTGTTGGTTACAAAATGATCGTCCAGTACTCTTTGCATAAGTCTTTGATATAAATTGAGAGATTCCACACTGTCACAATTAGCTCTCGCAGATCTTTATATAAACAATTATTCGGTGGATTTAACATTCTAGCATAATTAGTCATCAATGATCGCCATAAAGCCCTGCATGATAGCGAGATTAATCCTAATCCATGACGAATTACACAATTCGGAATCGCAAGAGCTAAATGCAAGGCCCTTTTTATTAGGCACCCCTGTAATGAATCCAAGTGTTGGCTTAAATCAAGCAAGCACATATCCAACATAAGTTATCACCGCTTGAACCTTCATTATAAAAAAAATCTTGCAAAGTCTCAGAATTGACAGTATTTTGTAAAAATCAGTTTAAGTTGACTAGCCAGAGGTCGTGCTTTTTCAGCGAGTCTGTCTTTCCATTTTTTAACAGGAATTTATACTCAAATAATATCCTAAATAGGTTAGCTCCGATTGTTGTTGAATTATGGCACCAACCAGTTTCCATTTATAAACCTTCAATTTCATGCCTGCATTGAATACAATCATACTAGTTTTTTGTCACATTGGGAGATAAGTTCAGAGCATGGGCATATATCTCAAAGGCCTGGAGTTTCGCTTGAAGACAAGCCGGAGTGGAGTCCATTAAAATGAGATCGGCAAATGCCAACCAATGCATCCGCAAAATACCCAACCTCACAGGTTTAACTCCCATGCCTTGCCACACATCTTCCAAATCGCATAAATACAGATTGCAGCCTTGTTTTAAGTCCATGTGTGTTCTAATACATTCTGTGGTAGCACCCTCATTGGTGATTCGAACTTTATACGCAGTATAACTATAAAGCATAATGATCCAAAAAAATCAAAGTCGCAGGAATTCTTGCTTGACATTTTTATCCATAACAAGTCCCTCAAGACGATATCAAAAGCCGAGAACATATCTATACTAGCCACAGACTGGATATGCCCCGTTTTTAGTACCTGGCAGAATGAGAGCCATTACTGTAGCATTCAATGGCGTACCCTACTTGGAATTTGGAAAATACATTATACTGTGAAATGAATTTCTCCAAGTCATGGAGAACTAAGATCGCAAACACTTTTGCAATGGTGTCAATTAATGAAATAGGGTGATAATTGTTCGGTTCGGATTATATTTGTTATACAAAGTATAATTATAGACTTTCCCCACTTCTCTGGGATGTTCCCCGACTGTAGGATTGTTTCCAATTTATTTTTAAGAATATCAGCCCAGAAAATTGGATCAGTTTTATATACGCACGCTGGAATTCCATCTGAGCCCGCTGCTTTTGAATGGGAAAGTTTGTTAATTGCCCATATAATATCTAGTTTGGTGCAAGAAAATGATTCCCAGTCCACATTATACGGATGATGGTATTTAAATCGCAATAAAACAGGCTGGCAAACTGAATTTCACATATAGATACTTTACCCATACCTCAGCAGGGACAACACCCACCATATATCCATTATTTACATTAGATTTACGTATGACTGCCCATATGGATTTTCGTGTTTATAAATCAATCTAATCAAATTGCAATTTGTTTTATTTAATTTAGCGAGTCAAGGTATCCTAAGCCTGTTCTTATAGTGTTGCAGGATACGCTTTTTCAAATATAAATACTGCTGCTGATTCGCTGTTACCAATCTAAGAATGAACTTCCTTATTTTTATTCCATTTAAGCAATTTTACATTAGTATCAAAGTGGTGATTTAAGCAATTTTACATCAGTATCAAAGTGGTGAGAAGTTACCTTACAGATGGGTTTATATTCACTCTGGGCAGATCTGATAACATGAGAGATGATGTCATCTACTATATTTTCCCCAAGGAAGCAGCAAGCACGTGAATGAAATATCTGCTCAGGAATATTACCAAGTTCGATACACATTGTTTCTGTAATTTTACAGCACAGCTTAGGATTCCATCTAAGAGCGATTTTTGCACGAGGAGATTGTCGGTTGCAATAATTAATTGATTTTAAGACAACCATAAGCCGTTCTGATTACTAATTGAATGGGGGCATGATCACCGTATGTAATTGGGTGAATGATTCTTGAATCAGCGCAGCAACTCGGCGTGTTCGATATTGCCAATCAGAGGATGCACGTCCACGGTTCCATGTATAGTTGGGGCCCAGATCCACGCACCTTACAAAAGTAATCTCCCAGGTTTCGAAATATACATCCCATTTAAGCTCTTTTTGCCTTGACTGACGCATACCCCATGATTTACCACTTTCCGACTCCACATTACCAGACAAACACATTGAGTTAAAATCACTGCCAACAATAATTCTATAATTGGCATTCAAGGACAAGATACTCTCAAGGCAGTGTTCCAAGTTGTCAAACATGTCATTAAGCATCACTTTCAGTGGGTTCCAATATAATTTAATAAGCAATATGGAATCCTGTAATTTTTCGTATAAAATCAGCTCAACTGCCAGTATATTTTCAGATGAGTACATATATCATGATTTACAATCAATGTGGTTGTGAATAGCAATCGCCAGCCCACCCATTGGGCGGCCTTCATTACCTTTGATTGCCTTTGTACACAATAGGTGTTAATGCCCTCGAAAATTATTTCTCTGGTGCTCATGGTTTCTTGAAGAAAAATGTTAAAATTGTGCTTAGAGAGAAGAGAAACCATCCACCTAATAAGATTAAAGGCATGGTCTAGTAAAAATGTGCATTGTCCCTACGGGTCGGCCATGTTTTTTTAAGCCTAAGTGGCTCGATTTTAGAAAACTTTCCTATGGACCTTACCCGAGTTTTCGTCCATTAAACGCACGCGAAAACAAGCACCAGGGAGCCGCCATTTTCTGATAATCATATCTTTTCCCCCATCGCCCTGGCAGACCTGCTTTTGCGGCACTAAATCAAAACCCCCGCCCCAGAGCCTGTCATCAGCAGACTCGTACCGCCCATTTCCCAACGCCAAAGCACGTCGTGTCAACATTCGCTGCGCTTCAGCTAATCACGTGTCACCATGGAAATGGCAGGACGCCTCTTTCCTCAGTAAGTATAAACAGACCGTTTCACAACACAGCAGCAGATTTTCGATTCCATTCCTCTCTGTGTTACTTTCATTATTCTGTGACTCGTTTCAGTGCGCTGTCAGCTACCTTCGCCGCTTGTAGCCCGTGTGAACAGATACCAGTACCACTGCTATAAATCATTTTAGTTTGTTTAACACACAATGGCTACAATAATGCCCTACATGTACGAGCCCGAGTATACCGAGGAGGAACTACTGGAAAGGGAAGCACGCGAAAACTATGAGGATTCGGACGGCAGTTGGCAGGACGAATCAAGAGATGAAGAGCCTGGGCCTAGTCGAATGGACGGCGTCTCCACCTGGTGCACATGCAATCGGTGCAAGCTAATGCCAACTGAGGACGAGAACTGCTGCTGCCGAGAAAACTCGGGATGCCTGGCCTACATTTCGGAAGGCGAGCCACGACCGCAATGCATCACCGAGCTGCCAGACTTCAGGGCAGCCTGCCTCACACAGGCCGTGTTGAGAATAATGATGGTGCTTATGCACGAACTTCGCGCAACTGTTCGTCCTCGTAATCCGAGTAACGAGTAAGTATACTCTGCTTGTCATGCCACTCCTATTTCATGTTCTTCTACTATATCCAAAATTACATCTACATATCATTGTAACGCATGTAAGTCGTTCAATAGTGTGCATTGTCTAGATAGCATTTGTCCGTGCAGAATGCCATTAGTTACAAGAATTGTCGTTGACAACAAACGTTTATTAAACTTATCTTGGTCATTTAAAAACAGTTTGTTTAATTCCTTTTCACAGGTGGTACAGGCTGGTGGCCTATTGTTCCTTTACATGGTGGCTCCACGGGAGGCTTGGACACCGCGTTCGAAGAGTGATACCCGCCTGTGCCGTTCGTGCCATTAGAGAAACGTTCCCTAGTGACAGCGGTCAGTACAGGGGATTTTCTCTCGCTGTGCTGCAACCTGACCTGTATAATCTTTAAAGTCTTGTATTTTTGTGTCATGAAAATAAGATACAAAATAAAACACCACATACATTTTAACAACGGTTGTTTCGATTTTTTAAATGAATCAAGTGTGTCTCCATTCAAGGATGGACGTCAGACATCTGTGCTCCGAATGGGTGAAGGTCTGGTCGCTGTGAAGCAGGGTGGTCACTATCTAAAATAACATAACATTCTCGATAATGCATGCACTAAATAACACTTGTTCAAAGTCGTTCAGTGGGTTATGTCTCTATAAAAGTCACACATATATCTATACTAACAATTACCATTGGATTATACAGGCCTAAGGTCTTGACCACTAATACACCGGTTGAAGTGTGGGTCTGTGCTCACAAGAATCTCCGGTATGTGGCATTTGTTATTGATAAGCAACGATATACTATCATTGATATAAAGACGATATACTATATATTGCTATAAAGGCGGTTCGCGCCAGTGGATGAGCGCTGGCATGGGGGGCTGTCAGGGGCGCGAAAGGCCAAGGTGCCAAACTACATGTACACTTCAAAAGGTATCCCACGCCAAGCGGCCATCAGTCACATGGCCTCCTCAGACCCCGTGTCTCCAGCCAGGCCTCCCCTTGAAGCAGGCCGCCCCCCTAAGAACACAACATACATATGTCATTCATTCACAAACACACCCCTGTTTCTAATACTTTATAAACCACTTGATATGTCTCATGAGAACATCTTTGTGCTTTGCAAGTCAACTCCTGAACGTGTTACCTGGCAACCACTGAGATCTACGCTAATCTGCTCGTCGTCGTGCTATCCGTGAACTTCAGTGACCGCTTAGAGCAAACCCATTAGTGTGCTACCTGTGGCCACCCACCTATTCTCCTGCAACATACTGCTCTGCTTGCTGAATCCAACTGTTTGTTGGTCAAGGTAAGGCCATGTATCCTAGTCATATTTCGCAGATTTTTAAATTTCTATCTATTTGCGAGTTGAGTACACAATAGTGCTAGGTTTATTGGTCTCATTGCTAATGACTTGAGTTTCCATTGCTCTGCTATCAATAGATCTATTTATTTTCATCTGTCTATTGTCATCGAATTGCATCCTTCAGGGGTCCAGTCTATAATGTAAGCATGTTTCCTTCTCGTGCAATACAGAACATCCAAGGGAAGAGTCACATGTTCAGTTTTTAGTCACATCATTTATACATTTCTGCAACTTATGCAAATACTAATCCGCACATAATGAACTGGTATAGTTCCTGCGACCAAAACAAACCTTGCATTGATCATTGTATGATTCATTTACTTTTGTATCAAATCTTTATTCTTGAAGATTGTATAATAATAATGTCGATATTTACTTTTCAGATTTATCAACAATGCTTGCCTGTTCGATTAGCGGTTGCCCTTCGAAGACCCATGCGAAATCTGAAGGCACTAAAATGCATTTATTCCTGAAAACTGTTGATCGAATAAGAGAATGGGTCAGACATTGCGGATATCCACAGGATGAGCTGGAAAGTAGACTCCAACAAGTCTTACAGGACAAGAGGGGTGATCGATACCGCATCTGCAGCCAGCACTTTTCCTTGGACATGTACACAACATCTTGGGTATCAAAGAATAAACGGCGAACGACACGGAAATTGCTCGAAAACGCTATTCCCACTCTATTCGTCCACATTCCGCCACCGGTGAGTCAAGTGTCCGGATTTAGCTTTAGGCCTTGCGGTAGTGTGTAGGTATCCGAACGGATTAAATGATATTGTAGGTGTTCTATCCCTTGTAATAATTTCGATATTGATATGAGTGTATAGTTTTTTGAATAATGACATTTATCCATATATTCTTTTTCGATTTCATAACCCACAAACGCAATGTATATATATGGGAACAGGGAACTGTGCTGTATTGAGCATTCCATTTCAAGTATTCTGTTGCCTTACATGGCTATTTTTAATATTGGCATTTCATTATCAATCATTAATTTACCTTTACAACTTCTTGGCTATCCCTTGAATCTGAAGCAAGAACATTCTACATCCTTGATGTGGTTGCGGTTATCAACCACTTCTAGCGCTTATCAGGTAATCTTACTAGGCTAATCCGCTACAGACTTGTTTTATGCATGTCAAGTAATAGTTTTATTTTATCGTGTAATTATTTTACCAAAATGTTTGGTTAGTGCTTTCCAATTGATATACACCTTAGTTATCATCCACTGGTGTGATGACATCGATTTCTTTTTCAACAAAAGCTCTATAACATTGTGCAATACTTTACCTTCAAGAAGAACTCCAACTCCCCTAGACTTTTGCTCAATTGATATTGGCTGTCCTGGCTCTCTGAAGACTCTTCTAACCTCTGACTTTGTGTTTTGATCTGTCCCTCCAGAAAATCACACTCTTAACTTCTATAGCTGGGAAAGGGTTAATCTACATTGCATTGGGGGTTTAAAAGTGCTTACCTGTTTGAGAAACTTGTTAACCATTGTTTTATCCCTTAACCTTTTTCCTTTTGACACTGAACTCAGTATTGCTCTACATGTACCAGTGATATATCAATGTCCACAGTGTCCTAGTTATTTTAGTCACCCCATGGTGTGGAAGTGTCTGTGTGCCATCACAAATGGGTATCTGCTGATTTATTGAAACTGGGAGTCTGTATTTTTAAGTGTTACATATTTGCTCCCTTCTAAAAAAAGGCTTATTAATAAACAATTTATCAAGAAACCTTGAGTGGAAGTGTTATTTGGATACTTGTCACTGTAAAACTATGTTACAACCCTACAGCTCATATTGACCCCTCTTGAGATGAGCATGGCTGCTCAGTCACTCTACCAACTTGTGTAATACAGGCTTATACCAAAGGTTTGGTTAAATATTGCCAAGAGGACAAGGCTGCTGCAGTCTCCCACAGGGTACTGCATACAATCTTGCCCAAAAGGTAGCATGTAAAAAGAAAAGGGTAACAGTTTCCCAGAACTGACAGCCCAAAGGACTAGTCGGTTTCCTCATAACTGAACGAGCAAAAGCCCAGTGGGGTGAAACTGGAGGCTTCACTTCATTGTAAAAAGTCAGGACAGAGTATAAAAAAAAAGAAGTTTGGGTGTCCATAGAATATGGAGGGAAAGCTGCTAAGAGAAAACTTTAACAGTCAACCTCTGCGCTCTGAGTATATTGGGAAGTCCTCCACAGGAAAGGGACGGAAAAAGCTTTCTGCGAAACATACTGAAACAACTCGCCATGGTACAGGGCTAAACGACCTAAAGAAGCTACAGATCATTACATCAGTCCAGGTTACTTAGTTTTAGCTTTAAATGCAAAAATGGACGATAAAGGATGGCCAAGAGTATTCTAGTCATTTTAGCAGCCAACTTGTGCTTACTCTTATGTTAAGTGCCATTTGCTTTGCATTAGGGCTGGTTGCTAAAGACCAAAAGTCATTTCTATATTTTTGGCCTAAATGGCTATATACAATATTTTTTTAAACATTTTTAATGTATTATAGGTTTGTTATCTTTCAACCTTTAACATTTAACACAGTCATCCATAGGGAAATAAGAAAAGAAAGCGTGAAAAGTAATGAAACAACGGAAAGGAGGGAAAAAAACAAAAAAAAGAGAGGAAAAATAGTACAATATCCAGTTCCACTGGCTTTTACCGTTTAGATGTTGGTCTCTCCAACTTTCACTTGTTTTACTATCACCCTGCCTTGTTATCGGACAGCAGTGCCTCAACAAATTTCAAGGCGTCAATTGTTCAACCAAGTCTGTTTGCAGTTAATAGCCTCTCCCATATTTGATCCTCCAAAAAAGGGTTCAACACCGAGTAGTTTTCTTTGCTCGCTTAGGGAGGGACAAGTTAACATCAGGTGTCTGATTGTTTCGATCAAATCCACCTTCTTGCAAAAATGGCAGATTACTTCCTCTAATGTAATTTTTTTCCTCATCAGCATAACTTCGCATGTAGCTGGAATGTTCAGCCTACATCGTAATAATATGTCTCTGTAATGGGGTGAAGGAAACTTAAGCAGATAGAACGGTAGCTCATTTATTTTTTTACATTGCCATATGATATTGATACAGGATTTACTTTTGGTTTTTAATTCAGTTGTTTCAATCCAATCTTTAATCTGCAGGATCTTTTTGACCTTATTCGGGTTTCCTTTTAAGGTTTCCATCTTGATGTTAAATCAGTCTAAGTATGTCCTGCAGCAGTCTTTTGATCTTGATTCTGTCATTCGTTATCTCACAGCCCGATAATATCTCAAAAGGTGCTGGCGGGGCCTCTATAACATTTCCTATAGAGGGAGTTTGTTTTCCACATAACTATTGATGTTAATGATTGCAATCATAATTCATATATCTTATTGTGGCTGCTGGTACTGAATTAGGCAATGTCAAAATCTTCTTCCAAAAGAAGGCCTCACATAGCTCCCAGATCCTCCAGGAAAGATTAACAAGAGCTTCAGCTCCGTATGTTAGAACCGCTGAAGCCTTCTGCTTATAAAAGGTGACCGTGGGGATCAAAGAGAAGGTCCCAAATCGTCAATGTATAGCTTTCCCCTGGTTTGTCAGTTTCAGCCGCTTATCCCCGATCAGTAGATAGTTGTCCGATTCGTTGATATTTTTATTAATTTGTATTCCAAGATAAATTATTTAGTCCACAACTTCTAGTGCTTGGTTTTCAATTTTCCTTTTGAAGGCGTTTAACTTTTTCTGCTTGCTCCATGTGGATATCAACACCTTTGACTTCTCTATGTTGATCTTCATATTATTTCCATCCAAGTAGATTTTAAATGCCTCCAATCGCCTCTGGAGTCCTATTGTGGTTAAGTCAATGAAGAACAAATCATCCGCATATAGGATCCACAGGATTTCACCCTTCTCTATCTTGGGCGGAAAGACTCCGACTTGTGATTGAGAGTCCCTCATGTCAGCCAAATAAAGTGCAAAAAGAAATGGTGCCAGTGCACAGACTTGTTTAATCCTCCAGAATGTGTAAATCATCTTAGTTTATGGTGCCATCTCGAGACAATTGAATCTGTACTGTTTTATCAGTTTACAGGGCTTGTACTGCTTCTAGGAGATCTTCCGGGCAGTTCCATCGTTTTAACTTGGCCCATAACAATTCACGGCTTATGCCGAACGCTTGTTTCAAATCTACGAAACCGAGGTAGATTTTTCCCTTGGATTCCAGCATTCGCTGTTTGAGGAGGTTTAAAATGAACAGATTCAGGGATGTGCCCACTCCACCTATGAATGCAGTTTGACGTTTGTCTAAAATGTTTGACTTCATTGCCCAGCACTTAAATGAAAAGCATTACTTACCGTAAAAACATTTCTGATGATTCTATCTGCTTAGATTCACATGCTGTGCATATAGTCCAGTGGTCACCGCGGAGTACTGCATCTTGTCTTGAGAATCGAAAGGGGACGTCGACATGGGCATGACTAACACTATCCCTAACGTGACGTGTAGTGTACCCAAAATCCCTCACGCGTCGAGGTCCCTCCGATTGTATTTTTTGTGCCATGAGAGAACCTATGACCAACGTGAGTGAGCACGGAAAAGAGAGAAAGTAGTAAGATGTCTATGTTCCTTCCATCCGAGCGGGGAAGAAGGGTGGGCCCATGTGAATCTAAACAGATACAATCATCAGAAATGCTTTTACGGTAAGTAATGCATGTCTTCTGATGCTTGTTAATCTACTTAGAATCACATGCTGGGCATAGGCTAGCGAGCAGTAACCGGAGTTGGAGGTGGGATGTGAGAAGGAACAGTAGAGAAAAGATGTCTTAGTACTGCCTGTCCCACCTGAGAATCAGACCTAGAATGAGTGTCTGGGCAATAGTTTTGTAAAGGTGTGTACAGAAATCCAGGTTGCCGCTTTGCAAATAGATTCAAGGGGAATATTTGCAATGAAGGCTATGGAAGCCCTGGTGCCTCGAGTAGAGTGCTCTAGGCCTGAAGGGCAGTTCTCTCTTAGAAAGAGAGAAACAGAGTGAGGCATTTGAATATCCATCTCGTGAAAGTAGATTTGAAGACCGGGTCTCCTCTACCTGCAGCCACAGAAACAAAAAACTGATTTGTTTTTCTTAGTGGCCGAGATCTTTCCATGTAAAACATGACTGCTCTGCGTACCTCAAGTGTGTGCAGGTTTCTTTCTCCCATGTTTGAGGGGTTCAGAAAGAACGTTGGTAGTTCTATGGATTGGTTCACATGGAACTTTGAAATGAATTTAGACGCAAACCTAGGATGAGTGCACAGAACCACCTTCTCTAAACTGCTACAAAGGGGTCAAGAACAGAGCGTTTGTAGTTCACTTACTCTCCTAATGGAAGTAATAGCTATTAAAAAGGCTCTCTTGTAGGCGAGATCCTTGAGACTTGCTCTATGCATGGGCTCGAAGGGAGACCCCATAAGTCTAGTTAACACCACGTTCAGGTCCCATCCGGGAGCTGGGTTAGAAATGGGAGGGTGAATTCTCTTTACTCCTTCCATGAAAGCCTTAATAACTGGTATCTTCCACCACAACACCTTCTGTTGCGATGTAGTGTAGGCTGAAAGAGCAGCTAAGTGAAAGTTTAGAGCGTGAAAGACCAGGCCTGAGTCAAGTAAATGAGTCGGGTACAAAACAATATGTGTAGGAGAGGAGTCAATGGGGTTGATGCTCTTAGAGTTGCACCAGATAAAAACCGCTTCGACTTACTGGAATAGCAATATCGAGTGTTTAGGTTTTCTTGCCTCCCTGAGTATGTCCATACATCTGAGGGAGTTGTAGGTGCCCAAACTCTGACTTCATGAGCCAGGCTGCCAAGTTTAATGTCTACGGGCATGGGTGAAGTATCTCCCCTTTGTCTTGTGACATGTTGTACGGGCAAGGCAGTTTCATCGGAGGAGATGGAGACATCTCCCTCAGATGAGCGAACCAGGGATGGCAGGCCCACATGGGGGCCTCCAATATCATTGCGACCTGTTGCTGCTGCATCTTGTGCACTATCTTGTTGAGAAGGGGAGTCAGGGGAGGGGGGGGGGGGGGGCGGAGCAGAGCGTAAACAAATTTCCCTGACCATGTCATCCAGAGTCCATTCCCCTTGGAACGGTTCTGGGGTACCTGGAGGCGTAATCTTGGCATTGAGCCTTCTCCAGAGTTGCGAACAAGTTGATCTCTGGCAAACCGCATTTCGCAAAAACATTGGAGACAATGTCATTGTGTAATCGCCATTCGTACTCTATTGGTAGTGGGAAATCTCTGATGAGTACGTCTGCCAGAAGTTCCCATCGAACATGTTGAGACAGCAGAAACATGTTTTGAGAGCCCACTTCCAACTGTCCCAGAACATTTGGGACAGCCCTGGAGAGTGAGTGACCCCTTGTTTGTTCAGATAGTACATGGCCGTGGTGCTGTCTGAGGATCAGGACTGTTTTTCCCTACAGTTGAGTTTGAAAAGCTTTCAGCACTTCGAATATCGCTAACAATTCCAACAGGTTTATGTGGTTGGATGCTATGTCCGACGACCAAACTCTCTGCGCCGTCTGTTGAAGCAGGTGAGCCGAGTCTGTAGTTAGTGGCCTCCACTACGGGGGTGGTGAAGGAGTTCCCTTTCAAGAGGGTTTCCCTCGACCACCAACGTAGCGTGAGAACTAGGGCTGGCAGACAACCACTAGATTGACCCATTGTCCGCTGGCCTGACGCCACTGGCTGTTGAGCCACTCCTGCATAGGACACAGGCGCCCCTGAGGAACCAAATATATACACAACGCCATCATTCCCAACAGTCGCATAGCCTTGCGTACCGTCACCTCACAACTGACTACATATTGAGGGATTTGAAACAGCTTGTTTTGGACGCTCTGTTGGAGGAGAAGAGGAGGCTGTAGTTTGTTCGAAATAGTGCCCCTAGGAATTGCTTGGCCTGACTGGGGTCTACGCTGGATTTCTTCTCGTTGGAGAATCCGAGACTGAATAAAAGATCTATTGTTCTTAGGGTATTTGACAGACAGGTTTCGTAAGAGTCCCCGGTTATGAGCCAGTGGTCAAGGTAAGGATAAACCGTGATGGATTGCCTGAGCAGGTGTGCTGCTGCCACTGCTAGTACCTTTGTAAATACCCTTGGTTTGGAAGCTATGCCGAAGGGTAGTACCTTGAATTGATGTTGTTTGTCTCATATCATGAATCTGAGGTATTTTCTGTGCGCCGGCAACATTGAAATATGAAAGTATGCATCTTTCATGTTCAGTGTTGCCATGTAATCCCCCTGTGAGAGCAGGGGAATTACTTCCTGCAGAGTGACCATGTAGAAATGTTATGGCTTTCCAAATTTGTTCGCTAGGCGTAGATCTAATACAGGGTGCATGGTTAGATCCTTTGTGGGTACTAGGAAGTACACTGAATAACTACCTTTATTTACCTGTGAACGAGGAACGACCTCAATGGCTTCCTTTTGTGTCTCGACTTCCTGAAGTATACGCAGATGGTCTGGCGTCAGTCTTGCGCGTAGAGGTCTGAACGCTGGGGACCAGGAGAACTCTATACAGTACCCATGGGCCATGGTCTTTAGCACCCACTGGCCTGCAGTTATTCCCTCCCATGACTGAAGGAATGATGTTAGCCAGGCCCCGAACGGGGATGCATGGGCGGGGACCTGGATCTTCAGGTCATTTTGAACCCGAGGCCTGGGGAGCACCAGGGGTTAGAGTCCCGGCCCCTTCCATTCCCACGATGCTGACCCCTTTGGGGTTACAGGGTGGTGTATCTGCTGGTTTCTTGTGGAGAAGACCAATTGTTGTACTGGTTTAGGGGGAAGAGTTGGCCACGAAAAAGGCATTTGGACCCAGCTCCACACCTTTTGGAGGGCCTTTGTGCAATTTGATCTAGCGTCTTCAGGGTGTCGTGCTCCTTTGCTGTCTCGAGAGCTTAGTCGACCACTCTTCCAAATAGGTTGGATTCTTCCAAGGGTTTATCAATAAGACACACTGGAGTTTCTGGCTTGAACCCAGAATTTCTTAGCCACGCGTGTCTTTCGGGGGGTGCCCCGAGCCAACGATCAACCCGCTGTCTCAGCAGAATCCAAAGTGTTCTTGAGTATACGTTGGCTTACTTGTCTGCCCTCGGTTACCATGGACAGAAGACGAGTTTGTAGTAGTTCAGGAACCTTCTGCAGGCCTGCCTGTAACAAGGCCCATTGAGCGCCCGCATAGCTGGCTAACAAGGTAGTATTGTTAGCAATACGCATAGAAAAGGCTGCTGCAGCCGTGACCCTCTTCCCTAGGGCGTAGAGTCGTTTACATTCTTTGTCAGGGGGGGCGCCTCCCCGGTTGACAGGGGAACCCCTGCCCTTTTTCTTGTAGTGGTCATCACCAGAGAGTCTGGGGTGGAGTGACCTCTGATAAAGGGGGATCAGAGGGGGAAGGCCGAAATAGCTTTCCTATCCTTGGATTAACTGCTCTTGCGAGTGCAGGTGTTGATAACGAGGGAGCCAGATGCTTTTTAATAGAGTCAAGAAGAGGAATAGAATGGCTGACTGTTGGTTTTTCTTTAAAAATGTCCTCAGGTCAGCTTCAGGAACAGCTTCATCGGTGGTGATCTTGAAATGTTCTGCTGCTTTGCGCAACATGGCGTTAAACATCATTTGATCGTCCACTGGAGTGGGCTGTCTAGTGGGACGGGTCTGTGGGGAATCTAAACACAGGGCATGAGGATGTGGAGAAAGATTTGGAGACTGTCAAGGCTGAGGGACACCCATATCTGGGTTTTCCTCCCACCCATCTATGGGTTTGTGCATATCCTCAATGTCAATGAAGTGATCATCTCCTCAGTGAGGTCGTAAGTGTACACATCCTCCTCATGAGAGGGATCAAAGAGTCTTGGAAATTTAGCCACAAGGTTCAAAAGGGCTTCTTCCTGTGGTCTTGTTGGGGTGGATTGCTCCGAGAGGGTTACAAACCTATCAAGCGGACCATAAAATGTTCAGATTTTTCCCTAGTCCAAACAGGAGAGCTAGAGGGTTCTAGCGGTGGAAAGGGCTCTTGACTACAGTCCTCTGACGCTAAACGTTGAGATTTTTGTCTCAACGCTGAAGAAATACCTTCTTCGCCTTCCAAAAACTCTTCCCGGGGGACCGACTGAGGTTGGGTGTCCCTGTGCTTCTCCTTAAGCTTGGCGGAGGGTTCCGGTATTTCCTTCAGCCTATCTTTGGATTTCGACAAATCCTTGGGGTTTCCTGTGGTCGTCAGCGAATCCCTTGACTGATGCTTCCGAGCGTCCGCCATAACAATTCTCGCAATGCTTTCGGTAACTGTCATGATGCCTACCCCCGGAGCACCAGGCCAGGCCCAGCACCCCCGGAAGCAGGCATCATGCCCTCGGGGAAAAGCCCAGAGGCCCCTTATAGGGGCTCTTTGGACTCGGTCCTGGCGCCTTTGGCGCCAGGCTCATGTTGGACATCAGTCCTGGCGCCATAGGCGCCAGGCTCATAAAGGGAGGTGTTTTGTGCACTTACCTGATGCAGACCATGCTGTACGCTTCAGGCCTCCCTGAGACCTGAAAGGGACTATTTTTTTCACTCAGGCGTGGCCAGGGAAGGATACATACCTAGTTGGGGAAGGATACATACCTGGGACTGCTTTGGAGGCTATTTAAGCCACGCCCAGACAGCAGCTCATGCTTCGCGTTGTTCTGTTTCCTGCAGCTTAACGCTCACCGTGTCTGCTCCTGGACTCCAGCCACGCCCGCCTCGAACCTGGAAGACCTGCAAGGAAGGAAGAGAAGAGAAAGGTGAAAACCAAGGACTATTTCAAACTTCTTACCTGCATCCGGAATCTTCTCGCCAGCATCCCTGAAGAAAGACTTCCATTTAAAAGCATCCCGTTGCTCGCTGCAGCGCCACGCTTCACCTGTCCTCGAGACATCTCCCGGTCCATCGCGGCTGTCAGCATCGGACGCCACATCTCTGCACCTAGGGGAGAGAGGAAGAAACAAAAGGTGAGCAGAAGGAACACAGAAGGAAAGCCTGATTAACAGCCATAATACTTACCGGCTTTTCTTCCACATTTCGGGTCGGCGCCGCCCCGTTGCCAGGTACCGTACCCCGGCCCCTATGGGTAAAGGACAAGAGACATTTCTGGGGAATGATCAGGACATTTAGAGGGATCGCCCTCATCACTACTCACCTCGGCAGTTTAACCCCTCGACGCATCGCCTTCATTCTGCACCTGAAATAAAGGACAGATCACAGGTTAGAAAGACAACATAAAGGGGGCCTCACTTGAACTTTGAACTTTCATACTTACGGCGCATCGCTCAGGAAAGTCAAGTGGATTTTGCCAGCGCCATTCTGAAAACCAGTGAAGTAACTGGACGAACGCGCGCCCCTGCACCAGAAGCAGGATGGAGAGTTCATCCTTCCAAACCATAAGGTGGGCTTAAACCGGGGTTTGGAGGAAGTTAGAGAGGAACGAAGGGGGAAAGGGGGGAGCTAGCACACTATTCTGCAGACTGTTAATCCCCTTTCTCATCTGCAGAAGGATATTCCTACGGGCCAGGCAAGCACGATTTGGAGGTCCTGTCCAATCGGTGTTCCGGGTCCTGCGCATCATGCTAGAAGAGGCCACAGCAATCCAGACTAGACCAGCGCCCCCGTGGGAACTAGGTGAGCGTTACAGTAACGTCCTCTGCAGTAGGGAGACGTGTAGCCTTGGCCTGCAGTTGTACAGTCTTCGGCGGAACCGGGGCCTTGTCGGCAGAAGTCTTCTTACGATGCATCTCGATGGGTTTTGGAATATTGGGGGTAGCGCCCTTCACTTCTGAGTGCCCGGTCGCTAGGCACATCTGCAACTAGGGCTGCCGATCTTGACGGTCGGCGGGCAAGGCCGAAACATTTGGTGTGCCCGTTGGTGCTTTGGGCCGCTTCGACTGTCAGACTGGTCGGGGGTTCTGTGTTTAGTGAGTTGCAAGTGTTCATCTTTGTCGCCGGGGTGTACAGTCCCCATAGCAGTTCTTAAGCCGCGCCTGGCGGGGCCAGGGACAGACGTTGCGGCGCAGGATTGCTCTGCCAAAAGGTCAACAACCTCCGAATCGGCGGCCTGCTCGTCACTGATGCCCTTGTTGCACTCGGCGGTTGCGGAACAACTTGACTCGGCCTTCCACATCCCGTAAGCTGTCTACCACTTGACACAGCGTGATCGTGAGGCAAGCAACGGTAACACGGTCGATGCTTATCTCTCCAAAAACTGTGCCCTATCAAATGGGACAAAACCTAAATAGAGTTCTCTCCATAGCTGAGGATAGGGAAAGTGACGAAGTTCAAAGAAGAAAGAGGGAGGAGAGGGAAAGGCATTCTTAGATTTTACAGAAATGTCCACCCCGACCCCACTCTGACTACTGTGTAGGCCGGCTGGAAGTCCCGGCCACGTGGTCGGCAACGCCGACTGGATCACAGTCTGTCGAAGGTCCGTGGAGGTTTTGGCAGAGATCCGGAACAGCGTCGATAGGAAGGACGGTCAGGGTGATCTTAATATATTCGACCAAAGGTCGATGTGACAATCAACAATGTGTCTGTACGATCTACGCTTAAGGCGGCCAGTATGCTGGGCGGAAAAAAAACAATCTGAGGGATCTCAACGACAGGAGGGATTTTGGGTACACTACACGTCATGGATAGTGTTACAGTCATGCCCATGTCGACGTCCCCTTTCGATTCTCGAAAGACAAGATGCAATACTCTGCAGTGACCACTGGATGTCAGACTACATGCACAGCGTGATTCTAAGCAGATTAGCAAGCATCAGAAGTGTTTATTTATAAAAACCATTATCAAAATAAAGTGCAAATACAGGATTGCTCTTCCTGTTTGAGAATACACACAGCTGTATAAATATCAAAATATAGATACAAAACTATGGTATATGTAATGTAGAAATGTATACATCTCAACGTCAACGATGTGGTCTAATCCTAGATCGATTTTGAAAACATTGATTTATCTGCAAAACATCGCCCAGCAATACTTTGTATAAGAAAAAGCCAACTATTAAGATGGATTTCTCAAATCTGGCCTTATTGACATTTCAGGAGGCCACCCCAATTATAGTTAACAGGGGAACTCTGGGAGGTTAGCCAACCCCAATTAAGATAAGCGTGGAGAGTACTCACAGCCTAGTCTCAGGAGAGGTGAGTGGTGCCAGGCGTCCATAAAGAGTCCACACAGCGAAATATACAATGATTCTACTTCGACAGATAAGTACAAAAATACAGTATTTATTATAGGCCCCAAACACTAGAAAATGAATCTAGAAGGTAATATCACACACCACTAAACATGAAATGCATAGTCAGCTTTGGTTATAGAAATGCACACAATTCACCTAAACACCCGAAAGGAAGGCAAGTAGTTATGTAATAGGAAAACCATTTCACAAGGGTAACTTTAGAAAGCCAATCCCTCAGTTGAATTGGACCGCGTGCCCAAAAATCATAAAGTTTCTTTAGGAAAGGGGACAAAGTCAGGACATGCTCAGGTGGTGATGCCCAATGTTCCAGAAGACCTCTCGCGGCTTTTACAGTTAAACAAGGAACTTTATATCTTTTAGAACAGCTTTTAAACTAAAACTTAAAGTAAAAAAATTAAGAGAATGGAATAAATCTACTTTTTTCACAAACTTTTAGAATGGAGGAGATGGGGGCTGCACTAAGTATTGCAAGGACTCTCGACCAATACTCTGATATTGCCAAGTGGCTTTGCAGGTCGACTGGGAGTTGATGGGGGTAGGTCTTCCCGCCTTTGGATCCAGCAGAAGATGCCCAGGAGTGGTGAGTGCAAGGAAGATTCCGGTCGTGTCCAGAAGCGGGGTGCAACCATTTCCGATGAAGAAATGCAGCAGGCACAGATGCAGTTCTCTTCAGGACACTACCATACAGGGAATGGTCGGTTCCAGCTACAGTCACCACACAGGCAGCAGCAGGAGGAGTCTCTCCAGTCGCCAACAAAGACTTGCTTCCAGGATAGGATACATTGACGCTGGGAAGCTGAAACTTGGCAGGAAGGAGACTTGTAGGACGAGCTGGTCACCACTAAAGTTCCAGGCATAAACAGGTGATTCTTCTGGCGCGGTAGCCCAATTGACAGCTGTCGGTCCACTGGGGTGTCCAGGGACAACTCCTGTTAGGACTGATTTTCTTTACTAAGGCCTGGTGGACAGATGACTAGAAGGCCAACCCCGAGGAGCTGTAGCCAAACCAGTTCAGGTAGCAGTGACAGGCGGTCTAGGCTAAGTTCTTCAGAGGTGGTGAGCTTGTAAGGGGTCCACAATGGAGGTCACCCCAGGAATCACAAATTACACTTATACAGGATGTATACAAATACAGTTATTTATTGGCCAAAATACTATAGAAAAATGACTACTAGCAAGTAGAGTTATCAGACAACATTAATAAACAGATACATACATTCACTTGTTATATACAGCATAATATATATCAAACTCCTGCAAAGGAAATGTAATAGTATACACTCAAGGTACACAGAGAATGATCCCCACTACTTAAATTGCCCACCCCAAGTTGCAGGTAGGGTCTCTAGGGTCCAGTGAAGGGTTCTTATGGTTTGAACTAGCTAACTGAAGTAGCCCCAACTTTCAGAAGTCTGGCGCACGCAAACAATGGCAAAGCCAAAAGAGAATAAAGTTTATTATAAGCCCATTGACTTATAATGGGAGTATAGGGGAAGGTAAGAAGCTTTGTAACTCTCCCTCCCACCCCGTACTATGATTCTTCGCCAGACTTGGCAGGACAAAGGAAGCAGGTCTGAGTTTGTTTTTCCCACCGAAAGTCGTAGTCCTCGATTTGCAGGGGTTGCAGGTTCTAGCTAATCTCTGGTTGGTGCCTTTCGCTTTTGCAAGGACTCTCAAATGAAGAATGCAGCAAAACTCGATGCCGGACCCCCTCAGGGCTGGACTCGGGTCAGGTAAGCGATTTCAGATGGTGGTCGATGCAGCATGGCGACGCAAAAGGACTCAACTGCTGCAGTCAGACTTTCCCTCCCATCTCTGCTCCCCACGATGCTAGGTTGCTGAAATTACACAGAGGTCAGTCTCGTAGGGCCAGCTGAGGAACCCCCAAAGTTCCAGATCAAAACTTAGAACAGTGACGTCGGCAGCACAGTAGTCCAAATTCACAGTTAGTCAGCCACAGGACGATCCCGGGAAACATCTGAAGCCTCTTTGTTGCAAGGTACCAAGCAAACATCAGGAATGGATGTTCCCTCAACTCCAAGGGTCAAAGCCCCTTCGCAGGACTGCTAATCGTCCAGGACAGCAGCAGAAGTTGGTAGCCAAGCCTTCTGCAGACGGGTCTCCAGTTTCTTCACAGGTCTTGCAGCTGAATAGGATAAATGGATCCTTCAGGATTCTCCAGGATCTCAGATGAATGGGTGCAAGGGTCCTCCTCTTATCCTAAAAGCCAGGTAAAACCGAAACTCTCACTAGCCAATAGCAGGGGACACACCCCCCCCCCCCCTCCTCCCTCATACCCTCAAGGGGTCCAATCAGGACCACCGGTGGGAACATTCATGCATACCACACTGAAACAAGTTTGAAGATTGGGACCCCGACAGTCCCATCCCACATCCTCCCAGCAAACCAAAGCCCTCCAGTAGCCTGCCAAAAGCTTCTGCTTTCTTGGGCACTGTAAGTCCTTATAAGGATTTTCCTGGTCTCTTAGGCCAGGACAAAGGCTAACGAATAAGATGGCAAAAGGACAAGCGAAAAATCTCGTGGCATAACCAGGTTTGACAAGTAGCAACAGTTAGTATCCAAACGTGGTAAAGCTAAAACGAAAAGTCCCGAAAAGTGGGAAAAAGTCACTGCTGCCACCAGCCTATCCTTTTAGCAGACTTAGAGTAACCAAAGATCCTCTGAGTGTTATAGTCTAGGGCAAAAAAAATGTACCCCATTGTACTGCAGGGTAAGCTGGATTGTATAATGATAAAAAGTTATCACAAGTGATACAAAATTAACCAAAAGTATTAACACAGTAACACGACTAAGGGAAACAAGGTTTCCGAGTACTGAGCCTGACGGACAAGTCAGTTTCCCCATGACATACAAGCAAAAGCCAGTTCAGTGAAGCCTAAGGTTTCATGCCTTGCAAAAAGAGCAGGACAGAATCAAAAATAAAGATGGATGGAAAGGTGCAGTAAGGAGAAATCTTTCCCAACAACTCTGTAGACCCAAATCTGCAGGCAAGCGAGAAGACATTAGGACTGCTTGGTCTCACCAGACCAAAGGTCAAAGCACCGACGAGGGCATTCTTTCTCCGATCAGGTAATCCATCAGAGCTTCCCCGGCCAGTTGCAGGAAAGGTTGCCAGGACTCTTCAGGAGTTGCCCCCGGGTCCTCAGTCAGCTGCACGGCTACCCAGGATACTTGGTCCTCTGGAATGGCTGCAGGTCTCCTCCATCCTTATCCTAAATTGAGGGCAGTGATCAAACTCAGCCCTTCAATAGCAGGGATCTGTACCACCCACTCAACCAGCAGTGGTCCAATTAGGACCATTGTGGGTTTCTTTCATGCATGCACACTAGACCTTCTGGCACCAGTTTGTGGATTGGGACCAGATAGTCCCAACTCATGTCCTGTGTCCACAAAAATGGCATGCACTAGCAGCTATCCAAGGCAAATAGCAGGCAGGAAGGCGGCCAAACAAATTGGCCAAAGAACAAGCGAAACGCCATCTTAGGACACTACCCACCTTTAGTAGCAATGCACAGTAAACACGAATGTGCCAACTAATAATATAGCAACAATTGCAAGAATCAGTTTGCTGCAACCAGCTTGTCTTTATGCACATTTAAAAGTACCCAAAAATCCCCTAGTTAAAAGGCTAGGGTGATACAAAAGTAACCCTATTGCACTGCATTGAAAGATGCTGAGTGCAATGATAAAACGTTACCAATGAAGGTGAAAAGTGAAAGACCCAAGGGAAACAGTTTCCCAGTATTGACAGTCTGAAGGACTTGTCAGTTTCCTCATGACAAAGTTTGCAAAAAGGCCAGGGAAGTTCACTTTTCTGTAAAACGTCAGGGCAGGTCAAAACAAGAGCAAAAACGCCTCTGGGCCAGTTAGGGAGATTTCTCTGTTTTATGCTTAATCCCCTCTCCTAGCGAGACAGCCCAGCACTTTTGCTCTACTTCCGGACCTTTTCCTTTCTATCCTAAATGAGGTGAGCCTTTTTCCCCTCATTCATTATTTGCTCCGACTTTTGGGAACTCTGTTCTTTTCCCTTCACCTTATTCTAGAGTCTGCTTTCCTCCATCTCTCTTAAAGGCATCTGTGTTACATGTTTGCAGCACACAGCACCCTTTTTGCAATGTTGCTAGGAACACTTTAGGTTCTCCTTTTCAAATGTATTTATTTCATTAAAGCTACTGTTCTTAAGGAAAGAGGGATACTTTCTATCCTTTCTAAAAACCTACTGAGATGTTAGGACACATCACCTTGTGAGTACTTACTGTATAAGCGTTTAACAATCGAACAATACATTAAGGAGGAGTGCTAAGGGTATATCTAGAATCCACTTTCTCTCTGCTCATGTAACTTTCTAGTCACAGTGAAAACCCTACAGTTATGGCTAGTGGTTTCCTAACTATTGTGCCATTTATTTTACCACAGATTCAGTTACACACAATAGGGTGACCTATGTTCTAACATGGTGGCTCCTTTCTTTTATCACCACTTCTTGTGTGGCTGTCCCTCGTTAGCCCTTCTACCCTTCCAGGAGGCGGAGGTCTGTGGGTATCCCTGCCTAGGCTCCAGTGTGTCTGCAAAGGCAGGACGTGGAGAAGGAGTTTAACACTCCTGTGCCCTTTGTCTGCCAGAGTGCATGAACGGAACCAGTTCACATTGGGGAGCTTGCTACCCTGATTGCACAGCCAACCGGCCATTGCTGTAAAATGCTGAGAGTTTGCAGAGAGGCGAGTGGGCAAACCAAATATATGGTGAGGTTCCGTAGGTAGAAGGCAAGTCGACCACTGAAACTGAAGATCAGAAGCTGAAGACGACGAGAGACGTCTGCAGACCCTGCCAGTAACCATGAAGCAACCACTGCTGTCCTGACCCTGTGAAGCTCCTAACAGGATGACTCCTTCCCTTTGGCTGGTGGGACCAACCAGCCCTAAGACAAGCTAAGAATCAAGCCATCTTCTGTGGTGCTGTGACCTCCCAAGGCTGCAAACCGTGAATACCAGGAGACCTCTGACCCATTTGCAGTGCAACGTCTTTGCGAGGCTGAATCCCTCCAGAACTTTGGTGTGCTCCAGTTGGACCTTCAGAGGCATAATCTCTCTCATCCAAGTACCCTCACCATTATGCAGGACTAGAGAATCTAAAGATCAACCGGACTATAACCGTCCTTTGTTGGAGCTGATAAAAAGGCGCCAAAACCGCAGACGGACCAAGGGGACCAAAGAAATAAATTTCACTGGTTAGAAAAACTGTCCTAATAGTCCTTTCTCGCGACTGCTGCTGTGACATACCATCCTTCCTTTTGTCACCAGACCGAGGAATCAGGAGACGAGGTCCGTCACTGCTGCACAGGAGACACTACAGCTACGTTTGCTTCTTCTAACCTAAGGTACTGAGGTGCTAAAAGTAGAACTTCCCTAAGCTGAAGAGTTACTCCAATGTGACTGGAGTGAGTTGCAAGGTGTTTAAGTGTCCACCTATACCTCTGGCGCAGGCTTTACAGCTTCTCTTTTTACAGAGTCCCTTGCAGGGCCATTATAACTTTTTTAAAATCTTGTTAAGAATTTTGATTCTAGGGACTAAAGTATCCTGTGAAATGTTGCCTTTCCAGCTGCTACACAAGTCTTTATTCACTCCTACACTGGTTGCTAGTTAGGGATTGGACTTACAAAGCATCAGAGGCCTTAAAATGTGTTACTTTTTTTTTTATTATTTGTGTTTGTTCCAAAAATGGAACTTTACAAAATGTTTGTCCCTTTATATCCGCAAGTCCTCATGTGTTAATAGCGATTCCAAGATGGGCGACATCCATTAAGGACATGAAACTGCAAGCTCTGTCCTCTGAAAAAACCAGCTCGGCTCCAGCCACGACCTAACCACACTCCACCGAGAAAAAAGCATCGAGAGTACCGCTTCCCTCCGTGGTCCTCCCAGAAGCTGATCAGAATGCAATCCGCGTCTCTCAACCCAATCGCAGCCCGTGAAATTAGATAGGCGCCAGCCCAGCATGCAGCAAGCACATCGGGTCTCTGCCAGAAGACGGGAGGAGGGCAGCTCCGAGGCAGCGACAGAGGGAAGACAGCCATCCCCACCGGAAGGACCACCTGCCACGCTCACCCACACACACCAGGCCCCGGGGCTCAGAGCGCTACATCTGCTGCCAAAGTCGTGGTCCAACCCCCGGACTCCCAGCAGGGCCACACACCAAAGGACACAGGATACAGACTAATCGCTCTGTGGCCCAGACCTCAGGCAGCCTGCCCCGACGGGAGTTTGCGGCCCCCACGCCCAGTGAGGCAAACCCAAGGTGAGCCCTCCCTTATCCTGCTCGACCAGCCCACACTAAGCCAGGGGTTGGTGAGGGTGGGGGTTGGGCCACAGACATCAATCATCCCAGCGGGGAGAGGAGCACTTCAGCAATCTAGCATCCATGTGGCAATCTTCTCATACATGAGCAGTGAAAAAGGATGCACAGTGATCAGAGACGGTGAAGAGCAGCTCAATATAACCCGCTATCCGGGTGGGCACTGCATAGCTCCACAGCAGCAGCCTAACACAAGCTTGGTGACTTCAGGGAGACGAGACACGCCACGAAAAGAAGACCTAAAGACAATTGGGTCGCCCACCATTACAGGGCAGTAATTGACCCCCACCCGGGGTGAAAAAGCCAGCACCGCACACATTTTTCAAATAATGAAAGACTCCCATCGGGGTAGGCAGCCAATGCCAGGCCCCAAGGACAAAAAACACAGCGGCAATTCCCACAGCTTAAGACCGTAGCTGCCAATCCGATACAAAGCTGCTGGCTCTGCTCCGGTGGGGAGCAACAGACCCTAGAAGGAACACCATTCTCAGGAGACTACGCCTGATCCACCAGACCCCAACATGGCTGCATCAAAAGAAATGCAACATTGCTTGCCGGACTTCAAGGAGAAACTGGCCGCCTCCCTCCAAACAAAGTTCAGTACGTTTAAAACAGACTTCAAGTCAGCATTATCCAAATTAAGACGGGATGTCTCATCACTGGAAGAATGGACAGATATGCAAGAGAAAGCCCTACACGACCTAGCCCAGGACAACTCAAAATCTGGCGAGCTACTGGAACAGCTAGCACGGGCTACAAACAATGTAGAACTACAGTTTAAGTTCCTTGAAAATCGATCCAAGAGATCCAACATCTGGATCAGGAACCTCCCGGAATCAGTCCAGGATACGGACCTGAATACAGTGTTCACAAACATCTTTAAAGATCTCCTGGAAGTGGAAGGTGACCCTGACATCCCAATCGACAGAGTTCACAGACTGAGTCCCAAACGCCTAGACCCGGACTCACGTCCCAGAGAAACCCTCACAGCCCTGGCAATCTACCCACGAAAAGAAGATTTTGCTAGGAGCCAGCAGGGTGGCGCCAATTACCTGCAATGCCAAAGAAATCCAACTCGACCAGGATCTTTCCCAGACACTCATAAAAAGAAGGGACAAGCGCAAACTCCTGGACCACTTAAATTCCCCAAAAATACAGTATAGGTGAACTTTTCTTTTCGGCCTCCTGTTTAGCTCGGAGGGTAAGCAACATCGAGTACCAAAAGAAGAGGGGGCCCGACTTAGGTGAATGGACACTGACCCACAACCAAGCCTGATCTCACGTCCGCATGCCCATTGGGGACCCAGGCCATGGGAATGGTCCCTATCGGGAGCAAAATCACAGGAAAACCAAGAAAGCCCCTACCGGCCACACCACAACAGTCAATGAACAGTCATTGGATGCCCCTGAGAAGGAAATAGGTGGCTGAAGCAAACACCAAGCTGGCACACATGAGCAGTACAAGCTAAAACCAGACACAGCTTGTCTTGGAATTCGTACAGAGACTAGACATTGGGGTTTTAGGATACCCAGCACATACCCCAGGTTCCAATAGGGGTTCACCTTTGAGAACCGAGTACGCGGGAAGAATAGAGAGGTTTGCCCACACGTGGGGGGAGGAAACTGGAAATGATGTTAAGTTTGTTGTGGGGGGGAGGTGGGAGGGAGTTGTTCTAAGTCATACCGGAAAAACAAGCTAATAATACAACCAAGCCCACGAGGGAAATACTGCAGCACACAGAAGTGCAGCCAATCACACGTTATCAATTAGGCTGGACTCCCAAACAATAGGGATGCATTCAGATGCCTAACTCTTAAGGTCAAGGGCTTAAACTCCTCAGTCAAGGGGAGGAGATTAGAACACCTCCTCAAGACACCAACCGGAAATAATTGACCTACAAGAAAAACACATTCGACAACAGGCCCGTCACAAATTGATAATCAGGCTATACCCAAAGACTTTCCAGATAAAACGCGAAAGGGAAAAAGAGCCAAAGTCCTCCTAGCAATAATAGAAGGTACCCAAGTAGAGATCCTACAAAAAAACACGGACAGAGGGCCGCTATATACGGATAATCTGCATGGGGCCAAAACGATCACAATAGCCTCTATCTATGCCCCAAACACAGGACAAGAAGGGTTCCTAAAAGCAGCCCTGACAGTACGGGACCATTGTAGCAAAGGGGAGATCATAATGATGGGAGAATTAAACATTGGATGGAACCCAATAAGAGACAAAAGCTCCACCACAAAATATACCCAACCCCACTACATTAGCCCTTTGAAGGAGATTCGAAGAACTGAGACACAGGAATGTATGGCCCACCTTGAAAGGAAAGGAAACCGCCTATACACATTACTCCCGTGTCCACAAATCATTCTCTAAAATCGACTACATCTGGACCCCGGCCACGTTAATAGGCACCATATCTCATATCGAAACCCACTATCACAATATCACGCCCGATAACCTTAGACCTGACCCTTCCCAAGCAAGATCCCAAACTACTGACATGGAAATTCCCCAACGCATTTGTCTCAGATCCAGTGGTCAACGACACAGAACACAAAATCAAAGACTTCTTCTTTGCTCTAAACTCCAGGGGGGAAACAAAGGGAGATGTGACCTGGGACGCATTTAAAGCAACATTGTGGGGGGAGCAGATAGCACTAGAAGCACACTAGAAGCACACAGAGAAAATCAGAAAGAAAACAGAACTAGCCCTCAAATCTGATGCCAAAGACGCTTTGAACTGAATGGAGAAAGACAAGCCCAGATCTTTATCGCAAATATAGGAAAGCAAAAGGTAAACTAGACCTCACACACCAAACAGGCAGAAAGAAGTCCGCTTTATATGAAGCAAAGATTCTACGTTACAGCGAACAAGGCTGACTGACTGCTAGCCAGACAGTTATGACAAACTAAGGCGGTCCAAACAATACTGGGGCTGGAGGACCATAAGGGGAACAGGGCGACAACTATCAAAGACATAATGGCACAGTTCCATTCCTACTACACAGCTCTTTACACATCGGACCACCCGGATCAAGAAGCACAACTCCAGTATCTACAGACAACCCAACGCTCCAAGTACCCCACTCTGGACCACGACCAGCTCAAACAAAGTATCACACAAGAGGTGCTCCAACTAATTGCAAACCTCCCTCTTAATACATCACCGGGACCAGACTGTTATCCCGCCGCCTTCTACAAAAACATTTCATTCAACCCTATCCCCAATACCAACAGACCTCTCCAACACATGCACAATTTCAGGCACAATCTCTGCTTCAATTGAGAAAGCCAAGATCCTCTGCCCCAAACCAGGAAAAGACACCTTGATAAGCGGCTCTTGACGCGAAGATCTACGCGAAAATACTTCAACCAACTCGAGAGCCTTATCCCCATACCAATACACCCCGACCAATCGGGCTTCATTAAAAACAGACAAACCCATGACAACATCAGGAGTGCCTGCCATCGTATAGAGAAACTAGACAACAAAGGGAACCCTGCGGCATGAAGTCTCATTAGAGGCAGAAAAGGCATTCAACCGCGTCAAATGGTCCTTCCTCTTTAAGACCCCGAGGGTCATGGGTTTTGGCCCCAAATTTATAAATATGATCCAAGATAACTACAATAACCCCACGGACAGACTAACAGACACCTCTCCAACCCCGTCCCCTTGCGAACAGGCACAAAACAAAGATGCCCGCTCTCCCCACTCCTCTACGCGATACACCCGGAACCAGTACGCTCACAGATGCGGCAGGCAGATATGACAACAGGGATCACATATGGGGGCAACACTCAAAATCGTGGCCTATGAGGATGACATGCTGCTCGCTATCACCAGCCCATCAACTTCCTTTCCTGCAGCAACACTGGAACTTGAGCAATTTGGCAAAGTAGCTGGCCTGAAAATCAACTTAACTAAATCCTGGGGGTGACCTTAGCGCACACACTTAATGGCCTCTGACACGCAAACTACAAACCGTTCCTCACAGACATTTGAGCGCAACTTTTACACTGGAATCCACTGACAGTCTTATGACTAGGACTGATCAATTCAATAAAGATAGTCAACCTCCCCCGGGCACTCCACTGATTCCAAAACTTAACAATCCCAATCCCTCCCGCCTTTTTCCGAGAACTCCATAAACTAGTCTCGGACTTCATATGGAAGCACTCAAAACGCTGATGCTCCCACCAAACAGAGGAGGGGTGGGACTGCCAACTTTCGAGCCTACTACCAAGCAGCCCAATTATGAGTAATAAAAGCATGGTTCACGGGGACACAAACAAAAAGGTGGGGACAAATGGAAAGAGCACTCAAAGAACCAAGAATGGAGGAGAAATTATGATTACAGAGACCAGACCACCCAAATAATATGCATCTGAGCCAAGTCATGAATCTTGTCGAATATACCTAGGTCCAGGCGGCACACAAACAGATCACAACCTTTGCATCTCCCTAGACGCACTCTCCCTCCCTCAAAAAAGGCAGGGTGTACCAAACTCAGGGGCATGTTCCAGGGGAACAAAATCAAATCGTTCAACACATGAAGCCAGAAAAAGGCCTACAAGAGACAAAGATTTCAGTAATTTCAAATCCTACACTGGCTGATGGCCCCCTGCAATCAGAGCCGCCGCACTGAGACCGCTACCACCATTTGAGACATTTCTGACCACCAACCCAGGGACAAACACTTGATCTCGAAGATTTACAAACTCCTGACGGACACTCCCTCCTCTCCCCAATCAAATCTATCATACCAAATCAGGTGGGAGAAAGTGCTGGGAACGCCACATTGAGATGCAGAATGGTCAAAACTTTGGAATGGCATCCCCGTATGACCAGATCCCTATAAGTAAGAATTCTGGCTCAAACCTATGTTCCAATGGCACTATACCCCACAAAGACAACATAAAATAACCCCCAACTTAGCAAACACCTGCTGGAGGGAATGCAGTTGGGAAGGCAATTGAGTACACATCTAACTACAAATTTGGGGGGAGGGGGCGGAAGAGGGCATGTGCCCGAAACTGCAACCCTACTGGGAAGAGGTGAAAACTTACATTCGCCAAATGATGGGCTCCAAAGCAAGGGATAGCCGGGGGAACACCTACTGGGCCTGGCAGAACCGGAGATTGATCTATGGCTTAAGCACAAGGAAGGCCTTTCTATCTGATCCAGCTATGGGCCATTCTAGTGGTAGCGCAGAAATGGAATTCCAAAAACCCACCTCACATAAGAAACTGGTACAACAAACGATGGAACTTTGCTGCCCTGGAATGGGTCACTTATGCAATTCAAGGGAACAGCCCCAAATTCTCTACTGAATGGGCATCAATTTGGGAGTACTTCCACAGCGACTAAATTGAGTAATATTGCCTGCAACATCTCAAAATATTACACATTATAAGACTCACTGTGCACTTTGAGCTTATCCGGGTATGGGGGTCAGGGGGAAGGAAGGTGGAGGGAGAACGTGGTAGTAAATCAAGAAAATTAGTCTAAATCTGCTCGTTTTTCTACTAAGCATATTGTTATCTGTTATGACTCAAAAACCCAATAAAAACAAGTGTTACTAGAGCGTCCAAAACTGCTCAAGTGTGTATAACCATCCTTTTTCTTCAGACTGTCTGCTGTGACTTTATGATCTGAATGCTATTAACGTTTATCTAATCTATGCAATTGTGAGTCTTTACTAGTAATATGGTAGAACTATCATTAGTGTAATTCTCCAACATTTGCAACTGCGAGCAACTACAACTGAATCGGTCACCATTGAAAACTATTGTTGATATTTCCTATGTTTTGCTCATCTAAAATGCATAGTTACGTATCTGCTAGAGTATATAATATACATATATTTTGATGTAAGTGTTTCTTTGGACTATTATATTGACTGGGTTCGGTGTACTTAACTACAGCTCACATCCTCCTAATAAGTAAGTATAGCTGCTCAGCCATTCTACCATATGCTTTGGGTAGTACAGACATCTCCGGAGCTTAGCCCAGATGTCTAGTGCAGGCCCTATTGAGAAACTATTCTAGGCATAACATGGATTCTGTGGGCTACCCTTGCATGTGTGGTAGAGTAGCCAAGCCCAAGCAGAGGAAGGAGGGTGGCAAGACGAGAGAAAGACATAATTTGGAAAAATGACCACCAGAGCTATAATCTACTTTATATAGCAACATAACCAATGTTTCATAAAGTAGTAAGTCAGTAAATTAAGAAAAATGTAGTTTCATGTCAACCCTGGGATCACAGTTAAAGAGGGAGAGGGGTGGCGGGGGATGGAGGGGGTGTTGGGAGAATTGACCCTTATGATTAGCTAGGCTTACTCGCACACTCAGCTGCCAAGTTAATGTTGATCCGATGCCCACTGTTGAGGGATTCAAAAGGCCAATCCTGTGGTGTACGCACAGGGAGTTCATCTTAGTCAAAACACTTACTGGTAAGGCAACAGCAGTCTGGCTTCACTCTAAGGAGGGGAGATGGCAGTTTCCAAGTTAACTGTAATTGGTTATTTATAACACGCTTATACCCAGAGGGTTTTTAAGCGCGGACCCAGGGATCCAACCTGTGTTGCTCTACGTCTTGCATGCAAGGCGAGCGTGTTGCCGCCCCCGAGCTATCCTCCAGACAAGAGGTACAACTAGTCACAAAATCCATAGCACAAGAGCAATTCTTTAATATATGTATTGTATAACAACCATAGATTACATTGCTATTTTCCAAATAAAAAGTATCTGTAGAAACACAGTAAAGGAGGCAAATAATAACCAGCTTTTCTTGAGATTGTTACACATGCATATGGTCCGCATCATGAGTTGGGCAGCAGCCCTTAAATGGCGGTACGGTATTAGCGGTGCCAATATTGCTCCACTGGATAAGGAGTCAGCACAAATACCGCCTGACCTAAAATGTACACCGGCACCAATAGCGCCAACACAAAGCGCTATTACAGCTGTATCACAAGTGCATGGACAGCTATATCACAAGTGCATGGACAGCAGAATTTGTGCCTAAAACCGGCACCAATACAGCTGACAATTACCCTCAGCCTCCAGCTGGAGGTAAATGAACCCAGGTGCCAGGAATCAAGCCACATGTGAACAAAGCGCACCAGAGGGCTACACAAGACCTACCCAGGCCCCAAGCACTGTTTCCAACACTATATTGCCATTATTTGCTGCAAGCTGGGAGAGGCAGCTGCTCATGCTACACCTGGACCTTGAGATGCAGGACAACCAGGCCAGGGCACAGGAAGCGCGGGAAGGGGGGGCGGAGGGGGATTAAGCCCACACAAGACGAGCAACCATCACCAAGGTCAGGTCACCACCCTGGGCCCTCAGTGACACCCAGTTGGTAAATGGGTACTGCCTGGACAAGGAGACCAATACTGAGCTGCTGGCCACAATAGATTAAGACATTCAGAACAGCATTAACATCCATACAGCCGTGTCCCCCGTACAACTGTGTCCCCACTGGTGAAGCGGGTGTCAATCGTGCAGTTCCTGGGAACAGGCACATTCCAGCACTCTGTGGCCATGGCACAGTCAACATTCAGCACAGTCCTGAGCCAGGTGCTGGATGCCCTTCTGCGCCATGTAAAACACATTGCACTGCCCCATCACAAAGGCACAGATCAATGACATGAAGGCACGCTTTTATGCCACTGCACAAGTGGCCAATGCAATAGCAGCCATTGACTGCACCCATGTCTCGTTGGTGGCACCCCAGGCCAATTAATTTGTATACAGAAACAGGAAGCACTACCAATCCCTGAACGTGCAGGTGACCCGGTGCCCTGACCTCATCATAAACCACTGCTGTGCCTGTTACCCAGGATCCACCCACAACTCCATGGTCCTATGCAACAGCACACTGCCAAGATACATGGAGGCGCAGAGGACAATGGATCTGCATAGTGGGAGAGTACAAACCCTAAACACACATGCACGTTGAAGCACAAGTAAAAAAAATAAGGAGGGGGTGAGTATAACCACAGTAAGCATTTCATGTCAAGATGCAGCACTGGCAGCACCCGTGCAGCCCATGCACCATCGACAGGAGGGATCCAAGGGTGCATGCACACGACTTAGACACCTGGACACACACTGCTGCCATCAAAATGACACATCAGACCACATGAACCACAATGCATCTTGAATATGGCACAGAGCAAATACACACAGGAGCACCCAACAGCACAGCGACCCGTGCCACAGCTGTCTCGTCTGCCCATGTGCAGTCAACTGGGATACACCACAGAACACCAGCCACAACCCATCACATATACACATTGCATTGCATTCACCGGATGCACACAAGAACGCTCACAGCTAACTATCGACAGATACATTCAGACTGCAGACCCATGCAAGAGACAAATGACTGATGCCCGTATTCCACCCCGTGCAAGTGACTATGGCTATCCATGGCTGATGACCCCTGTGTGTGACCCACGTCCACCACAAGACCACCTACAACCATGCCCACAGCCTACCTGCATATGCATAGAGCGCACCTTTGAACTCCTGATGGCATGATTCCCGTAACTAGACCGGACTGGCCCTAATTTATGCCCCCTCGTTATTCAGGAGATCTTCAAGAGGTGGGGTTCCCCCCCCCCCCCCCCAAGTGGATCTCTGACACCTGGCATAGCAAGAAGTGCCCCCAGTTCGCCTCCTGGCAGGGTCAGGGCCCTCTGGGCGATGCATTTCATCTCCAGTGGACCGGCATGAAGGCCTACGCCTTTCAGACACTCCCTTGATCCACAGGGTACTTTGCAAGAAAGGAGTCGCACTGGCTCCGCATAATTGTAATGTGTACGTTTAAAACGTACTATCTGCCTGGTGCTCGCTTGCCAAATGATCACGCCGCTGCCTAGAACTATAATGTATGTAATGTGCATGTTTAACACGCACTGCTATCTGCCTGCTGCACGCATGCATGCTGAATGATCGCACCCCCGCACAGAACCGCTACGTTTATTTCACTGTACTGCCTCGATTCTGCCATGAACTGCCTGAATCGGTTACTGCAAGGCACTGCCATCTCCTAGCGCTCACCTGCCGAGTGATCGCGCCTCTGCCCAAAATTGTAATTTCTATTCCATGGATATTGATTCTGCAACTGTAAACACACTGGTCTGTAGCCCGGTGGTCACACACCTTTGCAATTGTGCGCGTAAGGCACCTGCGCTCCTAGTATACCTAGCCAACGTACACCCTGCCCCATCCCGTCTTTGCGAATCTCATGATACATTGCTTCTCCTGACCTGTCGGATGAGCCTACTCACCTGCTATTATGCGTGTCCAGTGCGCTTCATTCGCCCACAGCCAATTTGTCTTATGCCTCATAGTCCACCTCATAGCACAACTAGACTCATCATTGCCGTGCCTCAACACCCCCACAGTAGCCTTACCACTCAACTATCCACACATCTTCCCCTCATCCTTGTATGCTTCATAACGCACTCCTAACATGCACCCCACCCTGCATTTACGACGCACCAGTGGTGCTATTGTCAACTTACACCAGCAACTTCTCGTTCAGTCAACTATGGATGTCCCTCTGGCTAACCCGTACCTCAACTCTCCGGCACTCTGGCTACAACATTTCGCCATGAAGCCTACACCCAACCAACCCTGCACTGTGGCCTTGAGAAATTCTAGACTAGGATCTAGACTCCCCCACCACCGTTCCTTTAGCACCCGGTTGGTCAAACCATCTGACCCCAAGTTCACAACCTCTGCCCAATACCACGCTCCCACCCCTGTCTCATTGGACACACCCTCACTGGACCTCAGTCCCTGCCCGAGTACTCTACCACCTTATACACAACCCCCAACAACCCTTAAAGCGGCATTGATCAACTCTAGGTCTCTCACTGCCCATGCCCTCGACATGGCGGATCTGATCACTTCTAATGACCTGGACTTTATAGCCGTTACTGAAACCTGGCTCCATGCAGCCTCAGGACCCCTGCTATCCTTAGCCATTCCTGAAGGTTACACTCATCAGAAGTGACCGCAACACCGCCCAAACTAAAGGAGGAGGTATAGCTATTATCCACAAAAACTCATTAAACCTCCGCCCTTCCACTCATTGCCAATTCAAATCAGCAGAATCCCTTACAGCTAAGCTTGCACTTTCCCCCAATCAATCCATTACTGTCCACATCATATACAGGCCCCCAGACCCGATATCCACCTTTACTGAGTATCTCGCCCATACTCTGGCTGAGACCACCTCTCAAATCATAGTACTAGGCAATTTCAATTTAGGCCTCTCCGATCCCAATGACCCCAATGATGCATCCGCCCATGAAGTCAATAGCTTATTACTTAATCTGGGCTTTACACGCGTTACCACGCCTACTCACTCTAAAGGTAGAATCCTAGACTGGATAGCTGACTTTAACTGCGACTCTATTGTCAACTCCAATCTACCATGTGCGTGGACCGACCATCACCTCATCACTTTCAGCATCCCCGCAAAAACCACCCTTACCAGCCCTAATATAGCACCTGCCGCATCCACTAGAAACAAGCGTAACATTAGCTGTGCCAAACTATCCCACTCATCCTCCCTGCTCTCAATGATCTTGCCTCATCTTGCTCTGACCCCACTGTCTTGGTACACACTTACAATCTATGCTCAAAGCACTTGATCTCATCGCTCCTTCCAAACTACGTAAACCTAAACCCCGAGCTCATCTTAACTCCTGGTTTACACCGCAGTTGAGAACCTTACAGAAGGAAAAAAGAACCCTTGAAACCCGGTGGAGAAGCCACCCCACGGAAATGAACAAAGCCAACATGGCCCTAGCGACTAAACTACAAAGAAGCCATACTCTCTGCTAAAAAAGAAACATACAATAAACGGATTGAACAGGCCCAATCCAACACCAAGGAGCTTTTAAAAATCTTAAAGGAACTGGAATCTCCTGCCTCTCCACCAGACACTTGCTCCAAAGACAGCACTTGGTGTACAAATATCCAAAAGGCACTCTTGTGAAAAATAGCCCTACTCCAAACCAAAATTAATGAGAAAACAAATAGCTTGCATTCCTTCATATCTTAGCTTGTCCCTCAGGCTAACCACAAACCCAACACTAAATCTCCACAACCATTCTGCTTCTCACCTCTCCACCACTGAAGTTGAACACATTATTAACAACCTCAAGCCTTCTAACTGTCGGGGAGACTCCTGCCCCACTACCATTATCAAAGAGGCCTCTCACAATTTGGCACCATTTATTACCACACTCAAACTCATCCTTTAGTTCGCGGATTGTCCCAGACAATCTCAAGGACGCCTGGGTCATTCCTCTCCTGAAAAAAAAGACCTTGGATGCTAACACACCCACCAATTACAGACCAATCACAGCGGTCCCTTTCCTTTAAAAGATTCTTGATCGAGCTGCACATTTGCCGATCCGATCCAAGATTATCTTGAAACCAACAACCTCTTGGGTCTTAGGCAATCTGGCTTTCGCCCCCGTCATGGCACAGAAACTGCTAGTTTAGACCTCAAAACTCAAATCGAAGACAAAAGACAAGAGAAAACTAGCCCTCCTACTCTTATTAGATCTTTCCACAGCATTCGATTTAGTTAATCATCAACTCCTTTGCTGCCATCTTAAAACTGCCGTCCGCTTCTCAGAAAAAACTACAGCTTGGATCACCTCCTTCCTGGACAATAGATCCATGAGGGTTTTCTCCCCCTCCGCCACTGCCGAACCCTCCCCTGTCACGTGGAGTCCCCAAAGGATCATGCGTGTCCCCAATAATCTACAATGTCTTCACAAAAACACTATTTGACATCTTGGATCTCATGGTCGTCACGTATACCAACTACACAGATGACACCCAAATACTTATCCCCATCACAGGTGACCACAAAACTGACTCTAGCCATCAACGCCATTTATCAAGACATCCAGGCTTGGATGGCACAACATGAACTTTGCTTAAACGACGAGAAGACTGAGCTCCTCATCCTTGGCTCACCCCAAAAACTCAGTAAGCTCGAACCGTCGTTCCAATCTTTCACCATTGATGGCAATCCCATCAAAGTGGCCAATGATACCAAGACGTTAGGTATATACCTTGTTTCCACCCTCTCCTTATCTAGACAAACTAATGCAGTCTCATCAGCTGCATCTTACACATGCAAGCTCATCACAGCATGCCGCCCTTTCCTGTCCACTGGCAATTGCACTACACTAGCCAGGACACTGGTCCTTTCCAAAATGTATTATTGTAAGGCCCTTTATCTGGGTACTAACCAATGCAATATCAGAAAACTTCAAATTATTCAAAACAATGCAATTAGAGCAGCCCTTAACATTCCTAGGACCTCACACATCGCGGAATACAGACCGAACCTCTGCTGGCTTTCAGTTACTCAAAGAATCTCTCTTAAAGCTCTTGCACTCACCCACAAAAGTATCGCTAACCAAGCCCCCAGCTACCTTACCAACAGGTTCACATCCCACAAGGCTGCGAGACCACTCAGAAGTGCCCAAACTGCCTCATCCCGCGCTTCAACCTCCTAAAATCAGGCGGCCGCAGCTTCCCTGTCCTGGCAGCCAACTGTGGAATGCTCTACCCAACCCGCTCAGAGCGGAACCCTCTTTCCCAGCCTTTAAGCACAAAGCCAAAGCCTGACTGTCCACCCACGATTCTGCATGTCACCGATAACACCTTCTACCCATGGTAGCGTAGACCTTTTGCATCATATCCTCTACCTATGACTTTGTAACTGGTGTATTATATCCTGCCTGCCGTTTGTACTGCCTTGTGTAACATGCCTACCCTTGTTTATGTAATGCTTATATCCTGTATATTTAATGTAAATACGTCTGCCTGTAACTAAGTAATGCGCATGGTTGCCCTCGGGCCTGGTGCACTATACAAATAAATAAAATACAAATAATTCTGATTGCTCCATGGTGGCCGGCCAGACCATGGGTTTCAGAGCTCCTTAGCCTGTCGGAGGTGCCCCCGATACACCTCCCGACTGGCCCGGCAAAACTTCTGGTGTAGCAGGTGGGCCGGATCATCCGCCCCACGCCAGGGAAACCAGCCCTCACAGTATGATACCTGAGCAGGTAACGCTTCGGCACCTTAGCCTCTCACAGGCCAATCTGGAGATCATACAGGGCACCAGGAGCAAAGCCACCAGGGTGCAGTACAAGAGCAAACGGATCAGGTTCTGCCTCTGGGCAGACTCCAAGGGAAATGACCCTTTGGCATGCAAACTGGACGACGTGCTCTCCTTTTCAGTGCACCTCGCTCATTCGGGCGTACAGGTCGACACCTGCCATACATACCTCGCAGCCATTGGGGTTTACAGGAAGTCAGAGGAAGACATTTTTTTCCTCCAACCCTATTGTCAAGAAACACCTGACCGCTCTTGCAAGGCTCTACCCGCCCGTCAAAAGACAACATCCAGGGTAGAACCTGAATATAGTCTTGGACGCCCTGGCGCACAAACCATTCGAGTCAATGGCGTCCGTGGACATTAGGCTGGTCACCATCAAGACGGCCTTACTAGTCGGTTTTACCATGGCTCGCAGAATTAGCGAGATTCAGGCACTGGTCACCTCTGATGCATATACCACCTTTCAAAGGGGCAAAGTAGTCATGCGGACGCACCCGGCATTTCTGCCCAAAGTTCCATCGGCATTACACTTCAACCAGGAAATAGTCCTTCCGACGTTGTTTCCCGATCCCAAGGACGAAGCACAGAGTGCTGCACTGGATGTCAGGCGTGCCCTGAAATTCTACTAGGCAAGGACCAAGGGCTTCCGCAAGTCGGACGCCCTGTTCGTCACTTTCGGAGGCTGAAGGCCAGGCCATCAGGCCTCGAAGGCTTCCATAACCCTTGGATGGTCTCTGCCCTCAATGAAGCGTACAAGGGCCAGCACAAGCTGCTCCCGACCAACATGCATGCCCACGCAGTCAGGGGCAAGGCAACGGCCATCGCTTTCCAGCGCCATGTCCCTTGGCAAGTCATAAGCAGGGCGGCTACTTTGGCCTTTCCCTCTGCTTTTTGCAAGCATTAATGTTTGGATGCCGGCTATAGATCTGATGCGGCTTTCGGACTGGTGGTTCTCAGGAACCTATATGATTAAGGAGGGTCTCCTCTCCACCCTGGGGCTACAATCAGTTGTAATCGCCCATACAGTATGGAGGAACGGTGACGGGACGTGAGAGTAATTATAAGTTACTCACGTAGTGACTAACGTACTCTTAGTCCATACTCCCCCCTTTCCTCCATACATCGCACCAACCTCCCCTAATACTGGTGTCATTAGGCAATGTTAAATCTATTGTCGGCGCGTCAATGGGGACGGAGGTGTGGTGCCAGAGGGCGGAGTCAGGGCAGTGCATGCGCCCTTGGCCACGCCTCTAAATTTAAAGGGGAAGAAGGTTGTTTCTGGTGAAAAAGGTTCCGTTTCCCATCCCTTGAAAGGGACGGCAATACAGTATGGAGGAAATGGGACTATGGACTAAGAGTACATTAGTCACTATGATGAGTAATTTATAATTTACCCGTCAGGCTGGGAATCCTCGGTAAAGTAAAAATCAGTTTCAGTTTCACTTCTGAACTGTCTTTCTCTTAACAACCAAACACTGGTTTCTGGGTCATACTGCCCCCAGTCAATGACTGCCCTCTGCCCAAGCCCCTCCTCTGGCAGCCATCTTCAGGTTTGGTAGCACGTAAAGTGGCAGTAGGAACAAGAAAAGAGCCGCAGACGGGTAGGCATGTGAATCCATGCCAGACCCATGCCGGAGAACAACAGTTACAGGTAAGTAACTTATTCCTTTTCCAGCATGGATTCACATGCTCATGAACAAAGAATACATAGCAGTGTACACATGCACAACCACGGAAGGTGGCAAGGTTCAACATTAAGCCTCTCAACATCAAGCATCTCTTACCTCCTCACCAGGTTCACCTTCAAGCGAACAGGTTGCGCAACACTGCTTTGCAGACTCTTGACTCCTCCCTCGAATTCCAGTCAATGCAGTAGAATCTCGTGAAGGTGTGCGTCGACCTCCACATAGCAGCCCTGCAGATGTCCAGCAGGGGCACACCAGACAGGAATGCCGTAGTTGCAGCAATCGCTCTGGTCGAATGGGCTCTCGTACGGCCAGGCAACGGTCAGTTTGCCAACCGGTGACATTGGGTGATGCAGCCAGAGTGCCATCTGGAAATGGAAGCCTTGGAGAGGGCCTTCCCTTGGTTCACAGAGCCAAAGTTCACCAACAGTTGTGAGGTCTTCCGAAAACTCTGTGCGGTCCACGTAGAACTTCAGCGCTCTAGCCACATCCAGCGAATGCAAAGTCCTCTCGCCGGCAACAAAGGCGTCGGGAAGAAAACAGATAACGCCAAGGGCTTGTTGAGATGAAAATCAGACGGCACCGTGGGCATGAAGGAGGGGTGCATCCGTAGCTCTGCCCGTGTGTCGTGGAATGTTAAGTACAGCGGTTTACAAGAGAGGGCCTGGATCTCTCCCACTCGTCGTGCGGAGGTGATGGCCACAAGAAACGCTGTTTTCCACAATAAGAATTTCAGTGGTGCCGAATGCATAGGCTCGAACGGTGGACTCATGAGCCTAGTCAGCACCACATTAAGCTCCCACGATGGGGTCAGAGCCTTCACCGACGGGAACGAACAGAAAAGTCCTTTGATGAACTCCTTGACCAGGCGGTGTGACCACAACGAAGACCGTCCCGGAGTTCTAGTGTAGCAGGAGATGGCTGCCAGATGAATTTTGATGGAAGCATGTGCCAGCCCTGCTTTGGCCAGCGACAGCAAATAAAGCAGCACCTGTGGAGCCGTAATCCATGGAGGGTCGATCTTCTGTGCACAGCACCAGACTGCAAACCTATTCCACTTCGGTCTGTAGCATTTCAGTGTAGACTAAGCCCTGGCCTTGGCAAGCACATCCTTGCATTCTGCCGGGATATCGTATCCTCCAAACTCTAGCGCTGCAGGAACCAGACCTGCAAGTTCAGCATCCCTGGGTCATGATGCAGGATCGCGCCTCCTCTGGCGAGAAGATCTGTGACCACGGGAAGCTTGACTGGAGGGGAATCTGACAAGTCCAGAAGGTCTGGGTACCATATCTGTCTCGGCTACGCCGGTACAACGAGGATCACCCTGCACCAGGACGGTCTGAGTTGATGGACTAGTCGCAGAAGCAACTGAGGTAACGAATACAGAAACAGGCCATCCCAGAGAAATGAGAATGCGTCCCCCATGCTCCCGGGCTGGGGAACCTGCTGGCGAACCTCCGGCACTTGGTGTATGTCGCCGTCGCAAACAGATCGATGTGGGGATTGCCCCATCGTCGGAACAATAGATCCACTTGGTCCTGCCGAAGCTCCCACTCGTGGCCAGAGCACAACTCACTGCTGAGGGAATCGGCGATTGTGTTCTTCATTCCTGCCAGATGAAAGGGGACGAGAAACATTCCCCTGGGCAACAGGCCAGTGCCATAGGTCCTGCGCCTCTCTGGAGAGCGCTGGGGATCTGGTGTCCCTGCTTCCGGATGTAGTACATTGTGGTGGTGTTGTCCATGAAGACCCATATCACCTTGCCCTTGATGGACGGAAGGAAAGACTTGAGGGCCCAAAACACTGCCCGTAGCTTCAGTACGTTGACATGCAACGACTTCTCTGTTAGCCAGAGGCCTCTTGAGTGGAGACTTACAGTGTGTGCGCCACATCCTTCCAGGGAGGCGTCCGTCGTGAAAGTCTCCCAATGAGGTGGGGTCTGGAAGAGTGCACCCCTCTCGCCCCCCGACAGACGCGCGTGACTCCCCACCACCGTATCGCTCGAAGGAAATTCTCGTCGAGAGAGATCTTGTCCTCAAAGCTTCCAGGTACCCGAATCAAACGGGCATCGAGGAACTCTTGCAGCAGCCACATCCGCAGCCTGCACAGCCGAATGAGGTATTTGCATGACAACATCATGCCGAGGAGGGACTTGATGGACCTCAGCCCTGCGATCTTCAGGGTCAACAGCCGTTGTACCTTGCCCAGGATGGCCACGATCCTCCCCTCCGACGGAGACGCCAGGCACAACACTGTGTTGAGCCGCGACGCCAGAAACAGCAAGTCTTGCGATGGCACCAAGCAGGACTTTGCATAGTTCAACGAAAACGCCAGCTCTGTGAGCAGCTGGATGGTCTTCACCATGTGTTCGACAGCGATCTCGCTTGGATGAGCCAGTCGTCCAGGTAGGGGTGTACGTGGATCCTTGTAGACGCAGAAGTGCTGCCACCAGAGCCAGGCACTTGGTGAAAACCCTTGGTGCCGACTTCAATCCGAAGGGGGAGGGCCGTGAACTGGTAATGCTACCCTTGAACCCACAAAGCACAGAAACTAGCGGTGTCTCTTGTGAATGGGGATGTGAAAATAGGAATCTTCCAAGTCCAGCGACGAGAGAAAATCCCCTTCCAGCTGTCCTAGCACGTGCTGAAGGGTGACCATCTGAAACTTCTGGGATTTGATATACTTGTTCAGATGGCGGAGGTCTAGGAGGGGTCTCCAAACGCATGTCTTCTTCTTGACGAGGAAGTACCGAGAGTAAACTCCAGAGCATTTTTGGAACGAGCTCCATCGTGCCCTTCTTCAGCATGGACCGTGACTCCAGCAGAAGCTGAGGGACGTGGTTTTCCTGCCTGGCCACAGGTGGTATGCGAGGACACTTTCGTTGGAATTCCAGGGTGCGTCCGTGGGTCAGAGCGTCCAGCACCCAACAGTCGGTGGAGATGGACTTCCACACGCTGACGAAGTTCGCCAGCTGGCCTCCCACCGGGGTGCGCAGGTAGGGGCCCAACGTCACGGCCGGTTCAATCTTGGGATTAGACTCCGGAAGTCTGAAAGGACGGCCGTCACTGTTGAAGCGTGCCCAAGGCAGGAGGCGTCTCGGTATCCGCCTGGATGGCCTGAAGGGACTTGTCCACGGTCTTGCCGAACAAATTATCCCCGAAAGGCATGTCCAATAACCTTGACTGCACCTCCTGGTGAAAGTTGGTGGCCTTCAACCATCCCCGCTGACGAAGGCAAAAGCTGTTGCCCATTTGGCGGAACCCTGTGTCGGAAATGTCTGTGGCCACTAATGGCATAGTCTGATGCCACCTCGCCCTCCTGCAGGATCTCTATAGCTTCTGATCTCGTCATCGGGAAGGAAGTCCTGGAGAGGAGCAATCTTAAACCAGAGCTGCCTGTCATAGCGCGCCACGATGGCGAGGGCGTTGGCTGCCTTGATGGTCGTTGCTGCCGACGTGATGACCCGTCGTCCCATGGCGTCTAGTTTCTTCGCCTCGCTGTCCAGAGGGAGGAGATCGCTGATGCGGAAGAGCCAGAATATTTCTTCCTCCCCGCAGCCGAGACCACCGAATCCAGGGAAAGCTGGGACCTCAAGCACTTGGGTGCAGAGTCTGGCACCCTGTACTTTTTGTACCGGTCCCTCTTCGCTGGGGCAGAGGATGGGTTCTTCATAAGGGACAGTCCCTCGTCCCAGATGACGTGCAGCAGAGGGATCGACAGCACGTTCTTCCCCTTTGCCTCGTTGCATTGGTACAGGAAACCCTATTTTCCTCTGGAGTTAGTTGAAAGAGGTCTGAGGCCCTCGAGATCATGTCATGGAACGAGGGGGTGACGCTCTGGGCAGCGGAGACGGGATGTCCCCTAAACCACCGTCATCGTCCGTGCCAGTTGCCGCCGTATCCGTAATCCTCCCTCGGTGGATGGAAGGGGGGGGGGGATGACGAAGGGTGACAAGGCGGTGGAGGATGAACTCTCTTCTTCGTAGGGGGCATGCCTGATGGCCCTGGTGCCCCAAAATCCGCCGGTGCCGCGGGATCTTCCGTCGGGGGAAGAGTCATCTTCGTAGGAATTTCTGAGCACAAGGTGTGATGTGCCTCGAGGATGTCCACTGAGATGTCAGCCGGGGGTTGGGGTGGTGGCGGAGGTGGAAGCGACAGAGGCAGCAGTGCAGGGAAGTCGTCAATGCCCTACTCCTCGTCGGTCTTGTCGCCACTCCCAACGTCTCCCTCGTCGGGGTCCTTCCTGTAGGCCTTGGCCTCTAATTTCTTATCCAAAATGGTCTGGAGAGAAGAAAGCTCCTTCTCGTATGAGATGTCTGTGCCCTGCAGGACTATCGTGCCCCCCCCCCTCTTCAACCAGGGGAGACATTTTCGGGGAGATGGGCATCGCCTTCTTTGGCATCCTCACTATGGGCTGAAATGACAATTCCCTCCTGGCAGGCAGGGAAACACTCGCCTTGGGGACCGTACCCTGCGAACCCACGTCCGCGGCTTTCTCTACGGACGCCAACACGCCAGGTGAGTCTGGGCCTGCGCGACATTGGTCGAGAAAGGGGCCTTCACCTTGGGGGGGGGGGCCGCTCCCCCTTAGCCTTTCAAGACTGGTCCGTTGGGGCTTCTCCAGAAGCTTACCCGTGTGGTCCAACTTCCTCTTCGCCGAACCCGAGCGTTGGCTCGTGGTTGAAGGTGCCGGAGACCCTGTGCCCGCCCTGGCTGGCAGGGAGCCCGTCGCAACAGGGCTCCCAGTGCCCGCAGACTCGCTGTGCTTGGCCTTATGCTGGGATCCTGTGGCCAGGGCGCCCTCAAAAGGTCTTGGAAGACCGCTCAGATTTCTTCTTGTGGCTGGGGGAGGCATGCTGCCGGGACTCATCTGTAGTAGGAGCCTTGGCCTGGAGCCACTCGGTGAGGCGCCTGCGCCAGTCCTTCACGGTGCGGGGGACCATCTCCTTGCAAAACGCACAGTCATCCTCCATGTGCGTTTGGTCTGGATGCAAGCAGTAGAGGCACAAGGAATGCCCATTGTCCAGGTAGATGTTCCGTAGGCCGCATCCTGGACAAATCCTGAACAGAGGCGTCAAAGCTTCCTTCTCCTCTGCCATCTCCATGCGGGGTAGGCCTTGAAGAAGCTTCTGGAATCCTCCAAGATGAAACTCAATGAAAAATCGCCCTGGAGGGCCGCTGAAGAATCCAAAAACAGGTCCCTATTAATCAGAAGATGGAGCTTGAGGCTCGATTGACTGGAAAAATAGAGTAGAAAAATAGCAAAACGCAGCAAAAGCTCAAGAGCTATAGCACGAGGACTCCCAACATTTGAACATGCAGTAAAAATCTGAAGATAACTGCCAGAGAAGGGGCTTAGGTAGAGGGCAGTCATTGCCAGGGGGCCGTATGACCCATAGACCAGTGATTGGTTGTCAGGAGAAAGACGGTTTAGAAGTGAAACTGATCTTTTCTTTACCGAGGATTCCCAGACTGACGGGGAATATTCATGAGCATGTGAATCCATGCCAGACCCCATGCTGGATAAATATGTGCCGTCAAAGGGCATGTGAAGAAGTCGAATGCACATCTGGAGCAAAAACAGACTTTAACCAGGAGAATCGGTGCATTACTGTACTAGCCACCACGGACCTGCTGATACGGTCAGCAGTGTTGAGACCGGTCTGGAGGGATTCGCACATTACGTATTTCCCATCCTTGATTACATTTTAAAATCAGTCTTTTTCCTCTCCTTTGGGGATATGTTCAGCTGCCATTGCTATACAGTCCCAAAGTGTAAAAGTGAACCTGGCCAATGTGCATGTAGCATTCACCAACTTTAGGGCCATATTCACTGCAGAGAAATGTTTCTTGGCCAAAGCGTAACGCTGTCATATCTGTCTTGAGTGAATAGTTGGGAATGCATTTTGTTTTGAGGTGGACGTGGCAGCCTGCCCTACCAAACTTTCAGGAGTTGGGCGTTTTGTCAGATAACCAGGGTCACTACTGGACGCCCTGTATTTAGATGCATGTTTATTATTTACTGCTGGAATTAACTGTGGCGTATCCCAATTGGCATTTATCCGCCTTTGCAGAGCCTCATGAAAGTGACAAATAGGATCTTCCTGGGGTCCTTTATCCAGCACGTCAGTAAGATCATCCTGCTCATATATTGGTGTGGGTCTTTCCCACCCAATGTATTCAACCACCCTGGACATTAAATGTCTGTAGGATCCTTTGCATGGTCATTAGGCCCAGGTCTCCCAAATTCTAATTCTGGGAACGAATCTAGTCCACTTGCATTTTGAAAGTACTTCTGTACATTTGTGATCCTAGATCCCCCAGAGGTTAAGGATTAAGGAACCCCAAGTGTTTCATATTGTAGGCCAAAGGGATGTGAATCAGAGGAATATTCTATGTCCTCAAATAGAAGAAAGTGATTTAAAAAAATACTCGTTAGTGGAGTCTATGGTTTTTCAATAATACTCCATGACGTCAACGACGGCGCTGATATTTGACTCACTCAACGTCAAGGGTTTTGATTCCATCGGTGCCATGGACTTTTTAAAGGACCAACGAGGAGTCTTCCGGAGACTATGGTGTAGATGACTTCTTCCTCGAAGGAGATTTGTCTCGACTGGAGGGATCCTTCGACTGCCCAAAAAGTTTGGGGTCGAGGGCGAACAGGGTTTTGCCATCATCTTTTTTCTTGTCAAGTTTTTTTACTTGGGCATGGCTGTCACGAGTCTTCGAGGGGGCCAAGGCCTCATTCTGGAATACTTTCATCATTTTTGAAATTCTCCCACTCAGCAGGAGGCTGATTTCATCGAACACTTCACCCGTTCGGGGGAGGAACTCGACGACAAAGACTGAGACCCATGGTGCCTTTTCTTCGAACACTGCGATAACGAGTGGTTAGAGCCACTGCATGATCGTGATATTTTTGTCTTCTTTTGACGAGGAGAACTATTTCTCGACTCGTCTGAAGATCCTTTTCTGGGGGGGGAGGGGGTTTAGACCTATATGCCGCTAGATTTCCTCTTCGCTCTTTCAGGGCTTTCGTCGTCATCGAAAGGCAGGCCATACCGTCAAAGGTAGCGCGAGAGGAACCCAGGCACCACAGACGCACCCAATGGGGGTCCGTAAGGGACATCTTCGCCCCACAGTCCTGGCATTTCTTAAACCCAGATCTCGGAGTTGATGACGCAGATAGCAACGCCATTTGTGATTTCATCGAATATTCTCGTAGGGAACCGAAGTGCACCATATCCGAAGCAATGGCTTTCGAAATAAAACAGAACTGAAGCCAATGGTCGTTGTGCATGCTTTATCGAGTCGACAGAGACCGTGGGCCATGGAGTCGACAGGCATCGACGTGCAGTGCCCTCTGGGGAAAAGAATTACCAGCAGCTAAAGCTGGATATGGAAATATAAGATGAGGAATACGGGGGGTTTTCAATAAAGTTCTTTGTTCCTTCGCTACATCCTCCTTTGCCAGAAGACCCAGTGCACCATGAGGGGGATGGAGGGGGGGGGGATTTACCGCCGCCCCCACCCCCCCAAACCCCTTTGAGTCCTGCCTACAAACCGACGCTTCATAGGCCTACAGCACCCACGTCTCTACCTGCAGGTGTGAAAGCCACCTGGAAAACAGATTGGCTCCCAAAGGAACATTTGACACACTTCCTCCCTTGCTCCGACTCCCCTGGGCGGCCGATCCGGGTGTCTGCAGCCAAGACCAGCTCCTGTTTGGCCCACTTAGGGCCGTAAAGGGCATTGGGCCAGAACCCCTGTAGAAGCCATGGCTTCAAAAAGCTCACCCTTTCGTCAACTTCTGCTTCCACTCATAAGGATCCATCTAACCATTAACTATCCATTCAACGCAGAGCTTCTCTCATCTATCAGTGCCAAGGAACATTACTGTTTTGGGTCGTTTATCAGTAATTTGGTTACCTATAGCCCCATTGTAGCCCAACTCAGAACTCACACCTGGTTCTTCTCAGCCATTAATCACTGCTACACTTTCCTGTCACCTACATACACTCTCTTGGGCTGTGCCCTTTCATGTCTTCCCTCATAGCATTTAGCCTCAACTTGGTGTAACTTCTAGATCAGTCTCTGGCCTCTCCATCTTTTCCTCCCCCTCGCTGCCCCAAGTCTTCAAATATGACGCTTCTGTGCTTCTAGGATCTCCAACCTCATCTATTCACCTTGCTGACAGCACAACATCTGTGACTCTGCCCCACCTCCTGCAACTTTTACACATGGCCTATGGAATGCACAATTGCTTTGCAACAAGCCTTCCTACATCACAGACAACTTCGACTCTTATCACCCTCAAATTTCTCTTCTTGCCATCACGGAAACGTGGATCTCCCATCATGACTGCTACACTAGCAGCTCTAAACACAGACTCTGCTACCTTCTCCCATTATCCCAGACCTGTTGGGAAGGGCTGCATTTTCCTCCCTATCAAGAACTGCCCCAATACCCTCCCGTCATCAACTCTTCCTATTTTGAATATGCCACAATTCAACTCCTCCCTCCTACTCCTCATCAGTGTTACCCCAGTGTCACCCCAAGGCCCACTCAAGTCCTTACCTGAGCTGACCCATCTCTTTTAGTCACTTACTACCAACATCCCCATTACAATGCTGGGGGACGTTAACCTTCCTAAGTCCCTTTGCAGCCACCTGCCTTAAACCCATCTCCCTCCTATCTGGCCACTCCCATCCATGACCAGCCTACCCCTCTGGTAGAAACGCCTGACCTCGTCCTTCCCTCCATTTCACTCTCCTTGGACGTCTCCATTCCCCCTTCCTCTGATCAGTCCACTGATCAACAACTCAGTTCCTCAAACTTCTAATGCATGTTTGGAACAAATCGTTTTAGCACATTTCCCTCCATATTCCAGACCCCCAAAACCTTTTGCTTTTGTTTTTGAATCTGTCCTGACTTTACAGGGTACTGGCCTTCAGCCCATTTTGTTATGGGGAAACTGATCAGTCCTTTAGACTATTAGTACTGGGAAACTATTTCCCTTTTGCGTAACTTACAGTGCACTCAGCATTTTACAGTGCAGTTGGGATACTTCTGTATCACCCTAGTTTTTTGTACACAGGGCTTTTTGGTTACTTTTAGATGACAAGCTGGTGACCGCAATTACTTTTTTTTTTTTTAAAACCCACAAAAAGCTGGATTGAATAACCCAGCTAGGTCTGGTGCTCTCAGTTGCTCGGATTGAGCTACTTCTTATATCTTGTTTCATATTCAATCAATTAGAATTCCTTTTTATGCAAAGCGTTTCCAAAAATTATCCCAATTTTTTATTTTCCCTTCAAGTATGCATCTTTCACAAGATTTCTTGAATGTAAAAATACATCATTTTATTCCACAAATATTATCTCTTTGCAATTTGTTAGCTATATTCAGGGAAGCAGTTCCCAAGTCTAAACATAGCTAGAGAGCCTATGCATTTGAGCGATTCTCCATCTTCAGGGCTTAAATCATGCCATATTTGTACAGTAATCAACGCGGTAATTCAAAGAAACCAAACATGAATGATGTGAATAAATCATTAGTTACGTAGCAAGTGTGTTTGTATATTGTTTCACATTGAGTTGAAGGTAGGGAAACAAACAAGGAATGCCATCATGGACGTTATGTATGGCTGTTAATGCTCAGTATTCTTACAAGGTTTTTAGTAAAGTATGGTGTATCTTCATGTTAAGGGAAAGAGAAGAAAGAAATAACTATCTTTCTGAGTTACTGTTGAGTAGCGCGTATTCTGTTAAAAGTACACGTAACTGTAGTTCTAAAGAGGTTGTTTACCTTATGGGTTCTAGGATTCTGCTTGCCCATAGTAGAACAAGTTACTTCTTACCTTGTAACGTTCTTTCGATGGGATGTTCCTCCGACGTATTACTTATCTTTGATAGATCATCTCCCAGCTTGCTGGCCTCGGGAAACAAAATGTCAGTAGAGGGCGCTGCGCGTTGACGTCCCTCGAGCCGATGTCCCTCGACGGCCTCTGTATCGGCGCCGATGTCACCACGCGTAAAAACAGACTTGCGCAGCGTCCGTTGCTCAGTTCCGTTTTGACGTTAAGTTGTTTTACATGAATTGGTTATTGACCTTGAAGGAGCGTAAGCTGCAACCACAAGTGAAGTATTACTGCGGGGATGGATGGGAGGGGCGATAAGGAATACGTTGGAGGAACATCCCATCGAAAGAACTTGTTCTTCGAAGGGATTGTGTCCTCCGACGTATTCCTTATCTTTGATAGACTCCCACAGCAGTGGTGTGCAATTGGAGGTGGGAGTGAAACGCCACGTTTCCTTTAGGAATTAACCGAATGTAATACGGCTTTGCCAAACCTAGTCTCTTGACTAGAGGAGGAATCCAGGATGTAAAATCTTGTGAAGGTATGTGCAGACGACCATGTGGCAGCCGCACATATGTCTCGAACCGGAACCCCTCTTTGGAGGGCCGAGGAGGCTACGATACCCCTGGTTGAATGAGCACTAAGATTTTGAGGAGGCTCTTTCCTTGCCAGTTTGTAACATTCCAGGATGGCCAAAATAATCCGTCTGGAAATGGTTTGTTTTGTTATCGGTAGTCCAAACTTGTGCCCTGAGTAACCCACGAACAGTTGGTCTGCTTGCCTAATCCTAGCAAGTCTGCTGATGTAAAAGCTTAAAGCCCGCCTTGGGTCTAGCCTATGTAGCCTTTCTTTCTCTTTCCCCGGATGGGGAGGCGGATAGAATGAAGGTAAAGTAATTTTCTGAGCGATGTGGAATTCAGAAACCACCTTTGGGAGGAAATTAGGCTTCACCTGTAGGACAACCTTGTCTTTATGAAAAATTGTATGAGGGGTTTACAAGATAGAGCTTGTAATTCGCTCACCCTTCTAGCAGATGTCAAAGCCACTAATAAGATAGTTTTAAGGGTGAGAAATCTTCGCGAACAAGAGTGGAGTGGTTCGAAAGGAGTACCCATCAGGAATTTTAAGACTAAATTTAAGTCCCATAAAGGAACCTGGAAAGGTTTTGGAGGGTAGGCATTAGTCAATCCCTTTAGAAATTGTATTACTAAGGGTAATTTGACATACAAAGGTTCCTCCGCAGTGCTCTTGAAGATCGATAGCGCTGCGAGATAGCCCTTAATAGTGCCAACTTGAAGGCCTGAATTTGCCAAGTAGAGTAGAAAGGAGAACACTGTTGGTGTACCACATGAAAAGTGGTTGATATTCTCTTCTCTACACCAGCTGCAAAACTTATTCCAACGGCAGCGGTATAAAGACTTTGTTGCTGGCCTTCTGGCCGGAAGCAACACTTCCATGACGTCATCAGGGAGGTCCCAAACCTTGTATCTCAACCTTTCAGAAGCCAGGCGTGAAGGTTGAGGGTTCTGATGTCTGGATGGAGAACCTGACCTCCCTTCTGTGAGAAAAGATTCTCCTTGAGTGGAAGACGAATTGGAGGGCAGATGGACATGTCCAGAAGGTCCGGGTACCACGTTCTCCTGGCCTAGTCTGGGGCAATTAGGATCATGGTTCTCCGGAATCTTCTCAACTTCCTGATCATTTGAGGAATGACAGGGACTGGTGGAAACGCGTACAGGAGTGGAAACTCCCAGTCCACTACGAACACGTCCCCTAGAGCTCCTCTCGGGGGAAATTCCCTTAAACAAAACAGATTGCACTCTGTTGGTACTGGTGGCAAAAAGATCCACTTGAGGGGTTCCCCAAAGGGCGAAGATCTCCTGAAGGACTTCCTGAGCTAGTTCCCACTCGTGGGAGACTGTGCCCTGCCTGCTCAGAGCGTCCGCAGTCACGTTCTTCTCTCCTGCTAGACGGACTGCCGATAGAGATTCCTTCTTGAATTGCCCAAAACCAGAGCTGCATTGCCTCTCTGCACAGTGGTAGTGATCCTACACCTCTTTTGTTGAGGTAGTGCATGGCCACTGTGTTGTCCGTCATTATCAGGACATTTTTCCCCTGTACAGATGGCAGAAAAGCTTTCAGCGCTTGTCTGAATGCTCTCAGCTCTAACAGGTTGATATGTAGTCTGGACTCCGATGGAGACCAACGACCGCTGATGGTCAAGTCGTTGGCGTGGGCTCCCCACCCCGTGAGTGAGGCACCTGTGACTGTTATCTCCGGCCATGGTTGCCAAAACAGTTCCCCCTTCAAGATGCTTTTCTGGCAGGCCCAACACTGAAGGTCTCGAGCCACCTTGTCCGGAATCTGAAGGAGGTCTGTCATTCTCCCTGAGAATTGTGACCACCGAGTCCTCAGTGCCCACTGAGGAGATATTCTCAGGCGAGCCTCTGGCACAAGGAAGATGCAGGATACCATGAGGCCTAGCAAACTCAAAAAGTCGAAGGCTGGGAGACGTTGGGCATTTTGAAACTTGGTGACCATCTGCAGAATATCTTGAGCACTCACCTCTGGTGGCGAGGCTTTACCCAGGGAAGTGTCCAGGACCGCTCCAATGAACTGGAGTCTCTGTGATGGTATCATCTGTGACGTCTTTAAATTGAGGGAGAAGCCCAGTTTGTGAAGGAAGTGGCAGACAATCTAGCTGGATCTGAACTTGTTCCGAAGATACAGCTCTGATCAGCCAATCGTCCAGGTAGGGGTAGACGTGGATCCCTTCCCTCCTTAGACTTGCAGCCACTAACGACATTAGCTGGGTGAAGACCCTTGGGGCGGAGGCCAGCCCAAATAGCAGAACTCGAAATTGATAATGAGAGCCACCAATTGCGAACCTCAGGCATTTCCTGGGTTTGAGATGGATTGGCACATGGAAATAAGCATCCTGTAGGTCCGGAGATACCAGCCAGCCCTGAAGCTGGAGGGCCTGAAGGATCTGAGAGAGTGTTACTATCTTGAACTTGTCCTTCCTGAGGAACTTGTTCAATTCTCGTAAGTCCAAGATAGGTCTCAGTCCTCCGTCTTTCTTCGGTATGAGAAAGTAGGGGGAGTACCAGCCCATGCTCCTCTCCGCTAAAGGTACCGGTTCTATGGCACCTTTCTCTAGCAGGTCTACAATTTCCTGCAAGAGGAGCGGATCTGGAACTCTCAGAGCTGTTCCGCGGTGGATGACTGAGGGATGCGTAGAAAAGGCAGGCAGTAACCGTGGGCAACTGTCTCCACTGCCCAAGCATCTGGCGTAATAGCCTGCCATTCCGTCAGATGTTGAGTTAACTTGCCCCCTACTGGTGTTTTGTGAAGAGAGTCCTCAGAGCGGTTTGGAGGCGGCTGATGCAGACGCCGAAGGTAAAGAGGCACCTGCTGCTGCTTCGGCTTTTGTGTTTTTACTCCGTCCACCTCGGGTGAATTTCTTCTGACCCCTTTGAACCGGCTGTCCTCTGCCCTTTCCGAATGCGGAATAGAAGCGAAAGGACTTCCCTCTCCTGAGGGGCGATATGGTGTCTGACGGATTGCAGCTCCTAAGGATTTTGGTGCTGCCTTTGATGTTTGTAGTTTTTCTAAACGGTCATCCGCCTTCTTACCAAACAAAGAAGAGCCGTCAAAGGGCATAGTCAAGAGTCTGCTTTGCACATCTGGAGCAAAACTAGACTTTCGCAACCAAGCAAATCTCCTGGTTGTTGTACTTGCCGCCATGGCCCTGCTGATACTGTCAGCAGAATCGATGCCAGTCTGAAGGGATTCCCACATTGCATCCTTACCATCCTTAATGATGTTGAGAAACGCTTCCCTTTTTTCTCCCTCCGGGAGGCAGTCAGCCGCTGATAAAGCACACTCCCAAAGTGTGTGGCTGAACCTTGCGAGCGTACGAGTAGCATTGATGGATTCCAACGCCATCCTACATGCGGAAAATACTTTTTTGGCCATAGAGTCATATCTTCTATCATCCCTGTCCTGTGGAACAGTAGGGTAAGCCGATTTACTATCTGCTGCCTGAACAACCAGACTCTCCGGAGTTGGGTGTTTGGATAAATATTCAGGGTCAGCAGAAGACACCCGATATTTAGCTGATAGTTTTTTGTTAACTGCTGGGATTACCTCAGGTGTTTCCCAGTTTCCCAATATTCTCCTTTGTAATGCTGTATGAAATGGCACCACAGGATCCTCCTGCGAGGTCGTATTGCTGAAAAGCAGGAGAGGGTGTGGACCATCCCATAAACTCTATTATCCTTGCCATGAAGGTTCTATAAGGGGTTTCAGCATGTTCCCCTGGGTCTGGTGTGGCAAATTCCACTTCTGGGGAAGTGTCCAACCCACTTGCTTCCTGCAGGGTTTCATGGAGGTCTTTCAACCTACCTTACTCAGAGGTAAATTCCTCTGTTGCAGGAGTTGCAGATCCCTGCAACTCAAAAGGTCTTTCCTGATCTGAATCCTCCCCTTCTTCATGACACTGGAGTGGTCAGGTCTTGAAAATGGTATAAATCCCATTTCCAGAGCAGAAGGAGCCAAATTTGTCATGATTGGCTGAGAAAACAGACGTCTTCGACGCAGACATTAAAGGCTTCAAAGCCATTGAAAAAGGTGTAGAGAAAGGTGGTAGAGGCCTCGATGAACTCGAGAGTATCGGGATTCTACTCGAGGTTGTCGATGACATTCTCGTGCTCGAGGCTCTGGGTATGGCCTCTGGCTGTAAGGTGGCCGTGGGTTTATCATTTCTCGGCGTCGAAGACGGCGTCGACTCGACTGACCTGTGCGTCGAAGAACCCTTCGATAATGGCGTCGACAACACCGATATGTGTCTAAGGGATCTTGGGTTCTGCTTACCTTCGTGCTACAGCGTCTGCTGTGAAAATCAAATCTGCCCTCGAGCGCGCGCTTCGGTTTCTGAATGTTTTCATCGTTGTCATGGTGATCACGCAAGGTGTCATGACACGGCAGCGTCCCGTTTCCCTTAGCAACAGGGAAACTGGAAATTATCGCCAGACTTTTAATCTGAGTTATTATTATACCCATCTCGCAATTGAATAATGTTATGTCGCCACAGTAATGTCGACTTGTTTATATTTTATCAAATTTAAACACTCATAACTGATACAAAGCCGCGCTTCCTACTCCGTCCCAATTTGTGCAATTAAGGTACCATTTGGACTACTAATTATTCCAACTGCTGATAATAAGCACCAACTATACTATGGTCACCGTGGTGTCACTCAGTGAAATATTCACTTATTACTTATCCTTGTGTTAGGGAATTTAAATGATTTGGAACTGGTTATACTGCTTAACGGAGTATACCTTGTGAACCTTATATCCCTCTAGTTAGTGTCATGTAATGGTTTCATGCTCAAATTCTTATGATTCATCCTATATAGATCTGTTGGTACTTTTTAACTTTCTCTTTTTTTTGCATTCAAGGGTTATTTATCAGTAAACAGTAGTTACGTTTGCACTTCTCTTTCTAATTCCTTGACACATCTACCAATAACCATTGTGTTGTCGCGCTCTCCTTTTTAACGCACTATTACAGTATCTTAGATGTCATCCCCGGTTCTCCACCATAATCTTATGCCAGAACATTGAGCAGTCAAGGTATTCACACTTTCATATCAAACATAAGTAAAAGCTCTGACATTTCCAGTTACAAACATCGGAATTACAGGAAGCAAGCCAAGTTCACTTCCTCATTGAGTCCTTTTGGCACAAGAGTCCCTAAACCTTCTATCCAAAAGGATTTTCTTCTATCAAGTCTCTCTTGGATATTTTCATGTAGTTCTTTCCTGTTTACCACCTATAAAACTAGGAAGCGTATCTGTGTTAGGTTATGCCTCTTGTCCACCTGGTGTCTGGCCACTGTAGACTTCATACTGGGTGGCCAAAGGGCAGCTTCGATTTTCACAGCAGACGCTGTAGCACGAAGGTAAACAGAATGCAACTGCAACTATAGTTATACAGATAAGGGATAGAACGTATTTACTAATAGTCACTTTACCTTTACAGCATTTCACTTACATGGGCAAGCAGAATCCTAGAACCCATAAGGTAAACGACCTCTTTATAACTATGGTTACATGTACTTCTAACTGAATACACGCTACACAACAGTAACTCAGAAAGATAGTCATTTCTTTCTTATCTCTCCCTTAACATGATCAGAACAGAGCTATGCGATGAAGGTACACCATACTTTACTATAAACCTTGTAAGAATACTAAGCATAAAGATACATGCATAATGTTCGTGATGACATTTGTTGTTATTTTCCCTACCTTCAACTCCATGTGAAACCATACAAAAACACACTTCGTATGTACCCAATTATTTATTCACATTTCATTTATGATGTTTGGTTTCTCTGAATTATGGCGTTGATTACTGTACAAATATGGCATGATTTAAGCCCTGAAGATGGATCGCTCCGAAATGCATAGGCTCTCTAGCTATGTTTAGACTTGGGAACTACTTCCCTGAATATTGCCAACTAATTGCAAAGAGATAATCTTTGTGGAATAAAAGGATGTATTTTTACAATCTGGAAATCTAGTGAAAGATGCCTACTTGAAGGGAAAACAAGAATTTGGGATCATTTTTGGAAACGCTTTGCATAAAAAGGGAATTCTTATTGATTGAATATTAAACAAGATAAGAATTAGCTCGGAGTGTTGGCTGAGTGTTGGTTTGGAGTAAGCACTTGAAGCCCCACCACTGCTGAGTCTGTTTACCAGCTCCATCTTCTGCTTCCTGCTACTTCCTGCCACTCCATAAAACCTACTACTAGGACGCAGAGTGTTGGCTGAGGGAGCTGAGTCATGGAAATGCCCCCCTCTTGCCCCTGGTAAGCTCGCTCTCAGAACTCATAGCTGGCCAAAAACCCTCTCAGTGGGATACGAGGACAGCTCTTGCAAGCCTAAGCAAGGCCTTGTGTGCCCGGAGCTGAGCACGAGCAAAAACAAGCAAAAACACAAGCGAAAAGGACGCCGACTCTGAGGCTCGAGTCTGTTCTGAAGGTGCAGTAGGCTACACGGGCACTGTAAACACTGCGACGGCCTAAATTCATCAACATGGAAAATGCGGACGGCTAGACTTTCAAGGAGAGTCCCCCGCTTTACCCTAAATGATTGATTGTTCCCTGTTCTCCACTGAGGCTTACTATGTTGATGGCGTTCCACCGCGTGCCTCCTTTGTGGGCGGATCGGTCCCCGCACGGGGGCTCTGCGGAGATCTGTCCAGGTCTGTATGTGCGAGCTGGGAGACAGAGCCAATAGACGCCCTAGGTTTTTTTCTGTGACCCAATCACAGCTGAAAAAAACTGGGTTGCCCCTCCTAAATGGTGCAAACAAAAAAACGCCCTGTGAAAGCCCCTTATGTGCACAAAAAGACCAACAGGAAAGTGAAAACTTGGCCATGGCTCGGCCAAAAGATAATAATCTTGCCCAAACGGAAAACCCTGCACAAGAGGGCGACATTGAGCTAAATAAAATACCAGTTAATCCCAACACAAAAAAATCATTTATTTCTGCAAAAGAAAAACCTCAAACTCACGAAAAAAAAGCTGATGCCGGCTCTTACAACCACCCAACGGACTAAAATGGGCCAAGTAAAAACACCAACAACCTTACCCATGTAGTTAAAATCAATCAGATGGCACTTCCAGCCAAAAGACCACTTGGTAAGAAATAAAGAACTGGTTAACACCGCAAAAAGTAGTTAACTTGGTCTAAGCTGACAAACACATGGAGGGAAGTAACGGACAATGAATTACTTCAAGCATCCGGGCGAAACTAATTCGCACAAAATACCACCACAGCAGTACCATCTGAAGATTCAGATGGCCCAGATTGCTGGAGAAATAGCGAGCACAGGACCCTAAAAAACGCAATCAACTCACTCACAGGGAACTGAAGACGACCCTCATACTCAAAACAATTGTGTTAATTCTCCCTCGTTTAAACATGTGGAAACAGGAAACCGCATTGTAATACCTGTAAAACAGCCAGACACATCCACTCCCTATGGCCGTAGAGACAAACTACTGATCGTTGAAGTGGACCTAAATCACTCCACTGTGCAAATGGCCCTACAAAAAAGCTCAAAACAGGTATATCAACATGTGAGAGAATGATTGTCAGGGAAACACTGATGAGTCCAGCAACACCAATAAGGCAAAAGCAAGCCACAACTGAGCCAGTGATGCAAAATCAAGTGGACTTAAGTGAAATACATATCCCTATACCATCAATTCACAGTGATGAGACTGAAGATCGGATGAGAGTATAAACCGGACTAAAGAGGACTACAAAGCCAAAGGCACTTGTAAATCAACCAAAGTATGTAATAGACACAAAAGTCCTCCGCAAGATCCGACAAAAGATCCTATCCTAGCAGGGGCTGATCAATGCTACAAATTAGAAATGGCAGTCGGCTCAATGTTGACAATAACCATGGCTCCGTTTCTTAAACTGTACGAAGGTCTACATGAAAATGATAAGGACCAGTCCACCCTACTGGCTCTCATGTAGCCAAAACTGATAAACAGTCGTACATTGAAGCCACAAAGGAGAGAAGAGCCAGAGAAAGAGTCGGAAAATGTAATCTTTAAAACTCTGATCGAATTAATGGAGGATGCACGTGAAGATAAGAGATCCTTCCTAAATGGCTTGAGACATAGTCAAGCTACTAACACCAGATCAAAGCGAAGAGCCATTGAGATCAAATGACAGGAAGGAAAAATTAACTGTACAGCTACTACCAGAAAGCTCCTCACCATCGACAGGTGTACTTGTGCAAGCAATTAACTCAGGAAGCACAAGGAACACACAGCATGTAAACTGCACGGTTCTAGATCTGCCAACCCCGAATCAAACACCCCTGCGTTTGCAGCCGATAAAAGGCAAAGACAACACGCATCTGAACCAAGTGAAAAATGTCCATCTACAGTCTGACTTAAGTGCTTACGTGGGAGACTCAATAGGCCCTAATAAACCAACAAAAGACGTCTTCACAGTATTTGAGCCAATAAAATTCACAGGTGAAGTGAAAGGTAAGGACCTTGGAGCCAGAGGGGAAAAAAAAACAGCTCTGCTAACAAAAAAACCCAAGAATCAACTGATGGGAAAATGGTCTTGCAATGGTGGATCTAGGAACTTCATTAGAAACATAAAACTAATGAAAGAGCCAACTCCCGAAGTAGATCCATCACTGATCATAAAGTTAGCACTTCAAGAAGACAAAGAACCAAACGGCAAAACGAACAAGACAATTTATCAAAAATCTGTCAAATATGGTGGAAACATGCTCAAAGGAGAGACCAAGAGGCGCTCCTGAACCTCTCAACCTATGAGGCAGAGAGCATCAGAGTTAGAGAGTGATAATTATCTGGAGGAGTCGGAGTTCGAATGATGATGGAAATGAACTGAAGACTCCCTCTCACCCCCCACATCTCCTACCTTCGAAACCCTGCAAAAGAGTAGTTGGTAAACTAACAAAAACATGAAACTAAACAAAGACAAATAATGGATGCCATGGTTGTGCATTCTAAAAATGTCTATATGCCAAACAGAATTCACCAATGACATTCAAAACAAAACCGAATATGCCAAAAATAGGGTGCCTAAAACAAACAGAGAAGCTGGAAAATGGCCAAAATTGTCACTTGAGCGAATTTTGAAAGCAAAGCATGGCCTAATTCTGAACAGGGCAAACTTGATGAGGCTACTACACTCAGTTCCTCCCCTACGAGTGATAGAGCCAAAAGACATCAAAATAGTGGCCTATCCGGACGAAAAACAAACAGATTTCATACACATGCATCTTGCCTCCAAGACCATCGCAAACTTAATCAAATCATCAATACAAGACCTAAGAATTTTGGGCTTCGATCTAAACAGTCTGCAGGAGAGTAATCAAAACAGCAAAGCACAGTGGACGATATACAAACCAGAGCAGGTTCGCCCAAGCCGAGAGAAGACACAGATACCAATATCAAAAATAAACCTATCAGATTTTCGCCAACAATTCTGAAAGGCCCAAAGGCCCTACGTATTATCGTCAAAGGAACCGCTGAGGAAATGGAGACTACTGACACTGCAAATTCACCAAAAATATTTACAAAAATTGATAAAGCATCTTGGGAATGGCTCTCAACAAACCTTGCAGGGCAAAGTGAACAATAGATTGCCGCCAACAAGATCAAAAAAGGGCACAAATAGCCTCATGGAACATCTGTTTAGGAACATAAACCAGGAACTTCTGTTGGCCGATGATATATGCATTTAAGAATGCTGGCTACACAGCACCCCCCTTTATTTATGGCCACACGTGTGTCCTAAATAAAGCCCAAAAGGGAGCTATGGGGAGACCTTCGGCTGGTTTGTTAGCCATAATAAAAACACAGCAAGAAAAACAATCATACAATGCCTTTCTACATCTCCCCTGATACAAATTGTAATAATGCAGGATGAACAAGAACCACCGATGTAAAAACCATCCAAATAATGTTCAACCTGTATTGGAACAGCAAGGCGAAAGAAGGAGAGATTTCTGCAGACAGTTATGAAACACAGACGAGCTCAGAGCAGAATTCCTTCTGTCTAGTCTACTTATTTGTGGAGACTTAAATATCAACTGCATAAAAACAAACAGTACAGGGGACAGTGTACAACAGCCATAAAATCTTCCATCCAAACAATGGCTTAAAGAAATTAAAATAAGAGACCTAAAAATGGTAAACGGAAATGTCAAAGGTGACCTAACGGGAGCAGCTACATGGTCCTCCTATAATGCCAGTGCAACATTGGACTATTTCTTTGTCGATTCTGGAACTATTCCTTGAGCACCTACATGTTGAGATGGATTTCTCGAATCTGGCCTGGTGGATCGATTTTAGGGGCCACCACAGTTATAGTGAACCGGGGAACTCCTGAAAGGTTAGCCAATCCAATCAAGATAAGTGTGGTGAGTGGTCAAGTCTCAGTAGTGTATGAGTTGGGTTAGAGGAACCACAATGAGTCCACACAGTAAAACACACCAATTCAATTAAGAAGGGTAAGTACACTATTACTCTATTATATGCCCAAAACACAGAATAGAAAATGAAACCACCAAGTAGTAATATCACACAGTACTTGCAGTCCCCTTTAGGTTTGTAGGAATGCATACAGTAAACAAACGATTAAAACAAGGCAAGTTGTGATGTAGTAGACTGAAAACAATTCACAAGAATTAAGTCCTAACTTTATAAGTCCAGTCCCCATGATCTATGGAGCCTTGTGCCCAAAAGTGTCAACTCTTCTTAGGAGAGGGGACAGATGTAAAAGAGTTTGTAGTGGTGAAATGTTCCAGAAGATATTCAGGTATGGAAAATATTTCTATCTTTTAGATACCAGCTTTTAGATCTGACGATCAAAAAGCAATGGATGGGAATAACCACAGTCCATTCTAAGGAGAATCGGGGGGGGGTAGACAAATCTCCCTGTCCACGTTATCCAGAGATCGCTCCCCTTGCAGCAGTTCTGTGGGTATCTGGAGGAGTAGTCTGGGCATTGGGCGTTAACCAGAGTGGCGAAAAAGTCGATCTCTGGGGAAGTTCCATTCTGCAAAGACGTTGAGTAAAATGTCCTCTTGTAGCCGCCACTCGTGCTCTACGGGTAGGGGGAAGACACTGCTGAATACGTCGGTCAGAAGATAGAGTTCCCCTGGAACATGTTGTGAAAGGAAGGACATGTGTCTGAGTGCCCACCTCCAGGTGTTCTGGGACAGTCTGAATAGCCCTTGAGAGTGAGTGCCCCCTTGTTTGTTCAAGTAGTACATGGTCGTGGAACTGTCCGTGAGGACTAGAACGGTCTTCCCCTGGAGGTGTGGAGCTCGCAAGGAGCGTAGTGTTGGCAATCCTTTTGGAGTAGGCTGCAGATGCAGTGACATGCTTACCAAGGGCGTAATGTTTTTTGGAACCCTTGTACAGTGGTACCCCTGACCATTTGAGAGTGGTTGTTATGACCAGGGAGTGCATTGTGACCCCCCCCCCAATATAGAGGGAATCTTAGGGGGCATGGTAAAACACTTTTTCCACAGAGGGATTAACTGCCCGTGTAAGTGAAGGGGACAGAAAAGAAGAAGCCAGGCATCTTTTAAAATAATTTTATAAGGGAATGGCTTGGCTAACTGGAGTCTTTTCCTTGAGGATGTCCTACACAAAGTCCGAGTCAGGGGCGGCTTCGTGCATAGCAATTTTAAAATGGTTAGAAAAAGGAAAACATATTTGGGAGACTCATGGGGGTGGGAGCATAGGTGACTTGTATGCTCCTGCCCCATACACAAATGGAAAAGAACTCCCAGCAGTGGCATGCAGGGAGAATGGATCGATGCAGGACATGTACCTTATTACATTTTAGGTTTTATTTTCATCTTTGTCGCTCAGAATCATGCTCCAGTATGGTGAAATGGGTACTTGGGTGTACCACCATTACCAAGCAGAAATGCAATCTGGGCCTTAATCATACACCTGCAGACACTGTTCCAACATTTGCTTACCAGCCAACCATCACATTTTGAAAATAAATGTACAGAAAAGTCAGTTTACCTCGCCCTCTTCCACGTCCACGTCTGCCGCGCTCTGTGCCTCTTCCAGATGGTCCTCCACTCTTCCCATAGTCCAGGCCATTTTCCTGGCCGCGAACTGAAATACAAAGATTTGATTTAGAACAATCTACTTTCATCAATGCTATTAAGAGGAGGGCAAATATAATTCAATCCATAAGCTAATGATTATTACTCATGCTATGCCACTCCAGATGCAGAAAAAATGGTTAAAGTTAAATTCCCCAAAAAAGAAACTTCTATACATTCACACTTGAACAGGCTACATTCTACGCTGTAATTAAAGATAAAATGTACGTGGCTAAAACGTATACAATTTGTATGTATGGTGTAAGGCTTTTCCTAGACCAAACGTGTAGGGTTCAGGAAGATCAATCCATACTTTGGATGTAGGGCAGCTCTTTATATTGCTTGGCTCCCCAAGCTGAGTGGGTGGGGAGCCAAGTAACGATAGCATACAACAGCACAAGGCATTCTTCACATACTATGTATTGAAATATAATCTTTATATAGCTTGGGCAAAAATGGTTATGCAGTAGGTTAGAGGCTATTCGCTTTTATGATAAAAGTCTCGAGAGGGTAGAAACTTCCCTAGAAATCACTCGGATCATAATATTACTTTAGGGCTCAGCTTGCAATGTTAATGTTAAAGGATCTTTGTACCGTGCAATATCACCACTGGAGTGGTCCCCTGGCACTCTGGCGGATCTGAAACAAAATGGGGTAGGTTAGGCGTGTTAGTAGGGCAAAGTTTGGAGAAGAGCAAGGGAGCTGTGAAGTACTGTTGGCAGCTTCAGGTCAGTTAACACCGTTCCCCGAGCATATTGGTGTGTTATTCGGTTCCGAGTTTGTTGTGTGCTATTGTGTGGGGGTCTGTGTGGTGTGGTTGTTGCAGTGTGGTGAAGGGCGTGTGGGTTGCTGCAGCTTTAAGAGGTGTGGTTGTGTTTGGTTCAAGTGTGAAAGGTGTGTGAGGAGTGGTGAGGTTTTAGTAGTTTTTTGGGTTGGTTAGTATCCTTTTTAGAAGAAATGCATATTCCTATTGAGTCTACTTCGTGATTAAGAGGAGGCTGTTTCCTTTCGGTGGTTAAGTTTCAGCGTGATAAGGCTGTCTCGTCTGTCATTATGCTAAATTAGTTACTTTCGTGTTTCCATCTATGTATTCGGCCAGCTCTTTTATCCCAGTTGTTAGGGAGAATTCTCTCTTTAGGCTGAATTTCTTAACCTAGTGAGTCCCCCAGCAGCTTTGCTGGATTTCTGGAGTTTGTTTTTTCCTCCTGCCAAGAGTGAGACTCTTTTTTCTCTGACTCTTGGACATTATTTATGGTATTCCTTTGACTGGTAATGTGTTTTATGGGCTATGGGGTCCTTTACTCCATAAGGTCTTGTGTTTTTACTATGTGTGTTACACAGCACCCTCCATGCAGTAACACAGGAGTGTCATAGTGACACCCCACCATAGACTCCATACCCTGGGACCGACTACTGTCTCCCAGGGCATGTAAAGTCACCATTGGCTTTACTAGTCCCAAATTATTAACAGAAACCAGTACAAACCATCATATTGTGGACGTACTGGTCGGGGCAATTCGATTGCCCCGGGGTCTGTTAGTCGAGGGGGCACGTCTCCGTGACCCCTGATCGAGTTTTGGCTGGTGGCAGTGGAAACTACTTTTTATATTCAACCGCAAATATTTCCCTATGGGATTTTCCCATTGTTCGAGGCTACCAACTTTATTTAATTCTCATAGCCTCGAACATACCGCCAGTTGGTTTAATTAATGTTAATTCTCCGGTTGGTATTTTTTGCCAAGACTCGATTCTAAAATGGCGTTTGTGTTCTCTTCTGTGACTCCAACGCAAGTCGAGCCCTTTGTTCCACTTTTTGGTGGGGTTCTCCACAGAAGCCTCCAAAAGTGGTGCCACTCTGTCTGGGTACCACAGGGGGTGTGGGAGGGGGTTTAGGCACCCTGGACTGAGTTACCTTGTTAACTGAAGTCGCACTCTTGTGTGAATGGCCCAAGTGGTGAGCCGGCCGGCTCACCACTTAGCATGTTTGATTGACAGCTAGGCTGAGTGAATGGGGGTACGCTGCATAAAAGCAGGGCTTTGGGGACTGGAACTTCAGAAGTCGCCACAGGACCCAAGAATCCGACGAGGGAGAAGCTGAGCCGACCTACCACGAAGACACCACCGGTGGAGCCCTGTGGAACCGACTCACCACTTCCCGACAACAGAGAATATCTCCCGGCTGGAAAGGCTTCTTCCCCTGACTGGTGGACACAACCAGTTTACCTTTCTTTCTTTACACCCCAGACCAGTTTGTGGTCGATCTGCCCGTGCCAAGCACCCTGGCGGCAGGATAGCCACGCGCCAGTGAACCGCGAATCAACGGACCGCTCCTTGTACCTGAGAAACTGCGGCTGGTTTCTTCCCTGGCAGTGCAACGGACTCCTGACTTCCTCCATGACGAGATCCTCTCCTCCCCCGGACGAAGCACCGACTTGTATCCGCTGCCAGGAACAACTGCCCTCGCTGGTGTGTTCTCACCACTTTAAGGTACCGTGTCCGCCAGGCCTCCCTTTCTAAAGGTAATAACTGCTTAACCTTCTGGACTGCGCTGGCCGCCTTGACCCTCTAACTGGTCCCTTTCTTTGGTCCAACTCCTTTTTGAACCATTACAAGACTTTTGTGCACTGCAACCGTGTGACCTTGGACACATTTCGTTTTGATCCTCTTAAAGCGGATCCGGCCTACTGACTCTGAATTCACGGTTTTACTTTGCCTTCCTCTCTTGTTATGTTCTTGTAAAAGTGTTGGGATCTGTTTCAATTTGTTATCTGCTTTTCTCTCCCTTTTTAAAACAAGCTATTAGAGTGCCATCTACGTTAAGCGCTCACCGCTGTCTGAAAATAAGTGGGGCTTTACTTAAGACTCGTCTAATATTCTTTTAAGGGAGTGTATATCTTATAGTGACTGTTTTTGAATTGCTTACTATTAGTGCCTGTGTATTTTTCTAGATGTGGTTTTAAATATATAATTATCTCTCTTTTACACCAAGCCCTGGTCAGGGTTTACTTGTTCTATTGTGTGTTCCTGACCTATTGTGAATACTCTGTATACTGCCTGACTCTTCTTGAGGGAAGTCTGACTGCTCAGCCACAGCTACCAAGTGAATCTGTGTGGTACAGACTGCTACCAAGTGGGTTTACTGCCAAACACCTGTAGTCTCAAATCTTTTGCAGTGGTCCCAGAGGGAACTGCACAGGTTTCTGCCCAACACCAGTATATTTTTGCTGGGACCTAGTTTTATGAATTGATTTACTTGCAAGCTACGCCTGCACCCTATGTCCTTTCGGAGTGGGTAAGGTGATGTCCAAATAAGGGTTTTAAAACTTGACAAAATCCCAATGTTAACCAATAGCATAACCCCAAATGAGACTGCAAATATGGAGAAAAGGAGCTTTGAAATTGTAGGCAGTCAGTCCCAGGTGCAGATTTCCTCAGTTTACGTCCAAAGCTATCCTATGGGCATACGTTTAGCCTAGGCAACAAAGCCAGCCAAATGGCATCCCATTATGGTGAAGCAGCGCTGTCAAAAGTCGTGGTTAAGTGCATAAAGTACATGGTAGACAGGACCCAAGAAGTGGTCTTTTGAAGAAAGAGGAGGGAGGGAGGGACTAAGACACAAAGTAGGCCAGTTCAGTGGCTTCAAGTGCAACCTGAATTCCTGCGGTGAGTAACTGGACTGGGCCTGCCGTGTCAAAGGGACTATTGGTGTTGTTGCCTCTGGCCCTGGAGAGGAGTCGGGAGTGCACAGGTTTCAGCAGTACTTTGACATCAGGTTCTGAAGTGCAGAGCCTTCATCTGACTTTGGTCTTTCCATCCATCTGCAACAGGATGAGTGCAAGCATTTGGTAAAGTTATGGTTCACGTACCCAGAGTACATGAATCTTGTGGGGTGGATGCACATCCAGCCTCCGGACACTGCACCTCTCTAACAGTTGAGAGCCATGCAATCTGGAGTGGTGCCCCAGTCTATTCATGAGCATTTTCACAGGCAGAATCTGGTTGTGCATTCCAGGAGAAATTCATAGACAACCACGCATATCTTGCAGTTTCTCTCTAGCGCACAACCTGGAGTCTCAGGAATTCAAAGAGAATATATAGCTGCTGAAAGAAAGTGCATCCAACTGAATTTTTGAGAGCCTCCTCCACTTTCTGGTCGTCTGTAAAGGTATGCTGGCTCCCCTCCTCCCACCCCAGTGATATGTATCCAGGGTTCACAGAGGATGCAAAACTTAAATATACGTGGGTCCCAAAGGTATAGGCTACACCCAAGATGCTCCCTGGGTAAGTACCCTGGCCTAGACAATTTGACTGTTTGGTTGGTGGGCGTGTATCTTAAAATGATAGCTGCATGTGTTTAGCCATTATGGTTCACAGGAAGGTTGTTTCTTCCTGCAGCCTCTATTGTTATGAAAACCAGCTAAAGTTCTTTGTTGTCCTGGATTTGTGAATGGCTAATCTGCTTTTGGGGGGGGGAAGGGACTTGTATTTAGGTCACCAAATTACCATCCTGATCTAGCTAAGCTTTGTATTACTTCATACATCCTGCAGGTCACAGAGGGTAACTCGTCTGAGCAGCCAACACACCAACCCCTCATGAGAGGAGTTGGGGCAACAGAAATACAGTACTTCATTGAATGGTTTAGAATAAAGAGAGGTTAATAAAATCACTTTGTAAATATAACTGTTCTGGCTCGCCACAATAAGTGAAATACAACGTATTGAATGTTGCAGGTAAGAACAGCTCCCGTTAAAGTCTGAAGGGGAAAGGTTGTTTAGAGTTTCCTGGGAACCGCCACATGTCCTTGCACTTAGTCCAAACGATCATCCATGTCAGCTTGGCAATAGTAGTTTGTGCCAGATAATAAAAATAGGTACAAATCTTTTCAATGAACCAATGCTTTTTGAAAGGGAAAAGCTGTGGTTACATTTGTAGTTATTCAGTTTATGACTGTAGCCAATAAAGAGTACTTCCTGTATTGAGGTAGTTAATGGCAGATAGGATTTTAATTAACTTGTAAAATGTGATAAACTTTACGGAGAACTATAGATCGAGTTCCGACGGTAGTTCAAGAATATTTCATCTCAAGTTGTGTCTGAGACTCTCAGCAATTATGGCTTAGTACGAGTTTGTGGCTTTACGGCTGAGAAGAACAAGTTACTTACCAACTGGTAACGCTTTCGATTGGATGTTCCTCCAACGTATTCCTCGTCTTAGATGTATTCCATCCAGCTTTGCTGCTCTTCGGAAATTTTTTCGGCAAAGGGCGTCGTGTGTCAATGTCATCGAGTCGATGGTCCCTCGAAGGACTCCATCGAGGGGGACTTCATCGGGTGTATAAGTAGCACGCGCGGCGCCCGTTGGCCTCAGTTCTGTTTCCCCCCCCCCCCTTTTTTGCCTGTGATCTTGTACTGTGTAGATTGTGCCGGCAGACGGGTATCAGCCTTGCGAGATTTGAGATGGCAATAACCCGGAAAAATCCACAGAGCGGTAGGTTGGGAGGGCGATTAAGAATACGTTGGAGGAACATCCAATCGAAAGAAAGTTACCAGTTGGTAAGTAACTTGTTCTTCGAGTGGATTGTGTCCTCCAACTTATTCCTCATCTTAGATAGACTCCCAAAGCAGTATTTTGTTACTTTCTCTGGAGGAGGGGTCAGATTTTTTTTTTATCAATGCATTAGATTGCGTAATAAAGCACTGCTTTTCCAAAAGTCAGCTCCCTAGACTGGGAAGCATCCAGGCGATGGAATTTTGAGAAGGCGTGAAGTGAAGACCAAGTTGCTGCTTCGCAAATGGAACTTATTGGGACACCTCTTTGAAGGGCCGTGGAAGAGGCAATGCCTCTGGTGGAATGAGCCCTCAACCCTTCTGGTGGGTCTTTTTGTGCTAGTCTGTAGCATTCTGCAATGCAAAGTACAATCCAGCGTGAAATTGTCTGTTTTGTTACCGATTGACCCAGTTTCCTTCCTGTGTAGCCTATAAACAACTGGTTGCCCACTCTAAGCCTAGAAAGTCTTGAGATGTAAAAGCATAAAGCTCTTTTTGGATCCAGTCTGTGTAATCTTTCTTCCTCCTTAGAAGGAAGAGGTGGAGGATAAAATGAGGGTAAAACAATTTTCTGACTAAAATGAAAATCAGATATTACTTTTGGTAAAAATGATGATTTAACCCTCAATACAACCTTGTCCTTATGGAACACAGTATAGCGTGGCCCAGAAGACAGTGCCTGCAATTCGCTCACTCTTCTTGCCGATGTTAGAGCAACTAAAAAGGCAGTTTTCCATGTTAGTAATCTTAATGGACACGTGTGCATAGGCTCAAAAGGAGCACACAAAGAATTTTAGGACTAAATTTAGATCCCAAATCGGTACTTGAAATGGGTGGGGAGGAAACACATTAGTGAGACCTTTTAAGAATTGTGTTATCAAAGGAATTTAGAAGTAGGAGCATTCTTCCGATGAGCGCTTGAAAATGGAAAGCGCTGCAAGGTAACCTTTTATTGTTCCGATATGCAGACTTCTATGTGCTAGGGTCAGAAGGAAAGATAGTACTTCCGGAATAGAACATAGAAACGGATCTTTTCCCTGCACCAGTTGCAAAACCTTTTCCAACGGCAACGGTATAGAGACTTTGTTGCTGGCCTTCTTGCTGAAAGCAACACCTCCATAACATCTGGAAGGCTCCAATCCCTGTATCTCAGCCTTTCAGATACCAAGCATGAAGGTTGAGTGTTCTGACCTCTGGGTGGAGAACCTGACCTTCCATTTGAGAGAGAAGGTTCTCTCTCTGAGGAAGACGTACTGGAGGACAGATGGACATATCTAGAAGGTCCGGATACCACTTTCTCCTGGCCAAATCCGGGGCAATTAGGATCATGCGGTTCTCGAAGCGTCTCAGCCTCCTGATGACCTGAGGAATGATGGGAATCGGAGGGAACGCATACAATAGTGCGAAATTCCAATCCACCAGGAACGTGTCCCCCAGGGCTCCTCTCGGGTGAAATTTCCTTGAGCAATACCTTTCGCATTTTCAGTTGCTACTGGTTGCGAATAGTTCTACCTGAGGGGTTCCCCAAAGGGCGAAGAGCTCTTGAATGACTTCCTGAGCCAGTTCCCATTTGTGGGACACCGTGCTCTGCCTGCTCAGAGCATCTGCCGTCATATTCTCTTCGCCGGCTAGATGAATTGCAGTTAAAGAGATTCCCTCCTGAATCGCCCAATACCAGAGCTGCATTGCCTCTCTGCACAGGGGTAGTGACCCCACACCTCCTCTTTTGTTTAGGTAGTGCATGGCCACTGTGTTGTCAGTCATTATCAGGGCATTCTTCCCCCCCCCCTCTGACAGATGACAGGAAGGCCTTCAGCGCTAGTCTGATTGCCCTCAGCTCTAAAAGGTTGTTATGTAGTTTGGACTCCGATGGAGAGCAACGACTGTTGATTGTCAAATCGTTGGCATGAGCTCCCCACCCCAGGAGTGAGGCGTCCGTCACTACTGTGATCTCTGGCCATGGTTGCCAAAAAGGCTCTCCTTTTAGGATGGTCTCTCTACAGGCCCACCATAGAAGGTCTTGTCTGACCTTGTTCGGAATCTGAAGATACATCATTTGACCCGAGAATTGGGACCACCAAGTCTTTAGGGCCCATTGAAGGGATCTCATCCTCGAGCGTGCCTCTGGCACCAGAAAGATGCAGGATGCCACGAGGCCGAGCAACCTTAAAAAGTAGTAAGACTGGAGATTTTGGGCATTTTGGAATTTGGAAACCATCTGAAGAATGTCTTGGGAGGCAAGCTCTTTCCCAAGGATGTGTCTAGTACAGCTCCTATGTACTGAAGCTGTTGGGAAGGTGTCATTTGAGACTTCTTGAAATTGAGGGAGAAACCCAGTTTGTGGAGGAAGTGGCAGGTGACTTTCAGATGATCCAGTGCTTGCTCGGCAGAGCGCGCTCTGATCAACCAATCGTCCAGGTAGGGGTAGACATGAATCCCCCCTCTCCTGAGGTGCGCTGCCACCACTACCATTAACTTGGTGAAGCCCCTCGGGGTGGAGGTCAACCCGAATGGCACGACTCGAAACTGATAGTGTGAGTCGCCAACTAAGAACCTCAGGTATTTTCTCTGTTTGAGCTGAATCGGTACATGAAAATAAGCATCCTGGAGGTCCAATGACACCAACCAGTCCTGGAGTTGAAGGGCCTGAAGGATCTGAGAAAGGGTAACCATCTTAAATTTGTCTTTCCTGAGGAACTTGTTCAAGTTTCTTAAGTCCAAGATGGGTCTCAGTCCTCCGTCCTTTTTGGGGATCAAAAATACGGGGAGTACCATCCCTTGTTCCTCTCCGCTGCAGGTACTGGTTCTATAGCACCTTTCTCCAGCAGAGTTAGAACTTCCTGCTGTAGGAGCGGGTTTGAAAACTTCAACGGGTGTCTCCCTGGTGGATTGCTTTGAGGTTGCTTTAGAAAAGGAAAGCCTTGGGCTATTATATCTGGAGCCCAAACATCTGAAGTAATGGCTCGCCATTCTTGCAGATGCTGCGACAGCCTGCCTCCTACAGGTGTTTTGTGGTGCAAGTCCTCAAAGTGGTTTTGTGGCGGATGTTGCAGCCACTGATTGCAAAGAGGCTGCAGCTGGAGCAGGTTTAGCATGTTTTCCTCGTCCACCACGAGTGGCCTTTGGCCCCTTTGACTGGCCATTCCTCTCATCTTTCCATATGAGGTGTAATAACGATAGGATCGTCCCCTCCATGATTGCCCTTGCGCACGAAAAGGCTGAAGTTGCCTAATAGCAGATCCTAAAGAGTTGGCCGCTGCTTTTGAGGTCTGCAACCTCTCAAGGCTCTCGTCACCCTTGTTGCCAAAAAGGTGAGACCCGTCAAAAGGCATGTTCAGAAGGCGGTTCTGTACGTCTGGTGCAAAACCCGACTTCCGTAACCACGCAAACCTGCGCATTACCGTGCTAGTGCCCATGGACCTGCTTACACTATTCGCAGTGTCCAATCCAGATTGAAGGGATTCCTGCATGGCCTCCTTTCCATCTGTAACGATGGCTAGGAAACCTTTCCTTTCTTCCCCTTCTGGTATGTGCTCCGCCGCCATTGCGATGCACTCCCGCAGAGTGTACAAAAATTTTGCCAAGGCACATGTGGAGTTGTCAGATTTTAATGCCATGCTCCCGGCTGAAAATACCTTCCGTGCCAACCATCCACACGCTTATCGTCGCTGTCTGGAGGGATAGACGGGTACGCAAGTTTGTTGGAAGCCTGAGCTGCCTGTATGACGACTCTCGGGAGTTGGAGGAATAGAATCCGGAGTTTCTCAATTCTTGGCCACCCTGTTTTGTAAGGCTACATGAAAAGGTAGTACTGGGTCTTCAGTGGGATCATGGTCTGTTAAAACGTCTTGGATGAATTGGGCTGGTGGTCTAGCCCATCCCAAGTAATCTACCACCTTGGTCATTAACTGACGGTAAGATGGACTGGCATGCTCTCCTGGATCTGGTATACCAAAGTCATTCTCAGCAGAAGGGTCAATGCCACTTGCATTATGTAAAGACTCCACCAAATCCCTCATTCTGCTTTCCTCTGAGATCAAGCATTCTGGGACATTTGGGGTGCCATATTCCAATCCAAAAGGTACATTTTTCCTCCTCGGATCTCTCCCGTTACTCAAAAATTGAGGTCAAGGATTTGAAAAACTCCTTCCTAAGGAGAGGCTTGAAAACCTTCTCTGGGAGAGGAGGAGGAAGAGGTGTAGTACCAGGCTCTGAAGAAATTACATGTTTTGTAACTTTCTCCTTCCCTTTTTCTGGCTGCCCTGGCTTGGTTAGAGCATTTGGCGCCGAGGGTTTCGGCGTCCACGTCGATAAAGGCGTTGAAGCGTCAACGACACAGTCGTCGTCGACAGGGTCTGCTTCAAGGGCGTCGAGGCAGTCTTTGACGATTTTCCCTTTGAGGTGTGACAGGTCTCGGACAGCGTCGGTGACCTCGAGCGGTCGACTCAAGTGTTTATCGCTCGGCGTCCTGGAAGGTTCCCTATCCTTCCTTTTACAATCACCCGGGCTCGAGGGCGCGCGAGTGTTGGAGCGATGACACTCCCGGGCTGGCTTCCAAAGGCGGCGCGGACCGAGGCTTCGCCTTCTCAAACACCTCCATCATATTGACCCTAAATGCTTCCCACTCTCCGGAAGACGAATGTTTCGTGGGGCATTTAATTTTTTTCGGAGACTCGTCTGACGATTAGGTGGAGGGAGACCTGTGGCGTCGTTTCTTCGATTTTTTGGGCGAAGACGACGAGCAATAAGAATCGCTTCGGGATCTAGATCGATGCCTTTCGCGTCTAGGAGATTTCTCCTCATGGGGTCGCGACTCGACACTAGAGGCTTTTCGATCCTTCCGACCTACCTGTAGCTTTCCTCTCCTTTCTTGCAAGGCCTTCCCCGTCATCACCTCACACTTCGAACAGGCGTCCATGTCGTGGCCTTCTCCGAGGCACCACAAACACTTGCGGTGCGGGTCCGTGATCGACATTTTTGAGCCGCACGACTTGCATTTCTTGAAACCCGATTCTCTGGGTCGGTGTCGATAACAAGAAATATGTCCTCGTTTATATATATAATTCTTCACAGAACTCTAGGCGCGCCTAATGTCCGAAGCAACGTAACTGCGAAAATACGGAACTGAGGCCAACAGGCGCCGCGCGTGCTACTTATACACCCAATGACGTCACCCTCGACAGAAGCCTTCAAGGGACCATCAACTCGACGACATCGACGCACGGCACCCTCTGCCGAAAAAATTTCCGAAGAACAGCAAAGCTGGATGGAATACATCTAAAATGAGGAATACGTTGGAGGACACAATCCACTCGAAATGAAGCATCTAATATTGACATCTCAAAACAAGAGACAGACCCTTAAGAATAGGATCATCCGTACCGATTTACATGGGCAAATAATGGCAAAAGATCTGAAAGCTGAAATCATACCAGTAAGAAATCTATGCAGTGTGTTTTTTTGAGGATCTATTTTTTTAACCAATTCAGCCATATTGGCCATTAATGTTTAGGATTGACAAATCTGTGAACGCTAAATTAGGTTATAGAAAAACCCTCCATTACTGATGCCAAAGTATAGGCAAACCTAGGTCCAGAATTCATGACGGTTTTTCACACACTAAGTTAATATTTGGTTAGTAAAAAAATAGCCAGAGATCGTGTGGACCATGACTGAACACCCATTCATGCAGCTTCAGAGACTTCACAATAACTACTTCAAAACCATAAGAATCATTGAAATGGGTATTCTTATAGCATTCGGGACAGAGTAAATGAAAGCAGAGTTTGGTATGGAATACATTATTTTCCAGATCCTGTCAAGTATGTTATCAGAAATTGTGATTGTCTATTGGACTTTTTGAATGACTACTTTGTTATCCATCCAAAGTCAACCAGGTTTGGCGTATTGTTTATTACAATATTGAATGAGTTTGGAGAAAAAGGAAAGGGGGTATGGCCTTTCATACTGTTGGATGTTATTTTCCCCATTTGTCTGAATAGGTGCTGGTTACAAAAAAAAAAAATAAAAATAAAAAAATAAAAAGTGGTAAAACGATCTGTCAGGAGCAACACCAGTGGAGAAAGGATAAGACCCACCAACAGTGCAGGCCGCAAGAGGCAACACCCTCCTGGAAGGCAGAATCACGCAGGAGCCCGAGGCAGAAGATATCTGGTACAGAGGAGCCAAGGGGCCCACGGAACATTGCAGGCTCGACCGAGCGAACAGAAGCACTGGCCAGACCACAAGCAGTTGGCCGGCAACTGCACTCAACAAGCCCTGGAATAGGCCAAACTACGACAGCCAGCGATACTGCCTGCTCTGACCAACGCCCACACGACACAGAAGGTACACTGCCATCCCAAAGAGCAGGGCAGAGAGACCCAGCAAGAATCCAGAGCACCCTTGGCAGGGTGAAAGCAAAACCGCCCCAAGAAGAAGTTAGAGACAATCCATGACAGGGCAAGAGAGCCCAGATCCCAAAAGGGGCGCAAGAAACAGGACAATAAAAACCCCAAGGTCGATTGAAAGATACCATCCCCCAGGGCAGCAAAATCACCATTTAATTGGCATAGTGAAAGACTATTGTAAAAGGAAAAGTGGAAAACTCAACTTAAAATAAATTTGTATTGAAACTGAAACATCCAACAAGGCACAACCCCTGGAAACTTCCTGCGAGGCATTTGAGAGGTGGCAGGAAACAAACCACCATTTCAGCTATTGAGAAAGAAACCCTTGAGGAGGCCTGATCTGGTCAACTTTTTGTCACTTTCATTAGTGGTAGGGTCAGCACTTAGGTTAGTAGGTTTTTTTGGGCAGAAAGAAGACTGTTAGGTTTGTAAGACTTACCAACTAGCACCATTTATTCTTTTTTGAAAGGGCCTAGATACACTTTATAAGGGAAGAATAAGTCTCCTTCTCAATTTAAATAAAAACACAAGTTTCAACCACAACCTCCTGTCCGCCTCCTGAGGCTGACTTGGTAATCCTTCACAACTGTGGTGTATGGCGAGGGTAAAAGGACACAGTGCGCGTGTTTATTTTGAATACTTAATACGATGTGGGCATCAGCCTTTCAAAGGGTGGTCTGCTGATCAGACCCCCTTTCAAAAAGCTACACACCAAAGGCATCATGTACATATGTGCCCTGCTGCATCTGTCACCTGACGTCTGCTCTTCAGTGACGCAGGGCAGGTTCATTGACATGCACCTTCTTGACATGTGCTGGGACACTATGTCCCTGAAGAGAGGGACTGCGCTTAAAAGCCCACTATAGCAGCAACATCAAATTGACAAGTGTCATACCTGTGAGGCAGGTCAGCCATGTGAAGGCTATGTGAACCTGGCTAGAATACCCATTCCCACTTCAGCAAGCGAGACAAATGCAGAATGGTGCCCTTTTGAATCTTACGGCGGATGGGTATCGACTCACGATCCCCCGCCACCCCGCCCCCCTCCTCCCCCATGCCCAGGAGCTCATGCATAACAGTAAATATCCTATCAGAGTGCAACTCTGGGAACGGACCCAGAACACATGCCACCAGCCAATAGTTTGTGTTCTGGTCCAGTTTACATCCTATTGCAATTCTGGGTTAGGGTTGGAGAACTTACACCCAAGGGCCTTTTTGCTGCAGGCTTGGGAATGGCTTGCTGTTAGAGCTGTCAGAGAAAACAGACAAGGGTTTCACCGTCCTTTTCGGTCAGTCTCCTTCCCATCTTCTCTACTTGATCCGGATCAAAGCACTCTGGGTATGATGCAATAAGGCAAAGGTCACTTGAGACTGGGATTGGACCCTTCACGGACAGCTTGTTTTTGTCTAATCCCTGTGGCCTTCTACCTTTATAAGGAAGGGGTGTCTCAATCTTGATTTAGAATTCATTAGACCCTGTTGGGAGTGCAGTTCATTCTAAAGTCTTCTGCCAGGGGTGGAGACGGATACAAAAACAGTGGAGAGCTGTTCTCGAACCATCCATTGGGGGGACTGCTGTTTGGACCAAGGCAACTGTTAGGAAAGATCTCTTTTAGGCAACTTTCCCTCCATATTCTATGGACTCCCAAACATCTGGATGATGTTGTTGACCCTGTCCTGACATTTTACAGAGAATTGCTCATTTGTTATGGGGAAGCGAACTAGTCCTTCAGACTGTCAGTACTGGGAAACGCAGTTTCCCTTTTGTCTTTTAATTGTGACCCGTTTGGTTAACTTTCATATTGCACAAAGCATCTTTCAATACAGTGCAAGGAGGATACTTTTGCGTCACCCTAGACTTTTAACAAATGATTTTTTTTTTTGCATTTTAATATGCCCAAAGACAAGCTGGTGGAATCAAACATTTTTACCATTTTGCTATAGTTTTAGAATGCACATCTGCGTTTACCACAATTGGCTGACAATGGCTAGTGGCCAATGATGGCCTTGCCATGAGATCTTTCACTTGCTCTTTGGTTATTTTGTTGTTTGGCCTTCTCATGTCAGAAAATCCCTAATATGGTCATGCATTTGCCCGGGAACCAGTGGTTTTCAAGGGCTAGTGCATGCCATTTGGGTGTGGACTCAGGAAGTGGGTTGGTACCATCTGGTCCCAATCCACAAACTGGTGCCAGTGAGTCTGGTCTGCATGCACGAGTCGTACCCAAAGTGGTCCCCTACTGGACCACTGCTGGTGTGCATGAGTGGGGCAGATCCGTACTATTGGAGAGCTGAGGTAGATCACTCACTTGAATTTAGAATAAGTGTAGTCCTATTGCCATTCCAGGCAATCTGAATAGAAGCCAAGTATCCTGTGCAGCTGTGCGCCAACTGGAGACCAGAGGTTGACTTCTGGCCTGGCGACCTCTACTGCAACTGTCTGGGTGAAACCCTGCTGAACCAGCTGATCTGAGAAGGCCTTTGTCGGTGTTTAGGTTTATTAAATTTATATAGCGCTTAAAGCCAAAGCGCTTTACAATATAACAGGTACAAAAGTGAGAGAAACCTATATAACAAGCATGAACAGGTAATTAGAACAATAAGTAGAACTATTTACAAGGGTGGGTAGGACAAGGGAGTAACGGTGTAGGATTTGAGGTGGGGGGAGCATATATACAAGCATGAACAGGTCATTAGAACAATAAATAGAACTATTTACGAGGGGGAGGGAGGATGGGGATAGGGTAGATGAGGGGGGTAAGAGAAGGGAGTTACGGTGTAGGATATGAGGTGGGGGAAGGGAAGGGGGAGTGATCTGGTGTCCTCATTGCCTTTAAGTAGTATTTGTTACTAATTTAAGGTCAGAGGGGAAGGAGAGGGGACAAGGGTAGGGAAGGGAAGTCTGGTGGGTGGGGGGAGGTTGGGGGGTGGGGGGGAGTGTAGAAGATGAGCTTTCAGGGAGTGGCAGAAGGATGAGTAGGTAGGGGTGGAGCGGATGGAGAGCGGGAGGGAGTTCCAGTGTAGGGGGCCAAGAGTTGGAAGGAGCGGAAGCGTGATGAGGCACATGGGGCTGGGGGTACAGTGAGGAGGTAGAGGTTTGCTGAGCAGAGAGCGGGAGGGGGAGTAAAATGAGGGAGGAAAGGTAGGGGGCGCTAGGTCATGGAGAAATTTGTAGACTAGACAGAGGAATTGAAATTTCAGTTGAGAGAGGAAGGGAAGCCAGCCAAGTTGAGTGAGAGACAGTGCTTTGCTCCTTGGACTGGTGGGACCAACACGTCTACGCCTACTCGCGTTCCTGCAACCTGAAACCTTCAGAAGTGTCCTTGGCCCACCCGGTGGCCTGACCAGCTCTGAATTGGGCTACTGCACCACTAGTGTTGCCATTCTTCGTTTCAACTTCCCAGCATTTAGGGATCCTGTTCTGAAGTCTGTCTTTATTCATGACTTGAGAGATACCTGCTGTCACCCATGTGCAGTGACTGTCACTGGAACCAACCACCCTCCCACCCCAATCCCAACCCCATTCCCCCAAAAGGGTCCAAAAGCCCTGCATCGGTGCCGTAATCACCCTTGTAACTGCAGCTCCTGGGAATCATCTACTGGATCCAACAGCAGGAAAACCTACCTCCAGTGACTCCCTGTCAACCTGTGAGCAGTCGCAATAAATACCAGTGTGCCCCCAAGCTGCTCTCAAAGAAATATAAAGTATTTTACTTACCTGTAAAATCCTTCTGAAGTCTTTTTGTAACTCTTCTCCCCACCACCAGAATTCTTCACGTCTTTGTCCCCTCTCCTAAAGAAACTTTAAGAACCAGGGAGGGCAGGTTTGTATGTTTTATGAATGGCACGATATTGGAAATAGTCGACCAATATGTATATCTAGGATTCCCGATTTGGGATGCACCATCCCCAGTCCCATATAAGGATGTATGCTCTAAATTATTGAAGAAATGGTACCTTTTCAAAAAATGTATTTGTCTGAAAGCTGGCAACATTGAGGGACAAATAGCACTATATTAGAAGAGTATTGGTTTTCTGGGATATTATATGGACTGGCCGTCAAACCTGAACGTCTTTTGGAATGAATTGATGGATAGATTGGAGGGCAAAATCCCCAAATCCATCCTGGGGGTCCTGCAATATGTCCCGTTGGAGGCTTTGCGGAGTGAATTGGGAGTGCAGTTGATTAAGTCACGTTGGCTACTACAACATTGGGTTTTGTACAAAAAGACCGTATCTAAACGGTTGCATGTACAAAAAGTTCTACAAATGCTAGCACCAAAAGTTGGAACTAGCATTGCAGGTAAGATTAAATAAAAAAAAAAAAGAAAATGCAGGGTGTCCCCCGCCAACATCCCGCTCATTATACTGTGTGGTATAGTGAGCCGGGTGTTGCGGGGGAAACCACTGCAGCCCCCGTAAAAGAAAATAAATAAATAAAAGAATTGGACCCTCAGCACCAGTTTCCGATCACGGAAGTGAAAGGGAACTGGTGCCGCAGGGACCCAGCATGAAGCGAAGGTAAGTGGGGCTTGTTTATGTTGGGGGTGGGGTTGGGGGTGTGTGGGTGGGGGGGGTGTTTCATGGGAGTGCTGTGGGTGTGGGCGGGGGTGTGGGTATGCACGTATGTTCGCATGAGAGATGCAAACTTTTGGTAGTTTGCACCTTTCTCATGCGAACATTCCGGACGCGGTAAATTCAACTGCGGTCGGATCATGTGGATTTCAACATTGCACGCTATATTTAATTATTCTGACCACATCTAATGAATCAAATATTCCACTCAGCAAGTTAGAACCCACTAATGAACAAGTTCAAAAAATGTTATTTGTGGCTCAGTTTCGGACATTCACACTGGAATCACTTGCTCATCTGAGTATCTTTGGATACATTGATCACTCTCCCTAATTGGCCCATTGTGCTAAAAAAGAAAGTTAGAATGGCTGACATGTAACAATATAGATCGTCCGTCTACCCCGGGTTTCAAATTGAGGGGTCCTGGGAGCTATTATAGCCTTATACACCATCTAGACAACTCCCCTTTAGCAACACGGCAAGTTGAATGTACCCAGAATAGAAAAATGCTGAGGCATGGGGTAGATCTTTCGATCTTCTCTCAGCCCAAGCATGGAATTCTCTGCCAACAATACTGAGATTAGAAACCATTCAGCAATCTTTTAGGAAACAGCTGAATACCTTTCTGTTTGACTAACCTTCCCCCCCCCGCCGCCCCTACACCCCGGCTACTTTAGTCATCTGTAGCTTTTATAAGTTGTCCTGTTCTTGGTCTGATGCCTAAGGGTTTTGGGGCTCTATAAATAAATCTGGTGTAATTAATGTATTCAGATTATCTAAAGGACTACTCCAATTTTATAGCCATCCCTGCACAGATTGAAGAGCATAAATTTTGGTGTACCATTTACTGTGCAGAATAGGTAGTCATTACGGCCACCGCATATTATGTTTGGAGATCAGCACTTAGTGTAATCTAGGATGAAGTCTCTGAATTTGTCATTTTAAATTGTAATAATGTTTTACTCCCCATGGATCGGAATTAGGATTTTAGCGGCTTGCTTAAAATATCACACAATATTAGGTACTAAAAAACACAGCCACTGCAGTTGGTGCGAAATGAAACAATCCCACTCCCAAATACCTGTAAAGGAAGGCAAGTGATTAGGTTAGCACCAACTGTCCACAGGATTTACAAATCTATCTTTAGAATTCCAATCCGGAATTGCATGGGTACTTGTGGGCAAAAGTTCAAAGTTTGCAAGTAGTTTAAGAGTTGGAAAAAAAAATAGGATGGGTCCTGGGACATAAATATGGCTTCATAAGTTTGAAGAGGTAGTATTCCAGTGAATAAAACAGTTCCTAGCTTTTGGTGGGCTTATAGCAACAAGTTGTGACAAAGCCAAGAAAGTGTACAAGTAAAGAAAATTAGGCACATTTTTCAAAGGGGGGCGGGGGGTAAGTATCACTACAATTTACCACTCTTACTCATATTTCTCTTTCGACTTGATAGGTCGTCAGAGGGTCCCTATGAAGTATGTTTTCCCGCCTTCGGTTCCGATCGATGGGCCCCAGAAGCTGTGGGCGCAAGAAGAGTTTCGGTACTGGATGGGAGTTTGGTGCAACCTCTTTGACGAACGATGAAAGAACCACTGCTGCAGCACTCCCGAGGACACTAGCAGGCACGGGAAAGCAGGTTACAGTGAAGGCCACTGTTGCAGGGCAACCCCAGGCATCACAATTGTCGTGAAAAAAAGCCTCCTATATCAGGGCCCGTCTATAGCACGGAGCTGAAATTTCACAGGAGGACCTCTTGTCGCACAAGCCGAAGACCCTTGGAGTTCCGAGCTGAAACTCAGAACGGCAGCGATTCCGTCCCAGTAGCCCAAACTGAAGCTAGCTGTCCACTGGGTGGTTCAGTGATATTTCTGAAGGTTCCAACTTGCTTGCGTACCAGAATACACCAAGACCAGTTGTTCCCACTGGTCCAGAAGGTTGAAACAAGGGTCTTCAGAGATCAGTATCCATACAGGGTTCCACCAGAAGTTCAGCCAGATTCAGTCACCAGGCGTCTTCAGGGATCGTCCCAAGGTCTGCCACAGTCTTCACAGTTACACAAGATACTTGGGTCCTCTTAAGATCTGCTGGAATGGCTGCAGGACACCTCGTATCCCAAAGGTCAGGTGAGTGATCAGACTGTCCTCCAATGGCAAGATCTACACACCAGCCGGGGTCCCATCAGGGACAATTGTGGTTTTCAGGCAAGCATGCACAGCAGACACAGGCGCCAGACAGTCCAAGCCCACTTCCTGGGACCCCAATCACGTGGTATGCACCAGCCTGCAAAAAGCAAGCTTTTACAGGGCAAGTGCATGACCATAAAAAGACATTCCTGACCTGGTAAAGCAGGAAGAAGGCCAAAGGACAAGATGGCAAAGGAACAAACCGAAAACATTGTAGCAAAGCCATGTTTGGACTGTTACTAGCCAAATGCGCTAAACGAGGTAAGGCTAACAAAGTACAGGAAAAAGTAGGAAAAAGTAACTACTGCCACCAGTTTGTCCTTAGGCACACCTTGGGTAACCAAAACATACCTTTGAGAGTAGTCTAGGGTTATACAAAAGAAATTGCATTGTAAGATGCATTGTGCAATGATAGAAAGTTACAAGAATAAGTAAGAACAAAGGAAACAGTTTCCCAGTACTGACATCCTGAAGCACTAGTCAGTTACCCCAAAACATGTGAGCAAAAGCCCAGTGGAGTGAAGCAGCAGGCTTCACTTCACTGTTAAAAGTCAGTTCCGGATGAAAAACAAAAGAAAATGGTTTGTGGGTCCATGGAATATGCAGGGAAAGTTGCTAAAAGGAGAAAACTTTCGAAACAATAACCATAATCACAAGCTAGCTCCACTGGACAAACTCTGGTGGATTCCAGGAACTGCACTGCACCCGAGCGGGTGCCACATCGAACCACACACAGCTACAAACCTGACTGGACCAGTCGCCTGGACCTAGGCAACTCAACGCACTCTAACCCGATTCGACCCGCAACAGTAGCAGCGAGAAGTCCACTTTGACGCAGTTGACTCACCCTAGAACAGAATATCAGGGTTCGAAATTGAGGGGAGCTGGGAGCAATTTAGCTCCTGCTTCTAGCATAGTAAAGCCTGGTTAGCTTGAAACCAACAGCTACCAAGAGATATTTTTGGCTTCCAGAGCCAACCTGTGCCTTCCAAACATGTAAAGAGTATTTTAGAATGGTCATAAAAAAAGATTTGGAACACGATATGATAAGTCATTTATAACGCACCTGTATAAGGGAAGGAAGACAGAGGGAGGACAAGACAAATGATCTTAATAGGCCTTGTGTCATTCAGATTGTGTAAGGACGAGAACAAGAAGTGCAAGGGAGAGGGGAGGGGAAAACAAGGCAGCAATGCTCCGAGTAAGTGCAGCCTGGGAAGCGCAGTGCAAGGAGAACAAGGGACTGTAGGGTTACAGTTGCAGCCCCTAAGTGCATGTTAGGCCCAGAGGCAGTGCAAGGGTGACTGATCAAGAAAGAGCCTGGTACCCAGTGAGACCGGGGGTAGCCAAGCAGACAGGTAGGTCAGCAGGTGAGAGAAAGCAGAGAAGAGGAAAGTTTTGAGCTGCTTCTGGAACTTCAGGTGGTCCAGCTCAAGTGTGAGGGGCAGGGTGGTCATTCCAGAGGGGAGATCTACCACCCGCCCCCACCGTCTGCCTGGAGAAGCGCATAACCCTTGGAGAGTTGGAGGTAGCTGAGCTAAGGGATCGCGAAGGAAGGTATTTTGGAAGAGAGCATTGGAAGTAGCGCAGGTTCCTGCCACAGAAAGCGTTGAGAACAATGCAAAGGGTCTTGAATTTGATCCTTGCAGCCACCAGGAGCCAGTGGAGAGATTTCAGGGCTGGAGAGCTATGGTCCCTGGGCTTGATGCCAAGGATATGTCTTGCAGTCATGCTCTGGATTAGTTGCAGAGGGCAGATAGTAGATGAAGGCAGATTGAGAAAGAGGATGTTGCAGTAGTCCAGTCTAGAGAGAACCAGGGCTGAGGAGACGGTGAGCTTCTGGGGGACGTTAAACTAGGAAGAGTCCCTTTGAGGACGTGCAGCTTGTAGTGGGACTTCTTGGCGACGTCCAAGATGTGAGGAGAGAAAGTGTAGAGTTGAAGATGAAACCAAGGTGTTTTGCCTTGCAGGAAGTGAAAGGAAGAGGGCCCAGGGCGGACGAGAGCCAGAATAAGAAGGAAAGCAGGTGCAAGGGGCCCAATGAGAAGGATCTCCATCTCACTAGCATTAAGGCTGAGATTGCAGGAGGCGCACCAATCCTGAATTGCAGACACAATCGGGAAAGAGCAAGAGAGAAAAGGAGGCTGAGGGGAGCCTGAAGGAAAGCGGAGTGTCATCCGTGTAACACTGAAAGTTAGAGAATGTAGAGAGGGTGGGGCAAAGGGGGTGAAAAACTAGGGTGAGAGGATAGAGCCCTGGGGAAGGCCACAGGTAGAGGTGGCAGAGAAAAAAAGGGCGAAGTTGGACCTTGGAGAGGCGGTCCAAGAGAAAGCAAGTCAGCCACTCCAGGGCTGATCCGTGATGCCTAGGTTCTCACAGAGTCGATTGATCAGGATGGCATGGTTGACCAAGTCGAAAGCAGAGGATAGATCAAAGAGGAAAAGGACAGAAGGAATGCTGGAATCAAGGTGTTAGGAAAGAAATCTCTTTACTGCACATTTCCTTCCATCTTTATGGAACCCCCAGACCTTTTATTTTTGAATCGGACCTGTGCTTTTTGCAGTGCAGTGAAAGCTTCAGCTAAACGCCATTGGCTTTTGCTCATATGTCATGGGGAAACTGACCGGTCCTTCAGGCTGTCAGTACTGGGAAACCTTGTTTCCCTTAGTCGTGTTACTACTTATGCTTACTTCTGCATCACTTGTGGTAATTTGTGATCATTGTACAATGCAGCTTACACTGCAGTACAAGGGGGTGCATTTTTGTTTTGCCCTAGACTAATTTGTGGTTACTCTAGGTGTGCTAAAAACATAAGCTGGTGGCAGCAGGGACTTTTCCCCCACTTTTTTGGACTTTTCGTTTTAGCTTTACTGCGTTCACTCTGTTTGGCTACCAACTGTGGCTAGTGTCCACACATGGCCGTGCCACATAGCTAAAGAACAAGTGAAAAACAATCTGGTTCTTTAGCGTTTTTCCTGGCCCGAGAGGCAATGAAAATCCGTATAAGGACTTCCAGTGTGCGGGAAAGTAGAAGCTGTGGCGTGCTACTGGAGGTCTGTGTGTGCGTTTGCTGGCAGGATGTGGGCTGGGGCTGTCTGGTCCCAATCCTCAAACTGGTTTTTGTGTGCCAGAGTGGGATGCATGAATTTTCACACTAGTTGTCCTAATTCAACCACTGCTGGGGTGTGTGTCGGCTAGTCCTGTCATTGGCTAGTGAGGGCAGCAGCTCTTACCTGCTTTTAGGATAAGAGGACCCCTGCACCCATTCCTCAGATCATGGAAAAAACTGAATGAGCCAAGAATCCTATCCAGCTGCGAGACCTGCGAAGAAAGCGGAGACACAACTGCAGGAGGCCAGGCAACCAACTTCTACTGCTGTCCTGGAAGAGCCATGTCTTGCTCAAGATCTTTAGCAGTCCTACGAGGGAGCTGCAACCCTTGGAGTGGAGGAAAGATCCATTCCCGACGTCTGCTCACTACCCTGCAAAGGAGAGCCTTCAGAGGTGCCGCAGGACTATCCTGTGGCTGACCAGCTCAGATTTTGGGCTATTCTGCTGCCAGGGTCACCGTTCCGAGGGTTGAGCTGGAACTTGGGGATCCTCAGCTGGCCCTACGAGACTAACCTCTGACATTTCAGCATCCTAGCATCAAGGGGACCAGAGATAGGAGGGAAAGTCAGACCGCAGCAGTTGAGTCCTTTGCCATCACCATGCTGCAGTGACCACTGTCTGAAATCGCTTCCCTGACCCAAGTCCAGTCCTGAGTGGGGTCCTGCATCGACTTTTGGTGCATCCATGCAACAGTAAAAGACACCAACTGGCGTTCAGCTAGAACCTGAAACCCCAGCAAATCGAACCTGCAACCCCTGCAAATCGAGGGCTGCAAATGTCAGCGGGAAAAGCAACCTCAGACCCTCTTCCTTTGTCCTGCCAAGTCTGGCGAAGAATCGGTGTACAGGGGTTAAGTTACAGAGCTTCTTACCTACCCCTATACTCCCGTAAGTCAATGGGCTTACAATCAACTTTATTCTAACACTTTTGGCTTTGCCATTGCTTGCTTGTGCAAGACTTTGAAAGTTGGGGCTACTTCTGTTAGCCAGTTTAACTTTTAATCGGACCATAAGAAACCTTCACTGGACCCCAGAGACCCTACCTGCCTTTTTTCCTGCTTCAACGATTCTGTGGAACTTTAACCTGAACTATTGGGCAAAAGGCCCCAGACAACTTAGGGCTGGATAATTTAAGCTAGGCATCATCCTCTGGGGACCTTGCGTGCATAATACTAATCTTACCTTTCCAGGAGTTTGTATTGAATATGATGCCCTTTAATAAGCAAATGCATATATGTAGCTATTTGTACTAGTGTTGTGTGATAGGTCTACTTGCCAGTAGTCATTTTTCTATAGTGTGTTTTGGCCAATAAATAAGAATTGTATTTGTATACATCATGTCTAAGTGTAATCTGTGATTTCCTTTGTGTGAACTCATTGTGGATCTTTTACAGGCTCACCACCTCTGAAGAACTTAGCCTGGACCGCCTGTCACTGCTTCCTGAACTGGTTTGGCTAGAGCTCCCCAAAGTCGCCCCTGTCACAATGTAGGTTGGCCTTCTGTACATCTGTCCACCAGGCTAGAGTATAGAAAATCAGTCCTAACGCAATGTTAGAAAGCAGATCTTCAGTGTTCAGGAGAGCAGTTTCCACCCCACTGGCAGCTCTGAAGCCAGACTGATGGTCATGGCGACAACCAACAGATTCAGTGTGGAGTGTAAGCAGGACAGCTTTTCCAAGAGTTTGCCCAGGAAAGGGGTGATGGAGATTGAGCGATAGTTTGCCAGGCAGGTAGGAACGCAGACGGCATCCTGAGGAGGGAATGCAAAAGGGAGTGCTTAAGAGGAGAGGGGAGGGAAGAAGGGAGGGGAGAGGAACATTACAGTGGCGAAAGAGTGATTACAGAAATCTGCTAAGGCTGGAGCACGGGCGTCACTATTGTCCTTGATGGTTCTGGAGGAGCAGGGGAGCACCAATTTGGACGACCCTTTCATAGATCAGACTGGTCTAGAAACCTTGTCAGGTGTCAGAAAAGAAAGGAGGGGAGGGAGGGATGGCCAAAGGGGGGCCGGAAGAGGAAGCAGAGATAGAGGACAGGATGTCCTGAGTTTTAGCACCCTGTCTAATACACATTTAAACACAATGGTTCATACAAAATGGACAAAAGAAATACAAGGAGCATCTCATCTCTGGTAGCTCCTAGTTCCCCTGCGGTAGCTCCTGCCTAATGGGTGATGCCCGACACCCAGGTGCTCGTTTTAGCTCCTGCTCATAAAATCTAAATTTCGAAACCTGGGATATGGTACAATAGAGAGGACCAGACACCCTAGGCCCACTTTTCGGGACCCTAGTGATGGATAAACTCTGCTTTTCCACCTTTTTCAGAAGAGCCATCCCTTTTCAAGAGACATTACTGCAATTTATTGTCTATTCACCCCTGTTCCAATACCCAGAGTTCCATCACATATGTTCTGCAATGTCTGTTAGCATTTTTCTAGATTGTTAATTACATATAGTTTTTCTTTTTAAATTTAAAGTACATATATTTTTTAAACCCTTGATTGGGTATTCTCTTACATCGGAATCTGTACTATTGCGGTTTGGGTTGCTACCACATTCACACCCCTCCTAAGAGTACAGCCTGCCCTCAGCCCCTTTTACCAAAAAAGACAAAGGCAATCGACTGTGCCTGCTTCTATATGATTGGGATCAATGGTGGTTTGTAGTAGAGAGGGTTCTCAGTAGGCGGTTTATCCAGTAACTCCTGTACTTCCGCCGAGCAGTAGACAGTGACTGTGCATGGGAATTACATAGGATTGACTTTCTCAGAAGCACATCAATGGTATTTAATGGCTTGAAGTGTCAATATGTTACATTTTTAAGAGTGGTGCAGCAAGGGGGCAGGGGCGTGTGTGTGTGTGTGTGTGGCAGCGCCGGTGTACTTGTTTATGCACCTCTCCTCATTGTCTATACCCATTAAGTTGTCTGCACCCATCCATATTAACTACATGTAACTAAACTTTAAATATACCTTTACTGCTGTGTCCAGCAATCCAAGGGTTTGGTGCGCATTACCAAAATAAACAAACAAATATTAATGTGCTTGGTGCGTTTAGCTATCCTTGAAGTGAGAGGAGCGAATTAGTCTACTGCTTGGATGATGACTGTGATTAATGTGTGTGCCAGGGATTCAGGGTCATTGGAAAATGGGGGCTTGAGTCAAGGAACTAAGAGGTGAAGTATGAGCCTTTCTTTGGTGAGCAGGCAGGAGCTCCTAGTGCATGCCAGAGGGTGGGGGGGGGGGGGGGTTTCGCGGAAGAGTTGTCTTGGTGGTGGTGAGATCAAAGAGAATGAGGTGATGGTCGGTCCATGGAAGGGGAGTATTAAAGTTGATGGCGAGGTGGCAGTTATGGTGTGCTAGCCAGTCGAGGGTACGACATTTAGTGTGGATGGGAATGGTGATGGCTTGTTTGAATTCTGGAGTTGCTAAAGCCTTATCTAGGGATTTGGCTGAGGAGTCATTATGGTCAATCAGGCCTAGATTGAGGTCTCCTAAGAGAATGGCCTTTGTGGGTTTTTTTTAGGTTGTCGGATAGGAGGTGCAGTAGGGAGGCCTGGAAGTTGGAGGTGGGTCCAGGGGGGCGGTACACAATGTGGAGGGAGATGGTGCAGTTCAGTAACGGGTTTAGCTTGAGGAGCAGGTGGTCACTGTCGTTATTTATCTCACTGTCCACCTTTCTGATTGGGATATATTCTCTGTGTATGAGTGCCACTCAACCCCCTTTGCGGTGTGGTCGGTCTTGCCTGAATATTGTGTAGCCGTGAGGAATTGCTAGTGCTGGGCAAGAGGCTTCACGGAGCCATGTTTCATTGATTATTAGTAGGTTGAGATTGTGGCTAGTGAGGCGACCATGTATGTCGTCCAGAGTGTGGGCTGGGATCAACATAGCATTAATGAGGGCGCAGCTTAGTGGAGGGGTATGTGCTGTGCCGAGTATGGTGGGTTGGGAATAGAGGGCAGGGGGTTGGAGGCCAAGGTGGGCACCTTAGAGGTGGTCTTTCTGGAGGAGGTGCCTGCTGGCTTGTTATTATGTAAGTGAGAGAGTATTGCAGGACAGTATGATTGCCATTTGGATGTGCTGGCAGTGGCTCAAAAGGAGAAATGGGCTTGATAGTGGGTGCAGTGGGTTTAGGCACAGCCGAATGCATTGCAGTAGCATTAAGAGGAGCATCAGGCATGCTAGTGTGTACAGTGGGTTTAGGAACAGCAGAATGCATTGCAGTATCATGAGCATTAAGAGGAACATCAGGTATGCTAGTGCGCGCAGGTGGTTTGGGAAAAGGATACATTACATTTAAACGGTCATTAGGACGTGTAGGCAAAGAGGAAATACAAGCATCAGTGAAATACAGAGTTTGCGTGCTTATATTCACAGGCATTAAAGAGGCCGGGTTGGTTGTGGCTGGAGGAGGAGCTACATGTGCATCAGCCTTTTGAGTTGCAGTGTGCGATAGTGCCGGTAGCGGAGCAGCCTGTTCGTTGGCGATAGGGTCTTTGTGGATGGTTCCAGTGGTGCGGGCCCGCGTGGGCGGTTCCATCTGCTAGTATGGGCCTGCAGGGTAAGTGCGTGTGGTGTCTTGACGCAAAGGACTGCAGAGATGGTAGTGAGGACTGGTTGCTAAGCCTCGTGTGAAGGCGGCCGTTCCTTGCAAGGGTGGGCATGGGGATGGACATAATGGGGGTTGGGTAGGAGTGCACACAGAGGCATGCTGGTCTGTAAGGGTGATGCAATGGAGCAAAACTATGCCTTAGTGGGGGTAGGGGAGGCAGCTCTATGCATACGAGAGGGCAAGGTGATTGTGCCAGCACTAGTAGGGGCAATGGATAGCTTACCTTGCACCTTAGAGGGGAAAGGGCCAGCTGGAATTGCGGAACGGCATTGCCGAGCAGCGGAGAGTAGCAGAGAGTATATGGGGCCTTAGCTCACGGCCTTAGTTAGACGCTGCGTTCGCCTGCCGGCCACTATGCTGGGCCTTTATTGGTTGATGTGGTGCTAGCCAATCCGGCCAGCGGCGGTGATTTCTCTGGTAATGGCTGCAGCTAGGGATGCTGTAGAGATGCAGTTGGCCAATTTGAGTAGGCCTCGATCCGATTCAACGAGGCATGCAGGTCAGGGGAAGACTGAGCTGCAGGGAAGCACTACTGTGCAAATGGCGTGGCTAGTGAGTCAGGTCAGGTAAATCTTGCATGGTAATAATACAAGTCATTTATAATGCAGGGAGAACAAGACAAACTATCTTACTAGGCCTTGCATCATTCATATATTGCAAGTGCAGGTAAAGGGAATTGGAAAGAGCAAAGGAGAGGGAAGGGGAAAGTGCAAACAGGGCAATAATGCTCTGAGTAAGTGAAGCCAGGGCAGCACAGGTCTGGGTAAGTGCATGGAGGCAGGGTAATATGGAGGTTACAGTTACAGCCACTAGTGCGCGACGGGTCCGGAGGCAGTGCAGGGGAGACTGGTCAAAAGAAGAGCCCGGCACCCAGTGAGACTGGGGGTAACAAAGCAACCTGGCAGCACAGCTTACAGGTAGGTTAGCAGGGATGGTGGGGGAGGGGAAGCAGAGGAGAAAGGGAAGGTCTTGAGCTGCCTCCGGAATGCCGGTGACCCAGCCCTATGGTACTTTCATATTCAGCAAGTTGCCAGGCAATGAGTTCAGTGGGTTAACACTGCTGTCTAAATCAATTTTTAACTTTGATAACTCAGTGAGCCAATTAATCTACGACAGCAATGTGATGGTGAGAACATGTTTGAACTAGTGGTTAAACTATCTGAATGGCTAACATTTCAATTGTTTGGAACACTCACACCCCATCAGGCTTCTATTGGTATACACAGTTCGGGTAAAGAATGTGCATGGCATCAAGTGCAGCATTGGCTGGGACAAGCCTCTAAATCTAGTTTCCACCCTAAATCCCAAAAGCAGTTTCGCTTACATTTAGAGCTGAATTACATATCTAAATGGGAACTGCATTTCCAGCCTTTTCAATATGCATTAGTCCTATGCCAAAAGACAAAAGGAGACAAGGAGCATGTCCAAACAAGAGATACAGGTCAACAAAGGGGGAGGAGATTGGGCAGAACAAAGAACATAATAGTTATGACAAAACTGGAAGGGGAGCAAAAACAGAAGTGGCCATGGAGGTAGAGAAACAAAGCAAGAGCAAAAGAAATTGAGGTAAATAATAAGAGGGAGTCAGAAACACAAGCACTGCAGTGAGGGATACAATCAGAAAAGGGAACTTCAGAGACTGGGCAATAAAGAAATACAGATCACCAGCAGAACAGGGAAAAGAAAATTGAGAGAGGAGAAAATAAAGCCTTTAAAACAAACAAAACACTGGCAGAAATGAAAAAGGAGAGACCGCAAAAGAGAAAATAAGAAAGGAGAGAGCCCCAGATTAATAAGACATGAGGAAGGAAGGTGTGATAGGAGTGAGACAGAAGCTGCATACATGTACACAGCAAGACAGAGAAAAAAATAGTATTCCAAGGCAGGAGGCAGGCCGAAAGACCCCCAGAACACATTGCAGCACTCGATGGTTAGTGGCAAAGCAAAAGGAGTAGCAGCAGGAAAGTTAAAAAACATGGCATCTGTTAAAAAGAGGCAGTGCCATGCAACAGTAGGGGTGAGGCAGGGGAGTGATACTGGTAGAGAGGGGCTTGAATTACAAACACCCACTGCAACTAGCTGGTATCTACCTCTGAAACTATAGTAGTTAGTTATTAAAAAGAGTCCCTGAATAAGATGCAGCTGGGTAAAATGCACATATAAGTTATTGCGCGACGGAAGGTTTTCCAAAGTGTAATCAATTCTGGGGCATTGCCCCTGAGGGAGGATTCGGGGAAACTACCCAATTATTATGAACAGGGTTTAAATACTTATGACTAGCCAAACTATCAAGGTAGCAGCAGAGCATTAAGGCTTAGGCGTCGAGAATAGTGGGGATGGTGAAGTAGTACAATGAGACCCATTGAGAACACTCAAATAAGAGCAGTTAGACAGCAGAGTACAAAATACACTTATTAGGCGTCCTATTCAGATCCAACCACACTAAGGGAGCCCAGGTAGGATAGGGGTTCCTTGGCCAGAACTACAATGATCACGACCAGGCAAGGGAGAGGCAATGTCGGGACTTTTGCCCATTAAACTCTATGGCAGGGTCTAGAAACAAGTATGTAAACTCACTCCTTTACACAGATTATTACAGAGACCACCCTGGGGATTTGTAATCTGTTCGCTCACTTAGATTGTTGGTTCCATTGGAAGAGGATTCTGTCACTTCGGTGTCTGGACTAGGTCCCACTAGTTAATGGTTCCACGCTCTGGAGAGAGAGTTTGTTACTAGTCAGCAGGCTAACCCTGGAATAACAAGATGAACACAACAATGACCTCAGGAGGGTACAAGGAGGGGGGCTGCAGAGAGGAGCACGCTCATGCAGCGGTGTACAGATGTTGGGGGACAAAGAAGTTGATCCTGCAAGGACACTCTGGTGAGCAGCAAATGCAGGGGGATGCTTCCAGTCTCACAAGCGGAGTCTGCAACGACCCAAGACCAAACTCAGCATGGCAAACTGTGCAGCTAAGAGCCCCAGGAGGGAATAGGCCAGTCCACAAGGTGGTTCCAGGAAACTTTCAAAGGCTTCCAAAGGCTGTGCACTCTAGTAGCAGTCGAGACTGGCTGTTCCTATCACTCCAGAGGTTGAAGCACTGATTAAGGTCTCCAGAGATCAGCACAAAGGAACAGGGCTTTGTCTGAACTTCGCTGGGATCAATGCTACAACAGACGTCAGTGGTATTTTTCAGGATGCTCCCCTTCACAGGGATCTTGGCTCCAACAATACTCTGAAGAATGGCTGCATGAATACTAAATTCAATTTGGGGTCGCCCCAGAGCCTACCAATGTTCAAACAGGCAGGGACTGTCCCAAACATTGGCTGCCCCCTGCTTTCACATTTTCTAAGCAAGACGCTGCCCAGATGTTGATTGGGAAGCGGACAAGGGGGGTGGGCACCATTATTTGCCTAATACAAAGTTCAAAGTTTACTGTGGACCATGAAGTAATTCAACAGTTTGCAAGGTGCAAACCAACAAGATCATCCACCTACTGGTTCAAACAATACAACAATTAATCAAACAGTTTGAAATACTTAGCGAAGTATAGTTACAATGCCAAAAAAATAACAATGATGTGTAATAGCAAGTAATAAGTGCAATTGACAGTGAAATGTGACTTTACAGTGAAGTCCACTGGGCTTTTTTCTGACATGTTAAGGGGAAACAGACTAGTAATTCAGGCAGTCAGTACTGGGGAAACTGCGTTTCCCTTAGTCTTTGATGTTACTTTTTCTGGTAACTTTTGATCATTGCACAATGCAGTGCAATGGCGTTTTTGTATAAACCTGCGATGAATCTGGCAATTTCCTCAATGATTCCATGGGGGGCAGGGTTCTCCCCCAATGTGACCAAGGTGAGGGATGCACTCTGAGCCAAACCCTTGGGGCAGTTATTTGAGGAAGGATCACAGAGGGGGAGATAACCCTCATGGAGGTAAAGAGGACTTGCCAGATGAGGAATGGTATCCCACTTTCCTTTCTGAAGATACACCTCCGATCCCCCATGCCTTAATAGCCTAATTGTAATACCTAGTAAAAATCTTTTACTCAAGACCGCAATATGCTGTGACAGAAGAGGATGACGCCAAAGAATAACAGGAGAAGGAATTAACCAAATGGAATTGCACCACGTTTTTCTCCTCCATTAGACATAATCACGACGGCAGAAAACACCACCCCCAACCATGTGGGCAACAGAACAAACGTCGTCTGAAGAGAAGAATAAGTTACTTTCTTTCGATGGGATGTTCCGACGACATATTCCACATTTATGACAGGTAATCACCACAGCTGTGCTGCTTCGGAACATTTTCGGCGTCTGCGTCCTGCGTCAATGACGTCGATACGCTGTCCTCGAGGGCCTCGGTCGAGCCGAAGTCACTGGATGTTACAAGTAGGACGCCCATAGCCTCAGTTGTAGTTTTTTCCCCAGAACGTGTGACACCAACCTTCTGCCAGTATCACTATAGAAAGCCATGCAGAAACGTAAGCTGCAATCGCTTAAGAAATTCTGTAGAGGGGCAGGCTGGGAGGGTTCGATGTGGAATAAGTCATCGGAGCATCCCATCGAAAGAACGTTACACGGTAAGAAAGTAACTTGTTCTTCGAGGGGATTGATTCCTGCGACGTATTACACATCTATGACAGACTTCCAAAGCAGTACCAACGTATGGAGGTGGGAAAAGAATTTAGAATTTTAGAATGCCCAATTAAATTGCAGAATAGAGGACCACCTTGCCAAAGGCCAAATCTTGCCCATGGATAGAATCCAGGGAGCAGTGCTTTACAAAAGTAAAGACAGAGGCCCATGTGGCTGCTTCACAAATGGGAACACCCCTCTGCAGAGCAGTAGAGGCATCCACACCCCTGGTAGAATGGGCCTGTAAGCCTACCGGAGGGTCCTTACCCGCCAAGCGGTAACATTCAAAAATTGTCAACATAATCCATCTAGACAGTCTGCTTAGTAACAGCTTGTCCCAAATGCCTTCCAGCGTATCCTACAAAGAGCTGATCGTCCACTCTGACCCGAGAGATGTAGAAACTTAAAGCTCTCCTAGGATCCAACCTAAGGAGCCTCTCCTCTTCCTTACCAGGATGCGGAGGAGGATAGAACGCCGGAAGAAAGACCTTCTGACTTAAATGAAATTCCAACACAACTTTCGGAAGAAAAGTACGAACCCCAAGGACAACCCTGTCCTTATGGAACACCGTGAAAGGTGGCTTAGCGGATAGTGCCTGCAACTCACTCACTCACTCTGCAGGCGGAAGTAACCGCAACTTAAAATACAGTTTTAAAGGTCAACAGTCTCAAAGGACAAGAATGTAAAGGCTCAAACGGAGCTCTCATTAGGAATTTTAGAACCAGGTTCAAATCCCAACCGAGCACCTGGAAAGGTGACGGTGGGAACACATTAGTGAGCCCTTTCAGAAACAGAGAAATGAAAAGGAATCTGAAAATAAGAACACTCCTCAGAAGAGTGCTTAAATATGGACAGCGCCGCCGCCAGGTACCCTTTAATGGTACCCACTTGCAGGGGATACAATGGAGAGAGCCCAAATTCCACAAGTGTGGAGTCCTATCTTGTTTTTGGGACTTAAGACTACACAAGACTCGAAAAGATAGGACTTGGTCCTTTATCAACAGTTATCCATTCATCTGAATGCCATCGATTAGTTCAAAAAGTACACATTTTAATAGAAATTACAAAATTGTCTAAAATACATGATTAGACCCTCTAAAAAGATACATATGTATCGTATTAACAAAGACAAACATCATGCACAATCAATTCTAAAAAATCTTAGAGATACTGACGTTACTGATCTCTAATTAAATTCCTGTTGTGTAGTTCTTCTGGATCAGAGTTACGATTATGATTCATCATCTTTTCTATTCTTCTATTCTAATTCTATTAGAATTAGAACATCCCTTCACTGGAATATTCAATTCACTCAGACAGTTTAATTAATTAGACTGACAAAAATTCTCGACATGTTTCAGTCCTCTATGTGGGTCTTGGGACTTTCTTCAGGAGTGGTCAATGTGAGGGGTTACAAGTGGGCTTTGGCCAAGTTAGGAATCCCCTGGCCTTCTCTTAGAGATGATAGTAACTGTTAATAAAGAAACGATAAAAAAGAATCAATTTATGTTTCTTCCGAAATCTTTAAAAGTGTCAAAGAAGACTATAGGGTCCTATTGGTTACCTGGTCTTCTTAGTGTGCGGGCTTTCTTGATTAGCAGGCGAAAATTTTTCCACATAGGTTGGGCGTTATTTTCTTACAAGGAAGGATCTTCCTACAGAATCTGCAAACAAAAATGTTTTATTTGCAAGAAAGTTTTACAGCCTTCAGGTTACAAAACGCAATGCATTCTGGTGGTCGTAGTTCCTTTGAGGGGTCATTTAGTTAAAAGAGGTGTGGTATCCTTTCAGTAGTGATAGGTACTCGTTTATATAGATTTCTAAAACATTGTGGTGAAACCTTAGTGGCATTTCCATTGTGCATAAACTCTTAGAAAAGGTCGCGTGTTGTCCGCTTACCATTAGGTTTAGTCCAAAAAGCTCTCTTCGTGGTTTTCCTTGCCGTGGGGTTTTGCGGATGTGCTAATAGTTTTCTAGCTTGCGTCTTGCGGCTTCTACAGGTGGTTTCTGAAAACAAACCGCAGGGAGTATGTCCATTAGTTATAAAGGGATTGCTGTTTTCCGTTACTGCAAACGGATCGAAAAAGGCTGCAGTTCAACCCTTCTACAGCTGAAAGCTAGAAAACTATTGGCACATCCGCAAAACCCCGCGGCAAGGAAAACCACGAAGAGAGCTTTTTGGACTAAACCTAATGGTAAGCGGACAACACGCGACCTTTTCTAAGAGTTTATGCACAATGGAAATGCCACTAAGGTTTCGCCACAATGTTTAGAAATCTATATAAACGAGTACCCATCACTACTGAAAGGATACCACACCTCTTTTAAATAAATGACCCCTCAAAGGAACTACGACCACCAGAATGCATTGCGTTTTTTAACCTGAAGGCTGTAAGAAACTTTCTTGCAAATAAAACATTTATTTGTTTGCAGATTCTGTAGGAAGATCCTTCCTCGTAAGAAAATAACACCCAACCTATGTGGACACATTTTCGCCTGCTAATCAAGAAAGCCCACACACTAAGAAGACCAGGTAACCAATAGGACCCTATAGTCTTCTTTGACACTTTTAAAGATGTCTGAAGAAACATAACTTGATTCTTTTTTATCGTTTCTTTATCAACAGTTACTATCATCTCTAAGATAAGGCCAGAGGATTCCTAACTTGGCCAAAGCCCACTTGTAACCCCTCACATTGACCACTCCTGAAGAAAGTCCCAAGACCCACAGAGGACTGAAACATGTCGAGAATTTTTTTGTCAGTCTAATTAATTAAACTGTCTGAGTGAATTGAATATTCCAGTGAAGGGATGTTCTAATTCTAATAATGAAATAGAATTAGAATAGAAGAATAGAAAAGATAACGATGAATCATAATCGTAACTCTGATCTAGAAGAACTACACAACAGGGATTTAATTAGAGATCAGTAACGTCAGTATCTAAGATTTTTTAGAATTGATTGTGCATGATGTTTGTCTTTGTTAATACGATACATATGTATCTTTTTCAAGGGTCTAATCATGTATTTTAGACAATTTTGTAATTTCTATTAAAATGGGTACTTTTTTGAACTAATTGATGGCATTCAGATGAATGGATAACTGTTGATAAAGGACCAAGTCCTATCTTTTCGAGTCTTGTGTATCCACTTGCAGGCCCTTGTGGGCTAACGAAAGCAAAAAAGACAGAACCACAGGAATGGCACATGAAAAAGAATCCACATTCGCAGAACTTTCTCCAACGGCAACGGTACAGGGACTTTGTTGCAGACTTTCTGGCCGAAAGCAACACCTCCATCACGTCTTCAGGGAGGTCCCAATCCTTATACCTCAACTTTCCATCTGGTGGTCTCTTCGAACAGAAAGTAAACCTGAATATTAAAGAGGGGGGCTGGTAGTGACCATCTTAGACTGGAACTCTTTTCCCCAGAAATCTCAGCAGAAACTTTGCCACGGATGCCTCAGAGGCTTACAGCTCAGAAAGGCAAAGTATGCCTGATGAAATATAAAGCTGAGGGAGCTGACCTGAATGAAAGGCTACCAGAAGTAGTGCAGAGCGAGAATTGCTCTCCCTCAGGCTTTATTAAATTAATTTGGCAAATTTGTCCCCCGAAGCCAGGTGGGGGTGGGTCTAAACATGCCCACCGGCACGTGTATGATGAAGAAACAATGGCTAAGAAAAAAAGATCTAAATGTCAGGCTGAGGTTTATAAAAAAAAAAAGACTCATCTATTGGTAAAATTGAACAAGAGGTGCAAATAAGACTGCTTAAAAACAGGTACAAACAATGGTCAGTGGCCTGGAATGTAAAAAGGTTCCAATAGGATGGGGAGCATATCTTGGAGGTTCTAGGCAAGAGAGATGCTAAGGGATTCTGGGACACCATGCATGAAATGGAGGGGGAAAAAAACTACCCAATTATGCAATCTGGTACCCGAGGATGAGTAGATCAAATGACTAAAGTCAGTCTTTGGTCAACCAGTAAGAACAGTTTGTGATTATAACACCAAGGCAGAATGGCGGCTTGATCTCAACACCTTGGATATCGAAGACTTCATTAGGAAGTCCTCGTCCTCGAAAGAGGCAGGGCCCAACGGGCTGATTTATCAAGTCTTGAAGGGAAATCCAGCTCTATGGGCAAAACTGCTTAACTGGCACTTTAGGAAAATCCTGTCTCAGAAACAATTACCAACATCATGGCATACTGCCACAGTTATCCCGCTATTCAAGGGGGGCGATAGGGAGGCGGCGAAAAATTATCGCCCCATCGCCTTGCTGGATATTGACAGCAAGATTTTTATGAAAATCTTGCTGGGGGAACTAGAAGCATGGGAAAAAAAAAGTCAGAATGCTCTCAAAATGTCAAACTGGGTCAGGAGGGGTCTCTCAACGGCAGTGACTGGCATAGTATTAAATCTCCTGAGTGAAAAAACCCAGGGTAAGGAGGCGAACAACTCTATGGTGCCTGGGTAGATTTCTCAAGGGCCTTTGACCAAGTGGACAGGGGAAGGTTGTGGATGAAACTAAGAGCAAAAGGCATCCCAGAAGGGATCCTGGCGATGCTCATAGAATTCCATAAGGATAATGATATCAGGGTGAGATTAGACGCGGAGGGTCATCTGTCAGAACCTGTGAGAGTTAACTGGGGGGTCAGACAAGGTTGTTTTGGGGCACCGTTATTCTTCAACTTTTATACCTCCGATATGGGGGTCTTTCTAGCATCTGCAGCGTTGGCCAGTCCTTCCCTAAATGGTAAGAAAATACATTGGCTGGCCTACGCCAATGATGTGGTGGTTCTCGACAAAACAGCCATCGGGCTGCAACGTCTACTTACCGGCATTCACAACTAGGCAGTTGAAAATGGGCTCTCCCTGAATCCGAACAAATCAAGGGTGTTGATATTTAGGCAAAGGAACAAAAAGAATTGTTCTTCCCGGGTGGTCAATGGGGGGGGGAGGCAATCAGAAGGATAGATGATTTGGTTTACCTGGGCTACATAACCTATGCCACACCAGCATTATGCAAGGTGGAGTCTGACCTTGAGATAAAAGTAAAACCCCTAGCAGCCCAGATGAAAATAATTCTTTGGAAATCCGGCAAATTTTCATTCATACCTGTCCTCAAGTTCTACCAGGCCAAAGTCATCCCCGTCTTATTATATGGGCTAGAAGCCAAACCCTACCTATGGAACACGACTTGACAAAAATGGGAAGGTCTCATTTGGAAACATGCCTTGGGTCTACCAATGAGTCCATCGATGGACAATAACAGATTCGAACTGGGCTTAAGATAATTAAAATCCCACCAAGCAGGGTGGAAATTGATGACTCTGCACCACCGTATTACAACAACTCAAGACCAATCCTTATACACAGATATCAGTTGGAGGAAAATCCATAAAAGGCCAAAAAAAAAAATGGGAGGAAATTGATTGGATTAAGACCCTTGAGAAAATAAGATCAGGGTCACACCCAAATCCCCTACAAAGATCGGAAAGAAAACTGGGCTTCCTCAGCAAATATCTAATAAAATTCCCAGACTGGATTGGAGACTAAGGAATACGTTTTTCAGACTGATACTGAACATATTACACACTGGGGAAATCCTAGCGAGAAGAGGTTTGGGAGCCTCTTCAGTAAGTCTATGTCAGTCGTGTGCCAAACCAGAAAACCAATCAATTAAACATCTGATGGAGTGTGAGGGCACAAGAAACTTTAGGCATCAATTTCTCAGTAGATTTATGTCCGATGTGACATACTGGGCACATGATAATTTCTGGGAAAGCCTGATCGATGGTCACTCCCATCAAAAGACGATTGCTGTAGTCAAGATGCTTGAGTACTGTAAGATAGATTTGTAACATTCTTTTAAATATTGTTTAAATTTTGTTTGAACTGGTTTGGATGTGAATGCTTTGTTTATTGTTTAAATGTTCTGTTCTTTTTAAAATATGTATTACTTGGAGATTTATGAAAGGTTATATTTTTGTAACCCTATACAATGAAAAAAAAAAAAGATTTCCCAAAAAATTAAAAAATTATACCTCAACCTTTCAGAAGCCAATCATGAAGGTTGAGAGACTTGACTTCTGGATGGAGAACCTGACCCCCCCCCCCCACTCCCGTGAGAGCAGATTGTCTCGGTAGGGAAGACGGCGTGGAGGGCAGATGGACATGTCGAGAAGGTCCGGGTACCACGTTCTCCTGGCCCATGCCAGAGCAATGAGGATCATTCAGGAACCGAACCTCCGCAACACTTGCGGAATGACGGGGACTGGAGGTAACGCGTACAGCAGTGGGAAGGACCACTCCACTACGAACGCGTCGCCTAAGGCTCCTCTTGGAGGCAATTCCCGCAAGCAGAATCTTTCGGACTTCCGGTTGACACTGGTGGCAAAGAGATCCACTTGTGGGGTTTCCCAAAGGGCGAAGATCTCCAGAAGGACTTCCTGAGCCAACTTCCACTCGTGAGAGACCGTGCTCTGCTGCTCAGAGCGTCCGCCACAGCATTTTCCTCTCCAGCCAGATGAACTGCTGAGAGCGTAATTTCCTGCTGGATTGCCCAGAACTAGAGCTGCATTGCCTCTCTGCACAAAAGGGAGTGACCCTACCCCTCCTCCCACCCCTTTTGTGTTGAGGTAATGCATGGCCAATGTGTTGTCAGTCATCATCCGGACACTCTTCCCCTGCACAGATAGCAGAAAAGCCTTCAGAGCCATCCTGATGCTAGCAGGTTGATGTGGAGTTTGGACTCCGACGGAGACCAACGACCGCTGGCTGTCAAGTCTGCGGCATGAGCACCCCCATCCTGTGAGAGAAGCGTCCGTCACTACAGTCACCTCCGGCCACAGTTGCCAAAACGGCTCCCCCTTCATCAGGTTCCCCTCATTGGCCCACCACAATAGATCCTGGGAGACAGAGTGGATTCTGATCAGGATCCGACATCTTGCCTGAGAACTGCGACCACTGCATCTTGAGAACCCATGCAGGGATCTCATCCTCAGCCTGGCCTCTGGCACCAAAAAAAATGCAGGATGCCATGAGGCCGAGGAACCTTAAGAATTTGAAAGCCTGTAGACTCTGGGCATGTTGAAACTTGTCCACCATCTGCACAATGTAATGAGTCTTCACCTTGGGAGGCGAGCACTTCCAAGGACGTGTCCAACACAGCCCTGATGTACTGGAGCTGTTGGGAAGGTGTCAGATGCGACTTTTTGAAATTGAGGGAGAGGCCCAGCTTGTGGAGAGAGCAGCAGGTGAGACCGAGGCGATCCAATGCTTGCTCGGGAGAATGCGCACGGATCAGCCAGTCGTCCAGGTAGGGGTAGACATGACTCCTCCCCACCCCCACTCGCCTGATACACGCAGCCACCACCACCATTAGCTTGGTGAAGATCCTTGGGGCAGAGGTCAATCCAAATGGCAGGACCCGAAACAAAGTGCGAGTCGCCAGCCGCAAACCTCAGGTACTCTGTGCTTTGGATGAATCGACACATCAAAGTAAGCATCATGCAGGTCCAGAGTACCCAACCAATCCTGAAGCTGAAGAGCCTGGAGGACCGAAGAAAAAGTTACCATCTTGAACTTGTCCTTCCCGAGAAGCTTGTACAACCAACACAAGTCCAGGATGGGTCTCAATCCCCTGTCTTTCTTTGGGATCAAAAAATAAGGGGAATACCATCCCTTGTTCCTCTCCGCTACAGGCACCAGTTGTAGTGCATTTCTCTAGCAGGGTCAAGATATCCTGCACAAGGAGCGGAACCGGAAGCTTAAAAGAGATTCCCAGATGGATTGTCATGAGGCCGCTTTAGGAAGGGAAGGCAGTAGCCGTGGGCGATTGTATCCAGAACACATGCATCTGAAGTAATGGCTCGCCACTCTGAGATGCTGAGACAGTCTGCCCCCAACCAGCAAACCATGGGACATGGCCTCAACTGTTTTGGAGCGGCTGTGGCAGCGCCTTAAGGCAAAGAGGCACCTCTATTTCCCCACCAACCACCACAGGTACTTTTACGCGGACCCCTTTGACTGGCAGCTCGTCTCGTCCTACAAAAGGAGGAGTAGTAACAAAGATCCTCCCCTCCATTGCTGTCCCCTAGGACGAAAAAGCAGAGGTTGATGCACAGCTGCGCTTAAAGATTTTGCTTTAGTTTGTGGTCTGAAACCTCTTAAGGGTCTCCAGGCTCTCGTCAGCCTTGCTGCCAAGCAAATGCCCGGCATGAAAGGGCATGTTCAAAAGACAGGCTTGCACATCCGGAGCAAAACCAGTCTTCTGCAACCACGCAAATCTGGTATAACAGTGCTCGCAGCCATGGACCGCCCAACACTGTCGGCCGTGTCCAACCCCCACTGAAGGGATTCACACATGGCATCCTTACCATCTTGCATGAGAGCAAAGAACCCATCCCTTTCTTCCCCCTCGGGAATATGCTCAGCCGCAAGAGAAACAGTTCCACAGTGTGTGTGTGAAAATCTTGCCAAGGAACAAGTGGAGTTGGCTGATTTTAGCGCCATACTCCCCGCAGAAAACACCATGCGTGCCCAACCGTCAAAGCGTTTGTCGTCCCTATCAGGAGGGATGGTAGGGTACGCCGCCTGCCTCGAGGTGGCCGTAACCGCCTGAACCACCCAACTCTCAGGAATGGGGTGAGATGAAAGGTAGCTGGGGTCGCTACCGGAAGGGCAGTATTTTTTAGTTCACGATTTGTTAACTGCCGGCAGAGATTGCCAAGCAGCCGCCACCCTTTTCTGCAAGGTCAAATGAAATGGCAACACCGGGTCAGAGGACGGACCTTGATCCAAAATGTTTAAGCCATCCTGAATAAAAGCTTCAGGAGGACTGGACCAACCAAGGTATTCAGTTACTCTAGCCATAAATCTGTACGACGACTCAGCATGAGCCCCAGGCCTGCCAAATTCCACCTCAGGCGAAATGTCCAGGCCACTAGTGTCATGAAGAGATTGTCTCAAGTCTTCCAATTGGCTATCCCCTGAAAAGCCAGGAGCCACATCATGTTCAACAGGGTCAAGATCTAAATTCGACCTCTCCTCCCCCTCAGAGATGTCATCCAGAGGGAGGTAAAAGTCCTCTCTAGGAACAGCCGAGGGACTGGAGTCCATAACAGGCTTTACAAACTTGGAAGTAGCCTTCCTTGGAGGATCCACCAGGGATCTCTGATGGTAAATTATGGCCAAAAGGCCCTGAAGGCGTCCGTATCTGACGGACACGGCTCCGGCAGAGTCGACGCCCACCTAGAGCCCTTAGCAGGTTTCTGCTGTCTCGCTGGGGACAAGGACCGAGACCTGGAAGCACATCTCTTGCGACCATCCTGAGCTTTGTCCGAACGGGACCTCGGAAGGTTTCTAATAAGGATCGCGCCGAGGACCCGAGCCCGAAGGCGTGCGAGCCACAGATCGAGACGGTTCCTTGCCGGCTTCGTTGGAAGGCGCAGACGGAACTGTGCCCTCCCTAAAGGGAGCCCATTCCTCCGGAGTCGAGGACTTAGTTGGACAAGCCACTTTTCTCAGGTCGCCATCCTCCGAGGAGGATGGGGAAGGCGACTGGTGACGGCACTTCCTAGAATGCTGAGACAAGGAGGATGAATGGCGGGAACCACTCCGGGACAGAGACCCCCGGGACTCCTTCCAATGCAGTGAGTCACCCCTCGAATCGTCGGACATACCCTTGGATTTGGATTTACAGGACTTGCTGTGTTTCGAACCTCTACCTACCTGAAGCTTTCCCTTATGCTCCCGCCAGGCCTTAGCAGTTAGCGACTGGCATTTGGAACAGTCTGTGTCGTGACTCTCACCCAAGCACCATAAACAAATGCGATGCAGGTCGGTAATCGACATTTTCGACTTGCAGTCCCGGCAAGTCTTGAAGCTAGACCACGGAGTCGGAGGGGTTCAAGAAGACTACATAATTACGAGGAATACAAGAGGTGTGCTGAGTCTCCGAAGCAAACACATTTTTTGGAAAAACTGACATGAGGCTACGGGCGCTGTGCGTCCTATTTATAACATCTGGTGGCGTTGCCCTTGATGGAGGCCCTCGAGGGACATCGACCCAACGCCATCGACGCAGGACGCCCTCTGCTGAAAAAAAGTTTACAAAGTGCACAGCTGTGGCCATTACATGTCAAAGATATGGAATAAGTTGGAGGACACAATCCATTCGAAACATGGCTAGACAACTACAAAAATCACACTCCACAGATGCCTACCCAACAACTTCAAGTGCTCACAAGTAAACAGGAAAGAAAGGGGGAAAAAAAGTAGATGCACCACTAAACCTCAAACTGTGAATCTTTACTTTTTCAATTGGCAGTGAACCCCAAAAACAAACCTCAAATTCTTTCTTGTTTACAGACCACTGACATATGACGCAGCATTCGACATCTTCATAGAGGCCACCACCAACATAGCCATTGAAAAAGAACACCTGATAATCCTCTGGGACTTCAACATTTGATTTGAAGAAAACAAACTCACAAAAATTGTTAGTCGGGCAACTCAAGACAATGAAACTATGTCCGATGGTTAAAGGAGCAACACACAGCGGACACGTGCTTGATGCAATCTTAGTCAACAAACGCAATCACCACTGCATCACCAATACAGATACTCTGGAGCGACCATCTCATCATTCCAACTGTGATCATGCTACAAACTAAAGCAGCTCAAAAAACTTTGACCATCATGAAAGCAATTGGAAGACCATAAGGTAGCAACATATTAGAACTTGAACTCAAAAAACAACCAACCACTAACCTGCCCGAGGCCCACCTCGATGGAAAAACGGACCCATTTCATAAATGGATCATCAAAACAATCGAAAGCATCGCCCAGGAAAAACATTTCACCCCATCACGTAAGAGCAATGGCAAAATGGTTTACTCACCCTCCCCCCCCACCCCGCTGCCCCCTTCACCCCCACTCAGCACCATGAAAAGGAACAAGAATCTAAAACTAGGAGTGAGAACAAAATATGACTAGGCAAAAAAATGTATTAAATAAAAAACAAAACAAAAAAAAAAAATATCAGCGACAAATCCGATCTTACAAAAAAGAAATACAACGCATCACTAATGCCACCAACAACCAAAAATAACCTGTTGAACATCATAAACTAAACGAAAAACCCACTGGGATGCGACGACACTCCAGTACCCTCACAGAAACTATGCGACTACCTCGCAGACCACAAAAAAAAAAAAAAAAAAAACACAGCGGCATCCACTGAATCCTACCAAGCAGACCAGTCAACCAAAAAACTCGCAACCCACACAGCCAGCCATGGAACCACAGAACAAACTCCAAAGCTTTCCCCAAATATCAGTAAAGACATTCGTCAAGCTGGTAAAATATAGCAATAAAGCAGGCGCCCCCATGGACCTCTGCCATCCAGACATCTACAAATCAATCCTCGCACAGGGCACACCTTTGAAATGTTACAGAAACCTCTTTAACCTATGACTCACAACAGGGAAACTACCACGATCATTCAAATCAGCGTACATCAAACCACTCAAGGAAACGGCAGGCGACGTGGAAGACCCAACTACAGGCCCATTTCAAACATTCCCTACCCAGCAAAACTACTAGAAACCTACATCTACGGACTAACAGGAAAAATACCAGCTGCTGGACCAGGAACAAGTCGGCTAAGAGAGGGACAGACGGCACTCCTATCTGGGATGACCTAAAGACAAACGCAGGCTCCAACACAAACTCAGATCTGATACTACTGGATCTCTCCGCAGCGTTTGACAAAGTCAGCCATGACATCATCAAGAGACTAAGAAAAAGGAATAACAGGTTTAGTCCTGCTCTGGATTAAATCATTCCTAACTTATAGAATGGAAACCATCTGGATATAACCTTTCAAATCCACTGCATGGGACGCCAACTGTGGAGTAATACATGGATCGTCCCTATCCAGACTACTCTTCAATATCTACCAGACTCCATTAAACAAGCTCATCAAAAGACAGTGTTGCGTGCTATATCTACACAGATTACACATCTACAAAATCGAACACGCACAAGAGGAGAACACAATGATGGGAAACTGTCTGAAAGAACTCTGCATGAACAAACAGCCTCATACTCAAACCAGGTTAGACAGTTATCATGGTTATACGCCAAAACCAGGAAAATAACGACGAAATAAATGGCCCACAGAACCAGGAGCAGCACTCACACCATCGAAAACAGTAAAAAACGTTGGCGTCCTAAAGGACAAACACTAGAACCACAAGTAAACGCACTAATCAAGAAATGCTTCTTCCTCCTAAACGATAAAAAGAATCCTACCATTCCTTTGCTTCACTCATAAAACACTTACCATCATTGCCCTCATGTCCAGAATAGACTATGCCAATAGCCTAGACCTCAGAATGCCGGAACATCTGCTGAAGAAGCTGCAACGCATCCAAAATGCAGCAGCCAGACTTCTCCTCAGACTATCATGAAGGGACCACATCACCCCAGTGCTGACAATTCTACATTGCATGCCTATCAAACAACGAATCACGTTCTAAACGATGTTCATAACGCACAGAGCAATCCATGGCCAAGGAGCAAAATTCTGACAAAAGAAAATTGTCATTTACCTTCCAACAACAGCACTCGGATCAAGCAACGACTTCTGACTGGAACCAAAACCATAAAAAGAAAAATATGTGGATGATAGTCATTCGCCCACCGGGGAGCAAGAAATTGCAAGACCCTCCGGAAAGAAATACAGAATACAAAGGATCACCTAAAATTCAGAAACCTTCAGAATCAGATCGGAACGACTAGAAAACACAGACACCAGTGGAAATAGAACACACCTCAACAAGCGTACATGGAAAGAAGATGTCGGGAGTCCAGGAAAAACCCATTCCCAAACAAAAGCCCCACGTAAGGCATCAACTAATGGACAGACCTTTGCTGCAGACAAGAGAGCATTAACCAATAACTGGCTCCCCAGAAGACTTTAGAGGGCATGGATTTTCAGAGGGTGGGGACCCCGCCAGAGCAGCTCAGGGAGGCAATGGCAGGTACATCCCTTGACAACCCAAGAACAAACTCTTCAACCATACACATCTCCACCCTGGGGTGTGGGAGGCCTTCACCACCCTCAGGCCCACAAACTGCTAGACAGTTACAGAGACAAGCCATCACTATGTGTAGGACACAGCACGGGCAGAGACGCATAACACAGATGTCTGAAGCAACAAGGTAAGAAAAGAATCCCACTAACCCAACTGCTACAATCTCAACTTCTTTATACAACTCTCAAACACTAAACTAATGCAACCACATCTTTGCGCATCAATCCGTGTGCACAACAACACATGGGAGTCTACCGATCTGTAAATCGCACCCATGCTCAGCGAACCGTGTGAACCTAATTGAAGCTGTCAACAGGACATCACAACTCTCTCTACCTATTCCACTATGCCCTACTAGCTAGCCCATCCCACCCTCTTACCTTTCAGATTCACCATGAGACCACTCCGGTGGTGTTAGCATTAGCATTTACACCCCAAAGGCCAACTCTCAAAATCTAACTAGCTATGTAAAATTATGAAGAACACTTTCCACATTCACTTCTTCCAAATCCACTTTGCCATTAAAACCCATTGCAAATGTTCATACAGTGTTTTCAGGAAGGGACTACCATTCCCATAGTCCCCACAACTTTGGAAGAGGTGCACAGGAATTCATGAGCACAGACAGCACTCTAGTGGCAGAGAGTGCACAACTTTGTCCGGGACATTTAAAATCACTGAAGTAAAGCAGGCAGACATGGGCGAAAGAGAGTTGCTATTCTGTGCGAACATCCATCTGAACGTCGGTGGCGCCAACCGGCTCGGCAACCTGAAGGGAGAAGGATTCTGGAAGCAGATGACACTGCGAGAACGCCAGAAGCCAGCGAAGGGCTGCTGGGCGTTTGCCGGCGTCGAATAACAGCTCTTTGCTCACCGGAACCCCATGTGAAGCAGACTAGTGCATTGGAAGCCTCAGAAAGTTAACTGGCTGAAAAACAGCGGTGAAGCAGAAAGCCAGCAGACCGGCACCGGCATACTGCAGAAGAAACAAGAAATTCCATCAAGAACCAGTGAGTTCGCAAAGGGACAGAAGGAACACCCAGACGTATTGGTGGCCATGTCAAACAGATAATTATACACAGCGAAGACCGAGAAAAGGAGAGATTTATTAAACTGGACAATAACTGGAAGAGCAGTTTTCTAAGAGGAGAGACTTTCAAGATGGTCAATGCATGTTGCAAGCATATAAGACACTGAAGAGGCCATTTAAAAGAAAACAAGTATATTAGCAAATAAGGCTAAAAAGTAGAACAATCACAGGTGGGAGAGTGAGCAGGAGCACACATGTGAAGAGCCCTCGCACGAGAGTAGACAAGGCACGCATGTTATTATAGAAGGTATATACCAGGCAGTTGCAAATGTCTAAAAGAAGTCCTGGTAGGGAAATACACAAGGCAAGTTGCAAGTGATTAAGAAAAGAAATAATCAACAGGCTGTGTTGGTTTAAAAGACTGAGGAGCCCAAAACCCGACAGAAGAACATGCTAGATATACAAATTAGTTTTGTGAATTACCTATGGTGGTAGGTGAAGAACAGAAGTCCTGAGAAGGCTGCATCAGGATTATTCAGAGGCTGCATTATACAATAAAAGAAGAACGAATTTCTGTAAAGGGGAATTCAGATCAAACCCTCCAAGACTGTTTTGATGAAAATATAAACCTTTGTATACAGGGATGTTGTTGTCCAAAAGGATAAGAAAAATCCTTTAAAGCCAAGACACTTGAAAACCTTTATGCATACCACTTTTGTGGTTGACCCAAAGAAACACCAAGAACTGTTCTATTAACCCAAGAAAGCGATGAAGAATCCAGGGGAAGGGAAGAACCCTCTGGAGCGAGCAAGGATAACCCTCCTTGTTCTTTTTTCGGGAGTTCTATATTTTTCCCTTTATTTTGAACATTTACATAACACTCAAGGCCAAAGACATCCTTTTCACCTTGGAATTCACAAGTGGGATCCCAGGAAGTGGGCTGGGACTGTTTTGTCCAAATACTGGCCATTGAGAGTCTGGTGTGCATGCTTGTCTGAGTCCCACAATGGGCCCCGATTGAACTACTGCTGGTTAGCATGTGTGGGGCATATCTTGCCACGGTAGGGCCGAGTCTGATCACTCACCTGACTTTGGGCTAAGGTGGTGTCCTGCAGCCATTCCAGCAGATCTGAAGGAGCCATGTATCCCGTGGTAGCTGTAGAGAATGTGGACGATCCCTGAAGAGGCCTGGCGAACGAATATTGAGTCCTGGTGGAGCCCCGTCTGGCTACTGATCTCTGAAAACCGTTGTCGGTGCTTCAACCTTCTGGACCAACTGGCCCCAGTATCTTCTGGTACCCAAGCAAGTTGGGGTCCTCAGAAGTGTCCCTGGATTGTCTGTTTTGCTTTTATGTCACAGGCCAGGCACATTCTACATTTTTACCTTTTTCTCTCTCACGTTAAGTATTCTGCCACAAAGATCTTTTCCTTTCCAATTACACAGTCTTGGCCCTGATGAAGGACCAATTGGGGTTCGAAATGCATTGACCGTGGTGGTCCGTCTGCTCACCGAATAAACAATTGTTTCTACCATTCACTGAATTTCACTTATGCTTTGCTATTACACATGATCCTGTTATTCTTTGACATTTCAACTATACTTTGCTAAACTATGCAGTATTTTGAACTGTTCATGGGTGCGCAGCCATTGCTGAGGGTTGAGAACCTTGGTCTTTCATTATAAGACGTGGACTGGGACCAAATAGTCCCAGCCACAACATTCAGCCACAACCCCTGTGTTTTGACCAGGAAAGGGCTTTCCTTTCATCAATATTTCAGGCCAGTGAGTGGCAGAAGACCAACGATGGGCAAAGCACAAGAAAAATGTGTGACAGTCATTTTAAAGTGCATTGTAAGCTAAATGCACTTTTCCATTTTACTGTATAATGCCATACAAAAACCCATGTTAGAAGACATATCAAACTGGAGACTAGCATTTGGGAAAACAGAAGATTGACACTCTTTCCAGATCCGACACGGGTCAGCCAGGGTTGCCTGTTCGTTCCAGTTTTCTCTGTCAACAAACACAGATAGTAGGCGCTAACCCCATCATTAAATGAATGCTGGTTGGTGATCCAAAGGATACCCTAGCTCAGTTTGGGTGCTGACATTTTACTGCAACTCTCAGATCACCTGTCTTCACTACCTGGTTTACAAAAACAAATCACTAACCTCCAAATGGATGGGGTGCTGTTAAGCAGCGAAAGGATGCAGACGTGAGCCTAGGAGGCTCTGCCAAGCCTGCCGACGTTCTGGTCTAAATATCCCGTTTGCCAAACCATTCGAGTGACATCAGCACCAGTGCAAGCACACATCAGTCCCTGCATACTGTGTTAAACAGAGTTCGCAGCGAAGTCGGGAAGCTCTACAAGCTATGCTTGAATGTAGACAGCAGTACAAGGGGTCTGGCAGCATTTTGGAGGGTGGGCCTAGCGAGCGGAGGCCGTCACTGTTCAGGTACGTGGCGTACCCTGTAGTGGGGTGCCTGCAGCAAACTTCACACGGGGGGAGCAACTGGGTGCAGCGGAGGTCGGGATCTAAGCCTAACAACTGTCTTTCTGGGCGTGGGACTCACGCTGGGGGTCCCCACGCCCACCAACCCATCTGGCACAAGGCCACAGAGACAAACCGGAATCTGTGCCCGGCCCTGCCAAGCCACTCTCAAGGACAAAAGTTGAAGAGGGGTGGCGGCTGGCGGGAGGAACAGGCTAGTGGAGGAGCTCCCAGCCAGGGAGCAGACTCGAGGCGAGCTGCAGCCCGGTGGGCAAGGGGGCTCTGGCCCGACAGGCAGGATGCTGCAAGAGGAGCCGAGAGCCTTTCCACAGGATTGCAGTCCCTGCAAGGCGCCAGTCCCGCTTCCAACGTCGGTGCCATGTATCAATCACAGGGCTGAGGTGGTGCACCTGGCTGCCGCGGAAGCGACCCAATGGCATCTGAAAATTTGAACAGCCCAGAGGCAGCCCGACAGTGCGGGAGGTTTGGAGGCGCAGCCCCGACAGGGCATCCTCATAACCACGGCAGCAGTGGTGAAACATAAGGCGAACGTGAGCAGCCCGGCATCACTCTGGGGGCACATATGCTGCGAGACTGAGATACTGCCTCAGTTATCACCCGGACAGCGGCGAAGGCTGTGGAAGAGCATGGTGGCCCATGGCCACTAGAGATTGCCTGCACTGCGGAAGCTATACTCGGGTGTCCAGCACGCTGAAACAGACAATCAGGCCACAATTGAACAAAGGGAGCCATAAGAAACACATGTGCTTTGGGATCTTGGCTTCAGACAACATTGCCACTCCCTACAGGAAAGCTGAGGCTGTGGCTCAAGTAAAGTACCCTGCCGGCCGGGTGGGGCCCAGAGGCTGAGGTGTAGGACCTCTGATCAGGAACGTTGGCACATGAGAGGAAAAACCAGGTGCTGCACCAGGTGTCCAGACTGATGAAAATAGTATCACGGACACAGCCAGTGTGGGGAGCAAATTGGCCGATTCTTCCCAGGGGGGCACGTTGACCCTGGACATTGGTGGCAGCTGGGCAAGTTTTAAACATCACTGTACGCTGGGTCGCGGGCTGGCAACCTTTGAGGGAAAGGCCCTTCTGAGCCAGGCAACATGACAGTGTCTCCTTGTACACATGGCATCGGAGGTGCGTGGAGGCTGCAGGGCGCGGTGGTGTTTTGCACAGACCGCAGGTGAGGAAGAGTTGGCCAGTGAGTGCAAGCTGCGAAAGACATGGCCAAAGATAAGCCCAGAAAGAGGCAATTCAAACAAAATTAATCAATATACAGTGAGCGGCCCGCCTGGCGCTTTGGTCCCCACCATGTCTCAGGGGGGTAACGGCAGGGATACCTGGGAAACCCAGCTCTCCCTTAAAGACATAATAGGGACCATCGGGGAGTCCAGAACTTCACTGGAAGTCGAGATTGACGGCCTTGCATCCAACGTGTCCTTTCTGAGGCAGGACCTGCAGAAGCTTTACACAAGAGTAGGGGAGGCAGAGCAACACATCTCTGACTCGGAGGATGCCCTAAGGTGCATGAAAAAACAAGTGGCCACGGTATTCCCAAAACTCATCCTGCTGGAATGAAGGACGACAGCAGCAAGGAAATATCTAGACAAATAAACGTACAAATCCATGTGATGCCCGAGAAAAGGACCCAGCATGGAGCTATTCCTGAAAAAATGGCTGGCGGACTGGTTTGCCCCTAAGAAACTGTCAAAGTTTTTCTTCATCGAAAGGGTGCACCGGATCACAACAGGTCACACAGTCGCAGAGGCGCCTCCGCACACCATTTTAGCTCGGCTTCTAAACCACAGAGACTGGGATGCCTTGCTGCAGATGCTGAGGGCAACCAGCCTGATAACATACAAAGGCCACAGGATTGGGCTTTTCCCCGTATTACACCAAGTGCGTGCAGAGGGTCTGCCAATCTTTCGACTCAGTTTAAAAGAACCTGGCGTCCATGGTGGTTAGGTACAACCTTTTCTTCACAGGCAGCTGAAGGTGTAACAACAAGGGGACGGTCCATGTGTTCAATAATTCTACGGAAGCGTGGAACCGGATGCAAGCTCGCATCTCGTCGACTCCCGGACCCCGTCTACCGAAAAGAAGGCCCAGAGCAGAGGCGGCGGGGTAGTGTCCCTGCTTATGTTTGATTCACAGCCTATGGAGCACCAGTGCAGTGACCAGCGAAAAGGGCTATGAGGGTCCTGGTTGAATCGGGCACGAACAATTCTGGCTCAATCCAAGAGGTCCAAATATGGGATGCAGCTAAAAGAGGAAGGCCGGAGGGAGGCCTGCACAGGCAATCTAGATGCGCACCCCACATGGTTGTATTGTTGACATGGGTATGGTGCGACACGGGGTGGGACATGGGGCGAGCTAGCAGCATGACAAGGCTTCTTTGGGATAACAGCTTGTGATAGGTTTGTTTCACTGATGTGGAATGTCAACAGGTTATCTTTAAGTGTGAAGCGCAGGCTGTCGGGAAAGATTATGCAGCGTGGGCCGTACCGGCCGTTATGGACCAGCCTTTAACGATGTATGAGGGACCATAACGCCTGGTACAGCCCGAACTGCAGGTCTCTAAAGCTATGAGAACACACTCAGTTTTTAATTAAAGTACAGTAAATGAGACATGTTTAATTGAAGTATAAAGAATTGCGAAATAGTTAATAAATGTGTCATGCAGGTAGTGCCTAAGTGTTGTAAATGGGGTGTTGTGTGTATGTCCTATTGTAGCACCGTCATATTCAGGGCTTTGCCAACTGGGCTCTGTATTGATTGGAGAAACACCATTCTTTTTCATGGAAGCTGAGCTTCATTTGTGCAAGCCTTTCCAGGTTATTGCTGGTGTTGCTTTCATATCACTTGCAGTTAATTCACTCTACAGACAAAACCATCTCTAAGTGTGTTATGACCCTGCGTTCTGTAATAGTACCCGTTACCCAGATTAGCGAAACCCACACTGCCACAAAAACCTGCATTCGTGTACTGCACTGAATAGCGTCTCCTTGCGAGGTAATTAGCAGACGTTTTTATTACCCATCTCATCTGCATTAACTTTACTTCCAAACGGAGTCACGTTCTAGGATGCTTACCTGTGAGCATTAGGTTTTATGCAGATGTCAGAGCAGTGCTTTCGCCTTCTGAGCGGTTTTCCTGGGGGAGGCTGAATAGTCTCGCATGGCTCAGTTTGCAACGTCCATTGGATGGATTTTGTTCGTAGTGACAGGCGGGTGGGCCTGCCACGCTTTGCAAATGCTACTGTAAAAATCAGAAATGGATAAACGCTTTTGTTGCGACTTGCAAGCGGAAAGCGTTTCCTTCAGGTTAATAAATGCAACCCGAACTGCAGGCTGTATTCAATCTGTGGGCTATACAAGTTAGTATAACCCACAGATAAGCATTCCTGATTGGTCAAACACCCTCTAGGGTGTTCCAATTCTCTTTACTGCACCTTTCCTTACATTTTTATGGACCCCAAACTTTTTGCTTTTATTTTTGATCCTGACCTATACTTTTTAAAGGGCAGTTAAGCCTTAAGCTTCAGTACACTGTCTTTTGCTCATCTGTTATGGGGAAATTGACATGTCCTTCAGGTTGTCAGTACTGGGAAACCTTGTTTCTCTTAGTCTTGCGATTTTGTTAGTACTTTTAGTAACTTATCTGTTGTGGTAACTTATTGTACAATGAATCGTACAATGCAGTACAATGGGGTACCCTTTTTGTTGTATCCTAGACTAACACTCACAAGGAGATGTGCTAAATGGACAAGCTGGTGGCAGAAGTGACTATTTACCATTTTTTGGTGTTTTTCGTTTTAGCCTTACCGTGTTTGGCTACGAACTGCGGCTAGCGTGCAAACATAGCCGTGCCACATGGTTTTTCACTTCACCTTTGGCCATCTTGTTCTTTAGCCTTCTTTGTGGCCTGCGAGGCCAGGAAAATCCTTCTATATTTAATTTATTAATAATATGCATACAATAGAGTTTTACATATTTTGTCATTTCATATCAAGATATCTCAATCTAAATAAGTATACTGCATTTAAATCAAAACTTCTAAAAATATAATATATCTTGCGATAATTCTTTTAAAATTTCTAAAATCAACACAAAATTCAATCATAAAAAATTAAATTCAAGTCATTCCCTTCTAATAACTTTACTCACACATCATTCGTATTGCACATATACATTGAATTGTCATATGACATTAAAAATTGTCTCCGTAGTTTATCCAAGCTTTCACACACACTATGTGGTGTGAAGATTCTAAAATGTCAATTCCACAGAGACGACAAAACCTGGTTTCTCGTGCGATACCCACTATAGCGCCTAATATTTTTAAAACATCACAACAATTAAATTTAAACAGCAAATACCAGTGAATTGTGGAGCAGGGATACGCCAACTGATACTTTGGTTTGGTCACTCTTGATATATGGTGTTCTATAAATGCCCCGCTATTAGTTTTGGTTGCTAAATTTACTATTCTTTGCTCTCGATCTATTTCGCAGATTTATTTTTTCAATTTACGCTTTGTCTGACTCACAGAATATAGCTGCCGACAGTGGTTCACATTTATCCATTTCAGATAAATAGATCTCCATCTATCTATCATTTCAAAATCAGTTTTAGTATCCATTACCTCATATTGCTCCATCATTCGCACAATAAACGTTTTATTGGCTAACAGAGTTAACTTCACAAAGAGCATAGCTGTGGACAATTGCACTTTACTTTTTACACTGATTATTTGGCTTTCCAGCAGAATATATTCATAAGGCAATGTTTTGGGCATTCGCATCAGTATTCTCAGCATTTTTGCCTCAATCCTTATTTGGATATACAGTGCCCAGGAAAGCAGAGGCTTTTGGCAGGCTACTGGAGGGCTATGTGTTAGCTGGCAGGATGTGGGCTGGGACTGTCTGGTCGCAATCCATACACTGGTTTCAGTGTGTGTGAGCGGTATGCACGAGTGTTCCTGCCAGTGGTGCCAACTGGACCACTGCTGTGGTGTGTGTGGCTAGTCCTGCAATTGGGAGTTTGGGCTCTTACCTGGCTTTTAGGATAAGAGTACCCCTGCACCGATTCTTCAGAGATCCTGGAGTAGCCTGATGAAGCCAAGACTCCTGTCCAGGTGTGAGACCTGTGAAGAGACCGGAGACCCGACTGAAGGAGGCCAGGCGACCAACTTCGGCTATTGTCTGGGTGGAGACCAGTCTTGCTTGTGATCTTCAGCAGTCCTGCAAGGGGGTTGCAACCCTTGGAGGGGAGGAACATCCATTCCGGACGTCTGCTCGGTACCCTGCAAAGAAGAGCCTTCGTAGGTATCCCGGGACCGTTCTCTGGCTGACCAGCTCTGAGTTCGAGTTACGACCTGGAACTTGGGGGGAGTCCTAGCTTCAAGAACCCGAGATAGGAGGGGAAAGTCTGGCTGCGACAAATGAGACCCTTTCCGTCGCATTGCTGCAGTGACCACCGTCCAAAACGGCTTGCCTGCCTCGAGTCCAGTCCTGTGAGGGGGTGGGGGGGTTCTGCGTCGTGTTTTTCTGCATTATCTGAGAGTCCTTGCACCAGCAAGAGATACCGACCGGAGATCAGCTCGAACCTGCAATCCCTGCAAATCAAGGACTGAGGCTGAAGCTGGGAAAAGCAACCTCAGGCCTTCTTCCATTGACCCGTCAAGTCCTGGGAAGAATCAAAGTACGTTGAGTAAGTTACAGTGGTTTTTACCTGGCGCAAACTTTTTGAAAGTTAGGGACACTGCTATTAGTTAGAATACACTGTCGTGTAACACTTGGAACTGTTCACTGGACCCTAGAGACCCTACCTTCATTTTTTACTGCATCACAAAGTTTTGAAGATCGGGTTAACTCTCTGTAGCAAATAACTTAATCTGCACTTTCTTTTAAAGGGGTTTGATTTGGGATAGGCCCTACTTCAGTGACTGTATATAAGTAATCTATTGGTGTTGTGTGATTCTTCTACCTATTAGTAGTCATAGTGTTTGGCCATAAATAAATATTTGTATACATACTATCTAAGTGTAATTGTGATTCCCATTGTGTGTACTCAGTGCTCCAGTTAAGATTTTGAAGTGGGAGTATTTTACTCTATTTTTAAACTTTGAGAGTAAATGTGATTTTAAGAGAGTAAAAATGACTTTTCTCCTTCCCAAGGGAGTAAAATTATGCGACATCCAGCCGACGTGTGAAAAAACTGTACGGAAATCATTACTATGCAGCGGCTTTATGCATTGTGACAGAAGAACAAGTTACTTACCAACTAACGTTCTTTCGACTGGATGTTCCTCCCACGTATTCCTCATCTTGTGATAATCGTTATCTCCAGCTTCGCTGCTTCGGAAACAAAATTCTCAGCAGAGGGCGCTGTGCTCGAGGTCGTGGCGTCGATTGTCCCTCGACGTACTCCGTACTCTGTCGACGTCACCAATGGTATAAGTAGCTCGAGCCGCGCCCGTTGCTTCAGTTCTGTTTTTTCGATGAAATATTTATAGGAGGAACACCCAGGCGTGTCCCATGACCGATACATTCTTCGTGAGAGGAAAGTGTAAGAACACGTAAACTGTACTGTGGGGTTGGATGGGAGGGTCGATGAGGAATACGTGGGAGGAACATCCAGTCGAAAGAACGTTACAGTTGGTAAGTAACTTGTTCTTCGAATGGATTGTGTCCTCGCACGTATTCCTCATCTTGTGATAGGCTCCCATAGCAGTATCAATTTTTGGAGGTGGGAGTACCATTTCAGTTTTCGTGGACAGAATGCATAACTGCCCTTGCAAATAAACCCTCGTTAGAGGAGGCAGTGTCCAGACAATGTTTAACAAATGTATGTATTGTTTTCAAGGTTGCAGCTGCGCAAATGTCTGCTGCCGGGACTCCCCTCTTTAGAGCCGCAGAAGTAGCCATTCCCCTTGTAGAATGGGCACGAAGCCCATCTGGTGGTTCTTTTCCAACTAATCTATAGCATTCAACTATAGCTAATATGATCCAGCAGGAAATGGTCTGTTTCGTTACAGATAAGCCTAATTTTTGACCAGTGTAACCCACAAACAGTTGGTCATCTTGTCTCAATTTAGCCATCCTAGATATGTAAAAACTAAGAGCCCTCTTGGGATCTAATCTGTGTAATCTCTCCTCTTCTTTGCCCAGATGAGGAGGAGGATAAAACGTAGGAAGTACTATTTTTTGTGACAAATGAAAGTCCGAGACTACTTTCGGCAAAAATGAAGGTTTAACTTTAAGGACTACCTTATCTTTATAAAAAATAGTATATGGTGGTTTGCATGAGAGAGCCTGAAGTTCGCTAACCCTGCGGGCTGATGATAGGGCCACAAGTAGGACAGATTTTAGAGTCAAAAGCCTCAATGGACATGAGTGCAGAGGCTCAAAAGGTATGCAAGTCAAGAATTTTAACACTAAATGTAAGTCCCAGGCTGGTACATGAAAAGGGACTGGAGGGTACACATTAGTTAGCCCCTTTAGGAATTGAACTATTAACGGTATTTTGAAGTATGAAACCTCTTCCGAGGAGCGCTTAAAAATGGATAGCGCAGCAAGGTATCCTTTTATTGTTCCTATCTGGAGCCCCAGATTAGCTAGATGTAGCAGAAAATAAAGCACCATTGGGGTGCCACACTGAAAAGGGTCCACATCCTTGTCTTTGCACCAGTTACTAAACCTATTCCAGCGACATCGGTACAAAGACTTTGTTGCTGGTCTTCTGGCCGAAAGCAAGATTTCCATTACGTCATCCGGAAGATCTCAATCCTTGTATCTCAACCTCTCAGAAACCATGCGTGAAGGTTGAATGTTTTGACCCCTGGATGGAGAACCCGACCTTCCTCTTGCGAGAGAAGATCCTCTCTTTGCGGAAGACGTATTGGAGGGCAGATGGACATGTCTAGAAGGTCCAGGTACCACGTCCTCCTGGCCCAATCCGGTGCAATTAGGATCATGGTTTTCCTGAACTTTCTCAACCTCCTGATTACTTGAGGAATCACGGGGACTGTGGGAAACGCGTACAGCAGTGGAAACTTCCACTCCACTATGAATGCGTCTCCCAGAGCTCCTCTTTGAGGAAATTCCCTTGAGCAGTACTGATCGCACTTCCGGTTGATCGCGGTGGTGAACAGATCCACTTGAGGGGTTCCCCAAAGGGCGAAGATCTCCAGAAGGACTTCCTGAGCTAGCTCCCACTCATGGGAGACTGTGCTCTGCCTGCTCAGAGCGTCTGCCGCCATGTTCTTCTCTCCGGCTAGGTGAATTGCCGACAGAGTCCTTCTCTTATTGCCCAGAACCAGAGCTGCATTGCCTCTCTGCACAGTGGCAGTGACCCTACTCCTCCTCTCTTGCTGAGATAGTACATGGCCACTGTGTTGTCCGTCATTATCAGAACATTCTTTCCCTGTACAGAGGGCAGAAAGGCCTTCAGAGCTAGTCTGATTGCCATCAGCTCTAATTGGTTGATGTTTAGTTTGGACTCCGATGGAGACCAACGACCGCTGTTTGTCAGATCATTGGTGTGTGCTCCCCACCCCGTGAGTGAGGCGTCCGTCACTACCGTTATCTCCGGCCATGGTTGCCAAAAAGACTCTCCCTTGAGAATGTTGTTGCAAGCCCACCATAGAAGATCCTGAGCAACTGCGCTCGGGACTTGCATAAGATCCGACATATTCCCTAAGAACTGGGACCACTGAGTTCCGAGTGCCCATTGAAGGGATCTCATTCTAAATCTCGCCTCTGGTACAAGAAAAATGCAGGATGCCATGAGGCCGAGCAACCTGAGAAAATCGAAGGCCGGTAGACGTTGGGCATTCCGGAATTTTGTTACCATCTGCTTGATGTGGAGAGCTCTCACTTCGGGAGGCGAGGCTTTTCCCGATGAAGTGTCTAAGACCGCTCCGATAAACTGGAGTTTCTGGGATGGTATCATGTGGGACTTCTTGAAATTGAGAGAGAAGCCCAGTTTGTGGAGGAAGTGGCAGGTGATCGAAAGATGTTCCTGAGCTTGTTCTGGAGAACTTGCTCTGATCAACCAGTCGTCCAGGTAGGGATATATGTGAATACCTCCCTTCCTGAGACTTGCTGCCACAACCGCCAACAGTTTGGTGAAAACCCTCGGGCGGAGGTCAACCCGAATGGCAGAACTCGAAACTGATAATGAGAATTGCCAATCGCGAACTTCAGGTACTTTCTGTGCTTTGGATGGATTGGCACATGAAAGTAAGCATCCTGAAGGTCCAATGATACCAACCAATCCTGGAGTTGGAGAGCCTGAAGGATCTGAGAAAGAGTCACCATCTTGAACTTGTCCTTCCTGAGGAACTTGTTCAAGTTTCTCAAGTCCAAGATGGGTCTCAGTCCTCCGTCCTTTTTTGGGATGAGAAAATATGGGGAGTACCAACCCCTGTTCCTCTCTGCTATAGGTACCAGTTCCATGGCACCTTTCTCTAGCAGGGTTTAAATTTCCTGCAACAGAAGCGGATCCGGAATTTTGACGGAGTTGGCTCCCGGTGGATGATTCTGAGGCCTTTTTAGAAAGGGGAGACAGTAACCTTGGGCTACTTTTTCCAGTGCCCAAGCATCTGAGGTAATGCCCCGCCATTCCTTCAGATGTTGAGATCCTGCCTCCCACTGGTGTTTTGTGTTACAAGGTCTCAGAGGGATTTGGAGGCGGCTGCAGGAGTGGCTGAGGGTACAGATGCCGCTCCTGAGGCTGATTTTGCACCTCTTCCCCGTGTTCCACGAGGGAAGTTCCTTTTGCCCCTTTGAGAGGCCTGTCCTCTTCCTCTACCAAAAGAGGAGAAGTATCGTAAAGAACGACCCCTCCAGGAAGATGAGCCGGAATAGGGTTTTAGAGGCTGGCGCAAAGAGGCGCTAAGTGATTTAGCTGCCGCTTTCGAGGTCTGAGGTTTTTCAAGGCTTTCATCAGCCTTTCTGCCAAAGAGCCTCGAGCCATCAAAGGGCATGTTGAGGAGTCTAGCTTGTACATCCGGTGGAAACCCCGACTTCCTCAACCACGCAAAATTGCGTAGCACAACGCTTGCAGCCATGGATTTGCTGATACTATCAGCAGTATCCAGTCCAGACTGGAGGCATTCCCCCATTGCCTCCTTCCAGTCTGACTATATTCAGGAAGCCTTCCCTTTCCTCGCCTTCCGGAATATGATCAGCCGCCGCCGAAATACAGTCCCACAGGGTATGGGTAAACCTGACTAGGGTACAGGTGACATTTGCCGACTTAAGTTCCATACTGCCTGACGTGAAAACTTTACGTGCCCAGGGGTCAATTTTTTTATCCTCTTTATCTGGAGTGATAGTAGGATAAGCAGTTTGTTTCGAAGTGGATGCTGCTTGAATGACTAAACTCTCAGGAGTAGGGTGTTTATTCAAATATTCTGGATCTGATCCAGCTGGTCTGTATTTTCTTGGAAAAGTGCTGTCTGCAGCAGCAATGGTTTCTGGTTTCTCCCAGTTTTTCTCCACAGTCCTTTGAAGGGCCCTGTGAAAAGGGAGAACAGGATCCTTCTGAGGTCCCTTGACGATAATATCCGTCATGTCATCTTGTTCAAAAATGGGTGAAGTATTACCCCAACCCATGTATTCAACTACCCTGGTCATAAAACCCCTGTACCCAGCATCTACATGCTCTGCAGGATCAGGTTTGGCGAACTCTAATTCTGAGGATGTGTCAACTCCACTGGCCGAATGTAGAGGATCACTCAGGTCTCTCATTCTGGATTCCTGGTCAATAGGTTATTCAGGAACTTGTCTTGTCCCATAAGCAACACCCAAAGGAGTAACTTCTTCTTCTGAAGCAGACTCTTCATAAATTGCAGACAGACTTGAAAAAGTCTGATCTGGGCAAAGGAGTGAATCTCCTTTCCTCCTCTTCCATCTGCTTCGAAGGAAATGGCAAATCCCTCAAAGTTTGAGGGTGTCTTCGAAGATGACTTTGATAATGGCGTCGATGACGTATGTGGTTTTGGTGTCGAAATTAATCGACGTCGAGGGTGTCGACGAAGTCGAAGTCTTCGACGATTTGTGTTTCTTGGCTGGCACCGGAGAGGTGCTCGACTCTCGAGTTTTCTTCGACGGTGTTACGTCGACTCGAGGTTTTTTGTATTCCTCAACGCTACTGGTTTTAGCCATAGTAGCCTTGGACTTCCCTTTGTCGTCCAACGGAGCGACCTTAGGGGTATGGCTTTTTCGAGGTTCTTTCGAGGGGGCAAGGCCGCATTCTCGAAAACCTCCATCATCTTTTTGCGGAATTCTTCCCACTTACTGGGAGAATCCGATTTAGTCGGACAACGAATTTCTTTGGTCGACTCTGATGAAGAAGATGACGAGGGAGATCTATGTCTCCTCTTCATTTTTTTCGATGACGACAAAGAATGTCTCGATCTACTTCTAGATCGAGATCTCTTCGAGTGTCTATGGCGATCCGATCCCTTAGAATCGGTCGCTTTATGTTTTTTCGACAAAACCTTTTTTGAGGCCTCCCTCCCCACCGACAGTTTACCTCTCCTCTCACGAAGAGCTTTTTCGGTCATCGATTGGCAGGAGCCGCAGTCGTCTGTTCGGTGACTGGAACCGAGACACCGGAGACAAATCCGGTGGGGGATCGGTAATAGACATCTTAGATCCACAATCTGCACACTTCTTGAACCCAGTCCTGGGTGTTGAAGGTGTCGAAGATGATGACATTTTCTTCACAGAAAATAGAAGCGCGCCATTCTCGATAGCGAAGCGATCGGAAAAACGGAACTGAAGCAACGGGCGCGGCTCGAGCTACTTATACCATCGGTGACGTCGACAGAGTACGGAGTACGTCGAGGGACAATTGACGCCACGACCTCGAGCACAGCGCCCTCTGCCAAGAACATTTTTTTCCAAAGCAGCGAAGCTGGAGATAACGATTATCACAAGATGAGGAATATGTGGGAGGACACAATCCATTTGAATACACCTTTCATTATTTCTGACCATTTGATCTCGCCTGTATTTAATTAAATGTTGAAATCACAAAAACCTAGCCAATTATATAGTAAAGCATACATGAATTTGTATTGTGCGCTTTGAGATTCGATAGAATTGTCTTTTGATGTTTAATGAAAGTCCTAAACTTCCTGGCGCTATTACTACCTAATGGTATGTCAATGTTATGATACAACAGTGCATAGAGGCAAAGACTCCATGCTAAATTCTATATCTAATCTAGTGGTCAAATGGTTATTTATATAGCTCTTTTGGCAGAGCGCTGTACATAGAACATATTCATCACAATTACCATCAAACCAAGGTTTGTACTCCTTTATCGACCTCGAAAGGATGAAAGGCTGAGTTGGACTTGCCAGGATTCGAACGCGCAACCCACAGATCACGCAGAGATTGCAGCAACGAGTGCTCAACCGGCTGAGCTATCTTATTGGCTAACATCCTTCAGAGGTTGGTTAACTTGAGTATCGACGAGGTATAATGATCACAGTACCTAGATGTATGACAAACCATTTATGAAGCGCTACATAAAGTTAAATACCTATCTGGATTATCACAGCGACAGGTGTTGCTGAGGTTCTATTTGAATTACCAATGTAACTTTCATTTGTTTTTGAACAGCGCTTGCACTTTGAGAGTCAGGTTTTGGATGTTTTATTTGTAGTCTTGAAGATTTGAGAGGCTAGAACACCTGTGATCAGTGTAATGACAATTACTCACCCTTGAGCAAAGACTCTGCTGCCACTGACCATAGTAATATACCCCATTGACTGCAAGGCTGAATGGATATAAACTAGACTGTGCATAGTCATAATTTTACACACTTTTTATAATTAGACTGTAAATTAAAAGTGTAAGAATTATCTGCCTCTGCATGATTATACTCACAGCACGGAACTCTGAAAAATACAATTGTGCAATACTGGTTTGCTTTCACTGGAAAAAAAAGTATAACTTGTAAAAAAAAAAAAGAACATTCAATTGCAACTTAGTTTTCCATCTTATTAATTCTACAATCCTAAAATTCTAGGAAAACATGCAGTGCTTCTGAAGCTGAATGGAAAGAAACCATTCCTTTTATCAGTGTGCAGTTTATTTTTTTCGAAAAAGGCTTTCGAGAAATACATTTCGTTTCAGAGGTGGCTTGCAATTACATCCACGTAGATAAAAATCACAAGAAGCCTTCTGGTTTCTGTCAAGTAACCTGACCTTTGCACTGCCCTCTGCTCTAAACCTTTGTGTAAGTGTACCCAGGAATATAATAAAGCTGGCGTATGTACATGATTTTCATACGTAAAAAGGCCTAGTACTGGCCTTATCTGGAGCCCTGTTTATACTCATTGTGGACCCTTTACAAGCTCACCACCTCTTGAGATTTAGCCTAGACCCTCATAAATGCTACCAACTGGGTTGGCTACAGCTCCCCAAAGTTGTCCCTGTCCCACTATAGTTTGGCGTTCTATACATCTGTCCAACAGGCCAGAGTTCGAAAAATCAGTCCCAACACAGGCTGGTGCTGCAATTTCTTAATAGACAGTCCCCCGATATTGTGTTCCTCAATGACACATCTGGTGGGAACGGAGTGCACATTTAGTCTTAGATCAAATTATAGGGTGGCACTCCACACTGGTCTCTCGAGGGGATCCTGGGGGGACACTCATACTCCTGCATAAGAGGTTTCCATTTCAGCTTGAACAGGTGAAGTCCCACCCTAAATGTCGCTATGTGATGGGTAAGGGGGAGCTGTGGGGTGCCACGTGAAGCATGATGGAATATGAGCGCCGTCCAATCGAGCCAGACTTGCTTTCAGAACTTCAGGGGCTCACCCTTTGTGACCAGGCCGATATATTGGTCTTGGGAGGGGGGGGGGGTCTTCAATGAGGTGATGAATAAGGGTTTAGACAGAACACACGTGAGCACATGGAACCCTGCCATCTGCAGCAAATTGTGCTCATTTGCCATTGCCGTACGCTAGGTGGATGCATGGAGATGCTCACATGCGGCTTAGAAGGGGGTACTCTTTCTTCTCTGGTGTTCAGACCACCATGTCAAGGATGGACTATTTCTTTGTCCCATTTAGTGCAATGCATAGGCTGCTGTGTGCCAAGTGCCTGGCCAGAGGGATATCATTCCCGACTAGTCTGAGCTAAACAATGGACAGTCCAGACCTCCCTCCCCCTAACCCCCACGTGCTACAACGTGAGGGTTACAAGGAAACACTGGGGGGTGGAGGGAGAGTTGGCTCATGATATCAGCTGCCAGGCACAAGAAACATGCAGAGGCAGTGGAAAAGGTGGCAAGGGCAGTAAGGCAAGCCGAGGAGATGTTTCTTTCCTGTACATCATTGGAGGCAAAGATGACCTAGACTACAGTGCAAGAGGCACTGTGCAACGTGGCTCTGGGTAATTCCACTTGGCTAGGCAAAGTCAGATACATGAGGCAGGTGACAAGGTGGGCAAAATGCTGGCCTTGTTGGAGAAATGTTACATGGAACGCAGGCACGTGTGGGTTATACAGGACGCCCAAGGGAGTGATATGAACGAAGATTCAGAGAATGCAGACGCCTTTGCCCAATTTTACGAGACACTTTATAACCCATCAGTGGGGTGCTTGGCGGCAGGAAAGTCTGTTGGGCTGGATCAGGTGCCTCATCCAAAACTAACCCCACAACAGGTCTTGGGGATGGAGGAAGACATATCTGAAGAGGAAATCTCTGCTGCAATAGTTTCCTGATGGAGGTATGGAAGCGGCGGTAATCGGGTCTCTGGTTCAAGCCTTACAGATTCACACAGATGAACCTGCAAAGGGTGTCATTTGCCATAGGCTCGGACGCAGAGACGCAGGACCAGCTGGCCCTGCTTGCAATAAACTATTAAAAGGAGTTTGATTCGATGGGACCAACTCAGGGAGCTCATGGGTTGCATGGGGATGGGGCGGGACGGACTTCCTGTCCTAGGTTCACCTGCTCTACACCGCTCTCGTGGCAGCAATCAGAGCGAATAGAGTCTTCTCTGACACTCTACCTTGGGGAGGGAATGAGGCAGGGACGTCCTCTCCCAGCTATTGTTCATGCTGGCGGTAGAGCCGCTCGCAATACAACTGAGAGAACATGGCATAAGGGGGATTCAGATGGTGGGGGAGGGTCTCACTCTACGCGGACAATCTGCTGATATACATGCACAACCCAGTAATGTTGTGCCCGGTAGTAACCCGTATATTGACGGCATACCAGGGATTCAGCAGGCTTAAAATTAATTGGCACGTGTCAGTTCGGTTCCCGGTACAGGGAGGGAAGGGGAGGGGGGCAGGAGGTGGATGCGATTAGGGTTGTAACGGTATTACGGTATACCGTTAAAGATACCGTGAACCATTTAATTGAACAATAATAACCGTCACATTGTTTATATCGGTATACCGTTCATACCGTTAAGTGTGCTTTTCAATCTGATTTGGAAAGGCTGCAGTAAGCAAGTTCTGCGCAGTCTTGGTCTTGCACTGTTGGATGTGCCGTCTGCCAAGTAGTTTCAGTTTGAGCAGTTTTTAATGCCATTCCATAAACCACACGTGCCTGACACAAAATCAACATGTTAGCAATAGGAAGAATAAATACAGTGCCAAGAAGGAAAGGGGTTTACTTTTTTTTTTTATTTACATTTTTTTTTAAAGCGCTCACACAGCCCCAGGGCATCGAGGCGCTGTTAAAGAAATTGGTTTTGTTTATTTTGTTGCGTAATTGTTTTTGTCTTAGTTGCGTATTTATAACGTGCTTAAACACCCAGAGGTTTCTAAGCCGGACCCAGGGATCGAACCTGTGTTGCTTTGTGTCTTCTTGCTTCCAAGGCACGCACGTTGCCGCTGAGCTATCCTCCCGGGACTTTGGGTTGGCAGCTTTGGGGTTTATATATTTATAATGGATAATGTTTTCTAAACGTATGACAATGGCGAATTTCCCTGGTTCTATCATTGAATTTACATATAATAAGTCACACTGGGAAATGTAATCATCTCTGTGGGTATTCCCTGCTGCCATACCAAAGGGTAACATGTCCGTGATTACTGAACACCTTTTGGCCCAGAAGTAAACTAAAGGCTGTAACGTAAAGAGAGTGTGTGTGCGTGTGTGTGTATGCGCACAAGCGTATACTACCATCAAACTCCATTGATCTGTGGCATGCAGATTATCAATATGGCAACATGTTCATCTTCACCAGTAGCCAGTGGGGGAGCTAAAAGCCTAAATGACCACTTAAGAAAAGCTATTTAGTTTGCTTTGCCAGTCGCAGCAGGGCCCCACCTCCCCCTCCTCTCCACACGTGCGTTTGTGTTTGGTGCAAGCAAGGGGTGGCATTTCAGTGGAAAGTGTGTTGAAAAGCCCAATTCTGGCCCTGGGTGCATGGTTTTGTTTGTGATGAGAAATCTGACAATTTATAACCTTTTAGAAAATATTTGTTAAGATTAGTTAACTCCACCTGCTATACCGCGATAACCATGATATACCGTAATTTGGCAAGAAGGTTATTGTACCGTCATTAAGCTAATACCGTGACACCCCTAGATGCGATCCCACGCGATTGCCCGTACACAATAGCGACCTATAGATGGGTATTCACCTAAGCCCGAACCTAGCACAAACAGGATTCCACTGGATGTAACGCACTGGCAAATACTCCCACTGACCCGGTTGGGGAAGGCAGCTCTCTAAAAGAGCACCGCTCCCCACATTTCTTTATGTCCTGAAGAATTCCCCACTCCCAATCACCAGTTAAGTTTTCACAGAGATTGAGAGATCCCTGTGCGGGCTACACTGGAGAGGGGAAACAACCTTGGTTGGCACGAAACATGCTTCAACAATCGGTATGGGAGGGTGGGGTATAGGCCTGCAAAACCTTTGCAGGTACTAATGCGAAGTTCAGTTGGGGATCGTCAATGACTGGTTGCATGGAGAGACTGCACTTACATCGCGATTGAGCGGAGAATGAAGGGAAAGAAACCTGGCCAAGAACTGTATGAGGGGGGGGGACACAGATGGGGGGGGGGGCTCTTCCCGGTTTGACGCAGCACACATACCAGATTATGGGCGGATGCTCACCAGGATATTGGATGGGATTAAACCATCCCCAGACCAATCCATCTGGCACAATGCATACCTGGCTGAATTGCAGAAGGTGGGGCACTTTAGGAGTTGGAAGGCAAGAGTGATAGACACCCTAGCACGAGCGCTCATCGTGGTCACGAGGAGAAACGCATTCTCAGAGAAAGAAACAGGGCTCCACTCTCCCTACTGTAAAGGCCAGGCCTCAGCGCAACAAAAAAACCCACGATACAGCCGTCGAGAAGGTTGTCGAAGATGACTAAACGACCGTAGGAATAGATCTAGCAATGTAAACTCTTAAGAGCTCTGCATAAGCAACCAACTAGGTTGGCGGAAAAAAACAATGTGGTGGGACCCCGACGTGAGGGATTTTGGGTACACTACATGTCACGATAGGCATAGTGTTACAGTCACACCCATGTCGACGTCTCTTTCGATTTTCGATAAAAAGATGCAATACTCTGCGATTGCTACTAGATGTCGGACTATATGCACAGCATGCGATTCCAAGCAGATTCACAAGCATCAGGAACGTAGTTAAACCAATTTTACCTTTCAGAGTAGTGGAAAACAAGTCTAAGGTAAGCAAGAACTCTATATGACTTTTCAAAAAGGCAGTAGGTAGTTCAAGGTAAGCAAAACCGAAAATTACACATTTAGAATGGCAGTGCGCTTTTCAAGATGAGTAAAACCCTATTGGTAATACAACATTACAAGTATTCAGTTTCAGGAATAATAGCAACTGTTACTTTCTGGAGTGGAACAAAATTCAAAGGCAGGTAAATAACTTGGTACACTTTTCAGAATGGCAGTAAGCAATTCACAGGTAAGCACTTGTAACTTATTCTATTTAAGAGCTCCCCAAATCTATTTGATTTCAGAGATATCAGTTACAGCACTAACATTAGCAAGTAAGTACTTTGCAACACCTGTTCCATTTTCTAGAAAGAGGCCTTATAAAATCCATCCCTATTCTAAGGCAGGAGCCATCTCAGAGGCAGAAGGGGGGCACTGGTAGTTCAGTGGCCAACAGGCAGGTCAGGGTAAGGCACAGATGCAGGAAAGTGAGTTCCAGAGGATTTCTCGTCCAACAAGTACAGACTTTAGAGTTAGTAGAGTGTTCAGGGTCTTCACAGAAGGCTACATAGATGCGTTCCAGCGTTGCCTGGGCGAAGGTATGGGCAAACTCGAAATAAAAAAATCACCTCCCTAGCCACACACGAGCGACAAGACTTCAGGTAAGTATTACCCTCAGCCACACAGTACCTCAGCAGCGAAGAGCTTGCAGATGCCTTCACAATGCAGCAGCACGGGACACGGTCTCTGGATTCTTGGTTGTGGTGACAAAAGAAAGGAAACTAGATGGGAACTTGCTGCAGCCGTCGACAGAAAAAGCTCCCAATAAAGCATTCTTCTGCGTTTCTCGTAGTTCTGTGGATTTGGTAGCCTTTTCAAGGCAGATGTGGAACGGTTGTCCGATTTGACTCGCTATCTTGGTCCAGCACCCTCGTGAGGGGACTTCAATGAGTGCAATCTTGCTTCTGGAGGCCCAACAAAGTACACTAAAGTTTCAGTGAGATTTGTTCATGGGAAGACATTGCACAACACTCAGCCTGAAGGTCCCAGGATATGGTTTGCAGCCCAGGAAGGTCACAGATTGTCATGGGAAGGCTCTAAGGAACAAGTTACTTACCTGTAACTGTTGTTCTTCAGCATGGGTCTGGCATGGATCCACATGCTCATGAATAAAGAATACATAGCAGTACACACATGCACAACCACGGGAGGTGGCAAAGGCTCAACATTAAGCATTACATCAAACTCAACATTAAGCAATTCTTACCTCCTCACCAGGCTCACCTTAGGCGAACAGATTGCGCAGCACTGCTTGGCCGACCCTGGACTCCTCCCTGGAATCCCGATCGACGCAGTAGAATTTCGTGAAGGTGTGCGTCGACCTCCACGTAGCAGCCCTGCATATGTCCAGCTGTGGCACACCAGAAAGGAACGCCGTGGTAGCTGCGATCGCTCTGGTGGAATGGGCTCTCGGACGGCCAGGCAGCGGTCGGTTTGCCAACCGATGACAGTACATGATACAGCCGGAGAGCCATCTGGAAATGGAAGCCTTCGAGAGAGCCTTCCCCTGATTGACAGGTCCAAAGTTCACAAAGAGTTGTGACGTCTTCCGAAAACACTTTGTGCGGTCCACGTAGAACTTCAGCGCTCTAGCCACATCCAGCGAGTGCAAAGTCCTCTCAGCCGGCGACGAAGGCGACGGGAAGAACACAGGCAACACCAAGGGTTCGTTGAGATGGAAGTCCGACGGCACCTTGGGCATGAAGGAGGGGTGCGTCCTGAGCACTACCCTCGTGTCGTGAAAAGTCAAGTACGGGGCCTTGCAGGAAAGGGCCTGGATCTCTCCCACCCATCGTGCGGAGGTGATGGCCACAAGAAACGCTGTTTTCCACGACAGAAACTTCAACGGGGCCGAGTGCAGAGGCTCGAACGGAGGTCCCATGAGCTTGGTCAGCACCACGTTGAGCTCCCACGCCGGAGCCTTCACCGGCGGGAACGATCTGAACAGTCCCTTCATAAACTCTTTCACCAGACGAGACCACAAGGACGTCCGCCCCGTGGTTCTGGTGTATCGGGAGATCACAGCAAGATGAAACTTGATGGACGCGTGTGCCAGTCCAGCTTTGGCCAGCGTCAGCAGGTACGGCAGTACCTGGGGAGCCGTAACCCGTAGAGGGTTAATCTTCTGTGCGTGGCACCAGACAGAGAACCTCTTCCATTTGTGTCCGTAGCATTTAAGAGTTGAGGACGCCCTGGCCTTTGCAAGAACCTCTCTGCAGTCGGCCGGTATGTCGTATCCTCCAAACTCTAGCGCTGCAGGAGCCAGGCCTGCAAGTTCAGCGATTTCGGATCGTGGTGGAGGATGGCGCCTCCTTCCCTGGAGAGTAGATCCGCGTCCACCGGCAGCTTGATTGGCGGGGACGTTGACAAGTCCAGAAGGTCCGGGAACCATATCTGCCTCGGCCACACAGGTGCGACGAGGATCATCCTGCACCGTGACCTCTTGAGCTGGTTGACGAGCCGGATTAGCAGTGGCAAAGGAGGGAACGCGTAGAGGAACAGGCCCTCCCAGGGGAACGAGAAAGCATCGCCCATGCTCCTCGCCTGGGGAAACCTGCTGGCGAACCTCCGGCACTTGGAGTTCGTCGCCGTCGCGAACAGGTCGATCTGGGGTGTGCCCCACCGTCGGAAGAGGCGATCCACTAGATCCTGCCGTAGTTCCCACTCGTGGCACGAGCGCAGCTCCCTGCTGAGTGAGTCGGCGATGGTGTTTTTTTATCCCTGCCAGATGAAACGGCACCAGAAACATCCTTTGGGCGACGGCCCAATGCCACAGGTCCTGCGCCTCCTTGGACAGTGCTGGGGACCTGGTTCCGCCCTGTTTCCTGATGTAAAACATGGTGGTGGTGTTGTCGGTGAAGATCCTCACCACCTTGCCCTTGAGGGACGGAAGGTAGGATCTGAGGGCCCAGAACACTGCACGGAGCTCCAGGACGTTGATATGGAGGGACTTCTCCGTCGGGAGCCAAAGGCCTCTCGCGTGCAGATTTTCGGTGTGCGCTCCCCACCCTTCCAGGGAGGCATCCGTGGTCACTGTCTCCTGGTGGTCTGGGGTCCGGAAGTCCATGCCCCTCAGATGCGCGCGGGTGCCCCACCACCGGACCGCTCGGCGGAAACTCTCGTCGAGTGTGATCCTCTCCTCGAAGCCGCCCGTCGTTTGGATCCAGCGCGCATCCAGGAACTCCTGCAACGGGCGCATCCGGAGCCTGCACATGGGAATGAGATAGATGCAAGAAGACATCATTCCGAGGAGGGACTTGATGGACCTCACCTTGGCCGCGTCGGAAGCCAACATCCGCTGTACCTTGCCCAGGATGGACCTGGTCCTTTCCTCCGACGGGGAGGCCAGAAGGGACACTGTCGAGCTTCGCTCCCAGAAACAGTGCGTTTTGCGCGGGTACCAGGTGGGACTTGGCGTAGTTCACGGAGAATCCCAGGTCCGTGAGAAGTTGGACGGTCCTTGCCGTGTGCTCCACGGCGAGCTCCCTCGTCTTGGCTCGGATGAGCCAGTCGTCCAGGTAGGGGTAGACGTGGATCCCCTCGCGGCGCAGCTGCGCCGCCACCGGTGCAAGGCACTTGGTGAATACCCTGGGTGCCGACCGTAGTCCGAAGGGGAGGGCTTTGAACTGGTAGTGATGCCCTTGGACCACAAACCTGAGGAATTTTCGGTGCCCCTTTAGGATGGGAATATGGAAGTAGGCATCCTCCAAATCCAACGACGACAGGAAGTCTCCTTCCTCCAGCTGACCCAGGACGTGCTGGAGGGTGACCATCCGGAACTTCTGCGCGATGAACTTGTTCAGACGTCGCAGGTCTAGGATGGGGCGCCATCCTCCCGTCGTCTTCTTCACGAGGAAGTATCTCGAGTAAACTCCGGAGCCCCGAAGCCTCTTTGGGACGAGTTCGATGGCGCCCTTCCTGAGCATCGCCCTTACCTCCAGGAGAAGCTGAGGGACGTGAAGCTCTTTCCTGGCCACGGGGGGGACGCGCGGGCACCTTCTTTGAAACTCGAGCGCGTGGCCCCGGGCTAAGGCGTCCAGCACCCAACGGTCGGTGGAGATGGACTCCCACACGCAGACGAAGCTCGCCAGCCGGCCTCCCACCGGGGTGCTTCGGTGGGGGCCCGACCCCACGGCCGGTTCAATCCTGTTTCGACGAGGCTTTGCCGCCTTGACGACGACGGCGGGGTCCGCCAGACTTGCCTCGTCCTCTGTAGGCCTCCTGGGACGACGAGCGGGCCGCTTGACGGTAGGTGGAGAAACCGCCGCCAGAACCTTTGGAGGCGCCCTTGCCTCCGCTGCTCCGAAAGGGCGTCCGTCGTTGCTGCAGAACCCCAAGGGCCCGGGCCGTCTCAGTGTCCGCTTTAATGGCCTGAAGGGAGTCGTCCACTGTTTTCCCAAACAGGTTGTTCCCATCGAACGGCATGTCCAGGACTCTGGTCTGTACGTCTTGACGGAAGTCTGTAGCCTTGAGCCATCCACGCCGCCTAAGGCACACGCCGTTGCCCAACTGGCGAAACCCAGTGTCAGCGATGTCCGTCGCAATAGTGATGGAATGGTCCGACGCCACCTCACCTTCCTGTAGGATCTCCAGGGCATCCGCCCTCTTGTCCGGTAGGAAGTCCAGCAGGGGAGCCAGTTTGTACCATAGCTCCCTGTCGTAGCGGGCCACGATAGCCAAGGCGTTGGCCGCTTTAATCGTCGTCGCTGCAGACGAGATGACCCTGCGTCCCATAGCGTCCAATTTCTTTCCCTCGCCGTCCGGTGGGGAAGTCGATGTGGAGGCCGCACCCCCCCGCTTTCTTCCTGGCCGCCGCGGAGACGACGGAGTCCGGGGTAGGCTGCGCCCGGAGGCACAGGGGGGCCGCGTCTGGGACCCGGTACTCTCGTACCGGTCTCTTCTAGCTGGCGTCGTGGAAGGGTTCTTGAGGAGGGCGAGGCCCTCATCCCAAATGTCCTGTAGAGGCACCGCGAGGACAGTCTTCCTCTTGGCCTTGCGCCGTTGATAAAGGAATCCTTCCTTTTTCTTCTCCTCAGGGCAGAGTTCGAAAAGCTTGGATGCCCTGGCGATCATGGAGTGGAACGATCCAATCTCGTCGGGCGGAGAAGCCCTGGTGGGAGGTGACGAGGGTAGATCCTCGTCGTATACCTCGTCGTCCGTGCCCGTCGCTGCCGTGTCAGTCCCCGTATCATCCCCTCGGGTGGACGGGGAGAAGGGCTGGACGGGGCGCGACGGCTGAAAAGGAGGTGGAGGGTGAATCCTTCTTTTCTTGGGCGGGGGAGCACCAGAAGGTCCCGGTTCAGGATCCCCCGACGGGAGAGGTTCCTCCGTCGGCAACGGTAGTCTCGTCCTTATCTCTGAGCATAAGGACAGTATAGCCAACAAAATGGCCGCCGAGTTGTCTTGCGGCGCTGGCAGAGGGGAATCCGACGGGCGATCAGGGGCCCCGCGGCACCCTCGACGATGTCACCCGCGTCGGGATCCATCCCGACGGGCCGGTCTTCTTCCACGCCAAGGCCGTGGCTTAAGACCTCGATCAGCTCCTCCTCCGAGGTTGAAGCCGAATCTACGACGACGCCCTGCCCCCTTTTTCTTCCCCGCCGAGGATTTCACGGGGGTCCTATCAATGGGCACAAAAGAGGACTCCCTCCGAGGTGGCAGGGAGACTGAGCCCCGAGGTCGCCACCACTGGTGTAGCCTCCACAGGCTGAGCCAGGGTCGCCGCGACAGTATCGATAGAGGGCTTGGCCGGATGGATTAAGGCCTCACTGCCTTATCCTTGAGGGGGGGGGGGGGGGGGAACACTGCCTCGCTCCCCCTCCGATGGGGCCTTCGAGCTCGACCGGGGCCTCTCCAGAAGCTTTGCCGGGTGCTCGCCCTTCCTCTTACCCGACCCAGAGCGTTGGCTCGTGGCTGAAGGTGCCGGGGAGGGTGCGCCCTGCCTGGCACCCGTAGAGCCCGACCGTTCGGCGCTCCCGGTGCCAGCGGACTCGCGGTGCTTGGCCTTGTGTTGGACCCCCGTCGCCGGGGCGTCCTCAAAGGTCTTAGAAGACCGCTCGGATTTCTTCCTCTTCTTCTTGCCTGACAGGCTCTTCCCTTCCAGCCAGTTGGCGAGACGTTGATGGCGGTTCTTCATGGTCCGCTCCGACATGTTGCCGCAAAACGCACAGTCCTTCTCCACGTGCGTCTTGTCCTCATGTAAGCAGTAGAGACAAAAGGAGTGTTCATCCGCCTTAAAGACGTTCTGCAGCTGGCATCCAGGGCAGACCCTGAACAGCTTTCCGGGCGTCGAGCTTCCCTTCTCCTGGGCCATGTCCGGGCCTGAGAAGCTTCTGGAGTCCTCCAAAGCGTAGCTCGACGAAATCTTCACCCTTGAGGGGCGCAGACGAATCCGACACGGGTCCCCGTTGATCGGATGGAGAGTCGGTGGAGCTTGAGGCTCTTTTGACCGAAAAAAACGAAGTTTTTGAGCAAAAAACGTGAAAAAATAGCACTAACGCTCGAGAGCAATAGCACGAGGATCCCAACACATGAACGTGCGGTAAAAATCTGAAGATGGCTGCCAGAGGCGGTGCTTAGGTAGAGGGCAGTCATTGGCTGTGGTCAGTATGACGCAGAGACCAGTGATTGGTTACTACTACGAAAGACAGATCAGAAACGAAACGGATACTGGTTTTTTTCTTTACCGAGGATTCCCAGCCTGACGACTGGGAATATTCATGAGCATGTGAATCCATGCCAGACCCCATGCTGGAGAATAAGTCGCTCTCTGGGTAGTACCACTCAGAAGATGCGGAGTAAAATGTCCTCCTGTGGCCGTCACTCGTGCTCTACGGGCAGGGGAGTATTGGGGGGGGGGGTGTCGGCTGAGTATGTCTGTCAGAAGACATGCATACTTACCGTAATAGCATTTCTGATGATTGTATCTGCTTAGATTCACATGCTGTGCATATGGTCTGACATCCAGTGGTAACCGCGGAGTATTGCATCTTGTCTTTCGGGGACCGAACGGGAACGTCGGCATAGGCGCGTCTGTAACACTATCCCTATTGTGACATGTGGAGTACCCAAAATCCCTCACGCGCCTCCGATTGTATTTTTTTCTGCCATGAGGGAGCCCAAGGCTATAGTGAGTGAGTACATAAAGAGAAAGTAGTAAGACGTCTATGTTCCTTCTACCCTGAGCGAGGAGGTAGGAAGGGCGCATGTGAATCTAAGCAGATACAATCATCAGAAATGCTATTACGGTAAGTAATGCATGTCTTTTGATGCTTGTTAATCTGCTTAGAATCACGTGCTGTGCATAGACTAGCGAGCAGTACCCGGAGTTGGAGGTGGGTTGTGAGAAGGAACAGTAGAGAAAAGATGTCTTAGTAATGCTTGTCCCACCTGAGAATCAGACCTAGAATGAGTGTCTAGGCAATAGTGTTTTGTAAAGGTGTGTACAGAACTCCAGGTTGCTGCTTTACAAATGGCCTCAAGAGGAACATTGGCAATGAATGCTATGGATGCCCTGGTACCTCGTGTAGAGTGTGCTCTAGGCTTGAAGGGCAGTTCTCTCTTAGAAAGAGTGTAACAGTGTGATGCATTTGGCAATCCACCTTGAGATAGCCGATTTAGAGACAGGATCCCCTGCTCTACCAGCTGCCACTGAAACGAAGAATTGTTTAGTCTTCCTTAGTGGTTTAGTTCTTTCCAAATAAAAGATGACTGCCCTGCGCACGTCTAGTTTATGAAGGCTCCTTTCGGCCATGTTAGTAGGGTTCTGGAAGAACGCAGATAGTTCGATTGATTAGTTCACATGGAACTTCGAGATTAATTTAGGCGCAAACTTGGGATGTGTGCGCAGAACTACCTTATCTTTGTGGACTGTAACAAAGGGGTCTAGAACAGAAAGACCCTGTAGTTCGCTAACCCTTCTGATAGAAGTGATAGCCACTAGGAAGGCTGTTTTATAAGTCAGGTCTTTCAGACTTGCTTTATGCATAAGCTCAAAGGGAGCTCCCATGAGCCTGGTCAAAACCACATTCAGATCCCATCCAGGGGCTGGGTGAGATGGGAGGATAAATCCTCTTAACCCCTTCCATAAAAGCTTTAATCACCGGTATTTTCCACCACAATACCTTCTGTTGTGATGTGGTGTGGTGTGGTGTAGGCTGACAGAGCAACCAAATGAACCTTTAGGGAATTGAAGACTAGCCCAGTGCCCAACAGGTGGGTTAGATACAGCACAATGTGTGAGGGTGAGCAATCGATGGGATTGACGCCCCTGGAATTGCACCAGATGGCAAAATGTTTCCATTTGCTGGCATAGCAATAATGCGTGTTTGGTTTTCTCGCTTCCCTGAGTATGTCCATGCACCTCTGAGGGAGTTTCAGGTGTCTAAACTATGATCTCAGGAGCCAGGCTGCTAAATTCAGAGTTTGTGGGCATGAGTGTAGGGTCTCCCCCCTGTCCTGAGACAACATGTTGTACGGGGGCGGGATAGCTTGACTGGTAGGAAAAGGGACATTTCCATCAGGTGAGCGAACCAGGGTTGGCGGTCCCCCATGGGGGCCACAAATAACACGGTAACCGGTTCCTTGTGCACCATCTTGTTGAGAAGGGCAGTCCGGGGGGGGGGGGGGCGTACGAGCGTAGACAAATTTGACCAAATTATCCAGAGACCGTCCCCCTTGGATCGGTTCTGGGGATACCTGGAGGCGTAGTCTTGGCATTGGGCGTTCTCCCGAATACAGAATAGATCGATCTCCGGGATACCCCATTCTGCGAAGATGTTGGACACCATGTCTTCGTGCAGTCGCCATTCGTATTCTTCTGGCAGAGGAAAATCTCTGCTGAGCAAGTCTGCCAGAAGATGGAGTTCCCCTGGAACGTGTTGGGACAACAGAAACATCTTGTGTTTGAGAGCCCACATCCAAATGTTTTGGGACAGCTTGGATAGCCCTGGGGAGAGTGTGCCCCCTTGTTTGTTCAGGTAATATATGGCTGTGGTGCTGTCTGTCAGAATCAGAACTGTCTCCCCTTGTAGTTGCGTCCAAAAGGCTTTCAGTGCCTTGAACACTGCTAATAGCTCTAGCAGATTTATATGTTTGTATGCCACTTGTGGGGACCACACTCCATGCGCTGTCTGCTGAAGCAGGTGAGCCCCCCCCACCCCCCGTGAGAGATGAGTCTGTCGAAAGAGTGGCTCCCACTGCGGGGATGGTGAAGGACTTCCCCTTCAAGAGGTTTTCCCTCGACCAACACTGCAAAGAGAACGAGAGCTGGCGAGACAACTACCAGATCTTCCCATTGCCCGCTGGCCTGACACCACTAGCTGTAGAGCCACTCTTGCATGAGACTCATGCGCAGGGGCGCGTGGGGAACAACGTATATGCCTAACGCCATCATACCTAGCAAGTGCATGGCCTTGCGTACCATCACCTCCCGACTGGCTACATATTGAGGAATCTGAAAAAGCAGGTTCTGAACCCTCTCTCCAGACTGAGCAGAAGGTCTATGGTCTTCTGGGTGTTCAAAAAGCATGTGTCGTAAGAGTCCCCTGTTATGAGCAAGTCGTCAAGGTAAGATTAAACCGGGACAGATAGTCTGCGCAGGTGTACTGCCAGGACTTTTGTAAACACCCTTGGCACCGAGGCAATGCCGAAGGGGAGCACCTTGAATTGGTAATGCCTGTCCTCCATCATGAACCTTCGATATTTCCTTTGCGCTGGCCAAATTGAATTATGAATGTATGCATCTTTCATGTCCAATGTTGCCATGTGGTCCCCCGTTTCAACAGTGGGATCACTTTCTTCCTGTAGCGCTACCATACAAAACTTTTGAGGTTTTGTAAACTTGTTCGCTGGGCGCAGGTCTAGAACAGGGCGCATGGTGAGGTCCTTTTTGGGTACAAGGAAGTACACTGAATAAATACCGTTGTTTACCTGAATAGGGACGGCTTCTATGGGCTCCTTTCCCAGCAGCGCTTCCACCTCTTGAGGCGTTGTGAACGTGGCGGTCTGAACTGTGGTGGTTGGGCAAATTCCACGCAGTACCCGTGGGCGACCGTCTTTATGACCCACTGGTCTGAAATTATCCCCTCCCATGCCGCGAGGAAAGGACGTTATGTTACGCTCACCTGGGTTCCACAGGGGCGCTGAGGGCAGCTGGACTGCAACGATCTCCACCAATGCGACTCGTAGTGTAGTGATGAGTGATTGCGTTTGCCCACTGAGTTTTGTCTGTCTGGCACGAAGAAGGATTTTTCTAGAGTGGTAAAAATGGCAAATTAGTTGACCGCTGGAAGGAGGTTTTGACTTCTGCTTCCGTAACCACCTGGTGTTCCCCCTTATAGGTCTCACCTTATTGTTAAGAAGGATAGGCTCTCCATCCTGCGTCGGAATGCAGGGGTGCGTTGAACTTGGAGATCCAGTTAACTTCACTGATCCCGTAATTTTATGGCAGAGTTCCGGAAAATAATGACTCAAAGATAAGTCTTATGCTAGTCCAAGGTGGCATGTAATACTTTAGAGTTCAAGTTGTCTTATTGTTCACTCTTGTGCCTTTTCCTTATGTTTCTTCCTCTTGTAGATTGCCCAAGACAGGTGTCTCCTCTTCGAAAGGAACAAGGTAGCGCAAAGTTAAGATTCGGTATGTGCAATAAACAAACAGTCTTGGTATGCGATGTTGTTCATTAATGTGATTAATCAATTGTCCTCTCTTAATTCTGCAGGTGCGGCGTTACCTTGGAGCAAAGAACGTATGGTGGAAACTCGTCGGACCTCGAGTGATTATTACCTCGGTAAGTATCTGGTGATGCGAGGTCTAAATGTCTTTTAGCGAGGCGCAGCTCACCTGTTAACTTTTCTTATTGTTTTGCAGATGCGGATGTTCTGGACGGCGATCCAGTCAGAGTGCCTCGCTGGATCGCAAGGATGAAATGAGCATCGGTGAGTATCCAGCGGCGCTGATGCTGGCTGTATAGCGCGCTAACCGGTATTCCTTTTCTTGCAGGTGCGGTGACTCCCGGGTGCTTGTGATGACAAATGGAAGGCTCTTGTTCTAATCTGTTTTCTTTTTCCCCTTTGCAGGTTCGGATCGTGAAGAACAAGACAGGCGTGGCTGAGGACTGGATACTGGAGCTGCAGGCACAGCGAGTGTGACGCTGCAGGAGTGCAGAATAAAGCGAAGCGTGTTCTGTTTACGGGCGTGGTTTAAATAGCCACTAAAAAGTAGTCCCCAGGTAAAGTAGTCCCAGTACCACACACAAAGAAATAGTCCCTTGAATAAAGTAATCCCTTCAAAAGGGCCTCAAGGTGGCCTGTACATGTTTTCTCCACAAGATGACCTGGTTTGCCTGAATGAGGCAATATGAGCCTGGTGCCAACAGCGCCAGGACTCTGTCAAAGAAGCCCTTAAACAACCCCTTGGGGCCTTACAGGGTCCCATGGGTGCTAATACTCTGGGCAGACTGGTCCGCTCCCGATGTCTGGGGGCAGGCATCGTGACACGTTAAACGCTCCCCGACCGGGGTGACATGAGGGGACCTGGATCTGTTTGTCATTTCTGACCAGAGGCTGCGGCTCCTCTGGGGTTGGGGCCTCTGCCGCGTCGTTGACCCATAGGTGGGTAGTTGGCCGGGCTTCCGGATGTTTGTCCAGAGTTCCAGTTTCCTGTGTTGTAGTTGTTCTGACCTGTACAGGATTGTCCTCCAAAGGACAGACGAGAACCGCCTCCCATTTGGGGGAAGGCTTCGGAGTTATTTGTTGTAATGATTGAAGTGTCTCCTGTTCTTTCTTGGCCGTCTCCAGAGCATCGTTAACCGCTTTCCTGAAGAGATTGGTCTCTTCTATGGGTTTATTAATAAGAACAGCCTTTGTTTCAGGCTTGAAACCCGAGTTGCGGAGCCAAGCGTGCCGCTTGAGAAACTTGCCCTGAGCCAGGGATCTGCCTGCTTTCTCAGCAGTGTCCAGAGTTTTTTTTGATTATATTCCGATTTACTTGCCTGCCCTCGGCCACGATGGTGAGAAGTCTGGACCTAAGCAGCGTGGTGTTATTCGCTATGCTTGTGGTGTATGCAGCTGCCGAGGTAACACGCTTACATAAGCCGTACAACCTCTTATATTCCAGAGGTGCCTCACCCGTAGCAAGGAGTACCCCTGCTCGTTTGCAGGTGGTAGTGACTACCTTGGAGTCGGGGTGGGTGGCCTTTAATATATTGAGGGTACGTAGGAGCTGGCCGAAATAGTTTTTCCACTCTTGGATTCACTGCCAGTGTCTGAGCTGGCGTGACCAGGGAGGGGCCAACCTTCTCTTAACAGAGTTCAGGAGGGGAATGCCTTGGCTTGAGGGGGGTTTCTCTTTGAGAAGGTCTTCCACAAAGTCTTGTTCGGGTACAGCCTCTTGGGTAGTGATCTGAAAGTGCTCTGTTGCCTTCGTTAAAATGGCATTTAAGACCATTTGATCGTCTACAGGCAAGGCCTGGCGGGCCGGAGTGGTGGGAGAAGAATCCAGGCATAGGACAGTGTCCTTATCGTGCGTGGGGAGCGTCCAAGGCTCGTCTCCACTTGCTGGGTTTCTTCCCAGTTGTCCATGGCATCCGCCTGGTCATCAGGGTAGTCCTGCAGGAAGGTAGAGTCTTCTTCCTTGTCGTAGATGTCCTGGTAAGTGTCCATCTAGACCGCATCTTCATGGTGATCAGAAGCCGAAGGCTGACTCCAGATTTTCCTGGAAACATGAAGCTGACCCTAAAATAGGGTCTTCACAAGATCTCTTAGGGGAAGGCTGCTCAGAATGCGAGAATCCTTTCTAGACGGTCCAAGCACCCTTCGAATTTCTCCCTGGTCCACTTAGATGAACCAGAAGGGCCCAAAGGTGGAGAAACATCTTCCACTCTTTGGCGTCAAAATGTGTCCCCAAGGGTGTTTGACAGAGGCTCCTGACTGTCCTCTTAAGTTTTGTGAGTACTGGGGCGCCATGACGTGTCTTAAGACTTGTCTGCGGCACACTCCATGTGTTTCGACTGTATCCTAGGCGACAGCCCAACCGCCGAAGTAATCCTTGCGATACGATCCTCAATCTCAGGTGAATCGGTGTTAGTCAACGGGTCAGCAGTAGATCTACTGCCTACCGCGGCATCAAAAGGCCTAGCGATAGATTTATCGTCTGTGGGAAGACTAGGAGTAGGTTTCAGGCCTACCGTGGCCTTGGGGGGCGCCGGAGCGCCGATGACCACGCTTCGGCATGTAAACCCGATTTAGAAGTAGCACCCTTATTTTTGCAGTGCCCAGTCTCAAGACGCTGCTGCGGATACGGGGAAGGCTACTGATCCACCAGATGAGGGGATGGCGTCAAAATTTCGGCGGTCCTGTTGGCGCCTTCACCTTTTTTGACGGAACAGTCGGAACCAGTGGTGGGGTTGTGTTCAGTGGTTTTTGTACGCCCCCGTCACCGGGTGTTGTCCCCGAAGTGAGACTTAAGTCAGGCCTAGCGAGGTCGGGGACGGGCATGGCGGACCTACAAGCCTTCGCCTCAAGGTCTATGACATCCGATAAGGATGTCTGGTCATCAATGTCCCCATCACTTTCGGCGCGTGTGGCGGTGGAGGAAAGAGGGTTCAGCCCGCGACATACCGTACGCGGCCCACCGCTTTACACAGCGCTCCTTAAGGGTCTTAGGCCAAAGGAGCTTACACGCAGCACACCCCTTCTCGTTGTGATCTAGTGGTAGACAAGAATTACACGTTCTGTGCTCGTCTTTCCACTGGTACCTGACCCTGCACCAAACCTAAAGCGTAAAGAGGGGGGAAAGAGGAGAGACATAACTAAAGATATGGCAACCCAACCCCACTATCCCTACTGTGTAGGCCGGGCTGAGGCCCCGGCCACGTGGATGGCTCAGCCACCGGATCTTAAACGCTGAAATCCACTGCTGTCGAAACTTCCCGCTGTCTCCATCGAGGTTGCTTGAATCGCCGAAGTGACTTAAGGGGAAATAACCGACAAAGTCGGAATAAAGATAAACAAGGTCTCTTATGAAGAGCTCCGCTATAGGGCGACCAGTTATCTGAGCGGGAAAAAACAATCTGAGGGACCTCTGCGATTGAGGGATTTTGGGTACACTACACGTCACGATAGGGATAGTGTTAAAGACACACCTATGCCAACGTCCCCTTACGGTCCCCGAAAGGGGAGATGCAATACTCTGTGGTTACCACTGGATGTCGGACCATATGCACAGCATGTGATTCTAAGCAGATTAATAAGCATCAACGATTGAGTTCCCCTGGAACAAGTTTGGACAGCCCTAGAGAGTGAGTGCCCCCCTGTGTGTTGAAGTAGTACATGGCTGTAGTACTGTCCGTGAGGACTAGAACGGTTTTCCCCTAGAAGTGTGTTTAGAAGGCCTTTAGGGCCTTGAACACTAGTAGTTCCAACAGGTTGATGTGATTGGATGCTACAGCTGGAGACCAGATGCTGTGCACCGTCTGTTGAAGTTCAGCTCCCTACCTCGTCAGAGCGGCATCCGTGGCAAGAGGTTTCTACTGCGGGGGGGTGGTGAAGGTGTTCCCCTACAGAAGGTTTTCCCTTGACCACCACTGCAGAGACTGAACCAGGGCTGCCAAGACAACCACTAGATCGTCCCTCTGGCTGCTGACCTGACACCATTGGCTTGAGAGCCACTGTTGCATGAGGCGCAGGTGAGTGATGAGCTAGATAGACGCAGGAAGCCATCACCCTCCCATCCCCCCCCCCCCCCCCATCAGTCGCGTGGCTTTGTGTACGGTCACCTGGTGACTGGCTACATAGTGAGGGATATGGAACAGCATGTTTTGGACAGTCTTGGAGGGCAAGACGGGCAAGTCTTCTGTCTGAATGAGAGCCCCAAGAAACTGTTGGACTTGACTGGGGGTAGACTGGATGTCTGCTCGTTGATCGAGAATCCTAGGTTGAAGAGGAGATCTACTGTCCTCTGGCTATTTGTTTGGCATGTTCCATACAAATCTCCTGTTATGAGCCAGTGGTCGAGGTAAGGATGGACTTACTGCGCAGGAAATCCGCTACTACCGCCAGCACCTTTGTGGACACCCTTGGGGCTGAGGCAATACCGAAGTGGAGAACTTTGAACTTATAGTGGGTGTCCCCTATCATGAACCCGAGGTACTTTCTGGGCGCTGGCAACATTGAAATATGAAAGTATGCATCTTTCATGCCCAATGTGGCCATGAAATCCCCCTGCTGCAGCAATGGGATTACCTCCTGAAGGGTTGTCATCCTGAACTTTTGAGGTTTGACACACTTGTTCGCAGGACACAGGTCTGTAACAGGGCGCATGTTGAGATCCTTTTTGGGTTCAAGAAAGTACACTGAATAAATACCCTAGTTTACCGGGAAAAGGGGGGCGACTTCGATGGTGCCCTTTTCCAGCAGGACCTGAACTTCTTGAAGCAGGATGCAGTGCTCTAGCGACAGGCTTCTGCTTCTCGGTGAGTGGTAGCGAGGTGGTCGGAGAAACTCTATGCAATACCCGTGGGCAACGGTCTTTAGTACACACTGATCTGAAGTGATCCCCTCCCAGGCATGGGTGAACGAAGACAAGTGACCCCTGAACGGGGAAGCGTGGGAGGGGACCCGAACTGGTGAGTCACTGAGGTTGAGGCCGTGAGCCTGTAGGAGTAGCGTTTCTGCCTCTACCCTTGCCCCTACTAGAGCCTCTTTGTTGGTATTGGAAGTTACCAGTGGATCCTTGGCCGCAGGACCAGGGAGGGATTATTTTTCTGAGCAGTATTGCCCCTGGGGCGAGCAGGTGACGGACTGGCGCGAGTTGGAGCCTTCACTCTGGTGAAAGGGTTTAGCCGTGATCTGGCTAAGTGATTTCAGCGTCTCATGTTCTTTCTTTGCTGTCTCTAGGGTGTCAACAGGTATGCCGAAAACGTTTGAATCCTCCACTGACTTATAAATTAGAGGCCTGAGCTTCGGGTTTGAAAACAGTTTTTTTACCCAGGCGTGTCTTTTAAGCAGGATAGCCTGTGCGAGGGTGTTTTCAGCGATCTTGGCAGAGTGAGTGTTCTTCGGTATGCTTTGGGTTACTGGTCTGCCTTCAGCCACGACCGACAGCAGGCGTGATCAGGTGGGCCCTGGAAGGTCCTGCAGACCATCCTGCACTAGGCCCCACTGCACATCACAGACTTGCAAGTAACGTGGTGTTCTTTGCGATCCTTCTAGAGTAGGCTGCAGAGGCGGTGACTCGCTTGCCCAGGATGTAATGCTTCTTGCAGTCTTTGTCCAGAGGGGATACCCCTGAAAACAGAAGTACCCAAGCCCTTTTCCAAGTGGTCATAACGACTAAAGAGTTGGGTTTAGCATGACCCCTTATGTAGAGGGGGTCTTGAGGTCGATGAGTGGAATTATTTCTCCACCCAGGGGTTCATTGCCCAAGTGAGAGACAGGGACAGCCCAGAAGGGGCCAGGTGCTTCTTCATAGAATTCAGCAAAGGGATAACTTGTCTAGTTGAGTTTTCTCCTTGATGATATCCTCCACAAAGTCAGAGTCTGGAGCGGCCTTGTGCGTTGCAATTTTAAAATGGTCAGCTGCTCTTTTTAAAATGGAATTGAACAACATCTGGTTGTCTACAGGTGACGACTCTTTGTGGAGGGGTAGCCTGGGGATCCAGACAGATTGCGTTTGGGTCCACAGTATGCGTCTGTATGCCAAGGACCCTGATCCTTCCACCTGGTCGGAGTCTAGGTCCTGATCAGCTGGGTCCTGATAAAAAGGGTTAACCTCTTCATAAGACCCCTCCTGGTTTGGGTCACCTGGGACCTGCAAGAGGTCTTCTTGGTCTTCCTGTGCAGAGGTGGGGAGTCTAATTTGGAGGGGATGGGGCAAAAGCCCACTTCCCTAGGTCGCTTCGGTATAATATACCGGTCTGAAAAGTCAATGAACTGGAACATTTTGTCCATGTATGGCTCAAACCTTTCCCTAGTCCATAGAGCAGAAGCTGATTGGTCAGGAGGAGGAAAGGGTGACTCCAAAATGGGAGCCTTCCCTAACAAAGCCTTGGAGAAGTGCTCGGGGGGGGAGGGGGGGCTAGTAGGCTTCAGAATAGTCCTCTTGATGAGGGGTGCCCTTGTACTCCTTGGCTGCCGAAATGATCTCCGTAACGCTTCCGTGAAGTTTCGTCGGATGTATAGAGAGATGCGCCTGAAGGCGCAGTCAGCGACTACCACAGGTCCTTTACCGCTAGTGCGCTCTTGGATAGCGGGTCGGCGACCAATATTTTTTTTTAGGGGGAACACAGTGTCCAGAGGGTGCCCAGTTGCATGCCGTGTATGTGGTTGCGTGGAGGACATGAAACCATGAGGTTCAGCAGGTGCCGCTGAAACCGACAGTCCTTGAGGAGAACCATCTCCGGTTCCGGAAGCACCTCAAGACCTTCCTCTTCCACCTTTGCCCCCCTTCTCCCCTGCTGATCTGTTTTTCTCTCTCTCAGCACCGTGCACCTTGACACCCACTGTCCTTCAGGCCCAGGTAACTGTTCTCCCTGCCTACCTCCAGCACGGCCTCAGGACCACCCCTTGCACTGGGTTTCTGTACCCATACAGTCCCCCACTCCTCTTCTGCACTTATCAGATACACACTATCTGACAAATTCTTGCACTTGCTGGCAGCAATACCACTTTTCACTGCCTTTATTTATTGCAATTATTTATTCTGTTCTCTCCTCTTTTCTGCACTTTCCACTTTCTCCCTCTTCCACGCACTTTCCCCTTTTTCCATGCACTTGCACGTTCTTAATGTCACTGGTCCTAGTAAGAGCATTGTTTATTTTGTTCTCCCTTGTTCCCCACCCTTTGCTTGGTCGCCCGCTGAAACAGTTGTGTATGAGCGCGATATAAGGAACAAGTTACTTACCTGTAACTGTTGTTCTCCAGCATGGGTCTGGCATGGATTCACATGCTCATGAATATTCCCTGTCAGGCTGGGAATCCTCGGTAAAGAAAAAACCAGTATCAGTTTCGTTTCTGATCTGTCTTTCGTAGTAGTAACCAATCACTGATCTCTGCGTCGTACTGACCACAGCCAATGACTGCCCTCTACCTAAGCCCTGCCTCTGGCAGCCATCTTCAGATTTAGTAGCACGTGAAGTGGCAGTATGACCAAGTGAAGAGCCGCAGAGGGGTAGGCGGGAGGGTTTGCATGTGAATCCATGCCAGACCCATGCTGGAGAACAACAGTTACAGGTAAGTAACTTGTTCCTTCTCCAGCATGGGGTCTGGCATGGATTCACATGCTCATGAATAAAGAATACATAGCAGTACACACATGCACAACCACGGGAGGTGGCAAAGGTTCAACATTAAGCATTACATCAAACTCAACATTAAGCAAATCTTACCTCCTCACCAGGCTCACCTTAGGCGAACAGGTTGCGCAGCACTGCTTGGCCGACCCTGGACTCCTCCCTGGAATCCCGATCGACGCAGTAGAATTTCGTGAAGGTGTGCGTCGACCTCCACGTAGCAGCCCTGCAGATGTCCAGCAAGGGCACACCAGATAGGAACGCTGTGGTAGCTGCGATCGCTCTGGTGGAATGGGCTCTCGGACGGCCAGGCAGCGGTCGGTTTGCCAACCGATGACAGTACATGATACAGCCGGAGAGCCATCTGGAAATGGAAGCCTTCGAGAGAGCCTTCCCCTGATTGACAGGTCCAAAATTCACAAAGAGTTGTGACGTCTCCCGAAAACACTTTGTGCGGTCCACGTAGAACTTCAGCGCTCTAGCCACATCCAGCGAGTGCAAAGTCCTTTCAGCCGGCGACGAAGGCGCCGGGAAGAAAACAGGCAACACCAAGGGTTCGTTGAGGCAGAAGCCCGACGGCACCTTGGGCATGAAGGAGGGGTGCGTCCTGAGCACTACCCTCGTGTCGTGAAAAGTCAAGTACGGGGCCTTGCAGGAAAGGGCCTGGATCTCTCCCACCCGTCGTGCGGAGGTGATGGCCACAAGAAACACTGTTTTCCACGACAAGAACTTCAACGGAGCCGAGTGCAGAGGCTCGAACAGAGGTCCCATGAGCTTGGTCAGCACCACGTTGAGCTCCCACGCCGGGGCCGGAGCCTTCACCGGCGGGAACGATCTGAACAGTCCCTTCATGAACTCTTTCACCAGACGATGAGACCACAAAGACGTCCGCCCCGTGGTTCTGGTGTAACGGGAGATCGCAGCAAGATGAATCTTGATGGACGCGTGCGCCAGTCCAGCTTTGGCCAGCGTCAGTAGGTACGGCAGTACTTGGGGGGGCCGTAATCTGTAGAGGGTTAATCTTCTGTGCGTGGCACCAGACAGAGAACCTCTTCCATTTGTGTCCGTAGCATCGAAGAGTTGACGACGCCCTGGCCTTTGCAAGAACCTCTCTGCAGTCGGCTAGTATGTCGTATCCTCCAAACTCTAACGCTGCAGGAGCCAGGCCTGCAAGTTCAGCGACTTCGGGTCGTGATGGAGTATGGCGCCTCCTTCCCTGGAGAGAAGATCCGTGTCCACTGGCAGCTTGATTGACGGGGACGCTGACAAGGCCAGAAGGTCCGGGAACCATATCTGCCTCGGCCACGCAGGTGCGACGAGGATCATCCTGCACCGTGACCTCTTGAGCTGGTTGATGAGCCGGATCAGCAATGGCAATGGAGGGAACACGTATAGAAACAGGCCCTCCCAGGGGAACGAGAAAGCATCGCCCATGCTCCTCGGCTGGGGAAACCTGCTGGCGAACCTCCGGCACTTGGAGTTCGTCGCCGTCGCGAACAGATCGATCTGGGGTGTGCCCCACCGTCGGAAGAGGCGGTCTACTAGATCCTGTCGTAGTTCCCACTCGTGGCACGAGCGCAGCTCCCTGCTGAGTGAGTCGGCGATGGTGTTGTTTATCCCTGCCAGATGAAACGGCACCAGAAACATCCCTTGGGCGACGGCCCAATGCCACAGATCCTGCGCCTCCCTGGACAGGGCTGGGGACCTGGTTCCGCCCCGTTTCCTGATGTAGAACATGGTGGTGGTGTTGTCGCTGAAGATCCTCACCACCTTGCCCTTGAGGGACGGAAGGAAGGACCTGAGGGCCCAAAACACTGCACGGAGCTCCAGGACGTTGATATGGAGGGACTTCTCCGTCAGGAGCCAAAGGCCTCTCGCGTGCAGATTTTCGATGTGCGCTCCCCACCCTTCCAGGGAGGCATCCGTGGTCACTGTCTCCTGGTGGCCGGTGGTCTGGAAGTCCATGCCCGCCGTCAGATACGCGCGGGTGCCCCACCACCGGATCGCTCGTCGGAAACTCTCGTCGAGTGTGATCCTCTCCTCGAAGCTGCCAGTCGTCTGGATCCAGCGCGCGTCCAGGAACTCCTGCAACGGGCGCATCCAGAGCCTGCACAGGGGGATGAGGTAAATGCAAGAAGACATCATTCCGAGGAGGGACTTGATGGACCTCACTCTGGCCGCGTCCGCAACCAGCATCCGCTGCACCTTGCCCAGAATGGCCCTCGTCCTTTCCTCCGACGGGGAGGCCAGAAGCGACACTGTGTCGAGCTTCGCTCCCAGAAACAGTGAGTCTTGCGCGGGCACCAGGTGAGACTTGGCGTAGTTTACGGAGAATCCCAGGTCCGTGAGAAGTTGGACGGTCCTTGCCGTGTGCTCCACGGCGAGCTCCCTCGTCTTGGCTCGGATGAGCCAGTCGTCCAGGTAGGGGTAGACGTGGATCCCCTCTCGGCGCAGCTGCGCCGCCACCGGTGCGAGGCACTTGGTGAACACCCTGGGTGCCGACCTTAGTCCGAAGGGAAGGGCTCTGAACTGATAGGGACGCCCTTGGACCACAAACCTGAGAAACTTTCGGTGTCCCTTTAGGATGGGAATATGGAAGTAGGCATCCTCCAAATCCAACAACGACAGGAAATCGCCCTCCTCAGGCTGACCCAGGACGTGTTGGAGGGTGACCATCCGGAACTTCTGTGCCTTGATGAATTTGTTCAGTCGTCGTAGGTCCAGGATGGGACGCCATCCTCCCGTCGTCTTCTTCACGAGGAAGTATCTTGAATAAACTCCGGAGCCCCGAAGCCTCTTTGGGACGAGCTTGATGGCGCCCTTCCTGATCATCGCCTTTACCTCTAAGAGAAGTTGAGGGACGTGAAGTTCTTTCCTGGCCACAGGGGGGACGCGTGGGCACCTTCTTTGAAACTCGAGCGCGTGACCCTGGGCTAGTGCGTCCAGCACCCAACGGTCGGTGGAGATGGACTCCCACACGCTGACGAAGCTCGCCAGCCAGCCTCCCACCGGGGTGCTTCGGTGGGGGCCCGACCACACGGCCGGTTCAGTCCTGCTTCGACGAGGCTTTGCCGCCTTGACCTCCTTGGCAACGACGGCGGGGTCCGCCTGACTTGCCTCGTCCCCTGTAAGCTTCCTGCGACGACGAACGGGCCGCTTGACGGTAGGTGGAAAATCCGCCGCTGGAACCTTTGGAGGCACCCTTGCCTCCGCCGCTCCGAAAGGGCGGCCGCCGTTGCTGGAGAACCCCAAGAGCCCGGGCCGTCTCCGTGTCTGCTTTGATGGCTTGAAGGGAATCGTCCACTGTTTTCCCAAACAGGTTGTTTCCATCGAACGGCATGTCCAAGACTCTGGTCTGCACGTCTTGACGGAAGTCAGTAGCCTTGAGCCATCCACGCCGCCTAAGGCACACGCCGTTGCCCAACTAGCGAAATCCAGTGTCGGCGATGTCCGTCGCAATCGTAATGGCGTGGTCCGACGCCACCTCACCTTCCTGCAAGATCTCTAGGGCATCCGCCCTCTTGTCGTCAGGTAGGAAGTCCAGCAGGGGGGCCAGTTTGTACCACAGCTCCCTGTCGTAGCGGGCTACGATAGCCAAGGCATTGGCCGCCTTAATCGTCGTTGCTGCAGACAAGATGACCCTGCGTCCCATCGTATCCAATTTCTTTCCCTCGCCGTCCGGCGGGGAAGTCGACGTGGAGGCCGCACCCCCCCGCTTTCTTCCTGGCCGCCGCGGAGACGACGGAGTCCGGGGTCGGCTGTGCCTGGAGGCACAAGGGGGCCGCGTCCGGGACTCGGTACTTCTCGTACCGATCCCTTCTAGCCGGCGTCGTGGATGGGTTCTTGAGGAGGGCGAGGCCCTCATCCCAAATATCGTCCAGTAGAGGCACGGAGAGGACCGTCTTCCTCTTGGCCTCGCGCCGTTGATAAAGGAAACCTTCCTTCTCCTCCGGGCAGAGCTGGAAGAGCTTGGATGCCCTGGCGATCATGGAGTGAAACGATCCAATCTCGTCAGGCGGGGAAGCCCGGGTGGGAGGTGACGACGGCAGATCCTCGTCGTAAACCTCGTCGTCCGTACCCGTCGCGGCCGTGTCAGTCCCTGTATCATCCCCACGAGTCGTGGACGGGGAGAAGGGCTGAACAGGGCGCGATGGCTGAAAAGGAGGTGGAGGGTGAATCCTTCTTCTCTTAGGGGGAGGGCTCCCAAAAGGGCCTGGCTCCGGGTCCCCGGTCGGGAGCGGTTCCTCCGCTGGTGGTAACGGCAGTCTCGTCCTTATCTCCGAGCATAAGGACTGTATAGCCAACAAAATGGCCGCCGAGTTGTCTTGCTGCGCTGGTTGAGGGGAGTCCGACGGGCGGTCAGGGGCCCCGTCGGCACCCTCGACGATATCGTCGTCCCCTATGTCGGGATCCCTCCCGACGGGCTGGTCTTCTTCCACGCCAACGACGTGGCTTAAGACCTCGATCAGCTCTTCCTCAGAGGTTGAGGCCGAATCCCCGACGACCTCCTGCCCCCCCCTTTTTCTTCTCCGTCGGAGGTTTCACGGGGGTCCTGTCGATGGGCATAAAAGAGGACTCCCTCTGCGGTGGCAGGGATACTCTGAGCCCCCGAGGTCGCCACCACTGGTGTAGCCTCCACAGGCTGAGCCAGGGCTGCCGCGACTGTCTCGATAGAGGCCTTGGCCGGATGGATTAAGGCTTTCACCACCTTAGGTGCACTCACCGCCTTCTCCTTGGGGGGGGGGGGGGACACTGCCTCGCTCTCCCTCCAATGGGGCCTTCGAGCTCGACCGGGGCCTCTCCAGTAGCTTTGCTGGGTGCTCGGCCTTCCTCTTACCCGAACCAGAGCGTTGGCTCGTGGTTTATGGTGCCGGGGAGGATGCCCCCTGCCTGGCGCCCGTAGAGCCCGACCGTTCGGCGCTCCCGGTGCCAGCGGACTCGCAGTGCTTGGCCTTGTGTTGGACCCCCGTCGCCGGGGCGTCCTCAAAGGTCTTAGAAGACCGCTCGGATTTCTTCCTCTTCTTCTCGTCTGACGGGCTCTTCCCTTCCAGCCAGTTGGCGGGACGTTGATGGCGGTTCTTCATGGTCCGCTCCGACATATTGCCGCAAAACGCACAGTCCTTCTCCACGTGCGTATTGTCCTCATGTAGGCAGTAAAGACAAAAGGAGTGTTCGTCCTCCTTAAAGACATTCTGAAGCTGGCATCCAGGGCAGACCCTGAACAGCTTTCCGGGCGTCGAGCTTCCCTTCTCCTGGGCCATGTCCGAGATGGGCCTGAGAAACTTCTGGAGTCCTCCAAAAGCGTAGCTCGATGAAATCTTCACCCTTGAGGGGCGTAGACGAATCCGACACGGGTCCCCGTTGATCGCATGAAGAATCGGTGGAGCTTGAGGCTCTTTTTGACCGAAAAAAATCAGTTTTTGAGAAAAAACATGAAAAAATAGCACTAACGCTCGAGAGCAATAGCACGAGGATCCCAACACTTGAACGTGCGGTAAAAATCTGAAGATGGCTGCCAGAGGCGGGGCTTAGGTAGAGGGCAGTCATTGGCTGTGGTCAGTATGACGCAGATATCAGTGATTGGTTACTACTATGAAAGACAGATCAGAAACGAAACTGATACTGGTTTTTTCTTTACCGAGGATTCCCAGCCGGACGACGGGGAATATTCATGAGCATGTGAATCCATGCCAGACCCCATGCTGGAGAAATAAAATATATCATATGTCCTGCAGGCGTTGAGTGCTTCTACGACTAGGAGGCCTTAAGGGTTGTGTGCTTTTGTACATGTGGTGCGTTGATGCCCTTGTCGCTGGGGTGCAATTTCCCCATAACAGTGCCCGTCTATCGGGGCCAGAGCCAGGCATCTAGGAGCACACAGGCTCCGCCGAGAGATGAATGGCTTCCAAATCGGAGCCATGGCAGCCGAAGAGACAGCGCCGACAGGAGAAAGGCCTTTGCTTGCATAGCGTAGGCCACCCACCATTTATTCCGCCTGTCTTTCAACGTCTTCGGTCGAAAGAGTTCCAGGCCTTGCACGAGCACTCGTGCTCACGAGGGAGACAATTTGCATCGGCGATGGGTGTCCTTCCAAGGAAACTTGCCGTTGCACGATGGACAGCATTTAAAGTGAGTCCTCTCCATAGCAGAGGGTAGCGGCTAGGGATGTAACGGTATAACGGTATACCGTTAAAGATACCGTGAACCACTTAATTGAACAATAATAACCGACACATTGTTTATACCGGTATACCGTTCATACCGTTAAGTGTGCTTTTCAATCTGATTTGGAAAGGCTGCAGTAAGCAATTGCTGCACAGTCTTGGTTTTGCACTGTTGGATGTGCCGTCTGCCAAGTAGTTTCAGATGGAGCAGTTTTTAATGCCATTCCATAAACCACACGTGCCTTACACAAAATCAATATGTTAGCAATAGGAAGAATAGATACAGTGCCAAGAAGGAAAAGGGTTTACTTTGGGGTGGCAGCTTTGGGGTTTATATATTTATAATGGATAATGTTCTCTAAACATATGGCAATGGGGGATTTCCCTGGTTCTATCATTGAATTTACATATAATAAGTCACACTGCGAAATTCACTCATCTCTGTGGGTATTCCCTGCTGCCATACCAAAGGGTAACATGTCAGTGATTACTGAACACCTTTTGGCCCGCAAGTAAACTAAAGGCTGTAACGTAAAAAGAAAGTGCGTGTGTGTGTGTATGTGCACAAGCGTATACTACCATCAGCCTCCATTGATATGTGGCATGCAGGTTATCAAGATGGCAACATGTTCATCTTCACCAGTAGCCAGTGGGGAAGCAAAATGCCTAAATGACCACTTAAGAAAAGCTTTTCAGTTTGCTTTGCCAGTTGCAGCATGTTAGGGAGAATTCTCTGTTTAGGCTGAATTTCCCTACCTAGTGAGTCCCCCAGCAGCTTTGCTGGATTTCTGGGGTTTCTTTTTTTCTCCTGCCAAGAGTGAGACTCTTTTACCCTCACTCTTGGACATGTTGAAGTGTTTTCTTGGTTAAACCTTGTGTTGAATGGGCTATGGGGTCTTTTACTCCATAGGGCCTCATGTATTTTTGTGATATGGGTTACACAACACCCTCTGTGCCGTGACCCAGGGGTGCCCTAGGGACTCCCCAACATAGACTCCATACCCTGGGACTGACTACTGTCTCCCAGGGCATGTAAAGTCACCAAAGACTTTGCTAGTCTTGAATCCTGAACAGAACCAGTACAAACCATCATATTGTGGGCGTACTGGCTGGGGCAATTCGATTGCCCCAGGGTCTGTTAGTCGAGGGGGCACGTCTCCGTCCCCCCTGATCGAGTTTTGGCTGGTGGCAGTGGAAACTACTTTTTATATTCGACCGCGAATATTTCCCTATGGGATTTCTCATTGTTTTAGGCTAACACATTTAATTATTTATTTACGGTAGCCTTAAACATACCGCCGGTTTATATATTTATTATTATAACTCCGGTTGGGACTTTTTGCCAAAACTTGATTCAAAAATGGCGTTGGTGTTCGCCTCTGTAACTCTGACCCAAAGTGGAGCCCTTTGTTCCACTTTTGGCGGGCTTCTCCACAGAAGCCCTCCAAAGTGGTGCCACTCTGTCTGGGGTACTTAGGAGGGGTGGAGGGGGATTTAGGCACCCTGGACTGAGTTACCTTGGTAACTCAAGTTGCACTCCGTCCTGATTGGCCCAAGTGGTGAGCCGACCGGCTCACCACTTAGCATGTTTGAGTGACAGCTAGGCTGGGTGAAAGGGGGTTTGCTGCATTAAAGCAGGGCTTTGGGGACTGGAACTTCAGACGTCGCCACAGGACCAAGAATCCGACGAGGGAAGAGCTGAGCCGACCTGCTTCGACGACACCACCCGGTGGAGCCCTGCTGAACCGTCTCACCACTTTTCCCGACGACCGAGGAGAACGCTTAACGGAGTGGCTCCTTCCCTTGACTGGTGGGGACAACCAGTTTTCACCTTCTTTTCGCTTCTCGAGGTATCTCGTGGCCGCCTTGCCCGTGCCAAGCACCCCGGCAACCGGAATACCACACTTTTACCCCTAACCGCGAAAGTCAGTACAACCCTTTAACCGGAGGACTCCGCGGCTGGTTTCTTCCCGGGCAGTGCAACGACCTTCTTCTTCTGCTCTTCAGCGAGAACTTCTTCTCCCCTGACCGACGTCGAGCCTTGCTGCCACTGCCTGGAACAACTGCCACCGCTGGAGGATCCTTTCCGCTTAAGGTACCCTGTTCCGCCTGGCTTCCCTTGCCACCGACTGTACGGGGTAGATTTAGCCCCCGGCTTTCGACCCTGGGAGTGCCTGGGACACCCTGGCTAAACTTTCTAAGCCACTCTAAACTCTTTCTAACTCTTTGCAAGACTTTGAATCCCTAATAACAGTGTGATCTTGGGCACATTTTCCCTCCGGCTACTCTAAGAGTGGGCCCTGCCTAGTGACTTTTGCTCACCTGTGACTTTGTGCTTCTTTGAGCCTATTGCAAGTGTTCTGGACCTTAGAGTGGTGTGTTTAACCCATTTCTGTTTCTTTTTATCCCTTTCTTGAACCTACTAGAGTGTCATCTAACGTTAAGCGCTCACCTCTGTTTTAATTATGTGGTGTTAACTTAGAGTTGTCTAGATAGGAGTAAGGGTTGGAACTGCTTTCATTATAACTGTGTTTGAAGTGTTTTTACTATATTTTGCTAGAGTGATTTCAACTTATGTGTGTTTAATAAATAAATAACTATATACTTTTGAAACCAAGCTCTGGTCAGTGTTTGCTTGTGCTATTGTATTTGAGTACCTATTGTATATACTTTACATACTGCCTAACTCTTCTTGAGGGAAGTCTGACTGCTCAGCCACAGCTACCAGGTAAATCTGGGTGGTGCGGACTGCTACCAAGTGGGTTTACTGCTATACCTGTAGTCTTAAATCTTTTGCAGTGTTCCCCAAGGGAACTGCACAGGTTTCTGCCTAACACTGGTGTACAGCGGTGGGATTTGTATTGAGTATACATTTTATTGTGCTTTAAATACCTTAGTGCAACTAACCACAAAGCTTAGCACTGTAAAAGTAAACCTCTAACATGTCAGTTATAGAAAGCTATAGTCAAGAGTCCCTTGCAGCCAAAACTGCTGATTGTTTAAGAGTGCTCTGTAAACATAAGGATCTCCTGACTAAGGGCAAGAAATGGAGCTGATTGAAAGATTGTTAGCTAACCAAAGTCTGGGTGATGGTTCAGAGGAACCTATCACTCCAGCAACTGTAGATGACAGTATTGAAGTTAACATGGAGCAAAATGTTGATGATTCTGAGGAAGAGTCAGAAGAGGAGGGTGAGGCTGTTGTGACTGTCCCCCCTAGGCCTCTGCCTGCTCTACCTGCTGTACCTACTGGACCTTTACCAGGTCCCACATTTAGTCCTCAGTACTTTGAACTGGAGAAAATGAAACTAGAATTGGAGTATAAGAAACTTAATGCTCAAACTGACAAAGAACTAAGGCTAAGGGAAATGGAGCTCAAGTATGACTTAGAAATGAAGAAATTATCTGTTGAGAATGTTTCTCTCTCTGGCTCCTCTAGAAGTTCCAGTCCTAAAAGACCCCGGATGCCTAAAGAATTGATTGGTATGTATGAGCCTAAGTTGGATGTGTTGGATTGGTTGTCTCTGTTTGAATATAATCATGGGCTCCAGAACATCACAGGAAATGACTTACTCACCTGGTTGTTCTCTAGGCTTCCCCATGTTGCAACTGATGTGGTAATGGAGATGGGGGAGGAGGATAGGAAGGACTATGAATGTGTGAAACTAGCTTTGATAGCTAGGTTTGGGAAGACCCCTTCCCAGTATCTTAAGAGGTTTAGGAGCCTCAAAAAGCATGATGGTACCCCTTGGGCTACCTGGGTGAGTGAATGTTTGAAAAACTTAGAGGGATGGATTAAGGGTTACAAGGTGAACACTTATGAAGGTATGAAGAATTTGTTTATGTTGGAGACTATTTATGATGCCTGCTCTCCTGAGCTCAGACAACACTTGGCTGATTCCAGGGAATTAGATTCCCGGAAACTAGCTAAGGCTGCTGACTTGTGGGTTGCCAACAGGGCCACTCACAAGGATTCTGGGGTCACTCAGAAGAAGGATGGGGAGAAACAGCCCAAAAAGGACTCCAAAGAGAATTCTAATACTACAAATTCCAAAGAGGGCCCCACAAAACTATAAGGGTAAGCCACAAGGGAAACCAAATCAGGCTAGTGTACCTCCTGGTCCCAGACCAGAAGGAGGTCAGAACAAGCCTCCATTCCAGCGAGCCTTTGGCTCATGCTTTGTTTGTAAGGCTACTGACCATGTGAAAGGAGATCCCAGATGTAAGGGTAAACCTTCAGGGGTCCAGCTTGCCTCCTTAGCCTTCGCTCCAGAAGAGGAAGTACATATGGCAAGTGGAAACTTTCTATTACTAGCTGATGAACCCACTGGAGTCTCAGCTAGTGTTTCTTTAGTCTCTCTGGGGTTGTGGGAACAACAGAATTTAGATGTCTATAACTCTATCCCAGATAATACTAAAGAGTATTATAAGGACAGTGTCCAGGTGAATGGTCAGGAGACTCCTGCCATTAGGGACACTGGAGCCAGCATAACTGTGGTGGATGAATCATTTTTCAAGGCAGAGGATGTTGCTAAGGCACCCAAATGCCTCACCAAGTTAGCTGGTGGGCCTGTGCAGATGTGTCCCCAGTTACCAGTTCTCATCCAATGTAATGATATGGCTGTAAAAATACCTGTCAGTGTACAATGTGAAGTGCCAGGTAGGGTTCTGTTGGGTAATGACCTCAAAGCTCTTGGAGTTGTGTCCCATACCCCCAGACCCCCTAGCAAAAGGTTACAGGAGCTCACAAAACCTGCAAGAGAGAAAACCCTGAGAGGGTTATCTCAGGAGATGATGACAGAAATCACTCCTCTCCCACTGGAGCAACTTACTGCAGTATCAACCAGATCAGGAGCAAAGGGGCAACCCAAGACTCCTAGGAAAAAGCCAGCAGCAAGCACTCCAGTGCTTCCAACAAGGACTTCCCCTAGGTTGTCCAAAGTTACACCTGTAACTCCACCTCCAGCTGAGGCTGAGAGGGAGGTACAACCCTGTGTGGTTGAGCTAGACTCTGAGGAAGAGCTAGAAGGAGGCCCCAACCTTATTGGAGATTTGGACCCTGAGGACCATCCTGAGCTGCAGTCTTTACTGGCAGAAGGTGGGCCTAGCAGGGCAGCTTTTCGTAAGGGGCAAAGAGAATGTCCAACTCTGGAAGGTCTCCGCCACCAGGCAGCTTCTCAAGCTGATGGGCAAGAGCCTGGGAAGTATAGGTTACACTGGGAAGATGGCCTCTTCTACAGTGAACCGACTGAGTCTGAACCTGGAGACTACAAACGCCTTGTAGTCCCACAAGAGAACAGACAACAGTTCTTACAACTAGCCCATGAGATACCTTTGGCTGGTCACTTGAGTTTCAAGAAGACCAAGGAAAGGCTCTCACTCTACTTTTATTGGCCAAAGATGGGGGCTGAAGTAGATAGATATTGTAAGAGCTGCCATACCTGCCAGACTTCTGGTAAGGTTGGTTCCAAGAATGTGGCACCTTTAGTGCCTCTCCCAGTTGTGGGAGTCCCATTTGAGAGGGTAGGGATTGACATTGTTGGTCCCCTTGATCCTCTAACCTCCTCAGGCAACAGGTTTATACTTGTTGTAGTAGACCATGCTACTAGGTACCCTGAGGCAATTCCTATGAGGACTGTTACAGCTCCGGCTGTGGCTAAGGCCCTCCTTGGTATTTTCACCAGGGTTGGGTTTCCTAAGGAAGTAATCTCTGACAGGGGATCAAACTTTATGTCCCACTACATGAAAGCCATGTGGAAAACCTGTGGAGTTACTTACAAGTTCTCAACAGCATACCACCCTCAGACAAACGGGTTGGTTGAAAGGTTTAACAGAACCATGAAGAGCATGATAGGTGCTTTAGAGGAACCCCTTAAGAAAAAGTGGGACCTTCTACTGCCATGCCTTCTCTTTGCTTATAGAGAAGTCCCTCAGGAGGGAGTAGGCTATTCTCCCTTTGAGCTTCTCTATGGCCATCCAGTCAGAGGTCCATTGGCCCTGATTAAGGAGGGATTGGAAGGTGCTCCTCCCCCCAAGCCAGTCAGAGTGACTGACTATGTGATAGGTCTCCGGAGGAGAATGTCGCACATGATGGCAGAAGCAAGTGACAACTTGAAAGCTGGTCAAGCTCTGGTCAAACATTGGCATGACCAGAAGGCTAACATGGTTGAGTTTACTCAAGACCAGCTAGTTCTAGTTATGCTTCCAACAAGGCAGAGGGCCTTGCAAGACAAATGGATGGGACCCTTCAAGATTGTGGGAAAACTTGGAGAGGTCAACTATCTGGTGGATCTGGGCAGACCCAGGGAAGCTCCTAGAGTCTTCCACACCAACCGACTAAAAGCATACATCTCCAGGCCTGATGTAGGAGCCTTGCTTCTAGCTTCAGCTGCAGAGGAAGAAGAGAGTGAATCTCTCCCTGATCTCCTCAGAGGTGTGTCTTTAGATGAGAAAGTTGAAGGAGTCAATCTCTCTTCAGACCTGACACCTGAGAAACAAGAGGAGTGCAAATCTATGTTAAATCAGTTTGCCTCCCTGTTCTCACTGTCACTAGGCTTGACCCCTTGGGGCCAGCATGAGATACTCACTGGTGACTGTCTGCCAGTCAAAAGCAGAGGGTACAGAATGTCAGAACATATCAGAACCCACATCAAAGGAGAGGTCAAGAAGATGCTTGATCTTGGGGTAATAGAGCCCTCTACCAGTCCATGGTCTAGCCCAGTTGTGTTAGTACCAAAGGCAGGATCCAAAGACTTGAGATTCTGTGTGGACTATAGAGCTCTAAATGCAGTCACCAAGACTGATGCCCACCCTTTGCCCAGGACAGATGAGTTGGTGGATAAACTTGGTGCAGCCAAGTACCTCAGCACATTTGACCTAACGTCAGGCTATTGGCAAATAGCCCTGACAGACCATGCCAAGGAGAAAACTGCATTTTCAACCCCAGTTGGCTTGTACCAGTTTAAGGTCATGCCTTTTGGACTAAAAAATGCACCTGCCACATTCCAAAGGATGGTGAACCAAGTTCTGGCTGGGATGGAAGATTTCTGCATGGCATACTTGGATGACATTGCAGTCTTCAGCCACTCCTGGGAAGAACATGTGAACCACCTAGGACATGTGTTGCAGGCTCTGGAACAGGCCCATTTGACAATCAAAGCCAGTAAGTGCCAGATTGGTCAAAGTAAAGTGGTCTACCTTGGACATGAGGTAGGAGGTGGAGAAATAAGGCCTTTGCCCAGCAAGATTGAAGCTGTGCAAAATTGGACAACACCAACTACTCAAACCCAAGTGAGAGCTTTTCTAGGCCTCACTGGATATTACAGGAATTTCATTGAGAACTATGGGACCATAGCTTCTCCACTGAATATAATCTCCTCTCCCAAATTCCCTAAAAAGGTAAAATGGAATGAGGAGTGCAATCAGGCCTTTGAAAAACTGAAGAGAGCTCTTTGCCAAGCTCCAGTATTGAGAGCTCCTGACTACCACCAACCTTTCATTGTACAAACTGATGCTTCCAATGTAGGTATAGGTGCAGTTCTAAGCCAACTGGATGAGAAGGGTAGGGAGCACCCCATTTGCTTCATCAGTAGGAAACTGAAGGATCCTGAGACAAGGTGGGCAACTATCGAAAGAGAATGCTTTGCTATTGTGTGGGCACTGAAGAAGTTTAGGCCATACTTGTATGGTTCTACTTTTGTTATTCAGACTGACCACCAACCCTTGAGATGGTTAATGCAAATGAAAGGGGAAAATCCAAAACTATTGAGATGGTCAATCTGCCTGCAAGGGTTTCATTTCACCATTGAGCACAGGTCAGGGTGTCACCATCAAAATGCTGATGGACTCTCTAGGATGTATATCATCGACTAGAGGTATGAGGTTCATCCAGGAGTGGATTAAATCCTCCTGTCCCTTAGTCTGGGGGGGGGGCGAGTGTTAGGGAGAATTCTCTGTTTAGGCTGAATATCCCTACCTAGTGAGTCCCCCAGCAGCTTTGCTGGATTTCTGGGGTTTCTTTTTTTCTCCTGCCAAGAGTGAGACTCTTTTACCCTCACTCTTGGACATGTTGAAGTGTGTTTTCTTGGTTAAACCTTGTGTTGAATGGGCTATGGGGTCTTTTACTCCATAGGGTCTCATGTATTTTTGTGATATGGGTTACACAACACCCTCTGTGCCGTGACCCAGGGGTGCCCTAGGGACTCCCCAACATAGACTCCATACCCTGGGACTGACTACTGTCTCCCAGGGCATGTAAAGTCACCAAAGACTTTGCTAGTCTTGAATCCTGAACAGAACCAGTACAAACCATCATATTGTGGGCGTACTGGCTGGGGCAATTCGATTGCCCCAGGGTCTGTTAGTCGAGGGGGCACGTCTCCGTCCCCCCTGATCGAGTTTTGGCTGGTGGCAGTGGAAACTACTTTTTATATTCGACCGCGAATATTTCCCTATGGGATTTCCCATTGTTTTAGGCTAACACATTTAATTATTTATTTACGGTAGCCTTAAACATACCGCCGGTTTATATATTTATTATTATAACTCCGGTTGGGACTTTTTGCCAAAACTTGATTCAAAAATGGCGTTGGCGTTCGCCTCTGTAACTCTGACCCAAAGTGGAGCCCTTTGTTCCACTTTTGGCGGGCTTCTCCACAGAAGCCCTCCAAAGTGGTGCCACTCTGTCTGGGGTACTTAGGAGGGGTGGAGGGGGATTTAGGCACCCTGGACTGAGTTACCTTGGTAACTCAAGTCGCACTCCGTCCTGATTGGCCCAAGTGGTGAGCCGACCGGCTCACCACTTAGCATGTTTGAGTGACAGCTAGGCTGGGTGAATGGGGGTTTGCTGCATAAAAGCAGGGCTTTGGGGACTGGAACTTCAGAAGTCGCCACAGGACCAAGAATCCGACGAGGGAAGAGCTGAGCCGACCTGCTTCGACGACACCACCCGGTGGAGCCCTGCTGAACCGTCTCACCACTTTTCCCGACGACCGAGGAGAACGCTTAACGGAGTGGCTCCTTCCCTTGACTGGTGGGGACAACCAGTTTTCACCTTCTTTTCGCTTCTCGAGGTATCTCGTGGCCGCCTTGCCCGTGCCAAGCACCCCGGCAACCGGAATACCACACTTTTACCCCTAACCGCGAAAGTCAGTACAACCCTTTAACCGGAGGACTCCGCGGCTGGTTTCTTCCCGGGCAGTGCAACGACCTTCTTCTTCTGCTCTTCAGCGAGAACTTCTTCTCCCCTGACCGACGTCGAGCCTTGCTGCCACTGCCTGGAACAACTGCCACCGCTGGAGGATCCTTTCCGCTTAAGGTACCGTGTTCCGCCTGGCTTCCCTTGCCACCGACTGTACGGGGTAGATTTAGCCCCCGGCTTTCGACCCTGGGAGTGCCTGGGACACCCTGGCTAAACTTTCTAAGCCACTCTAAACTCTTTCTAACTCTTTGCAAGACTTTGAATCCCTAATAACAGTGTGATCTTGGGCACATTTTCGCTCCGGCTACTCTAAGAGTGGGCCCTGCCTAGTGACTTTTGCTCACCTGTGACTTTGTGCTTCTTTGAGCCTATTGCAAGTGTTCTGGACCTTAGAGTGGTGTGTTTAACCCATTTCTGTTTCTTTTTATCCCTTTCTTGAACCTACTAGAGTGTCATCTAACGTTAAGCGCTCACCTCTGTTTTAATTATGTGGTGTTAACTTAGAGTTGTCTAGATAGGAGTAAGGGTTGGAACTGCTTTCATTATAACTGTGTTTGAAGTGTTTTTACTATATTTTGCTAGAGTGATTTCAACTTATGTGTGTTTAATAAATAAATAACTATATACTTTTGAAGCCAAGCTCTGGTCAGTGTTTGCTTGTGCTATTGTATTTGAGTACCTATTGTGTATACTTTACATACTGCCTAACTCTTCTTGAGGGAAGTCTGACTGCTCAGCCACAGCTACCAGGTAAATCTGGGTGGTGCGGACTGCTACCAAGTGGGTTTACTGCTATACCTGTAGTCTTAAATCTTTTGCAGTGTTCCCCAAGGGAACTGCACAGGTTTCTGCCTAACACAGCAGGCTTCCACCCCACCCCCTCCTCTCCACACGTGGGTTTGTGTTTGGTGGAAGCAAGGCATTTCAGTGGAAAGTATGTTGAAAAGCCCAATTCTGGCCCTGGGTGCCTGGTTTTGGTTGTGATGATAAATCTGTCAATTTATGACCTTTTAGAAAATATTTGTTAAGATCAGTTAACTCCACCTGCTATACCGCGATAACCATGATATACCGTCATTTGGCAAGAAGGTTATCGTACCGTCATAAAACGAATACCGTGACACCCCTAGTAGCGGCAGACACAGCCAGTTCAAGAAGAGAAAGAGAGGGGAAGGAAATACATTTGAGGAATAAAATCCAGGGTCCCACTCTCCCTACTGCAAGGGAGGCCCTTGCAGTAGGGAGAGTGGAACCTGGTCGTCGAGCAGATGTAGATATCGGTGGCAGGAAACCCCCAAAGCAGTCGAAGCGAAAGTGACTAGAAGACTGTAGGCCGTGGAAATACACGTTAGCAATACATTTCCGAGCTCTGCATAAGCCACCAACTAGGATGGCGGAAAAAAACAATCTGGTGGGACCGACGCATGAGGAATTTTGGGTACACTACACGTCACATTAGGGATAGTGTTAATGTCACGCCCATGTCGACGTCCCTTTTGATCTTAGAAAGATGCAATACTCTACGATTTGCAAAAGATGTCAACTATGCACAACCTGTGATTTTAAGCAGATTCACAAGCTTCAGAAATTTAGACACTCAAAAATTGCCGTAAGGAAAAAGTTACTGAAACAAACTGTAGTTAACTTCGTGATATGGAACAAGTTAATTACTTGCAACTATTGTTCTCCACTATTGGTCTGGCATGGATTCACATGCTCATGAATATTCCCCTTAAAAACAAAAAAAGTTTCACTTCCAAACTATTTCTCCTCTAAACCAATCACTGATCTCTGTGTCATACTGCCCCCAGCCAATGACGCCCTCTCCCTAAGCCCCTCCTCGGGCAGCCAGCTTCACATTTGGTAGCACGCAAAGTGGAAGTATGACCAAGAAGAGCTGCAGAGGGGCAGGAGGGAGGGTTTGCATGTAAATCCAAGCCAGACCCATGCTGGAGAACAATCATCACAGGTAAGTAACTGGTTACTTCAGCATGCAGTCTGGCATTGATTCACATGCTCATGAATAAATACTTAGCAGTACAACATTACACAACCGCAGGAGGTGGCAAGGCTCAAAAGGAGCAATTACTCTTACCTCTGGAAAAGGCTCCCCTTCAAGCGAACAGGTTGTGTAGCACTGCTTGGCAGACCCTTTACTCCTCTCTGGAATCCCGGTCGACGCAGTAGAATCTTGTAAGTGTGTTCGTGTAATTCCACGTCGCAGCCCTGCAGATGTCCATCATGGGCACACCAGGCAGGAACGTTGTTGCAGCAATCACTCTGGTAGAATGGGCTCTCGGACAGCGGTCCGTTTCCCAACCGGTGACAGTGTGTGATACAGCCGGAGAGCCACCTGGGGATGGAAACCTTGCAAAAGTCCTTCCCATGGTTCACAGGACCAAAGTTCAAATAGTTGAGAAGTCTTCCGGAAACTCTTTGTGCGTGCCACATAGAACTTTAGAGCACGAGCGACATCCAGCGAGTGCACAGCCGTTTCAGCCAGCGACAAAGGTTTCATAAAGAACACCAGCAACACCAAAGGGTCGTTGAGGTGGAATTCCGGCTGAAACTTTGGTATGAAAGCAGTTCGTCCGCAGCACCACCCTCTTGTGAAAAGCCAAATAAGGCAGTTTGCAGGATGGGGCCTGGATCTCACCTACCCTCCCGGCAGAGGTGATGGCCACTAGGAAAGCAGTTTTCCACGAAAGGAACATGAGAGGCCAGATGCATAGGCTCGAAAGGCCACCCCCTGCATGAGCCTCGTCAGTACCACGTTCAGTTGCCACGTCGGGGCCGGCGCCTTCAGCGGTGGGGATGACCGAAACAGTCCTTTGAGGAACTCCTTGACGAGACAGTGGCACCAAAGAGGACCGTCCCAGAGCGGGAGATAGCCGCCAGATGCACCTTGATCGAGGTGTGCGCCAGCCCAGTCGTGGGCAACGACAACAAACCCAGCAGAATCTCCAGGCCCATGACCCCAAGAGGATTGATCTTCTGAATCCAGCACCACGTCGCAAAAAGCTTCCACTTTTGTCCGTAGCACTGAAGAGTCGCCAATGCTCTGGCCCTGGCAAGGACCTCCCTGCAATCCACTGGCAACTCGTACCCTCCGAGCTCCAAGGCTGCAGTAGCCAAGCCTTCAGGTTCAGCAACCCTGGATCGTGATGTAGGGTTGCGCCTCCTCTGGCGAGCAGATCTGCGACCACTGGCAGCTTGACCAGGGGTGACATTGACAGGCTGAGAAGATCTGGGTAACAAATCTGCCTTGCCCAAACCAAGCGACGAGGATCATCCTGCATTGGCACGTTTGAGTTGATTGATGACTCACTGCAGAAGAGGCAAATGAGGGAACGCGTACTGTTACGCTCACCTGGTCTCTGCAGAGGCATTGGGGCACGGTTGCAGCCCTCCCTGGTGTTAGATCCCCCCCCCTTCTGGTTTCATCCCCTGCGGATCAGCTATGGGCGGCGACAATTGGTGGCACTGTTCCTGCGTGGATATGGGAAAATGTGAATGCGCTGGTAGGTGACTGTGGTATCTCCCAACCCCTTCGACCCCAAGGAGCGATTTCTGTGGGCACGTACCGGCCCATAAAGCTCACCTGATTAATGTGAATGATGAGCTCTCCATCCTGCTACTTCTGGCAGGGGCGCTTGGTGGAATCTAGTTCCTTCACCGATTCCTGAGTATTAGTCCAGTCCGACTGCGACCAAGTTCCTCTTTCTGCTTTCTCTCAAGGTCTTTGTCTTTTCCCTCTCAATGTCTTGATGTTATTGCTCTCAATGTGGTTGTTTGGGAGAAAACAAACGTTATTCAGTGCAAAATAGGTGGAAATGCGGCCCAACAACAGCTGTGGAGGTGCTGAACGCAGCTAAGCCGAAGATAGATGCGACTGCAATGTCCAGCAGCAATTGAGTCATTGCTTTAGGGAAGGTGCAAGGTTGTAATGGCAGCTAGCCCTTAACGTAATGTCTGTTAAGTGTCTAACCATGTCTTTTGCCTTTTCTTTGCAGGTGCTGCGAGTTCGGATGGAGTGCATCCTGGCGCGGTGCCTAGGTGATGCTGTCTGTGTTACGGGATGTTTGCAGGTGAGCCGCGGTGCCAGGAGGAAGCGTACAAGTAAGATCAGGATTCTCCAGTGACAAGCACGGATGAAGATGGTAGGATAACTCCAGGTAAGAGGAATCCCAGGCGACGGTGAGTGTTAACCTGCACGGAGGTGCAGAATAACACGAAGCGTGTGCCTTGGGGTTGGGCTGGCTTTTATAGCTGAGCTCTTAAGGCCACGCCCCCTAGCAAAGTTCTGCATGCCACACCCTGCCACTCCTAGAAGTTAGAAGATGCACGTGCAGATGCAGATGAAGATGGAGATGGAGACCACACCTGGACTAGTTACACGAATGAGAGTTCTTGAGAGTATTCTTGCTCCTAATAAAAGTGTTCCTGTTCATTCTAAGCACTTCTGCCCATAATGAAAATGTCCTGTTTAAATCCATCCATGAGCCTGGCGAGTAATGTGTCCAACCAGGCCCCCCCCCCCCATATATATATGTCGCAAAGGGACGTGCGTGACCCATGATGCCCCCTGCTCCCTCCACTTGATGGTACCACTCTTGTGATCCTGGGAAAGTGGCCATGACAGTACAGGAAAAGGCCTTCCGACAGGAGGAACACACACACGTGCGCGCCCCCCCCCCCCCCCCATGCTCTTCGGCTGGTGGAACCTGCTGGTGAATTTCTGGCATTTGGAATTTGTCGCCGGTGCAAACAGATCGATCTGGTGTCTGCCCCATTTGAGGAAGAGGCGGTCCACTTGATCTTGCCAAAGTTCCCACCCATGACAGGAGCACAGCTCCCTGATGAGGGAGTCAGAGATGGTGTTCTTGACTCCAGTCAGGTGAAAAGGGATGATGAGCATCTCTTGGGCAACGGCACAGTGCCACAAGTCCTGCGCCCCTCTGGAGAGCACTGGGAACCTGGTGCCCCTGCTTCCTAATGTAGAACATTGTGGTGGTATTGTCTGTGAAGACCCTCGCCACCTTGCCATGAGGGACGAAGGAACGACTTGAGGGCCCAGAACACTGCCTGTCACAGGTCAACAGCCTCAAGATCAGGTTAACTTAGATTTCATTTGATTTTGTAGTAAAAGTAAACCATGAACCGAGCTACATAGTTTAGGAGCCCAATTATGGGTACTTTCCAAAAATACAAGTGTTCACCCTAATTCTAAACATGCCATCCTTTGAATTCTGGCTGGAGTGAATAGCATGGTGATACCCATGTACGGGATGTGCAGAATTAAATATGAACTGCTGCTAACAAGATAACGAGCAACATATTGTCCTTCAAGCATTGGATTTCTTAAGCTAAGTTTAGTATTTAGCATATGAAATCAAAAAACATTTAATCCATGAGCTCTTTTGATCTTTATAAAAAAAAAGCAATTTTTCAGAAAGTTAAAGTGTAATCCTCTTTCAAACAAATACCCAACTTGCCCCAATGTTGGACATTTACTAAATAACTACGTTATCAAATATCAAATCAAATATGATTAAAATTGTATATATTTAAAATCCATTTGAAAAATTTGATACAAAAACTATTGTACAAGAAGAAAGCAATAACCAAGCTTCATTAAATTACTATAATGTTGCTTCGATGTTATCCCCACCATTGACATTCTGGATGCAGATTTAGGATAGTAAAAGGAAAAAAGATATACTGTGAACGATGCCTACACTCTCTGCCACGACTGCCACCTCGCACTCTCCTCAATGGCCCTCCACGCCGCCTGCTGAAATCCTGATCCCTCTCTCGGTTTTCTTTGGCCTCCTCACAGGTTTCTGCCGGTCCGCCATCCTTCTGTCCAGAGACTGTTTTTTTCTTTCCAACCATCTCCCAGGAATGCTGAAGTGTGGGATAAAAAAAATATAAAAAAGAAAATGAAGATCAGTGTTCAAATTAAAACTGGAACCCACAACCATGACTTGCCCAGAACCGATGCATGCAGGGGTGTGGTATTTGGAGCCTTAGGAAAACCTTCATATTCAACATTTGACTACATTCATACTGCACATCAGTTGAGAAACACTAATAAAGAGTACAAATATTATGGAGCAAAATGATACTCTGCAGACCGATAAACACAAGCTGGTTTAATTTCCATAAAGCCTTTGTGGCACCATGAAGCAATTTCACATTGCAGTTGGTGCTAAATATGCACTGGCAGTGGATTAGCAAATTGAACATATGCATGCACAGCTACTTAATACCCTCTAGTGACCTGAAAGCAGACAATGTGACCATGACTTTAAGAAACTGCACTTAGACATGTTGCATATTGTTAAAACAGATTTTCAGAACCGACCCTGAAGGAGTGTTGCGTGTAGTCAGTCACCATATTATAGCGAACAGGGAAAATACACTTTGAACTAGCCAAACTCAATGAAGGTAAGTGATAAAGCAGCAAGGCTTTTAGGAGTGTCGTCATCGTACAATGAGACACACTCACAGCACTCCTATCAAATAAGACGGCAAGTAGGAAAATACACTATTAAGCCTCAACACACTAAGCATTGTTATGTTACTGGGACTTGTTCCGTACACTGCTTCCATTTTTCATGGTCTCCAGGTGCTGATAACAGATTTAAAAAGATGGAGGGTTGGGGCGCTTAGTGGGGTTGAGAGGGGAAGCGCAAGAGAGCTTTAATGTGCTGGCACTAAAAGACGGAAAAACCTATCACTGTGTGCTTGTGTGAATTTGGCAGCTTGGCATTTGTGTGCAGACATTATCTGAGAGTATAGCGTGTTGTGGGAGAGGTAGATTTTTTTGGGTTTCAATGTATCGTGTCTGAGGCTCGTGTCAAGTCAGTTATGCAATGATTGCTGAGAAGGAACAAGTTCTCCAGTAACTGTAACTGTTCTCCAGCATGGCTCTGGCATGGATTCACATGCTCATGAATATTACCCGTCGTCAGGCCGGGAATCCTCGGTATAGAAAAAAATCAGTATCAGTTTCGTTTCCGATCTGTCTTGCTTAGTAGTAACCAATCACTGGTCTCTGGGTCATACTGCCCCCAGCCAATAACTACCCTCTCCCTAAGCCCCGCCTCTGGAAGCCATCCTCAGATTTAGTAGCACGTAAAGTGGCAGTATGACCAAGTGAAGAGCCGCAGAGGGGTAGGCGGGAGGGTTCGCATGTGAATCCATGCCAGACCCATGCTGGAGAACAACAGTTACAGGTAAGTAACTTGTTCCTTCTCCAGCATGGGGTCTGGCATGGATTCACATGCTCATGAATAAGAGAATACATAGCAGTACACACATGCACAACCACGGGAGGTGGCAACAGGCTCAACATTAAAAAATACAACAACTCAACATTAAGCATCTCTTACCTCCTCACCAGGCTCACCACCTTAGGCGAACAGGTTGCGCAGCACTGCTTGGCCGACCCTGGACTCCTCCCTGGAATCCCGATGGACGCAGTAGAATCTTGTGAAGGTGTGCGTCGACCTCCAAGTCGCAGCCCTGCAGATGTCCAGCAGGGGCACACCAGACAGGAACGCCGTGGTAGCAGCGATCGCTCTGGTCGAATGGGCTCTCGGAAAGCCGGGCAGCAGTCGGTTTGCCAACCGGTGACAGTGCATGATGCAGCCGGAGAGCCAAACTGGAAATGGAAGTCTTTGAGAGAGCCTTCCCTTGATTCAAAGTCTCAAAATTCACAAACAGCTGTGACGTCTTCGGAAAACTCTTTGTGCAGTCCACGTAGAACTTCAGCGCTCTAGCTACATCCAGCGAGTGCAAAGTCCCCTCAGCCGGCGACGAAGACGACGGGAAGAAAACTGGCAACACCAAGGGCTCGTTGACATGGAAGTCCGACGGCACCTTGGGCATGAAGGAGGGGTGTGTCCTCAGCACCACCCTCGTGTCATGAAAAGTAAAGTATGGAGGCTTGCAAGATAGGGCCTGGATCTCTCCCACTCGTCGTGCGGAGGTGATGGCCACGAGGAAAGCGGTCTTCCATGACAGGAACTTCAAAGGCGCAGAATGCATAGGCTCGAATGGGGCCTTCATGAGCCTGGTCAGCACCACATTAATCTCCCACGCCGGGGCAAGGGCCTTCACCGGTGGGAATGATCGGAATAGTCCCTTCATGAATTCTTTCACCAGGCGATGAGACCACAAGGATGCCCGTCCCGTAGTCCTGATATATCGGGAGATTGCAGCCAGATTTATTTTGATGGAGGCGTGAGCCAGTCCAGCTATGGCCAGCGACAGTAGGTACGGCAGTACTTGAGGGGCCGTAATCTGCAGAGGGTTAATCTTCTGTGCACTGCACCAGACAGAGAACCTCTTCCATTTATGTCCGTAGCACATGAGTTGAAGATGCCCTGGCCTTTGCAAGAACCTCTCTGCAGTCGGCCGGGATGTCGTACCCTCCAAACTCTAGCGCTGCAGGAGCCAGGCCTGCAAGTTCAGCGACTCTGGGTTGTGGTGAAGAATGGCGCCTCCTTCTCTGGAGAGAAGGTCTGCGTCCGTCGGCAGCTTGACTGGTGTGGACGTTGACAAGTCCAGAAGGTCCGGGAACCAGATCTGTCTCGGCCACTCCGGTGCGACGAGGATCATCCTGCACCGGGACCTCTTGAGCTGGTTGATGAGCCGGAGCAGCAATGGCAGCGGAGGGAACGCATAAAGAAATAGGCCGTCCCAGGGGAACGAGAAAGCATCGCCCATGCTCCTCGGCAGGGGGAACCTGCTGGCGAACCTCCTGCACTTGGAATTCGTCGCCGTCGCGAAGAGATCGATTTGGGGTTCGCCCCATCGTCGGAAGAGTCGATCCACTTGATCCTGGCGTAGTTCCCACTCGTGGCACGAGCGCAGCTCCCTGCCGAGTGAGTCAGCGATTGTGTTTATTCCTGCCAGATAAGAGGCCCCAGAAACATCCGTTGGGTGACGGCCCAATGCCACAGATCCTGGGCTTCCTTGGATAGGGCCAGGGACCTGGTTCCGCCCTGTTTCCGGATGTAGCACATCGTGGTGGTGTTGTCGGTGAAGATCCTCACCACCTTGCCCTTGAGGGACGGAAGAAAGGACCCGAGGGCCCAGAACACTGCGCGGAGCTCCAAGATGTTGATGTGGAGTGACTTCTCCTCTGGGAGCCAAAGGTCTCTCGCGTGAAGATCTCCGGAGTGCGCTCTCCAACCTTCCAGGGAGGCGTCCGTCACAGTCACCTGGTGAGCTGGGGTCTGAAAGTCTGTGCCCGCCGCCAGATGGGAGCGGGTACCCCACCACCGGATCGCTTGACGGAACGTCTCGTTGAGAGGAATCCTGTCCTCGAAGCTGCCCGTCGACTGGACCCAGCGGGCGTCGAGGAACTCTTGCAAGGGGCGCATCCGAAGCCTGCAAAGGCGCACCAGATAAATGCAGGACGACATCATCCCGAGGAGGGACTGGATAGATCTTACCCTGGCCATGTCCGTGGCCAGCAGACGCTGCACCTTGCCCAGAATGGTCCTGGTCCTTTCCTCAGACGCCAAGGCCAGCCGTGCCACTGTGTCGAGCTTGGCTCCCAGAAACAGGGAGACCTGCGACGGATCAGGTGGGATTTTGGAAAGTTGATGAAGAATCCCAGGTCCATGAGCAGCTGGACGGTCTTCGCAGTGTGCTCCACGGCGAGCTCCCTTGTCCTTGCCTGGATGAGCCAGTCGTCCAGGTAGGGGTAGACGTGGATCCCCTGTAGGCGCAGCCGCGCCGCCACCGGTGCGAGGCACTGGGTGAACACCCTGGGTGCCGACTTCAATCCGAGGGCCTTGAACTGGTAGTGCCGGCCTTGGACCACGAACCTGAGGAACTTTCGGTGTCTTTTTAGAATGGGGATGTGGAAGTAAGCATCCTCCAAGTCCAACGACGACAGGAAATCGTCGTCCTCCAGCTGTCCCAGCACGTGCTGGAGGGTGACCATACAGAACTTCTGTGCCTTGATGTACTTGTTCAGTCGTCGCAGGTCCAGAATGGGGCGCCATTCTCCTGTCTTCTTTTTTACGAGGAAGTACTTTGAGTAAACTCCGGAGCCCCGCAGCCTCTTTGGGACAAGCTCGATGGCACCCTTCTTGAGCATCGCCCTTACTTCCAACAGTAGTTGAGGGAAGTGATTTTCCTTCCTGGCCACGGGTGGAACGCAAGGGCACTTCTTCTGAAACTCGAGGGTGTGCCCTTGGGCCAGGGCGTCCAGCACCCAACGGTCGGGGGAGATGGACTCCCACACGCTGACAAACCTCGCCAGCCGGCCTCAAACCGGGGTGCTTCGGCGGGGGCCCGACCCCATGGTCAGTTCAATCTTGTTTGGAGGCCGCCTTGCCTCCTTGACCTGCCTGTCGACGACGACGGGCACCACCTGACTTGCCGCGTCCCCTGTAGGCTTCCTGGGACGAAGATCTTGCCACTTGGCGGTACGTGGAGGAGCCACTGCCGGATCCCTTGGAGGCAGCTGGTCTGCCTCCGGAGCTCCGAAAGGACGGCCGTCGTTGTTGGAGCACTCCCAGTGCCCGGACAGTCTCTGTGTCTGTCTTGATGGCCTGAAGGGACTCATCAACCGCCTTCCCAAACAGGTTGTTCCCGTCGAAGGGCATGTCCAAAACCTTGGTTTCTACGTCCTGGCGGAAATCCATGGCTTTGAGCCATCCTCGTCGTCTCAAGCAAACGCTGTTGCCCAACTGACGGAAACCGGTGTCGGCGATGTCCGTTGCCACCGTGATGGCGTGGTCCGAAGCAATCTCACCTTACTGAAGGATTTCAAGGGCCTAAGCCCTTTTGGCATCCGGAAGGAAGTCCAACAGAGGGGCGATTTTGAACCACAACTCCCTGTCGTAGCGGGCTACGATAGCCAGGGCGTTGGCCGAATTGATAGTCGTTGCTGCGGATGAGATGATCCGTCGTCCCATCGTGTCCATCTTCCTGTCCTCACCGTCCGGCGGGGAAGTTGATGTCGAGGCCGATGCCCCCCCCAGCTTTCTTCTTTGCCGCCGCCGAGATGACCGAATCCGGGGTAGGTTGTGCCAAAGGCACAAGGGGGCAGCGTCGGGGACCCGGTACTACTTCTCGTACCGGTCCCTCTTTGCCGGCGCCGTGGCAGGGTTCTTGAGGAGGGCGAGCCCCTCATCCCAGATGTCATCAAGAAGCGGTACGGCGAGGAGCGTCTTCCTTTTAGCCTCGCGCCGTTGGTAAAGGAACCCTTCCTCCTTCTCTTCTGGGCAGAGCTGGAAGAGCTCGGATGACCTGGAAATCATGGCATGAAAGGATCCAATCTCATCGGGCGGGGACGCCCGAGCAGGGGGCAACGGGGGACATATCCAGTCATCGCCTGCATCGTCATCTGTACCTGTCGTCATCTGTACCTGTCGTAGCTGTGTCCGTGCCTGTATCATCCCCGTGGGTAGTAGACCAGGGGGGAAGGCAGAGCAGGTCGCAGAGGTGGGAAAGGTGGCGTAGGATGCGTCGTCGTCCTCTTATGCAGTGGAATTTCCGAAGGTCCTGGCTCCGGTTCCTCCGTCGGGTCTGGCTCAGGTACCTCCGTCGGGGGGGAGGGGCAACCTTGTCCTCATCTCCGAGCATAAGGACTGAATCGCTGACAAAATGGCTGCCGAAGTGTCCTGCAGCGCCGGAAGCGAGGGCTCTTGAGGAGCCTCGTCGGCGGCACAGTCGCTCTCGTCGTCGCCCTCGTCGGGATCCCTCCCGATGGGCTGGGCCTCTACCACGATTTCGATGAGCTCTTCTTCAGAGGTCGTGTCCGTATCCACGATGGCCACTAGCCCCTCCCCCACCTTTTCCAACGAGGACTTTGTGGGGGTCTTCTCAATGGGCCTGAAAGACGACTCCCTCCGTGGTGGCAGGGAGACTCTGGGTCCTGAGTCCGCCTCCAGGGCAGCTCAATCGAGGTCTTAGCAGGGTGAATTAAGGCCATCGTCACCTTCTGTACGCCTTGGGCCTTCACCTTGGGGGGAGGGTCCGAGCCTCGCTCCCCCTCTGCCGGAATCTTCGAGAAAGACCAGGGCCTCTCCAGAAGCTTCGCAGGGTTCTCGGACTGCCTCTTACCCGAGCCAGAGCGTTGGCTCATGGTTGATGGCGCCGGGGAGGATGCGCCCTGCCTGGCAGCCAAGGAGCCCGACCGTTCGGCGCCCCCGTAGCCCGCGGACTCGCGGTGCTTAGCCTTTTGTTGGGCCCCTGTCGCCGGGGCGCCCTCACAGGACTTAGAAGACGGCTCTGACTTTTTTCTTCTTTTCGCCTGACGGGCTCTTCACTTCCAGCCAGTTGGCGAGACTGAGGTGGCGATCCTTCATGGTCCGCTCCGACATGTTCCCACAAAACGCACAGTCCTTCTCCGTGTGCGTCATGTCCTCATGGAGACAGTAGAGACATAACGAATGCTCGTCCTCCTTGAAAACATTCTGAAGCTGGTATCCAGGGCAGGTCCTGAACAGCTTCCCGGGCGTCGAGCTTCCTTTCTCCTGGGCCATGTCCGGGGTAGGCCTTGGCACTTCTGGAATCCTCCAAAAGCATAACTCGACGAAATCTTCACCCTTGAGGGGCGTAGAAAACTCCAAAACGGATCCCCGTTGATCGGATGTAGAAACGGTGGAGCTTGAGGCTCTATTTAACCGAAAAATGAGAAAAATCTCCTGAAAAAGCGTGAAAACGCAGCAAAAGCTCGAGAGCTACAGCACGAGGACTCCCAACACTTGAACGTGCGGTTAAAATCTGAGGATGGCTGCCAGAGGCAGGGCTTAGGGAGAGGGCAGTCATTGGCTGGGGGCAGTATGACACAGAGACCAGTGATTGGTTACTAAGAAAGAGATCAGAAACAAAACTGATACTGATTTTTTTCTATACCGAGGATTCCCGGCCTGACGACGGGGAACATTCATGAGCATGTGAATCCATGCCAGACCCCATGCTGGAGAAGGGGAATTATTAGTAGGGTTGGTTGGGGCTCTTGGGGTTTGTTGCGATGGGTTGACTCTTTCGCTTAGTATTGTTCATGGTGAGCTTGCGGTTGACATTGGGTGGTCCAGTCTAGTCTAGTGGGGTTCTCTTGCATTGTGGTGGGTATGTGTGTCGTTCCAAAATGTTTTTCAGCTTGGAGTTAAAGAGACAAGTTTTTAATAGTTTCCTGAACTTGGTGATCTTCTGCTGTTCGCATTTCCTTTGAGAGTGCATTCCCGAGTTGCACCTCAATGCTGGAAAATGCTGATCCCAATTTCTGTTTTGACTACAGCGTTCAAGGCAGATGTTGCTGGATCGTAGTGTTAACGTTGGTTTGTAGACAGTGATTTTCTCCTGTATACAATCTGCTCCTTGGCCATGGATCGCTGTGTGTGTTATGCAGGGCATTTTGAAGATTTGTTTTGACGGGCAGCCAATGCAACGTTCTCAGTGCCGTTTTGATGTGATCTCTCATCAGTTTATGGATTAGTCATAGTGCTGCATTCTGCTTTAGTTATAGCTTCCTCAGCAGGTATTCTGGCATTCCGATGTAGATGCTGTTGGCATACTCTATTCATGACATGAGGGAGATGAGAGCGTTCTGTGGGTGATTAATAAAACATGCCCTAGAAGTGTCCACATCTATTACAGAGTTGGAGGTTGACATTTGTGCCATTACGGAGACCTGGGGATATGACGCAGCAGGTCCCTGTATGGGCCTAGCTATTCCAGAAGGATATAGTACGTTTCGTCAGGATAGGATTGGTGGAAGAGGGTGGCGGGTGGGGGGATTGGGGGTTCATCCTCATTTTTAAATCCAACTTTGACATATGGGAGGTTAATTGTCAAGCTATTGCCTGGACTGAACTGAAACTGGTTAAAATAGGGCTCAATGCAGAAACAATTAACCCCTTATTACTGCAGCAGATTTCCCCACACTCCTTACTAATTTCTTACTACCCCCATTTCAAACCAAAGACTAGATTAGTTTTGGGGGGATTTTAACCTCTGGTCAGGTCACAAGTCAGCCACAGCAATGGCTATTGATCTGGAGACTGCTTTTAATAATATGGGCTTCGAGCAGAAGGTCTGAGAACCCACTCATTGTAAGGGGCATATTCTTGACTGGGTGGTAACTCAACATTTTCACGAAGGATTTTCAAGTCCTTGTTTGTCCTTGGTCAGATAATTCCTTTGTTCACTTCATGATCTTGAGTGAATGCTCTTTAAAATTGAGAGGCCCCCGCAATCATGCGATAATGATCCGAAACACGAAAATTCTGACACAGGATTGAACCCCTGCTAACCCCAGCAATTGCAGATATATTGAAATTGAATTCAGCGGAGGATGTGTCAAAATGTCTTACTTGTTTGAGAACATCTCGAAGACCCTTGCACCATTAAAAAAATAAATGTCTTAAAGAAACACGAAAAAATAATGTGTGGTTTTCTCCAGAGCTTAAGAGAGGTAAAGCCTCTAAACTTAAACACTTTAATGGATGGAAATCTTCTCAGACTTTTCAGACTCTGGCAGCATACAAAGTGTGCAGCTAAAGAGTATAAACTAGAGTCATTGACACCAAGAAAAACACTAAACAGTAGAATTCAGAACTCCCAGTCTGAAGTGAAGGAGCTCTTTAAAATCTTAAGAGCAGGAAATCCCTCATATTCAGGATGCTGGCACTGTGAAAAAGAATGATGCAAAGTGCTCATCTATTCAAGCCAAGCTAGGAAAACTTGATAAAATCAAGGCAGACAGTGCTCTGAAAAATTCTGAATCCGCTAAGCAGGCGAAAGTTGGGGTTTTACCCGCTCAGGTTGATAACTAATACAGCAATTTAGATTTCCCCCCATAACAGTACCAGAATTAGCCAGCATCATCGATCATTTGAAATCTACTAAATATAAGGGAGATCCATGCTAAGCGATTATCATTAAATCCTGCTCATCTATCCTGTTGGATTCTATCTTTAAATGTGTGAAAGCTCAGTGCCCTTGGGGATAAATAAAAGGCCTGGATAACCCCCATCCTTAAAAAAAAAAAAGAAATTAAAAAAAAAATTAAAAACACATTTAAAAAAAGGATTATGTCCTAAAATGCCCTTAAATTATAGACCCATTACTAATACGCCTGCTCTGCTAAAGACTTTGGATTCTGTCCACCTTAACGAATATACTATTCTCAATAAAAATCCGTCGGGCTTTAGACAAGGTTATGGAACGGAGACAGCTCTACTGGAACTAAAGTATAGACTCTTGGATCACATGGATAAAGGAAAACCGTCGCTTGACGTTTCTTTCTGGTTCCTGTTCTTGTGCGCGAATAGGAGAGACTTCATCATGGGAAGTGGCAAGCAGCAAAATCTGCAAGGGGCTGAAAGTAAGAACAGAATGGTGTATAAATGTCTGGTGTGTGTGTATGCATACATGCGTGAATGAATGTCAGAGTGCAAGTGAATGAGCAAATTAATGCTGCGAGTGTGTATGAACAAGTGAATTTGTTTACGCGTGTATGTGAAGGACCGGGGCACAGATTCTGGAGCGGTCTGAGCAGAAGGGGTGTGTGGAGAGCGGGAGGGGGGGATGATGATAATATGGCACTGCATTTTCTACTGTGCCTTTGTAATAAACCTGATCATGCTTAGTTTATTATATAGTAAATGGTTAGATTGGCCTACATTGGTGTAGCCCGTTTGGACAGGTTTTCTTCTAGTTTTATTGGCATTATGCACTATATCGGCATACTGGCATATATTGGGGCAGCCAGCACTGAAATGTATGGGCACAGCGAGTGTGACAATGTATTTTATGCTGGCATATATTGTGAGGTAACGCACAATGCAAATGCACAGAGTAATGCTGCTGTGCACAGCATTTCATTTATTTCCACGAGTGTCTGTCCTCAATTATTGCAAACAGTATGGGTTTTTACCCAATGTTTTCACATAAAGTGATCAGTGTTTTAAGATGGATTTATAGAATCTGGCCTGGAGGACAGGTTTTAGGAGACCACCCTAGTTATAATCTACAGGGAGCTCCGAGAGGTTAGCCAAAACACAATTAATGCATGGCATAGCAGACAAGGCATACTTTCAGGAGTGTGAGAATGGGGTCGGGGCTCTCAATGAGTCCACACATTAGGGGACAACTCAGTCTAGACAGTCTAGTATAAAAATATTGCTATTAAAGGCCTTGTGAACACACTGTAAAACTAATCCAGCAAGAAGTATTATCGCACAATATTAATACAGATATATACGTCGCCATAGAGTAAAATATACATCAGATCACTTAAACAGCAACGCAGGCAAGTATTTAAGATGCATTAAATGATTAAACCAGATCACAAGACAATGTTCTAACTTAGAAAGTTCTTACTATAGGATGAATGGGGCCTTGTGCCCAATAGTCACAAAACCTAAAATGTTCTCACCAAAATGATGCTTCTGAAAGGAGGTTTCAATAGGCTTACGCTAGTTTTAAAGTTCAACAATTTTTACCAGAGGTAATTGTGTTTTTCCTTCTTCCAGACCCAGGGCTAACACAGGGCCTGGATACCAGACCTAGGTGCGTTGACCAAAGGTAAGTAGAATGGCAAAACAAGACAAATTGGCTTGTTCCCAATGTTATCTTATGGAGATTAGGGAGAACAGGCACAATGAGTTTACTTACTCTCCCCCACCAAACTCAGATTTACTGTGATGACTCTGGATTGTCTGGGGCTTGATCTTCTTCCATTTGTTCCACAGGAGTTGAGGATTCTTCTGGTTATATGGAAAAGATAGATGCAACCGTTTTATCGGAGAGGAAAGGAGGAATCCACTGATGCCGACCCCTTCAGGACACTTCACAGGTTAGAGGAAGGAGAGTTGCACTGACTGTTTTGAGACTAGTTGGTCCCTATAGTCCAAGGATTAAAGCACTAATCGGGGTCTTTGGAAATTAGGAAGGGGGGCAGGGCTTTACCAGGTTGGCTACTGGTACGGATGCTGGACCACTTCAGGAGTTGTCTTCCAACCTTCAACAGGCTGCTCTTTGAAATATTCTTGGCTCAAACTATGATCTAAATAAATGACTGCAGCTTTCTGGTATCCAACATCTGAGCTGGAAGCAACTCTAAGCCCACCAATGGTAAGTTCTGCACCATTCAAACAGCCAGCAGTGGTCCAATCAGGGGTAACTACTGGTTTTTGTTAAGATGGATTTCTAGAATCTGGCCTGGTTGACAGATTTTAGAATGCCACCCTAGTTATAGTGATATGATGATATGTCATTTATAACGGGCATAAACACAATTGTTTCAACAGGAGAACTCCAAGTTAAGCAAAACACAATCAAGTTAGAAATGGAGGGAGGGCGCTAGAGAGCCCAACCAAGATGGCGGCTCCCCTGCAAGCTCCGGGAAAGGCTCCCATTAATCCTGAAAAACTAGCAGCCTAGAGCGAAAAACGCAACGCTCCAACATGAGAAGCAGCCCCTCTGGGCACCGCTGATTGCAGCACAAGGTGCTCCCCTGCCGGAGAGATCTCAGCGTAATCAAACAGGTCGGAACTGAGGCCCTAGGCCCATTGGAGCCCCGACAGACAGACCGCAGTCAGAAAAATCACTGCGCAGACACCCACACCGACGCACAGACATGGGGTGCACCACGTGAGCCCCCTTCTGGAACTGGCGGCTGAGGCACAGAGTCCAACGGGTGCCCCGACAAAGGCTTTCTGCGGAGTGTGCGACCCAGTGTTAGGTAGAATTGCATGCTGTACCTTCTGGGACCACCACATACAATTAGGACTACAGGTGTAAGCAAAACCCAACCTTTGGTACAAGTCTGTACTACACAGTTTGTCTTAGCGAGCGGAGCTGCAAGGCTGATCTCAAGAGGGAACGTGAGGAGTATACGGATGTTACACAGAGGTCTTACAATCACAGCGGTGCTCTCAAGGTTTCTTAGTAAAACACTTATTAATTTATTAAACAATCATTTAGAAAACATTCACGAGAAGGCAACTTCATATTAAACACAAATATACTTCAATACCAAACCAATATGTTTGAGTAAATTAGGCTCCCTTGAAATAGGAGCAAAATGGCATTTTAGTTAATTTTAATGGGAGTAAAAAGGCACAAGTTAGCAGAATAGAGCACAAATACTTTTAGGAAGTGCAAACAGTTTTAGTTCACTAGAGGACTCGACTCATTTCAATAGGCCTAGGCCAAAATCAATGGACTAGTGTCTTGGATAGGAAACAGCAGTTCTTGTGGTAAACGTTAAAGTCTTTGCCAATGTTCTCAGTAGTTTGTACGAAAAAAGAATCATATATGTTGGGTCACAAGCTGATTAGGCCTGCAAGTTGGGAAAGTTCCACAAACTTTCACCGCAGAGATGCGTTCTCTCAATCGGGTTGGCACAGTACTTTAATATGAAGCAAAAAGATGCAGCTGAAGATGTTGGTTCGTGGCAGTTTCTGCAGATCTCACCTGAGCCGCAGCCGTGGGGACAAGAGGGAGGACGTTAGAGGACTCCTGCACTGCACAGGATCGTCGTTAAACGCTGACAAAATGAAGTCACTTCAGTTCGAGTAGTGGTCATCAAGCACACAAGCTGGTGTCCTTCCCCATGGTTAATCCTAACCAGCTCCGAGAATGGTATCCAGGTGGCTTACGAGCCGATTGGTCCCACCAACTCAAAAGTAGTAGTCGTCCTTGAAGGGGCTTCTCTGTCGAGATGAACCAACGGTCCAGGAGTTGCAGCAGCCCTTCTCTTCCAGCTCGTCTTCGGTTCTTTCGTTCCAGTGGTCAACTACCTTGCAAGCCAAGAGACTCACCTTTTAAACAGTTTTCTCCCACTCATTCCAGCCTAGCTGCCACTCACCCAGCAGGGTGGCTGTCCTTGACGGACAGTCAGCCAGCCAATCACGCCAGAGTGCATTTGGGTCTCCGAGCACCCCAACTGTATGTAAATGTACATAATTGTATATAATGTAGAACGGTATACCTGTATCTCTGCCCCAATGCTTTGATCAACACTAAGATTGCATTTGCTCTTTTCTGTAACTACGCCGTGATACCTCAGGGTCTAGGCGTACAACAAATGAAATAAATCAAGCACAGGGCGTTTCTGGCACCTCCCTCACTTCCTGCCCACCCCAGACACTCAGACGCCAGAGGCAGTCTTCAGTCCTGAAACCTGCCAAAGGCATAGAAACAAAGGGATCAAACCTAGTTTGGCGCGCAGAGACAAACACTAGAAGGACCTTTCCAAAAAGAAATGGCAGAAAAAAGAAGAGCTGGTCCACTGAAAATTCTGTTTTGCTTTGTGGTGATATGACATGTCAATGCTTGGTAAACTTTTGTAAAGGTGCATAAGCACCAAAAACAAAATAAAAAAAAAAGACCAGGACCCGTTTAAACAAAGGGGCTTAAGGCGCCATCTTGAAAAACATGGCTCCTGCGATTTTTAGCTACGGGTGTTCGCGGTCGGGAAAAATCATGGTAGTTCATTGCAAAACCACTGCCACCAGCCATAGATAGAAAAGGGTAGCATATGATTGCTACATGAGTTTCTAGACACAGGGGATACTAGGTAACCCCTGCAGCACTCTATAGTAAGATAGTGTGTGCTGGGTCTAGGAATTTAAAGAGACTAGTAAAGTCAATTTAACCTTACATTCTCTGGGAAATGGTAGTTTATCCCAGAGAAGGCATTACACCTTTGGGAAGTCTAAAAAGACATCCCTGTGTCACTGCACTGAGGGTGCTGTGTAACATATGAAAAAGATGCCTATGGAGTTATCTTAAAACTCCAAAGTCAAAGAACACAAGAGAAAAACACATCAAAATATATGAAAAAGAGTGGCAAAAAAGGCTCACACTCTGTCCAGGTTAAAAAAATCAAGTCCTCAAAATCCAGCAAAGTTGCTGGGGGTCTCTAAGGTGAAGGGAATTAGCACATTTATGAGAATTCTCCCTAACACCCAACTATCACACGCACAGTGATCCGTACAACTGTCACCAATAACGGCAACCCGGGCTCCACACAGCAAGGCTGGCAATAGAACAGAGTTCCCGGCAGAGGACTAAGACCAGAACTTACCTTAACAGGCGCACCGGGACAAGCTGCTTCGCCGAGACCAGCCGGCCAGTTGAGTTCAGGAGGGAAGCAACGTGGAATGGATCCGATCCCCACAACGCAGATCTACCATTGCACTGGTTGTGGCAAGAGTGCCCCCCAACATCCGTAAAGAATACCTGCATGGTGTGGAGGGAGAGACGGGGTGAGAGCTTAAACAGAGGCCCTAGTGGGTGCTACTGCCCCACCCCCCAAAAAAAGAAGAAACACCTCAGCACGGGCTTGCAAGCGACTCCTCAGCCATGCAAACTACGAACGGTTGACTGATCCAGAAGAAACGCGCTGTGTGAGATGAAACTCTGCACGGCCCCTGTCGAACCCCTGCCAAGCCTACGACAGACCGTCTGGGAACGATGGGGGGGGGGGGGGGGGGGGTGTCCTCCCTTCCACTGGATGCGCCTCACCACGGGGGGGGGGGGTTGGGGTGTCATGGTTCAACACGTGGCCACCCAGAAGGAAGAGCACAAACGACAACGGTGGGAAAACAGCCAACAAAACAAGGTGAGCCACGCCCCCTCCCCCTGAGCATCACGATCGAATAGTCCCGACCGCCATCTCAGCGACCAGCTGGAATCACACCAAGCAAAGTGGCAGGGACCGCAATGCAGGAGACAGCTACACTCGGTCCCCACTGCACATATACGGGGTGGCGGGAGGCAGGGCTAAATCCATCACTGCAACATAAAACAGTCCCTGCGCCACAGTTGGTCCACCCAACAGGTACAACACACCACAGATAGGAGCCAAAATAAGGAAGGGGCCCCTGCTTCTCTGCGCAGCCCCCCCCCTCCCCCCCCCCCCCGAGGACAGAGGCAGCCCCTCAGCTACATCTCTTGGCGCAAAGGACTCTTGCTGAGATACTAGCACGGCCGAGCCCAACCAGTCTCACCTCAATACCTACTGCTGTCTCCTCCGACTGTTCCCTTATGCAATTGGGACTCACCCAGCGGCACAGGAGTGCGGTGTCAGCCCCGTGTGTTGAACTCAAGGTCGGGAAGGGCAGTGTGATCCAACTAGTAGCTTCAAAGCAGACGGCCGCTCCATACCACTGCATCAGGTGCCCCGGAGGAGGTGGTTCCGCTCCCCCACTGCAGGAGCAATGCCACCATCAACTCAGGTGAGGCCAGGGGTGTACCCCCGCTTCATCCTGGCTGCCACCTCCCCTTACGACTTTCCGCGCCCTACCAGTTTTAAGATCTGCATTGCATTGCTAGACACCTAAATTCAGTGTCTTAGCCCAAAACCCGGCCCTTGCCACAAGAATCCATACTTCTGCCTGCCTCCATTAGGGCCCACGAGGCTGCGGTCACTCAAAGATGGCCGACTGCATTTGAATCCACATCTTCCGACTGCACACAGCCCCGAATCGCCTCGGATAGCTGTGATTGGCTGCTCCTACTTATTTGAAGCCAATCCGATCGCCGGAAGGCGAACGCCGGCCAACCCACAAAGGCCACTCAACAAGGCTGCCCGTCTGGAGCCTGGGGCCACGAACGCTGCCCTATTCACCAGAGATTGCCTACGTAGTCAAAGCCTCTTCTGTACATTTATCTGGGTAAGTGCTCGCTCAGCACCCAGTTTGCTTCTCTTACTCTGCCACATGTACGTTACTTCATGGAATCCTTCGAACTTCTGCCTTACATTTGACTTGCACCATTGTGCTTTCCTCTCCTAACGCAGCACAGACTCCACTTGTCTATTATTGTTCCTGTTCTTGCCCGCCTCTAATAACCCTTTGGTACTACCTGAGGATCGATCCTATCGTCCCTGATACTGTGTACCATAACCACCTTCTGATCTAATGCATAGCCTGTATAACACTGCTTGCACTGCCTGTAAAACGGACTCTTAAATGGATTACTTGTAAAATGGTTTGCAAGATCTTTGTATTGTTAGTAAAACGGACCACTAGCATCCTGCACACTGTGCCGCAGCTCCTATCCATGGACCGGCACTGCCCATTCACAGATATTCTACTTCTTTCCATACTAGTGTTCTGTATTGCACTGCCCAATCTCTGTGCTTCCTCAGTTGATTACTTGTTTGATACTCTGGTCATTGCCAGACATTTACACCCTCTATGCCCCTTAGCGGCACTATGTGGTTGACTCATTTGGTCATGGTATCACCTTTATTTTATCATTCTGGCCACGAGTCACTGCCTCTCTCAAATGCTCATATGTACGCGGCACACCATCCTTTTTGTACAGTACTCGCATAGCGCCTGACTTTAATCCAACTGCTCGCAAATTACTGCATTCACCTAGCTGAACTATTGCCTCGAGTCATTGATTGCATTTTGCACATGTACCTACCATGTACTTACCTAGTCAGATCAGCTGAACCATTGCCTTTTTGAGTCATTGATTGCACTTTGCACGTGTACTTGCCTAGTCAGATCAGCTGAACCATTGCCTTCTGAGTCATTGATTGCATTTTGCACATGTACTTGCCTAGTCAGCTTAACTGAACCATTTCCTATTGAGTCATTGATTGCATTTTGCACATGTACCCACCTAGCCAGCTTAGCTGAACCATTGCCTTTTGAGTCATTGATTGCATTCTGCACATGTACTTACCTAGTCAGATCAGCTGAACCATTGCCTTTTTGAGTCATTGATTGCACTTTGCACGTGTACTTACCTAGTCAGATCAGCTGAACCATTGCCTTCTGAGTCATTGATTGCATTTTGCACGTGTACTTACCTAGTCAGCTTAACTGAACCATTTCCTATTGAGTCATTGATTACATTTTGCACATGTACCCACCTAGCCAGCTTAGCTGAATCATTGCCTTTTGAGTCATTGATTGCACTTTCGCACATGTACTTACCCAGCAAGCTGCACCTGGACTGCCATTTCCTGGCTGATCCCACCCCGGCCCAGTGCAGAACCTCTACGTACCCTCCAGTGCACTCTTACCCCACCGCATAGACTGTTAGGACACTTGGTTCGCGATATGCGGCCATTGCCAACTGCTAGCCACCTTATTCTCGCTATCACCGTAGTGTGCATCATCACCACATCCCTTTGCCACCCCACTCCCAGCACCGTTAAGACTGACCCTCATCACTCTACACTACACTATCCCACAATGCTCCTCAGTAACCCATACCTCAATGACCCTGCCTTATGGCTCCAACACTTTGCCACTAAACTTACACCCAATCAACCTTGCACGCTCCAAGTCAGGAATCTTAGACTCGGATCCAGACTGCCTCGGGCCCCTCGAGCCTCTTGCACTCAGCACACACACATTACCACTACTACACAGAAGTTACCACCATCCTACAGCACCATCTCCGCCAAAGAACTCAAGGGTGCCCTCATTAACGCCAGATCTATTACGGCCCACGCGCTGGACATCTCCGACCTCATGGCCACAAAATCGAGGTTTTGGGTGGTGATCACTGAAACTTGGTTACATGCAGCCGCTGGCCCACCTCTTGCCCTCGCCATCCCTAACGATTACTCCATCATTAGAGCTGACCGACATCAACATCCAAAGGAGGTGGAGTCGCATTCATACACAGAACTAACATCACACTCAGAATCATCCCCAACACTGAGCTTAGCTCGGCAGAATCCCTCTCTGTGAAACTCACCTTATCACCAACCAACACTGCAACTCTCCACCTTATCTACAGACCTCCAGGACCACTTGACTCCTTCATAGATGAGATCACGGCCATTTTGACTGTCAATACTAAAACCAACTCTCAGGTATTGCTTTTAGGAGACCTTAACCTTGGGCCTACTCGACACTAAGGATCACTTGGCCTCGGAGGTCGCCATCACATTAGCTAATTTAGGCTTCCAACAACGCATTTACGAACCTACCCATATTAAGGGCAGAATGCTCAACTGGATCACTGACCTTAATTGCAACACCACCATAAGCTCCAACTACGCTTGTGCCTGGTCCGACCACCACATCATCTTCCACTTACCAGCAACCAACCCTCACACCACTCCCACAATAGCTCCAGCCATTCCCACTAGGAATAAAAAAGACATCACCAGGGATAAACTACTCCCACTCATCCTTCCTATCCTGAATAAATGTGTGTCCCAACATAACGACCCCACAGTCTTAGTAGATATCTTCAATCAAACATTGCTTAAAGCCATCAACAATATAGCACCGCTTATACTACGGAAAGCCGAACAACAAGCCCATCTGAACTCCTGGTTCACCCCCCAGTTAAGAGCTCTACGCAAAGAAAAACGTAAGGCTGAATCACTCTGGAAGAGCCACCCATGTGACTAACAAAGATCGCCTCTTTATCACTACCTACAATTACAAGGAAGCAATTCTACAAGCCAAAAAGGAGACCTACAACCAACGTATCACCCAAGCAGAATCCAACACTAAGGAATTATTTAAAATCCTTAAAGAATTGGAATCCCCCTCCCCTGCTCCTGATAGCTGCATTAAAGACAGTAAATGGTGCAACAACATCCAAAACGCTCTCCTCAACAAGATCACCACCCTGCAATCAAAAATCAACGCCAAACAAACTACCCTTTTTACCAACCCACCCACTAAACCCTCCACTACTCCAACGGCCTCCTTTACTCGCACCCCTTTCAGCTTTACCCCACTCACCATCCTCGAGGTCGAAAACATCATTCGCAATTTAAAACCTAACTGCCAAGGTGACTCCTGCCCAGCACCCATCATTAAGGAAGCGGCACATGATCTTGCTCCTTTTATAACCACCTTCATTAACTCTTCATTCCTAACTGGAACGGTACCAAACAACTTAAAGGACGCTTGGGTTATCCCTCTCCTAAAAAAAACGACTCTTGAGTCTTGACCCTGAAACACCAACCAACTACAGACCTATTACCACCGTACCGTTCCTACTCAAAATACTTGACAGAGCAGCATACCTGCAGATTCAGAACTACTTAGAAACCAATAACCTCCTCGGCTCAAGACAATCTGGCATCAGACCCAAGCACGGGACTGAAACAGCTCTTCTTGACCTCAAAACTCAAATTGAGGACCTTAAAGACAACGGTAAACTGGCCCTCTTACTACTACTGGACTTATCCGCTGCCTTCGACTTGGTCAATCACCAAATACTATGTCGGCACCTGAAGTCCGCTGCCCACTTCTCTGACAATGCATCCAACTGGATTAGGTCATTCCTCAACAATAGGCACATGAGAGTTTTCTCACCTACCGCATCGGCCGATCCTACACCTGTCCCTTGTGGAGTCCCGCAAGGGTCCTGTGTCTCCCCAACTCTCTACAATGTCTTCACTAAACCACTATTTGATATGCTTGACTATCTGGGCGTCACCTACACGAACTATGCGGATGACACCCAGATACTCATACCCATCACTGATGACTACATTGTTGACTCCAAAGCCCTTAATGACATCTACTTGGTCATACAAGCTTGGATGGCCCAGTACGAGTTGTGCCTCAATGATGACAAAACTGAGCTTCTCATTTTAGGCACGCAACAGAGACTTAAACTGAGTCCCCTGTTCGGTTCCTTCAATATTGATGGTAATCTAATTAAAGTATCCAAAGATACCAAAACCTTGGGTATCAACCTGGATGCCTCCTTGGCTCTCACTAGACAAACTAATGCAGTAGCCGCTGCGTCTGCTTACACCTGCAAATTGATTTCAGCCTGTCGCCCATTCCTTACCGCCCAGAACTGCATCACCCTGGCCAGGACCGTGGTTATGTCAAAATTGGACTACTGCAATGCTCTGTACCAAGGCACTAACCAGGGCAATCTCAACAAACTTCAGAGTTCCCAAAATAATGCCATCAGAACGGCCCTCAATATCCCCCGATCTGCCCACATTTCAGAAACTACAAAGAACCTCAATTGGCTCTCAGTCTCCCAAAGGATCTCTCTGAAAGCACTGGCCCTCACATACAAATGTGTTAACCACCAGGACCCCTCATATCTAGCCTCGCGATTCACTCAACACATACCATCCCGAGCACTTAGATCTGCAAAATCCCTAGGTCTGGTGATCCCTAGATTCAAGCTGCAAACTGCTGGGGGCGCCAGCTTCCCAGTCCTGGCTGCCAAGCTTTGGAACACAGTACCACTCACTATCAGAACATTACCCTCATTTAACTTATTCAAACACAAAGCCAAGCTTTGGTTAACTACATCTCACTAACAACCTCTCTTCTGGGCGGGCCACCTGGGACCCAGCTCTGCTTTACTCTGGCACCACCGTTCTGCTTTTTGCCCTTGATTTGTAACTTCAATTGTATATTTTTGTTTACAATCTGTTTGACCACTGCGATGATATGTCATACCTGTAATGTCTTATTAAGATATGCGCCCGGTTGCCCGTGGGCCTGGTCTGCGCTATATAAATAAAACAAATACAAATATCACACAATCTCACCAGACCTGTTGACAAGCCCAGACACTCCCTTAGTGAAGATGTCAGGAACACGCTCCTTAACTCCTACAGAACACTGCCACCCAGACTAGTATCACCCACTCCTACCTTTAAGTCTGGAACCTAAGAAAGGTAACAAAATGCTAATCCGTATCTCAGAGGCGACAGTGTGTGACCCCCTCTAAACCCTTCCAAGGAGCAACTCTGTGGCTCGTCACTCACAGCACAGTGTTCAACAGCAATAACAATATCCCAGCACTAGACCCAAGATGGGTAGTCCCCTGGGCTAGATCACTCAACCCTGGTATCAAACAACCGGGCTCCCTTGAAAATGTGAAATCGACACAGCAAGACACCAACAGCTCCAGGTGGTGGTCCTCCCCCAAAACCCTCTCCCCAAGTCGCTACCTGATCGTCCCTTTCCCGGCGACAGAAGTCTGACATGGGTAAATCTGATGACCGAGGAAGCTACATTTTTAACCAGGTGCTATAGTCGAGACCCCCAAGGCTCATCCACAGTCAGTCTCCAGCTGCGATAATGGAATAAGAGGAAGAGTGCATGCAAGCCAAAGCCATTGATATCCGAGAAATCCTTCTTGACCTAAAAGCTGGTATCGGCAACCTGGACTCCAAACTTGACACACTCATCAAAAGTGGATTTGCTGCAACACTGATTGGACAAACACAGAAACAGACTGGACTCGGCAGAGCAAAGAGTCTCAGACCTGGAAGACAGCAGCAATACACTAACAAGGGGGTCAGTGCTGGAGGCTCAAATGAAAGCAGTATCTGCTAAAAACGCATATCTGGAAGGGAGGGTCCGCCGCAATAATATCAGGCTGGTCGGAATAAGAGGCAAATTCCTCATAAAATGGAAGATTTTGTGGAAACATTATGCAAAGAGCTATTTGGAGTACTGTCGCAGTCCCCGCTTTTTGTCATCGAGGGGGCTCACAGATTTCCATCCAACAGCCCGATACCCAAGAGCAGTCCCAGGCCATATCATTGCACGACTGCTTAACTTCAAAGACCGGGACACAATCCTGAGACACGCTAGGGAGAAAGGCGAGTTGCAATATGACAGAGATGAGATACAAATATATCCTGACTTCTCACCAGCAGTCCAAGCTTCAAGGAGATCCTTTATTGGAGTGAAAAGGCGACTTAGAGACAGTCAAATGCAACATTCTATGTTACTTCCCACAAAGCTGTGTTCAAAACACAGGGAAAACACAGTTCGTCAATAAACCAGAAGAAGCAAACACTTTCCTCGACGATCTGGGCTGCTGACCACCAGACAACCCAAGACTGGCAAGGAGAGACCGCGACAGATTGAACCCATCCTGAAGTAGCCTGGTATGTGGGGGTCCTAAATTTGACCATGACTAACGCCGGGAGCCAACCATGGGACCATTGGTGCACGGGTCCGACTCTCCCTTTCTTATACCCACCGTCTGCATCACAGTGCATAACACACCTAGACACTTAAATACACTAATTGTTGGGAGCTATGGGCACTAGCGCCCCGAGCGCAGCAATTCATGTTAGTTGTTGGTTAAGAGGGGAGGTGGCAGGTTAATAACCCGACCAAAACACAAAGTATCCCAATATCCCAGGAAACACAACATCGATGTAGCCTTCATACAGGAAGCTCACCTCTTTCCGTCTCTGAGAACCGATGGGCGCCCAACTGGGGGTGCCACAGATACTTCTCCTATTCATCGTACGCTAGAGGGGTAGCCATACTAATCAATTAAAAAAACAGAATTTAGGCTACCATCAACAGACAGCGACCAAGAAGGCAGATCATTCCTGGTCCAGGGGATCTTAGAAGGTAGTGTAATAGTCATGGTGAACTCCTATGACCCAAACATAGACAGGGAAAACACCTTTGATTGGGTAATGACACCTGGTGGGGACAGACTCAGCCACGATCATATGGGCGGGAATCTGAATACCATGCTAGAACCCAAAAGTGACAAATCTCACACGACCACCAACATTCCCTCCAAGGCAAGTCTCCATATTCATGAGATCTGCAGGGCCTACGACCAGGTAGCCGCATGGAGACTGGACTACACCCTTCACTCCTGGGTTCACAATACCAGCTTCACAGCTAGACTGCCTGTTGGTGTCTAAAGAAAACAGACGATTCCAATGGGGAACCTGCCAGATCCTCCCAAGAAAACTGACCACTCCCCTCCCCCGTCACCCTCGAATGCATCCCCTCAGATAATAAGCCAGATAGACCCCACTGGAGATTCAAATCCAGGGTGCTCCAACACCAGGTGTTTGGCCAGGAACTCCGGTCCGAGATCACATAGCCATCAATCAGGACTCTAACATCAGTTGGGACCCTCTGGGAAACAGTAAAGTGCTATGTTAGAGAGATATGCATAGCCAAAGAGAACGGGATACTGAAACTGATTAGAAAACTCGCCACTAGCGAGACACGGCTGAAAGAACTTGAACACAGATCCGCTGCTTTAAAACAAACTCCACTCCCTTGCCCGCCTTATAGAAGAATATAAGTTCCGGTCCACTGCAAAAACCCAATTCCTAACACAAGGCCACCGCATCCGCCAGTACAGGGAAAGCGCAAAAACGGGGGCCCTGCTGGCACGGCTATTGGCAGCCGATAGAAAACCCCTGTAGGTCGAATGTATTTGAAACCCCCCCTCCCCCTCCCCCCCCCCCCAAGGTACCCTAGTCTACACAGGACGACATAGTTGAGTCCTTCTGCACCTTCTACCACGACCTTCACAGCTCAAAACACCCAAGTAGCCCAGAAACCCTCCAGCAATTTGTAAAGGACAGAACTATATTGGGTCAGCGACGCTTTGAGCGAACCCCTAAACAAATCACTAACGCTCGATAAAAACTTCAGATGGGTTAACGGGGGAGTTTTGTAAGGCGTTCGCCCCGCTCCTAGCACCAATCCTACTGCAGGTATTCGAGGAGGCATTAGAGAAAGGGTGCTTACCCCTAACGCACTGCGAAGCAAACGTGATCCTTCTCCATAAAACAGGGAAGCCCCCGCGAGGAATGCACCTTGTACAGTCCAATTTCATTAATGTCGATAACTAAATCCTTGCAAAAATTACCTTACCTCTAGATTACTACAATCCCAGGTCTGGTAATCGCCGACCAGGCAGATTTCATCCCAGGTCGCAATACGACAGACTATTCAGTGTCATTGAAGCGCTCGACCAATCATCTCAAGCAGTGGCAGTTCTGCTAGACACAGAAAAAGACTGACTGTCGATTGGCCATATCTCTTCGCGGTTCTGAGGAAAATGGGCCTCGGCGAACGCTTTCTAGACCTAGTCTCCCTTCTCTACAAACACCCCCTGTCCAGCATCGTCCTTGGGAAAGTAAAATCTGCATGTATAGAATTACAAAGCGGGACCAGGCAGGGATGCCCTCCATCAGCCCTATTGTACGCACTAGCGATGGAGCCCTTGGCCGCCGATCTCAGAGCCCGACAGTGTCACGACCCTTACCCCAGACCCCCACTGGCAAGCCCACTTGCCAGGTAAGGGCAGGGTTCGGGGCTCCATTAAGGCCTTGCATCCTCTCCCAAGACACTCTTGGAGTCAGTCCTGGCGCCTCTGGCGCCAACCTCATATTCATTAAGGAGAACAGGTTTGAAGGGTGACTACTTTTTCACCAAGCCTGCAGTCAACATGGAGGCATTCGCATAGTTTTATTCTAAGAACTAAGCTATGCGGTATAGTGTTTTGGGTGTGGTGGCCTGGGACTACTTTACCTGGACTACTTTGTTGGGAGGCTATTTAAACTACACCCAAGCAACAGAGCACGCTTTGCGTTACTTTGCAGACTGAAACGTAACGCACAGTGTCTTGTGATACCCACGAGCTTCAGAGCAACAAACCTGCAGAGGAGACAAAAGGAACATCTTTACTAGTATCTTACCTGCAATCTCCATTCTGTCATCCGCTATCCAGTGAACAGCTTCTTCTGGGCACCGCACACCTACCGGAACGAAGCAACCTGAAAAGGAAAAGGAGAAAGACAACATTAGAAAAGACATCCTCCGGCAGTGCTTAAGCCACGAACATTAGATGAAGCTTACCTGGCTTTTCACCCCACAGCCGGCATCGCTTCGGAGTTCCACACCCGCTGAGAAGGACCGCGACCTGTAAGTAAGAGGAAAAACAGGTTAGCAAAGGCAAGAAAGCAGCACAACGCATAGCGCATTACTTACCGCATTACAGCGCACATCTTAAACCATCATTTACCGGCGGGGCTCAACCATCCAGTACGCCACGCCGAAACTCCTGCACGCCTAGGGAGAAAGAAAGGCATTATTGATCACCAATGAAAGGCAAGCAATAACAATGAGCACTATACAAAAACTGCTGCAACAAGACCTACCTTAAAGACACTTGAATGGGCACGCGCCAGTGAAGTAACTCGGTCGCCCGCGCCCACTGAAGACTACGCACCCCTGCTGAGAAGGCAGGACGTAGAGCACACCTAATACAGCAACAAGGTGAGGAGAGGGCCTAAGGGGCTGAAGTCAAAGGGGTGTGGTTGGAGGATATGTAACTGAGTCGGCCAGTCTTGAACCCAGCCCTCCTGTGTTTTCAGGCTAGACCTCCTCCGAAGACACCATCTGGAAATCGGGAGAAGGTTCCGGCGACCAACCAGGGCTGAGTGGCGTCCCCGTGGATACCAGGTGAGCAGACAGATGGAAAGGTCTTTCCCTGGGCCCCCACAAATTAATACTATCTCTATACACCAACGACTTAGCCCTATTCATCAGCGACCCAGCAGAGAACATAAACCCAGTCATGCAAGAAGTTGTCAAATTCTGCGCCCTCTCAGGATTAAAAGTTAATCACTCAAAATCTGTCATATTTCCACTAACCCCTGAAACCAGAGAAGAGGATTATGGGTTTAGATTGGAACACACAGGAGTCAGATACTTAGGGATCCTAATGTCCAGGAATCACCAAGATCTCTTTCGGGATAATTATGGGAGGGTAGTCTAAACTCTGCACGACAAAATATCCAGATGGAAACCCCTTCCGCTCACACTGTGGGGCTGGGTTTCCATAGTAAAAATGGTAATTTTGCCCAAGCTCCTCTACCCGTTTGTAACTATCCCCCTACTATTGTCGCAGAAGATTCTCCTACTGCTGCAGAGCCTAATTCTCGAGCTAATCTGGGCTGGATTAACTACTTTATCGGCATGGAAGGACAAATACAGGGGTTTACAGGGGAGAGCCTGTATTTATACTATCTGCCTGGCTGAGGTGATCGCCACCAGGAATGACATCTTCCACCACAAACTTCAAAGGGGCTCAATGCATTGGTTTAAACTGAGGCCCCATCAATTGAGAATATACCGCGTTGAGTTCTCATGGCGGCACAGAAACCTTCACCTGAGGGAAAGTTTTGAAGAGGCCCTTGAGGAACTCCTTAACACTGTGGCCATAGGGAGAGTTTGCATGGGGAGTGTGTGTAACAGGATATGGAGCCAGGTGGACCTTAATGGAGGCGTGGGCAAGGCCAGCTTTAGCCAGTGAGAGCAGGTACAGAAGTTGCACAGCAGTCACGCGCAGCAGTGAAATCCTGTGCAGCAGGCATGACACTAACACGCTTCCAATTGTAGAAAGCCAATGTAGGTGGGGCTGTGGCTTTAGCTAGGATCTTCTTGCATTCCAAAGGCAGTGAATAGTGTTCAAATTCTAAGGCTGCAGGAGCCAGGCCGTGAAGATCAGAGATGCTGTGTTGTGGTGGCAGCTTGATAGCTGGAGCCACTGACAGATGGAGAAGGTACAAATATCAGATCTGCTTGGGCCACGTCGGTGCAATGAGGATCATCTTGCAGTGGCAACGCCCGAGTGTTGATCACTCAAAGCAATAGCGGAATTGAAGAGAAAGTAAACACAAAGCAGCCTTCGCAGGCCAACGATTAAGCATCCCCCAGACTCGTCGGCTAAGAATATCTGCTGGCAAACCGCTGACACTTGGTATTGGCAGCCGTCGCAAAGAGGTCAATCTGAGGGAGGCCCTACTCACTGAAGACATGCAACACTTGCACTTGTAGAAGGAATCATTTGTGGCAGGATCGCAGCTCCCTGCAGAGAGTCTGATGGTGTTCTGGCCGCTGGTCAGGTGAAATGGGACGAGAAATACTCATTGAAGAGTTGCCCAGCGCCACAGGTCGCGCTTCCAGCGATAGCGCTGTGTGGCACGCGTCTCGTATTGCTTCCTGATCTAAAACATGGTGGTGTTGTCCATGAAGATCCAGAACACCTTTAGCATATGGTTTAAAAAAGTCAAACCCTTCTGCCATCAAAGTTAATCACATATAACACCTTTCCCTGGAGCAGAGGCCAAGACTTGAGGGCACAGAGTTCCAGGACATTGAAGTGCAACTCCTTTTCCTGTGGGAGCCAGTGGCCTCTGGGGCGAGAATGTCCTCTGTGGGCTCCCCAACCCTCAAGGTCTGTCTGTTGTGACTGTAGCCTGATACATAGCTATCTGAATGGGAGCGCCCTGTGAGGTGTGGACAAACTGAACACCACTGGAGGGCTTGACAGAATTCCTGATTTGAGGGAATCTTGTTGGTCCATGTGCCAGTGAATTGTTACCATTTGGCATTCAGAAGTTCTTGAAGGGGTCTCATCTGTAGCCTGCCGAAGGGGGACCAGATGGATGCAGGAATTCATCAACCCCAGCAGGGACTTGATTGGCGGGACTGTTGCCATGGAAGCAGTCATCAGCCGCTGGACCTTTCCCCGGACGGCATGCACCCTCTCTTCTGGAGGGGGGAGTCAGACTGAGTCGGGCACCCAGGAACAGTGCGTTCTGTGATGGCACTATGCAAGACTTCGGATAGTTGCTCGAGAATCCCAGCAGTCAGAAGTTGGATGGTCTCCACAGTGTGTTGGTTTGCCAGCGCAGGACCGAATGAGCCAATTATCCAGGTAAGGGTAGATGTGGATCCCACAGCAGCACAGGTGTGCTGCCACCAAGGCCAAGCATTTGATTAACACCCACTGGGACAATTTTGGGGCGGAGGGAAGGGCCTTGAACTGGTAATGGCACCCATGAACGACAAAACTGAAAATTCAGTGCTTGGGATGAATGGTGATGTGGCAGTTTGCATCCTCAAAGTTGAGTCATCAGTAAATCTATTTCAGGTTGGTTGAGCATTTGTTGCAACGTGACCATCCTGAACTTTGGGGATTTGAGGAACTTGGTGAGGCATTGCAAGTCTAGAACTAGTCGCCACCCTCCTGACTTCTTCCGAACCAGAAAGTATTTGGAGTACACTCCAGAGCCCCGGAGGTGCTGAGGGAAAGGATCTATTTGCCCTTTGCATAGCATGGCTTGACCTGGTGCATGTGCATTTCTTGTCAAGCAACATGAGGAATGCTAGGGGCACTTGTTCTCAAATTCTAAAGAGTGCCCCCTGCTTAAGACCATCCAGCACCCATTTGTCTGGGAAGATCTTTCATCACTGATGGATAAAGTATGGTAGTCTGCCTTCCACTGGGTTGAATAAGTGGGGACGTAGGTCCCGGGTTGGAGGTCTGCTTTGGTATCTACATCCTGGACGAGGGGATGCGCCGCTGGGTGCCACTGCCATAAGCATGGGAGCTTCCCCTATAAACCTCCTGGTCGGTAGAGTGGGAGAGCTGATCGGGGATGGTGAAACCGAGGACCTGGAGACACTCCCCTTGGAGGAACAAAAGGATGGCCTCCTTTGTTGAAAGGTGCTGGAGAACAAGCTGTCTCAGTGTCAGTCTTTATGGCCAGAAGAGTTTCATAGACCACTTTGCCAAACAGATTGTTGCCATCAAACCGCAGGTCAACAACTTTGGTCTGCTCATCTGTGCAGAAGTTGGTGGCCTTGACCCAACCTTGGTGACCGAGGGGAGCGTGGGGGGGCACACTATTACCCAACTAGCAAAAACCAGAGTGTGATGTTGAGGGTGATGGTGTGATCGGAAGCCACTTCACCTGGCACAGGGCCAAGGATTCAGCCTTCTTATAAGGGAGGAAGTCGAGTATGGACTCCAACTTGTACCACAACTCCCTGTTGTACCTTGACCTTAATGGCTGAAGCGGCCACGATGAGGCGCTTGGCAGCCGCATCTAGCTTCTTACCCTCCTCGTCCAGAGGCACCATGGACGAAGAGGGGTTGGAAGACCTCTTTCTAGCGGTGTCCGAGACTAGAGTCTGGCGAAGGCTGGGACCGGAGGCACCTAGGTATAGTGTCTGCAACACAGTACTTCTCATAACCGTCAACTTTAGCAGGAATGCAAGCCGCCCCCCCCCCCTCAACCCCCCCCCCCCCCATATGTCGTCCAATAGTTGGATGGCTCGCGTCATTCAAAAAGTAAGCCTTCCTTTTTCTTCTCCTCCGACACCCGATTGATATCACAGGCTGGCAAGCTTTTCAGAGTTGAGCAATCCAAACTCGTCCAGTGGAGAGGACCTGGCAGGCACGTTGACATCTGGGGGATCCCGGGCTGCGGGAACTTAGTCATCACACTCATCCCTGTGAGTATCGGTGGGATGTCTGTCCGTGCCAGTGTCCGCCTGAACAGTTTCCTCCACCTTCGTGGGCAAGGCAACAGGCATTGGCTGTGGAGTAACCAGGCCTTTTGAGGTGGTGGGCGAGTCCTAGAAGGACCTGGCAGGCTCATTACAGGAAGTGGGGCGGGAACAGTGGGCAGTCACTGTATTTCAGCCACTGACCCTGAGGGTGGTATTCAGCAGGAGGATCACATGGGAGGAGATGGCTGTTGGGGAGATTGGGCGACTATCATGAGAGACTCTGAATTCCTCCTCCTTAGTCTAATAAGACCCTATGATTGCCAAGTTCCTAATGGCATGTTGCCATACAGATCCCTCCAGTTCAAAAAACCTTGAAACCCCTTCTTGTCAATCACCCTTGGAAGGCTACCATTCACATCTCTTATATACAAAACACACTAAACATCTTGTGTTTGATGGTTTCTATTCATACAAAGATTCAAAACAAAACAGCCTTGAAAAGTCAAACTCCTATGGACTTCAAGTCCCATAAAGTCTTAAGTACTGAGACGAGAAAGGAATTAATGAAGAATGAAGTTAACCTCATTCTGAATGTGCAGACTATTAACCATAAAATAAATCAGCTGTGCAGGACATTTGAATGGAACCTTTCCATCAGGTTTAAGTGAGGAGAAGGAAGCTGCAGAACAAGCAGAGCAGGAAGTGGCACAAGACAGAAGCAGATGTGAGGTGGTGTACCGTGCTGGGTGAAGGAGAGATGAGACCGGGAAAGATGCTGCGGATGCTTCAGAGGGACCCCTGGAGGGTCAGCAGCAATGGCAAGGCTGTTGGGAACTCAGTCCTGTGAAAAACCTTCAATTTCACCAACACAAACGCGTAGCCGACGATGGAAGCAAGGGAGGGTCAGCAAGGTCAGGGAAGCTTTCCAGGAGCTGCGGCTTTGGCACAGCTGCTTGCCAAGGTCCAGAGAACCCAGCAAACACTGGTACGTCTGCATTGAGTATTGGGATCCTAGGGCGTGCGGACAGGCATTTGGACAGATAAATAATTTGAATACCGACCAAGTAAATTGAAAAAACAGAACTATGCTAATCCTCATGCGAGATCAAAAATGTCTCCTGACAAGAAGTCAATTAGGGAAAAATTGGAACAAAAATTGCAACAAGCAAAAGAATACAAATTAAGAAAACCAGTCTCCATATATGACATGAAAGTTGGAACAAGCGATACCTGAAGCTAAAGGAGTATAAACCGCGAAGAGGTAAAACTGTTACACTAAGAAACATTGTCAATGTTGTGGGAAGTCCCGGGGAAAGAAGCCACCAGGCAGTCAGTCCATTTGGGGAAAAAATACCTGGCAGGAGAATATACATGGGGATCTGCCAGACCCAGAAGGGCAGGAGAACATTGTGAGAAGTCCTGGTGAAAGAAACCATCAGGTAGTTAATACTTGGGAAATCAGGCAGTTGGTCCTTTTGGAAAAAGATACATGCAGAAGAGTACAACAGGGGATCTGCAAGACCCAGAAGGGGGATTCCTGGCAACAGAGTATACCAGGTTAACCTCATAGACCCTAAGAAAGGAAAAATACTTTATGGAAATGATACATGGCAGGAGAGTACACCAGGAGATCTAAATCCCCTTTCCTTGGGCGATGTTGGAGCAAACGCCCCACCATATTATCGCCCGATGGAACTTGTAGTTGAGATATCTTGTCCGTGAAGCTTCCGAGCACCTGTATCCAGCTGGCATCCAGGAATTCCTGAAGGGGTCGTATCTGCAACCTGCAGAGCCGGAAGAGGTAGAAGCAGGACGACATACCCAGTAATGACTTGATGGCCCGCATCATGCAGTCGTCGAAAGCCGTTGCACCTTCGACAGAATTGCTGCTCTCCATCCTCGGAGGGTGACGCCAGGCAAGACGCTGTATTGAGTCAGGTGCCCAGGACCAGCGCGTTCTGTGATGGCGTCAATACGGACTTTGGATAGTTGGCGAATCCCAGATCCGTAAGTAGCCGGACTGTCAACCTTTTTGTGTCCTTCGGTCAGCTCCCAGGAGCGGGCGTGAATCAGCCAGTCGTCCAGGTATGGGTATACGTGTATGCCCTGTAGGTGGGGCCGCACTGGCGCCAGACATTTGGGGAACACACTCAAGCCTACATCAAGCCGAATGGTACGGCTGTCCCCGCACCACAAAACAAAAACATTCTATGTTTCTTGTGAAATGGGAAATGGAAGTAGGCACTTGGAAGTTGGGACTTTAGGAATTTGTTCAGACGTCGTAGGTCTAGGATGTGCCTCCAGCCCCAACCCCCCATACTCCCAATCTTTTTTCTGACCAGAAAGTACCTGGAATAGACTCCGGACCCCTGAGTCGCAGGAGAACTAGCCCGATCACCCCTTTTCACAGCATGGCCCATACCTTTTTCGGTACATGAGGCATGTCCTGCTCTGCTCCTGCCGGGTAACTGGAGGGATCCGCAGACACCTGCATTGAAACTCGAGGGTGAGTCCCTGGGCGAGAGCATCCAGCACCAATCATTAATCTTTCTCCACTCGCTGATAAAACTCGTCAGCTGACCTCCCACCGGGGTGCACGAGTGGGGGCCCGATGTCCCAGGCAGATAAGGCTTGCGCCAGCGTCCTGCCTTGCGGGCGACATTGTCCTCTGCTATTGTATGTCTGGGAACGGCCTCTTTAGGCTTCCTGAGTTATGGATCTGGAGGGCTGACGGTATGATGGAGAAGCCCTTCGAAGATCTGCTCTACTTTTCCCCTGGAGGTGCGAAAAGAAGTGCATTGCTGCTGAAGCGTGCCCAAGAAACAGACTGTCTCTGTATCTGCTTTGATGGCCGGGAGGAACTTGACGACTTTCCCAAATAGGTTCTCTGTCAAAGGGCATATCCAGCACCTTCGTTTGGACTTCCTGGCAGAAATGTGTGGCCTTCATCCAGCCTTGGCGACGAAGGCTGACACTGTGGCCCATTTGCCGGAACTCTGTGTCGGCAACGTCCAAAGCCACTGATTGCGTGATCAGACGCCATTTCCACTTCCTGAAAGAGAGCGACTGCCTCCATCTTATCGTCGGGGACGAACTCCAGAATAGACCCCAGCTTGTACCACAACTCCCCGTCATACCCGACTATGATCGCCAGTGCGTTGGCCCCCTCGATAGTGGACGCTGCTGTGCAAATTCCTTTCTTTCCAATGGTGCCCATCCTCTTCGCCTCGCTTTCCAGAGTGATCTAAGATGTTTGGCTGACAGTTTCCTCACTGCTGCCGATACCACTGAATCCAGTGATGACTGCAAACCCAGACACTTGGATGCGGAGTCAGGCACCCAATATTTCTTCTCAAGCCTATCCCGTTTGGCTTGAGCCGTGCAAGCATGAGGGCTAGGCCCTACTTCCTAATGTCATTCAGAAGGGGCTCCGCCGTGACAGTCTTCCTCTTGACTTTGCACCTCTGGTACAAAAAGCCCTCATTCTTGGTTTCTTCAGACAATAGCTGGACACCCTATGTGGAGCATCTAAATGTGGAGATTTGCTGTCCACTGCGACGATATCCTAGTCGTCGTGGCCGTATCCGTTCCCGTGTCTGGGTCTGCTGGGGGGGGGGGGGGGGGGGGGGGGGGGGCGACCAGATGTGGTGGCAGAGGTTGAAATGGGGTCATCTGATGAGACAGCCTTGTTGCCGGCGGCTGATTGGGGTCTGACACCAAGGTGTGCAGGGTCAACCAAATATCCAAGGAAATGTCCCTCGGCTGGGAAGGCAGAATAGGGAAAATAGGCCCTGCGCCGTCGTCCTCTTCAGTATCCTTGTGGACCATGTGCAAGGACTCCTGGTCTTCGTCGTTCTTGGAAAAGACATCCATGGCTTGGGTGACGGCATGTGGCTGCTTCGGGGCCACCTCGCCGTTCATCTTTTTACTCCCTTAGGGTCTTGAACTGGGGCTTGTGCCAGTTCAAGTCTGCTGGCTTCTAGTGTGCTAGACTTTGCCAAAGTCACTGCGGTGGTGTCACACCTGGGAGGTAGGGACACCCGAGCTGCAGAGGCTACCTTCACAGGGTGAGCACCCTTAGCTGTCATGGCAGTGGCTGCTGCCAACTCAGTTACCGACAAGGTCCGCTGCTCAGACCGGCTGGTCCTGGGTGAGGCATGACACTGCTGGGAGCACAAGTCAGAGGCCTTGGTGTTCAGCCACGCCGCCAATCTACTGTGCCTGTCCGTCGTCTTCTTGGAGAACCAGAGGCATATCTCGCACTTCACTTCCTTAAATCCAGGTGCAGGCAGTAGAGGCATTGCAGGTGCTTGTCCTCCACAAACATGTTCCATAGACCGCATTTGGTGCAGGGCTTGAAGAGGGACCTTCCCTCCTTCCTCCAACATGGTCGGAGGATGTGAAGTAAGCCCGATGGCCTTCTAGAATCTCGCCCTTGAGGGGCGCAAAAACTTCAGAGAACGGGTCCCGTCTGTCGGTAGAAGAAGCAAAGAGCACACAGGCTTCTTTTAAACAAAAATACTGCCAAAAACACGAAAAAAAACATACAAATGGCTTGCAGTGTAAACTGAAGGAATCCCAACACTTGAATGTGCAGTACAAATCTGAAGATAGCAGACAGAGGAGGTGCTTATGAAGAGAACCGTCATTGGACGGGGCAGTATGACCCAGAGGACAGGGATTGGTTTGGAGAAGAACAAGTTACTTACCAAACTGCTAACGTTCTTTCGATGGGATGTTCCTCGGACGTATTCCACATCTATGACATGTAATGTCCACAGCTGTGTAATTCAGAAACTTTGCAGCAGAGGGTGTTTTGCGTCGATCCGATGTCCCTCGAGGGCCTACGTCGAGGGTCGACATTACCGGATGTTATATATAGGACGCACGGTGCCGGTTGACTCAGTTTATTCTTCCCCCCCACCCCCCCAAGAACGTGTGACCCCAGTCTTCTGCCAGGTAACTGCCTACAGCCTGTGTGTAATCACAGAGGAAATTCTCCAGAGGGGCAGGCTTGGAGGGTGATGTGGAATACGTTTGAGGAACATCCCATTGAAAGAACGTTACCAGTTTGGTAAGTAACTTGTTCTTCGAAGGGATTGTATCCTCCAAAGTATTCCACATCTATGACAGACTACCAAAGCAGTACCACACTATGGAGGAGGGAAAGAATTTAGAATGTGAAATTTAGAATACTCAATCAAATGGTTGAATAGAGGACCGCCTTACCAAATCCTGCCCATCGATGTAATCCAGGGAATAGTGTTTAACAAAAGTATGGACAGAAGCCCATATGGCTGCTTCACAAATATTCCGAATAGGAATACCTCTTTATAGAGCAGTGGAGTCAGCCACACCCCTAGTAGTGTGAGCCCGTAAGCCCAGCGGAGGGTCCTTCCCCACCAAACGGTAGCATTCGGTGATCGTCAAAACAATCCATCTGGACAAGGTCTGTCTGGAAACAGCCTGACCCAAGCGGTGTCCAGCATAACCTACAAAGAGCTGATCGTCCACTCTGACCTGGGACATCCGTGAAAGATAAAAGCCCAAAGCTCTCCTAGGATCCAACCTATGGAGTCTCTCCTCTTCCTTACCAGGATGCGGAGGAGGATAAAAAGCTGGAAGAATCACCTTCTGGCTCAAAAGAAATTCCGACACAACCTTCGGAAGAAAAGGTTGCACCCGCAGGACAACCCTGTCCTTATGGAAAACAGTAAAGGGTGGCTTGGCAGAAAGTGCCTGCAATTCACTCACTCTGCACGCAGAAGTAACTGCAACTAAAAACAGTTTTAAAAGACAACAGTCTCAGCGGACAAGAGTTTAAGGGCTCAAACGGAGCACCCATCAGAAACTTTAAAACCAAATTCAAATCCCAACCCGGCACCTGGAAAGCAGACTGTGGAAACAGACAGACCTCTCAGAAACTGTGAAATCAAAGTAATCAATAAGAACACTCTTCAGACAAGCGCTTAAATATAGACGGCACCGCCAGGTAATCCTTAATGGTACCCACTTGAAGGCCCTTGTGGGTTGGAGAAAGCAGAAAAGACACCACCATAGGAATGGAACACTGGAAGGATCCACATTTGGACCACTGCAGCAGAATTTATGGCAACAGTACCGGGATTTTGTTGCAGGCCACCTGGCCGAAAGCAACACCTCTATCGCGTCATCCGGGAGGTCCCAATCCTTGTAGCTCAACCTTTCAGCTACCAAGCATGAAGGTTGAGAGACCTGACCTCTGGATGGAGAACCTGACCCCTCCCCACCTCCCGTGAGAGCAGATCATCTCGGTAGGGAAGACTGCGTGGAGGGCAGATGGACATGTCGAGAAGGTCCGGGTCCCATGCTCTCCTGGCCCAATCGGGAGCAATGAGGATCATTCAGGAACCGAACCTCCGTAACCTCTGCAACACCCGAGAAATGACGGGGACTGGAGGAAACTCGTACAGCAGTGGGAAAGACATCTCCGAACGAGTCCCCCAAGGCTCCTCTTGGGGGGAAATTCCCGCGAGCAGTACCTCTCGTACTTCCAGTTGACACTGGTGGCGAAGAGATCCACTTGTGGGGTTCCCCAAAGAGCGAAGATCTCCAAAAGGACCTCCCGAGCCAACTCCCACTCGTGAGAGGCCAAGCTCTGCCTGCTCAGAGAGTCCGCCACCGCGTTTGTCTCAGGCCAGATGAACTGCCGAGATCGAGATTTCATGTTGGATGGCACAGAACCAGAGCTGCATCGCCTCCCTGCACAACGGGAGTGACCCTCTTCCCCCCCCCCCTTTTTGTTGAGGTTATGTGTTGTCCGTCATAATCAGGACAGTCTTCCCCCGCACAGACGGCAGAAAAGCCTTCAGGACCAGCCTGATGGCTCTCAGCTCTAACAGATTGATATGGAGTCTGGACTCCGTCAGAAACAAATGGCCGCTGGCTGTCAACTCGTCGGCATGAGCGCCCCATCCTGTGAGGGATGCATCAGTCACGATCGTCACCTCTGGCCATGGTTGCCAAAACTGTGCCCCCTTCATCAGATTTCCTTCATCGACCCACCACAGAAGATCCTGGGTGACCGAGAACAGAATCTGAACAGAATCAGACATCCTGCCGGAGAACTGCGCCCACAGGCACTTGTGGAGTTGACAGCTTTCAGTGCCATGCTCCCTGAAGAAAAGACCTTCCGAGCCCATCTGTCGAAGCGCTTGTCGTCCCTATCCGGAGTGATGGTAGGGCACGCGCCTGCTGCCTCGAGGTGGCCAGAGCCCAGTGCTTAATTTGTGGCGGTGGAACTTAATTTTGGGCACCGGGACTCATTGAGCCGGCTGGCCTACGTCTAATTGTGTTTTTTTTGTTTGTTGGGAACGTTTCAGTTCGCAAATGCATCAAGCATCATAAATCATTCAGAGAGCTTGCAGGGCTAGGCTGGCCCACGTGTAATTGCTTGTTTTTTTTGTTGGAACGTTTGTTTGCAAATGCATTCGCATCATAAATCATTCAGAGGGCCTGGCTGGGAGCACAACAACGAACAGCCAATGAAAACCAACATTCTGTTGTTACTATACAGAATGTATCAAATACTGCATAGTAACACAGAATGTACAAGTTTTCATTGGCTTTTCTCGTGGGCCAGTGAAATGACATGGTGACGTGGGGTACGGGGGGGTGTGGGGTCACGTGGGTCTGTTGGAGGCAGCCTGGTGCCACCTTCACTTCTTGTTAAGGCGTTGCTGGTTGCAGACTAGTGGACTCGTGACAGCAGACTCAGAGCCCCCTCCCTGCCTGCACGTGCGGTCCTGTGCGTATCGATTTGCGGCTCACTGCAATAATAATGTACATGTTGCGAACTTGCGCCCCTCGCCTCGACCCCTGTGACTGTCCCCCTGTCCCCACCCTCCCTCCCCACTTTTAGCGCAGTCACGGTTGTGGTGCGTGCGCGGCTGCCCGCCGCAGGCCAGGATGGCCCGAGTTGGCAGCAGGCCGCGAGGGGGCCTTGCTTGCCAAATGCGGGTGGCGTGCCTACTCACTGCCTAGGCTAGTGCCAGGATCCATACAGGCATTTTCCCAACTTGATGACATTTCTGCGGGGGCAGCAGGACAGAGGAGCAGTGTGCCAAGTAGGCAAAGGTGGCCAGGAGAAGGGCCATTGTCCCAACAACACATAAATGCAGTGAGGATTCAGTGATGCCCTGGCATAATCGCTGCCACTTAGCAGGTGGCCATTTTGCATTGAAGAATATAAAAAAGACAAAATGTGGAGCACTGATGTTTCTTCAACCAGCTCCCATGGCCGCTCCCTTTCAGCATCCTGGAGTGGCCGCTTATTTTACATCTTGTTTTATTTTGCACTCTGCCTATCCCTTTAAAAATCAGCATCACACATTTCAATCAAACAGTGTGCTTTAATTGTAGGCCGCTTAAGATCATTATAGTGTACCTAAAACATAAAAAGAGCACTGGTACTCTATACTTGTGTATAGGCGCGTTATAAATGGCATATATCAATTCAACGCTATCTCACATGGCTAACTCTTGCTTCATCTATGCTGCCAATGCTCTGGTTAAGATATGCAAGGTGGCTTGCAGGGATCCTATTGGTGGAAAGCCACATAGCACGTCAACCAAGATAACAAACGTCGATAATGGCGACTGCATTAACACATTTGCCAAGTGGCAAGATGGACGGTTTGCAGAAAGGTCGCAATGTTTGACTTATTCTATTGAAAGGTAAGGTCATTTCAGCTGGGAAGAAGCAATGGATTTGCAACCGTGCCATGCACAGGTTTTGGGTTAAATCTGCAACTTTCCCGAAGGTTCCTTTGGGACTTTTCTTTGGTGGTTCAGCGCTAGAAATATGTCTGCCTAGTCAGGCACACCCTGAACTGGAGCGTAAAGCCTTTCATGATATTCCACGGATCTGGGCAAATCTGCTAAAGCAGTACTTTTGTTGCTTAATATATTTTCCATACAACACGCCCAGCCCATGGTCCACATAAGAGCAGCATGCATGCTAGAATCGTTACGAGTGCATATTTAAATGTAGACTTTAGTCATGCAAACATGCATGTTGTGGCTTGCAAAATATAATGTCTTATGTGGAAGGAGAGCATTTGCAGTAAACATGCAGCAATAAATTCAATAAATGCTGAGAAAACATTGGGAGCGTTAATTTACTATGTACGTCGGGTCTCTGACTACACTGACTGACCTCATGGTCGCTGGTTCGACTCCCAAGAACTCCACTCAGCCTTTCATCTTTCTGGGATTGATAAAATGAGTACCATTGAGTGGGGCAACACATTCTGGTTCTGCGTTTATACCACCAATATAATCCCATGGGGGTGCACTCTAAAAAGTCTCGCTCAAAGTAAAGATGCAGCCTTTTTAAGGTTTTCTATGGAAAGTCACAGTGATCTGTCCGTCGATGAAGGTTTACAAGCTCGAATATTAATATTGACGGATGAGGAAGGAAAAGATGTTCCAGATCATGCAGTGTTAAAAATGAAAGTTCCTCTTTTTCCTCTTTCCAGAATGACTCTCCATCCAGAAGCATGTGTCCCCCCTGCATCACGTCGCACTATGCGCCATTCCCTGGACTGAGGACTGGATGGCATCTATTTTAAAAAAGGAGTGGCACCGGTTTGGTTAAATTTATTTCAAGAGCAGTTCATACTGGAGTAAAGCAGATTGGGCAAGATTAGCACCCCACAGCCAAAGCGAGACTCTGCAGTCCAAGCTCTATATACTGCCCAAGGTGAAGTCTCCAATTCAAGCACAGGAGGCCTCCTCTGGACACAAACAGAAAACAGTCTCACATGCACGCGCACACTAGAACATACACACGGGCACGGCTTTGGACATCACCTGAAACTATTCAGAGTTGTCATGTCCCAAACTGTAAATATTTTCCCACTGTCCATGCCAGGCGTGCAAGGTGGCGATCATAGATTGTGTTTATAGCTGGAGTGGTAAAGGGCATGGGTACCTGAGAACAGTTTGGGGCAGGTGCCTTTCACTGATTTAGCTGGCAAACCGAGGGGAGGGCACTCTGGATCTGCACGCCCGCGGATGTTATGCTATTCTGCTGCGCCTGCTGTGTTGGGTTGATCCCATGTTCAAAAGATAACACCTGGCAAATGTGTGCCAGTGTGCAGTGTCATCATGCCATTTGATAATGTCCAACTTGCCATATGCGCGCTATGCAAATACACCTACCATAGCACTGGTAGGCTCCCCATGTTCTGCCAAACTAAGTCTCCCTGACGGCCGGTTCCTTGGCTAACCACACACCGTCGCTTCTCTGGGTGTCACGCATACCTACCCAGTGAGGTTTCTGATTGTATCAAATGCTGCTCGAGTGCTGCCCGTGTGTGTCTTTCCTCACACAGGCTGCCCCATTGATATGCATCTTTACACGCCTCTCTCGATGTCACAGGGCCATGTTTCCCTGGGACTCTTCACACTAACGCTATCAACTTCCCACATGCACGGTCTTGGTGCTGCATGTGTTTGGAACTTTGGACTTCTTGCTTGCCGTCCTTGTGCCACAGGCGTCTGTGCAAAATGGTACCTTGGTATCTAATAGCACTGACTGGCAAAAGCTTAAAACCTATGCACAAGCCAGTTTGTTTTAAACAGGACTTCAGTGAAAGACATGCAGTGTGTTTATAAATCGAATGGCTGAAGGAAATGCATGATAAGACATTTTTACTATACCAGTAGCGTGTTTACAACTCCAATTTTAAGTCATTAACTCTCAGAAGACTGCTTTAAACGAACACTTGCAGGCAATTCCAGTGCAAAGTTTAATGGTAATAAGAGCTCAAAGAGTTCCCATGAGGAGGTGTATTGGACTGGCAGAGGCAGGAATGGGTGGGAATGGCCATAGGGATTAGCATGGCCACAGGCAGGCAATGCATTATCACGTCTAGGACAGCAAGTACGGTCCAGACGTCTAACAAGTGTGGTCTAGAACTTAGAAGTGTGTTCAAATGCACTCTTTTGCCTCTGGGGTTGCCGGAATGCTGGAACCACTACACCTACCATAGCAAGTGTTTTCCAACTTTAAAGCATTATACTTCCTCAACCCATGTGTGCCCTTGCCCTTCCCCATCCATCCCACTACTAGCCTGTGCCAGGAGTTGCTGCAGCGCCTAACATGTGACATGGAGCAGCAGCAGTGTGATGGGCTGGTGGTGTGCCGATCTAGGTCTAGCAGTGAACTGGCCAGGGGCGTGAGTGGCATTATGGGGCCAATATTTTTTGGGCACTGGCATTTATTTTTTTACAAATTAAGCACTGCCGTAGCTGCCTGAACCACCAAACTCTAAGGAGTGGGGTGCATAGACAAATAGCTGGGGTCGCTAACAGATGGGCGGTACTTTTCAACAAATTCTTATTGACCACCGGAAACGATTCCGGGGCCTGCCAAGTCGATGACACGCTTTTTTGCAACATAAGATGAAAGGGCAATACCAGCTCGGGGGGGGGGGGGGGGGGAACCATGGTCCAAGATGTCAGTAAGGACATCCTGAATAAAATCCTCAGGAGGACTGGACCACCCCAGGTATTCGGCAACTCTAGACATGAGCCGCCTGTAGGAAGAGTCTGCAAGAGCCCCTGGCTCAAGCCTGCCAAACTCAACTTCCAGATAAGTATCCAGGCCACTGGCATCATGGAGAGTACCGCGAGGACGAGGAATGGCGGGTACCACTCCGGGACCGAGAACCTCAAGCCTCCCCTCAAATAGTCGGTGGAAACCCTAGACTTCAATCCGGACTTACGGGACTTCAAGGGCTTACCTACACAGAGCTTTCCCTTCCTTTCACGCAAGGCTTTGGCTGTGAGACTGGCATTTGGAGCAGTCTGTCGTGCAACTCACCCAGACACCATAAACAAATACGGTGCGGGTCGGTCAACGACATCTTGGACTTGCAGTCCCGGCAAGTCTTGAACCCAGAACCTTGGAGTCGGAGGGGTCGAAGAAACAAACATCATAAAGATCGATGAATCCACGAGGTGCGCAGAGTTTCACAAAGCTAAACAAGTTCATTGAAAAAAAAAACGGAACCGAGGCAACGGGCGCTTTGCGTCTTATATCCAGTGACATCAACCCTCCATGGAGGCCCTCGAGGGACATCGGCTCGACGCAAGACGGCCTCTGCTGGAAAGTTTCCGAAGTGCACAGCTGTGGACATTACATGTCATAGATGTGGAATACGTCGGAGGACACAATCCCTTCGAAATAGTTTTTAAGTGAAAGTGAAACAGTTTTTTCTTTTACTGAAGATTCCCAGCCTGACAGGGAACATTCATGAGCATGTGAATCCATTCCAGACCCCATTCTGGAGAAACAAAGGGCCTACATTGTCTTGATGTGGGGTCCTGAAGATCGTAATGTGTTATTTATAACGCAGTTAATACCCAGAGGTTTCTAAGCACGGACCCGGGGATCGAACCTGTGTTGCTCCGCATCGTCTTGCTCCCGAGCTATCCTCACGAGACATGAACACTTTAAGATGACCTGGAGGAGAAGCATCATCTCCCTTGAGTGTGAAAGACTACTCAAGGCCCAGTGACCAAGGGCGCTGCAAGTCATGCACGCGGCCTAGGCACTCAGGACGGAGCGAATGGGGGTGTGAGGCCGGGAACGAGTGATTGCAGGACGTGCATCTCATGAAGTCTGCTGCAGCTAACATGTGCTGGGAAGGCAAGGGACCGAAGGGAGAGAAGATTTAAAAAAACAAGAACGGTGAGCATGCATCAGTTGAAAGTCTCTGCACCTAGCTGCCCGGTCCGACACTGTGTGGAAAAGGGAACTGAAATGAGGTGGCGGAGGGTGGTGGCGCCTTGTGGGGGGGGGGGGGGGTGCATGGCCACACCCCCACAAGCTATACTAAATTTAGAGGGGAAGCTCAATTGTTGGCTGCCAAAGGTTCCGGTACTGTCCCCATCTTGGAAGTGGGGTGAGGGGGGGCGGAAGAAAAGGGATGGGACATACAAGTACATAAGTAAATCGTAAGTGAGTTTATAGGTATTCTTACAGAAGGCCTAAGCAAAAGCAGTTGCACACAGCACAGATGTGGGAGCTTTTAAGTCTCGGCAAAATTATTCAATATTATGTACAATAGCATCAGTTTGTTTTTTGCGAGCTGTACACATAAATACGTTTAACATTAAGGTGTAGTATTGATGTAATGATGCATTTATGAATATATAATTAAAAACAAACTACTACTACGACCTCGAACTCTACCACCACGAAGAGTGAATTGTTCATTTGACTTTAAGGGTGTTTCAGTACCTGCTGGCGAATATGAAATGCTGCCCTTTGTTATAATAAAATGGAAGCAAATCCCTGGAAATGGGCCAACAATTTACAAACGACTTTAAAAAAAAATGATAATTTGCAGGTTAGCAACACTCTTAAAAATGCTTTACAGAGGGAGGGTAAACGCATCCAATAAGATTCCTAAATAAGCAGGAAAATGAAGAAAAAACAGAGGAGGCACTTTATTACACGTGGGAGTCTGAGAAATGCGTAGGTCACCTTATTCACTAAGCATTACTGAAGGTCCTTGTCCTAATGCAATGATGCACTAGCCATCCCCCTTGCATACATTTGGTGTCGGGCGTGCAAGCCCAACAGCAGTGTATAATTGGACTTTTATAATTGGACTCAGCACCTTTGTGGTTGATGAGAGCGCATTTCCCAGTGATCGGTACTTCGTGCCCATCTGTGCAAACTGTCAAATTGGGGGAGTTGGGGACCCCAGAGTTGGGATGCATAGAAATCCAAACAGGACTGTGCATACCGCCGTTACACTTAAATAATTAAAGAAAAAAAAGACCTGAAGTGACACTCCTGCATCACCCTTTGCCTGGAATTCTTTTATTTGTGTGCATTTGAAAGTGCACTCTATATCCAGAATGTGTACAACCACTCGCTTCCATCCACCAGCTTTACATAATTGATCAAAGATGGGCATGCAACAGGGCTGGCTTACCAAATTAGCACACATCCATTTTAATAATTTATCAGGGAGGCTTCAAAATGTGCACTTGCCACTAGCAATTTCCTAGTGATAATTAACCGTCGGGAGTAAATTATGCAGCAATTAAACGTTTTTCCTTTACACGTTTTATCTATAGAGCATGAGGGGCATCAAAAAACGGGTTGGTTTAGTAAATAGAAAATGGACTGTAAAAGGTGGCAACGTTAACTGCCTTGCATTAGAAAGTGGAATGGAAATTGAACAGAAAAAAAAATAGTGTGTACATTGTTAAGTCTCCCAAGAAAGCACCAATGACTCTAGGAAGTGACTGCTAAAGTGTTACTCCAGATTGACCAGACAAAAAGGTTCTAATAAATATCTAGATTACTTTATGCATTTTTCAAGTATGTGAGCTATGCATATCATCTTCCAGGGAAATTGAGATACGGGTTGCTGGCATGGTCACATGACATGCAATCAGGCTATTTGAAATGTGGACCCGGGCCCCAACTCCAGGAACACTTATTACACACCAACCTTTGGAAAGTGGGCCAAGCAAGAAAGAACCTCCGATTTGCTCAAATATTAATGGAAAGCAAAACTGTTGTTGACATTGCACATCCCTCACCCGAGGGCTGAGTGAAATCAACTAACCTAATGGCATAACAAAACCTATGAGAAGGGAAGCCAAACCCCTCACAAAGCAAGTAGCAATGGCAGAGCAGTCAGGCTTAACTTCAGGAGAAAAGGGCTGGTAGGTCAGTTCGGTTATACCACAGTGTAAACCAAAGAAAACACCCCACACTAGAATCTATTAAGAAAGATCTCTTGGCAGCATTCCCTCCATACCTTCTATGGACCACCTATCGTTCTGCTTTGTTTTTTAACCTGTTCTGACTTTGAGGGGGATGTGAAATCCTTCAGCTTCACTTCTGATTACTTTTGCTCATTTGTTATGGAGGACACTGATCAGTCCTTCAGACTATCAGTATAGGGAAACTAGGTTTCCCCTTTTGTCTGACATTTTTTGTAGCTTTGTAACATTTAACACATCTTACAGTACAGTGTATCACCCTAGCCTTTTACACTTGGAAGTTTCTTACATTTATATGTGCCTAAAGACAAGTTGGTGGCAGCAATTATATGGTTACCATTTTAGCGTTCATTGACCATATTGTGGCTTGGCCTTCCTGCCTTGCCAGGTCAGGAAATACCATATAAGGTCATGAATTTGCTGCAGCTTTCACGAGCTAGTGATGCCTTTGTTTATGGAGCAGGACGCTGGTGTGACGCTATGGTCCCACTCCAAATTTGTGGTGCCAGAAAGCCTGGGTGTGGGGCACGAGTCAAACCAATAATTGCCCCTGATTGGACAAGTACTAGCAGTTTGAATGTTGCAGCTCTTTACCGCTGGTGGGCTTGGGCTTGCTTCCAGGATGGATTTTGGATAAGAAGAGGATACATGCAGCTATTTCTGGAGATCAGTGTTGGAGCCAAAAAGCCTGTGTAGGGGAAACCCAACTGACCATCCGAACACCCTTGAAGAGGACTGGCATCCCTTCCTGCGTCCAGTCTGGTGAAGCCCTGTTGGACTACCTGAACTAGAAACACCCCGTGTGGTGCTTCAACCCCTGGACTGGTGGGACCAAAGTCTCGACGTATTAGAAGATCAAGTCACCCTGAGACTTCGGAAGTGTCCCTGGACCACCCAGTGTACTGTCCAGCTCTGCAGTGTGTTACCTCACTAGAGCAGTTGCCATTACACGTTGGCACCCAACATTTTGGTGGTCACAAGCTTGTGGTTCAAGTTGACTTCCTGACAAATTTCAGAATCCTAGCCTCAAAAGGTCCTGTTCTTGAAGGACTTCTACAACCGCGTCTGGAAGGACACCTGCCATTGCCTGTGTGTGGTGGTCATTGCTGGAACTCGCCTTCCCCCATCCTCTGAAGTGTCCTGAAGCGGTGCTTTCAGCAAGTCTTCATTGCCAAGGGCTGCGCTCTGCTTCTGGCCCCAAACGGAATAATCTTTGGACCCGCAGCCCCCAGGAACCTCGTACCAGATCCAATAGTGGGAAATGTTATGTTAAAGGTTTTTAAACCGCGCACTGATGCCACCTGCATGGTCTCTTGGCACAATGGCGGATATGTAAAGCAAAAAGGTAGGCGGGTAGGTAAGTGGGGCTGAGCAGGAAAAAAAGGGTGACAGCTGTTGGCAGCTTCAGTTCGGTGACACCGTACACCGAGCGTAGGTGTGTTTTGGTTCGTAGTCACCATGTGGAGTTTGCCCAAGACTATGTGTGGTTTGTTTCGTTGTTGTGAAGTGCGCGCGGTTTGTTGTGCTGTAAAGGTATGGTTGTGTTTAGTTCAGAGTTTTTAGAAGGTGTAAAAAGAAGGGTGAGTTTTTAGTAGGGTTCGTTAATGGCAGTACCTTTACTACCCCGGCTGTTCAGACTAAATGCAGCCCATATCCCTTCCCGTCCTATATTCTAGTGTGCAGCAATTACCACCCCCATAGGTTCCTCCAGGGTTGATGTGTTCACTGTGTCCTGTGGTTCCGCCATGCGAGATCTGGCCCACTAACACAAATTCAACCTCCAGCAACCCCCAGTAGAACCATCAAGTCACCCGGGAAAATCGGAGCCAGGGGGGTAAGTAGACACAAAGCATGCGTCTCCCCTAGTCTTCCAAAGGATAAGACTGAGAACAAATCTTTCTATCCTGCCATTCTATTGCACTGCCTTTTTGGACATAAAACCTGGGTAGTGTCATTTGAAAGAAAACACATTTTACATACCTAGTAGCTTTGTTATATCTCTTCGTTTGAACAATCACCAAAACATGTTACCTACCTGCTACAGATGCATTCTGGGGAGAAGCATTGTGGCTCTTGTGAATTTTGGGCACAAGGTCCCATTCTCCTAAGGGATTGCACTGCTGAAGTTAAGGAATATCCCTTGTGACTTGGTTACATTTTTACTGTATCATTTTAATTACCTCCTGTGCTGATTTAAGTTATTGAATACATTATCAGAACCCATGGGGAATTTACATGAACAACCTTACATACCTGTAATAGTCTCTTATGCTTGTATCTGCTTAGACTCGCATGCTTTGCATAGGCAGACATCTAGTTGTTGGGGCGGAGCATTACACGATTTGTTTTTGAAAAGTGAAAACGACAGGGCACGTCTTTATTCCTGTCCCATCATGTGGTGCTGTATCTATAATCCCACACATGTCAAGGTCCTCAGATTGTTATTTTGTTGCAGGACTTGTATAGTGAAAAAGTTTGTGTGTTGGGAAACAGATTGCCTATGTTCCCTGTACTCCCAATGAGGGGGTGGTGGAGGGTCGTGATTACAGGCATGTAATGTGTGCCTTCTGTGTCTTGTGGATCTGCTTAGAATCACATGCTTTGCATAGACTAATGCCAAGAGAAGGCAGTGGGCTGCTAGAAGGAACGGAAGCAAATAGATGTTTTAATACTGCCTGTCATACTTTGGAGTCATTTCTGGCTTGTGTGTCTATATAATGCTGTGTGAAAGTGTGTACTGTGTACTGAACTCAAAGTTGCTGCTTTGCAGATAGCACTAAGTGGTACATTGGCAATACATGCTAAAATGGCCCCTGTGGAGTATGCCCTTGGTGTGATCGGCAGGTCTGTTTGCTAATGTGTAACAATGATGACTTCATTTTACAATCCATCTTGCAATAGCCGCTTTTGAGGCCCGGTATCCGTCTCTTCAGGCTGCCAAAGACACAAAGAACTTGTCTGTTTTCCGGAGTGATTTTGTTTTGTTAAAATAGTATGTGACTGCTCTATGCACATCTAGTGCGTGTAGGGCTCTCACCAGATAGCTGTAGATTTTGAAAGAAAGCAGGCAATTCAAAGGATGGTTGACATGGAATTCATGAATGGACTTTGGTGAGAAGCGTGGATGCGTTCCTAAGACGACCTTGTTTTTATGCATTGTGACAAAACTCGCAATAGATGTAATTGCTACAAGGTAAGCAGTCTTGGGAGATCTTTGACGCTTGCTTTATGCATTGGCTCAAAGGGGTGCCCCCAGAGTTTGTTTAAAGCATCTAAATCCCAACCCACAGGTGGGTTTGCAACAAGAAGGATAAAGTAGTATTTCTTGGGTTTTTTTATTGTGCATTTAGTTAAGAAAAAACCTTAAAACAAAATCTCAAAATATTACATTACTATTTACACAATTTACAAAATGATCAACATTTTAAATAAAAATATAAAACATGATTAGTTCAATCAAAGAGGTCTATAAAATATGGCCAATTCACCAAAAGTACAAACAGTACGGTCATTCCAAATAGTGATCTGTGTAAAATCCAACCAAACTGCTCATTTAAAATACCCTTGTGGTGCATTAAGGGGCCAGGGGCCATCTATAATGAAACCTTGATGGGTTTATTGATTTATATGGCGCACCAAACCCGGAGGTATCTGGGCGCGCTGTACAAGCACATTTCAATTTGCCAGGTTACACACAAGAGTATTTACAGTCATACTAATCAATAATGCAAGAATAAGGCAAATCATACAGAGAAAGGTTAAATAGAATTAATTCACATAGCAGAAGTTAGCATAAAATCCGTGAGGTGTCCTGAAGGAGCTCATATGTCATTCGTAGCTAACCAGCTTTTGGCGTTTTTCCTAAAGATATGGAAGGACTGTTATGATCTCAGACCAGATGGGAGGGCATTCCACAGAGCAGCCATAACTGGGAAGTTGCTGCCACCTGCTTTTTTTCAGATTAAATCTCAGGACAGTAAGGCAGAAGGAATTGGCCGTCCTGATGGGACATGTTGAAGATTTTTTTTTGCAATTTCATCCCTTAGGTATTTTCGGGGCAGCATTATTTAGGCATTTGTGGGTAAGGGAGACTGTTTTAAACTGGATTCTGTCCTTAATTGAGAGCCAGTTATTTTGCCTAGTTTACGAAATGTGTTGTCTCTTAGGAATACTAAGGGCTGTTATGAGTGCATTGTTTTGCAGTATTTGAAGTTTATTGATCATGTATTTGTTCGCACCCAAATAATATAGCGCATTACAATAATGAGGTTGAGAAAGAATTCAAGCTCTCGCTAATGTGATACAGCTCCCAGTGGAAAAGAAGGGTTTACAAGCCTGAATCAGTTTACAGGTGTACGCTGTAGCAGAAGCCATAGCGTTAACCTGTTTACCTAGATTAAGAGCCGAGTCAAGGTAGAAACCTAATGTTTTTACTTCTTTTGCCACTTTCATGTCAATGCCGTCGATATTGAAAGCTGTGCATTTGTTGCTGAGGTTGATAAGGTTAGCCGGGGCTACTAGGATCAGGAGCTCAGTTTTGTCATCATTCAAGCATAGGCCCTGGGATGCCATCCACGCCTGAATGATTAGAAACATTTTGTTCACCAAGGCCAGGTGAGTATCAGTTACCAGTGAGGGGTAAGAGGATCTGGGCGTCATCTGCGCAATTAGTGTAGGTGACACCCAGATGGTCAAGGGTATCGGAGAGCGGCTTGGTAAAGACATTGTACATCGTGGGTGTTACGCATGATCCTTGGGGTACTCTGCATGTTATAGGTGAGGGATCTGCTGAGGCTGAAGGAGAGAAAACTCTCATTGACCCTTTACTCAAAAATAAATTAATCCATGCTGTGGCTTCTTGGGAGAAATGAGCCACAGTGGATAAATGTTTACAAAGCACTTTGTGATCTACCAGATCAAAAGCAGCTGAGAGATCTAGTAGTAGTAAAAGAGCAAGTTTCCTATTGTCTAGTATTTCGTTGATTTGATTCTTAAGATCTATCAGAGCCGTTTCAGTGCCGTGTTGTGGTCTAAAACCAGATTGCCTGAGCCCTAGGAGGTTGTTGGTTTCCAAGAATGCTTGAATCTGGAGGTAAGCTGCTTTGTCTATTATCTTAAGTAAAAACGGGGCTGTTGTAATAGGGCTGTAGTTCGTTGGTATAGTTGGGTCTAAAGATGTTTTAGAGTGGTAAGACCCATGCATCCTTAAGGTTGGTGGAGGCAACACTGCCGGTTAGAAAAGAGGCATTGATTAATTTGGTAATAAAAGGGAGCAAAGTGTCTGGCCACTTTTATTATTTTGGCTGGGCAGATATCTCCCTGGCATCTTGAAGGCTTAAGCGACGCAATATATGTTTTCCGCCTCTTGAATAGACTTGGGAAAATTGACAGCACTGATGGGGTTTAGCAAATTGGTCTTGGGAACTATGGTTAGTGCCTAATTTGGTAAGGTTTATCCTTTCCTCAGAAATGTTATGGAGGAGGGCAATTTTATTGGACAGTGCATTTTGGATATTAGTGCACCATACTTTATCCTTCGTGCAAGTATCATCAGGGGGGAAAAGGGGCTTCCATTTCTCTTAGTATAACAAAGAGTTTCTTAGTGCTGGAACTAGCTTTGTTAATCCTATCGTTCTAGGTCTCGCGTTTGGTCAGTAGTATTTCAGCTTTGTATTTAGCTGATATTGTTTGTAGGTTACTTTTATTCGCCTCGGTGGGAAGATTTTTACACAGGATTTCCAATTTCTTTTTTTCTGCCCGCAGGTATTTAAGTTGGAGAGTAAACCAAGACTTGAGATGGGCTCTTGGTTTACCTTTATGCATTTTGAGCGGGGCAATAGTATTTAAGGCTTGTGTGACAGAGTTGTATATCTCTACTAGTGTAGCTGGGTCAGAAGTGGCCGGTATGTGGTTTAGTATAGAGGTCAGATGTGGCAATAGCTTGTCTACTCTGATGTTCCGTTTGTTCCTGGTGAGGAGGAGGAGCTATTAAGTTAGTCTTGATGGATTGTGTGCTTGCTAGTATAGTGAACAATAATGGTCGGTCCAGGTGTGCGGTTCAATGGAGGTGATAGTCTTCCAATTGCGATCAGCCCCCCAATCTAAAGTTCTCCCTTTGTCGTGGGTAGGTTGATTAATTCTGTGCGTGAGGACAAGTTTGGTGAGGGTGTTGGACAATGCCAATGCGTGTTGGTCATTAGGGTCATTAAGACCCAATTTGAAGTCTCCTAGCACTAGTATTTGCAATGGAGGTTTAGTATTAATGGACAGTATCTTAGTGATGTCTTCCTCAAAGGAGCCAATAGGACCAGGAGGTCTATGAGGTGAGCAGTTAGTGTGCGAGAGTTGCCGATAGGTAGTTTAACCATGAGCAGTTCACACGACTGGACATGAGGTGACATGGATTCTCAGACCTAGACTGGCCTTAGCAATAAAGGCTATGCCACCACCTCTAGAGACTGCTCGGTCTGCTCTTAGGATAGTATAGTAGTTTTGAGAACGCCTTTTTTTAATGTTTATTGGTTCATCAATAAAGCCTTTTACAAGCAGAATCGTATTTACAACATCCTTCACATTCCATAAAATCTCAATACATCAATATTCACACACACACACACACGGTTAAATTAATCATCTAACCAGACCCATTAATTTCCTTCCTTTAAAAAACATACTCCACACATTTCATTACTGCCAATACCAGACTTATTTTTCCCCAATCAATACTCTCGCCCACAATTCCTCTGCAGTTAGCAGAAGGAACAAGTTACTTACCTGTAACTGTTGTTCTCCAGCATGGGTCTGGCATGGATTCACATGCTCATGAATATTCCCCGTCGTCAGGCTGGGAATCCTCGGTAAAGAAAAAACCAGTATCAGTTTCGTTTCTGATCTGTCTTCCGTAGTAATAACCAATCACTGGTCTCTGCGTCATACTGACCACAGCCAATGACTGCCCTCTACCTAAGCACCGCCTCTGGCAGCCATCTTCAGATTTGGAAGCACGTGAAGTGGCAGTATGACCAAGTGAAGAGCCGCCGAGGGGTAGGCGGGAGGGTTCGCATGTGAATCCATGCCAGACCCATGCTGGAGAACAACAGTTACAGGTAAGTAACTTGTTCCTTCTCCAGCATGGGGTCTGGCATGGATTCACATGCTCATGAATAAAGAATACATAGCAGTACACACATGCACAACCACGGGAGGTGGCAAAGGCTCAACATTAAGCATTACATCAAACTCAACATTAAGCATCTTACCTCCTCACCAGGCTCACCTCAGGCGAACAGGTTGCGCAGCACTGCTTGGCCGACCCTGGACTCCTCCCTGGAATCCCGATCGACGCAGTAGAATTTCGTGAAGGTGTGCGTCGACCTCCACGTAGCAGCCCTGCATATGTCCAGCAGGGGCACACCAGAAAGGAACGCCGTGGTAGCTGTGATCGCTCTGGTGGAATGGGCTCTCGGACGGCCAGGCAGCGGTCGGTTTGCCAACCGATGACAGTACATGATACAGCCGGAGAGCCATCTGGAAATGGAAGCCTTCGAGAGAGCCTTCCCCTGATTGACAGGTCCAAAGTTCACAAAGAGTTGTGACGTCTTCCGAAAACACTTCGTGCGGTCCACGTAGAACTTAAGCGCTGTAGCCACATCCAGCGAGTGCAAAGTCCTCTCAGCCGGCGACGAAGGCGACGGGAAGAACACAGGCAACACCAAGGGTTCGTTGAGATGGAAGTCCGACGGTACCTTGGGCATGAAGGAGGGGTGCGTCCTGAGCACTACCCTCGTGTCGTGAAAAGTCAAGTACGGGGCCTTGCAGGGAAGGGCCTGGATCTCTCCCACCCGTCGTGCGGAGGTGATGGCCACAAGAAACGCTGTTTTCCACGACAGAAACTTCAACGGGGCCGAGTGCAGAGGCTCGAACGGAGGTCCCATGAGCTTGGTCAGCACCACGTTGAGCTCCCACGCCGGGGCCGGCGCCTTCACCGGCGGGAACGATCTGAACAGTCCCTTCATGAACTCTTTCACCAGACGATGAGACCACAGGGACGACCGGCCCGTGGTTCTGGTGTATCGGGAGATCGCAGCAAGATGAATCTTAATGGACGCGTGTGCCAGTCCAGCTTTGGCCAGCGTCAGCAGGTACGGCAGTACCTGGGGAGCCGTAATCCGTAGAGGGTTAATCTTCTGTGCGTGGCACCAGACAGAGAACCTCTTCCATTTGTGTCCGTAGCATTTAAGAGTCGAGGACGCCCTGGCCTTTGCAAGAACCTCTCTGCAGTCGGCCGGTATGTCGTATCCTCCAAACTCTAGCGCTGCAGGAGCCAGGCCTGCAAGTTCAGCGATTTCGGGTCGTGGTGGAGGATGGCGCCTCCTTCCCTGGAGAGTAGATCCGCGTCCACCGGCAGCTTGATTGGCGGGGACGCTGACAAGTCCAGAAGGTCCGGGAACCATATCTGCCTCGGCCACGCAGGTGCGACGAGGATCATCCTGCACCGTGACCTCTTGAGCTGGTTGACGAGCCGGATTAGCAGTGGCAAAGGAGGGAACGCGTAGAGGAACAGGCCCTCCCAGGGGAACGAGAAAGCATCGCCCATGCTCCTCGCCTGGGGAAACCTGCTGGCGAACCTCCGGCACTTGGAGTTCGTCGCCGTCGCGAACAGGTCGATCTGGGGTGTGCCCCACCGTCGGAAGAGGCGATCCACTAGATCCTGCCGTAGTTCCCACTCGTGGCACGAGCGCAGCTCCCTGCTGAGTAAGTCGGCGATGGTGTTTTTTATCCCTGCCAGATGAAACGGCACCAGAAACATCCTTAGGGCGACTGCCCAATGCCACAGGTCCTCGTTGATCGGATGGAGAATCGGTGGAGCTTGAGGCTCTTTTGACCGAAAAAACGAAGTTTTTTGAGAAAAAATGTGAAAAAAATAGCACCAACGCTCGAGAGCAATAGCACGAGGATCCCAACACATGAACGTGCGGTAAAAAACTGAAGATGGCTGCCAGAGGTGGTGCTTAGGTAGAGGGCAGTCATTGGCTGTGGTCAGTATGACGCAGAGACCAGTGATTGGTTATTACTACGAAAGACAGATCCGAAACGAAACTGATACTGGTTTTTTCTTTACCGAGGATTCCCAGCTTGACGACGGGGAATATTCATGAGCATGTGAATCCATGCCAGACCCCATGCTGGAGAAGTGTGTTTCAAATGCCCCTCCAGGTATCTAGTTTTTACTGCGGTCATATCTTTACAGGATGCTATTAGATAGAATACCGTTTCTTCATTCTTGGTACCTCTACAGTATCTACAATAGGATTCTGCCTCCTCAATCCGTTTTCTTGCCAATTGCACTTCTTTTGATAGGAGGACATTCCGCCTGCATCGCATAAGCAGGTCTCCATAATGAGCTGATGGAAACTTTTGGAGGTATTCCGGTATTAGATTTATCCATTTACACTCGCAGCTCATTATAGGCCTTAATCTATCCCTACTCCTTGTAACTATGGTATTGATCCAATCTAGGCCATGCAGCTTTTTATCGGCCTTTGTTGGATTGGACATAAAGAGGTCCCTTGGGATGTTACACCCTTGAAAATAGTGCTCATATTTATCCATCCAGAGTTTCAATCCCTTATCTGGAGCGATTTCATCATTCCACCTAATGATTTCTTATGGGGCCCGAGCCATCAGGGGCATACACTTTCTGTATAGGGATATAGTTTTCCACATTGATATTGATTCAAGAGATTGAAGTCTCAGCTCGTATCGAATGGAACATACTGGTAGCGAGTTGGGCAATCTCAGAAACTGCCTCCAGAATAGTCCTTCCAATAATCCCCACACTTTCCATGACAGACTCAATAGAGTCTCCGCTCTATAGGTCAGGATTTGCACCACCGTCTGCTTATATAATATGAAGGGAGAGCTCAAAAGACACCATATCTTCTATGCAAGACAGCTCGCCCGAGTCACAAGCCTTCGCAACTTAACTTAATTCATAGTGGCCTTTCTCATCCAGGTTTTTATTGCCCACTATGCCCAGGTAGGTCATAAAATCTACCGTTTCCAACTTTTGTTTCTCCCCCCACCATGAGAAGGTTCCCTTCCGTTTCCTGCGCGCAGATGATACATTTTTGATTTTCCCACATTTACATGCATGCCATTCTCTTTCAAATAGAGAACGAATGTGCTAATCCTACGTTGCACCGCAATGGGCGTCATGTTGATGAATACCAAGTCATCTGCCGTACAGGATCCAGAGGATTTTGATGGAATTTCTCTTCGGCAGGAAGGCTCGGATCATTGATATATGATATGATCTGGCATTTATAACGCGCCAATAAACAAGTGTTTCAAGGTGCGACGAGGCAAGGGATGGGGGAGCAGAGGGAAGACTGATCTTACTAGGCCAGGTGTCATTCAGATCGCGCAGGGGAAGGGGGGGGGGAGGAAAGTGCAGGGGGGGGGATACAGTACATGGGATAATATAACAAGATAAATAAAAGAATGACCAGCTGGTGGCAAGTTCAAGGTGAGTACAGACATAAGTGCTGGTGGGGGAGGGGGGGCTGTAGGGATTCAGAAAGCAGTCCTCTGATGCAGCGGTTGCCAGGGAGGCAGTGCAGGGGTGCAACTGGCAGGGCTTGGCCCGGAGATCGGATTGGTGGCCAGGTAACCAGTGCAGTCTCAGTATCAGCCAGGACTTCAGCAGGGGAGATGGGGAGAGAAAGCAGAAGCAAAGAGGAAAGTTTTAAGGTGCTTCCGGAACCGAAGATGGTTCTCCTCAAGTTTCAGGGAGGCAGGGAGGCTGTTCCAGAGGGAGGCCCCAGCCGAAGAGGGAGATCTACCACCAACTCGTTGCTTGGAGAAGCGAATGACCCTGACGGAGCTGGAGGCATATGAGCGAAGAGCTCGGGGGGGAATATATTTAGTAAGAGTTGAAGGTATTGAGGCCCCAGAAGGCCTTGTGGACAATGCAGAGGGTTTTGAACGTAATCCTCGCAGGCATTGGGAGCCAGTGCCGAGATTTCAGTCCTGGAGAGATACGATCCCTGGGCTTGAGGCCAAGGACAAGTCTTGCAGTCCTGTTCTGGATGAGTTGCAGAGGGCATAGAGTAGAAGCAGGAAGATTTAGAAAGAGGCTGTTGCAATAGTCCAGCCTAGAGAGAACCAAAGCTCTGGAGACAGTGAGCATCTGGGGGAAGGAGAGGAAGGGAAGAATACCTCTGAAGAGGTGCAGCTGGTAGTGTGACTTCTTGGAGACATCAGGGATGTGAGGAGAGAAAGTGTGGAGTCGAAGATGACCCTGTGGTTTTTAGCCTTGCAGGTGGGAGCAGGAAGGGGGCCAAGAGAGGCCGGCCAGAGAGCTACAGGAAAGGAGGGAGTGGGTATGCCAATGAGAAGAATCTCAGTCTTACTGGCATTAAGGCAGAGGTCAGTGGCAGCACACCACTCCTGGATAGACATTCAGAGATGAGGGACGGAGAAGAGGTTGCCGAAGGTAGGCTGAAAATGATCCAAGTGTCATCCGCATAGCACTGAAAGTTGGGGCAGAGAGCGGCAATGTGGTGGGCAAGGAGTGCCAGGTATTGGTTGAACAGCCAGAGAGAGGGGTTAGACCCCTGGCGGACACCACAGATAGAGAAAAAGATAGCAGAGAGGAAGGACCCAAGTTGGACCTGGGAGGGTCGGTCAGAGAGGAAGGAAGTCAGCCACGCCAGGGCCTGACCGGTGATACCTAGGTCATCACAGATACAATTAAGCAGGATGGCATGGTTGACAGTGTCAAATGCAAAAGAGAGATCAAGCAAGATGAGGACACAGGGGGTGTTAGAGTCAAGGTTGGAGAGCAGGTCTACACGGATGATCAGGAGAGCAGTTTCCGTGCTTCTGGCAGCTCTGAAGCCAGACTGATGGTCATGAAGACAGCCAACAGATTCAGAGTAGAGTTTAAGCTGGGAGATGGCCAGTTTCTCCAGGAGCTTGCTGAGGAAGGGAGTGATGGAGATTGGGCGACAGTTAGCCGGGCAGGAGGGATCGGCAGAGGGTTTAAGAAGAGGGTGCACAAGTGAGCGCTTCAGGGGGGATGGGAAGACTCCAGTGGCAAAGGAGTGGTTGCAGAAGTCAGCCAGGGCAGGAGCCAGGGTGTCGATGTGGTCCTCTATTCTTTGAGATGCCCTCAAATCAGATATATAGACCATAAACAGGGGAGCCAAGGTGCACCCCTGCTTCAGCCCTCGGTAAGTGTACATTTTCCTCGACAGAGCCCCATCTGCTGACAGTCTCACCTGAATCAATGTGTTTGTATAAAGGGCTCTAATCGGTTCAAGTCGGAGGGGCAGTTCCACTCAGTAAGGTTGGACCACAGACATTCTCTACTGACCCCAAAGAAGGCCTGCTCTAGGTCCATGAAGGCAAGGTCGGCATTAGTCCCAGCCTCCATGGACCTCAGCTTCACGAGGTCAAGTACAAACAGATTCAGGGATGTATCCACTCCCTTTACAAAGCCTGGTCGCCCATGCACTCTGATGTCTCGGCAGTACTGATGCAAACAACGTATCCAGAAGGGTGATGTGTATGGTCACCTTGGTCGCCCTTCTTAAGAAGATAGGAACGATAGCCTCTCGCCTATGAAGCCTTCCCCCCACCCCCAAGTACTCCCTCATCCCACTGAACCGTCCCTCTAGAGGTGGGGGAATAGCATTTGTCTTCAAGTCTCACTTCTACACCTCAATCATGGACAATCAACCCTCCATTCCTTCCTACGAATCAATCCACGCTAAACTATCCCTCTCCCATTCTTTCTCACACAGCTTCCTAATAATCTACAGACCCCCCTGGCAACGATAAACAATTCTCAAACCACCTCTGCAACTCTATTGCTACCCTTCAAATCAACCATCCCAACCGCACCCTTCTTGGAGATTTCAACATATGGCTCAACATCCCCACCAACCCTATGACACTCTCTGGTTGACGGCCTAGACGCGATTAACCTCCAACCCCACATAAACGGCCCAACTCACTATAAAGGACACTCTTGATGCCATCTTTAGCTCCCACAACTGGATACATCTAAACCCCCCCCGACCCCTATCATCTGGTCCGATCACTTCATTGTTTCTTCCGCCATTCGCTCACCCGACCCGCTTCCCGTACTCTAATCTGAACCTCCAAATCTACACAAATGCTGGAAAAAACTAATAATCGTTCCTGACCTAGCAGACGCACTCCTCTAGTCTCCTGCACCTACCTGCCAACTCAAACAACTAACCCCCCCCCCCCCCCCCCCGACGCCTTCGACTCATGGCTCAACACCTCACTAATGCAGCTTATACACTCTTGCAAACCATCAGCCCACCCTGGCCTGTTCCCTAGATGGTTCACATCTGATTTGAAGACCACTAAAAAAACTATATAAATACCTAGAACGCAAATGGCAGAAAGATAAAACCCAGGAGAGCAGAGCCACCTTGGCCCGACACCTTCATCAATCAGTACAAGGCCGAAATCCGGAAAGCCCACTACAACTCCCAAATCCTAAACTGCAAAAACACTAGCAAAGAACTTCATAAAATCATCTCCGAATTCACCGAACCGGCATGCACTACCACCGTCCCGACCCCCTTACAATCACTGTGCGACTCACTCTCTCTCCACTTTCACACCACGGCTCTCGAAAGAACAAATGCACTAACCACCAAACTGGCTCTCTTACATCGACCAGGCAACCCTCCCCCCATACCGGCCAACCCCCTGCCTGCGACCACTACGCAACCAACGTTCGATTCCTTTAGTCCAATATCACCCGACCAATTTCTCAAACTTCTCTCTGCCCTCAAACCATCCGGCTCTCCGCTAGACCCTTGCCCGGCCACAACCCTCAAAGAAATTTTCACTTCTACCTGCGCAGGAGAACACGCAAGATCCATCATAAATGACTCCCTTTCCTCGGTTATTCCCCCCCCCCACCCGACTCATTCAAAACGGTTCATGTCAACTTCCCTCGACTCTCTCTCGAGCCCAAAAACTACCGCCCCATCTCAAACACCAGGTTCCTTGCCAAACTCAATGACAGAAGCGCCTACTCGCAGCTAAATGCCTTTGTCGAAGCCAACAATCTCCTAGACCGCGCACAATCAGGTTTCAGAGCCCATCACGGAACTGAAACCACCCTAACCTCAATCTGGGATGATCTTAAAACCACAGCAGACTCCGCGGGATGCGTTGCATTTATCCTTCTTGACCTATCCGCCGCCTTTGACACAATCAATCACTCAATCCTCCTTGACCGCCTCCACTCCCTAGGAATTTGTGGAACCGCTCTGAAATGGATATGCATAGCCTCATTCCTCAAAGATAGGTACCAAATAACGCTACTCTCCAACTATTCCTCCCAAGCCCGACCAGTCGACACGGGAGTCCCACAAGGAGCATGCCTATCTGCCCTCCTGTTCAATCTCTACTTGATCACCCTCCCACCAATTTTAATGCTCACCTTGTATGCACGGGGACGTCACTCAGCCTGTTCGGACCTCTTACGACCTTGAACCCTTCCCTGGAGTCTACTCGACTGGAGACTGGGCCTGAAACACAGGATTGGTAGAGTTTAACTCCCCATTGTCTGTGTGCTTGAACCGTTTCTTCCCCGGGATCCAACCCTTCCCTTTGATCCACAGTTCACCTTGTTTTCTTGGAAAGTGTGCTCTCCGTCCTGCTTTCAGCGCAGGGGCACGTTGATTGATGCGGTCTCGTTGCTGCCTAGTTACTTCACTGTCAAGAGTCCGACAGGTAAGTATAATGAGTCTTTTGAATATTTCTCTAACTTCGTTCCTTTCCTTCCTTACATGATGGCCGGCGTCCGGGGATCGCGACGTGCTGCTGAGATGAGTAGCGCTGAAGGTGAGAGAGCGTGATGCGACCCTTTCGTATTTGTATTGAACTGAGTTCTTTTTCTGTGTCTTTCAGGAGCCGCAACGTTTTTAGCGTGGATGCCCGTTATGAAGAAATGCGGCGAGTAAGCGCGGTATGCAGCGCCTCTAGAGGTTTCCACGCTAACCTGGAGTGTCTTTTCCCTCTTGCAGATGGATGAGAAGTTCTGGAGACAGAGTTCCCCCAGAGCGGCTGGGATTCAGGTAAGCGTTTGAAGCTCATAAAGTCTTTAAAAATAAGCAAAGATTTGCTGAATGCTTACTAATGCCTTTTTTCTGTTCTTTTCACTTTTCCTTAGGAAGCGGCGTGCCGGAATGGGAATGACACCGCCGAAGATGCGATGAATGATGGGCAGAAGCGCCGCAAGGTAAGACTGTTCCTAACTGTGTTCTTGCAGGAGCTGAGCGCAGAAGATAGATGCAGGCCTACTGGAGACCGATCCAAACACAGCGATTGTCACGCTGCAGGTGCAGAAAACACAAAGCATGTTTCTCAGCCTGAGCGTGGCTTAAATAGTCTCTGGGCTGAACCACACCCAAAAGACTAGACTGCACATGCAGTTCTGGGAACCAAAATATGTGGGGGCATCCATCTTGTCCCCATCAATGCACTACAAGTCCAATCCCCAATGTTACCCTATGGGAGTGAGAGAGTCTGGTGCCACAAGCGCCAAGTCTGACTCCAAGTGGGTTTTTGGAGGGATGGAGAGGCCCTTGAGGGCCATGTAGGTGATCGTGGCCTGGCTCCAGCCTGACCTCTTGGAGGGCTGGGGACATGAGGGGCAGGAATCATAACGCCAATAATTCATTCACACAACATCCTGTGTTACAACTACCTTGATGACACTCAACTAATTCTAAAACTCGAACTCAAAACCCAACTGTCGACCTGACCTCGCCACCTGCCTACTTGACATTGAGCTCTGAATGACCCAAAGCCACCTCTGGTTAAACCCCTCCAAAACTGAAATCATGGTATGTGGCAACTCCGAACTTCTTCCACACCCACTACCCTGGCCATCTGTCATGGGCAACTCACCAACTCCCTCTAACTCAGTAAAAAACCTTGGATGCACCCTTGACTCTGACCCAACCCTCTCACGCCAAGTCAACAACGTCTCAAAGTCCTGTTACTACCACCTTAAAACTCTTAGGCGCATCTTTCCATATCTCTCCTTTCCCAACACTCTCTGCGCTCCAATCAATTGTTATATCAAGACTGGACTACGCAAACCCCCTCTACCTCGGAGTCCACGCTTAGCAACTGAATAAACTTCAAAAGGGCACAAAACGCTGCAGCCAAACTGCTACTTGAGCTCGGCCCGAGAGACCACATCTCCCCAGCCCCATCTGCACTGGCTTCCAGTAGCCCGAAGGGTGACTTTCAAAACCTTATGCATTTCTCATCAAGCATTCCATAAAACCGGACCTCAATATCTTCAAGACAAGCTAAAACCCTATCACCCTCCACGTACGCCAAGATCAAGCTCAGCAGGTCTCCTAGTCATACCTAAAAACAAACAGTCACATTAGGCGGATTATCATTCTCAGCCTTGGCCCCCACACTTTGGAACGCACTCCCACCCCACATCTGCCTAACTGAAGATCTAATATCTTTCCGCAAACTACTGAAAACTTGGTTCTTCCCCTAAAACCAACCCGTACGCAAACTAACCCAAACAGAATAACAGCAGCTCAATAACACCAATCCAACGAACTACAAGATCTTGAACAATAAGACAAATAATACAACATCAAGATCCATGCGAGAAATCGACAACTAATAACTGCTAATGTAAACTAAAAGGACAAACGGAACAGGAGTTAAGTAGATCAAGGCAGTGAAGTGGATAAAAAAAATTGTACGAAAACAGTAATGAGGTTTAAATTAATTAAATGGATGTAATGAGTAATGGACAAAATTAAATGAATAAACAGAAGCATGGAAAGATGAATACAAGAGACTCCTCAGCACAGAGACAGATGACTTGGTGTATTAGTGCATGGCATAATGTGTAGTGCGGACGAGTATGTAGAGCGGATGAGTGCGTAAGTGCGGAGGAGTATGAAGAACGCAGGAGTGCATTGAGCAGATGTATGTGCAGAGCGGATGAGTGTTGAGCGGACAAGGATGTAGAGCGGATGAGTGCATAAATGCGGAGGAGTGTGTAGAACGCAGGAGAGGAGTGTACAGAGCGGATGAGTGTATTGAGCGGATGAGTGAACGACTCTGTAGAGCTAATGTGGGGATTTTTCATCTCTATCAATGTTTCATCCAGAAGCCTTATTGTTTTAATGAAATTCTCTTCTGGACACAGGTTCAGGCTCCAGTATACATTCATAAGGAGGATTGAAATTTTCTGATTATGGGACAGCCGGCTCAATTTCAGTACCTGAACAAAGGGGTTTGGGTTGGCTATACTTTCAACCAACAGAACCATAACGACATTGATCAGGGTTAATGACCCTGAGTAAGGTCTCCCTAATGTTACTTTACCTGCTGGGTTTAGATACATCTTATATCCTTCACTTAAGGGTTTGGACCGCAAGCATCTCTCTTGTGGGCATAAAATGTCAAACTGGTTTAAGTCCAGGGATCCCTTTGAGAAGAGAGTCATACATCCCCTGCGTTCCAGGAGCCAATATGTAGATCATCATCTTGCTTCCACTGGCTCCATTGTTGACAAGGCTGCCCCAGCGCTTCCGCCAGTCATGCCCAATTATGCATTTTTCCCTCCAGCTGTTGCTGATCCTGACGATTTATTGAGCTGCTCTTATTTTGAGTTGAATTGTCAATGGTACATTTTAATGGGAGGGTTTTCGCTCTTGATCGCCGCAGATTCTCAGTAGCTTTACATTCTCTACCATCCCCTTTCTAAGTGGCTAAGTTTCTGGTATTGGTGGTTTCCACTTTCCCCCTCCACTTTTCAACAGTTTCGAAAGTCACTTAGCTCATATCCTAGGGGAAAGAGTTGATCAGAAAATGGCAGTAGAGATTTTACCAATGGTGTTTCAAGGTGGAGGATGACCCAATCCATTCTGCCCTCATTCACAAATTGAACTATCCAGTGTCCTCTGTATAGATCTCATCTTTAGGATATGTTCGAACAGCCTCATCACATTCAGACGGTTCAAAATTAACTTGTCAGATCCAGGGAGCAGTCTTTCTAGGTATACTTCAATGTCTGTGTTCCTGGATTGGGGGCCCTTCATCTTGGTTATATGTTCCTTTAGAAGCCGTTTGTTCTGACTGATTTGTCGATTTTGTTTTATCGGCCTCCCTTAAACCAACCTCCTCCAACTATGCCCCTCATGTCAACTTTTTTATTCTCAGGTTTTAAAGCGGGTATGAGTTTTAACTTGCTCCCATGATTTTTCTTTGGAACACAGCGTGGGTAAAGGTACAGTGGTCGGCCCGTCATGATTTACCTGGTGCTCAATTTCCACACATTCTGAGCAGTTTAGATTATTCCATTCCTCATCCTACTCTTCCCTTGCCATTGTTTCGATCAAGTCACTAAGGCATGCTTCCGAGATAGATTCTAGCTCTTCATTTTCTATTACATGCACAGTTCGCTTTTTTTTGGCGCCACAGACTTCATTGATGCTTCCTCCGGGGCATTACAAGTTCTCTTCTTGGGCGTTCCAATATCTGGGACGAGTCAGGCGGAGGCAGGGTTCTTCTATTCCTCATGAAGGCTCTCACTTCCTTCCAGTTTTTACATTTTTTTTGTTGACATTTTTAACCTGTCCACGGTTGGCACACTTTCCCGAGCCAACAAAACGAATATGTTAGCTTCTTTGGCTGTAGCCAGGCCACTCGTGATTGTTTTCCACCGCAGCATCCACTCGCTGGTTTGGGCTTAGATCAAGAAGTATTTGGAAGGATGGATTGGTCACCTCCAAGGAATTTTTCCCCAGATATCTGCTGTTCTGTTCGTAACTTTTATTCTTGCACAGCATTGGCTCATTCCTCGTATGTTTTGTAGAGTGGATTTTATCCCGCTTTCGGATTCTGTTCATCAGTTCCTGCTGTACCCCCGTTTTGCTCCTCGTTTCTTGATTTTTTTTTTCCATTGGCCACCCATCCATTTCCAGTCTTCTAGTATGGCTTCTATTAGCAGGGATTTATCAGTTGCCTCTCTTCTTGCAAGATCACAACCTATTTCGCCACTTCACAGTAGCTTCTGCTTCTTTTTCTATTCTGTCTTGGAATTTATTTGCAAAAATTTAGATAAGTCATTTTAGCATGAGCCATCGCTATTATGTGGCCTGGTCCTGCAATGAGACGTTTAGCGCCTCGTATCTTGATGAAAGGGGCTATAGAGATAGTGAGCGCAGCCATTACCTTATGTTGCATATGGATCATCACCTCCTTTGATAGATTCCATCCCATATTATGATTCCCCCCTCAAAACTCAACTAATCTGGGTCACTCCCCTGGGTGGACGAGGACAGGCTTCAGCTTGCGGGGACGGTTCTACTTTTGAATGTGAATTTGCTTACATCAAATTTGGGTGACACTTTTTTCTTTCTTGCCTCCGTCTCCTCTGCAGAGTCACCCTCCCCAGGTTCATTATCTCATCTTTTGTGTTGGCCTTATTGATGTTACTGGATAACCTGAGATCTCCTTTTCACCTTGGGTCTTTTCCAAGTTGGGGGTCACATAGCTAAGCTCCGCCAATCGCTCATTTAAACTTAATAGACGCATGCGTTTCTGCAGAGCAATCTTTGTTGTAATGTCCAATAAATCTTTTGAGAGACGCGCCACCAAACTTGCTTAGATCTAGGGTTCTTGGTAGGCTGGGTATGGGCTTCTCTGTGCACTAGTCAACTGGATCACTAAGTGACCAACGGTTTGACACCCTTTCCACTTCCCGGGAGCTTTGGTTTCCCCCAGCCTCGTCGCTTTTTCACTCCTCTTTTGGGCAGCCGATTCTTGCACCTAAAAGCCCCGATTCTGATTTCTATCAGGCTTTGTAAACGTTTCCCCTTCCACCTCCCCTTTTCAAGTTTTCACTTTTATCTTTGTCTTTGACTCCTGCCAGCCTAGCAGTGTTTTCTGAACGAAAGGGAAAAACTAATTCATTGTACAGATGCAGTAAATGAACAGCAAGGCACTAAAACCATCTCAGACCAGTGATTCAATACATAAAATGCATGCTAGATGGCCTATTGTACAGGCTATATAACACTTGTATGATATTTGAAATTTTTTGTTGCAATAACAATTTGTAAATCACAGGTCGGATGAAACAATATTGCAACAAAAAAATGGCTGCGAGTATGAGTCAATCTTATTAACACAAGTAGAGGAACTCAATCCTATACTGCCGACACTGACTAGGTTTAGCAGAGTACATGAACAGGTAAAAAATATTCAGCTTAGATACACATCCCAGGTCTACATTCAATACACATTCACATATTCCGGAGATCTAGGTCAAGATGGAACGATTTGGCAGGAGATGAAGTTGACTGGCTTCTTCAGGACTCCAAGGGAAGTTGGAGCTCTGCGGATGCGATATACCCATTACTAAAACATTAAAATTGAAAGCCTAAAACCAAAATTAAGAAAGTTCTTTCTATATCAAAATGCATCACCTCTATGTGTGCCATCACCCTCAACCAGATAACCACAGGTGAAAGGGGACTTGTCCACATTGAAGAACCAGAAAGAGCGAAAAAGAAAAAGGTAAAAGCAATTCACTGTGTCTTGTGAGAAAAGGTCTGGCCCTGCAGAACCAACACCCAAGTCTCCAGTCCCTACTCAAGTGATACCAAAGAATATATGAATTTACTGTTTATGTAGTACTTCAAAGCAAAGCTATAATGAGGTCGAACATTTGATGACCAAAAGATGCTTCACGGGCCGAACAAGGTATCCTAGGTAAAGAGTGCAAAGTAGAAGGCATCACACCACCAAAACTAGAATGAAAATGGTAATTAAATGGACAACCGCTTGTATGTCCACATATGTAGGGGCACATAACTACTAGCCCAACGCTAGACCTGGGCAGCATCCCACTTAGAACAAGTGGCCGAACAACAGATCCTGTGTTACAACGGATCCTGTTGTCAGGTGACCAGGTAAGAGACCTCATTCTCAATGTTCTCCTCGACGACCTTGGCACTCTCTTGCACAAGCTCAAATTTCACCAGAATTCCTACCAGCCTCCCCATCTATGGAGCTCCGCGGGTCGGCTGACTGGCCGACCAACCCTCTTGCTTTTCCAGATGCTAACTCGCTTAAGCTACGTCGGCCGTCAGTACTGTTTACCCTATTGCTAGGGTTTATATATTCCACATGCCCAGGCTCTGGGGTTTTCCGCAGTCTTACCTGCTGCAGAGTCCTCGCTCCGGTCGGTCCTTGCATAGTTTTAGCTGACTCAGACTCCCGCCCCCCCACCCGGGTTTTGGATGCTCGGCTCCTCCTTCACACCTCCGGAACCCAAGCAACACCAAAAACGCTGCTGATGTTTTGTAGGCAGCTCCTCCTCTTCCTCAACAGCATTGTACAAAGACTGCAGATTGCTGATAGTGTTTTCTAAATCACCAAGAAACACTCCAGCCTTTTGTTTTTTAGCATTTGGATGTAGTCCGCTCTGTCCCATGCCCAAAGTCGTCTTCTTGAGTTGGATCATGTAGTCTTTCATTTCAGAGAACATATCCATTGAGAAATGAAGGTCATCACAATGGGTAAGAACAGTGTTTTGCAGTGTCTGCAGAAAAGAATTAAGAGGTTCTATACATAATCTTGCCAAAACAGGGCCCATTTGCATATTGTCATCTGGAGATTTTAGTGATAAAGAGCAGTATAGCGTACATCACTTTAAATAACCAATGAGCATGCACTGAATGTAGGCCCAAATCACAACGAAGGGCCTCCATCAGAGTCGTCTTGGGCATGTTTAATACAGATCCAAGAATCTTCCCCTCAAACCTGTCCAATCAACCCACGTACGCCTGCGATAGCAGTTCAAGACCTAAGGTCAACGCTGGGATTATACTGGTTTGGCATATTTTCAACAAACCTTCCAAGTTGTTTCTACCAGCACTTGTAACAAATTGCTTTATTAATTACCATTTCTTAAGTAAGCGCGCTGAAATGTAATCGCTGTAATATAAGTGGGTTGAAGATGGACAGATAGGAAATCCTAAATATACATAACTGTCCAACCTGACATCATGCAATTTCCATACAAATGGGCTATGGTATTTTGCTCTACCACCATTACTTTCGTTTTGACGAATTGATGGACAAATGATTAATGCTAGCATATATGCACAAAGCATCAACAGGACAGAATACTGAAGACAGACTAATGTATGGTCCAGAAGGATTGTGTTGTCGGCATCCATTAACAAAGGTATTGGAGGTTTTCAGATACGTGGAGGGAAATTTCTTACAGTAGCTTTACAAGTTCCCTGAACGCTTTAATGACTAAAACTGTCCACCATGATACTTTGTTCTGAGACGTTGCACAAGCAGAAAGTGCAGCTAGATGGATTAAAAAAATGCAAAAACCAAACCTGAATCCAGCAGGTATAACAGGTAGTGCACTATTTGTGAGGGTTGATGTCTGACATTCTACACCACACTTCAAACCTCTTCCACTTGTTAAAATAAAAGTGTTGTGCGCTTGGTTTACAGGCTTCCTTTAACATTTGTATGCATCTGTCAGGTAAATTAAGGTGTGACCTCATGTGCTAAGCTGGTTGAGGGTGTAGCGATTGTCCCTGGTTCTGTGGCAACATGGGGTAAGTGTATGTTAGTTTCATCAGTGGACAAAGGGACAATCTGAAGAGGTGGGAGTACCACATCCGACGTGCCCACATTGGAGCCATCAGCATCACTGTTAAGTGCTCTTGGTGCAAGCTCATAGATTACTGTGTTAAGAGTGGATCGGACAAAAAGGGTATGCAAACATCTCTAACCAACTGATCCACAGTGGGTTCCCTCTTGGATTCCCTCTGTGGGAGCTTGGACGCATATCATGGGCATTTTGTGTTTTTCCTTGGTGCTGAGAGATCTAGGTCTGGATGCCTCCTGAGTGTGAACATATAATGCAACTCCAACTCGGGATCCAAGGGTTGATTTTTATCTTTCTGCTTAGAGTTTCTGCTAGGAAGTTGTGTTCTACTGGACATTGATTAGAGGCTAACTCCTTTCTGAAGCTTAGTTTCCATATCCTCTGCGTCAGTGTATACCAATTTTGGGAATGAGCCCCGCCCTGTTTATTGGCGGTGCGCCGTCTGTTAAGAGTAGCACATTGTTCCCCCAGTAAGATGCTGAAAAGATTGTAATGCCTTGTATACCTTTAGCAGCTCCAAGACATTGATGTGCTTTTTGGAAAGTGAGCGGGACCATATTCCCTGTGCTATATGGTGTAGACAATTGGCTCCCCAACCCAAAACGTGATGAGCCAGTTGGGATCCCAAGGTGTTTGAGGATTGACAAAAGGTTTCCCCTGCAACATGTTCTCTTTTGACCACCACTATAGTACCGACACCACCTTTTGCGAAACCTCTACTAGATCATCTCAGTTGCCCTCTGCGCACCACCACGGTCACTAACCATTCCTGAAGTGGGTGCATATGCAGCCTTGTGTTTGGCACGATGAAGATGCACAATGTCATCATGCAAGACACATTACCTTTCTAAAAGTTGTGACAGACTATGCAACAGGGAATCTGCTCTTGAAGATTTTGTTGGCTGATGTTAGGGCTTGATTTTCACATGGTTTGAAAACTCCATTAGATGCAGAATGTTTTCTGCGTATTTAGATTACATTTCTGGTGTTTCTCCTGTCAGCCAGTCGCCCAGATATGTAGGCTGGGAGACTGTCTCAGCAAAGATGTGCTGCTACCGAAGTAAACACCTATGTGAAAGCCTGCAGGGCTGGAGTGATCCCGAAAGGCAGTATCTTGAGTTGACAATGTATTTGTCCCACTTTGAACCTTAGATATTTGCAGTCCACTGGTAGCATTAAAATATGAAAGTATGCATCTTTCCTGTCTAGTGCCATAAATTCTCCCTGTTTAAGCAATGGGATGACTTTCTGTAGACTGGTCATCCTGAGCTTTTGAGGTTTGACATACGTGTTTGTTGGCCTTAAATCGAACACTGGCTGTTTTGGTATTGCTATGGAACAAGAAGGTAGAACAAATATACCCTCATTTACTTCTGATGGAGGGAAGAGTTCTATGGCTCCTTTTGAAGAAGCATTTCTAACTATTCTTGCTGGATCTGTTCGTGTTCAAACAGAATTTTCTTTTGTAGTGGTGGGTGAATAAAATTGTTCCTGAAACTCCATGCAATACACCCACCTGCCTGATGTGATCCCGCTCCCATACATGGGACAATTGCGTAATGCGACCCCCCCCCCCCCCTACCGGGGTTATCTGGGAGGGGACATGAACTGCACGGTTTTCTTTTACGTTGTTGCCGAACCTCTTGTGGTTTGGTCCCTTCCTCTGCCTCGCCCCTGCAAGAATGAGGACAGAGTGCGCCCTGTTCTTAAACCATGTAGATTAACCTGTCCCCGTAGAGTAGGCAGTTTGCGCTGGTTATAAGTATCATCCCTGGCCATGAAAAACATGCTCGTTTAACTGAGATCCCCTTTTAAAGGGCACATTTGTGATCTGGTTTCATGTTTATAGTTTCATGATCTTTAACAAATTCTAGTGCCTCATCAACTGCTTTCCCAAACGAGACATTCTCTATAGGCATATTTAACCAGAGTCTCTACTCTAAAACCAGAATTTGGGAGCCAAGCATACTGCCTGATAAGGGTTCGTTCTGCAATCATTCAATCTATAGTTTGTGACTTTGTGTGTTTTTGAGTACTGCGTTAATAGTTTGCTTACCTTCTTCTAGGGCCTTAAGCATTTCTGAATTCAGGGGATCTTGATCGCTATGAACTAGCTATGTTGTCCCTTTGGGCTCCATTATAACTAGCCAGAAGTGCAATATTGTTAGCTATGTGCATTTGATAAGGCATGCATCATCCTGGAAGTGTGCATGTTTTGTTTTGGCAGTAAGGACGAGGAGGGTACCTGTGTTGATGAGGTGGAACGTGTACAATGTGTTGGAATGTTTGGGAGTTGGAGGGCTGAAGTGAGATCTGACCTGATGTGTATTGTATTGCTCAAGGTCTGGATGGCAGTTTAGAGTGGGACTTGACAATGTTGAATAGTTTCTGGGTACTGTTGGTGGCTGATAATTCTTGGAAGTAATGGGTGGCTTAGGCATTGTGTATGGCTGTTTTATATGTGTTGCACCAGTGTCTGAGGGATGTCCTGGTTGAGGGGCATTGGTTCTTTTGCCAGGTTCTTTCTATGCATCTGGCTTCCCGCTTGATAGAGGAGCAAACTTTTTAACCATAGTTTATGGTGGTGGTTGCTGTGGGTTTTTTGTAATTTGAGGTGGGGAATTTTGTAGAGTGCCTGTGTGATGTTAGTGTTGTCTTGCAATGAAAAGGTCCAGGGTGTTGCCACAAAGGTGGGGGATAGGTTTTGAGTGTTGTGATGTCATAAGGGGAAAGTGGAGCGAGGACAGTCTTTGGTATGGGATTGGTGTCTGGAAGGGAACTAAAAGGGCTGAAGTCGTCAAGGTAGATGTTGCAGGGGGAGGTGTGGCTGTTAGTACTGAAGTCAGTTCAGTCTTTGTGGAAGTTGGAACTGTGTGTAGGAGTGTGATAAATGAGGAAGAAAGGTGGGGTGTGGATGTGATAAAAGGGAGCAGGCGAGTGCTTCAGAGGATGTGTTTTAGGAGAGGAATTACTAAGTGTCTCTTTATATATGATGGTAATGACAAGCTCTGTGGTGTATGAGAGTGTGGCGGAAGCATGTCGGGGATAATAGGTGTGTGGTGGTGTTTAAGCTCTGTTTCTGTAAGCAAGAGTTGCTGGGGAGTGTGCCAATTAGTTCATTCATTTCATGTGTTAGCAGGTGCAGAACGGCAGTTGAGAAGAATGCAGGTGTACAAAATTAGTTTTAATGGAGTATTATGTTGGGAGTCTGATTTTAATGTGTGTGCTATATGAAAGGCATTTTTGTGGCAACATGTGGCAAATGGGGGACAAAGAATGAAATGGAGCAGGATATAGTATCAACCCTTCGCTCCGTCTTCCCATTGCTCTAAATGCCGGGCGAATGGATGCCCAAAGGACAGTGCTTATAAACCCAAATTAACCCAGAGGGGACTGTCAGAGGTCACGGACAGTCCATAGATCGATACAGGATGCTTCCTGTAGGTCCTTTCGACCTCAGCAGGCAGCCTCAAGCAGATGGAAAGAGCGCTTCTGGTGGTGTTGGGGGGTGCTCTGTGTTGCTCCCTACCCAGTTGAGACCTTCCAAAGATGGGGTTTTGGAGTCAGACGTCACAGTGGCAGTCCCTTGATCTATCTGGATACTTTGTGTGGGTCCCCTCACCATGCAAGCATTCTCAGGCAGATGTAAAGAATGCTTCTGGTCTGTATCTATCAAACAGTGACATTGACTCCATCTCTTTGGTTGTCAAAGAGGAAGGACCTATCCCTTTGGTTTCGGATGACGTACAAAAACCTGAAAGAAACTGAATCAAAAAGAGAACCTTATGCAGGGGAGGACCTCTGACATAGGTATGTCTTCAAAGGACAGAGCAGGCAGCAGCCTGCGAGCAAGAGAATGCCTGAGGAGAAAGCCATAACATGGGTGTAGCGAGCGGTGGAGCAACCGATGCAGGGATGGTGATGCACCATCCCACTTGGTGGCGTTACCATGAAGAGGAAGCCATGGTGGGCCCAGGGCCTGCTAAACTGCTCTGAGATCAGTCAAACATGGAGGAACGAAACCACCCATCAGCCGACGTGTGCAGAGCCTACCAAAGGGAACAGACGCTGAGTGAGTCGGCGAGAGACTTGAGAAAACAGAATATGAGAAAGCAAAGATACCACAGCCCACTGAACCAGCCCAACCCACGAGAAGGTGCCAGGTGGTTCAGGAAAGGTGGAGGCAACTGGGACGGAATGAACTGTATGATACAAGTTACAATACTGATTATGGGAACTTGAGAAAAAATGTGTCTTGAGACGCCAAAAGTGTTGTTTAATAGAACAGTTGACGAGCACTGGCAGTGCTCTATGAGAGACATTGAGAAACCAATTGAAACTGTCTTGTACTTTTTTTGTGATAAAAAAAGCATTGTTCCACCTGTATATAAATACATAAGTATGAACGCCGGTTACGGTAGCCTGAGAAAGCCAATGTGTAAGCCTTTAATCGACTAAAAAGGGTGCAGGATGCCCAACCAGAGATGAGTCTAGAGAAGTTAAAGCGAGGAGAAGATTAAAAGATCACCATCAAATGATGGGGCCAAGTGATATATGAAGGTTCCAGAACAAATCCGTACACCTACATCAAGAGCTACAGAGTCTTATAGGAGACCATCAAGGAAACTTGAGAAACCTTCTGTATTGACGTTTAACCACTTTTTGGAACTCCAAGAACTTTGTTTTCATGGAAGAACCCTGAGAAGCAGCCCAGGCAGTCCGGCTAAAAGGAAGCTACCAAAAGCTGAACATTCTGGTGTCATTTAGTTATAGTGGTAGGGTCAGTTAAAAGTAGGTTTTGAACAGAGGACATTTTCTTTGGACTTGGAAGACAGACGAGCATCCTTAGTCTAGTTTCATTAGGTAGGGAATACCCCTACAGGGAGAGTTAGGCCTTTCAAGAACTGCTTTGGCGATTCCAAATTTTTCTTTAATAAGAAGAGTACCTGCAGTAATCACAATAGAGGTAACTAAATCTCTCTCTTTCGTATGTTTTATATAGGTTGCCAAAAGTGCATAAGCTTTAATGGAGCCACCATAGTATTTGGCTTCATTTCTAAGAAAAGATTCAGACTTCTTTGGTACAAATGTTATTGTATTAAATGCATTTAGGTATTAATTCCTTAATAACCAAAGTATTGCATTTCTATATTGAGACTCTGCAAAAATGTTTCGCACGCTCGCAGGGCGGTATACTTTGGATAGATCGTGTATTATACTCCATCAGGCAAGCCCTTTTTGATGCTGCACTGTACATGGAAGCCTCTTGACGGCAGGAGTGCACTTCGCCGTGCATTTTAATGTTCCAGCATCTTTCAACAACATAATGTGTTCTTCTCAGTCAGCAAGCTTCCAACAAGAGATTTCTCCCTTAATCCCAAACCCTGTAACGTGGTGTAACAGTTTAAATCAGGGGAGTACTGCCTAGTTATGAAGGATATGCACCGCTCTTTGACAGTGGTGCCTGCTTTACACCAGTATTTCTTTTTTTTTTTTTTTTACAAGCATGCCGTTAGCTGAGGTGTCAATTTGCTCTGTGGAATTCTCTGGTACAGTATTTTCTGTGCATGTACCATTTTCTCCATGCTTGAACCCATGTGTGCTGCAATTTAAAACAGACTTCCAGTATGTAACTTGTTGCAGTCAACATTAATAGCTTTTTTCATTTTCGATCTATATTGTGCACACTACCGAAGTTGTGTTAAATTGTAAATAGTGCTAAAGCTCATTTTGCACTTACTGCATCACTAGAACTTCGAAAGCGTGAACACTAGCGCACACCGCACTTCTTAAGTGACTCAGTTATTGACAGCCCGCTCAGGCTACGAGGATAGACACTGTCACTGCCCCCAACCATACAACTACCCACATCTAGGAATTATCTCAAGGAAAGATCTTAGCTGCCCCTATATCCACAGAAGGTCAAACCTGAGCCCTCAGTCTAACCAGATACAGAACCACCACCTACCAGTTGAACTACCAATACCATCAAAGCTCTTTAAAAAGTATCACTCATCAGCAGTGCCCAAGTGAGATGTCAAAGTTGCTTTCAAAACATCAATTGCCATAATTGTATTAATCCCTACTGGCTTTTGCCTTGGTCTACCGTGGACCAGTGGTGCCTTTACAATTTTACCTGCCTCAGGTGACAGTCATGACAATCATGGGAGCCAGACAAAAGGGATTAACAAAGTTACTCACTATAGTGACCATCTTACTCCTAGTCCCCTTTCCTCCCTATTTTTGGGAAATTCCGTCCAGTGGGACGGGACCGGAGCACTTTTGTAAAAAAGCATCAAATGGAAAAATGTGTGCTTCCTCTCTTTACGTGGGGTACCGCAGGTCGCCGTAACCCTGCCTTCCTGAGCTCCGCATCGCCCTTCAGTCCTTTTCTATCGCCAGGTCTGATACCTTTGAAGCAATAATAGAGGCTACTTATAGGGGACGGCAGGAATATGGAGGAAAGGGGACTAGGAGTAAGATAGTCACTATGGTGAGTAACTGTTGAACTCCTACATCCCTTTCCTCCATACTTCTGGGAGATTACCAAGCACTCCTCACAGGAAATATGGGTGGATGGAACCTCCTTACTGAAAAGGGTTTTAACAACAGCTTGGCTGAATTGTGCATCAGCTCTGGAGCTCAGGTCTAACCAGTAATGCTTACCAAAAGCTGATTGGAAAGCCCACATAGCTGCTTTGGCAACAGTTCGATGTGCCTACAGAGCGACCAATGGATAGGAGGCAATGAGGGTAAAGCATAAGCTTTCATGTTGACCCACAAGCTGCAAATAAGACCACCTTCTGGCGTGCCCCATTGCTGGAAAAAGTTGGAGATATTGCCGTTCATCTCACACTCTTAACCAATGTCAACTGAATTAATCTGCGTTCACATTGAGGTGACCCGGGATGTTTGGAGCCTGGAGCCAAACAATATACTGGATGGCCCAGCCCAAATTTGTATGCCAAGATCCACAAGGAGAGGAGAGTGTTGCCCTGCTTGTTGATGTAAAACCTCGCTTTAAGGGAGGTATTCAAAATGACCGCCATGGACCGTGGAGGTTGGGCCGCCATCATCACACACCAGGGGCTAACTGGGTCACAAGAGCAAGTGGAGCAATAGTCTCCCCAGGGGAGTCAGGGGCCATTGCGTGCCATCCTAGCCTTGAAACAAGGAACCTCGGCAGAGCCGGTACTGGCAGATCTAGCGTGTTTACTTGACACATATGGGGCTTCCCCAGCATTACCCTCTAGAGGAGGATCCTCGGCAGAGCCGGTACTGGAAGGTTTGTGGTGCACGACTTCCTTCTTTCGCCTCAACATAACTGGTATCACCACAGCCACGTGGAAAGGCCTGGGGATATACCTTACAGCCAGGACCCTCGATGAGGGACCCTCAATTCGCTTGGTGACTGATTTAGCCCCAAGCAGAGGAACCTCAGGTTTAACTCTGATCTTATAGCCACCTCGAGGGGGGCCTCGAGCCAAGACTCTGTACAGTTGGCTTCAGAAGGAGAAGCTTCAGGGCGAACCCTGGTAGCCGAAGCCACAGCAGAATTGGGGTCAGCCTTAGCCCCAAATGGGGAACCTTGGAAGAAGATCCGGTATTGGGAGACCACTGCAGGGCCCCTCAGAGGAGTTTCCAGTGCGACTCGCTGAGCAGAGACCAAAACGAGTACCCGAATCTAAGTGTTCTGCTCCCAAGTAGAACCGCAGATATTTCATATGCAGGCTCCAAGTCAGAAAGGAGTAGTTTCTAAACTGTAACTCCATTTCTCCAGCATTGGTATCTTTCATGGAGTCACATGCTGTGAATATTCCTAGTCAGGCTGGGAAACCTTGGTCACTTTAACCTAGCGTTCTCCAATGTAAAACTTTGACACTTTAGTGTCCTATCAACGTTCTTTTTGGGTGCTTTAGGCCCCACCAATAGGACGTGTGGTATAAAATCGCCAAGCCCCTGTGGCGTCACCTTCAGATATTAACCTCCAAAGTAGAGGAAACCCAAACCAGGATTGCCTGCAAGGTCGGCCGGTGGGCGCATGTGAATCCATGTAAGATACCAACGCTGGAGAAATGGAGTTGCAGGTAAGAAACTATTCCCTTCTCCAGCATTGTATCTTTCATGGATTCACATGCTGTGAATAGATTCCATAGCAGTACCACTCATGCATGGTGGAGTGTAACGGGCAAACCAATAAACCACACTTAATCACATACATGAGACAATAAACCCATCAAGTGAAAGTTCAAAATAAACACTTCAAAGATGAGGGGCTTACCTTATTGGAACAAGCGTTGCAGGACCACACGCCCCACCTGCACATCATCCACATGCTGCTGTCCCAGACAGTAATGCCAGGTGAAGGTACACGGCACCGCCCAGGAGGCCACCTGGCAAATATCCAACAGCAGAATCCATGAACATAACACGACCGACGAAGCCGTGGATCTCGTCGAGTGAGCCTTAGGAACCCTCCTCAAAGGCTTCCCAGCTTTCGAGTGGCAGAACGAAATTGTTGAGGAAACCTAACGTGAGAATCCTTGCTTGGAGATAGCCTGTCCCTTGTTGGACCTGTCCCTTGTTGACCGGACCATAAGCTACAAATAGCTGCTTTGACTTCATGAAGTCGTGAGTGCTATTCAAGTAAAACTTTAAAGCCCTCTTAACGTCCAGAGCATGCAGGGCCCTTTCCGCTGGCGTGGATGCTTAGCAAAAAACAAGGGTAAAACAATAAAAGAGCGTGTGTAATGCCGTCAGCACTTTGGGGATAAAGTGCGGGATAGTGGCCAGAATAACCTTGTCCTTCAGAAATCTCAAGCATGGAGGGTCGATGACCAGTGTCTGCCACAGATATCCGCTGGGCCAAAGTAATTGCCACCAGAAAAGCCACCTTCCATGATAGAAACTTTAAGGAAGCCGTCGACATCGGTTCAAAAGGCGGTTTCTTCAAACCTGAAAGTACCACTTTAAGGCATCCACTGATGCAAACTTCTTCATAGGAGGAAAAGTTCGAAACAACCCTTTCAAAAAATGTTTCACTAACCGATCACTGAACAGAGGAGCAGCATGTCGCCTCCTAGTGAACATAGATATCGCTGCCAAATGCACCTTAATGGATGACAATGCCAGGCCCCCCCTCCGCCAAATGCAACAGGTATGGGAGAACCTGTGCTGGAGAAACGTTTAAAGGGTCAATCCCAGGGTGGGCCTTACACCATTCGCAAAATCTCTTCCATTTACGTCTGTATGAGAGATTTGTCGACGGTGCCCTTGCTGCCTCCAAAATCCATCGACAGTCCCGGGAAATACCTAAACAACCGAACTCTGAGTGGTCAGGAGCCAAGCCGTCAGGCTGAGAGAGCCCGATCGTGATGCCACACCTTGCCCTCGTCCTGAGACAGGAAATCCAGAGCCACCTCCAACCGAATCGGCTCTTCCATCGACATATGAAGGAGATCGGAGAACCACGTCTGTCTGGGCCAGAACGGGACCACCAGAATCACACGGCATTGGTATCTACGAATCCACTGGAAGGTCCGCCGAATGAGCAGAAATGGGCGGGGGGGGGGGGGAAGGGGGGGGCATGCATACACGAACCAGCCCTTCCACGGGAACAAAAACGCATCCCCCACAGAGACTCTGGATGAGCCCCTCTGCTGGCAAACTCCCGACACGGCTGGTTTTCTACTGTTGCAAAAAGATCCAGAGGATGCCCCCATCGCCAGATGATCATCGAAACCTGCTGCTCCTTCAGCTTCCACTCGTGCAGCTGGCCGGCGTCCCTGCTGAGCCAGTCTGCCTGAACATTCAACACCCCCGGCAGATGATAGGCCACAATGCTGATCTCTTGATCCAGAGCCCAATGCCAAAGTCCTGCGCCTCCTTTGACAGGACCCTGGAATGTGTGCCCCCCACGCAGTTTCCTTACATAAAACATTGTGGTGGTATTGTCTGTCAATACCCTCACCATGTATGCGTGGCAGAAACGACTTGAGGGCCCAGTGCACCGCTCTCAATTCGAGCACATTGATGTGGAGCATAGATTTCCCCTCCACCCGAGACCACAGGCCCTGCACCTGTCAATCAGCGAGATGAGCCCCCCCCCCATCCTGTCTGAGAGCCGTCTGCCACAATCGTAAAGGAAATCCGACTCCAGCAACGGCATGCCCTGCACCAGATTGGCCGTGCATGTCCACCAACGAAGAGCGTCTACCAGACTTCGGTTGATCACCAACTTGTCCGACCATAACCCAAGACTCTGCATCCATCGGTCCGCTAGGAACTCTTGCATTGGCCTCATGAAGAGACGACAATTGGGCAGAAGCGGGATACAGGAAGCCATGGCCCGCAACAGCGACATGCAACTTCGGACCGACACCACTGTGCCCTCCTTCCACTCGCCTGCTCTCTGCTGCAACTTCTTGACACGCTCGCTGGAGGGCTTCACCAGATTGTGCCGGTTGAGAAACTCTGCCCCCAGAAACACGAACTCCTTGGACGGCGTCAAAAATGAATTTTCGAAGTTGATGGTGAATCCCAGTCGTTGCAAAAGCTGCATGGTTGTGACAAGACGGTCTTGCCCTGGTGACGAACCCCTCACCAACCAGTCGTCCAGGTAGGGGTATACATGATGACCTTCCCGTCGAAGGAACGCTGCCACTGGTGTTAACACCTTGTGAACGTCCTGGGAGATGACTTCAAGCCAAGAGGGAGGACCTAAAACTGGTAGTGTTCCGTTGCTGCTTAGGAATGTGAAAATATGCGTCCTGTAGATCCAACGACGCCAGAAATGTGTCTGGCTGCACCGACCGGATGACCTCCTGAAGAGTGAGCATCTTGAACTTCAAGCGTTGCAGAGTTTTGTTCAATGCCCGAAGATCCAGAACGGGTCTCCACTTGCCGTTAGGCTTCTTCACCACGAAGTAGCGGGAATAAATCCCTTGGCACCGCTCTGCCACCAGCACTGGTTCTATAGGGCTGTACGACATACACCGGTGGAATAGGAACTGGGAGACACCTGAACTCCAACTAGTGGCCTAGACCCACCGTGTCCAACACCCAGCGATCCAATCTTATTTTTCTCCACTCGTCCACGTGCATAGCCACCCTGCCCCCTAGCAGATTGTCCATAAGGCAGTCATTGTTGCGGCTTAGCTTGCCTCCCCTTAGACACTGCGAACCCCTTTTTCGCTTAGCCTGGAAGTCTCGACTTTTCTGCACCGACTGTCGATATCCTTGAGAGGAGCAACTGGATCGACTGTAAACACGGTCCCTGGAGGAAGCAAACCGGGCATTACCTGAAGCACCTTGTAATGGTCAAAAGGAGCGAAAAGAGCGCCCACTCTGCAAGTAACCTACATCCCTTTCAGGGCTTAATCGATCTTTTCACCGAACAAGTGCTCCCCACCACAGGGCACGTCAATGACTTTACATTGTACTTCTGGCCGAAAGCCAGTGCATTTTAACCAGGCTTGTCGTCAAAGCACCACCCCGTTGTTAATTGGTTTAAATCCCAACTCCGCCAGGTCCACGCCAATATTTATGCTGGAGTTGGAGGACTCTTCACCCTTGCGCACCAACAGCATGGCGTCCTTGCGGTGCTGCATCGGCAGATGTTCTAGAATTGGGGCCAGCTGATGCCACATTTCGCAATCATATCGGGCCATGATAGCCAAGGAATTTGCCGCCTTGACCGTCGCCCGACCATCAAAACCTTGTGTCAACACACTTGTGTTGACTTCTGGCCTTCTTGCCGGCCGCTGCCTACACCACAGACTCAGGCGTGGGCTGTGATACCCATCATTTTGGGGTAGACTCCGTAGCCTTGAACTTCTTTACAAGACAACCTTTGACAGCCGGCTCCGAAAACGTATGGCGCATCATGTGCAGGGCCTTCTGCCACACATGGTCAAGAATAGGCACAGAGAAGACAGCGTTCTTTCGCTTGCCCATATGATTGAATAGGAAGCAGCCCTTATGCTCCTCTTCTGGTGCCAATCCAAACTCCACACATGCCTTAGACGACATGGAATGCCCCAATATCATCTGGTGGCGCGGACTGGGCCTGACTCCGAGGTTGCTCCACCTCCACGTCCATGTCCCGCGCATCATCCCTCGGTGAAGACGAAACCATAGCCAAAGTGTCCCGCGTAACACTCTCTGGCAACGACTGTGGACGGCCTACCCCCACCGGCAACGGCAAATATGCCGGAGGAGACAACCTCAAGTGTTATACCAGGCACTTTGACCACTGGTACCGCAGGACTCACATTCGGAGGAGGCAACCTCGCATTCAGCTGCCCCAACAATGACTCAAGCGTGGACAGTACTACTGCGGGTTTACCAGCAGATAACCAGCCAGACCAGCTCCCATTCCACTCGACGTCGAAGGCCCCACACTTTGGAGACTCAAAGACGGGCCCAGCACCGGATCCTTGTCGTCCTCAACCTCTAATGAAACCGAAGGTCGCCGGATCCTGATGCAGAATGTTGTCAGGAAGAAGAGAATCAAAAGGCGGCAGACTGCCACGCCCTGCTCGTCGACAACAATCCTCCTGTTTCCACTCCCGTGGACGGGAACAGCATTGGTTCACTGTCGTGGACGGCGCCGACAACAGTTGACGACGGGACCGTAGACTACAGCTCAACCGTTGGTGACGGATCCACCATCGACGAGGTAGTTTTCGGAACCACCTCCCTCAGCGTTGACTTTATTGGAAGACCGAGATTTCTTGGAAGAACTGGACTGGTGTTTGGAAGACACCCGGCTGGACGACGACCTGTGATGGTTCCCAGATGGCAAGCGCTTCGATGAAGATTTGTTCGGCTTGGCCAAGCCTTTCTCCTACGCCGTCGACTTCTCAAGCCTACCACCAGACCCTGGGGGAATGGCCCGACTGACCATGCTTGGACGAAAAGGCACTCGCACCCTTCGACAACTGCTTGCTCGATGAAGACTTACTGATCTTCCCCATCTCCGATGTAGACAAAGCAGGACCATGTTTCTTCTCCGGAGGTTCGGCCGACGCCGCACAGTGATGTTCTGCGGACTTCACCGCCGGCTCCCAAGATGGACTCCGGGCCGACCCCACCTCCGAAGCCGGGTATGTGCCCTCATTGAGGCAACATAATCCGCCAATTGTGGTCGTTGAGTCTTCTGTGACATATCTTGCAGGTCTCCGCCAAGTGATGGGGGTAAAGGCAGTAGAGGCAATCCATATGGCTGTCGCCCTCATACACCTTCAAGCCACAAGTAGCACAAGGCCGAAAAAGACTGCCTCCGATGCCATCGTAGCTCTTAATACCAAAAACGCACGCGCACAAACACAAAGAAAACAAGGTGATCCCAACAGTTTGGAGATGGTTGAAATCTGAAGGGAAGCCGCGAGGCAGGGCTATTTATACCACACGTCCTACTGGTGGGGCCTAAAGCACCCAAAAAGGACTTCGATAGGACACTAAAGTGTCAAAGTTTTCCTTAGGAAAACACTAGGTTAAAGTGACTGAGGTTTACCAGCCTGACGGGAATATTCACAGCATGTGAATCCATGAAAGATCCAATGCTGGAGAATGTGCATGTACGCATCCTGGAAGACCACCACACTGAGCCAATCGCCCTTTCGAAGAGAAGCCTTTATTTGGCAGGGCATGATTAACTTGAATTTCGCTCAGAAGGAAGATAGTGCACAGGCCAGCCTGGTTGAGCATTATTAAAGGACCGCAATACTAACCCTCCCTTGCTTCATGAGGGGAGCAGGTTCCGCCGCTCTGAGGTATAGAGGGAGGGCATCCCGGTTCGAAGGGTGGGGTAGGAGGAAAGTGCAAGCGAAAACCCACCTTAATGATGGACAAACCCCACCAGACTTCAGTGATGGTTTGCCACACATCCAGATGAGATGAGATTCATCCTCCCACCGAAGTGTAGCGTAACCGACAAAAACAAAATGTCATTATTTGTCTGCAGGGAGATTACCTGTCCCTGTAGAGGCTGATGGCCGAGAGAAAAACCAACCACCATACCGTTGCCACTTAAGGCGGCGCTACTAACAGGAGTTTCAGATAGGCGTGCACGGCGACCCTGAAACCTCCTGATCCCAGAGAAGGACCCAGTCTGGGACCCTGACCTCTGTGTACAAGTGGCCTTAGCTAAAGCTGTCACCAGGACCGACAAATGGGTCTTTGTTGTCCACATAGCGTGGAAAAGCTGCTCAGCCCCAAAAGGAACGCTCCAGCACCAGTCATCATGGAAGTTGGTGTAAGGGAGGTATACAAAATGGACGCCATGGACCAAGGAGGTTGGGCTGCCATTTAGTTAACACCTGAAGAGGACTGCGTCATAGGAGAAAATGAGGCAACAGTCCCCTCAGGGGAGTCAGGGGGCTTAAACAGCCTTGAAACAAGGATCCTCGGCCGAGCCAGTGCTGGCAGATCTAGGATGTTTAGTGGACATCCTAGGAACTGACCCAGAATTAGCCTCCAATGGAGGAACCTCGGCAGAGCTGGTACTGGAAGGCCTGTTGCCGATCACCACCTTTGCCCCCTCGACAGAATTGGTACCACCACAACCAAGAGCGTGGGACGGTTGAGGAATGTACCCTACCGACAGGACCATTAGAGGATGCCTCGACTAAGTCGGTACTGTATTTAGAGGAACCTTGGGTTTTAACCAGGGATATATAGCTCCCTCAAGGAAGGCCTTGAGCCGTGGCTCAGTGTAATAAGCACCAGAAATGGAGACCTCAGGGCGAATCCCAGTATCCAGAGCCACAGACGAACTGAGCTGAACCTTAGCACACAAATGGTGAACCTCTGAACCATGTCCGGTTTTGGCAGGTCATCTGAGGGACCCTCATAACACTCTGGTGTGCCCATTAGGCCACTGAGGCACCTCAGGGGAATCCCTGGTAACAGAGCTACACAAGCCCTTCCCGGTCATGGAAGGCTCTCCTGGAGCGGGGCTGCTCATCGCCATCCTCATCCGCTTAAGGCTCACCCCAACGAGGTGGGAACAGAAAACTGGTCCTCCACGCCTACCGCCTCAGGTGTTATAAGAAAAAACTGAATCGGAGATGCCAGGGCTGAGGTGGAACAGGAGTGAAAAGACGCTTGACATAAGTCCTCATAGGGTCAGAGTGCTTGAGCATCGGAAACTTTGCAAAAAAAACTCCTCAGCCGAGGGCCTAGGGGTTGAAGAGAAAGAACCCGCTCGTAAGGGAACTACCCCCCCCCCCCAAACACGAGGAGGATGGCGGATGGTTGCCAGGAGGGTCCACCACCGGCCGTGTCCACATAGATCAGTGGAGCAAAAGCAGGAGGGAGCGAGACAGTATGAGGCAGTGGAGCCCACGCACGCCAGTCAAAAGAAGGGCGGAACGGGTTACTATTGCCGAAAGGAAGGCTTCCAGCACCAGACGTTGCGAACGTAGGTGTAAGGGAGGTATCCAAAACGCCCGCTGTAGGCCATGCAGGTTGGCCTGCTTTTTTGTCGCCACCTGAAGAGAACTGCGTCACATGTGTAGCTGAGGCAACTGCCTACTCAGGAGAGTCAGGAGACTTAACACTTTAGCCTTACAAGGATCCTCGGCAGAGCTGGTATTGGGTTGTCTCGGATGTTTAGTCGACATCTTTGAACCAGTCTCACAATTAGCCTCCAACGGAGGAACCTCGGACAAGCTGGTACCAGAGGGAAAATTGTCCGTGACCCCCACTCTCTTGAAAGAACCGGTAACACAATGACACCAAGCGTGGGACCGTTGAGGACAATACCTCTCAGACAAGACCCTCTGAGAAGGCCTCTCAGATCTGTCGATATAGGCTTTAGACTCCACAAGAGGAACCTCAGGTTTCAACATGGTTACAGTGGGGAAAGCTCCAGAAACAGAGACCTTGGGGTGAACCCTGGTATCCCAGCAACCAGCCAAACTGGTTGTCAGCACCCTCAGTAGAATCTCTGGTACGCCCGATAGGCCCATGGGGCACCTCAGGTGAAAACCTGGTGACAAAGCTACAAGAAAGGCCCTTAAAGTACTCCCTCATGGGGTCAGAGTGCATAAGTCTCTGAAACTTCCCGAAAAGGGCATCCTCGGATGAACATGAGGAAGGCTGCCAGGAAGCGAGACCGTATGCGCTAGTGGCATCCAAGCACGCAAGTCATAAGAAGGGTGGAACGGAGTCGCACTGACTCGTGGAAACTGTTAGTCACCAAAAAGAAGGTTGCCAGCACCAGTCGTCGATAGCGTAGGTGTAAGAAGAATCCAAAATGGCTGCCATAGACCACGAGGGAAGGCCCGCCATTTGTCCACACCTGAAGAGAACTGCGTCACATGTGTGGATCTCCACAGGATGGTCAAGGGACTTGATCGAAACTTTAGCCTTGAAACAAGGATCCTTGACAGAGCCGGTACTATGGGGCCTGGGATGTTCACTGAACATCCTAAAGGGGCCCCTTGAATTAGCCACCCAGAGAGGAACCTTGGCAAAGCCGGTAACAGGAGAAACAGTCAGCGACCACTCCCTGTGCTCCCTCAACAGAACCGGTATCACCATGAGTGCGGAAATGTTGAGGAATCCACCTCACAGACAAGACCTTAACGGGTCTCTCAGTTATGTCGGTACACACCTTAGTCTCGATGAGAGAAACCTCAGAACGGAGTCCTGTCTGTATAGCTCCCCTGAGAGGGGCCTCGAACCATGATTCAGTACAGAAAGCCTCAACGGAGGCCTCAGGGCGCACCACAGTTTCTGTATGGGAAGATCCAGACAAGGAGACCTCGGAGCGAACTCCAGTACTCAAAGCCTCAGCATGACTGGGCTGGATATTAGCACCTGGTTGGTGAACCTCTGATCGTGATCTGGTGTTGGCAGGCCCCTCGCGGGAACCCTCTGAAAAAACCTGCAGTACGCCCATTAGGCCTGTGAGGGACCTCAGGGGAAACCCTGGTAGCAGAGCTATTGAAGCCCCTCCCGGACCTTGAGGATCCCGGGAAGGAGAGCCCCGGCCGGGGTGCCTTAAAAAGTAAGGAACTTACTGGGTGTCGATGAAGAGTTGAAAATGTGGTGGAGGAACTCGCTGGAAGATCTCCCACCAACGAAGACAACGCCGAAGTGCCGGACCGAAAGGGAGTCGCAGTAGAAACACGAGTCCCAACAGTGATCCGGTCCCAGACACTCCAAACAGAAAGAATGGGGATCCGCCCTAGCGAAACGACGTTTGCAAGAGGAACAAGAGACAAATCCCAAACGATCTGGCATAGATCTAGGACTACACGACTGCAGAAACGGAGGAGAGAAGGACAACGGGAAAGAAGAAACATTTCTTCCCGGTTATGCAAGTACATCCAGCCCTGACCGCGCAGAGAAAAGGACTGAAGGGCTATGTGGAGCTCAGGAGGGCGGGGTTATGGCCACGTGCGGTACCCCGAGGTAAGACACATTTTTCAATTTGATGCTTTTTTACAAAAGTGCTCTGGTCCCGTCCCACTAGACGGAATGTCCCAAAAGTAGGGAGTAAAGGGGACGGGATGTAGGAGTAATGTCAGTGCAGGTGTGGACAGCACAGTAGGGTGAGCCACACTAACAGTAGGGAAGCACTGCAGCTCCATGGAGACGTGAGGCGTGGTAGCTGGAAACAGGAGCAAGGAACAGAGGTCTCGCCGGACAAGAGCGTGGATGGCTGATTCTGTTTTAATGTATCTGCCTGCCAAAGTGAGAAGGGTCAAAAATCTTACCCAGAGCACAGATGAGAAGACAAACCAGACGCTCTAGGCAGTGAATAAATGTGACATTTGTCATAACTAAAGCATCTAAGATGGGATCACAAATCTGTGAGAAAAACAGGTGCAGTCGCTCAAACATTCAGGCAGCACTTGAGATAGTGAGAAGGTGAGCCACCATCAACCAACTCCCTCTCAAAAAGACACTTATCAAAAATCCTTTTAAATACACAGAACCTAGCAGAGATTGCCAGAGCAGGGGAGTGGCATAATCCCACAAAGCATGGTATGCAGGCCACCACGCCAACCATTATCTTTGAGCAAAATCTAAAAGATTTGGAAACTACTTGCAATGCATGCTGCTATCTAAAATCACAACTTGAAAACGATAAATTCCAAGTGCTACACGACAGGATGCTCGGTTTGTGCTGGGTCTTTGTGCTACATATCTGCCTCATATGGGTGTTGCGCAGAGAACAGAAGATTGCATGTCACATCCCCAATTCGAGTCTTCAGCAGGGCCAACTCTTTCATTCTTTCGAGGTTGATCAATTGAGCAGTATTAAGTGGGGTAATGAAACCAGTCATTACATCGCAATCATGAACAATTGAGCATAAAGTGCTGTATAACAATTTACATTGTTATTAATGGCAACTGACAGATCTTACAACTCTGCAATGTGTTTTGGCTGCCAGCACAACATGCAATTTACATGGTGGTAGTCTGACTTTTTGCCTATAACAGGTTTCATGAGTCATGTTTTTCCAATAAAAAAATGTGAGGATTAATTGGGATATACAAAAAAAAAATCCAATCAGCATTAGACCTCACAGTTATGAAAATGCAAGTTGACCGCACTAGGAATGTTTCTTCAGGCGGATACTATATATTTTCAGTAAGCAGAAAAGTGCCATCCTCTTTGTATGTCGAGTGCATTTCTCCAACATTGGATAAACTAAGTTACTCAACTTGCAAGTCTAGCAGGTTTGTAAAGATTTGAGGCCTGTACAGTATTCATTTTTCAAGGAATTTAATCCTACAAAGCAAAACAGATAATTACTTTCCACATAATTTATCTTTATGGGAAACGTGTTGCCAGACCTTGAAGAGCCGCTTTGCAAGTATCCCAATTGTTGTGTATAGAGGTGTCAGATTAATTCTAAGAAAGCGTAGTCATTGATTTACAATTGAATACAAAATCTGGTTAGTGTCCCCACATAAAATTATCACTCAAAACTATTACCGATTTGTTTTTGCTTAGTTTTCCATCAGAGTCAAGGTATGGTTCTTGTAAGCATTTTAAATCTTGACAAGTGAATTAAGGTCTTGTCCCCCTTACTTGGTGATTAACCCGTTACATTCCAGGAAACAACTTTAAGATCCATACTTTATTGAAAGTATTAATGAACAACAAAAGCATAAAGTATAGCTAAATATTTGCAGCAAATGCATCATTAATAAGCAGTTGTCGAAGTGTACGAAGCGATGTAGTGGAACTATTTCATTTCATTTAGAAATTAGTTTGTTAAACCTTTTTCATTGTTCCCATCTTAACTAATAAAGAACAGATAAAACCGTATCTCTCAACATAATGAAAGTTGTTGTCTCCATCAGTTTACCATTTGATTACAAAGCATATTGCAGGGTCTTTTGTAGTTACTCTGGTATAAGAGGCAACAATTCTACCCAAAACTGAAGTACTGCAAAAAATAACTTTACTTTCCCTAGTAGAAAAGAGTTCCAACGATCTTCTGGTGTACACACGGCTACAGTTTATGAGTATGTTTGTGTGCATTTCAATCTTGCTGGAGCTAAGGCTTTGCACTCCATGAGTAAATGATGTAAAGTTTAAACTATTTCGGTTTCGAGGCAATATCAACAGCTGTTCGGTAATTCACCTAGGTTCATTTGACCTGCATCACACTGATAGCGAGAACTAGTGGAACTATGTTACCTGCTGGCCTGCCGACCACAGACCTTGGTTAATAATCATTTATATTTTACTTGCTTTTAGTTTTACTCAGACAAATGAAGAAAGTGGCAGGCAAGCTGTGTTCACGTTAAGTCTAAAAGGGCTGTACAATACAACAACCCAATGAGGGCAGAATCTAACAGGAAGCAGCAAGGTGATTATTACCCTGGCAATTAGTTTTACTCGCTAGAAAAATAGACAAAGTGAGTTTTCGAAGAGCTGAAATCTAAGTTTCCGTGTAATAGGTTATTCTCAGACCGCAAGAACTAAGAAGTAAAAAAAAGGTAAAGGTACAACAATCCAAGATTGAAAGTTCATCTCACATCCATCTTTGTTAGCCAAATTAAATATATAGGCCAGGCCAAGAGAGACAGACAGACACACACACACACACGTGTCAGTGAATGTTCGGTGTGAACCTTGCTGGGGCACTGGGCAGAACAGATAACACAAAGGAAGAGAAGGTAAATCGTCCTCCTGGAGCTGTATCTTTCCAATGTGGGTAACAATCAGGGCTTGCTTGCTATATTTAGACTAGTCATGATGTGTAGAAACAGTAGGAAATGTGTATTAAAATGCACTTTGCAAAGAAAAGTGTGCGCTTTTTTAACACAAAATGACTTCTGTACCCGTTCAGCAATTCTTGCAGACAGCAGGTCATGCCCCGATTGCCATTATTGCTGCTTGTTTGATATGTGCACACACTTTAAAAAGATTACATTAAATTTGCTTTATATATGCTCTCATCAAGAGTCATTTTTTCATGCAACAATTCAGAACGGTCACAGAAAAAGGGGACTCAATAATTTCCAGATGCTTGTGTTTAGTCATGCTAGAGCACAGTAGGCCATGCACAGAGATACAAAGGGCTGCAGCAGTGCATGATTTGTTTTAGTCATGGCCAAGGACAGACTGATCAAGAGCCATTAATCAGAGCCCCTTTTTACAGGGTGGAGACTCATGACTTTTGCTCTATCCTATCTAATAATAGGAAATCACGACAGGGAAACTAGATGAAAAGGAACCACCACATTGATGAAAGGTTGGAAAAGGAGAAGTTAAAAAAAAATGCATACAAGAAACATAAAAATGGAGACAAACCAATTAATCGGAATAGCCAGATGAGGAACTACAGTCCATCTCGTTTGGAAACTCACCCATAAAGCATGAGATAAGAGTTAAAAGACGACAGTGAGCAAATAAAACAAAATATAAAGAAACCATTAAGAAAAGTTGCACTCATGGCGAACAAATCAGAATAGTAGTCAAAAGCAGGCGGTATAGACTGACTATGTGTAAGTAAGATGTACTTTGACGGCTAAATTAGCTAGATCAACATCAAAACATTCAATAAGAGACCCGATGTGTCCCTTTATTCAACTGGAGTGTCAGGCATAGGGCTTGAGGAAGCCAAGTCAACTACTTCGTAGTGGATTTTATTTCCCAAGAGTATTTTTTGTTCGTGTTTAATTACAACAAGATGGTTGAGCACCCGTGGACAGGGTGTTGCTCAGTGCTGAAAAACTATCATAAGCTGCCGCTTGTATAGGTTTTTTTATATTTATAAAGTGCTTAAATTTACGTGCTGAACAAAAAAAAATGTACAATAGTTGTAAATGCAGATTAAGAAAATTAACATGAAATCATGAATGAGAAGACAGGAGAAAAGATTTAAGTTGTGAGCGGATGACAGAAAGAGGGAGAAGTACTAATAGGAAAAGGAAGTGAGTTTGAATACTTTGGTGCAAGAAGAGCAAAGGCTTGAAACCGGAAGGCAGCACAGGACGGGGCTTTGGCATGACAAGAAGAAATAAAGACAGACCGAAATGTGAGTAGGTGAAAAAAAGGGAAGATTGATACAGTGGCACATGACCATAAAGAGATTTAAATACATTGCAGAAAAAAATTAAAGAGGCATGATTCAAAAGACTAAGAAAGAAAAGATGAGGAAATGGAAGCTAGTGTAGAAAAGTCTGAATAGAGAGACAGATCGAAGGGGGGCAAGCTGATAGGCATGGAGACAAAAAAGGAAGAGGAGTGATTTAGATGCAACGCTTATAAAGGCTAATTGTACGGATCTTAGATGGAAACAATAACTACAGGCACTAAAGTGAATGTGGTGAGAAAGGGACAGGAATCAAAAGTTATGTCTAGATTACGAGAACATTTAGAAAGGCAATAGAGCTGGAGGAAGAGAGCAGGAACAGGATAGGAAAGAGTGGAAGAAGCTGGGAAGAAAACAATCTCCATCTTGAAGGTAGTCAGATTAAGAAAAAGTGAATTAATCCATCATTCTAATGTTATCCAAGAGTAGCATGAAGAGTGTCAGAAAAATAAGAAAAGGAGATTAAGAGCTGTATCAGACAAGAAATGAAAAGCCAAATTTAGAGATCCAAAAGGAGATGTGTACAGAGGGAAAAGGAAGGGGCAGAGAACAGAACCTTAAGGAACCCCATATTAAAACAAAAGAAAGGAGATGAGGTACTAGACCAAGAAATGGAACAGGTGTGAATTAGAAGTGTAGGAAGAAAACCATTGAAGGAGTAGTCCGAAAACCCGATAGTAAGAAGGGTGACCACCACAGAAAAGCCACAGAAACATCACAAAGTATACAAAAAGGTAGAGGACTGTTTGGATCGTCTGGCAGTGAGGAGCGATTTAGTGACATGCTTAGCATTTTTTTTTGTAGAGTGCATGGAACAAAAGCCTGATTGGTGAAGCAGATGAGCAACAGTAAATATGGTGAGAAACTTGAGAACAGCAAGCTCAAGTAGCTTAGAGAGAAAAAGAGAAGAAGTAATATTCGATGATCCGAGAGGAGAGATGGATCCAGGAGTTGCTTTTTCTGGAAGGCTAGTATAACGGCATACTTGAAATGCAGCGGGGGAAGTAGAACAAGAAAAAGAAGAGTTGATAAAGGAGTAAAGATAAGGAAGAATTGCAGGAAAGACTGGAGACAAGCAAGGGAAATGGGTCACGGAGAGAAATAGGGTGGAGTCTGGAAAGAATGGTAGCAGTTTCATAATCGGAGACAGGGGGGAAAAAAGGACAAAGAAGGATGAGGAACAGTGGAAGAGACAGGAGAAGGAATGAGAGGGTGCAGGTAAGGAAGGTCATAGTTGTGAGACCTTTGAGGAGAAAAGAAAACTGGAAAAATCGGGGCTGAGAGACCAAAGAGAAGCAGGATGAGGAGAAAGCAAACTATCCACTAATTTGAAAAGTTGAGGGTATGGGGAGAATTGAAGAATAAGATGAGAAAAGTAGGACGATTTGGCTAAGAAGAGCTGTTGCATTGGGTTCTAATGAGAGCAAAATTAAAAAGATCTTCAGGCTCTAGGAATTCCATAGTCTGGCTATTAGGGATAATTAATGTCCATTTTTGTGGGATTTAAGAGTCCATATATGAATTCCAGTTTCTTGTGCATTGGTCTGAACTCTAGAAAGCGGTTCCTTTTATTTTGGGTTTTTTTGGAAAAGTCTTTAGTGCATACATTTTTTCACCTGCATACAGAATAGGAGGCTGCTTCTTCACTTTTGCCTATACTTGAGAGCTTGTTTATGACAAACAAATCACATAATTATTGGTGTACGTGTCGGGTTGGTAGAGGTAAAGCCAACCATGAACTTGTTGCAATTCTTAGGCAGAGGAAAATGACATTCCAAGAACTTTTGGTATCCAGCTTTCTAAAAATGTGATAGGATTGTTATTCTCAGCTTTTTCAGAGAGATCATGTAAATGGACATGATCTGTCCTGTTTCAATCATCCAATTTTAATGATTTGCATTGGTCTCAGTCTCACTTGCATATTTTTCATCAATTAGATTTGTTCGTCCACAGAATAAATAGTCTTTCACTTAATCAATTCTCTTGGAGAATGTCTTGAAATTATCTTTGAATGAACGAAATGTTTCCTGTATGGGCAAAGTACGCTGAGCAAGTACGAATGGTGGGCAGTTCCATAAGAACCTTTTGCACATTAGGATCCATAGCCAATAACTCACCCTCGCCCAGCCCCCCATATGTTTCAGTAAATTAACCCCGTTATACCCAACCTTGACAATAGTTGTCGTAACTAAACATGTAGTTTGAAATTAGAACTCAGCAGTGGAACATCATGTCTCCATCCGTCGCTTAGTAGGACTACCCCTGCCACAATGTATTTCCCATAAAACAAAGTTATAAGCCCAAAAACTGAGGTATAAGGCTTCGTCTGGACGTATTTGATAGTTCAGATTTCTCCAAAAGCAAGTTGTTTGGCATATGAAGGAGCTTCCGTGAGGGTGGGACACGATTTATTTACCTCCTAGTGCAGCATATCGATTGTTATTAGAGCTCCGATAGTTAGAACATCGGGACTTCATCAGCCGCTAGACAGTTACCCTCCCTCTCAACCTCCTCATACATCAGAAGGTCACGGCATGGTAAAATGAAAGGGTGAAGGTTTCAACAAAATACATTCCCCAGTATCTTCTACTCGGGTAATAAGTTGTTTGGCAAGGCAAGTGTAATGGTTAGTTGCAGCGTCTGCCATTACGCGGTGCATTGCAACTCCTCTTTGAATTATATATTCTGCAATGGGAGTACATCAACAAGCCAAGTTAGACAATAGCCATCAGACTACAAAGATCTTTTAGAGCCATCAAGGGTCCATATTTAGTGAATAATTGTGACAGTGCAGGGAACTAAAGTGAAGCTGCAGTCTTGTGGGTTGCTGGCCACAGCCCCTCTCCATACTTGTAATAGACCCACTATCGTTTGATATGGACTGTAAGCATAACGTGTGTGGAGACAAGGGGGACTAGACACAGCAAATCATTACAGTTACATAGTTGTGACCAGTTCCCAAGTTGCTACACAGTGGTCACAATACCGATGACCCTCCAGCACATAGTACCAAGACTGCTACAAATGCACACTATACATTTACAAATAGCCATAGACAAATAAAAGTAAAACTTCAGCAATCACACCAAAAGGGCATCACAAAAGGCAAGAATACAATTAGCCTAATACTAAAAATGCATTAAACTCGAGAGAACAAAAAGCTACAGTAAACCCGTATACAAGGCATCAACATGTGCACTAGTCATTTGCTAGTAACTGACTCTTGGCAAGTAAAAAATGGTGCAAATGTGTAGCATTGTGGGGGCTGAGTGACCGTCCATGTCTGGCTAGTAGCTTAAACATGAAATGTGTACCCCTGCCTTATAGTGATGCAATGAAACAGTATTTCACCTTAATGGGGTGGAATTTAAGACTTCAAAAAAATGCATTCACAATCAATGGTGCATGCTAAAATTTCAATGCTTGGACCCAAAACTGAACCAAAGTGAACCGAGGAAAGTGTCATGGTAAGTACCTGTAAAAGTAATTTCTAGAATCTGGCCTGGTGGAGGCCAGCCTAGTTCCCCAGCGTGGTTCCAGGAGCAGAGTGCAGCCTTCGGCAATGGAGAAAAGCAGAAAACACTGATGTAGAGCTCTTCAGGACACTTGACAAGATAGGGGTGGACTAGTGTCACTGATGACCAAAAGCACAGGCGACAGCGGGCGTCCTTCCAATCGCAATTGAAGACCTTACCGAGCAGGATCCCTTGATGCAGGAATGCTGAAATTCGGCAGGAAGCAGACTTGGGACAACAAGCTGCCGACCACCAAAGTACCAGCTGCAAACACAGAACAGCAATGATTCTAGTGAAGTAGCCGACTGAGAGCTGTCAGTCCACTGGGTGGTCTTGGGACACTGCCAAAGGCTCATGACAGCTAGAATTAACACATCAAGACAGGTTGGTGCCACCAGTCCAGGAGTTGAAGCACAACACAGGGCCTTCGCAGATCAGGTAGTCCAAAAGGCCATCAATGGGCCAGATGCTGGGCCTCTTTGGACCTTCAGTCAGCTGTTCTACACAGGATACTTGGCGCCAATGCTCATCTGAAGAAACTGCTGCAGGAGTCCTCTTATCCAAAATCCTGGCTGGAACCAAGTCAACCAATCGTAAGGAACGGCACCATTCAAACAGCTAACAGTGGTCCAATCAGGGACCACTGTTGATTTCACTCATGTCGCACAATCAAGACTTTCAGGCACCATGGATGTGGAATGGGACTAGAGAGTCCCCACCACGTTCCTGAGCCACACACAAAGACATCACTACCCTTCAAAATATGGGGGTTTCCCGGGCAAGTGCATGAACTTATATGGGATTTCCTGCCCTGGCAAGGCAGGATGAAGGCCAAATAAAATGGCAACGAAGAAGCAAAAATCTTGAATTGTGGACATTTTAGGGCACTAGCCACGTTTAGTAGCTATACACTGTAAATGTAAATGTGCGCACTAGAAATACAAATAGTAACAATATATTTGCTGCCACCAGCTGGTCTTTAGGCACACATGAAAGTAACTAAAAATCCTGTGAAAAAAAAGACAAGGGCGATACAAAAGTATCCCCATTGCACTGCAAGATTCTGTTTGCAATGTTAAACAGTTAAAGTGTAAAAGTGAAACGGGAAACAGTTTCTGACTACTGATACATTTCCCCATAACTAAATGAGAAAAAGGCCAGGGGAATAGCTGAAGGCTTCACTTCCCTGTAAAAAGTCAGGACAGGTTCAAAAACAAAAGCAAACGTGAAACTTGCGGGTCGGGGGAGTGGAGGAGGGGTTTGGGGTTTCCATAGAGTCAAAGAGGGGAAGCTGCTAGAAGGAACAAGTTACTTACCTGTAACTGTTCTCCAGCATGGGTCTGGCATGGATTCACATGCTCATGAATATTCCCTGTCGTCAGGCTGGGAATCCTCGGTAAAGAAAAAATCAGTATCAGTTTCGTTTCTGATCTGTCTTTCGTAGTAGTAACCAATCACTGATCTCTGCATCATACTGACCACAGCCAATGACTGCCCTCTACCTAAGCCCCGCCTCTGGCAGCCATCTTCAGATTTGGTAGCACGTGAAGAGGCAGTATGACCAAGTGAAGAGCCGCAGAGGGGTAGGCGGGAGGGTTCGCATGTGAATCCATGCCAGACCCATGCTGGAGAACAACAGTTACAGGTAAGTAACTTGTTCCTTCTCCCGCATGGGGTCTGGCATGGATTCACATGAACATGAATACAAGAATAAATAGCAGTAAACACATGCACAACCACGGGGGGTGGCAAAAGGCTCAACATTAAGCAATACAAAAAACTCAACATTAAGCATCTCTTACCTCCTCACCAGACTCACCTTAAGCGAACAGGTTGCGCAGCACTGCTTGGCCGACCCTGGACTCCTCCCTGGAATCCCGATCGACGCAGTAGAATCTCGTGAAGGTGTGCGTCGACCTCCACGTAGCAGCCCTGCAGATGTCCAGCAGGGGCACACCAGACAGGAACGGCGTAGTAGCAGCGACCGCTCTGGTCGAATGGGCTCTCGGACGGCCTGGCAGCGGTCGGTTAGCCAACCGGTGGCAGTGCATGATGCAGCCGGAGAGCCATCTGGAAATAGAAGACTTCGAGAGAGCCTTCCCTTGATCACAAACAGCTGTGATGTCCTCCGGAAACTCTTTGTGCGGGCCAGGTAGAACTTCAGCGCTCTAGCCACATCCAGCGAGTGCAAAGTCCTCTCGGCCGGCGACGAAAGAGACGGGAAGAAAACAGGTAACACCAAGGGCTCGTTAAGATGGAAGTCTGATGGCACCTTGGGCATAAAGGTGGGGTGCGTCCTAAGAACCACCCTCAAGGCATGGAAAGTCAAGTACGGTGCTTTGCAGGATAGGGCCTGGATCTCTCCCACTCGTCATGCGGAGGTAATGGCCACCAGGAATGCAGTCTTCCACGACACAAACTTCATTGGTGCAGAGTGCATCGGCTCGAATGGGGGCCCCATGAGCCTGGTCAGCACCACGTTAAGTTCCCACGCCGGGGCCTTCACCGGCGGGAACGACCGAACAGTCCTTTCATAAACTCTTACCAGTCGATGGGACCACAGGGACGTCCGTCCTGTGGTTCTGGTATATCTGGAGATCGCCACCAGATGAATCTTAATGGAGGCATGGGCTTGCCCAGCCTTTGCCAGCGATAGCAGGTACGGCAGCACTTGAGGGGCCGTAATCTGTAGGGCATTGATCTTCTGTGCTCAGCACCAGATAGAGAACCTCTTCCACTTATGACCGTAGCATTTGAGAGTCGAGGACGCCCTGGCCTTTGCAAGAACCTCTCTGCAATCGGCCGGTATATCGTAGCCTCCAAACTCTAGCGCTGCAGGAGCCAAGCCTGCAGGTTCAGCGACGCCGGGTCGTGGTGGAAGATGGCGCCTCCTTCTCTGGAGAGAAGGTCCGTGTCCGCCGACAGGGGACGTTGACAAGTCCAGAAGGTCCGGGAACCAGATCTGCCTCGGCCACGCCGGTGCGACGAGGATCATCCTGCACCGGGACCTCGTGAGCTGGCTGATGAGTCGAAGCAGCAACGGCAACGGAGGGAACGCATACAGGTATAGGCCGTCCCAGGGGAACGAGAACGCATCGCCCATGCTTCTCGGCTGGGGAAACCTGCTGGCGAACCTCTTGCACTTCGAGTTTGTCGCTGTTGCGAACAGGTCGATTTGGGGTTTGCCCCATCGTCGGAAGAGTTGATCCACCTGATCCTGGCGCAGTTCCCACTCGTGACACGCGCGCAGCTCCCTGCTGAGCGAGTCAGCGATGGTGTTGCTTTCTCCTGCCAGGTGGAAGGGAACCAGGAACATCCCTTGGGCGACCGCCCAGTGCCACAGATCCTGTGCCTCCTTGGATAGGGCTGGGGATCTGGTGCCTCCCTGCTTCCGTATGTAAAACATCGTGGTGGTGTTGTCCGTGAAGATCCGCACCACCTTGCCCTTGAGCGACGGGAGGAACGATTTGAGAGCCCAGAACACGGCTCGGAGTTCCAGGACGTTGATGTGGAGGAGCCTCTCCTCCGGGAGCCAGAGGCCTCTTGCGTGGAGATCTCCGGTGTGGGCGCCCCAACCTTCCAGGGAGGCGTCCGTCGTCACCGTCCGTCGTCACCGTCTCCTGGTACGTCAGCATCTGAAAGTCCTTGCCCGCCGTGAGGTGCGCTCGAACGCCCCACCACTGAATCACCTGCCGGAACACCCCGTTGAGGGGGACCCTGTCTTCGAAGGTGCCCGTCGCCTGCATCCAACGGGCGTCGAGAAATTCTTGAAGAGGGCGCATCCATAGTCTGCAGAGGCACACCAGGTAGGTGCAAGAGGACATCATCCCCAGGAGGGACTTGATGGACCTCACCCTGGCCACTGGATACTCACTGTATCGAGCTTCGCTCCCAGAAAGGGGGCCACCTGCGACGGCACCAGGTGAGACTTTGGGTAGTTTATGGTGAATCCCAGGTCTGTGAGTAGCTGAACGATCCTCGCAGTGTGTTCGACGGCGAGTTCCCTCGTCCTTGAGCGGATGAGCCAGTCGTCCAGGTAGGGGTAGATGTGAATCCCCTGCAGTCGCGCCACCACTGGTGCTAGGCACTTGGTAAAGACCCTGGGGCCGACTTCAATATGAACAGCAGTGCTCTGAATTGGTAGTGGCGTCCCTGGACGACGAACCTGAGGAACTTTCGGTGACTTTTGAGGATGGGAACGTGGAAGTATGCATCCTCCAGGTCCAACGACGATAGAAAGTCGCCTTCCTCCAGCTGTCCCAGTACGTGCTGGAGGGTGACCATCCTGAACTTTTGTGACCTGATGTATTTGTTCAAACGACGAAGGTCCAGGATGGGGCGCCAGCCGCCCGTCTTCTTCCTGACGAGGATGTACCTTGAGTACACCCAGGAGCCCCGGAGCCTCTTCGGGACAAGCTTGATGGCGCCTTTCCTGAGCATCGCCCGTACTTCCAACAGCAGTTGCGGGACGTGATTTGCCTTCCTGGCCACAGGTGGAACGTGAGGGCACTTCTTCAGGAATTCGATAGTGTGTCCTCTTGCCAGGGTATCCAGCACCCAACGGTCGGTGGAGATGGACTTCCACACGCCGATGAAATTCGTCAGCCGACCTCCCACTGGGGTGCTTCGGTGGGGGCCCGAGACCACGGCCGGTTCAGTCCTGCTTGGAGGTGGTGGCCTTGCCGCCCGGGCCACCTTGCCGACGGCGGCGAGGCGCTCCCTGCTTGCCGCGACCCCTGTAGGCCTCCTGAGACGAGGAGCGTGCCGCCTGGCGGTAGGATGACGAGCCACCGCTGGATCCCTTGGAGGCCCCCTGTCTGCCTCTGGAGCTCCGAAAGGGCCGTCTTTGCTGAAGGGCTCCTAGGGCGCGGGCCGTCTCTGTGTCCGTTTTTATGGCTTGGAGGGATTCGTCGACCGCCTTCCCGAACAAGTTGCTGCCGTCGAACGGCATGTCAAACACCCTGGTCTGGACATCCTGACTGAAGTCGGTCGCCCGGAGCCAACCCCGTCATCGTAGGAAAACACTGTTGCCCAGCTGGCGGAACCCGGTAGCGGCAATATGGGTTGCCACCGTTATGGCGTGGTCCGACGCCACCTCGCCTTCTTGCAGTATTTCCAGGGCCTCTGACCTCTTGTCGTCCGGCAGGAAGTCCAATATGGGGGCCATTTAAACCAGAGCTCCCTGTCGCAACGGGCCACGATCGCCAGGGCGTTGGCCGCTTTGATAGTCATCGCCGCCGACGAAATGACCCGCCGCCCCATGGCGTCCAACTTCTTTCCCTCGCCTTCCGGCGGGGAATTCGACGTCGAGGCTCCTGACCCCGCCGCTTTCTTCTTCCCCGCCGCCGAGACGACCGAGTCTGGCGTTGGCTGGGCCCTGAGGCACAAGGGAGCGGTTTCGGGGTCCCGGTACTACTTCTCGTACCGGTCCCGTTTGGCTGGTGCCGTGGAGGGGTTTTTGAGAACCGACAGGCCCTCCTCCCAGATGTCATCGATTAGAGGCACCGCGATGAGTCTTCCTCTTGGCTTCCCGGCGCCGATAGAGGAAACCTTCCTTTTTCTGCTCCTCCGGGCAGAGCTGGAACAATTCGGACGCCCTGGCGATCATGGCGTGGAATGAGCCAATCTCGTCGGGCGGCGAGGCCCGTGCGATGGGAGACCCGTTCCGTCGTCGCCCTCAGAACCCGTTGTCGAGCCCAACGCACCGTCATCTCCCGACTCGTGGGATGATGAGGAGGGAACTGTAGGCCTTACGGGGGCGAGCGGAGGAGAGGGTTGGGTCCTCTGTCGTATGTTCTGAGGACTTCCCGACGGGCCAGGTTGCGGGTCCTCCGGCCTGGGCCGTGGGAATCTCGTCCTTATCTCAAGGACTGGATTGCAGACAAAATGGCCGCCGAGCCATCCTGAGGCCTAGGTTCCGGCTGCGCCGGAAGGGAAGGCTGCTCTCTCGCCATCATCGTCTTCCTCGGTTATCTCCCGAGGATCTTCCTTACGGGATCGAACCTTCTCGAATTGGACTTCGAGGTTCCTCACGGCCTCGGTCAGTTCCTCCTCCGAGGCTGACTCCGAGCTCGAGGAGGCTACCGTGCCCCCCCTCGCTTCTTCCATCATGGCGGCCACGACGATGGGCTGAAAAGAGGATTCCCTCCTTGGCGGCAGGGAAACTCTAGTCCCGGAGGCAGTCTCCGCTGGCGGGGTCTCTGCCGGCTTGGCCAGAGTCGCCGCGATCGCCTCGATAGAGGCCTTTGCCTGCTGGGTAGGGACCTTCACCACCTTAGGTGCGTCCCGGGCCTTCTCCTTCGGGGTAAGGGGCGACGCCTCGCTCCCCCCCTCTTCCGAGATCGGACGGGACTTCTCCCGAAGCTTACCCGGGGTCTCGGACTTACTCTTCCCCGAACCGGAGCGCTGGCTCGTGGTTGACGGTGCCGGGAAGGTGCGCCCTACCTGGCGACCGAAGAGCCCGACCTTTCGGCGCTCCCGAAGCCAGCGGACTCGCGGCGCTTGGCCTGATGTTGGGCCCCCGTCGCCGGGGCGCCCGCACAGGACTTAGAAGCCCGCTCGGACCCTTTCTTTTTCTCACCCGTTGAGCCCTTCTCCAACCAGCTGGCGAGACGGGATCGACAGTCCCTCACGGTCCGCTCCGACAAGTTCTTGCAGAACTGGCAGTCCTTCTCTACATGAGTCTTGTCCCCATGAAGACAGTAGAGGCATCGCGAATGTTCGTCTTCCTTAAACACATTCTGCAGCCCGCATCCAGGGCAGCTGCGAAACAGCTTGGGTCCGGGCGACGAACTCGCATCCTGGGCCATCTCGAAGTAAGCCGCGAATCTTCTGGAATCCTCCAAGAAGTTGATTCGACGAAATCTTCACCCTTGAAGGGCGAAGGAAAATCCTGCAACGGGTAGCCATTAACGGGAGTAGAAACGGTGGAACTTGAGGCTCGATTAACTGAAAAAATGTGAAAATTCACCTGAAAAAGCGCGAAACACGCAGTAAAAGCTCGAGAGCTAAGCACGAGGACTCCCAACACTTGAACGTGCGGTAAAAATCGGTCATTGGCTGTGGTCAGTATGACGCAGAGATCGGTGATTGGTTACTACTACGAATGACAGATCAGAAACGAAACTGATACTGATTTTTCTTTACCGAGGATTCCTAGCCTGACGACGGGGAATATTCATGAGCATGTGAATCCATGCCAGACCCCATGCTGGAGAAGAGATCTTACTTAACACACAGAAAATATATTGAAAAGGCAGTAGGACTTTCTGCACTTCAAGTTAACAGAAATATAAGTCCCAGTTCTACCCCACCCCTGAAAGTCCACTTCCCCCCAGAGCACACCAATAACCCCCACCCCATGAATATTCAGATCCAGGTTGGCGACCCAGCAGCACCCAATGCAAATTAAAGGAAAACACAATTGGAAGAAAACTACAGAGCTCTTCGCCCATAGATCACAGGGGACCCTTGGGGGTTAGTAAAAGGAACAACCCACCAAACCAAGGCGCAGTGGCAAGTACTCGTGGTAGTTCCTGAAAAGACAGTTCCAGGCAAATCAACGTGGCGATTACATAGCTTTTGCATGCCAATTTTAAAGGATCCGGTCACCCAGAAACTTTGAACCCCAGACCAGCGACAACCCAACACTAACAATCAGCCTTCCTTGGAGTGGGACCCCACCAGCAAGAAGTGAAAGGCATAACCGAGTGGCTCAAGAATGTGGCCAAGCAGATTTTGGTGGTTAGGAAGGATAAAGAAAGGCAATCCATCCACAGACGACTGCCTGACAAAGCAGAATACGGTGGGAACGACCAAGGGCAGCAGATGGAGGTGGGGGCATTGGGGTCCTAATATTCAATACGGTGGCGACTTCCAACACCAAAGTGTGCAACCCAAGCAGTCAAAACCGCAACCAGCAGTAAAACATCCTGAAAAATGTCCCCAGCTTGGAAGTCGCAGTTCAACCAGTAGGGTGTGGACTAGATGGAGACAAACAGCCAAGGAAGGTTGTCTAGCAATCATGAATCACAAAAGGAGCTCAGGTTCAGAGACATCAGTGTAACTAGTATGGGCAAACTGGGTGGTCTCACAGTAGCAGCTTCTTGGAGCCCAAATACTCCAACGGGTAAGTTAACTTGCTAGGCTCCTGAAAAAGCCACTAATGTAGTGTAGCAAGAGGATCTCCCCTAGACATTCAATACACACAGGAGTTGAACTAACCTAGCCCATCAATCACACAAGCGATTAAAACAGGTTTCAGCAGGCAGTCAATCAAGTTGCCCCTAAAACATTTCAAAAACACACACAATGTTCAATGGCCAGAGACTGGTTTAACCCAGCCAAAACAACCTCAGAAAGGGCTGGTCTCAGTCAGCGGTGTGCACTCAACTGCCATTGTAAGCCTGCTACCTGGTTTCTCCCAACAAAAAGAATGCCAAGAACAGGACTTAAACACATTAGTACCACAATGGCTACCAAAAAGGTTCACCGGGCAACCAATGTGATGCATCGGCTTGCACATCTGGTGAAGTCAAATATAAATTACAACTGCCCCTAGCCAACTCCCCAAAACCAATGTAGGATATCACCCTTGGGGGGAAAATAGGGTGCTTAAATAGTTTTTTTTTAAAAAAAGGATGGATGTGGCAGATTAATTTCAGTAGCCGTCCCCCTATAAAGAGAAAAGAATCAAAAAACACTACCCTAAATATACTCAAAGAACAAAACATTTCCTGGAAATATGTGGCGGTTTGCAGCTCAAATGAAAAGCATCCAGTTCCAGCAAGTAGGGAACAAGGGCTGTGGAATGGAACAAATACAGGAGGCAGGTGTGGCCAAGTGAGTGATGTGCGAAACCTGTGGACTTCCTTATTCAGCCATGCTCCGCTAATGAAATCTCTGGCCCAGAGAAAGCAGACATTCTGGGAAAATGGTAGAACGGTTCCAAGTAACATTGAAATATGAAACCGGATAGAGGCCATTCCCCTCAATTGCCTCTCTCCCCAACCCCCCAACCCCCCACCCCCGATCTCTGCCGTTTGCAGTACCAGCCTTACCAGCAATGATAACATGACTGATAGCAAGCTACAGGAATTAAAGTTACTCGCTGTAGTGTCTAGAGTACTCTGTCTTTAGTCCCCTTTTCTCCATCCTACAGCGAGTCCCCCAACATGGGGACGGTAACTGAACCTTTGGCAGGGAAACATTTTGCTTCCCCTTTAAATTTAGTACAACTCAAAGGGGCGCGGCCCAGGGCATGGAAGGCCCTGCCCTCTGGTGCCTCACCTCAGTACCCTTTCAACACATCGGATGCTTTAATACCTGCCTATACTCAGTGCTTTAGCCCCTGGCATACAAGCGGGGGAAGGTGGGTGGGACGTATGGAGTAAAGAAGACTAAGGACTAGGAGTACTCTAGTCACTACATTGAGTAACTTTCTTTAATCATACGTCCTGTCCCCTTTCCTCCATCCTTGTGGGTGATTCCAATGAGCAAGACCATAGAGTTGAGCTGTGACCACCTGCCTCACATCTAGGACAAAGCAAAAAGGTTCTTCAGAACCGCATGGCCGAACTTTGCATCTCGGCTGGAGCTGGTATCCAGGGAATACTGAGCAGACAGAGTGGCCCAAGTAGCAGCCCTGCCAATGACATCCCAGAAGCTTGTCTCTGAAACGCGACTTTAGTGGCCTTAGCTCTGACAGCATGGGAATGAATACCTTCAGGAACCGGTTTGCCCATGGCTGAATATGCCTCCGAAATGTCCTGGACAATCCAACGGGCGAGAGAAGCATTAGAAGGCTGGGAACTGGGTGACATGCCCCCAAACGTGATAAACAATGCATCAGACCTTCGGAAGGATTTAGTCTGAGAGTGTTCGAACTGGAGGACTCCAAGTCCAAGGAATGCAAAGCCATTTTGGCATCCGACTGCAGGTTTTGGAAAGAACACCGGTAGGCAGATCTACCGATTCAGATGGAATGGAGTGACCACCTTGAACAAAATGTTTGGATGACGCGGCAGGTGACCTTGGTATGAAACGTGGTGAAGAGCTTGCATGATGACAAAGCCTGCAGCTCCATGACCCAGCACCTCTAAGTGAACGCCACCAGCAATACTCTCTTCAGTGTCAGTCGGACGTCCACCAAAGGGCTTGCGCTGCAAGGCCGCGAGAACCACATTAAGGTCAGAGACAGGATGAGGCCCGTGTACCAGAGGAAAAAGCAGAGAACCCCTTGAGATGGGCTTTAACCATTGGGCAGGTCGCTGAAAAAACATGCTCTGGGGAATTTTTGTAAGCCCCAATGGCCGCCGGATAGGTGCAGCAGGTATCCACCCGAACATTGGAACAAGTCAGATGTGTGGAAAAGGCCAGCATGTCGTCCAGGGAGCTGGTAAGGGGGTGGAGGTCAAGCCCCTTGTCGCAAGCCCAGTGGCAAAATCTTGTCTACTTACTCTTGTTCTGAGCCTGCATAGACTGCCTCGTGGCCTCCTGAATCATGTCCCAGTTGTACCCAGAGAACTGAGCATGGAGAGTCTCAATTGGTCAGGAACCAGGCAGCTAGGGCCAGCCATGCTGCATCTGGAAGCCATTTGCTGGGGGATCAGAAGATGGACCGGTCCCTGGGAGCACAACTGTAGTAGTATCGAGAACCACATACTCAACGGCAAGTGCAGTGCCTTCAGGATAAGGATGCAGCCCACCGAAGCCCAGAACTTGGGGAGGGTCCGCTGGAACAATGGTGGAGGAGGAAACTTCTAGCACTTGCGACTGCTGAGACCCCCCCCCCCCCCGACACTGGCCCGCCCAAGACACAAACTGGGGGCCCTTGGAATTCATAGGCAATGCGATCAAATCCAGAAATCACCATCTCTGGAAGAAGGGCAACAAGGAGCCGATGTCTAACTACCACTTGTAGATGTTTAACACCAAGCAGCTTAGCTGTTCCACTTCCATATTGCTGTCCCCCGGGAGGTGGACCGAAGATGACCAAAATCGCTTCCGTAAGGCCCATTCTCAGATTACCACCGCCTCCATGCACGGGAGGGGAGAACGGGTGCCACCCTGCTTGTTCAGATAAAACAGTGGTAGAATTGTTGGACCTGATGAGGCAGAAAAGCCTTGAGCGATCCGATTTAGAGAAAATCGATATGCAGAAGGGACTCTGCCCTGGACCATGCGCCATGAATGGAGCAGCCCTCCAGAGTAGCCCCAAAGCCCGAAAGTGTGTAATCCGTCACCACCAGAGTTGGCTGCAGCCAGGTAAAAGGGGCTCCCACTGCCAGATTGCAGTCCATCAGCCACCAACGAAGATCCAGGGAGAGGAACAGGGGATTGGATTCCTGTCCGACTGCAACCCTGTTTTCTGGTCCCAATTGGAAGCCAGGTGGAGCTAGAGGTACCTCATCTTGAGTTGGGCGTGCTAGACCATGAGCACACAAGATGCCATCAGTCCCAGAAGTTGCTGGAACCACCATGCCAAGGTGGTCGAGTTGGCCAGAAAGTGCCTGATTGCACTGTGGAAGGAGCAGAGCCACTTGGGCATGGGGCACGCCTGCTGCAATGCTTGGGCCAGCCTGGTTATTCTTGGGTATCGCAAGAATCCTGGAGAAGAAGCCAAAGTCCCTGTCTGAGGAACCAGTTCAGACCCGTCAGGCCTCTGTGTACTGCGGTCCCGAAACCCCTTCAAGCCGGTGAAAGCGCAGGTTTGAAGTCGGCCCTGCCCCGGGACTGAGGGGAGGACTTCTGCACTAGCTTAAACAGGATGGCCAAGGACGTGGCAGTTTTCTTTGTCAAATCGTCACCAATGGAAGAATGAAAGAGGTCCGATCACTCGAAGGGAAGATCCAGGATCCGCTCTTGCAAATCTGCAGAAAACCTAGTGGCATGCATCCATGCCGTCGGTCTCATCTCGTCCCCCAAGCACAGCCCTCTGCTGGGTTTGTCGATGTGGGAGACAAAAGACTCCATGAGATCCTGCGCAATAGCCCAGGCATCCGCCTGTCCAGCCTTGAAGGCGGCATGCCTCTCCAGATTGAGATCAGGCAGGTACTCCCCAAGCTCCCGCCACAGCTTCTGGTTTGCCACGGCCGATAGGGCATTGGCATTAACCTGCCGCAAGCGCAGCCATGAGATGACATAGCACTGTTTGCCAAATGACTCAAGTTCCTCTTTGGACAGACAACTGGAGGAGGCTCCCGTGGAAGAAGACTAAGACAATGGTTTTGAATATAGGGAAGCCGCAGCCACCACTGAAGTGTGAGGCAGGGGCTAGGAGGCCAGGAGGACTAGCTCCCCATCAAAGAGCCAGAATCTGCAGACTAATTTCTTGTTCATCTGAGCGTTGGTCCTGGGCTTCTCCCAGACATTTCTCGCCATGTGCGGGCATCCTTCTGGAGCAGAAAGCCTTAAAAGCTCATGGTGCACTTGCCCAAAAGCGCTGCTAGCACTCCCAACTCCTGAGGGGACTCTGCTGGCTGGAGGCTCCCAGGATCACTGCAAGGCCCTGAAGGCATTCATAAAAGGCCTTTAAAGATGGTGAGGCTTCGTTGTCCCGGGTGTCATCGGCATCGTCACATTCCCATCCCCCCTTTTTTTGTCAGATGGAGGGGAATCTGAGCCCTGGGACATAAGTGCCAGCGGGATCCCCGCCCACACCGATCCAGACCCCGAAAGGTCTAACGGCTGCTGAGAGGGAGGGGTTTGAGGTACAGGAAGGGGGTCTGGATACTCAGTAAGGCCTTGACCCGAGGAGGGACAGGCGCTGGCAGCGCCAGAGGGACCGGGGCAGGGCCCAGAGGTGGGGGCCTATGAGTCGAGACCTGCAGGATCACCTTCTTGACAATCATTAAGGAGCCCCATCTGTGGGGGAACGTTGGCAGAGAACGAAGCACTCAAAGAAGCAGGCCTCGCAAGCCACCTGATCTGGGGGGGTGGTAAGGCATTTATTTTTATTTTATTTCATTACATTTGTTACACGCCCAGACCCAGGGGTATTACGGCGTAGTTGCAGACAATGGGAGAATACAATCTTAGAAAGAAAACAGAGGTACACAGGAATAGCAGTCAATAATAAACAATAATATACAAAGCAGTCATATATGTACAGTTAATTGGAGCGGATTAGTGTTCTGGTTCAGTTAGAACTTATTGAAGAGCCAAGTCTTCAAGAAGCTTTTGAATTTAGGGAAGGAGGTTTCGATCATAATGTGGGTGGGTAGCGCGTTCCAATGTCTGGGGGCCAGTGTTTTGAAGCTACTACCCCCCTGCTTTCTCTCTTTTGTATCTGGGGGTTTCAAGGTATGCGTTTTTGTTGGACCTGAGGAGAGTGGTCTGGGGCTTCATCATGACTGTTGAGGTATTTGGGTGCTTTGGTAGCCCTGCATTTGTGAGTGATGCTCAGGGTTTTAAATAGAATTCTGGCTTGGATGGGGAGCCAGTGGTGGTCTCTTCTGGTGTTAGAGATATGTCCAGATTTTTTGATGCCTAAAGCTGCTCTGAGGGCTTTGTTCTGCATGAGTTGAAGTTTGACTATGTTGGCTTTGGAAGTGCCAAGGAAGAGGATATTACAATAGTCTAGCTTAGACAGTATGAGTGCTCTGGCTAGAGTTGTTACTCTGATTGGCTGAGAGGAATTTACGGCTGATGGAGGAGTTTGGAGGTGTAGGAAGTGGACGAGGCTAATGTGCTTACTTGTTTAGACATGGATAGTGTTGCATCTAAGTGGACGCCAAGGGTCTTGACTTGTTTAAGAACAGGGATTATGGTTCCATCGATGGTGAATGATTTGAAAGCGGGCTCAAGGGTATTGATTTTGCTGGAGGAGCCTAGTATGAGGAGCTCGGTTTTGTCATCGTTGAGACAAAGGCTATTATTAGCCATCCAGTTTTGGATGAGTGAGTAGATTTGGTTAACCAGGAGGGAGTCTTGTTCGTGATTGCCTGAGAGAGGAATGAGGATTTGGGTGTCATCTGCGAAGTTAGTATAGATGACACCCATGGCATCCAACGCTGCAAATAATAGCTTAGTATAGGCATTATACAGAGTAGGGAATAGGCAGGAGCCTTGCGGCACACTTGCAGGGACAGGCACTGGGTCTGCTGATTCTTTGCCGATGAATACTCTGGAAGTCCTATCAGCCAAGAACGATTTGATTCAGTTGGTAGCGTTCTGAGCTAGGTTGAAATTATTTGCTAGAGTATTGCAGAGTTTATCGTGGTCAACCAGATCAAAGGCTGCTGAGAAGTCCAGGAGCATCAGTAGACAGAGTTTACCTGCTTCTCTAGTTGCATCCATTTGGATCTTCAGATCAAGGAGGGCTGTCTCTGTGCTATGGTTGGGACGGAATCCTGACTGGCGGTCTCCTAAGTGTTGATGTTGTTCCAAATGGTTCCGAATTTGGCAGTAGGCTATTTTGTCAATTATTTTTAGGAGAAATGGGACCGATGTAATAGGTTGGTAATTAGTGGGTATTGACGGGTCCAGGGATGTTTTTTTTTTTAGAAGTGGTGTCACCCAAGCTTTTTTGATACTGGTGGGGACTGTGAGGAAAGAGGCATTGATGAATTTGGTGATGGGTGTAAGGGCGGGGGCACAGAGTTTCACTAGGTGGGAGGGGAATTAGTCTTCTTTACAGTTGGAAGGTTTGAGTTTCATTATGGTGTCAAATACTTCTTTGTTAGACACTGGTGTGAATTGAAATGGGGGGCCAGTAGTGGCATTTGATGTGGTCATTGATATGGTGGGTGGAGTTTTGTCAGCTAGGAGCGTTTTTTTACTATCGATTTTATTTTGCAGTAGGAGGATTTTAGATGAGTGTGTTTTGTATAGTGGTGCACCAGTCTTGGCTAGAGTTGGAAGGTGCTGAGGTTTGACAAGGGTTTTCAAGCTCTCTAAGGATGGTAAACAGTTCTTTGCTGTCTGAGGACGCATTAGTGATACGAAGGTTAAGGGCATTGGCTTTTTGGGTGATTATTGCTGATTTATATGTTTTTTTGGCTTCAGTGAAGGCTAATGCTGATTCTGGGGTATTGTTTTTCTTATGGAGGTGTTCAAGTGATCTTTTTGTGCGTCTTAAGGCTACAAGTTCCTCATTAAACCAAAAACAGGAACGTTTGTCAGGTCTGCGGGTTTTAGTGGAGATGGGAGCAAGTAGGTCAATAGTTTGGGTAAGGCATTGTTGGTATTGTTCTGCTAGATAGGAAGGGTTGTTGGTGCCTAGAACCGTATGGGCAAGGGCAGCACTCAGGGCTGGAGTGAGTTTGTCGGAAAAGAGCTTTTTGATATTTCTAGTTTCGAACGTTTCTGGTTTTTTTAGGGGTGATTGCTCTGTACTGGCATCGTCTATAGTGAAGTTAATTACATAGTGATCTGACCAATTGACTGTGAGGATGGAGTCAATGGTGACTAGAGTTAAGAGTGAGAAGCCAGTCCAAGGTTCTTCCTTTTGAGTGGGTGGGTTTATCTATCAGTTGTACGAAGTTCATTTCTGACATGGCTGTATAGAACGTAGATGCTTCTGAGTCCAGGGGGTCATTGTATCCTAGGTTAAAGTCACAGAGGACTATGCATTTAGTTTTAGGCTTGATGAGGGGCGTTAGGAGTAGCAAGATGTCCAAGTCGGGGTGTGTATTTTTATTGGGTGATCTGTACACCACTAGTAAGTTAGTAGTGGTTTTGGGGTTGGAAGTATACTTCACTAGTAGGAGTTCATAACCTTGTATCTGTTCTATTGGGCAAACTCTGATTTCCAGAGTGGTTTTGGCTTTTATGGCAACTCCACCTCCTTGGGTATTTGTCCCGTCTGTTCTAAGGATGCTGAATCCTGGGGGAATGGCAAGGGCTAGAAGTGGTCCTGCTGCTGGGTGAAGGCTGGTTTCAGTGACCACCAGCATATCAAGATGTTGGTCCTCGATGAGGTCATGGATATCTATAGCATGGGCACCTAGTGAACGGGCATTGATGAGTGTACTTTTGAGGGTGGAGGTGGGGGCAGGGGGTGGTGCGTTACCTAAAATGGGGGAAAAAAAATCAGTGATTTTTTTATTAGTTTGGTGTTTGAGTGGTGCGTTGTGGAGGCTTTTGTGTTGGAAATTAATGGGCGTGGTGTTTAGTTTGGTCAGTGTATTGGGTGTGGTGGTGAGTGAGGTAGCTAGTAGGGACATTTTAGTTCTAGACATGAGTCTATTGAGTCTTTCAATACCCAGGATGGGTGTGGTCCTATCATTAATGCTAATAGGTTTGGTGTGTTTGTATATAGACCGGTTGGGACTAAGGCACGGGAAGTCTGAGGTTGCTACATTCTTGATGGTGGTATGTGTAATGTGGGATTGAGGAGATGGTATGGGGAAAGGGGGGTGTGTGGGGAGGAAAGGGGTGGGGCAGGGGATAGGGAAGTGGCGTGGACAACCTAGTCTAGCTAATCCTTCGCCAACCTTGATGAAATGTCCTCTTGTGCAAGGGTTAGCATTAGGGACTATACAAAAAGGGAACATGATAATGGTAAGGAGAGCCAGCATTATATTGGTGGGGGCTGAGTGGGCAGAGATAGAGTTCAATGAACTATTTAGGCACATGGGCTGGGTTCAATAATCCAGCGCAGGCAATGCACTAATGCAGTCACAACATCGGCATGGGTCGCTAGCAGGGTGCACAGGCAATGGGTCACCTAAATTCGATTTTTAGCAATCGGTGCAGAAAACATAGGTCACTAGCAGGGTGCACAGGCAATGGGTCATCAAAATTCTATTTTAGCAATCAAGGCACAAAAGCATAGGTCACTAGCAGGGTGCACAGGCAATGGGTCACCTAAATTCGATTTTAGCAATCAAGGCACAAAAGCATATGTCACTAGGAGGGTGCACAGGCAATGGGTCACCTAAATTCGATTTTAGCAATCAGGGCACAAAAGCATAGGTCACTAGCAGGGTGCACAGGCAATGGGTCACCTAAATTTGATTTTAGCAATCAGGGCTACAGGTGATAGATAAGCAGTAGAGAGGCAGTGGACATGCTAGTTTAGGCAGTTTAGATTCAGTAGCTGAGAGGCAGTCTAATGTCAATTTATCTAGTAGCAACAGCAAAAGTTAGTCTGGTCAACAGGCAAACTTAGTAGTCTAGATGCATTTGTGATTCTGCTATATATGGCAAAGTCATGGCTACAGGTATTTAGGTTACCTTGTATGTGGCAGCTAGGGGGTCTGGCAGATGGCAGACACAGGCACAAACAGGAACCAAACAGGTGCTGGCCTTGTAGCAGTGGGCCTTGTGAATGAGGGCCGGCTTCGCCTGCCGGTGATCAGGGATTGGTTAAGGCGCTAGGCCAGCCAATCCGGTTGCAGGCAGGTGGTTGGTAGGGTGTCAGTCAGGCAGAAGCAAGGGCGGCCATCTTTGAATATTCTCCTCCTCGTGGTCTGCAATGGTGGAAAAGCGTCCCTCAGCGATTGGCCTCCGGATCGGAGTGCTGAGGTGCTTGAGCCGTCTAGCCAGAAGGCTGCAATAGTAGATGTATTCCTGAGGAGACCAAATGCCTGTACCATAAAGTCTGCCGCCGCTTCCAGTGGGAAGGGGCCCGGAACCTTCTTGCATTGCCCACTCCATGGGCGAGGGACTGGGTAGTTCCTGATCCGGATCCAAGATGGCCGCTGGCCTATGCTCCACTGCATGCTTATCCGCCATCTTATGGGCGTGTGCCACGCCCTTGGTGGGAGGGTGCGAAGGCACTGTGCCATGTGCTGGCTTACACAGGGGAGGACACGCCTCGGCCCTTCAATCTAAAACAGAAGAGTCAACCTCAGAGGTAGCTCTGAGCCCTCAGCCCGCTGACCGGTAGTCGAATCGCCCTAACTCACGACCTCAGAGGCGGGCCAATGAGGATGACTTTCTTTATGGCCCTTCCGTGGGCTGCCAGTAGAGGGCCTGAGCCCCTTGGCTAGAGAGCCGGTAGCCTTAGAGGCCTCTGACCCGACAGAACAAGAGTCCAAGGTTGCCTGTAGAAGCCTCTGGGAATGAGTCTCCACTCTGATGAACCGTACTAAATAAAAGGCCTACCTTGTCTTGACGTGGGGTCCTGGAGCCAAACTCTTTAAGGTGACTTGGAGAAGCATGGAAGATCTCCCTCCAGCGTGATAACCCATTCTTCATTGCCCTGTGACCGAGAGCGCTGCAAGCCACGCACACGTTCCAGCGGCGGTTGAGCCCCATGCACCCGAGGCAAGGGAACGAGCATACGCACGACGCACATCTCCCGCTGACGACATGCGCTGGGGGAGGAGTGTATGATTGAAAATAAAATAACGGTGAGCAAGCAGAAACTTAAAAAATCTCCATGCCTAGCTGCCAGGGCTGACACTGCGTGTGGAAAAAGGGACAGAGGTGAGGTTCCAGAGGGCGGGACCTTGACGGGCGTTCCCATGCCCAGGGCCAATCCCTACACACTGGACTAAATTTAAAGGGGAAGCTCAATTTTCCATTGCCAACGGTTCCGGTACCATCCACATCTGGAGCGGCCATAAGGATGGAGGAAACGGCACGAGACATATGAATAAGTGGACACTACAGTTTAGCAGGCAGGAGAAAAGAAACAATTCTTTAAAAAAAAGTCTTACTGTGTCAGGGTTTCCCTCCAGCAGAACATTGATGGCTCTGTTAACGTCTCCATTGCAGTCATGTAGAGCTATAACGCACTCATCCTGATTCTTTCCTGTGATATCGATAAGCTGTAACAGGAAAACATTTCAGTGCCCTGGAGCAAGACAACATACATATCAGCTCAGTTAAAAGCAGGATCAAGAAGAAAAAGCACAGCCCAGCTAGTGAAGACCAAATCCAGCAATAAACTGAGCAGACACCCAGCACATAAGGAGAATATCCTCCAAAGAAGTGGCACTTCGGGGGAAAATGACACCATGGACAAAGTGCATCAAAGCAGGGAAAGAAAAAAAAAAAAAAACGATTAATGCAGATACTACCCACCACAATTATCTCTGTCTGCCAGACAGGATGGCAAATGTAAAGTCAACAAAGAAAAGACTTTGAAATTGTATGAATAATTCCTCAAAAAAGGCATGACAACACATTACAGGAAAAATTAAAGACAGCAGAAAGAAGCCGAACAAAATACCGCTTTCACTTCCCACAGAGGACACACCGCCTTACAGTTACAGGCATTCAAAAATAAAAGAAACCAAGGCACATATTGTGATTTACCATCAGTGACAATTTGGTTAAGTAGTGAAGACAGCAATAGAATGACAGAAGACTGTCAGTGCACCAGAAAACAAGCATATGGGCCAGAAACTGAAAATCATTAAGGAAAGAAGATCGTTACTCAAACAGTGCTACAAAATCCACCTGCAAATATGAATCCAGAAAGCATTACAGCCACCAGCGCTGCAAGTAAAAAAAGACTTCCTAGCAGGAAATTAATGCAAACACCAGAAGCAAATTGAGTTAACAGGCGACTAGAAACTGTAGTTACTTGGAAATCAATACTGCCAGGACAGTGGCACGTAAGCGCAACTAAATAAAGCACAGCATTTGCAATGGTTGAAAAACAGAACTTTAAACAATGGTTCAAGATCATATTTGAATACAAAAAAAGTACGTAATTCAATGTTTGCCTCCTTAGCTTCACAGCAAGGCAGCAATGAAACATGGCCACCCCAACAGAAACCCATCATCGAGTCAGATGAACAATGTCTGCAACAGTAAAAGTTAAGTTGTTTTGGGATCATGACTGGAACTAAGCGCAAACGGGTGATATTGATTGAAGGCATACCTCGTCAGGCAACCTTGTATCTTTTAGTCACATGGTATGGTGCAGAACATGTAGTGGTTGGCACAGAGCATTAAAACTGGTTCACTAAACTAAGTTGGTATCAATAAGGGTGTTCCAGTTGTACGACTACATGCTACCCAAAATTCTACTGATAGATGGCCTCAGATGGTTCGTTTTCACATGCGTTTTATATAAAAACACTGCATATGTACATACTATTTTTACCTCTTTAGAATTGCCCCACAGTCCGAAAAAAAGACTTTCAGTGATTGTAAAGAAAATTATTCTGTACCCCTGGTAAGATAGGTTGGGAGCCACTTGCAAATCAGTTTTACATTTACATGTGATTCATACATTATATGAACAGTATTTCTTCCTGATAGAGGTTGTATGATCCGTACAGTGTTGAATACATTTTAGCACGGTTTGGTCTCACCGTCCATGTAGCAGTGCTTTGTGAAAGTGTGCATTGAACTAGGCACATTTTCAAGAAAGAAAGGATAGCTCATAATGGCCATGTTAAAGGAACCTCTGTTAAGAAGCTGCTTATTTCTAAAGTGCATCCATGAATGCTAGAGACTAGATCTGCTATCCCTGCCCTACTGAAGAGATTTGCTTTTTGTAGAATATCAAAAAGCTACAAAGACTTGGCTAGCCATTACAATGTTTTCGGTTAATGCATTAAGATGAAAGATTATCTTTAGCGTGTGGAAAGATCATACACTGCTTACCACATCATGGTGGCTCTGAAGAATACTAGTAATGTAATGGTATGATTTCTGGGAAGCTTATAGATAATTTTTTGGGTGAATATTGTTGGTGTTAAGATGGATTTCTAAAATGTGCCCTAAATGTACTACAACACAACACCAATATTTGAAGTATATAAAAAGACAATTAGGTCTTTCTAAAACGCACTAAACAAATATCACAAGTAATGTGATATATGGGATACATTTCTCACCGTAATCGTATTTCTGATGCTTGTATCTGCTTAGATTCACATGCTATGCATAGGCCGACATCTAGTGGAAGCTGTGGAGTATTACAGTTTGTTTTTCAAACCCGAAAATAGGGCCTCGACACAGGGCGTGCCAGTAATACTATCCCTAGTCTGACGTCCGCTGTACCCATGATCCCTCACGAGTCTAGGACCCTCAGATTGTATTTTTTCTGAAATGAGGTAGCATGAGGGGTAGCGCGAGTACAGATTATCCAAGCAGATAGAAAGATAAGACTACAAGCATCCATGCGCCTTCTCTCAGAGGGGAGGAAGGGTGGGTCGCATGTGAATCTAAGCAGATACAAGCATCAGAAATACGATTACGGTGAGTAATGTATCCCTTCTGAGGCTTGTGGAATCTGCTCAGATCACATGCTGTGCATAGATTAGCGAGCGGTGTTAGAAGGAGGTGGGATGTGAGAAAGGTCATGAGCAAATAAATGTCTTCGAACCGCTTGTCCCACTTTGTCTTGGAATGAGTGTCAATGCAGTAGTGCTGAGTAACAGTGTGACTAGAGCTCCAAGTAGCTGCTTTGCAAATGGTGTCAAGGGGTACATTTGAAATGAAAGCCAGAGTGGCCGCAATTCCTCTTGTAGAGTGGGCTCTTGGCGTGAAAGACACAGTTTTCAGAAACACAGCTGGATACAATTTATAATCCACTTAGAGATGGTACCTTTAGTGACGCAATCTCCCTCTTTGCCTGTAGCTACGGAGACAAACAGTTGGTCTGTTTCTCTTAGCGGCCTAGTCTTGTCTACATAGTAGAGGACCGCCCTACGCACATCTAGGGTGTGTAGTTTCACCTCAGCCGAGCTTTGGGGTTCTTGGAAGAAAGCCGGAGGCTCAATGAACTGGTTTACATGGAATTTAGAAATAAACTTGGGTGAAAACCTAGGGTGTGTTCGTAAAACCAGTTTATCCTTATGAACAGTAAAGAAAGGATCCTTCACTGACAGACCCTGCATTTCACTGACCCTTCTTATCAATGTAATGGCTTTTTATATGTCAGGTGTTTGAGACTCCTTTTATGCATGGGCTCGAATGGGGGGCCCATGAGTTTAGCCAGCACAACATTAAGGTCCCATCCTGTGGTGGGTTAGAAATTTGAGGGTGGAGTCTCTTTACCCCTTCCATGATGGTTTTAACCACTGGTACTTTCCACCACGATAGCTTGTTATGGGAGGTGGTGTATGCCGACAGAGCTGCCAGGTGTACCTTTAGTGAATTAAATACCAACCCTGCGTCCAGCAGGTGAAGCATGTAGGTGACAATAGTGGAAGGAGTGCAATCAACCGGGTTAATTTGCTTATTCTGGCACCGGATCACAAATCTTTTCCATTTGTCAAAATAACAGTGCCTTGTGTTGGACCTCCTAGATTCCTTTAGGATGTCCATGCACCTCTGTGGTAAGTTGGTGTCCAAACTCTGACTTCAGGAGCCATGCTGCCAAGTTCATTGAGCTGGGTTGAGGATGCACTGTTTGACCCTGGTGCTGGGAATAGTAGGTTGTACCAGCACGGGAGTCAGATTGGTTTGCACGTTGCTAGCCTGCGCAGGTGTGGGAACCACGGTTGTCTCACCCACATGGGAGCAACTAGGATGAGCGTCATCGATTCCCTGTGCATCTTGTTGACCACCTTCCTCATCAGAGGAGTTGGTGGAAAAGCGTAAGCAAACATCCCTGACCAGTTCGTCCACAGGGCGTTTCCCTTGGAGCATGGCTGGGGAAACCTGGATGCGAATTCTGGGCATTGTCCGTTTTCGCTTGTGGTGAATAGGTCTATAGTGGGGAAACCCCACTTTGAGAAGATGTCTTCTATGACTTCTCTGTGTAGAGACCACTCGTGTTCTCTTGGAAGAGTATCTCTGCTCAAGACGTCTGCTAGAGAACTGAGATGCCCTGGACATGTTGAGATGACAGGTAAATGTTCCATCTGAGTGCCCATATCCAAATTTGTTGGGCAAGCTTGGACAGATTTGGCGAACGAGTCCCTCCCTGCTTGTTTATGTAGAACATCGCTGTTGTGCTGTCTGTTAAAATCTGCACTGACAGGTTTAACAGGTGGGGCTCGAAGCGCTCTGAATACTGGCAGAAGCTCTAGCAGGTTGATATGATTATTGGCCACTGTGTGAGACCAGAGACCCTGAGCTGTGTGGTGAAGGAGGTATGCTCCCCACCCTGACAGGGATGCATCTGTAGTGTAGTGACTACAGCCTGTACTTCTGGATCGTAAAAGGGTTTCCCCTTTGACAGGTTCTCTTGTCCACCAGTGAAGACTTAGTACCAGTGTTGGCGAAACAACCACTAGATCGTCCCACTGACCACTTGCCTGAGACCACTATTTCGCCAACTATTCTTGCATGGGACACATGCGCAGGCGCGCGTGGGGGACCAGGTAATTATATGACGCCATCATGCCTAGCAAACGCATCGCTTTGCGCACCGTTATCTGGCGACCTGACTGATATTGAGGAATCTGCAGAAGCATATTCCAAATTCTTTCCTCCGATGGAAAGACCAACCCCTCTTGAGTGTTTGGGACAGCTCCTAGGAACTGTTTGTAGGTGCTTGGGACCAGGCTTGATTTCTTCTCGTTTATGGAGAAACCCAATTCGAAGAGGAGGTTGATTGTTCTTTGAATGTTTAAACTGCAAATTGCTGTGGTCTCACCCGTGATGAGCCAGTCATCCAGGTAAGGGTACACTGGGATTGCCTCCCTGCGTAGGTGTGCAGCCACCACCGCCAGAACCTTGGTGAATACCCTTGGAGCCGAGGCTATACCGAAGGGCAGCACCTTGAACTGATAGTGCTGACCGTCCACCTTGAAGCGCAAGAATCTTCTGTGCGCTGGGAACATGGAAATATGAAAATAGGCATCTTTCATGTCCAGTGTTGCCATGTAAATCCCCTTTTTTAGGAGGGGGGTTACCTCTTGGAGAGTAGTCATGCGAAACTTTTGGGGCTTGACATACTTGTTTGCAGGGCCCAAGTCTAAGACTGGGCAAAATGTTAGATTTTTTTTTTGGCACAAGGAAGTAAGTTGAATAAATACCCTTGTTTACCTGTTTGCCCGGGACGAGTTCTATCACGTACTTTGCAAGAAGATTGACGATCTTCTCGAGGAGGATCTTCTGGTGGTCCAAGGAATGTACTTTATCGTGGGGGGTGGTTTCAGGGACGCTCGAGCAGTTCTATGCAGTATCCTGCGGACACTGTGGACAACACCCATCTGTCTGATGTGATCCCTTCCCAAGCTTGGGTGAAGTTGGCAATGCATCCTCCTACTGGAGATGCGTGGGAAGGGACCCTGATCTCAGCGTCACTGTTTTGGGGAGGCGTGCCGCCTCTGCTGGGGCTGCCTCTTACCTTACCACGGCCTCTCTTGTTTCCCCTGTTAGAACTCTGGGAAGACTGCTGGTTATTACCCCATGATGTACCCTGCCCCTGAGAATAGTTGGAGCCTCTGTGAATTTTGGCCGCGTGGGTGATGAAAATTGCCATTCCCTCTTTGATTAGGGGGCTTGTTGGTCAACTGTCCCAGGGATTTCAGAGTCTCATACTCGTCTTTGCCATTTTTCAATGTGTCCTCTACCGCCTTGCCAAACAGATTAGACTCCAACAGCATGTCGATTAAGGATGCTTGTGTCTCGGGTTCAAACCCTATCTTAACCAAGCATGCCTCTTAATGACAGTGCTCTCTGCTATTAGCCTGCCGGCGTTATCCGGGGCATCAAAGGTTGCCTTAAGGATGCAACCGGACATGGCTCTCTCCTCCGACGCAACCTGTGCCAACTGTCCCTTTAAAGGTTTCGGTGCGGAGTCTATAAGTGCAGCAACTTGCTCCCACTGGTGGCAGTTGTAATCCTTTGCCTGGTAGGCGGAAGTGGAGGCTACTTTCCTTCCCAAACGTAGATCCTCTTGCTCTCTTTGTCGGGGGGAGCCTCAGACGAAGATAGGGGCGGTCCGCCCTCTTTCGGGTATTAGTTACTACCAGGGAGTCCGGTTTCAGTTGCCCCTTTATGTAAAGCGGGTCTGATTGGGCTGCCCTGAACAATTTTTCGATTCTGGGGTTTACCGCCCTGGTGAGGTTAGGATTGATAAGGGAAGGATCAATTCTCTGTATAGACTTGAGAATAGGGATGGCCTGAGCAATTGCTCTCTTTTCCCCTACTAGATCTCGGCAAAGTCCCTCTCCTCCTGTGCTCCCTGGGTGTCTATGTGGAAGTGTTCAGCCGCTCAAGACAAAACCTCATTTAGGAGAGGTTGGTTGTTGACTGGAGAGTCGGTAACCTGAGGTTCTTTGCCTACTGGGGAGTCTACTCTGTAGACTACTGGGTCATCTTCCTCTTCGTCCTCGTCATCCCCATAGTGGTCCACTCCAGTTTGGTCGTCCAACGTTACCAAATCTGGATCCTCTACTTGTAGTAGATCCTGACTATACCAAGTGTATGGCTGTACGTAGAAAAGGTAAGAAGACCAACCTTGCGTTGATGCCTCAACTCGAGGTTTCTTACCAGGGGGTAACTGGTCCCTAGACCCTGAGGGAGTAGCCCCGTCGGGTATAGGAGAGGAATTGATCTGGGTTCTTGGCATAGAAGTCCGCTAGGGATGACATTCTAGACATAACCCCGTCTATATCCTCACTGGACCATTCTTTGGAGTTGGGGGGGGGATTACCCTTTTCTGGGAGTGTTTCCCCGCTATAACCTGACTGGACCTATGGGCTTGTGCAGGGGGACTTGGTTAGCTGTTTATCAGAAGACCTAGCACTGTCGTCATGTACCAGGAGTAGAAGAAGGTTGAGAGGGTTTCTTCTGCCGTTTTCCCCCCCTCCCCATGAGTGGAAGAGTGCTTCCCTGGCGTTTTCACCTTCTCAGAGGTTTTGGACGTCTTGCATCGAGATTCGGGGGTAGTGTCCCTTTCCTTAGAGTGAGGACGTCGGGAAACGGGAACTGCCGTCGAGCGGTCTGCTGTCGCCGACTCCTGGAGTGCGGCCTGGGGATGGAGGTCGGCTTCGTCTTCTGACGATCGTACCTCCATTATGTTGATGTGTGAGGCACTCTTGGCAACAGTGGATGGTTGCCTGGTGTCATGCAGCGATCTTGACGGAGAACGCCCAGAGGACACCAATTTGGTGGACCGTTCTTTGCGTGCCTCTTTCCGAGAACTGGACACGCGCGTCGAGTCTCGGTTGGACTTCCGAGTGTTTAGTGGAAGTGGTGTCGGTAGCGCTCTAGTCGGCGGGTGTGCTCCCCATAGCTGCCCTGCCGGACAACCTTCCGAGGTTGGGGACTTGCGCTTGGCTGTCTTTCGACGCCACGTTGCCCTCGCCGTCCGATAGTACGGCGTCGCTGCCAACACTGAAGGTGCTCTCCGCTTCCATCGCCTCTCGTTGCCTGGCGTGGTGGGCCCAACGTTTTGTCAAACGGTCCTTTAGAGTCTTAGCCTTGAACCGGCTACACACTGCAGTTCGCAGTGTAGAGTATGTCCACCCCCCACTCTCCCTACTTGCAGGCCGAGGCCAGAGGCCTTCCTAGGCCCAAACAAGTCGTGCAACTCTCGACGGCGATTCTTTCTCCGTGCCGGCGTCGAGTGTAGATGTTCGGTGACTCGACGTTGGGGTGGAGAAATGGGGAAATATAACAATATTTTACCAAAAGTATGGCTAAAGCCAGGGAACTCTGGAATGCTTCCGACCAGTATGGCGGAAAAAAATCTGAGGGTCCTAGACGCGTGAGGGATCATGGGTACAGTGAACGTCACACTAGGGATAGTATTACTGGCACGCCCTGTGTCGACGCCCAATTTGAGTTTCGAAAAACAAACTAATACTCCACAGCTTCCACTAGATGTCAGCCTTTGCACAGCATGTGATCTAAGCAGATTCCACAAGCCTCAGAGATGTATCACATATGATACATTACTCACCGTATTCGTATTTCTGATGCTTGTGTCTGCTTAGATTCACATGCTGTGCATAGGCAGACATCTAGTAGAAGCTGCAGTGTATTACAGTTTTCAAAACTCGAAAAGGGACGTCAAAAGGGAGTGCCAGTAATACTATCCCTAGTGCGACGTCCACTGTACCCACGAACCTTCACGCGTCGAGGTCCCTCAGATTATTTTTCTGACATGAGGTAGCGCGAGTACAGTTGTATCCAAGCAGATATGTATCAGACAAGCACATAAACATCCATGCGCCTTCTCTCCGATGGGAGGAAGGGTGGACGCGCGTAAATCTAAGCAGATGCAAACATCAGAAATAGAACGTGGTGGGATGTGAGAACCGCTTGTCCCACCTGTGTAGCTGTCTAGGAATGAGTGTCAATGCAGTAATGCTGTCATGATCCCAGCAAAGGAGCACAGTTCCCATTCCGAAATACCAAGGAAGCAAGGAACTTCATATCAGTCAGTGGGTCAACAGTGGCTTCAAGCCTGGCACAAATGGCATTTGTCTCATTCATACCATTGCACCCATAGGCTCACATTTGTTTTTTCCTACACTCAACATGACTGCTGCCAAGTCCATTATTAACTCACAGCACATACTACCTGTTGCAGAGGGAGCTACTTAAGCTCCACCTCCGCTGGAGCGCTCGCTTCATGTCTTCTCCGCTGACAACGGGTAACGCTACCAGCGATCTCCTGACAGAACCCGAAGTTAAGAGATATTTTTTTTGTATTAAAATTCAGATTAAACTTTTTTTAAAGCAAAGAAGAAAAAATATTCATATTCACTGAGAAAGCCATCTCAGTACTCAATATACAATGTACATTCCTGAAAGTTGTAATTAAAATCCAACATAAAAACAAAAGGAACTAAGACGAAAAAATGTATAGCCAACAATGGTCACAATACGTAAAAACGCTTGTTTTTTAAATTTTTTTAGTTTTATTTTTTTTGTTCCATCAGTAGCAAGTTCATTTCTTCCAGGAAAAAGGTTAGGGCAAGTGTCCGCTTTTTTGCTTCTCCTTCCAACATTTTTTTCCACCAAGTATCTCCACTTCGAGTTGGATAGAGTTCAATCTCTTTGCCCATGCATTTTGTTCGTAGAGATCTCAGTTTCGGGCACACAAAAAAAAAACCTAAATGTTACGTCTCCTTGTCCTTTGTACAGAATCGGCAAGTCAAATCTTCAGGTTCACCTCTTTTTCCTCCTATTCAGCACTTCTTTTGTTTCAAACAGGTTCAACCTGAACGAGAAAGATTTTCCTACGAGTTTTACAGGGAAATATCATCAAGTATTTTGGTATCTCGTTACGTGCCTTGGTCTCTGATGTTTATGTCCGCATACATGCTTGTTGCGCTCTTTTCTCAACTATTACAATCAAGTCGAGTGGCCAAAGTTCATTTTTTTTTACAGCTTCTGGATTTATCATCAGCATGTTTTTATCGGTACCAAGTTGGTAACAGTTATTTAGCCATTTTTCAAGAACACCTTCTGGATTTTGTGGAGCAGGTATATTTAGAATCTAAAACTGCTTCATTTTATCCGCTTCAATTACTTTCCTGTAGAGCATTAGGGGTATCCCTACAAAATATCCCCACCAAAAATATCGTCGTACATATAGCTGTTTGTCTCGCCATAGGCAATATTTTTGGGGGGATAATTTGTGGGAGCGGGGGTTGCAGGGGTGTCACCACCTGCACATTTTAAAATAATGCTGGGTGTCCCCCCGCAGGGTCCATGGGTCAACATTGCCGCAAAAATATGGCGATATTTTTGTATCACAATATTTTTGGAGATATTAACACATGGAACCGCGTTAGGGTGTTCCATATAACCCTGGCGTTAATTAACATCAGGCCTAGTTCGTACCGAATGCATGCTGTCTGTGTACTTTGTGGGAGCTGCAAGATTCATTTCCAGAAGATGCTTTCACATTGTGGGCACAACACATGCGAACAGCCGAGCATAGCTTCCCCCCCATGAATCAATGCTGGAATTACTTTTGCTCTATAGAAGGTCACCATTTGTTTTATCGAGAATTTCCCAAACTCTTTCTGTAGCACAGCTCCTTGCCTGGTCAAGGCTTTACATTTCATTTTTATTTTCAGTACCAATGGCTCATCGTTGATGTTTGAGTTTATGAGAGTACGAAAATATGCTGCTTGCGTTACAAGCTTAAGCGTTTCACTTCCAAGTTTCCATTGAAACGCTTTCCTGTTCTTTCCATAGAACCTTTTAAGTTTAATTGCAGGATCTCCTTTTTTGTGTTCATCTCTTTAGGGAGAATTCTCTGTTTAGGCTGAATTTCCTAACCTAGTGAGTCCCCCCAGCAGCTTTGCTGGATTTTTGGGGTTTATTTTTTTCTCCTGCCAAGAGTGAGACTCTTTTACCCTCAACTCTTGGACATGATTTAAGTGTGTTCCTTTGACTCTAGATGTGTTTAATGGGCTATGGGGTCTTTTACTCCATAGGCCTTCATGTGTTTTTGTGATGTGTGTTACACAGCACCCTCAATGCAATAACACAGAGGTGTCAGTGACCCCCCAGTATAGACTCCACACCCTGGGACTGACTACTGTCTCCCAGGGCATGTAAAGTCCCCATTGACTTTACTAGTCTTGAATTCTGAACAGAACCAGTACAAACCATTATATTGTGGACGTACTGGCTGGGGCAATTCGATTGCCCCGGGGTCTGTTAGTCGAGGGGGCACGCCTCCGTCCCCCCTGATCGAGTTTTGGCTGGTGGCAGTGGATACTACTTTTTATATTCAACCGCGAATATTTCTCTATGGGATTTTCCCATCGTTCGAGGCTACTATCTTTATTTATTTAATTACGATAGCCCCGAACATACCGCCGGTTTATTTAATTAATATAAATTCTCCGGTTGGTGTTTTTTGCCAAAACTCTGTTTTAAAATGGCATTTGTGTTCTCTTCTGTGACTTCAACCTAAGTCGAGCCCTTTGGATCCACTTTTTGGCGGGCTTCTCCACAGAAGCCCTCCAAAGTGGTGCCACTCTGTCTGGGGTACTTGGGAGGGGTGGAGGGGGATTTAGGCACCCTGAACTGAGTTGCCTAGGCAACTCAAGTCGCACTCCGTCCTGATTGGCCCAAGTTTGAGTGACAGCTAGGCTGAGTGAATGGGGGTTTTCTGCATAAAAGCAGGGCTTTGGGGACTGGAACTTCAGAAGTCGCCACAGGACCCAAGAATCCGACGAGGGAGAAGCTGAGCCGACCTGCCACGACACCACCGGTGGAGCCCTGCTGGACCGTCTCACCACTTTTCCCAACGACAGAGGAGATCTCCCGCCAGAGAGTCTTCTTTCTTTGACTGGTGGGGATAACCAGTTTCACCGTCTTTTCGCCTTCCCGACGTATCTCGTGGCCGCCTTGCCTGTGCCAAGCACCCCGGCAACCGGGATACCACGTTTTACCACGACCGCGAATTAGAGGGTAATACCTTTAACCGGAAAACTCCGCGGCTGGTTTCTTCCCTGGCAGTGCAACGACCTTCATCTTTCCTCCAAGTCGAGATCTTCTCTTCCCCTGGACGAGACTTGAACCCGCTGCCAGGAACAACTGCCACGGCTGGAGGATCCTTCCCACTTAAGGTACCGTGTTCCGGCTGGCTTCCCTTGCCACCGACTGTACGGGGTAGATTTAGCCCCCGGCTTTTGAACCTGGGTTAGCCTGGGACACCCTGGCTAAACTTTTGAGCCTCTCTAAAATAAGTTGTGTTAACTAAGACTTATCTGATAAGGAATAAGGGTTGTATATATTATAATAGTAACTGTGTTTAGAGTGTTTTACAATAAGAGTGCTGGAGTGTTTCAAACAGTATGTTTTTAAATAAATAATTACATACTTTGATACCAAAGCTCTGGTCAGGGTTTGCTTGTATTATTGTGTCCGAGTGCCTATTGTGTATACTTTGCATACTGCCTAACTCTTCTTGAGAGAAGTCTGACTGCTCAGGCCACAGCTACCAGGTAAATCTGGGTGGTACAGACTGCTACCAAGTGAATTTACTGCTAACACCTGTAGTCCTAAATCTTTTGCAGTGTTCCCAAAGGGAACTGCACAGGTTTCTGCCTAACAATCTCCAGCCCATTTTCGTCAATGTAAGTTTTTAGAGCTCTTAATCTCCGCTGGAGACCTATCGGAGTCCGGTCCAAAAGGACAATATTGTCTGCATATAACAGCCAGTTCACTTGATTTCCGTTGATTCTCAGGGGGAGGGATGCAACTTCCTCTAATGCATTTCCTATATCTGCTATAAATGCGTTAAACAGTGTTAAACCAAGCGGACATCCGTTTAACCCCTCGAGATGTTATCGGGCACGACAGTGTACCCGGTACATCTAGGCGAATTTGTATCTGTGTGCAATTTCTTGATGGCTATTGTAGGGGAGGACTGGCCGCGAGGCCCTCCTCACCTGCAGTCTTCTCCCCAGGTGAGGACCATGACTCGGTGGCCGTCCCCTCATGCCACCCGGGCCCAGGTGGAGGAGGGGTCACCCGCCGACGACATTGCCCACACATATCCGTTCCCTGCATATACCAAAGTTCAGTTAGGCCTAGAAGCCATCTTGTCTAGCAAACATGGCGTGAGTTCAGCACACTGTAACGAGGCCCCCACCTTTGGAGGGCCTTTCATGCATCTCCGCCGCCGCAGTAGCCCTGGTAGATCCGCTGCGAGCGCGTTCCCATGAGAAAGCCGGGTATGAGCTAACCCGAGATGTTAACACTGTAACACTTCATCGTTCACAATGGAATATCGCACCCCGCACGACCTGGTCCGCGAGGCCAGGGTGACGGAAAAAAAAAGCTGAAGCATTACTAGCTGAAGAAAGTAGAAAATAATTCAAGTATTGGTATTAACGAGCTACCTCTGTTAAACAGATCCTGTAAACTATGAATGAACTATAAAGATGCAACGTTACATGGTACCACCCCAGGTCTGGACTAGTGCTGCTATAACCACAGAGAAAGATGTCGACCAAATGTGTAGCCTTTATCTGTATAAGTGTTCTTATAACTTTATGTAGAAACCTGAACTCATATATGTTTTCTTAATTACCTAAAGCAGTGAGCATTAATCTCTGTAGGCCATAACCTAGAACTACCTCGTGTAACGTCTAATGTACATAAAATAATTATACCATGTAGTAAATATAATGTTAGGTAACGAAAAGGTACTCGGACCGACTGTACTAAAGAAATGTGTAACGAAATTGAAATATATATGTGTGTTTAAATAACATCAAAATAAGGCGGAACATTATAAAAGTTCTGCATTCAAAAGTTAGCAACGCACGAGGAAAAAACCTTTGTGAATACATGCAAGGCCATTCTCCCTCCCACCCTACCAAGCCTGCCAGATAAAGAAGCTAAGGCATGTGCCGCGCTCCCTCACCTCCCCCAACCAAGCTGGAGCCGCTTCAGAGAGTCAGAGGCCCCGGTACCGCACCCAAGGCCACAGCCCGCCACCGGTGTTATTTACAGCACGGTAATAAACCCATGTTTGAATCCACTGATCTACCAGCACCCTCTCGTAAATTCCACAACCCTCCCCCTAGACCACCCCAAGAAACATGACCCCGTGCAAAGACGACCCCCATCACTAGGACAAGACACAGAGACCCATTTATATAATAACTTCTAACGCGGCAGACAGACATGTACCATTCAGCTAAGGCCCCAGAGCCCAGCTCCTCGACCTAAAAATACCGGTCAATAGGACACAGGTAAATCTCACCCCACCCGACCACCACCAGACCTCTCACGAGGTGAATTCCTCATGTGTTGCGTTTATTTTATAAGACAAACTACTGAGCGATTTATTGATGAACTTAGATGTCGTTTCTTGAATAACTGCAGTGTGCATGGCCTAGGGCAAACGAGTCAGGAAAGGTATTCATCTTTGTCACAGGCTGCCCCAGCATACCAACACCGCTCGGATGACCTCAAGCTGGCCTGCCAGGCCCAACCCAACCCACGAGGCTGACCAGTGACGTCCTCACGCCAAGACCAACCACGCTGCAGCAACACCTATAGTTAGTCGACGCCACCCAATCCCAATTAACTTGTGCCCCCTATAGTGTGTAGGTTCTGATGACGTTTTTTGTATTAGAAATACGCCTGTCTTTGCTATTGTCAGACAGAGCGCTCTCGGAGGTTGCAGAGTTCTTTGCATGCCCTAATCTTTGGATAAACTCCTACTTACGCTCACCCGCACTCTGTCTTGGTCTTATTCCCACTACGGGAGAGTCCCTTATTGTCTCTCATTGCGGGGAGGATCGTGCTGAAATTGGGGGCGCTTCCTTTCAGTGGTGACCCCGATAGCGCGATATCTCCAAATTATTTTTCCTAACTCCCTTTTAACGACCCCCTTGTAGCACGAGAATCTCCGGTCGAGAAGGGATACGCACGGTGAGCCGGCTCCGGGAGGCTGCCCGCCAACGGCGACTGGCACAATAAGAAGTGCGCACTCAATGAGAAAGGGTACGGGATCCCGATTGGAAAAAAATCCCCTTTGAGTGCCGCTCGCCGGAGCCAGGGGCTGACCGTTGAGTTACCGGTGACACCGCCTGGACGGACCCAGTTTCGGAGACTATCGGTTCAAGACGGGCACGTGAGTACTGAGTGCGAGCGATCGTAAAGGGGAAGGGAGGGGAAATTGTGAACAAAGGAACGGGGACAGGTAGAGGAGAAGAATAACGGGGGTCTACTAAAGACGGGTCTTGGAACTTTCTTTATCTTTTCTTTGCATATGGCCATTAGGAGTAAGAAATAAGTGAAGTGGTAGAAGTGACGGAAACCTAGCTCCGAAAGGGGGTGGAAGGCGGCGCCGCATAGTGCTATCTAAACTAGTACTGGGAATATATGAAGAAGTAAGAAATAAGTTATTGGTGTCTGGCAAAAGGAGACACCGGGAATATTTTTTAGTGATTGCTACTCTCTCTATTTCTTTTTTTCCATTCCACGGGGCAGGGGGAGAAAGCGAAAAAGGTATAAGGTAAATATACTTGTAGAAGAACTATAAAATAGGGAGCACATTTTTAGGAGTGGGGATTAAGTAGTAGCACGTACAGACGTGAACATAGTAACCCTAGCAGGAAAACAGGGACAGCTGGCCAGGGAGGAAAAGGAGGAAAAAAAAAAAAAAAGACGAGGTGTGAGTGGAAAAGCATTGTGAAGGGTGCGCGCACCGTGTGAGTGTTGGAGACGAACGGTTGACCGCGAGGTGGCGCCAGAGAGTGTTGACCAAAACTGGTATTTGATCAGTTGCGAGTGAAATCCCGAGAGTGTATGGGAATGGGAAGGAGATGAGCTATGGTAAGTGAGAAAGGACTTGCGCAGTGAATAAAATTGGGTAATAATTTTTGAGACGTCCGCTCTTGTCTGTGCCATACAGGTATACATACACATATCTACACCTAACTAAAAGTAAAAAAGGTGGACACAACTGTGTTAGAGATTTAGAATATGGGGGCCGAAACTCCCCTGTCACATATTTGTAAGAGCTTACCGGGATACGCTGAACGAATAAATAAATATCACGATCAATGGGTGACGGAATTGAAAGGGGAGGGTCTGCCCCAGATTTGGCCCGAGGGAGGGTCTTTCGACAAAAGCGTTCTTGATATGGTACGAGCATGCATCAGCCTCAAGTATAAGGGGAAGCAATGGCAAAATAGGAAGGAGATATTAGACCTCTGGAGATTGTTTGAGGAAGTACCACCACCCAAAGCTCCGGCACCAAATAGTGATCTCCCTCCCACTACAGATAATCCACTGATGATTCCAAGAGAGGAAAAGGAACAGCTAAGTACGGAACAACCTGCGGAGGTGATTAGTTTGTACCCGATATTACCTAAACCAGCCCCCGCAGCAGGATACAGCGACCCTACTTATGTGCCTCCCCCCACAACTGGAACACCACAAAGACCAACAGCCCCCCCGCCATACGAAAGCACCAGAGAGCGCGCCCAGGGAAGCACACAGAGGGTGGATATAGAGAAGCTAACAAGTGACTTAGAGTCAAGGCTTACTGTGGCAAGGGATGAACTCTCAAGAATAAGAGACATATGTGAGCGCACGGCGTGCACCCCTATACAATCAGGACGCACGTCTAGAGCGTCGAACGAAAGTAGACACATTGAGGAAGGATGGAAAAAGGGAGAAATACTGTTCAGAATTGAGGAAGAGCCGACAAGGATAATAGAGATAGGAGCAGTAGAAGGGAGCATTGGTGACGTATCACGAGAGAGAGGGATCAGAGAGGACTTGTTATGTGACGTCAGAGGAGGATTGGAGGAGAGTGATAGGTTGAGTATGGCAGTAGGGGGGGAAAGCGAGGAAGTGGACGGTGCATGTTCGCTAGGGACTATAGACGACGAATGGATGGGACGACTAAGAAATAGGGTGGGGAAGATGGCGTCGTTGGAGTCCGCAGCGACTAAGGAAAGGGAGGGTGCAACCGCAAAAGGGAAGCTACAACTTCCATTGATACACAGAGGGGGGGGGGGGACCAAACTATATACCATGGGCTCAGATGGATAAGGCTAATTTAATGAAATTATTGCCCCAGCTGTCAGGAGGGGCGAGCAAGTGGATATATGCATTTGAGAAACATACCGCCGGCATACCGTTGGCAGTAGGCGATGTGAAAAGCCTACTAGTAACAGCAGTAGGAGATCAAGCGGACAGAGTATGGGCTAAGGCTGGTTTTCCGGCAGTAACGTTGGACTGTGATCGCCATGATGGGGCTTCCTTTAATACAGTACGAGCAAGGGTGTGGGACGCACTGAGGGAGACATTCCCAGATACCCCTGACTTACAGTCAGTGATGCAATGTACAATGAATGACGGGGAGGATGCTATGGATTACATTCTCCGGGTGCAGGAGATGTGGAGAGCGGAAACGGGCACGCCCTGGCACCAATCCACATCTCTATTCTATTTTATCATCAAGAGAGGGCTCCCAAAAGAGGTGCAGAAGGCACTCGATAAAATAGCGGGCGTTGAGGCCAAGGGGTGGCCAGAGATCCAAAGTATAATAGTGCACCATTGCAAAAGGATCAAAGAGAGAGAGAAGGAAGTAGCACAGAAAAGGTTGGCAGACGAGGCAAAGTTGGTACAATCAAAACTGGTGAAGGTTGCAGCAGCGGTAGCAGGGCTCCCACTCATGAGGGAGGGAGACGAAGGAGAGGAGGGGCAAATAGCAATACAAGGAAGAATAGCAGCAAATTGGGCAGGACAAGGACAACGACAGTGGACTGAGCAGGAGCAGAACGGAGGTCCAACGTGGCAAGACTGGGCCCCAAGAGGGGGAAGAGGTGGGTACAGGGGCCGAAGAGGAGGACAAGGGTATGGAGGAATGGGAGGAAATGGGTGGCAGGGTCCCAGAGGTCCACAGGGGAGCTGCTGGAATTGTGGGAGATGGGGGCACTACTCAAGAGAGTGCAGGAGCAGACAAAACAACGGGTTCCAGGAGGTAGAACAGTACGGTCACCCCCACCCAGGAAGCCCCTATGGCCTCCCCATGGGACAATACCAACAACCGGAAAATATCGGACAAAGAAGTAACGCACAACTACACGGACATCAGTACAGAACACAAAACCACCCACAGAATAATGACAATATGCAATACACGCCAGGTAACACTTTCGCCACAGTAGCTAACGGAGCTCCTGCTCCCGCACCTTACAGCGGGGTGTCAGTAGTTTCGGGGAACATTTTTGATCAAGGGGGGGCAATGAGACACCCCGCATAGGACAGCCCACAGAGAGCACTTGCGTGTCCAGTACTATCTACGACCCACAATGCATCAGAGGAACCATTGATAGGAGCGCAGATAGGAGACAAGCAGTTCATATTCATGGTGGATTCGGGAGCGGAGAAATCATGCATTAGAGAGGGCCGGTTCCCGTTATCTAATAGAACGTTAGAGACGCAGGGGTTCTCTGGGGCTGTAATTGAAGTTCCTTACACAGAGGCATTGGATGTGACAGTGGGAGGTAAAACAGTGAAAGCACCCTTACTGTACTATGAACACTCTCCCATTAATTTGCTGGGGAGAGATCTCTTAAGCAAACTAAATATGACAATATCATTCACAGGGAGCGGTATCGTATGTTCGACGCCAGGCATATGCCCCCTCCGTATATTGGCAGTAATACACGGCCACACAATCATGCAAGAGATCAGGGGGTTACCAAGAAACGAGGAGATGTTTGTTGAGGGCATGAGAACATTGGCTCTCATAGTACCAGAACTAAAAAGGATGGATTGGAGGATTCCAGCCGAGTTCCTCTTCCGCCCTATAGCAAGCCCCGACACTGCTCCCGGGTCAGTGCTATCGTTGGATTTACACGCAGTACACGTGTCAGCAAACAGAATATGTGTGATTGGCGTTGACATGGAAGGATGTGAGTGGCGGACAGTACTGTGCATAAATGCAAATATCCCACTGAGGGAGCTCTCGGACGAGGAGCTATTTTCTGACACTGAGACAGATGGCGAAATAGTGATGGAACTGGCAATGCCGTGTGACATTGTAGTTACAGCCAGAAAAACTCGAGTTGAATTAATGGCAGTAGTAGAAGCACCACATGCCTTTTTTGATGACGACATGAGGTTGGTACCCACTAACATATGGACAAATGGCCCCCATGATGTGGGGTTATTACACGAGGTTCAGCCTGTGGTAATAAAACTGAAACCGGGAGCAATTCTACCCCGGGTAAAACAATATCCATTGTCACGCGAAGCAGAAGAAGGGATCAGAGAGACACTAGATGCACTGCTAGCACAAGGAATAATAGTGCCCTCAAACTCCCCATGCAACACATGCATTTACCCGATTAAAAAGGCGAAGGGAGGTTCATGGAGGATGATACAAGATTTACGCCCACTCAATGATGTGATTCAGAAGGAGTTCCATTTAGTCCCGAACCCGGCGACAATACTATGCAACATTCCGAAAACGGCATCCCACTTCACAGTCATTGACTTAAAAAATGCATTTTTCTCGATTCCCTTAGCAGAGGAGAGCAGGTACTTAACAGCGTTTACACTAGGGGGGAGGAGGTTCGAACACTGCAGACTACCACAAGGATATTGCGAGAGCCCAAGCATATTTAACAGGGTACTACACGAAGATCTGGGGAATTTGTCTGTAGAAAGCACAGTGATTCAATATGTTGATGATTTATTGATTTGTGCACAAACTGAGGAAGAGTGCAGGAAGGACTCAATAACACTCCTGACATTATTGGCCAATAAAGGGTACAAGGTGGACAAGGGGAAGTTAAAATACTGTCTAACAGAGGTCCTATACTTAGGACAGCTGATATCAAAGGATGGCAAGCGGATCATACCAGACAGAGCACAGGCGATTAGAGCAGTTGGGGAACCCAAAACAGTAAAAGAGATGCAGAAATTTCTGGGTATGTGCAACTATTGCCGAGCGTGGATATTGGATTATGCAGCATACACAAGGCCCTTGTTACAGGCTCTAAAAGAGGCACAGCAGGACAACAAATACATAGAATGGACAGGAGAGATGAACACAGCATTTAACTCACTGAAGGAACTGATATCAAGTGCTCCAGTACTGGCAAACCCAGATTATGGGCACGAATTCTTCTTATTTTCACACTGCAGAGGAACACTGATGACAGCAGTACTAACACAAAAGACATCGTTAGGGCACAAACCACTGGCTTACTATAGTGGCACCCTAGACGCAGTTATGCAAGGTCATTTCGCGTGCGAGCAATCCCTAGCTGCAGCCGCGTTCGCAATTGAGAAAAGTGCCACAATAGTAATGGGATGTCCTGTGACACTGTTTGTGGAACACTCACTATTTGCAATATTAGAACGATCAAAGAGCACATTGACGACACAACGAGCCACAGCATATGAAATAATACTGTCCAGCGCAAACATCCATATAGTAAGATGTAAAACAGTGAACCCGGCCACATTTATCACAGAGGCGTGCACCATAGAGGACATGCAGAACCACAATTGCGCTACATACACAGGTGACGAAGGTCAGGATCAAGTGATTTCTGAGAATGCCCTGAACGAGGGAGAGGTGTATTTCGTGGACGGGTCAGCATCAATAGACATGGAGACAGGAGAGAAACATGTGGGTATGGCAGTTGTACGATTAGAAGAAGATGAATACGAGACACTAGTGCAACACCGCCTCCCATCACACTATTCAGCCCAAGCAGCAGAACTAATAGCGCTAATAGAAGCCTTGCATGCCGCCAAGGGGTGCGCAGTGACAATATATACCGACTCAGCATACATGACAACAACAGTACACGGCGGGTTGGCACGGTGGGGGCGGAGAGGGTTTCGACGAGCAGATGGAACACCAGTTCAACATGCAGAATTATTGAAAGAACTGATTGAGGCCCTGCAAGAGCCCACGGCAGTGGCCATCGTAAAATGCCAAGCCCACACCACAAATACAGATTTTATATCTTTGGGGAACGCGGCAGCAGACGCCGCTGCCAAAGAAGCTTCGTATTTACAGAAAGGTGCAGTGGGTGAGTACATGTTGCACCACACAGCAAGCCAAGAGGTCCCCACAGGATACAACATGATGCCCACACAGGAAATAATAGAGCTGCAAGAGGGAGCCAGTGCAGAAGAAAAATTGCTGTGGACTAAGAGGGGATGCAGCAAATCGCCGACTGATTTATTGTGGCGACAAAAAAGTTCAGGAAAAGCGGTAATGCCAGTTAAATTGTTAGAAATAGCATTTCAACAACTACACTTTCCTGCACATAACGCAAAGCAACACATAATTGCGGACATACAAGAAGATTGGTTTGCACCTTGCCTCCATGAACACATCACAAGGCTGGCTCTAGAATGCACGACATGTCAGATTTACAACTCAGGTATGACATTGCGCACACTGAGAGGAACGATACCAAAACCAAATGGTCCATTTAGGGAGCTCCACATTGATTATGTAGACATGGGAGAAAGATGTAACGGGGCTCGCTACATGATTGTGGTTGTATGTCCGTTTTCAAGGTGGGTGGAGGCAGGCCCCTGCGCGCGCCCAGACGCGAAGGGCGCCGCGAAGTTCCTAGTGCGGGAAGTGTTCCCGCGCTGGGGGATTTGCGACGTTATTCGCTCAGACAACGGCACACATTTTGTTAATGAACTATTCAAGGAGGTGACTACGCTATTGGGAATAAAGCACAAATTATGTTCGATTTATCATCCTCAAAGTAATGGCGTAGTGGAAAAGATGAACGGTCTGTTAAAAAGCAGATTGTCAAAACTGTGTTTTTCCCTTAAAAAGACCTGGATGTACTGCCTGCCTTTGGCCCTGTTCGAGTTACGAAATCAGCCAAGTAAAGACCACCATTTGTCCCCGCATGAGATCGTCACGGGAAGGAGAATGCACACAGCGCATTCGCCTCTCCGTGAACGTTCTGATGCACACAGAAGTGCAGCGTTATTGGGAGAGGAGTTCACAGAGTATTTGAAAAAACTGACACGGGCAGCGCGCGTAATTGCAAAGCAACTAGCCCCCCCCTCTACAAGAGAGGAGGGGAACACAACAGAAACAGAGACACTGCCTGAAAAACCATTGCAATTAATGCCTGGTGACCTCATATATGTCAGAAGTTTTGTGCGAAGGTGGAATGCGCCACGTTTCCATGGCCCTTACGAGGTAGTGTTTTGCACACCCACAGCAGTAAAGGTGAAGGGCCTACGATACTGGGTACATTTGACAGATGTACGCAGAGCCTATAGCGCCGTGGAAGGTGAGGTACAGGACGAGGCACAGGCAACTGCGGACAATGAAGTGGTGCAGAATGAATGATGGGAATTTTGTGTGCATTAAGTGATGAACATTGACCGCGACTGGCGCACGACAAGTGTACTGAAATAAATACGTGTATATATATATATAATTTTTTACAACTTTTGAAGGTTTTTTGTAGGGTTTTTTGTTTTAGAGAAGTTTTTTCTCTCAACTTTCCTCTTCATATGTGAAATAATGTACGGATAATAATGATTGCAAAGTTACCTTGTCTGTGGACACACCCCCTCCCTCACCCACTCCCATACTTTGTCGAAAAAAAAAAAAAAAAATGTCACAAACGTTATAAATGTTTACATGCTTGGACTTAATGCACTTTTATGTTTCAAACAGGATTTTCTATGGCATCGAACGGGCAGCCTGCAACTAATAGATTTGTTAGGTTTAGAGAAATGTTAGTAGATAGATTGACATATTCATACGAATGTGGTTTATCAATGTGTGTTGTTGTGTTCTTCATCTCAATGTTTTGCCTAGTGACATATTGGGTAATAGCGTTCATCTCTACCGAGATGAACGAGGGGGGAGGGGGGAGTAACACCACCCTTGCCCCTGGCACGAATTCAATTACAAGTATGAATATTAAAGAAGGTGATTTTTTGGTCTGGGATGGATCACGTCTTGTTTGGGGTTACTACACTGCACCACCCACTGCTGCCCCGTTACAATCACGAGATAAAGATATGAAAAATGACACAATGGTCCTACCTGAAATATATGACAGCCCCACTACCCTTCCCGCCCCGATGCAGAACAGCGATTTGTTGTTTATTGAGGAAAATGGAAAAGTAATTACGATGACAGAACACAAGTTCATATATGAGGAATTGGAAAAGGGGGGAGGGAATGAGAAAGGAGGGCCTATTCTTTCACCTATCGAAACTAAAAGGTATAGGAGGGGGGAGAGAAGTAGGCGAAGAAGAGAGACAAGCAGGAAGGGGTATGATGAGTATTATGGGTTAGGATTAGATAAGATGGAAGACCCACGACACCCCCACCAAGCAAATAAATGGTATGCAGATATGAGTACAACAGCTAAACAGACAACCAATGAAAGCTGCTATGTCTGTTCGCTCATCCCCCATGCATCAGGTACGCCCAAAGTGTTGTTGCCAAGAGAATTGCCCATTGTGGATGCCCAATGTCTCCTTCATCTCACACTGTGTAGAATAAAGAACACCTTTCAAGCACACGATGTCTCTTTCAAAATGATACAGGACAACAAAACGTGCTATTCAAAAGCGTCTGGAGTGGTCTGTCTTAAAGAACCTTTCTTTGCAATAGAAGGGACGCTGTTTTCCGAAAACAAATGGAAAGATGAAGAAGTACTGTGCAAAGCAGAAGCACTGAGAGGTGTCCAACCAGACAAGCTGCGGTGGATGGAAAAAACGTGCTTACCAATATGGAAAGAACACATCTCTAAACTAACATGGGTAACAGCGATGGAGAAACCCTTCAAGCTACAAAGTGAAATACAAAACGAACTATGTTTCAAGGGAGAAGGAAAAGTGGCAATGGGAGCGAACAAAAACTGTAACAAAACTCTTACCATCCCAGACATGAAAAAAGGAACAGCAGCACTAATGGACACATACTGGGTATGCGGGAATCAGGCTTACTTGCACCTTCCCCAGGCGTGGAGTGGCAGCTGCTCGATGGCCACTTTGCATTCGGCCTTAATGGTGATTCCAGAAAGTCACGTCGACGAAAATAAAAGGACGCAAGGAAACGTGAACAAGGATGCGACGTCTCCCACTGCAGAAGCGCACCTCTATGTCCTGTCCTCCGGAGGGAAAAAAGAGGAGCTATCACGGAACAAGCGAGCATCAAACTACATATCACAAGCATCATCCGATTTATTGGCACAAATCCCAGACAGGTATCGCCTGTTTAGCTCCGTGGAAACATTTTTTGCCTCACTAGTTTCAAGTGTCCAAGCAAGAGCAAATGCAAAATGGCTCCAGATCACACGGTGGGAACTGATTCAGCTGGCCAATGACACTGAAGAGGGGTTCAACATAATAAAGGTGGAACTACGAGCTCTGCGACTAATGACCATGCAGAACAGGTATGTTCTGGACCTGCTAACAGCGATCAATGGAGGTGTTTGCCGAAAAATAGGAAGTGCGTGCTGCACGTTCGTACCTTCTGAAGACGCAGAAAATGGGTCCCTGTCCCACGTCATTGAAGCGGTACATAACCTGGGAGAGAAGATGAAGCTGGAAGGTGGGGCTAAAGATAGCTCATGGTTCGACAATATCTTCTCCTGGGTTCCCTCATGGCTTGGACTGACGATGAAGTTCTTGATACCAGTTGTGGTGGTCCTCCTCGTGGTGTTCTGCCTATGCCAGGTGGGCCTCCGATGTTGTGCTAATGCAGTCCCTAACGGTGCGATGATGATGGTGACAATGGGCAACTCTGGTGGTACAATTAAGGCGACACAAGAGGCACATGTACAGACAGGAACAGATAACACTCCCAGATACCAGTTAGTGCCTATGTGCCGTGATAAGCACATAGTAGATAAACTATGGCACACCACTATCAAAGAGCCCCGAGATGTGGAACTGGAATGGTATGAGGAGGTCTGGGTAGACTTGGAAGGGACTGGTGACTGTATATATTTAACATGCACCCCAGATGAGTATGCTAGAAGAGGTGAGAGCTTGAGGGGGGTATGCAGAGCCTGGATGCCTAGAAAAGGAACACCTGCATGGGATGACGCAGTGATGGAGGAGCAAGAATGTAGAAGATTAGAAGAGCTAAAGAATTCGTTACTTTAGTAACGAAAGGGGGGAAATGTAGGGGAGGACTGGCCGCGAGGCCCTCCTCACCTGCAGTCTTCTCCCCAGGTGAGGACCATGACTCGGTGGCCGTCCCCTCATGCCACCCGGGCCCAGGTGGAGGAGGGGTCACCCGCCGACGACATTGCCCACACATATCCGTTCCCTGCATATACCAAAGTTCAGTTAGGCCTAGAAGCCATCTTGTCTAGCAAACATGGCGTGAGTTCAGCACACTGTAACGAGGCCCCCACCTTTGGAGGGCCTTTCATGCATCTCCGCCGCCGCAGTAGCCCTGGTAGATCCGCTGCGAGCGCGTTCCCATGAGAAAGCCGGGTATGAGCTAACCCGAGATGTTAACACTGTAACACTTCATCGTTCACAATGGAATATCGCACCCCGCACGACCTGGTCCGCGAGGCCAGGGTGACGGAAAAAAAAAGCTGAAGCATTACTAGCTGAAGAAAGTAGAAAATAATTCAAGTATTGGTATTAACGAGCTACCTCTGTTAAACAGATCCTGTAAACTATGAATGAACTATAAAGATGCAACGTTACATGGTACCACCCCAGGTCTGGACTAGTGCTGCTATAACCACAGAGAAAGATGTCGACCAAATGTGTAGCCTTTATCTGTATAAGTGTTCTTATAACTTTATGTAGAAACCTGAACTCATATATGTTTTCTTAATTACCTAAAGCAGTGAGCATTAATCTCTGTAGGCCATAACCTAGAACTACCTCGTGTAACGTCTAATGTACATAAAATAATTATACCATGTAGTAAATATAATGTTAGGTAACGAAAAGGTACTCGGACCGACTGTACTAAAGAAATGTGTAACGAAATTGAAATATATATGTGTGTTTAAATAACATCAAAATAAGGCGGAACATTATAAAAGTTCTGCATTCAAAAGTTAGCAACGCACGAGGAAAAAACCTTTGTGAATACATGCAAGGCCATTCTCCCTCCCACCCTACCAAGCCTGCCAGATAAAGAAGCTAAGGCATGTGCCGCGCTCCCTCACCTCCCCCAACCAAGCTGGAGCCGCTTCAGAGAGTCAGAGGCCCCGGTACCGCACCCAAGGCCACAGCCCGCCACCTGTGTTATTTACAGCACGGTAATAAACCCATGTTTGAATCCACTGATCTACCAGCACCCTCTCGTAAATTCCACAACCCTCCCCCTAGACCACCCCAAGAAACATGACCCCGTGCAAAGACGACCCCCATCACTAGGACAAGACACAGAGACCCATTTATATAATAACTTCTAACGCGGCAGACAGACATGTACCATTCAGCTAAGGCCCCAGAGCCCAGCTCCTCGACCTAAAAATACCGGTCAATAGGACACAGGTAAATCTCACCCCACCCGACCACCACCAGACCTCTCACGAGGTGAATTCCTCATGTGTTGCGTTTATTTTATAAGACAAACTACTGAGCGATTTATTGATGAACTTAGATGTTGTTTCTTGAATAACTGCAGTGTGCATGGCCTAGGGCAAACGAGTCAGGAAAGGTATTCATCTTTGTCACAGGCTGCCCCAGCATACCAACACCGCTCGGATGACCTCAAGCTGGCCTGCCAGGCCCAACCCAACCCACGAGGCTGACCAGTGACGTCCTCACGCCAAGACCAACCACGCTGCAGCAACACCTATAGTTAGTCGACGCCACCCAATCCCAATTAACTTGTGCCCCCTATAGTGTGTAGGTTCTGATGACGTTTTTTGTATTAGAAATACGCCTGTCTTTGCTATTGTCAGACAGAGCGCTCTCGGAGGTTGCAGAGTTCTTTGCATGCCCTAATCTTTGGATAAACTCCTACTTACGCTCACCCGCACTCTGTCTTGGTCTTATTCCCACTACGGGAGAGTCCCTTATTGTCTCTCATTGCGGGGAGGATCGTGCTGAAATTGGGGGCGCTTCCTTTCACTATTATCAAACTAGGGGGGGCAATTCCTAGACATCAACTTGGTCCACAGCCGTTCTCGATCTACACCATCAAAAGCGTGTGCAAGATCGACGAATGCCAAATAAACTGCTGTTCCCTTCCTTATTGCTTCCATCTTTATCAAATTCAATAAGAACAAGTTCAGCCCACAACCTACACCCCCTTGCAAAACCCATCTGACGAGAATCAAACAAGCCTGTTTTTTTAATCCACAAAGTTAGTTGATGAAGGATTTGTGTTGCAAAGATCTTTCCCAACACATCCAGTAATGCTATGGGTCTGTAGTTTTTGGGTTCTGATCTCAATCCTTTTTTAAAGATGGGCACAATTATTGCAGTCCTCCAAGATGCTGGTATTCTTGTTTTTATAATTATCTCGAAAAGAATTTCTAAAATTCCACCCATTCGCTTGGATGATTTTTTAGCATTTGGTTTGTTAAACCTTCCGGGCCGTGGGCCCGGAAAGAGCTTATTCGTTTGATGTCATCGTCTATATCTTCTTGGAACACTTGTGTATAGGTGCGTTATAAATGCCATATCATATTCTCTCGAGATCTCAATCTTCCATTCTTCAAGGTACGGCAAAGATGGTTCGATGCGTGCTCCTTGTTTTTTAAAGAGCTCCACATAATGTTCAATCCATTGCGTTTCCCTTACCATATTGTATTGGATTGCACATTTTGATGTTTCAGCCTCGTTTATGATGGTCCAGAAAAAATGTCTGGTGTTTTTATTCATCACAGTCTCCATCTTTTCAGCATCTTGTTGTTCCATGATTACTTTGTTGCTACGTATCTAATTTCTATACTTCGTTTTTAAACTTCTTTGCCATTTACAGTTTGACTTTCACCCCCACACCCCCCCCCCCCCAGGGCTCTTATAGCTTTACGTAGTTTTCTCTTCTTTGCCACAATTACTGAATGAAATGCATTTTTATTATGAATGTTTTTACCAAATTTGTTGGATCTTTCAGTGTATTTTTGTAATATGCAGCTATACTCAAGAGCGTCTTCAGTGTCAGTGACTCCTGTATTTAATTTCTTTCGTTAAGTTTGTCATTTTTGCACTGTTGAATTTTAACCCGTTTCTTCCCGGTTCCAAGTTCACGGTAGGTTTCCATACGTTGTCAGCGCCACCCTTTCTAACTGGATTGTGATTTTTACAAGGTTACGGTCATTTTCAGTTCTAATCACCTCTAGACTACCAATGTACCAATGTTTTTAGCCACATTTTCTGATACAAAGTAGTAGTCCAAGATTGAGCTTTGCTTATCCCTTTCCCAAGTCTGTTTTGGGGGCACATCGCCTGGTGTATTGCCATTCAGGAGGTAGATGTTTCTTACCTCCATTTCTTCAAGCCAGGTTTTTCGTACTGCTTTTTCATTAGACGTTTTGTTTTTGCTACTTGTGTCGTTAGTTTCTTTTTCCATTTTGATGATTTCCATGTTTATGTCCACATAAAATAACACTCTATTGTGGCTTTTCCAGCATTAATTCATCCAGGATATCACATCTTCTCAACAAAAACCAGTTCCCCCTGCAGCCTGATGTTGCCAGTATGTTTATAATGAATATGCTTGATCACTCTTTGGAACTTTGCCCCCACAAATTAACTTCCGTTATCTATATATATGGAGATGGATTCAGTGTTCATTATTCAGAAGCCACATGATCTCTTGATCAAGGTAATTAAGCCAGACATAGGATGACCCTTTGCCGTATTTATTGCAGGGTTAAATGCCATTTCATATCCTTCAGTGCTTGGTGGCTTTACAAGCCATGTCTCCTGGAGACACACAATCCAAAGCTTTAATGCTTTCCTGATCCTTACTAAACAAATGGGCATGTACTTGTGTGTTCCAGGACCCCATCTGTAATTCAGTAGTACTGATATCTGAACGTTAGCTAGCGGCTTGCGTCGGTAGTGCTCCAGCTAACCAGCACCAGCTCTCCTCTACTTTTCGCTGGAACACGCTCTTGCAAACTCTGGGTTTTTGTGTCTGAATTCTCACAACTAAAAGTTTTTTATTTTCTTCAACGGACTGTGGACTCCCCCCCCCTCCCACATCACTTGTACTCTCCTCCACTTCTGCTTCTTCTCCATCTGATGCATTAGATTTTTATTAGCTCCTCCATTCCTCCATTCCTTAAGCCACTATTGGCCTGTTCCTCATTTGTCGGATTCGATTCCCAATTGGTGGTCTGATTTTTTCTGTATTCCCAGGTTTTTGATCTCCCGTAGGTCGAATCCCATTTCATTCTACTCGTTCACACTTTCCAGAAGTATTTCGCTAATTGTTTGAGTACATATGTAAAATAACTACCCAAAGTACTCTTCTACGAATGCCACTGTTTTTATGTCATTAGTAGAGATCGATTTTAGATGTGGAATGTGATGGAACAGTTGTAAAACATTTATTAAGCACAAGACAGTCGTTCCTATATGCACTTCTTGCCAGCAGTAAGCAATGTCCCGTATCCGACCTTTTGTATCTTTTTGGGACCTTGGTTATCTTTACGGACATTTGGACGGTTATCAACTCTCCAGTCACTTTCCATTTCATTCAAGTGTTTCCTTTTATTATCACCTCTTAAGGGCTTATCTTCCACTGCAACTTTCCCTTTATTCTTCTGTGTCTGATTACATTTATATTTGAATTGCACATTTTGTGCTCTTGGGGAGTTGTCCAGTGTTACAGTTGTCCATTTTCTTTATCCTTAATTGTCATGAATCGTCCCCTTTCTAGTTTCTCACATTCACTCACTGCTTTTGTGTTAGCGATCTTAGGAGATGTTTCCATTATACATATACGCCTTCTCACTATTGTCGGTAGGTCTTTTGCCACTTCACACTTTAGAGTGGGCACACTTTTATCTTCTAAATGTGACCACCAGCATGCTTGCTCTTCCAGGATGATGACATCTTCAGAGTCCTCATATTCTTCCTCGTGGACAGAGGTTGAGGTTGGCCTCTTCAGTGATCTCGTTCTCTCTCTCCAGTTCCTTTGGATCATTTTCTTTTCGGATTCCTTGTTCCATTCCCCCTCCACCTCTGTCCCCTTTTACCTTCGGTAGCAGAGCATGGCTAGGCCTTGCACTCGTTTGATTTTCTGTTTGTATCGTCACGTTCAGCGCTTTGATGTTTCTCAGAAACTTTCACGAGTTCTTAGTATTAGGATTTTTACCATGTGGCATGTTCTTCGTCTTCTTTTTGAATTTGCTTTGTCTTATTCATGGTGAGTTTTTGAGAGTCATCCTTTTTTGATCCGTCAAAAAAGGCAAAACTACCACTAGCTTTTTCTTTCATCTGGGCCTCTTCATTGTCAGGCAGGGATTTATATTTGGACCTCCCGCATTAGCTGACGTTGAAGGTTGCAAGGGGAATTCGGCTTGTTAACTACAATTTCCTGTTTTTGTCACACTTTCACGTAAAGTCCCACTCGGGTGCTCAGCGTCTAGTGTCACGCCTTTAACCTTGCCATCTTTTCTTGACTCTCCAACCTCCATTTGAGGATTGATACTCTGCCTTGCCTCACCTTGCAAGTTTGTTCACGTTTCAATATTGCTAGTGCTTCTCTAGCAACCTCAGCTAATCTTTTATCCTCCCCATTGTTTTTTGAGATCTTTCAGCATTTTTAAAGTATTTTCATTTTTCTCCATTTCATTCATTCTTGCTATTTTTCTTTCCCAAACTTCCATCTCCATCTTTATCATGTTGGCGTTCATGTGTGCAATTAGAGTATTTTGGTCCCTATAATTTTCATTAAATTGTTCATGCTAAGGGCGCAACCGCTATTGACAATGCAGACATAATGATAGGTCTCGCACAATTCACTGCCTGCGCCATCGTCTCTTGTATGGTCACGTTTCCACGAGCTCCAGGGTTTTTATCTTGGCTTTGTCTCACCGTCACCCTTTGTATTTTAGGAAATTCCCTTTGTACAAACGAGGAATCGGAGGATGACTCATGCGATGAGAGGCTGAGTGCAGAATTTCTTTTTGCAACACTTACCATGCCTTCGAGATCTTCCTGGTCGAAATCTTTTTTGTGAACCAGTTTAATGTGTCATCTGGGCTATTCTCAACCCTTCTTCGCTTTTGTGGCTGTGGGTAATCATTTGGGGCCAGTGATTCCAGGTGAGATTTGCTATTGCTTACTGTCTTCTCAGCCTCATGTATACCTTTTTTACTAGTTGTCACATTGCTCGAGCCGTTCCCATTTTCGCACTCCATTCCTACTGCACATCTGTTTACTTTGGCATTCAGCAGAATTAGATCTTTGAGTCGCTGGTCTGCAACCGCAATCGAGTCGCGGGGGCCATCCATCTCCAAGTTCACCTTTTGCAAAGATTCTATTATGGTCACTTGACTGTTAGGCTTTCCCCAGGGCTTTCCCATGGGTTCCAGTTCACAATTTATCTCCTCTTCAATTAAAAAAGGTGTCCACGCCTGGAACCCATTCTTCAAACACGGGAATTTCTGCTAATCCTGGTGTGACCACTAAGCCTTTTCCTCTGTGCCAGAATTACATTTTCAGTTGCCTTTTGGCATTGGTTAGAATTACTGTCAAGTTCATTTTCTGTCTCTGTACGTTCTAATGAATCACAGTGTTGCACAACAGCCATGCGAGCCAGTTCTTTAAGCTCTTTCAGCTAGGTTAGCTGTGTCCCCGGCTGTATTTCTTCATTTGCAGTTTCCTCAAATGTAACTGATTGAATTTGAGTTCCCCATGGGAATTAAATACATTGATGATGGTGGCAAATACAATGCCGGCAAAGTCTGGTTTGTTATTTTCTCAGTAAAGTCAGTGCATTTTTTCTCCTGTGACTCACGCCTCCGCACCTGCATTGGAGGTCGCGACGGAGGCCAGAGTATGAGCACGCTAGGGGCAGCAGCAGTAAAAGTTGCGGGTAAGAGACTCCAGTTAATTCTGGTCTCCGAGCTTGCCGCTCCACCCCCTCCTCCCCTCTCCGTGTTATTAGACGTTGTTGCTTTATTATTGTGCTCTATTATGTCAGATTTTTCCATCATGCAGACATCCATTCCATTCTTTCCACTTACTTGAGTTGCTTGAATAGAGCCCTTGTTGGCTCAGCGTTGCTGTGTACACCGGCACAGAGTTGCATCTTCTAATTTGTGAGCGGGTTACTGGTAGACATGCGGTCAAGATTTTCCCAACGCCGTGTTCTCTGTTAGGCTCCATCGAACTCCAGACACATGGAGGCTCCACCCCAAACACCAGGAGCACCAGGAACAACAAAAACACTCAGTCACTCCGCGAGACTGGGGTTTTTGAACAGTACGCACCGCTGTAGGCTCCTCCTCCACCTCACGGATCACAGATCACAGTTCAGAGCGAGGAGTAAAGCACAGCATTACGCCACTAGTCAAACACCAAGAACACTCACATCACTCTGATATATTAGAGATATTAGTTTCCACAGAAAATCAACAGAATTCCATTGTTGTAGTTGTAAAGACTTACCAAACCGAAGTAGTTCCAAAGCATTTCCTCAGTCAGCAGTTTATTTCATTGTCTCTGCATTTTCGGTCAGAGGTTGCGTCGCAGCCACAGCATCTTCCTCTCTTCCTTACAGCAGTCTTTGTTTGCATCACAGTGCCTTCATTCAAACGTTTTCCTCAGCAGTCTCTGCATCGCTCGAATGTATTTCATCTACAGCTTTCCGAAAACCTGCAAAACAAAAAGTTATTTGTTAATGAACTTGTGAAATAAGAAAAGTTTTTACATGTGTTGCCTACCTGAAGTCCCAGCAAGTTTTTCTACGCTTAGTTATTACCGCGCTCGTCTCTGAAGGCTGGAATTACTCTGTTAAAACGAACCTACGTTTATTAAACTTTTCCTCATACAGAGTATAGTCGCAGCCATACCGCAGCATCTACCATTTTCTGAAAACGAAGAATCTGCAAAATAGAAAGGAACATTTTAGAAAGATCTCTCCAACGTAGGGACTGTTCATAATCTGACTACCTATATATTTTATCACCAAAAACTCACCCAAGATAACTATAAGAGGAGACAAAGACATTATTCTCACAAGAATAGTTTGAACACCGCAGCCTCTCAAGTTAAGTTTTCAAACCAACGCGCCCCTGTAGAATACAGGATGGAGAGCTCCACAAAACATAAGCACAGGTGAGAAGGGAGGGATTTATCAAAGGCACACTGCATTACAGTTTTTTTTCGCAAATAGAAATTACAGTAGTTCTATTGTTATAATTGTTGTTTTCAAAGAATAAGAGCCCAGATAACAGATCCTCTAGCTGAGAAGGCATTATGCTCCCGCGGGGGCCCAAGTCCCAAGTAAGCGTTACAAATGCTGAAAGTGTGTATTGAGCTCCATGTAGCTGCTTTGCAAATGCTCTCTAGAGGGACATATGCAATGAAAGCCAGAGTGGCTCTTGTGCTCCCTGCTGAGTGAACTCTGGGCGTAAAAAGCAGTGTCTTGTTTGATGGGGAATAGCACAATAGTATACATCTGACTATCCACCTGGAGATGGCATTCTTCAAAATGCGGTCACCTTCTCTGCCTGGTGCTTTGGAGACAAACAGTTGATCTGTTTTTCTAAGCGGTCTGGTCTTGTCTACATAGTAGAGGACCGCCCTCCTCACAACCAGTGTGTGGAGTTTTACCTCAGCTGAGCTGGTGGGTTGCTGATAGCTCAATAAAATGGTTTACATGGAATTTGGAGATGAACTTAGGGGAGAACCTAGGCTGAGTACGTAAAACCAGCTTGTCCTGGTGTACAACAAAGAAAGGATCCTGCACTGACAAAGCTTGTATTTCACGGACTCTACTTATGGAAGTGATCGCCACTAAGAAGGCAGTCTTGTAAGTCAGGTGTTTGAGACTAGACTGGCAGCGGGGTTTGGAATTGGAGGGTGGCGTCTTAATTCCATCCATGAATGCTTTGATGACAGGTACGTTCCACCATGACACTTTATTGTGGGAAGTGGTATAGGCTGACAAAGCCACCAGGTGGACTTTTAAAGAATTGAATACTAACCCCGCACCTAGCAAGTGGAGCATACAAGTTAGAATGTGGGAAGGAGTACATTCTATGGGGTTAATCTGTTTAGACTGGCACCAAATTACAAATCTCCACTTGTCAAAACAGTGCCTAGTGTTAGGCTTTGATTCTTTCAAGATATCCATACATCTCTGTGGCAGATCAAGATGTCCGAACTCTACGACTTCAGGAGCCATTCTAAGTGAGTAAATTGTAACGGCACGGGAGCTTGATGGGAATCGGCTGTTTGCGCAGATGTGGATACCAGGCTTGTCTTGGCCACATCGGAGCAACTAGGATGAGCGTCACCCATAGCTTGTGGATCTTGTTCACCACCTTCCTCATTAGAGGTGTTGGTGGGTTTGGGGTGTTGGGGGGGGGGGGGGGTTTCTGCATAAGCAAATTTCCCATACCAATTCATCCATAGGACCCCCCCCCCCTCCCCAGGAACCTGGCTGGGGGAACCTGGACGTAAAGTCTGGCCATTGCCCGTTTGCATGTAGCAAACAAGTCTATTGTGGGGAAACCCCATTGAGAGAAGAGGTGTTCTACGACCCCTACATGTAGTTGCCACTAGTGTTCTTCTGGTAGGGGGATCTCTGCTGAATTGAATCGGAGAGAGTTTAGTTCCGTCTGGAACGCGCTGTGACAGTAGGAATATTTTCAGTTTGAGTGCCCATTTCCAAATTTATTCTGCAAGCCTGGACCGATATGGAGAACGTGTGCCCCCCAGTTTGTTGAGATTACTTACCGTAAAAGCATTTGATGGTTGTATCTGCTTAGATTCACATGCTGGGCATAGTCCGACATCCAGTGGTCACTGCGGAGTATTGCATTTTGTTTTTCGTAGTCGAAAAGGGGACGTCGACAAGGCATGTCTGTAACACTATCCCCTATATTGACGTGCAGTGTACCCACAAACCCTCACGCGTCGAGGTCCCTCTGTATTTTTACTGCCGAGGGAGCCTTTTAGACGTGAGTGAGTACAGAAAAGAGAGAAAGATAAGTATGTCTATGTTCCTTCCATCGGAGCAGGGAGGAAGGGTGGGCGCATGTGAATCTAAGCAGATACAACCATCAGAAATGCTTTTACGGTAAGTAATGCATTGTCTTCTGATGTTTGTTAATCTGCTTAGAATCACATGCTGTGCATTTACTAGCGAGCAGTACCCGGAGCTGGAGGTGGGTTGTGAGAAGGAACAGTAGAAAAAAGATGTCTTAACACTGCTTGCCCCACCTGGGAAAAAGATCTAGAGTGGGCATCTAGACAGTAGTGTTTCGTAAAGGTGTGTACAGAACTCCAGGTTGCCGCTTTGCAAATGGACTCCAGAGGGACATTTGCAATGAATGCTATGGAAGCCCCAGTGCCTCGAGTATAACGTGCTCTTGGCTTGAAGGTTAGTTCTCTCTTAGCAAGAGAGACAGAGTGATGCATTGGACAATCCATCTAGATATAGTGGATTTTGAAACTGCATCTCTTCCTGCTGCCACCAAGATGAAGAACTGAATAGTCTGTCTCTGAGGTCTAGTTCTTTCCATATAAAACACGAGAGCCCTGCGCACATCTAGTGTATGCAGGCTCTTTTCTCCCAAATTTGAAAGGTTCTGAAAGAACGTTGGTAGTTCTATTGATTGGATGACATGGAATTTAGAAATTAATTTTGGTGCAAACCTAGGATGTGTGCGTAGAACCACCTTATCCTTGTGAACTGCTACAAAGGGGTCTAGTATAGCGAGGGCTTGTAGTTCACTCACTCTCCTAATGGAGGGGATAGCTATTAAGAAAACAAATTTAAGAGAGTGGTTCTTAAGGGATGCTTTGTGCATGGATTCAAAGGGTGAGCCCATAAGCCTGGTAAGTACCACATTTAGGTCCCATCCGGGAGCTGGGTTAGCTATAGGAGGGTGTATTCTCTTTACTCCCTCCATGAAGGCCTTAATAATTGGGACATTCCACCATGACACTTGAGAAATGGTGTATGCGGAAAGTGCAGCTAGATGAACTTTAATGGAATTAAAGACCAAACCGGAGTCTAATAAGTGAGTCAGGTAAAGAACAATCTGTGTGAGAGCAGTCAACTGGGTTGATGCCCTCATCTCTACACCAGATGACAAATCTTTTCCATTTGCTGGAATAACAGTAACAAGTGTTAGGTTTTCTAGCCTCCCTTAGAATGTCTATGCATCTTTGAGCGAGTTGTAAAGGTTAAAATTCTATGACCTCAGGAGTCAGGCTGCTAAGTTCAGGGTCTGTGGGCATGGGTGTAGTGTTCTGCCTGCCCTTGTCCTGTGACAGCATGTTGTGGGGGGGGGGGGTGGGGGGAGAGCATAAACAAATTTCCCTGACCATGGTATCGATAGACCGTTCCCCTTGGATTGGTTCTGGGGGTACCTGGAAGCGTAATCTTGGCATTGGAGTTCTCCAGAGTTGCGAGCAAATCTATTTCTGGGAATCCCCATTGTGTGAAAACGTTGAAGACTGTCTTCTTGTAACCGCCATTCGTACTCTGTGGGCAGAGGGAAGTCTATGCTGAGTTAGACTGCCAGCAGATTGAGTTCCCCTGGTACATGTTGTGACAACAGGAACATGTGTTTGAGAGCCCACTTCCAGATGTTCTGGGACAGCTTGGACAGTCCTGGAGAGCGAGTGCCCCCTTGCTTGTTCAGATAGTACATGGCTGTGGTGCTGTCTGTGAGGACCATCACTGTCTTCCCTTGCAGGTGTGCCTGGAAAGCCTTCAGTGCTTTGAAAACCGCTAGCAGTTCAAGCAATGTGTTTGGACACTACACTCCGAGTCCAAACTCTGTGTGCAGTCTGATGGGATAGGTGAGCCCCCCATCCTGTGAGGGATGTGTCTGTGGTTAGAGTGGGCTCCACTGCGGGGGTGGCGATTGGTTTCCCTATTACAAGGTTTTCCTTCGACCACCACCGTAGCGAGAGAACCAAGGCCTGCGAGACCACCACTAGATCGTCCCATTGTCTGCTGGCCTGACACCACTGGCTGTTGACCCACACTTGCATTGGGCACATGCGCAGTCACGCGTGAGGCACCAAATATATACATGACGCCATCATTCCTAGCAAAGGCATTGCTTTGCGCACCGTCACCTCTCGACCGGCCACATATTGAGGGATCTGAAACAGCATATTTTGGACCCTCTCGTTGGAGGGGAAGACGAGGCCGTCCCTTGTTAGAATTAGAGCCCCTAGGAATTGTTTGATCTGGCTGGGGTCTAAGCTGAACTTCTTGTTGATGGAGAAGCCCAGTTGGAACAAAAGGTCTACAGTCTTTTGGGTATTTGAGAAGCAGGTTTTGTAAGAATGCCCCCATTATGAGCCAATAGTCGAGGTAAGGGTATACTGGGATGGACAACCTACGCAGGTGGGTCGCTGCCACTGCTTTCGTGAATACCCTTGGCGCTGACGCTATGCCAAAGGGTAGCACTCTGAACTGGTAGTGTTTGCCCTCTATTTTGAACCGGAGGTATTTTCTGTGCACTGGCAACATCAAAATATGAAAGTATGCATCTTTCATGTCCAGTGTTGTCATGCAATCTCCCCGCAAAAGTAGGGGGGGGGGGGATTACTTCCTGTATGGTCACCATGCGAAATTGAGGTTTGACAAATTTGTTCGCAGGGCGCATGGTTAAGTCCTTTTTGGGTACAAGGAAGTACACTGAATTAAATACCTTCCATTACCTGTGATAGAGGCACAACCTCTATTGCTCCTTTTAGTAGCAGTAGTTCCACTTCTTGAAGAATAGCGAGGTGTTCCGGTGACAGGCGTCCCCTTGGGGGTCTGTACGTGGGGGACCGACTGAATTCTATTCAGTACCCGTGGGCTATAGTTGACAATACCCATCGTTCTGATGTTATTCCCTCCCATGCTGGAGGAAAGATGTTAACCGGCCCCCGACCGGTGATGCATGGGAGGGGACCCGAATCTTTAGGTCATTTGGTGTTAGCCGGGGAACCTCTGGGAGTGGGGCCCAACCTCTGCCCTTGCCACGGCGCTGTCCTCTTTGCGTGTACTGGCCACTGGTTCCCTGAGTAGAGGACCAGTTGCCTGCAGTGTATTGCTGTTGCTGCTGTTGTTGGCCTCGAAAAAAGCGTTTGTTGCCGAATCCCCGCTTATTGGGAGGCCTTGAGCTTTTGTCTAAGGTCTTGAGGGTGTCTAACTCCTTCCAGTGCGTCGTCCACTGCCTTCCCAAAGAGGTTAGGCTCCTCTATTGGTTTATTAATGAGTGACGCCTGGGTTTCTGGCTTGAAACCAGAATTGCGGAGCCAGACATGACGCTTCAGAAGAACTCCCTGCACTAAAGAACGGCCAGCCGTTTCTGCAGCATCAAGAGTGCTTTTAATGATGCTTTTAATGATGCTCTGGTTAACCAGAGTTCCTTCTGTTACTGTGGCCAATAAGCGAGTTCTTAAGGGCTCAGGGACCTCGAGGTCTTGCCGTAATTTTCCCCATTTTGCATCAGCATAACTTGCCAGTATGTATTATTATTGGCAATTCTGGTTGAAAAAGCTGCCGAGGCTGTAATTCTTTTACCCAGGGCAGAGAGCTTCTTTCCTTCGTCTGGGGGTGCTTCGCTGGTTGACAGCGGAACCCCTGCTCTTTTCCTTGTGGTAGTTACCACCAAGGAGTCTGGAATTGAGTGACCCCTAATGTATAATGGGTCTGAATGAGAGGGAGTTAACAATTTTTCAATTCTGGTATTGACCCCCCCCTTACCAGTGCAGGTGTGGACAGCGATGGAGTAATTTGTCTCTTAAATGAGGCGAGGAGGGGAATGGTTTGACTAGTGGGAGGTTTTTCTTTAATGATTCTTCAAAATCAGTATATGGGGTAATTTCACCAGTTTCAATTTCAAAATGCGCTGCTGCCTTCCGAAGTAGCGCGTTGAAGGTGGGTTGATCATCTATTGGTGATGGATTCCTGACCGGTGTGGTCTGAGGAGAGGGAAGGTTTATGATGCCAGGGTCGGTAGACTCTGTTGGTGACTGCCAGGGCTGTGAGCCACCTTCATCTGGGTCTTCCCTTGGTTACCCCCCCCCCACCCCACGTCAGTGTTTTCATGAAAACCTTCTATTCCGAGGTCTAGTGGGTCTTCACTATTTAAGAACTCATCTTCCTAGAAGTGAGTCTTCTTCAGTGAGGTCATAAGTATTCATGTCCTCTTGAAGGGGGTTAAATAATCTAGGGTATTTAGTCCTGCGGTGGTCCTGAAGTGCCTCCCTTGGTCTCTTGGGTGTTTTATTTTCAGGAGTGGACATGAATCTGTCCATCTTGTCCATACATGACTGGAATCTCTCAACAGTCCAGTTTGGTAAACAAGAACGATCTGGAGGCAAAAAAGGAGGTTCCTCTGCCTGTAGCCGTTTAGGTCTGTCCCATAACGTCGAGGATAAGGTCTCTTCGCCTTCTGAGAAACCTCGCAGGCTAGGGCCTTCTTTCGACGGCGAGAGGGGTCCCTGCCTTCCTTCCGGCATCCTCGGCGCTTCCCTGGCCTTGTGAGCGGTTTTCAGCGTGTCACTCGCCGTCCGTTTCTGGCCGTCCTTGGAAACTATATGCGCCAAGCTCTCGGCGATTAGTTTCTCTGTCGAGGGTTCGTCTGGCATCGTGCTGGGCGGTGGCGAGTCTTTTTCAGCGATGATGGCACTCTTACAAGGTGCGTCGCCCGATGTTATGGCGGTAGCGCCCTTGTCTGCAGGTAGCCCAGTCGCTAGTCGCGGCTGCGGTGGCGGGGAAGGCTTGCAACCCTTACGGTCGGTGGCGGTCGCCGGTAGGCCTGGCATCTGTTGGCGCTAGGGCTGTCTTCGTCTTTGACGAAGACGTGCCGTGGTGTGGGTGCTTGTGTTTTCTGTGTTCGTCAGTGTCGCCAGGGTGTTCATCCCCATAAGCAGGGCATGAGCCGAGCTTGTCGGGGCCGGGGACAGACGAGGAGCGGGAACGCTCCCTAGAGAGGTCTACAACCTCCGAAGCGGAGGTCGGGTTATCACTATCCTCGTCACACTTGGCGGCGGCAGGTGAGGAATCAGACCTAGACATGGCGTAGGCTGCCCACCTCTTGACCCTGTGGTCCTTTAAAGTCTTTGGCTTAAAAAGCTTACAGGCCGCACAGCCGTCCTCTTTGTGGTCGAGGGGTAAGCAACGGTTACACCGTTTGTGCTGGTCTTTCCAAGTGAATTTGCCCTTGCAGCGCGGGCAAAATCTAAAAGGGAGTCCTCGCCATAGCTGAGGAAACAGTTAAACGTGATAATGACCCCGAAGGAAAGTGAGGGGGAAAGAGAAAGGCATACTCAGAAACAACAAGAAATGTCCCACGACCCAACTCTCCCTACTGTCTTAGGCCAGTGAGGCCAGGCCACGTGTTCGGCAGCGCCGAAGGATCTCCTCAGTCTAAGTCACCGCCGTCAAAGTTCTTATTCGGCGGTGAAACAGCTTCGCAGCTACGTCGTCTAAGGAGGGATCTAATGTATTGTATAATCTTAAATAACGACCAAAGGGTCGAGTAAATGATTTTGCAATTTCTCTCGAGGAGCTCCGCGTAAAGGCAACCAGTATCTGGGTGGAAAAAAACAATCTGAGGGACCTCGACGCGCAAGGGATTGTGGGGTACACCGCATGTCACTATAGGGATAGTGTTACAGACACGCCTTGTCGACGTCCCCTTTTCGACTACGGAAAACAAAATGCAATACTCCGCAGTGACCACTGGATGTCGGACTATGCACAGCATGCGATTCTAAGCAGATTAACAAACATCAGAAAAAACATCGCTGTAGCGCTATCAGGATTTGCACATATTGGTTGGCTAGGCGAGATTCGAACGCCTGAAGGGATTTGAATACTGCCAGTAATTCTAGCAGATTGATGTAATTTGTGTTGTTGCATGAGACCACAGTCCCTGAAGGTAATTAGCCCCCCACGCAACAAGTGAGGCGTCCCTCGTGACAATAGAGAACCAAAGAGGGGTGTTCCAACCACAGGTATATTTGCTGACACTTCCCTTGAATTGGGGTGTATAATAAGTTTAATTTGAATAATTTGCAGGTTCTGGCTTCAAATAGTAAGCCTAGTATCTTAATAAGTACACTGTCACATTGTTTGGAAAAATAAGGCACAAATCCCTTATTTGTAGAAAAGTAATTAAGCAATTCAATTTATTAATCATATGTATTTTTCTTGTTTAGAAATCAAACAATATTGTACTATTTTTTGTAAAAGGACATCATAACATAAAGGACAGAAAAAATGTATAAATAAAGCAAAATATGTTTTTTGTCCAAAAGTCAAATTTAGTGTGTTAGTATCATTGAGGTGATGTGAATTCCATTACACAACATTAAGGTAGAAGTGAAGAGAAAAAACAGTAGCAAAAAATTAGCACTATATACCCAAGAACTGTTCAACATATGCACAGCACAGTTAGAGACAATGACCAAATGTTGGGTCATTTAATTATAACAAAGGTTGTTTCGTAACCCATTTTACCCAAATATGTAGGGTGTGCAAGAGAAGCCTGGTGTACAGCGAGGCACACTCTGCCTAGCAGTGCTCTGTGGACCATGAAAATCAAACCAGGGTATCTATTAACTTCTATGAACAGAGGACCAAAACCATCGGTCAACGCCAAGGGGAGGGGCCCCTATCTGGTTGGAAAGGGCAATAGGGCACAGTAGGTGCTTAGTCCTGTGGCGTTTCGGCTAGTTGTTAGAACGCCTTCGTCTGGGTTTCCGGATTGGGAATCTCTGTGGGGATGGACTGCTCAGCAACGCTGCAAAGGGGCGGTGTCCTGTATTGTCAAGTAATACACTTACAGAGTAAATACTACTGTTTGGGTGGTGTTGCTTCAGAAGCTAAGAGGTCTGGAGCAAAATGAAAAGTGGGTCACCATATGGATTGGTGGACCTGTGTGTCACGTAGCAGAGTACGTCTTAACCATCTGGATGCGAAGGATGCAAGTCCTTAAAGCATTGGAGCTGGATCTCTGTTGCCGGGCTTTACTACGTGCGAAAACAGAGCTGGAACCGAACCCCCTCCTCGATGCTCGAGGTCGAACCTAAGTCTGCAGGGCGTCAGGCCGCTGTAATCTTCTGCATCCACGGGTGACCTGTATCGTAATCCGATGTGTCGTGACAATGGCTTGTACTTCCGGACCGTAGAAGGGTTTCCCCTCCAACAAATTTTCTCTTGTCCACCAGCGAAGATTTTGTACTAGGGTTGGCGCAACGACCACTAGATCGTCCCACTGACCACTTGCCTGAGACCACTTCAGCAACTACTCCTGCATGGGTAGCATGCGCAGTCTCGCATGAGGAACCAGGCAAACGCTAGATGCCATCATGCCTAGCAAACGCATCGCTTTGCACACCCTCATCTGCGGCCAGCCTGATAATGTGGTATTTGCAGAAACATGTTTTGGACTTTCCTCTGATGGAAAGACCAACCCCTCTTGTGTGTTCATGACAGCTCCTAGGAACTGTTTCATTGTGCTTGACACTTGCCTTGACTTTTTCTCGTTGATGGAAAAGCCTGATTGGAAGAGTAGGTCGATAGTTCTCTGAATGTTTTGCCTGCAAATCAGGGGAGACTCGCTTGTAATCAGCAAGTCATCCAGGTAAGGGTACACTGGGATTGCCTCCTTGCGCAGGTGTGCTGCCACCACCGCCAGTACCTCTGTGAATACCCTTGGAGCAGATGATATTCCGAAGGGAAGGCACTTTGAATTGGTAGCACTGGTTCACCATCTTGAAACGCAAGAATCGTCTGTGTACTGGGAACATTGAAATATGAAAATGGGCATCTTTTATATCCAGTGCTGCCATGTAATCCCCTTTCTTAGTAGAGGGATTACCTCTTGTAGTGTAGTCATGCAGAACTTTTGTGGCTTGACTTATTTGTTTGCAGGGTGCAAATATAATACTGGGCGCATTATTAGATCTTTCTTTGGCACAAGGAAGTTAGTTGAATAAATACCCTGGTTGGTCGGGACGACTTCGATGGCGTCCTTCAATAGAAGTGTGGCGACTTCCTTGAGGAGGATACGCGGATGTTCCTTGGAATGGGTATTTTGTCGCGGGGGTGGTCGAGGGTTTGTTTGAGTAGCTCTATACAATATCCGCCTGTTACAGTGGACAGCACCCATCTCTGTCTGTGGTGATTGCCTCCCATACGTGGGTGAAGGTGGATAAGCGCCCTCCTACTGGAGAGGCCTGGGAGGGCACCTGGAGCGTATAGACTTCGCTTCTGAGGTGGAGTGCCACCTCGGGTGGAGTTGTCTCTACCACGTCCGTGCGATCTGCGCGCTCCTCTTGGGTAATTCTGGGAGGACTGACCCCGATTGATTCCCCAGGCTTTGGCTATAAGTAGAACCCCTTTGTGAATTTTGGCCACGTGAGTGACGAGTTTCCCCTCTGGCCAATTCAATTAGTTCCTGGGCCAATGATAGTAAGGCCAAGACCTCATCCCATTCGTGGACGTTGTAACTGGCCGACAGGGTAGAATTGTTAGCAATCCTAGTCTGGAATGCCACAGAGGAGGCGACATTTCTGACAATCGTGTAAAGTCTCTTGCTTTCCTTGTCAGGCGGGGCCACCGAGGAAGCTAGGGGGTACCAGCCCTTTTCCTTGTTGTAGTTGCAACTAATGAATCTGGCTGCAGTTGCCCTCTGATATACAGCGGGTCAGAAACGGTAGGTCTAAACAGTTTCTCTATGCAGAGATTCATTGGCCGCGTAATATTAGGGGTATCCAGCGATGGCTATTTTTCGCTGAATGGTCTTGAGGAGTGGGATAAACTGCGTAACAGCCTTCTTATCCCCAAGGATTTCTGCTTTAAAATCCTTATCTTGTTGTACCTCCCGAGTCTCTATCTGAAAATGCTCTGCCGCTTTGACTAGCACTTCATTTAGAAAGGATTGGTTGTCAATTAGTGAGTCCATGACCAGGGGGGGTCCTGATCAACAGGTGAGTCTATGGGATACATATTTGCCTCAGGGTCAACCTCAAAGTCTTCATCCCCGTAATAAGGGTCTGCTGCATCATCCCCGTAATAAGGGTCTGCTACCTCGTGAATAGAGAGGTCTAGGTCTTCATGGTCTGAGTACGGGTCAGAGATCAATGACTGCCTTGCACTGGAATCTCGGGGCAACCCCTCTTAGCAGGGGGTTGAGCAGGGACTTGTGACCCAGAGGGTGCTGTAGTGGGGGGAGTGGAGCGGAAACTTTGGAAATGGGCAGGGTCATTTTCTAGAAGTTGGCCATGAAGGACATCCTGCTCATGACCCAGTCTATATCCTCAGCCGACCATTGTGCCAAACTAGGGATGACCAATGGTTGGGAAGAGAGCCCCAAATCTTTATTTGTCGGAGTAAGTAATGCCAGTTCTTTAGGCCTAGCCTCTTGAGATTTTTTTCTCTATGAGGGGTAGCCCTAGTCTCTTGAGATTTCTCCCTATGAGGGGTTTATCCTTATGAGGGCACTTCTCTCTATGAGGGGTCTTTGAGGACGTTTTCTTGGACTCTTTCTCCCTATTTTGGCCCTCTAAAGCGTGTTTGTTAGACTGCTTGGGGCCTACGTCCTGACTTGACGCAGAACATAGATTTTCGGGAGTGGGCTAAACCGGAGCCTCGTCCACAAACAAATCGGCCCTCGGTGGGAGTATTTTGCGCAACGTCTGTACCATCCTTCGATGGTTCGGATCAGTCATGCAGCGATCTAGAATGAGAGTGCCTAGGGGACAGTTTCTGTGGATCCTTTCCCTGGACGCTGTGCGTTGCTGTCCGCTCGACACGTGTCGAGACTTGGCCTTGGGTTGTGTGCTTAGTGGTGGATGAAGTGATAGCGCTTCTGCCGCCGGGTGTTGTCCCCATAACAAGGCCACGGCCAGTCTTCCGGGTTGGGGGCTAGCCGAAGCTACCCAGTCGCCTTTGCCTTCAGAAACTGCGTAGTTGCTGCAGTCACTGAAAGCACCTTCTACTTCCATGGCCACGAGCTGCCTGGCGTATTGGGCCCAGCGTTTGGTAGTTCGTCTCTTCCAAGTCTTGGGCTTGAAGAGCCTGCACGCGCGACAAGAGTCCTTGACGTGGTCTCTCAGGAGACAAGTTACAGACTAGTTGTTTATCGACCCAGGGAAATTTCCTTTTTTATTTAGGGCAGAATCCCCCCTCTATCCATACTGTGAGGGCTGAAGCCTGTGGCGGCCTTCCAAGGCCAAAACGGATCTGAAACGGTAGTCTTCCGACTGTCGTTTTTCTTGTCTTCACCGGCATAATGTTTCAATAGTTGGTGATAGAAAGCATAAACTATCGGTAATTCAAAATTAGTAAATGGCTATAAGCCGAAAGAGGAACTCCGCTATACACATCCGTCTAGAAGGGCGGAAATAAAACTGAGGGACCGACGCACAAGGGATCATGGGTACAGTGGACTTCACACTAGGGATAGTTTTACTGGCACTCCCTGTCGACGTCCCTTTGAGCTTTGAAAACTAATACTCTACAGCTTCCACTAAATGTCAGCCTATGCATAGCATGTGAATTTAAGCAGATACAACCATCAGAAATGCTTTTACGGTAAGTAATTACAAGCATCAGAATTACGATTAGGTGAGTAATGTATCCCGTCTGAGGCTTGTGGAATTTGCTTAGATCACATGCTATGCATAGATTAGCGAGCAGTGTTAGGAAAAGGTAGTGGTTTGTGAGACAGTCTAGCGGGAAATAGATGTTTCAGAACCACTTGTCCCTCCTGAGCATCTGCTTTAGAGTGTGTCAATGCAGTAGTGCTGCGTGAAAGTGTGCACTGAGCTCCATGTAGCTGCTTTGCAAATGGTGCCCAGCGGGAAGTTTGCGATAAAAGCCAGAGTAGCTCCTGTACCCCTCCTGTACCACCCACCCTCCCTCATCCCCCACTGCGGTTGCCTGTGATGCTGTGTGCCCCCCACCGCCCCTCGTGCCCTTGCTGTCCACCTTCCTCGCCGTCATCCCACTCTTCCATGAGTAATAGTGCCTCCTAACTAATTCTTGCATTTGCATGCTGCTGCCGCCACCCTGTAACATGAGGTAGGCACCATGTATTTACCTACTGATTTGACTTTACATCTGTGTGCTGCTGCCGCCCTGCAACTTGGGGTCAGGCTCAACGGATGTGATCACCATGTACCGCACTTTGCATAAGATGTATTACCTTGCACGTATCATTGTTGTAATTCGCCCCTTATGCTTCCTTTTCTGTACCCCGAAGCACTGAAACTAACCTCCTAAGTTTAAGCACCTAGATACATCAGGGTTTTGCACACTATAAATAAAAAAATAAAAATATACCTCTTGTGGAGTGAGCTCTTGGTGTGAAAAGCAGTGTTTTGCTTGATAAAGAGTAGCAGAGCTGTATGCATACGACTATCCATCTGGAGATGGCATTTTGAAAATGTAGCCCCCTTCTCTGCCTGGTGCTAAGGAGACAAACAGTTGGTCTGTTTTTCTGAGCGGTCGGGTCTTGTTTACATAGTAAAGGACCGCCCTACTTACATCTAGTGTTGCTTCTCAACTGAGCTTGTTGGGTTCTGAAAGAAGGCCGGTAGCTTGATGGATTGGTTTACGTGGAATTTTGAAATGAACTTGGGTGAACACCTAGGGTGCGTTCTTAAAAACAATTTGTCTTTGTGGATAACAAAGAAAGGGTCTTGCACTGACATATCTTGGAGTTCACCGACTCATTATGGAAGTGATCTCCACCAAAAAAGCAGTTTTATACACATGGTGTTTAAGGCTTGACTTTTGCATAGGCTCAAATGGGGCACCCATGAGTTTTGCAAGTACTACATTGAGGTCCCAGCCTGGCAGCGAGTTTGACATAGCAGGGGGGAGGGGGTCTGGAACGGTGACTTGATCGGATATCGCTAGTTTGCGCAAATGTGGATACCAGGGTTGTCTTGCCCACATGGGAGCAACTAGGATTAGCATAATTTTTTCCTTGTGAATCATATTCACCACCCTGTTAATTAGTGGGGGGCGTGGGGGGGAGGAGGGAATCCCTGACCAACTCATCCATAGGGCGATCCCCTTTCTGGTTGGGGAAACATGGAAGCGAAGTCTGGGCATTGCTTGTTTTCTCTTGTAGCGAACAAGTCTAGCGTGGAGTAACCCCACTGTGAGAAAATGTGATCTACGACATGTCTGTCTAGTCACCACTCATGATCGTCTGGTAGAGGAACTCTGCTTAGCGAGTCCGCTAGTGTGTCGAGTTCCTCTGAACATGATGGGACGTCAGGAACAACCCCAGTTTGAGTGTCCATTTCCATATTTACTGTATTAGCCTGGACACGTGGAGAATGTGTGCCCCCCCCCACCCCGCTTGGAGATATAGAACATTGCAGTGGTGCTGTCTGAGAATTTGTACTGACTGATTTGTCAGGTGCGCTTCGAAGGCTTGGAGCGCTTTGAATACTGCTAGAAATTCCAGCAAGTTGATGTGATTCTGTGCTGTGATTTGAGTCCACAGACCATGTGTTGAGAGATGAAGGTGATGTGTTTTGGCGAAACTACCACTAGATCGTCCCACTGACCGCTTGCCTAAGATCACTGTTTCCCCAACCACGCCTTCATCGGGCGCAGGGGCAATTGTGCATGTGGGACCAGGTAAATACAAGATGCCATCATGCTGAGCAAACGCATAGCTTTGCGTACGCTTATCCGGTAACCGGCACGATACGGAGGCATTTGCAGCAGTATGTTTTGGGTTCTTTCCTTTGATGGAAAGACTAGCCCTTACTCTGTTTTTATGACTGCTCCTAAGAACTGTTTGGCCTTGTTTGGTACAAGGATTGACCTTGTTTTCGTTTAACGAGAAGCCCAATCGGAAAAGGTTGATCGTTCTTTGTATATTTTGCTTGCAAATTTGGGGCGTTTCCCCCGTGATCAGCCAGTCGTCCAGGTAGGGGTACACTGGAATTACCTCCCTGCTCAGGTGTGCTGCCAACACTGCCAGTACCTTGGTGAACACCCTTGAAGCAAATGCTATGCCGAAGGGTAGCACCTTAAAGGTAGTGCTGGTTTGCCATCTTGAAACGCAAGAATTTTCTGTGCGCTGGGAACATTGAAATATGAAAATAGGCATCTTTCATATCAAAGGTTGCCATGTAGTCCCCTTGCTTTAGCAGTGGGATTACTTCCTGTAGCGTTGTCATGCAGAATTTTTGTAAGTGGACATAAGGGGCATGGTTAGATTTTTTAGGCACAAGGAAGTACTTTGAATAGATATCATTCTTTACCTGGTTTGCCGACACAATTTTGACGGCGTCCTTTAACAGCAGCGTCTCCACCTCTTCCAGTAGTATGCGCTGTTCCTCCTTTGTGGTGGTTCTTTATCGCGGGGATGATTTTTGCAGTGGCTCTTTGAAATAACTCCCCGCCACTGTAGAAAGCGCTGTCTGATGTGATTCCCTCCCATGCGTGGATTAAGTGTGTTATGCATCCTCTACTTGAGTGACATGGGAGGGGGACCTGAAGCTGTTGGTCAATGCTTTGGGGTGTGGATTCACCTCTGGAAAAGGAGGATCTTCCCCTGCTGCGAGATCTTCGGTGGCCCCTTTAGAAGCCTTGAGGATTGGCCTTGTGTAGAACCCCAGGATGAACCTGGACTCTGGTTGTATCCAGATGCCTGTGAGAATGCTGTCCCCCCTGAAGCGACAAAAATGATATCCGCCCCTTTGACCCTAGGGTTTGTTGGAGAGCTGGCCCAGCGACTTTAGAGTGTCGAACTCTTCTTTTGCACTTTTCAGTGCATCCTCTACTGCCATGCCAAATAGTAATTAGGCTTGATCAGAGTGTTTAGAAGAGTTGCTTGTGTCTAAAACTTAAAGCACGACTGGCGCAGCCATGCGTGGCGCTTGTGAAGAGTGCCCTGGGCAATAATTTGCCCTGTGTCATCAGATGTATCCGTTTTTTAGAATAAAGTTGGAAACAGCTTTCCCTTCTGAAACTGCGAGGGAGAGTTTGGTCTTCAATGGCTCTGGGGCTGAACCATTAATGTGGCTATTTCGTCCCATATGTGGCAGTTGTAGCTTGCCAGCAAGGTCGTATTGTTTGCAATCCTCGCCAGATATGCTGCAGAGGTGGTGACTTTCCTACCGAAGATATACTTTTTTTGCTTTCCTTGTCGGGGGCAGGGGGTGCCTCTGATGATGCAAGAGGTTTTCCCGCTCTTTTCCTGGTGGTGGTAACTACTAATGAGTCCGGTTTTAACTGCCCCCTTATCTAGAGGGGGCTGGATGGACATTTCTCTCAATGCAAAGGTTCACTGCCCGCGTTACGTTAGGTGTTACCAAAGATGGCTAAATTCGCCTTTCACAGATTGTAACAAGGGTTTGAAAGTGGTTGCTGCCTTTTGGCTCCCAGTATGTTTGACAAAATCTTGTCTTCTTGTTGATCTTGTGTCTCAATCTGGAAGTGTTCAGCTGCCTTTAGAAGCATGTCTCGGAGTTGGATCTGGTTATCGACCGGTGAGTCTGCCACTGGCGTGTCTGTATGGTATGGCGACGGTATGACGTAAAGGTCCTCCTCGTCATAATAGTGGTCCACCTCCCCTATGTCCCTGATTGTCTGAATTTGAATATGCTACAGTCTCCTGGAAGCTTTGGTTAGGGTTATATTGTTCAAGCTGGTGTGGGTCCTGTAGCGGGGTGACTGCTTGAGGGGTGTCTGCCCGTGCTGTCTTTGCGGGGGGTTGTGACTGTTGGCCCCCACTAGCCAATGCGTGTTCTGGAGGTTTTCTAGAGCCTGAGGGTTGCTGTTGGACAGAAAAGACATGCGCCTCATGACCAGGTCTATATCTTCAGCAGACCACTGAGGAACTTGGGATAGATGGTGTGGGATGTGGCTCCAGTGTAGGCTGCCTCTTGTGCCTCAGCCTCTGTTATTGTTCCCTCCCCCTGGTTAACAGTCCTTTTCTCTAGAGGACTTGTGGGTCTTCGAAGTGTGGTGTTTCAAAGTCTGCCCCTTTAAAACGTGTCTCAGGGACATGTTTCTTTTAACAAGATGGGACAATTTCGACACGTCCGTCGACTGTCGGGTGCTCTCCATTTTGACATGTCTGGACAGTCGCTTATCGGCATGTGAACGGGGAGGTCCTGCGTCTCTTGGCAGTCTGGTTTCAGCGGTAGTTTTGGGCACGGAGTCGAAGCCGGATTTTCTTTCGACTCTGGGGGTCTGTTATGGGACCCCCTACTTCGTCCACCATGAGTGCCTTTGTCTGGGCATCGCCTTCATCTTTCCAAATGAGTAATAGAGAAAGGAACCACCCCTCCAATGCTGTCACCTAGGACGAAAAGGCAGAGGTTGACGGACAGCCAAGCCCAACGATTTGGCGGCCGCCTTGGAGGTCTGCAACTTTAAGGCTCTCGTCAGCCTTGCTGCCAAAAAGATGGGACCCCATCAAAGGGCATGTTGAGAAGACGGGCCTGCATATTGGGTGCAAAACTGGACTTGCGCAGATTTGCGTGGTTGCGTATTACGGTGCTCGTAGCCATGGACAGCGCGACACAATCCGCAGTGTCCAACCCAGACTGAAGGTATTCACACATGGCATCCTTGCCATCCTCCACAATAGCTAGAAAGCCATCCCTTTCTTCCCCTTCTGGGATATGCTCAGCCGCAAATGAAATACAATTCCACAGAGTGTGTGAAAACTTTGCCAAGGTACAGGTGGAGTTGGCCGATTTCAGGGCCATACTCCTAGCAGCTAATACCTTGTGCGCCCATCCATCCATACATTTATTGTCCCTGTCCGGAGGGATGAGGTGTACGCTGCTTGCTTTGAGGTGGGCGTAGCCGCCTGAACCACCAAACTCTCAGGAATGGGGTGGGTGGATAGGTAGCCGGGGTCGCCACTTGATGGGCGGTATTTCTTCGACAAAGACTTGTTAACCACCGGAATAGATTCCGGGGAAGTCCGAGTAGCAGCCACCCTTTTCTGTAGGGCCACATGAAATGGCAACACCAGGTCAGTGGACGGACTCTGATCCAAGATGTCCTTAAGACTCAACCCGAGGCCTGGACCAACCCAGGTACTCAGCAACTCTCAACATCAATCTCCTATAGGAGGATCCTGCATGCTCACAAGGATCGGGTTTCCCCAAACTCCATCTCAGGGGAGGTGTCAAGGCCACTGGCATGATGTAAGGACTGAGGCAAATGCTCAATCCTACTATCCTCATCAAAGAGACATTCCGGAATATTAGGTGTCCCATAAGGCAGACCAAAAGGCACCACGTCACCATCAGACCTCTCCCAATAATCATCACTCATAAATGTTAAGGAGAGACTGGAAAAACTCCTTCCTAAGGAGAGGAGTGGATCCCTTATCTGAAACAGGCTTCACAGTTTAGTAAGAGCTTTTCTAGGAGGTCCAGGAGCCACAAGGGCATCCAACGGCAACTCCAGCCCAGCAGACGTTGACGGCTCCAACTGCATCGGCAAAGGCGCTGGAGATATCAAAGGCCCGACCCCAGGGAGAGACCCGACAGACTCCTTAAATGGGCACGGCGACAAAGACGTCGACACCTTCGACAATTTCCTGGGAGACGAAGACCGTGACCTGGAACGTCTCTGGCGATCTCCAGATGCCTTGTCCGAATGGGACATCGACGGTTCCCAATGTTTATCGTCCTGCTTACCCGAGGGCATACGAGTATCGGACAGAGACCGACCCCGGCCGGCTTCAACTTAAGGCACAGACGGGGCTATGCCGTAAGACTTAAAATCTAACATCTGCTCCCGAAAAAGCCTCCTATTCCTCAGCGGTAGAGTACTTACTGGGACACGACACCCTTTTCGGGGTATCCGTCATCCGACGAGGATGGCGAACCGTGACGTCGCTTCAGAGACCATCTCAATGAAGGGGACGAGTGGTGTAAACCACTCCGGGTTCTAGACCTGCCAGACAGTTTCCAATGAGGAGACTCCCTCGACTCGTCCGTCAACCTCCCAGCCGATTTGGATTTACGGGGTTTGGAAACACGGCCTACCTTTAACTTCCCCTTATGCTCCCCGCAAGGCCTTGGCAGTCAACAACTGGCACTTAGAGCAGTCATCCGTGGCGTGGTCCTCGCCCAGGCACCACAAGCAGACAGTGCGGGTCCGTGATGGACATCTTGGACCCGCAGTCCTGACACTTCTTAAAGCCAGGCCGCAGGGTCGTCGAGGTGGAAGAAGACAGTGGTACAATATAAAGTTGAAGACATAAGGCACGCCGACAGAGGCTACAGGTGCTGTGCGTCCTACTTGTACTGACGCCAGGGCGCCTTTCTACCGAAAAAAACTTCCAAAGAGGCACAGCTGTGGACATTACATATCAGATGAGGAATAAATTGGAGGACACAATCCATTCGAAAAGTGAGCATTGGAGACAGAGGAACACAAGGATTATGAGACTACAAGAAACCTGAAATATATAATCAGCCAAATTGCTCACAAACATTCCCAAAAACCAAGAGAGGCAAATGGAAAAAGGAGTTGCCAATACTCCTGGTTCTCTTGGCTCTGTCCAAATGTCAACCTACCTCACTGAAGGGCCCAACGACACAAAAAACACAAGTGAAGAACAGATTTGACGGTAGCATAAAGGCACCCAAAATGAGAACCAAGTGGTGAGAAAGCCAACCCAAGTGTTGGAGGGGGAATCACAGAAATATTCCCCCACCTAAGGCAACCTTGAACTGTTAAACCAGGGAGAATTGTTTTCTACAGATATTCATTGTTCCAGAACCAGGAGGGACTCCTGAAAGCCCAGAGAGGTCGATATGAACTAATATGAGGGAAGGGCACACTGCCCCGTTTTAAAAAAAAATGTTTTCCCAAGTGGTAGGCCCAGTTTAGAGGCTAGGTTTGGACAGAGGACCAGTTCTTTATTTTCATTGATGAGCACCTTAGTATAGTTTCTTTAAAATGCCCTCTGGTCAGAGTCCTTCTGGCTTGCCACAATACCCAGGTCCCAAGGGTACGAGGGCTAGCACTTGTCCACAAAACCACCCGAACACTAACAGAAGGATGAAAAATACTAATACTACTTTCTCCTGGAGAGTTACCCCTTGTGAGAAAGTAATTGTGTGCATATCGAGAACTAATGTGGAATATTAGTACATTTTTATGCCTGGCAATTAACTTACAATTTAAAATGTTTACCCATACAGTCCTTTACAATAGCAGGCCTTCCAGTTGCATTTGAGGCACTAAGGCTGTGTGGAGGTTTACAGAGAACTAGCCCTCCATCTTCTGTATGAAAACTGACAATCCAACAATGCAGCTAGAAGTCAGGGTAGACAAGTCTTCCCAAGAACACATTTATGCAGAGTTAGCCTGGGGTCTGTTCTCCGTGTCAACCTGCAGCGCAAACAAGCCCTTAAACGAAAGCAAAGCACATGACCAACCCATATCTATCAGTGCAGGCTTTTCCAAAGCTACTTCGGTTTACCACACAACTTCTAGGGACCAGAAGTAAAGAATAAAGCAGGAAAATACACCTCCTGCTACAGTGTTAAATCAATCCTCAAACTGAGATAATTATGTAAAAAGGGTTTTGTAGTCTGCCAAATCCAATGATGCTGTAAAAAAATAAAAGAATCTTCCATTAGCCCATACAAACCTCCACATCAATGTAGCACAGTGAGAACGCATTCCCATGTGTAGGCATACAGGGGTTAGCACAGTAGGATCTAGATACTACTCTGCCTCAGGCTAGGGAGCAAGTAATTTGCCAAGAGATTGAGGAGAGATGCTGATTTACCAACGTAGAGGAAACATGTAAGCCAGCAGATGCAAAGGAGGAGAAACACGAAAACAAAGCAGCCATCATCAACTCACTTGCTTCACTTTTTCTTCAAAGTCTGTGTCATTGTGATCAGAAATCATCTGTGCAAGTCGGATCTGTTCTGCAGTGGCCTAAAACAAAAACAATAACTCACAAATGAGGAGATTTGTCAGTGTTCAGCATGTTCATAAAACCCCAGACTGGGGATAAAAGCGCATTTGCATTATTTTCACACATCAGGCAACCCATCGTCATCTCAATATATGCATCAAGCCTCACATTCCTAAACATTACCTACCCAGCCCCCGTTCCGCTTACCCACTCCTCCCAGCAAACACTTCAATTCTGGATTTGTGACACGATGTCTGTTTTATGCAGTAATGCTACATCTTATTCTGAAATGCAGCGCTTGTTTGGGTTTCATCATACATTTAGTTGTATTCATTTACAGATGAAAAATTACTTACCCATGGTAACTTTTCGACTGGATGTTCCTCCCACGTATTCCTTATCTTTGATATTTCCAATATCCAGCTTGCTGCTGCCTCTGAAATTTATTTTCAGTAGAGGGCGCTGTGTGTCGAAGCCTGGTCGAGTCGATGTCCCTCAGAGTCCTTCGTCTCGAAGACGTCACCACAAGTATAAGAAGCACACGCAGCGCCCGTTAGCCTCAGTTCTGTTTTGACGACAAGAGTACTGCCTTGTGTCCAACAGTTACTCCTCCTGAGAGAACGTAGACTACAATCGCAAGAGAAGTTTTACTGCGGGGAAGGTTGGGAGGGGCAATAAGGAATATGTGGGAGGAACATCCAGTCGAAAGAACGTTACCGTGGGTAAGTAACTTGTTCTTCTAATGGATTGTGTCCTCCCATGTATTCCTTATCTTTGACACACTCCCAAAGCAGTTTACTTTGGAGGAGGGAGTAAAAAAACAAACATGAATCACATATGCAATACTGCTTTCCAAAAAACAGAATCGTGGCTCGTGGGGGAATCTAGACTGTAAAGGGGTGCACAGACTACCATATGGCAGCTGCACATATGTCCTTTACCAGAACTCCCCACTGCAAAGCAGACAAAGTTGCAACACCCCTGGTCGAATGAGCCCGCAGATGTTCTGGAGGGTCTTTACCTGCCAGTCTAACATTCTGATACAGTTAAATGAAACATCTGGAGATAGTTTGCTTGGTGATGGATGTTAGGCAGAATTGCAGGCAGTACCCTCTGGGACCACTACACAAAATTAGGACTACAGGTGTTAACCAAACCAACCTTTGGTAGAAGTCTGTACCACACAGTTTTTGGTAGCGAGCTGAGCAGCCAGGCTTCTCAAAAGTAATTGTGAGCAGTACAAGTAGCTACACAGAGGACTTTCAATCACAGTGGTTCAAGTAAACACTTGTACTCAAGGTTTCTTGGTAAAAACACTTATTAATTTATTACACAATCATTTACAAAACATTTAACTAGAAGAGAAATTAATATAAACAAATACACTCCAATACGAAACTAAGCTTTTGAGGCAGTTTTAGCTCCCCTGAAATAGGAGCAAAATGCAAGTTCAATTACTTAGTAGTGAGCAAAAAGGACAAAGTGGTATCCAGTCATTTTTTCAAAGCCCAAAGTTTCGAATGTAAATCCTGAGAATACATCTTTTCGGAAAGCCATTCTTTCAAAAAGACATTCTTCCGAAATAAATTTGCATATGGTTTCTAAATGAAGTTAAGTATTAGTGCAGGGCTGGGGCCAGGGTTAGGGTTGGGGCTTGGGTTAGTTTAAGGGTTACATGGGGGGGTTAAATTAGGGTTAGGGCTAAGGCTAGGGTTTGGGGTTAGTTTAAGGGTTACGTTGGGGTTAGGGTTGGGGCCAGGGAGGTTTGGGGGGAAACCTCCCCCCCAATATACACAATCACTTTAAAACGTAACAAGGGGCTGGCCAGTGCTGAAACTTCAGCACTGGACAGCTCCATGTAACGTTTTAAAGTTACAAAAAAGCATTGAAATGCGACTTTTAACATGTAAAAGTGCATTTCTATTGAAGCCAGTCCATATCTATTAACGACAGATTGGTTTCGATAGAAATGCACTTTTGCATGTTAAATATAGCTGGTCAAAGCTTTTGTTTTCGAAACTTTTGTTTCGAGGCTTTAGTGATTTCAAACTTTTTTTCTCAACAATCACTATAAACCACAAAAGTAAGTAGAATAGATTACATACTTTCTAAGCAGTGCAAATAGTTTAAGTTCACCAATAAAGTTCAATTCAAGTCAATAGGCCAAGCCAAAGTCAATGGGCTAGTGTTCTGGATAGGAAAGTGCAGTTCTGGTATCAAACGGTAAAGTCTTTGCAAAAGTTCTTAGAAGTAGTTTAGGCGAAAAAGGATCATACGATGGGTCACAAGCCGATTAGGCCTGTAAGGTGGGAAAGTTTCACAAACGTTCACTGTGAGAGTGGTGTTCTCTCAATCGGGTTTGCACAGTACCTTTTGTATGAAGAATCAAATGCTGCTGAAGTCGTGGTTCCTGGCAGGTCCTGCAGATCTCACTGTTCCTGAGCCTCAGTCGTGGGGACAAGAGGGAGGACGTTGGGTGACTCCTGCACTGCACGGGATCGAAGAAAGCAAACAAAATGGAGTCACTTCAGTTCCAATAGCTGTAGATTCAAGAACACAAGCTTTTGTCCCTCTCCCTGGTTAATCCTAACCAGCTTTGAGAATGGTATCCAGGTGTTTTATGAGTTGATTAGTCCCACCAACTCAAAGGAAGAAGCCCCCCTTTAAGGAGCTTCTCTTTTGAATGGAGTTTGCCAATTCGGACCTGCAGCAGGGGTTCACCGGGCAAACCAATGGTCCAGGAGTTGCAGTAGCCGTCCTCTTCCAGCTAGTCTTCGGTTCTTTTGTTCCAGTGGTCGACTCTGCTTTCCAGTCCTAGAGACTTGCCTTTTAAACAGTTTTCTCCCATTCATTCCAGCCTAGCTGTCACTCACCCAGCAGGGTGGCTGTCCTTGGCGAGCAGTCAGCCAGCCAATCACGCCAGAGCGCATTTGGGTCTCCTAGGAGACTAAGCACGGAGTTTTGGGCACCTCCCTCCCTTCCTGCCCACCCCAGACACTCAGGACACCAGAGGCGATCTTCACTCCTAATGCCCGCCGAAAGGCACACAAACAAAGGGATCAAACCTGGTTTGGTGCGCAGAGACAAACACTAGAAGGACCTTTCCAAAAAGAAGCAGCGAAAAAAAGAAGACCAGGACCCGCTTAAACAAAGGGGGCTGAAGGCGCCATCTTGAAAAACATGGCTCCTGTGATTTTTAGCTACCAGTGTTCGCGGTCAGGAAAAATCATGGTAGTTTGTTGTAAAACCACTGCCACCGGCCTTTTCAATAGGAGAGGATAGCATTTGACTGCTACAAGAGTATTTTAGACACAGTGGATACTATGTAACCCCTCCAGCACTCCATTGTAAGATGGTGTGTGCTGGGTCTAAGAATCTGGAAAGATTGGAAAGACTAGTAAAGTCAATTTCACTTTACATTCTCTGGGAAACAGTAGTTTATCCCAGAGAAGCCATTTAAACCTTTGGGAAGTCTAAAGAGACATCTCTGTGTCACTGCACTGAGGGTGCTGTGTAACACATGAAAAGATGCCTGTGGAGTTCTTAAAACTCCAAAGTCAAAGAACACAAATGTAAAACATCAAAATACATGAGTGAGAAAAAAGGCTCACACTCTTTCCAGGTAAAAAAAAAATCAAGTCCTCAAAATCCAGCAAAGTTACTTGGGGTCTCTAAGGAGAAGGGAATTAGCACATTTATGAGAATTCTCCCCAACAATGGCTAGACCCAATTTGTGGCATGTATACCCCACGAATAACTGATCATCCTTCCGCAGTTTAGCCAATCTAGAATTTGAGAAGCTCAGTGCATGTCTAGGGTCGAATCTGAAGTCGCTCCTCCTCTTTCCCTGCATGAGGTGGAGGATAAAAAGAAGGTAATGTTATTTTCCTATTAATGTGAAACTCAGAAACGACCTTGGGGAGAAAGGTAGGCTTCACCTTTAGTACCACTCTGTCTTTGTGAAAAACTGTATGAGGAGGCAGGATAAAGCCTGTAGCTCACTCACCCTTCGGGCTGATGCAACGCCCACCAAGAATACAGTTTTCAAAGTAAGAAGTCTTAATGGGCAAGAATGTAAAGGCTCAATTAGAAGCGCCCATCAAAGAGTTAAAAACCAATTTGAGATCCCAGAGTGGGACTTGGAATGTAGTAGGAGGGTAAACGTTACACTATTTGAGGAATTTTAAAATAGGAGACTTACTCTGAAGTGCCCTTAAAAATATGAAGCGCTTTTGTAGTGGAGAGGGTAGAATACCACCTAACCTCTATAGAGGAAGCTTAACAGGCCCTGTGCCATCTTACTGCAGACCTAGAAGCTGAACAGAGAAGCACATGGGGCCCATCAACAGGCAGGGAGGGGTCAAGACCTGCCCCAAGCGTGCAAAGGAGAAGGAGAGGGCAAACAGGAAGGAAGTACATGAGACTCAATGGGCCCTCACCCTGCAAGCAGCCTGCTACACAGGGAGCCAGACCCGAGCAAGAACCAAGGGAACTAAGCGTATGAAGGATGGGTCGGTACTAAGAGAATGGACGAACTCTCACCGGATAACCAATGATTGGCCACAGGCAGACGTAACACACTGCTCCAAGGTGACCCTCTGTGAGAAGGGGGGGTGTCTCCAAGATCATGATTGAACTCAAGAAACAGTTGTTTTTGGTTAATAAGTTGTTGGGGTGTTTTGCACACGTGCCATGGCTCTTTGCACAGAGACAGCAATGGAGAACAACACTACTCCCATGCAGATGATTACAAGAAAGAGGATTAATGTGTTAATTTGTTGACAGAGAATAGTGACGAGAAGGGAGTAGTTTCTTACCTGTAACTCTATTTCTCCAGCGTTGGTATCTTTCATGGATTCACATGCTTAGAATATTCCCAGTCAGACTGGGAACCCTCGGTACACATATATAGCCGTTTCCTATAGGAAAACTTCCAACACTTGTGTGTCCTATCCACATCTACGTCCTCCCCGGGATCGTCCACGCATGCCCGTAGGACGTAATGGTATAAAAGCCCCGCCCCCGCGGGTCCCGTCAGATTTCGACCCCTCCAAAGAAGAAAGGGGGGGAAAAACCTGTTTATGCACATATCCTGCACATTGCATTTCGGGGAGGCTGGTGGGCGCATGTGAATCCATGAAAGATACCAACGCTGGAGAAATGGAGTTACAGGTAAGAAACTACTCCCTTCTCCAGCGTTGGATCTTTCATGGATTCACATGCTTAGAATAGATTGTATAGCAGTATCCTAGAAGAAGGAGGCGAGAATGCAATGCAACATACATTACAAAGAGTTAGAGAGAGATCTCTCTCTCTCTCTCTCTATATCTATATATATATATATGCACGTAAGCAGTAACATTTATATAAAGGCGATACATAAAGGAAAAAAACCAAACAACGGCAAGGTAAAAGACAACAGTTTCACCATTTGTCTTACCTCATTGAAAAAGATGGCGCAGCACTGCCCTCCCCATCTGTACTTCATCCGCATGCTGCCTTTCCAAGCAGTAATGGCGTGTGAACGTGTGTGGGACTGACCACGCCGCCGCCTGGCAGATGTCTGTCAGAGAAATTCCTGCCCATAGCGCCGCGGAGGAGGAGGCCGTCGATCTCGTGGAATGGGCTCTGGGGCGTCCCTGTAGGGGTCTCCCGGCCTTGGAGTGACTAAAAGCAATTGCCGACGAGACCCATCGGGCCAGTCCTTGCTTGGAAATTGCCCTACCTCTCGTCGACGGACCATATGCAATAAACAGCTGTCTTGTAGTTCTGAGTTCTTGCGTTCTTTGTAGGTAAAACTTTAACGCTCTTTTCACATCGAGCGTATGAAGAGCCTTTTCCGCCGTCGACGAAGGGGTCGCAAAGAAAGTAGGGAGAGCAATGGTCGAATGCTTGTGATAGACAGTCGGTACTTTCGGGATGAAAGTAGGATTAGTTGATAGTATCACTTTATCTTTAAAGAATCTCATATATGGAGGGTCTATGACTAGCGCCTGTAATTCCGACACTCTTCTAGCTGACGTAATGGCAATTAAGAAAGCCAGCTTCCACAATAGGAACTGCATGGATGAAGAGGACATTGGTTCAAAAGGAGGTTTCATTAAAGCCGCCAACACCACATTTAGAATCCACGACGGTGGAAACCGCTTCGTAGGGGGAAAAGTTCTAAAGAGACCCCTCCATGAAATGTTTCACCAGTCTGTCGCTGAATAACGGTGCGGAATGTCTCCTTCTCGTGAACCTTGAGATGGCCGCCAGGTGCACCTTGATGGATGAGGAGGATAGCCCACTCTCTGCTAGGTGCAGAAGATACGGTAAAATTTGTTCAGGAGTTACTTCCCCAGGCCGTATTTCGTGCTGTGTTTGCCACCACATACAGAACCTTCGCCACTTGCATATGTAGTACTTGTTAGTGGAAGGAGCCCTAGCCGCCTGTAGAATTTTCTGGCAATCTGACGAGACATTCAAATTGCCAAATTCTGCAAAGTCAGGAGCCATGCTGTCAGGTTGAGGCTGTCCGGATTGTGATGCCACACCGTTCCCTTGTCCCTGGATAGGAGATTCGGAACTTTCTGGAAAGTTATCGGTTGTTCCAACGACAGGTGTAGTAGGTCGGAAAACCACGGTTGTCTCGGCCAATACGATGCCACCAGAATGACCCGGCATTTGTACCTGCGAATCCACTGTATTGTCCTCCGTATCAGGGGAAACGGAGGGAAGGCGTACAGGAACTTGTCTGTCCACGGAAATGAGAACGCTTCCCCTAGGGATCCTTTCTGAGGCCATCTGCTCGCGAACTGCTCGCATTTCTTGTTTTCTCTCGTTGCGAAGAGATCGACTGAGGGGTGACCCCACCTTTTGAAGATTCTTTGCAGCTGAATGGTGTCCATCTCCCACTCGTGTATCTGAGCCATGCTCCTGCTCAGGGAATCCGCTTGTACGTTCTTCACTCCTGGGAGATGGTGAGCCACTATAGATATGTTGTGTTTCAAAGCCCAATGCAATACCTTTTGAGCCTCCACAGAAAGGGTCCTGGATCTCGTGCCGCCTTGTTTTATCAAGTAGAACATGGCTGTCGTGTTGCCTGTCAGCACTCTCACTCTCAACCCCTTGATATGTGGGAGGAATGATTTCAAGGCCCATCTCACTGCCCTCAGTTCCAGTACATTGATATGTAGGCGTGATTCGGTGGGAGACCATCTGCCCTCGGTTTGGTGGTTGTCCATGTGTGCTCCCCAGCCCGCCAGGGATGCGTCCGTGATGATGGTATTCTGAAATTCGGGTTCTTGTAGAGGAACCCCTCTGTACAGGTTGTGAACGCTTTTCCACCATTGGAGGGCTCGGATGATTTTGTCATCGTCGACGGTTAGCCTGTCCGACCACCGACCCGTGGACTGCTTCCATCTGTCCGCTAGGAATTCCTGAAGCGGCCTCATGAACAAATCGACAGCTGGCTACTAGATGGGTGCAGGAAGCCATGGAACCTAGGATCGCCACATACTTTCTCACCGAGAGTGTGCCATGTAGACGTAGTTGACTCGTCAGCCGGTTGATCTTTGATATTCTGTCTAGGGAAGGCTTCACTATTCCCGACTGGGTTTCGAATTGAGCTCCCAAGAACTTTAAGTTCTTTGATGGCCTTAGAGAGGACTTTTCGAAGTTCACTGCGAACCCCAGTCGTTGTAGAAGCTGTAAGGTAGCCTGTACGCTGTCGTTGGTTGACGCCGAGGAGGATCCCCTCACAAGCCAGTCGTCGAGGTACGGGTATACATGATGCCCTTTCTTTCTCAGCCAGGCTGCCACGGGCGCCAAACATTTTGTGAACGTTCTTGGGGAGGATTTGAGACCAAACGGGAGCACTGCGAATTGGTAGTGTGTCTGACCTACCATGAACCTCAGAAACTTCCTGTGTTTTTGACACATAGGGATGTGGAAGTACGCGTCTTGCAGATCTAGAGACGCCAAAAAATCTCCCACTTGAACAGACCTGATCACTTCCTGCAGCGTGAGCATTTTGAATTTCTGGCTCTGTAAGGTCTCGTTGAGGTCGCGTAGGTCGAGAATGGGACGCCATTTTCCGGTCGGCTTTTTTACTATGAAACACCGCGAGTATACCCCTTGGCCTTTCTGCGATGCAGGGACTAGCTCTATGGCACCTTTCTGTAACATAAGTGCTACTTCCTGCAGCAAATTGTCCAGATGTGGTTGGGGTAGGGGTATAGGTGGATACTTTGGAGGTTTGCATTTGAATAGTAGAGAATGTCAGTACCTCACTGTGTCCAACACCCACTGATCTGTTGTGATGTTTTCACATTCTTTGACACAGCTCGACACTCTTCCTCCCAGAACGGTGCGCTTTCCGTCATTGCTGGTGTTTCTGGTTGCTCGTCGACGACGAATAGGTCGGTCGTCTCTTGGATGACTGGAAGTTTCTGCGCCGGCTTGAGTTTTGAGAGGCGCGTCTATATCCTTGGGAAGGGTACGCCGATCTTCCGAAGGATCTATCCCTGGGTGTAGAAAATCTTGAGTTGCCAGATGCCCCTCTAAAGGGACGAAAGGATCGAAAGTGTTTACCACCCTGAAGAGCACCCAAGGACCGTGCCGTATCCGAATCCTCCTTCATGCCCTTCAAGGCCTCGTCCACCTTTTCTCCGAAAAGAAGGTCACCTTCGAAGGGCATGTCCAATACCTTATACTGCACCTCGGGTCTGAAGTTGGTGCACTTAAGCCAAGCCTGGCGTCTCAGCACAACTCCGTTGTTTATCTGCTTAAAACCCGAATCTGCCAGGTCCACCGCTATGTTAATAGCATGATTCGACGCCTCTTCGCCCTCTCGTACCAGAGACATCGCCGTTCTTCTATGTTCCTCCGGAAGGTGGTCCAGTATAGGGGCCAGTCTGTGCCACATCTCCCTGTCGTACCTGGCCACAATAGCCAGAGAGTTGGCTGCTTTCACAGTTGCAGCACCCACAGAAAGAACCTTCTTACCAAACACGTCTTGGCGTCTTGCCTCATTATCCTGAGGGGTAGAGCACTTGTGTTGAGCCTTGGCTTTCCTCGTCGCCGCTGCCGACACCACTGAATCAGGTGTAGGTTGGGACGAAAGACACTTCGGGGTAGAGTCTGGCACTTTAAACTTCTTTTCAATGCGGCCTTTGACGGCCGGTTCCGAAAACGGGTGACGCATAGTTTGAACTCCCTCTTTCCAGACATGATCTAAAATGGGTATTGAGAATATTGGGCGTCTATTCTTACCCATATGATCAAATAGAAAGCAGTCCTTTTTCTCCTCCTGTTGGGCCAGGCCAAACTCCTTACATGCTTTTTCCATCATTGAATGAAAAGAGCCAATATCGTCTGGTGGCGATGGATGAGTGGGACTCTTTGGTGTTTCCAGTTCCACATCCGAAACCCAGGATGGATCCCTAGATGGAGACAGGGAGACATCCGATGCTGACCCACGGTCAGATAAAGAGTCCGAAAGCTCACCCTCCTCCTGGACTACTGGAGTCACCGGAATTCCGCTCGTTTTGGTTGGACGGTGTGACGGGCCGGGTTCGTCGACTGGGGGGGGGGGGGTCGACGCCACAGGTGGAAGCCTTTCATCCAACGATTTTAGCAGCGAGTGTAAGGAGGACAGGACCTCCATGGACAGGGCCGTTTGGTTTGGAATATTGGTAAACACCTGAGAGCAGGTTGCTCCTGATGGCGACTTGGCTCGTAGCCCAAGGTCTTCCGGGCCCGCAATCCTGACAACGTCGTCTTCCTTCGAGGAAATCAACACTGCTTGTTCCTGCAGTAACGTGTCCGGCAACCCCATATCAAAAACTTCTGGTCTCCAGGCCAGAACTTCGGTCGACGAGGACGTCGTCGCCGTCATCGGGTTGATGACGGGGGAAACCAACTGCGTCAGAGGTAGTGAGGGCACTGACTGGTTCGTCGTCGTCGACGGTGGGCCTGCAGGTGGCTTAGGCGGTCCCGCCTTAACGGTGCTCTCCCTGCGTTTATCCAAATCTCTACTCGTGGCAGATCTGTGAGGATCGCCCGAGGAGGATTTTGGCCTCTCCTTTCCATGTTTTTTCGACGATGTTTTCGTCGAGGCGACGCTGCGCACGGAGCCCACCTCCGACTGAGGGTATGCTCCCGCCCCATCATTTAACCACGACACCAGCCGCCGATTCCGATCTTTCAGAGTTTTCTGAGAAAAACCCTTACATATTTCACACTGGTCTGCGGAATGGTGAGGGTGGAGGCAATAAATGCAATCTAGATGGCCGTCCCCCTCGTAAACCTTCTTCAATCCGCACGTGGTGCACGGGCGAAACAACGGTTTGCCCGACATTCTGGTAAGACCAAAAAACCTCAGAGGCTCGTTCAGTCAACCCAGCAAGTAATTTCAACGATATCCTAGAAAGTAGAGACTACACGAGGAGATCCCACTATCTTTGGAGACGGTTGAAATCTGACGGGACCCGCGGGGGCGGGGCTTTTATACCATTACGTCCTACGGGCATGCGTGGACGATCCCGGGGAGGACGTAGATGTGGATAGGACACACAAGTGTCAGAAGTTTTCCTATAGGAAACGGCTATATATGTGTACCGAGGGTTCCCAGTCTGACGACGGGGAATATTCTAAGCATGTGAATCCATGAAAGATCCAACGCTGGAGAAAAGGTGATGCCGTTGGTAGCTAAATAACTCCGCAAAGCACATCTTGACGTTCTCTTCCTACAGGAGACCCGTCTAATACACGGGGAGGAAAGAATGATTCGAGGGGCAGGGATTGGTCAAGTTCACTGGGCATCGGATACTGTCAAAAAGGGGGAGACTGCATAGTGATACACAAACAACGTAAACTGCCAGACTGCACAACCACCCGTCACTTGGAGGGGAGAGACTATTCATACTCAAGGAGATTATGGAAGGAGCTAAGGTAATTCTGGCAGCACTATATTATGCCCCCAACCAGGGGCAGGCACAGTTCATCTCAAATGCGCTAGATGCGCTACAGGAACATGAGGCAGACCTCTACATAATGGGGGGGAAGGGGGGGAGACTTTAAATCCTGGGCAGACGAAGCAAAAGATAAGACCATGGGGACCTCAACATGGCAGGAAATGCTTGGAAAACCGGGACACCTGGGACGCACAATAGAGGCCCGCAGCCTCAGATGTTTGGCGAGACCACCACCCAGGAGTAGAGGGATATACATTTTACTCGGCCCCACATAGCACATATACTAGGATTGACTACCTCATTAAAAGAGACCTGGGGACGAGCACGACCAATAGCGAGATCAGGCCGATGGGGTGGACAGACAATGATATTATCCTCAGGTCCCTGGATGTCACTGGGCGCTACAGGCCGCACAGCAGATGGCGCTGCAACGAAACTCTCTCAAAAGATCCCCTCTTCACTTAACAACTGGGAGAGGCGATCACCGAGTACTTCGAACTGAACGATAACGGGGAAGTAAATAATGGGGTACTCTAGGATGCTGGAAAGGCTACTTGGAGGGGGCTACTTAGAGGGGGCAAGACGTAAAAGGGAAAGGAACCTCAGTAGAAGCTGAGGAGCGAGATTGTAGAGGGGGGAGGAGAGGATGCATTCAATGAGTGGGGAAACGGAGGAAGCCAGGGAACAGATACTCGCCAAAAGAGCAGAGCTGAGGGCGCTAGGAATGGTGGAAACCATGTGGAAGCAGAGATACCTTAAACAAAATTATTATGAGAAAGGGGATATTTATAGCAGCAAGGCTCCGAGCACAGAGGGCGAAAGATGGGTGTCATCCCTTACGAGCTAAGGCGGGGGCACGAGGAACTCACCCAGAGAGATAGAGGGATTTGCCCAATACTACGAAACCCTTTATAAATCCGAAATACAGGAGGGAGAAACGGCAGTAAGGGAATACCTGGATAGGATAGAGATGAACACACTCATTTAGAAGTGGAACAGCTGGAGAGTCCCTTAACAGTAGAGGAGGTACAAGAAGCTATATCCCATCTCCCCAACAGTAATGGCCCGGGGAAAGATGGATACATCATAGGCTTCTACAGGAAATTTTCAGGAATCCTGTCTCGGCACATGGTGCGGATGTACAATCACATTCTAGAAACAGGGGAGGCCCAGACACCTTCAGCAAAGCACTGATATCGGTGATCCCTAAAGAGGGTAGGGACCCCACGCAATGTACATCATACCGCCCCATCTCACTACTGAATATCGATGAGAAGATCTTTACATGTATACTGCCAACGCGTTTTGAGGAGAAACTGCCACGAATAATACACCCAGATCAGATGGGGTTTATAGCAGGAAGACAATGCCTGATGCGGTTAGAAATACCCTCAATCTCATACAACATGTGGAGAGAGCTAGGGGGACTACACACTAAAGCCTAGATGCTGAAAAAGCATTTGACCGGGTAGAATGGGGGTTGTTCGCAGTACTGAGGAATATTGGGGTGGGTGATAAAATGTGCAGGGCTATCCAAGCCATCTACTCCGGTCCCTAGGGTAGTGGTGAATGGAGCAAAATCCAGGGAATTTGGACTAAGCAGGGGAACTAGACAGGACTGGCCACTGTCCCCTCTTTTTGCCCTTGTAATGGTACCCCTGGGTGAGGAGATCAGGAAGGATGGCCAGTTAAGGGGAATAAGGGTAGTAGAGGAGTCTCAAACTCAGCATGTATGCAGATGACGTTATGGTACATCTCAGAGGTGGCAGAGTTGGTGCCGAGAGTGCTCCAGGGCTGTGGGAAAATATGGGCACCAATCGGGCTTCAATGTAAACGTGAATAATTCAACCCTCCTCCCATTTGGAGAGGTAACGGGAGAGTGCAAAATGGAATGGGAAAGGCTGGGGATACAGATAGAAGAAGGCAGCTTGAAGTACCTCGGGATGAGGATCCCTAGAGAACTGGATAAACTATACGAGAATAACGCCCCCACTCTGCACTCCCCCCCCCCCCTATTGCATCGGCTCTTTGAGGACCTAGACAACTGGTCCAAGTTAACCATCTTCTGGCTAGGACGTCTGGAGGCGCTTAAAATGGTTCTTCTCCCCAGGCTATTACATCTTTATCAGGCTCTCCCGATAGAACTGCCAGAGGCACACTTTGGAGAATTGAAAAGGAAAAATTGTAACATTCCTTTGGGATGGGAAAAAACACAGTAGCCTATAGACTGCTGGTGCAACCCAAGGAAAAAGGAGGGGGTAGGGCACCTGGAAATGCGCACATATTGTAGGGCAGCCAAGTTTAGAGCTCTAGATAAACAGAAGCAATGGGTGGTTATCAAGAATCACCTGTTCCGCCCAGTGATGCTTGGAGTGGCTGTGGGCACCACGAGAGGCCGCCCCGAAAAAGCCACTAGGCATAGGATCTTGTGCCCGGTCTGGTCCCTTTGGAGAGTAAAGAGGGAAATGGCAGGGCTAACTACCTCACCCTTAAGTCATATTTGGGCAACGCCCATAAGAGACCAAATTCCCAGACACAAGAGATTCCAAGACTGTTTGAGGGTGGTGTAGAAACAGTGGGGCAAATCCTGAAAAAAAAAAAAAGATGTGTTCATAGAGTTAAGCAAGCTTAAAGAAGTGCTGGGGGGGGGGGAGAGACAGGTCTCGGTATTCAAATATTTGCAATTTAAAAGGGGTACTAATGTTGGAAGGCTGGAAAAAATATCTACAAAGAGAATTGACACGCACAGAGAAGGTGTTGGATACGGGGAAAACACTCATCTCCAGATTATACCAGGCCCTATTGGAAGCACAGGGAGGAGACACAGGTATACAGGAAGAAATGGGAGAGGGACACAGAGATGGACAGAGGATGAACAATGGCAAAGACTGTGGAAATGCCCATCGCACCTCAGTGGCATGGCAATAAAAAGTACATGGGTTAAAACTATTGTATAGATGGCAATGGGATCACAGATGTACCCGGGGACCGACCCACATTGCTGGAGGAAATGCGGGCGAAGGTCAGACTACTTGCATATGTGGTGGGCCTGTGACAAGGTACAGAGATACTGGAAGGAAATCCTTGGCTGGATAAGGAACCTAGATTGGGTGGATAGACAATTGGACCCTCTGTTGGCATTATTCGGGATAGAGGTCATAGAAGGGATCCCGCGTATGCCACACTTCCTGCTACTGGTGGCCAGGGCCTGCATTGTAGGATGCTGGAAAAGGGTGCAACTCCCCAGCAAAAAGCAATGGGTAGCCAAGGCCCTAGACATATAGAATGGAACTCGCTAGTCAGTTACATGGCCAAACTCCCTCTAGGGAAATGGAATGGGCTCCCTTCCTGGAAAGGTACGACTCAGAGGCCCAAGCCAGGAGAACCCAAAGACTCCCAGGTGAATTAAATGGAGATATGAACTGAGGGAAACTGCAACTGTGAGAGGTGTGGAGGGAAAGGCCCCTGCAAATCAAATGCTAGTCACATCCGAAGAGCCAGTTGGTTTGGAGGGGGGGGCGTCAGAATCAAGGGGGGTGGTTGGGGGTGATTACGTTATTCAGTTAAAATCCTCTCATGGTAAGATGTGCAATCTGTGAACGCGAAACTGCTAATTGATGTATATTAACCATGTTGAGTGTTTAATAAAGTTAAATTTTAAAAAATATATAACGCGCTTCTAGTTATCCCTTCATGGTACCAATCTGGAGCCCCAGATTTGCTAGATGTAATAGAAAAGATAAAACCATCAGTGTATTGCATAAGGAAGAATCAACATTCTTATCTCTACACCAGCTGCAGAACTTCTTATTCCAGTGGCAGCAATATAAAGATTTGGTTGCTGGCCTTGTGGCCGAAAACACCTCTATTACGTCGTCCGGGAGGTCCCAATTCTTGCATCTCAGCCTTTCAGGAACCATGCATGAAGGCCGAGAGTCCAGATATCCTGATGTAGAACCCGACCCTCCTCTTGCAAGAGAAGATGCTCTTTGTGGACGACGAATCGGAGGGCAGATGGACAAGTCCAGAACGTACAGATACTACGTCCTGGCCTAATCCACAGCAATTATGATCATGGATTTGCAGAACCTCCTCAATCTCCTGATAACATGAGGAATGACGAGGATTGGAGGAACCGCGTATAGGAGTGGAAATTCCCAGTCCACCACAAACGCATCTCCTAGAGCTCCTATTGGGATCTGGTCCTGCCCCCGCCTCATCCAATTCTGGAGTGCAGTATGCTCCACCATGTCAACTATTCTCGAACACCCCATCACTCCATCCCCAATGAGGTGTCTCTTCCGTTACTTTCCTGAACTCCGCCAGGACTCCAAAAAACTGGCTGGCCTTTGCATGCAACTCGCAGTACCCTCTATCTTACTATGCTGGCTTCGGCCAACACCACCTACCCACGCTCAGTGGCTCAGGGCGGTCACATGGGCCTCAGATACTGAAGAATCATGGGCTGTACAACAGCAAACACACTCAAAATCCAGAGATATTTGGTCAAAGTTTCGATCCTCTATGTCTCCCACGGATGCTGCTTCAGACTCTGCAACTCAGCTCCCTACCCTTCCCCCCTCGGCCTCCTGAACTGCTGCCTCGCCGGCCCCGCACCCACTCTGTATGTATCCCCCCCATGTGTATAATCTAGTTGTAAATTGGTTCTATGTGCCTGTATTACCTGCACCGCTCCTGATTGTACTTGCCTTGTATGTTGCTCACCTGTTCTTGTGCTGCCAAGCTAAATAAGTTTTTTTAATTCGTTGGTATGGGCTCCCCACCCAGAGAGTGAGGAGTCCGTCACTACCTTTATCTCCGGCCATGGTTGCCAAAACTGTTCTACTTTCAATATGTTCTCCCGACCGGCCCACCACGAAAGATCCAGTGAGACTGTTTGGCATTTGTAGGAGCTCTGACGTCCTTCCTGAGAACTGTGACCACTGGGTCCTGAGAGCCCACTGGCGAGATCTCATCTCAGGCGAGCATCTGGCACCAGAAAAATGCAGGATGCCATGAGGCCGAGCAACCTCAGAAAATCTAAGGCCGGTAGACGCTGGGCATTCTGGAATTTTGTCACCATCTGCAGAATGTCTTGAGCTCTCACCTCTGGTGGTGAGGCTTATCCCAGGGATGCATCCTGGACAGGTCTGATAAATTGGAATCTTTGTGAAGGTATCATGTGGAACTTCTTGAAGATGATGGGAGAAGCCCAGCCTGTGAAGGGAGCGACAGGTGAAGTTGAGATGTTCCTGTTCTGGGGAGTTAGCCCTGATCAATCAAATCGTCCAGGTAGGTGTAGATGTGAATTCCCCCCCCCCCCCATCCTGAGACTCGCTGCCACTACCACCATTAGCTTGGTGAAAACCCTTGGGGCAGAGTCAGCCAAATGGCAGAATCCAAAACTAATGAGACCCGACAACAGCAAACCTCAAGGTACCTTCTGTGCTTGTGATGGATCGGCACATGAAAGTAAGCATCCTGAAGGTCCAATGATACAATCCAATGCTGAAGCTGGAGGGCCTGAAGGTTCTGAGAAAGTGTTACTATCTTGAACTTGTCCTGCCTGAAGAACTTGTTCAAGTCTAGTCCAAGATGGGTCTCAATCCTCCGTCATTCTTGAGGATTAGAAAATATGGGGAGTACTAACCCTTGTTCCTCTCCGCTAAAGGTACTGGTTCTGTAGCACCTTTCTCCAGCAGGGTTAAAAAATCACCTGCATAAGGAGCGGATATGGATCTTTCAATGAGGAGTTCCCCGGTGGATGGCTGAGGTTTTTGCAGGCCAGGTAGACAGTAACCATGGGCAACTGTTTCCAATGCCCAAGCATCTGAAGTCTTGTGTACGAAGACCTCAGAGATTTTGGGGCGGCTGAGGCAGTGGGCAGCCGCTGCTGTTGCGATCTTACTACTTCTCCCCATTCCACCACGGGGGAATTTTCTATGCCCTCTGAGTTGGCTTTTCATTGCCTCTTCCGAATGCAGATTAAAAGCATAAAGGAGCTATCGCTCCAGTGCGCACCTGTGGGCCGGTTTGGAGTTTGCCTTATTGCAGCTCCAAAGGAGGTGGCCGCTGCCTTGGAAGTTGGCAGCTTGTCCAAACTTTCATCGGCTTTATTTCCAAATAGATGTGTGCCGTCAAAGGGCATGTTGAGAAGCCTGGACTGTACGTCTGGGGCAAATCATGACTTCCGCAACCAAGCAAATCTGTGGATTACTGTACTAGCCGCCATGGCTCTGCTGATGCCAATAGAGTCGAGACCAGACTGGAGAGACTCGCACATAGCGTCCTTCCCACCCTTGACAAGGTTAAGGAACCAGTCTCGCTCTTCCCCTTTGGGGATATGGTCAGCCGCCATAGAATTACATTCCCAAAGGGTGTGGGTAAATCTTACTAGCGTGCACGTGGCATTGGCAGGTTTTAAAGCCATACTACCTGTCAGAAATAAGGGATGGGGGCTGAAAAGACATGTCAGCTGCTTAAAACTACATTTCCCAGTAGGCACTGCGATATGCAGTTCCGCCTGCGTGCCGTTTATCAGCTGCAGGCAATCTCAGGGCAGGCTTATAACCGCCTAACGCCAGCGCTCCGGTGCAGTTGATTGACGATTATGGAGCACGGGCGGCGGCGGTGGAGCGGCATGCAAACGCTGTAATATTTTCATAGCATTGCGGTTGGGCTCCAAAGATCTGGACGGAGCCGTGCAGGAAAATGCCTGGGTCGCAGAGGTGAGAATGAAGGCAGCAAGGCTCATTGCAGCATTTCTTCAGGCTCGGGTGGCCCCACGAGGCATCCGGCCCTCAGTTAAGTATTTCCTCTACAAATCTGTGTCCATTTATGTTAAGCTGCGCCAGCCTGGGTCGCGGCGGTGAGCGAAGGCAACAAGAGACAACTTGCTGCATATCTTCAGGCTCGGACGTCTTTAAGAGGCGTTCGAGCTGTGAGTTAAGTATTGTGGATCAAAGCAAAACATATGTAAAATATGCAGTATTGCTAGTTATCTTGGTTGTGTGAGATGGTGTCCAGTCAAAATGTCGAAATCATTTGGTCAAATGACAAAAAAAGTTGTCTAAAAATAATTCGAATGCTTTTGGTTATTTACATTTTTTTTGGTTCCGCAAGTAAAAAAAAAAAAAACAAAAAAAAAAGGGGTTAAAATAGAAAAAAAAAAGGGGGGGGTTTGCGGGGGCCCCCCCATTTCAAACAAAAAACAAACTACAAACTAAAAAAGACATTGCACATTTTTTTGTGACATTTTTTTGACATTTTGACTTTCGACCAAATGGTATTCGAAATAGTGACTATAAACCGTGTGAGATATGAAGTCTTGAGGCGCCACTCAGTCTGGATATTCAATGCATATTGTGGGTTTTACCCACATGGTGGTGCAATCTGATTCTGGGCTTGCAACAAAACTTATTTATACAAGCATCCTCTATGGCCCAGTGCATTGCCACCTTTCATGCTTGCTGGTTGTGGAGAATAATTCATGTTACATGTATTGTAGGATGTTCATGTTTTGTGGCTTAAGCTTGCGCGTCAGGGCCCTATGTCTATGTATGTCATTACAGGGAATTCCTTCGTTTGTGCAATACTGCTCATGTCATTCTGTGTAATAGGAGCAGGGGGTTGGTGATTTGTTAATCGAGTTATGACATTTAACTTGTGTATGTTTCGTGGTTAGTTAAGTGTTTTGACTATGCAATGTTTTGAGACATGATATAAGCATCAGGTGTTAGGATAATAGGGTTTACGGTGCTGATTAGAAACAATATCATAGGTCAGGCAGGAAGTTTTCAGATGTGAGGGATTATTAGTTTACAGTGTTGAGGTGCATGTTTTTCTCCCCTACCTTTCCTTTGTCATTCCATCCCCTTTCCCTAACTCAGTCTTCCTCCCCCCCCCCCCTTGGCTGCCACGTGGTCTCCTGTATTGGTTAAACATCCAGGTACCCGTGCCAGCCACGGTGGGAGGGTCGATTCATTCAGCTTCATGGTTCGGGAGAGGGGATTGATACCCTCACCCCTTTATGAATTATTGACAGAATCAACTGCCCCTGGATTTCGGGATTATTGAAATGTCCCTCATTAGCGGATGTATTAAAAGCATTACAAGAAATTCAAGTGGAACTAGTACAGGTTAGACAGGAATCTGTCACTCTGAAAACCCAAGTGCAGGGGTTAGTAGCTCAAGGGACCCCTTTGGAGGCAGCCGGTTCATCTTCAGGAAGAGCCACCGTTATCTCCCCGACTGTGATAGTCCAACCTCTGAGTAGTGTGCCTCTGGCGGCACCTGAAAGATTTTCAGGAGACCCCAAAAAATGTATAGCCTTTGAAACAATTCAGGTTAGGACGGCATTTGTTATATCCTATTTAACAGGAGATGCTGCAGCATGGGCAATGCCTTTGGTGCAGAAAGATGACCCGTTATTATACCACTGGGACAACTTCCTGGCGGAGTTTGGTCGATTGTTTGATCGCAGGGAAGTTTCATTAGCACAAGATAAAGAATTATTGGCTTTGAAGCAGGGTACACGTGATTTGGTTTCGTATGTAACCCAATTCAATAGATTGGTAATTGAAACAGATTGGCTAGAAAATAAGCAATCTATTGAATTGGGTTACATACGAAACCAAATCACGCGTACCCTGCTTCAAAGCCAATAACACCGTCTGCTTATTTTCTAGCCAATCTGTTTCAATTACCAATCTATTGAATTGGGTTACATACGAAACCAAATCACGCGTACCCTGCTTCAAAGCCAATAACACAGTCTGCTTATTTTCTAGCCAATCTGTTTCAATTACCAGACGGTGTTATTGGCTTTGAAGCAGGGTACGCGTGATTTGGTTTCGTATGTAACCCAATTCAATAGATTGGTAATTGAAACAGATTAGCTAGAAAATAAGCAGACGGTGTTGTTTTATCAAGGATTAAGAGTAGTGTTGAAGGACGCCATGGCTCAGGTAGAACCACAGCCCAGTACATGTACTGCCATGATTGATTTGGCGTCAAGGTTGGATCATCGCATGAATGAGACTTAAAGAAACCGGAGGTGGTACCATTTGGAAGATTGGATAGGGGAAAAATAAACAGAAATAATGAAGCTCTCCCAGTGCAGCAGATCCGCGAGGCGCGGCCCTGTTGAATAATGTGTCCTGCGGCGCTGCGGGCCGCAGGAGGGGAGGGGCAACCCAGCCCTGATTGCAACCTTCACCACCGTCCCACGCCCTGAACTGACTGGAGAGGTCTGCGCGGGGCTGGGTGGTGAGTCCGCAAGACTGCTGGGCCCTCTGACGGCCTGTTACCGGCCCCCCCCGGGCAGCGGATATCCCCGCGAGCGAACTCAGCGGGGGGGGGGGGGGGGGAATGCACAGGCAGCCGGAGGAGTGCGGCCTCCTGAGGGACCCTACCCACAAGGTAGGGGCCCAGGGGTGTGCGGCGTGGTTGAGGAGGGCTGGCCCTCATTGAGGCGGCGCCTGCATCTGCTGCCGGGGGGCCCCGTTGGACCCCCCCTTGGATTTGCTGCAGGATTGGCGGTGTGCAGGGAGCATTGACACTTAACACCACAGACAATACATTGAGTAACGCCTATAGCAATTTACTCAATCCTTGATGAAGCTGTGTGGAACTGCTCCCGTAAATTCTTTGAAAACACTAACGGCCAACCACCTCGACCTGTGAAGGCTGGGTCTCCCACCTTACACTGCGCACTCCTGCGCCGACACCCGACGTCGGCCGGCGCTGGTCTGGCACTGGCCGCGGCGCCGTCCGCGCACACATCGGTCCCCAGGGAGCCCTGCCGCTGAAGGTTGTGCTGTCGTAGTGCTCCATCTGGGCGGTCCCCGCCATAACTGCCACAGGGGCGGTTTGACAGAACTTGTGAAGCCGGCAACCGGAGTGCACCCGCCAACAAGGAAGGCAAAGACGTAACCTCTGCGGAGACGCCCTCATCAGCCTCAAATAGAACTGGGTCTATAACACTCCTGGTAATATCCGGTACTATACTGTAGGAGACCTGAACAGTTTATTGTTGGGCACATTGCTATACATTGCTCTACAACAGAACTTCGGCGCCCCTTGTCACCCACGCTTACCCATCCTCCTTCAGGACACTAATCAGCTGGCACCATGAACAAATGAGCAGGGCCGGGGGAAAAAAACCCTCCGACTAGGTTTGCGAAAACAACACCTAGACCAACTGCCGAGGCACTGGAGGAACCGGCGACCACATCAACTCCGCGGGCCTCTGATGAGTCACAGAAGATGCTAGAATATATCCGGAAAGGGTTCACCAGCCTTCACACCAAACTGGACGACATGAACGGCACCATCTCATCCATAAAAGCACACATGGAGAAGACCGACGGCCGGGTGACCAAGGTTGAAACAAGGGTGGGTGCCGCCGAGGACGATCTGCGGGGTACGGTCTCCTCGCTATCCAGTCGGGTGCAAGCAGTGGAAAGGAAGAATGACGATCTTGAATCTCAGCCAAGACACAATAACTTGCGCATAGTCGGGGACATAATCAAGGAGCCCATGGAGGACTACGAGGAGCACATACTCCTAACGCTTCTCTAGTCGCCAAATCTCTCCCCCCCAGTTTGCGGTGGAAAGGGCCCATCGATCCCTGTCCGTGAAGCCCAGACCTGGCGCGCATCCACGCCCCATCATAGCCAGAATCTTACATTTTCGGGATCGCAATGCCCTCCTGAGGGCAGCTAGAGCCAAGGGTGAGTTGCTTCTAGGAGCGGCAAGAATCCATCTGTACCTGGATTTCTCTGTGGCAGTGCAACAGGAACGCAAATCCTTTTTAGCAGTCAGAAAGAGACTCCGAGACCTGGGAGTTAAATACTCCATGCTGTTCCCAGCTAAACTAAGAATCGAATACTCCAATCAGACATTCTTCTTTACGATTCCCGAAGAGGCCTGATGAACACTTCCCTGGCTGACCCGTCCCTCCCCTGCCTTAGCATTGCTTATTGTTCCGTTTATGCTAACTCGGCTCTCATCCCATAGTGGGCCCTATGGGGCCGTTCACATAAATTAATGTTGTGTTCTACAGGAATAGAACTTGTAGTTGAATTTGTTTTCTTCAATTGGTCTATAGATCCTTGACCCGCAGGTTCCTCACCAGTGACTGTATAAACTTGGTCCAGATCTACAAACATCCTTACACACCCCCAAGTTCCGGAGCATTACCGCCAGGCCAGCCACCAGGCCCCCAGGCATTGATGCCGTTAATTTGGTCGTTCTTATGGTTGTGCTGGGTCATCGTTCCTCTGTTTGGGGGAGGGGAGGGGGTAGTTATGTTAAAAAAGTCTTGACGACCACAAGAGATGTTATGCATATTGCAATGTCCGGCCATGGCCCTACTGGTGCAGTAAGATATCCGCAGCGGTGGAGTCGGTATTGGCCGCCACTCCACCGTGCAACAGAGTTCATTCAACACCTCCACACAAATGGCGGATAATGACTTAACGTTCATGAGCTGTAATGTGCAGGGTTTGGGCAATCCTAAGAAGATGCGGCAGATGCAACTTCATGCAGAACGGCACAACGTTAAAGTCTTATGCCTACAAAAGACCCATGCCCGCTCTGATCAATGTGAGAAGTTTGCTCAACGATGGGGGCCACAAAGGTACTACAACTATTCAAGCCAAAGCCGGGGTGTGCTGACCCTAATACACAAAGGCCTTAAATTCACGTGAAGTCACTCCCGGGTGGATCCACAGGGGAGATATGAGAATGCATTACTTACCGTAAAAGCATTTCTGATGGTTGTATCTGCTTAGATTCACATGCTGTGCATAGGTCCGACATCCAGTGGTCACTGCGGAGTATTGCATTTTGTTTTTCGTAGTCGAAAAGGGGACGTCGACAAGGCGTGTCTGAAACACTATCCCTATAGTGACGTGCGTAGTACCCACAATCCCTCACGCGTCGAGGTCCCTCTGTTTGTATTTTTCTGCCCTGAGGGAGCCTTCTAGACGTGAGTGAGTACAGAAAGAGAGAGATATATAAAGGAAGTCTATGTTCCTTCCATCCGAGCGGGGAGGAAGGGCGGGCGCATGTGAATCTAAGCAGATACAACCATCAGAAATGCTTTTACGGTAAGTAATGCATTCTCTTCTGATGTTTGTTAATCTGCTTAGAATCACATGCTGTGCATAGACTAGCGAGCAGTACCCGGAGTTGGCGGTGGGTTATGAGAAGGAACAGTAGAGAAAAGGTGTCGTAATACTGCCTGTCCCACCTGGGAGTCAGATCTAGAGTGTGTATCTAGACAGTAGTGTTTTGTAAAGGTGTGCACAGAACTCCAGGTAGCCGCTTTGCAGATGGACTCAAGGGGAACATTTGCAATGAATGCTATGGATGCCCCAGTGCCTCGAGTAGAGTGTGCTCTTGGCCTAAAGGGCAGTTCTCTCTTAGCAAGAGTATAGCAGAGAGTGATGCATTGAACAATCCATCTAGAAATAGTGGATTTTGAAACCGCATCTCCTTCTCTTCCTGCTGCCACCGAGACGAAGAACTGATTAGTCTTCCTCAGTGGTCTGGTTCTTTCCATGTAGAACATGACCGCTCTGCGTACATCTAGTGTGTGCAGAGTCCTTTCTCCCAAATTGGAAGGATATTGAAAGAACGTTGGTAGTTCTATAGATTGGTTTACGTGGAATTTAGAAATAAATTTCGGAGCAAACCTAGGGTGAGTGCGTAGAACCACTTTATCTTTGTGAACTGTAACGAAGGGGTCTAGAATAGAAAGAGCCTGAAGTTCACTTACTCTCCTGATGGAGGTGATAGCTATTAAAAAAGCAGTCTTAAGCGTGAGGTGTTTAAGAGATGCTTTGTGCATGGGTTCGAATGGAGAGCCCATGAGTCTGGTAAGTACCACATTAAGGTCCCATCCGGGAGCTGGGTCAGCTATCGGGGGGTGTATTCTCTTTACTCCCTCCATGAAGGCCTTTATAACAGGGATTTTCCACCACGACACTTTGAGTTGGGAAGTGGTGTATGCAGAAAGTGCAGCTAGGTGGACTTTAATGGAGTTAAACACTAGACCTGAATCCAATAGGTGGGTCAGGTATAGGACTACATGTGTGGGAGAGCAGTCAATAGGGTTGATGCTTTTACTCCTGCACCAGATGACAAATATTTTCCACTTGCTAGAATAGCAGTGGCGAGTGTTCGGTTTTCTGGCTTCCCTGAGGATGTCCATGCATCTTTGTGGGAGTTGTAGATGTCCGAACTCTATGATCTCAGGAGCCAAGCTGCTAAGTTCATGTTCTGGGGGCATGGATGCAGAGTCCTGCCTTTGTCCTGAGACAGCATGTTGTACGGGCAGGGGAGTTTTACTGGGGGGGATAGAGACATCTCCATCAAGTGAGCGAACCATGGTTGTCGTGCCCACATTGGGGCCACTAGTATCATGGTCACTTGTTCCTGGTGCATCTTGTGCACCACTCTGTTGAGAAGGGGAGTCGGGGGAAAAGCGTAAACAAATTTCCCTGACCATTGTATCGACAGACCGTTCCCCTTGGATTGGTTCTGGGGGTACCTGGAGGCGTAACTTAGGCATTGTGAGTTTTCCAGGGTTGCAAACAGGTCTATTTCTGGGAATCCCCATTGTGTGAAGACGTCGAAGACGATGTCTTCGTGCAGGCGCCATTCGTACTCTTCGGGCAGGGGGAAATCTCTGCTGAGACTGTCTGCCAGCAGATCGAGTTCCCCGGGTACATGTAGTGATAGTAGGAACATGTCCTGTTTGAGAGCCCACTTCCATATATTCTGGGCCAGCTTGGACAGGCCTGGAGAGTGGGTGCCCCCTTGCTTGTTGATGTAGTACATGGCTGTGGTGCTGTCTGTAAGGACCATTACTGTTTTGCCTTGTAGGTGTTCCTGGAAGGCTCTTAGCGCCTTGAACACACCTAGTAGCTCCAGTAGATTGATGTGTTTGGATGCTACGTTCGGAGTCCACACTCCGTGAGCAGTCTGATGGGATAGGTGAGCCCCCCATCCTGTAAGGGATGCGTCTGTGGTTAGAGTGGCTTCCGCCGCGGGTGTGGCAAAGGGTTTTCCTTTTCCCATGTTTTCCTTTGTCCACCACTGTAGCGAGAGAACCAAGGCCTGCGAGACCACCACTAGATCCTCCCATAGTCCGCTGGCCTGACACCACTGGCTGTTGAGCCACTCTTGCATTGGGTGCATGCGCAGGCGCGCGTGAGGTACCAAATAAATACACGACGCCATCATTCCTAGCAAGCGCATTGCTTTGCGTACCGTCACCTCTCGACCGGTTACATATTGAGGGATTTGAAACAGCATGTTTTGGACCCTCTCTCTGGAGGGGAAGACGAGGCCGTCCTTTGTTTGAATTAGAGCCCCTAGGAATTGCTTGATTTGACTGGGGTCTAAACTGGACTTCTTTTCGTTGATGGAGAAGCCCAACTGGAACAAAAGGTCTACTGTCTTTTGGGTATTGGAGAAGCATGTTTCGTAAGAATCCCCTGTTATGAGCCAGTCGTCGAGGTAAGGGTAAACTGGGATGGACAACCTGCGCAGGTGGGCCGCTGCCACTGCCAGCACCTTCGTGAATACCCTTGGTGCTGATGCTATGCCGAAGGGTAGCACTTTGAACTGGTAGTGTTTGTCCTCTATCATGAACCTGAGGTATTTTCTGTGCGCTGGCAACATTAAAATATGAAAGTATGCATCTTTCATGTCCAATGTTGTCATGTAATCTCCCTGAGAAAGCAGTGGGATTACTTCCTGTAAGGTTACCATACGAAACTTTTGGGGTTTGATAAACTTGTTCGCTGGGCGCAGATCTAATACAGGGCGCATGGTTAGATCCTTTTTGGGTACAAGGAAGTACACTGAATAAATACCTTCCGTTACCTGAGATAGAGGCACGACCTCTATGGCTCCTTTTTCCAGCAGTTGTTGTACTTCTTGGAGAAGGATGGCAAGATGTTCCGGTGTCATGCGACGTCCCCTCGGGGGTCTGTAGGATGGGGAACTGTTGAATTCGATACAGTATCCGTGGGCTACGGTGGAAAGTACCCAACGGTCTGACGTTATCTCCTCCCATGCAGGAAGAAAGGATGTTATCCGGCCCCGACCGGTGTTGCATGGGAGGGGACGCGAATATTCGCGTCACTTGGAGTTGTTGGGGGCTTGGGAGCCTCTGGGGGTGGATCCCCGACCCCTCCCTTTGCCCCGGCGTTGGCCTCTTTGGCTGTACTGCCCACTATTGGTTTGGTAATTGGTGGCAGGGTATAGCTGATGTTGACTTTGTTGTTGGTGTTGGCGTTGGCCACGAAAAAAGCGTTTGTTGCCATAGCCGCGCCTGGTAGTGGGCTTAGAGATTTGGTCAAGAGTCTTGATAGTGTCGAACTCTTTTTTAGCCATCTCTAGGGCTTCATCTACCGCTTTTCCGAAGAGGTTAGCGTCCTCGACAGGTTTATTTATCAAAGACGCCTGTGTCTCTGGTTTAAAGCCTGAGTTGCGCAGCCATACATGGCGTTTTAGGAGTATTCCTTGTACCAGGGAACGTCCTGCTGTTTCTGCCGCGTCCAGAGAGTTTTTAACAATGCTCTGGTTCACTTGGGTTCCTTCGCCAATAGTTGACAGTAGGCGCGTACGTAAAGGCTCCGGTGCTTCCTCGGTGTCTTTTCGCAGTTTGGCCCACTGCGCGTCTGCGTAGCTTGCAAGCAAGGAATTGTTGTTGGCAATTCTTGCTGAGAAGGCAGCCGAGGAAGTAACTCTTTTTGCAAGGGCATATAGCCTCTTGCCCTCCTTGTCAGGGGGTGCCTCACTGGTGGAAAGTGGTACCCCTGCCCTCTTTCTAGTATTAGATACCACTAGGGAATCCGGAATGGAATGTCCCCTAATGTAGAGGGGGTCTGAGGGTGAAGGAGTGAAAAGTTTTTCAATTCTCGGATTGACCCCTCTGATCATTGCGGGAGTGGACAGCGAAGGTATGATCCTTCTCTTCACTGAAGCGAGGAGGGGAATGGTTTGGCTGACCGGGGGTTTTTCTTTAATCACTCTTTCTACAAAGTCCAATTCTGGAGAGAGTTCCCCGGTGTCGAGTTCGAAATGCGCTGCAGCTCTGCGCAACAGTGCATTGAAAGTGGGCTGATCGTCAATTGGAGACGTGTTCCTAACTGGAGAATTGTCCGGAGGAGTTAGGTTTAGGACATCAGTGTCGGAATACACTGATGGTGATTGCCAGGGGTGTGAAGGTCCCTCTTCTGGGTTAACCCCGAAGCCTTCTTCTATAATGTCTGTTCTGTCTTCCAGACATTCCTCCTGGTTCTGTCCTTCATTGTCCATGAAATCATCTTCTTCCTCGAAGTATTGTTCCTCCCCAGTGAGGTCATATACATCTTGGAAGTCTGAGGCTGTGTCCTGCTGAGGATCGACTAGCCTCGGATTTTTGGCCCTGGGGTCCTCCTGAGGCCCTTCTCTAGTCCTCTTGTGAGTTTGAGAGGCCTGGGTGCTCATGAACCTTTCCATCCTCTCCATACAGAGGTGGAGTCTTTCCATTGTTTCATGGGGTACCCCAGAGCGGTCTGGCGGGGGAAACATAGGGTTATCTAACTCGAAATGGCTCGACCTTTCCCAAAGCGTCGAGGAAAGTGTCCCGTCGCCCTCCGAAAAACCTTCAGGTGTGTCGGGAGACTCCCTGACTGAAGGGGGTAGTCCCTGCTTTTCTTCGGGCTTTTTCGGCGTATCCTTTAACTTATGCGTAACGCTCGACGAAATCTTCGGCGTACGCTTTTGGGCGTCGGCTACAGCGATCCTCGCTAAGCTATCGGCGACTCGCTTGTCGGCGACTCGTTTGTCGGCGGAAGCTTGAGTTTTCGACGCTATGGGTATCGAACGCTCTACGGCGGTCTGCGCTTTCTGTTGATGCGCACTGGCCGATGGTTTGGTGGCAGCGCCCTTGTTTGCCGAAAGCCCAGTCGCAGGTCGCGGGTGCGGTTGCGAGAGGGGCTTCGAACCCGAACGGTCCGAGGAGGCCGCCGGTGGAACCTGCGTCTCCTTGGGCGCCGAAGGTCTTTTTCGTCGAAGAAGAGCCGTGGGTTGTGTGTTTATGTGGATCTTTGTGTGCGTCTGTGTCGCCGGGGTGTTCATCCCCATAAGCAGGGCGTGAGCCGAGCCCGTCGGGGCCGGGGACAGACGACGAAGCGTGTAAGCGCTCCTTAGAGGGGGTTTCGACTTCCGTAGCGGAGGTCGTGTTATCGCGTTCCTCGTCACTGTCGGTGGTAGCAGCGGCGGGTGAACCTTCGGCCTTCGACATTGCGTAGGCCGCCCACCTTTTAACCCTTCGGTCTTTTAGAGTTTTAGGCTTAAGAAGCCGACAAGCCGCGCACCCTTCCTCCTTGTGATCGAGGGGCAAGCAGCGGTTACACCGTGAGTGCTTGTCCTTCCAAGTGAATTTGCCTTTACAAAGTGGGCAAAACCTAAACGGTGTCCTCTCCATAGCCGAGGCAATAAATTGCGATAAACACCCCAAGGGAAAGGAAGGGGAAAGGGAAAGGCATTCTCAGAAAGACCCAGAGATGTCCCACGACCCCACTCTCCCTACTGTATATGGCCAGCGAGACCAGGCCACGTGTTCGGCAGCGCCGAAGATTTCCTCCGCTCGACCCTCCGTCGACTATTTTTCTCGGCGGAGAACAGCTACAACTGCGTCGAGGGAGTGTGTATAAATTTTATGAGAAGAAACGACCAAAGGTCGAGGGTAGCAATGGTATCTCAAGGAGCTCCGCGTGAAGGCGACCAGAAGCTGGGCGGAAAAAAACTATCTGAGGGACCTCGACGCGTGAGGGATTGTGGGTACTACGCACGTCACTATAGGGATAGTGTTTCAGACACGCCTTGTCGACGTCCCCTTTTCGACTACGAAAAACAAAATGCAATACTCCGCAGTGACCACTGGATGTCGGACCTATGCACAGCATGTGATTCTAAGCAGATTAACAAACATCAGAAGTATTGATCCTGGGCATGCTGCAAAATAAAGAGGTAGCCATACTAAACATCTACGGTCCAAATGATGATCCCGACTTTTATCTGCACTTGGCCTCTCTGTTGGAGTTTCCCCCCTGGTCCCGATCCTATGGAGGGTGGAGGGGGGGGGGATTTCAATACTATACTAGATATCAACCTCGATAGATCAGGCTCCAGACCCCGCCAGCTCTCCAAAGCGGCCCATTCTATCCTGACAATACTCCCTCGCTTATCGATTGTGGACGCGTGGAGTCATGTACCCTGACTCGAAAACCTCAGTGCACGATTCGCATTCCAGGATTGACAGGTGGCTCATGTCGGATATACTGATTAGAAACCTATCCCATCTGTCAATCCATCCTAGAACTCTTTCTGACCACTCTCCAGTAGTCTCCCTGCACTGGGATCAGGACCTCCATCGAGGAATTCTTTGAGTTCAATGCTAACTCTGCTACATCGCAATCTGTCCCCTGGGATCCTTTAAAGCATTCATCAGGGGTATTACCATCTTCAAGGGAAGCGGTTTCCTGAAGGGGATCTGCTCAGACATCACGAGAAGTGAGACGACCCTGGCTACCCTTGAGGCCCAATATGCCGCAGATCACTCCCCTGTGACCCTGGCGCTGTTGGGATCGGAGCTCGACACGTTTCGTGAACTTACCGAACGTGAGGCTAAGTTCTTAGACAGTCCCCATCTGGTCAGGAAATATGGTGAGGGAGAACGACTAGGCCGAATGTTAGCTAGGCTACTACGCCGAGAATTCGGAGAAGCCCGATGGAAAACTGGCTACAACACCACAAGACGTTAATTCGGAGTTTCTAGCATTCTATAGCTCCCTATACTCAATCTCTGATACCTGGACGCTGTCAGCTTTTGACACCTATCTGGAGAGCTTCCCTCTCCCCGTCCTCTCCACTGACACCAGCATCTCCCTTGAGAAACTGTTCACACCCGAAGAACTCAGGCCATCGATTCACTAGCATCAGGCAAGGCCCCTGGCCCGGATGGCCTTCCCATTGAATTTTATAAAAATGTAAATCCCTACTCATCACACCTCTAATGGCTCTATGGGAGGAGGCATGCAAAAGGGGTATACTCCCTCCCATACTCCGGGAGGCAATGATAACGGCCCTACTTAAACCGGGTAAACACCCCACCCCCAACCAATGCGGCTCGTACCGACCCCTTTCACTAATCAACTGTGATGTTAAAATCTACGCCAAATTATTAGCCATGCGACTATCCTAATTCATGCCCCACATCATTCACCCGGATCAAGCGGGATTCGTCCCAGGCCGATCTACCTCCCTGAACCTGAGACGTCTAATTCAATGTGATCAGCAGAATTGGCTCGAAAGTGCAAGCAGTGGCCGCCACTTTAGATATGCCTGAAAGCATTCGACTCAGTATCCTGGCAATACCTGTGGCGTGTCCTTGAAAAATGCAAATTCGGCCGCAACTTCAAATTCTGGGTCAAGCTGCTCTAAACACTAGTCCATCAGCTAGAGTTCGCACGGAAGACAGATGCTCCCTCCCCATCCAGATAGTCAGAGGAACGCGACAGGACTGTCCCTTCTCCCCGCTCATATTCGCCATAGCTATGGAACCCTTTGCCGACATGATACGTCAATCACATACCCATAGAGGCCTGCCAACTACAGGCCAGTCCGACCTAGTCTCCCTATATGCGGACGATGCCCTGCTTTATATCCACTCCCCAGATACTAATGTTGCCCCAATTCTGCAAGACTTAATACAGTTTGGACACATATCCGGACTGAAGGTGAATTGCTCTAAATTAGTGCTGTTCCCGCTAACTGACTGTACGCTCCCCCCCTCCCGACCTAATGGGGGTCACATGGTCCCAGTCCAGGTTCACTTATCTAGGGGTGGTGGTTTCCCGTAACTCTGCAACGCTGCAAGAGGACAACTACCTGAACTACCTTACTAACCTGGCCATCAAAACAGCGAGCTGGGATAGACTCCCGATCTCCTTAGCAGGTTGTATAGGGATACTTAAAATGGTGGTGTTATCCCAACTCCTCTACCGATTCACCAATCTTCCCCTGTGGCCAGGAGACGACTTCTTCCAATAGTTACTCCGTATAATCAACACCTTCTTGTGGCACTCCGGTGCAGTCCGCCTTAAACTAACAACATTGACTGCCCCCATGGAATACGGCGGATTCTGCGCCCCCGACTTCTTCAGGTACTGGCTGGTAGCGCAATCCCAATTTGCGTCCCACTGGTTTAACACCACTGACCCCACCCCTCATGATAGGCTGAAGAAACTGACAGTCAGCGACTAATATCTGCTCCCCCATCCACAAGCCCGCTCCGACGGAACCCGGTTCGGCGGATTCGGTTACTACCACATGCCTAGCCCTGTCTAAAATCTGGAAACTAGTAGGCACACCCCACCCCTTCCATGGAGACCTTCCGCTATGGAATTTCCTCCCAGAGGTCACACGCGTCCCACAATCCATTGTTTCCCGATGGGCCGATGCAGGCTTCTTAGCCCTCTGAGATGTCCATGTACAGGGTCATTTTCTCGAATGGTCAGACCTCCCATTCGGTCTTAGGAGGAGACCATCAGCATGGCTACAGTATTCCACTCTTCGGAAGTGTCTCAAGACCAAATATCCCGACTTCCCTACACTACCACCTGATGAACCCTTAATTGCTGAACTGTGCAGCTTTGACTCCTCGAAAGGGAAGGTGTCCAGACTTTACACCATGCTACAGGCCAGAGCTGCACCCCCCTTCAACGCACTGAGACACAAATGGGAAGACGACCTTAGGGTGGAAATGACCGATGAGCGTTGGTCCCGTATGTGTGCACGCACCCACAAAGTATCCTTCAATTATCGATTCAAATGAATACAATTTAAGGTGCTGCACAGATATGACATCCCCGAGCAGGCTTCATCACATGTTCAACGAGCTCTCCCCCGGCTGCCCTAGATGTGGCTCTGACCAGGCTTCATACATTCATATGATTTGGTCCTGCCCACGATTGAGACAGTTCTGGTCAGAAATCTGTTCCACATGGTCTACTATGCTGGACTACACTATAGTCCCTTCCCCAGCACGCTGCCTGTTTCACGACTTTCCTCAAATAGGGCGTCACTCCAGGAGGTTGGCTGGCCTTTGCATGCTGTTAGCAGTGCGCTGCATTTCGATTAACTGGCTCCGGCGTAAAGCACCCTCGTAAACACAGTGGCTCAGAGCGGTCTCCTGGGCTTCAGATACAGAAGAGGCATGGGGCACACTACAACATCGCCACTCGAGACCAAGAGACATTTGGCAGAAGTTTCGCACATGTGTCTACCATGAACTCTGACTCAGACGCGGGGTCCTCCATCCCTACACCTCCCTCTCCAGCCACCACCCTGTGAACTGAGATTGCCTTCCCCCCACCCCTTATCATGTACTACCTAGACCCTGACCCAATTGCGTTTATGAACTATTCACTAAGTGCTAGTATTGTTGCTCACGGTATGCGATTGTATCTTGTCAATGTGCTATGTGCATCCAGGTTACTTGTGTTGTCAAGTCAAATAAATCAAGGTTTAAAAAAAAAAATAGGTTTTCCCACATCCTTTCAACAGTGATTTTACTTCCCCTGATGTTTTCAGAAGAGGGATTATGTGTACAGCGAACTCTTACTCCACTCTCTGTAGTGTACCTTTGATATTGAGGACACTACTTAAAGATAAAGAATTGTTCTGGGAATGTGACAGTTTTAGATGTTTAGAACGCCAACAGGTTATAAACACCTCTCAGAATAGTATTAAGAGTATCCCTCTCAGAGGAAAAATACCATTTCTCCTACTCTAGGCAGGATTTTGGCAAGGGATCTACAGTATTCCTCATAAGGCATAAGTAAATGCAGTACATCTGCCCCCCCCCCACCCCTGTACCCTTGCCCCATCCTCCAGAGGATAATATTGGGAACAGTCTGTCTACTAACCTTCCATTCCATTGCCTTTTGGTCATCGAACCGGAATAGTAACTTCTGCAATATTAAAGACCATTTACGTACCTTAATAAAAGCGTTGAAGAGTATTTCATTCCCTCACCAACACAAGTAAATTAAAATTTACCTGCAAAGACTCCTTCTGGTGGGAAGCATTGTGGCTCCTGTGACCTTAAGGCACAAGGCCCCATTTGCCTTATGGATTGAAATGCTTAAGGTAGGGAAAGGACTTGTGAATTGGTTCCATTCTGTGTTGATAGTCATTTCAATACATTATATGAACCTGTGAATGTATTTATGTTCATATTTCATATAATATAAATATATTATAGTGCAATATCACCTGCTAGTCTAATTTTCAGTGCATGTCAAAGGTCTTCAATAAAACATTGCATGTTTATACATACCTGTCTAAATTGGTGCGCATTGTGTGGACTCATTGAGGGCCCATAACCCCTCTTGCGCTCTGAGAATAGCCTTGACGGCTCTCCACGTTTACCTCAATTGGGGTTTGGCTAACCTTTCAGAGATCCCTGTTCATTACAGCTAGGGAGGCCTCAAAATCTGTACACTAGTCCAGATTGTGGAAATCTATTTTAACATAACTTAGTGTGCATCAGAGTTCCTAAGGCTCTGTAGTGAGGGTACCCAGAAAACACCCAGTCTGTCCGGGTAGGTTGACATGCTCATCTCCTTGCGGTGGGAGCGGGTTGTAAGGTTTCAATAAGGCGCCACACTGCTGGTTCAGGGAATAAAAGGCTTGCTCCCTGCCGGATTACATTAAAACAGTGATCGCAACTTTGAAGTGCATTGAGACTCGACTAGGCAGTGTTTTTAAATAACACTGTGTCCAATTGTTAGCCCAGTTTAGGTATAAGGAATCTACACCATATAATTTTTAAACTGGGATTCTTCACAAAGCAACTCCAAGTACCCCTAGAAAAACTAAAATCTGCTCTTGCAATCTATACAATTTGACTTAAGTATTCCTAGCAACAGCATGCGCAGGACCCGACTCCAAAACCCAGGGGATCCTTGCATATGGAATAAGCTAATTATCGGTAACTCCAGCATTTGTATGCTTCATAGATTGACATGCCGTTAGAATATTACTAGTCGTTAGGCTGCGAATCCTCTGATATTAATCAGTGTTAAGTTGAATTTCCAAAAACAACCCTCAAACTGCATTTTGGGAGGCCAACCGATTATGGTGAAGTAGGTAGTAGCAGAGTAGTAAGGCTTCAATTTAGGAGTGCGAGTGGTCTAGAGCTACAACGAGTTTACACAGAGGAACCCACTATTTCCAGTTATAGAGGCAACTACAAGGCCTTTAGACTACACATCAAGCAAATGAAACCGCTTAGCAAATATTTTCACACATGTGTTATAAAGTACATTTCTTTTTCTTTATTTGTATATTGTTTATATAAAACTTTACAAAACAAACATTTTCCATAATCAGTTAAAAAAACTGAAAAAACTCACAATGCCACATTTACAGTGAGCACCTAGTAACAGGATTCTCTACAGAACGCATTAAATGTGTGTAAAAGTCCTGTACATTCCTTAAGATCTTCTTTTCCGACAACTTACCTCTTTCTACCCCTCGTTAGCGCTAATTTTCAATCTTTTTACCAAGTTTACTTAATAGTCCATTAAAAAACAAATTTAGAAGATACTAGTCTTCATCCATTTACAGTAATTTTGAAATATACAAATCACATGCATCACTATTAGAATCATTGCGGCTTAATAGCTGCCGTTTTCCGTCTATATTACAGACCCCTTTTAAGAACGATAAAACTCTTAAACTTCAGTGACATTGAATTTCCATGCAATAAAGTTAACCAGAACTGGTACTGCGGGATCCATTCCTGGTTTACGAATCCTTAGAAATACTTCATCTGCATACTTTGTATAGCTGGGCATAATAAGTGAATTAATAATTCCGTCTCTGAACCAATGTTACAATGTCTGCAACAGCCCTTTGTGAACTCTGAAGGGTTACGGATATAGTTTGATTTGTTTTCATAACGTTGAATCTAAACTTCATGATACCATTCTTCACCTTTCTGCTAGGGTACTTAAGATAATTCTCCATCGAGTCTGGGATTTTTTTTGTGGCGACAACTTGAGAATAAATGCTAAAATCCAATATCACAAGCCCATTTTCTTCCCAATTCGTACTCTTATTGATCTTCTTAACCTTTGTTTTGTTTGATATTAGAATATTTTAGAATATTTAACGATCGCCCAAAATTCCCCAGGATCCTATCGTGGTCCTCAGAAAGGTCCTACATGAAACCTACCGTCAGGGCCGGCCTTAAGGGCAGCAGCGCCCTGGGTAAATTAGCGCCCCCCTGGTTAACAGGGGGGCCCTTTTTTTTAACCTCCTCGTTCGGCGAGGAGGTTAAATAGGGCGCATTAGCACCCCATTGCCATTGAATGAGCCCGCCGCCATGGGTTCATTCAATGGAAATGAGTCGCCTGCCACGACGCCAGCTCGGGGGGAGCCCTTGAAAGGCTCCCCAAAGCTGGCGTGGTGTGGGGCTAATGGTGCCCTTGCTTGTGGAAAGTGCCCGAAGCAGAGGGGTGCATTTAAATGCACCCCCCTGCCGCGGGCACATTTTACAGTAAAAGGCCACCTGGTGCGCCTTCTCCCACAACGCCAGCTCGGGGGAGCCCTTGAAAGACTCCTCCGAGCCAGCGCGGCGGGGGCAAAAGGCGCCCTGGGGGGGTCGCGGCACCCCGGGCGGTCTCCCGGCACGCCCCCCCTAAGGCCGGCTCTGCCTATCGCATCATTCACGCCCAACAAATTGTAAATAGTCCAATTTGGACTGGATTCACATTTTCTTAAAAGTGACAATTTCTTCCATGAAACAATACTGGCGATTGACTGCAGACCCAGCTCATATCTTATAACCTGTGTTGGAAAGCATTTGGGCAAATGCTACAGCACATACCTCCAAATTGTGCTTTTCATTACCTTCAATTGTGACTTTAACCCTCTTGGCAAAAATTCTAAACCAAAACATTGCACAGTAATACCTTCCATCTATAATATTCCCTGCATGGCATAAACGAGAATTTTCCATATTTTGTATCCTTTTACCGCATTTGTCTAGTCATTGAGTATCTTCGATTTAAAAAAAAATTGTGTGTTCCTTGCCACAATTGGGGAACCCAGGTATTGCATGTTGTCTTTTAGAGCAAGTGAACTATTTTCCCAAATACCAATCGAAACAAAGAAGATTTTAAGTGCTGCCCTTTAGATAATCTCATTACTGTTTTTGAGGAGTTGTTTTTAAGCTCTATAGAGTTCATTTAAACGACAAAGGCAGAGAACATCCTTTGCAGACCTGCGGGTGTGGAATCCATCAAAATAAAATCGGCTTAAGCCGCCCAATTTATTCTTAGAGCACCAATCTTTGGTGAAACTAATGATTTTTGGTCCAGAACACCACCTACATCTGCCACATACAAAATATACAATGTAGGACCCAGGATGCAACCCTGTCGTATTCCCCCTCTTCACGTGTTGCACAGCCTGGATAACAAGCCCTCGAACTTTGCAGTCTTTGTAGGTACATTATAATACTCAGTAGCCCCTTTGGCATGCCATACTGACCCAACTTTCTCCACAATAACTTTCTATTAAAATGTATAAAGTACATTTAAAATCTCACCCTTGTAAAATAGAAACAGCAAATGATTTAAAATCAGTGTAAAGCAGTTAAGTATTTCAATGCTGAAAATACAGCAGGAGCACTTTAGAGCAACATAACAGTTCCATAATACTTGCAAGTCCATCCTTAAAATGGTTTGGGGTCTTGTGCCCTAAAGTCATACTTTCATGAAGGTTTACTGTGTGATTGGAAGAGTGTTCATTTTTTCAGTAGACGGACATCTTGAGGTGGTGACAGTACCATGTCTGGCCAACCAATGAAAACCATAGTCACGTGTTCCTGGTGCATCTTGTGGATCACTATTCAAGAGGGGTGTTGGGGGAAATTGGTAAGCAAATAACCCTGAACAATGTATGCATAGTACAATCCCCAAACCCCTTCTTTGGATATCTAGGTGTAATTTGGGCATTTTGCATTTTCTGCTGTTGCAAAAAGGTCTATTGCCGACTGCCACTATAGAGTGAAAATGTGCTTGACCACGTCTGAATGTAATTCCCACTCGTGCTCAAAAAGTTAGGCTGTCTGACAATTGTTTTCCCCTGGAAAGTGTTGGGCTTGGGTTGTGTAGCGGCCTACAAAAAGTTGATGAACCACAGAAAAAAAAAAATTATTTCAATAGGGGTTCAAGGAATAGCAGGATTGTAGCAGGCGTAAGTAACAATAAAAATCATGTTAGTAATCTTTGGTAATTTTAATTAAAACTTTTTTACAAAAAAGACAATTCATATAAAAACGTGTGTAAATCACATAAATCAGTGTTGTGCAAAGAAGCAATATAAATTGAGTGCGGTAGAAATTGTGCAAATCCACTAATCATATTCCACCAGTCTTCACATTAAGGCATCAATATGCATCTGATTCTAGTAAACCTATACTCGGTTTATATTTTAGATGAGCATTTCAATATACTGTTCTGGTTTAGAGTAGGTTTGTTTGTACTTTAGATGAACAGTTTATTGTTCAGTGTATAATGTGTACTATTATCAGATGCATAGTGATCACTCCTATAGAAGATAGGCCTCTTCCTTGACTACTTCCTCCCCTAAACGGTCTTTGAAAGCCTTAAAGTGCTGTGCACGGTTGACCTTGGTTTGTAAAGCAAGTCCTTCATCCTGAGTATTGGGCCTAGGGTTAAGCTGGAGTTATCAAATCTGGCCGGGTGGATATATTACAGGAGGCCCCCTTGTTATAGTGAACAAGCGAACTCTGAATGGTTAGCCAAACCAAATCAAGGTAAGCATGGAGAGTGGTCAAGGCTTAGTCTCAGTAGAGGCGAGTGGGGTCAGGGGTCCATAGTGAACTACATGATTCTGTTTAGATGGGCAGGTACGAAAACACTATAAAAAATAATCAGGTAATACTATCACACAACACTCCATTATGAAACATATGTAGAGTCAGATTTGGTTTGTACAAATGCATACAATTCCCTTAAACACCTGAAAGGAGGTAAGTAATTATTCAATAAGAAAACCAGTTCACAAGAATGATGACCCTAACTTTATAAGTCCACGTCCTATGTTGAATGCTCAAAAGTCAGAAAGTGCCTTCAAAGGAGAGGGGACAAAGGCAGGAAGGAAGAGTTTGGAAGGAAGGAAGGCTGGAAGGAAGGAAGAGTTCGGAAGGAAGGCAGGAAGGAAGAGTTCGGAAGGAAGGAAGAGTTCAGAAGGAAGGAAGGAAGGCAGGCAGGCAGAGTTCGGAAGGAAGGAAGGCAGGAAGGCAGGTTCGACAAATGCAAGTCTGTATTATGTAGGTCACCCAGCGTTTCGACCATCGATCCTCGAGCGTCTTTGTTTTGAAGACCTTACAAGCTCATCAACCATCCTCTTGGTGGTCACGAGGAAGACAGTTACACTCTGTGTGTCCATCCATGGTCATCTTTTATTGCAGGGGGCAAAGTTTAAATGGAGCATTTTCCATTGTCGAAGCTGGTGGACAGGGAAACAGTATTAAGTGAAGGGGAATTAAAAGGAGACCTGCTCCAATAGTAAAAGGAGTGTAGGTTTCCCCACACTCCCTACTGTAATGCCTGGAGATGTCCTTGATTCTCCAGAATTATAAGTCCTGGCTGCTATGAATCATATCAGATGCGCAGACTCTGCCGAGCAATCTCCGGTGCAGACAGTTAACTTTATAAGTTAGTTGAATAAATGTTGCACATCTGAATTTAAGCACACAGGCATCAGAAATAAGATTGCAGGTATGTAATGTGGGTCTTCTGAAACATGTGGAGATCTACTTAGAATCACATGCTTAGCATAGTCTAGCAAGCAGTACCAGGTGAAGGTGGTAGGTAGATGGCAGGAACAGGTGCAAATTAATATGGCTTGTCCAACTTGTTGCACACTCCTTGCCCGCTAGGAAAGTTCTCTTTAGCAACTTTCCCTCCATTTTCTATGGACCCCCAAACGTTTCACCTTCTGACTTTTCACAGTCCTTCAGAATGTCAGTACTGGGAAACTGTCTTTTTAAATGTTATCTATTTGGGATAACATTGTCATGTTGCACACTGCATCTTCCAATGCAGTGCAATGGGGATACCGTAGACTACACAAAGGATGTTTTGGTTACTTTTAAATGGGACTAAAGACAACCTGGTGGCAGCAGTTGCATTTTAATCTTTTTTACTGTATTTTTCATCTTGCATTTACCAAGTTTGCCTACTGACTGGCTTGCATTTACCAAGTTTGCCTACTGACTGGCTAATGTCCTAGCATGGACGTGCCACAAGATTTTTCAAATTAATCTTTGGCCACTTTGTCCTTTAGCCTTCCTCCTGGCTTGCCATGAATTTCCTTTCATGGTCATGCACTTACCTGGGAAAGCCTTGTTTTTTGTGCGCTAGTGCCTACCACGTATGCTGGGTCCAAAGAAGTCAGATGGGACGTCTGGTCCCAGTCCACATATTGGTGCCAGTAGGTCTTGTGTGCATGCATGAGACAGCCCCACAGTGGTCCCTGATTAGACCACTGCCGGTGTGCATGTGTGGCAGATTTCTCCATTGGAAGGCTGCGTCTGATCACTCACCCGACTTTCTGATAAGGTCTCCTGCAGCCATGCCAGCAGATCTGAAGAGGAGCCAAGTATCCTGTGTAGCTGTGAAGACCGTGGAAGAACCAAGGACGATGCCTGAAGAAGCCAAGCAACCAATTCTTGCTGCAGTCCTGGTGGAGCCCTGTCTGGCTACTGATCACAGAAGACATTCAACCCTGTGGACTAGTGGGAACAACCAGTCAACGTCTTCGGATGGGTCCTTGAGTGGGCTGACCGCGGTAGAATCGTTGCCGTTCCACTTTTTGACTTTGGCCTTCAAGGGTCTTCAGCTTGGCCTGTAAGTAGTCTTCTTGCAAGATTTCGGTGTCCACGATCAATGGGTACCGAGATAGAAGGCCGTCTTCAACTGCAACATCTGTGATGCCTGCTGTTCCTGTGCATAGGTTGCAATCTCTGTAACTGGCTTTCCCGCATCTAGTTGAAGATCCAGAGTCCTGCATTGGTGCCTGCTGCATTGTTGCACGAGAAGAGTTGCACACAGCTCCTGGACCCGACTGGAACTCAACGGCGTGCCAACGGGAGGAAGGTTGTAACAATACTATACTTACTGGTATCCATAGCTCCACTCCGATTTCTTTTACAACTAATTGGCTTTGGAAACACTTGTTCCAAAAGCCCTCCAATAGCAAGAAATCATTTTACTTGTAAACTCATTTGACTTCCTTGAGGACCCATATTCACATCCTCAGAAACCAACCCCTCTTTCACCAAACCCCTAAAACTGAACTTTGGGCACAAGGCAAAATCAACTACGGGTTGGACTTCATAAAATAGGGTTATATTTCCTGTGTACTGTCAGTGCTATAACCAATTACTTTCCATCACATTCCGGTATTGTGGGGGTGAATGGATTATTCTTCACTGAGTGAATGTATATATGGTTCATAATTTATTATTTTGTGATATTACCTGTTGTAAGACATTTTCCTAGAGTGTTTTTGGGCCCAAAACAAATCATTTGTATTACTTATAGTCCAAGTATAATCCTCAATTAATTGTTTCACTGTGTGGACTCATTGTGGACCCTTGACCCCACTCACCTCTCCTGCGATTTAGCCTTGGCCACTCTCCATGCTAACTTGATTTGTTTGGCTAAACTCCCAGAAGTTTCTCCCTGTTCACTACAACTAGGGTAGCCTCCTAAACTCTGTCCCCCAGCCAGAGTCTAGAAATCTATTCTAACAAATGTGTGTCAGAGTAATGTCGAATGAAAGTGTGCATTGGTCTCCATGTGGCTGCTTTACAGAGGTACATTAGTAACGAAGGCTAACGTAGCTCCAGTACTACATGTGGAGTGAGCTTTGGGTGTAAATGGCAACTCCTTGTTGGATAATGTGTAGCACTGTTTTATGCATTTTACTATCCACCTAGCAATGGTACCCTTGGAGACAAGATCCCCTTCTCTCCCAACTGCTAGAGAAAAAGAACTGGACTATTTTTCTGATTTCATTCTGACATGGAACTTGGAAATACATTTTGGTGAGGAACGTGGGTGCGTTCTAAAGACTTTGTTTTTTCGTGTATTGAGGCAAAAGGTTTGGTCACAGACAAAGCCTGGAGCTCACCTACTCTAATAGAAGTAATGGCAATAAGGAAAGCAACCTTGTAAGCGAGATCCTTTAGACTTGCTTTATGCACAGGCTCAAAAGGGAGATGCTATGAGCTTACTTTAGGACATTTAACTTAAGTGTTTGGTTTACGCGCTTCTTTCAATATGTCCATGCGTATGTCCAGTAAATTAAGATGGCTGAACTATGACTTCAGGAGAATAGCTGCTAAATTGAAAGTCTGAGTATGTGGGTGTAGGATAAACCCTGGATTCTGTGACATGTTGTAATGGCATGTTAGCTCCATCCCGATAACGTACTTAGAAACCACTCGTTGGTATTAAACGCGTTATAAAGAAAAATTATTGTTAGGGAGAATTCTCAAAAATGTGCCAATTCCCTCAACCTTAGAGACCCCCAGCAACTTTGTTGGATTTTGAGGACTTGATTTTTTTTTTTTTAAACTGGAGAGTGTGAGACTTTTTTCCCCACTCTCTCATGTATTTATGTGATTTCTGAATTCTGGTTATGGAGCCTGTCAAACTCCATAGGCATCATCTTTTACATTGTGGCACACAGCACCTTTAGTGCAGTGGCACAGGGAATTCTTAGATTTCCCCAAGGTTTAAATACCTTCTCTTGTTTCCCAGAGCAGTAAACCCCGCCAAAGGCAAAGCAAACAAAGGGACCAAACCTGGTTTGGTGCACAGAGTAAATCTCAAGAAGGTCCTTTCCACAAAGAAATGGCGAAAAAAGACTGGGCCATTTTGACAAAAATGGCACCCTTGGGTGCTTTACTGCAGCTGCGAATGCAGCCCGCGGTAAATACACACCACGGTAGTTAAAAGTAAGCCACTGCCACCAGCCATTCAGTGATGAAAGGGTGACAAAAATGTTACACGAGAAGCTAGACAAAAGGGGATACTAAGTAACCCTCTGCAGCACCATATTAAGACTGTGTGCCAGGTCTAGAAAGTTACAAATGCAAGTAAAGTCAATTTCACTTTACTGCTTTGAGAAACGGTAGTTTATCCCAGAGACGGTATTTAACCCATGGGGAAATCTGCAAGACTTCCCTGTGCCACTGCCCTGAAGGCGCTGTGTGACACAATGTAAAAGATTATGCCTATGGAGTTTGGCAGGCTCCATAACCAAAATAAACAGTTCAAAAATCACATTTAAATACGAGTGGGAAAAAAGGGTCTCACTCAATCAAGTCCTCAAAATCCAGCAAAGTTCATGGGGGTCTCTAAGGTGGAGGGAAGTAGCACATTTCTGAAAATTCTCCCTATAACTTTGGAACAAGGAAGTGGAAAGAATAAATACCTTTGTTTACCTATAATGGTGGAAGGAGTTCTATTGCTCCCTTCTGTAGAATTGCTTCTGCCTGTAGAATAAGTTGGTAGTATTTTGACTTTTGGTGGATTGTGCAAGTTAGGGAGAATTCTCAGAAATGTGCTAATTCCAGTCTACGTTAGAGACCGCCAGCTCTTTTGCTGGACTTTAGGATTTTAAAATTTCTAACCTGGAGAGAGCGAGACCTTTTTCCCCCACTCTCCCATGTATTGTTTTCAGTAATCTGAACACCGTTTCCTTTGACTGACAAACTCCATAGGCATCATCTTTGCATTGGGACAGCACCTACAGTGCAGTGGCAAAGGGAAGTATTAGAATTCACAAAGGTTTAAAATAGCTTCTCTTGGTGAAACTACCGTTTCCAAGAGCAGTGAAGTGAAATTGACTTTACTTCCATTTTTAACTTTCTAGATCCAGCACACACCAGCTTACAATAGGGTGCTGGAGGGGTTACCTAGTATCCCCTTTTGTCTAACGTTTCATGTAACATTTTTATGTCTCCCGGTCTACAATTAATGGCTGGTGGCATTTGTTAGCGTGTCTAGCGTGGGGTAACCACACTGATAAGATATGTCTACAACGCTGGAGTATAGTTGCCACTCGTGTTCCTCTGGTAGGGGGTCTCTGCTCAGAGTCTGCTAGAGTGTAGAGTACCCCTGGAACATGTTGGGATGTTCCTATCCTCCCATGTTTGATTGTCCATCTCCATACTTTCTGTGCCAGCTTGGACAGATTTGGAGAGTGTGTGCCCCCCTGTTGGTTGACAGAGTACATTGCAGTGGTGCGGTCTTAAGATTTGAACTGACTGGTTCGTCAGCTGCGCTTCAAATAATGCTAGGAGTTCTAGCAGGTTGATGTGGTTCTGTGATGTTATGTGAGTCCACAGACTATGTGCTGTGTGGTAAAGGTAATGTGCTCACCACCCTGCAGAGCGACAAACAGGTTTTCCTTTGTCCACCAACGTAGGTTTTGTACTAGTGTTGGCGAAACGACCACTAGACCGTCCAACTGACCAATTGCCCGAGTCCATTGTTTCACCAACCACTCCTGCATGGGGCGCAGACGTGAATGTGGGACCAGGTATATGCACAACGCCATCATACCTAGTGAATGCATTGCTTTGCGTACGCTTATTTGACGACAGACCCGATACAGAGGTATTTGTCGTAGCATGTTTTGAACTTTTTCCATGGATGGCCAGGCTAACCCTGCTTCCGTGTTTAAGACGGCCGCTAGGAACTGTTTTGTTGTGTTTGGGACAAGGCTTGACTTTCTCGTTTGAGAAGCCCAATCGGAAGAGACGGTTATGGTTCTTTGCACATTTTGTTTGCAAAGATTGGCTGATCACAGGGGAATCGCCCTATCATCCACGTAGGGGTACACTGGGATTGCCTCCCTGCGCAGGTGCGCTGCCACCCCCGCCAGTACCTTGTTCAATACCCTTGGAGCAGATGCTATTACGAAGGGTAGCACCTTGAATTGGTAGTGCTGGTTTTCTATCTTGAAACGCAAGTGTTTTCTGTGCGCTGGGAACATTGAAATATGAAAATAGGCATCTTTCATATCCAGTGTTGCCATGTGGTCTCCCCGCTTTAGCAGGGGGATTACCTCTTGCAGCTTTGTCATGCAGAATTTGTGGCTTTACATAAGTGTTTGCAGGGCGCAAGTCTAAAACTGGGCACATAGATAGATCCTTCTTTGGCACAACGAAGTAGGTTGAATAAATACCCTGGTTTACTTAGTTTGCTGGTACGACCTCTATGGCATCCTTGAGTAGCAGCGCAGTGACCTCCTCGAGAAGTTCTTCCTTCGTTGATTTCCTTTGACGCGGGGGATGGTTCAATCGTTTTTGGATGAGCTCCACGCAATAACTTCCCACCATGGTTGATATCGCCCACTTGTCTGTGGCGATTCCCTCCGATACGTGGGTGAAGTGTGAAATGTGCCCTACTTGAGAGCCATGGGAGGGGACCAGTTGCGGGCTGTCATTATTTAGGAGATGTACCTCCACCTCTAGATGTGGAGGACCTCCCACAGCCACGAGATCGGCGCTGGCCCCTCTGGAATCCCGGCAAAGCTCGGCCCCGGTTCTTACCCCAGCAAGAGCCCGGACCCTGTCCGGAGCCTCAGAGTTTTGGCCACGAAACCGACGAAAATTGCTTCAGCCGCTCTGGCCTGGTGGTTTGTTCGTCAGCCTGCCTAGAGATTTTAGGGCATCATATTCTTAGTTGGCGAGACTTTAACGTGTCTTCTACGGCTTTCCTGAATAAGATATTAAGTTCCACTTGCATATTAAGCAGTGTAGCTTGGGTTTCAAGTTTGAAGCCAGACTGGCATAGCAATGCATGGCGCTTGATGATGGTCCCTTTGGCAATAATCCTGCCCACTCTGTGGGGTGTAGGTTTTCAGAAAGCAGCTGATGTTGCCTTCCCATTCGCTGCTACCAGGGCCAGTTGTGGCTTCAGAGGCTCGGGAGCAGAAGCTATCAAGTAGTTATCTCGTCCCATTTGTGGCAATTATAGCTTGCCAACAGTCCGTGTGTGTGAACATGCAGATCTCACTGGACTGGTTGACTGGACTAGAAATAGGAAGGGTATCGGGTCTTGCCTTCTTGGCTGGGGGCTAGGAGGTGGAAGCCTCAGCTGTTGGTGTGGTTTGGAGGTTCTGGTATGCCTGTGGTTCCTTTTCGAAGAAATTGCCCATAAAGGTCATCCTAGTCATGATCTTGTCTATGTCTTCAGCAGTCCATGTGGCTGAACTTGCAATGACATCACAGAGTACCGAGTAGTGTCTTGCAGACTGGCCCAGAGTTTGAGGCTGGCCTTTGTTCTTCAAGGCTTCTGCCAAGGAACCTTCCTCCTGGGGGGACAGAGTGTTTCTCCCAGTGAGCAGAGGTAGACGTGTCCTTATTAGCCTTTTACTTACAATTGGAGCTCTTGGAGGAGTGTTTGGACTTCAGCTGGCTCTCAGGGACAGGCTTTTTCAATAGGTGGGAGAAACTAGTGATTTTAGAGCTTACAGCTGTTTTCGACGTGGGACGTCTTTCGGCGGACTGCAGCCTCGTCTACCGACGTTCGGTGGATGTTTTGGGCACAGCGTCTGCTTTGTCTTTAGACTTACGAGGCCGGTCATGAGGCGATCAGAACCTCGAGTGCTCAGGGAACAGGGATTCTGTGGACCTCCTCCTTGACGCCATGTGTGGGCGTTTGGTCGACGATGTCGATTCCTTGCCACGGGCGATGTGCTTAGTGCTGGGGGTCATGGTAGTGCTTTTGCCATCAGGTGTCGTCCCCGTAACAGAGTCGCCGGCCTGTCTCTTGGGTTCAGGGGCCGCTGTCGCCTTCTGTAAAGACCGCAACGCTGCCATCACTGGAGGCTCCCTCCACATCCACGTAGGCCTCGGCATGCATGGCGTGATGGGCCCAGTGTTTAGTTCTTCGGTCCCTTTGCTTGAAGAGCTTGCAGGCTTGACAGTGCCCCTCGTGATCACACGCTAGACAGAAATTGCACACCCCGTGCTGGTCTATCCACTGGAGTTCTTTTATTGCACGCGTGCCAAAATTTAAATGGGAGTGTTCATGTTTATGGGGAATGGCAGCCAGGCGAGAAAGGGAATGGAGTGGAGTGGAAAATGCTTTCTACAATGACCATCCCCCATTCTACATACTGTTAGGGCCTAGGCCCGGTGCGGCCTTCCAAGGCTGAAAGGGTCCGTGGAGTCTTGAATTTTGTTTTGAAGGTCGTCCTTTCCTCCGCATCGATGAAGTAGTCGAAGTCTTTTTGGAAAAAAGACAAAGAATAACTAGTCTTAATTTTTCATAAGCAAATCTCATTAGCCGAAATTAACTCTGCGATAAACGTCGGTCACAATGGCAGAAAAAAACTATGAGGGACCTTGACAAGTGAAGGACCATGGGTACAGTGGATGTCACACTAGGGATAGTATTACTGGCACGCCCTGTCAACGTCCCTTTGAGTTTCAAACACAACTGCAATACTCTGCAGTTTCAACTAGATGTCGGCCTATGCATAGCATGTGATCTAAGCAGATTCCACAAGCCTCAGAAATAATTTTACTCTCCATCTAGTGGAGCCTCAGAAGTGGCCAAGGGAGTCCCAGCACTCTTTCAGGCGTAGTAACCACCAAAGAATCGGGTTTTAGATTTCCTTGGATATAAAGGGGGTCTGTAAGTGCTAGCTTAAACATTTTTCTATACAAGGATTAACAGCCCTGATTAGGGATGGAATTGAAAGGGATGGAACATCCTTTTAACAGATTTCAAGAATGGGATATATTGCCCTGTTTCTTATCGTTAAGAATACGAACAAAGTCAGTGTCCTTTTCGGACTCATGGGTGTAAAATTTTAAAAATCAATCAGCAGCCGTTTGTAGAAGAAAATTGTATCAAGTTTGATCATCAATGGGTGATGACAATATTGGATCATCGATGTCTGGAGATGGGACAGTAAAATAATCTGGCTCCGTGCATGGGTAATCTAGAAAAACCTCTTCCTCATCCAGTTAGACCATATGGAAAACAAAGGGGGGGGGGGCTCCAACCACATATCAATTTGTTGACACTAATAACCAATGTGAGTGTCTACTGTGCTGCATCAGTTATGTATTAGTGCTTCAAAAGTAAGCCAAGTACCCCATAGTAGGGTCGTTTTACTCTGGATTTTGGTACATGCACATAACTTGAGACATCAGTGTTATGCTCAAAACAAAGCTGCTTTTATTTATCAGATCCAGTCCATTGGCTGGGCTTACAACTATCATATTCATGTTTCAGTAAATGGGCAGAGTATAGATAGTGTAATGCTTTAAACAGTACTTAATCACAGTGCAATGTTTGAATCAATGGAGTGTTAGTACTGTATGTGTGGTAAATATTACATCATATTTAAACCTTCCTATATAAAACAGAAGGCAGGAAAAACAGTGTTGACAGAAATGCAGCAGTGTGAGAAGCGCAGCAGTGTGAGAAGCGCACACATTGGTTCTATACATAATCCCTTCTAGTGATTCAACGCAGGGATGTGTTCATACACTTTGTAAAAAGAAGGATAGAAGCTAGTCTGATGGCTCTATGTTAGCTGAAGAGCTGGGGCTAGTTGATGTGGCCAGTTCTGAGGTGGATTAGCTATTCCCACAGAGGACCAAACCGTTGGTCTACACCAGGGGGAGGCGCCCCCTATGGACTTCAGGTGGATGAATTACCAAAGTCTTATGCTAGAAGCACAGGCGTTTCAGCTCATTGGTGACAAGCCTTCATCTGGGCCTCTGGGTTTGTCTCTCTGTTGGTGTTCCTAGGGGAAGGGTTGAGGCTATGGGGGCCCTTTGGTCGTGGTACTGGTGCTCAAAGGCATGGTGCTGTCGGTTCCAGGAACGTCAGTTTTCCGTCCTCTTGTATGCAAAGACCCAGGTTCGGTGGTAGAGCTGGAGAGCTCTGGGTGGGTAGATGCCCTATATATTTGGGGGAGGGGTCCTGGAAGCCAAAAGCCCTGGTGTGTTCCAGGGTACAGATCTTGCTGGCTCTGAGCTGATGGTTCAACACAAGGAAATTGGCGCCGCAGCAAGCTGAGCTGTGGTGCTGTAGCTCCATTGTTCATGCTCTTCGTTCCCGAGTGTGCTGTGGATATAAGCGGATGGCGCATGTGTCAGGGACCATGGACTTGTCCTAAGAATCAGTGGGTTCTCCCTTAATTGTTTTAGATGGTGGGTCCTCCTCCTGAACTACATGCTTACGCTTAATAGGGTGTTGCAGGTGTTGGGGAGTTTTATTGTTTTTATGCTTCATCCCCTGTCCTAGTGAGACCCCCTCCCCCCTAGCACTTTTTGATGGACTTCTGGAACTTTTTCTTTCTACTCTGAATGAGTCTAGTCTTTTTCCACTCATTCATTCTCATTTTCTTTGACTTTTGGAACTCTGTTCTCAGTTTTCTACCTTTACTATGCAGTCTAGTTTCCTTCAGATCTCCTTTAAGGCATCTGTGATTTACTTTACACAGCTCCTTATGGGCAGTGTTGCTGGGAACCCTTTGGGTTCTCCTTTGAGATGCTTTATCCTTACTACTGTTCTTAAAGATAGTATCCCTCCTAAAACGTTATACTACGAGAGATTGGCACACAATACCTTATGTCAAGTGCCAAGAGGATACCTAGTATCCCCTTCTGTCTGCTCCTGTGACTTCGTCAAAGACAGCCCTCTAGTTATGGCTGGTGGCAGTGGACATGTTCTACCAACTGTTGTGCTATTTTTTTTACTGCAGCCTATTCACAGTATCGGTTGTGCACAATAGGGTCACCTATGTTCGAATACGGTGGCTTTCTTTTTTGCAATTTCTAGCGTGGTTGTCCTTTTTTAGCCATTCTACCATCTACCATTCTGGGAGGGAGAGGTGCGTGTGTGTTTTGTCTTTGGCGGGGACCCCGCTTAGGCTCCAGTTTGTCTGAGCAGGAAGGATGAGGGGCATAAGTCATTCACTGCCCTGACCTTTGTCTGAGTGCCTGAATGGAACAAGTGGGGGGGGGGGGGGTGCCCCGACTGTCCCAATTGGACAACCACCTGACACTTCCTGTAAACTGATGAGACTGAAGCAGTGTGTGCGCTGAAACTTAATATAAGGTGAGGTTCCTGACATGAAAGGCCAATCGACCACCGAAACTTTAAGTAACCTAGGAAGATGACCAGAGATGCCTACAGACCCTTTGTAACACAGTGAAGGGACTGCTGTCCTGACCCAGTTTTCTTTGCGACAAAGGAGCTCCGAAGAGGACGACTCCTTCCCTTTGGCTGGTGGGACCAGCCAGCCCTCAGACTAACTACAATCTGAGCCATCTGCCAAGGTGCTGTGCCTTTCCAGAGCTACAGACCACAAATACCAAAAGACCTCTGACCCATCTATAGTGCAACATCTTGGAGAGGCCAAATCCATCCAGGTTTTTGCTGAGCTCCAGGTGAACCTCCAGAGACATGATCCGACTCATCCAGGTTCCGTCACCAGAGAGCAGGACTGCAGGAATCGAAGATGGATGAGGGTGAATCGTGTGCTTTGTTGGTGCTGCAGAAAAGGCACAAAAATCACAGAATGACCAGAAAGAAGAAATCTGTGCTAGGGGTCCTCTCTCGAGACTGCTGCTGTGACATCCTGTTCGCTCAGAGTCCTGCCTTTTGTCACCAGACCAAGGAATCCAAAGACTGGTCCGTCACTGCTGCACAAAGGAGAAACCAGCAACAAACCTTTCTTCTAACCCATGGTATTGTGGGGTAAAATAATAATGCTCAACAAAGTCGTCGCTCCAGAATAGAGTGCATGAAGAGGTGTCCACTATTAACTCTGAGCCAAGCGGTCGGGTTTGTGTCCATTTTTTGAGTCCTTTAAGTAGCACTGAAGTACAGATTTGACATCAAACAAAGTAAATGTTGAATGGATTTTTATACTCGACGACACAACTGTACTGACAGTCTTTATTATATGCACCGTAGACTCTGACCTAGCACTCTTGTGCCAAGTCAACGTCTCAAAGTCCTGCCACTACCACCTTAAAACTCTCAGGTACATTTTTCCATACCTCTCCTTTCCCAACAGACTCTCCGCGGTCCAAACAATTGTTATATCAAGAATGGACTACACTAACCCCCTCTACCTCGGAGTCCACGCATTCCAACTGTCTAAACTACAAAGAGCACAAAACGCAGCTGCCAAACTGCTACTAGCGCTCGGCCCGAGAGACCACATCTCCCCAGCCCTCAAAACTCTGCACTGGCTTCCAGTTGCCCGAAGGGGGACCTTCAAAACCTTATGCATATCTCACCGAGCACTGCATAAAACCGGATCTCAATATCTTCAAGACAAACTAAAACCCTATCACCCTCCACGTACTCTAAGATCAAGCTCAACCGGCCTCCTAGTCATACCTAAAACAAACTCAGTCAGGTTAGGCGGATCATCATTCTCAGCCTTGGCCCCCACTCTGTGGAACGCACTCCCACCCCACATCCGACTCACAGAAGACCTCATGTCTTTCCGCAAATTACTGAAAACTTGGCTCTTCCCCTAAAACCGACCCCAAACTCAAACCAACTGAAACTGGATAACAGCATCTCAATGACCTTACCAAATACTAGATCATAAATAGCAATGCAGCATCATGATCCAATCGGGAAATCGAAAAACTGATTAAACTCTATTGGTTAGATAAAAAGCCTAACAAAATAAAATGAGTAAAAAGGATCAAACCTGCGAAGTAGATAAAAAGAATACATTGTACGTGAGCAGTAACGTGGCTGTAATTAAGGAAATGGACAAAATAAATGTAATGGACAAGAGGATCAATGTGGACGCGAGGAATAAAGTGGATAACAATTCAACTAACCCAAACTACTAGATCCTAAATAACAATAAAACATTATAGCATCAAGGTCCAAGCGAGAAATTGACAACTAATAACCTCTAATGTGAACTAAAAGGACAAACAGAATAGAATGAGTAAAGTAGATCAAAGCAGGAAAGTGGATAAAAAGTATAAAATTAAACAAAAGCAGTTGAAATTAATGAAATGGATGTAATGATTGCAATGACGAAAGGAACAAAATGGACAAAGTGAATAAAGTGAAGAGGATAGAAAGATGAATACAGGAGACGGATGAGTACACAGACAGATGGCATAGATGTATGAGTGCATGGTATAAATGGACAGAATAGACGATTTGAGTACATGAGACGAGTGTAGTGCATGGGACAGATGGAGAGCACCGAACGGATCGAGTGCGTACGACAAGTGACATGGGTTGAACCGATAATGCATGATGAATGAACGGAGGGCATAAGAGCCGACGAGGGGCGTAAGAGCGGTTTGATGCATAGAGCAGATGAATACGTGGAGCGGGCGAGTGCATGGAGCAGATGAGAGCGCAAAATGAATGAGGGCATAGAGCGGATGAGAGTGTGGAACAGATAAGAGCTTGGTGCAGATGTAGGTTGTGTGAGTGTATAGAGTGAAGTGGATGTAGTGTGCTGATCAGATTTAGGGTGTTGAGCGGATGTAAGTCGTGATGGTGTTGAGCCATTGTAGGGTGTTGAGCGGATGTAGACTATGGTGCGCGTGCGGAGCGGGTATCGAGTGTGGATCAAACGGGTGAGGTATATAGATGAGACGGGTAAAGTATGCGGATGGAACGGGTGGAGTGGATCGATCAAGTGGAAAATGTGGTTGAAACCGATGAAGCATGGGGTTGGAATGGATGAAGTATGTGAGAGAAACGGACAAACAAGGCGGAAAGGACAAACGTGGATGGAACGGGTGAGGTACGCGGATGGAACGGGTGAAGTACGCGGATGGAACGGGTGAAATATGTCGATGAACGGGTGTAGAATGGCTGGAGTGGGTGGAACTGGTGAAATGGTAGAACGGATGAAGTAGGTGGACGAACGGGGAATGTGTTTGGAACCGGTGAAGTGGTTGAACAGGTGATGTGGGTGGAACGTATGTAGATGGATGATGCATGGAGAAAGGATAACGTGGGTAGAACGAATTAAAGGATCATTGCATAAAATGGTTGTAGTGCATAAAACGGCTGGAGTGCATAAAAGTGCATGGAACGGATTGGAGTGCAGAGGATGGCGTGACTTACATGGAATGGTTTGGAGTGTATGGAATGTTTGCAAGAGCATGGAAAAGAACGGGTTTGAGTGCTTGAAACAGTCATAATGCATGGAACGGATGGAGTACATGGAACTATTGGAGTGAGCCCAATCTCAAATACCTAAGGTAAAATAACATATCACATCTCCACGCTTACTCTCTTCTTTACACCACCACTCAAATAGAACACAGCAATAATATGACACCATTCGGTATAGCTGTTCTCATACCATCATCTGCCTCATACTCCCCGTCACCCTAACTAAACACTGCTGGTTGCACACCATTCAGCCTAGGCATTCTCCTCAGGCCTGACGCAGCCAGAATCAGTCTGGATAAAAACCAGAACGAACACATACTCCATCTCCCAACCACCACACCTACCACTAAGAAGCGGTTATCACACAAATGCCACACCAGCTGCACACATATCCGGTGCGCACACGCACCTTTGACCATCTATTCTCTCTACTGACTTGAACTTTAGTTCCCGAGGGCGTTCAACCTACCAGCGCCTTGAGACTATACCAAATGGTACATAAGGCGCTATATAAATGCAAAGTAACATACCATATTATAGATTATAAAATTGCACCCGATTAAGGGAATTATCCCGAAACGTGTTGTGCTGATCATTTCTGAATATAAAGAAATATTTGAACACAGAACTAAACCTAAACTAAATTTTTTTTAAATGATCTTAGTTCTTTTATACACTGAATGCGATTTACTTCGCTATTTTACAAATAAAATACCTAATTTTGGCTGACCAGTTCAGCAACAATGTGTGCAGGGGACGGGAGTGTCCGATACACTTGGGACACTAAATAGTCACACAATATTTTAGTCCTCTAGGGCATATATGTAATACAAATGCACACCAAGGAATAAATGTAGGACCTAGGAGTCGTCGGTCCTGTGTGCATGTATGAGTCTATATGGTTTGCAGCAGTGAGACTGATGTACGTTTTATATCCCCGTAAAAACCTAACATTTAAAAAAAATGTTAGTGTTTTAGTATACATAACTTACACACACAAAAAAAATACTACATCTCACATTTAAATCCTACCAACACACATTTTAGTACCTCCCATGATTATCAAACATTTCATTAATTTTTGCAATAACTTAAGATTAATCTACAAGACCACCATTCTAAAAGTCATACTAAAACCTATTGAAACACGTTAATTCATTATCAAAAAGATTAAAGCCATACGACCCAAGAACGTTGCCAACTATCTCGATTTGCTACATCGTGTTTCAGAAACTGATCTGGGGCACAAGACCTAAGAACAGGTCCGACAGTGTTTGCTACATTTTGTATCTTCAGACTGAGGTAATTGTTCGAAATGATCAACAACCAGCTGCAATTTTTTGAAGATTTTTATCAAACACTTTAACAACCAATGTAAGGGAACACGAGTGCCAGTGAATGCTCTAAATAAGATTTGGAAGTGGGAGTATTTTACTCCTCATTTTTAAAAAGGATTAAAATTATTTATTTTAGTACAAATGTACGCCCAATTCCCAATGAGTATTTTATAAGCGAGTACAACATTTTAAACTGAAAAACAAAGGTTTGTAATATTTACTACTTTGCACCCAGTTATTAATGCACATTAAAAGATAAAGGTTTACTTCTTCCAATCAGTAATTCCAATTAGTAAGGTTAAAAAAAGTGTCTTCCTGTAGTACTACGTGCACTACTGGTCCAAATACATTCAGGAGGCTGTGAGGGTGAAAGCATGGCCGCAGGATTTTACATGTCATTTCCCTATTTTTTGTTTGGAGTATTTGTACTCCCTAAAAATGTGCAAATACTAAAAGAAAATAGGGAGTAGAAGTGCCCGATACGCAGCTCATCTGTAGAGCAGGTGCCCGTCAATCATTTCCTCAAACCCGTCGGTATGACTGCTGATGTTGAATGTACAACTGGTTCCAATAGTGCTATCCTTAAAGAAACTGTTTCTGGACATTCAATGACAACGTAATAAAGTGACTCTTGGCAATCAATTCTACATGGTCTGCATTTTCAAAGTTCTTCAGGAATTCCCAGTCTCTGACCGATCACCTCAATGTTGGAAGAACATTTTGTTGTAACCTGAAGTACCATTCACAATACTGCTGCGAGGGAAACTTAAGATAAAATCTAGTGTCTTTCGTTAGCATGTACAAATAAAAATGCCACCATTTCTGTATAGTTTTAGCCCGTCAAGATCATCAATGTCAGTTATCCTTGCCCAGCGTTTAATTTGGGTTTCCATAACCCACTGAGAATCAGTACATTCTATATCTGCCATTATCATAAAGCAGACTGAGTTTTGTGAACTTACAAAGAAAAGAATTGGATACACAAATTAGCATTTCTCCCATATACGAGCCTACGTTCAAGGCTGCCAAATAGAACGTTCTTCCTGCCCCCCAATCTCCCCACTTGAGACATACATTCTGACAGAGCTAGGCCACTTAACACTGTACCTATGCCTTTTCTATAACCAGTCGGCAGCAGACTGAATCTCTGTGCTATCCACTCACTTTGTGAGGTCTTTGAATACTAAAGTGGCTAGTATTTTAGATGCTGTATTGATCAGCTCAATGGGGCGATCGCTTGATGGCTCTTCTCCATCACCCTTTTTAAAAATGGGTACGAGGATTGCTTGATTCCAAGATGCTGGACACTTTCCTGATCTTACTACTTGGGTAAACAATCATAAAAGAATTTCAGCCCACAATTCTACGTTGTATTTCAACAAGACATTTGTCATTACATCTGGGCCACAGGCTCAGGAGTTCTTTAAATTTCCGATCATGATCTCGACATCGGATCTATCAAATTCGAACGTCCAATTAGGCATACCACTGTTTTCAGATGAAAATACAAAAAAGTGGTCTTTGTCACCTTTGAAGGGCCTTGTGAAGTAGGTCACCCAGACCCCTTTGGCAACACACCAAGACTGATGTTTAGTTGTATTTCACTTTGATTTAATCTCCACCTTATTGATCTTGCATCCTTGTTTATTATTTTCACTAGAAGATCAGGATTCTCAGTCATGCATGTTTGAATCCTATGGTGCCTCAACCAATTCTTAAACTTCTGCTTGGTTTGCAGCGTTTCAATTTTTTTTCTCACTGTGATCCAAGTAGCTTGACTTATTGGTTATTCTAATGTTAGTTCTCATCTCTCGTTTCTTCTACCAACAGTGGTACCAGTTTCCTTTCTTAGCAGCAAACATCTGTTGATCCAAACCCATTTGCAGCGAGGTAGGAGTTTACCTGGATAGTGTATGAGAATTGCACACTATCTGATCTCCTTCACTTAGTTCCCACCATTTGATCAAACAACCATTTAAGCTATTAATGCTTTAGCTGAATTGAGAAACTCCATTCCTCGATGCATTAAAAACAAGTTAACACATCCCGATTGCGTCTTTTCCTCGCCTGTAGCAGAAATGAAAAAAGGAGGCCACATAGCATGGTCATACACTGGTTTTTACTACCTCAAATTTTTTATCACCACCAGATCTATTAGTGGTTGCAGTCTAGGCACTGGGTGAGCTGCTTGTCTTGCAGGAGGTTGTGTGAGCAATAGTTCATGGTGTGAGAAGTTCAGCGGTTAAGCGAGCTGCAAATAGCTTGACAATGGATAATGTGGTGATGCTAAAAATAATAAGGCTGCAGTGCAAGTGGTGGTCCATATATGTAGTATAGGGATTGAAAGGTGTATGCATGTTGGGGAAGGCAAGTGGCCAGAGGTAGTTTGTGGCTTTTGGGGCATTTGATTTGTAGTTTTGTAACCGAGAGTTCTACCGTGTTGCACAGTCAGAAGGTGAGTATGTTTAATCAAAAAGGGAGTGCGAATAGTAGGCAGGTTTACTGTTGTGTTGATGCATGCAGCTCAGAAGGACTTGTTACTTTGTGACAGTCTGTTTAGGTTGAGCCAAGGGCCAAGAAGCAATTCTCGAGATGGGAGCCTTGTGTGCTTGTGCAACTAGGATGCATTGGGGTATACAGGGTTGATGCAAGATTGTTGCAGAGCTCGTTTGTCTGCAAGGAAGGATAAGGGGGGGGTGTACGTACAGTGGAGACTGAGGGGTTGTGGGAGCGATTATGGCCACATGTGGGTCCTTTGCTTGCTGCAACTAGGCATTCAAGCAACACTTCACTGCAGATGTCCAATATGGTCAAACCATCCCTGGTTTGCTGGTGTTTCGGTGCAGTGAAGCTGTGGCAAAGCAGTTCATCCTGGACTTCAATCTTTAGAAAATCAATTACAACCAAACTGCCTTTGGCAGAGCTTCAAGACCTGCTATATTAATTATTTGGCGAAATCCGCCAATACCTTCATACTCTCCCTTTCACTGAGCCTATCCCTAAATCGAGAAGCTGAAGTAGGATGGACTAAACTACAGGGAAGCTTGGAATGATAAGGCTGTTTACTTTTTAGGATTAGAATTCTCCTAAACTCTTCTTAGAAGAGACTCTCCCATGGGTACGCTTAGTAGAGCCGTTGGGTCTACCCCATTGGAAGGGGATGGCTGGTAAAAAGGTACAATATAAAAAACACAATTGTAACAAAGTGGGAATGTGCACACTATTTGCAAACATACTCAATATAAGAATGCAAAGATGAAAATGCCATAAATAACTTAAGTATCATGGTTTAAGTCAGGGACTTCCACAGGGGTCACTGAAAAGGCTTAAGGGCCCAGTTCCGGACTCTAAAAGCAAGTGGCAAAGAGGTTTCGCTAGAGTTCAGGGCTCAAAATTAAAACGGGAAACCTGGAGCTAAAAGCAGCTCCAGGGTCTCCAGCATGAACTAATGACCAGGAGCTACAAATGCGGCACGATTTAGTATTATGCAAATCTAACTTCCACATAAAATGGAAAGATATTGTCTATTTATGCTTTAAATGTCGTACAAATTAAGGTTTATTTGTAAGTATCCCAAAAGCACAGTTAAATTCGCATAGTTGGGTTTGTTTCGGTATCAGTTGGCCTGGGGAGCCAAAAGTTGCTCCTGGCAACTGGTGGTCTCAAGCTTATCACGCTCTTCTAGGATACAAGCACAAGCGAAATAGCTCCCAGTTCACCTCAATTTCGGTCCTTGCAGTTTGAAAACCCAAGTTATTTTGAAGGGATGCACCCAAAAGAAAAGCTCTGCAGTCGAGAAACAGTCAACGTTTTAAGAGCAAGCAAAGGTCACATTGGGCAACAACTATAGCTCATGTTACTCAATGGGTCAAGAATGGTGAGAACATTTTGAAGTTATAAATGAAAGGAGCAGTTAAACTTGCAAAATGCAGCACAAGTCACGGTTAAACAAAGAAGGTTCAGAAAATGCAGGTCCAGTCCTCTGTGCAAAGATGGCGACCCAAATGCCCTGAACAACATTGGCAAACCAAACTAGCCCAATGCTGGTGGTTTGTGCAGTTACCTCTGTAGCGGACGATGGGGTCGCTGCAGTAGATTTAACAAGCAGTGCTCCAGCAGTTCGGACAAGCTAGACGCGAGTCAGGGACTCTACAGAGTACAAGGAAGTGAAGTCTACTGAGCATTGTTCAGATCTGGTATTTGGCTTTGTCTTCCCCTTGTTTGGACCTGGCTTTCCACTTGCTTCCCGTTGTGTCCCTGTTCCCCATGGTGTCTGTATGTGGGAGTGGAACATTCGCATGAGTGCTTGAATGTTTAGTATGCTTGAGACCCCGACTGTTCCACATTGATGTAGCCTGGGTGGTGGGAGCCAGTGGGCGACATTCCCTTAGCTCCTATCTCCAGTATAATGTACCTGAGGTCACCTGAAGACTACTAATAAAAAAGGAGCTTACCTAAGCTACCCGTTGCCTCAAGTGGACTTCCAATCATAACAAGCGTTCGTGGGTAAAATATACCTACAGCTAATCCTTCGGTGCTGCAGCCATAAAATGAGTTGCCAGGGTGCAACAGGTAAGTTTCTGGGGAGACATGAATAATGGAAAGGAGAAACAAATGATTGAAGTGAGTAACCTCATTTGGACCCGCCAGTTCCCTAAAAAGGTAGTGACTGCAGTCTTGTGCAACCATTTTAAAACATGCATGCCACCAACTAGTGAGAGGTATTGCCAGCTGTTTGCAGGAGCTACCTGGGAGCACAATCCTTGGACAAGCACACACTGGGGTAAACATTTTGTGAGCCAGTCAGCGGACCCACTTAGGTGCTATGTTAACTTATATTTATACTGTACCCATCACCATCACAGTGGTCTTACAGCACCTAGCCCTCTCCAAAAGGTGGCATATTGTGACCCTGCCTGGGTGTCACCATACCTTAACCTGTGGAAAGGAAGGTTTGGGGAGGAGTTGATGGGAAAGAGAAGAGAAATTAGTAACACAGAGAAAAAACAATTGGGAATCATGTTTCTCAAATAAGGTAAGTAGGAATGCAGGACTCCGCTGAATACAGCTCAGTTTAGAGCAGTTTTATTATAATGACAATAGCTATACTAAACGAAGCACCATAAATACCTAAACCCCGCCCCCCCATGGGTATTTGCGAAGAAATGTAAAATGCAAACAGATGCGCCTGTGACCACAAACGGGCAAGAACAAAGGTTTTCACCAGATTAGTTTGCAAGGAGCAATCGGTGCAAACATTTGGAGATTTATAGCAGTACGTCTGGTGAGAACATGGGTTAAGTGGGAAGGGAGAAGAGGAATTAACAGACTTCCTTTAAAAAATCGGAGTAATGCCAAGATGCTGAGAACCATCAGCCCAAAACTGAACAGAAGAAAATGTCCACTTTCAAACTTATTTGGTGCCAACCATGCACTCACTACCCAAAAGAAAATTAGCCTCATTAACACCCCTAAAAATATCCAACTATTTATTTATTAATGTTCATAGTCAACAATGACTTCACATATACAAACAGACATTGACTGCACAACTTTAACTTTTTCCATTAAAATATACGTAAATACCATCACATAATTTATATCAAATTGTTAAACTAATCTCAAAATCTCATCATGTGAAAAATATCCAACTATGGAAAACTCCTTCATTACCTGGACAGAAATACAAAAAAGAAAAAAAAAGGATTTGTATCCATAGCAAGGATACATACAACAGTTTGAACCCTCAATGTACTGTAAAACGTGTCGTTTGTAAGAAATTCTCCCAAAATCCAATGGATTCTTAGGAAAATTAAAATAATGGATTTGAGAGAGTAGCAAGCCCCTATTGTCACAGCTTATCCACTGGATGCCAGCAGAAGCATACATTTAAACTGAATCTGCCGAGAACAATTGCATTTAGTGAGCGCTTTGATGAAGCTTACCCATTCAATAAATGTTGCATATTATTCAGCTACAAACCCAAGCGAGCACCCCTCTTTAAATCGTCCATCTTTTTCTTACAGGACATGGCAACATCACCTTTAAAGAAGGCGCGCATGACATTTTTATTCAGACTTGGAGATCAGCGAGACCCTCCTAGAAAGCTTATTGAAGAATGGGAAAAAAACTGCTCATGTACGCAGTACACTGCTTGTAAACGCAAGATTCTTTATTCTAATATGCTCAGTTTTTATCTGACCAGTAGACGATTAGAAAGAATCCTTACCTGTGGCCGCTGTTTGTGCTGTGTCTGGCTCTGTGTCTGTGTCGGTTCCCAGTTTCCCCGGGCTCGATTTGCCCCCACCGAGGTCATCATTTACAGTATATACAAAGAACAGTATTTACAAAGCAGAATTCTGTGAATGGGGAGACAAAGGAGGGTTTAAGATTTTGGCTAAAAACAAGAGACATTTACCCATGTGTGTAATGTTACTGACTGCCCACTCAGGTAGAAATACAGAGCTGCCCAACCCCTACTAAAGAACAAAATCATCAAATGGCCAAAATCAGCTCTCTAAAAAAACTGGTAACCAGTCATCTAGACAAGAGGCATTTTAATTACGACAAATTCAAACAATTAACTTAGTTTGGTGGCGTTCTTAGCACAAAACATTCTCTATGGTCCAGAGTGATGTGGTTGACTGAACACAGCCAGCTTGTTCGCTTAGGGTCAGGTCGGGAACTGTTGGATTCGTAGTACACAAGTGTAAGACGCAGCCACCAAGAGACCAGGTGAAGTAGTACTCTACAACCCTGATGACTATTTCCAGAAGCCCCAAGGATACGAACGAGTATGTACAACCACTGCAGGCCCTCGCTCAATCAAGCTTTTCACTGAAGTAGTTACAGGTAAATGTAGCAAATAGGGACACAGCAAGTGAAAAGCCAAGCACTCACCACTTCAGTGCAACATACAGCACATGCAAGCAAAGCTGGCACGTACCTGGAACTTCATGGGCTCTTGTGGTGTGTAATGGGGATGTCTCCGGAAAAAATTAAATTATCAATTCATAATGTAATCTGGGATGACTATGCTGCATTGGTGAAAAACGCATCCAGCTCCTTTCCTTGCATGGGACACATCTCTGAGCTAAACATATCCCATTTTCAGATTTCCCAGAAGCACTCTAGACAAAGAACAGTTACCCAGCAAGTCTGCTCCCACTCTCAGCCCTCCCACACAAACAAAGTACACACTTCACCAATTTTAAATGCAACTGAAGCACTGGCAGAGAGGTCTGTTGACATACGGGAGTTGGAGGGGAGCATATGAATAATTTCAAAGGAGTCCAGAAAAGCTAAAGAGTGCTCACTTTCCCCATTAAGCATCACTCCCATTCCTCCTGCACCATATACTGAAAACAAAGATCAATGTGAGCTCCGAATCATCCAGCTAGCCCATAACTCCAGCACTGGGCACATGCCGACCTGCTCTAAACCATCTGTGCTTGCAGACGGGCTGATTGGTTTCAAGTTAATATACAAGCATCCAACATCAAGTAATCTCGTTCACCATTCCACAGGGTTCAATATTCCTTCTAGGTCGCGAACATTTGCACAACAAACCTATGTGCTGAATGGTGTCCATATCATGTCCAGGCTAGAGAATCCATGTATTGCAGTGCCTAAAGGTCTATTGTTAGAACATTCACCCACTAACCAGTCAAGACTGGGACCACCCCACTTAGTGCCATGGGCATATACACCCTTAAACTGGGGCCACTGCTTGTAATCTACCTAAATAATGCAAAATTGCTACGCTGGCGCAAAGCCAAACTCTTTGCACACGAGACTTGAGATTACTGCACCTCTAGGGAAGGCAACAGGTCATGGTACACAAGTACATCACTTCACTGTGTAAATCACCTCATATGGTGTTCTTCAATGGTAAACTGAGTTTTCTGGATTCTAGAGGGGTACAGCCCGGCGTAGCCAAGGGATTTCCCCTAAGGGATCTGTATTAAAGCAGTGCAGAGTCCAATGGCCTGATATTGTTCCTATGAGTGAAATAAGAACCTGGCCATGACATCCTCATGGGAAAGCAAAGGCTACAGTCAAACCAGATATGGCCTGTTTTTTACTATTACATTAACCACCAAGAGACTCCGGATCACAACCTCAACTAAAGAGGTGTGTGGCGTCCAACCTATAACCGGATGGGCTAAACTTACAGAAAAAACTCAAGTGGGACTCTGCCCAATCTTTTCCTTTTAGTAAGCAAGTGTATTACAGACCTATGTATTTAAAGTCAAAGTGCGTGGAGGCGCATAACAAATAACAGCGCCTACTACGGTTTAGAAGAACAAGGTACTCTTACCTGGTAACGTTCTTTCGATGGGATGGTCCGACGACGTATTCCATATCTACGACATTAATCACCACAGCTGTGCTGCTTCGGAAAATCTTTCGGCGTCTGCATCCTGCGTCTATGGCGTCGATACGCCGCCCTCGAGGACCTCGTCCGATGTCACTGGATGTTATACCCGTAGCCTCAGATGTAGTTTTTTCCCCAGAACGTGTGGCACCAGTCTTCCGCCAGTCTGACCACACAAAGCTTTGCGGAACTGTAAGCTGCAATCGTATAAGAAATTCTGTAGCGGGGAAGGCAGGGAGGGAGCGATATGGAATACGTCGACAGACCATCCCATCGAAAGAAAGTTATCAGGTAAGAGTAACTTGTTCTTCGAGGGGATTGGGTTCTCCGACGTATTCCAGATCTATGACAGACTCCCAAAGCAGTACCAATGCAAGGAGGTGGGAAAAGAATTTAGAAAAAGAAATTTAGAATGCCCAATCAAATTGCGGAGCAAAGGATCGCCTTGCCAAAGGCCAGATCCTGCCCACGGATGGAATCGAGGGAGTAGTGACGTACAAAAGTATGGACCGAAGCCCAAGTGGCTGCGTCACAGATGTTACGAATAGGAACACCCCTCTGTAGGGCAGTAGAGGCAGCCATACCCCTGGTAGAATGGGCCCGCAAGCCGACCAGTGGGTCCTTACCCGCCAAGCGGTAACACTCAGAAATAGCCAGAATAATCCAGCGAGACAAAGTCTGCTTGGTCACAGCTTGTCCCAAACGCTTTCCAGCGAAACCAATGAAGAGTTGATCGTCCACTGTGACCAGGGACATGCGTGAAATATAAAAGCTTAACGCTCTCCTAGGATTGAGCCTATGGAGCCTCTCCTCTACCTTACCAGGATGTGGAGGAGGATGAAATGCCAGAAGAACAACCTTCTGGCCTAAATGAAATTCCGACACCACCTTCGGAAGAAAGGAAGGACGAACTCTAAGGACAACCCTGTCCTTCTGAAATACAGTGAAGGGTGGCTTAACTGAAAGTGCCTCTAACTCACCCACTCTGCGAACGGACATGACCGCAACCAAAAATACAGTTTTAAGAGTTAACAGTCTCGAAGGGCATGAATGCAAAGGCTCAAACGGAGCATCCATCAGAAACTGGAGGACAATGTTCAAATCGCAACCGGGCACCTGGAAAGGTGACGGAGGGAACACATTAGTGAGCCCTTTCAAAAACTGAGAAATTATAGGAATTTTAAAATAAGAACACTCTTCAGATGAGCGCTTAAATATGGACAGCGCCGCCAGGTAACCTTTAACCGTACCCACTTGCAAGCCCTTGTGGGCTAAAGCTAAACACACAGAACCGCAGGAATGTCACATGCAAAAGGATCCACATTCTTAACCCTGCACCAGTCGCAGCACTTTCTCCAACGGCAACGGTACAGGGACTTAGTTGCGGGCCTTCTTGACGAAAGCAACACCTCCATCACGTCTTCAGGGAGGTCCCAATCCTTATATCTCAACCTTTCAGAAACCAAGCGTGAAGGTTGAGGGATCTGACCTCTGGATGTAGAACCTGACTCCCCCCCTCCCGTGAGAGCAGATCGTCTCTGTAGGGAAGACGTGGAGGGCAGATGGACAAATCGAGAAGGTCCGGGTACCACGTCCTCCGGGCCCATGCCGGAGCATGAGGATCATCCAGGAACTGAACATTCGCAACCTCCACAGCACTTGCGGGATGACAGGGACTGGAGGAAACGCGTACAGCAGTGGGAATGACCACTCCACCACGAACGTGTCCCTCCTTTTGGAGGAAATTCCCGCGAGCAGAACCTTTTGCACTTCCGGTTGACACTGGAGGCGAAGAGATCCACTTGAGGGGTCCCCCAAAGGGCAAAAAGATCTCCAGGAGAATCTCCTGAGCCAACTCCCACTTGTAAGATCGCGTTCTGCCTGCTCAGAGCATCCGTCTCGTTTTCTTCTCCAGCCAGATGAACTGCCGAGATCGAAACTTCCTGCTGGATTTCCCAGAACCAGAGCTGCATCGCCTCCCTGCACAGAGGAAGTGACCCTGCCCCCCCCCTTTTTGTTGAGGTAGTGCATGGCCATTGTGTTGTCCATCAGGATCAGGACATTCTTTCCTCGCACAGTCGGCAGAAAAGCCTTCATGGCAAGCCTGACGGCCCTCAGCTCCAACAGATTGATATGGAGTCTGGACTCCGACGGAGACCAACAACCGCTGTCTGTCAACTCGTTGGCATGAGCTCCCCATCCCATGAGGGTTGCGTCCGTCACGATTGTCACCTCCGGCCAGGGTAGCCAAAAAGGAGTCCCCTTCATCAGATTGCCTTCGCCGGCCCACCACAGAAGGTCCTGGGCGACCGAGGACGGCACCTGAACCGGGTCAGACATCCTGCCGGAGGACAGACCACTGGAGCTTGAGTGCCCATTGAAAAGATCTCATCCGCAACCTGGCCTCTGGACCAGAAGAATGCAGGATGCCATGAGGCCGAGCAATCTCAAGAACTCGAACGCTGGGAGACTCTGGGCAAGCTGAAACTTGTGCACCATCTGCTGAATGTGAGGGCAAGCTGAAACTTGTGCACCATCTGCTGAATGTGAGGAGCCCTCACCTGGGGAGGAAAAAACAGCCCCAGGGACGTGTCAAGCACTGCTCCGATGTACTGGAGCCTCTGAGTTGGCGCCAAATGTAACTTCTTTAAGTTGAGGGAGAAGCCCAGCTTGTGGAGGGAGTGGCAGGTGACAGACAGATAATCCAGGACTTGCTCGGGAGAGCGCGCCCTGATCAACCAATCGTCCAGGTAGGGGTAGACGTGAAATCCCCCTTTCCTGAGATGCGCTGCCACCACTACCATGAGCTTGGTGAAGACCCTCGGGGCGGAGGTCAATCCGAACGGCAGGACCCGAAAGTGAAAGTCACCAACCGTGAACCTGAGGTACAGTCTTGTGCTTTGGATGGATTGGCACATGAAAATAAGCATCCTTGAGATCGAGAGACACCAACCAGTCCTGAAGTTCAAGGGCCTGGAGTACTTGAGAGAGAGTAACCATCTTGAACTGGTCCTTCCTAAGAAGTTTGTTCAAACCGCGTAAGTCCATGATGGGTCTCAATCCCCCAGTCTTTCTTGGAAATCAAAAAATAAGGGGAATACCATCCCTTGTTCCTCTCCGCTACAGGCACCAGTTCTATGGCCCCTTTCTCCAGGAGGGATTGAATTTCCTGCGCAAGGAGCGGATCCGGACTCTTCAAAGAGAGATTCTCCGGTGGATTGTCGTGAGGCCTCTGCCGGAAAGGAAGACAGTAGCCGTGGGCTATGACGTCCAGAACCCACACATCTGAAATAATGGCACGCCACTCTACAAGATGCTGCGCCAGCCTTCCCCCAACCGGCGAACCATGGGACATGGCCTCATGACTGAGCTGAAGCGGCTGCGGCGTTGCCTGAGGGCAAAGAGGCAACTGCCCGAGCAGCCTTGGCACCTCGAGTACCTTGTTTTCCACCTCTTGCACTCCTACGGTGGCCCCTTTGACTGGCAGCTCCTCTCGCTTTACCAAAGGATGAGTAATAACGAAAGGAACCTCCCCTCCATTGCTGTCCCCCCGGACAAAAAGGCGGTGGTTGTCGAACTGCAGCACCCAACGACTTTGCTGCAGCTTTGGAGGTCTGCAACCTCTCAAGGCTCTAGTCAGCCTTGCTGCCAAAAAGATGTTCCCCGTCAAAGGGCATGTTGAGGAGCCGGGCCTGCACATCAGAAGCAAACCCCGACTTCCGCAACCACGCAAACCTGTGTATTACGGTGCTCGCCGCCATGGACCGGCTGACGCAATCTGCCATGTCCAAACCCGACTGAATGGCCTCACACACAGCATCCTTGCCATCCTGGACCATAGCAAGGAAACCATCCCGTTCGTCCCCTTCGGGAATATGTTCAGCCGCTAAGGAAACACAGTTCCACAGAGTGTGCATGAAACGAGGCAAGGCACATACGGAGTTGGCCGCCTGAAGCGCCATACCCCCTGAAGAAAACACTTTCTTCGCCCAACCATCAAAACGCTTGTCGTCCCTATCGGGAGGGATGGTAGGATACAACGCCTGCTTTGCTGGGGCTGTAGCCGCCTGCACCACCCAACTCTCCGGAGTGGGGTGCTTGGTCAAGTAGCAGGGGTCGCTACTGGCTGGGCGGTATTTTCACGGCAAAGACTTGCCCACTGCCGGGACACTCTCCGGAGCAGTCCAAGCCGCCGCCGCCGCCACCCTCCTCTGTAGAGCCATCTGGAATGGCAGTACCGGGTCAGTTGGTGGACTTTGGTCGAGGATATCCATAAGGTCATCCTAAAGAAAATCCCCTGGGGGAGCAGACCACCCCACAAGACATAAGGCGCCAGTACGAGGAGTCGGCATGAGTGCCAGGCTCAGGTCTACAAAACTCCACTTCCGGAGAGGTGTCCAGACCGCTGGCGTCGTGCAGGGACTGATGCAGGTCCTCAATTTGGCTATGGCCTGAGAGAATCTCATCTGGCACCGTATCAGGAACCATGCCATCATCAGAGCCCTCATCCACCTCTGAAATGTACTCAAGAGGGCACAGAATGGGGAACAAAGCCATGCTTGACCTTGGCCAGAGCCTTTCTAGGGGGTTCCACCGTGCCCCGGGATACCCCCATCGAAACAGCCTCGAAAGGCGTCGAGTGAATCGGCGCCGACCCCGAACGCGGCACCGACAGCATCGACACAGGCCTCAAGGTTGGAGCCCGAAGCCCATTCCTCCGGCGTCGCATGCTTGGTGGGATAAGCGACCTGCCGACGGCGCTTCCCGGGATGTCCTCGGATGACGACGGGAAAGGCGACCGATGACGGCGCTTCCGGGAGTGCCTCGAAGAGGAAGAGGAGTGGCGGGACCGAGACCCACTGGACTTCCAACGACGATGCAGAGAGTCGCCCCTCGAATCGTCCGTCGAAAGCCCAGCAGACCTCGACTTCCGTGGCTTGGACACCTTACCTACCGACAGTTTCTTCTTGCGCTCCTGCAAGGCTTTGGACGTAAGCGACTGGCAGTCGACACAATCATACGTGTCATGGGACTCCCTGAGGCACCAAAGCAGGCATCGTGCAAGTCCGTCACCGACATCTTGGACCCACAGTCCCTGCACTTCTTAAAGCTCGGACGCGGGGTGGAAGACGAGGTAGACATCAAGAAGATAACTTCACAAACGAACAGGTTCGAAGAACCGATAAAGAACAGAAACTCCAAAGAGTTGACGCGCGCTGAGATCTCCGAAGCAAACACGTCCGCGGAAAAAACTGAACTGAGGCTATGGGCGTCGTGCGTCCTACTTATAACATCCAGTGACGTCAGAGGAGGTCCTCGAGGGAGGCATATCGATGTCATCGACTTAGGAAACAGAAAGATTGTCCGAAGCAGCACAGCTGTGTGATTACTGTCAGATATTGGATACATCTGAGGACCCAATCCCCTCGAAATATATATTTAAAAAATCTAAATTTTATTCCAAAAAAATACACAATGATTCAAGATCCCATTCAATAAATCTCTAGTGTGATCACAATCAATTATACACAATTCATAAAAACACCACATTAATACACAGTATACAACACCTTAAAAACAAATCAAAAGTGACGTGATCTATTAGCTATCCACACTTGAGTCTAGGTCATAAGAAATGGTGGAGGGAGGAGATTAAATAGGTTGTCCTCCCTCTCTCTATGCTTAACACGTTTCAGTTCTTGAGCCCTTCGTGCTGAACTTTCTTCAGGAGCTCTTCATTCTGTCGCTTCTAACCAAACTATCAACTTGCGTTAATTTAAAGATCTATTCCTCCACAGTCTCCTCCTCATTTACTACAAAAGAAAGACTGGATACTCATTAGCACTTAATGCTAGTATAATTTTAGGAGTGGCTGGACCTTGCCCTGACACTCACTTTACTCCCCATTCTGGTGTAATTACCTGTGGGTGATCTCTGGCGATCACTGGTGGGCATCCACAACATTTGGATGGGCTCTCGCCGCTAGTCCACCTACAATGACGGACCCTAAGTAAATGTACGGTATTTAAAATTTGGGTAACAGTATCTATATGTCCAATACTAGCTTTCTCTTAATTCACACTTTCAACCCGCCCAAGGAGACATACTTCTATGGCTAGGCGGAGTGAAATTACTCTTCTACTTGGTCTGGTTTTAATGAATGGCGTAATTCTTACACATGGCGAGACCCTTTCTCGGTTTTCCATGGCCTGCTTCGTCCATACATCTATAAGCGTAGAACACGAATAAATATTTTAATATCATTGATGCGTCTCGAGCGCAAGTTCGCGTTACCCTCTAAGGCTTTAATAATTGGCTTAGAGTGTTATTTCGCTGACACTGTTCTCTCAGTCGAGTCCCGAGCTGATGAGTCTCGTGTTACCTAGTACCCGAGGTAGCGACTTCTACAACACAGTGTGTTGTCTAATCATGCATCTACTCTATGGTCCTGCTGCCTCCAACAGCGGCCATCTGTCTGGGTAAAAGAGCACGCCACGCATGGAGGTCATCTCTATGGAAGTTAAATGCCGTTTATCGCAGCCATATTGGAAAGGCACATTTACATTGTCATTCACTCTGAAGTGGCCCCTATGTTATGCTCTACAAACCACATCTCTTTAATATTGTTGTGCATTATATATGTCCTTCAAATTAGGAAACAATAAGTAATGCCGACATTGGTTCGGATTTTTAGACTGAAAGCCCCCATTTTTACGGGGTCTCCTGAAACCATCCAGTGGGTGTACCGGACTAATGCCCGCCTCATAGTAGTGCTACCTAGTGCCACCAATTAGGGGCTCTCGTTGACCAATAGTGTAACTCTGGCTGAGACTCCCCCCCCCCTTAATGTCTCATGTGGGTCCCAATACCACCACTACTTCTCTGTGCCCCTCAACCTCCTCATTGAGGCCTCTGTCGCTTTCCTAAAAATTAGTTCTTGCTCCCTGTGGATAAAGATCTTCTCTTTCACTCTCGCATTGGCTCAATGAATTTGTTGCAAGATGGTCCATGAAAAATCATTCCAGCTGTGTTTTTTCATCATGAAGTGTGTGAAAAATAAAATTGAGGTGGCACCTATGGTCAAACAACTTCAGTGTTCCATAATTCTTACTTTAACTGTTCTATTGGTCTTCCCTATGTAGTTAAGTCTGCATTGGCAAGTGATCATGTAGACCACAGTGAGTTTTACAGTTCGTAATACCATTCTGTACCCAGGGTTGGGTCAACCCAATCTCCACTTTCAGATACTTTAGTACTTTAACATGCCCCACACATCCCGCACAGGAAACTAACTTTGATTGGGTTAATCCCCCAAGCCCTCTGTATGGTGTTATTTCCTTTCGCATTTCCTAACCTGCTTTTGCTCATTAAGTTTCCAATGGAAGTACGTTTTCGATAGGCGAAGAGAGGTTGTGCAAGTTTCATTCACTTTTTATCAAACACCGGCCAATATTTATGCGTTCTATTCCGTATATTGAAGCTTACATTTGTGTATGTAGAAACATACCAATTTATTCTCAATGGGAATCATTTCATTTTTTTCTAATAGGGCCTTCCGATGGTTGTTATAGGCCCACTTTGCTGCTTTTTTCACTACCTTCTTGAGGTGTCCTCAAATTATTTGAAAGGGTCCCCCCCCACCTCTTGTTCAAAGGAACCCATTGTGCTGCTGTTACATTTCAGACGCAAGAACCAAAGGGCAGGTGGTCATGCAGATGTTTAATGTGGTGGCATGTATATTCTAACAGTTTTACCTTTCAGTTTATGGTACGGTTTCATCAGTAGTCTCCCTTCCTCATGGAATTTCATTTATTTATAAAGCACACCTAACCCTTAGGCATCTGAGCGCAGGTTTACAGAGTACAATATAGTTACAAGCACAGAGACAACAAGACATCACACATTATGATACAAGTAGAGGCAGATTAAAAGACAAGCATTTTTCCATTATGAATCAAACAGTAAATGTAACAATCTTGAGTAAAGAGCCAAGTTTTTACTTTTCTGAAAATCCAGAAGGACAACTCTGCTCTTAGTGCAGTGGGGAAGGAGTTCCAGAGTTTGCCCGCTGGTACTGGGAAACTGTTACCTCCTGCTTTTTGTAGCTTCAATCTGGGAATATTTAAACTGTTTATGGAGCCTGCATGGGCCTGTTGGATTGTTTTTTGGGCAGATTTGTCGACCATGTATTTTGGAGCAGAGTTTGAGAGGCATTTGTGAGTAATAACTAGTGCTTTGAATGCAATTCCATCCTGTACTGGAAGACAATGCGCGGTACGTCTTACTGAGATGTGGTTGGCTGTCAGGATATTCAGTGCCACTCTAAGCGCATTGTTTTGTAGCACTTGTAATTTTTTCACATTCCCTTATTTGTGCCTAGGTATAGAGCATTACAGTAGATTAACAAAATAAAAGCTCTAGCTAGAGTGATGCAGCTATCAGAGGAAAGTAAGGGCCTGCAGGCATTAATCAATTCGGAAGTGTAGGCTGTTGCAGATGCCGTTGCATTAACATGTGTGGTAAGCTAGAGGGTAGAGTCAAGATATATGCCTAGAGTTTTGACTTCCTTCGATACTTGGATGTAATTACCATCAATATTGAAGGATTTGTATTGGCCGTCCAACTTGTTGAAACTGGTCTGGTATCCAAATAAGGAGTAGCTCAGTCTTCTCATTCAGACAGAGTCCACGGACGGCCATCCATGCCTGGGTCTTTAGGTAGATTTCGTTAAGCAGTTTAGTGCGTCATAGGTGATGGAGATGAGGATTTGGGTGTCATACGCATAGTTGGTGAAGGGGACACCCAAATCATCCAGATGGTCAAAGAGTAGCTTGGTGAAAATATTGTATAATGTAGGGGAGACACACAAGCCCTGTGGTACTCCACAAAAGATTGGGGCTAGTTCAGCCGATGCAGATGGTGCAAATACCCGCATGGTCCAGTTTGCGAGGAAGGATTGTATCCATGCAGTATCATTCGCAGAGAAAGCGGCAGCCGAGGTCAGGTGTTTAGTAAGGATTTTAAGGTTGACTAGATCAAAGGCCGCCGATAGATCAAGCAGGAGGAGAAGAGCCAGGTTACCTTATCTTTTAAAATCATCCATTTGATTTTTTAAGTCAATGAGGGCCGATTCTGTGCCATGCCTTGATCTGAAACCAAATTGTCTAAGGCCTAAAAAAGGTTGTTCGATTCTAGATGGCATTTTATTTGTAGGTAGGCCACCCTGTCCAGAATTTTCAATAAGAAAGGTACTGTGGTTATCAGCCTGCAATTGGTAGGTATGTTAGGGTCTAGATTTGTTTTATTTAGTAGCGGCATGACCCAGGCATCTTTTAGGTTGGTCGGGACCATATAGGTTTCAAAGGAAACATTTATTAAAGAGGTGATGAAAGGATCAGGCTCCGTCACCGCCTCCTTAACTGCCGCCGGGCAGATGTCCCCTTCGCATCTTGAGTGTTTTAGGCTAGGTTTAATTCCTTCTACTTCCTTTATGTTAACAAGGGAAAACTCAAATGGACAGCAAGGTTTGGTGGGTAGGTCCTGGGGCTCTGAGAATAGAGCCAGTTTGCAAGCAAAGCTTTTTGGCTTCTATTTTAGTAAGGAGATGGAGATTTTAATTAAGTAATGCTTTTTGTATGTTTGCGCACCAGGATGCATCTTTAGTACATGATTGTCGATAGCGATGTTGATTCTAGGTCTCCAAGGATGGTAAATAACACGATAATGAAAGGAGAGGTGGGCACCACTTTTTTCAGAAACAAATTTCAATTATTGTTTGTACAATGTAGTTTCTACAAATACTCCGATTAAGAAGGAGCAGACTGAAAGTCCAGAGACACCTGGACGCAAAAACTGCCACAAGAAAAAACTGAGTGGAGAATACTCCAGTCGTTACTTGCTCTAACCCATGGGGGTTACTATTAAAGGAATAGTCCGCTCATAAATATTATTGTCCCAAGGGTTTGGGCATGTGTTTTTAAGCATACGTTGATCAATCGTACAAACATTTCCTCTGCACCTTGCTGTAGTTTTCCTCCTTTTTACACATGCGAAATCAGGCAGCAGGGTGCAGCCATCTTGTACTAATCTTATCCGTTGCCGCATCGCCCGAAGGTGAACTGCCCTGGCGGCACTAAATCATAACCCCCTGCCCCCCCGAGGCTGACATCACCAAGTCTAGTGATAATCTCTGCCCATCTCCACGACGTTACTGGGCAGCGTAGCCAAACGCGCCCAGTCATCACCTACGTGTTAACATAAATTGACTCAGAACCCAGAATATCAACACATCTCACAACACAGTGCATCCCAATTTTGAATATAAAATTATACTTTTAAAGGAAATAGCAACACTCTACAATTTGTAATGTACTTTAATTTCACAATAAACGCCGCGAGAACATCCGGCGATTGCCATATTCAAGCAAATGGGTAATTAGGTTCTTTGTTCTCGATCCACAAATGTGTATCGAGAGTCACACGGTGTTCCTTTTGGGTATAAGAAGCGCACTGGACCCACTGTGAATCGCAAGGCTCGGCATCAGCTTGGTGCTAGGCCACCGTAAATGATGGGAGGTTGGTCCTTATCGCTGGTACCGCCTAAGGGCATATGGGCCCGTGGCGATCATCCCAAAACAGCGTCATGGTGATCCAGCCATTTAAGTGCAGCTGCCTGTTAAAGAAGCCATCAATTGGTATCTGGAATCAATGACAATCGCAAAAAGGCAGGATATAGCCGTTTGGAAAACATAACAAATGTGTCTCAGTAGCCGTTCTTTATTATAATTTATCATACCCATTAACTCTGCAGCGTGTGAAAACTAATGATGAACACAAACGTGAAACAATGGGAACACAGAAAACATCTTGGAAAGTAGTCTACATTTGCTTGAGAGGTTTATTCTATGGAGTATGTTTAGCTCGCTTTTGGGATATGGAAGCTGATGCTACAATTCGAAGAACACAGACAGCATTTTAACTAAATATTAGCGTAGAATTTGGCGTTTGTGCAACCTGAGGAAACCCAGATATGGACTACATGCATTTCGATGCTGGACTGGCCATGTGCCCGGGACAAAGAAGTACACACACACAGGTTGTTTTTGCCTGTCGTTGCAATATGCCACAAAGAACAACCCATTACAATGTAAGCCAGCAATAACGGTCGGCTAATGAAACCTTGACTCGTTAGTCTATAAAATTGTCTACAGTAAAACGTACATAATCGTCATTTCCATTCCCTCTGTTTAACAGAGACTCTGTTTAGATCAACGAATTTTAATAAAATGAAATTACATGTTTCTTTGTCCAGCTTTGGAATGGTGAACCTTATATTTTACGGTACTACACCCTCCCTCCCTTCATTCATTCATTCCTTTTGGAATCCTCTCTTCTAGGTCGAAAAACAATTGAACCTTACACTGTGTATGATGCGTGGGTTTGCTCAGCTCACAAGCAACATTCAAAAGGTGCGGACCTTCACTCCGAATAGTAGCGAATAGCCCATCAGACCATAGTGCCATTAGAAATATTTTTTTAAAACAAAAGAACAAGTTACTTCTTACCTTGTAACGTTCTTTCGACGGGATGTTCCTCCGACGTATTCCTCATCTTAGATATCTCCTTCCAGCTCTGCTGGCCTCGGAAATTTCCCTCGACAGCCGCCGTATCGACGTGATCCTGCCTATAAAGGCCGCGCGCAGCGTCCGTTGCTCAGTTCCGTTTTGTAGCCCACAATAATACTTTCTGGACTAGACTAATCACCCTGAAGGAGCGTAAGCTGCAACAACACGGGAAGTAGAACTGCGGGGATGGATGGGAGGGCCGATGAGGAATACGTCAGAGGAACATCCAGTCGAAAGAACGTTACAAGGTAAGAAGTAACTTGTTCTTCGAAGGGATTGTGTCCTCCGACGTATTCCTCATCTTATATAGGCTCCCATAGCAGTATTCTATTATTGGAGGAGGGAGTACTGACTTCACGCTGTCTTCTATTGATGAATAGAATGCAGTACAGCCCTTCTAAACCTAGTCTCTTGACTGGAGGAGGAATCCAAATTGTAAAAACGTGTAAAGGTATGGACAGACGACCATGTAGCGGCCACACAGATGTCTTTAACCGGCATGCCTCTTTTGAGGGCCGATGAAGCTGCAATACCTCTGGTCGAATGAGCCCTAAGGTTTTGAGGGGGCTCTTTCCCTGCCAGTTTATAACATTCCAGAATGGCTAGAATGATCCATCTGGAAATGGTCTGCTTAGTTATCGGTAACCCCAGCTTGTGACCTGCGTAACTTACAAGCAGCTGGTCTGCCTGTCTTATCCTGGCTAGTCTACTGATGTAAAAACTTAAAGCCCTTCTAGGGTCTAGCCTGTGTAACCTCTCTTCCTCTTTACCCGGATGAGGAGGAGGATAGAAAGATGGTATGGTAATCTTCTGAGTAATATGGAATTCAGAAACCACCTTTGGGAGGAAATTAGGCTTCACTTGCAGGACAACTTTGTCTTGGTGAAATATTGTGTGAGGGGGGTTTACAAGAAAGAGCTTGTAATTCGCTCACCCTTTTAGCAGATGTAAGTGCTATTAATAAAACAGTTTTAAGGGTAAGGAATCTTAACGAACAAGAATGGAGTGGTTCGAAAGGTGTGCCCATCAAGAAAGTTAGTACTAAGTTTACATCCCATAGAGGAACTTGGAATGGTCTTGGGGGATAAACATTGGTTAACCCCTTTAGAAACTGTATTACCAAGGGTAATTTGAAATAGGATGGTTCTTCCGCAGTGCGCTTAAAGATGGATAGCGCTGAGAGATAGCCCTTAATGGTGCCAACTTGAAGGCCTGAATTCGCCAAATATAGAAGGAAGGACAAAACCATTGGTGTACCACATGAAAAAGGGTCGATATTCTGTTGTCTACACCAGCTGCAAAATCTGTTCCAACGGCAGCGGTATAAAGACTTTGTTGCTGGACTCCTTGCCGAAAGCAACACCTCCATAACATCATCAGGGAGGTCCCAATCCTTGTACCTCAACCTTTCAGAAGCCAAGCGTGAAGGTTGAGGGTTTTGATGTCTGGATGGAGAACCTGACCTCACTTCTGTGAGAGTAGGTTCTCTCTGAGTGGAAGTCGAATTGGAGGGCAGATGGACAAGTCTAGAAGGTCCGGGTACCACGTTCTCCTGGCCCAATCCGGGGCAATTAGGATCATGGTTCTCCGGAATCTTCTCAACCTCCTGATCATTTGAGGAATGACAGGGACCGGTGGGAACGCGTACAGAAGCGGAAACTCCCAGTCCACTATGAACGCGTCTCCCAGAGCTGCTCTCGGGGGAAATTCCCTTGAGCAGAACAGATCGCATTTCCTGTTGATGCTGGTGGCGAACAGATCCACCTGAGGGGTTCCCCAAAGGGCGAAGATCTCTTGAAGGACTTCCTGAGATAGTTCCCACTCGTGGGAGACTGTGCTCTGCCTGCTGAGAGCGTCCGCTGTCAAGTTCTTCTCTCTGGCTAGGTGAAAACTGCCGATAGAGAGATCCCTTCTTGGATTGCTCAAAACCAGAGCTGCATCGCCTCTCTGCACAGGGGTAGTGATCCTACGCCTCCTCTTTTGTTGAGGTAATGCATGGCCACTGTGTTGTCCGTCATTATCAGGACGTTTTTCCCTTGTACAGCTGGCAGGAACGCCTTCAGCGCAAGTCTGATGGCTCTCAGCTCTAACAGGTTGATATGTAGTCTGGACTCCGATGGAGACCAATGACCGCTGATGGTCAAGTCGTTGGCGTGGGCTCCCCAACCTGTGAGTGAGGCATCCATGACTACTGTTATCTCCGGCCAGGGTTGCCAAAAATGTTCTCCTTTCAGAATGTTCTCCTGTCAGGCCCACCACTGAAGGTCTCGAGCCACCCTGTCGGGAACCTGAAGAAGATCTGTCATTCTCCCTGAGAATTGTGACCACTGAGTCCTCAGTGCCCACTGGAGGGATCTCATTCTCAGTCGACCCTCTGGCGCTAGGAAAATGCCCGATGCCATGAGGCCTAGCAACCTCAAAAAGTCGAAGGCTGGGAGACGTTGGGCATTTTGAAACTTGGTAACCATCTGTAGAATATCTTGAGCCCTCACCTCTGGTGGCGAGGCTTTTCCCAGGGAAGTCTCCAGGATCGCTCCTATGAACTGGAGTCTCTGCGATGGTATCATTTGTGACTTCTTTAAATTGAGGGAGAAGCCCAGTCTGTGAAGGGAGTGGCACACGTGATTTAGTTGGATCTGAGCTTGTTCCGAAGAGACAGCCCTGATCAACCAATCGTCCAGGTAGGGGTAGACATGAATCCCTTCCCTCCTTAGACTTGCCGCCACTACCGACATTAACTTGGTGAAGACCCTTGGGGCGGAGGTCAGCCCAAATGGCAGCACTCGAAATTGATAGCGAGAGTTGCCAATTGCGAACCTCAGGTATTTCCTGTGTTTGAGATGGATAGGCACATGGAAATAAGCGTCCTGAAGGTCCAGAGATACCAACCAGTCCTGGAACTGAAGGGCCTGGAGGATCTGAGAAAGAGTGACCATCTTGAATTTGTCTTTTGAGGAATTTGTTCAATTCTCGCAAGTCCAAGATGGGTCTCAGTCCTCCGTCTTTCTTTGGAATGAGAAAGTAAGGGGAGTACCAGCCCTTGTTCCTCTCCGCTACAGGTACCGGTTCTATGGCACCTTTCTCTAGCAGGTCCAACATTTCATGCAAGAGGAGCGGATCTGGAGCTTTTTGAGAGCTGATCCCCGGATGAGGACTCTGAGGTATGCGTAGGAGAGGCAGGCAGTAACCTTGAGCAACTGTTTCCAATGCCCAAGCATCTGACGTGATAGCCTGCCATTCCGCCAGATGTTGAGTCAACCTGCCTCCTACAGGTGTCCTGTGAGGGAAGTCCTCAGAGTGGTTTTGGGGCGGCTGATGCAGATGCTGATGGTAAAGAGGCACCTGCTGTTGCTGCGGCCTTTGAATATTTACCCCGTCCACCTCGGGTAGTTCTTCTTTGTCCCCTTTGAGCCGGTCGTCCTCTACCTCTTCCAAATGCGGAGTAGAAGCAAAAGGACTTGCCTCTCGCAGAGGTTCCTGTGGGACGAAAAGGTGTCTGACGGATTGCAGCGCCTAGGGATTTTGCTGCTGCTTTTGAAGTTTGCAGTTTTTCTAAACTGTCATCCGCCTTTTTCCCCAAACAAAGAAGAGCCATCGAATGGCATGTTCAAGAGCCTGGCTTGCACATCTGGGGCAAAACCAGACTTTCTCAACCAAGCAAATCTCCTGGTTGTTGTACTTACCGCCATTGCTCTGCCGATACTGTCAGCCGAATCAATGCCCGTCTGGAGGGATTCGCACATAGCGTCTTTACCGTCCTGTATGATATTCAGGAACGCCTCCCTTTCTTCTCCCTCCGGGATGCAGTCAGCCGCTGTAGAAGCACACTCCCAAAGTGTATGGCTGAATCTAGCAAGGGTGCAAGTAGCATTCACAGATTTTAACGCCATGCTACATGCTGAAAAGACTTTCTTTGCCATAGCATCATATTTTTTATCGTCCCTGTCCTGTGGGACGGTAGGATAAGCCGTCTTGACATCGGTAGAAGATGCTGCCTGTACCACCAGACTTTCTGGGGATGGGTGCTTTGACAAAAACTCCGGGTCTGTAGAGGATACCCTGTATTTTGTAGACAAATTTTTATTTACTGCCGGGACAACATCTGGGGTTTCCCAGTTCATCATAATCTTCCTCTGAAGAGCTTTATGGAAAGCCACCACAGGATCCTCCTGTGGGCCTTTATCAAGAATATCCGTGAGGTCATCTTGTTGGAAAGATTGTGAAGGTGCAGACCACCCCATAAACTCTGATTCTGGCCATTAAGGCTCTATAGGGGGTTTCAGCATGCTCCCCCGGGTCTGGCCTAGCAAACTCCACCTCAGGGGAAGTGTCTAACCCACTTGCCTCATGTAAGGAATCATGAAGATCCTTTAACCTGCGTTCTTCAGAGGAAAATTCCTCTCTAATTGGGGTTACAGGTCCCTGCAACTCAAATGTGTCTTCCTGTTCAGACAATTCACCCTCTTCCAAAATTGAGGACATAGTTCTCAATTGTTCTGAACTCAAAGGGAGTAAATCCCATTTCCAAGGCAGAGGGTGCCGAACTTGTCATTATCGGCCTCGAAAACGTCGATGTCGTTGACGCCGAAGGCTTCGAGCGTGGCGTCGAAAACCAAGGCGGAGGCCTCGATGACCTCGACAGAATCGGGATTCTACTCGACAATCTCGAAGCCATCGTCATCGAGGACCTGGGGATAGTCACTGGGTGTGTCGTGACCGTGACTTTTCTTGGCGTCGACGCCGGTGTCGAAGCTGGCGTCGAGTCGACAGACCTGTGTGTCGAAGGTCCCTTTGACAACGGCGTTGAAGACACCGACCTCGGCGTCGACGGAACCCTCGTCGACGGAACCTTCGAGGAAGGTTTGGAGGTCATAGTCCTACTCGAGGGTTCGAGACACGCTCGAGAGGTTTCCTTTGCCGGGTACTGTGACTCGCTGCGTTTTTGACCTTCGGGTCTTTCGACCAGAGCATCGTTCTCGGCAGTCTTCCAGGGGGTCGAGGCCGCTTTCTCGAAGACGCTCATCATATTTTTGCGGAATTCCTCCCATTCAGCCCGGGAACTATGTTTCGTGGGGCAAGGGATTCTTTTTGGCGAAACAGAGGAAGAGGAAGACGGAGAAGGGGATCTTCGACGTCTCCTCTTCGAGTGCTTCGATCTCGAGGAGTGATGGGACCCACTCCAAGACCTGGAGAGCGAATGGTGACGAGGAGACGAGTGTCTCGACTTCGTCGACGAAGAAGAAGCTTTAAAAGTCTTACCTTTCTCCAGCTTCCCCCTACGCTCCTTCAGGGCCTTTGCTGTCATGGACATACAGTCCTCGCACTCCGAACAATGGTGTTCAGCTCCCAAACACCACAGACAAACTCTGTGAGGGTCAGTCAGTGACATCTTTTTTCCACAATCTCGGCATTTTTTTAAGCCGGAGCGAGGCGTTGTCGGTTCCGACGAGGAAGCCATCGAGTACGGATCGAATAACTCGAGGTAAATAGGTTTAATCTGAAAAGAACTGAGCAACGGTATTCCGAGGCACTGAGTAAGCGCGGAAAAACGGAACTGAGCAACGGACGCTGCGCGCGGCCTTTATAGGCAGGATGACGTCGATACGGCGGCTGTCGAGGGACATCGACTCGGAGGACATCGACGCGCAGCGCCCTCTAGAGAAAACATTTTCCGAGGCCAGCAGAGCTGGAAGGAGATATCTAAGATGAGGAATATGTTGGAGGACACAATCCCTTCAAATGAATTGTTTGCTGCCATCCACCAATGCCGTGAAGTTTCTAGTGATTTACTTTTTTTATGAAAAAAGTTAGTTTACTTCCAAATGCCTTATTTATAATAATATAAATTCTCCTCTGGAGAACTTCGCACTCTCCCAGCGACTCCCACAGCCAGCCCACACCTCCTGTCAGCTCAGCCTGTCTCCTGTTCACACGGCAAATCACGTAAACATTTTTTTTACAAGGAGCGAGTCACAAGCCCTGACAAAATGTGCTTGTACGAGAATATCGGAGCAAGCCCTGCTGCAACCTCCCCCCCCCCACCAGGCCGCGGTCCCCTGAACCCATGACCAATTTTCTTTCAACGCTTTTGGTTACCTAACCCTGCACCCCCTCAACCTCACCTCCCATATACCTATTCTGGATTGGTCATATATTCTGGTAATGCTGACACCTACCCCCCGCCCCCCACTGCGTTTGAAATCATAAGACTCCCAAGGGCTGCAAATCAAACATCGGCCCCTGTGATAAGACATTCGATAGTGAAAGCGCTCACTCCCCACACTGATCTACACACTTATCCTAGACATGCATTAAATAACTATCATCACTATACCTTTTAAGTATATATTAGAAGCCTATAAATTGCACATGTGTGTTTGTACTATCCCACTTTGGGTCACTAGCAAGGTGAAGGGTGTGGGGGTCTTGCCCCCTAGGTAACCTGCAGGGGTCGGGATTGATAGCCGATAGGTCTGGCACATCAGAGCGAGAAGGGGGTGGAATGACATGTTAGTTTAGGACGGAATATACTGTGACTGGGGTCTTGTTTTATTAGGAGGCACTCTGGGGTTGTCAGCAAGGAAGGGTCACACTTCTGGTACATCAAATGAATAGCTTTGGAGGGACACAAGGTTGAACAAGCAGTAATTTTCCAACAGCGGAGGTGAGAGGTGCAGGAGCAGATTTGTTGAGATGGATGAACTACAAGTCATGATTCGGCCCGGTCACACACACACAAGACCCTGATCTCAGAGTATGAATGAAATGAATACATTCTTTGCTCGCAACATCTTGTCTCGGCGCATCTGTGAGAAAAGGACTTGGGAGGCGCAGGAGGAAAAAGGTGGGGGCTGTCAGTGCTCGCTGTGCTCGGCCCTGCTGAGGGGAGGGGAAGACTTCACAATGCCAGAATGCGGCCTAGTCCAAAGATGGAATCGAGGGTACACAAAATGGAGTCCAAATGTGTCTAGCAATAGCCCAACCTCTGCTTATGTCAGGGCCTTCTTCTCCATGGCTGCAGAAGGGCAAAGGAGGCGTCCCCCACGAGTGCACGAGCAAGTGGTCCCTTTCGCGTAGGATCTACGGGGGCGGCTCAACCGATCCACTCCTTCCTTACATTAGCAACAACCCCCAACATATGCCCCCATGAAAATATAGGTCAGAATGCACCCATTTCTCACTAACAACCCCCTTTGATGCGCTGTTTTGCTTAGTCAGTAGTTCTTGCATGCCAAGAATCACATCTAGCCTAGGTCTCATTCCTTTTGTGAGACGCGTAGTTATTCAGCAATTTGGGCAAGTGTTTGGTAAGGCAACTGCAGAACCCCAAAGTTGCTTTCATGCTGTTATCCATCTGACCCTCCCACGATCAGTGAAGGACCCACAAGAGCTCGACGAAACCGGGAAGTGTGAAAGCGATTGTTCACGCCCTACGTTCCAGTTAAGCGCTAATGCTGCTAGTAATGTCCTATATTGCATCCCGTCTATGACGAAATGCAATCTCTTGGGCCTGTACTTTAGGCACATATTGTGGAACACCTCCAAATCTCCTGTGTGACAGAATTCTGAGAGTCCCTTCAGATCTTGATAGAGTTTTATCGAACACCATCTTCTCAAGAGCTTTGTGTGGAGGTGAAGATGGAATCAACCACTTCTTGCGTTCCTGCTCCTCCGACAAAGGTCCATGTGCACATTGGTGGAAATGTTGGTTTTTTGTCTAACAGTAAACGTTGGAATAGTGATGCATTAGTGATCTCCATTTTTCTAGTAGAATGACCACAGACCCACCACAAGTTTTGGAGCTCCACCAAAAATGATTGCTGAAAGACTGGGACCACTAAAATATTTTCAGAACTTTATTTTTCCAGCAGCTGAGATTCTATTGATTTGGCAACGTGCCATACATCAAATTGATGGCGAATATTTGGAAACTGCTCGCTCATGGTCTTGGCTATTGAAACATGTCCGTCAGTGGCTATGAGGTCTATTTGTATTCCCCTCGATTTGAGATCTTCCAGGGATTTGATGAAACCATGTTTCTCCATGGCCACTGAGGATTTACATTGGGACACCTGCACGACCACCAAACTCTCAATATTTTTCGTTTTCATGTCCTGAAAGTGGTATGTGCAGTACTTTGCTGAAAATCCGGGGCTGTCACACTGTCCCATCACCAGCTAGCCTGAACAGTTTGTCAGAGAATGTCCTTTCAATTGACATTTGTTCAATTTTCCAAGCTTCACTAATAGCAGGGAATAAATATTCATGTTGATATTTGTAGTACTGCATTTTAGAAAGGAACTGGAGTCCCAGAAATAGACATACTGGACAATTTCTTAAAAGTAGAGCCAATGAAAAGTAAAGCTGCTGCACACAGTAGATTTCCAGCTGTCACTTTCCCCAGCATCGGTTGAGCGGACCATGAAAATTTTGCATGGAGCAGATCATAGGTGGCTTATATTTTCAAGTTGGTGCCTTGTGATACACATTCAACAATGGGTTCCCGCATACTTGCCCCCTCACAGAATGGACACATTTCAGCATCAGTATAATCTCCGCCTGTCGGCTGTCGAATACAATGTATTTGGGCTCCTTTATTAGACCATCGTCCTGCATGAATGTGGTTTGTGACTCAACTGTGGTGGACATATCAGCCGAACAGGACGCACTGTAGTCGAGATCTTTGGCTAGTTAATCGGTCAATTGTGTTGAGGCTTCAACCTATTATTTCAGCTTGTGTGATTTGAACACGAATCGGATAAAGCATCAATGTCGATTGTTGGGTGGCCCTTTTTTTGCAGGTATCGATGTCTCAAGTGGTCTGCGAGTAATTGAAAAACATCTTCATTATATTCAGTTTCATCTTCATCTTGTGGCGTTCTCGCATTGTAGCAATGGTCCAACAACACTTTGCTGGCTTCGCCGGTCACATTCAATTCATTTTCTGGCCATTGGGCATAAACATCTCGAGTCTGCTCATTGATTTGAACACACTGCGCCTCAAATAATAGTTGTTCCATAGTAAAATCAGTTTGGCAAGCAGCATCTCTGGTTTCAGTAGCTGTCTGTATCTTCATAGTTCATTTACTTCTGGGCCTCTAGGAGATGGTTTGTAAAAACATGTTCAATGTAAAACCAACATACAGAAAATAGCACTTAGATTTTTTTAAAAGCATGTTATGAAGACACTAGCCCAAAACACTTTTTGTAATCGAAATTGTTTGTTAGTTACCCTTGGCTTTCTTGATTTTCTGTGAATGCGTTCTTCACTGTAACGACTGCACCAGCAAGTTGGTCCGCCACCTCTGATCCACGTGCCTCCTCTTCTATTTCCCAATCTTGTATACATCCCTAGGATAGAATATTGATTAAAAAAAAGTCAATCGTATTTGAAATCAAATTATTTCTTCGCACACATGGTTTACATAGATACCCTTGTACACTGTGTACGTCATTTAGTCAAAATACACATTTCGAATTTCACCTGATTGATGGCTAGTGTACTCTTATAAGAGATCACTGTGCGAAATCCACTGATTGTAATGTTGCTCTCAAGCATTTTTCAAAAGATGCTCGTTTATGATATATGTCACTGTCTAATAGTATCAGATGTACAATATACTTTCTTTCATTCAAGGGAACTGTCAGTACGCATACCTGCGGCTCAGGATCATCTTCAAAGGATGTCATTGTAGTCAAAGTACCAGCATCACCCTGTAACAGTACTTGTTTTAGTATGAATGAAAAAAGTGAAATTGAACACACAATGGGATGCAGACAATAATACATATCAATAAAAACCCATAAATGAAACATTATGTAAACAAACAGGATACGTAAACTTTATCATATTATCTCTAATTCCATGCTGAATACATTTGCAGAACTGAATAGCGAAATAAAACTACCCGATACGCGCTCGAAGTTGTTGACTCCGGGCAAGACATGGATACAGAACCTTGCTCCTTCATATTCAGTGCATTGTCATGGAGTTGTAAAGGGAAAATTAGAAATGCTAACAAACGAAATTGACATTTAAAGCAACAGATTACGAAACGATTAAGCTCATTTCCAAGGGCACTATAGCATAGTTTTCTGTGCCCATAAATCTTGTTCTATGATGCCCCTAAAACCAAGTACAGATGTATAGCAAAATGGGGTTTAGTTATAAACTAATACAATCTTGTCCATATGAAAAGTATTATAAAAAACATTTACACCTAATACACCAATCAGTCCGTGTAGTTATATGTTCACTACCCCAAGGCTTATAGCCAAATCATGAACCATAACTCACCTGAGGAAGCGTGTGCATGAATAGAGTTGGAATTGCATTTGGAAGCAATTTACGAGACGTTCTGAGTCAATGCTTCTGTGTGTACTGCGATTGGTCGTACATATTTGTGGTAAAGTGCAGGCTGCAGATGCAAAAACAATCACCCCTCAAGTCCCCCCCAAGACATCCTGGGTTCTACTTTCAAGCTCTTCCGGCGCAAATCCGCAATATCTGACCCATTCTCTTATTAGATCTATATTCCTCGGGAATATATGCATTATTGTGCATTTAGGTTTGTTATGGGTCTTAGAACGGCAACCGTAAACCGTACATGCAGGCATTGTTGGAAATTCTGTAAAAAAAAAAAAAGTACACATCTTAAAAAACTTATTTTGCATAAAAGTGTGAGAAAGATGGAATTATATCTACATTTTTCTATGCAATCTATGTTTTGGTCCCTGAAGCAAAATCTGTGTGGCGTAGCCGACTGTATTCTAGGAGAACATTCATACACAATTGATTGATGTGACGCAAATCTTAGCATGTTACTCGTCCCTTGAATGTACTATCGTGCATCAAAAGGAAACATGCTTATAGACACGGTCCGCGAAGGATGCAATTCTAGCCCAATTGACACTGATGCCAAATGATATATATCGAGAACAGAACAAATTAAACTCAAGTCAATGATAATGGCAATAAGATGAATGAACATTACAATACTTGGTACATTCGTTCGAAATAGATAGAAATGTACAGATCAAGAAGATCTGATTAGGTGACCTGCCCTTACCTTGACCAAGAATTAGCTTCAGTTAGTAGCAGGAGAACAGGGAGATGTTCACAGGTAGCGCGACGATGACCTGGCTTTCAGTGGTCACAGATGTTCTCTGGTAGCACCTTCATGAGTTGACTTGCAGTGCTCACAGATGTTCTCATGATAAATATCAAAGGGTTTATAAAGAATTCGAAAAAAAAGTGGGTATGTGAATGAGTGACTTGTATATGGCGTGGTCTTATGTAGCAGGGGCGCAGACTGCTTCAGGGGAGCCTGCCTGGAGATACTGGGTCTGGGGAGGCCATGTGAACAATGGACCCTGCACGTAAGATGCCTTTAAATAGTACATGGTGTTTGGCACGTTTCGCCGTTCCCAACCCTGCCAGCCCCCTTTGGCAGCACACATCCACTGGTGCAAACTGCCGTGGATTCTGGTGGGGGGGGAATAGATGGGCATGAGGCGTGCAGACAAGGCCTGGAACACCGCAGAAAGGAGAGACACACTTATGTGGATTGCAGGGGCAGGGTCTGCTTCAGGGGAGCCTGCCTGAGACACTGGGTCTGGGGAGGCCATGTGTACAATGGCCCATGTGCGGAAGATACCTTTAAAGTGTACATGGTGTGTGGCAGCATTCAGGAAAGGTCCGGAACACTGCTGAATGGTGACCCTTGATTCACTGAAAAATTGAAACAACCATTCATAAAAGTTCAGTTGTATTTTATTTTGTTGCAGACTTTGATGATACAAATGTACTACACATTATGGTTGCGGCACAGCATGGGAAAATCCCCTGTACTGACCACTGTTAGTGGGGAATGTGTCTCTAATGGCACCAACGACACAGGCGGGTATTACTCAAACGCTGTGTCCAAGCCTCCCCTGAAGCCACCATGGAAACTAACAATAGGCCACCAGCCTGTACCACCTGTGGAAGAGAAAGATACAGTTTTTAAATGAACAAGATAAGTGTATTAAACCTTAGTTGAAGATGAAATCTTGTATCCAATGGCATTGTTGCCAGTACAAATGTTACTTCACGGATCAATCCACTGGGGCTTTAAAGTGTAGACACATTACAACATTGAACGACTATGCGTCCATTACATTTGGGACACAAAGAAATATTGCTTCATGGTTGTACATGAAATAAACATAAGAAGACCACTTTGACTTCCCCAGATGGCGAGTGATGTATAGAATTGCAAGACTACATTAATTTGGCAGTGATAAAGTAAAGTTACGACAATTTAGGAGACAGCCATGAAATGTTAGTGGCCTAAGTGACATCACAACTAGAGTACACTTACTCGATACTTGGAATGCGAAGGCGAACTGTTGCAAGGTTTGTGCATAACCACCATCATAATCCTCAACACGGACAGTGTGAGGCAGGCTGCCCTGAAGTCATGCAGCTCGGTAACTCATTGCGGCCTTGTCTCGCCTTCCGATATGTAGGAGAAGCAGCAGCAGTTGGCATTAGCACGCACCGATTGCAGGTACACCAGGTGGAGACGTCGTCCATGCAACTAGGCTCTTGATCTGTTGATTCGTCCTCCCAAATGTCATCCAAAGACCCCATTGTTTCCGCATCTTTCTCTTTCAAGTAATTCCACCTCGGAATACTCTGGCTCGTACTGGTAGGGCTGTATTGTTGCCATTATGCAACAAAATAAAAATAGATAGTAATGACAGTACTAGTATCTGTTTGCACGGAATATGAGCAACAAAGGTGGCTGACCAAAGCACAGAAACAAGCCACAGAATACTCAAAGACAGTGAAACGATTGGAAAATCAAATCTGATGTTGTCTGATGAGAAGCGGTCTGTTTATACTTATTGAGGAAAGAGGCGTCCTGCCATTTCCATGAAGACACGTAATTAGCTGAAGTGCAGAGAATGTTGTCACAAGACGTGCATTGGTGTTGTGAAATGGGCGGTACTAGCGTCTAGTGATCTCAGCCTCAGGGGCGGGGGATATGATTTAGTGCCAGCAGGGCAGTTCACCTTAGGGCGATGCAGCAACGGATAAGATTAGCACAAGATGGCCGCGCCCTGCTGCCTGATTTCGCATGTGTAAAAATGAGGAAAACTACGATAAGGTGCATAGGAAATGTTTGTACGATAGATCAACGTATGCTTAAAAACACATGCCCGGACCCTCGGGACAATAATATTTTTGAGCGCACTATTCCTTTAAATTTCACAAACATATCAATGTTAAAATTAATTCCAGCTATGTTGGGTTTGCCAGCTATGTTGGGTTTGCCAATGTCCTTTAAAGTAAATGACAAATCAGTGATGTTGTTCAAACAAAATGATGCTTTAATTTTTAGTAGAAGGGGAGGCTCATGGTGGCCTGTGTTTCACAGGCTCATGTGCCAATGCCGTTATGCTCACCTGGTCTCTGCAGAGAAACGTTGGGGCAAGGTGGCAGCCCTCCCAAGGGTGAGGTCGCTCGGGTCCGACTTCGCCCTCTGCGCTTATGTGGTGACTGGTGGTAATAGGTGATGCTGCTCTGGACTGCTCCTGCATGGAGAATAGGGGGCGTGAGTATGCCAGCTTGTGCGCCTGATCCCCTTCCAGACCCCTTCTCCCAAACCGTGGTACCCGTGGGATGCGCGGTCCCTGGAAAGCTCACCTGTTGATTAGTTTTGGCAAGCACTCCGTCCTGCTGCTTCTGGCAGGGGCGCTTGTATGATATGGACCAAGTTCCTTCACCGGTCCTTTGCAAGTGGTAGTGCAGTCCTGCCGCGACTAAGCTACTATACTTCAGGTAAGTGTTCCGGTTTGCCTTTGTCTTTCCTCGTCTGTTTTTAACGTAAAGTTTGTCGTCTTGTATTGCTGTCCGTTCCACTTTTAATATTTGCTCTTTTGCTTTCTTCCCTTGCAGGCGATGTTGTCGGCCCGGCAGAAGCTGCGGAACTCGAGGCGGCAGCCAGAGGGAATGAGGAACGAAGCTGCAGCGGTACAGTAGCTGGTAAGTTGTTAACAAGGGGGTGCACTGGGTTCAAATGCCCCAGGACGGATGTTCTAACCTGGTCTTTCTTCTTCACAGGGTTTGAGTTTGTGGATGCAGAGTGCAGTGCTGCGGCATAGGGATCAAGATCACTGGAAGTCAGGAGATGAGTCTGCAGATGAAGCAATGAAGCACCGGTTTCCTGGAGGCGAGTATGCAGGAGAACGCCTGGTTTCAAAAAGTAAACTGATCAAAGCGGCGAGCGTGCGTCACGTTGCACGCGAGTTCACAGTAACACAAAGCACCGGCCTTAAGAATGGAGCAGCTTATATAGCAGAGTTTCTGAAGCCACACCCACCAGGTTCAGCCTTCCTGCCACACCCGATGAGTCAGCACATGAAGACCAGGCCTAGGGAGCCACACCTGATGAGTCAGCACACGAGGATGTTCTCTGGAATAAAGGCTTTCAGCTCCTGGAAAGTTCTTGTAAAATAAAAGCACTCCTGCACTGAAATAAAGTGTTCCTGCTCAAATCTCTTCATAAGCCTGGTGCCAAAGGCGCCAGGACTGAGTCCAGCCAGGGCATCTCTGTTTATGGGTCCCAAAAGGGACATAAGTGAGTCAAGTGATCCATTGCCCCCGTCACTAGATGGTGTGGTTTTTGTGTTCTGGGGCCTGTGGCCATGACAAATGCATTTCAGAGCATATAGCTCCTTCGTCAGGGCTGAACACTATGAGTAAATACGGTATATTATAAGCAAATGAAATACAGTGGCAATAGACATTGTTCAATGGAAACAAATGAAAACAATGTGAAATATGGTAGACATGTACATACCCCATTTTCAATGCATAGCAATATCGAAGTGAAAAAAAAGAAACGAAAAATATTGCGTGCAAAAATTAATTAAAAGAACCGGTTTAATTTAAGTCAAGAGGGGGATCTTAGTCTCTTGACCAACAGGTCACAGATTGAACTACTCCAAAGAGTATGATTTCCCTGTTCCAGCTGTCTACAAAAGTAGACAAATATGTTTGCATGAGTGAGCATTGTAAACAAAATCCAGCATTGTCCGCCTTATGAACGGACGCCGCTTACCTGTGTGATCTGTGTGGGCAAACGAAATCACACTCGAATCTGGGCATCGTATATCATAACAGTCTGTCCAAATATAGGGTGAATGTGCTGTGAGAAAAATGATAAAAGATGTGGATTCTATTCTGAAATCAAAGTGTAAAGGGAGTGTGTTAACCTCCCCGAGAGATAGTAATCCACATGACAGCTACTTACCTCACACCGGTATGCGGCTACTCTGGGAAATGGAACACTTGCGCGGGCGCGCTGCTGGGGGGTTTTGCAAGGTTGCCATGGAGCCTGTGGAGACTTAAGTGAGCTAGCGGCTTGGCTTTACGTATTTTTTAAGTTGCTACTTTGTCTAAGGCCTGCAATAAGGTGCGTTTATAAAGCTACACAAGAGAAGACTGGTCCACGTTTGTGGGCTTAGGTTGATTGGAGATAGGCTGTAAAAGAGGCAGTCATTTCTTGGCTGTGATATTCCTGTTATTTCTGCTAATTGCTGGTGGTGCTTGCGTTTGGCTGGAGTTGGGGCACTGGATGGCGAAGGAAATCCCATGGTCGTCGGACCAGGCACACTGTGTTGGAGAGAATCTTGGCGTCACAGTTTAGGTCTGCTAGCCAGTCCAAGGTTCTGCCTTTGCTATGCGGAGAGAGAATCCCAACTGAATATATCCGCTTCAGCTGTTGCATTTTTGTCTGAGTCAATGAAGCCCAAGTTTAGGTCTCCTAGCAGCATAATTTGGGAGCTGGGTTTGGTGTTCCAAGTAAGGAGTTGTGTAATGTCTTCCTCAAATGAAGATGTTGGGCCTGGAGGTCTATACACGAGATGCATCAATATGGTGTGTGTGTGGCTGTTAGGAGCAGTTTGACAGATAGAAGTTCTCTAAGGCCCAACTGATTTTTTGCAATTAAGGCTACTCCACCGCCTCTGGTAGCTTCTATGTCTGCTCTGGGGATACTGTAATTTTCAGATAAAGCTAAGGATAACGTTGGGGCTGCTGCCGCATGCAGCCAAGTTTCCATAATTGCCAAGAAGTCGGTTATTTTTTTCTATGAGATCAGCTATGCCCAACACATGAGCTAAAAGCGACCTAGCGTTTATGAGGGCACCTTTAATTAGTGGTGCATTTGGGATGAGCATGTTAGAGTGTAAGCAGTTTTTGGCAGGGAATGACAAGTTCCTATCATCTTTGAGATAGTTGAGACAGTGCATTCTAGACCAAATAGGATGTTTTCTTCGTATTTGGGTGGGATTTGTGGTGGGCAGGCAGCCACTGGCTCATCTTTAATCGCGATCCTAGTCTAGAGTTTCTAATGTTTATCGGACATGGATGATTCGGCATGGGCCGGGTGGCATATAGCTGGATCCATTGCATCGATGTAAGAGGGCAATAACTATTTGATATAGGTCCTTCTTTGGGGTGGGTTGTAGTTTTGTCAGGCTTGAGTGTGGGTAGGAACTTAGTGGGTAATATGTTCAGTGCTAAGCGTAAACATGGTTAGACTTACCTTGAATGAGTTAGCCATAAAGGCAGCAGAGCTGTATATGGTACATCTAATAGGAAGGCTGGCACTTTACAGGCCCTCGTAAGCTGTGTGCATCTAACATTTTGAAATATTGCTCAAGGGTACTGCATGAGCATGTGGATTCCTTTGATGGCCAGTATAGTAGGCTGCGTAGGACTAGGGCGAGTACGCTGAGTGGACAGTTAAGCTCATGGCCGATTCACTAAACACGGTACTGAGGAAAAGCGTGTGTAAATAAAAACGTTAACAAATCTAGGGCAAGCCGTGACAATCAGGCAAGTTAGTGTTACATAGGGGACGAGTCAGAGAGAGCAATGAAGCAGATGTGGAACTAGGCACGAGTATAAGTGGCATGTGGGCACTGTGTCGCAGACTAAATATACCGCGGGTGTTCAGTTAAACAGAAAGGATGTTTCAGGCCTTGCCGTGACAATGTGAGCCAATTGGGAATACACATGCAGAAACGCTTACGTTCGCGGTGCAAAGGCCTTGCATAGCAAGGCTAAATGGGGGCAACAATGTTGCTAGTTTGGACATTGGTAAAGATGTTGAAGTCAAGTGGGCACTACGCCCTACACAGATCGTACAGAGACAATACAGTGAGTAGTGTACTTATACATAAATGAAAGCAGAACACTAGGCCGACGGGCTGGAAGTGCACCGTGGTACAGCAATGACAGAAAACAAACTGTCGGCAACAGGGGCCTCAGAGTTGCAAGTCTATTAAAGTTATGCACATTACGTTTATTTAAAGTTTCAAAAAGTGTGATGCTTCTGCGCTTACCGGGATTGATGGAGAGGATCGAAGGCAGTATCGTGCCGTCCTGCGCTACAGCAATAATGTTTGGGGTGGCTGTGTGTGTTGCACGGCAAAGTCCTTGGTAGATCGTAATATCAAAATCAATATATAATATCAAATAAACTGGTCTCTATTTCAAATGTGTTTTTTTTTAACCATTCAAAAAATTGGTTAGCCGTTTCTATGGACCCTTCCCATGCCATCAATTCATCAATGTAGCTGCACCATTCTCTTATGTGATCCCTAAATGGGTTGGTATCTGCGTAAATCTCTGCTTTTTGAGAACTCTCCCCTCGATTTGCTGGTACATTCTACCTTCGAACTCAAAATACTTTAGTTAATGCTAATTCAGCACACCACATCAAAAACTATTTTGGAACCAGATCTTGATCTGTCCTCCCCCACAGGACCGCCTCTATAACTTCTAGAGTTGATGGTTGCAAAATGTTGGTATACAGTGACACCACATCCAATCAACAAATGTTTTGTAGGGTAAAATTCAAAATGTTCAAATCTTCCGATTGCACTGGCGGTGTCCCTTAAATATGATCTCATTTGAGTCACAAAGCCCTTAAGGATGTCTGGTCTTTGTTGGGCTCTATAAATCGATACAAAACAGTACAATACACTTTGGTAAGGACAAATCCTAAACCTTTATCAAGTACGTCTTCTTCTGTACTATCTAGGACAAAGTCAGATATATCGACTACGAGAGTGCCCCGCTGAGGGTCACCCTCTTGGCCATCCATTGGTCTTGGTTGTGCCCATGTTCTGAAGTCTAAAACGTAACAGCAGCACAAAGGCATTCTTTGAACAGGAGGCGGAGACCCTTTCAAAAATAACTGAAAGGGTACCCCAAGTACCTCCATTGGAAACTTAGTGAGAAAAAGCAGGTCAGGAAATGAGAAAGGAAATGTTCACACCAGAGGGGTTGGGGGATGAATCCAACCAAAGGTCATTTCCTATGCAGGATGTGTGGGGCATGTAAACATACTAACAAATCTAAAACAGTGGAGATTGGATTGACCCAATCCTGGGTACAGATTGGTTTTACGAACTGTAACTCTGATTATGTGGTTAACATGAACACTTGCCCATGCAGACTACATAAGGAAGACCAATAGATAAGTTAAAGTAGTTTGAAAAATAAAACTGGAGGTGGCACCTATGGTCAAACACTTTATGATGAAAAAAAACACAACTGGAATTATTTTTTTCCATGGACCATCTTGCAACAAATACATGGATCCAATGTGAGTTAACAATATTCCACTATTGGTCAAGGAGATGGCCCCAAATTGGTGGCACTAGGAAGCGCTACGAGGCAGGCAATAGTCGGGCACTCCCACAGGATAGGTTCAGAAGACTCTGTAAAAATGGGGGCTTTCAGTCTAAGCATTGCTTATAGTGTTCTAATTTGAAGGACATAAATAATGCGCAACAATATTAAAGAGATAATAGACTGGTTCGTAGAGAACATGGGGGCCACTTGAAAGTGAATGACACTGTAAATGTGCCCTTCCAATATGGCCACAATAAACAGCATTTCACTTTATCATAGAGATGACTTCTATGCCTTCTGCGCTCTTTTAAACCGACAAAAATGGCCACTGTAGGAGGCCGCAGAACCATAGAGTAGATACATGATCAGACAACACACCATGTTGTAGAAGTCGCTACTTCGGGTATTAGTTAACGCAAGGAGCATCAGCACAGGACTCGACAGTCAGCGGAATAACTTGCCGACAAATTACCAAGGAAAGTATTAGATCCTTAAAGGCTAACACTAAAGGTGCGCTTGAGACACAGCAATGATATTAAAATTATACGTGTTCTCTGCTTCTAGATGTATGGAAGAAGCGGACCACAGAAAACAGAAAGGGTCACGTGTAAGAATTACACCATTCATTAAAACCAGACAAAGTGGAAGAGTACTTGCACTCCGCCTAGTCGCAGAGTTATTTCTCCTTGGGCGGATTGAAAGTGTGAATCGAGAGTAAGATAGTATTGGACATTTAGAAGACAATGCATTACTTACCGTAAAAGCATTTCTGATGGTTGTATCTGCTTAGATTCACATGCTGTGCATAGGTCCGACATCCAGTGGTCACTGCGGAGTATTGCATTTTGTTTTTCGTAGTCGAAAAGGGGACGTCGACAAGGCGTGTCTGTAACACTATCCCTATAGTGACGTGCGTTGTACCCACAATCCCTCACACGTCGAGGTCCCTCTGTTTGTATTTTTCTGCCCTGAGGGAGCCTTCTAGACGTGAGTGAGTACAGAAAAGAGAGAAATATAGTAGAGGATGTCTATGTTCCTTCCATCCGAGCGGGGAGGAAGGGCGGGTGCATGTGAATCTAAGCAGATACCGTAAAAGCATTTCTGATGGTTGTAAGTAATGCATTGTCTTCTGATGTTTGTTAATCTGCTTAGAATCACATGCTGTGCATAGACTAGCGAGCAGTACCCGGAGTTGGCGGTGGGTTATGAGAAGGAACAGTAGAGAAAAGATGTCTTAATACTGCCTGTCCCACCTGGGAGTCAGATCTAGAGTGTGCATCTAGACAGTAGTGTTTTGTAAAGGTGTGCACAGAACTCCAGGTAGCCGCTTTGCAGATGGACTCAAGGGGAACATTTGCAATGAATGCTATGGAAGCCCCAGTGCCTCAAGTGGAATGTGCTCTTGGCTTGAAGGGTAGTTCTCTCTTAGCAAGAGTGTAACAGAGAGTGATGCATTGTACAATCCATCTAGATATAGTGGACTTAGAGACTGCATCTCCTTCTCTTCCTGCTGCCACCGAGACAAAGAACTGATTAGTCTTTATCAGTGATCTGGTTCTTTCCATGTAGAACATGACAGCTCTGCGTACATCTAGTGTATGCAGACTTTTTTCTCCCAAGCTGGAAGGGTTTTGAAAGAACGTTGGTAGTTCTATAGATTGGTTTACATGAAATTTCGAGATGAATTTTGGTGCAAACCTTGGGTGTGTGCGAAGAACCACCTTATCCTTGTGAACGGATACGAAGGGGTCTAGTACAGAAAGAGCCTGTAGTTCACTTACTCTCCTAATGGAGGTGATAGCTATTAGGAAAGCAGTCTTAAGAGTGAGGTATTTAAGAGTTGCCTTGTGCATGGGTTCGAACGGAGTGCCCATGAGTCTAGAAAGTACCACGTTTAAGTCCCATCCGGGAGCTGGGCTAGCTATTGGGGGGGTGTATTCTTTTTACCCCTTCCATGAAGGCCTTTATAACTGGTATCTTCCACCACGACACTAAGTTGGGAAGTGGTGTATGCAGAAAGTGCCGCTAGGTGGACTTTAATGGAATTAAACACTAGACCTGAATCCAGTAAATGGGTCAAGTACAGAATAATGTTAGTGGCAGAGCAGTCAACCGGGTTGATGTTCTTACTTCTACACCAGATGACAAATCTTTTCCACTTGCTAGAATAGCAGTGGCGAGTATTAGGTTTTCTGGCTTCCCTGAGGATGTCCATACATCTCTGAGGGAGATGTAAATGTCCAAATTCTATGATCTCAGGAGCCAGGCTGCTAAGTTCATGGTCTGAGGGCATGGATGCAGTGTCCTGCCCTTGTCTTGTGACAGCATGTTGTACGGGCAGGGAAGTTTCATTGGGGGAGATAGGGACATCTCCATCAAGTGAGCGAACCATGGCTGCCGGGCCCACATTGGGGCTACTAGTATCATGGTAACCTGCTCTTGGTGCATCTTGTGCACCACTTTGTTGAGGAGGGGAGTCGGGGGAAAGGCGTAAACAAATTTCCCTGACCATTGAATCAACAGACCGTTCCCCTTGGACTGGTTCTGGAGGTACCTGGAGGCGTAACTTTGGCATTGTGAGTTCTCCAGGGTTGCGAACAGGTCCATTTCCGGGAAACCCCATTGCGTGAAGACGTCTAAGACGATGTTTTCGTGTAATTGCCATTCGTACTCTTTGGGTAGGGGGAAGTCTCTGCTGAGTTTGTCTGCTAGCAGATTGAGTTCCCCTGGTACATGTTGTGATAGTAGGAACATGTGTTTGAGAGCCCACTTCCATATATTCTGGGACAGCTTGGACAGTCCTGGAGAGTGAGTGCCCCCTTGCTTGTTGAGATAGTGCATGGCTGTGGTGCTGTCTGTGAGGACCATCACTGTCTTTCCTTGTAAGTGTTCCTGAAAGGCTTTCAGTGCTTTGAACACTGCTAATAGTTCCAGCAGGTTTATATGCTTGGATGCTAAGCTCGGAGTCCACACTCCGTGAGCAGTCTGATGGGATAGGTGAGCCCCCCCATCCTGTAAGGGATGCGTCTGTGGTTAGAGTGGCTTCCACTGCGGGTGTGGCAAAGGTTTTCCCTAATAACAGGTTTTCCTTTGTCCACCACCGTAGCGAGAGAACCAAGGCCTGCGAGACCACCACCAGATCGTCCCATTGTCCGCTGGCCTGACACCACTGGCTGTAGAGCCACTCTTGCATTGGGCGCATGCGCAGGCGCGCGTGAGGTACCAAATAAATACATGACGCCATCATCCCTAGCAAGCGCATTGCTTTGCGTACCGTCACCTCTCGACCTGCCACGTATTGGGGGATCTGAAACAGCATGTTTTGGACCCTCTCGTTGGAGGGGAAGACGAGGCCGTCCTTTGTTCGAATTAGAGCCCCTAGGAATTGTTTTATTTGGCTGGGGTCTAAGCTGGACTTCTTTTCGTTTATGGAGAAGCATAGTTGGGACAAAAGGTCTACGGTCCTTTGGGTATTGGAGAAGCATGTTTCGTAAGAATCCCCTGTTATGAGCCAGTCGTCGAGGTACGGGTAAACCGGGATGGATAATCTGCGCAGGTGGGCCGCTGCCACTGCCAGTACTTTCGTAAATACCCTTGGTGCAGATGCTATCCCGAAGGGTAGTACTCTGAACTGATAGTGTTTGTTCTCCATCTTGAACCTGAGGTATTTTCTGTGCGCTGGCAACATTAAAATATGAAAGTATGCATCTTTCATGTCTAGTGTTGTCATGTAATCCCCCTGTGATAACAGTGGGATTACTTCCTGCAAGGTCACCATGCGAAACTTTTGGGGTTTGACAAAGTTGTTCGCTGGGCGCAGATCTAATACATGGCGCATGGTTAAGTCCTTTTTGGGTACAAGGAAGTACACTGAATAAATACCTTCTGTTACCTGAGATAGGGGGACAGCCTCTATGGCTTCTTTTTTCAGTAGCTCCGTTGAATTCGATGCAATATCTGTGGGCTATGGTGGATAAAACCCAGCGGTCTGACGTTATTCCCTCCCATGCTGAAAGGAACGATGTTAGCCGGCCCCGACCGGTGATGCATGGGAGGGGACCCGAATCTTTGGGTCATTTGTTGGTATTGGGCGTGGGGCCTTTTGGACTGGAGCCGCGCCCTCTTCCTTTGCCACGACGTTGGCCTCTTTGACTGAACTGGGTGCTTTGGTTAGAGGGCCAGTTGGTAGCAGAGTAAAATTGTTGTTGGCTTTGCTGCTGGCGTTGGCCACGAAAGGAGCGTCTATTGCCATAGCTGCGTCTGTTAGGTGGCCTAGAAATTTGGTCAAGAGTCTTGATGGTATCAAACTCCTTCTTCGCATGTTCTAGGGCCTCATCAACTGCTTTCCCAAACAGATGCGTTTGCTCTATGGGCTTGTTTATTAGGGAAGCCTGAGTTTCTGGCTTAAATCCCGAATTGCGCAGCCAGACATGGCGTTTGAGAAGTATTCCCTGAACCAGGGAGCGGCCAGCTGTCTCTGCGGCATCTAAGGAGTTCTTTACGATGCCCTGGTTTACAAGAGTTCCCTCTGATATAGTAGCCAACAAGCGTGAACGCAGGGGTTCTGGTGCGTCCTCTGCTTCGCTGCGCAGCTTGCTCCACTGTGCATCTGCGTAGCTAGCTAGTAGGGAATCGTTATTCGCGATTCTGGTTGAGAAGGCGGCGGATGTCGTGATTCTCTTCCCATGTGCATAGAGCTTCTTGCCATCTTTGTCAGGTGGTGCCTCATTAGTAGATAGTGGTACCCCCGCTCTCTTTCTTGTGTTAGTCACTACCAGAGAGTCCGGAATAGAATGTCCCCTGATGTACAAAGCGTCAGAAGACGAAGGGCTGAAGAGCTTTTCTATCCGAGGGTTGACCCCTCTGACTAAGGCCGGATTGGAAAGGGAAGGAGTTATTCTTCTCTTTATAGAAGCCAGGAGCGGAATGGACTGGCTGACCGGGGCTTTTTCTTTAATAACCTTTTCTACAAAGTCTATGTCCGGAAGGGTCTCCCCTGTGTCCATTTCAAAATGCGCTGCTGCCTTGCGCAATAGTGCATTAAGTGAAGGCTGGTCATCTATGGGGGAGGTGTTCCCAATAGGCGAGTCCTTGGGAGGAGAAGGATGAAAGACATCAGGGTCTGAGTGCACTGATGGGGATTGCCAAGGCTGCACTGATGGGGAGTGCCAGGGCTGTGAGGTAGCTGTATCTTCTTCAAAGGCTCCTGCGCTAGTGTAAGGGTCTTCCTCAAACCTCTCCTCCTCAAGTTCTTCCTCTCCACCTAAACACTCCTCATCTTCCTGGAGGTATTGCTCCTCTTCAGTGAGGTCATATGCATCTGTAGAAGGGGGAAAAATCCTAGGAATCTTGACCCTAGGGTCATCCTGGGTCCATTCTCTTGGTCTTTTGGGTGTGGGTGGGTTTTGGCTACCCGAAAACCTCTCCATCTTTTCCATACAAGAATGGAGTCTTTCCAGGGTCTCATGGGGAACCCCTGAATAGTCTAGAGGGGGGAAATCAGTGTTTTCACCTTCAAAACGCTTCGAACGCTCCCACAATGTCGAGGTTTCCGTCGCCCTCAGAAAAGCCCTCCGGTAGTTCAGAAGTGCATTTAGATGGATGGGGCAGTTCCTGGCTACTCTTGTGCTTTTTCGGTGTTTCTATATCCTTGGGTGCGGTATTCGACGTCTGTTTCGTCGTCCGCTTACTTTTGTCCTCGGAAACAATTCTCGCCAGACTCTCGACGACGAGTTCGTCAGTCGAAGGTTCTGGAGTTGGCGTTGCCTGCGTTGCGTGTTGTTTTTCGACGGCCACTCTATGGAGCGTTACGTCGGATGTTTTTGAGGTAGCGCCCGTATTAGATAAAAGCCCAATCGCTGGTCGCGGCTGCGTTTGCGGGTGGGGCTTGAGACCCTTGCGGTCTGAGGTCGACGCCGGAGTGCCCTGCGTCCCCTTTGGCGCTGGTGGATCCTTCGTCCTGGACGAAGAAGAGCCGTGGGTTGTGTGCTTAGGCCTATGGGGTCTGTGTGCGTCCTTGTCGCTGGGGTGTTCATCCCCATAAGCAGGGCGTGAGCCGAGCCCGTCGGGGCCAGGGACGGACGTCGAGGAGCGCGAGCGCTCCTTCTGGGGGTTAATGACTTCCGTAACGGACGTCGAGTTATCACCCTCCTCGTCACTTTCTGTAACAGCGGCGGCAGGTGAGGAAACTGACTTCGACATCGCGTAGTCCGCCCACCTCTTAACTTTCCGTTCTTTAAGAGTTCTTGGTTTCAAGAGCTTACAGGCCGCGCAGCTGTCCTCTTTATGATCGAGGGGCAAGCAACGATTACAGAGCTTGTGTTTGTCCTTCCAAGTGTATTTGCCCCTACAGCGTGGGCAAAACTTAAAAGGTGTCCTCTCCATAGCTGAGGCAATACAAACTGGTGATAACAACCCCAAGGGAAAGATGGGGGAGAAAGAAAGACATTCTCGACAAGAAGGTAAAAGTTAGAAACCCCCACTCTCCCTACTGTATGTTGGCCGGCGAGGCCTGGCCACGTGTTCGGCAGCGCCGAAGGATCTCCTCCGTCTCTTCTCCTCCATCGAAAACTTGCTCGGCGGAGAAACAGCTTCACAGCTAACGTCGAGGGGAGGGATCTTTTAACAGTAAGTATATATTAAGGACCGAGGTCCGTAGTAATTGTTTAGCAATGTCTCTCTAGGAGCTCCGCGTAAGGCGACCATAAGCTGGGTGGAAAAAAACAATCTGAGGGACCTCGACGCGTGAGGGATTGTGGGTACAACGCACGTCACTATAGGGATAGTGTTACACGCCTTGTCGACGTCCCCTTTTCGACTACGAAAAACAAAATGCAATACTCCGCAGTGACCACTGGATGTCGGACCTATGCACAGCATGTGATTCTAAGCAGATTAACAAACATCTGAAACTATGTTACCCACATTTTAAAGAACATACATTTATTTAGGGTTCTTTATTGTAGGTGGACTAGCAGCGAGAGCCCATACAAATGTTGTGGATGCCCACCAGCAATCCCCCACCGGTAATTACACCAGAATGGGGAGTGACGTGCGTGGCAGGATAGGATCCAGCCACTCCTAAAATCATTCTAGCATCAAGTGCCGAGTATCCAGTCTTTCTTTTGTAGAAGAGGAGGAGACTGTGGAGGAATTGATCTTTAAACACAAGTTAATATAGTTTGGTTAGAAGTGACGGAATGAAGAGCTCCTGAAGAAAGTTCACCACAAAGGGTTCAAGAACAAACATGTTGAGCATAAAGAGAGGGAGGACAACCAATTTAATACCCCCACCCCCACCATATCTTGTGACCTAAATTAAAGTATGGATATTGAAGTGTTTTATACTGTGTATTAATGTGTTTATGAATTGGGATCACACTTGAGGTATTTATTGAATGGAATTTTTAATCATTGTGTATTTAATACAATTTGAATTTTTTATATATTTCTAAACCCTAGTAGGCGCTATTAGTTATGCGCCTCCACACACTGACTTTAAGTACATACATCCGTAATCCTCTTGCTTACTAAAAGGAAAAGACTGGGCAGAGTCGCACCAGAGTTTTTTTTTTTACTGTTGTCTGGTATTCAAGTCTGGATCCACAGCTGATAAAGCCCGGGAAGATGCCTATGAAAATTGAAGGCGGCAGCCTCCCGACGACTGAGGCCACCAAAGCATTGAATAAACAGCCATGTGACTGGGAGCAGCAAACTCTCCTACCCCCCATACAGCACGTGTTGCTATCAGTCCTGTATTCACTTTCGTTTTTTGGGACATTGGACTGTCTTTTTAAAAAAGGTTAAATTAAGGGGAGACCTCTCAGTTTTGTTTTGGGATCATTGCTTTTCTTATGGAAGCATCCCCAAGAGCCTCTTTTGCAATGTTGTTGCGTACACTGGGTATCCCATGGGTTTATCAGTCCAGGAGCGGTCATCTCGTTTTTATGATGTATGCATTTTTACCCTTACAAAGCCATCCTACGTGGATTGCTGTGGGGCACTTTGTGCCCCTCTTCGTCTTAAGTAGCATTTCTGGCACTTTACAGGTATCCAAAAAGGCTAGTGGAAGCTGTTCTATTTAAGCTTTTTGCATGCAGGTGCATTATCACACACTGCCTTTTTAGCATCAATAATGCACTTAAGAGGACCATATACCTAAAAAGGCCTCTTTGCACATTTTAACTCCTGCTCGAGATACCCTGGCCTTTGCTGGCTATCCTACCTTTCTATATGCTTTGGAGGGATTCTTGCAAGAGTCTGTCTGGAAGTGGGGCAAGGAGCTGTCTGGCCACAATCCACATTCCTTTAGGGGCTTCGATGTTGCTGGGCAGATTCTGGGAGGCTGGATGCCCACTATTGGACAGCCCCCTCCAAACTTTGAATGTTGCAATTTTGCTCATTTGAGAACTATGATCGCTCCCAGCGCTGAGATTTTTGAAATAAAGATGAGTTGGACCCAGAAACCAAGTCGACAACTGGAGCTGAGAAAAAAAACAAAGAAGGCTACCGAGATATGCCAGAGGACAGCTGCAGAAACAAGCATTCGGGCAGCCAAAACCACTGCATCGAACTTCAAAGACACCCAAGAGGTTCCTCCCTTTTACTGGTGACCTGTTCTGCTGGAGTTACATCACCTGTTTTCAGTCACAAAATCGTGCAATCTTTGTATTTTCTAAGCAAGGCTAGGGTCCAGCTGTTCATTGTTGCAAGGAATTCCAGCTTTCGAAAAGGCAGGAACTTAAAGTGGGCATCCTCTAGGCTCTGCTGGGACAGTGGCAATGTGCTGTGCTGCCCCTCCACCAGGAGACGAGCCTCATGGAAGACAGAAGTCCTTTCACCATGTGCCTACCAACTCTGCCCGGGGACTATGCAAGATATGCATCCATGAGGGTCTATCCGTTGGCGTGGGACTATATCTAGGTGTCCCTCCCCAAACCGTCTACAGGAACCTAGAAGTAACCATTGATGCTCGCTCTTAAAACCACAATCGAATTACCCTACATGGTAGTAACTTCACCAGCGATTTAGGGTCTCCTCGGACAGTTTAACTTTCTAGGAATAAGAGGCCTGAAATCATATCTTTTGAACCGGCCGCACTATGCATTAGGTTTACATTGGTTGTAAAGACCGGCTTTGGGTAGTGCTATCCCGGGCTGTGGTGTCTGGGTCGGTAATTCTATTGGTCATTCTTTTGGACACCTAGTGGTACCTGCTCCTCCTTGCACTACAACCCTTTACAACCCGCAAGTCTAGATTTCCCTTGCGGCATCTGCTCTGAACCAACTCCCTTCAATAATTTACCTGCATTAACTGAGTGGGCAATCCTGGAATACTGACCCCTTCTTTTAGGACCTTTTAGGATGCCTAAAAAAGACCATCAGAGAGGGGTTACAAGCTAGGGCTTGGATTCAGTATATGGTGCAGGGTGCCTTAAAGGTTTATGGTCAAGAGTCCGTTTACAACATATGTGGGCCTTACTTTGGTGAGTAATTATTGTGTGAATAACTGCTTGTTATTCTAAAACAGCGTCTGACCCAAAGTGGGTTACCTATCTGCGAGTTGTATGTACATACTTTAAATGTTAGATGGTGAGTAAAAATACTTAAGTGTGCCTCAGTGTAGTACTGTAATAAATAAGTGATTTTTATAACTTTTAACTTGCTATTTTAAGTGTTACCTACACAACAGTGCCGATTACTCCAGAGTTCAGCCTTGCTGCTTGGCCACATCTATGAGAGTGGCTTTGCTAAACTGGGACAGGAATAAACTTGCTAACCCATGGTTGGCTTTTCTTAGTCCCTCCACGGGTAGACGTGAAAGACCCTCCTGAAGCTGCAACGAACAGCAAAGTACTGCAGGGCCCTGTACAGCTCAAAGTAGTTCACAACAGAGGCACCACAACAAGGTACCCTTACATTGACTCAGTGGGACCTGCTGAATTTCTAGTCACCACCACCAGGATGGTTTCTTGAAAAAAGAACAGACTGGATCCAGTGGCGCTCACCTACTTTCTAAATCAACAAGCCTCCTGGAAGGATTGGAAGAGGGTAGGATCTGGGACCTACAACTACCCAAGAAATCCTAACATCTTATGGAGGATTCCTGGGATGACGAACTAGTGGGCCTATAAGAACAAATAAATCTGCATTTCTTAGACCAACAGTGTACGTGTACCTTGAATATATGCACATAAATGTGTGAACACTAATTACACAGGTTTGCACATAATGCCAACAATGATAAATGTGTTTTAATGTGCATATATATTATAAAGAGCTCAGTCCCAGTAACTGCATTAGGGAATACTTCCTTACATGTTTTACCTTTTGATTGCTTTGAAGGGAAAAGAGTCGGTAAAAGCTCTGATTAATTTCTATAATTACAACGAAAATATTTTGATAATCCCAAACATATTTTCATTTATAAGAAGGAACACCACAAGCACCAAGAAACTGCTCACTGTGTAAAGTGCCTACCATGTAAATGGGCAGGTGCTTTGAAATACAATTACTGCATTGAATGAACACATTAAGAAAATAGTTTTAAGTGTTGGGGCACAATTCCATTTTTGGTGTTTCTGCTGTTTCATTTTATTGGACCCGTAAACGTTGTTTCCTCCCTCTTTGGTTTCTAGGATTGCTAGCTATTTTTTGTTGACCGAGGGACCTCCTTTACTGTCCTTGTCGCCATCCCTCTTTTTGTACATGGTCCCATGGTAGACTTCGACTCCTACAAGGGTACTTAAGCAACTCAGTATTGACCTTGTGTGAATGTATCACCCTACATAGGTTTTTAGGTAGTAGGTTGGTGGCAGGTGTAATTTAATATTACTTCACCAGGGTTGCAACCGATGTCATTTCATTCGTTGCCCAATGAAACTTGCTGGTACATTGTGGGTAGCCACTAGTATACTAATCTACTTTTTAAAATCCTGCTCTCAACCATTTGGTTTTTGGGCCATTCCTTTGGGGAAAACGTGAGGCAGGCCTGAAAGGGGCACTGGTCGCTGGCCTGGGAAATGACAATACATAAAGTGGGTGGACCCAGGTGTCAAGCCTAATGGGACCATTATTATTATTTTTTTTAAAACATACACGGTTTTACTATACGTTATGTTTAACCAAAGTACATACTTGACCAATACATAATCTTAAGTGTGATTTTATTGTGTGTACATTTTTTCTGCATACCAGAGTGCTCTATTTTTGTGGAGAACTTTATGGATCTACTGTACTTCACTACCAGCCTGCGTTCCTCCCTTGAGTTAAGCCTGGCTGCTCTGCCGCAGCTACCCCATTAGAGGGTTAGGTGCTTCCTTTTGATTGGAAACCCTGTTCTCTTTAGGTTACATGGTTTTATACCCCCGCACCATCGGGCTGTGGAAAAATCTCCTTACCAGCAAGATACAACCTCCCCAATTCTATTATGCTTTAGAACTACAAGATAAGCATATTCGTTCTGGTCGCTCATGGCTCAAGTTGTGCAGCTTCCCGAAAAAATAAATGGAATAATTTTAACTATAAAATTGTATTTTGATGGTGTTATGTGAATTGAGTTTTTATGCGGATGAATTGTAAATTAAGACTATTGTATTGTGTATTTATATTTTGTGCAAGGTTGACTATGCGCAACCAATATCACAATTAAAATAAAAAACTAAAAAACAAGTTGCTTAGCACATTGTACAAGTCTTTTATGAACGGGCAGAAACAAACAAGTACATGCTCCAAACCTATTGCCAGCAGTTTGGAATATTTGCTTGAGGGAGTCCCTGGGATTTTTTTGCATCACAGAAGCAGGATTTCTGGCTTTCCTTCACTCAGTGTGTGCCTAACCACGCCCCCAGATGAAGGAAATGCACAGATTCAGCCTTATAATGTGCATGTAATACCCTGTACTACAGGTGATTGGTACCATCTAGCCTACCTTTGGTAGTACTGAAGTGTTATTTGGTATAGTCTGCTTTTCTGAAACATTGATTCGTTAACTCTACGCTTTGAATTTGAAATGCACATTCTTTAAGGCATGTGCGCAGCGTTCGGCAATGCATTGGCATAGCACACACTGAAGACAACTTTGACAGCCATTGTTCGCTCAGATACTAAAGCATACTAGCAAATTTAAAAAATATATATATATTGTGCATTTGCCAAAAATATGACATTTTACACGGTTTAGAAAATAAACCAAAATTCACATACATTATACAACATTTTTTCCAATTTTACTGCATGCAAAGGATAAAATAACAGTCTTAATTGGATGAATGCCAACAGCTTGAAAATCAACCAAGCAAAGACAGAAATCACGATTAAAATCAAGAAGAAAACACATTCCATGGCAAACGGAAATGGGAACCGCACCAACTCCATCCAAGGTAGTAAAAGATCTGGGAGTCCTGATGGACAACACGTTAACCTTAGAACCACAAATATATGCAATAATCAAGAAATGCTTCTTCCTTCACACGGCAAGAAGAATCTTACCTTTCCTCTCCTTCACCCACAAAACACAATCGTCGCCCAAATCATGTCAAGAATCGACTATGCAAACAGCCTCTATCTCGGGATACCAGAATACCTCCTGAAGAAACTACAACGGATCTAAAATGCAGCAGCCAGACTCCTCCTATCCAGAAGAGACCACATCAATCCAGCCCTAAAAATACTGCACTGGATCCCAGTCAAACATCACATCACCTTCAAAACAAGGTGCATAACACACAGGGCAATCAGCAGAGAAGGAGCCGAGTTCCTGCAAAAAATACTAACAATCTACAAGGCAACGAGACTCCTCGGATCAATGAAATCCGTCTGGAAGAAAAATCATACCTTAAGAAAAAACTTGGGGGCTCCTTCTCCGACTTAGCCGTAAAAACCTGGAACATCCCGAAAGAAATAACACCAAAGACCACTTACAATGCAGAAAATTAATAAAAACAAGGCTCTTCAACATCACAGATGCAAACTGAAAAACCAAAACCCACCAAACGGGAAACACAAGGAAAAGGATGACAACATCTAGAACCAAATAAAGAAACTCCTACTACAAGAAGAGAGGCGACACCCAAGAGGACAGAATCCAGCGTCACTAGCCAACTCCCAGCGAACAACCTTCACCCGCTCGATATATGCTACTATAGATCATACCTGTATAAAGTTGGGTGTACATTACCACTTGCCACACTAATTAAGCTGTGGATATTGGCAGGGGCATGGACCAAAGAGTTGTGAATGTAGGCAGATGCCGCCCCTGGACATAAGTGCAAGCGTTAGCATTGCGACACACCAAAGGGGGTAGGAGCGGTAACATGAATGAGCAACCAAAGATGAATGCCGAGCTGACCTCAACCCATGGAGGGAGTAAAACCGGGCGTACAGATGCCGCCCTCCTACTAGATTAGGAATGCTTTCTGGGCTGGACTGCAAGGGACACACAAACGCCTGCCTGCCTGCCTGCCTGCCCCGCATACAAACAGGGACCACGTAGGCAGCCGGTTGCCCAACTTGGGCATGCATATCAACGGATGCCATATTTGAAATGGACTGTGAGTGTCGTACAGCCCCTCAGCTGGACATAGACACAGACGCCCACACACTCCCACCCAATTAGAAATATGGACATGTAGCGTCTCACTTCAAGACAGGACTGCCAACTAACCAACCCACTAACTTCACCCTCTCCATATAGCTCTAAATTTCTTACCAAACACAACCACAAACTTACAACACAGCAATCCGCACAAACTTCACCACACTGCAAAAACAACAAAAAAGCACACAGATCCGCACAACACCACACGTCTTCCAACAGTAGAACACCCCGAGCCCAGCCAACAGAATTCCGGGCTGAGGCCGCCAACAGCACATCACTGCTCTCTTGCACTTCTCCAGCTCATCCTCACTAACCACCACCCGCCCCTCCTTTCTTTCAGAACCGCCAGGGGACCACTCATGTGGCGATAGTGCACGGTACAAATATCCTTTAACAATAGTAAAAATAAAAAGAAAATTAATAAACTTTTTTTTAAAAAGGACAGATCATACACCAAAGAGTCATGCCATAGGATTCATGACATTATCATATGTCTGCTAAGGGCCCAACGTTTAAGTCGCCTCCTTGAGTACCAAATACTAAACCAGGATAGTTTCCAAGCACTCATTTCTTCAGCAATGAATATACAGCCTCAAATACTATTTCCAAATAACTTGGGGTGCCAATTCAATCGGTAAATACCAATCAAGCAGACAAAGAAGAAATTACTACCTGAACCGCTGGAGCAATGAACTAAACAGATGTGCAGCTTCGGAGTGCCGAATCTATAACGCGCGAGGCTGCCCCCGTAAATTTGGAAAGATATGGGGCAAATGGATTGATGCTCAATGAAACCCACCCCTCCCCATTTCCCCCTTTCCCCCCTCCCTTTTTTTTTTCTTTCACTCTTCCCCTCCACCCTTCCCTCAACTCGAAGATGTAAAACGCAACCAATACTGCCAGCATTTATTTGTCTCACAACCATCTCATGGCCCTTTGGCCCAGCATTGAAATTGCCGCTGTCGATATTGCCTTGTCCTTCTGATGAATGCCTATGTTTATTTTTTTATGTTATTGTTGTGCTGTTTAAATTCAATAAACAGTTATTAAAAAAAAAAATGAATAACTACTACAAACGCTGTTTTGGCATCCACCCACTCTGGGCCAACAGCAACAATGCACTTTTGACTAAACTGGAGGGTGTTAAAAGAAAAAAACAGTAAGGCTGTACATTACAAACTAGAACAGGGGTCTGCAACCTGTGGCTCTCCGGATATGTTGGACTTCAACTCCCATGATCCCTCACCATTGACAATAAATGATATAGCTGATGGTAACTGTAGTCCAAAACCTCTGGTGAACCAAGGGTTGCAGACCCCTGAACTAGAACATGCCTATTGACGACTGTGAATCAGAAAAAACAAGGTTGCATTACAAAGTCCAAAAACACACTTTGAACTTCAGTTCTTGGATCATATAGGCTTCCTACTGGCTATTAACACAAATAGTGGCTTACATTAGACATACACAATTCACCTGGTTGTGGTTGCTTCTTCAGTATAAAGCCGATTGCCGATCAACCATTAAAGCTCGGAGGCCTCTAGTAGCCATAACCGAAGACTTTCTAACCAGACATTGGGACTGCATTTTCCGCAAAGCTGTGAAATGGGTCTCATCTAGTTGGGAGTGCATATTGCAGTCCTCAAACCACTTGACGTCAATAGATTGACTTAGTTAAGATGGCAAATGGGACCATCAAATAGAGGGTTGGAAACCACGGGGGAAACTGGGTTGAATATCTGCTTGGCAGTGAGAAGTATGACCCTAGTACATATTAACTGTGGGAAACCGTCCACAGGAGTTGCCGTTTGGCATTCCCATGTTCCTACCCTCTCTGCGTAACCCCTCTAGCTTCCTCACCAGGTCACATTAACTGCAGAACTGAATGCTAAGCAACTTTGAAGGAAGGTGACTGGGTGCTGGAGAAAAACATCAGAAGACACCTTTGGATCGTACATACTGGCCAGTACGATAAATGCTATGGCTACTGGGTCCAAGAACAGCAACCTTTCCCGCATTATTACTACCAAAGAAAGTAACAAGACCAGTATCGGTGGATCACCTTAAACCAGTTCCTGATGAACATCGCATTGTACCTGTGTGAGCATACAATGCCACTTGTGCCAGAAGACCAGGAACTTGAAATCTGACAAAGATAATGCCAATTAACAGTGCAGATACCCTATCACTTACGCATCAGGCATCACAGGCAAAAGAATAGAAGACATTCAAGTGCAAGTATCAAACCTTATGGGGCATGGAATTACACACACAGAAACCCAATGCAATCACTACAGATAAGCTTTGTTAGGGAATGATCCTGAAGTCAGACTTCAGTGATGTAATGTGCATCACATACAATTGAGTTGGGACAAGAAATTGGACAGCGGTTACACAAGCAACCACACGTCAAGGACACATTAAACCAGGCTTAAAAGGAGAAAAGCTAAAGTAGGACATCCACAGGAGTGCAAGTGCTCATAAAGCAAGCAGAAAATGATTCCATTTTACAAGCGGTTGAAACCGCAGGACTAACAAGGGATACATACCCTATGCCATCTTTTCAAAGACATGACAGTAGGAAGAATGACTGGTCTGCAATTAGAAGCACTTAACAGGCAACAAGTCAATTGTTACAACTATGCTTTATACACGGACTAGTGGTGTGCCAAATGATAGTGTCAGAGCAAATTGCTGCATTTAGTCTTAAAGGAATAGTGCGCTCAAAAATGTTATTGTCCCGAGCGTTCGGGCATGTGGTTTTATGCAAACTGATCTTAGTTTTCCTCACTTTCACACATGTGAAATCAACGAGCTGGGCGCGGCCCTCTTGTGCTAATCTCATCCGTTGCTGCATCGTCTTAGGTTCGACTGCCCTCGCTGCACTAAATCATACCACCCGCCCCTGAAGCGGACATCACTCTACGCGGGGGCCCATTTCACAAAGTGAATGCACGTCTTGTGTCAACCTTCCCTGTGTCCCAGCGAATGACGTGTCTCCATGGAAATGCCAGGACGCCTCATTCCTCAATAAGTCTAATCAGACCGCTTCTCAACAGACAAGAGTTGCTTTTTCAATCATTTCACTGTCTTTTTGTATAGCCATGACTCGTTTCTGCTCTGTCAGCTATCTTCGTTGCTCGGGGCCCGTGCAAACCGATTAAACTAGCATTACTCTCGATTTTAAATTTGTTGTATAATGATATGATAGATTATAAATAACGTGCTCAATACCCAAAGGTTTCTAAGCACGGACCCGGGGATCGAACCAGTGTTGCTCCACGTCATCTTGCTTCCAAGGTGAGCACGTTGCCACTGAGCTATCCTCCTGGCAACAATGGTAACAATACAGCCATACCAGTACGAGCCGGAGTATTCCGAGGCGGAATTAGTTGATAGAGAAAGATGCAGAAATGATGGGACATTGGACGACACTTGGGAAGACAAATCACTGGATGCAGAGTCTGAGCCTAGTCGCATGGAAGACGTTTCCACCTGGTGTACCTGCAATCGGTGCAAAGTCATGCCAACTGAGGAGGAGAACTGCTGCTGCAGAGAAAACACTGGATGCTTGGCCTACATATCGGAAGCAGAGACATCGCTGCTATGCTTTACCGAACTGCATGACTTCAGGGCAGCCTGCCTCACAAGGTCCGTGAGGAGGATTACGATGGTGCTTATGCACGAACTTGGCGCAACAGTTCGCCCTCACAATCCAAGTAACGGTTAAGTGTACTGTAGATTTGATGTCACTTTGACCACTACGGCCGCTAACATTTCTTGTTCGTCTCCTATATTGTCGCAACTTTCATCTGTCACTGCCAAATGAATGTAGTCTGGCAATTCAAAACATCTCTCGCCCTTTGTGGAAATCATAGTGGGCATATTATGCGTCTGAATTTCAACTAAGAAACATCTCTGTGCCCCCCAAACGTTTTGGATTGCATGGGTGTTCACTTTTGTAATGTGTCTACACGTTAAAGCCCAAGTTGAATGATCCATGAAGTAACATTTGTACGGGCAACTATGCCATAGGATACATTTTCAACTAAGGTGTGTACATGTATCAGGTTCATTTAAATAAAGTATGTATATTTCTCTTCCACAGGTGGTACATGCTGGTGGCCTATCGATGGCTTACATGGTGGCATCATGGGAGGCTTGGATACCGCGTTCAACGAGTAATACCCGCCTGTGTCGTTGGAGCCTTACACGCCAAACTGCCCAGGGACAGCGGAAAGTACAGGGGATTTTCCCCACAATGTGCTGCAACCCGAGGTATACAATGTGTAGTACATTTGTGTCATCGGCAACAAAATTAAATATAAATGATCTTTCACTAAAAAATTCAAACAACTATTCGTAAATCAGGGACACGCTCACTTGTCTATGAGTTATGTTATGTTAAGGTACTTGTATAGCGCACCGTCACCAACGCAAATGGTGCTCTAGCGGATCTGTTAACAGGAAGGAGGGCGGGCAGGGTTAGTCGGGTGGAGGAGAGGAGAGTGGGAGAGTTGGTGTGCTGTTGGAGCCTTCAACTGAGTATACACCACCATGTGCTGGGCTTTAGTGCAAGTATCTGATCGGGCGAGACCTCGTGTGCTGTAGGTGCCTCCTATCATGACCATCTTTCAGTTAGTCCTTCAGTTTTTCCGTGGGGTGTCTTCCTTAAGAGCTATGGTTTCGTTTTTTGTGTGTGATGTCGCAGCGTGCTCCCCGCTGTATCTTAATGAGCATTGTGTAATGTGAATAGTTATGCCTGTTTCTCACCCTCTGGTTTGGAGCTGATGGGTGGGAGTTCCCCATTCCCTTGCCATCTGTCGTGACTAGGTCTGTTGGGCAAGGCTATGGTTTAGGGCCAGGGTGCTATTGAGGAGTCATAATGGTGTTTTCGGTCTTCGTCTTGCTATGTATTCGGTCTTTTGGGTCCCATTATGGCCGTCTCTCGGTTAGTCGTTTGGTATGTCATGGAGTATGTTCCTTAGGATCATTTCGTAGTTGATTGCTTGGGGTGGATCAGGATCGGTCTCTTCGTTCATCAGTGTTTTAGTTATGTGTGTGTCCCCCTGTGGCAGTCTTCTAGTTATTACGTGAAGAGCCAGGTTTTGAGTAGTTTCCTGTGTTGGACATGCATACTCATGGAATCGATCCAGATTTTGTTCCTAGGACACATACATTGCCACAAAACATTGCAAATGTGCTCTGTCCACCTAAAGCGGATCTCGTTGAACAGTTTACTTCACGGTATAAATGATTTGCAGCAGTCTTCGTACAATGGAATGCTATCTAACTCAAATTTCAAAAGAAATTAAAAGTATCAAGCAGTACTTCATTTTGTACATTTAATCCGGTTTATGAGTCATTAATTTAAATCTCGAACAATAACATGCATGTCTGTGGTTGCTTGGTGTCTGTAAAGCTCGACATAGGTGGCCATAGTGTAACTGTTTTGCCCCCTACTGCTTTCGCCCTGCTCTTGTGGGAAGTTCAGTGGAGAAGAATTGGCACTTGTAATTATGACTGGTCAGTGTCTCACGTTATCCACAGAGCACATTCCTCCACGAGGACAGGGCGCGCGCGCAGACGTGGCAAGGACATGGGGTGGGATGGCTGAGCTAGGCGCTGTGGATGGGAGAGTTGCATTTGTACAAAGAGATGGCTTTTCGGGCCTAGTAGAAAGAGGTCATTGGGCCTATTTGAAAATGGTTTCATCGTTATCTGTTTTACTTACCCTAACTGTTTTCCAAAACTATTGATGGCTAAAAAAGTAATCGCGGTCGTGCAGCATCGTTGGATGCCAGCAAACAATTTGTTTATTTTTCGAACATATTCCAAATGCTACGTCGGTTGGCCCGGCGGGCTAAATCGCTCCCATGGAGTGAAGGTCACTTAAGTTTGATGTAGCTTTTCTGTAGTTCACACCGAAGCATCTTGTACAGTATGTTTTTGATTTGTGGCTTTCCTTCCCAAAAACGAAACTTACCATACATGCTCCTTAGAAGGTGCAATTGTTGTTCGACCTTGGAAGAAAGGGAGGATTCGCTGTGGATTATATGACGGAAGTTGTAGAATACCCGAAAAAAATTGGAATATGTATTTTAATTCTATGAAAACTATTGTTCTGAGCGGACACTGTGTTACGCCGAGAGAATGGAAATGCCAAATATCATGCAAATTTGACTAAAGCAGAGTTTGTAGACGAACGAATAAAGGTTTCATTTTCTGACCGGTATTGCTTGCTTACATTGCGATGGGTTTATGGTCGGGGCATATTGTGATGACATGCAAATACAACTTGTATGCAGGCTAGTGATATCTAAACCACTTCATCCCATGGAATATCAGTGTGTACTATCAACGTTTTATTATTGGGTAGCAGGCGCCCCTCTCTAGAAAGAGCATGGCATGATAAACTGATGTGTTTTTCTGACACCGAGTGTCCTCAGCCATCACCTTTAGCTCAATGTACCTTTCACAGATGGGAATATCCGTTTGCATATTTGTTTTAATCCCAGGCACATGGGCAGTCCTGCACCGAAATGCTATGGCAATTCCCTTCTTAACTAGAGTACCTACAGCAACCCCATACACATGTATCAGTCTTGTTTTGCCTCATCAGTTAGGTGGAGCTTGGCCTCTCTGAGCACAATGAGCATGGAGTCCACGTTTGGGTTCCCCCAGGTTCCACCAACCCCAAGTTCGTTGCTAATATTCCGTTATAAAGCGGTCTATGTGTTTGAATTTTTCCGTCAAAATTGGTGTTAAATGGAAATCTGCAGATGTTCTCGGAGCGTTGTTTGTGAAAATAAAAAACATTATAAATTGCAGAGTAGTGATGTTGCCTTTAAAAATAGTGTTTTCGATTCTGATTTGGGACGTGCTAGGCGAGGATGAGATTGAAATTCCAGGTTCTGCGTCAACTGACGTTAACACGTAGGTGATGATTGGGCCCATTTGGCTATGTTGCCAACTAACGTCACGAAAGTAGGTGGAGAATATCACTAGTAATAGTGATGTCAGCTTCAGGAGCGGGTGAGCTGATTTAGTGCCGCAAGGCCAGTCGAATTTAGGGCGATGCAACAACGGATAAAATTAGCACAAGATGGCCATGCCCCGCTCGTTAATTTCGCATGTGTAAAAGTGAGTAAAACCAAGGTAAGGTGCATAGGAAATGTTTTTACGATCGATCACAGTTTGCATAAAACCACATGCCCGAACGCTCGGGATAACATTTTGAGCGCACTATTCCTTTAACAGCAAAAAAGTAAAGCAATTTCAAGTAGCTCCATTGCTCCCCCGCTTGGTCCAATTATTTAACGTTGTGCAGTGCTAAAAAAAACAGTACATGCTACACTTTCAATGCTCGGCTATGTTGTCTGCTCTATGGGGTATCTTAATTGGCGCTACAGAGGACGGCTCAATTTACTTTCAAGTTAGGAGCAGTACTAAAAAGCCAATGAATGTCCACTACCATTACCCACATTTATAATATCTGACACTGTCACCTGATCAGATGGAATGGAAGCACTTAGAGTAACACTGCTGCCAGGGGTCGCCAACATTCAAATGTGCATTGAAACGGCGTACAAGAGTTATTGACTTCCATTCCAAATTGGTGACCGACATTTTCACTGGCCCTTCTTTTTGTAGCTGTTGTAATTTGTCTGACATTTCCTTCAACGGGCAGGTGCTAGGAAAAACAGTAAGTGCACCTCTTGAAAAATGGCCCAAGAAAGCGCCATGCATTATGAATTGGCTTGTCATTTTTGATTCATTTTTAATAAAAATGTTAATGCACACTTAGCTAAATACAAAACTTTTAGAAAATCAAATTTAAACGAAAGCCACCACGGAGGAAGTCAATCGTCACAGCCTGCCTACAGTCAACTCAAGTTTGCCTTGACCGACGGAACCCAAACAGTCCTTTATAAATTTCACTGCAGCGATAGTGAGGCCGACTTTCACGCCTCTCTGAAGTGTTACACACACTTTTTTTGCTGAACTCGAAGGTGCGGCCTCCACTAAAGATCAAAGTATCTTGTTCTTTTTTTGGTCAGTGCAGGGAAGCACATAGGTGGTGTAGGTTTTCCAATATTCCAGCACCTTTGCAAAACCTACATACTGGAATTTCTTTGCTTGCCCCTTTCCGTGCCAAAATGATCTCCATAGTGGAGAAGAGGTTAAGTCCGATACTCATGAATTGTGATTTGTGGTAAGCGTCCAGGAATTTATTTCATGTATGCTGGTGTCTGACAAGCTATAATCTCGTTTGTTAGCTGCCGAAACAGTTTGGATAGTGAACTGCGAAGAAGCCAACAAATACAATCTCCTTCCCAGAGCTTTAACCCTACACATTTACCAGGATGCCCTCAGGTGTCAAATCAAGGTCTTTGATGCGATTTACAGTGCCGGTCCCATAGTGTCCCGATTTCGTTTCACGCACTATCTCAGATTTAATAATACGGAGGATCGGAGCTGGACAGAGTTTGGAGTACTTACCCAAGAGGTACAGTATTTTCCATTAGCCACCTGCTCTCAGGGAAATTAGGCCATCTCTGATTTACGGTGCGGATTTAGGTAGTACAAGTAGTTGTTTCCAAAAATAAAATTCCACTATCAGCCAAAGATTTTCTGGATTAGCTGTCAATAACGTCGGCGCCGTATGTCACAGTGGGGACCACTTTCGATCTGTAGATAAATCACTGGACGCAAAGAGAACGCACAAAATCTTCACTTCAAAATGTGTGGTTGATTCATCAATGCTACCATTTTCAATTTAGGATTTGAACGGTTATCTTACTTGCATGTTTTGCACATAGCTTGATTCCCCGGTACTTTAAGTAGTCCACACTCAATTTCCTCTTTCTCCAAGCACAGGTAAAGTTCTGCTTTTTTGTACGATTTTTTAAAAAGATTGCAGCAATCTTGGTTTTCTTTATATTGATCAAGAAGGTGTTTTGAGCGATGTATTCAGCTAGGCATCTCAATTGTCATAGGGGTTTATCAATCAGTACTACGTCATCTGCATACAGGAGGCAACTCACTCTTACACCACCATTTTTGGAGGAAAACTTCTGCATTTTTTCATGAAGTTAGACAGGTCCGAGATGTATAGGTTAAAAAGAGATGGGGCTGGGGGGGCAGCCTTGCTTCACATCTAGTCTTGTCAGAATATTTTCACTCAGAAGTCCAGATGCGTCGAGTCGGACTCGGAAGAAGGTATATGTGTTAAAAGAGGTAGGTTGCGGGGCGGCACTAGTGATTTCTGCTGTATACCTCTTAGCTTCTTCAAATTTGGAGTCTCGGATAACTCTCTCGGTTTTCCATCGGGTCCGTCCAGCAAGGCAAGTTTAGGTCCCCACAGAGGATCATCGAGGGGTTCTCGAAGCTATATGCCTCGTCAATGACAGCTGCAATGTCGTTTAACATGTTTTAACACCGGTTTTGGCCGAGTTCCAATAGATGTCGATTAAAGAAAGATATTTATTATGTCCAATTGGAACCTTCTTGAATGAAAGGTCCATGATTAGTAGAATGGATTAAGTTAGCTTCAAATTTTATTAGTGTCAATAGGCCAGCGGTTGGGCAAACAGCTCTAGTTGATGTTGGCGGATTTAAAAAAGTCGAAGCGCCATCCATTGTTGGTTTCTTGGTAAGCCACACTTCTTGAAAGCATATGAAGTCTTGAGTCAGCCCAACCGGCTTCCCCTTTTACCATTAAGTGGGACAAACCTTGTGTATTCTATGTGACGGATAGCCGGGAACTACTTGTTCGCGTCTGACTATTCAGCATTCTCGTTCGACAAGGCAGCTGCTAGCCAAGACAAAGAATCCTACACTCGAGGTTCTGATAATTTTTCATGCTTTAATTCTACTTTGCGATCCATGTTGTGTCTCCCCGTTTGGGTGATTGTCAAAATTAAATCTTTTTTTTATGCTGATAAGGGGTTCTTCGTTTCAGGGCACGTTTGTCCTTTGAGAGCTCGTTGAGTCAGCAGGTCCATGAAAGTAGCCCCTTCTACAACCAAGGTCGTTAAATACTGTGGTCTCTTGATCTTTTCAATATAATTTGCTCCAATACGGTTAGTTGATTCTAAATTTAAGAAGTTGTCGGCCAGCACCCCTACTTGGTCGGTTAGATCAAATTCCAGAAACAGCAGACTTGCTGCAGAGGACAGAAGTTATATTTTGATCATTGAGTGTAGGTGGAGGTAAACTAGGTCCGTACGATCTTCTCTCGGAAATTTGATTATGGAGAAATCGTTGGTTAGGATTTGTGCTTGTGCTTATCATATATTTATTCCTCTCCTTTGTCTACGACTCTCGCCAACCCAAAGGCATCTAGATTAGTCTCTCAGCTGGCCGTGCCGATAGTTATATTTTCTGGCAAGAGCTATGGATTGCCCCAATTATCGACCAGTCCTATATGGTTTAAAGAAAGTTGCTGATCTCAAATGTACAGTATCAAAGTCAGTTGGTGGTCCCTCTTTGGGTGATGGAGGTCCCTTCGGAAGTTGAGATGCGGTCTGGAATATTTCTTTCTCTGTGATAGTGTTTTTGGGCTCCTCGGTCGTTCCTTTAATCGGACTGCATATTCGGGGTTAGGTGTTTCCTTATTGCAATGGCTTTCTGCCAGGGTCTGGAACAACTCGACTGGTTGTTCGACACTTGCAAGGGCCTCACTTGGTACAGTCTGGGGCTTGGCCCAGATTAGGACAATTTGATGGTTCTTCAATTTGACAGCCATTATCGCCCACGGAGTGGGTCGTGAAGATCAATAGAACCGAAACGCCCTTTGTCGTTACTTGGGATTGGTCACCACCGGAAATTGCACCTGTCCAGGGTTTTACCCCATATTTTTGCTAAATCCTGTTCAGGCTTATTTTTGTTTTTCGTTGAGCTTTTTTCTTCCTCCGACTGGGTGTTAATGTTAAAGGATATTTGTACTGCGCACTATCACCACCAGAGTGTTCCCCTAGAGCCTAATCATCCTTCGCAGGAAGCTTCTTGAGTCCCTGGATTTTGCCATCGAATTTGCTTTCCATTGTTTATTTGGTCTGGGCGGTGATGTATAGGCTCTCTTAGATCTGCCAAATATTGGGAGGTTTTAGGAGATGGAGCGTCGATGGGGATTGGATGATCAGCTGTTTGATCTAATATAACAGTTGGGGACATTTTCGGTAATGGCAATCTGCTTGGAGCTTTGGAGCGCTGCGTCTCAGCATCCAGTAGTTCTCTTGCCTGGGGCTCTTCAAACCCTTCAAAGTCGATGTAATTTAGCAGAGGATGTGTGATTAGAGAACTATTAAGCGGCTCTTTAGGACACTGTGGATCAGCCATACCACTCCCCATTTCTGGCCTTCCTTCCTAAGTTTCAGGTTGTAAACGATCTTTGGGGTATCTTGCATCTCTGCAAGAGACTTTGCTGCGATGTATCCCTCAATGAAGATCATTTTTTGAATGCATCATCGCAAGCAAGTTAGTCTGATCCTTTCAGCTGTCGTTCATCGCTTCATAAATGGAGCCATCGCTATTCTCACCACGGCCATTTTGCAAAATGAATCATAGCCAGATTGCCTTGCCTGCTTTCTCTCCTTACTTTGAAACAAAGAACCTACGGAGGTCAAGCAGGACAGACATGCATGCATTAACATCCACCGGGAGTGTCGATTTATATTCCAGGATTCCTCCGTCAGACTATTGTCCCTTTTTTGCAGGTGGTCTTTAGGTTTCATTCCATCAGCCCATCCAGTACTCTATGCAACCAAAACCTCAGAAATTGGGAAAATAAATCGCGTCCATGTTGTCTGTCTCAGTTGAAACAGACTCTACTCCGACCGTCTCGGCAGACATACTGGCAGTCAATGAATATATTGCTTTATTTAAGCGGGTAAGGTCCTTGAGTAGAGTACTGTTGGAACGAGTAGTCTGTGATGCTACAAAGTGTGTTTGACCCACGTAAGAGTTGCATGCTTTGGGTCTAAATGTTGAGCGCTTGATTTGGCCACAGAAGGCCTTCACACCATTCAGGCTCTCTCTCTGCTTCCACAAAGTCATTTGTGTCAGACCAGATGGTGTGTGAATGTACATTTGAACTGACCAAAAACCTGACTCCATTTGGGGCACTTCCTCTGCTGCCAGACCTCAAACAAACACAAGAGACTGATCACAGATCTCTGCAGTGAGTGATTGTTCTAGCAACACATCTTCAATTGACAGCTAGATGACAATCTCCACAGAAGGACTTGCCAGCTAATTCCCAAAGAAGTGGTGAATTGTCTAATGCCAGAATTCTAGAAAGGCTCACGACAGTCTACATAGTGATGTCCTTGCTTACAACAGGGCAACTACCACAGGCAAGGTAAAAGCCTCTAATGCAGGAGCTGTTGCAGAAAGATTAAGTGTTCTTTAAGACGGAGCCTCACGGGTGGCAACTCCTGAAACAGAGTGGTTTAGTGAGTTCATGTGAGCCAAATAGAATTGGCACAAGCCTAGGGTCCTCCTGCTAAACCGCCTGAGAAACCCTGTTTTTGCAACCACACCGCTGTCTTCCAAGCCGTGAGAAAGCACAGACGCTTACCAACAGGACAACCTGCTGGTATCGTATACCAACTAAACCACAGCTGTTTTTGTCTGAAATGTGCAGCCCTAAAATAATTGAAGGCTTTTCATTGAAATTACAATAGCAAAGTATGGTACTCATGTCTTAATCTACACTGAGGCACTATACGAATCGGTTATTGTAGCAAGATGGAAACGCAGAGCTAAATACATTGATTTTATTAATGTTTTTGGAACTGTAGACCTCGCTCCTCCAGATGAAATGCTGCTTTTGCAGGTTTTACGAATTCATGTTCGAAGGAAAAAGCCTCATGGTTTGTTCACATCAAGAAGATGCTGCATAACATGGGTGTCTGAGAACTCTAAAGCGACCCAAGGGGGAGTCGACGGATTGCAATGGAGCTTCTTCTTGACGATGCCAATAAGTGCAAGCTTGGCAGCGTATATATTACCCACATGAGCGAGCCACACTTTTAGTATTTGGACGAAATATCTCCCTCATTTGAAAGATCTTTGTATATGCACCCGAGATTGGGCATTTTACCAGTCGCTGTGCGGACCGAGGATGGTGACCCTCAGTGCCCGATAACGGTTCTATGTGTGGTAGCAGAAGAGAAACATCGTCACACTTTTCTTTTCTGTGAAAAGTCAAAGATGCTCAGACCTCTGTTTAAGATGGTCCTTAGAGACTCTGGAATTCGCAGTTAATCAGGCAATGGTGTTTTTAACCTATTCTCTGTGATATTTGCAACAGCCCTATACAGTCACAGGGTGTGCCTGTTAGGAAATTGTTGAGCAAAGAATTTCGGGCCAGCAATTAGTATATTGGTACCTTTCCTCTTTTTGTCTGTGCCAACGCTGTGAGCATCACTCCTTGTTTAAATAATTTGAGGACGGCTCAGACCATTGTATGGTTTTAAACTCCTTTTTTTAACTAAATCTAAACGTTTTTTTTTTATAGATTATGTAATTTGCGATGTTTTATGACACGTCTAAATAAATTATCGATGGAATTCATGTTCTTTATTTAAAAGAACAGAGCACTTTAATAGTAGCAGCATTAGAAATGTTTCATTGCACACTTTATCAATTGCTGTGAACTAAGCTAATGATAGATTTAATGAGAAGAAATGCTTAAGAACTTGCACAATGAAAACCATTTACATTTGCCTGAAGACAAATTTAGATCGCCAACAAGGAAAGCAGTAGTTACTCACTCCATGGCCCAGCGAACTAAATGTTTCCCCAAAAATTGGGCAGAAATATTCAGGAGAGCGATTGGGTGGCATCAGTTCGAACATCCCCATCTACAATTTTGGAAAATTGGCACAATTACTACTCATGGCTGCACCCTGGGAAACCACCATTAATAACATATTTCTTCAAATGGCTGGGACAGAGCTTGGCTGGCACCAACCACGAAACCCCCATACTCCACAAGCTGTGCCTGTCCCCAATTAACAATCGCACTATGAAAATTCATGCTTGAGAAAAAACGTATGTGGGTTAAACCTGGAAGTCGTGGTATCAGATGGTTGCATTCCGGATCTTCAGCAATTGTTTCATTGTGGGGGCATGCAGCCAAACAACCTCTGTTAAGAGACGATTGATCCTCACAAAGGCAGGGTACCAGCCAAGACAGTCTTGCTACCAGGAAGGTGCAGGGCACATTGGGTGCTAAGTAAAACAAGCTGACTTCTGTAAAGAGCGCCAACCATGGCCCTAAAAGCACCAAGAGGAGCAAGCAGAACTCTTGGAAGTGTGGTTCCAGCAGTGTTGCAGCTCTGAAATTGAAGGTGCTCTGGTGCACAAGTTGGTGGTGTACTAGTATCTGATCTAAGAGGTGTTTTTTTTTTTTTAGGGGTAGTCTGTCCCCAATCAAGGCTCATCTTAGATCTTTGCTTTTAAAATGGAGCTACAGTGCAGTGGGGGCGTCGTATGAAAACTGACGATCTAGCATTGGGCTATCTAATCAACAGACAAGCAATTATTCCTCGCTGATTAATGACCATTTAAACCCACATCAGAAAATTCCTGCAGATTGCAGTTGCGCAAGTATACAAGAGATTGTAGAGACTCCATTGGATATCCTACAAAGCTCAACTGGCACGGGAAAGCAATAGGGTCTTTTAATCGCGCAGGTTTAAGAGACAATGGGGTTGCACAGTTGCATGGGGACCTCTAGGAGCAAATGCACCAACGTTCTGTAATCTGAAGAGCAGCACCATTGTGAATGCTAGTGACACAAGCAGGTACTAAGGCGTACAGTACAGCCCACCTTCTTTGGCACCAGATCCAGCTCACTTCCAGGGAGCCAAACTAAATAAAGGTGTAAGATTTAGTGGGGGTGGGAGGGGCAGGGGTCCTGCAAAAAGGACCAATTCCGTATCTACAAGGCCCTCACACTAAAGCCACCCGTAATACACGCAAACTAAAGGAAAACTTTACAACCCTTAGGTTGCAGGTTCTCTTAACAACTGTAAGCACCCATGAAAATTATCAATAAGACAACGAGTGAAACGATACAGGCACTGGCAACAATCTAAAGGTGGGATGAAAGCAAGAGGGCAGATAAAAGCTGTAACTACAGCAGGATCTGAAAAGGAAGAACACACTTGCAGGATAATCAGAAATACCAAAGCCTGGCGTTTTGCACAATAATTTCGAGAACTGCCACAGAGCTAAGCATCTCCAGTTTAAGCGGCTTGATATGGACCCAGTGTCTCATTACGCCAGTTCTTGTCATGGTCCAGGAAGTCTGACTTAAGAAATTACGAGGGGGCACTCTGAAGTAGTGATGAAGTTTCATCCTTTTTCCAACAACAACAAAATCTAACACCAGGAAAATGTAAAACGCTTCTGAAAGAAAGTCTCCACGTTTATGAAGGTCATGGCCGGATTACACTGCAAAAAAGATTCCTTCAGGCATACCGCATACCCAGTAAAAAGCAGTTCGGATAATGTTAGAAACTGCTGGACCCTTCCCTTCCTGCCTAGTTTTCATCTGGAAAAACATCTCAGCATTTCACGAATGTGGAAAATGTAACCGAGATTTTGCCGATAGGGGAATCCGATGAAAAGATAGAAAACCAAAGAACATCTAAATGGGAAGCAGGTGAATTCTAGGAAAATAAGTATTAAATAAACTTAGGCAGACAAAAATTGCTATGCCTGTTCAAGGTAAGGGGGGATCGAACCAGACTTTCTACTTCGATTGTTGGTGTTCCAAAACGCTGGCTATTACGTGTGTAACGGGTTTCCTTCTATTGTTTTTTTTTTCCTTCAGGTAAACGGCACCTACCAAATGACCAAACAAAGACCATTAATATATCAGTTTATGCGCAAATTGTACTTATGGGTTAAACATAACGTTAGCTTTAAGTATGAAAAGTTCGGCTTCTCAAGTGGGAAGTGTGTAGAATTGTCCTCCTACGATCTGGATATGGTGAGGACGGTAGAGAACGTACATTTCTTACCCCTGTACAAAACCACTATTGAAGACTTTACAAGCCTTGTCTACACACCTATTTGCAGGCCTAAAAATTGCACACTTACAATGGTGAGCAAGAAATCGTGTGTTGTGCATAGATGTGGACTGCAGGGGGCAGTGACTTTTTGGCAGGCTAATAGTTGTCAACTTGAAAACTTCTTAACCCTGCTTCTTTGCTTCGTCAAGTAATTACACAGGGGGGGGCAGCAATTGGGCCGAATGCTTCTACATTGCTTTTTCTTCCTATTTGGTGATGTTTTAGTAATTAAGTGTGGGCACAGTGGATTGGAAGGTTTAATTGTTCGGGTCAAAAGAATTCTATGTCATGAAAGGAGGCAAGCATTATCCTTCGACTAGTATAATTTGCCCTTCAGCAGTTTCAACACTGAATACTTGAAAATTACCAAAACTTTCTCCTTTTCCCTGTTTTCTGATACATATTTGTAGTCTCTAGCACATAGAGTCTCTGGGGTTGACAGCTCGAGATGGAACCGCTCGGCCGCTCCAGTTGGTGAGAGGAGATTGCTGAGTGACAGTAGTCCCCTCCCTTGGAGAGACGAAGCTTCCCATCGAATATGCAAAATTTACAATACCGAAAGGACACGCCGAGAGGAACTCGAAGCCGGAGCACAAATAGTAAGGCTCCTGGAGCAACAAATAAGTCCTGGAGCCCTGTGGCTCAAAATAAGAAGCATCAGAGCAGACATGGGGAAAGCGCCTTACTGTATATTCGCCCACTTTTCAGCACAGACCCCACACGGAGGGCAAGACTGAACAAGTCAACCGGAGCACAGACCACGCATCCACAGTGGGGCACAGTGATAGCACGGAAAACTCGCCGCTGTGCCAAGGTAAACACAAACAATCCCTTACAGTTCATAAGTGAGCAAATGACAGCAATGATACTTTACAGTGCACTAGTACACTGCAGGCACAGGGATTGGGTTGAAAGCTCGAGATGGAAAAGGGAGGGAGAAAAAAAATAATAATTTGCGAAATAACCTGGTCTTTCCTTGAACGTTTCCGACTTGGCCCCCGCCCCCACACCCTACTTACCTTGCTGCCGACTCGCTGAGGCCCTGCAAAGCCTGTTCCCCTTCACTTCCATGATCGGGAACCTGCAACGTACAGTCCTTTCCTTTTTTCGTGACCGGCTGTGGGGGACACCCATGCCAACCCCACTCACAATACCGTGAGCAAGGGTGTGGGGGGACACACCTGCAGCCCCCACCACCGAATGGGGGATTTGGTCGAACTTTTCGGCCGTTCGTCATTTTCGAACGGCTGAAATTCAGCCAAATCTTCCATTTGGTCTTTTAATGTGTCTTTTTGGCTGATTCCCAGGCACTGCCCAGTACACCAGTCTCCACCACCTTATGTCGGCGGACGTGAAATTAAGCCTGCACAGTTCAGGCATTTGGCACACAGCACTTCGCTCTATGAGTGGAGTGAAGAGGAGCAGACAGAGTGAGATAGCAGTCAGTTTTAAACAGCACCTTGGAAATTCCTTGGTGGAAGCAGTGGCAGAAAAAGTGACCCGCTGCAACAAAGACTGGATACTCAGAATCTATCTTGGGCAAGAAAGTCAAGAACATCCAAAAAGGTACTGAATGCATGTCCGCGAAGGTAAACACTTAGGAAAAAAGCCTTCAGCAGAGTAATACAACCAGGGAGAGGAAACTCTTCTACTCCCCCCCCCCCACCAGGAGCAAGATATGGGGTTCATCAGGCCACAGAAGCTGTTGACTCCTTTGGAAAACTCAAGGAAGCTTTCCTTCAGAGATCAGCAATGCAAAACATCTAGACCCACACTCAAGGGGCCAATAATAGACGAATCGCCAGAGAGGTAGGCATCCTGGCAAGAGGAGAGTGCCAAGCCAGGCGAAAACCAACAAGCTTATGTGGGCTGTAAAAAAGACCAGGAAAAAGAAAAACCTGGAGGCTCCAGACACACAGATAAGGGACATGTTTTACCCAGAAGGGATCACGAAACCAAAGTCTTCGGATTGGCAACCTTCACTCAGGGTAGCTGTTAGGAAGAATTCTCATAAATGTGCTAATGCCTCTGCCTCTACTTGAGACCCCCAGCTCTTTTGCTGACTTTTGGGACTTTGTACTTTTAATTCTGTCTGTTTCCTGTCTTTTTTTCATTGGTTATGGACCTTTAGACAACTCCATAGGCATTATCTTTTCATTTGTGTCACACAGCACCCTCACTGCATTGACACAGGTGAAGTCTTTTGGGCTCTTCCAAGGTTTAAAATACTACTACTGTTCCCCCAGAGAATGTAAAGTTAAATTGACTAGACCCAGCCCACACTCTCTTCCAATAGAGTGCTGGAGGGGTTACCTAGTATCCCCCATGTCTAGAAACTCATGTAGCAGTCAAATGCTACCCTTTCCTATCGAAATGGCTGATGGCAGTGGTTTTACAACAAACTACCATGATTTTTTCAGACCGCGAACAACGGTAGCGTTAAATCGCAGGAGCAATGTTTTTCAAGAAGGCGTCTGAGCCCCCTCTGTAAAAACAAGTCCCGGTCTTTTTTCACAGTTTCTTTTTGGAAAGGTCCTTCTAGAGTTCGTCTCTGCGTGCCAAACCAGGTTTGGTCCCATTGTTTCTATGCTTTTGGCGGGCTTCAGGACTGAAGACCACCTCTGGCGCCCGAGTGTCTGGGGTGGGCAGGAAGTGAGGGAAGTGCCCGAAACTCCCTGCGCTTAGTCTCCTAGTAGACCCAAATGCACTCTGGCAGGATTGCCTGGCTGATTGTCCGGCAAGGACAGCCACCCTGCTGGGTGAGTGTTACGCTCACCTGGTATACACGGGGACGCCACCCAGCCCTGGTTGGATGATTTGCACTCTCGAACCCTTGGTAAGGTTTCTGGTTAAAGATGGGTCTGCAATATAGGAGAGCTGGCTTCAATACCAGATTGTCTATGTTTTCCCACCTCCCTTGGCCTCAACTCCTTCCTCCCCCTTGGCCCTTCTCCTCACCTTAATATTGTAATAAGTAGATTCTCCATCCTGCTCCTCGTGGCAGGGGCACATAGATGTGGGGGGCGAGCAGCGACCAAGTTACTTCACTGGTGCAAGCCCCCCTGTGGGAATCCAGGCCTGCTGCGACTCCGTAGGTTTGCTGCTTTAAAGTCTTTATATGCAGTTCGTATGTTCCTCTTAGTTCGAAGAATAATGTCTTGCTCCTTTCCTTTTAGGTATGGAAAGGTATTTGGGTGTTGTCATGCAGTTTGAAGAGGAGCATGGGCCGGTAGGCGAAAGCGCGGTGTGCGCGATGCGCTGCACTGTTTCGCCTTTTATATTACTAAACTGTCTTTTTTCTCCTTGCAGGCTGCGATGTTCCTCGCCGAGCACCGTAATGTTCCAGCAATGATACTGACCAGGAGATGACTACCCAGGTAACAATTGTATGGCTTTCTTCATTCGGGAGGAAACTTGAGTAAACGCTTACTAATGCCATCTTTCTTTCTCCTCTTTCCAGGTTATGGTATTCCAGGATGCATGTGGTGCCGGATGATTAAGTTTGTACCTTCAGGTGAGTGGAACTGAAGTCAGCGATGGATTGAAGACATGATACCGTTCCAGGTAAGTCTCGTAGTGTTCTCTCTCTCTCTGCAGGTCCTTGGTTTCAGGAAAGCTGGCATCAAAGAACTGGACACGGTGAGCGTTACGCTGCCCACAGCAGAATAACGCAAAGCATGTTCTGCTGTTTGGGTGCGGTTTAAATAGTCTCAGGTAAAGTAGTCCAGGTAAAATAGTCCCAGGCCAGCCACACCCAAAAGCCTAGAACGCATAGCTCAGTTCCTTGTAACTGAGCTATGTGTGTGCCTCCATGTTGGCTGAACCCCGCCCTCCCCCCAAGTTAAATAGTCCCAAGTAAATAGTCCCATTCTAATGTTGGTCTTCATGATAGTTATAAGCCTGACGCCAAAGGCGCCAGGACTGACTCAAGAGTGTCTTGGATGAGGTTAAGGCCTTTGACCTGGCCCTAACTGGAAGGCTGACTTGCCAGTGAGGGCCAGGGGCAAGGGTCATGACAGTGAGTGGCAGCTAGGCTGGAATGAATGGGAGAAAACCGTTTTAAAAAGGAGTGTCTTGGCAGGTAGAGTCAACCACTGGAACGAAAGAACTGAAGAAGAGCTGGAAGAGGGCGGCTGCTGCAACTCCTGGACCGTTGGTTTGCCTGGTGAAGCCCTGCTGCAGGCCCGAATCGCCAAGTTCATCTCGACAGAGAAGCCCTTCAAGGACGACTTCTTCCTTTCTTTGAGTTGGTAGGACCAATCAACTCGTAAGCCACCTGGACACCATTCTCGGAGCTGGTTGTATTTTCCTCAGAGTGCTGCAGGAAACCGAATAACCAGGGAGAAGGACACCAGCTTGTGTGCTTGAAGACAGCTATCGAATCGAAGAACTGCCAGTTTGCCAGCTTTGTGACCAGTCCCCGTGCAGTGCAGGAGTCCCCCCCAACATTCTCCCTCTTGTCCCCACGACTGAGGCTCAGAACTGCGAGATCATGGTGGTGGCTTCCTAAGCCCGGTAGGAGCCCCATTGGTTGAGGGCACGCATTTATCCTGCTCCCATTCGCCGGCAGGCGAAGTAGCCGGCCCACCCTCTAAGGCCATACCCACAAGGCTACCCTGTCTCAAGTCCGAGACAGGTCGAGACGAGGGACGTTGTTGCTGACCACCTTAATATTCGAACCTCGCGAGTGCTCAAACTTTGCCCTGTACTAAGACTCTAGTGCACTTCTGATTTAGTAAAGATTAACTCAAGATTATTCCAATATATTATCTTCGTATTGCAATGTTCTGAAAATAGCCACACTCTAGGATTGAATACCCTTAGCCGCCCTGAACAAGTTATGCCCATAAAAATGCCTTAATTGCAAAAACCTTCTCCTGTCCACGCCAAATGGCCGTAGTATGTTAGTATTTGGTATTTATATATTGACTTATCGGCTTATAATCTGTTATTTCTACCTTGAAGGTCTATTCTCTACCTGTTGCACAAGGCTCACTGATGTTTAATGACTATAGCAGCAAGCATATTACTGTAACATTTCATTTAGTAATGCTATAAGGTGGTCTAGTGATCGACGACCCGTATATATTCACACGTATTTACTTTACAGTATTGCGTTGACACTAATCACTATGCAAATTGTAATACTCTGGATCAAGTTCCCTTATCGCCTCATTGATAACTGCATACCATGTACAGGGAATGCCTTCATACCCATAGTGAATGGCCTCGCTAAATTGGCCTGCCCTAGACACTACCCCCTCCCCTGCACCACGCCATTCATACCGGTAACGCCAGCCTTCCAAACCGCTCCCCAGCCTTTTAGTACTGTAAACACTGTTACGAGCCCCAATGTTACTGAACACGTACATATGCACAGCCTAGCCTTACAACAAGCACAGTGGTCCTCCCTCCTTATCTCTACCAAACCCTCCTTGGGTAATCTTCGAAGAACATTCAGATCACAAACCAAACCATTAACGCACAAATTAGGCTCTACCACCTCTAAAGCATCATTCGCCTCAACCTCCAAAGACCTACCCATTACAGCGCGTACCTCTTCTAATACTAGTATTGGTGCAAACAGACAAGACTAAGATCTCGCACAATGTCATTTTCTATAAGTCTATCAACAACCCCTGTCAGTTACCTTACCACAATTTGACCCATGAACAAAGCAGTATTCCCACTAAACAAATCACAGTCACCGAACCTTTGTAAACTAGTCCCTCCAGATCACCCCAAAATAATTAAATGCTCTCTTATCAATGCATGCTCGCTGGGAGCTCATGGTATCGAGATCCAGGACCACATTATTGACCTTAAACTAGACCTTTTAGCAGTAACAGAAACCTGGCTCCACCAAGCCTCGGGTCCCCTGTTATCTCCAGCACTTCCTCCCGGCTTCCACATCCACAGAACTGACAGATGCAATAAGCAATGAGGTGGAGTGGCTATTATAGTCAAAGAGGACCTTCACATCAAAACTAGCCCAGTGGAACAAATGGATGGTTATGAAATCCTACTAGATAAAATAACGGCAAATCCAGACACCACCATCAATATCCTGCTAATCTATAGATCTCCCAATAAAAACACCGACACGGACATCCCTCTCCTTCTCACTCCGCATCTTAAACCAAATGCCAAATGCATGGTACTTTGGTCATTGAATCCTAAATGTAAGTCTCAAACAGCCAAGAATGCTGCTTCCTTCTGTGAATCACTCACCGATATGAATTTCACTCAACACATTAATGCCCCGACACACCGATTGGGTAGAACCCTTTACTGGCTACTCACAGCTAATATGCTCATAACCATAGACTCAATGCTCTCAGTAGATTGGTCAGACCCTACAGCATCAACTTCACTATAAATTGTCAGGACAGTAGAAAAAATATTGAAAAAACCTGCTGACCAATGGGACAAGAAATACCCACAAACTTACAGCTGAATCTCTTTCCCCCCATTATCACCAACCTTAAAATCAATATAGTCAATACCAATAGCCCCACGCTACTTGCAGATATATACCAGGATTGTCTCACCACTGCCAAAGGCCTGGTGGCCCCCATAACAAAAATATATCTGAAAAAAGCAGGTGTTACTGGTTTAATGATGAATTAGTAACTCAGACGCATTAAACGATCACTGGCACACATATTTTAGAAAAACCCAACTTAGACACAGAAAAAGCATTTAAATCAGCTAATAAAACCTACAAATCAGCAACCATTAAACATAAAGCAAATAACTATAATACTCGCATCGCCAATGCTATCTCAGATGCAAAAAGAACTTCTCAATATTCTTAGAGAATTAGAGAATCCTACCCTCAACCCCACCCCTTCAACTGAAACCAAAGACTGGTGCACCACAATCCAAAATGCTCTAGCTTCCAAGATTGATCTACCCCAATCCAAAATTAACAAAAAAAGGAATCTATTAGCAGATAACAGCCCCACTAGTACTCCCAATGTAACTACCAACAACAAAATCACCCCCTTCCACTTTCAAGTACCAAGTTTTAAAAACCATAACTAAATTTAAAGCATCCAATTGTAAAGGCGATCAATTCCCTGCTCACCTCTGCGCACCCACACTCACCGCTACCATCACTGATTTCATCAATGCCTCTTTCAGTTCCAACGTAGTACCAACCAGTATCAAAGAAGCCTGGGTTACGCCGCTTCTAAAGAAACCCACCTTATATCCTACCATTCCCACCAATTACCGCCCCATCACCACTGTCCCCCTTCACTTAGAACAAAACCATCTTCTTGGGACTAGACAATCAGGATTCCGCCCAAACCATAGCACAGAAACAGCCCTCCTTGATCTTAAAATCCAGATGGACACTATTAGAGACACACGGAAATTATGTGTCCTATTGCTATTAGACTTGTCCGCAGCATTCGGTCTCGTGGAACATGATCAACTCTGTACTACTCTAGCAAATGATTTCTGCTTTTCTAACAATGCTACTTGCTAATCAAATCATTTCTATCCAACTGTACCTGCAGAATTTGTATAGGGAAAGTAGCAGCTGATCCCGTCGCAGTGCTAATAGGTATCCCTCAAGGCTTGTGCCTCTCTCCCACATTATACAATGACTATACTAAACTTCTATTCGCAGCATTAGACAAATTGGGCGTTATCTACACCAACTTTGCTGACGATACACAAATCCTCATTCCTCTCTCGGGGGAATCAGACACTCACCTAATATCTATTCAATTATTCAAAATTGGATGGCCCTCAACAGCCTCTGTCTTAACGATGAGAAAACAGATTCTCATTGTGGGTTCTCCCTCCAAAATTAACTCTTCACGCTGACTATAATACCATCACAATTGATGGCACAACTATACCCGTCCTTAAACAAGTCAAAACACTCTGTCTACCCTGATGCCAACCTACCTATGACAAAGCACACCACTGCCCTTGCCTCCTCATCTTACATAGCTAAACTTATAGCACACAGCAGTCAGTTTCTTACCCCAGCCAACTGCATTACATTAGTCAGAGCTCTAATACTTTCTAAAGTAAATTACTGTACTGTATTATTACTAGGCACTTCAAAGACTAACCTTGCCAAACTTCAGGTCATCCAAAACGAAGCCTTACAAGCTTCCCTAGGACTAAAAAAAAATAAATCAAATCATCATATCTCCCACATCAGAAGAGAGGCCCACTGGCTGCCTATCAAAGCTAGAATTACCTTTAAAGCTGTGTGCATTACACACAAATGCATTAACCTCACTGCACCCATAAACCTGAGCAAATCCATTACAAAGAAAAGTAACAAATAGAGTTCTAAGATCTAATACTAAATATCTCCTGGCCACCCCAGGGTACAAGAATAGCAGGGCTGGAGGAATACGTTTCCCAGTACTGGCACCTCAACTGTGGAACACCCTCCCTATTTATCTGAAAAATGAAACCTCACTCCCCATATTTAAGAAATCATTAAAAACATGGCTAATACAGATTAACTCTGCTTTTCCTGCTTCCTCTCAATGTGGTAGCTACTTCTTTCACAACTGACCACTGGCAGGAATCTATCTGTACATATGACATGACGGTTCTTTGATGACAATCTGTACCTTCTATATAAGTATATGTATATCAATGTAATTAATGCCTTCGTAAGTATATGTATAATTTAATTAATGCCTAAATCGTCTGCTTATAACTGACTAACTACGCTGTGATACCCCAGTGTCTGGGCGTATAACAAATGTAATAAAAAGATCAAAAGGAGATGCCAACACGGGCATGACTAACAGTATCCGTGACGTGTAGTGTACCCAAAATCCCACATGCGTCGAGGTACCTCAGATTGTGTTTTTTCTGCCGTGAGGGAGCCTTATAGTCACTGTGAGCAAGTACAGAAGAGAGAAGGTGTAATATGTCTATGTTCCTTCAACTCCATGAGAGGAGGAAGGGTGGGCGCATGTAAATCTAAGCAGATACATTCATCAGAAATGCTATTACGGTGAGTAATGCATGTCTTCTAATACTTGTAAATCTGCTTACAACCACATGCTGTGCATAGACTAATGAGCAGTACCCAGACATGGTGGTGGGATGTGAGGAGGAACAGTAGTAAAGAGGTCTTAGCACTGCTTGTCCCACCTGAGAATCAGACCTAGAGTGCGTATCTAGGCAGCAGTGTTGTGTAAAGGTGTGTAAAGGTGTGTACAGAACTCCAGGTTGCTGCCTTACAAATGGACTCGGGAGGAACATTTGCAATGAATGCTAAGGTAGCCCCTGTGCCCAGAGTAGAGTGCGCTCTAGGGGTGAGGGGCAGATCTCTCTTGGCAAGAGTATCACAGTGTGATGCAGTTTATGATCCACTTTGAAATAGCCGATTTAAAGACAGGGTCCCCTTCCCTACCAGCAGGCACTGAAACCAAAAAGTTTCGTCTTCTTAGTGGTTTTGTCTTTTCCAGATAATAGATAACCACTCTCCCCATATCTATGTGTGGAGGCTTTTTTCTGCCACGTTAGTGGGGTTCTGAGAAAAGGTGGGTAGTTCAATGGACTGGTTCACATGAAACTTTGAAATAAATGTAGGTGGAAATCGGGAGTGCGCAGGACAACCTTATCCTTATGAATCGTGACGAATGGGTCTTGAACTGAAAGGGCTTGCAGTTCACCAACTCTCCTTATCGATGCGATCGCCACCGAGAAGGCTGTCTTGTAGGCAAGTGCTTTAAGGCTAGCCTTGTGCATTGGTTCAAAGGGAGGCCCCATTAGTTAGGTAAGTACAACGTTCAGGTCCCACCCGGGAGCTGGGTTGGAAATAGAGGGATGAAGTCTTTACCCCTTCCATAAATACTTTAATCACTGGAATTTTCCACCACGAAACTTCTGGGATGTGGTGTATGGTGAAAGCGCAGCTTAGTGGACCTTTAGGGAATTGAAAACCAGGTCTGAATCTAACAGGTGAGTTAGGTACATGACAATATGTGTTGGTGTGCATTCAATAGGATTGATGCTTTTGCCATTACACCAGATGACAAAGCGTTATCATTTGCTGGAGTAGCAATGTCTGGTGTTTTCTGTGCTTCCAAGTATGTCCATATATCTTTGGAGGGAGTTGGAGGTGCCTGAACGTATGACCTCAGGAGCTAGGCTGCTAAATTGAGAGTTTGAGGGAATGGATGCAGTGTTTCCCCAAGTCTTGCGACAGCATGTTGTAAGGGAATGGCAGCTTCCTGGGAAGGGAGACTGGCATTGCCATGAGATGGGAGAATCAAGGTTGGCAGACCCACATCGGGGCCACCAGAATGATCCCGACTGGCTCTTGGTGCAGCTTGTGCTCTATTCTGTTGAGAAGGGGAATCATAGCGGGGGGGATAAGCATAGACAAATCTACAGGACCATGTTATCCATAGACAGACTTTGGAGCGGTTGTTAGGGTACCTAGAGGCATAATATGGGCATTGTGCGTTCCCCAGAGTTGCAAACAAGTCTGATGAAGGAGATGAGACCCCACCCTGTCAGAGAGTAGTCTGGTGAGTGGCTTCTACTGCTGGGGTGGTGAAGGTCTTCCTCTGCATAAGGTTTTCCCTCGACCACCACTGCAGAGACTGAACGAGGACGGCCGAGAACCACTAGATCGTCCCTCATTGCCTGCTGGCTTGACGCTATTGGCTCGAGAGCCACTCTTGCATCACGAGTGTGTGTGTGTGGAACTTGTTAAATGCAGGAGGCTATCATCCCCAGGAGTCGCATGGCTTTGCGTACGGTCACCTCATGACTGGCTACATAGTGAGGGATTCGGAACATCATTTTTTGAACCCTCTCAGAGGGAAAGACGGCACTCTTTGGTCTGAATTAGAGCCCCCAGAAAGTGTTTGATTTGGCTGGGGTCTAGACTGGACATTTTCTTGTTGATCGGGAACCCCAGGCTGAAGAGGAGATCTACAGTCTTCTTGGTATTAGGCATGTTCCGTACGAATCCCGTTATTAGCCAGTCGTCGAGTTAAGGATGGACTGCATGTGCAGGTGAGCAGCTACTACCGCCAGTACCTTCGTGAACACCCGCGGAGCGGAGGCAATGCCGAAGGGAAGAACCTTGAACTGATGGTGTGTGTCGTATATCATGAACCGTGTCCTCCATCATGAGCTTTGGGTACTTTCTGTGCGCTGGCAATATTGAAATATGAAAGTATGCATCTTTCATATTCAATGTGGCCATGTAACCCCCCCTGCCCCAGCAGTTTATTACCTCCTGCAATGTGGTCATTCTGAATTTTTGTGGTTTGACATGTTTTCTGGGCGCAGGTCAACAGGGCACATGGTGAGATCCTTTTTGGGTGCAATGAAGTACACTGAATGAATACCCTTGTTTACCTGGCGCATGGGGACTTCTATGCGCCCTTTTCCAGAAGGATCTGCACCTCTTCCAGCAGGATTTGCAGGTGGACCGATAGGCGTCTGCTCTTTGGTGGGTGATATGGAGGTGGCCGGTGGAACTCGATGCAATAACCATTGGTTATGGTCTTTAGCACCCACTGCTCCGATTTGATCCCCTCCCATGCGTGAAGGAGTGATTACAAACATCCCCGGACAAGGGAGGTATGGGAGGGGATCTGGACTGGCGAGTCACTGATGTGGAGGCCGAGGAGCCTCTTGAGGTGGAGTTTCTGCCTCTACCCTTGCCTCTGCGCTGCCCTCTTTGCTGATACTGGCTGTTGCCAGATGAACCTTGACGGGAGGACCATGGAGTACCACCAGCGCCATATTGACCATGAGCAGATCGAAAGAAGCACTGACCTTGAAAGGAATGACGAATGTTTGAACCTCCCCTCCATTGGAAATGCTTGGCTGTAATCTGGTTGAGCGATTTCAGCGTCTCTGGTTCTTTAGCCGTCTGCAAGGCATCATCGTCCGCCTTACCAAATAGGTTGGTCTCCTTTACGGGTTTATCAGGAAGGCTGGAGTCTCTGGTTTGAAGCCTGAGTTTTTTTAGCCAGGCATGCCTCTTGAGCGGAGTCCCTTGTGCTAGAGTGCGTCCCGCAGTTTCAGCAGCATTTATGGTGTTCTTTAATATATTATGGGTCACCTGTCTGCCCCTCAATGACGACCACCAGCAGGCGTGATGGCGTGGGTTCAGGGACCTCTTGGAGGCCATCTTGGAGTAGGCCAGTGTATGTTGCTATAACGAGCGAGAATGGTCGTATTATTCACGATGCTGGTTGAATAGGCCACAGATGTGGTAATACGTTTCCCGAGGGCATAGAGTTTTTTGCAATCCTTATCTGGGGAAGCCTCCACCGTGGACAGTGGCACCCCTGCACACTTTCTGGTGGTTGTAACAACCAACAAGTCTGGTGTGGCATGACCCCGAATATACATAGGGTCAGTTGGAGAGGGGCAAAACAACTTATCAACCCGAGGGTTGACTGCTCGTGAAAGGGAAAGAGACGAGAAGAAGCTAGGCGTTTGAGTTAAGTGGAACAGCCGGACTAGTGGGAGGTTTTTCTTTGAGAATGTCCTCAACAAAGTCAAGAGTCCTGTCCAGCCTCCTGCGCAGCGATCTGAAAATGATCTGCCGCTCTCTTTAGGATGGCATTAAATAGCATTTGATCATCTATTGGTGAGGATTGCCTTAGTTGAGGTTAAGTGAGGAAGGCGGGTCTAGATGAATAATGTCTGGGTGTGGGGTATGAGTGGGTGAAAGTCAAAGCCCCTGATCTGCTGGCTGATCTCGATTCCAGTCTGGTTCCTGGTCAGCTGTGTCCTGATCAAAAGGAATGTGCTTGTAGGTCTCTTGTTCTGAATAATCAAAGACCTCCTCTTGATGGATGTGTGAAGGAATAGGAAGCTTCTGCAGCTTTGGTGTAATGGGGCATGAATCGTCCTCCCATTTTGGGTTTAGTGCAACCGCACAATATGACCAGTATTGGTGGCCAGGACTAAGGCAAAAGGTTATAGTGTACATAGCGAACTGTGACATGTCAGACGACAACTGTGGACCACAGCAAAAAACCTAAAGAGGATCCCTTGAGAAAGACAACCTCACCTTTATAGATTAAATAGCTGGATCATATAGGCCCACTACCAGCAATAAAGAATTACAAATATATTCTAGTAATAGTTGATTCTTGCACTCGGTTCAACTGGATGATTCCTCAAAAGAAAGCACACTGCAAATCAGTCATACAGGCACTCCCGAGTGTAGTAGCCATGACAACAACTCAAACGTTCCATGCGGATAAGGGTACAGCTTTCTCAGGGCGAGCTCTGAGAAAGACATTAGAGGCTTGGGGATCAGAGATGCACTTTTCAAAACCTGTACTATCCAGGAGATGAAATGGGGTGATAGGAAGGGAAAACCACTCAATGTTGTGCCCGTCTAAATGCATCCTTTCAGTGGAGGGTAACTGGGTAGACCATGTGCATCTACCACACCAGTCTCTATGCAACAGGAAGACTCCGCTCAAACTCTTTGTTTGGGAGAAAAATGTTTATGCCTGCCCAGCCCCCTCTCTAGGCAAGAGCAACTGTGGGCGGCAACGCTGCAGAGGGAATCCCTCCAGGTGGAAGCTGCAGAGGGCAGTCCCAACACCACTCTCAAAGCAGGAGATTGCATCCTGGAGAAGATCCATGATACGACTCTGCTTGGCCCATTTTATAGACCAGCAGTGCAAGTAATCCAAGTGAAAGGTTTCCAGAACTGCTGTCCTGACCGCAATACCACCCAAGAGAGGTACAGGCAAGTTTCTGTGTATCACCTGAAATCCGCTCCAGATGGTTACTGCGATGTTTCCATGCAATCCTCCTCTTTCAGGTGAGGAGCCTACAGAAGAAGAAGAGATGGAGATTCCACAAATGATTGGCGTTCAAGATGAGGAAGAATATGCAACCTTTGACTACAACTCCACAATTCGGGGAAGTACTGCAAGTCTGCCAATTTAGAAACAAAGTCTTTCTAGTTGCTAAAGTGATGAAAGAATTATTTTGGACAGACTTTCTGAAACAGCGTTATATAATGCTGGCAGTAGATTTCCTCCTACTGTGGCTGAGCCACACCGTTTTTCATCTCAATGACTTTGGAGCATTTTTTGAGCAATGTTTCCACTCCGCCTGCAAGCAATGAAGTTCTTCTGAAGCCTTGAAGTTCTTCACACATTTAAGAGAAAGGAGCTCGAAGAGCCAGGAACTCCAGCCTCAATAAACGTTTGCTCTAACCATGGGTCATGTATTGATGCCATCGTTTAAGACGTTTAATGGCCCAGCCAAGCAACTGCAAGTTCACACTTTGTGATTGATGAATCCAGACTGTTTGCACCCCGTGATCCTGTGTCCAGAACATAGAGCGCTGTTAAGAACCAGGCTCCAGACATTTGCGCAAAATACATTATTTGATGAGGATCTCCATGAGATGGGGTCCCATGTGTGCGATATTACAATGCCTTTCTACTTGTCAAATGTGAGCCCATCCTGTGGCCCAAAAACACGTTCTGGGAACACTGCAGGGCCTTTTCAAACAGATAGTCCTGAATTCCAAGCACAGATCCCATATATTTCCCGGAGACCATACCAAGCAGGGGATTACATGTTTGAAAATCAGCATAAATTCCTTCAAGAGCCACAGAACGCACAAACCATGTATGTTGCAGATTCAGTCGTTTTTGACAGAGACTACTTTCCAAACATGACTGAACAAACATGGTGGGAAACTGTCCCTCTATGGTCTACTTGGGGTCAGATATGGCAAATCAAAAGGTCCACACGTTAGACATGGCATGTAGATTCCCACATTTGATGTATTTTAAAAAGATTATACGCAGGTCCAGACCACTTGCAGTAAAAAGGAACTTGAGCTTCTACCCAGACTGGAAGAGGGAAGGCGGTGAGTTCTGGAGGGAGTCTTATAGAGTACAAAAAGAATACAATGGCACCAAGCATATTACTTATGAATCAGGGAAGCCTGTGTTATGGGTGGTTCAAGCAAATTAATGCAATGAAAGAAAAGCAGAAACCAGCGGGGGCCCATATAGGGCTTGGAATTCCCAGAACAGTTCCCTGACACAAGCTATATCCATAGGTAAGCTATGACAAGGAATGCTTTCGCAGTATCACCCAAGTGTGATGATACAATCTCTAGACAACTTCATAAAAGAAGAGAAATGGACAGCTATCATGCAGTCAGCTACTGGTCTTAGGAGCACACAGAGTGGGTGTGTCAGGAGAGCAGCTACCTGCACAACCTCGGACCCTAGAGTGCCTTGTGAGGTGGGACAAGCATCCATAACAGGTAGAATTTACACTTGATCACAAGCAATAATGCAAATCCTGCAGACTGAAAGTGAAGCAGTGCGGCTAGGATTTCATGCTTCAGATTCTAATGATCAAGCGCTAGAGCAGGGCTTCTATGCGCTAAGAGATTACTGATGTAGTGGGATAGGTTCAAAATTACTTGTCTATGATTAGAAGCGACCAAGAAGCCACAGCAAGTCTTTCTGTGGTAACAGATTTTTTGGACACTCTTAGCAGAAGAGTCCCAGATTGGAATTCAATTTCCTGGCCAGAACAAATAACTTGTCCAAGGTTGCAGTACGCCAGGCAATGTCATGCTCTAAGTTTTTGTTGCTTAGTGTACTTAAGGGTTTTGCAGCATCATCTGCCTGGGCACCAGGCTTGACTAATTGGATTTTGCATGGTGTGTTAAAATATTCACATTCAAACGACAACTGCATTCCTGGGGTAATGTGCACTTTGTAAATGACACTTGATTGAGGGAAGACTATGTTGTGCCGTATTCACACACAACACCCCCAAGGCCATTGCCAGCATATATGTGAACAACATTAAAGTGTATGTGATAAAACGTTTGTAAAACACTGGCCACAAAAAAGGCCAGATGGGAAAAGAAGGGAGCTGTGCAGAATGTAGATGGGATTTGAAGACAGGAAGGGAAACCTGTAGGGCCTCAAAAGGCACCTTTTCAGTTCGCTGTGCATGGTTTTGCACATATGATTGAACACACCATGGTGTCACAGGTGTATATGGCATGGTGGGCTCCAGGGTTCTCAGTTGCACAACGTCAAGACTGTGTGACTGTTCCAAAAGCCACCAATTTAACCCAGTGGGAGGCAAGTTGACTTTTCCAACATGGCACCATCTGTTAATTCGTGCATCTACCTCCTTCTAGTGGTTGACCTATTCAGCAGATGGGTCGAAGCGTATCCCTGTAAGAGGGATGATACCCAGACAGCAGCTAAACTAAGATTTTATTTGGAGATGGGGGGTATTCCTGTCTCTAAAGATAACAATGCTTTCATGTCCCCTAATAGTAAAGCCTCATCTATTGAACATAAGCTGCATGCCCCTTATCAACCACAGGTAACAGACCACGTGGAGAGGCCCAATGCAGATCTTACTAGCAAAGATCTGCACAGATACAGCTTAATTGGCTCCAAGCTCTATCCATTGCGTTAATGTACACGCTCCATTAACCGAACCACTGGTCTCTCCCTTAATGAAATTGCAGAGCAAGCCACTCCACGATATACAGCCTAGCCTGGGGATCTGTTTTTTTTTTTTTTTTTTTAAAAAACATGCCTGGAATCGGCATTGAAGCCTAGGTGGAAGGGACCTTTTGTGGTCTTCTTGACAACATACACTGCCATCCGATGCGAGGGTCCACCACAACCCCCCACACCCCAACGTGAATCTATGCATTTCACATGTGCAGGAGCTCCCCGGCCCTCGCATCACAACCAGCAGCACCTTTACAGACTGTTCCTGAACTTAGGAAAGTTACGGAATCAAAGACTTTTCATTATAATCCATGTAGTAAAAAAAAAAATTTAAAAATGAACATTGAAAAGCAGGAACTAGCAAATGTATTAGGAAAATATAGAAGGCGAACAACTGTTAGTCATTGGCAGCTCAGTGGTGGGAGACAACGACATGTGATTGTACTAGTAACAGTAGCTAGTGATGGAGTAACAAAACTGGAGTAACAAAACTGAAGAGTGCACATGCACAGCATTAAATGCCACATCTCATAGTAGGAGCTTATGACGCGTTGTTAAATATCTATAGACACAGGCATGCACTAAGTACATATTCAGTGCATAAATGCTACTGGTATTGTGATAGGTGTCTTAGCAAGCGCATTAAGTCGGTACCCATGTTATCAGTGCCAAAGAACCGCCTCTTTCCCCTCACATCAGCCTGGAGAAGAACTGTGAACAGGAAGAAAGTAGGCACTTCAACTCGCTTAACATACGGCTAGGGAAACAATACCGGAAGGCATCACAAACCTTGCCACACATTTACAATACATCAGATGTTAATGTGTACAACATGTTAATAGTTTTAACTTTCACAAAATAGAAAACCTCATTAACGCCATATTTGTAAGATACTCACCAGACATAACTGTAATGTACCAAACTCTGCTTCTTGCCCAGCTCGGAGGGTGGGATGATCACTGGGAGAAACCTTGGCCAAAATTTGTGGCATACAACCCCATTGCTTACTGGCCACCATTTCCACATTACTATACAAAAGGTACAAATACACTCAAGACAGAGGGCACCAACCTTTTGCCATTACAGGCATTGCCACAGTTGCACCTGAGGGACCTGCAGTCTATACACTCCACCGGTAAACTATAGTCAGTCGAAACAGCTAAGTCACCATTGGGCCAGTGAACCTGAAGGGGAAGCGGGAGCAATACCAAACAAAAAGGAGAATGAGAGTCACTCAGGTTGTACTAAACATTGTACTGACAAGGATCACAAATCTCCTTGTCCCATTGTGCCCATGCTAAGCCATCACCGTCACTAGCGGACAATTCATACATGAAAAGCCATAACAGCTTCTGAATGAAATATTAGTGATTGCTGGGCATGCAGCCAACTGCCACACCATTCTAAGGAACCATATCCTCGTCTTGCCATCGCCGACCTAGCACTATGAAATGATACCCTTTTAGTGCTAGCACCCACATAATTAACTACCTCCAAGTGCCACAATAGTTTACTAACAATACTTATCCGCTTCTCTTTGCGTGTGGATACAAGAAGGGAGAATGTTGGGTAATACAACAGGGTGTAACTTTACAATGGAGTTACTTGCAAATGGCACTGCCTTGCTGACAGGGGAAGATTGGAGAACTGACCTTAAAGACAGATAGACCAATAACTCAAACCCGATCCCAAGTTTGCAGAAAAGCAAGCGCTGGTTATCCGATGGTCTCTAATGTCATTAAACAGTATTCCAATAATGAGAACAATAATACCGTAGGCAGAGTTCAGAGCAATACTAATTTTTTTATTGTTTTAACTGAATTAACAGTTTTTACAAAAAGAAGAAGAAAATCCTTTTTTCTTCTAAGTTAGATTTCCAGTTGCTTATCAAAGGGCTAAGTCCTTTCCAGGTCTTTCTGATCATTGACAAATAACGTCCAAGTTCAAACTGTGCAAAAAGTTTACAACAGCGATTACTGGTCTTCGACTTAGCCCATTCATCAAGTATGACCACCAGTAGTCCTCATCCAGTCTTGAGAATTTTGAATAGAGGTGAACTAGATGGGTTTCTCTGTTGCCAGTGGTTCCTGGGCAATGGAGAATCAGGTGTTTTAGGCTCTCCTTTGATTCAGGCAGAAACGGCAGGAGTCAGACACGGATTTGCCTCATTAGCTTTTAGGATGTTCAGTCTTGCTTTCAAGAAAGTCGAGCGAAAGGTCTTATTCGGAAAATTTCAATAGGTAGCTGATGGGCTCGTTTATTTTTTGGGCAAAAGGTGGGAGATGGGCCGCAGATTTGTAATTCAGAGCTTTCTGTTGGGTCTCGCACCAGTCTGCTTCTTTCAATTCTTTAGCCGTTTTTACCGGATTGCCCAGCAGCTCGCTCTCTGAACTACCTATTGATTTTAGGAGAGTTTGGTTTTTATCTATGCAGGTTTTGAGCGTTTTGTTTGAACCTTTCTCGATTTCTTCTTGGATCAGTGTGTAGATTTTCTCCACAGATGATCTCACTTCTCTGTAGAACATCAAGCTGTTAAGGGATACTGTGCCTTCGAGTGAGGTGAGACCGAGTTCACGTCTTATCAGAGTTATTGGGGTAGAGGTTGGTAGTCGGAAGACTTTTTTCCAAAGGGAACCCTCCAATTTCGGCCAAATAGAATCTGAAATGCCAAACATGGCCGCCACACCGTAAGCAAGCGCAGGAACCGCTTTCATCCTGTAAAAGTTGGTTGCTGCCTTAACTGAAAAGCAACCACATTTTTTGGCCATAATGATCAGTTGATTTGTCAAGGTTTTGTTTTTGTTGATCAGGAGGTCTAGCATTGGTTGCTCATTCATTTTGTTGCTAAACATGGTGCCCAGGTATCTAAAAGATTCCACCTCTTCGAAGCGGATGTTATTGAAGAACCATTCCTCTGGAGCTTTACGTTTGGCTGTTTTTGTCAGTTGCATCACTTTAGTTTTCAAGGCGTTGCTTTCCAGGTCGTTTGTTTGCAGGTATTCCATCAAATTGTCCAGTTTTCGCTGGAGCCCTATCTTCGTTTGGTCGATTAAGACAATATCGTCTGCATAAAGCAGCCTGCTGACTTTTTCAGACCCTAAAGAAGGGGGGAAAGCTTTTACATTCCTTTCGGCGTGTTGGTAGTCGCCAGTGTAGGCATTGTAAAGTGCCGGTGCCAGAGGGCATCCCTGCTTTACTCCACAGGTTGTACCAATTGAAGAGGAGAGTAGCCCTGTGCCATTAAGTCGCACTCTCAGATGTTTCAGAGTAAAGTTCTTGAATAGGATCCAGCAAGGAGGGGGGACAGTTCCAGTAAGTAAGTTTTGTCCATAGCTTCTCTCTGTTTACTTTATCGAATGCTTTGGACAAGTCGATAAAAGCCAGGCACGGGGGGGGTGCCCCTTCCTGGACTCTGGCCTTGAGAATGTTGATGGTGAATATGTTTGCTATGGTACTGAGGTTTTTTCTGAAGCCAGTTTGGAAATAGGAAGGATCCAAAAAGTTTTCCGATGCAGTCAAGGAGTGCTATCGGGCGATAGTTGTTTGGATCGCATCGGTCACCTGACTTGTAAATTGGCACGACGTTTGCCATCTTCCACAACATCGGAACGGTTCTAGTTGCCGTGCATGATTCAAAGATTTCAGCTATCAAGATAGACCAGCTTGCCGGATTTGATTTTAAGTCCATGTTTGACAGGCCATCAGGGCCGGGTGCTCGTGATGATTTTAATTTGATTTTGGATTCGATGCAAGCTGGGTCAGGATCAATGACCCAATGGGTACTTCGGTGTTTGCCAGGTTTCATCCCCTTGTCGGGTGGGCCGAAGAGGGCGGAAAAGTGAGCGATCCAGGCTTCTTCTGGAACGCTGGATGATAAAGCGTCCTCACTTGATTAATTTTTTGCGTTAATCAATTACTTTGTTTGCTTGCCAGCCAGTACTTGCAGCATTTGCTCAGAGTCATCTTGATATAGCTGAAGTTTGAAGCCTTTTAGCCAGTTTTTGTAAGCGTTTGTGACGGTCCAAGCTGTTTCTCTGTTAGTGGATGAAGCAAAACGTCTGGCCTTTCTTGTGGCTAGTCTCATCTACAGCCTTTTTTCTCTCTAAGTGTCAAGTTGTTGTGGTGGTGAGTCTTCACTTTATTTCGGTTACCCGTTTTTCGAATCTGGTATGGTTGTAGTAGCAGGCAGTAGTCTGAGGCTGCCTGCCTCTTTTGCGTTGTCTAGAGCTTTTTCTTGACGGCAATTTGTAATTAGTGTCTTAATGAGTGAACCTGTCAGCCTTAAACGTGTGGAGTTGGCGTAGGTCTCTATGTTGGTTGTTCTCAGGGCGCTCGAGCTTTCATGGACGTCGAGGCTGGGAGCGGTCCACATCATTTTCAGGAGATTATGGTCACTGTTGCGTGTTCTAATGATCTCTAAACCTGTGACCTGTGGCAAGAGGTTTCCAGAAAGATAGACGTGGTCTAGGGTAGCGTGCCTTCCTGCAAACTCCCAAGTGGGGAGGACTGGTTAAGGAACTTTGCCCAAGAAGTGGGCGTTATGAAGGTCAAAGGAGTCCATCAGGTTCGCCCATTTCTTTCCTCTTTCTAGGGAGTTTTCTGGCAATTTTAAGATGTTTGGTTTTGATTGGGAGTTTTCGGATTCCTTGTCCATGATCTTGACGTTTAAAATCGCCGCAAATGATTGTGCTATCCTTCAGAAGATTTTAAATTTTCAATAGAAAGTGCTCCTTTGCACATTCTTTGGGGTTCCAGTACAGGTTTACTAGTAAGTAAGTAGTTTTCTTTTGTTTACTTGAGTCTTGTTGGTTGTAGCCTCGTTGGATCAATGCTGCCAAGATGTGCAGCTCCTCTATTACTTTGAGGAACTGAAAGTTGGATCCAATGCGCAGAGTGATCAGTAATCCGTCCCTAGGTCTGCCTGATGCTCCTCTCAGGGCTGAGGAAGAAATGATTGCATAGCCCTCTATCGTTGGTTTGTTTTGGATCCAGGTTTCTTGAAAACACCAGATGTCGGATGATCCGAGGTTTACATCAGAAGAGTACGTCAGGTGATTAAAACCTCGGGTGTTCCAGGAACCCAAGGTTAGGTTGGTAGTCGGTTCCGTATTTGGTGACCGATCAGAGGCATCCTTGTTAAATTGCCTTATGTTTGATTGCTAGGATCTTTGGCCCAACGGTTTGGGTCTTCCTTGGGGCTAGGTTGCTTCTGGTCATCGGTTGACTTCTCTTTTCCTTTAGTTGGGATTTCTTGTTCGATGGTGTTGTTCCAGTTTTTCTGGGGGCCAGGCAGGAATTCTAAGGAGCTTGGAAGGTGGCCCTCGTTCTGTTTCCGCATGGCGGATCTTGGATAGCGCCTGTTTGAGGATGACGAGGCCCGATCGTTCAGGTATGTGGAAACGTTGGTGCCATGGACTTTCCTCTTTTTGGCTCGAGAGCGTCTCTCCGAGCGATCTAATGAGTGTTCTTTGAGTTTGCGGCCTTCATTGCTTATGTAATCTGTGAGATCGTATCCTAGAGCTCTCAGTTTGTTTTTAGCCTTTGTTAAGGCTTATGATTTTGGACTGTATGTGTACATAAACACTGTCAACTCTTTTTGTCCTGAAATTCCACAATTGTAAGATCTTCTGTGGATAAAGTTTTTAGTGCTGGTACCAGATGCAAGATTTTTAGGATGGTTTTTCTGTTTATGATGAAAGAGGTGTCTTCTTTCCAGATGCTTTTCAAAATGAAAGTACGAGTCTTAGTAGACCTGGTAGAGCGTCTTATGGGTTCTCGTTTAGCTTGTCGGTCTTTGCTTTTGTCACTAGGTGTGGTCGCGTACTTTGACTTTCGGGGCCCTCTGGAGTTTGACGTCCGTTGGTATCTTGATGTGAACGAGGGTCTAGTTGTCTGATCTGATTTTTGGTGCCTTTTTGGGCTCCGGTTTCTAGAAGTTGCGCGCTCCTCCCTGTGGCAACTTCTGTGAACTCTAGAGCGGCAGTAAGTTGAAGTTTGTTTGTCATTCCCGTTTTGGTTTTTGAGAATCACCTCTCGTTGGTTGTGTCCTGTTAGAAGGGTGGGACCTGGACTTGGCCTGCTCCAGAGGCTTTTCCGTTTTCTTAGCCGGTGGGTACTGGAACAATTTTCTGTCTTTGTTTTTAGCCAAGAGGTTTAGTTTCTTCTCTTCCAGTGTCAAGAAGATTGGACTCGTTTGCTCCTGAGAGGGCACTTTTTTTTCTTCATGTTTTTGTTTGTGGTCAAGACATTCCGCAGATGGCGCAGGGGATTGGCTGTTTGCTTTTCTCTTCCTTTTTTGAGGTGGCTTCCGATCGACCTCGTTCCAATCCTCCCAGGTTTCTGTCTCGTTCAAAGTGGCCTCCATCAGCTCACTTTCCGTGATTGAGCATATGGTATCGACCATGTCCTTTTCTTTGGTGATAGCGCGTGAAGGCTTTGGTTGAAAAGGAAGAGTAGGATCACTGGATTTAAACTCGAAAGGTAGGCAGGATTGTTTTAATGAGGAAGTCAGACTATCCTCGTTGATTTTAAGTCTGGTAGGAGGTCTGCTAGTCTTTGCCTTCAGGGGCCCTCTCAGTGTGACGTTGTCTTTTTGGATGAATTGGTCAAGGGACCAGGTTGCACATCCATTCTTCAGTTGAGGTTTGGTCACAGTTTTCAGGTTGATTTTTCCCAAGTTAATTGGGGCTGACCGCGAGGGCTTAGTACTTAAAAGATTGTTTTTTCTTTTGGTTTCTGTGTGGTCGAACTGGCTGGAAGGACTTCCGTTGTTATTACTGCGTTCCGACCAGGTGGCACACTTTTTACTTGGTTGGTGGTGAATGTCGTGGCTTCTTTGGCCGAGTTACCTATAAATTGGAAGGTTTGGATTACTAGCTCGTCGGTTTGGGTGGATCTCGAGCACTTTGTGCAAACGACGAGGTGACCAGATTGCGATAGAACTTCTCCCAGGGGTGGTTTGTTACGTTCCTTTGCTGTCATGTATCCTTCGATGAAGGAAAGTCACGTTTGCATATGGGCCAGTAGAGTTACTTGGTCTTTTGCAGAATCGTTGAGGGCTTCATATAGCTTGGTGAAGGGCGCGAGAGCTATGGGTCAAGGACGACGTGAGGGCGAAGAGGTCTGTTTTTCTTTTTGGTGATGAAGAGGGAGAGCCCGACACATCTCTAGTATCTGGCGTTGGGTTTGAGCCTCGTCTTTTCGGCGATGGTTGCCGTGAGTTGTCACTTGCAGGGTTCTCTTGGGTGGGTCTGCCAGGAAGTGGGGCTCTTTTCTTCACTTCCAGGTCGGTTGAGTTTGTTAAGTCTTTGCCCAGGAGTTCCATCTGGCGTTTGCTCTTCATAGGAGTTGCAGGGCCTCTTGGCACCAGGTCCTCAAACGACTTGCTTATGGCAGGGTCATGGGTGTTTTGCGCTTGGTCAGTGAGAGTTGAGGTGGTCTTTTGTGTCAGGTTGGGTTCCGACAAGTTCAAAGTGGTTACAAGACCGGGTCTCTCCACTTTTAGGTGCCATCTTTTCAGGAAAGCAAGTTTGCGCAGGGAGTTCTTGTCGTTTTCATGATTCAGGTCTTGGTGGGTTCCTTCCAGTAGTTCAGCGTCCGATATCTCAGCTCTGTCTTCATCATGCTGAGGTTTGCTTTTTTTCACGAACAAGTCGGCTATGGATCCCATCACTGATGTTTTTTTGCGCCTTACAAAGCCGTGATGGTGTTTTTTCTTTCGTCAGTCGTTTTTTACACGACTGCTGCATGGTAAGTTTAGAAGAAGTCGTTGTATGTAGTTGAGACTGGCGCTTCATGTAGCTTGCAACCATGGGGTTGGGGCGACTTGAAAGTGCTGCTTCTGTCGGCATGGAATGTGGATCAGAGAAATGGAGTCTTGGGGGAATAGTTGTGGGTTTGATTTCATCCCCTGAAACATCCAGGTCTTCAGTTGTAGAGTACGAGCAGTCTTCAGTACTTTTGCCAGCCACTCTGTTTTTAACTGGACAAGGACAGTCCTCATGTTTAAGTGGTTGGTGGATTTCCACTTTAATTACTTCTTTATTCTGGGGGTCAGCTAATTTAGCTGACGAGGTGGCGATTACCAGTGGCTTGGGTAGGCTTGGTGCTTTTAGGGGGGTGACGGTTGATTGATAAACCCCCAATTCACATGTCTCCTTTATTTTCAAGTCCTGATTTTCTGCAAGAGGAAAGCCCGGTTCTAGGTTCCCTAACGGAGTCGGGCTCCAAAGACCCTCACGGCCTTGCATTGAGGCCGACTGATCCACTGCAGCTTCTGTTCGTCCGAGTGCAGTAAGGGCTGCGCGTTCTGCGGGGGCGCCTGTGCCGCATCACCGATCCGTCAGGTGTTTTCCAGCTCGCTCTGCACTGTTTGCGGCTCGTCGGCAGCGAGGCTCGTCGCCTACGCGACGAGCTCCCGGCCGGCGGCGGCACCCGGCTCGAGAGGAGGAGGACCACAGTTGGGCGCGGCTCGCGGGTCCCCGGGAAAGGAGTAGTGCGCCCCATCCACAAGGTCGTCTTAAGCAGCTTCCTTCTCGGCGACAGCGCTGGTGGCAGGGTGAGCTGCGAGGTCTTCCTCGAGCAGATCTTGAGTGCTGGTAAGTCCCGATAGACTGTTTTCCAGAGAGCGGGGGAGGAGGGGTAAGATCTTGTTATCCGCCGGCGGGGCATGGTTGGAGATTGCCCCCGCCAGCGATTCGATGCAGGTAGGTCACTCCCCTCCCCGTAGGGAAGCAGTTCCGCTGGCATTGGGACTGCATGAACGTCTTCCGAACTGGATAAGGCTTTTGGATAGTCTCCTTTGTGTTTGATGGAGTCCAGTAATGCCTGGCCTTCGAATGATTTAAGTATTTGCTGGGCTGAGTACGCCTTCAAGGGGGGGCAGTTTTCTAACGCGGTTCAGTGGCTTCAGAGGGCTCGGCCGCTGTCCTCGCTTCGGGTCCGCTGGCTCCGAAGTCAGTGCTCCTCACTCAGGGCCAGATGGACCGCGGAGCGGCCGCGGACTGCCGTAGACTGCGAGCACCTCAGCGGCCGCTCCGCGGTTCAAGTGAGTTTATGAAGGCTGTGTGGGTCACTCCTCCCAACACAGCAACGGAAAGCAGACTGCAGGAGAGCAGGAGAAAGCCGGACTGCGAGCACCTCAGCGAGCAATGTTCCTCTCACCAGGGTGATCTCGCAACATCATTGCGGCAGGTACACAAACGTACTCCAACCGTGTACCTAAATACCACTAGCGCCCCCCCCCCTTCCACAAGGAGTGTTCTGGCTCTGCGCGATAAGAGTGTATAAAGTACTACCTTCCCCATGGGTGGGACAGTGTACCCCAACACATGTATTTCTCCTGCTGCAAGTGTTCCAGGAACTACCTTTGGGGAAAATCAGGAAGAACACGCACTCAATGCACAAAAAGAGCAAAGATGATGCACAAGCGATCGTGGATACTTACAACCCATTAACATCTGGTGAGATTACGGGGGTCGGGGAATAGGGTGCACATTTGCAGGACTTTGAGGTTGCATAAATGCTACCACTGAAACTGAGGTTGCATAAATGCTACCACTGAAACTGGTAATGGACTTTTAAAACTCCAGGCAGTGCTCGAGCTAATAGCCAATGAGACAAGCTACATGCTGGACTCTCTAGCGCGGAAACAAATTAGGACTATGGTCCTGCAAAATACAATGTCACTTGACATAACTGGCAGCACAAGGAGTTTGCACGCTCATTAAAGAGGAATTTGGCATATTCGTATCAAATAGTGAGCCTCAAATACATGATCACAACACACACACACACCAGGGAAATTGCAAACATAACCACAAACCACCATAGGTTGGTGGACACCTTTCCAAAGTATGGCCATTGGGGGTGGGGGTTAGGGTGTGGTCAGGGATCATCAGGTTTCTCCTGGCTGGTATATTCTTATTCAAAACAGGTTGCTTCTTTTACAAGCCAATTATGGCAGTAGGAATAATATTACCACTATAGCTTTGCATACATTCCCGGAAACAGGCGTAGGGACAAGAGATCACATCAACCAGGAAGAATATCTTAAACACACTAGGATTGCTGCTGCAGCAGCATAATGATTTATAGTGTAAAACGTTAAAAAAATAAAAGGGGGTTAGGGGACTGAGGTTTTCATTTTATTACATTCCCCCATTTTATCGGTTTGCTTCCAAGCTTAGAAATATACTTGCGTTAGGGAAAAATTGTATAGTATGCATAATTTATTTCTCATCAGCAACGATAATCCATAACATTTCAGACATAATAGCATACATTAAAATCTGGAACAAATACATTATAGTAAAAAAACAGATTTATAAAACAAACATTAAATTGCAATAATTTGGTATTATGGGAGTAATTAGGTTCTTCTATTCCAAGCACGTTTCAAATAAATTGCACGTTTAAAAGCACCAGTGTCATCAGGAGGACACAATGGCCAGAATAAAACAAAGTGGGCTAAAGATTCTGCCGGACCACAGAGACAATAGACCATTTACGTACTGCGTTCCTGATCAATGGCAACATATCGCTTTTACCTGCAGCGTATTAGTCTAGCTCATGACAAGAGAGCTGTGGCGAAAGTTATTCACAAAATCAAAATACACAGCCCTCCCAGTTAGTGGTTAGAGGGGAAGATACTGTCTTGCTGTCAATTTTGCAAGATTCATATCCTCCCTCATACACTTCACCACAAATCCGGAGTCTCTAGTTTGAATTCCTTTGCAGACATATCAGCAATACATGCTTGGTTAGAGAAACCATGTTCCAGTCACAGAGCTGAGAGTTTTGAGCAGAGAGCTTTTTTATATAAAATATCAAAGTCAACTCTATAGATGTTACCCAAGGAAAACAAGTGAGTAATCAGATCTTTGGTTAGATTACCTTATTTGCTCTGCCACAAAGCCACAAAAAATAAAAGAGGTTTGAGCTTCATGGTGTCGGCGATAAAAAAGGGAGACTTCAAAAGGAGTGATGCTGTCGAAGGTACTCCCAGAAGACGAGAGTTAAGAGTTCTACTCTCCTTGATGTCCCCACAACATCACCTGCACCGCAAAGTTCACTGCCACAAACACCTGTAGCCACTCTTACCCCTATAGGTAGTTAGCATATGACCAACTAAATAAAGTTGCAGCGATTGGCAAATCTGAAATGGCTGCCAGAAGATAGGTTCCAAGCCTTCCGATTGTTAAATTATTCTTCCAGTTTAGCCGTCTGCAAAACATACTCAAATCATTGGCACCCTTGAGTCTGCGGCCTTCAAGGAGGATTATAGTATCACAGAGAAGTTTTTGGGTAAAACACATTATATAGCATTTATCAACGTCAGTCAATCCCCTGGAAGTCATGAACCTGGAATACCCCTCTACAAGAAATTGAAGGGACCTCGGGTTCCTGGCCAGCAGAACCGCATCATCGGAATAACTCAGGATAGGAATGTTGCTGCCCACACACCGGGGTACGTCAGCGTTAATAGTTTCCAGGAAAGACAGTAGGCCATTTACATACAAGTTGAAGTGAAGGGTTGCAAGTACACACCCTTGCCAAAGCCCTTTCTCCCCATGGATAGTGCCACTCACTTCGTCCTTGTTACCACACCTGACATGACCATGGAGTCAGAGTATAGGGCCTTTAATGTACGCAGGAAGGCACCAAGAATCCCCATATCACACAAAGTTCTTTACAGGAGGCACCCCCCCCCACCCACCACCTCTGATCAAATGCCGAACGAAGGTCCATAAAGGGCAGGCTTCTGCAAGGAGGACATACTTTGAGACTAACAAATGGCCCCTGGAGCTTTATTTGATCCAATAACTTGTTCAAGCTCCCCGACAGTAAAGGGGTCTACTTGCATGTGATCAGAATAAGATATCTGTCTGCCACCCAGATCAGCCTTACTGTGCACTGTAAAGGGAACTAAAACACTAACAGTCTTGCTCCAAGAGAAAAGGCTGTCCAAGGTCCAACCCAGAGCAGTTCTTGAAGACAAGCCTCCAAAAAACAAAAGAAAAATCATACCATCGTTAGATGAGGCAGCTTTGCACAGCGATTGCCAATTGCAGGACATCTCTAATCTTGCTGATAGTTCACGCTTATAGTCTCTGTGGCATTGTCCAATACGAATATTCAAAGCATCTACTTTAAGGGCCCCCAAAGAGTCCTTTTTCCTTGCACCTATCCCTAGCCTTTCCATTAACAGGGGCCATTTTACTTTACAAAAAAAGATTGCCACATTTCTTGGTGAACGAGGAAAAGGCTCTAATCAAATAAATAATGTGGTGTACTATTCATGTTTAAGCACTTTATGAGCTCATCCTTACTCAAGCTAAACACTTTCCCCAAAAAAATCTTCTGTCCCATCGGCCCTCCAAGATACGGCTCTCCTATTAGTTATATCTGCCCATTATCGCTGGCAATGAGTATTGCCATCTGTTCACTGGACCTAGCACCATGCTAAGAGGGCAATGATCACTGGCTGCAGAATCAAGGACTGCAAAATCGTTAATACAGTCCCAGCAAGGCATTGGGACTAGAATATAATCAATTATACTATGAACCGGCCATTATTGATGGTCAAATTGCCTGCAGATGGCAAATCAAACTTCCAAAATAAGGGCACTTCAGTAGTAATTGTAACCATTAAACAAAGATTTGGGATCGAAAGATTTATCTCCTCTTCATCACTCAAAACATCCTCCCCTGACCCCAGTCTGAGATTGAAATTCTCACCAATGATCAAAGTCAGGTCATAGTAATTAAAAGTACCATCATTTTGCATCAGTCCCTTTAAAATCTTTACCAAGGTTGAGGACCCACTATGGTCCCCATTAGAAAGGTTTATGAATCTTAGGGGTTTAGCCACTGAAGTTATCAGTTGCAATAGCTACATAGATGGCTAGGCCCCCAGATGGTCTGCCCATATTCCTTAGCCTAATCGCAGGTAGATGAAAAAGTGCAAACCCTTCCAAGGGTATAGGCTCAATTGCCCAGGTTTCTTGTAGCATAATAACTTGATATCCCAGAGCAACAATGAACTATCCTGGATCTTATTCTTAAGCCAGACCTGCAATGTTCCAAACAAGAATTATGGCATTCATATATTTAGATTTATGGCTGGATTTTCACTCATGCCCACTTTTATAGGCCCCATTGTCTGTCCCCCGAGAAAACCCCACATAGTTCAGAATTGGATCTTAGAGACTCGGATTTACCAGCTATGTCAGAGAGTCAATCTACTTCCTCCACACCACTGAGACATTCAAATCCATTGGATAAGGGTACAATAACACTATTCTTCGATGCAATTATCTTGTGTTTGCCTATGGTCCCATGATGTTCTAAGCAGGGAAATTAAAAGATGGAGGACTACCATGGGTCATAGCCATATTCACCAGTTCCTCAATTGGCCTATAAGAAACCTAGGGAGAGACAGCCATTCTCTGACTTAATTTAGGCAGTGATGAGCAACCCTCCAGAGAAAATCTGAGGCTTTGGATGGGCAATTCATAGTAATGTCAATACAGTCACCATAAATTGATTTTCTACCGTCATGGCCTATTTTTAGAAAAAGAACTCCAAAGATTCTTCACAAAGTTGGAAACCTTATTCATAAAAAGGGACAAAGTGTTTTTTAACCCCGAGACATTGCAAAGAACCACAACCGGGGGAGGGGGGGGGGCCTGTGCCTGTAGGTTTTTGATTCTCTGACCGTGGAGAGTTGTTCGGGGTACCGTCTTAATCAGTTACCCTAGATTTTTGTAAAGTCTATGACTAAACATTAGAACTTCCCTATTTTTAGGAGTCCTAATAATTTGTGACCCCGGCTCTGACCTTTACCTAGTGAAGGGCACCAGTACAGGCTGGGCTTCTTCAACAGGTAGTGCAATGCTGTGATTCCCCATAGTTAGAGAGCATTGAGTTTCTCAGTCACAATCACCAACTTCGATTTAATTATTGCCAGGACCTCACGTAGATGAAGGACCTGCAATACCATGATGGTCAACCGTTCACCAAAGGCATGTTCAGGATACGTCTCCATTAAATTCGAATATTTACTAAGGACATCAGGAACAGAATTATTTGCCCCTGCAAGGCTACACTTAGGCAGCCCTTCAGGGGTGAGGGCAATCCCTGTATTAGTAGCAATAGCTTGAGAGCCCTCCTCCCTGCTTGGGCTCAACCTTGAGGCCCTCAAGATCAGGAATAAGTTCAAGGCCTTCTTTAGCCGCATTATATTTTTCAGCAGTGGAACTTTTTCTTCTAATGCTCCCACCACCTTCTTAGGGTAGTCTTCCAAAGACCTCGGCCTGTTAATCATAAGAGTACAGGTATTCTTAGCTTTTTTATTCTTGCACGCTATGACAGCCTCGCCATGTTTGGCTAATTTGGATTTCTTAGTTACTGATAACCCCCAGCCCCCACCTGATGGGTCACACGCTTTGCGTTTAGTCAATCTTTAAAGGGTATGGAAATTAGATGCCACTTATGTTTATTGTGTTTATGTGCTTTACGCCAAAGCGCTTTACACTATAACAACAAGAATACAACAGTAGAAGCAATTACAAAATATGAGTCAAACCAGTAATACAGCAACTAGAACAATTTGCCAGTGAAGATAAATGAGGAAAAGAGGGGGAGGAAGTGGGGAACAGGAAGTGGAATAAGCTGAAGGCGAGAGAGGATTTAAGAGGAAACGAAGCAGGGGGAGAGGAGGTAAGAAGAGCAGGATTAAAAAATGGGGGGGGGGAGAGGGGACGGTGGAGGAAGATCAGATCAGGGAGAGAAGTGGAGAAGCAGAGATTTTAAGGATACACAAAAGGAGGAATAGGTGGGGATGGAACGGATAGAGAGGAAGGGAGTTCCAGTGGAGGGGGGCAAGGAGCGAAAACGAGAGGAGGCACATGGGGACAAAGAGAAGGAAGAGATCTGCAGATCGGAGGGAACAGGAGGGAGTGTAGAATGAGATGAGAGGAGAGATATGAGGGAGCAAGATCATGAAGGGATTTAAAGACAAGACAGAAAGTGGAATTTGAGTTGGGAATGAAAGGAAAGCCAGCCAAGATGAGAGCGAGGAGGAGATGGAGTCGTGAGGAGAGAGAAGACAGAGGGTACGAATGGCAGAGTGGTAGAGGGATTTGAGGGGAGCAAGAGGAGAAGCAGGGAGTCCTAAAAGGAGAGAACAGTAGAAAAGACTAGAAGAAAAGGGAGATTAAAAGTTTAGTGGCGTGGAAGGTGAGAGAGGAGCGTACTTTGCGAATATTGAAAAGGTGGAAGCAACATGCGTGGGAAGTGAGAAATATGGTGGGTGAAGGAGAGGGAGGAGTCAAAGTAAATGCCTAGATTACGAGCATGGGCAGAGAGGAAGATTAGCGGGAGGAAAGTGAATAGAAGGAGGGGGAGAAGGAGGAGGAATAGTGTTGGAAGGAAAAAATAAGACTTCAGTCTTGTCTATATTGAGAGAGAGAAAGTGGGATGACATCCAGTTTTTAATGGCAGTAAGACTTAAGGATGGCTTATGGAGAGCTATACAGAAATACTATTAGACATATTAGACAGATTTTTCTTTACAAAATTTGCAGCAAAGTCAATTAAGTGGTGCAATTTAAAAAAGCAGTATGCCTGCATACTACAGAGACAATATAGGCAAAATGCAAACTGTGCAAATAATTTCATACGACTACGGTTACACGACGGAAAAAAAACTCAATTATAATATTGATTAAAAAAAGACCAGAATAAAAAAAAACAAAATCTGAAATGTAAAAAAATGAAGTTCAATATAGCAGCATCATCATCAAAAAGAAGTAGCTCAGAAATACTGGTTTGGTAGGCGGGAGGCCGGTAGAATTGCTCAAGGGGCTGCCAGGCAGTCTATCCACTGTCCTGGAGAAAAACATCACATTACTCGTGTACAGGCACCAAGCTGTACAGTGGGTGGATAAACAAGCGGGAGAAGTGCTAGAGCGTAATAGATGACAATCTATAGTTACCATTCAGTAGCAAAAATAACAAAAAATGTAATGTACAAAGTGAGCAGAAATAGGGATATGGGCTCAGAAATAGGTGACATTGGCAAGTAGGACTAGCACAACGACGAGACGTGCCGGAAAAAAGATAAAAACAGCTCTGCAGAGGAAACAGCAAGTGCAGCCACAGTCCTTTTCCCAATCCAGTCCCAAACCATAGGAAAGTAAGCACGTTTATTCCCCGAGAGGCAGCAACAGGGGGTTCCACAAAAATCAGCGTGAAGCACTATAGCAATGTGTCCTGTGTGTGAATATGTGCAGGAAGTTCACTTAACAGCCAACAAAAATAATGATGAAAGAAGAATTCCTCGGTTCCTTCCTTACAGCTTTCTGATGCAGGGCATGCACAGAATCCAGAAACGTACAGTCAGAGCAACGGGCAGCAAAGAGCAGAAAATCCACAGGAAAAGCTCCACTGGGCAAGTCCGAAGCAAGTTATGCAAATTGAAGCAGCTCATAGCACACGGAAATCTGTTCTCCCAGCCACTCCTTCCTTCCCAATTCCCGCAAGTGGAGGTACAGTGTGCGAAAATGCGCAGAGAAACAGCAGGGCAACAGCCCACCTTACAGCCACCCCGCCAGCACTCCACTACGCTAAAATTAAAGCGGCTTTTACAGGGTTTGCTCGCCCCTCTTTCTCACTCCCAAGACAGAGTGAAGGCAACAGCCTGCCCCGCAGCCGCTCAGACAGGAAAAATGCTCATGCTGAGGCCAGACCTGCGCGTTAGCACATTAACATTGGGGAATGGAATCATGCAAGCTCGGAAGCTTCCCTGCATAAAAAGTCAGTTTCTTCTGCCTTCTGGGAACCAAGACCATGCAAGTTTCTCCTAGTTAAGTCATACACAATGACTTATGCCCGAAAACTACTTCAAAAGGTGGAGATCAATAAATGTTCAGAAATGCATATGTATTTTTGCCCTTCCTTGCATATTTTTCTGTTTGCGGGTTAAAATCGGATGGAACAAAAAAGCAGATTGCATTTTCTGACAGGGTGTGTGTGGAGTCTGTTTATTTAGCAGAACAATCGCCTCCTCTCCAAAATCCCTTCCAAAAGCGAGGGCGAGAAAGAATCTGACCTAACAGATCTGGGAGTTGTCAATCAATATATATTTGCCTGCTCATAGAATGACTGGTGGAATATGGGGAGATGCAGACAGAAGAATCTTGGAAACAACTAGACGACTGGCGAAAGTGGAGACCCTTTGAGACTGGTTTACACAAGCGAGAGAGGTTCTTGCACATATTGAAAATTGGGTTCCAAACAACGTAGCTCCCCTTGCTGAGGCAGTAATTCCAGAAAGAGCCCCTGCCGATTCTCCAAAAACAAGAAGCCACTTTAAAAAGACACTCCAATTAACCCCAAACCATCCTAGAGAAGGTCCAGGGAAAAAAACCAGAGCATGGGAGCCAAGGGGAATATGAAAGATACACAAGTTTTAAATATGGTCCCCACAAATTACTTAAAGTCCAACGTATTGCGGTGTGAGATTTAAAACAAAGTAAACTTTGGTACACAAATGAAGGCCGACTTTGTAAAATTAAGCACCATCTAAAGGAGAATCTGTAGCTTAAGCCAGCGTAGAGTCATTAGGGCCATAGTGTACTCACGATACACTAATGTCTAGGGAATTACATCTCCAGTCCAAATTAAAATGTAGACTGCGCGCATATACAGAAAGCAGCTCCCACATGTTTATTGGAAATTGCGCAGACATGTTCTGGGAAAGATGTACATGCATATTCTGAGAAGACCACACACATGTTCAGAGCATCTATAAGATTCCTTAAAAGTATTATTTTCCAAATTTAAACATGAGTTAAAAATATCCTAGCAACTGTCAACATTTAATGACCTCCACAGTCAAAACATTAACTCTCACAGGCATACAGGGGAGCAATGTAATATATAGATTGATAAATGCTGTTCACTTTAGTAACTTTTCTCTGGTACCATACTGGTCTCAATACTGGAGAAACGCAAGTGTCTGGAAATTGTTCCAATTGGCAAATGCATACACTAGCCTAAAAGCAGTGTATTATATTGCTTAGAGAGGAGCATTAGAGAAGATGCAAAGTGCGTAGTATCCTTTAGGATATATTTATATAAGGTGTTGAATGTTTGTGTGCGGACCAATCGCAAGATTCATGCAGTCAGGTAAAATATTGTGTTATTGGTAAATGGTGGTTTGCGTACCTGTAACACGCGATTTGCAGGTAAGGCTGGAAAACACTTGTTTGAATTGGAGTCATTTATTTAAATATGCTTTGAAAAAACAGTCTTATTTTATTGCCCAGGATTGTGGCATGGCATTGTATAGGCTGTGGGATGCTCTGCGTGTTGCAGTGGTACCTATAATGAGAGAAGTTAATGTGCAAGGGAAGGAGGAGGAGAGTAGCAGGAGGAGGGCAGAATAATAGCGAGAAGTAGGGAGAGGATTATTTGGGCATAAGAGGAAGAAGAGAATGAGTCTTGATTTTCTTAAGGCAGATCCATGCAACCCCTATAAATCAACAGGCTAGATTACGGCTAACCAAGGAATTCTATGGGGTAGACTAGATGGGTAAGGAAATTCCTTTAGGCCCTCACTTCTAGAAAATACAGACCTTGGACAACAGGGGTCAACAGGCTCCAGAGATTAACTGGGGTTAGGATGGAAACAATCTTCTAGATAGGAGAATGAGGGACAATCCTAAGCACTCTGCAACTTTTTAGTGAAAGCCCTTACACCCATCTCTGGGAGTTGGTGTGTTCATTTGACCATCTGTGACACAATCTACTAGAAAGGCACAAAAAGTCACTCACCCAACCCCAAAATGATACACATGCACACAGCCCACCATTCTCACTCGCCATTGACACATTATAATTTTGAACCCGGTGGTGAGCAGATTGGGGTTGAAAGAACGAGCTAGAAATGTTCGAGGGAGAAAAGACGGGAAGATTATTTTTTCAAAATAATCTTCCCGTCTTTTCTCCCCTGAACATTACTGACTTGGGCCACATCCCCCCACACACACACACACACCCCATCCCCTTAGCCCCCCCTACTTACCTTTGATTCTGACTTGCGGTGTCCCTGCAACACCTGTTCCCTTTCACTTCCATGATCGGGAGCAACACCTGTTCCCTTTCACTTCCGTGATCGGGAACCGGCGCCTCAGAGCCCTTTCCTTTTGGGGTGCAGGGATGCGGGGGACCCCTCTACTCACAATATAGTGAGCAAAAGTGCGAGGGACACCCCCGCAGCCCCCAGCACCGAATGCGTGATCTGGTTGAATCGACCGTTCTGATTTTTCAAACAGATTTTTACTACTCGTGCAGGGATTTAGGGAGGGTGCAGGGATTTAGGAACAATAACTCTCCCAACTGCCACTATCCCCCTCTGAGGTAGGACTGGCTCTGGCTTCCACTGTAAACCAGAAGGTCTTCCCATCACCTCCTGACAAGGTCATCGTTCTACCCCCATCACACTGCTCCACCCTTACTCCCGCTCCATCACCAGTACACTGCTGACTTTGCAAGAAAGTGCAACTTCCAAGATCGCTTTCTTTGAAGTCATCTTGGCCTCTATATTTACGTTGCCCAAATGCAGACCCCCCCCATGCCACAATTACAAGCAAGACATTAAGCAAGACACTAACCACAGCTCCTTGTCATGTCTGACAGAGGCTCAAAGGCAAATCAAGGTGGTCTAGTTTAAATGCACGACAGGACAATGGAAAGTGATGAGGGGCACAAAATGGGCAATTGAACAGGAGGAGGGAAGAGTGTAAAGAGTTGTTGACTTAGCAATATGAGTACAAGAGGGTGAGGTAAAAGAAGTGGATCGAGTTGAAGTTTAAGGATGGAGCAAAAGGGGGAATGAAGGTTAAAAATGTTATTGTAAGAAAAGTGGGGGCCAGAGTCATTGAGATTAAGGAAAGGACACCAGAGGACAACGGGCAACAACATAGGGAAAACGGAGATGCCAACCTGGAAAGGTAGGTCAGCAGATGGTTAACTGTTGCCAAGATCTGTGCCTAATCGCCATGTTGAAGGGCTTGTAGGTCATCGAGGTCCTCGATGATGCCATCTTTGATGTCCTGGTTGTTAGTCTTAGCAGTGCATTGCGGTGGTGCTAGTTATGGTTGCATAGCAAACCATAACTAGCAGATTTCTTGGGGGTTTACAATTTAACTTCTAACCATAATATCCTCTCAAGTTTTGCACCCCAATTTCCTAGAAGTTACCAATATCCATTTTCAATGTTTACACATAGAAATCACCCCCTCCTCCTCCTCCTCCCAAGTAGCAGCTCTAATGTCTGCAGACATTATCGAGGTCAGCAGACCTCTCTGGGACCAGGTAGCATCAAGATAATCCAAAAGCACAAGGGACAACCATTTTTCTTACCCTTCTAATGATAATTATACAGAAATCAACATTACCAATATTTAGTACACCCAAAATATACATCTATATACAAAAAAACATTTTCAAATTTAAAAATGAGTTTGTGATTCAGCACACAATATTATGGAGTATACCAAACACAAAGCATAATGGTACACCTCATGTCAGTTCACTCCAACTCTTCACCCACACACAGGAATCACACTGTGCAAAACAATCTCACAAAACAGTAAACTATTTCTTTGTATTGTAACAATTATATAAACATTATTCATAAACAAATAGGACTATTCTATATTGTGACAGAAATGGCAAGCACACTTTAGTGGCTGGAGGAGTGCTTCCACAAAGAAGATATGAATGATGAACAAATCACTAACGGTAAACAGTATATGTTAATTAAGCACACAAACAATCCAATTTAAACATAACTTTTTGAACATTAATATTTCTCACTTTTTAATACTGTATAAAGTAGAAGAAGGTAGGAAGAGTCCGGGGTGGATAGCTCAGGGGCAACGAGTTTGTCTTGGAAGCAAGACAACACATGTTTGAATTGCAGGCTCGCGCTTATTAACTGGTCCCCGGTATTAAGAGTATTATAAAAATAAAATTACTACAAAGAACTCCAATTACCAAATCTACAAAATCAAATCATCAATTTATCTTTACAAATATGAGAATTTAGTGATCTATTTAAAGATTTTGACATATGATATGGCATTTATAATGCGCCCATACACAAGTGTTTCAAGGCGCGACGAGGCAAGGGGGGGGGGGGGAGAGGGAACACAGAAACTTTCTTACTAGGCCAAGCGACATTGAGATTGCACAAGTGCAGGGGAGGGGGCAGTACATAGGATCATCAGTAATAGATACATTTAATAAATAAAATAATAGGGAAAAAGTGCGGCCAGCTTGTGGCAAGTGCAGGGATAAGCGCATATGTTAAAAATCATGCAAATAATCACTGCCCTACTCGTATCGGTCGCCTTTTTCCCCCCCAGCAATCACCTGATTAAATTTAAGAAAATATAAATTACAGACATTTTTACGAAACTTATCTCCCTGCTTCACCCGGCCATGACAATCTACAACCCCTAAGTACACATGTTTCCCACTGTGATTCTTCATCCGTATTGTTCATATTATGTATATAAGTGTAAAATGCCAATAGTCTGTGAGCACTTCACAAATGTACGTGTCCGCATACTGTGACGTCACTCAGGTGTCTGACATTTGTGCACGTCCAGCCTACTTCGGAAATGTCCGTTCCCGCATGGTGCACTTATAATTAGTTTGCGAACGCCACACTCCATCGTGGAAGGCGCCACGCATATGCACAACGGTGCGCGTACATCCTCCTGTCGTCGCAGACAGTCACGAACTTTGTGCGGTGTAATGACATGTCTGCAACCGGTGTCCGTGCTCTGCAGACATTTTTAAACCACATTTTTGGACAATCTAGTAAGTTTGAAGGTGAAATTTTACCATTTCCCACCTGCTAGGAACATTCTTAATACTTCTAAACTGTTTACAACTTTTTATGCCTTTATCTCATCTCTAATGTTCACAGACACGTGACAACATCCCAGAGGCTCACGAACATTACACGAGAGGACCCGTGCACCGATGACCGCTGTCCGTGCATCGCGGACATCTGGAAATCAGATTTTTACCGCCTATACCCCGCTCCTTCATCAACTGCTCCTGCAACCACACAATCCACCACAGTTGGGCAGAGGATTCCTCCTGCAGGTCATATAAGAGGCAGTTGATCCTTTCCTTTAATGGACAGCAGTCCTCTGTACTGCAATGTAATCCTCTGCAATGGGGGGCAGCTTCGAAGTGCCTTTGAGGCTGATGTGAAGGAACATGCGAAGCACTGCCCCCTACCTTAGATTTAAGACCAGGCCCAACATCTTCCTCTGTCCACCTGTCCCTCCCGTTTGGTGGTTTGTGCCACTTCCCGCTCCCTACCTCCAGAAAAAAAAAAATCATAAGGAACCACCTTTCAAAGTAAAAAATGTTTTTAAAAAAACACACACACACACACACACACACACACATCTTATATACTCCATCTACTATACTTTTCTGCATAAAGTAGTTAAGACTATGATTATCTAACATTTTGTTTAGCATTATATTCCATGCTAATGGAAATAATGCAGCTTTTGTATAGAAGAGATAGAAAAATAATTTCCTACTGAAAATTGCCTTTTATAACGAGCATCCTTCAATGGTTATGAATCAAAAGGTGAACAGCACAATATCTAGTATTAACTTCAGCCCATCTCTGACATGCAAACAATACGAAGGACCGCAATAGCAATATAATCTACGAACAAGTTACTGTCAAACGCCATAACGTTTCACCCAAGAAGTTATAAAGGCACACAATACACAAATGCCTCACACACAAGAAACGTCCCTGGATGTTAACAAGGAATACATGTTACCCTGCATGTTCCGTTGGGATAAAGACCCACATCGCAACACCCGTCAGTAGATCATGCCAGTGGCCAAACATACAAAATACGGAGTCCAGAGCGATCAGTTCACTTCAGCCACCTTCCATGTGCCCGTGCAAAGCCCAGTAGCATACACACATCGCTCCCAGTCCAAGCTACGGAAATACATCACCACTCCGAGATGTCTCAAACCCTGCCACAGAGCACTCCTCTCGCAGACTACACATCAGCAAACCGATGCATAACACACGTGACCACTGATCTTGTAACCTACTCTTCCACCAGACCAGCGCGGCAGTCTAGTCCGAGGATTCGATACCGTACGGACCGCTAGGCCTCAGGCGCGAGTCTCAGCCGGTCGAGCGCACTGGGAACTCAGCCTCGAGATAAGGGATGCCTAGCCCCTGGTGGCTTCAAGCCTCGCTACAAAGCCCCGCAGGCCTTTTCGATCTCGCGCCCGCCTCCCTCGTAATAGCAAACAATAGAAGCCACCGGCACTCCTGACATTACCTGAGCCTCTTCCACACTGACACCCCGCCAATCCTGGCACGTGACACTGAAAGAGGCAAAGACAGAGACGAGACCCGCGGCACGTGACTAGGAAAGATGGCCACAAGTTTGCCGTGTGTACCCCAGAGGTCTGCCATTTTTGTATGGTGTTATTCTTCTGCAGCGTTAGTAAATAACGTTATTTTTCAACGCTCTATGATTGAATATTGTATATATTTGGGAAAGAAATCAACAATAAAATATATTGTTTAATTTAAATGTGTAAGCTTTATGTGAACAAAAAAATTGGATAATGCCTTAATCAGTTTGAAAAAATCTTGCAGTGAGTTAATTATATAGAAACAAATCTTCCCCCAAGACATACAATATAAATAATGAAAAATATAGTTTAAAATGTGTGTTCATGATTTTCAAATGTTAGTTTTCTTTCCCTTCAAAAATGTACTCCAATTAACTTTTCAAGATTCCGTTCCAAGAAGGCAGTATCTTTAGATGTTGCATGCTCCCCGTTACAATAGTATAGTCCTCCTTCTATGTCTTTGGATGCAAAGAAACCCAAACCCCCTCTCCCCACTTTACGTTTACGTGCAAATGTATCACGCACGTGACTGTGGTGTCCAGAGTTTCTTCCGGGTAACTGTCTGACTTGGTGGCGGACTGTAGATCCCGGAAGTATTGAAGCTGTTTGAGGGTCTCCGCTAATCTAGGATATGGCGACGGGCAGCAGCAACTGGCTATCCGGGGTTAACGTTGTGCTGGTGATGGCTTATGGGAGTTTGGTAAGGTAGCGCTGCAAAACTGGGAGAGATAAAAGATAAAGCACAATGCGACAGTGTGTGGCGAAGGGAACCTTGCTGGTTGATGAGCAATTGCGGGAGGGCAGCATCAGTGATATCTCTTTAGAAGGTACAGGACAGTAGTGTGCTGTTTAGGAACGTGGTCTTTACCTTTGGGTGATCATTTGAGAAGTGGCGCACCGAGTGGGAAAACAGTGTGGTTGGAGGAGCACCCCAGCGAGTACTGTATGGGTACCAACACGAGGGGTGCTGCACAATACAGATGCATCACCCTAATGCTCAGAAATTAAGACTTCTGTTAAAGATCGATCTAAAACCTTATGTATGTATATTTATTTATTTTTTCCAAGGAACTCGGGAAAATAATGTAATGCTGTTTATATCGTGATTTATGATTGTTTTCTTTTCACTGTCGGTCCATTTCAACTCAGAACGTATTCTTCCAGGAACACTTTGTCGTCGTCCTTCTTATTCTTCTTGTTCTTTTTTATGTTTTTATTTGTGTGTGTGCAATTACTCCATCTCCAAGAATAAAACTTGCAAACCCGGTGCCCGTCCCAAAACTCTGAACGAAGAACCCAAGATTTCGCTTTGATGCACGTTGAAACTTTCTCTGGCCAACCCCCTTCCTCTAGTCAGTCTTGTCTGCAGTATCTGAAAGAAATAGCCAAGTGACCCCAAGTAATCGTCGGGTGGCAATTCTACCCGTAACGCATGCGTTTTGTACAGCCGATTGGCAATAGCTCATTCATGATGCATGTAATCATCAATCAGTTCTATGCGCGTTGCTTAATGCACTGGCACATCCCCAGTAACTACTAGTGCAATTTCCTTCAGCCCAAAGCCATTCTAGGATGGGATAATATATGCATCCGTGTCTTTTAAATGAGTCGCGACTTTCCTAAATATTAGTATGGAAAATGTGATTTGTATGGTGGCTTGCATTCTTGTTTATGGCAATCTGAGCCACTTGATCTGTTTGCTTCAAGTAGAAACTCGTGGACAGACTTTCTGGACCAGTCCACTCCTGTCATAATATCTTCCAAGATAGCACCTTCAGTGAAGGGTTTGCGGGCCGTGATTCCTTAAGTTATAGAAGCACTGAACCTCTGTGTGGCTGTGGTCCATAATCCGTTTGACCCATCTTTCTTAGGTGGTGCAAGAGATTGCATTGTGTGTTTTAAACTGAGACCGATTATCAGTGTTTCTTTGATAGGCAGACATCAGACCTCGTTTTGTTGATGCATTGACTGACTTACGGCTTTGGTTGGTCAGGAAAGTCTGTGTAGAACGTTGTTGTAATCCCAATATTCGTACATCTGCAAATATGAACGGTAAGGCTTAATGGGTAGAAACATATGTTCCTCATGACCAATGCCTTCACATCCGATGCTCTCTTACAACATATGAGGCAGCACAGCATATCTATCCAGCTGACGAGGTTTTCTTGGACAGGTCTTTATCTAGCCAGCTCTGGAATATGTTTAACTTTTTATATAGACAACCGTATGTTGCTGTGTACCCCTGTCCCTGTGAGGTTGCTATGTATCCCTCTGTATTGCCTTCCCCGGTAGTCCGCATGATGTCGCTGTATGCTCCACTGTGCCTGTGTATCGTGGTGTACCCTGCTTCCCTGTTCCCATGATGTAGCTATGTATCCCTCTACCCTGTCACTGTCACTGTCCTGTCACTATGTATCCCAGCCCTCTACCTCTCTGTGCCCGTGTGTTGATCTGTACCCCTGCCCTCCTGTTCCCATGATGCAGCTATATATCCCTTAGTATTGCCCGCCCCTCTGGTCCCTGTGATGTCGCTGTGTGACAAATTGTGCCTGTGTGTCAGCGTACTGTGCCTTCCCTGTTCCCCTTGATGTTGCTATGTATCCCTCTGGCCCCCCTGTACTGTAAACCCAACCCTCTGTCACTGTGTGCCCCGTGTGTCCCTATGTACCGCTGCCCTCCTGTCCCTGTGGTGATGTTATATATCACTCTGTATTGCCTAGCTGCTCACATACAAACACTACCCCATGAACACATCACTCTAATAAAACACAGCTGTATCACTACCCCATGAACACATCACTCTAATAAAACGCAGCTGTATCGGATGGCAAACAAACCGGCCTAGCTGCACACAAGCGTCCTACAAGCCTAACGCAGCCAGAACCCAGTCTGAATGTCCACCCACCAGACTGCACACATTCAACTGATATCTTCACCACCTGGACCCCTAAGATCCTGCAGTGTACCCGATGATCCTGTAGTGTCTCATGTAGTTGCCCTGTGCCCTGCGCATCTTGTCCCCTGATGTCGCTGTATACCTGCAACCCCTCTGGCCTCGTGATTTCTCTCTATACTTCCTGCCCTTCATGCCTGCTGTTTGCCATATGATGTGATGTCCCCACTTACCATTCCCAGGCATGCACTCCTATCCGTGCCTTAGCACATGCACGGTCTGGGTTCTCCAGACCATGTGCTATGGGTAGTCTTCATATTCATGCTGCGCTTGGTCTGCAAGAGTGTCTCTGTGTTCTCCCTCGTTCTCCCTCATTCCCCCTCTTGTCACCTAGCACTCTAAGCGCACTGCGCACATGCGCTTTGTGGATGAATCATATCGCATCGTATCACTACACTTACTCTCTACTCTACACCATCACACAATTAGAGTACAGCTATATCCCTCGATAAATTCGGCCTAGCTGCTCACATACGAACACTACCCCATGAACACCTCATCACTCAAATAAAACGCAAATATATCCCATGACAAACCTAGCTGCTCACATAAGCTTCCTACAGGCCTAACGCAGCCAGACCCCAGTCAGTGTCCACCCACCAGACTGCACACATTCAACTGATATCTCCACCACCACACCTAATGCTAGGATGCAGCTACCATCAGGCTATTACATCAGCTGCACACATAACTGGTGCACCCATGCACCCTACGACACTAACTCTCTCTACTGACCTGGACTGCGGTCCCAGAGGGCGTTCAACCTACCAGCGCTTTGAGGTCATACCAATGATATATAGAGCGCTATATAAATGCCAAATAACATAACCTATTCCCATTGTCTAAATACTGAGACTGGAAGCCTCAACAGACCGACACATGTTATCAGTCTTAACAAAAGCATGCTCCCCTACTGCTATGTTGTTTTGCCCTGAATGGCCCGATTAAATAGCCAACTTGTATAGATTTGGTCTCCTACATGCCCTGGGTGGCAAGATCTCTGTTGTCCCTGAATCAAGACCTCCATCTTTCTAGGCACCAGCTACCTCAGCTGCTCAAAGCTGATTTGTAAAGTGTTGCTGTGCTTGGAGCCAAGGAACTATGGATGAAACCACAAGCCTCCTCCAAAGTTATGGCCACTGTAAGGCAAGATTGTATGCAGTACCCTGTGGGAGACTGCACCAACCTTGTCCTCTTGGCAGTAGTTAACCCAACCTTTGGTATAAGCATGTGCTACACAAGTTGTTAGTGACTGAGCAGCCAGGCCTATCTCAAGAGGGGTCAATGTGAGCTGTAGGGTTATTACACAGAAATTCAGTGACAAGTATCCAAATAAACACTTACACTCAATGTTTCTTGATTAAACAATTATTTATTAATTTAACAGTCAGTTGAATAAACCTTCTTTAGAGGGGAGCAAAATATGTAACACAATACTATACTTCAAAAATACACACTCTCAGTTTCAATCAATCAGTAGATGCCCATTTGGGATGGCACACACCCTGAGGTGACTTAAATAACCCGGACACTGTGGACATTGATATATCACTAGCACATTTAGAGCAATACTGAAAAAGATGAGGGAATAAAACAATGGTTAATAAATATTCTTAAGCAGGTAAGTACTTTTTGAACCCGCCAATACAAAGTAAATTAACTCTTTCCTGGGGGAAAGGTAAAGCAGAGAGTCAATGGTAAGACAAGTCTTTCAGGGAGCCAAGACAGCCAATGTTCATTGAACAAAATTCTAGGTGAGCTGAAGCACTTCTTGCAGGTAAGAAAAAAGAAAGTCTTGCACAATGTTTTAGAAGTCTTTGTAGAAAATGAAACCACTGTCAGGCCACAAACTGGGAGGTGTGTGAGGGGGGGAAAGCTGCAAGCAAATCTGCAAAAAGCAACCAAGGTAAGTCTCAACTGAGAGCTAGCAAAGCTACACAACAAGGTGCAAGTCCCCTTAGTTTTACAGTACTTTTGGTTCGAAGAAAGTGGTTTCAGCTGGCTTCTGTTCCTGTGTAGTTCTGCAGATCCTGTTGTTTCTGGGCCTCAGTCGTGCGGACAAGAGGGAGGACGTCTGGGGACTCCTGCACTACGAATTGAAGGTCAGCGGCAGCAATGGGCAAACGTCAGATCAGCGGCACTTCACGGTTTCATCTTCTAGCAGCTTTTGCAATTAGCACCACCGTGGTTCTCGGTTACCTTTATGGACTTTCCTTGCACCTGGGTTCCAGCACTCTGTTGAGGTGGCTCAGGCTTGATCAGTCCTGCTTCATGGGAGTCCGGAGGATCTTCCTGTAGCTCGGGTCCGACTTAAAAACAAGGCATTTGGTTCTGGTGTTCCCCTCCCAGGTAATCTGTTCCTGCAGCAGCAATGAAAGTACAGCCAGCTCAGAGAGGATATCCAAATGAGTTTTCTTTGGGGTTGATTGGACCCACTAACCCAAGGGGAGAAGTCGTCCGTTGCAGGGCTTCTCTAGTCGAGGCGAATTTAGAGCTTCAGCAATGCATCAGGGCTTCACCGGGGAATCCAACGGTCCATGAGTTGCAGCAAGCGTCTCATCCAAGTTCTTCTTTGGATTCCTTCGTCCAGTGGTCGACTCTGCCTTCCAAACCATAAGCCTCACCTTTTATGCAGGTTTCTCCCATTCATTCGTAGGTTGGCTGTCCAAGGACGGACAGCCAACCAACCACCTTTTGGTGCATTCCTGTAACCAAGGGGATTATGCAAAGGGAATTTCGGACACTTCCCTCACTTCCTGCCCTGCCAGACATGCTGGAGCCAGAGGTGGACTTCACCAATGAATCCCGCCAAAGACATACCAAACAAGGTATCATTTGCCTTAACAATGATAAGACTGAGCTCTTACTTTTAGGATCAAATCATCGGCTCAACAAACTAGACCAAACCTACAAGTCCTTCATTATTGACGGCAATGACATTAAAGTCTACAAAGATAGTAAGACGCTAGGGGTCTATCTTGACTCCTCGCTTTCTCTGAACAGACAAATAAATGCAGTTAGGTCAGCTTCGGCCTATACCTGCAAACTTATCACTGCCTCTAGACCCTTCCTAAACTCAACCAACTGTATCACACTCGCCAGAACTCTTGTTATGGCCAAAATCGACTACTGTAGTGCTCTCTACCTAGGGACCAGTCAATCTAACCTTAATAAATTGCAAACTGTACAAAAGAATGCCTTAAGGGCAGCCTTAAACATCCCGAGACGCTCTCATATCTCCTCCGTCAGATTGGACTTACGCTGGCTCCCGGTAAAACAGAGAATTGCCCTGAAAACCCTAGCTTTGACTCACAAATGTCTGAACAATAACGCCCCACCTTACCTGTCCACTCGCTTCTCACGCCACACCTCCACTCGACCTACCAGAGCAGCCCAAACTCACAGCCTCATCGTGCCTAGATGCAAACTCCAAAAAGCTGGTGGGGTGAGCTTCCCCGTCCTGGCCTCCAAACTCTGGAACACCTTGCCCACATCAGAATTGAACCATCATTCCACTCCTTCAAGAACAATGCTAAAACATGGCTGCTCTCCCAAGTCTCATGAGACCTTGACACAGTCCAGACTCCATGTGGGGTACAGAACTGAATATACATTTTCTCTCTGCTCTGTCCCTGTATTATACGCTGTTAATGGTACCCTTCGGTACATGTATATATGCTGTATATTTTTGTAACTACTGCTTTTTGTAACCTGTTTAAGAGTATGCGCCCGGTTGCCTCTGGGCCTGGTTTTTTGCGCTTTATAAATAAAATAAATAAATAAAAAATAAAAATCAAATCAAGGGACCTGGTTTGGCACGCAGAGTAAATCTCCAGAAGGACCTTTCTAACAAGAAATGGCAAAAAAAGACCAGGGCCATTTTGACGAAATGGACACCCATAGGTGCCTTACTGCAGCTGCAATTGCAGCCCAAGGCAAAAAGACACAATGGTAGGAAAATGTAAACCACTGCCAGCAGCCATTAATTGTAGAAAGGGTAACATAAAAATGTTACATGAGAAACTCGACAAAGCGGATACTAAGTAACCCCTCAAACACTCTATTGTAAGATAGTGTGTGTGCTGGGTCAAGAAAGTTAGAAAATGTAAGTAATGTCAATTTCACTTCACTGCTCTTGGAAACAGTAGTTTCACCAAATGAAGATATTTAAACCTTTGGGAAATCGAAGAGACTTCCTGTGCCACTACGCTAAAGGTGATATGTGTCACAATGTAAAGATGATGCCTATGGAGTTTGGCAAAGTCAAAAGAAACACATTCCAAATCGCAGAAAAATACATGAGGGAGATGGAAAAAGGTCTTGTTCTCTCCAGGTTAGAAATAAGTCCTAAAGTCCAGCAAAACGAGCTTGGGGTCTCTAAGGTAGAAGGGAATTAGCACATTTCTGAGAATTCTCAGCAGCCGCCTTCGATTCTACAAATCTTCCATGCTGCTAACTTGAGGTAGTCTTCTAGAACCATCCAGTTTAGGTTCTGTATTAGCTAGTGGTCAGAGGGGTGTAACCAAATTGTAAGTGCGCTGTTCTCCAAAAGTCAGTAGTTGGTCACTTGTAACAGCAAGGGGGGCACCTCCTGATACTCCCAAAATATTCAATAAAGAAAGTTTTGTACGCTGTCATGCGGCACTATGACCCTTAAATTACGACAATGAATGAGTTACTCAATCAAAAATACAGTGTCCAAAACAATTTTCAGGGTGAGTTCCCTCAATGTGCTTTTAATTCTGAGAATCTAGAACAGCCAAACGGCTTTTAATTCTGAGAATCTAGAACAGCCAAACGGCTGTTCTAGATTCTCAGAATTGAAAGCACATTGAGGGAACTCACCCTGAAAATTGTTTTGGACACTGTGTTTTTTTTTTAATTAACTCATTCATTGTAATTTACGGGTCATAGTGACGCCTGACAGTGTACAAAACTTTCTTTAGGTTCTGTATTGAAATATGGAAATTATTAATGGGTTTCATTTAAAAACTTTACTCATGAATATTATTAGTAAATCATTGATAACATATCACAGTTCATAATTATTCCAATCCATACTATCTAATATGCATAGAACCAAAATATGGACTATTTCATAGTACAATACAAATTCATATTTCATATTATAATTCAAACTACTACTCGTCCATTATTGCATGATCCCATAGCGTATGTTTCTAATCTAAATGTAAGTATTGGTGTACATTCAGCCATGCACGATACAATGCAATAGGTACACAATTACTACTAGTATTAATACATAGTCTGCGGAATGTTCTCTCTTTAATAGAATCCAGGACATGATGAAAGTACACTCCTAGATTTCTTATGTAGGTTGCTCCCAGTTTGCAACACCAATGCTTGGCTGTTTCCAATACGATTTTACATATTCTACAGCATCTATTCTGCACAGGTAATTTTAGTGCAGGCCCCAAAACAGAGAGCAAGGGAAGTCTATTGATTTGAAGCAATAGAACAAATCTGAAGAAATTCTTAGAAGGGGATGACATCAGATATGGTTGGGTTTCACAGTTATATAACAAAAAGACTTTGTTGAGGGGACATTATGGTTAAAGGATAGTTCCGGGACTTTTTTTTTATTGTCCCTATGGTTCGGCCATGTGTTTTTAAGCATAAATCGGTAGATCGTAGAAAACTTTCCTATGGACCTTACCCGACTTTTCGTCCATTAACGCACTCGAAATCAGCCGCCATTTTCTGATAATCCTATCATTTCCCCCCATCGCCCTGGCTCACCTGCTTTTGCGGCACTAAATCAAATCCCCCGCCCCTGAAACAGACTTTATCAAAACATTCATATTCCCCGCCTCTATCCGTGACGTGACTGTGCTGCGTAGGCAAACGCGCCCAGGCGTCTTCTACGCGACTCCACACAGAACCCGGAAACCAACACAGATTAGCTCACAACACAGCGCGCCACAATTCGGAATATGAAACTGTACTTTTAAATCAAACCGCAAGATTGTAAATTTGGTAAAGTACATTTATTAGACATCAAATGTTTAGAGAATATTCAGCGATTTGCATTTTTATTTGCTCACGTTCCAAAAAGTTCGTTTTGAGGCACGCCATGTTCCTTTGCTGTACACAGGGTCTTAGATCATCTCACAATACAGCGCCACAATTCGGAATATGAAACTGTGGTTTAAAAGCAAACGGCAAGATTGTCCATTTGGCAAAGTACATTTATTGGACATCAAATGTTTAGAGAATATTCTGCGATTTGCATTTTTCTTTGCTCTCGATCCAAAATAGTTCGTCTTGAGGCAAGCGATGTTCGTGTGCAGTACACAGGGTGTTGGTTTACGATAAAATAAGCTCTTCGGTCGCACTGATAATCGCATGGCTGTTCCAACAACGAGGCACTAGGCCACCACAGCGGTCTGTATGTTGCATCTAGCCGTTAGTACCGCGTAAGGGCATACTTGTACTTGGCGATCGTCCCATAAAATGGTCAGGGTGGTAACGTTGTTCACGCGGAGAAGCAACTGGCGGTTGTAAAAGCCATCCGCCGGTGTCTGGTACTCGTGACACATACAATAATGAAGGATGTACCTGTTTTAAAAACATAAAAAATGAAATTAGTCTCACCATCAGATCTTTATTAAAATTATTCATTTTATATATTAGGTCGGGAAATTATTTCATAGCTAGGACATTGCAACTGGGTATTATACGTCAAGGGGGGCTGTAGGATACTGAGACAGTCCCCCAGTGCAGGGGTTGACAGGGAGGCAGTGCAGGTGGAGAGTGGAAGGGCCCAGGACCGAGGTCGCAGACAGTGGACCAGTTGTAGCAGGGGAGAGGGAGAGGGAGAGAGAAAGCAGAAGCAAAGAGGAAGGTTTTGAGGTGCTTCCGTAAAAGGAGATGGTTCTCCTCAAGATAGTGCGCGGTACAAAACAATATGCCACATAGAACGAACAAGTACAACTTAACCCGTCTTTAAAGCTACTGTATAGTAATTAAATTGCGGTATAAACTCATCTAAAGAGTTACTTACATTATATTTGCATTTTCCATTGTGTCTGTGCGTAGGGCAGCCCCGAAATACCACTCCTTCTATGCCGACGTTATTTCTTCTAATGAACGAACATTTAAATGGCTTTCGTTTCTGAAATTATATTCATTATCGTTTCTTACGTTATTGCACCACACCCCCAAAAAGAAGTCTTTCGGGATGGTCCCGGCCTGTCAAGGTCAAATAACAATAGAACCTTATACTGAGTCGTGGGCCATTCCGGCACCCGAGAGAAAAAAATCAAAGCAGCTGACCTTCACTTTGAACGAGCACACATTCCTAGTTAGCTACATTCAGTGTAAGGCCATCTCACAGGACTCACAGAGCAATCACTTTTATTTACACAATACATAGCTACACATATTCAATGGGCCTGCGACATGAGGAGACTCGAGAGAACAGACAATCAAATTACAATCATTTAAACCGTGATGTGTATTTCTCAATGAGCTCTTCTTTAGGTGGACATGGAACAGAGGCAATGTTGGGTGGCAATGCAGTTGTCCCCTGCACAGGTTCGTTCACAACTCCATGTATGTGCCTATCTAGGACATCAACAATAAGTCTCTCAATAAAGTCATATTGCATATCCTCAAACACTGGTTTGATAACCCATTGTTTACTTCTTTTAGTGAAGGCCTTATTGTAGCGAAGCGTCCCTAAAGTTCCGGTCGTCCTACTTTGTTGACGGCCAACATTATGGTTATGTGCCAAGACCGCTAGAAGAGTCCGATTTATCATGCCCTCCATGCCAAAATGCAATTGTTTTGGCCTGTACTTTAGGCACATATTGTGGAACACCTCCAAATCTCCTGTGTGGCAGAATTCCGTGAGTCCCCTCAAATCTCTTGTTATAGTTTTATCAAATACAATCTTTTCAATGGCTTTGTGAGTGGGTGATGAAGGAATCAACCACTTCTTCTTCCGTTCCTCCTCTGTGGACAAATGGCCATGTTCACAATTGTGGAAATGTTGGTTTGTGGTCCAGCGGTGAACGTTGCTACAGTGTAGCATTACTGACCGCCATTTTTCCAGTAGAATTTCCAACGACCCTCCACATGTTTTTGAGCTCCACCAAAGATGGTTGCTGATTGACTTGGACCACTGTGAAATACCTTGCATATCTTTTTTTTTACCTGCAGCTGACATTTTTTTGATTGTTTTTGCAAGATGCCAAACGTCAAATTGGTGATTTATATTTTTGTACTCTTCTCTCATTGTCTTGGCAATTGAAACGTGTCTGTCAGTGGCTATCAGGTCGATCACCATTCCCCGCGATTGTAGTTCTTGCAATGATGCTACAAAGCCAACTTTCTCCATGGCCACTGAGGATGTACTTTGTGACACCTGCACGACCACCGAGCTTACAATTTTCTTAGTTTCCATGTCCTGAAAGTGGTAGGTGCAGTACTTGGCTGAAAATCCTGGGCTGTCGCACTGTCCATCACCGGCTAGCCTGAACCGTTTGCCCGCGAATGTACTATCAATAGACATTTTTTCCATTCTCCAAGCTTCGCTAATGGCTGGAAATAGATAATCGGTTTGGTATTTGTAGAACTGAGTTTTCGCAATGAAATGGATTCCCACAAACTGAAAGAAAGACTCTAACTTTTTAAAACTTGAACCACTAAAAAGTGCAGCCGCTGCACAAAGTAGATTGCCTGCTGGCAGTTGCCCCAGCATGGGTTGTGCAGACCATGAGAAAGGATATTTTGTACAGGTGGCATGTATTTTAAGGTTAATGCCTCGAATTGCATGAGTCACATTAATCAATGGCTCCCCACATACTTCCCCCACCAACCGAATGCCCACATTTCATCCGAATAATAATATCAATCAAACAACTATCGAATACAATGAATTTGGCCTCTTTCCTTATACGGTCACTCTGCATCCCAGCTGGTTCGGCCTGTAACGTTGAGGACATGTCACTCACATGAAAGGTAGAATCTCTGATATCGTCTTCCGCTATGTTCAGTGATATTGATGGTGCTTCATTGTCGTCCACTTCATTCTCTTCCATTGCAACATCTGTTCCTTCTCCGTCGATGGGTGAATAAAACAATTTCTTCAACTTTCTCGCGGTCTTAGTTTTTGCGGGTGTGGATTCTGTGAATTGATCTCCGACTGCATCCGAACTACCAGGAGGACATTAACTATCAATGGCTGGTGGTGGTATAGCTCCGTTGTCAATCACTTCATATTCTTCCCATTGGCACGATGCATCTCCAGTCTCAAGTCCCTGCCAAAAGGTTTGACAAGCAACATCTCTCGTTCGCTTCACTGTCTGTGTAGATCTAGTTCGTACACCCACTCGCAACTAGAGGACAGATTGGAAAAGGGATGTTCAGTTTAAACACAACTTACAGTATTGAACTATTAACAGTGAAAAACAACATAATATAGTGACCAGGACACTAACCTTCTTTTGCTTTCTTTTCTTTGAAACTTTCTTGCCTCGAACTTCAACATCAGGACGCTGTTGCTCCGACTCGTGTGTGCATGTCTCCACTTCCTCTTGCGCTGCAACGACTATATTTTCATGATAAGCACATCCATCACGCACTGACGCTCCATGGACTCCCTTGAAACATAGAACTTTCATTAGTATGTATAATAATATTGAGAACACAAAATGTACTTGGGGACCAAAACCCACGTACATCTCATTAGCAAAACACGAATGAACGCTTTGTGTAGAACATTCAAACGACAATTATTCACGCATAGTTGATCTAGTTAGATGGAACTGTCAAGATCCATACCTCGGGCTCCTCATAGACTTCCATTGATGATATTATTGAAGATGATGTTTCAGTAACTCCCTGAAACACAGTAATTGCATTAGTATGGTTTTCTATTGTGTTAAAAAGAACATAAACTTTGTGCAGGCGTCAACGGCTCATCTAAATAGACCTGCACAAATGATCAGTTGTCTAAAATAAATAATGGATATCTAAATATGATTCGATTTGCTCGATCGTTGGAAGTGTCACCACCCAGAGATCTGCATCAACTACTAGGGGTGATGTTCTTGTAGAAGAAGCTCCGTCATCTCCCTGAAACATAGTACTTGCGTTAATAAAGAAGGAAGTATAGCGGATGTAATCACGTCATATGATTTCGCTTGATCGAACTGTCAGTATCCATACCTCGAAATGCATAAGAACATCAAGGGACAATGTAACTGTGGTGCACACTTCTGCAAGCTGTTGCGCCGACCCGTAACTGCATGCTCCCCCTTCTTCTTGGACTAATGCTCCATCGACTCCCTGAAACATAGGACTTTCATTAGTAATGAACACAATATTGAAAAAAGAAGACACATATGAGGGCGACGACAGAAGGACATATCAATGGCTAAAAACTAAACAAAAATATTGTGTGTCACAATCGCGCTACAAGAATGCAAGATCTGATGATCTCCATCGATGGAACTGTCCGGAAACGTACCTCGAGCATCTGAGTGACATCAACGGTAGTCGTCAATACGTTGGACTCCTCAGCATCTCCCTGAAAGAAAGTACTTGCATTATTTTGGATAACAATAATTATAACTGAAAACAAAGACTAGAGGACGAGTACAAGGGTGTACCATTATGCCTAAAACAAGTCAGTGGCAGAATAGCCAAGTAAGATTACCCGATAGGCGCTTGAAGTGGCTGATGACTGCAATAACGACACGGATGGAGAATCTTCCGCCTTCATATTGAGTGGATACATAAATGGGGAAATTATTGTTAGCTAATGCTACACACTACCGCAAGGCCGAGAGATAAATACGTAAACTTGACTCACCAGTAGAGGGATGTGGACGAATAGAGTGGGAATAGCGGTTGAGAGCAATTTTCGCCTCGCTCGCGGTGTGTTCTTCTTTATTAGCAATGATGTGGAGTACATGTCAGAGGTAAAGTGCCTGCTGCAGATGCGGTATCGATCACCCCTCTTGTCCGCAAAGACTTCTAGGACTCTACTTTCAAGCTCAGACTGTGGATATCCGCAATATCGGACCCATTCTCTTATCTGATCTATTGTCTTAGGGAAAACATGCATTATAGTACCTTCAGATTTATTATGGGTCTTCGAAGGGCAACCGCCAATGGAACAGGCAGGCATTGTGGAAAGTTCTGAAAAGTAAAGATCAACAATTCTCTATGAATACCAATGTGTTAAAAAATTAAATGACACATAAAAGGTTCAATGCAAGGTTTGTTTTGGTTCTTGGAACTATACACGTTATTCACATGCGGATAAGTATTTGAATAACTTTAAAAAAATAGAAAAATAATTTGACTAAACTCAGAACATGTGACTAGTTACTTGCATGTACTGTCTTGAACGAAAAGAAATTGGACGCAAAATGATTGTTCGTCAAGGTAAGGCCATGTACCATAAACAGTTAGATGCAGGGATCAGAGTAGTTTCTTGTCGTAGAACAGGGAGCAGTTCACAGGTTGCAAACTGACGAGTTTCCTCGAAGTGGTCACGGAAGTTCACAGAGACGAAGAGCAGATAACCAGCACCTTCACGGGTTGACTAGCAAAGCGCAAAGAAGTTCACATTAGAAATATGAAGTGGGTTATAAATAATTCGAAACAGGGGTGTGTTTGTGAATGAATGACGTGTATATGTCGTGGCATTATGCGGTTTGCAGGGGGCCGCCCAGCGTGAGGGGGGATGCTTGGCAGGAGACACGGGGTCTGGAGGTAGACATGGGAACAACAACCCATGCTCTATAGACCACTTTGAAGTGTACATGGTCTTTGGCACCTCTTGGCCTTTATCGCTCCCTGACAGCTCCACTTGCCAGCACAAGTACCCCGGTGCGAACTGCCTTTGATAGGGCGGGGGGTGGATTGGGGCAGAGAGGCCATCTAACTGCATGTAAGAGGCAGGCTGCAGGATCTAGTACATGGAAGGCAGGGGGGTGAGTTTATAAATAGCTCACCCTCCCAGGAGAATATATGGGTGCAGTTCACCCTGGAGATCCTGGATGCCTAGGCAGTTAGTCAGCAGCAGGCTGGCCTGTGGTGGCAAGGCGGCACGGGCCAGAGGGGGTCATCTCTGTACCCGGTGCCCAAAAGGATGATCTATTATGATCAACCATATTGATTATTTACCGGGTTCAACGGTTATGTGGATTGAAGGTGGGCGGCCAGCGTGAGGGAGGATGCTGGCCGGAGACATGTGGTGTGACAAGACAAGGCACAGGAAGACTATTCAATGGAGACACACTAGATTCATTTAAAAAATCAAAACAACCATTGTTAAAATATATGTTGGGTTTTATTTTATATCTTAATTTCAATTGAACATAAATAATAAACATTACACATTGTAAAGTTCCGGTTGCAGCACATCCAGGGAAAATCTGCGGTATTGTCCACTGTCGCTTGGGAAATGTTGTCTAATGGCAAGTACCGCACAGGCAGGTATTACTCTCCGAACGCGGTGTCCGAGCCTCCCGTGAAGCCACCAAGTGAAGCAACGATAGGCCACCAGCCTGTACCACCTGTGAAAATGAAAGATGCAAACTGTATTAAAATGACAAAACTTTCTTATCACTGTCGATTCAAGTAAAAAATGTCATTCTGCTTTGAAAAAAATTCTATCTAGAAAATGCACAATATGGAACCAATTTACATGCATTCGAATGATATGTCGATGTAATTTTATATGTGGGAGACGACCATGACATAGTAGTGGCATCACTGACATCACAACCAGAGTATAGTTACTCGGATTACGCGGACGAACAGTGCCGCGAAGTTCGTGCATAAGCACCATCATCATCCTCAACATGGTCCGTGAGAGGCAGGCTTCCCTGAACTCTGGCAGCTCGGTGATGCATTGCGGACTTGGCTCGCCTTCCGAAATGTAGGCCAAGCACCCGGAATTTTCACGGCAGCAGCAATTCTCCTCCTCAGTTGGCATTAGCTCGCACCGATTGCACGTGCACCAGGTGGAGACGCCGTCCATGCGACATGGTCCAGGCTCTTCATCCGTTGACTGGTCCTCCCAACTGCCGTCCGAATCCCCATCGTTTTCGCGTGCTTGCCTTTCCAGTAGTTCCTGCTCGGTGTACTCGGGCTCGTACATATACAACATTATTGTAGCCACTGTGTGGTAAAGAAAGTAAAATAATTTACAGAGATGGTACAGGTGTTTACAAGGCCTAGAAGCGGCGAAGGTAGCTGACCAGAGCACAGAAACGAGTCACAGAATACTCAAAGTAACACAGAGAGAATAATGGAATTGAAAATCTGCTGCTGTGTGTTGTGAAACGGTGTGTTTATACTTATTGAGGAAAGAGGCCTCCTGCCATTTCCATGGCGACACTTCATTAGCTGAGGCGCAGCGATTTGTTGACACGAAACGTGCTTTGGCGTTGGGAAATGGGCGGTACGCGTCTGCTGATGTCAGGCTCAGGGGCGGGGGATTTGATTTAGTGCCGCAAAAGCAGGTGAGCCAGGTCGATGGGGGGGAAATGATAGGATTATCAGAAAATGGCGGCTGATTTCGAGTGCGATAATGGACGAAAAGTCGGGTAAGGTCCATAGGAAAGTTTTCTACGATCTACCGAGTTATGCTTAAAAACACATGGCCGAACCGTAGGGACAATAAAAAAAAAAGTCCCGGAACTATCCTTTAATATAGTCCTGTGTTCATTTTTCAATTTCAGGTTTTTTCAATCCGAGTCGTGTGCCCCCTTTGCACACCTCAACTTGTGTCTTCATTTGCTCTCGCATATGTTTACCCACCGTGCACCAGGTAGTGCACAGACTGTTTTCCATCTGGATCACTTGGAAAGAAGTTATAAGGTGGTAAAGCTCTCTAGATACGAACACATAATCAATGTCTTCATTTTGGAGAACTCTTTTCCAAGATGGTACAGGGTACTTCTGATTGCGCTTTTAAAAAGTTCAGGTCACATGAGTTAATTAGAGAGAGCCTTAAGGTTCCTCTCTCAAAGGTCTTCTCACGGACTCCTTTTGCAATACCCTCATTTGGGTCTCCGCAGACTATGCTGTAGTTAGCATGCTGTTGAATGTATGCGTCGTCAATTAGATTTGAGGGCATATGTAGAAACTCATAGTTAGTGATCACTTGAGGATTCCAGTAAAGGTTTGCCACTAGCGAGCACTGCTTCACTTCAACTTCAGAGGATCCCTGGTGATTCAAGCTCATTAAGAGTTCTTGAGCGAAAAGGTTTGAGCAAAGGGTTTTTACATAGTTCAATCCCCTGCCAGCTCTTATTGCTATTATTAGACCGGATGTAGGTTGTCCTTTGTTCCCCTTTGAAGCAGCCAAAAATATTATTTTGTATCCATAGAAACACGGTTTTGCCCTTAGCCATGTTTCCTGTGAACACAAGAAGTCAAAATCCCCTAAATTCACATGACTTGAAGCAGTCAAATGCATGAAACCCCTCGTTGTCCACAAGGCCATTTTAAAGGCAATAGTCTTGTTTATCTTTGTCTTCTGCCCATGATGGTTTTGCGCATTCGAATGGCAGATCTTGCGTGGCTATGTGCGTATTTGCTGAGCTAATGCTTCCGCGATCCATGACCAGTTTGTTTGCTCCTTCTCCTTTTCTTGCTCTGTAAGATGGGTCTTTGTCTTGTTTATCTTGTCCACTCTATGTTCCGGTTTAAAAATAATACTGAAAGTTGATCTTGGTCCCTTTAGATATACAACCATTATTCAAAGCGTCTCTAACAATGTGGAGGTTCTCTTCCTTTTCCCGCTTTACACGACAGTACAGTGCAGGAATGCTCTAGAGATGTGTTTTTTTCCCTTGCTGCCTCATACGTCCCCCTTGGAAAAATTGCTGGGTCTTTGATGATATTTATCGTTGTTAGATCAAAACCAAGCATTAATAAGCTTTCGGCTGCATCCAGCATCCTCACTTCTACCACTGGTGATTGAATGTGTAGGAAGATGCTGTCTGTACGATGATCATCCCCAAATTCGATATCTTCAGAACAGTTGAGTGAATTTGACGGAAGTTGGGAATACATTGGAATAATGACATAACTGTTCTATTCAATATTAGGTCATCTCCCTTGTCTAAAATTCTATCCAGTTTTAGTGATCTTTCACTGATCCTTTTCCCATTTGAAATCGATTGTCTTAAGGAACGAAAATTCAAATCCTCTCAAAGATTTTCTTTTAATGCCCATACTGATCTTTTTTTCTGGGGAGTAAGCTTTTGTTGTCATTGGTTGGTCATTATACGTTATTCTTGATCTAGTAGAAATCTAAGTTTTCACCTGCAAGGGCCTTTCTCCACTTCCTTGTTTTCTACGTTCTTCCCGGTAGAGAGAATCTCTGATCTCTATCTGGGCAGAGATAGATGGTTTATCTATCACTTTTTCCCCAGCAAGATGAATCGCAGTCGCTCTGTCTCTTTTCAGCAAGAGTTACGAATATTGGTGAGTCAAGCACCTCTGTCGTGACATCCGATAGATCTCTGGTTATACTCTTTTCTCGTGATTGTTTAGGTCTATTATGGTTGTCTTTAAAGCTATTCTCCCAAAACTTCCTTTTGATTTTTGGATCGTTTTTCGTATTCTATTTGTGGGGCTGGAACACTTAAAGGAGAAGCACTTGGTGCATCCAGATTATGTAGCCCTGATGGAGTTTTCCCCGTGTCGTACTTCTTTGTCGCAGTAATGTATCCCTCCAAATATAGCAATTGTGTGTGTATCATTGCCATCATTGTTGTGTGGTCCTTCAAGGTGTCATTTATTGCCTTGTATACATTTGTGAATGGAGCCAAGTCAATTGTTAGTGTGGGCATCACTGTCAGCATGTCAGGTTTTTTGTTTTGCTTTTGCTTTTCAAGGGATCCCTGATGAGGGTCGGATCCTTTATCCTGCTGGAATGAGGCGCCTGGGTACGACAACAGGTTTGAAGCTTGCTCTTTGCTGTATGTTTGCTCTTTGAGGTATGACACATCTGCTTATGTTTCATACCCCTCTTCTAGTCTGCCTCCCTTTTGCAGTCCAACAAATTGAAGGCTCCTTTATTTGCCATAGTATTTTGAGATGAGCTCCCCAGAGAGTTTAAAGTCACATGTCGAATATCCAGGACTTTTCAGGTCTCTATTTCGATGTATAGTGGTCATTGATAAAGCATTAGGGGTTTTAATAGGAGTCAACGTTAACATTGTTTCGGGGCGCCCCTTTCTTCCATTATTGCTTATAGCACAGTGTGGGTTAAGACGGAATGACTGAGAAGATTTTGTTATTGCATATTCTTCATTAGTGAAAGTATTTTCTGATGAGGTTATTTTTTTCTGATTGTTTGCAGTAACCAAATGCCATCTTGTTGTTGTTCCTCCTAAACTAGGTGGTCTAGGTACATATACCTCTTACTCTTCCATCTGTGGTTCCGATCGGTCTTGTGCTCCCTCCAATATCTCAGTATCAGAAAGTTCTCCAGTCGTGTCTACGGGCAAGACTGCCCTTGGTATAGAAAAATGTTTCAAATTTCATTATGCCACCTTGTCTTTTTTTTTTAAATAATTTTTAGATGGATTCTTGACGCCTTTTTTGCTATTGCTCCATGCTGTTGTGATACTTTAGGAGCTGTGGCGGTTGACTTTTTGCTGACTCCTAGTTGCAGTTTCAGATTCAGCGAATCCTGTAAGAATTTAAAGATGAATAGACTGCGTCCACTGACATTTTAGGTTTTTCCACCTTGCGTGATGCTATTCTGTACGGCATCCTGGGTATGGTTTTCCGATCAAACTTTCATGAAATGGCTCATTTTGTAGTTTCCATTTCTAGCTATATTTCAGCTGCCTGCCTCTGTAGTTGCTGCATTACTAGAATGTGCCCGTGCAATGTTTTAAAGGCGCAACTTCATGTGTTTCTGACATTAAGACATGTAAAACCTCCTCCTTAGACGTACTGGTCTTGTGTATTTCGGCTTGGACTATGTGTTCTCTCCTGTCTGAAGAGGATTTTGCCATTTTGTCAAATGCGAGAGATTGTGAGGTCGACGTAGTGTTGGTGACGTTCTTAATAAGCTGAATGTCCGCATCAGCTGCCAACAGTATTTCTTCGGCTGACCTATTACTGCGGTCCCGTTTTGTTTCAAGGGAAAGAAGACCAGGAAGGTCTGGAAGAGAAAGCTGCGTTTTTGCTGTTCCTGCAGTCATATTTTTGATTGTGTATGCTTGTAAACTTTGCTCCTGCGGTTGAATACCTCCATTTCCTGACTGGTCTTCATTTGCTATCATCGCGTTACCTTTTTCAAAGGCGGCTGGGTTTTGGAGTTCCAAAGACAGGAAGGTTTCTAACGGAGATGAGGTTAGTCCCAGAAAGGGGCTATTGTAAATATCCCTGGATGTTATCTGGGTCGCATGCATGGCCAAGCGTGTAGATTGGGTAGGAGTGGAGGAGGAAGTCAGTGACATGTTTACCGCGGTTACTTTATATTTTATCTTACCTGCGGTTTGCTCCTCAATTTCACCTGATGTTCATATTCGCAGCAGGAGTGTTTTGGAATGCTCGACTGGATTTCTTCTTTGCCCTGCAGTTTAGAGCTGGAGCTACGAAGACGCCTTCCTTCCTCCATTTCTGGGGGCCCATTCAGCGTGGCTCAGCACGGACTGCACAGACTGGAGTCGCACAAACTCTGCTGCAAACCTCTGCGGTATTGCTGGGTTTTTGAGTGAAATTCCACCCACACTGCAGCTGACAGAGTAAACAGACCAAGGATCACGTGGAAGTTGAAGAATGCACAGACTGCAGTCACAAAAACGCTGCTGCCAAACTCAGCGACTTTAAAACCTATTACATAAAAACACAGGGGGGTATTGCCCTATTCAGAAAAGGGGTCCCCTTACAGAACATATGGAACTACAGAACAATAGGCTAGGGGAAAGTTTGACTTTTTGTGGTTGAAATGGACTCAACAGACTTACTCCAAATCAGTAGAGTGAGCGATAAAGGTATCCAGTGAGTGTCTCTTTAGAGAATGTAGAGATTACATCGGAAAAATAAATAACAAGGCAAAATTAACGGAAATAGCTTCCGGAATTAAAAACTTCTAAAATTACATCAAGAAAATATCTACAGGCAATAGGCAACAATTACACGAATACCAAGACAGAAGAAGCTCCGAGACCGCCTCTACTGAGGAAAGGAATGTAGACTGGGATGAGTTACTGATGCAAGTTGTAGACTTAACAGCCACACAAGCCAATTACATTGAGACCATGACCAACTAGTCTATACTTAAAAAATTAAATTAAAAAAATAAAAAAATAAAAGAAAATATATCCAAAAACAGAGGAAAGATACCAATTTGGGGAACCCAATTTCTCACAACTTTCCCATAACTAGATCACAATATATTTTGTTTGGTAAGAGTTGTTCAGCAAAACCCAGAACACCCAGTGGCTGCACACAAGTCACCGCGCGGTCAGGACTGCCGTGGGACGCCGTCTGGGGAATACTTGGAAGCATCCTGTATATAACTAGAACTACATCGCTCCAGGAGAAACCACCAAAGTGAAGTTAAGGAATGAGGATTCATCCAATATATAAAACAAATGTGTCCCCAGGATCTGAGCTATTGCCAGATTAAACACACAAGAAAGGGTTTAGAAACCGATTTAGATTGTGCAATCCACTTTTCTTCTGTCCTGATGAAGTCCCACTAGAGCATTGCATGGTATGGTCGCTTGGATGTGCGAACCAGTATCAAAAGAACCGAAACACTGTGTCGACGCAATTGCTGAAACAACATCTGATTAACAAATAGAGCAGTGGTTACTGTGTATACTTGTGTGCAGCCACTGGGTGTTCTGAGTTTTGCTTAACAACTATTACAAAACAACATATATTTTGATCTAGTTCTGGGAAAGTTTTGACATCAAATTCGTCTAGACAAAAATTCAATGGTTGTTGGCGTACACCCTGAAAAACATTGTAAAAAATAGGAGAAGGATGTTTTGACTGCATTGAAAGCACTTTGAATACTAACCCCACAATAGAGGCACCTTGTAGAACAAGCATAGCCTTTATTGCATTAGAATAATGTTATGTTTGTCATGATATGTATGTATTTTTAACATTATGACTAACATGGATTGAGCATACTAGCAGAAATATATTATTGTTTGCACGAGGAAAATACAAAGGCGTGCATTTCTAATGGTACATTTGCACTGTAAATAGAGGTTCGGACTAAAACTGGAGATCTGAGGGAGGGGTCGCTGTTCACTTTCCTTCTATAATACATGTATCTTCCCCATTTATTAGTGAACGCTCCATTCCCCCCCACGCCCCCGTGAACCAAAAATTCAGGGGCCAACCCTCTTTTTATTTATAACTTAATGAGCAGCTATTACAAAAAAATAAAACATAGGCCAAATACATAAACATAATCCAAATGTGCAAGAAATGAAGAAGCAAATGCGGAAACTGATATGTGAAATCAAGAGAGTCGCTACGGACAGTTGGGAAGCAGAGGAACTGGTACGCAGACAGAAACAAAAGTTACAAAATTGGCTAAAATATCGGTTTACCCTATATATATGGTGAAAGTATCTTGACTTCACTCAAGGACAATAATACGAGCAGTTTCTGGGCCTTAATCAACCTCACTGAAGTAAAACAGCAAATGGTCGAGATCAATCTAATCCCAGAATAGACTTGGGTGGACCATTCTGTGAATTTATACAAGATTGATACAGCATTTGATATTTCCCGTGGATTCAGGGACCAAAAATTGGAAATGTCTATCTTGGTTGATTCTATTGAAAAATTAATTAAAAAAGCTAGCTCATCTAGAGCCGGGGGTCCCAATCGGCTAACAAATGTAGTATGTAAACAGAACTCAACCCTCTGGACGAAAATACTATATATACTTTTCACAGATATCTTGAATATAAAGAAAACACCACAAAGTTGAAAAATATTGTATGTAATACCCATTTTTAAGAACGGTTTATGAACATCTCCAAAAAAGACAGACCTATAGCAATCATGGATGCGGATTTGAAGATATTTGCAACTATAGTAAGGGAACAGATTGATGCATGGTGTGTAGAGAAAAACCTTCTGGATTATAGACAAATAGGTTTTGGGAGCTCAGTAGGAACAGTCTGTGGTGACCTGCTGTTGAGTTGCCTCCAGAAACTAGCATGGGAGGAACAGAACTTGCATGTCTGTGCGGCGTCAATTGACCTAACCATGGTTTTCGATTTGATAGACCACCCTACAATGTGGAGAGTGCTGGATATGTGTGGCATGCCCAGTGGTCTATTGAATATTCCGATACATCTGCATAGGGACTCACAAATGCAGGTTAGGCTGAATTCATAAGGACTATTAACAAAACCTATTATTACAGATAGAGGTCTTAGACAAGGGTGTATGTTGGCACCTATTTTATGTGGCGGATGTTGGTAAGCACCTAATGGAAGCATCCTTTTTGTATTTCCAAAAATTGGTAATCTAAACTTGGTGTGGGCAGCCAACGCTGCTGATTTAATTCTTTGATATTACAGTGGCTGGTCTACAGAGACTAATAGATGCCTTTAGGCAGTATATGACTTTAAATAAATTGGTCATAATTCCAGAGAAAACAGTAATACTAGAACTATCTGAGGGGGGTGATGGGACGCTAAGATTAATAAAATATGTACTTGTTGCCTGCACAACAAAATATTGGTGGAAAAATTAAATTGTATATTTAGGATATCCTGTAGTGGCTAGCTACACCAAGTGTTTTTTACAGAACTTTTGTAAAGGAGAAGGTTATGAAATTGTTGTCCCAGATGAAAGTCATGCATCGTAAGTATGGTAAATTTTCCATATTACCTACACTCAAATTTTATAAAAATGAAAATAATTCCAAGACTTTGTTATGGGCGAGAATTCTTTCCTACTTGAATACTGCAGGAGTTGAATCTCTTCGAAGCAATCATGTGGCGGGCAATGTGCTGTTAGATTCCGAAGTGTGTGCCGTACTCAGTTTTGCGTTACGAATTGGGATTTCAGTACATTCAAAGGATGGCAATATGGAAAAACGTAATCTTTTAAGTAAATGTATTGTAAATGGAGTTTGTATTTTTATCAAATGTTGGGAAACAAATTGAGAAATGGTTTGCAAAAGGAGAGTCCAATACAAAAACTTTATGATGAAGGTGTAACTATTCTACTCAAGATGGGTATATCAATTAAAACATTAATAGGAAATTCTTCCAAGTTCAAAGAAATCATTAAATATCAAGACTGGGAGACCACCAGGGGGCGCAGAGGCAATGGCTGCCTAGTGCCGAGCTCCCGCCAGGACAGGGCCTTTTAGAGGGATTGAGCCCCCCCCGGACCCCTCTGGCGAAACAGCTACCTGGCCATCGGCGGATGACCCCCCCCCCTCCCGCGAGACTTCGGCTCGAAGGAGCGGACCTCGTCGCCCCCGAAAACCGGAGTTCGGGCCGTGCTGGAGTCGCGGCCGAGTACGCAAGGACGGGGAGAGGCCTGCAGACGGACAGAGCCCAGCTGAGGAGCCCGGCCGCCAGCCGGAGTGCAGCGCCCCGCAGATCCACGGCCAAAAATTCGAAAAAATGGAACAGAGGGTGGACAAAGTGGAGGAGAGGCTGCAACGGGTAGAAACCAACCAGTCCTCGTCAACGGCACAGGAGGTTCAATTTGATATGAGGCTCTCGGCCTTGGAGAAGAGGGACGAGGAAAAGGCCAGACAGTTTGATGACTTCGAAAACAGGGAAAGGAGGAATAACTTAAGATTTTTCGGGATCCCGGAAACGGAGGGGGAGACAGAGAGAGACCTAACCCGAGTCGTGAAAGACATTATCGCCCTTCTGTTCGCGGAGGAGATGACCACAGAACCCACGTTCGACAGGGTGCATAGAGCAGGGGGCAGGGCCGGGAACCCCCGATCTGTCCTAACCCGGTTCCACTACTATACGGAAAAAACCAAGGTTTTGGAAGAAGCGAGGAAGGCAGGGGTGATCACCTACAACAATGCCCAGGTCACCATTTTTCAGGACCTTTCCGCCTACACCTTGGCGAAGCGCAGAATGTGCCGTCCCCTGACGCAGCTACTCAAAGAGAAGGGGGTCCGCTACAGGTGGGGGTATCCTTTCTCCCTGTCCTTCGAATATATGGGCCAACGTACTACGTTAATCACAGAAGAGGACATTAGAGGTGCCATACACGATTACGTGGTGGACCCAGCCCCCCGAAGAAGCCCAATCGGCCCGGAGGCTCTGGCCAGGGGGGGGCCGGGTCAGTCGGGACCCAGGAGAAGGAAAACAGCCTCACGAAAATACAAGAAACTGAATACTCCGCCTCCCGCCCAGGAAGGAGAACAAATGGACTCGGAGGGCTGACGGCAGGGGAGCCCTGACAAGCTGTAGGACAGGCGTGGAAGCACGTGAGGTCCTAGTGACGACTCTACCCCCTGGAACAGCAAGTACACAGCGGGAAACCGACGGGGAAGAGGTTGGGGGGGGAAAGGGGGGCTCAAGGAGATGAGCATTGTTCAGCGGGCCTAGCCAGGGGAGGTCAGGCTGGTGGTCCGGCCACATGCCAGTGATGGCGGAACTTACTGGCTGGACGTCGGGTAGGGGGGTGGGGGGTCCTTTCAAGTTGGTGGGGGATGCTTTTTCAGGGAGAGGGAGGAGGGGTTTTTTGGGGCCAGTTTTAGGGCCCCAGGGGAAGGGGGTAGGGGGAATCCAAGCAATCCAGAAGCGAGACAAGTGAAGCGAAACAGGGTTTTAGGCATGACGTGGGTGGCCAGCCGGGAGAGTAACATAGATAATGGCTGATGGCTTGCCGGCCCTGGGGGTGGGCACCTTGAATGTGCGAGGTCTGAACACCCCCACAAAGAGGTCCCTGGTTTGCAGGGAGTTCAGAAGAGCTAAGCTAGACCTGCTTTTCCTGCAGGAGACACATTGGGCCCGGGGGAAGGAACCCAAGATTGAGGGGTGGAGGGATTGGCGAGATCTTTTGTGCATCACATAAGTCAAAGAAGAGGGGAGTGGCGATTCTGCTAGCAGGGGGAGTAGGCTTTGAACAAGAGGCGTCCCTGAAGGACCCCGAGGGACGTTACCTAATGGTGAGGGGTTCTTTACAGGGGGCCCCCTGACCCTCGTAGTTATATACGGCCCAAATGAAGGCCAAGCCCAGTTCTGGGAGGAAGTAAGGGACGGGCTCAAACTCTTTGTCCAAGGCAAAATAGTGGTAGGGGGGGACTTCAACATGGTCCTAGACCCGGCCTTTGATAGGAAGCGACCCGGCCTTTGATAGGAAGCGACTTGGCCCTCCGAACGTCAGACCGGTGGACGAGGCCATGGCACGCTGCTTCCGGAGGGTCAACGCTGAGCTGGGCCTGGTCGACACGATTCCATTCCCCAGGTCGGACGACCCCTCGTTCACGTACTATTCGGCCATCCATACCTCATTCTCCAGAATCGACTATATCCTGGTGGACGAAACGCTTCGCCCACACGTCTCGGGCTACAGTGTGGACCCGGTCCCCTGGACAAATCATGACATGGCCCGCGTCACCATAGCCGAGGGTTGGCACGCGGAACGCAGAGGCCGCTGCAAATGTAATGACTCCCTTCTCAAAGACGAGGTCATTGCGCAGGAAGTGCTAGATGCCATCACGGAGTTCTTTGACTTGAACGACAACGGGGAAGTTGGCATACACACACTGTGGGATGCATTTAAGGCAACCCTACGAGGTGTGCTCATCAAAATAGGAGCCCAGAAGAAAAGAGAAAGGGAGACCCTGGAAAAGACCCTAAGGGATAAAATAGCGCAGCACCGGCCCGGCGGACTTCCGGATCGGCCACTGGAGCGTGACCAGGTGACTGCCCTGGAGGATTACAGACTCCAGCTTAAAAACCTCCTCCTGCACAAGACGGAGAGGAGCCTCCAGATGGTCAGGCAGAAATACTATGACAAAGGGGATAAGGCAGATAGTATCCTAGCCTGGAAACTAAGGGAGGTCCAAAGAAGTAGAACGGTCAAGGCAGTGAAGGACGCCCAGGGGACGATAGGCTATGACGCCCCCCACATAGGAGAGGCCTTCCGCCACTACTATGAGAAATTATATACCTCGGAATATGACGAGGGCGATGCCCAGATAGAAGGCTTCCTGGAGTCCATACAAGTCCCGGCCCTAACAAAAGAGATGTCGGAGGGGTTAGAGGGTCCGGTCACCGAGGAGGATATAGACAAAGTGATAAGTGGGATGAAGGTGGGAACCTCCCCGGGGGAGGATGGCTATACAGTGTACTTCTACAAGAGGTTCCGCTCCAGCTTGGCCCCGCACCTGGCGAGGGTCTTCAATTCTGTCCTCGAGGGAGGCACTCTCCCTGACTCCATGATGGGAGCCATTATAGCAGTACTGCCCAAGGAGGGGAAAGACCCAGCAGAGTGCTCCTCGTACCGCCCAATATCATTATTGAACACGGACGTCAAGATTTTGGCCAAGGTGGTGGGGAGGCGGATGGAGGGGATAATGCCGAGGTTGGTTCATGGGGACCAGGTGGGCTTCATAAGAGGGAGACAGGGGTCGGACAATATCCGTAAAACGATAGATCTGCTCCACTACGCACAGGAATCTGACCTGGACGCATGCATCCTTTCTTTGGACTCCGAAAAAGCTTTCGACAGGGTGGAGTGGAGATACATGGAACTCCTCCTCAAGAAAATGGGCTTTGGGTCCCACATTAGGAGCTGGGTATCGGCACTCTATAGAGCCCCCACAGCGAGGGTCCAAGTGAATGGGAGGTTGACCGAGTCCTTTGCACTTTCGCGAGGGACCAGGCAGGGTTGTCCCCTCTCCCCCTTGATATATGTTCTAACGATAGAACCGTTAGCCATAGCGATCAGAGCGCATGCGGGCATCAGGGGGATTAGCAGAGGCGACGTGGAGTTCAAGCTCTCCCTCTTTGCAGACGACATCCTTGCCTATGTGGTGGACCCGGCCACCTCGCTCCCCCCTTTTTTGTCCCTGGTGGCCACATTTGGCCGCTTCTCCGGACTGAGAATCAACACAGCCAAATCGGTCCTGCTCCCAATGAAAGTGCGAGACCTCGAGCTGGACCCCCTGGACAGGTTCGAGGGAATTGCGGTGGGAAAGACCTCCATCCGATATCTGGGAGTCCTGCTAACTGGGGACCTATCAAAATTAGCCTCTACTAACTACGACCCCATAATCGCTGGGATCGGGTCGGACCTGAGGAGATGGGACAAGATGATCCTGTCCTGGTACGGCCGGATGACAGCGGTCAAGATGAATGTCCTGCCCAGGCTTGTGTACCTGTTCACAGCGCTCCCCACCATCGTCCCAGAGCAGACCTTCAGGGTCCTACAAAATGCAGTCCAAGAATTTATATGGCAGGGGAAAACCCCAAAGATAGGGAAAGCGATCCTGACGTTGCCGAGGAGACATCCTACCTCACTTCATGGCCGTCCTCGATGTCCTCCTTTTGGGGGCTCCCACTTGACTTTGGCGCTAGAAGGTTTTCTGAATTCCCAGACCTGGTCCGACATGGGGATGGAATGGGCTGGGCAGATGTTCAGGGAGGGAGAGTTTCTCCCATACGAGGACCTGAGGGAGGCCCTCGGCTGGGGATCCCTCACTATTTTCGAATACCTCCGCCTCAAGGGCATATTATGTGACCAGTCATGGGGCCAAAACCTGAGGAGGCAGCTGACCCCCTTTGAAAAGTTCTTAGATACAGCGACCTCGAGAAAGGGCGCGGTGTCGAACATGTATAAAATCTTGAACACTTTCAATCTCCCCGGGAGAAGCGGTTTCCGCTCATTCTGGGACGATTTGGTGGGAGAGGTCATCACAGAAGACACCTGGTCGAGAATTTTCAAAATCGCTTTTCATGGGAACTTGTTCACCGCAGACATGGAACACAATTTCAAGATTTTGCAGGGGTGGCATAGGGACCCAGTAAAATTATCCAAAATGTTCCCGGGCGTTACTCCAATGTGCCCGAGGGGTTGTGGCCAGCGGGGATCCAGGAAGCACATGTGGTGGCTTTGCCCGAAAGTTCAGGTCTTCTGGGGCAAAGTACGGTCCTGGATCGCGGAGGTGTCGGACAAACCTCTCCCCCAGGACCCTTTGTCAATGTTGTTGGGGGTACCCCCGGAAGACTTGGAAATATATAGATATCCAAGGATGATGGAAACAATGCTGCGGGCGGGGAGGGTGGCCCTGGCACAGAAGTGGAAGAGCCCTGAACTCCCCTCCAAGGAGGATTGGCTGAAGAAAGTAAAGAATATGTTCTTGATGGACAAACTCACAGCTATGGTGAACAACGACTCAGGGCCTTTCATGGCACATTGGTATGGGGTGCAACAATCTTGGGGATGGGACGTTCACTGACTTGAGACAGTGGCCCGCACCGAGGGAGGGAGGGGAGGAGGACTTGGAGCCCAGTTGGGCCCGCCCTGAAAGCCCACAACCGGGGGAACGGCACCATCGACCACAGTCGGAAAGAATGGTCACCTACCACAGCATCTCCTGAACACAGGGGAGGATAAAGCCGCTCATTGTCCCTTTGTTTGAAGTTAGTGCTGGATTGCGGGGGGGAGGGGTACTGCCGGGAGGGGGGTGGAGGGTAGGGGGGGTTAAGGGTTGAACGGGACAGTTAATCGCCTTGTGTACCTAATGGGTTATTCAGCCCGGTTTGTTAAAGTTTCAAAATGCCAATAAAACCAAAGTTTAAAAAAAAAAATATCAAGACTGGGCAAGTTCTATAAACGCTGTAATGGAGACTCGACTCTATGTTCAGGTGATTTTTTTTTTTCCCTTACCAAGAAATGGGGGTAGTCGAACTGTACCTTAATCGATTCTCAAGTAAGAATTTAAGGAATCATTTTATGCGATAAAGGTTCCATGTATTGCTAACAAATGAAGTACTTAGTATAGGACACAAATGGGGTAGGGACAAAGCAGCATGTAGACATTTTATGAATCTGATGGAAATAGAAAATGTACTGCACTTGTTGTTGAATTGTCCTGCTTTAATGAATCGGAGAATTCAGTACTTCAGTATGCATGTTACAAACACAGAACAGGTTTTTCCACATTTGCTATGGATGAACATTATGCACAGTAGATCTGTGTCTTTGAAGTTTGCAGTTCTTAGTTTTACATTTTTTTTGTAATGCACTCTAGGTGAGAAGATTCTAAGAAGGATAAATAGTTTTAGGACATTTTAAGTAATGTATGATTATTTACGCCATTTTATGCTATTTTGGAAAATGTTTACATATCTTGCGAAATGTTCAATTTTCCTAATTGTTCTTATTCTGTAATGGTTAATATATTGTGAAATGTTAAATTTATCTCATTATTACTCTTTTGTAAAGGTTATCATAAACTAAAAATTATACTTAATTAAAACAAATATATACCACCCACAGGTTCAGGATCAGGTAGCGGCTGCCTTCCCCTGGCCACAGGGGAGGACACTTTAAACTAGGGAAATCAGTGATGACTGCAGGATTCACCACACATCCCAGCAGCAAAGGCCAAGTCAACAGATTTAATAGAATCCTTAATGAAGCCTTGGCGGTCTGCCTATTGCTGGCCACCCATGATATAAAAAAACATTATAATTGGTCTGCGGTGCAACAGATGGTGTGCAGCTGCTGTACTATTTTGGTGTGGGCCCCTTTGATACAATGAGGCGGACAGGATTTGGCACAATGTTAAGGCTTTGATGGTTGTTTCAGAGCCAAGAAGCGAAGCCTGTGAGTAAGGTAGTGAGAGGGTCGGTGCAGAGTAAACTGTGCAAGCAAGGACAGTCTGAATTTCCACAGATCAGTACTGGATGGACGCTTGATGTAGGTGACTGGATCAGATTGAAATATCCCCCTACCTTGGAAGCAGAAGGGTTCTCAGAATATCTCAATTCTTGAGGCGAGATGACTCTCTATCCTGGCTAGTGATGGAAGGGTGTGGAGCAAGAGGAGGCTGGTGCAAGTGCCCCCTCACCTAACCCCTGCAATACCCCCACAATGGCACTGGCAAGAGTGGTGCTGTAGTTGGACAGGAGTCTATAGGGGAAAGGGTGAGAAACAACACAGGGTCAGGGTCCAGATGCATACGGTTTTGTTGATTCCTCCCACTGGAAAGAAAAAAGGTGTTGCATCCTACCTCCCCTGCCTTTGCCATTACCCACCTCTTATGGGATCCAACCACCATGTGAACGTGCATTTGTGATGCCCTGCACTATATAAGACCCCATACCTTAACGTTTGTGCTTCGATCTTTTGACAGAGCAGTGGAAGGACGAGGGTTGGGTAGTAACCGATGTCAACAATGGTAGTTTTTAGGGTGATTATGCTGTTGGGAAGTCTCCCCAGGTTTATTCCCAAGTCATTTGGTCTTAGCTGGTTATAATAAATGGCAGTCCTCTTGGATCTTTCCAGTGGTTCTATAGCACTCTCTAGGGAAGCATGGTATCAAAGGTATGACACTGACTCAATGGATACAATTTGTAAAACCTTTTATTGAAAATGTTGGTCGGAGAAACTCCTAATCTGCCCTATAACTAAGATGGGAGTAGTCTCGACCATCAAACGATAAACAAAACAAACCTAGTGGCATTAGTCAAATCAAAATGGCCTATGCTTGCCAGACACAATGCCTGCCCTAGCTCTTGTACACAAAGTGTAAAAGGAGAAATGTATGCAAAAAGAAAAATCAGTGTTTCAAAAAGAAGAAAGGTAGTTGAACCAGCTTTCCTCCTCACGTTACACAACACAGAGTAAGGCTGTCTCTGTTGGCAGGATGACACACTCTGGCTTGGTTTCTAACACTGTAAACCATTCCAAAATGTGGATTGAGATCTACCTGGCCTTCTAAGTTAGTCTTTTTCTTGACTTTCTGAAATTGGATTTCAATGTAAAGTTCACAAAGGTCCCCCTCTGCCGGGCTCAGACCTCTCACGTCACAGTTCAACACAAACCTGCAAGGGGGCACCCTTTCCCAAGTTTACTGCACTTGGGTCTCAGACCCTTTTCGAAAGTGTGTGACGCTTTTACCAGACCACCGCAGGACCACTTCACTCAAATTTCTTTTGCTGTCTGTTTTTAGAACTTCAAAAAAAATTACATTTTCACTGAGCCTTTCGAATGGGCTACTTCTTTTGCCGTAGCACTCCGTTACTTCATATGCTTTTTTACTTCAAAGTTCATTCACAGGTCTGCCTTTCTTTGCGTCTCATAAACACGCGTGCAGCCTTCACTTGTGATATAATGTTGCTACTTCATTTGCTTTAACACACACCGGTATCTCAGGTCGTTTGTCAACTCACCAGCTGCGTGTTTTTCTTTTTTCTTCTTGTTTTGCTATTTCCAATTCACCAGTCAAGGTTAGTACAACAGGCTTGGCATCCCTCCCCAACTCTGCCGTTCATCCAGGAGAGTCGCTGGCGGCCTTGGAACACAATGCAATCTTCACTTATGGGATCTGGCCTTCTCCACGTGTCTTTTGCAGTCTGTCGGAGGCAACGACCTCCAGTAAGGAGCCCTTGGAGTTTCCGGCCCGCTGCTCTCATCCCTTGGTCCATTGTGCTGCTCAGTAGGTGTACCCTCGTCCTGGAAGTTCTGCTTGTGTTCCGCCTTGCTCAGTCTCTTTAGGTGTTGCATTTTATTTGTGTAAGGAGAACTAAATGGTATCGGGTGTATGCACTTAGTGTAAAATGCCTGACTTTGCCTGACCCGTTTAACAGTACATTTCCAGTACGATATGAGAGAGTTAGTCCGGTTGGTTAGTCTGGTTGCTCTGTCATCCTCTTCCTCGGCCCAGTGTTTGTGAAAAAAGGGGATGGGGGTGTTGGGACTTTGGAAAATCCTAAAAAATAGGATGGGGTAGATTAACAAAAAAGGGGGGAAATACTGCGTCTCACAATCTACTGCCTCACCCCCACTGTCTGAAGACACCTCACCCAGGTGATCCTCCCGCACTAGTCTACCCCCAGGAACTGGATCCAAAAGCGATTGCTGTGTCCTGGCCACCGGGATGACAAGTCCCCTAGAACTAGTGGGTGAGGCACCCTTTCGTTTCTCACAAATCCCAAAACAGAGTATTGTTTAACATGGATTCTAGTCTGGCTGAGCCCACAAACTTTTCTGCTATGAAATATGTTGCAAGTACCAGATACTGCTTTGTGAAAATGCTAGCTGGGTTGTCTCTCCAGAAGGGCTCCACAGGTGATTAGCAATTACAAGATGGTGTCTATAGGAGAACGCCAATGTATTCGGTAGGTTTACTGTGATCATGTCCCGATATTGAGCACCCTACGTGTCTCTTGCCCTATTAATTGTCAATTGAAAATGCAGCTGATGTGTTGCTGGGAACCCCTGTGGAGGGTGATCGAAGATTATGGTTAATTTTCCTGGCGCCCAGTGCTTTAAGCAGGTTTCCGAGCTCTACCTCCACTGTGGAAAAGTGAAAGCTAAATTAATTACTTTCTTTTGCTCTTGCCTTTCTTCTTAAAATCGCCATTCATCTCTACTATTTTATAACTTGCACCATGTTTGTGTTTTGTGATGAATTATGGGCCAGCGGGAAGTAAAGATTTTAATCCATGTATGCAGTTTGTGATCTTTGAACCAGAATTAAATGAGAGTTCTGTTTGTATACATTTTGTTAAATCTCTGTACATGAGATTTAATGTTAAGAGTCTGTAGGCTTGTTACAGCTGGCAGGTGCATTGAATATATTTAGCATGATATACTCCTTTGCATAGAATCATGTGTCCAGTATACACTTGTAAGGAACTCATGGTGGCAACAGTAAAGACAGACGCAAGTGATCACAGTTCAAGGGTGTTTAGTAAACTGTTTGCGTAGGTTGGAAAACCTAATCTAAATCTAAGATTGGAACAAACTTCAACCATCAAACCATAATAAGGCAGTCCTAGTGGTGTCTAGTTAAAATAAGAGCCTATACTAAAAAAAAAAAAAACTATTGCCAATCCTTATGCTCAATAAAAGAGCCAATGGTTCCGCTCTCGGCAATTGAGGGCTTTGGTGGGAAGTCTCTCTTCTATAAAAAGTCTTGTATTTGAAAACTATAAACAAAAAAAAAGGTTATGTTCCGTATGCACAGTGGGTGATGTCTCTTCACCCCTGGGTCCCACTCTTCCGGGCTCAGACTCTTTTTGTGTTTTAGACTCCCTCAGCCGGGTTCACTATGGCTTTTCAAAACAATCTCTTCTGAGACATTCACAAATCTTCATGTCCTTTTAAACAGTTCACTGTGGACATCCCTCTGCCGGTTTCACTCTTGTCAACCGACTGTATATCGCGACTTCGGCCTTAGCCCCCTGTTCATCGGCATTCCTCCTTCAGGTTCACTCTTGCCAACCGCATATTTCCTTGATCAACTCTTACAATGCAGGATTCACTTCCCTTCGCTTCACAATCCTCTCCTGGTCAAAGACTTTCGACTGTGCAGAGGATTTTACTAGACCCCTGTATGAACACTTTGATCCCTTTCTCGTCTTTCACGAGGCCTTCTGGTAACTGTAGGTTCAACAATAGGGTAATTGCCCAGAGTTTCCCGAGTGAGAACTCGCGTGTTGCCTGACTCCTCTGTTGCTGGTTTTCCCCCTTTTGGTATCAACAGCATCCGAAGTGCTTTCCTAAGTGTGGCTGTTTCGCTGGGACCCTTGTTTGCTCTACTGTCATCTCGCCTCTCTTTTGCCGTGTGGACAACGCCGTCGGCAAGCAGAAGCTTCAAGTCTGCCATAACAGCATATCACTTTACTTTTGCCTCGACAACTTCACAAGTAAATTTGGACTCTTACAACTTGAACTTTAAGTGTTGGGATCGCAGGCTTCCTGCGTCTCCCCGTATACTCTCCATATTGTTACCACTTTACCAGTTTGAGTAACGCATTCTCCTTTCCCCACAGCTCTGCCCCCCTGCCCGACTCCAGCCTGCCTCCAACAGCGTGTCACTTCCTTATCAGCACTGGTGCACGCGCATCTCGTGTGCGCATCTGAAGTGCTTTCCTAAGTGTGGTTGTTTGGCTGTTCGGGTGGGCGGTGAGTGCAGGGGTCCAAATGTTGAGCAATTACTTCTCTGACTATACATGTTTGTACACAACGTAATTCTTTAATTGGAATTTTGTTTTACGTGGTTATAGGTTGGTAACAGGCTGTACAGTTCTACTGAAGGAACTGCCCTATATCTATGGTTGTGTGGAGGATCAGTTAAATTGATAGTATTAGATTGTATATACGTATGTTAGAGTGACGATCCAAATAATCTGCAAAGGGTGAAAGGTACCTGCCTGCATTTTTGGGAGGTCTAAATCATGGGCAAAAATCTGAGGAGCGGTAAACGTGGTCTTAACGGTTCTCCGAACACCATGCATGTCGGTAATCTGTCAGAAGAGGACGTGTCTGATGAATCAATAAACCAGGCCAAAAAAAAGAAGTGAGGCGAATGCAGCGGTTATAACTGAAATACCTCTAGACAATAGTAAGACTGCATGCGGTACATTGTCCAACACCTCTACTTTTATTGGTAGTCAGATGCAAGATACCACAAAGGATAATTGTATTGAATCTAAGGATGGTCACACGTACTCCATAAATCCAATGTGCAATGCTCCAATCAATGACAACTCTCTCCTGGGTGCTGTTGGTGATGTGTCAGTGCTTCCACCGCCTGACACATCTCTGGTGGCCCCAGCAGTCCTGGCTGAGTTACATAGTCTTACACGACTGTCCAATGGTCTGTCGACACCAGCCTCAAGATCTCATGGAATTAGGGAATAATTTCACTTTCATGATGCAATTGCGGCTAATTTGAAACCGTTAAAGGAGAATGGGAAAAGTGAATTGAACTTAGCACCAAATCGCATCATGCAAAAGGATAGTTCACTCGCCCATGAGCTTGCAGGTAGCACCAGGGATTTAATCTACCCACAATCCCCTGTTCTAGGTTTTGATAGCCAACAGCATGAAGGCTTAGTCGACCACACACACCTACCTAACTCCTCGCTACCATTCTATCCTCTGGAGGATACTCTCATAGACCTTAATCAACAGGAGCTTCAAAACTTTCCCATACTGACTAGAATCCTGAACCTGCTCGATAAAGGGCACGAATATACCCATAAATGCGTTAAGCACCTCTAACTCTGAAATTTCCAACAGACTAAGTAGAATTGAAGGGTTCATGATGGCCCAGGAAAAATGTCATAGTTTGGGCAACCCGATTGCTCAGTGGGCAGCATCCTGGACAAATTTCTCATGCGACCTCCTCATGCATTACACATGAACAGTTTACGCAAACTGATTCAATGAGTGATGCAGGGAGTGTGTCGCAGAGGACATTTGCCCAAATTATGCAACAACAAAATGTTCCTGTTGATAGACATAGCCTAGACCCTGTGCCTGACTACCTAGAAATTGCTACATTACAGCACAATTGTATCCTGGTCCTGGAAAATATTCTTGTGGCAGCCAATCTTGTCCCACCCAAGATATTGAGGGGGGAACAGACTGGAAGCCCGGGAATAAAATTGGCACTTGCCAACGACATGCCAGATAGTCCATCTGCTTTAACCGACTTGATTGATCTTAATGTGGATTCGCACATGGCTCCCCATTTATCTATTGAAGACGCATCAGAACAAACTGGTGCACAACAAACCACATTCTTTGTCTCAAAGCCAAATAATTGCAGGTAAGAGCACAGCAAAGGCGGGCACAGGCAAATGCCCAAAACACCAATACCGATAATGTAAATATGAAGAAAAAAAAGTCTAAAGCCACAGAATTTGAAAACCACTTGCCCTATTTGCTTACCGAAAATCTGGCCAAAAGGTCTGCGGAAGACATGGTTATTGACCTGAATCAATTAAATAAAGAAAGCCAATCACACCTGGAGGTCAATAACAGATTGCAAAACAGCAATGACGGCATAATATCACACGAGCTAACTCGCGTGAAAACACAAGACACGATAGAGCGGGCACAAGACTTTGAAAAGGATGCTCTTTCACAAGGATCACCCTTCTTAATCCAAACACACCTACAAAATGGATTTAAAAAAATTACCTCCATGTCGTCTTAAACTCCCAGCAGTTCAACTATTACTGAAAGCCTTGCTAAAAAAGGAAGTGGGTTAAATGCTCATGGGTCCAGTGAAATCGAACCTGCTTTCTCTAATAAAGTAAATCCAGAATTGTTGATGGCTAAAGAAAGCAGAGGGGGGGATTCACAGCTTCCCTTGGTGAAAAATCCATTAATATACCCCTCCGGTCCTGACTCCTTAAAAACGAACCCATCAACAAATGACAGAGCTGATGACGCAGCGTTCAATGTGGCCCCTTCCATATCATTTCAGGATATACCACCTGAGATGAAACTGGTGATGGGCAGATCCAACAAAGATAGATAAACCCAATTTAAATCGAGCTGCATTGATGAAAGTTTTTCATCAAATACCGGCCCTGCGCAATCTGGTCTCGGATGACATAGAGTGGATTAGACTACCGCACTCGCTTAATCATCGTATGATTTGTAAGTAAGTTACAAATGCTGATAATTGTTTCTTTAATTTGGAACTATCAAAAAGATCTAGAGTTATTAGGCTATAAACTGTGTTCCTTCTACTCAATGGAGGAGACCACAAGTTTTATTGATTACCTCCCGCCTGTCCCAATGCAAGAGACAAATAGTAATTCAAGCGATGGGCAGCTGGCAACGCTGAATGAAAAATTAAGAGTTCAGTCTGAATCTGTAGCACAGATATTAAATGGTCTCGTCTGGCTGTAACCCCTGATGACGTCCATAGTCCATGACATACCGCAGAAGGAAAAATCATAAAATAATGTCTTTGCGTTTAATTCGTGGAATTGCTATGGCTTTAACAACCTATTCTTGTGGTTCAGAAATATTCCTCATACTAAACACCAGCATTAATTCTACTACAAGAAACCATGGCAATGGCAGACATTCATCTGGAAGGGTATTCTGCTTTTTTCAATCATGCTGAAAAGTGCTTACTTGGGCAACCACGTGGAGGTCTCGCTATCTTTGTGAAAAATGTGTATTGCATGAAAGCACGACTGGTGTATTCTACTCATGAAATGCTAGCAATTGAAGTGGCTCCTTGCAGCATATCTAGTGAACCTCTATTAATTAGGATTGTATTGGAACTCAAATGCAATGCACATTGATGGTATAATTGATAGATTGAACACTTTGCTGTTGGATGTTGTGGTTGAGACCCCGAATGTTCAAATAATAGTAGGTGGCGACTTTAATTCAACATTAATGGCAAGTAACCTTCAGAAAGATACTTAAAATCATTATTATGCAACTGTGTCGTATGAGAGAAGACACATTTGGGAACAGTATTTTTGAAGCGTGGGATATTCAAACTATTCCCTTTAACTTTAAAGAATCCTTAGTCACCTGGGCTCGGGGTACGAATTCATCGACAATCGACTATATTGCTATGTCCAGTAGACTCGCCAGTACATCATCTCCATGTACAATATTGGACTTGAAATTGAGTGATCACGCTCTCCTGGAGTGCTCCATTGAGATTTTTTCCAATGTATAATCTCCAAACACCTTTGACATTACTGGAAATCGAGAGGCATGTACTATTAAGTACTTTGTTGGGAATTGAATTTCCTAGTCAATCACGATGTTGTAAAAACCAACAATATTCTAATGTCTGTAGTTGAATGTAGGTCTTGTGACCTTCAGAATGAACAGATGATTCGTGACCATTTAAACTATCTTGTAACCTTGAAATCTAATGCCCAAATTGATGACTCATTTAGTAAAATATAAAAATATTAAAATCTTGAAATTTGACAATTATTTAAAAAACAATCAAAAAATGATTAGCCTTTTAACGACGAGAAAAAAACGGGAAATCTGGTTGATTCTAAGGGACCCTTTAGCGAAAGCACCGGTTGCAATGCGTTTGGCTATGAGTGGGGATTCCTAGGTTGTTTTCGAAACAAGTATGCAATGCCGCAGAAATTTATGAATACTAAGCTCCAATCCTTAGTGGCAGCCCTACCAATTCGATGTCCATGGGGAGTCGAACAAATCGAGTTGGTATTAGGAATCTAAAACCTTCCAAAGCGGCAGGTCCAGATATAATTGCTCTGTGCGTTCTAAAAGATGATCCTAAATTTTGGGCTGCCTTTTTGAAACGCAGATATGAGTACATCTTTCAAACAAAAAACTTGCCGCTTCCTGGTCATCTGCTACAGTGATTCCTTTGCATAAAAAGGTCTCCATTGACGACCCGGGTAATTTTAGACCGATTGCGTTGATGGATGTGTCCGCTAAGGTTTTTGCCTCTTTAATTCTTAGAGTTGAACGAATGTATATCAACACAGCACATTCTATCACGTTTCGAGACTGGATTCAGGAAAGGAATGGGTACCCAATTGAATGCCACAATTCTAGCGCATTTATTACTAGCTTCTCGACAGGCGGAAAATGGTCTGAAATTGATGGCACTGCTAGACTTTTCCTCAGCTTTTGATAGCGTCATAAGGGAAATTCTATGGGGAAAAATGCATGCCTTCCAGATTCCAGCCCACAATACTGCCATGATTGCCCTGTTGCATAATAAGACAAATTATAGGGTGAGAATCGATCAAAGTGGGCTTCTAACAAACCCTATAATCACCTTTATAGATGTAAAACAAGGGTGCAACTTAGCGGCTATTTTATTTAATTTGTATCTTGCCGACATTGACACCCTATGGTCACACTTCGATTCCTTTCCGGTCAAATTAGGGGATCTGCAAATTAATTGGCTTGCATTCGGGGATGACGTGATCCTTTTTGACCGGACTCCATTTGGTTTGCAAAACAAATTAAATCACTTTTCTCTTTTTTTGTGACCATCACAATCTCACGATAAACCCAGCGAAATCAAACATACTTCTCTTTACTAACAAAAGAAAGATTACTGCTTACAGATGGCAAAAGAATGGGATTGCGATCCCACGCGCATTGGTTAAGACCGTATGATGAGAGTTGTAGATTCTGCAAAAGGCATAATGTAAGTGAAACCTTGAAAAACCTTGTATTGTATCTTTTTCGAAAAAGATGGGCAGAAATATCTGGGTTTTTATACGAGCTTGGATGCTGGTGGTACCCTAGGAACTCTATGGTCACAATGCATGGGGGGGCATATAGGAAATCCCTGATACTGGCGTTGTTTCACTTTCTTAAAATTCTAGAAAACAATCTTGAACATGAGAAGGTTGCACCTATACCTGAACTTTTTCATGCTTTATATGCACTGGTAAACATCAGTGTATGTTAATTGGGTATAACCAAATGGAAAAAGAACAGTAAGGTGCTCATGCATAAGTGACCGGAAAATGATGCCCGTATGAGACCTACTGAATGTCATATAATTCAAGATTTACCTTATTTGTTTGAGAAATAGACATATTGGGTAGATGCATCTCCTGTAAATACTGCTTGTGAAGATTTAAGTTAATTATAGAATAAGAATGAGAACTGATATAAAAATTAATTTATATGAATCTGTTGAGCATATGATCGGTTTTTGTAAGGAAAAAAAACTGTATGCAACATTCGTAAAATATAATTGTGAAGGTGTTTTTATGTAAATATTCTTGATAGTTCATTTTATGTTATGAATTATATTTTATGTAATTGCAACTGTTGATTTCTATGTGTTGTGAAGATGCTTGCATCAAAAACAACATAAAAATATTTTTTTGGAAAAAAAAAGTTATTTGTACTTACACAGTTCAATTAGCCCTTTGATACTTTCGTTCAACACAGTTCGGTTTCATTTGTACTTTCACAGTTCAATTAGCCGTTTGGTACTTTCGTTCAGCACAGTTCGGTTTCTTAACGGTTTTTTCCCTCGACTCACCAGCTGTGATGAACCGCTTGGCTTTTCTCCTCTCCAGGGTCAAGGTTGGAACCACGGAGACTAGTGTCTCTCCCCGGCTTGGTTATCATCGCAGGGTTGTCCCGTGTACAGTTGACATCTGCTGCAACACATGCAGGTTATTATTCACGGTTTTACGATTCTTTCTGCAGAGGTCTCGCAGGCCCTTTTTAGGAAAGGGCAAGGTTGCTTCTCTCCTTGTCACCCTCTCGGTTCGCGCGGTCTTTCTCCTCCTCTTGAACGGCCGTCCTGTGTTAGCTCTTACGTTGAGCGGTCTGCCTTGCTCGTATTGTGCTCTTGTGCTCCACCTTTTATCCCTGTGGGGAAAGGAGAGGGCCGTCCAGTGTGAGTGTGATTTGGTCAATTGCCTAACTCTGCCTGACTCTTGTGTTGGGACGTGGCAGGTGTTAGTGCTCTGGTGTTAGTCCGCCGTCCTTCATGATACGCGAAAGTGTTCGCGTCAGAAAAGGGGGGGGGCTAGAGTGTTTGAATATCCTACATGGTAGGTTGGGGAAAAGGTGTTATAAGAAGGGTGATGCTGCGTCTCACTTGTCAGTGTCGCACTTCCACTCCCGAGGACCCCATCCAGGTGATCCTCCCTCGCCGGTCCACCCCCAGGAACTGGCTGTGTCCTGGCCACCTGGATGACAGACCCCCGTGGACTGGTCAGGGAAACACCTTCAGGTGTCTCACACACTGCACCTGAATGTTTTCTGCATGCAAGTAACTACTCGTTTTGTGAGAACGGTGGGGTGTTTATTTTCCCCCCATTTTTTTTCCTCTCTATGTACGCTGTTCGTTGGTTATTGCATATTTTGTTGTGAGAAGTCATTCCAAACTGCTTTGTTCCAGCTGATGTTTAAACAGTTTTATTTTTTGTATTAGATCTTTGTTTTGCTGTTCATTTTCGTCAAACGGCAAATCATGCGTTTCACCATGAAGTCTCGAAGAGGACCTCATATTCCTGTGGGACATAACGCACCCAAGGTGAGTCTATTATGGCTGGTTCTTTGTTTTCTGGCACATCGGTCAACTCGAGCTGTGGATTTGGTACACTATGTATTGATACTCATGAACCTATTTTTCAAACAAGGTGTACTTGTTTGCAGGTAAGCTGCTTAAAATCTAAAATGGAAGATCTGGCTTCCCATTTAACAATCTGACATTGATTATCATGGTTGTAACCTTTGACTGAGGGCATTGTATCTGTTTTACTTGCAACCACAGCCTTTTGTTGAAGACTCTGAACTGTTATTGGGGGTTTATAGTGACTTTTTCGAACGCCATATTTTGGAAATGCCATTTTCTCCACGCAATTTTGCCGTTTTTTTGTTTGCTTTTTATTTTTGAAATGGGGGGGTTTTTTGGTTTATTAATTTTTTTTATACTTTTTTTTTTTTAGTAACCAAACAAAAAGAAAATATAAAATAAAAAAATAACAATTTGGGAAAAAAAGATTACGTCATTTTGTTTTGGAACAAATGGCATTTCAAAAAAAGTTTTCGAAATATTGACTGGATACCGTTATTGGGTGTTTCATAAGGGCTCACACTCTGTGAATATACTTTGTTGGACACAGTATTTCGTTATGTTTGTACTCCATAGGCAATGCTGCTCCATCATGAGTAGACCTCTCCTTCAGGGCCACCACCTCACAACCAGGTGGTTTTTCAAACGAGAAGAGCTCGATTTGTCAAATAAACATCTGCCCATACACTGAGACGTTATGAAACATCTGAACTAATATCAGATTAAGAAGCCTACCAAGATCTGAAATTAGTTAAATAGGCAATAGACAGTTTAGATATTCCAATGTCACTGCCACCCAATTGCTGAATTGAGAGTTAAGAACGCCCCAAGGTTACAGAAAACTGCTGTTAGTTTTCAGTCAGTAGAAGATGCAGTTGGAGATGTCAGTCCCCACATGGATGAAGGAGAACCTTGGCTGGTCAGCCAGCGGTGTGGGCTACACGCCCTAATATCCACTTAGTGGTTTCCAATGTTAATAAATGTAAGGCACGGTAGTACTACTCAAAAAAACTGGCACCAATATTAATTTATTCATTAATAGAGATAATCTTAGTCAATAGACTGTTAGTAGTTTCGAAGCAGATGTACATTTGGCCTACGCATTTCGGACTGTACTGATCTTTAGGTATTCCATTAAGTCAATTGGTCTCTCCCTCATCTCAGTACTTAAGGGTTACATGCTCCTTGAGGAGTCAACACTCTTTCTCGTCCCCGTACTTCCTATATTGGTGGCATGGCCGAAACATATATGAATAGTAGGCAAAGTGTTGGTGGACGGGGGAGTAGGAAGGTGTTGGGGTTAAGTGGGCTATCTGGATACCATATTCTCCATAGGTCATCACTAAGCTTCGATCCACATGAGATCCACCCGCGGAGTACCACCCCAGGTGGACTATCTGGTAGTGGTCTCACCTCCATGGTCTCATGGGAAGGGGCTTCCCTCCCCCTATGGTAGAAATATAACTCCATTGCTCTGTCCACACCAGATATCCTTTCTGGCATCTTGGGCATTTTTGAGACTGCAGATGTCCCTTTTGTCAGTTTTCAGTATCCCGACACAGGCAATACCACCTAAAGTATATAGCTCTTGCCATGTTGGCTAGTAACATTCTTTTTAAATGCTCAAACTTTGTTATTGTTTGTGTGTTGTCATTTATGTTGGCATGCTAATTCTGTGATGACACTACTTGATGGCTTTTATACATAGCATCTTGTCACCCCACCTAACTAGGACATGAAGGAGGAGATTGAAAGAAGATTGTCGAAGGTGCAGGAGGTCAAGTACGAACCCCAGTTGCTGTCGGAGGATGACCACAGACTGCAAGAGTTGGAGGAACGGGGGCATGAAGGTATTCCAGGCCTATGTTTCAGTGAGCATTTACCATGGCTATTGAAACAAGACAATGAAAGCATGCCAGCTATTCTCCCTCTGCTGCTTAGTAAAAAGGGTACATGAATGGGTAAAATAGATTACCTGCCCAAGTTTGTTTTGTGGCAGAAATCTGTTCTGTTTCAGGTAATCCATTTGTAACACCTAGACTAGAGTCGTAGAATTCCTAGACACTTTGTCTATGGCAAAACATTTAATTCCACAAACTCTGTTTCGGCTTTCTAATCTAACGAACTACAATTGACCAGAAAGTCTGCTGTTGGGCTAATGTTGCTCTTGATTCATGGAAAATATTTGGTCTAGTTTGTGGGATGTAGGTGTGTGTTGGCATACATAATGGTATCCCCCACCCCTCCACCTTGCAGGAAGGAGAACTGGTTCATAGAATGTTACTGGGCATTTTGTGCTTTTAAATGTTTTCCAATCTCTATGCACTGAATTTGAAAAACCCATCCGTTTAATGACTTATGGTATGTTGGGGCTCACTGTGGACACATTACTTTAGTGCTTTTTACCTTCTCTCTCCCTCTAGGTTGCTATAACTATTTATACAGAATGAGGGCGCTGGATGCCATCCGAGCCTCGGGTATGTAATATATGTGCCATTTAAGGGGTGTTTTCGAAGATTTTCCACACCTGGTGGTGACTGGTGTAAGGACCTTTCTAAATGATTGCGGGGGTGTCCATTAAAGATTACTGTTGGGTAATGTAGAAGATGCGTCCGGCCTCATTCATGGGAAGAGGAAAATGCTGATAGGTAGGTAGTTAGGCCCAATAGATTACACAAAATGGCTCTCCACAGAAATATTGAAACTATATATTCGAGGGGATTGGGTCCTCGGACGTATTCCATATCTATGACAGGTAATGTCCACAGCTGTGCTGCTTCGGAAAATCTTTGGCGTCTGCAGCCTCCGTCGATGACGTCGATGCGCCGTCCCCGAGGACCTCCTCCGACGGCTGACGTCACCCGATGTTATAAGTAGGATGCACGACGCCCATAGCCTCAGTTCTGTTTTTTCCGCGAACGTGTTTGCTTCGTGAATCTCTGTACGCCTCGACTCGTTGGAGTTGCTGTTTTCTATTCTCGGTTCGTTGAACCTGTTCGGTTGGTTGTGAATACCTGTTCGTGGTGATGTCTTTCTCATCTTCGACCCCGCGTCCGGGCTTCAAGAACTGCGGGGACTGTGGGTCCAAGATGTCGGTCACAGACTCGCACGACGCCTGCCTCTGGTGCCTCGGGGGGGCCCACGATACGGACAACTGTGTCGACTGCCAGTCGCTCACTGCGAAGGCCTTGCGGGAACGCAAGTAGAAGCTGTCGGTAGGTCGGATGTCTAAGCCCCGGAAGTCGAGGTCTGCCGGGCTTTCGAACGATGACTCGAGGGGTGACTCTCCGCGTCGTCGTCGGAAGTCCGGTGGGTCTCCTTCCAGGAGTCGGTCTCGCCACTACTCCGCCTCTTCTAGGCATTCCAGGAAGCGTCGGCATAGGTCGCCTTCCCCGTCCTCTTCCGAGGACTCTGCCTGTCGGCGGGTCGCTTATCTCTCCTTGCAAGCGACACCGGAGGAATGGGCTTCCTTCGCGAAGCAGATGCTGGCGATTCTGGAATCGCAGGGCACTGGTCCGTCTGCGCCTCCGAGTGGGGTCGGTCGGCACCGGTCGAGAGACACCGCCCGTACGCCTTTGGGCTCGGGTGGTCTGCACGGCTCGCGGGAGAGGTCCCGCTCTGACAAATGTAGCCGTTCTCGCCATGCCCGTTCCAGGTCCCGGTCCTCGACGCGCTCGAGACCAAGTGATCCTGTGCCGTCTTCGAAGAAGACGTCGACGCCTGTGGCGCCGAGGTCGTCGACGATTTCTCTTGAGGTTCCGTCTTCGAGGGGGTCGTCAACGCCATCGGGGTCCAGGTTGTCGAGAGACACGCTCGAAGCTCTGGCTTCGAGGACTGTCGACGCCGCAGATGCTGGAGGCGTTGCAGCTGACGTCGACGCTGATTCGCTCGACGTCAACGCCTTTTCTGTCGACGCTGACTCGTTCGGTGCACTCGACGACTTTTCGGTCGACGCCGACTCGTTCGGCGCCCTCAACGTCTTTCGAGGCGATGGTGTCGGAGGGTCCCCGTGGCACGGGGTTTGCCCCTAAAAAGGCTATGGCTAAGGTCCGGCACTGCTTTGGTCCGCAGAGGTCTTCCTCTCCCCGCCTGGAGTACATTTCAGAGGGTGATGAAGGCTCTGATGGCGGCCTGGTTCCGGTTACGGTTCCAGATGACCTTCTCGTGCCATAGTCAGTTTGATGACCTGAGGCAGTCACTGCATGATGCCAGTGGACTGGACACCTCTCCGGAGGTGGAGTTTTGTCGGCAGGAGCCTGGCACTCATGCCGATTCGTCATATCGGCGCCTTATGTCTCGGGTTACCGAGTACTTGGGTTGGTCAGCTCCCCCAGGGGAGATCGTTCAGGATGATCTCACGGACATCCTTGATCTCGGTCCACCCACTGACCTGCTTTTGCCTTTTCATATGGCTCTGCAGAGAAGGGTGGCAGCGGCTTGGACTGCTCCGGAGAGTCTCCCGGCAGTGGGCAAGTCTTTGTCGCGAAAATACCGTCCAGCCAGTAGCGACCCCTGCTACTTGCCTAGGCACCCCACCCCGGAGAGTTTGGTGGTGCAGGCGGCTATGGCCCCGGCAAAGCAGGCGTCGTAGCCTACCATCCCTCCGATAGGGACGACAAACGTTTTGACGGCTGGGCGAAGAAAGTGTTTTCTTCTGGGGGTATGGCGCTTCAGGCGGCCAACTTCATATGTGCCTTGTCTCGTTTCACACACACTCTGTGGAACTGTGTTGCATTAGCGGCTGATCATATTCCCGAAGGGAACGAACAGGATGGTTTCCTTGCTATGGTTCAGGATGGCAAGGATGCCATGTGTGAGGCTGTTCATTCGGGTTTGGACTTGGCGGATTGTGTCAGCCGGTCCATGGTGGCGAGCACCGTAATGCGCAGGTTTGCGTGGTTGCGGAAGTCTGGGTTCACTCCTGATGTGCAGTCCCGGCTCCTCAACATGCCCTTTGACGGTGAACACCTTTTTGGCAGCAAGGCTGACGAGAGCCTTGAGAGGTTGCAGACCTCCAAAGCTGCAGCGAAGTCGTTGGGCGCTGCTGTTCACCAACCTCCACCCTTTCGTCCTAGGGGACAGCAATGAAGGGGAGGTTCCTTTCGCTATTACTCGTCCTTCAGTAAAGCGAGAGGAGCTAGCAGTCAAAGAGGCCATCGTAAGAGTGCCAGGGGTGGAAACAAAGGTACTCGAGGTGCCAAGGCCGCTCGGGCAGTTGCCTCTTTGCCCTCAGCCAACGCCGCAGCTGCTACCACTCAGTCATGAGGCCAGGTCCCATGGTTCGCCGGTTGGGGGAAGGCTGGAGCAGCATCTTGTAGAGTGGCAAGCCATTACTTCGGATGTGTGGGTTCTGGAGGTCATTGCCCACAGCTACTGTCTTCCTTTTCGGCAGAGGCATCACGACAATCCACCAGGGAACCTCTTTGAAGAATCCGGATCCGCTCCTTGCGCAGGAAATTAAAGCCCTGCTGGAGAAAGGCGCCATAGAACTGGTGCCTGTAGCGGAGAGGAACAAGGGATGGTATTCCCCTTATTTTTTGATTTCAAAGAAAGACGGGGGATTGAGACCCATCATGGACTTGCGCGGTTTGAACAAACTCCTCAGAAAGGACAAGTTCAAGATGGTGACTCTTTCTCAAGTCCTCCAGGCCCTTCAACTTCAGGACTGGTTGGTGTCTCTCGACCTCAACGATGCTTACTTCCATGTGCCGATCCATCCCAAGCACAAGAAGTACCTGAGGTTCGCGGTTGACGACTCGCACTTTCAGTTTCGGGTCCTGCCATTCGGATTGACCTCCGCCCGAGGGTTTTCACCAAGCTCGTGGTGGTGGCAGCGCATCTCAGGAAAGGGGGGATTCACGTCTACCCATACCTGGACGATTGGTTGATCAGGGGGAACTCTCCCAAGCAAGTCCTGGATCATCTGTCCGTCACCTGCCACTCCCTTCACAGGCTGGGCTTATCCCTCAATTTAAAGAAGTCCCATTTGACACCAACGCAGCGGCTCCAGTACATCGGAGCAGTGCTCTACACGTCCCTGGGGCAGTGTTTTCCTCCTCAGGTGATGGCTCTTCACATTCAGCAGATGGTGCACCAGTTTGTTTGCCCAGAATCTCCCGGCGTCCGATTTCTTGAGTCTGCTCGGCCTCATGGCATCCTGCATTCTTCTGGTGCCAGAGGCTCGTCTGCGGATGAGATCTTTGCAGTGGGCACTCAAGCTCCAGTGGTCTCAGTCCTCCGGCAGGCTGTCGGACCCTGTTCAGGTGCCGCCCTCGGTAGCCCGGGACCTTCTGTAGTGGGCCGTCGAGGGCAATCTGATGAAGGGTGCCCCATTTTGGCTGCCCTGGCCGGAGGTGACGATCGTGACGGACGCATCCCTAACGGGATGGGAAGCTCATGCCAACGAGCTGACAGTCAGCGGTCGTTGGTCTCCGTCAGAGTCCAGACTCCATATCAATCTGTTGGAGCTGAGGGCCGTCAGGCTAGCCCTGAAGGCTTTTCTGCCGACTGTGCGTGGGAAGAGTGTCCCGATTCTGACGGACAACACGGTGGCCATGCACTACCTCAACAAAAAGGGGGGGGGGGGGGGCAGGGTCGCTTCCGCTGTGCAGGGAGGCGATGCAGCTCGAGTTCTGGGCCATCCAGCAGGAAGTTTCGATCTCAGCAGTTCATCTGGCCGGAGACGACAACGAGACGGCCGATGCTCTGAGCAGGCAGAGCACGATCTCTCACGAGTGGGAGCTGGCTCAGGAGATTCTCCTGGAGATCTTCGCCCTTTGGGGGACCCCTCAAGTGGATCTCTTCGCCTCCAGTGTCAACCGGAAGTGCGAAAGGTTTTGCTCGCGGGAATTTCCTCCAAAAGGAGCCTTAGGAGTCGCGTTCGTGGTGGAGTGGTCATTCCCACTGCTGTACGCGTTTCCTCCAGTCCCCGTCATCCTGCAAGTGTTGCGGAGGTTACAGAGGTTCGGTTCCCGATTGACCCTCATTGCTCCGGCGTGGGCCCGGAGGACGTGGTACCCGGACCTTCTAGACTTGTCCATCTGCCTTCCACGTCGTCTTCCCTACCGAGACGATTTGCTCTCACGGAAGGGGGGGGGGGTCAGGTTCTCCATCCAGAGGTCAGATCCCTCAATCTTCACGCTTGGCTTCTGAAAGGTTGAGGTATAAGGATTGGGACCTCCCTGAAGACGTGATGGAGGTGTTGCTCTCGGCCAGGCGGCCGGCAACAAAGTCTCTGTACCGTTGCCGTTGGAGAAAGTTCTGCGACTGGTGCAGAGTTCAGAATGTGGATCCTTTTGAATGCGACATTCCCATGGTTTTGTCTTTTTTGCTTTCTTTGGCCCACAGGGGCTTGCAAGTGGGGACCATTAAAGGTTACCTGGCGGCGCTGTCCATATTTAAGTGCTCGTCTGAAGAGTGTTCCTATTTTGAGATTCCTTTAATTTCACAGTTTTTGAAAGGGCTCACTAATGTGTTCCCTCCGTCACCTTTTTTCGGTGCCAGGTTGGGATTTGAACCTTGTTCTTAAGTTTCTTATGGGTGCTCCGTTTGAGCCTTTACATTCTTGCCCTTTGAGGCTGTTGACTCTGAAAACTGTGTTTTTGGTTGCGGTTACTTCCGCTCGCAGAGTGAGTGAGTGAGTTACAGGCACTTTCAGTTAAGCCACCCTTCACTGTGTTTCACAAGGACAGGGTTGTCCTTGGAGTTCGTCCTTCTTTTCTTCCGAAGGTGGTTTCGGATTTTCATTTGAGCCAGAAGGTTGTCTTCCGGCGTTCTATCCTCCTCCACATCCTGGTAAGGAAGAGGAGAGGCTCCATGGGCTTGATCCTCGGAGAGCGTTGAGCTTTTATATTTCGCGCATGTCCCGGGTCAGAGTGGACGATCAACTTTTCATTGGTTACGCTGGGAAGCGTTTAGGACGAGCTGTGACGAAACAGACTTTGTCTCGGATTATTTTAGCTATCTCCGAGTGTTACCGCTTGGCGGGTAAGGACCCTCCGGCTGGCTTGCGGGCCCATTCTACCAGAGGAGTGGCTGCGTCTAATGCCCTGCAGAGGGGAGTTCCTATTCGTCACATCTGTGATGCAGCCACCTGGGCTTCAGTACATACTTTTGTACGTCACTTTTCCCTTGATTCCATCAGAGGGCAAGATCTGGCCTTTGGCAAGGCAGTTCTCCATTCCGCAATTTTATTGGGCATGCTAAATTTGTATTCTAAATTCTTTCCCACCTCCTTGCTTGGTACTGCTTTGGGAGTCTGTCATAGATATGGAATACGTCGGAGGACCCAATCCCCTCGAAGAACAAGTTACTTTCTTACCTGGTAACGTTCTTTCGATGGGATGGTCCAACGACGTATTCCATATCGCTCCCTCCCTGCCTTCCCCGCTGCAGAATTTCTTTTGCGATTGCAGCTTGCGTTCCGCAAGGCCTTGTGTGTCTGACTGGCAGAATACTGGTGGCACACGTTCTGGGAAAAAACTATAACTGAGGCTATGGGCGTCGTGCGTCCTACTTATCACATCGGGTGACGTCGGCCGTCGGAGGAGTTCCTCGGGGACGGCGCATCGACGTCATCGACGCAGGACGCAGACGCCAAAGCTTTTCCGAAGCAGCACAGCTGTGGACATTACCTGTCATAGATATGGAATACGTCGTCGGACCATCCCATCGAATAAACGTTACCAGGTAAGAAAGTAACTTGTTCTACTCTTTATTATAGGGTATAAATGAATCCTGTAAAGCGTGTATGTGCATGGAGTATTGAGATGCATAGGAAACCCGAAAAATGAATTGCTAATTTTTTACTCGCATGTCTGGTTTATCTGAAAGTTTACAAACAAAGCTTGTCACGGGCCCATCACCAAACTGTAAATTTCATTTAAGATCAGTTAAAAAAGAAAGTTATTAATTTTAAGAAAATGCTGTTTTGGCCTAATTCATTTTCCCATAGAGAAGTCCACATCTTGCTCCAGCTACCAGCCAAAACCGCGGGACGGAATTGGACCAGGTATCAAACAACTTGGGCGTGAAGCGTTGAATCGATTTACGGGGATGGGGGCGGGGGAGCTTTTCTGTCCAGTAGCTGTTAAAATATTTGATGGAATGTGCCCCCTTCTCCTAAACTTATAGCTATAGCTCCCATGGTGCTTTGCAGCAGAGTGGCTTTTCAGAAATGAAAAAGCCGCAATATTTTGGGGTTCGATGTGAGAGGAGGGAAAAGTATGAAATTACATCGGGTTAGAGGTGGGGAGGGGGAAAGAGGACACCATGTAAAGTTTGGGGAAGGGGTTGGGACTACGAGTGACCAAGTTCAGAGCTCAATCTTGTTTGCATATTCAGGGTTATTTTTCATATTCAGGGTTATTAATTGCATATTCGGGTTATGGTAGAAAACTGGAGCGGGAATGAAAGTGTGCCACATGTATAATAGCCGTGGATATTTTAGCAATATTTGTGGTTATTTGTAGTGCATTGATAATATAGCCGCGGTTATGGGATACAAGTAAAAAAAAAAGATTAATAAAAAAAAATGTGGTGAATCTAGGGGTGCAATATGGCCCTGGCCAGTGAGCACGGAGAACGTGCTTACTGGCCAGGTTCAAAGGCCCTGCCTAATGGGGCGAAAGACATGCACAGCGGCCAACTATTGGGCCCAAAAGAAACATATTGGGGGAACATGTACAGTGGTTAAAGATGTGAAGGCAGGCGCTCTGTTACCAGTCTTTAGCTTCTCCTCCTAATGCACGTTTTCATGACTTCATCAATCTTCAGGGAGGCTGAGTTTCTTTGTTTTTTCAGGCGGTCTGCATTTCTGTTTCTGGTGTGACAAGTTAATTATCTTTGAGGATTCTGGTACTTTTACTTTTCGCACTTGATTTTGCTGGCATGTGACTGGAAACAACTCCCTGCCCTAGACACAAAGTTGCCAGACGGGCTTCATGGGTCACAGGCTTAACGCATAAACTGGCTGTATATGCCCTCTTTCAGACCTCTAGAGGCACAAGCCTGATATGTTGATGACTGTGCTACCACTGATCTTCCAAAGGGACAAGGCTAACATTCCGAGCTTCAACTGGACTGCACATACAATAACACCTAACCAGCCCCTCCTGCCTTCCTGAGAGCACACTAACCTGGTGGGGTGTTTTTTCATTTATTTTCCCTGCTCTTCAAGTGTACCATTTAGGCCTTGAAGATTGCAATGTGTGGGGGTGTTTAACATCCACGTGCCTTTCTGAGCAAAACTACAAATCTGTTAAGAGACAGGCACAGATAATGGGGTATCTCCAGGAGAGGCTATGAAAGCTGTAATGATGTGATGTTTTCCAAATGCTTCATTTCATCTCTGCTTAAGGAAGAGGAGACATTCCACGAAAGCTTGCAAATATGCAAAATAAATGACTTTGTTAGCCTAATTAAGGTATTGAATCATTGTTTTCTTCTAGATCAATATTCTATTCAACTCTTGGCTAACACTGTACACAGAAACTGAAATATATATATATATATATATATATTCCAAAGAGAGGGAAAAAATGATTTCTTCTTTTTTTATTTTTATTGAATATAGTTGAAATTACATCAACTTTTTCAATTCATACGTAGTAAAAATTTCATGAGCATAAAACAAGAAAAAGTAATTCATATTCACGATGGAAAAAACATTCAGATAAATTCATGAGTTGACAAAATATTTTCACGATAGGATAAAATGATTATAGACAAATTTATCATTGTGAAGATAAACAATGTGACACAATTTTCATTCCATGTTCAAGGCCTTTAAAAAATTAATGGTGACAATTCTTATGCTCATGCATGCATTCAGTTGCTGCCAAGGTGGCCCATCTATTTCTCAGGTCAATTTGTGGAAAGTACGCAAAATGATTAACAAAATGAGAACTTCTCAAGCTCGTGAGGGCTGGACAATCCAATATTATATGTTGCAGAGTTTCGACAATCGCTGCATTTTTACAAAACCTACACCAATTGAGGTCCGAAGGGAATTTGCTTCCTTCTTGTTTTAACCTCACGAGTGGGCCAGATGTTGAATCGCAACCATAGGGTAGCAGTTCTAATAGCAGCAGAGGGAGCCAAACGTAAGTAGGAAGCAGCATCTCTATATCGTTTAGGTCCAAATATTGCAGAGTCAAAATCTTTGTAAGTTAAGCATTGAGCTCTAGTGTCAATCCAGTCCATCATATACACTTTCTTCTTTGCTTGCTCCGGGTGAAGCACGAGAAGATCAAGTGATATATCAGCATTCACCATAATTGTTAGAATATTTGTGGACCAGTTTTTTGGAAATACTTCTGATGAGTTAAGTAAATAATTAGAAATGGAAGATAATGTAGAGTTATCACGTGTAGATAGCAAGCATTTACGAAATAAGGCACATAGTCGCCAATTATGTAAGGCCATTAATGAAATTAAACCTAATTCCTAGCGCAACAACACACCAGGGATACACTGTGGTAGATGTAAAATGGCACGCCAGAACTTGGCTTCTAATAAATTGAGAAAGCCTGTGGAAATGATTTGCGTTTCAAGACCATAAAGGATAGTTGCTACAACAATCAACCGTGTTTGACAGATCGCCATAGTTGGCTTCGGTTTGATTTTTTTTCAGATGCAAATCTAATGTAGGACAACCATCAAAAATAAGGCCCAAATAAACATAATTTGGAACCATCTTTCTGGGGATTCCCTCAATTTGCCATTCTAGCAAGTGCTTGCGTAAACCTTTAGGGACAAACGTGACAATCTGTGTGTTACCAGTATTTACTACCAATTCATTTTCTTTAAAGTAGTAACAAAGTGCTGACAGAAGATTGCGTAAGCCACTAGGTGTTTTTGATACTAAGACAAGATCATCCGCGTACCACAAAGCACTAATTTTCACACCATTCAGTTTAGGCGCTTCAGTTATTATTTTGTCAAAGATCCAGCGTACATCATTATTAAAAAAATTAAACAAGGCTGACGCTAAAATACACCCCTGTTTTATCCCTCTAAATGTGAGAACTGGGGATGGTAAGAGGCCCTCTGCATTTAATCTTATGAAGACCTCATTTTCTGAGTGGAGAGCAAAAATAATGTCAACAAGAGTGGAAGGACACCCCGCCTTGATTAATTTATCTATGAGTTTTGGTCTTGATACCGGATCAAAGGCGGAATGAAGATCCACAAACGCAAAATATCTGGGTTGTCTCTTATTCTGTGCTTGTTGTCTTATGGCATTTAAAGTAATTAAATTGACGCCAGTGCCCAAACCAACCACCAAACCAGTTTGTGCTGGATCACATTGACTTGCCGTTGATGAACAGACATTAAAATCTCTGAGCACCAACCTAGAGAATATTTTTCCTGTAGCGTCCAATAATGCTATTGGACGATAGCTTTTGGCATCCATACGGTCACCTTTTTTATAGATCGGAATAATCACAGTTGAACGCCATGATTCTGGAATATTTTTAGTTTGCAAAATGTGGTGAAAAGCATTGTTCAAGATTAACGCCCATTCTTTTATATGCTGTTTGAACATCAAATTCGTGAGCCCGTCAAGGCCTGCCGCTCTTGACGAGGATGATGTTTTAATAAAATCTTGAATGATGTATTGTGTGCAATGCAAGTCCCAACATTTCGCAGAGCTGCTGTTATAATTGTAACACCTCATCTTCGAATCGTCATATAGTGTTGAAAAATGAGTAACCCACACGGATTCAGATACTCCATTAAGTTGCAAGTGAACTTGGGGTGCTGTTACATTTATTCAGCAGTTCCCAGACCAAGGCAGAATTTTTATTACAACAAGCTTCTAGAAAACTTTCACTATCTAATTGATATAATGCAGCTTTTCTTGACTGAACCCAATTTCGATATCTTGAACTAGCAATATTGACGGCTTTAATCTGGACATTCATGGGTAGTTTCCGAAGATTTCTAATCTCTCTTCTATAAGCTTTCTTTCTCACAGAGAGCTAGATCAAACCAATGAACATGTCTCTTAAATGGTTTATTATGGACGGGATATAGATTCGCAAAAGAGCTTAAAACATCTATGTAAGAATCAGCCTTGTGTAACCTCTGACTGCTTAGAATGGCATCATTCAGTGCTAGTAGTTTATCAATGGACCACTTGAAACGATTTCTGCCATTATTGACTGATAAAGTCTGTTTATAACAAAGTGCAGTTTTTGAGCGATTTTCAATTTTGACCGACCAAAAAAGCGCTAGGAGATGGTGATCGCAAGCTGTCTGTTTTACAACAACAAATTTGCTAGTATTCATAAAGATGCTGTTGGACATGAAGATATAATCAATTGTAGATTTTGAAATACCTCTCTCCCAGGTGTTCATTGGAGGGATGTCGCCTGTGATCGCACCATTTGCCATTTTTAAGTCAAGATCTTCAATGAAAGACATCCACCTCGTTACCTCACGATTCTTATTCCTGATATTCGACTCAAAGCAAGAAATGTTCAAATCACCCATTACTAAAATTCCAGAAATGTTGCCTTGAGCAGAAATAAGTTCAAAGAGAAGCTAGAGAGCAGCATAAAAGCTATCATCGATGATGCCCACCGGATTACGATAGAGGTTAATAAGAGCGTATATCTGCGAATTAAAGGAAATCTTAACCAATTACATGAATTTGTTAGGTGGTTGCCAGGGAGAGATTTTAAAACCCTTGTTTGCTTTCACCGCAACTATCAGGCCAGCAGTGGTTCTCCCTTTACCACCTTGTTCTGCTGGAAGAAGTATAAGCTCATGATCATCCCATATGGGGGGGATTTACCAGCCACGTTTCTTGTTAGGCTACTATATCATATGTATTCAACTGATTATTTAATGTCCATTGCAGGTGAGAGGAGCCTCGCGTATTCCAACTAGCAAGTGAAATTTCAATCGGGGGAATGCTTGTTCGTGGTTATGAACGAGAGTTAGCAGAAAGCAAGGAATCTGGAAATGATTCTTGAGTGCAAAAATTGCAGGCGCACAAGGGTTCAGAAGTGGTACCTACAATAGATTCATTGACATCAACCTTCTTAGATTGATGACGTGCTGGATCTTGTGCTAATAGAAAACCAAGATTGAATAAATCCATTCTAGCATTCCATAAAGTATTGCGAACAATTCCAGACTTTATGCATAGTCTAACAATGGAGAGATTCTTGTCACAAAGAAACTCAATTTGATCCAAATCAGTGTAAGCTATAGCATCCAATCCCTCTATGTCCCCAAAGATATTAAGGATACTAGCACGGCATAAGTCATACTTTGGGAACGGCCCATCTCGACACTTCAAAATTAAAGTGTGGAACAAATTGAATTTCTTTGACAATGCAGCACTGGCATCATTTGTATGAGGTTTGGTGCCACCATTACGAGATTCCGAGTTCTTCCTGATGTTTTGTTTTGGAAGATCTTGATTGCGACGACTATTACAAAGAAGTGGTTTGGGATTTGTGCAGGTGTCTGTTCGGGTTTTAAGAAATGGAGCTTCATTTTCAGTGTTGTGATGAGAGTTATGTATATGAGAAGGCTGGTTAATAACATTTGATGCTTCAGGCAATACCTCTGAGATTCTATTCAGTAGATAAGAAGAGTCTACCGCTGCTTTTAATGAGCTTAATCGATCATCAACGCCTGGTGTAGAAATGACAGAAGGAGGTAACTTGACAGCACCTGTAGAGATTACACTACAATGTGTGGTCAATGTCGTTTGTACAGCAGGAGAGGGTTGTCTTATTCGCACATTATCAGGCTTGAATGTTAACAAATGTACCAGCTCATTCAAAGGGTCATATTTAGATGAGTAATTAGGAGCCATTTTAGGAGCAATTTGGGGAGGTGGAGGATTGCACGGCAAAACTTTATTTAAAGGAGGCTCTTTGGCCATAACGGCCATATCATTATTTGTAATTTCATCGCATATATCTATAGAAGCAACAGGGGTGTAGGCAGAAGACTTTGCAGCACCCGAAGGGGGATTCGATTGGGATTGTTTTTTTGTACCACCCAGAACTTTACTATTTCTTTGTGTAGCCTTAGTTGACACAGATCTTGTTTTTCCACTATTTATAGATGTGCGACCAGTTTTTTGTGGATTTTGTTTGGAATTTTACATAAGTACTGAGGCCACCGAGATATTCATAATAGGCATATCTCGTGCTGATTTACGGCTATCATTTAATATCTCTTCAATCTCATGAGTGGATTCTTCTAAAACTGTAGCAAATGTTTGAACAGGTTTAGTGATTTTGATGGGAGAATGAGGTGCAGTTAATAAAGTTTGATCTGAAATAGTGATGCTCAAAGAGGGAATATGAAGCTCATTGTTAGAAGTAAGGCGTTTTGGTGGAATTGGTACACTTAGAGGACCCTTGGGCAAAGGTAAGTCAGTTGTACTCGCAAAAGATGCCAAATCGATCGGATCAGTCAGCGCTCTACCACTTGGTGTTTTCTCATAAAATTTACGAATATCATGTTGAATAGGAGTTCTAATAATTGGTGTTAAAATGATAATTTTCTTAGAAGTACGAGCACGGCTTTTAGACTTATTCTGTAATTTAGAGATATTCTGATTCATAGGAGTTTGTGGGAGACGATCCGATAGATTTAGCATTGAGCATGGAGGGATATCCATGGGATCTCTAGTAATCTCCGAAGGAATACCATGTTTTCAAGGAAAACATGGAATGGTTCGTAAAAGACTATTAAGAATAGGTAGAGCTTTTCCCTTTGAGAATTATACAAAACACACTCGGTTATGTCAAAGCGTTCAAGGTGAAATAGTTTCAAGCAGGCAAAGTCTCTTGGCTGAATATCTGAATTAACGGTGGTAGCTAGATTTGACAGTACCTGAGACGGTATAGGTAAATCACTACCATCCGCCTAACAGCCGCACAACAGCCAGTGGGCTTGACTCCACCGGGCTTAACGCCGCAAGGGTGCCTGCAGGCGAGCTAAATACAGTTCCTGACACGTGATGTGTCACGTGGGCGCTAGCGGGCTCCGCCTCCTCCTGAAGGTGAGCGTGCGCGTAAACTCAGCAAGAGTCCCCAGTGACTCGCAGTGCTGGTAGATGAGAAGAATGAAGCAGGTAAGCAAGTTTTCACAGTTAGACACACTCCGGAAAGGCTATGTCATGCCTTTCTTCTTCTTCCCAGAGAGGATGGCACTCCAAACAATGAAATACTCGCCAGAGTAAAGCTTCGTCCGTTGTTGAACACAAAAAGCAATGGGTTTTCCTTTTAAAAATATCCAGTTTTAATGCGGCATCAACCAAAGTAGAAAATCACACGGTACAACGCGTTTCACAGCTTCCTAGCTGCTTGATCACGTACAAGTGAGTGCTCAGTGACATTGTGTAGATATACCAATTTCCCAACTGTATGGTTCTACAGCCAGTGGTGGTCCCTTTTTTAGTTTTCATTGCTACCAAAACTCAGCCTATTTGAGCTAATAAGTATGGTTGCCATTTTGTAATGGCTATTACGACAGCTTTCATATACACAAAATTGCTAACACGCCTTTATCAGGACAGACATAACCGTGGGAGTGTAATTGTAATTCCCAGCCTTTTTGACACATTCTTATATGCGTTCAGTAGTGCATTGTTAATTATGGCAACCTTGCCGGATTATTCCGCTCCTATTAAAGCGTTGCCTGAGGCGAAAATAACATGAATAAACAATGCAAACACTTCAATTGCAGAGGTTTTTAAAGGCAAATGGTATGTCAACCTTAATGGACCAAAAAGAAAATCTGAACCTTTACAATAAAGTGCATAGTGCTAATAGATTGTAAACAGGTCATAAAGTGCATGAATCAATATATATCGAATGCTAATCAATAAAGTGCATAGTTCTTAGTTTCGCATAACCATTTAAATTGCAAATTTGCATGAGGTTCTCATTTAGCATGGATTCATATAGTGCTTAGTGCAAATGTAATTTCAGTGAGGATATAATAATAAATTGCATAGTGCAAATATAATATATGAGTAAAATTAGCATCTATGTAAACATTAATCAAAACTAGGCCTTCTATATTTAGCTATAGGTAGCAGAATTAACTATTCCTAGAGACCATTCTCATTATGTGTGTACGGGAACCACCACGGAGTAGAAATTTTTTAAATGAATAAAAACACATGTAAGCACCATTAATTGAAAATTCATATAACCACATCCAGACACTACTCACAAAATGATAAAAATCTTGAGAAAGATATAATAAAAAGCATCATACCACCAAGCCTTAGCTTGTATATTTATAAGAAGTCCAGAAAGCTATCAGTTCAGAAATAAACTGAAATTAATGTACACTAATAGCACAAATTATCTCCACAAGACAATAAGAACAATTAAAACCAATCGTTAGTTCTTGATAGACCAACTTCTCAGGTTCCTAAATATGTATACAATTCTTCGTCAAGATTATGGCCTTTGGGTTTTTTTGATTCAAGATCAAAAATAAATCTGGTATCCATTTGGCATAGTGCTAGTTCTCTGTTGCCCCCACGAGGGTTGGCTCGAACATGAGACAATCCAAAGAATCTTAGGCTGTCCAACTTGCTCTCGTGTATGTCTTTAAAGTGGACTGCCATTGGATAAGAAGGGTCAGTTTTTTTATCGCTCTCACATGCTGTAAAAATCAGAGTTTTAATTTGCCGATGGTGCTGCCAATATACCAGTGATTGCAGGAGCATAGGAGAGCATAGACCACAAACTCAGTATTGCATGTAATATGACTGCCCAATTCTACAAGATGCTTTGTTATTGGATGTATGTAGTTTGTTTTGTTCTGAGCGAATTTACATACCTTACATTTCAAGCATTTGAAAAAGCCATTGGTATTTTTGTGTAGCCACGCAGCAGTGTTTTGACTTTCATTTACGGGCAACAAAAAACTGTTAACCAGCGAGTCTTTAATGGATGTGGATTTTCTGAAAGTTATGTTGGCTTTTTCCTTTAGAATCGGTGCTAGAGCGTCATCGGACTGTAAGACATGCCAATGTCGGTGTAGTATCTTTCTTATGACATTGGCATGTGTTCCAAATGTAAGGATAAGTCTTATTACATCATCTTGTTTTTATACTATTCTGTTGATTTATTAGTTGAGAGAAAAGTCCTTCGGTTTAAGTTGCAGGCTTTGGTGTATGCTCTCTCTAAGACTGCTTTCGGATATCTTTGTCTTAAGAATTTCGCCGCTGTAAATTTGCTTTCTTCATCAAAGCTTTCAATTGTACTGCAATTAAGTCTTATTCTCACAAATTCGCCGTATGGAATACTCCACTTTAAAAATGTAGGGTGGTTGCTTGTGGTGAAAAGTGCATAATCGAGCTTGTAGGCTTTCGATATAGTTCGGTCACGATTTCGTGTTAGTTGGTCTTCATCAAGACATCCAGAAAAATTATTTCTTGCCGACTATGAGTTTCAGTAAATTGTAGGTTAAGATTGTTTACATTCAACACAGTTACAAACTCAAGCCAATCTTTTTCTTCACCTTTCCAAAGGATAAAGAGGTCATCAATAAACCTAAGCCATAGAACCACATGGTCAGTGTATCGGTGGTTACCTTCTGTCCATACATGAAACTTCTCCCACCACCCCATTGTCAAGTTTGCGTAGGAAGGGGTAAAGCTTGTGCCCATAGCAGTCCCTCTAAACTGATTATAGAAATTATTATCGAATAGAAAGACATTTTTGGTGAGGCACATTTCTATCATTTCTGTTATCATTTCTCCGTGGGCTAGGTAGTTAAGAGACCTGCCGTCAAGAATATACTTGCACGCTTTTTTCCCATCATTGTGTTGAATAGAGGTGTACAATGAAACGACATCCAATGTGGCAAACATATAATTTTCCTCCCATATTATACCTTCGATCTTGCTGAGGAAATCTTTGGTGTCCCGCAGGTATGATGGTAGCGTGAATACAAGTGGTAATAAGGTCTGATCCACATATTTGGAGATATTTTCGAGGGAAGCTCCATTCAGAGTGACAATGGGTTGGCCTGGGACAATGGGTTGGCCTGGGGGTCGGGTACAGTGTTTATGGACTTTAGGGAGAAAGTATATGGTAGGTATACTTGGGAATTTGTTGAAAAGGAACTTGCAGTCGTCTTCGTCAAGGAGATCCATATCGCACCATTTCTTGAGCAAAGCCTCCACTTTGAGTTTTATTTCCTCTGGGGTTGATTTCCAATCGCTCATAACAATAAACATCCCGCAGTTGTCTGTATGCTTCCTTTATATACTCTGTGCGATTTTGAATAACCACATTCGTGCCTTTGTCAGAGGCTTTGATGACAATGCTTTTGACACTTTGTAAATCTTTATGGATTTGTCTTTCTTTAGAGGAGAAGTTAGATTTAATTTTAGTTTTTTGTAGTCTTGCTTTCTGAAGATCATGGATCACTAAATCTTGAAAGGCTTCGATTTCTCCCCCCCCCCCCCGGTTGGAGTAGGGGATTGAACCTTCATTTGGCCTTTAATTTCCTGTTTATCGACCAATCTGTATCTAAATTTAGCATTTCCAGAGAGATCTCAGCAGACACTGCCTCCACATTCCCTAAGGATTCCAATTCCACCAAATTTAATAAGGTGTCTAGATCCTCGATGGCGACAGATGTTTTTCCTTGTGGAGTGATTTTGATTGTTTCTTTTGGTGGATTCAACAGAGAATGTTTTTAATCTAATTTTCCGCATGTACTTAAAGAAGTCAATCCTTGTCTCTGCATAGTCGTAAGGAAATGTTGGACAGAAGTTAAATCCATACTGGAGGACATTGGTTTGGTCCTGACTAAGTACATAATCTGACAAATTGATGATGCTGTTATCCATGCTGTTTGTATTTATTTTGCCTTCTTGTTGCCAGAGCGTGTTCTCGAATTGCCCTCTGACTCTGAGTTGCTTGTTCCTTTGTCCCCTCCTGGTTTTCTTTTTCCTCCACATCCTGATGGTTTTCCTCGTCCTTTGCCTGTGTACTTCTTTCGGTTGTTTCGGCCGTCTAGGCCCAGCATCCTCATTTCGTCTAAAAAATATATTTATTTGGAGACGTTTTCAGTTTCACTGGTGGGTGTCTGATTCTGATGTGGTGGCTGCCTCACTGGATGTGGCTATCATTGTTGGTTCATTGTTCTGGATGTTTTTGTTGGACAAATTTTTCCTCAGATGGTTGAATCTGCGAGCAAAGGTGTATACTCTTCCCTTTTCATAATCCTCTTTGTCGCGAAGGAATTTCCTTTGTTTCCGTTGTTTGATGTCTTCCTCGTAGGTTTTGAGGCTGTCTTCAATATTGGATTTCAGTTTAGTACCCTCTTCGCTTGCAGTTATTAGGGATAGTTGCTCGTTGATTTCTTCCATTTTTTCCAATGTTTTTTCTTTCTTTTTTAGCATATTTAATGAGAATATTAAGGAACTGTCCTGAGCATGCATTAGTGGAGTCGCCCCATTCTCTCAACATTTCGGGATCTTGTTCATCAAAAGACGGTGAGGTCAAAATTCTGAGACCATGTGGTATTCTTCCCACATCCACATAATTTTGGAGTGAGTGTTCTTCCCACCACTTTTTTTTTCTGCAATTTTTACAGTGTTTTAAGTAAACTAATTTCATTTTTTTTCCACGATGCTGGTTTCTGCGGTGTTTTTGGTGGGTATGCTTGCATGCAATGTTTCACAAAATAGTGATTGTGCCTGTTCGCATTGTGCTCTTTCTCTTTCTGACTGTGATGCATTTTTTACTTCAAAAAATGTACTGGATAGGATTGCTTTTGTATATGAATATGTGGACCTGTAATACAAACTAACCTGACGAAATTCTGGCGTTCGTACTCACTGTTCACACAACATCAACTTTGTGTGGTTAACTACAGATACACGTACGAACCAAAATGCAAGGGACTTTGGGGAGCAATTAGAAAAACCTACCGATGTGTGTGTGTGTGTGTGTGTGTGTGTGTATATATATATATATATATATATATATATATATCAAAATGTAATTATGGTGCCATAGCAAACCCAAAAATGTAATTGCTGATTTTAGCTGATATTTGCAAACCAAAAGTATGTCACAGCGCTCCCCCAACCCCAGACTGAACATTTTGGACATTTTGGGAAAGATTAGTAAACAAATGAAAGTTTATTAAATTAACAAAAAACACTGTTTTCAGCCTACTCCCATTCCTTTGCCCATGCGGAAAGTCACAATATCTGTGCAGCACAAACAGCTGGGCATAATTGGACCAGGTACGAAACTGGACACGAAGCGTTGACTCTATTTCCAGGAGAGGTCTGGGGCTATTCTTTCCAGTAATCGAAGTGATAGCCTATTTCTTTTGCCGAGACAAGAATGGATCATAGTTTACGTTAAAGATGGTTGGTTAATTTGCCACTTTGTATTTAATAGGCTGAATCACTTGTTATAGTTTGGATGGGAGGACGAGCGGGGGAGAGGTTGGGCTGTGTTGATATTGACTTGGAATGTCTGTTCAAAACTTTAATAAAAACTGAAGTTAAAAAAAAATATATATTTGACGGAAAAGGGGGGCACAAAATGATAGCTATATTGCCCATGGTGCTTCGCAGAGAGACTTTTCAGAAATGAACATTCTGCAAAAAGGAGACGTTTTTCAAAAATGAAAATGCTATTTTAAAAAATAGTTTGTGATGTGAGAGAACCACGGTTATAATTGGTATAACCACCGTTGGCCAAAAACAAAAGTGGAAAAAATGTCATTTGGAGGAGGAAAAGGATGAAATGGCATCAGGCTAGAGATGGGGAAGGGGAAAGATGACGCCATTGTAAATTGGGGGTGTGGAGAGCTGGCGACCATGTTCAGAGTTATGCTGGTCATGACTTCCCACATCTGCAGAATTTCAAGGGTTTTGTTGCATTCAATGTTAACTAAGATTTTTTTTCTGTGAATTTCTAGTTTTCAGTTCAACCATCATTTTGTTTACGGGCCTTCCGCCATGGCATTTGGCCGTGTCCACTGTACATGTTCCCCAATATGTTTCTTTGGGATCCACTAGGTGGCTTTTAAATGTCTTGTCACTTCTCCCCAAAAGGGAGCCCTTCCCCGTGAGGCTTGGGGGGGGGGGGGGGGGGTGAGCCTGCTGCGCAACAGTCCCCTTAGGGGTGGCGACAAGCGGGCCCTCACTGGGAGAGACCCCCCTTCTTGGGGACAAGGACTCCTGTTCAATCAAGGAACTCCCTAAGCGCCTCAATGAAAAGTCCATAATATCTTCAGGATTTCATGGGAACCATCTCCGCCAGGTCAATGTTTGTTATTGCATCATCACAGAATTCAACAAACGGGGAAAAGAGTCTGCAAGACATGAAGATTACTCAGTGGTTGGAAGCTTACCATTCTGGGCTGAAGAAAATCGAGCGAGTAATAGAGTGCTCCATGAATATATGAATGACTTGACGTATACCCTGGGGAAGACCCAGCACTTTTGACTAAAAAGTAAAGAGGGACCAACGTACAGTGTTGGTGGAGCCTGGGAGTTTGAAAGCTGTTGACTGAGAAACAGGGGGAGCCCGGAAGGTCCTCAGTCGAGAGGATGCTGGTAATCGAGAAGGGAAGGAGGCACGAAGAGCACAAACCCAATCGTGGATGCCCAATAGAAATGCAGGTGGTGACGTGACCCAGAATGGACAGTCTGTTCCGCAAACACAGCGACCTTGAGAGAACAGGCTCTAAGGAAGGAAGGAAGGAAGGAAGGAAGGAAGGAAGGAAGGAAGGAAGGAAGGAAGGAAGGAAGGAAGGAAGGAAGGAAGGAAGGAAGGAAGGAAGGAAGGAAGGAAGGAAGGAAGGAAGGAAGGAAGGAAGGAAGGAAGGAAGGAAGGAAGGAAGGAAGGAAGGAAGGAAGGAAGGAAGGAAGGAAGGAAGGAAGGAAGGAAGGAAGGAAGGAAGGAAGGAAGGAAGGAAGGAAGGAAGGAAGGAAGGAAGGAAGGAAGGAAGGAAGGAAGGAAGGAAGGAAGGAAGGAAGGAAGGAAGGAAGGAAGGAAGGAAGGAAGGAAGGAAGGAAGGAAGGAAGGAAGGAAGGAAGGAAGGAAGGAAGGAAGGAAGGAAGGAAGGAAGGAAGGAAGGAAGGAAGGAAGGAAGGAAGGAAGGAAGGAAGGAAGGAAGGAAGGAAGGAAGGAAGGAAGGAAGGAAGGAAGGAAGGAAGGAAGGAAGGAAGGAAGGAAGGAAGGAAGGAAGGAAGGAAGGAAGGAAGGAAGGAAGGAAGGAAGGAAGGAAGGAAGGAAGGAAGGAAGGAAGGAAGGAAGGAAGGAAGGAAGGAAGGAAGGAAGGAAGGAAGGAAGGAAGGAAGGAAGGAAGGAAGGAAGGATGGATTTGGGGAAACCTGAGGAAGCCTGATCCAACGTGAAGACCCAGTGACTCCGACCCGGCAGTATTAAGCTAACTAGAGCAGCGGTAGACCCGGGAGGGGTGCAGAGCAGTAAGAAGACCACAGGTCTCCTCATACTTATTCCAGTGGTTGTGAATACCTTAAAGAAAGTTGAGAATATAGAAAGACTCGGTGCACTCATCCTAGTTAAAGTGAACATCATTAAAACAGGAAAGGACAGTTTGAAGCTCAAGTCAGTCAGTTTATCAAGAGGTTGATAATCAAACTGAGTGTGGAAAGTAGTAAAGAGACACTGCAAGAGTCCCAAAGCAATAGGGGTGAAAACCCTTTCTTGAACAGTCAAAGAACTGTATCTAATGTGCAAAAGCGGAGAGCTTGGAACTGGTTCTTGTAATCGCAAAACTATTTGAAGATAGAATTTTGAAGCTAGACAAGCCTGTCCAGACAAAGGAAGTCATTGTCCTGGACTTCTTTTCTTTTGATGTTTTGAATAGTGATGGGGTCAGCATAGGTTAGTATTTGGACGGAGGACAGACTGTTGATTTGGACTTCACCCTAGTTAATTTTGTGTTGGGTTGGGGAAACCCCTTTTTGTTAGACTAGTTGAGCCTTTTTTCTAAAGTAGTGTTTGTTTGTGGGTTTGTATGTGGCGTTCTGTGGGGACGTAAATCCTCATGAAGGGTGAGGTCTGGTGCAATGAATTTTGTATGGAATTTTCTTTATTTCATTGCTGAAATGCAACTATTTCTGTCTCATCCCATTCCCGAGATAATTAATATTTTTGGTTTTTCAGCATTACATTTTGTGGTGTTACGGCATCTACAGGTCATTTGTAGAAAGTGCTCCTCATCGTGCATCGAAGCTGAAACATGATCAACACCCGATTAATTTCCATCACAAAAGTTTGTAAAGGACAGGTACTTCACCCTCATGACATCAAATGGAATTTTGCTACAATTTGAAGATGACATAGTTGAATCAGTTAATTTGAATCAGGTTTCATGTTTAACAAAAATACTTTTCTTCTGTATTCTCTTTTCATTAATGCTTTAATCCCACAAATATATTTTTACTAAAATGCCACAAAAAAAGAGAGCAGTATTTAATCCCTGAAACAAAGAATCGAAAGCTGAAAGTTGATCAACATTTTAAAGGAAGACCTCCAGACCATGAAGGTGATAGAATTCAACATGCCTTCAGACAGAACAATGAAAGTGCTTAAGAACCTGAAGCAAGATTTACTAATCAGAGAATTAGTGCTGCTAAACAACAAAGGAATGAAACTGTTGAAGAAACTCGAGCAAATCTTACCGATCAGACATTTAATAATCTGAGAATTAAAATCCCAGGGCAAAGCCAGGTAGTTAAGCTAATTATTTAAATAAAACTTGCCAAGAATGCCACCACTTTGGCCGCCTCCTTCTGACCTACCATATGTCACACTAGCTGAAGGCCCTTGCTAGTGGGCCCGATAGAAATGTATAGTGGCCATGGCTAAAGACCATGGCTAGTGGCCTGTTAGTGTTTTAAAGTATACAGTGGCTGTGCTCACTGGCCCGAGCCAAGGGCCCTTCCTAATGGTCCCAAAAGACATGTATAGTGGCCACGGCCACCTAGTGGGTCCAGAACAAACATTGGTGGAACATGTACAGTGGATCTGACCAAAGGCCGTGGCCACTGGCCATGGGCAATGGGCTGTTAAAAAAAAAAAAATGGTTTGACAAAACCCTTGCAGTTCACTGAAAAGAACCTTGGTTAAGTTGCACAGATTTAACTCAACAAAACCCTTCAAATTCAGAGGATGTGGGAATTCATGAGCGCTTAATTATGCGCGGTTCTGTTGCCAAGCCCAAATATTATAAGGTAAGGGATTCACAATGGCATTATGGGGGAAATCATTGGGAGCGTGTTGAGTTAAGCTGGTCATGACTTCCAACATCTGTTGAATTCCTATGGTGTTTCCAGTGGAAAGAAACAATATATATGCATGTACATAGGCACCAGCATACATCTAAGAGCAGACAGAACATTTCTAAGCCATTGTTTGTGGACACTCTTCTCTTTCTGTAGCAGCCGTGGGTGGAACAGTGGTTGATTACAGGAGATCTGCATGAGCAGGCGAACAGACGCAAGGATTGTATCCACCATCACTTTTGCCCATGTGGGATGCAGCATCAGAGGATGCAGTTTCCGACAGGGCAGGTAGGTGGGTATTAATCCTCTAGTTCCATGGTTGTTAACCTCCATGTATTTCGCGACGTGCTTCTCTGCACCCACAAGCCTGTATTTGTATTTATTTGTGACTTCTGTAGCGCTTAACGCCAACGCGCTGAACGGAAACTCGCTTCACAGCACAATGAAATGAAGGTTTCAAAACTACTACAAAAAGGTATTCATGGTTGTCGTTCTAAGTGAAGAAGATGGGTCTTAAAACTAGTACGAAATAGAGAGTAAGAGGTAATAGAACAAAGACATAGGGGAAGAGCATTCCAGTGAGAGTAAAACAGCGGAATCGTGATTGGTCACAGGGTGGGGGACAGCAAACTGATAATAGAAATTGAGACTGAGAATGAAGATCACGTGCAGGAAAATAAAAGGAGATGAGAAGAAAAATGAGGGGCAAGGCCATAGAGCTATTTAACCCATTAACTATAGAGGGTTTTACCTAGCAATGATGAACCCTTATTTGGAGATTTTGATATGTTGCATTCAATCCCTTGTAAAGCTGGAACCCAGCCCAGCTAGAGCTCCAGGCTGGACTTTGGGACGGTCAACCCACATGAGACAGGTGCCCAAGGCCAGAGGCATCCCCTCTGACCATCCTGGGGCTCTGGCTGGGCTGCATTACAGCATTTCTTTCCGGGAAGGCATGGGGACCGTGCCGGGGCTCCCTGGGACTGCTACATGGCTTGGGGATGGTCACCCACATGGGGAAACGAATGTCTAAGGCCTGGGACATCTCCCCTAACAGGCCTGGAGTTCTGGCTGGGCTGTGTTACAGCGTTTCTCTCCGTGGAGGGATTGGCATGCTGCTGGAGAAAAGCTGTATCGCAGTCCAGCCAGAACTCCAGGATGGTTGAGGGTGATGTCCCTGGCCTTGGGTGGCTGTCTCCCATGTGGGTTGACCTTCCCAAAGTTCAGCGGCAGTCCCAGGGAGCCCCTGGAAGGGTCCCCAGCCCTCCCTGGAGGAAAAAGCTGTAATGCAGCCAGCTATCTGTAAAACCTTTCGAGGGGATTGGGTCCTCCGACGTATTACATATCTATGACAGTAATCGACTCAGCTGTGCTGCTTCGGAAAATCTTTCTACATCCTGCGTCGATGACGTCGATAGGCCGTCCTCGGGGACCTCCTCCAATGGCCGACGTCACCGGATGTTATAAGTAGGACGCACACCGCCCGTAGCCTCAGTTCTGTTTTTTCCGCGCACGTGTTCGCTTCGGAGATGTCGGCGCGCCTCGACTCTTTGGAGTCCCTGTTCTTTCGGTTCTTCAAACCTGTTCGTTTTGTGAAGTAAACTATCGAGATGTCTTCTCTTCTTCCACCTCGCGTCCGGGCTTCAAGAAGTGTGGGGACTGTGGGTCCAAGATGTCAGTGACGGACTCGCACAACGCCTGCCTCTGGTGCCACGGGGAGGCCCACAATATAGATGATTGTGTCGACTGCCAGTCGATTACATCCAAGGCCTTGCGTGAACATAAGAAGAAGCTGTCGGTCGGTAAGGTGTCAAAGCCCCGGAAGGTGAGGTCCACTGGGCTTTGGGCGGACGATTCAAGGGGCGACTCTCCGCATCGTAAGTCTAGGGGATCTCGGTCCAAGAGTGGGTCCCGCCACTCCTCTGCCTCTTCGAGGCACTCTCGGAAGCGCCATCATCGGTCGCCTTCCTCATCCGAAGACTCCGCCCGTCGGAGGGTTTCTTATCCCACCAAGCGTTCCTCTCCGGATGAATGGGCTTCCTTCGGGAAGAAAATGTTGGCGATTCTTGAGTCGCAGGGCTCCGGTCCGTCCGTGCCTCCGAGAGGGGTCGGCCGTGACCATACTAGAGACACCGCTCGTACGCCTTTGGGCTCGGGTGGTCGGCACGATTCCTGGGAGAGGTCCCGCTCGGACAAGGGGAATCGTTCTAGTCGGCCCCGTTCCAGGTCCCGGTCCTCGATGCCCTCGAAACCGCGTGAACCTGTGAAGTCTTCGAAGAAGACATCGACTCCTGTGGTGCCGAGGTCATCCACGGACTCTCTCCAGGTCCCGCCTCCGAGGAAGTCGTCAACGTCATTGATGCCGAGGCTGTCGAGAGACCCGCTCGGGGCTCCGGCCTCGAGGCCTGTGTCGAAGCCATCGGTGCTGTCGGCGTCACGCTCGACGCTGATTCCCTCGACGCCTTTCGAGGCTGTGGTGTCGACGGTACCCCGCAGCATGGGGGAACCCCCTAGAAAGGCTCTGGCCAAGGCAAAACATGTCTTTCTCCTTATTCAATGCCCACCTTCTAGCCTATGGAGTAAATTTCCGAGGTGGAAGAGGGTTCTGAAGATGGGTTGGTTCCTGACACGGTACCAGATAAGATTCTTTCTGGTCATAGCCAGATTGAGGACCTGCGTCAGTCACTGCATGACGCCAGTGGTCTGGACACCTCTCCGGAGGTGGAGTTCTGTAGGCCTGAGCCTGGCACCGATGCGAGTCATCGTACCGCGCCTTATGTCGAGGGTCACAGCCTACTTGGGGTGGTCAGCGCCCCAGTTGATTTTGTGCAGGATGACCTGACGGATATCCTCGACCAAGGTCCACCCACTGACCCGTTACTGCCATTCCATATGGCTCTGCAGAGAAGGGTGGCAGTGGCTTGGACTGCTCCGGAGAGTCTCCCGGCAGTGGGCAAGTCTTTGCCGCGAAAATACAGCCCAGCCAGTAGTGACCCCTGCTACTTGACCACGCACCCCACTGCGGAGAGTTTGGTGCAGGTGGCTACGGCCCCAGCAAAGCAGGCATTGTATCCTACCATCCCTCCTGATGGGGACGACAAGCGTTTTGATGGGTGGGCGAAGAAAGTGTTTTCTTCAGGGGGTATGGCTCGTCAGGAGGCCAACTCCGTATGTGCCTTGTCACGTTTCACGCACACTTTGTGGAACTGCATTTCCTTAGCGGTTGAACATATTCCCGAAGGGGACAAACGGGATGTTTTTCTTGCTATTATTCAGGATGGCAAGGATGCCATGTGTGAGTCCGTTCAGTCGGGTTTGGACATGGCAGACTGTGTCAGCCGCTCCATGGCGGCGAGCACCGTAATACGCACGTTTGCGTGGTTGAGGGAGTCTGGGTTTCCTCCTGATGTGCAAGCCAGACTCCTCAACATGCCCTTTGATGGTGAACATCTTTTTGGCAGCAAGGCTGAAGAGAGCCTTGAGAGGTTGCAGACCTCCAAAGCTGCAGGGGAGTCGTTGGGCGCTGCAGTCCGCTAACCTCCGCCTTTTCGTCCTAAGGGATAGCAATGGAAGGGAGGTTCCTTTCGTTATTACTCATCCTTTAGTAAAGCGAGAGGAGCTGCAAGTTAAAGGGGCAACCGTAGAAGTGCCAGAGGTGGAAAACGAGGTGCCAAGGCCGCGCAAGCAGTTGCCTCTTTGCCCTCAGGCAACGCCGCAGCCGCTTCTGCTCAGTCATGAGGCCCATTCTTCGCCGGTTGGGGGACGGCTGGCACAGCATCTTGTAGAATGGCGTGCCATTACTTCAGATGTGTGGGTTCTGGAGATCATAGCCCACGGCTACTGTCTTCCTTTTTTACGGCAGAGGCCTCACGACAATCCACCAGGGAATCTCTCTTTGAAGATTCTGGATCCGCTCCTTGCGCAGGAAATTCAATCCCTGCTTGAGAAAGGTGTCGTAGTGCTGGTGCCTGTAGCGGAGAGGAACAAGGGTTGGTATTCCCCTTATTTTTTGATTTTGAAGAAAGACAGGGGATTGAGACCCATCATGGTCTTGCGCGGTTTGAACAAACTCCTGTGGAAGGACCAGTTCAAGATGGTTACTCTCTCTCTCAAGTCCTCCAGGCCCTTCAACTTCAGGACTGGTTGGTGTCTCTCGACCTCAAGGACGCTTATTTTCATGTGCCGATCCCTCCCAAGCACAAGTACCTGAGGTTCGCGGTTGGCGACTCCCACTTTCAGTTTTGGGTCCTGCCGATCGGATTGACCTCCGCCCTGAGAGTCTTCACCAAGCTCGTGGTGGTGGCAGCGTATCTCAGGAAAGAGGGGGGGATTCACGTCTACCCCTACCTGGAGGATTGGTTGGTCATGGCACGCTCTCCCGAGCAAGTCCTGGATCATCTGTCCGTCACCTGCCACTCCCTTCACAAGCTGGGCTTCTCCCTCAACTTACAGAAGTCCCACTTGACGCCAACTCGGAGGCTCCAGTACATCGGAGCAGTGCTCGACACGTCCCTGGGGCAGTGTTTTCCTCCCCAGGTGAGGGCTCGCCACATTCAGCAGATGGTGCACAAGTTTCAACATGCCCAGAGTCTCCCAGCGTTCGAGTTCTTGAGGTTGCTCGGCCTCCTGCATTCTTCTGGTGCCAGAGGCCAGGTTACGGATGGGCTCTCAAGCTCCAGTGGTCTCAGTCCTCCGGCAGGATGTCGGACCCTGTTCAGGTGCCGCCCTCGGTCGGCCAGGACCTTCTGTGGTAGACCGACAAAGGCAATCTGATGGGGGAGTGGGGGGCTCTGTTTTGGCTACCCTGGCCGGAGGTGACAATCGTGACGGACGCATCCCTCACGGGATGGGGAGCTCATGCCAACGAGTTGACAGTCAGTGGTCGTTGATATGGAGTCTGGACTCCGACGGAGACCAATCTGTTGGAGCTGAGGGCCGTCAGGCTTGCCCTGAAGGCTTTTCTGCCGACTGTTCGAGGAAAGAATCTCCTGATTCTGACGGACTACACAGTGGCCATACACTACCTCAACAAAAAGGGGGGAGCAGGGTCACTTCCTCTGTGCATGGAGGCGATGCAGCTCCGGTTCTGGGCCATCCAGTAGGAAGTTTTGATCTCGGCAGTCCATCTGGCCGGAGACGAAAACGAGACAGCGGACGCTCTGAGCAGGCAGAGTGCGATCTCTCACGAGTGGGAGTTGGCTCAGGGGATTCTCCTGGAGATCTTTGCCCTTTGGGGGACCCCTCAAGTGGTTCTCTTCGCTCCAGTGTCAACCGGAAGTGCGAAAGGTTCTGCTTGCGGGAATTTCCTCCAAGAGGAGCCTTAGGAGACGTGTTCTTGGTGGAGGGGTCATTCCCACTGCTGTAGGCGTTTCCTCCAGTCCCCTTCATCCCGCAAGTGCTGCGGAGGTTACGGAGGTTCGGTTCCCGGATGATCCTCATTGCTCTGCCCTGGGCCAGGAGGACGTGGTACCCGGACCTTCTCAAATTGTCCATCTTCCCTACCGAGACGATCTGCTCTCACGGGAGGGGGGTCGGGTTCCCCATCCAGAGGTCAGATCCCTCAACCTTCACGCTTGGCTTCTGAAAGGTTAAGGTATAAGGATTGGGACCTCCCTGAAGACGTGATGGAAGTGTTGCTTTCGGCCAGATGGCCGGCAACAAAGTCCCTGTACTGTTGCCGTTGGAGAAAGTTCCGTGGCATTCCTTTGGTTCTGTCTTTTTTGCTTTCTTTGGCCTGCAAATGGGTACCGTTAAAGGTTACCTGGCGGCGCTGTCTATATTTAAGCGCTCGTCTGAAGAGTGTTCCTATTTTAAAATCCCTTTAATTTCTCAGTTTCTGAAAGGGCTCAATAACGTTCCAGGTGCCCGGTTGGGATCTGAACCTGGTTCTCAAGTTCCTAATGGGTGCTCCCTTTGAGCCTTTGCAATCTTGTCCTTTGAGACTGTTAACCAGTAAAACTGCATTTGTAGTTGTGGTCACTTCCGCTCGCAGAGTGAGTCAGTTACAGGCACTTTCAGTTAAGCCACCCTTCACTGTGTTTCATAAGGACAGGGTTGTCCTTCGAGTTTGTCCTTCCTTTCTTCCGAAGGTGCTGTCAGAATTTTATTTCGGCCAGAAGGTTATTCTTCCGGCATTCGATCCTCCTCCGCATCCTGGTAAGGAAGAGGAGAGGCTCCATAGTCTGTAGCCTAGGAGAGCTTTAAGCTTTTATATTTCACGCATGTCCCGGGTCAGAGTGGACGATCAACTCTTTATTGGTTACGCTGGAAGGCGTTTGGGACAAGCTGTTACTAAGCAGACTTTGTCTCGTTGGATTATCTTGGCAATTTCTGAATGTTACCGCTTGGCGGGTAAAGGACCCTCCGGTAGGCTTGCAAGCCCATTCTACCAGGGGGATGGCTGCCTCTACTGCCCTGCAGAGGGGTGTTCCTATTCGTAACATCTGTGATGCAGCCACCTGGGCTTCGGTCCATACTTTTGTACGTCACTACTCCCTCGATTCTATCCGTGGGCAGGATCTGGCCTTTGGCAAGGCGGTCCTTTACTCTGCAAGTTGATTGGGCATTCTAAATTTGTATATTCTAAATTCTTTTCCCACCTCCTTACATTGGTACTGCTTTGGGAGTCTGTCATAGACATTGAATACGTCTGAGGACCCAATCCCCTCGAAGAACAAGTTACTCTTACCTGGTAACGTTCTTTCAATGGGATGGTCCGACGCATTCCATATCGCTACCTCCCTCCCTGCCTACCCCGCTACAGAATTTCTTATGCGATTGCAGCTTACGTTTCCGCAAGGCTTTCTGTGGTCATACTGGCAGAAGATGGGTGCCACACGTTCTGGTAAAAAACTACAACTGAGGCTACGGGCGTCATGCGTCGTACTTATAACATCCGGTGACGTCGGCCATCAGAGGAGGTCCATAACAAAGCAAATGCTTCTATTGTAAAAAAAAAAAATTTAAAACCGGTACACGAAATAAAAAAAACATTCATTATCTGTGGTCAGACCAGCAAAACCAAATCCTAACGATCTGGCTTTTGTCACTGCCCCCCTCCCTTTTAAGCCATCCCTGGCGGTCTAATGACCCTCAATACCACCCCAACTCCCAGTAAAAACACATTTGCCCCTTCCTAGTTGCCAATCTGCCCCAAGGGAGGGCTAAATTACATGCCCCGTCCATTTGGGGCAGGATGGGGAGAGTGCCACCCCTTTCATCTGACAATCTGCCCAAAGGGTGAACCACACAACACCCCCCTCCCCCACCATTTTGGATAGGAGAGGGAGAAGGCTGCCCCACTTTCAAATAAAAAAAAAATCCTTGGTGGTCTAGTGATCTCGTCCCTCCTGCCCCCCCCCCGCACTCCACAGTAACCCTTCAACTTTGTTTAAAACATTTTGGGGGGCTTTGCCCCTTTCCTAGGGGCAGGTGGACATATTAGTGTACCCATCTGCCCCCAAGGAGGGCAAACAGTAATGTTCCATGCAAGGGGGGGGCCGGAGGGGGAGAGGACCGCTTAGATACTAAAATAAAAATGGATCCCTGATGGTTTGGTGGTGTTGCTGGACACGGACCAATCGATCCGCGCCCAGCAACACTTCAAAGAAGGCGTCATTGGAAAGGGGAGAGTGTCCCCTTTCCAACAACACCTCCCTCGATCAAAATGGCATAGAAATGCTGGCGATCGAAAGGGGGGAGTACGCACCTTCCATTTCACTGCCACAGCCGGAAATGGCTGCAGCGGTAAAATTTACAATCAGTCTCACGTTGCGCGTATTATGCACGCTGATGTGAAACCGAAGGAAATCCAACCGCGGGGTCGTGAGGAGGAACCTCCTCCTTGCATAGCCTGGGGGTTGGATTTCGGGTTTGTGTGATCGCTGCTGTGCAGCGATCACACAAACCCATGTGCTTAAAAGTACAAGGTATCTCATCTTCTGCACTGCAAACGAATTGGTGATGATGAGATGCCTCATCCTTGGCACTTAATGGATTAAAGATGAGAGAGAGAGAAAGTAAAATTTGAGACGAGTGAAACGAAAGCCAGCCAAGAGAAGACAATGGCACAAGGGAAAGAAGGTAAAGGAGTTGAATAGAAGCATTGAAAACAGATTTTAAAGGGGTCAAGCGAGAGACTGGGTGCCCAAAGAGTGTGACCGAGCAATAGAATAATCGTGAAAAGATGAGTGAAGATATCTAAAGGTTGGTGGCATCAAACTTAAGAAAAGGACAAGATTTGCAACTATTCAATGGATGATGGTGACAAGCATGTGAAGTAGTAAAGATGTGATGAGAAAAGGATAAATCGGGATCGGGATAAAGACCAAGATTATGAGCAGAAGATGAAATGGGTAGTTGAGAAGGAGTAAATGAGACAAACGAGGGAGGAGAATCTTCTATTTCTGTGATCCTTATCTTCAGTGTACTTTGTGACCTGCTTCTCTGCACTCACAAGCCTGTACACGTTTATTATTTTCATGATGCACAGGTACCGGACCCCTTGAAATTTAGTAGACGTTTGGTAATGCCCATTACCATGCAAGCATCCAGAAAGGCAGTGCTCTTAAACCAGGCAGTGATTTTATTTGATAAGTAGTCTGCAGCAGATGTACGTTCTGGCAGACAAACTGTCATTGAAGCAAGCTCAAGTACCAAAATCTCTATTTTAAGGGAGTTGGAGAAATATCAAAAAAAGGAGATCTCAAAATGGTTGGATGAGCACTCTGGGCAAAACTATTTAGATGTGGGGGCATCCCTAGACATTTGCGCATCATAATTGCCCCATCACTTGAAGATCAGGATCAGGCAATGTTACAAGAGTGGGGAGATGCTATCGATGAGTGTTCAGAAAAGTTCTTAGAAATATGCTAAAACAGACAGGGCTACCATTTGAAAATGAATAGCAGCCATTGAACTACAATTAAAGGCCATTACTGTGACTGACAAAGGGAATAAACTCAGGCAAATCATTGACGCAAGTCTGGTGGCTTCTGAAGAAGAGAGCACAGTAAATTCATTTGTGACGCAGTAGATTATGAAACCGGAAGGAGCTATACTTTTGTGAAGAGGTTTGACAACCTCAGAAAGCAGACATCTGATACTGACTTTACGGCTGCAGTTCTGACTGCAGCCTCAGCCTCATCCTCAGAATTTGATGTGTCTAACAGTGCGTGTGAAACACTGGTAACGAAATGGAATTCTTTTAGCGGAGATGCTGCTCCTTTTGCCAGGATGGCAAATTACAAAGACTGGGATACAGCAAAATAACTTGCTATGGTAGTCTGGGGGGAGAAAGAAAATACCATCTCCTCAGGGCTGACCAACACGCTATGGAGGCCGCGCAAAGAAATGTCTTCTGCTCATGTTAAAGTGGTCAATTTATCACATTAACAGATAAATATTTGGACGTTTTGAAACTATTCTTAAAATGTTGTCCCTCCACCAATTTTGATTATGTACAAACTTGAATTGACTGTGATTTATTATGTAAGGAAAATCAAGCTCAAGAAGTGTTTTGCCATAAATCCTAAAAATTCTTTTTTTACAAAAATCTATCATCTAGTTTGTCCCAGTAGAACTGGTCCGAAGAGCTCAGATTAACCATCTTTTGTAGATCTAGTTCATTTGTCTGACCTTGTGTGTAATCAGGATAATGTGAATCTCAGTTTTTGATATAGATCCCAATTTGGCATGTGCTTCTTGTCTCTAGAGTAAATCTAGATTTAATCCATCTTTTCCAGTAGGGGGGCAGTCTGGAAGCCTTTCAGGATCTGGTCACTGATGACATTCAAAAACCTAGGTTTACCAATTTGGGGCATAGAAGCTATAATCTAACCATGCAACAGCAACGTATTATGGAGTACCTTAAACATCTGTCTGTCTGAGGGTTTATCAGCACCTCAAAGGATCCAATATTGTGTTGCTTAATCGTATTGATTATGTAGCCGAGGCCTCTCGTCAATCGAGACATTCGAGGGGATTGTGTCCTCCGACATATTCCACATCTATGACCGGTAATGTCCACAGCTCTGCTGCTTCGGAAAATCTTCGGCACAGGGTGTCCTGCGTCGATCCGTTGTCCTTTGAGGGCCGACGTCACCGGATGTTATATATAGGATGCACTGCACCCGTAGCCTCAGTTCCATTTTTCCGCAAACATGTTTGCTTCGGAATCTTGGCACGCTCTATTCTTTTCTTCGTGTATGTCTTCATCCTCTTCTACTACCCCAAAGTCTGGATTTAAAAAATGTCGGGACTCCGGTTCGAAGATGTCCATCACGGACCCGCACGGCATCTGCCTCAGGTGCCTCGGCGAAAGCCATGCCACCGACGACTGAGGATTGCCACTCCCTGACGTCTAATGCCTTGCGGGAACGGAAGGGGAAATTGAAGGTAGGTAGGGTGTCTAAGCCCAGTAAATCGGAGTCCACTGGGCTCTCAACCGATTACTCGAGGGGCGACTCTCTGTGTCAGTGAAAATCCAGGGGGTCTCGGTCTAGGAGTGGTTCCCGCCATTCCTCCGCCTTGCCGAGGCATTCTAGGAAGCGCTGTCACTGGTCGCCTTCCCCGTCCTTGTCGGAGGACGACTCTGGCAGACGGTTGACTTGGCCCACCAAGTCTTTGTTGCCGGCCGAATGCGATTCATTCTGCCGGCGGATGTTAGCGATTTTCGAGTCGCAAGGCACAGTCCCGTCCGCGCCGTCGAAAGAAGCCGGCAGGGAACGGGCTAGGTCCACCACTCGCACGCCTTTCGGCTTGGGCGGTCGGCGCGATCATCGGGAGCCGTCGAGGAGGTCCCACTCGGACAAGGGAGATTGCCATAGCCGTGCCAGATCCAGGTCCCGGTCCTCAACGCCATTGAGACCGTCGGAACCTGTGAAGCCTTCAAAGAAGGCGTCAACGCCATCGGTGCCGTGACCGTCGAGGGGCTCTCTCGAGGCTCCGCCCTCGAAGAAGTGGTCTAAGTCGTCAGAGCCTCGGTCGACGACGATTCCCTCAACGCCGTTTGTGGAGGATTTGCCAGAGGTGCCCCGGGGGGCTGTGGCACCACGGAGGAAGGCTCTCAGTAAGTCTGGGAGGCCTGTTTTTTTTAGCCCTATTCTGTTCCTCCTCCTAGATTGGAGTTTTTCCAACCTTTTATAGGATATTTCAGAGGTTGAAGAACTGTCTGATGAGGAGATGGCAGTGCCTCCTGATGTCCCTGATGACCTTTTGTCTGGGCATAGTCAGATGGAGGAACTCCATCGGTCATTGCATGCCGCTAATGGCTGTAACGCTCACCTGGTTCCCTCGGAGGCGCTGGTCTTGGGCTGGGCGCTGCAAACGTCTTCAAAGTTAGGCGTAGGGTTCGTTTGGCTCCCGGATTTGGCCCCTTGCTCACCGAAAGCTTGACCTGCAGGGTGAGGTGTCTGCAAGTGGAAAATCAAGGTATTAGTGGCTGGAAGGATGGGAGAAGTTCTAGCCCCTCTCTCCCTTTCTCCCCGTGGTACTCAGATGATTGTTGTGCTCACCTTAAGTAAGTGAATGTTGAGCTCTCCATCCTGCGTCTTGTGCAGGGGCGCTGGGTCCAGTTACTTCACTGGATGTGAGTTCCGCCTCTTGATTGCAGAGGGAAGGTGAGAGCGATGCCGCCGTTTTGCTGCACGAGCGTGACTTGTAAGTATTAAAGTTCTCCTTGGATTGCTCTCTTTAAATGTCTTTTTCCTTATGTCTATGTCTTTTGCTTTTAGGATGCTGTCGACGCCAAAGAAGATGCTCTCCCAGATTCGTGGCAGAGAGCGTAACAAGAAGATGGTGAATTCGAAGGCACGTAAGTAGGAAGACTGCTTTAGGGCCGTAGAATGCACCTTAATGTCCCCTTTTGTTTTTACAGGTGCCGGAATGCAGCGCGAACAAAGTTGGAGCAAGCGCAACACAGGTAAGCAGTATTGTAACTGAACGTTACTAACCAATGTTCTTTGTCTTTGCAGGCCCGATGCCGGACGCGGAATGCAGAAAAGAAAACGACTTGGATGCTGCCGATGGCTCGGGTGAGTTGAAGCGCTAACTTTGCCTTTGTCTAACCTGTGCCTTTTGTTTTGCAGGAGCTGCTGAAGATTGAAGATTGGTTCCAGCAGGTAATTTTCGTAACTACAGGATCCGGAGCTGAAGATTCGCTGGAGCTGACGCGGTGAGCGTCCTGCTGCAGATGCAGAATAACGCGAAGCATGTGGTACCAATCGGGTGTGGTTTAAATAGCCCATAGGAGTACTTAGGTATCTTCTTCCACCGCAGCCGCGCCCAGGTAAAAGAGTTCCTGCTTCCAGAAGAGTTCCAGCATCAGTGATCCAGGGAGTGGTGCCTGCCCCACCCAGAAAGAAAAGTAGTCCCTGTTAGAAGAGAGTAAAGCATCATCTGGCTGGTAAGTAAGCAGCATGGTCTGCTTCAGGTAGGTTCACCCAAGCACTTTTACACTTGATATGAGCCCGGCGCTTCCTGTGTCGGGACGGGTCCTTACTATGAGCCTGGCACCACCGGTGCCAGGACAAGGTCCAAAAGGTCCCTATTGGGACTTGCTGGTGCCGATAAGGCATGTTATGAGCCTGCTTCCAAGGGTGTTGGGTAGGTCCTGACTCCTTGAAAGCAGTGGTCATGACAGCACCCCCCCCCCCTCAAGGCCCCTCCCAATCCCAAATTTGTTCCCTCCGGGGGTCTTGGTTTATCAGGAAAAGTTCGATGAAATTTCTTAACCAGACGGGGTGCATGAACATGTTCCGACGGTTCCCAAGATCGTTCCTGGGGGCCATAACCTTTCCAGTCAATCAAATAGTATAATTTAGATTTGGAAATCTTGGAGTCTAATATGTCTTGTATTTCGAATTCTAGTTCTCCGTCCACGAGAATAGGGTCTGGAGATTTTGTCAAACGGGTTCCAGGTTGCATGGGTTTCAGTAGTGAAACGTGGAAAACTGGATGTATTTTCATATGAGCAGGTAGGCCCAATTTTACCGCCACTGGATTGATTATGGCAGTGATTGGGTAAGGCCCCAGGTATCGTGGATTGAAAGTACGCGGTCCTTTTAGGGGTAAATGTTTGGTGGACAGCCAGACCTGATCTCCCACAAGATATTGAGGAGCTTCCTTTCGATGTAGATCCGCACTCTTTTTATATTGTTCCTTGGCCTGCTTAAGGTGAGATGTGGCCTCCTTAAAGGCTTGAGTGATTGTCGAATGCAGATGATCTACAGCGGGTGTTCCAAGAGTCTGAGGTGGGTCAAGATTTGAGGTGCGAGGGTGGATTCCATATGAAAGAAAAAACGGAGTTTTTCCTGTTCCGGCGTGGACTGAGTTATTATAAGCGTACTCCGCAATCCAGAGAATGTCTTTCCAAGTGCCCTCTGATTGTTGTAACATGCAGCGTAGATACTGTTCCAAGGTTTGATTGGTCCTCTCGGTCTGCCCGTCGGTCTGGGGATGGTGGCTGGTCGACAGCCTTATGTCAATTTGGGCTAGACGACAACAACTCCGCCAGAAGTGAGAAATAAATTGACTCCCTCTATCTGAGATTAAAATTGAAGGAAAGCCGTGCAACCGAACGATGTTTTCGAGAAATTCTCGGGCCAAAATTGGAGCTGTAGGTAACCCTTTCAATGGGATGAAATGAGCCATTTTCGAGAATAGGTCCACAATCACTAAGATTGTATTAAATCCGGAGCATGGTGGTAAATCCGTAATGAAGTCCATGGAGAGAGTATGCCATGGATGTGGAGGAATGTCTATTGGATGTAGGAGACCTGCTGGTTTCTCCTTCTGGCTTTTGCTTTGAGCGCACACGCCACAAGAATTAATGAAGTCCTTAATGTCCTTTCTCCAAGATGGCCACCAAAAATGTCTCTTTATCTTTTCCAACGTTTTGGTAATGCCGGGATGTCCTTCCATTAAGGAGTCATGGTAACAAGAGATCACCTGTCTTTGTAAATCGGTACATGGTAGATATAATCTTCCTCGAAAGTATAATAGGTTCTTATCCATTGTGAAATCATTTCCCTTGAGCTGCCAGTCTTGCACTTCTGCTGGAGTCAGAAGATCTTTAACTTTAGTTTCAATGTCTTCAATGGATTGTGCATCTATTAAACCCAGGATTCTCTGTTCCGGAATTATAGGTACGGGTTCAAGATTGGTCGTGAGTTCATCTACTCCAATTCGGGAGAGAGCATCTGCTTTACCATTCTTGTTGCCTGGTCGGTAAGTTATCACAAAGTCGAATTCGGCGAAAAACAATGCCCAGCGAAGTTGTCTAGAGGATTGAGCTTTGGCTGATTTAAGGTACTGTAAATTACGATGATCCGTGATGACGGTGACTGTGTGTCGGGCTCCCAAGAGATAATGCCGTCAAGCTTTAAAGGCGGACTTAATCGCCAAAAGTTCCTTATCTGTAATGGTATAGTTGATTTCAGGAGCTGAAAATTTGCGGGACCAAAATGCCACTGGGTGTAACTGATTTGTTTCCGGGTCTCTTTGCGAAAGCACTGCTCCCATTGCGAGACTGGAAGCATCAGTCTCTACGATATAGGGAAGTTCCGGGCGAGGATGTTTTAGAACTGGAGCCGAGGTGAATTTTGTTTTTAGTTCCAGAAAGGCTTGTTCAGCCTCTGTAGACCACTCGAAACGTTTATTCTTTCTGAGGAGGGCTGTAATGGGTTGGACAACTCGAGAAAAATCTGGGATAAATCTTCGATAAAAGTTAGCAAAGCCCAACATGCTTTGAACGCCTTTCACTGACGTTGGTGAGGGCCACTTAATGATAGCGTCCACTTTTCTTGAGTCCATGTGGACTCCATTTGGTGACAAAATGAATCCCAAAAATTCGACCTCCGTGACGTGAAAAACGCATTTTTCCAATTTTGCAAAGAGTCTGTGTTTTCGGAGCTGCTCCAGTACTGCGGTGACATGTTTTCGATGTTCCGCCTCAGAGGACGAGTAGACCAGAATGTCATCAATATAGACAACTACACATACATCAATGAGCTCTCTGAGGACGTCATTCATAAAATACTGAAAGGCTGCCGGAGCGTTGCAAAGCCCAAAGGGCATTACTTGATACTCGAACAGTCCATATTTAGTACGAAAGGCCGTCTTCCATTCATCGCCCTCCTTTATTCGTACTAAATGGTAAGCTCCTCTGAGGTCCAGCTTTGTGTAGATACAGGCACTTTTAACTTGGTCAAGAAGTTCAGGGATCAATGGTAACGGATATCTGTTCTTAATCGTAATCTGGTTCAAGGCACGGTAATCTATGCATGTTCTTAGGTCTCCCTCTTTTTTTGGCACGAAGAACAAAGCTGAAGAGGCTGGGGACTTCGAGGGACGGATAAATCCATTAGCCAGGTACTGATCCAAATACTGCCTTAGGTGAAGATTTTCAGGTTCTGTGAGGGCATAAATTCGACTGCATGGAGGAGTGGATCCTGGAACCAAGTCTATTTGGCAGTCATATGATCTGTGAGGAGGCAGTGAATTAGCTTGATCTTTTCGAAAGACATCCTGAAATTCCTGGTATTCAGGAGGCAGGTGAGGACACTCAGAAGCAGTTGCAGCTAGTTTCGTGGGGGGCTGCGGATAGCAGGTAGGTGCGCATTCTGGAAACCGGATTGTCTTTGCTCGCCAATCAATTTGAGGATTGTGTTTTTCCAGCCAAGGGATTCCCAGGATAACTTGAAACTGTGGAGCCTTGATCACGTCAAACACGATTTTCTCTTGATGTCCATCTTGGCTTACCAACGTCACTTCCATGGTGGTGTGAGTAACTGGTCCGGAAGCTATTTCCGTACCATCCACGGTGGTGATGACGTCTTTCACCGACTTAGGACAAAGAGACAGATTCATCCTGGCGGCCAATTCACAGTCCACGTAATTGCCGATTGCGCCACTATCAATGTATGCTTTAATGGCATGCATACGATTGGGTTGTTCCGGACTCACGAGGACCATGGGCATGGTAAAATGCGAGGTCAAAGAACTGGTTTTTACGCTCGGCAAGCGGACCTCTACACTTGTCGGGCGAGGTCGTTTTCCGAATCTGAACCTTTGGCACCCTTATCGGAAGCTCCTACTGTCTTCTTCTTTGGTTTCACTGGGCAATCTTGGAGGAAGTGCCCTGAGTTCCCGCAATAGAGGCACAATTGTAGTTGTCTTCTCCTTTCTCTTTCCTTTTGGGTTAGAGGTCCTTTCACCACCCCAATCTGCATGGGTTCCACGGTATCATTTCCTTTAACGGAGCTCTGTGGTCTTGAAAAAACTCGATTTTCAAACCTGGAACGATCGGCTTTTCGATTTTGTATCCTATGATCTAATTGCACCACCAGATCAATGTATTCGGAACAGTCTTGTGGTGGATTCACCACCTGGGCCAGAACGTCTTTAAGTTCTCCACGAAGGCCTCTATAGAAAAGGGTGATTCTCTTATCCTCAGGCCATCCGGTTTCAACCACTAGTCTGTTAAATGATGCAATGTAGGCCAGAAGATCTTGATTGCCCTGTCGTAGTGAAAGAAGTTCATTGTCCAGAGCCTGTCCCTGAGAATGCCTTGCGAACAATCTTTCCATACTAGCTTGGAAGTCCTGGAAATTATAAAGGATAGGGTTATCCTGAGTCACTAAAGGAATAGACCAATCTGCGGCGCTGCCACTAAGATATGAGAGCACAAAGGCTACCTTAGCCTGGTCTGTTGGAAAAGCGGCAGGTCTACACAGAAAGTGCAAACGACACTGATTGATGAACACAGCAAACCTTTTCGGATCACCTGAAAAGCGTTCGGGCGGAGCCAAAGGTACATTTCCTGGTAGATTAATTTGCACCGGATTAGAGGAAGCCGTTGGGGCATGGCTTCCACCAGGGGTAGGCAGAGGAGTCTGTCCCGCTTGGGCTTGTAACAATTGTCTAGCCAAGTCGTCTGTTCGCTCCTTAGAAATCACTAGCTCTCTCCTTAGGGCATTTGTTTCCTGGCGTGCTGCGTGTACTTCTGCTCTCAACTCCCCGAGCAACTGGGCCAATTGGTCTGTGTCTGAAGTCTCCATTGCGCCTGGGCGGGAAATGTTTGGGAGGCTTCGCGTTCTGTAACGCTCACCTGGTTCCCTCGGAGGCGCTGGTCTTGGGCTGGGCGCTGCAAACGTCTTCAAAGTTAGGCGTAGGGTTCGTTTGGCTCCCGGATTTGGCCCCTTGCTCACCGAAAGCTTGACCTGCAGGGTGAGGTGTCTGCAAGTGGAAAATCAAGGTATTAGTGGCTGGAAGGATGGGAGAAGTTCTAGCCCCTCTCCCTTTCTCCCCGTGGTACTCAGATGATTGTTGTGCTCACCTTAAGTAAGTGAATGTTGAGCTCTCCATCCTGCGTCTTGTGCAGGGGCGCTGGGTCCAGTTACTTCACTGGATGTGAGTTCCGCCTCTTGATTGCAGAGGGAAGGTGAGAGCGATGCCGCCGTTTTGCTGCACGAGCGTGACTTGTAAGTATTAAAGTTCTCCTTGGATTGCTCTCTTTAAATGTCTTTTTCCTTATGTCTATGTCTTTTGCTTTTAGGATGCTGTCGATGCCAAAGAAGATGCTCTCCCAGATTCGTGGCAGAGAGCGTAACAAGAAGATGGTGAATTCGAAGGCACGTAAGTAGGAAGACTGCTTTAGGGCCGTAGAATGCACCTTAATGTCCCCTTTTGTTTTTACAGGTGCCGGAATGCAGCGCGAACAAAGTTGGAGCAAGCGCAACACAGGTAAGCAGTATTGTAACTGAACGTTACTAACCAATGTTCTTTGTCTTTGCAGGCCCGATGCCGGACGCGGAATGCAGAAAAGAAAACGACTTGGATGCTGCCGATGGCTCGGGTGAGTTGAAGCGCTAACTTTGCCTTTGTCTAACCTGTGCCTTTTGTTTTGCAGGAGCTGCTGAAGATTGAAGATTGGTTCCAGCAGGTAATTTTCGTAACTACAGGATCCGGAGCTGAAGATTCGCTGGAGCTGACGCGGTGAGCGTCCTGCTGCAGATGCAGAATAACGCGAAGCATGTGGTACCAATCGGGTGTGGTTTAAATAGCCCATAGGAGTACTTAGGTGTCTTCTTCCACCGCAGCCGCGCCCAGGTAAAAGAGTTCCTGCTTCCAGAAGAGTTCCAGCATCAGTGATCCAGGGAGTGGTGCCTGCCCCACCCAGAAAGAAAAGTAGTCCCTGTTAGAAGAGAGTAAAGCATCATCTGGCTGGTAAGTAAGCAGCATGGTCTGCTTCAGGTAGGTTCACCCAAGCACTTTTACACTTGATATGAGCCCGGCGCTTCCTGTGCCGGGACGGGTCCTTACTATGAGCCTGGCACCACCGGTGCCAGGACAAGGTCCAAAAGGTCCCTATTGGGACTTGCTGGTGCCGATAAGGCATGTTATGAGCCTGGTTCCAAGGGTGTTGGGTAGGTCCTGACTCCTTGAAAGCAGTGGTCATGACATGGCCTTGACACCTGTCCGGAGGTCGAGTTTGGCCAACCTGAGCCTGGGGCGCATGCAGATTCCTCCTATCGGCATCTCATGTCAAGGGTGACAGAATACTTGGGGGTGGTCTGCTCCACCTGTTGATTTTGCTCAGGATGATTTGACAGACATCCTGGATCAAGGTCCACCCACTGACCCGGTGTTGCTGTTTCACATGGCTTTGCAAAGAAGGGTGGCAGTGGCTTGGACTGCTCCAGGGAGTCTACCGGCAGTTAATAAGTCTCTTCTGAAGAAATACTGCCCATCCAGTGGTGACCCCTGCTACTTATTGATGCACCCTACTCCAGAGAGTTTGGTGGTGGAGGCCGCTACTGCCTCCTCGAAGCAGGCTATGTACCCTACCATCCCTCCTGATAGGGACGATAAGCGTTTTGATGGTTGGGCAAAGAAGGTATTTTCGGCTGGGGGTATGGCGTTGAAGTCGGCCAACTCCACTTGTGCCTTAGCGAGGTTTTCACACACTTTGTGGAACTGTGCGTCTTTGGCGGCTGAGCATATTCCCGAAGGGGTGGGAGGCGGGATGGTTTTCTAGCCCTCGTGCAAGGATGCCATGTGCGAATCCATTCAGTTGGGGTTGGACACAGCACACTGTGTCAGCCGGTCCATGGGTGCAAGCACCGTGATGCGCAGGTTTGCGTGGTTGCGGAAGTCGGGGTTTGCTGCTGATGTGCAATCCCGTCTTCTGAACATGCCCTTTGATGGAGTTCATCGGTTTGGCAGCAAGGCTGACGAGAGCCTTGAGAGGTTACAGACCTCCAAAGCTGCAGCAAAGTCTTTGAGCGCTGCAGTACGTCAACCTCCGCAGTTGCAGGCATTTTCCACCAAGCCACCCTCTGTTTTCCATAAGGACAGGGTTGTCCTGCGGGTGCGGCCTTCTTTTCTTCCGAAGGTTGTGTCGGAATTCCGTTTGAGCCAGAGGGTGATTCTTGCGGTGTTTTATCCTCCACATCCTGGTAAGGAAGAGGAGAGGCTCCATAAGTTCGATCCTAGGAGAGCTTTGAGTTTCTATCTCTCACGGATGTCCCAGGTCAGAGTGGACGATCAGCTCTTTGTTGGTTATGCTGGAAGGCGTTTGGGTCAGGCTGTTTCCAAGCGGACCTTGTCCAGATGGATCATTTTGACGATCTGAGTGTTACCGTTTGGCGGGAAAGGACCCTCTGGTAGGCTTATGGGCTCGCTCTACTAGGGGTGTGGCTGCCTCCACTGCTCTAGAGGGGCGTTCCCATTCACAATATTTGCGATGTAGCCACATGGGCCACTATCCATACTTTTGTGAGACACTATTCCTTTGACTCCATCCATGGGCAGGATTTGGCCTTTGGTAAGGCAGTCCTCTATTCAGCCATTTGGTTGGGCACTCTAAAATTATAAAATTGTACATTCTTTTCCCACCTCCATAAGTTGGTACTGCTTTGGGAGTCTGTCATAGATGTGGAATACATCAGAGGACACCATCCCCTCAAAGAACAAGTTACTTACCATATCTGGTAACGTTCTTTCGATGGGATGTTCCTCCGACGTATTCCACATCGCCCTCCAAGCCTGCCTCTCTACTGAATTTCCTATGCGGTTGCAGCTTGCATTTCTGCAAGGCTTTCTGCAGTCATACTGGCAGGAGATTGGTGCCACACGTTCTGGAAAAAACTATAACTGAGGCTACGGGCTCTGAGTGTCCTATATATAACATCTGATGACGTCGACCATTGACGGAGGCCCTCGAGGGACAACGGATCAACGCCATCGACGCAGGATGCACTCTGCCGGAAATGTTCTGAAGCAGCACAGCTGTGGACATTACCTGTCATAGATGTGGAATACGTCAGAGGAACATCCCATTGAAAGATTGTTACCAGATATGGTAAGTAACTTGTTCTTTCGTGTTATTGTAAGCTCAGTGTTCATCCTTTTCATGAGATACAGGCTCACCTCACTTCCCTTCTTACTAAATGCACATATACAGGCATGTTGGATTTACATATATGTAGTTTTCTGCCTCCCACTTCTCCTGTCATTCCCACCATATTGTTTTGCCAAAAATCCACAAAGCTTTGGTAATGCTACCAGGTAGACCGATTGTAACACTATCTGGGTCCATTTTGGAGAACTTATCGATGTTTATGGATGAAACACTAATTTCTTTTGTGTCTACTTTAACTTATTTGCTTGGTACAAAGGACTTTTTGACACACATAAACGAGATACCTTGGGAGACGGGTCTTATTATGGCCACCCTTGATGTTGTCTCCCTTTACGCCTCTTTTGAACTTCAGGTGGGGATTGCAGCTTGTAAAAGCCTTTTGGACATGCAAACTATCTGTAAGGGATCCCTCAAGGAGCATCCCTTTCAACCCTCAGCTTGACAGGTAGATGTTTAAGAGGAGACTTGACCATTGATCTGCGGAAGCTACTGAACCCCCAACAGACCCTCAAAGGTGTGGAACACTCGACCACTTTTAACCACAGCTAAATACTACACTTCCCCGGGGGAAAGGGGAAGTCGAGAAAATAAAGGAACAGACTCCTTCCAGACCTCGGGAGCCTCAGGGTGATCTGCAGCAATGGAGGAAAGCAGAGGTTATGCCAAATATTACATTCTCTTAGTTCCTAGAAAACGTAACTTGTACAGTTAACTTGGTACCTTTTTAATCCTCCGCTCCTTGCCCAGAGAATGAGATTATCTTGCGCTGCACTGAATTGAGGAATCTTTACAAAGTGTATTACTTTTTCTGTAAATAGTTCCCACAGAGTACACAAATAACATAAATCAGACTTTGCCTTTGAACTTGGTGCAAGAGTCTTTTAAGGCACAACAGGATAATGCTCTGATGTTTGATTCCTCAGTTGTGCTCTGCTTTAGCTTCAAATGACTTCTTATCAAGCTTGCCGGGAAATTATCTCATTTAAGTTGCTTAATGGAGTTTATCTGATTCCAACACTGACTTGTTGCTTTTTGTGATTTAATGTTCCTGCGCTCCTGTCTCCACCGTTTGGGAAATAGTCTTGCACACCCAAATGTCTAGCAACTATCTCTTGAAGTCTTTCTGGTCAAAACACGCTTCTTGCCACTGTTCTAATTCTTTTCTGTAAAGTTCAGTTTATTTTTACCAGACGCAACTTTCTTGTTCCATTTAAACTATTTACATTAACCATGTAACTATCTTCTTTTTTGCTTCATATCAAAAAGAGATATCATAACTAATGCGGCTAGTGACTGCAACCTATTAATTAAAATCTGAGACTCTACGCTTCCTTCGTGATCGCAAAGAAACAGCTGATGCGGCCGGCGATCGCAACCAGAAAGATAAATATTACAAAGTCCTTTGCTTCGGTACATCTGCGCTTGCGAATGGACAGCGGATAGCTGTCAGACGATGCGCAATACAGCTACTTCCCTCAGCGGCGGCCGGGGTCATAAACATGCAAAGGTTTCTTTTATTTATAATCCTTTTACTCAGCAAGAGACGCAACGATTCCTGAAGATAATGTCATTCAGAAACTGACAGAATAACGGTAACTCACAAGCTAATCTTTAGCTTACAATTCACAGAGCTCGTGCTTGCCTTAGAAAATAGAGGCACACAGGAAAGAAAGAAAAGGCTTTCCTCGCAGCGCATAAAACACTTCAAACAAATCTATTCATAGTCTTAAACAGTTTTATAGCTGAACCAAATTAGTTTTATAGTTCAGTTTCAGAAAGTTTACAGTTGAGGAAATAAAGTCAGAAAAGCACGTATCTCAAGAACTGAATCGTCCACAGTATACAAACTGTCCTGCTTCTCCTGAACTCATTAGTTTTCTTCTTGACACACTCCATCCTGTTTAGGCCCTTGAAAATAAGCCCCAAAAACTGGAACTTCAATACTCCTGACCAGCTCAGCTGAAGGTTGCAATGAAATGCAGTTGTGAACTCCTTCCAAAAGAACAAAGGGAGTTTTCAACTAATCGGATCACTGATCTGTTTCTCCATCTTGGCTTGGGAACTTGTCAACACGCTAAATAAAATGAAGGCCCAGCCTGCATAATATAATGAAATTCTCAGGAAAAACTTGTCTAAACCAAATCCCAACCAACCACCCTTAAAGAATTAAACAATGTGATCTAATCTAGCAACCACTGCCGACTCTCACAACCTTAACTGCTATCATTATGCAAACGACACCCATTTAATTTTCAAAATTCCCAAGACTCCAGCCTTCCCACTTCCGACCTTGCCTTTTGCATCTCGGGTATTGACCTACAGATAACAACCAGCCACCTTATCCTGAATCTAGGCAAATCAGAAATCCTAATTTCTAATGCTTGTTAATCTGCTTAGAATCACATGCTGTGCATACAGTCTGACATCTAGTAGTAATCACAAAGTATTGCATCTTTCAAATGAATTGTGTCCTCCAACGTATTCCACATTTTTGACATGTAATGTCCACCGCTGTGTAGTTCGGAAACGTTTTCGCCAGAGGGAGTCCTGTGTCGATGTCGGGTCAGTGTCCCTCGAAGGCCTCCGTCGAGGGCGCTGTTACCGGATGTTATAAATAGAACGCACGGCGCCCAGAGCCTCAGTTCCGTTTTTTCCACAAATGTGTTTGCTTCGAGAACTCGGCGCACCTCGTGTGTTTCATCGTAGAGATGTCTTCTTCTTTGACACCTCCGACTCTGCTGCCCGGCTTCAAGACTTGCCGGGACTGCAAGTCTAAAATGTCAATCACTGACCTGCATCACATTTGTTTGTGGTGCTTGGGCAAGGGTCACGACACAGACTGTTCAAAATGCAAGCCGCTGACTTCCAAGGCCTTGCAGGAGCGCAAGGTGAAGCTTCAGTCGGGTAGGGGTTCTAAACCCATTAAGTCCTGAAAATCTGAATCGTCCAAGGGGGTTTCCACCGACGACTCGAGTGGCAATTCTCTGCGTCGGGAGGAGGCCTGGGGATCTTGGTCCCGAAGTGGTTCCCGCCATTCTTCTTCCTTGTCCCAGCATTCTAGGAAGCGCCATCACCGGTCGCCTTCCCCATCCTCCTCGGAGGATGGTGCAGCGAGGAAAGTGGCATGCCCGACGAAGTCCTTGACTCCGGAGGAATGGGCTGCCTTTAAGGAGCAGATGTTGGTGATTTTCCGATCGCAAGGCACGATTCCAACCACACCTTCTGATGAAGCCGGCAAGGAACGGTCTTGTAACGTGGCTCGCACGCCTTCGGGCTCAGGTCCTCGTCACGACTTGCATTGGAAACCTTCGAGTACCCGTTGGGACAAGGCTCAGGATAGTCGAAGGAGACATGCTTCAAGGTCTGTATCCTAGTCCCCAGCGAGACCGCAGAAACCTGCTAAGGGTTCGAAGCCTGCGTCAACTCCGTTGGATTCAGACATCGAGGCTTTGCCTTCTTATCAGCCCTCGGCACCATTGTCGCCACCAAAGCCTTCGGCGCTCTTGACGCCGAAGCAGTCGACGCTCTCTGCGTCAAAGCCTTTGGCGCCCTTGACGCCTTCAGGGATTTTTGGCTGAAATTTACTGTTGGAGTTCCCTTTGGGCGACAAATATGAGGAGGAGGAAAGTTCTGACTTTGAGGACCCTGTTGAGCCTGATGTGGCTCCTGTCTTTTCTGGAGACAGTCAATTGGAGGAGTTGAGGCAAACCTTTCATGATGCCAGTGGGTTGGACTCTTCTCTGGAAGTGGAATTTGGCAGGCCTGAGCCTGGGGCTCGTGCTGAGTCGTCTTACAGGAGGCTCATGGTTAGGGTTACGGAGTATCTGGGCTGGTCCAGTCCTGAAGATTTTGTAACAGACATTTTAGATCAAGGTCCGTCCTCTGACCCGGTGTTACCTTTTCATCTCACTTTATAGAAAAGGGTGGCTGCTGTTGGTTGTCACCAGAATCTTTTCCGGCTGTTATCAAATCGTTGACAAAGAAGTACCACCCTTCTGTTAGAGACCCCAGCTACTTATCCACTCACCCCACTCCCGAGAGTTAGGTGGTTCAGGCGGCTACGGCCACCTCAAGGCAGGCAGCGTACCCTACCATCCCTCCTGATGGGGACGACAAATGCTTCGACGGTTGTGCTCACAAGGTATTTTCTGCGGGCAGTATAGCATTGAAATCAGCCAACTCCCTCTGCCTCAGAAAGGTTTTCACACACACTGTGGAACTGTTTCTCTAGCGGCTGAGAATATTCCAGAGGGGGAAGAAAGGGATAGGTTCCTTGCTCTCATGCAAGATGGCAAGGATGCCATGTGTGAATCCCTTCAGTCGGGTTTGGACACGGACGACCGTATTAGCCGGTCAATGGCTGTGAGCAGCGTTCTACGCAGATTTGTGTGGTTGTGGAAGTCGGGTTTTGCCCCGGATGTGCAAGCCCGTCTTTTGAACATGCCCTTTGATGGTGCGCATTTATTTGGCAGCAAGGCTGACGAGAGCCTTGAGAGGTTGCAGACCTCAAAAGCTGCAGCAAAATCTTTAAGCGCAGCTGTGTGTCAACCACCGCCTTTTCTTCCTAGCAGACAGCAGTGAAGGGGAGGTTATTTTTGTTACTACTCCTTCGGTAGAACGAGAGGAGCCGCCCGTCAAAGGGCTCAGCGAAAAAGTTCCCATGGTGGTTGGGGAAATGGAGGTGCCAAAGCCGTTCAGGCAGCTGCCTCATTTCCTTCAGGCGCTGCGACAGCTGCTCCAAAACAGTCATGAGGCCATGTCCCATGGTTTGCCGGTTGGGGGCAGACTGTCTCAGCATCTGAGTGGCGAGCCAATACTTCGGATGTGTGAGTTCTGGAGACTATCGCCCACGGCTAATGTCTTCCCTTCCTAAAGCGGCCTCACGACAATCCACCGGGGAATCTCTTTGAAGCTTCTGGATCTGCTCCTTGTTCAGGAAATCTTGACCCTGCTGGAGAAAGGCGCTATAGAACTGGTGCCTGTAGCGGAGAGGATGGTATTCCCCTTATTTTCTTTTTATTCCAAAGAAAGACGGGGTTTGAGACCCATCCTGGACTTGTGTTGGTTGAACAAACTTCTCAGGAAGGACAAGTTCAAGATGGTCACTCTTTCTCAAGTCCTCCAGGCCCTTCAACATCTGGATTGGTTGGTGTCTCTGGACCTTCAGGATGCTTACTTTCATGTACTGATTCATCCAAAGCACAGGAAGTATCTGAGGTTTGCCGCTGGCGACTCGCACTTTCAGTTTTGGGTACTGCCATTCGGATTGACCTCCTCCCGAGGGTCTTCACCAAGCTGGTGGTGGTGGTGGTGGTGGCAGCGTACCTCAGGAGAGGGGGGATTCACATCTACCCCTACCTGGACGACTGACTGATCCGTGCGCATTCTCTCGAACAAGCGTTGCATCATCTCTCACCTGCCGCTCTCCACAAGCTGTGCTTCTCCCTCAATTTCAAGAAGTCGCATCTTACACCTTCCCTGCAGCTCCAGTACATCGGGGCTGTGTTGGACACGTCCTTGGAAGTGCTTGCCTCCCAAGTTAAGGGCTCATTACGTTCTGCAGATGGTGGCCAGGTTTCAACATGCCCAGAGTCTCCTGACTTTCGAATTCTTAAGATTGCTCGACCTCATGGCATCCTGCATTTTTCTAGTGCCAGAAGCCAGGCTTAGAATGAGATCCCTGCAACGGGTCCTCAAGATGCAGTGGTCGCAGTTCTCAGGCAAGATGTCGGATCCCGTTCAGATTCCACTCTCGGCCTCCCAGGACCTTCTGTGGTGGACCAACGAGAGGAACCTGATGAAGGGGGAGCCGTTTTGGCAACCATGGTCAGAGGTGACTGTAGTGACGGATGCTTCCCTCACATGATGGGGCGCTCATGCCGACGACTTGACCGCCAGCAGTCGTTTTTCACCATCTGAGTCCAAACTCCACATCAACTTGTTAGAGCTGAGGGCCATCAGGCTAGCCCTGTTGGCTTTTCTGCCGACTGTGCGGGGGATAAGTGTCCTGATCATGACGGACAACACAGTGGCCATGCATAAACAAAAAAGGGGGGGTAGTCTCACTCCTGTTCTGCAGAGGCAATGCAGCTCTGGTTCTGAGCCATCCAGCAAGGAATTTCACTCTCGGCAGTTCATCTGGCCGGAGACGAAAATGTGGCGGCGGACGCTCTGAGCAGGCAGAGCACGATCTCTCACGAGGCGGAGTTGGCTCAGGAAGCAGTGGTCGAAGTGCGCAAAAGTAGTGGAACTATGAAGTATAGGAACAGTAAAACTTAAAAGAAGTAGAGGAGCACTGCGACCACTGTCAGGAAGTCCTTCTGGAGATCTTCACCCTTTGGGGAACCCCACAAGTGGATCTCTTCGCCGCCAGTGCCAACCGGAAGTGCGAGCGATTCTGCTCAAGGGAACTTCCTCCGAGAGGAGCCTTGGGAGACTCATTTGTTGTGGATTGGTCATTTCCACTGCTGTACGCGTTTCTTCAAGTGTTACAGAGGTTACGGATGTTTGGATCCCACATGATCCTCATTGCTCCGGATTGGGCCAGGAGAGCGTGGTACCCGGACTTTCTAAAAATGTCCATCTGCCCTCTACGCAGTCTTTCCTACCGAGCTTTCCTACCGAGGGGATCTGCTCTTGCAAATGGTGGGGCGGGCGGGGGGTGGGGGGGGGATCAGGTTCTCCATCCAGAGGTCAGGACTCTCAGGCTTCACGCTTGGTATCTGAAAGCTTGAGATATGATTGGGACCTCCCGGATGATGTGATGGAGGTGTTGCTTTCGTCCAGAAGGCCAGCAACAAAATCCCTGTACCGTTGGCGTAAGTTTTGCAACTGGTGCAGAGGACAAAATGTTGATCCTTTTCAGTGTTCCATTCCAGTGGTTTTGTCTCTTACTTTCTTTGGCCCACAGGGGCCTTCAAGTAGGTATCATTAAAGGTTACCTGGCGGCGCTGTCTATATTTAAGCGCTTGTCTGAAGAATGTTCTTACTTTAAGAAATTGCTAAATCAAAAGGAATCTTAAAGGACTGACTAATGTGTTCCCGCCGTCCCCTTTCCAGGTGCCAGTTTGGGATTTGAATTTGGTTTTGAAATTTCTAATGGGTGCTACATTTGAACCTTTGCACTCTTGTCCTTTGAGATTTTTGTCCTTCAAGACGGTGTTCTTGGTTGCGGTTACTTCCGCTCACAGAGTGCGTGAATTGCAGGCCCTTTCATTTCGATCCACACCTTTGTTAAACATCGTTCCCTGGATACGATCCATACTCGAGATATGGCTTTTGGTAAGGTGGTTCTTTATTCCGCCATCTGATTGGGTACTTTAAATTCTTTTCCCTCCTCCGTTTTCTGGTACTGCTTTGGGAGTCTGTCGAAGATGTGGAATAAGTTGAAGGACACAACCCTTTCGAAGAACAAGTTACTTACCAACTGGTAACGTTCTTTCGACTAGATGTTCCTCCAGTGTATTCCACATCGCCCTCCCAGCCTGCCCCTCTGGAGAATTTCCTATGCGATTGCAGCTTACGTTTCCGCAAGGCTGTGCAGTCAAGCAAGCATTGGATTGGTGTCACACGTTATGGGGAAAAAACATAAACTGAGGCTACGGGCGCTGTGCGTCCTATTTATAACATCCAGTGACGTCGCCCTCGTCGGAGGCCTTCGAGGGACATCGACCAGACGACATCGATGCAGGACGCCCTCTGCCGAAAGTTTCCGAACTACACAGTTGTGGATATTACATGTCAAAGATGTGGAATACGTTGGAGGAACATCCAGTCGAAAGAACGTTACCAGTTGGTAAGTAACTTGTTCTTCTTTCAAGGATCGAAAGGGGACGTCGAAATGGTCGTGCTTGTAACACTATCCCTAAGGTGACATGTAGTGTACCCGAGGTCCCTAATTGTTTTTTTCGGCCCAGTTAGCTGGTGGCCATATGCGGTGCTCGTAGGAGATATATTGCAAAAACGTATACATTCTTTGTCACACGACCGTTAGTCATTTAGTCTTCGACCACCACCTTCAGCTACTGTGGATCCCTACGCCGGAGACATCTATGACTTTCGGCGACAGTCGACCTTCTGGCCTCAGCCCTCTGGCCAGGCCCATACAGTAGGGAGAGTGGGGCCCCGGGGTTTGATTCTTTAAAAATGCATTTCCTTTTCCTCCTCTCTTTTCCCTTCTTGTATGGCTGCCTCTACTATGGAGAGGACTCGGTTTAAGTTCTGTCCATCCTGTAATGGAAAGTACACTTTCGGGTAAGTGTCCTTCCACGGGTAAAGTGTCTGCCTCGTGATCACGACTAGCGATCCTGCAGGTCTTGCCAACTTTTTTGTTCAAAGACGCTAAAAGATCAGCGGACGAAGCGGTGGATAGCCTACGCCATGCAGCAGGCCAAGAGTGGTTACCCCGTTGGCGCAGGCACCTCGAGTGACGAGGATTCTAGTGGCAGCCATGGCTCCAATGTAGAGGCCATAGACCTTTTCGCGTAACCGTCTGGTTCCCACTTGCCCATCCCCGGCCCTGACAGGCAGGCCACCGGTACTGCTATGGGGTGACTACATCCCGGACACAGGGGCACACCTGCACCACAGAAGGATAAACGCACTACCCCACAAACTACCTCTACGTATATGTCGAGGAAGCAACAGACACCAGCTGGCCCGCTAAAGTTTTCAATGGCACCTACAGATCCTCATAATCGGCCACCCTCCTCACAACCGCCATCTCAGCATGCGTCTGGGCATTCCTCCCATAAGGGTGTCCCTGCTAAAAAAAAACGCGAGTGGCGACATGCTGTCTAAGAGCGCGTCAGCCCCAAAGGTTTCGGCGGTGCCAAAAACCTCAACAACGCCTATAGGTGCATCTAAATCTCTCCCTAATCCACCGGAGCTATGCGAGAGCTTCGCAAACATTATTTTGGAGGCAAATAAGCCGAAAAGCACATCCTCTCGTCAAGAGGAGTATTCAGATGGGTCCCAGCCCCTCTCTAAGACTTTGTCTGACAAGGCCCCTCCTTCAGAGGACCCCTTTTCTCCTGGAGAGCCATTTCATCCTCCTGACCTTTCTGGTTCATCACAATGGACCATAGTGAGGTTTGAGAGCTGTATGAACAAACTGTCAAAGTTTGTAGACTTCTCTGACAAACTGTTCACCCTTAAGAGACCTAGGGAGGAAGATTCCTGCCCTAGTCTCCCCAAGGTGTAAAAACTCTCCAGCCAAACACCACAGGAAGATGTTTTTGAATTCTCAGAACCTGAAGAGGTCTACGAGGATCCCTATGACCAACAAGACGATCACTTTGGGCAGGACACACCTGACCCTTTCCCAGATTGGGGTTGAGTTCAGCCTGTAGAGGAAGCACCTTGGCTTGCCCCCATTTCCAACGCCTGACCCAGACGCCATTTGTCTTGATCCTCCCTCTTTGCCTCTACAGAGACAAGCTTCACCTGTTGATGGCCAAATGGCATTTAATGCAATCCTGAAAAGGGCTGCCGAACATTTCCAGATTTCCACGCAGGAAGTTGCACAAGATACTGACTTTGTGGAGGACATCCTGAAGGAAAAGCCACCCGCAAGTAAATCTATACCCCTGCTGAGTTCCATAAAGAAGCACATCGCACCTTCTTTGCTGTCCCCTTCACTTACCCTTGGGTCGAACAACTGTTCCGCCTTTGACCCGTTGTACATCCGGGGGCATGCCACTACAGACTACCTTGTAGTTACTACTACCAGGAAGAGGGCTGGGGTGCCTTTTGTCTACTTCAGAACAGCCCCCCGACAAAGACTGCAAACGCATCACCACTTTGGCAGCATATTCCACAAGGATTGCCAATAACACTACACTTCTTCACTCTGCTAAACAAACTTGCCAAACCATAACTCGTCTTCTCTCTTCCCCTACCACTGATCATTGCATTTCCTCGCCTCTCTCTGCCACTGATTTTGCCAACTTCTTCTCTAACAAAGTCCTCGATCTCCGCCAAGACATTCTCGGCTCCCCTTCCTTCTCTCCCCCACCATCTCCTCCCTCTCCCTCTACCATGTCCTCCTTCACTCCTGTCACTCAATCCGAAGTATCTCTCCTCTCATTTAAAACTCACCCTACTGCCTCTCCCTCTGACCCCATTCCCACTTCCCTCATTCCAAAAATCTGCCCCCTCCTCGTTCCCTACCTTACCTCCTTTTTCAACACTTGTCTAACCACATCTACCTTTCCCTCTTCCTTCAAGCATGCTACTATCATCCCTATCCTGCAAAAGCCATCTGCCAACCCCCACCTTGTCTCCAACTTTTGCCCCATTTCCCTCTTGCCCTTCCTATCTAAACTCCTTGAACGTATTGTCTATTCTCAACTCTTCCCCCTTTGTTTCTACCGACTCCTCCCCCCTACTCAATCTGGCTTCCGCCCTCACCACTCTACAGAAACTGCTCTCACATTTGTCCTCAACTCTCTCCTCTCTGCCCGCTACTCGAAACACTCCTCCATTCTAATTCTTCTCGAACTCTCAGCTGCCTTTGACACTGTCGATCATCCTCTACTCCTTAACACTCATCTTTTGGCCTCAAAGACTCTGTCCTCAATTGGTTCTCCTCCTATCTTTCCAACCGCACCTTTGCAGTCTCCTGGGCCGGTAACGCTTCCCCCACCCATCCTCTGAACCATGGCGTCCCCCAAGGATCTGTCATCGGCCCCTTTCTCTTCTCACTCTACACTTCTTTCCTAGCTCCTATCATCTCCTCCTTTGGTATATCTCATAATTTCTTTGCAGACGATACCCAGCTCTTCCTTTCCTTCTTTTCCTTCTCCCCTGACATCCATCTCAAGCTCTCTTCCTGCCTTTCCGCTGTCAAATCTTGGATGTCCTCCCACTTTCTCACCCTAAATGCTGACAAAACAGAAGTACTTTTCTTCCCAGCTAACACTCTTTTCCCTCCCCACCCCCTCGTCTCCTCCTCCTCCTCCTCCTCCTCCCATTCTCTTTTCTTCTTCCCAACTCCCCATTTCTCCCCACGCCCACAATCTTGGCCTTCACATCGACTCCAACCTCTCCCTCTCCCACCATATCTCTCTCACTGCCCGCTCTTGCCGCTTCCACCTCTATAACATCTGTAAAGTCCGTCCCTTCCTAAACTTCCATGCTAGTAAACTCCTTATTTCCCCCTCATCTTCTTTAGTCTTCTACTGCTCCACTCTATTCTTCAGTCTCCCCTGCACTCATCTAACCCCTATTAAATCCATCTACCACTCTGCTATCCGATCGCTCTGCCTTCTTTCCTCACGATCACATCTCCTCGCCTCTCGAAGCTGGCTCTCCTTTCACTCCCATCTCAAATTCAACTTCCTCTGCCTCGTCTTTAAATCCCTCTATGGTCTTGCCCCATCTTACCTTTCCTCTCTCCTCACTTTCTATACTCCCCCTAGCTCACTTCGCTCTGCTGATCTCTTCCTTCTCACTCCCCTCCTCTACCCTGTGCCCCATCCTGCTCCCAATCTTTTCAACTCCTGGCCCCTTACCACTGGAACAGTCTCCCTCTCCCTATTATCCGTTCCATCTCCTCCTATTCCTCCTTCCGCACGTCTCTCAAATCTACCCTCCTCCAATAACCATCCCAACGCCTGTGCTGTCTCTTCACGACAGTCCTACATCACATCTTATATCTTTACTACCTCTCCCACCACAGTCCAATACCACTCATGTAATGCCATATTGTTCATGTAAATTGTTGTATATACTGTTTTCTGATACTTGACTCGCATGTTATGTATTCTTATTGTCCTTATGTAAAGATCTTTGGTTTAAAGCGCTATATAAAACCTAATAAAATACAAAAGAAATACTTCTGGCAAGCTATAGTGATGTACAGTGGAATTTACTTCAGGAGGGTCTCCAGGAAGTCCCAGAACCGGTACGATCACGCCTGCTGGTTGCTGTCTCGAAATGGAAGCAGGTGACCCATAACATCCTTAAAAACAAGTTGAATGCAGCTGAGACCCCGGGCGGACCCTGGCTCAGGGTACTTCTTAAAAGGTGCGCCTGGCTCAAGAACTCAGGATTTAAACCGGAAACCCATGCCTCACATTTGTTTGGGAAAGCTGTGGATGATGCCTTAGAAACAGCGAAAAAAGAGCACGAGACTCTCAAGTCTCTTAATCAAATCACTGCTCGCCCTTACCAACAACTGGGAGGTAACTTTGGCCGCTCCTTTCAGGGGCAATATTTTTCCCGTTCCCCACATAATCAGTATGGGACAGGGGGTACATCATGGCCCTCCGGACAGGGCGCAGCTGGCACCAGTCAATACCAGAAGAGGGGTCAGCGAAGAGGCAAAGGCAGGGGTAGGAACTCCACCCCAAGAGGCTCGCCTGTCTCTGCTCAGAAATGACTCCCCAGTCTGGGTCCCCTCACATGCCTCCCCCGGTTGGGGGAATGTTTATCATCCTTGCTTCATGCATGGGAGCGAGTCACTTCAGACAAGTGGGTGCTCAAGACCATAGCCCACGGTTATTGTATCGAGTTCCACCAGCCACGTTGATACCGTCCAACATCCAGACTCCTATCGCCTGCACACCTGCAGATTCTGCTGGAAGAGGTGCAGATCCTTCAAGAAAAGGATCCCATAGAAGTCCCCATTCAACAGCTAAATGAGGGTATTCAGTGTATTTTCTTGTACCCAAAAAGGATCTGCCCATGCGCACGGTTAGACTTGCGCCCTGCGAACAGGTTTGTCAAGCCACAAAAGTTTAGAATGACAATATTGCAAGAAGAAATCCCACTGTTAACACAGGGGGATTACATGGCCACATTGGATATGAAATATGCATACTTTCATATTTCAATGTTGCCAGCGCACAGAAAGTACCTAAGGTTCATGACAGAGGACAAGCACCATCAGTTCAAGGTCCTTCCCTTCGGCATTGCCTCAGCACTGAGGCGGTTTACGAAGGTACTGGCGGTAGTAGCGGCTCATCTGCACAGGCAGTCCATTCCAGTCTATCCTTACATCGACGACTGGCTAATAACAGGGGATTTGTACATAACATGCCTTTCAAATACCCAGAAGACTTCAGTCTGGGATTTTCGATCAATGACAAAAAGTCCAGCCTAGACCCCAGCCAAGTCGAGCAATTTCTGGGGGCTCTAATTCGGACCAAAGACTGGCTTATCTTCCCCTCCAACGAGAGGGTTCAAAACATGCTTTTCCATATACCTCACTATGTAGCCAATCGTGAGGTGACTGCGCAGAGCCATGTGACTGTTAGGGATGATGGCCTCCTGCATTTATCTAGTCCCACACGCACACATTTGCGCATGCTCCCCATGCAAGTGTGGCTCTTGAGCCAATGATGTCAGGCAAGCGGACAATGGCACAATCTAGTGGTTGTCTCAGCAGCCCTCGTTCTCTCTCTCTGCAGTGGTGGTCAAGGGAAAACCTTCACCACAGCCGCAGTAGAAGCCGCTCACCACGGACGCATCTCTGACTGGGTGGAGGGAGGCTCACCTCCTTCATCAGACGGTGAACAGCGTTTGGTCCCCAGCGGTAGCATCCAACCATATAAACCTGTTGGAATTACTAGCAGTGTTCAAGGCCCTGAGGGCTTTTCAGACACCTACAGGGAAAGACGGTCCTAGTCCTCACGGACAGTACCACAGCCATGTATTACCTGAACAAACGAGGGCGCACGCACTCTCCAGGGCTATCCAAGCTGTCTCAGAACATATGGAAATGGGCTCTCAGACTCAACATTTTCCTCCTGTCACAACACATTCCAGGGGAACCCAATCTTCTGGTGTACGTGCTCAGCAGAGACTTCCCACTACCCGTAGAGCATGAGTGGTGATTGCACGAAGACATTGTTCTCGTCTTCGCAGACTGGGGCTTCCCAGAGATCAACTTGTTCGCAACTCTGGAGAACGCACAATGCCCAGATTATGCCTCCGGTACCCTCAGAACCGCTCCAAGGGGGAACGGTCTCTGGAAAACATGGTCGGGGACATTTTTCTATGCTCTGTAACACCCCCCCCCCCCCCCCACACCCCAGGCCCCCTTCCACACACCCCAAAGCCCCTACTCAACAAGATAGTGCACAAAATGCATCAGGAACCAGTCGCGATGATTCTGGTGGCCCCAATGTGGGCCAACCAACCCTGGTTCTCTCATCTGATGGCAATGTCGGTCTCCCCTGCGAGAAAGCTGCCATGCCTGAACAACATGTCGCAGTACAAGGGAAAAATACTCCATCCATGCTCGCAATTTAGCAGCCTGGCTCCTGAGGTCATAGAGTTCGGACACCTCCAACTTCAAGGATGCATGGACATACTACTTAGGGAAGCAAGAAAGCCTAACACCAGACATTGCTACTCCAACAAATGGAAACGCTTTGTCGTCTAGTGCAATTCCAAGAGCATCACTCCCATTGACTGCTCACCGACACATATTGTCCTGTACCTGACTAGCCTACTAGACTTGGGTCTGGTTTTCAATTCCCTGAAAGTCCACTAAGCTGCACTTTCAGCTTAGACCACGTCCCAGAAGAAGGTTTTGTGGTCGAAAATGCCAGTGATCAAGGCTTTTATGGAAGGGGTTAAAAGACTTCATACCGCTATCTCAAACCCAGCACCCGGATGGGACCTGAATGCGGTACTAACAAGACTAATGGGGCCTCCCTTTGAGCCTATGCATAAGGCAATCCTTAAAGCACTCATTCACAGGTCTGCCTTGCTGATGGCAGTTGCATCAATAAGGAGAGTTGGTGAACTGCAGGCCCTTTCAGTTCAAAACCCATTAGACACGATTCACAAGGATAAGGTGGTTCTGCGCACTCACCCACGGTTTGCGCCTAAATTCATTTTGAAGTTCCATGTGAACCAATCAATGGAACTACCCACCATTTTCCAGAACCCTGCTAATGTGGCAGAAAGAAACCTCTACACACTTGATGTGAGAAGAGCAGAGAAAAGACTAAACCACTACGAAAAGCAAACCAGTTTTTCGTTTCAGTGGCAGCTGGTAGAGAAGGGGATCCTGTCTCTAAATCAGCCATCTCAAAGTGGATCGTAAACTGCAGCACACTGTGCTACACTTGCCAAGAGAGTTCTGCCCTTCAAGCCTAGAGCACACTCTACTCGGGGCACTGGGGCTTCCATAGCATTCCTGGAGTTATGTACACTTCTTTACACAATACTACTGCTTGGATACACACACTAGGTCTGACTCTCAGGTGGGACAAGCGGTGATAAGACGTTTCTTTGCTACTGTTCCTTCACACACCCCACCACCATCTCTGGGTACTGCTCGCTAGTCTATGCACAGCATGTGATTCTAAGCAGATTAACAAGCATCGGAAGATATGCATTACTCACCGTCATAGCATTTCTGATGCTTGGGTCTGCTTAAATTCACATGCGCCCACCCTTCCTCCCCTCTTGAGATAGGAGGAACATATACCTCTTACACCTTTCTCTCTCTACTCACAATAGTCCTAGGCTCCCTCACAGCAGAAAAACACATTGACGCGTGAGGTATTTTGGGTACACTACACGTCACGTTGGGGATAGTGCTACAAGCACGCCCATGTCGACGTCCCCTTTTGATCCTCGAAAGAAAGATGCAATACTCTGCGATTACCACTAGATGTTGGACTATATGCATAGCATGTGAATTCAAGCAGATAAAATCATCAGAAATGCTATTACGGTGAGTAATGGATGTCATACGGCAAAACTGCTCACTCCCCAACATATACCTTGGCCACAGACCCTGGGATCACCACCTGCCATCTCCACCTCAGTTAATAATCTTGGATGCACCTTTGACGCAGACCTATATCTTGCCAAACACCAACTCTGTATCCAGAACTTGCCACTTATGCAGCCTAAAGCAAATCTTTCCCTATCCTATCCTCAGAGTCACTGCAATACTGGCCATCATCACCTCCTGCCTAGACTACGCCAACTCCCTCTCTGTCCCAGCATGCCAGTTCAGCAAACTCCAATTAATAAAACACTCAGCAGCCAGACTGCTCCTTGCCCTCTCGCCGAGAGAACATATCACCCCAACCCTCAGAGTACTACAATGGCTCCCTATCGGCCTAAGAGCGACCTTCAAAGCCATGTTCATCACACACTGATCCCTCCATGACACAGGAGCACAGTTCCTGCAGAAGGAACTCAAATACTACCAAGCCCCCAGAAACCTCGGATTGGGCTCAGCTCTTCTCCTTGCTATTCCCCCTTACCAGTCGACTAGAATTGGCGGCTCAGCCTTCTCTATCCTAGCTCCCACCATATGGAACACTTCCTCTGCACATCCACCGCACTGATGACTAACCTTCTTTCAAAAAATTCTTCAAAACCTGGCTGTTTGCTGCATTATCCTGAAACCCGTCCCTAACCTTCCAATTACCAATCTGAGCATATGAACATTCACCACCAGGCAGCGGCGGCCGTTTTTCGCAGCGGCCCAGACCGCACACACTGTCAAACACCAATAATGACCTTGGTTCACACAAGCACCACCAGCTGGAAACCCAGGCCTTCATATCGTTTTTCACACTATGAAATGTCACAGGATTGATTAGTCACTGCACTGGGCACGTATGTGGTAAACTGTCAAATCGCAGTCACAGCAGTTGAGATGGAACAGCAGCACCACCACACTCTGATAGACTGGTATGTAGAGCGGAGCGTTTTCATGTGAGGAATTGTGTGCCATGTCTCGCGCCAGAAGGCTAGGTGGGGGGCGTGAGGGGGGGGGGGGGCGTTTCATGCATTAAACTGTGAAAGCATCGAAAACTAATCCAGAATTGCACTGGAAGGACTTAAGTTTAGGTGGGTATTGCGCCGGGATGAACCATAGGATTGGCCTCCCATGGTAAAGGTAAACATTTGTGAAGGTTTAGTATACGCACAATATCTGGGAAGATTCACCATGCTTCTCACCTGGAAGAGCCTTTAAGTATAGCCCCTGATCCTCTAGTTTGTGAAGCATAGACTGTCGCTAACCATTTTATCGCAGCCACAAGAATTGACGGAGGAAGCCACTATGCGATCGGGCGCACGTACAACACATCTCCACCTAAACTGCTAGGTACGTATTACACACCACTCCGGTGGACACTGGCTTCATACATGGCTATCCGCACACATCAGAATAAGTCAACGACTACAACAAATTCGGTCTTGCTGGTCCCATAATTGTTCCGCCTACTTACACCAGACTACCCATCAACACCTCGAACTTCAGTATGCAGCAAAGACCTACAGCAAATTTGGGCAAGCTGGACACATGGCGAGTCTCTAGCACTCGTGCCATCTCTTTACTCCTCTCAGCACCCATCCACATGCCTGACCTCGTTGGTTGCTTGTACCAGAGTTTGGCCAGCCCTGCTAAGCCTTGTTTGGCCAAATGTGCACGCACATATTCTAATCCTAATGCTGACCTCCAACACTCCTCACTTTGGTCCCCGAGGGTGTTCCCACCACCAGCGCATTGAGACAATAATAATGGAAAAATATGCTATATAAATGAAAACTACACTACATTATATGCAGAAATGATTTTGGAGATGCTAGAATTTTGTTTGTCAAACAATGGTTTCCTTTTTTAATGTACTTTTTACCACCATCAACGAAGGGGTACAGCTATGGGGAGTGTCTTTGCGCCATACTATGCCAAACTCACCATGGAATTCATCAAATCTTCAGTACACCAATCATGTGTTGGCCTTGTGGCGTTTTATCGATTTTATTCATCATTTGGAAAGGAAATGAACCAAATTGGTTGAAATTTGGTAAGTATTTAAATTCCAATGGCATTAATTTACAATTCACATAGACGCATAGTAATTCACAAGTTGTGTTTCTCGATGTGTGTGTGTTAATGATTCTCAGGGGTTCAGGATTACCCTACATAGAAACCCTACTAGTTCCAATATTCCTCTGCATGCCGCCAATAACCATCCCGCTAGTTGTAGAAAAGGTATCCCTTATAGCAAATGTGTTCTATATCCTCGTAATTGCACTGATATTGCGAATTCACATGAAGAATGCTCGAGGGCAGCATGACATTTTCAATCTCAAGATTATGTGCAGGGTACGATTGAACAGGCATATGTAAAAGCCAGAGGTCTCAATCTGCAAGGTTTGCTTAATGATCCACCGCTGGGTGATTCTAATTTGACAGATGAGGTTTCTTATTTTAACTTTTGGTAATGCATCCCATCAGGTCAGACGTATCATTCAGAGACATTGCCATGTCCTTAAAAATGGACTAAGGTCTCTACTATTATGCCAAGTCATCCATGTCTCACTTTCAGGAAATCGCCTTCCCTGAAGGATAAATTGGTGTCGGTTTTTTTTTTTTTTAATCTCCTTTCAAACTGCAATTGGCCCCTAGCTCATGGTTATCTTTTCCAGTCAATGTTTTTTATAAATGCATGAAATGGTGTGAATGCCGTCTTCCTTCACTTATATACATCCTCTGTTGGGTATTTCACGCACTATTCAACATCACATTACGTATAATGCCACTTTCGTGGTGTATGTTTGAAGTTTTCCATGTTTAAAATTGTACGTGGGAAGAACTACTTGCAAATTAAAAGTATGGATACTTCATTTTGAGGGCTATTAAAGCAGTGGACCATTCCTATCCGATGGCAAAACGTTTCCAAGAGTGCCACGCTAGCAGCATAGAGGAATTGTCCTTTTTATGGAGCAGCATAGATACCCTGACATCCGGGAGGTGGTGATGGGGAAACTGAAACTTCGAAAATTGGAGACCAAAATGATTTCTGACTTTTATACTAAAACTGTAAAATTGACAAGGAATTGTATACCTTTTTGGGAGTTCAGTGATTTCGGGAATTGAGCATTGCTTCTATGTTGTCTTTCTTTTATTCTGTCTGTTTTGATTAAGTAGATAACATAACTATGAATTGTTGATGTCTGCATAGTTTGATGAAATTGTGATGTAGATTGTAATTTGGTTTTCAAGTTTATTTACATTTTGTAGGGAGTTTTGGGTTTGCTGAAACATATGGTGAATGTTTCGGATTTGCAGGGTTGTTGCTGCATTTTGTTGCACACACTATGTACTCTACAGTGTTATGTCTTGATGCATTTTTGTGCACCAATTTTGATGCACATAATTCCTTTGCATACCATGAGAATCTGCATATTGCTTAAAAAATGGGTAAGATTGATTTTACATTTTGCGGGTACACTTTGATTCCTTGAAGGATGTTTTTACATTGGGAAGGTTTTGCAATCAATTTTATACTCTCTAGATTGGAAGAAACTAGATATGACTTGAGAGCTATTCTGGAAAAGGATGCTGGGCTTTCCTCCACACTGCCATTTCTTTTAATGAGGCATGGGCTTTGTCACCAATCTTGTCGGTCGTATGTCAGTTGGTCCAAATTAAAATTATTTCTTTAAAGTTAGATCCCCATCAAACTCCTTTTCAGATCTAAATACTATTTTGTTGTCGCAGCGATTTTCACCTCTTAATAGCTATGTATAGGAATGTGATCATTTCTTATCAGAGGAATTTGCACAGAAATGCATTGCTAGATAATCCAAACATTAAGGAAAAGATAAAAATTATGGAATGGTATTCGGGTACAAGATCACATTCTGAAATATAGACTGTATTTTGAATATGGAAAACTGTATATACCATACATTGTTCTACCTATGTATTTGGTCGGATTTCCTGATCCTGCCTTTTGTCATATTTGTATGCGGTTTCTGTGTACTCTGCACATTGCACAGATTTTGGGGGCGGATGGCATCAGAAGTATTACTCAAGCCAATGGGGGCTGCAGTCTGTTTGGAGCCAGAGTCTACAGAAACCCTAAAACCTCTCTTGACTTACTGCACTTAAGTTGAGAATTGAGTAATTTATAACATTTGTAACTAGAATTGAGGCTCTATCAAGTTAAGCATTTTGGTTTAGATTAATGAATGGTTATCAGACATCACTAGTAATATCTGATTCATTATTTAATTGCTATTCATTAGCTCCTAGTTGAGAATATTTGTAATACTTCAGTTTAATCAATTATTGAATATTGTGTTAGTGGTATTCTCTTCTTCCTTTTATTGATAAATATGATTTATCTTATGTTTATTACGTTTAAGTGATGATTGTTATGTTGTGTTCAAAGTTTTATGAAACTAAAAGCACAAAAAACACCTTGAGGTACACCTTGGTCAGAGGAAAGTTTTGCTAGCATTTTAGGGAAGTTTCAATCCTTCATGGTGTATTGTGATAACCTCCCTAAAAGGAGATATCATAGTCGAGTCCACTTTAGGTAAGGAGGGGAAAATATTCCCTGAACAGGTTGAACAAATCAGACATGGGGAAGATGATATCATTGATGAGGGTTTATGTTCAGTGGATGAAATTGTGTCAGACAATGAGGGCAACATTGATCCGGACGATTATACATTGCCGGACATGGCAGAACTACCCACTACGTCCTCACTTATGGAGAATCAAGTTCTATATGCTGATCTTCTAAAAGATCAGCTGCTAGATTTGATGTTCAGACTCAGGAGACTGAAGCAGTGTCAGAGTGGACGACTTTCTCAGTACCCGTCTCTTGGGAATTCTGAAAGCAAACTATCCAAACCCAGGACAGAAACTACCCAAACCCCCCCCCCCCCCCCCCCACCTGTTGTAAACTCTCACAGGTGGGGAATCTGTCCCCACTAGGTGGGCCTGACTTAGTCTGTGCCCTCTTTCTTTGGTAATGGGTACCACAGCGCAGGAGCTGCAGAGGGTGAAGTGGACAAACCTATTAACAAGGGAAAGAAAACCAATACATGCCCTTCCTCCAATCGCTGAGCTGTTCCCAGGAACATATTGTAATTTGTCCAGAGCTTCGTGAAAACCACCCGTCAACTTCTATACATGTTGCTTCACATGGATTACAATGATATGCAAATGATACTCCAGCAGGAATATCAGGACTTTAACAGTCTGTAATGCAAAGAACGAAAGAAATGATATAAAACACCCCCAGGCCTTTCACAGGATCAAAAGAAACCGAAAAAGATAAGACAGGCTAAATACCTACATGTATTACCTTGGTTCTGTGATTGCGAGACACAAGGAGGTGCTCTTTATTTGTTCATAATGTGACTAATGTAGACATCTTGGGAGAGGCCATCCTCTCCTGTTGTCCATTTTGAAATGGGCATTGGCTCTGTAATAAAAACTCCCCTTTCCGGAGAGTGGCCATCTTGGAATGGGCAGCCATTTGTTATTGGAGTTCTTACCCAAGGAGATGGCTTTCTTGTAATGGCAGTACTTACATCTGCGAACGAGGATATAAGGGGGGCGTGGCTTGGGGGGGTAGCACCTGTTGCCAAGACATATCACTGCATTCACTGAGGTTGCTAATGCTTGCCCGGTAAGAGAGGTACATGTGTTCAGGTCATAACCCTAACAAGCAGAGAACTATTTCATTTAAGGTATTTTAAAGGAAAGGAAATCCATCCCTCAATCCTGTTACTTGAAAGTATACTGAAAAAAGTTACACCATAACTAATAAACCCAGTAGAAACTAAGGCTGTAAATCTACTCCTAGAGGGAAAATATACAAGGCAGCCCCTATTTCTCCACTATACATAAGGGGATGCCTAAAAGTAGACTCTAGTAGCCACCGCAACTCGTAAGAGTGGAGAAACTCCATTATCAACTATCTAATACCCCCTCACAAAGAAAAAAAGAAACTCTACACTTTTGGTAGAAAGATGGCGATGTCAGCAGCTCACGAGATCAGAATTTCAAATGCTACTGCCCTTATGGCAAGGGCTAGCTGAGATCAGTGGGACCAAATGCAACATCGCTCAGATCAAGTGACTGAACCTCTCAAATCAGTCATGATAAAAGTAATTACATAAGGGAAATATTCAACTAATGCTATCATTAAGAGTGTGCTAAATGCAGCCGGTACAACTGAAAGGTTGATGGCTGGATCAACTGTCATTAAAAGGCCTGCTTGGCTTAAGGGGTGGTGGTTTAAACCCAAAATGTAGGCAAATTGACTAGACAAGCAAAGTACATGAAGGCTGTTTGTTTGGGGAAGTTGATGATGCTCTAGAGAAGTCTAAATTGAGCGTGAGACTATTGAGCCTAGGGCAGATTACTGGGAAGACATTCCAACAAAGAGGTCTTTCACAGGGAAGTGGCCTTTTCAGGCCCAGCCAATTTCCCACAAGAAACCTCAAGTTACCATACTACTTTTTCGCAAGGAGCAGGAGGGTATGCTTGTATTCGACAACCTCAGAGAGAGAGAGCATATGGAAGAGGGCAGCCCTCAAAGGGGGCAGCCCCCTCTGTAAAGTAACTGCTCAGAGATGGTCACATTCCATGCAACTCCAGTAGTAGGATGCATAACATCATACATCCACACATGGGAGATAACTCAGGAAAGTGGGTGTTGAGCACAGTCACACACGTGTACTGCATTGAAGTACAAGAGCAAGACTAGAGCCCCAAAATCATCTAAAGTGTCTACAAGAAGACATCCAAGCACGCCTCCTGAGAAATGCCAAAAGAACAGGTAAACTCAGCAATGTACTCTGTTTATTTTCTACTAGTTCCCAAAAAAGACAAACCGTGAGACAAGTCTTAGACAGCTAAACAAATCTGAAAAGCCAAAAAAGTTCAGAAGGACAACCTTACAGGATGTCATCACTTGCCTTAAAAGAGGGTGCTACATTGGATATGATAGATGCTTACTTTTATATTTCAATGTTCCCAAGTCATCGAAAGTACTTCAGATTCAAAGTACAAAATAAGCATCACCAATTCAAGGTTCTCCCTTTAGGAAACTGCCTTTGCACTGCGTGTATTCACCAAAATGCTTGCAGTCATAGCAAATACGCACTGCAAGGTAATCACAATGTATCCTTACCTTGCAATTGGCTAATAAAAGGAAAGAATGCACATGAATGCCTATTAAACAGAAGAAAAATGTACTCAAAAGCCTGGGTTGCTCCATCAACGAGAAAATGTTCAGTTTAGTTCCTAGTGTTAGAAAAGATTTCTCTTTTGGCAACTTAGTTGGGCTTTTTAATAACCATTATAGGACCAGGAAGATAGCTCAGGGACAAAGCGTTTGTCTTGGAAGCAAGGCAACGCAGAGCAACACAGGTTCAAATTCCAGTCCTGCACTTAGAGACTGGTCTCTGATATTAAGCATGTTTTATAGAAAATAAAAAAAAATAATTCCAAAATACGAGAAGCTACTTATCCAGCGTGTCAAGAATTAAAAGCATTAATGAGCTATATGGGGTTTGGAGGGTTTACATACTCTTTGGTAGTACAGATTTATAAAGTGTCACTCCGACCATTCATTACAACACAGATCTTCACAGAAAAGTTGGAACTTTTGGAAAAGTTGGCAGGATGGGTATTGTAATCTTGGTTAAGACTACCCCTAAATGTGTCTGTACAAGTAATTGCGTTACAACTGTGTTTAGCATTATTAAAGGCATTGGTTATTAGAAAAATGGGGCTATGCAGAAAAATCCAGGTAGCAGAGCAAGGAACCATATTTGGTTAGTTATCTGAAGCAATACGGTCAGGAACATGCCCATGTTCCTGGAAAAATGTAAATTTTTGTTCAAGTAAATGTATCTTTTGAACTCTAAATGAGTTAAAGAAGGTGTGGGATTGCTATAATTTCATATCAACCTATGGTAAAACTCATGCATGGGTAACTGTTTCCTAGCAGACAAGTATGCAGGACATTCGTGAGGTTGGAACTAAACTAGATACTTGGAATATATTTTGCCTTACCTATAGAATTCTTATTTTGCAGGCTGATGATCATACCACTTTAGAAACCATGAATTGTCTCTGTATTGAGTGCAGAGGAACTTTAAACCGTACAATAATTTACAGTCATAGTTTCGTTCACAACATAGAACTACGTTGAAAGAAACTCTGCCAATCATAGTTTAGTCTGCCTTTTTTCATGAATCGTCCCGTTTTATCCAACAAAAATGAGAACTGCAAAGCTTTTTTATTTTTAGGATTATGATTTTGGGTCAGCAAACTTTATTCTGTATTTGTAGGTTTACGTTTCTGACAGTTTAAATTGTAACCAAAAAACAGTAAAGAAAAATTGTAAAATCTTTATTATGCAGACCATGAACAGCATCATCATTTTTTACCAGCCACCGATTATCACAAAATTCCAATTCTGAGGTTCCCTTGCCCATTCTATGCCCCCTCCCTTTTAAACCTGTTGCTTTTTACCTGCTGGGGGGTTTTCTTGGATCTGTGACTATTTTTCGAACCTGAGGGACATCAACTGAAGCCCCCACCTCTCTCACTGAAGCCCTTTTTCATGTGCTGTGCATGTTGCGTTATTGGGATTTATACCACACAGTGCTGCCATTTGCATGGTTTCTTTTAAGCTTCTTTCCTCCCACAGACTTTAATTGAACACCCTCTCTTTTTGCTATTGTCGGTTTCCTGGCCTGACTTTTTGGAGGGAAGTAAAGCCCTCCGCTTTACTTCCCCTGCATTTTGCTCGCTTATGGGGAAACCGATTAGTCCCTAAGAATATCAGTGGAATTCTTGTATTCTTAAAGCGGCATAGATGACCTTAAAGTGAAGTGCTGTGGTGATACTTTGTATCCTTATAACTTTTTCTTTTGCAACATTTTGTTGCAGTCACAATGTGTCGATGTGATGGTAGCAGCAGATATTGGTCTACTGGTTTTTTGTGGGTTTTTTATGTTACTTGTGCACGTTTGCATTTTACCATATGCCATTTAGAGAACCATATCATCTAAAATGGATGTGCCATGAGATTTTTGTTTGTCGTTAGGCCATTTTGTGCCATGGCTGTCTTCCTGCCCCCTGTGTCTGGAATTGCTGTAAATCGTGGGCCTGTTCCCATGCAAAGTGGCAGTCTGTTTGTTGGCTGGATGTTGGGGCTATGTGTGTCTGGACCCAGAGAAGAGAACAGTATCCCAAAAGTGTTGATAATCCCATCACCTGCATTCTATCCAAGGCTCAAATCACAAAGTAATTAACTGAAGAACCAGTGTATATTATAGAAATTGTTAAGAGTCCAAATATAATTGAATTCAGTCACAATATTCTTCATCCAGAGGATTTTCAGTCGGCTCAACTAGTTTGGGGACTTGGTTGTCCCTTCGGGAGCAATTCAAATGGAATCTATAAAATGAACAAAGATGGAAAACCATCAGTAATATATTGGCATTGTTGAAAGAATTCAATAAAACTAATGAGGAATTAGTCAAGGTAATGTACCTTATGATTTATCTGAAATTCAAATAACCCAAGTTTTCAGTAAAGACAAGTCCAAATGGTGTCCACAAAAAACTTCAATCTAAAAATCAGAATGAATTTTGATATCGGGCATTATCAATTTCATAGGTATGAAAAATGAGGAAAGGTCAAGAATGTTTCCTACCTGCCCAAGCATGATGGTACCAGTACAATTGGAGGAACTCGTAATAGTAAATCTACGAATGCAAATATAGGTTAGGATGACCAAATTACCATTCATGTTAGAATAAGAGTAATGAAAGGAGGGTAAAAAGTCCTAACTTCCCAGTTAAATGATGGAAGTCGTACAGGATAGAGCAAGTCCATTTTGATCTGGATCGTATGCCTAAACACAAGAGGGAAAATAAAGGAATTTATCAGCCTCTTTAATGTGTGTCATAATAATCTGAAAAGCAATCACAAAAATGAACCTTTGTTTTTTAAATGAAGACCGATCTTCGGCTCATCTACCTGTTCATTAAAAGTTCAGGTTCCTACTGTGACAGATTGCCATGTAAGCTTCTGAATACAGATGTACACGTTACAGAAAAATGTCTGCCATTGTTTGATCATTAAAATATGCTTAATAACGTGATGTCATCACGTATCTCACGGAAATGGCCATCTTGGATTTCAGTACGTTGTAAGGACTGTTGATACAAGCTCCAAAATAGTGTTGTGCATACTCCACGTGATATTGAACTAATCTGCAAATAAATAATGTAAATTAGCGTACTAGTTCCTTCTAATAACTTATTGGGAAGAGTGTATGCCCTAATTGAATGAGCCATATGATCAGAAGCCAATGAAGGTAAGTTACTGTGAAGAAACAGAAGTAGCATATGAGTAGTCAACCTCACCAGTCAAATCGATTGATAACCAACTAGCATTTTCATAATTAATGGCACAGACATTAAATCTGCTGATCAGAGAATTAACAAGCCATGTACACATTCAAAGAAGGCATCCTATATGCAGATAATATTTAAGTGCCTAGGGCTCACAAAAATGCATTCCCTCGTCTGAATTGTCAACACTGTAGTAACATCAAAGGGGATTTGGTTAGACATCCGCATCGCATACTGGTAAAAAGATGATACTTCAACATTCTGTAACATGTGACACGGAATGTCATCTATGGCACCTGCGGCCCGTGTGGAAAGTATTACATGGGACAAACTGTTAGGCAGAAACCTGTGCAGTTCCCTTAGGGACCACTGCAAAAGATTTAGGGCTACAGGTGTTTGGCAGTAAACCCAATTGGTAGCAGTCTGTACCACCCAGATTTACCTGGTAGCTGTGGCTGAGCAGTCAGACTTCTCTCAAGAGGAGTTAGGCAGTATATAGAGTATACACAATAGGTACAGAGACACAGTAGCACAAGCAAACACTGACCAGAGCTTTGGTGTAAAAGTATATCATTATTTATTTAAAGACACACTTGTAAATACACTAGCACAAAAAGAGGTAAGTAAATTCAACACAGTCACTATTATATATATATATATATATATATATATATGTGTGTGTGTGTGTATATATGTATATATATATATATATATATATCCCCAATTACTTATTAGACAGGTCTTATTGAGAAACACCACTTATTTTCAGACAGAGGTGAGCGCTTAACATAAGATGGCACTCTAATAAGTTGTAGAAAAAGGGAGGGAAAAGACAAAGTTATGGAAGCACACAATTTCAATACCTTTCAAAGAACCACAGTAAGGCAAGTTAGGCAAAGGCTACTGGAGAGCAAGGAAGTTCAAATGCCAGGCCCACTCTTAGAGAGAGCAAGCGAAATGTGTCCAGGATCACACAGTGGGGTTATGCCCAAAGAGTCTTTGTAGATAGTTCATAAAAGATTGAGATCAAGTCAGGAAAAGTTAGTTAAGAGGCCCCAGGCTAACCCAGGTTAGAAAGTCGAGGATTTACTGTCACCCCGAACGATCTGTCACAAGGGAGGGCAGGCGGGACACAGTACCTGAAAATGGGAAGAACGCTCCAGCGGGAGCAGTTGTTCCTGGCAGCTGGTGCAAGTCAGTGTTTCATCCAGAGGAAGAAGAGGTCTCAACGTGGAGGAAAGCTGAAGGTCGTTGCACTGCCAGGGAAGAAACCAGCCGCAGTGTTTCCCGGTTACAAGGTACTACCCTTTTCTTCGCGGTAGTGGTAAACCGTGGTATTCCGGTTGCCAGGGTGCTTGGCACGGGCAAGGCAGCCACAAGATGGTCCAGGAAGGCGAAAGGACAGGCAAACTGGTTATCCCCACCAGTCAAAGGAAGAAGACTCTCCAGGCTGGAGATCTCCTCTGTCGTCGGGAAAAGTGGTGAGGCGGTTCAGCAGGGCTCCACCGGTGGTGTCGTCGTTGCAGGTCGGCTCGGCTTCTCCCTCCTCGGATTCTTTAGGTCCTGTGGCGACGTCTGAAGTTCCAGTCCCCAAAGCCCTGCTTTTATGCAGAAAACCCCCATTCATTCAGCCTAGCTGTCACTCAAACATGCTAAGTGGTGAGCTGGGCGGCTCACCACTTGGGCCAATCACACAAGAGTGCGACTTGAGTTGCCGAGGCAACTCAGTCCAGGGTGGCTAAACCCCCTCCTACACCCCCTGTGGTACCCAGACAGAGTGGCAACACTTTTGGAGGCTTCTGTGGAGAAGCCCGCCAATAAGTGGAACAAAGGGCTCGACTTGGGTTGGAGTCACAGAAGCTAATACAAACGCCATTTTGGAACCAAGTTTCGGCAAAAAATACCAACCAGTGAATTTATATTAATTTAATAAACCGGCGGTATGTTCGAGGCTATTTTAAAAAGTGGTTGCCTCGAACAATGGGAAAATCCCAAAGGAATATATTCGCGGTCGAATATAAAAAGTAGTATCCACTGCCACCAGCCAAAACTCGGTCGGGGGGGACTGGACAGTGCCCCCTCGAACAACAGACCCCGGGGCAATCGAATTGCCCCGACCAGTACGTCCACAATATGATGGTTTGTACTGGTTCTGTTCACAATTTGAGACTAGTAAAGCCAATGTTGACTTTACATGCCCTGGGAGACAGTAGTCAGTCCCAGGGTATGGAGTCTGTTTGGGGGTCGCGACGACACCCCTGGGTTACTGCACAGAGGGTGCTGTGTACCCCACATATCAAAAACACATGAAGCCCTGTGGGGTAAAGGTCCCCATAGCCCATAGAACACATACAGACAAAGGAACACCTCAAATCATGTCTAAGAGTGGGAGAAAGAGTCTCACTCTTAGCAGGAGGAAAAATAAACCCCAAAAAATCCAGCAAAGCTGCTAGTGGACTCACTAGGTTTGGGAATGTAGCCTTTACCGAGAATTCTCCCTAAGACAAACTGAAAGAAAGGCAGAAAGAATGCTGGACAGAGCAGAAGTCAAACATCCATACACATAACGAAAAGTCAAAAGTATACAGGGTTTTCCATGAGCATCACCACAATATTTCACAGATGAGATGGATAATATTAGAGGTGATACACTCCCTTCCAATGGGGTGGTGACGTTCACAGAAAGTTATCGGAGGGAACTGTTTTGGATGCACCATTTGGACTCCATTAGGTATGAACGAAGAATTTTACCTAGGTGCTTTCTTGTGAAAGTCCGCATCATGCAATTTCCATTAAAACAATGAATATTTTATATACAGTGACCAGAGACCTAGAGTATAGGTCATTTATTGATATAGTGGCCTGTGTATCGATGTTCAATACTTTAGAATGTCACATGATTACTGCATGTACAGTATAACCAATGGCTTGACCTAGTGATCGATGTATATTTTTTTTTTTGTATTTGGTTTAAATTAAACCTTTACCAAATGTTTATAGAAAAGAAAAAGAAATAATACATTAATATAAAATGGTTTAAAAGAGAGCAAAACAGTTTGAAAAAACACTGTTCATGACGTTTATTTAGAAACGATATACACATACCAGTGTTTAATGCATTTACTGTATACTGTGTAACCAGTGTGCTAATGAAAATCCCTTTGTGTATATACAGGCTGTTTCATATGTTTCATCTCACTGAGCCGTTTTCCATTGTGGAATGCCACAGATTACACATTTTTTGCTTCGCATTGTGTTTCTCTTCCATTTTACTATGCTCGATTATCATCTTTATTCTTTGATTTTTGTGAGCCCTAGGAACTTTTCTTTTTTAAACTTTTATTTTTGCTGACAGAGGCAAAAGGCATACACACACATCAGAGCAATAGACACAAATTTGTTGCATAGATAAGTGAATACAGAGCATATAGGCAGAAGTATGGTAACAGCAGTTGAGTAACAACCTATCACAGAGCACCAAGATGCCGAACAGCAATAGAGACGCTAGGAGAACTCATCCACCAAGGAAGTGTCATTTAAGCTAATCAAGTAGCTGTTGAATGCAGACCATATTTTTCGAGAACGAGAACGTACTGGGAGCATACCCAGAAACTCCTCACAGTTTCGGGACCACGTGAGTAAATTTAACCATTTCAGGAATGTAGGGGGACTGGGGTTCTTCCAGCTTTGTAAGACACATTTCTTGGCTATGACACAGCTCACATTCAAGAACTTAATAATGTCTCTAGCTCCCCCGGGCTGCCACACTCCAAACAGAACCCCCATTGGATCAGGATCAACAACAGGATCAGTGATCACAGACAATGTCTCTATGACTTTACTCCAGAATGTGGCCAGTTTCGGGCAGTCCCAAAACATGTGCTGGTGGTCAGCGCCTTCCGCACCGCAGCGGGGGCACAGCCGAGGATCAGAACAAGCAAACCTTGACACTCTACCTGGAGTGTAATACAGCCTGTTGAGCAATTTATATTGTATGGTGCGGTAGCGGAAGTTTAGGGACACCCTGCTAGTATGAGAACACATCTTCTCCCACTGTTGATCAGTAAGTTCCAGTTCCAGCTCGGAGGCCCAGTCATCACGGGCCCTGGATGGAAGGGGAGAGGCAGAGGTCAAGAGGAGCTTATATAATGAGGAAACCACCCCACGGGCGCCACCCGAGTTGGCGATGTAAGCAATCCCAGGAGAGTCCTGGGGTTCAATGGGGAAGACAGGCCATGCATTTCGGAAGGCAGTGCGGAGTCTGTAGAACTGCAGGAGCTCCAGAACGGAACCTGAATGCCCCGGCCTCCACGTCTGCGGTGTTATAAACTGTCCCTCTGGATAGAAATCGGTAAGGGCGCGGTATCCCAGGGCCCTCCCAGTGGCGCGCCAGGGCGGTGTCATGTGTGGGTTCCAGCCCGGGAAACCGCCAGGCAGGGAGCCATTTGTAGTACGGATATTGCTCGTCGCAAGTTTTGAATATCTGGCCCAAAGCCTGTACCGTGGTCCGGACAGGGTCAATGGGCGAGTCTGGCACATACTGCCGGTTTAGAATCAAGGACATGACATCAGTGTCTGTCGCTGCCAGAACCTCAAGTTTGACGTGGGGACGGGGTGGGGGCCCAGGGTACCAGTAAGATGCGAACTGCGCCTGTGAAGCAGTCCAATATCGCAGCAAGTCTGTGGCTGTGAAACCCCCTCTGTCGTAGGGCAGTGACATATCCAACCACTTTTTACGCACCGCGCCGGAGTGCCATAGGAATTGAGCAAACAATTTGTGCAGGTTCGTGAAATATTTCCTACCCGGCCAGACAGGGACATTACCAAATATGTACAACAACTTGGGAAGCAAGATCATTTTTACCAGCAAGAGTCTTCCGGCTAGTGATAGTGGAAGGGTACGCCAGCGCGTGATTTTGACCTCGGCTTGCTCAGCTACAGCCTGGTAGTTGTCTGCTAGTAGTGATTCTTTGGAGAGGGACACCTGGACTCCCAAGTACTTAATCCCATTCGGGGACCAACGGAGCGGGTACTCGGTGGTGGGCTGCATCGTGGAGCTAGTAAGGGGGAAGATTTCAGATTTCGTATAATTTATAGTGAACCCCGAGTATGTACCTATGCGGGTGACGTCACGTAAGATTGGGTCCAGATGAACAGCCGGGTCTCTTATAAAGAGTAGTACATCGTCCGCATAAAGCGAGATGATCTCAGGGGAGTCTTTCAGCCGCACCCCTTTGCGCGCATGCCGCTCCCTGACGTAATCGGCCATCAGCTCTATTGTCAAGGCGAAGAGGATCGGGGAAAACGGGCAGCCTTGTCGAGTACCTCTAAAGAGAGGGAACAGACCGGACATCTGGGAGTTAACTCGCACCCTGGCCACCGGGGAAGTGTACAGTAACCTAATGTATGCTATCATATTGGGCCCTACACCCATATTTTCCAAGACCAACCAGATGTATTTCCAAGACACCATGTCAAATGCCTTCTGGGCATCCAGTGTGACCGCAACCGCACTCGCCCCCTGATCAATGCGCGACATGACATTAAGCAGCCTCCTAATGTTGTGGGATGTATGTTGATCTTCCGGGTACAAAGCCTGATTGATCATCGTGGACCATGTACGACATGACCGGGAGGAAGCGGTTGGCAATCACTTTGGCGAAGATTTTGGTGTCCAAATTCATTAGTGAGAGGGGCCTATATGATCCGCACTTGTTAGTGGGTTTACCGGGTTTGAGCAGGACCGTGATGATGGCCTCGCGCAGCGATGGGGGAAGAGTGCCCAGCCGAAGTGACTCGTTCCAAACCTCAAGCAGTTTGCGGGCTAAGATGGCCACGTGCTCCTGATAGAACTCAGCTGTCAGCCCGTCAGGACCAGGTGCTTTTCCTTTAGGGAATTTAGATATAGCCTCAACTATTTCATCCAACAGGATGGGAGAATCCAATTGGTCTCTGGTAGCGGGGAAGACGATAGTCGTGGGGATCTGCTCGAGGAGGTCGTGCATTTGGGACTCGCTGTGCTCGGGGGGGGTTGGGAATACAGCTCTGAGTAGAAGTCTGTGAAGACCTCCAGAATATGTTGGTCAGACCACCGTTCCGACCCCAGGTTGTCCTTGATGCAAGTGATCTGCGTTTGGCCCCACTCACCCCTGGCCAATGCAGCCAGTGTCCTGCCAGGTCTGTCCCCCTCTCCATACTTACGAGCCGCCTGCGGGCGACTGAAGTATTGGACTTCCCTGGTGGCTTGTTTGTTAAAGAATTGGAGTTCCTCGCTGATCTGGGATAGAGTAGCGGGGTCAATAGATGTAGGATAAGCGCTCTCAAGTTCGCGTAATTTGGCTTCAGAGCGGGCAAGGGCAGCTCTAATGGCCTTTAGGACTCCCGCCTCTCTAGATATGGACATTCCCCTGATGAAGACTTTGAAAGCCTCCCACCGGACCCCTATAGAGGTAGACTGAGGTGTATTAAGCTCAAAATAGGACTGGATGTCGGCCAAAATATCAGCCTTAAATACAATGTTCTGTAAGGCCAAGGACTTGAAACGCCAGGTGTTAATTGTAGGGGCGGGCACACCTAAGTCTATGGATAGCTGGATCGGTGAATGGTCCGACAGGTTGCGCACCAATATTTGAGTTTCCAACACCCTCCCCAGAAAAGTACTAGACAGGAAGAACATATCAATTCTGGAGGAGCTGTCATGCACAGAAGAATAATGAGTATATTCACGCATCTGCGGGTGCATTACCCGCCAGGGGTCTCGAATGTCAAGGGCAATGCTATGTGCAAGGAGCTTGCGCGCCGCATTGGAAAGGAGTGTGGGGGCCGTGCCTGTTCTGTCCAGTGTGGTGTCTAATATAAAGTTCATGTCCCCCCCCCAAATGATCTGCACCCGTACGTATCCCAGCAATATGGAAGCAACCCGGTCAATAAAGTCGGGAGAGTCCACATTGAGGCCATACGTATTAACCAGTAAATAGTCCCTGTTCGCTATTGCGCAATGTAGGATAATGTACCTTCCCTCTGGATCGATGTAGCTCTTATGGAGTACAAACTTGAGTGACCTGTGGATCATTGTCAATACCCCTCTTGCGCGGGTCGAGTAAGCCGTGGAGTATCTATGAGGACCCCATGATGGTGCCATGCACCTAGTTAGCGGGCCCCTACAGTGTTTCCTGCAATAGCAATATCTTGCAACCATGCCTGTTGGCATGGACCATGATTTTGCGCGCCTTCGTGTAGTTACTTAAACCCCGGACATTCTAGGACATCACTGTTGTGGACATTTCAGAAGACTAAGGTACATCCCACAACCGCTGTCGAAACTTACACAGTGAATGAGGAAAGCCCCCACGGGGGTGCCCCGATGTCGTTTGCTTTGCCAAACCGCCCCCGTCATTTACAATACTGTTACCCCAGTCCCCAACCATACCACCCCCCTCCCTCACTGCCCACCCACAACGTGCAGTGGAAATCCCCCCCCCCCCCCCCCCGGATGCATGTGCCACCAACTAACCCGACCATCACTAGGAAGTAAGGGTCAAGGGGCGAAATCCAACGGGGATATGCCCCTTCCAGGGCCCAACTGGGGGCAACAAGCAGTAGCATCCAACAAAACATAAACATTGCAATTGCAGTGAGGTGCGCTGTTGCCGTGTGGACGGCTACTTAAACATTGTGTAAGACAGCATGAGCTGTCAAAAACAGGTTTCTGTGGAATACGGAGTCTTTGTAGGGTCCCAAAGCTAGTCTCCAGCACCCAAGCCGGGACGCGGCCGTAAGTAAATTGAGGGTACCCAGACCGCATGGTTGATGATAGAAGATTGCCATTGACCCATGAACATTGAAGGATTACCAGCCAGGTGAAGCCGTGTGAGACTGAGCTACGTCTGGTCAGTCAACGCCGGCGCAGTCAGGCGCCGGATTGTGGAATGGTATGTGTGCCTCGATGAATTTTGCCGCTTCGTCCGGGACAGTGAAAAAGTACAGTTTATTATTGAGTAATTTTGAGACGTGCCGGGAACAATATGGCATACGGGACATTGCGTTCTCTAAGCAGTTTCTTAACCCCAAGGAATTGGCGCTTCTCCTGCTGCACCGCAATTGAAAAGTCCGGGAAGATCCTGATGGTGTTGGACTCATGGCGCAAGTCTCCCTTTTCACGGGCCAGTTGGAGGATAAGGTCTCTGTCCCGATAGTTGAGGATCCTGGCAATGATGGGCCTTGGGATATTCCCCGGCTTAGACCGCGGAGACAGGGCTCTGTGCGCACGTTCAACAGTAAAGTACGGTGAGAGAGTCGGATTGCCTAGTAGATCCTTGAGCAGAGCTTCGACTGCGTCCTCCATGCGGCCCTTAAGTGCATTCTCAGGGACCCCGATTATATGTAGGTTATTTCTACGAGAGCGCGATTCGAGGTCGTCACACTTGGCTCTCACTCTTCATGTCGCGCGATAAGGAGGCGACGGTACTCTGCAGCACATGGATCTTATCCTTGTTCATGGATATCCTACCTTCGGCTTCAGTAATTCTGGTGCCTGCCTGGTCCACTCGGGTTTTAAGAGAAGCAACATTGGCGTTAATGTCGTCCAATTTTTCGTGGAAAGAGGCGAAATTCTTGGCCATGGATTCCATAAGTGTGGTCAGATCGGGGGTTCTCGCCCCAGAGGGAGTATCACTTTCCGGGTCCTCCTGCAAGAAAGATGTGTGCCCAATCTCCTCCCTCGGGACTGATTTGGCAAATTTATCCATGGTTCCCCTCCCAGAAGCCCCCTTGGTTTTATTTGGCATCGTGGATAGGAACACAGAGATGGCGGAGGGCCGCTGGGGCAGACGATGGAGTAGAGTGAACAGTCAAGGGATCCAAACGGCGAAGAGCCAAGGGTGCCGCCCCAGTGGCCCCCCGAAGACCAGGTTCCGTGTGGCAGGGCGCGCGGGTGCAGCAATTAGAAAAAGGCGAATAGCCCAAGGATCAAAGCGATGGCAACCGTCGAGCACTGCACCCGCGGCGGCGACCCGGGCAGATTATAGCGGCAGTGGGGTCGGGTAGGCTGCAGCAAAATAGGAAGCAAAGACCATGCAGGAGTCAATAGGAAAAGGCAGCCAGCCCCAGCGAGCGAGTGGTTTCCTGATAATAAAGTTGAACAGTTGTTTTATAGAGGTCCACCTCTAATCATGTCAGAGAGTACTGAACAGAAGCCGTTTGCCAGGTGCCCCCGGTGGAATGGGGGGAAGGCGCAGGGCCGGTACCCCACTGGGCCCGAGATGCGGCAGCCACCAGTAGCCCGTATATGGAGGGGGAACCCAGTGCAGTCCGGGCTTCCAGTATTGGGAAGCGGTGCAGCAGTTTGTGACCAGAGACCCAGGTCCCCCACGGGTGTAGGCAGTTCAGATGTCACGCAGGGCAGAGTGAGAGGGTCAGGATTCCCAGGAGCAGCTAGACAAGGAGATGGGGGGTGGGGGGGTCAGCCCGGCGCATCCCCCCACTCCTCACCTCAAAGTCCCCAGTCCAGTAGTATGAGCCACACGATCTCAGGGCAACCAGGCTCCAGCCAGCCGCCCCCTGCCGAGACTAGTTGAGCACTCCGGGGCTGTATGCAAGGGGAGAAGCGGGGGCGCGCACCAGCGCAGGCCCCCGCGGGACTCCCCCCACCAGCCCAGGAACAATGGCCACGCGTCACCCAGGCAGGCAGGCCCCAGCCCGGCCGCCACGCCGGGACGAGTGCTCCGGCGCTGACCGCAGGGGAGAGGTGGGGCCGCTCTCCAGCGCGGGCCCCCCGCAGCCACCTCCCAGCCCAGGGACGCGGGCCGCGTGTTATCAAGGCAGCCAGGCTCCAGCCCAGCCACCGTGTAGAGATGAGCGCTCCAGCGCCGATCGCGGAGGAGGAGGCGAGGGCGCGCGGGTCCCGGCAGCGGTCTCCCGCTCGATGGTGTCCTCAGGGGAGCCGCCGCATCCAGTGGCTAGAGGCCGCCTCAGGCGGGCAGACGAGGCCGCGCACACCGGCACCGCTCTCCGCAGCCACCGCCCACAGCTGATGGAGGGCAGGAGGGAGGGGGCGGGAGCCAGGCGCCCGCTAAGGCCCAGCGCGCCAACCGCCAGCCGGCCCAGGAGCCCCGTTCGCAGGCTTTCCGGGGCCGATTCGGGTCGGGATTGCAGCAAAATTGTCAGAAGGGATGCGGTAACAGCTCCACCAAAAATAAAGCAGTGCAGGCAAAAGGAACCGCAGTTGATGGCGGATTTCAGCCGGAGCCACACGGAGCTCAAGAACTAAGCAGCCATCTTGGGCTGCTCCACCGCGCCACCGCCCTAGGAACTTAAATATGTTCTGCCTATAGGATCCCTTCTTCGAATTTGTACATGTCTTGTTAATTCTCTGATCAGCAGATATTTTTTTTTTACCTTCTCTTTGAGTTTATAACTGCAAATAGCAATAGGAAAATGCATAGCAAAGCATTATCCCCCACATTGCGGTTCCTCCACCCCTCACCACCTTTCCCTCTCCCTCCCCAAGGGAAAAGGTAGGCAAGCAGTCTTGACACTCTTTTCCAGGTGTTTTGGATCTCTTTTTATGAACAGCAGTTTTAATCTCTGTGGGCACCACTTTACTCTGTGTTCTTCTTTTTGGAAGTCCAAGACCTCCCTCCAGTCCCAGAAAAAATTCTTATATTCATTTTGGAGAGCATAGGTTACCCACTCAAGAGTGACAAACTCCCATATTTCTGCAGCGAGTCCTGGAACGCCCCACCCCCTTTCACCTCTGCGCTATTGACAACATTGCTGCCAGATTCAACACTATTAAGGCTCCACTCCTCGCCTTTGAACCTAGTTCCCTTTCGTCGCCTGCCAATCCCAGCAGGATGTCTCCTGGACCTGCTCTACCCTTATCCCTGAACACTGCTGACTATGCCTCTGCTGAATCCTTCCAAAAGATCGCCAATTCGGAGCATTTCGACCAAATGTGAGACCATGTTCCTGTCTCTCCTCATCCCCTCCAAAACCTATGCCATGCCTTGGGGAACATTTTCTGGAGCCTGACCGGTCTGTAATGCCATTTAAACAGCAATGTATGCCACATTCTTGTAATAGTATAGATTTTGCTAATTTGGGAATATTTCCCCATAATTATTTGCACTTATCCGATAAAATGTTCCTTCACTGAATTTTTCCCACTGCCTCCTATATACCCATTGTGATTGGGAGCCCATACCTGCAAGGATGCTATAAAATCCGGAAATAAGGCCTTTTGAACCATCCTGTGTAGTTAGGTACTTCTCAAATGCTGTCAGTGGTCGGTTGGCAGCTGCTTTAATCCCACATTAGGACAACCAATGCCGTACCTGAAAATATCGCATCGCTCTCCTTCACCCAGAGAAAACCCATTCTTACATCCTATAAAGGACTTAATTACCTCTGTTCTACATGTCCCTCAACACATGACATACCCTCTCCTCCCAGCTATGAAAAGCCCACTTATACGTCCCAGGTGTGAACTGGGGGATTGCCAAGCAGCAGTATGCAGGGAAGGGGGAACGAGGTGATCCCATAGTCTCATCAGTTTGTCCCAAATGTCTCCCACTAGTTTAGTTATAATACTAAGGTACATGTGGGCCGGTCTGTCCACCCTATGGAGCAAAAGTTCTTCTTACAGGAAGTGCCTAGCCACCGCCCTGTCCATGCTTACCAATAATTTCAAATTGTCCTCGGTGAACCACTCCGGGATGATGTGAATCTGGGGCGCTTTGAAACATTTTGGAATATTGGCATACCCATTCCCCCTTCCCCTTTCGAGTCAATAGAAATTTGCACGAGATTCTTGGCCTTTTCCCCTTCCACACAAATGATTACACTGTTTTTTGCAGGTCTGTGAAGAAAGCTCTAGAGATCGACATTGGCAGGGCCTGAAACATGTATAGAAGTCTGGGAAGTATAACTATTTTCAGGGCTGAAATTCAGCCCATCCAGCAGATTGTCAGAGGATTCCATCTATGGAGGTCCTTCTTAATGGCTGTTTGGACCAGCCCGCTGCCACAAGGTGCGTATGCAGGGTATCCCTTTCCAATTCTGCCCCAAGTGCAACCGCAAGTACCCTTGGGTCGACAGGCACGCCACGTGCAATCTCTGCTTACCGGGGGACCACCCCGAGGCGAACTGCAGAGCGTGTAGTAGGTTTAAACCAAAAACACTTAAGGACCATTCGATCAAGCGTTGGGCCCACCACGGCAGGCGTCCGGAGGCCATGGCAGCGGAGGGCGCCTTCAGCGATGGCAGCGACACCGTGCTTTCAGACGGCGAGGGCAACATGGCGTCAAGAGACAGCCGAGTGCAAGTCCCTGACCTTGGAAGGTCATCCGGCAGGGCGGCTATGGGGAAGACCCCCGCCGACACAAGCGCTACCCAAAGCACTTCCACAAAGCACATGAAGTCCAACCGAGACTCGACGTGCACGTCGAGTTCTCGGAAAGAGGCACATAGAGAACGGTCCGAATCAGTGTCCTCTGGGCGTTCTCGATCTAGATCGCCGCATGACTCCAGGCAATCATCCACTGTTGCCAACAGTGCCTTGCTCCCCAAGGTAACGGAAGTTCGATCGTCGGAAGACTAAGCCGACTTCCATCCCCAGACCGCACGCCAGGAGTCGGCGCCCGCAGACCGCGTAACGGCGGCTCCTGAGTCCCTACCTCCACGTTCTAAGGATAGGGACACTACCCCGAACCTCGACGCCAGGCGTCGAAAGGCTCCGTAGGGGCGAAAAGGCAGGGAAAACACTCTTCCGCCCACGGGGGGGGGGGACAACAAAGGAAGCCGTCTCAGCCTCCTTAGACACCTCAAAAGTTCCACTCCACATAAACGGGCAGACAAGACCCAGTCTTCTGTTATCCCAAGGACCCTTGCTAAATCCGGGAAGTCTAGTCAGGATAAGGCGGAGAAAGTCTCAGAAAGGGTCATTCCCAGTTCTAGAGAATGGTCTAGTGATGACATAGACAGGGTTATGTCAAGGATGTCATCATTGGCAGATTTTTACACAAAAAACCCTGAACACTTTCTCTCCTATACTCCCGACGGGTCAGCACCCTCAGGCTCTAAGGATCCAATACCTCCAAGTAAAATGTACAGCCCTACTCACAGTATCAAGGAGAGACATCCTTTTGTGAGGATCCAGATTTGGGCATGTTGGAAGAGCAAACTGGTACTGGCTACTATGGGGATGATGAGGACCAGGAAGAGGAAGACCCTGAAACCTACAGAGTAGATTCCCCGGTAGAGAAGGAACCCCTGGTTACCGACTTCCCTGTCGACAACCAACCTCTCCCGAATGAGGTTCTGTCTCGAGCAGCAGAACATTTCCACATTGACACCCAGGGTGCTCAAGAGGAGAGGGACTTCGCCGAGGAGTTAGTGGGAGAAAGGAGGCCTGTTGCTCAGGCCATCCCTATTAAGTCTATTCAGAGAAGAATAGACCCTTCACTTGCAAATCCTAACCTCACCAGGGCAGTGAACCCCAGGGTTGAGAAACTTTTCAGGGCAGCCCAATCAGACCCACTGTATATAAGGGGACATCTGAAGCCGGACTCCCTGGTTGTTACAAATACCCGTAAGAGGGCTGGAACACCCTTGTCGTCGTCCGAAGCTCCTCCCGACGAGGAGAGCAAGAAACTGTATGGTTTGGCCAGGAAAGTAGCCTCTACTTCCACCTACCAGGCAAGGATTGCCAACTCCACCACCCTGTTGGCCAGCTACAACTGCCATCAGTGGGAAGAAGTCGCGGCACTCATAGACTCTGCCCCAGAACCCTTAAAGAGCCAGTTGGCACGAGTTTCGGCGGAGGGAAGAGCCATGTCTGGTTGCATTTTAAAAGCAACCTTTGATGCCGCGGATAACGCCGGCAGATTGATAGCAGAAGGGACTGTTATCAAGAGACACGCTTGGTTATGGCAGTCTGGATTCAAAGCTGAAACCCAAGCATCATTGTTAGATAAACCGGTGGAGCTGGATCTGTTGTTTGGTAAGGCGGTCGAGGACACGCTGAAAAATGCCAAGGACGAGTACGAGACACTCAAATCCCTAGGCCAACTAACCAATAAACCCCCTAATCGGAGAGGGAATGGCAATTTTCGTCGCCAACGCGGCCAAAATTCCCAGAGAGGATCTAACTATTCCCCAGGGGCAGGGCACACCATGGAACAATAATAACCAACAGTCTACCCAGGGTTATGGCAGGGGTAATAAAAGAGGACGTGGTAAAGGTAGAGGCAGCCCCAGTAGAGGAAGCGGCATGCCTCCACCAAAACAGTGATGCTCCGTTCAGGGTCCCTTCTCACGCAACCCCAGTAGGGGGACGCATTTCCAACTTCACCCAAGCTTGGGAAGGGATCACATCAGACAGATGGGTGCTGTCCACAGTATCCGCAGGGTTCTACATAGAACTGTTAGAGCGTCCCCGAAACCATCCTCCACAACAAAAAATACATTCTTTAGACCACCAGAAGATCCTCCTCGAGGAGATCGTCAATCTGCTAGCAAAGGACGCGATAGAACTCGTCCCGGGACACCAGGTAAACAAGGGTATTTATTCAACTTACTTCCTTGTGCCAAAAAAAGATTTAACAATGCGCCAAGTATTGGACTTACGGCCTGCAAACAAGTATGTCAAGCCCCAAATGTTTCGCATGACTACTCTCCAGGAGGTAATCCCCCTCCTAATAAAGGGAGATTACATGGCAACATTAGACATGAAAGATGCCTATTTTCATATTTCCATGTTCCCAGCGCATAAAGTACTTGCGCTTCAAGGTGGACAGTCGGCACTACTAGTTCAAGGTACTGCCCTTCGGGATAGCTTCGGCTCCAAGGGTATTCACCAAGGTACTGGTGGTGGCGGCAGCACACCTACGCAGGGAGGCAATCGTGGTGTACCCTTACCTGGACGACTGGCTCATCACGGGGGAGACACCAGTAATTTGCAGAACAAACATTCAAAGGACAATCGACCTCCTCTTCGAATTGGGCTTCTCAATAAACGAGAAAAAGTCAAGTCTGGTGCCAAGCACCTCCAAACAGTTCCTAGGAGCTATCCTAGACACTCAAGAGGGGTCGACCTTTCCTTCCGAGGAAAGAATTCGGAATATACTGCTGCAAATTACGCAATATCAGTCCGGTCGCCAGATAACAGTACGCAAAGCAATGCGTTTGCTGGACGTGATGGCGTCATGTATTTACCTGGTCCCCCACGCGCGCCTGCGCATGCGTCTCATGCAGGAATGGTTGGCGAAACAGTGGTCTCAGGCAAGTGGTCATTGGGACGATCTAGTGGTCGTTTCGCCAACACTTGTACAAAGCCTTCACTGGTGGACAAGAGAAAATCTGTCCAAGGCGAAACCCTTTTACGATCCCGAGATACAGACGGTAGTCACAACCAATGCATGCCTGACAGGGTGGGGAGCTCACCATCTCTACCACACAGCTCAGGGTCTCTGGTCTCACACAGTGGCCAAGAATCACATCAACCTGCTAGAGCTTCTGGCAGTATTCAGAGCGCTTCAAGCGTTCGAGCCCCACCTGCTAAATCTGTCAGTGCAAATCCAGACAGACAGGACTACTGCCATGTTTTACTTGAACAAGCAAGGAGGGACTCGTTCCCCAAATCTGTCCAAGCTTGCCTAGAAAATGTGGATATGGGCACTCAGATGGAACATCTTCCTGTCATCGCAACATGTTCCAGGGGATCTCAATTCTCTAGTGGATGCTCTGAGCAGAGACCCCCTTTCAGAGAAACACGAATGGTGTCTACACAGAGAAGTCGTAGAAGATATCTTCTCTCAGTGGGGTTTCTCCACTATAGACCTATTCGCCACAAGTGAAAACAGACAATGCCCAGGATTTGCATCCAGGTTCCCCTAACCAGACTCCCAGTGGAACGCCCTGTGGATGAACTGGTCAGGAATGTTTGCGTACGCTTTTCCACCAACTCCTCTCCAGGGAGGTGGTCAACAAGATGAACAGAGAATCAATGACTCTCATCCTGGTTGCTCCCATGTGGGCGAGACAACCGTGGTTCCCACACTTACGCAGGTAAGCGGTGTGCGAACCCATCAAACCTCCGGCCTGGTACAACCTACTTTCCCAGCACCAAGGTCAAACAGTGCATCCTCAACCCAACTCAATGAACCTGGCAGCATGGCTCCTGAGGTCATAGAGTTCGGACATCTCAATTTACCACAGAGGTGTATGGACATCCTAAAAGAATCTAGGAAGCCAAACACGAGGCACTGCTACTTTGACAAATGGAAGAGATTTGTTATCTGGTGCCAGAATAAACAAATCAACCCAGTTGATTGCACTCCTTCCACTATTGTTACATACATGCTCCACCTGCTGGATGCAGGTCTGGTTTTTAACTCGCTGAAGGTACACCTGGCAGCTCTGTCGGCATACACCACTTCCCATAACAAGGTGTCGTGGTGGAAAGTACCAGTAGTTAAAGCCTTCAAGAAGGAGTAAAGAGACTTCTCCCTCCTATTTCAAACCCACCACCAGGATGGGACCTTAACGTGGTGCTAGCTAAACTCATGGGCCCCCCCATTCGAGCCCATGCATAAAAGCAGTCTCAAACACCTGACTTATAAGACTGCCTTCTTAGTAGCAATTACATCTACAAGAAGGTTCAGTGAAATTCAGGCTCTGTCAGTGCAAGATCCCTTCTTTACTGTCCATAAAGATAAACTGGTTTTACGCACACACCCTAGGTTCTCACCTAAGTTTATTTCCAAATTCCACGTGAACCAGTCCATCGAGCTTCCAGCCTTCTTCCAAAATCCACAAAGCTCGGCTGAGGTGAAACTACACACCCTAGATGTGCGTAGGGAGGTCCTCTACTATGAAAACAGACCAGCTGTTTTGTCTCCGTAGCTACAGGCAGAGATGGGGATCGCATCTCTAAAGGTGCCATCTCTAAGTGGATTTTTTAATTGTATCCAGCTGTGTTACTCCCTTTCTGAAAGAACTCTGCCTTTCACGCCGAGAGCCCACTCTACAAGAGGCATTGGGGCCACTCTGGCTTTCATTGCAAATGTACCCCTTGACACCATTTGCAAAGCAGCTACTTGGAGCTCTATTCACACTTTTACTCAGCACTACTGATTGACACCCATTCCAAGGCAGATACACAAGTGGGACAAGCGGTTCTAAGACATTTATTTGCTCGTGACCCTTCTCACATCCCACCTCCTTGTTCAGGTACTGCTCGCTAATCTATGCACAGCATGTGATCTAAGCAGATTCCACAAGCCTCAGAAGGGATACATTACTCACCGTAATCGTATTTCTGATGCTTGTGCCGGCTTAGATTCACATGCAACCCACCCTTCCTCCCCTCTGAGAGAAGGTGCATGGATGCTTGTAGTCTTACCTTTCTATCTATCTGCTTGGATTATCTGTACTCGCGCTACTTCTCATGCTACCTTATGTCAGAAAAAATACAATCTGAGGGTCCTAGACGCGTGAGGGATCATGGGTACAGTGGACGTCACACTAGGGATAGTATTACTGGCATGCCCTGTGTCGACGCCCATTTTCGAATTTCGAAAAACAAACTGTAATACTCCGCAGCTTCCACTAGATGTCGGCCTATGCACAGCATGTGAATCTAAGCAGATAGAAGCATCAGAAATACGACTACGGTGAGTAATGTATCCCATACATGTGGGGGAGACCCCACATCCCCCCCACCCTACCCCTATACATTTTTATTTATTAACTTTACCCCCTAAAATAAATATATGTATTTTGAACCAATAGGGGTCAGACTTTTGGGCTTCAGACTTTTTGCCCTCGGTAATTTCATACAATACCGCTCTTGTCACCCCCAGGTACTTAATCGCTTTTGGGCTCCAGAGAAAAGGCAAAGTCTTGTGGAGTTCCCCTTTGTCTGGTCCATTGACTTACAGTTTCAGAATTTCTGATTTGTTAAACATCAAAAGTGCAACCCTCCCACATTCCCACAGTTCCCTTGGCACTGCTTGGAGGTGGTACTTCAGCTCAGTTAGAGCTAGCAGCAGATCTACAAATGCCACTACTTTGGGTTGTGTGCCTCCAAACGGTATACCCTGAATTTCCTCCGATGTTCATAGCCCCTGTAGCAATGGCTCTAGATAGCTGGCATATAAGAGTGGCGAGAGGGGGATCTTTGCTTTGTTCCCCTATGCAATTCTATTCTGTCAGAGAGGGTACTGTTAATTAAGAGTCTGTCTGAAGGATCCTTATAGTTTGCTCTTACTATATGGGTGAATTCTTCCCCCCATAGCCGTATCCTAGTCAGTTTTAAAAAGGAAGGACCATTCCACATGATCAAACGCCTTCTCGGCTTTGAGCGAGAAGAGATTGGTGGCTATCACTCCCTTCTGAACCTTCTCTATTAGATGGGCAACCCTTCTGATGTTATCGAAGGTTTGTCGGCCTGAAGGAAAGCTTGATTGGTCGGGGTAGATTAAAGTGGGCAGCCACAGGTCCAATCTATTTGCCAGTAGTTGTTTGTAGATCTTGGCGTCGTGTCTGTTAAAGCTATAAACTGATAATGATCTGCACTTCATCTGGTCCATATTTGGCTTTGGAAGGAAGGACCACCTTAGTATCTTCCAGTAGTTGTAGAGGCTAATGAGGTGTGGGTTAGCACCCAGCTGAAGGTTTTGTAGAAGCCTGCCATGAACACACATAATGCTCCCCGTATTTAGGACCCTATACATGGTCTGGAGTTTTATTGCAAGCATGACTATGCCCACTGTTTTACAACTACGTAATTCCATCCCTCTACATTCCACATTTATATATATCAATTTCGACACCATGACAGATGGATTCTGTCTCTCTCCCTCTGTCTCTCTCCCTCTGTCTCTCTCTCTCTGTCTCTCTCTCTTTGTCTCTCTCTCTCTCTGTCTCTCTCTCTCTGTCTCTCTCTCTCTGTCTCTCTCTCTCTGTCTCTCTCTCTCTCTGTCTCTCTCTCTCTGTCTCTCTCTCTGTCTCTCTCTGTCTCGGTCTCTCTCTCTCTATGTCTCCCCTTTAGCATCTTTTGAATTACCTTTTTCCCTTCCCCTTATGCCACAGGGTCCTGCTACCCACTGCCCTGATGAAGGTGGATCATTTTCTTTTCTCTTGAAGAGAAAACTTTATCTGTCGACAACCGCCGAAACGCACTGCTAGGAAGAGGGGAATGAAGGCCCCTCATAGATTACACCATCCAATTTGGACCCCGGACCACTGAAAGTCCAGCATTCAAAGGAACACCTCCTGAGGCTCCTCTTGGGGTCTTTCTTTCCCCCTGCTGCGTTGGCAGACCCAATCCCAGATTACAAAAATTTCAATTCTGGATTTCCATCTTAACTTGAAACAAGGATTTATTTTCCGTTCATACATAAATGTTTTTTTCTTTCTGTTTCCAGCTTTGTTGTGAGGTAACAACCTAGTCAGAAATACTAGTTTAGTTTCAAAGAATAAGCCTCGTTTCTGACTGAATGGATAAACTGAGCATGCAATTGACATATGCCATTCCTCATGTTCGGTTTTGCACCTTCTCTCTCTCCCCCTCCCCTTTTTTTCTTTGATTTTAGATATTTCATGTCTACTCTTAAGAATGCGTAATTGTTGATGCTTTTGTTAATTTAGCATGCCCCTTTATGCCCGGCCTCACTGTGTGTATATCCATTGATTTTTATCTTTTTTTCCCCCTCTTCTTTTGCAATTGTAACATGCTAAATGATATTTTTCTACTTGTTTGAGTTTTATATGATGGTATTTTCTATAATATCATTTTGACTAACTTGGGGCTGATAAGGTGTCTTTTTGTTCTATATGATTGAATGTAGTAGTAGTAACTTTTGTAGTGAAATAGGATTGAACCACGTAATACCCTTTTGTTGATATCATGAACACATCTGGGCACTTATTGACAGCTAGTGATTTAATTACCCTCATCCTCTTCCGTTATTTCGCAGTCTAGCCCCCTTGCTTCTGCGGCTCCCACCTGCAGAAGACATCTTGTCTAGGTATGACTGCTGCAGGGACTCCTGGGAGTCCTGTGATGCATACAAGGTTCTACAGAAATGTGCCAACTCGCCCTGTATCTCGTCCATTCTCCTGACTCTCACCCCCTGTGCGTTTTCTATGGCACTGCTTGTTTTTGCGCCCGCCTGCTCCCTCCAGTATAGCTAGGATTTGTCTGCTTTATTAGGTTCCATATAGTAGCATTGCCTCGTATTGAGCAGCGTTTCTCGACACGCTTCATGTGGAGCAAGTGCATTGGTCCTGTGGCTTCCCTGTAAGGCTCCCTTGTCTGGTGTTTTTGCACCTTCTGCCTGCGCACTCTTCCACCCCCTCCTCTAGCTGCTCTTCTAGGGCACTCATCTGCTTCCTCCTGGCCCCTTTAGTGAAATCAGCTCCCCTCTTAATGTCGCTTTAAATGCATCCTATTACCCCGCTTCCATCGTGGACACTTATCATTTGCCGCAAAAAACTAGTTATCTTGTCTTTGATCTCGTTCCTAAGGACTGGGTCTCGTAGCGGGTCGCCTGCAGTACTCCACCACTACATCAGTTGCGAAGTCCGCAGGATACAGTGTTCCATTGCCTCTGATGCATGATCAGCCAAGGCCACCGGCCCCACCTCGATCATCTCCGCCCTACCCAATAGGGATGCCGACACCCGCACATATTCGATTCGGGACAATCTTATGAATGCTTGAAAAGGTTAATCCATGGTCTTGCCCCTTGGTTTCGCGCCAGACATCTTTGAAGGCCAGCTCCCCCACCCTGTTTTCTTCCCTCACTTCTGCCCAGTTCCCGAGACCATGCCCATACCTATTAGCCCCCTCGCCCCCCCACTGCAAAGCTCTCCAGAACCCTGAACAATTCTTTTTGAAAAGACTCCTGCCCTACGTTTGGGGCATAAACTGACCCAACTGTGCATTTGTGACCCACATGGACCCTCTCACTAGGACCTATCTGCTGGTTTTGTCAGACCTGGACTCTTCTACCAGGACATCAAACCTTTCCCAAAAGCCAGCAAGACCCCACCCCTCCCAGACCCCTCTGTTCTTGTTGTTACCAGTGCGTAAATGATGTTTTGGACGTTTTTGAGCCTTAATCTGCCTTGGTCACACTTTAATAGGTTTGTTTCTTGCAGGGAAATTACGTTGGGATATTGGCTTTTAATGAAAAGCTCCAGTTTCTTCCTTTTTAGAGGGGAATTGAGTCCCCTAACATTTTGAGTTTGCTACTTGAATGTTGTGCTGTAACCTGTTGCAAACAGGCCTTGTTATGTACTCTACCTCCCTCGCCCCCTTCCTCTAGTGCAACCTCCTGCTCACCCTTTCCCCTCTCCTCGTTACCCATTGCTTTCCTGCCCCCTCTTCCTTCCCTTTCCCTCAGCTTCCCTCCCACTCGCCCCCCACCTTTTTAAGTCTTCCTCCCCTATAGTTCCCCTCCCCAGGCTTTACTGCCCTCTGGGTTAGACGAGATTGAGTAGAACCATTTCCTCCGCATGTAGCTCCATTATTAATTTTCCTTAATTCACCACTTCCCCCCCTACAGCTTATCCTAACCACACTTCTTCCCCGGCATGCACCCCCTTTGTTCTGCTAAACCTTTATCTGCAGGCTTCTTTCCTGGTTCTCTTCCACTCGTTCTCCAGGATGACCTCTGCGCTCTTCCGGTGCCGCCCTTCCACTGGAGCCCATTCGCAAGGTCCGTCTCTCTTCTGTACCCTAGGTTGGCTTCTCCCCTTGGGCTTCTTCCAACTCGATGTGTAGTAGGTGTAAGAGTGTCGAAGGAAGCTGATACAAGGGTGGCATGTTTATTGCTATAGACCTTTATTGATGGTATAAGAGCCCTCACTATCCCCATCTCTAAGAGGGGGTTCCCTGCCTCAAACTAATACTAAAAGGACCTGTCAGAATGTTCCTTCAAAATGAAAGTCCACCGTCCTGTGTCACAACCTACTTCTATTCCTTAAACTACAACTAAAGAATAATATAATACAACAGAAAGTTCCTTCTCTGGGAGAAAGACTCACTTCTCCTGGTATATGGGTGGTGTTCCCAAAATGTTTTTTTGCAAAAAGGTGCTGGGGGCAATGACTCCCTTACCATAGCTGGTAGTTCCAGCACCTTGCAAAGTCAACTTTCTGGACCAGGAGAATGACTCCCTTCTCCTGGTATTGGTCTGTACTCTCCAATATAGTTCACAACAAGGCCAGGGGGAATGACTCCCTTCCCCCTGACGACTCTTCAGTGTACATGAAATTACTGTTTTCTCAACAGGAGAATGATTCTCTTTTCCTGGCGTATCAGAGTTCCTTTTCAACTTGGGTTTTATCTTGGCACTCTTCACTACATCAGCAAAGTCCCAAGTCCTCTCTGAATTCCAGTGGATTGATCTCTGCCACTGTAATGAGGGAAGATTTTCCCGGGATGCCTGTTTCAATGATGGTTGGGTCCCAGACCGTTCTCTGATTGTCAGCAGGCTTCTCCCTGCCACTGTTGTGAGGATGGTTTCCTCCAATGCGTTTTTGTTTTTTTTGTTAATTAAAATGGTGGTGCATTAGGCAAATTCCATGCAAATACATTGCTGAACTATACATTTTTTTAAAAGATTATAATCATTCAATTCGTTGTTAAAAACATACTACAGCCTAAACTCATGCTCTATCTAAAAAGTCGGTTTGCCGTCGCACGTCCGGGCAGTTATAATTGGCCGGATCTTGTTCCGTGCTTACCCTCTGAAGTTCTAGTTTGCCTAAGAATTGCTTAACAATGCTTGTTTTACATATATTTGGGTCCCAGTTCCTTCTCTGGTGGTCAGTGGGCTTCTCTGCTACTGGTACGAGGAAGATTTCCTCAGATGCACTCTTTGCCTTGTTTTGGGTCCCCGACCCTTGATGGCCCTCTGATAGGCCTTAGGCTTGCGCCGGTATGAAGCGGAGACCTATCTACTCCACCCATGTCTCTACCATTCTGTGCGTGCCTCCCGTTACCTTCTGGGACTTGCTTGCACAGCACCGGTCTCTCCAGGGCGTAAAAAGATTTGCTAGAAACAACAAATCAGGAAAGGAAGCGATTCATTTTATTTAAACATACTAGCACAGTCAGTATTCATCATGTTTTCTGTGCTCTTCTTCGTCCTGGTATTTTCTGTGTTAACTGTACCCCAAGCACTCTCAATATAGTCATTTGAAATGGAGGGGGTCGGGGGGGGGGGGTTATGGAATGTGGATGTGTGATGTGGTACAACGGGGTGTACCCAAAGTGGTCTTTATTCCCAGAGAGGGAGTCCCTCCCCATAAGGTCCTCCTGCCTTAAACCACCCCTAGGGCGACTATTGGGTAGCGGCCACACCTCCCTAGCCTCATGCGAAAGGTCTCCCCTCTGTGGAGAAGTGACGATACCTGCCGAATCATCACAAAGGCTGAAATCTTGGAATGTTCTCCTGTGCTGCAACCCCTCCCAATTTAACATGAGGCCAAAAAAGAAAGGTCCATTTGTAGCGGATGTTCCTTTTTGCCAGCTCCCTCACCACCAGGGCCCATTTGTCTTCTCTTCAACAGCGTGCTCCAGGCTAGCTCTTGAAACAATTGAATATGCGTACAGTTTACTGAGAGCGGTTTCTTTGTCCTTGCTGCTCGTGGTATTCCTTCCTTCTGAGGATAGTATGTGACTGCCACCAGCACATTCCACAAGCGTCGTCCCACTCCTGCATCCTTCAACCCCCTTCTATGCACTCCAACTGTCTTCTTGTGAGGTATTTCCCAAGATGTCTGTGAACAGGGCCTGTACTTGCTCCTTAAAGGTAGCATCTCCTATTTCTTCTGAAAGGTTCTTGATCCTGATGTTGGACCTCCTGGATCTGTTCTTGAGATCCTCAATGTATATTTCCAGGTTGTGGGATGTTCTGGACAAATGTTCCAACTTTCTGCTTTAGCTCTGAGACTGCTGTGGTCATATCGCATCTAAACAGCTGGAGTTGCTCCTGAAACAAGGTCGAGGGATTCCTGGAAGTCCTTGAAGCTTTGCTGGAGGTCTTGTCTGGTTAACTCTGTTGCCTTGGAGGCCCGCTCTCCCCCTGCCATCTCTCCCTCTAGCTTTTCCACTTTTAGCCAATTCAGATGTCGAAGGAGACCCTGTTCAGACCGTGCATTGGGTCCAGGGCACCCCCAGGTGTGTTTGAGCAGCCCTTCGGCAGCCACTTCTCCCTGCTTTTCCCTCCACTCGTGTAGCCCGGTGGGCGTTTGCCTTTTAATTCGTGTCGCCTATAGTTCCTGTTTTGTCTGCCTATGTCTTACAGGGCACCCGCATCAGAGCGCATTTCGCTCCTCCACTTAGCTTAGCAGTCCAGCCGGCAAGGGGGGGTTTAGGGGGTTGCTCCACCCCTTGTGGGCCTCTCCCCTGCAGGAACATTGTAGTCTAGTTTGTGGGCTGCAAGGGTCCAGCACCCCTGTGTGACCCAACTTATTCTTCACTAGTGCTTTTAATAAGCTCTCTGGCAAGTTCCCACCCGGGCCCAGCGTCCGCGCTGCCGAGGTTGGCTGTCTTCGGGGCCTGGGTTCCCCTACCTGGGTACCATGCAACACCTGGCCAGTCCTGTTCCCGCCTCACTGGAGCTGCTTCTGCCAGTCCGTCCGGTGTTGAGGAGTTTCCCGCCTCACTTCCAGCATGCCCGCTGAGTCGGCTCTGGGCCTGATTCACTGCAGGGGAGTGCCTCTCCGCTCTGGTGGATGCCTGTCCCTCGCAGCACTCCCCTGCTCTCACTGTGGGAGGGGGCCTTCTCCAGGTGAACGCTCCACCACCCCCGGCTTGCCACTCGTTAGCCAGGCTGCCTGGGGGCCCTCTCAGCCACTCTTAGCACTGGTTGCCTCCTGACCAAGCACCGGTTACGTGGCCTCTGCGCCACCCTCTGCTTGCCGGGTGGAGACCTCAAATCCCCCTGATGGCGGTAGTTGTAGCGGGCGGGGTAATCAGGCTGCCACCTACTATTGCTGTCTGCATGGAGGAAGTGCTAGCATTTTCAGAGGACATGCAGAGCCTCTGCATGCACGTCTCCTTGCTGCTGGCAGCCATTTTGTCTCCTGATCAGCAGATTTATCGATTTGGCTGGTGAGATTGACTGTTAAGTAAAGTGCTACTTAGGGTTCTTCACAGTATCTTGCCTCCATTGGCTTATGGTCATATAGATTATTCAATTAGGCCATACAGCCTTCCCAATAAGTTCTTGGTAGGATCTAGTGCCGTCATTTACATTATGTATTTGCAGATTGGTTCAATATCATGTGGGGTATGCATGGCACTAGTATTAAGTCCTTACAATGTACTGAAATCCAAGATGGCCATTTTCTTGAGGTATGTGATGTAATGTTATTAAGCATATTTTAATGCTATAACAACGGTGGCGCTTGTTTAGTGGCACCTGGATAGCTTACATGGCAATCTGTCACAGTAGGAAGCCGAACTTTCAATGAACAAGTAGATGAGCCGAAGATTGGTCTTCATTTTTAAAAACGATTTTACATTATTTTGTGATTGCTTTTCAGATTGAAGTGTGGTTGTGATACACATTGAAGTGTGTGATACCTTCCTTTTATTTTCCCTCTTTTGTCTTTAGCCTTAAGATCTAGATCAATATTGACTTGCTCTATCCTGTACGAATTCAATCATTCATTTGGGAAGGTAGGACTTTTTACCCTCCTTTTCATTACTCTTATTCTAACCTGGATAATAATTTGGACATCCTAATCTATATTTCTGTGCTTATATTTACTATTTTTGAGTTACTCCAATTGAACTGGTACTATCAGCTTGGAATGTAGCGCACACTACTGTCCTTTCGTCATTTTTATACCTATCAACTTGATGATTCCTGATAATATCAAAATTGCTTCTGATTTTTAGATTGAATGTTTTTTGTGCACACCGTTTGGACTACTCTTTACTGAAACTTCGGTTATTTTGAATTTCAAACAAATCATAAGTTAAATGACCTTTTACTAATTAGTTTTGTTGAATTTCTTTCAAACAGCCAATATTTTACTTTTTGTTTCCATCTTAGTTCATTTTACATTTTTCATTGGAATTGTCCCTGAAGAAGGGATAACAGAGTCCCAGAACGTGTTGAGCTGAATGCCCTTGTTTTTATTAATCCTCTGGATGAAGAATATAAGGAAAGAATTCAATTCTACTTGAACTCTTAACACTATCCATAATACACTCTGGAATGCTCTAGTGAACTTGAGTTAATTACTTGGCATTTTGAGCCTTGGATAGAGTGCAGGGGATGGGATACTGTTCTTTGTACTGCAATTTTGTGTGCTAGGATTGTTTCTTCTCCTCTGCAGCTAGAATTACCTTATCTACTTTTAATTTATTTACCATTGTTTTATGTTTGAATTTCACTAAAATCAGGAGTGCAGTGTTAATCTTTCCTTTAAGTCCACATCCGAGTTAGTATCAGTTGCTGTGCTATTTTGTTGGACAGTGGCTGTCCATGACTAGACAGCCCCCGTCAGTTTGAATAGTGCAGATCCTTACCATTGGGGGGGCTTGGCGGCGACCAAATCCTGGACAAAAGGAGGACTCGTGCAGTCATTCAACAGATCTTCGTTGTAGCCCGGACCCCTATGAAGAAGTGCAGCCCGCTGATGGCCAGAGTAAGACTGCTGCAGCTGACCAATTTTGCCTCCAGCCAACTGTAGGTGAAGCTCTTCTCCCCTCACCCGCCAGATTACCAGAATGCCTAATCAGTGCTAAAACCACTATGCTGGATTGAACAACCCATCCAGACACCTGTGAAGGATCCGTCCTCGCTGAGCTTTCGGTAGTGTCCTTGGACTACTCAGTGGACTGTTCCACTCTCTCCTTGGCTACCTCGCTACAGCTGTAGTCGTTCATTTTTGGGACTCTGTGGCTCTTGAGAAGTGGATGACTTCCTGTAATGTAGTTATTCTGAAATTGTGTGGCTTCACACATTTGTTAGCTGGTCTTATTGGTTTGGCTTTCTTGGGAAGCACAATGACTAACCCGGCTTACTTGTGAATGAGGAATCATCTATTTGCGCCCTTTTCACTCAGTGATTGCATTTCTGCTTCTAGCAGTATCCAATCTTCGGGTGGTAATCTTTTATTTTGATTGGATTGTGTCCTCCCACATATTCCTCATCTATGATATCTCCAATATCCAGCTTCAGCTGCTTTGGAAATGTTTTTTGGCAGATTGCGCTGTGTGTCGATGCAGTCAACTCGATGTCTCTCGGGCTTCTGTTTCTAGGATGACGTCATCAAAGGTATATAGGGAATGTGCAGCGCCCATTAGCTTCAGTTCTGTTTTTTCAAGTAAACTTTTGCTTTGTGAACTACGGCGTGCTTCATATATTACTTCGAGATAGTGAATAATGTCTTCGTTTTCAACAACCCCAAAGACCGGTTTTAACAATTGCCAATACTGCGACACTAAAATGTTGCTGACTGACCCACATCGGGTGAACTTGTGGTGTCAATCGATGACTGGAAAAGCTCTGAAGAAGCATAAAGGGAAATTGGCGGTAGGTAAACTCCCCAAGAAATCCCCTTCGACTACCCCATCGAAAAAACATTCCTCCGACAAAGCAAGAGGGACTCCTCGACAGAAGAATACTAAAAGGTCAGGTCATGGAGTGGCTCTCGCCACTCCTTGTCAAGGAAATCTAAGAAAAAGCATTATAAATTGCCTACTTCGTCTTCCTCCTCCGACTATTCTCTAGAGTATATCTTGGCCTACTAAGGCCTCTACTCTGGCTGAATAGGAATCATTCAGGCAGGAAATGGTAAAGCAAGTAGACCATGCTTCTACTATGCCTTCTGAAGCCAGTAAGAAAAGGGTTTACGTCAAGTCCTGCGTGCTCTCAAGTATGGGACGAAGGCCAGATTCTCATCGAGCGCAGTCGAGGCCTCGACACAATGAAATGTCATCGAATTCCGTCACGGGCGAGTCGACTTCTAAGTCATTGCCATCTGTGCCATCGACACTCAAGACGTCTTCATTGAAGACATTGGTGCAAAAATCTCATTTGGTGACGACTCCATCAGCATCTGGCTAGAAGCCATCAACTCCTTTACCAGTAATTCAAAAATCCTTTACCCCATTGCCTAGAAAGGATTTTTTTTAAATCTCTCGTCTCCATTTATGAAGACAATGAGCCTTCAGATGACAATGATCCACCTTTTGGATTACAATATGGCACTCCTAATGTTCCTGATAGTTTTATATTGGAGGAATCTAGGTTGCAGGACCTGCAGAAGAATTTACAAATAGCCAGTGGGATGAACACCTCATGAGTTTGATTTTTGGCAAGCCAGAACCAGATAATCGCACAGATGCATCTTACAGGCATTTAATGACCAAGGTCATTGATTTTATGTGATGGAGCAGGCCTGCCCTCCCTTTCGAGCAGGGTGACCTCACAGATATCCTAGACCAAGGCCCCCAAAGGGATCCAATCCTACCTTTTTCATGGCACACTACAAAAGCGAGTACGTGCAAATTGGGAGGCACCCGAATTGAGTCTGGCAGTCAATAAAAAATTGACAAATATAGGCCGCCAAGTCATGACCCCAGCGACCCCATTAATCCTCTGGATGAAGAATATAAGGACAAAATTCAATTCTACTTGAACTCTTAACACTATCCATAATACATTCTGGAATGCTCTAGTGAACTTGAGTTAATTACTTGGCAATTTGAGCCTTGGATAGAGTGCAGGGGATGGGATACTGTTCTTTGTATTGCAATTTTGTGTGCTAGGATTGTTTCTTCTCCTCTGCAGCTAGAATTACCTTATCTACTTTTAATTTATTTACCATTGTTTTATGTTTGAATTTCGCTAAAATCAGGAGTGCAGTGTTAATCTTTCCTTTTTGTGTATCTGTCTGGACCCAGTCCACATCCGAGTTAGTATCAGTTGCTGTGCTATTTTGTTGGACCGCTACCTCCAAGAAAACTGCCTATCCGACCATTCTCCCAGATTCGGGATAAGCGTATAAGACGCCTGATCAAGGAAAGTCTTTTCTGACGGAAGCATGGCTCTTAAATCGGCCAACTCCACATGTTCCCATGCAAAATGTACCTTCACCCTAAAGGGCTGTGCATCCATGGTGGCCAAACATATTCCCGAAGGGGAAGAAAGAGACTGTTTCTTGCCCAATGCAAAAGATGGCAAAGAGGCCATGTGTGAGTCTCTACAGTCTGGTTTGGATTCTGCTGACAGTATCAACAGAGCCATGGCGGCAAGCATCGTGATACACAGGTTTGCTTGGTTAAGGAAGTCTGTATTTGCACCGGACGTGGGGTACCTATTTGGTTATGCGCTAGGGCTCAAAAGATGAGATTGTACCTGTATTGGATGAGTATTTTAGCAGCGGTTTATAGGGAAAAGTGGGTCCCTCTACCTGCTTGCTGGAGAGTACTTGATAAAAGGATTCCCCAACCCGCGCTGAAAAACCACTCCTCTAACATTTAAGTCACATTTTAAGTTTAACAGCGTTTGGCTGCTAACAGTGGCTAGTGTGCGAACATGGCCATCCCACGAGACATTTTACTTGTCTTCAGCCATTTTGTTCTTTGGCCGCCTTCCTGCCTTCTCAGGAAAGGAAATGCCTAATATGGTCATGCATTTGCCTGGGAAAGCTGTTTTCGCAGGCTAGTGCATGCCATTTGTGTGCGAGCCCAGGAAGTGGGTTGGCACGGTCTGGTTCCAATCCACAAACTGGTGCCAGCAAGCCTCCAAATAAGTGTTGTAACAGGCCTTTTCACACATTAAAATCTTGCAAATACAACACCTTTTTATCTTTCTACGAGTACATTTACACACCAGTTGACAGCAGAGGTCATTGCAAAGGGCAGGCGCCTTGACCGAAACCAGAACACATGTTTTGATTCTGATCTGCATGTATGAAAATGCAGACCAGGAAGGAGAGTGGTACAGACCTTTTTTCTCTAAGCTGTGTTCTCCGAGCCTGTCGGAAAGAGCACTGTGAGATGAGAAATGTTTTATTTCTGTTCAACTGCTATTGTCTTTTGTGTCATGTATATTTATTTGATATAATAGGTTATTTATAACGCGCTTAATACCCAGAGGTTTCTAAGTGTGGACCCGGGGATCGAACCTGTGTTGCGCTGTGTCGTCTTGCTTCCAAGGCGAGCACGTTGCCCTTGAGCTATCCTTTGAGACATTTGCATTGCTTCCTTGCCATACAGAGGGACCATCCACAGCAAATAAAAATAAGATTCGTAATGGAAAACTCATCCCTTCAAACAATTTTTCCAGCAGCCAGCGTAATTTGTCCATCACAATTGAGTGGCCAGCAGCAAAAATCAAATTCACTGTCCAACTAAGCAGTAATATTGACTAGTACACCATAGCCGCAAAGAGCCGTTCTATTTACCCCGCACCATACAAAGAATTGTGGCCCCTGAAGAGTGACTGAGACATGTAGCACTGTATTGGAGGGTCCCAACCTTGTATTAGAAGAATTTACAAGTACTCCTAGGATCCAAGAAATGTGTTTAACCCATCCCTGAAAAGTTATTTTGTATAAATGATACCAGTATAAGTTATTGGTAAATGTTGGCACTTTATTGTACAATTTGCACTTGAAGTACAATTTTGGATATATAGGTACCTGTTTAATCCGAGTATGCACTATTGTATTAATTTTATATATCTGAAGTATTTGTAAGCATTTTTTGTAAATAAAATTTGTTTGTACTTTCTATGGGGTGTTCAGGAAAGAAAAGAATTTAGTGCTACAGGGAATTCTTTCGACCCTGACACAGAGAGACTAACATGTGACTGATTTGGGGTTGTTTAATGTCATAATATAAATGCATATTTTCCTAGCGTTTTAGGATTGTAGCAGTAATAAGAGGTAGACATGGGAAGTATGCTTTTAACAAGCAAGTGATGCTTTTTCAGTGACTGCTTTCTTGCATTTCACAAACGTATTTTTCAGAGTTCCTGTTTTGCGTGCAATTTATCATAAAGTTGCATCTATGTGGTGTTTATACAGAATATGTTGGAGAACATTTTTTCACAAATCTAATGTGTTGGAAGCCAGACAGCTTTGCCACGCAACTGTTTTGGTTATGTGTTCTATTCCTTTTTAAGTTCAGTAATATTCTGGTTGCTTGTTGCATACTATTTACACTGTTACTGGGGCAAATTATTTTAACTATTACAATTTAGTTTTGTTAAAACAGTGGGCCTTTTGGGTTTTGTAAGATCTTTGTGGTAAATCTGCAGACATACCACCAAACTGTATTACTGTTTCCGCCACTAGCTCCTGCAGTATTACCACTGGATTACAAGTGGCGATAGGCGGTGTTGGTCCTCATTAATTAGAGTGCATCATAGGGATTTCGGGTGGTATTGCCGCCAGCGGTAATTCTGCTGGCGTTAATACTACCAACTTGGCTGATTTGGGGCGTTAAGGTGGAGGAAATGCCTCTAGCTTCTTGCTAGGGGGTTTACCTCCACTTTACCCCCAAACTCTTAGTTGGGCGTTGCAGTAATGCAGTGGTATACAGTGTTACTGCTTTATGACACTGCCCAACCTGCGAGGCCCAGTGTGTAAAATACGTCCTACCTTTTAAAGCCTTATCTCTGGCAGGGATTGGTACTCAATGGGCCTCATGACCAATTTGGTGGTATTTCGGCAGTAAATCCACGGTAGGCAGGGTTAGTCACCATTAATTGGAGTCCATAGGACTCTATAGGGATTTTACCGGAATTACCGGCAGCAGTAATTCCAACAATATTGCTGGTTTTCTGCAGTGAAGTGGCAGATTTGCTTACCTCCAGCTTTTTGCTAGATGTGAATCCTCTAGTTCACGCCTAACTTTTAGTATGATGGTGCGGTAACTGAATTACCACTCCATTACCGCAATTCTTTTTACTGCACCGTCATACTTGTAATGAGGCTGAATGTGTAGTTTAAACATCCATTAAACCTTAACTTGGAGTCAATGTGGTAAATGGTACTATAAGTGGTCATCGGCAGCAGGGCCCTTTCTCAATGTTATGTGATTGTCATTACACCAATAAGGGTCAGAGCCTCTTTCAAATCTTCAACACCACGCTAAAACATTCAAAGCCTGGCACTCCAGCCAGCGCAAGCACTGTTACAAAACAAGAATGAAATGGTTGCATAAGCAAATGAAATGGAAACTCTGCAAAATAGATCCCTGTAGTGGTAATCCACATGAGTATTTTAATTTATATGTAGTGTTTCATGCAGGATTCCTCAAACTTTTAAGCACTGTGATTTATTATTAGCTCAGTCGATAGTCCGTTTACTGACTTTTGAATGATGTAAGGCTAACTCGGGCCAGCCAACATTTGACCATGAGATTAGATATAGATTTTAGTATTGAGCGCTTACCTCTCTGCACTATCATATCACAACACTGGCATGCCATTAAGCACTACTAGTTCCAATAACCGAGGCCTTTCATTTAACATTGAGAAAATTCTGCTATCAGCCCTCAAAACGCATACTAAAAGTTATGTTTGTGTTATTGTGTAGTTGGCCAAGGTGGTTGCCGTCCTAAAAATTAAAATATTTACAGAAGAGATCAAATGTGCAGACCTTTTGTAGCGGAAAAATGATGGGCATTTTGAGTGACTTGGCCTCCTGTAATAACATTCCCTTCTGCAGCATGCTGTTGGAAGTGGACCAACTGCGGAGTGGCTGGGAAATGGTACACAGATCGTTCATTGTTCGAAGTCTGAAATCCTTCTAATTATGGTTTACTAAATTCCTACTATATAGAGTTTTTCTGATTCCAGAAGCAGAGTTAGCCTTCACATTTGAACTGGTTGCTATCAGTGCTATATAAGTTCTATCTGTGAGGAGCTTGCACTGAAAAAGGCAGTTAACTTTTCCTGTTCTATGTGGGTTGAGCTCCTAATTTTGGTATGCTATTCCTATTATATGTGAGGGCTTGGATCACGTACCCCCTGCTGGGCAAGTTCTTTGTGAGGAGAATATGTCAATATGTAAAACCGTAAACATTGTGTCAACAAGTGTGTACCTGGCTGAGGGATGTCAATCATGAACAGAGAATAAACATTGAATATTACAAGTTGCTGGTATCTGGAACGAAAGGCTGTTGTGAACCTGAGTGAGGGAAGCCAAGTTTACGAAAAGGTTGGAGCCTGGTTGAGGGGGATCCACGGGTGAATCGAAATCACCCGATGGGAAGATTACTGAAAATAACTTTTTTAAAGTACATATTTTGGAAACTAACTGTAAGCTTGTGCTGGTGAAGCCCAAGAGTGTGCTGCCTTGTCCCGTGCTAAAAACGTGTATAAGGGAGGCCCCAGTTAAACCATCCTGACTTATTTTGTGAACACTTTTCTTTTCTGATGAACATTATCCCACGCTATTTAGTAAATGGCGTTAAGGATTGGCAATGGGTTTTTTTACCTTTTTTTTATTATTTTTTTTTTTTTTTAGTATAGACCCTTTTTATTTGGCAAAATGCCACTAGGACTGCCTTAATATTATTTGATGGTCGTAGCTTGCTCCCATCTTAGATTTAGGATTAGAATGGGCATTTTTCTCACCCAGTCATACAGTTTAATAAACACCCTTTAACGGTGAGCACTTGTCTGTCTTTACTGTTGCCACCATGAGTTCCTTACACCAGTGACTTCCTCACTACCACTATGCCAAGGAAGATTTCTTCTCACTCTTGGGGTCCCAGACCCCTCTCTGGTTATGCCCCTTAACTTCCTTGCTAATACTGGGCTAGGGAAAAGCCACCTTAGTCTCTGTCAATTTCTGGATACCCTATGGTTTTCATGTACCTCCCCTTACCTCTCAGAGGGCTTTGGTTCCTTGCCGAGACTTCCTGGGACCGGGGCGCACACCTCCAACACCATGGGCTTCTCTCCTCTGCATTTGTGGCTTTGTGGCAAGTTCCTGGCTTTGGGATGTGGTCCGCCTTCACTCGGCAGGCAGAGAACTTCCTTGGTATCCTCTTGCAGCTCTCCACTTCACAGCTTTGTCAGCATTCAATCTTCCCCCACCCCGCTGGAGACTTTGGGTGCTGGCTGCTTTCCCCAACAGAAGTGGATACTGCTGCTCCTGCCTGGCTGCTTTCGGCTTCACAGCTGGGCTTCTCTGATTTAACTGTCTTTAGTTCATTTTTATTATACTTTGTATGCAGTTCTTCCCAATGTGGATTGCACAAGTCCTTTATCGGTTCAATTGGTATGCCTCCTTGGGGACACCTCTTACCAGTGTTATCACAGTTCATGATCTTCATGTCTCTTGTGTTCTTTCTCATCCTAGTACTTTTGGTCTTGGGCCCTATGTTGCAACAATATATAGACTTGTTTTCAATGTGGCACTGGACATTGGGGAGGACCAAGGAATGTTTGGTAGTGGCAACCTTCATTGGGCTTTACCCTAGGCGATTGTCCTTCCCCATGGGGACCTCCCGCATTAAACCATCCCTAGGGGGACTATTGGGTAGCTGCTGCCCCTCCCTAGCCTCATGGAAAAGGCCTCCCACCTGTGAAGAAGTGACCACACCTTATGAATCGTCGCAGTTTAAGGAGATCGGCCCCTCAGCCAAAATCGGGCGAGTAGTGATGTGATCCAAAAAGGCTTGGTTGTCTTGAAGTGGTGCTTCATATAGTCCACTATAGTATTCCGCAAATCACATTTTAATATCCACATCCCTCATCACCATCTCCCCCCCCCCCCACCCCCCCCAACCCATTTTTATTTTTAACCTGTTCAATAATTTGGGCACATTGTTGAAATTTTATTGTTGGAACCATCAATTTAAGTGGTCTATCTTTCTTCAAAAAAGGTTTGAGACCATTTCGAGAAAAACGTTTGTATGTGTGTCGTCGTGATTTCTTTAATCTCTATTCTAAATGTGCGCACTTGAACCAATGCAGCAGTGTCTTTGCTTAGTGTGTGTGCGAGTTCGACCGTACGCAACTCTGATGTGAGGTTCGTTTGTTTCCCATCCCCTGGGTTTATGGGTCCACAGTGATATACAGCACACCTGTAGAAAGTCCTTCTATACATCCCAACCTTGTAGGGAGTCGTACTCGCCCTATAGGTTGTCCTTCCAGAATCATTTGCCATCTTCACTCAGAAATGTAACCAAGTCTGGGTGTCGTAGGTTCGTTGGGTTGAATCTTCAAGACTAGGATCATGCAGCCTCAGTTGGAAAGGTGATTTTTCAGTATGAGCGGAAACGTGGTTGGACAGTGTCGTGGGGAGTATGTCGCACTGAGTTATCATGGGCATAAAAGTAATGGGGATTAAACAGTAATCCAGTCTAGCACAACTACGATGGTGATGTGTCTAAGAGGAACAATCTTCGTGTTTGTTGCAACATCCTCCATGCATCTACTATGTGAAGTTCTTCCATTAATGTGAGAAGAGTTCTATTCTTATGTCGGAAGATAGCGAGCGCTTCTGCCATAGTCTGTCAGTTTATTGTTTATGATGGAGTGATATTAATATCCATCCTATGAATGTGAATTTGGCCATGAAGGACGCACATGTAGCAAAAACGTGCGTAAAGAATTCAGGGTTGTTTTCCATTGGGCCATAAATGTTTAGAAGCGTAACGCACTGCTGAAAAAGGGTGCCGTGGACTGACAGATCTCCCTTCCCTATCCGCTATAGTATTGAGGACCTTAAGCGTGACACGTTTATTTATCAAAATGGAAACCCCCCCCCTTTTCTTATAAAATGTCTAGAATGCTTGACCCACCCAGTTCCTACACAGCTTCGCTAATTCCAAAGCTTCTAGATGTGAATCTTGTGTGAAAATGAGATCTCTCTGTGTGCCTCTCATATAGTTTAGCAGTCTGCCTCTGTTGATCAGGTCTCCCAGGCTCTGTATATTAATTGTTATAAATGTAATAGTACTTGGCCCATATCACATAATTTGGTCATGTCCCCATTAATCCCCTGTTACCTCGCACCTTATAGTTTGTTGACCCCTAGTCACATTACGAAGCCTCCATCTTTTTGTGATATATTGTATAATAGGTTATTTATAACGCGCTTAATACCCAGAGGTTTCTAAGCGCGGACCCAGGCATCGAACCTGTGGTGCTCCGTGTCTAGCTTCCAAGGCAAGCACGTTGCCCCGGAGCTATCCTCCCGATACAACTGGTGTGGACACCAGTTTGTAAGACTCCTTTGTGTATGCCCTTATGACGGGCACCGGCATATGTGTACATTCCCCGTTCTATGGAGTGAACCCTGTTATGAATACATAACCAAAAATAAAAATTCAAATATTGAGGTCTAATAGTAGCACCCCAATAAGGGAGTATAACAATTGATGGCAAAGTCAAGGGTGGGCTCTCAAGGGCCCCCTCTCCTAGTTCTAGGCATATCGTAAATCTTGAAACCTTAGACAAAGAAACGGACCAAATAGGAAAACAAAATTGTATCCAGAGTAGACCGATGAGCCGCCTTGTGTAGATAAGTTCTAAAGTTGTCCTTCCAGTGACGTGTGCTCCTCGTGTGGTAGAATCACCATCCTGTTCGGGTCATCACAGGACCAGTCTATCTGATGACTCAACAGATCGCCCATAACCATGGAAAGTCGGGTGCAAGTCGGTTGAAAGTCTTAGTGCTCCAACCTGGTCGTCTTCAGCGTTCCCAATACGAACCATTTCTGTACGGTAATTACCTTTCCACCAATAAAGTGTAAGGTATGGGATGTCAGATGGTCAGTTGGGTCTTTTATGTACATCCCTTCCGGGGCCCTACCTTCATTAATTTTGTGGCTGTGAGCCTCTTTGTGATTGCTGGCCGTCTCCCTTCAAAGTGTCTTGTATGTCCGATTCTGGTATTTTATGCTGGCGTAGAAATGGCCATGCATCCATCAGAGTATCAAAGAAGTGCCATTGTTGCATATGCTGAAAGCACCACACAACCAGAAATTTCATATAGTAATGGCAGTCCGACCCTTGTAGTGCTTCAAGCAGCAGATTGATTTCCTTCTGACGTTGAGAGACTGCACTGAGAAGTTATGAAACCTGCATCTCATTATGCCCTCCAGTTGTATTGTTCCTTTTTGTTTGATATGCCTTCATCACTGCGAGCTTGTGTTGGAAAGTCAACAATCTCAATATTATTATTGTAGGGGGTTCCCCCTTGGTTGGGTTTGGGTATTGGTGATCTGTGCGCTCTTTCTATGATGTACTCCTGTGGGTTTATAAGTTGAAGACTGTCTTGAAAGAATGCATACAAGAATTGCTCCATATCCGCCAATGCTCCAGATAAGATTTGGAAGTGGCAGTATTTTACTCCCTCATTTTTTTTTAAAGTCGGGAGTAAAATTTATTTTTAGGGACTAAAAATGTAATTCGAATTCCCAATGAGAGTATTTAAGAAGTTCGGAAAAGCTGTTCTAACTGGAAAATTGAATTTTCTTGGTAATAATGACTTCTTTGCACCTAGTTGGTCATGCACATTAGAAGCTGCAGCTTTACTTCTGAAAAGCCAGTTATAACAGTAGTTGCTTCCTTTGGTACTAGGTGCATTACTGGTCCAAACATATCCCTGGAGCTGTGTGGGTGAAAGCAGGGTGACGAGGCTGGTTTCCTATTTTTTTGTTGGGAGTGTTTTTACTCCGTATTTTAATTTTTTTGTGAAGATTTGCCTTTTTTAAAGAAACACTTTTTTTTTTAATGCTTGTTTTTTTGGGCGTCTGGAATCTAGACTAAAACTTGTCTTCAGCATGCAATGAATATCGTGTGTAATGGTACCATTTACTTGCATACAGTTATCATTACACTGGACAAAGACATTTAGTGTAATGATGGCTGTAAGCAGGTAAATGGTACCATTACATACAATATTTATTGCATGCTGAAGACCAGGTTTAGCATATAGTACAATGGCCAGACCCAACACTATTGACCATTGGATCTTGCATGCTCTGTTAAACCATGACATTAGTTAAGTGTGTTATTTAAAATGCAGAGGAGTTGAGGAGCACCATAAAAAGAGGGCAATTGCTGAGCAAGCTAGACGATTTGCACCCGTAATAGGTCTTTCTACAGGCTGCCCACCTTTGCATGCTTGATCAAACATATTTAGGGCTTCTTGTTTTCTGGGTTCTTTTCTTTATTAAATTCTCAGACTGGCATTTTTTCAAAGCTTTCATGAATTGTGAAATCTGCTTTTGATCATTTGTTTCGTCACAAAAAATGGCAAACAAAACAAGCTTTGGCAAATCCACTGTTGGCTCTTTCATAGCTATTGGATAGTTTGCCAACCACTGACATGCATATGCTCAGGTACTCAAACGATTAGCCAGCTGTTGCCATTTTATGGACCGATACCACTGTTAAGACAGTGCCTTAAAAGGCCTTTCTCCTTTCCACACAAAAAACAAAACTGTGGGCTTTATCACTACTTATTTAATTATGCCAGCTTAGGTTTGTAAAGAGACCTTTATTAAATGATTCATTCGAAGGGATTGTGTCCTCCGAAGTATTCCTTATCTTGATAATAGATCACTTTTTCAGCTTGCTGGCCTCGTAAAATAATAGATCACTTCCAGCTTGCTGGCCTCGGAAATTTCTTTTTCAGTAGAGGGCGTTACGCGTCGACGTCCCTCGAGTTGGTGTCCCTCGACAGCCTCCATATTGGCGCCGACGTCATCATGCATATAAATAGACTTGCGCAGCATCCGTTGTACAGTTCTGTTTTTCCGCGCTTCGTGGGCCTCGAAATCGTGTTGCTCATTTCGTCGTTCAAGTAGATTCTACTTATTCCTCGAAGATATCTTACTCTATTCGATGGCTTCCTCATCTGAACCGTCGACCCCACGATCCGGCTTCAAAAAGTGTTGTGCTTGTGGAAAGAAAATGTCATTGACAGATTCTCACAGGATCTGTTTGTAGTGCCTGGAATTGGAGCACCATTGTTCAGAATAGGAGGACTGCATGTCCATGACGGCGAAAGCCTTGAAGGAGCGTAAGGGGAAGCTCGAAAGAGGTAAGACTCCTAAAACTTCTACGCCTTCGAAAGTTTCCTCGGCAGAGTCGGAACATTCGTCTCCTCGCCGTCACAGGAAACATTCCCGTTCGAGGTCTCGAAGCGGTTCGCATCAGTCTTCGAGACACTCGAAAAAGAGGCGTTGTAGATCACCCTCTTTTTCTGCTTCTGTTTCCCTGGAAAGGGTCACTTGCCCCACGAAACACAGCTCTCCAGCTAAGTGGGAGGACTTCCGTAAAAAGATGCTTAGCGTCTTCGAGAAAGCGGCCTCGACCCCTCGGAGACGGCTAAAGGTGATACTCTGGGTGAAAGACCCAAAAAATTGAAACGCCGCGAGTCGTTGCACCCGGCGAAAGAAAATGCCTGAGAGCGTCATGAACCCTCGAGCAAAGGCTGTAAGACCGTGTCATCGACGCCATCGTCGAAGGTGCATTTGACTCATAAATCTGCGTCATCGATGCCATTATCGAAAGGCCCATCGACACACAGATCGGTCGAATCGACGCCGTCTTCGATGCCGATAAAGGACAAACCTACTGCTGTCACTACTTTGCAGTCAGTACTCATACCAAGGGCTTCGACCATGACCTCGAATGTCATAGATAACCTCGAGGACTCAGAGTAGGATTCCGATCCTCTCGAGTTCTTTAAGGTCTCTTCATACCTTTTCGACGCCTTTTTCGGTTTCTTCAAAGCCTTTGACTTCTGCGTCAACAACTTCGACTTTTTCTCAACTGTTACTACAAGCTTGGCCCCTTCTGCTTTAGAAATTGGTTTAAAGCCATTCCCAAGGTCAGATTATTTCAGAGCCTTGTCCTCTATTTATGAGGAAGGGGAGAATTCTGATCATGAAAGACCTTTTGGGTTGCAGAGGACTACAACACCTGTACCAGAGGAATTTATCTCTGAAGAAAATAGGTTGAAGGACCTTCAAGAATCCTTGCATGATGCAAGTGGGTTAGATACTTCCCCAGAAGTAGAATATGCCAAACCAGACCCAGGGGAACATGCTGAGACCCCTTACAGAACTTTAATGGCCAGAATAATAGAATTCATGGGTTGGTCTACACCTTCACCTTCTTTTCAACAAGATGATCTTACAGACATTTTAATTAAAGGCCCACAGGAGGATCCTGTGGTTCCATTTCACACTGCATTGCAGAGGAAAATATCAGCCAACTGGGAAACTCCTGAGGTTATCCCGGCAGTTAACAAAAAACTATCTGCCAAATATAGGGTATCTGCTTCTGACCCTGAATATGTGTCCAAACATCCAACTCCAGAGAGTCTGATTGTTCAAGCAGCAACTTCATCGAACAGTAGATCTGCATACCTTACTGTTCCACAAGACAGGGATGATAAGAGATTTGATGCTATGTCAAGAAAGGTCTTTTCTGCGTGTATCATGGAGCTTAAAACCATTAATGCTACTCGTACGCTCGCAAGATTCAGCCATGCACTTTGGGAGTGTGCTTCATCAGCGGCTGACTGCCTGCCGGAAGGAGAAGAAAGGGAAGCTTTTATTTATTTGTTTATTTATTTGTTACGCGCCGAAGCTCGCAAGCATCAGGGCGCGACGAATAGACTCCGGGACCAGAGATTCACGGGACAACACAAAAGAAAGGAGAGGGGAAGCAAAAGTAGCAACCCAATGTGATGTAGTAGAAGCCTAGTTATTTGAAGAGAAAGGACTTCAATTGCTTCCTGAAGAGTTGGATATTGCTTTCCAGTCTAAGGCTGCAAGGCAGTTTATTCCAATGAGAGATCGCCAGGTTAGGGAATGCTCGACCAAGGCCGGTGGCTTTGCCTGGGAGACTGGGGTTGATTAGTCCTTGTTTGGTGGATCTTAAGCAGTGACTCGGCTCATACCAGCTGAATTTTCTTCTTAAATATGCTGGCGCCGTGCCATAGAGACATCGGTGGGTTAAGTTCAGTGATTTAAACGGGATCCGTTCCTTCACTGCCAGCCAATGAAGATCGTTTCTGTCCTTAGTGATGTGTTCGCGCTTAGATTTGTTTACGATGGACCTGACGGCATTATTTTGAATGATCTGGCATTGTTTCAGGCAGTTGTTACTGGCGCCAAGCATTAATGCATTGCCATAATCCAAGCGAGACAGAATAGTAGCTCTCCCTATCGTGGTACTATTCTTGATGTTTAGGAATGGTCTGATTCGGCAGAGGAGCCTTTGATAGTAATGGCAATTTCGCTTAAGATAAGCAGTTTGGGCTTCTGCACCTAGGGAGGATTGTAGGTAAATACCTAGGGTTTTGACCTTACTTGATACCTTGATGTAGAGTCTTTTATAGTGAATTCGGAGTAATCCGGGCCAAGATTGTTTAAGGCTTTGGCATTTCCAAAGGTCATAAGTTCCGTTTTGGAACTATTAAGACACATCCAGTGTGTATCATCCAGTTCTCAATGGTGTTATAGATGACCGATAGCTTGTCGTTGTCTATGGAATGATTTCCACTCAATTTCAGAATGAGCTGTGTATCATCAGCGAAATTGGTGAACAAGATTCCAAGTTGTGATAGAATGTTACAGAGACAGCGGATATATAAGTTGAAGAGTAAAGGGGAGAGACTAGCTCCCTGAGGGACGCCGCAATCTACTGGTTTGGGAGAGGTGGAATGGCCTCCCCAATTGATTTTAGAATTTGTCTTCCAAGAATGATGAAACCCAATCTATTGCATCTTGGGAGCAGTTTCCAGCTGCGCCTAGTGCCTCTCGGAGCTTTTCCGTGATCTAACAAATCGAAAGCAGCCGAGAGGTCTAAAAGGATTAACAGACCTGTTTTACCTCTTGTCTAAAATGCTCAACATTTCGGTCTGCAAGTCCAGCAAAGCTGACTCTGTGCTGTGGGCACTTCTAAAGCCTGATTGTTGGGGGTGTAGCAGGCAGTGTTGATCTACATACTCTTGCAGTTGTTTAGTTGCTACTTGTCGAGTACCTTCAACAGGAAGTTGCAATTGGTGATAGGTCTAAGATTAGCGGGGTCTTGTTGATCTAGTCCAGGTTTCTTAACTAGGGGGGTGACTGTGACGGTTTTAATTCCAGTTGGTACTTTCCGATCTCTAAAGGAGGCATTTGTCATACGACAAAGAAAAGGGGAAAAGATATCAACGTTGTCTAAAATCAGTTTTGGGTGTACGATGTTTTCGGCGCAGGTGGTGCAATTCATGGCGGAAAGAGTGTCATTCATGTCTTTAGTAGAGAATTTGAATTTAGTAATGTTTAAGTCCGGGTTTGTTGTCTTAGGTTGCACAGATGGTAGTGGGATCGATGCATTACAATTTATGATGGAGTCTCTGGCTTTTTAAATTTTATTCGAGAAGGCAAGTTGAACTGCGTCGCAGTCGGTCAAAGTTGGTTTGGAAGGGAGAGGAGAGTGTGGGTGGTTTTTTGAAAGATTTTAGGATTTGGAACAATTTCCCAGTGGAATTAGAGGCACTAGTGATTCGAGTGTTGTAGAAATCGTTTTTTACTTCAGTCAGTTTAGCTCTGTATAAGAGATCACATTTTTTCCAGTTGTCTTTATTTTCCTCTGAAGGGGTTTTATGCCATGTTCTTTCTAATTTTCTTTTAGTTGTCTTGAGAATGCTCAATTCGGGCGTAAACCAAAGCTGATGGTTCGGATTAGGGCGAACCTGTTTATTTTTGAGTAGTACATGTTTGTCAAGTAGCTCCAGGAAGTGATTATTGTATTTGCGGATGTCGCAAGAGTCTTTATCTGTAGTGTTTTTCATGACATATGTAAGACCTTCTTTAAGGATGTCATGTGTGTTTTTTTTAAAGTTTCTGCTGGAGACTGATTTAGGGGAATTGTTAACATGATTGAGTTTGGAAGTGAAGGAGAGTGTGGCTTCAACTTTATGATGATCTGTCCAAATGCAAGAGATGAGATGGTGTCGGTCACTGTCAGTTGAACGTTATTGATGATAATCCAGTCAAGTTGATTGCCAGAGGTGCAAGTGGAACCTTTATTAGCAATATGGTAGTCGATGTTTGTTAGACTGTTTTCAAGGCTTATAGCCTCTTTGTCACAGGGGTTTCCCCGCCATCTGTTCAGATCACCCAAAAGGATAGTCCCGGTATTAGTTCCCTTCAGATTATTCAAAATATGACATAATTTGTCATTGAAGTCGGAAGTCCGTGAAAGAGGCCTATACAAGATGATGAAATTGATGCAGTGATTGTTAGAGGGCGTGAATTTAAGATGAAGGACTTCACAGCCCATGCAGGAAATATTTGCGGTGAACAGCTTCAAAGTCTGTTTAGCTATTATAGCTACCCCCCTCCCTTTCCTGATGTTCTGTTTACATAGTAGATGTTATAATTAGGCGGAACAGCGCTGTCAATGGTCGGGCCTACTGGTTCTTGTAACCAAGTTTCAGTGAGGAAGAGTATGTCCAGATTATCATGGATGATGTAATCATGCACATCAGGTGAATGTTTGAGTGACCTGGTATTTAAAAGTGCTATTTTCAGAATAGAGTTTTCAGCACAAGTAGGTGCCGGGCGGGTAGTAGCAGGAGTAGGAAGTCTTGAACTAATCTGGGAATGTGTTTCATTCGACAGGGTGTCTGAGTCTAGGTCTTTGTGAGGGATAGAGATGCTCAGGGAATTGGCTTTATCAAGAAAACGTTTAACCAGTCTTTCATTTTCCAGTTTGTTAGCGTCAGCTAACAGCTGCAGGAACTTTAAATAACCCATTTCTTACCTGTTAGTTGTTGGGCAGAGTGTGGGGCCGATGGCCGAGGCCCGGCGTAGACCGGCACCGTCCCAGAAGCGCCGGCGCTGAAGCGCCTGACGTTTCTATTTCAGCAGCATTTTCTGAACATCATTAAAGATGGTAAAGACACAATGTGCGAATCCCTTCAAACTGGCATTAATTCTGCTGAAAGTATCAGCAGGGCCATGGCAGCAAGTACTACAGTCTGCAGATTTGCCTGGTTGCGAAAGTCTGTTTTTGCTCCAGATGTACAGGCCAGACTTTTGAATATGCCCTTTGACGACTCTTCTTTATTTGGTAAGAAGGCTGATGACAGCCTAGAGAAGTTACAAACATCCAAGGCAGCAGCAAAATCCCTTGGAGCTGCAATCCGTCAAACTCCCTATCGCCCCTCGGGAACCTCTTGGAGAGGTAGGTCCTTTCGTTTTTATTCCGCATTTGGAAAAGGCAGGGGACAGCCGGCTCAAAGAGGCCAAAAAAGATTCACCCGAGGTGGACGGGTTAAAAGTTCAAAAGCCACAGCAGCAGCAGGTGCCTCTTTACCCTTGGCATCTGAGTCAGCCGCCTCTAAACCACTCTGAGGACTCTCCTCACAAGACACCAGTAGGGGGCAGGTTAACTCAACATCTGACGGAATGGCAGGCTATTACGTCAGATGCTTGGGCATTGGAGACAGTTGCCCAAGGTTACTGCCTGCCTTTTCTACGCACCCCTCAGTCATCCACCAGGGAACAACTCTTTGAAGTTTCCAGATCCGCTCCTTTTGCAGGAGAATCTAGGCCTGCTGGAGAAAGGTGCCATAGAACCGGTACCTGTAGCGGAGAGGAACAAGGGTTGGTACTCCCCCGCCCCCCTCCCCCCACCTTCCTGATACCGAAGGAGGACAGAGGACTGAGACTTATCTTGGACTTATGAGAATTGAGCAAGTTCCTCAGGAAGGACAAGTTCAAGATGGTAACTCTCTCTCAGATCCTTCAGGCCCTCCAGCTTCAGGACTGGCTGGTATCTCTGGACCTTCAGGATGCTTATTTCCATGTGCCAATCCATCTCAAACACAGGAAATACCTGAGGTTCGCAATTGGCCACTCTCATTATCAATTTCGAGTTCTGCCATTTGGGCTGACCTCCGCCCTGAGGGTCTTCACCAAGCGAATGTCGGTAGTGGCTGCAAGTCTAAGGAGGGAAGGGATTCACGTCTACCCCTACCTAGACAATTGGTTGATCAGAGCTGTATCTTTGGATCAAGTTCAGATCCAGCTAGATTGTCTGCCACTTCCTTCACAAACTGGGCTTCTCCCTCAATTTAAAGAAGTCGCAGATGATACCATCACAGACTCCAGTTCATCGGAGCGGTCCTGGACACTTCCCTGGGGAAAGCCTCGCATTGGTGGTGAGGGCTCAAGATATTCTACAGATGGTCACCAAGTTTCAAAATGCCCAACGTCTCCCAGCCTTCGACTTTTTGAGGTTGCTAGTCCTCATGGCATCCTGCATCTTCCTTGTGCCAGAGGCTCGCCTGAGAATTTGATCTCTCCAGTGGGCACTAAGAACTCAGTGGTTGCAATTCTCAGGAAGAATGACCGATTTCCTTCAGGTTCCGGACAAAGTGGCTCAAGACCTTCAGTGGTGGGTGCCTCACTCACGGTGTGGGGAGCCCATACCAACGGCTTGACCATCAGCAGTCGTTAGTCTCCATCGGAGTCCAGACTACATATCAACCTGTTGGAGCTGAGAGCTATCAGACTAGCGCTGAAGGCTTTTCTGCCATCTGTACAAGGGGGAAAAATGTCCTAATAATGACGGACAATACAGTGGCCATGCACTACTTCAAAAAAAGAGGAGGCGTAGGATCACTGTCACTGTGCAGAGAGGCGATGCAGCTCTGGTTTTGGGCAATTCAAGAAGGAATCTCTCTATCGGCAGTTCACTTAGCCGGAGAGAAGAACTTGACAGCGGACGCTCTGAGCAGGCAGAGCACAGTCTCTCCCCAGTGGGAGATAGCTCAGGAAGTCCTTCGAGAGATCTTCGCCCTTTGGGGAACCCCTCAAGTGGATCTGTTCGCCACCAGTATCAACAGGAAGTGCGATCAGTTTTGTTCAAGGGAATTTCCCCCGAGAGGAGCTCTAGGGGACGCGTTCGTGGTAGACTGGGAGTTTCCACTTCTGGACGCGTTTCCTCCAGTCCCTGTCATTCCTCAGATGATCAGGAGGTTGAGAAGATTCCAGAAGACTATGATCTTAATTGCCCCAGACTGGCCAGGAGAACGTGGTACCCGGACCTTCTGGACATGTCCATCTGCCCTCCGATTTGTTTTCCACACAGGGAGGATCTTCTCTTGCAGAAGGGAGGTCAGGTTCTCCATCCAGACATCAGAACCCTCAACCTTCACGCTTGGTTTCTGAAAGGTTGAGATACAAGGATTGGGACCTCCCAGATGACGTCATGGAGGTGTTTTTTCAGCCAGAAGGCCAGCAACAAAGACTTTATACTGCTGCCGTTGGAACAAATTTTGCAGCTGGTGTAGAGAAAATAATATTGAACCCTTTTCTTGTGGTACACCAATGATGTTATCTTTTCTACTCTATTTGGCGAATTCAGGTCTTCAAGTTGGTACGATCAAGGGCTACCTCGCAGCGCTATCGATCTTCAAGCGCATTGCAGAAGAGCCATCATATTTCAAATTACCCCTAGTAATACAATTTCTGGAGGGGTTAACTAATGTCTATCCCCAGAGACCGTTCCAAGTTCCCTTATTGCACTTAAATTTAGTCTTAAATTTCCTGATGGGTACTCCTTTTGAACCACTCCACTCTTGTTCGTTAAGATTTCTCACCCTTAAAACTGTCTTATTAGTGGCTTTGACATCTGCCAGGAGGGTGAGCGAATTACAAGCCCTATCTTGTAAACCCCCCTCATACAATTTTTCACAAAGACAAAGTTGTCCTACAAGTGAAGCCTAATTTCCTCCCAAAGGTAGTTTCTGAATTCCACATCACTCAGAAGATAACCTTACCTTCATTCTATCCTCCTCCCCATCCTGGGAAAGAGGAAGAGAGGCTACATAGGCTGGATCCAAGGCGAGCCTTGAGTTTTTATTTCAGCAGACTTCCTAGGATTAGACAAGCAGACCAACTGTTCATAGGTTACACAGGGCACAAATTAGGATCGCCAATCACAAAACAGACCATTTCCAGATGGATTATTTTAGCCATTCTAGAATGTTACAAATTGGCAGGGAAAGAGCCCCCTCAAAATCTTAGAGCTCATTCAACCAGGGGTATCGCAGCCTCTTCGGCCCTCAAAAGAGGGGTACCGATTAGAGACATATGTGCGGCTGCCACATGGTCGTCCGCACATACCTTTACAAAATTCTATAATCTGGATTCCTCCTCTAGCCAAGAGACTAGATTTGGCAAAGCTGTATTACACTTTGTTCATCCTTAAAGGGGAATATGGCAATTTTACCCCCACCTCCATTTACACATCACTGCTATGGGAGTCTATCAAGATGAGGAATACGTCGGAGGACACAATCCCTTCGAAGAACAAGTTACTTCTTACCGTTTAACGTTCTTTCGATGGGATGTTCCTCCGACGTATTCCTTATCGCCCCTCCCATCCATCCCCTCAGTAAAACTTCCCTTGTGGTTGCAGCTTACGCTTCTTCAAGGTCAATAACCAATTCATGCACAGCTACTCTTAAGCATCAAAACGGAACTGAGCAACGGACGCTGCGCAAGTCTATTTATACGCATGATGATGTCGGCGCCAATACGGAGGCTGTCGAGGGACACCAACTCGAGGGACGTCGACGCGCAGCGCCCTCTACTGGGAAAAAAAAAATTCTGAGGCCAGCAAGCTGGAAGTGATTTGTTCTCAAGATAAGGAATATGTCGGAGGAACATCCCATGGAAAGAATGTGACAAGGTAAGAAGTAACTTGTTCTTCTGTTCAAATATTCGTGAGTTTTATATTGTAACTTGATGTCGCCAGCAGCTACTTCAGAAAGTTGTTTTATATATAGGTGATTTATAAGGAGCCATATGGTGCCAAATGTTAATTTCATAGCATAGGGTACTTGGTCTTGAGGCTTCATATGTGCACAATAGGTTTAGTGGGGCTTGTCCCATTGGAAATCAGGGAGCACTGTTGATCACAATTAGGAGCAACTTTAATTTCTCAAACTGAGATTTCGAAGGGGAAACCTGCTCAGGCACACTACTGTTCATCAGGTGGCTTTTGCTGAAGACAAATGATTTCAACTCTCACCAGAGAGGACACCTCCATGGGGGAGGGGGGAGCTTAGAAAAGTGTGGCTTGTACCAGACAGGACACCATCACTACAATGCTCAATGGTGACATCAACTACATGACTGCAATCAATTCACCTAACACAGGACGCCAGCATTGGAAAACTGAAGGGTGATAATGGATGCAGGACTAAAACAAGTGTACCTCAATACAGGAGAGGACAGAAGTGCCCCACAGATACCTCAGCCAGAACAATAAAATACTGAATTGCACCCATCCCTGAAGGAAGTATTGAAACACTAAATCACACAGGAATAGACACCAGCACTGCAATACTAAGTCTGCTGCAGTTGGCGTGGTGAACGGAGCAAATGGAGCAACCAGTCTTTCCTTACTGTCATTTGGAAAGAGAGAAGGCCTAAAAACCCATTCTCTGCCCGTAGCGCTGCAGAGTCTGCTGCAGAGTCTGCTGCAGAGTCTGCTGCAGAGTCTGCTGCAGAGTCTGCTGCAGAGTCTGCTGCAGAGTCTGCTGCAGAGTCTGCTGCAGAGTCTGCTGCAGATGTTGGCAGTTAGTGGCAAGGGTTGGTCGCGCCTCCTCCAGTGTTTTCTCTCTCTCATCCAATACCCACACAGGGAACCCAGTGCGGTACAGACAAACGGAAAGAATGGAGGCAGATGCAGAGCCAACCAGAGCCCGTACCTGGCGACAACTGAGGATCCAAGGCTCGGCAGTGGCACATAGCTCTACATCTCAGATACCGGACCCTGTGCTGGTCCCTGCTCTGGCCATGAAGGTGAGCCCAGCCCCCATCTCCTTGATAACTCAGTAAATCGTTGCCCTGCGTATCAGCTAGGCAGGCAACTACTGCGTTTCTGGATGTTACGGATGACGAGATGTTGGAGATGTTGGAGATGTTGGAGGTGGGAGGATTGTATCGGCATCTGACCTCAGTGTCCAAGGGGGTGAGCGTATAGAGCCCGAATCAGACTGTTTGGCTAACTCGGCTCACAGTTGAAGAAATGGGACTGGTAGTGAAGGACAAAGGTGCAAATACCCTGCTGCTCCTCCCGACATCGCCTTTCACTACATGCTCTATCACCAATGAAGCGGGCAGGGGGGAATTTTGCTCAGCCTGTACAGTCTGAGATATTCGAGAAAGCGGTCACGAGGACCAACTGTGATGCTCGGACACCCCTGACCCCATCTCGATCCCTCCCCCCTCTACCCCCTGTACCCTGATTGCCCTGGGGAAATACTGAGGAGAGAAACCGGGAAAAAAGCTCCATGTCAAACTCAATGTTGGCATCTAGGCTTTCACATGACATTGCTTGCAATCAAGCCTCTCTGAATAACAAAACCCAATGGAAATCAAAAACCAGGCTTTATTGAATCGGCACACTGGCAGGCCCTGTGCCTGATGCTGGACGGATGGAAAAATCTATCTGACTACTACAACTCTAGCAATGGGCTTGAGTGAAAAATTGGGTGAAGAAGGGATGACTTATGAGGGAACCCGAGTGACCAACTCCTCTTTAGCCATCCTACCACCTTTGACAGATCCAGGAGGGTTGAATTCCCAAATACGTCCTTTTCTGCCTTCTTTAAGTTCACCAACTACATCCTCAATGAGCCTGAGTGACACCTTTTTTATTTATTTTTTTTCTTCTTCTCCAGGCAGGCCTGCTCAGGAATTGGGAGTGTGGTCAACTCAAATTCAAAGTATGATCATGTCGTAGCTGACAAATCTCAGTCTCCCTTCATGAAACTATACAAATAAATTAATCAGGCCACCCTGCTAGCAATGGTGCACTTGAAGCAAATCTAACTGGAAGCATTCACTTCGACAGTCCAAGATAGACTCAATCACAAAGCTGAGCAGTCAAGCCTCTGGCAAAATTGTCTTTTTGATATAGCCCGAGCACAGTGTACAGACAAAACAACCATGATGGAGGCTATTCTGAATTCACAGAAATGGATTTGAGTAACGAAGAATTAGCAAAAGAGGATGGAGTTTCAAAAAACCATGAACAACGCCAAAAAAGAAATTACTGTTCAACTCGACAGATCATGGAAGGTTTGTCTAAATTCTGTCCTTGAAACCCTGGATGTAGAGATTATGAATTCCACCCACCCTCTTGCTGTCGAAGTGTTGCATACTGAAGGTTTGCATCGAGCAATAAATGTGGCACCACAACCAATGGTCCTTGGAGTCAAGAAGGGAAACGCAAATGGCTTGAAGGCAACTTTTGCCATTTTTGGGGAAAAAAGCTACTTCTGCATGACCGGAATCATCGGCCCAACAAAAAAAAATCTAAAAACATGCCATCCCAGAGAAGGCCTAAATCTAATGCTTCTAGAACTTTTGTGCCGAATTTGAAAACCCCTCCACCACCAGCCGGCTAGCTAGCTGCCCTCAGAAGGCCGGTTGGTGCTGGTGCAGCCTTGCATTGAAGAAACCGGACCAAATAAGTGGGCTGATGATGCCTTGGTGAGAGATGAAAGGTTATCTAGTACCCAGACTGATGAAAATGAAGCGATCTCTTCTTTGGAATTTTCAGTTCATTCTGTTGAATCCACAAATGAGGAGCTGGAAAGGAATCCAGGGCTGCATCAGGGAGATGGAGCAGACCTCTCCAACTAACAAGCCCGCCAGGGCTAACTATGCTCCGATGACTCTGGAGGCGTTGTTTTAAACCCTGGCCCAAAAAAGAGCTGTGGCAGATAAAAAAGTGCAGCAAAAGGAATCTGTGGTCTTCCACCCAGTGCCAGTACAGCCCACTACTGGCAGAAGTCAAGCCAAGAATGCGAGGGTCACGAAAACTGAGCCAATAACCATATCTTTGGGGCGCCGATCACATGTGAATAACGGCTTGGTACTCAACAGAAGGAACGTAATAACTACAGAGGATTTCTTAGTGGTTGAGTTTGTTAAAGAATCCAGGATGGACTGGGTGCTGTTGCGCTTAAAAACAAGTTTAATAAACAAAACGCTGTGGGAGGCAGCCACCATGTTCTTGCCACTAGGATTTCATCTGACACAGGCGTTGAATGGCCAAGGACCCTTTGGGCTGTGGAGCAGAGGAAGAGGAATGGGAAACCCACTGAGCCAGGAGAAAAGATAGAACAGACAAATCCCCTTTTTCCGCAGTTTCTTCTAATCAAGACAACTCGTCTAAGTCTCAAGGGTCAAGCAATTATCATAAGAATGATGGTCATCTGAAAATCACCTTCTCAAGACTCAAACGGATGGGACGGTAGAATATGCCAAAAGCCATGTCTTGTACGAACAAAGAGGAGAAGATGGGTCATGGATCCAGAAAGCCTTAGCCCCCGCCCAATATTTTAGCATACTGTCAAGGATGAGTAGTGCCTCCTTCAGATTGGCTCGTGGAACAAGAGGGGATTTATTCATCTCTTTAACAACGAGGATCTGAGCTTGACAGTATTCGACATCCTGTGTCTTCAAGAAACCTGGTTAAGAGAAGTGTTGACCTGTATGGGTTATTTAGTGATCTTTAATCCGGAAATAAGGGGACCAACGGGCAGACCATTTCCAGGACTTCCAACAATAATAAAAATGGACCAGGGAATGAAAATCCTAAAACATTACTCTCCAAACCCATGGATTCAAATGTTGGTGTTGGCGATAGTCCCTGACAAAGCAGCTTCAGACGCAATTCTGATTCTCCTTAACTTATATTGGAATCCAGCGAAAGTGGGACCTGAAGATTTTATGACCTGTCAGACTTGATAGATCAGGCCAGAGTATACTTTGTGAATCCCTTCATTATACTTTATGGAGACCCTAACATTAGATGCATTGAGCTAGAAACGTCTTCCCGGCAAACCTCTTGGTGAGTCTGCCCCTTATAAAGGGCTGCAGGCTCACAGGTGGATGCAGGAGATGGAAGAGAGGAAACTCTTTATGCTCAATAATAACACTAGAGGTGATATCCCCATCAAATTTACTTGGATAGGTGGCCAATCTAAGGCCATCCTAGACTACTTCTTTGTCTCAGTCAATGTCTAGTGGGGAGTGAATTCCCTGGAGGTAGTCTATATGGAAGCCAGTGATCATAGGCTCCTGAAGCTTAGCTGGTCTGGCCCCACAAGGGCAAAGTGAGAAGTCAAGCGCATAGTTGTTCAGGTCTCCCAAGGTAGAAACAGGCTATGCATGGAGCCTAGGGATGTGCTAGAGGTGGTGACAACCTTGAAGGCACTAGTGGAACAAAACAATTTAGTCTTGAACTATCTGCCACTTCTATCTAAATTCCAGCAAGTGAATAGGAATGGGGGCAAACCTGATTTTCTTCTGAAACACAGCTACAATAATAAAAACTAGTAGAGGAACGGAAAAGGTTCAGGGCAGAGATGAAAGCTGTAAATCGTACTCCCTGTATTTCTCCGGCTGAATATTTAAAGCGCAAACAGTTTCAGAACTGGACGAAGATATTTACCTCTGCGCATATGCAAGAAGAGGGGGAGGGCATGCTTAAAGTCCTTTGTAAGAAAAATCCCTGGTTGACATGGGAATGGATCAATAAAGTTGGCACCCCTCAAGAAGCTTTACAAGCTGCTATGGTAGAGGAGCAACAGTAGGTCGAGCACTTTGGATCCCTCTTCACATCCCATTGGAGCGAAGTTACAGAACAACAAATTACTAACCCCGCCCCGTGGTCCTGGCAGCTAGACAAACAAGACTTCTTGGACTTGATCCTTTAATTACCTTGAGCATCGGGTCCGGATGGTTTATTGAATAGCACCTTAAAACAGGTTCCAATAGAATAGGCTGAATAAAAGAGTCCCTCCCTCATGGAAAAAGGCCCTAATTATTCATATTTTTAAGAAGGGACTAAAAACAGACCCGTAGAACTATCGGCTGATTGCCCTATTGAATACCCTGGGGAAAGTCCTTTCTAACTATTTTGAAACATTTATCATTTTGGGCTATTGAGTCTGGCCATCAATATCCCCACCAGACGGGCTTTGTAAAGGGAATAGGCACCTCCCTTAATCTTTTCCTGTTGAATCTGCTCAAACTCCAGGACACTAAAGAAAAAACAAAATGGTGCATAGCATTTGTAAACCTGGACCAAGCATTTGACGGCATCAACGGGGATAGATTATGGTCCAAGCTGAGGAAATGGGATTGTCTGCCGCACCTCATGGAGGCCATGAGAGAACTATATATACCGGGACAACTATGCAGATCAGGCCTATTGTCGGAAAGCATCGGGACCAATCTGGGATTAAAGCAAGGCTGCTCCCTGGCACCTATTTTATTCAATTTAAACATATTGGATCTGGCACTGTCCCAAAATTTGGTAAGAGCGTTCCTTCCCAAGATCAATGCGATCCCAGTGCCCTGGATCATCTATGCAGACAATCTTGTCTTGATTGACAAAACCCTGATTGGATTGTAGCAGCGACTAGAAATCCCTCAAGAATAGCTGAATGAAGATTACATGAGTGAATGTCAAAAAATCTCAGACCATGGTTTTGAATACAAACAAGGGGAGACAGAACATCAAGTTCAAATGGTTCGTGGTGAAAGAGCGATTGGAATGCATCTGTTGGATTCCATATTTGGGGATTCTTGTCAATCAAAGCTTGGTTGAATCAGCCATGGGCTATATTGCCAAGATCAAAGTTAAAAACCTGGCCGCACAAGGAATTATCCTCCAGTGGAGTTTTGGGAAATATACCATGATTCCTCTGCTAATTTTCTACATTCATAAAGTGAGTCTCATCCTCTTATGGGGCGGAGGCGGGTCTAGATTTGCTGTGGCAAATATGGGAAATTCTAGAAGGTGCCTTCTGGAAGAGTCTTGCGGCTTCCAAAAAGTCTACTGATGGCCTGCATTAGATTCGATTTAGGGCTGCAGTCGTAGTACTCTGCATCGGTTTGGAAGTCACCGACTCTATTTAGAAAATCCCTGATAGCCCATAGTGCGCCCTAACTGACCATTTTGGAAAACAGTTTGATAGCAGTAAGAGATGGTCTTTTAGACCACTGGAAGGAGAAATGCTATCTCCGTTTGAGGGGCTAGATTCTTCAGTGGAACTCTTGATATCCAACCCTATGGTGGTGAAAAAGAAGTTGCAGCAGCAGGATTGGATTCTGACCCAAGAGAAAAGGAACCAATGGTTCTTGATGAAGGACCATTTTGGGGAATGTAGAGCGGTGAAAACAATCCCTAAATATTTGAAGTTCCCCCAAACCATCTTGTAAAGGGTACTTTATGAGTGTCGCCTTAACCTCTACCCCACCCTCTAGCCCACTAAAGAGATCCTGGCCGCACGGAGACAAGTGGATAAACAGTCCTATACATGACGATATTGTTTGAAAGAAGGGGGAAGCTGAAACATTTGATTATATTGTGTGCAGGGCTCACAGCACGGAGAACTCTCTATCTGGGAGCGTTTGTGGATAACGCAGGTACATAATCGGCTAATGATTGGTGGAGGTGGATTTTATTAGGTGAAAGCCACTCAATGGTGTTTGCAGTGGTGACATTTTTAAAGGAATTGTTTTAAGGAGGGCGGTATGTGATTGAGTGTTGTGAAGATGGGTTGGGAGGAAGTATAATTGCAGAAGAAGGGGGAAACGGATTGTTTTTTTCTTGCTTGCTCCTTAGTTATGGTTTGAAATAAACTAATAGAACAAAAAAATACTAAAAGGTGACTCACACTGCGGGATTAACACAAACACATCAACCAGGACAAGCCACCTGTATTCAAATATTGAAATGCATCCTTCAGTGCAAAGCACACCTCACACAGGACACAACCACTGCAATACGGAAAGGTAATCCTCGGTAGCACTGACACAAGTGCAAATTCTATTTAACTACTGCAAGGAGACCAGTGCAACATTACTAAAACAAGTACAATCAAATGAGAAAGGAATGCCGCTGCTGCAATAAATAATGGTGATGGCTGTGGGTATGCTGTGAAAAAAGCGCCTCACTCTGGACAGGGCACAATCCTTAAAATACTGAACTATGTCTGTGATTGCAAGAGTGAAACAAGTGTGCCTGACACAGGAAACACATTTGTATTAGCCCTACAGTGAAGGTACCCTTTCGTTATTGAAATGGTAGCGACTTGTCTAATGCTAAGTGCTTGACAGTCCAACGATGAGTGTGTAGATACTGAAAGAATACCGCCATTGCAGCTCCAAAACAAGTGAGCCTAAATAAGGAAACCTCCACCCTTACTCCTACAAAGGGATTTGCACACGTTGCTTCTTCCTTCCTTCTACTGCATCACATGATGACCCTTGTTCTAGAAAGACTTGTTAATAGGCTGTGCAGTTTAGGGATGGGAGGTAAGAGTGGTAAGCAGGGTTGATTAAAAATAATTTGCTCTAAAATGCAGCAATATAACCAATTATTTTTTTTAAAAGAATTTCCGGGGAAGAAACACCCCCCCCCCCCCACCCCCTTAGACCCCTTGATTGGGCCAGGCTCCCTCACTAGGCTCGTTCGCTATAGCATATCTGGGGGAAATATTTATGCCCTACACTTAAAATATTCACCAGCCGTCGCTGGCCCTAGGGTTGTGCTTGGAGTAGGGTAAGGGGAAGCCCAGGGACTGTGGTGGGAGCAGGATGTTGGGGGAGCCATGGGATAGTGGTGGGAGAATGATGGGGAGAGCCCAGGGTCTGTGGTGGGGTGGCAAGATCCCAGGGACTGGGCTAGGAGTGGGACGAGGAAGTCAAGAAACTGATGGGAGCAGGTGGGGGAGTCCAGGGACTATACTGGGAACAGGTTGTGCCCACGGCACGTGATAGTTCATAGCCATTTGGACCTATTGTCTTTTTGGCATTTTTGAGGGGGGGTCCCGGACTGCCCACATTTTGCTCAGGGGGGGGCCCAGGGCAAAAAGTTTGAAGACCACTTCTGTATACTGATTATCTTTTTTTTTAAAAAGCCACATTATTGCATGTTGCCAGCTGCCCTATTTGCAGTGCTTAACGATAGAGCGTCCAAAATAGACTTGTCGTATTAGTCTGCAAGAAAAGTTCAATATCCACCCACTTACATTTGCCCTCACTTCAAGTAGTTGGCAAACTTTAGAGAGCAATTGATGTTTGAAACTCACCCTGCATGCTCGCTTGGTCGTCGGTAGTTGGTACGCACTGCTATGGTTATCTGTGATCTGGTTGCCCACTTCAATATTCGCCGTTTGGGCTGCGCATAGGCCCTGAGCCAGTGTTGTGTGCAACCTTTTATTCCCCTCTTCATCTGACGTTCGTTCAGACGTTCACTCCTCTCCTAATTTTTCCTTTCTGGTCGTCTTTTAGCGTCTAGTGTATGGCGAGCACCGTGCCTGTGGTGCCTCTGCCTTCGCCCTCTCATCAGGGCTGCAGGTATCATTTCATGGAGCGGGAACAACACATATCCATCCTCTCTGGCCTGACGTCTCCGATCCTCAGCATGCAACAGGCATTATGATCACTGCGCTCGCCCTGTCTGTCATGTGATCAATTAGCTCGGACTCTTCTCCATGCAGTCGGGTCCCAAGTGCTTTCTCTACATCCTGCACGTTAGTCATCCACCGAGATGAGGCATTAGTGGTCTGAAATCGTCTTGGCCCCACATCCAGCCCAGTAGCTCAGCTAGAAGGTGGCCATCTTGCTCTGGCTCTTGAGCGCCCTTCCCCCCCCTCAGTGTGGCATTGCTGACTTCACTTTTCCATTTTTACTGGTGCACTACTGTGCCCCTTTGTATATTTGTTTTAATTGTAAGGGTGACTTCTTGGCCACTGTAGTGGTCAAAATGGATGCCTTTGTTTTTAGCCCGGTCTTTGTGGACCACTGGATTTGTTGGCCTCCTTGTTTGGGGTAGGAATGGCCGGACCAGGGAATAGCTTCTTTGTGCTTGGAATGGATTTGAGGTGGGTATAGTTCAGATGCTCTAAACCTCATTGACGTCCTGAGCTACGTCACAGATGCCTATTAACGGTTTATCAAGGATTGGCTAACCCCTCAGTTTGACTGCTGTCTTATCACTTGATAGGTGAGCCAGCATTGTCTATCTCTGGGGATGTCTTGGAGCCATTCTAGTTGACAACTGGAGCTAGAGTCCAAAGCACCATGAGGCAAAGAAGGATGGTGAGATGCTGCAGCAATTGCCATTGGCAAAGCTCTGCCTCGTGACCAGGAGACCCCTGTCCGGGTGCCTGCCTTCCTTGAACCAGTCAGCGATACAGATGCACTGTCTGACATCCGTTGCCGATCTCCTGTAGCTTGTGGTACCCGCAGATCCACTGCAGTCTGGAAGGAGAGGCTCCTCTTGTGTCTGTACAACTAGCTCTTGTTCATTGCTGCTCCCTCGCTGGCTGCATTGTTGTGGGACATATTATCTTATTGCGCTTCTGCTCGTCTTCACCCCAGGCCAAGTTAGCCTGTTGGAGCCGAGTCCCAATGTTCTCCATGGTTTCTGCAGAGCCTTGCTGGCTCCTCTCAAGATTGCTCATCATAAATTGCATCTTCTGCCCCTCTTCACTGTTGGACTCCAAACAGTTTTTTTCTTTTTTGAGTCCCAACTGCAGTCATCTAGTACAGCAAGTCCTCTCAGACCAGAACAGATGCCAGCCGGTCCCAATTGCAGCACCAGAACTCACCTCTGCACCCATGACCTCTGTCTGCCCCTTCTTCTCTGCAACAATTCATGAGTAATCTCCCCAAAGTCTTCCTACTTACCTGGAGCCACTAATGCTTGCATCATACCCGTTTTGCTGGCCTCCAACAAGCTCCGTACCTGCAGCCAACCTGTACCTTAACTTTGGAACTTGGATGTAGGAGTCTTGATTTGGTCCGTCTGTCTTTCCAGATAAGAGTCTGAACTTTCTTCCTTCCAGGATCTTTTAAGTATATACTTACACAATGTGTCACTATAATCGTATCTTACATACAGGCTTCATCTTGTGTAATCCTATGTGGGAACTTTCGGTATGACACTTAAACTCTCTAAAATAATTGAAAATCTTTACTTACTTGTACCTTTTTTTTGTTGAACTTGAATTTGACTTTTTAAACTAGTAGTACGAATTTTGCTGTTATACTTTCTAAGGCATGTAAATGTGTCTAACTGGCTTCCCCCTCTCCTCCTCTTGTAACATTGTATTGCCAAGTGTAACATTTTGTTTTGTTTACAGTGCGACTGGTGTCCACTTTGGAACATCATTACTTTTTTGTGTATATTTGAAGTACTTACCTCCCTAGTTTGCTTGACTTTAATGCACATGCTTTGTTAATATATTTTCGTCAGTTCTTCATTTTGTTTTGCATCCTTCGCCTTTCTTCATATTTACTAGTGAGTTTCGTCTAACTTATCCACTACATGTTCTCTCTAAACCCACACCACTGGTGGTATAGAAAAATCCTCCCAATCAAGACCATGGTGGTTTCTTTCTGGCAAATGCTCAAATGGGCAACAAACAAATGCTATTGTGAGTTGTCGTCGTCCACATTTAAACGCAATCCACTCTGGCTTTTTTGCAGAACTGCCATTCCAAGATGCTGGGAAACATCCTCGTTCTTTAATTGGGAAGAATTTCCGTTCCTACCTGGTTGAGCTGCGGAATTCGAGTACTCCCTTCAAAGGGGTACGGAAATCCCTGATAGATACACTGCTGGATGGGTATGAAGCAGCCCGATCTGGCACAGGGGTAAGCATCGACTTTCAAAGTGCGTGTTATTACAGTTTGTCAGAACATGGATTTGTTTTGTAGATGTTTTCCTCCAGCAGAAAGTACTCTCGCTATAATATACTGTAGGTCTGTGCAATTCACTATTCCTGCACCAGCTCTAGCATGCGTGGCGTTAAGTGCTGGATGGTGGGCTATAAAACACTGGTCGTCTGTCTGTATTTATTTTTATTGGCTATTTTCTGCACTACCCTGTTCCCCAGTGCTTGCTGAGGAGTTGCCATCTCTTTTCCTGCCTTCACCTCAACCTAATTTCTAAAGGTTAAATCGGCGGGGTGTGTACGTGTGGTGGCATTTCGTGCCCGCTGTTGCTGTATCTATCGAAGGCGCTCTAAGATCTTCAGCCCACCTACCTGACCAGGCCAACTCATCTTATTATCTATCTATCCTTCCTTCAGAGGTCGATACATTCTTACTTCGCACTAGGTCACAACACCTTGTACATGGAACACTACGACGAAACTGCAAATACTGTGGGACCAAGCACTAGGTAAAACATGATTATGGCCTGCTGGCAGAAAACCAAAGAATGTATAGACTGAAGCTGCAGGCGTTTTTGTCCAAGTATTACAATGTTTTATTGATGATGTGTTTTGGTTGACAAAACCACCTTTCACATACAGAATCCAACATAAAACATTTCCAATACAATACATAGTTATTTAAAAGGCACATCACCATTATTAAAAGAAGAAAAATCTATAATGTATGCAACCCCTTGAGTGATTGAAACAAATCGGTCTATGAATTGTTTTTGGATGTAAATTATTTAAGCACTACAATACGTTGAAAGTTGGCAAAATAAAGTGCACTGCTTTCTTTTATCGTGAAGGTGTGATCTTTTGTTTTTGTTGTTTGTGGAGGGGAAGTTATGCATATGGCTGGGGAACACAGTATGAACATGCCATGAGATCACTATCTGTTCTGTAATCTTCTATATGGACTGCAATTGTGGTCCGTGGATGCTACCGAGTATGGAAACTGACTATAGAAAGAATTGAAGGTCTACAGGTGTCAAATGTCATCAATATTTCATTCATGGAATCCTTTTAGGTACACTTCTGTGTTTGAGATGTATTTCTGTGCAAGATAAATACACGTAGTACACAAAGCATGGAAAGTTAATGTTTATAGGGATAGATGGCCTATTGTAAGCACTGGAATAAATACCTCCACGTTTTACTTGTGTTCTAGGAACATAGCACGCATTCTTCATATGGCCATGAATGGCATAGTCAAGCTGTGTACTTTATAAAACCCAGTGTACAAACTCGAATTCTTGTCAGCCAAACTGGAGAAATATTTTGGGCAATATTACAAATGTTGCTTGCCACCCAAATCCCCACTTAAACGCCCTTGCCTTCTTGCAGCCTGCATTCTTCCATCAGCCACTGTCATGTTGGTTTACCAGCCCAGTCTTCGATGTGGTGGAAAAGCGAGCAATCGAAGGAGGGCTTGAATTGTGTGACCACTGAGCACCAGTTCCCTGGTGTACACATGTAACTTATTTGTTTTTATTTGTTTTAAGAAAAGGGGAAGAACAACCGAGCACCCTGCTCCCTGGCTGGGTACTAATAACATAACCCTGAGCACTCTTTATGCAGATTCACTTCGCTTTGGCCTATATTTTAGGATTCCAGGAGCATAAGAGCCTATGTTGCCAGCAGCAATGAGAAAAAAATGCTTTATGAAACAGGAAGTTCAGCCTCAAGTCGACTCCCTAGAAGGACAGTCTCTCCCCTGATCCCTGGGCGTTGCGCCTGGCAGGGCTAGGCTGTGCTGGAGAGGCGATGGGGCTGGTAGCCCACCCCTGTTTGATGCATTTGTTTTTTTCTTTAACTTTTATCTGCCAGCGAAGGGCAGTCTCTGTAGTCTACAATGCTGTGAGGTGGAGAGCCCGCCACGAAAACCTGGGAGGTAACATCTTACATCCTACAATTAACAATATCAACTATTTTACCTCACTTTTGTTGCGCCTTGTTTGTGCACTCTACGGCCTGCGGCAGTCTGCACTTCTCCTGTTCCCTCCTATGACCTTTGTACAGCTCTGGCTTTTCATTTCACCACTAAATCTCAGGACATCCTGTCCTCTCCTCTTCCTACCTCTCTCTACATCTCTGCGGCCGTCTCGCCTCCTCCTTTCTCCTCTTTCCCTGTGTTCTCTCCTGACTATGTTTCTAGACAAGTCTGATCTATGATTGTCTCATCCAAGACGGTGCTCTCCTGCTCCTCCACAACCACCAAAAACCAAATTGAGACCCTCGCTCCAGCCATTGGCCAATTTCTGCATCACTCCTTTGCCACTGGAGCCCCCCCTCCCAAGCACTCCCTTGTGCATCCCTCCTTAAGAAGCCCCCTGCCGATCCCTCCTTTCAGGCAAACAATCGCCCGATCTCCATCACTCCTTTCCTGCGCAAACTCCTGGAAAAGCTGGCTGTCTCACAGCTATCTTTCCATACTGATTCGGTTGGTTGTCTCCATGACCATCAGTCTGGCTTTAGAGCAGCCAGAAGCATGGAAACTGTTCTCCTGAACACTCGTGAAGACTTGCCCTCTAAACTTTTCTCTAGCCTTCCTTCTGTCCTCATCCTCCTTGATCTACCCTCTGCATTCGACACAGTTAACCACGCCATCCTGATCAATCATCTCTGTGACAAGCTGGGCATCACGGGTCAAGCCCGAGCCTGGTTGACCTCCTTACTCTCCGATTGACCCTCCCTGGTCCAATGGGGCTCCTTTTCTCTCCCACCTCTCTCTCTCCACATGTGGTGTTCTCCCTGGTTCTAACCTCTCATCCTGGCTCTTCAACCTTAACTTGGCACCTCTGGCCTACCTCATCTCTACCTTCTCTCCTAACTTTCAGTGTTATGCGGATGACACTCGGCTCTCCTTCAGGCTCCTCTCAGCCTCCTGTCTCGCTCATTCCAGACTGTTTATCCGCGATTCAGGAATGGTGTGCCTCGAACGATCTCTGCCTTAATGCCAGTAAGACTGAGATCCTTCTCATTGGGACCACTGCTCCTGCTTCCCCTCTTTCACTCTGGGTGCCATCCCTGGGCCTCTACCTGCACCTTCCTGCGAGACAAGCTTGGTGCCATCTTCGACTCCACCCTCTTTCTCTCCTCACATCACAGACCTTTCTAAGAAGTCCCACTCCCAGCTGCACCTCCTCATAGGTATTCTTCCTTTTCTCACTTTTCCCCCGAAGCTCACGTCCTCCAGAGCCCTGGTTCTCTCTAGGCTGGACTACTGCAACAGCCTCTTTCTAAATGTGCCTGCCTCTACTCTTCGCCCTTTGAAACTAATACAGAACAGGACTGCAAGACTTGTCCTTGGCCTCAAGCCAGGGATCGTATCTCTTCAGCCCTGAAATCTTTTCACTGGCTCCAAGGATCAAGACCCTCTGCATTGTCCACAAGGTTTACAGGGGCCGGGGACCACACTACATCCAACCCTCTGCCTAAGCATTTTCCTTCTCGACCTCTGTGTTCATCCACCTCCAACTCTGAGGGTCAGACGATTCTCCAGGCAGAGAGTGAGGGGTAGATCTGTCCTCGGCTGGGACCTCCCTCTGCAACCCTGCCTCTCTCAAACTTGAGCAGGACCACATAAGGTTGCAGAAGCAATTTAAGACCTTACTTTTAGCTTTTGCTTTCTCTCTCCTGCTGATGTACCGGTCTGCTGTGCTAACTGGTTACCTGGACACCCTCTGAACCTTAACGGGTACTAGGTTCCTGCACGACCAGTAGCCCCTTGCACTGCCTCCTGGCCTCCCATGCGCTTGGGGACTGTCTACAACCCTACCCTCCGCTGCCGCCTTGCACTTACTTGAGCCGGCCACCCTGACAGCACTTACTTGAGCTTGCCTATTGCACTCTCCCCCTGCCATATCGCCTCTCCCTTCCGCCGTACACTTGCGCGGTCTGAATGACACAAGGCCTAGTAAGATTGCTTGTTTTGTCCTCCCTTTGTCTCCCCTTCCTTGTCGTGTTGCGCCTAGAAACACTTGTGTACAGGTGCGTTATAAATGACTTATATCATTTACAAGCGATGTAGCGCCTCTTCATCCTTAAGATGACAAGGTGGATACAAAGTAGGCAGAACAATCTACTGCCCCAGGTGAAATTCAGAAACCACCTTAGGCAGAAAAGACTCCTTTTACAACTACAAGGAAAAAGTGGGTTTGCTAGAGAAGGACTGAAGCTCGCTTATTCTGCGGGCTGAAGTGATTGCTGTCAAAAAGACAGTCTGAAGAGTCAACATCCTTAAAGGACACATATGGAGAGACTAAAAAGGAGTTCCCATCAGGAAATGTAAAACCGGATTAAGATCCTAAACTGGGACAATAAATGGAACAGGTGGGAAGAAATTTTGTTTGTCCCTTCAGGAACTGAATGACGGTTCTGGCGAGTGCTTAAAGATGGATAACTCCATCAGATATCCCTTTGCAGTAGAAACCGGCAGTCCTTGATGGGCTAAATGCAGTAAAAAGGGCAACAATGAAGGTGTATCACAAGAAAAAGGTTGAATATCTTTATCTCTGCAGCAGTTGCAAAATGTGTTTCAATGGCAGCAGTACATAGCTTTAGTGGCTGGCCTTCTGGCTGAAAGAAACACCTCCATTACATCTTCCAGGAGGTCCCAATCTCTGTATCTTAACCTTTCAGAAACCAGGCGTGAAGGTTCAGTGTTTGTATTTCTGGGTGAAGAATGAGACCTCCCTCCTGAGTGAGCAGGTCTGCTCTTTGAGGAAGACTAATTGGAGGACAGATTGACTTGTCTAGGAAATCTGGGTACCACGTCCTTCTGACCCAATCCAGAGCAATCGGAATCATGGATTTTCTAAACTTCCTCAACCTGCTGATGACATGAGAATGACTGAGAATGGGGGGGTGGGGGTGAACGTGTACAGAAAGTGGAAATTCCAATTCCTTTACGAACTCCTCTCTGAGGAAATGCCCTGGAGCAGAAGGGGTTACTGTTCCTGTTGATACTGGATACAAACAGATCCGCTTGAGGGGTTCTCCAAAGGGTAAAGAAACCTAGAAGGACTTCTTGATCCAACTCCCACTCATGGGACTGTGCTGTGCTCTGCTTAGAAGAGTCCGCCACTGTGTTCTCCCCATCTAGGTGAACGGCTGCTAGAGAGATTCCTTCTTGAAGAGCCCAAAATCCGTGCTCTCTGCACAGTGGTAGTGACTCTACACGTCCTCTCTTCTTAAGGTAATGCATGGCCACTGTGTTGTCTGTCATGATCGGGACGTCCTTAACTCCCCCCTCCCCCCCCCGGCCCCACACAGAGGACAGAAAGTCCATCAGCGTTGGTCTGATTACCCTCAGATGCAAAAGGTTGATGTGTAGTTTGGACCCTGATGGAGACCAACAACCCCTGATTGTCAGATCTGTAAGGAGGCGTCTGTAACTATCATCTCTGGCCATGGTTGCCAAAAAGGCTCTCCCTTCAGCACATTCTCCTTGCAGACCCACCTCGGGAGATCCTGTGTCACCTTGTTCGGGACCACAAGGTCTGTCGCCATGCCTGAGAATTGTTCATTGGGATTTGAGGGCCCACTGAAGGGATCTCATCCTCCAATGAGACTCTGGCACCAGGAAAATGCAAGATGCCATTAGACCAAACAACCTCAGAAAATTGAATGCTGGTAAACGTTGGGCATTCTGAAACTTCGTGGCCATCTACTTTATATGCTGAGCCCTCACCTCGGGTGGCGAAGCTTTCCCCTCTGAAGCATTGTGGACCAATCCAATAAGCTGAAGCTTTTGTGAAGGCATCATGTGGGTCTTCTTGAAATGAAGGGTGAAGCACAGCTTGTGGAGGGAGTGGCAAGTGACGCTGAGATGTTCCAGAACCTGTTAAGGCGAAGAAGCTCTGATCGGCCAATAGTTCAGGTAGGGGTAGACATGAATCCCTCCCCTCCTCAGACTTGCTGCCGCCATCAACTTGGTGAAGACCTGTGGGATGAGGTAAGCCCGAATGGCAGAACCTGAAATTGAAAATGAAAACCTCCATTGACGAACCTCGGGTACTTTCTGTGCTTGGGATGTATAGGCACATAACAGTAAGCATCCTGAAGATCGAGCGACGCCATCCAATGCTGAAGCTGAAGGGCCTGGAGGATCTGCAAAAGAGTAACCATCTTGAACTTGTCCTTCCTGATGAACTTGTTCAAGCATCTCAAATCCAAGATGGGTTACTGTCCTTTTTGGGAATTAGAAAGTAAAGAGAGTACCATGCCTGATTTCCCCTCTGCTACAGGCACCTGTTCTATTGTACCTTTCTCCAACAGGCTGATGATCTCCTGTAAAAGGAGTGGATCTGGATTCTGAAACGAGTGACTCTGTGGCAGGTGATGCAGCTGCCTTTTTATAAATGGAAGGCAGTAACACTGGGCTACAGTTTGTAGTGCTCAGAAATCGGAAGTAATGCTTTGCCATTCTTCCACATGCTGTTAATCTGCCACCACCACAGTCCTGTGGATTAAGGCCTCTGGGAGGTTTTGGTGCTGCCAATGTCACAGATGTTAAAGAGGTTGTGGCTGTTAGAGTGGGCTTACCCCCACGTCCTCGTTCACTACAAGGAAATCTCTTCTGGCCCCTTTGGGAGCTTTGGCCTCTTGTCCTACCAACGGATTAATGGTATCAAAAAGAACGACCGCCTCCAACTCTGGGAAGTTGCTTAGGTCTGCTGGGTTGACGTATTGCTGCATTCAGCGACTTAGCCTCTGCCTTAGACTAACGATTTTCCAACCTCATCAGCCTTTCAACCAAAAAGCTGGCAGCCATCAAAGGACATATCTAGAAGTCTCGTTGAACATTTGGAGTACATCCAAGCTGCAACCAAGCAAATGTTTGTGAGACATTACTTGCTGCCATCGTCCGAGTGACGCTATCTGCAGAGTCCAAACCAGACTGTAATGACTGGCACATCCCATCCTTGATGTTCAGGAAACAGCCCTTTCTTCATGTTCAGGAACGTAATCTGGAGCCATCGCTGCCACCTCCCACAAAGTAAATGTGTACTTTGCTAAAGCACATGTGGCATTAACAGACTTCAAAGCCATGCTGCTTGCTGAAAACACCCTCTTCCCTAAGGCGTCAAATTTCTTGTCGTCCATATCCAGAGGGATTGTAGGATGAGCAGCTGCCCTAGAGGTAGAAGTAGCTGCCTGAACCACTAGACTTTCAGGAGTATGGTGTTGTGGTAAGAAATCTGGATCTACAACAGAGAGCTTGTACTTTTTTGTGAATTCCTTGTCAACAGCCAGAGTAGTTTCCGGTTTATTCTGATTCTCCAGCACCCTGTTCCTCAGGGCTGTATGGCATGGGTAGGACAGATGCATTATATAAAAGGTACTCTAAAGAACCCTGTCGGGTCATCCTGTTCATATACAGCAACAGGTCTTCCCCAGCCCAGATATTCCATCACCTTACCCATAACAGACCTGTATGAGGCATCTGCATGTGTAGAAGAATCTAGGGTGGCACAATCGACGTCAGGAGAGGTATCCAGCCCACTAGCATCCTTCAGGGAATCTACAGGGTGCTGTAATTGGGGCCCTCCGGAGATTAACTCCTCAAGCACGTTGAGAGTTCCAAACTCCAGGCCAAACGGAGGACTAGCTGCATCACCCTCCTCCTTCAAACAACGAACCCATGGACTTAAAGTCCTTTCTTGGAAGATGTCTGTAATCCTTCGACAACTCTGTTTAAGACGTTGATGACTCCGACTGTTACGGTGTCAACACAACTTCCTTCGAAGGAGAGGGTGGAGGCTTAGGCTTCGGTACATCTAGAACCTTCAAGACCTTCAACGCTAGAACTCCCTGTCTGCCTTACGAGGCGCAATAGTGTCTGAAGCCGCCTTTGGCTCCTTTGAAGGGGCGGAAGGGGCTGCCTTCTTAAACACCATCATCATTTGGAGGCGAAAATCCTCCCATTTGGCTTTTGACGCTGACTTACCTGGGACCCTTAACCGTTTTGTATCGGGTGAGGAATCCGAGGACTAAGAGCAGGATCTCTTCTTTGACTTTTTATGGGAAGTAGACTATGACGTGTGTCAACCCGCTTCTCGACCGATAGCACATACTATATATTGAGCGCTTTTTCTCTCGCTGAGGTGAAATGCCTCTCGAGCGGCTCTTGTCGGAAGACCTTTTCTTGGATGGAATAGTAGGAGACTTGGATGGGGGCCTACCCTGGATGAGCTACCCCTTGTTCTCCTTTAAGGCCTTAATGGTCATGGACTGGCAAGAGCCGCAATCATTGACTTTGTGATCGGTCCAAAGACACCAAAGACCTATCTGATGCAGATCAGTGATAGATATCTTTGATCCACAATCGGTACACCTTTTAATCACGGTCTTCGACATAGACCTCTTCAAAGAGAGGGTAAAAATGCTGGGGTGGTTGAGTCTGGATAAGATCCAGGGCTATGCTAATGTCTGGACTGTTGGGACTCTGTGCTAACTACCCATTTGGTTTACCCACTGTATATGGTCCAGGGAGAATTTTAGGCCAGGAAAGGGCTTAGTGTTAGGGACTGGACTCTGGCATGCAATCCCTATGGTGGAAGGGAGACGAGTGGTATATTCCCTTGCACCCTGAGTTCAGATTTCAGAATTGACAACCCAAGGTGGACTCCGACTTGATGGGGTCACTTGTGTCACTGGTCCCTTTTCAGGAGGTCCAGTGGTCGTGGGTACAGTGGATAAAGCATGTCTGGTTTAGGTCCACCTAACCTAAGCAGTGGTTCAGATCTCCGATGCAGATCCAATTCTTACAGGACGATGGAGCAGACATGGGGCAATGACCACTGCTTCTTAGTGAACAAATAGAAGTGGAGAAGAAACTCTTGTTTATGGGTTGGCAGACCCTGCTTGAGGTATGGGGGCAGAAAACAGCCTGCAGGCAAGCCCCTCTTCAGGATGGAGGGCAGCTGATGCATTTTAGTGTTCCTGGCCCAAAATGGTCCATATTTCACTGTGCGCCTTGCACCATGTTGCGATTGCTACTTGTTTTATATTTCATAGTTGGGCAGCACAGACTTGTATTCATTGAATTGGTTTTAGTTTTAGACTGAAACTGTCATTTAAATTGTTTTTAATTTTACATTTTTAAAACCTGTAAAAACGTGCCTGCTATACTCTATAAACTGCACTTAGTCTGTGGACTTTAAGGACTGTGAAAGTCAATTTCTGCTTCTGCAGACACGCACAGTACCCTTGCAGAACGCTGCGCATGATTTGCCTTGTTTATAAGAAACAAATTACAACTTACAAGAGTTGTAGTGCCCGTGCCACCTTTTATTGGCCACCAAGCGTGAAAGCGCTGGTGCAACAAAGACCAGCTGGTCTGTGCCGGTCCATGGAGTACAGCCTTCTCCTTTTTATAATTTCCTTTTGGTGGTAAGCACATGTCTACTATCATTTTTCATTATCAAAGCTTTTCTATGCAGTATTCTAACTTTTCTGGTCATTCTTGCACTACAATCTGTTACAACAATGACCGTAGTTTACTCTAGTGAGTTTGTGCACTCCCTTAAATATACAGCACTCAGCATGCTTTCAACTAAACATTATTTGTGATAAACCTATGGCCCAACATCACACTGTTATTACCACTGAAGCTAGCATTGATTAATGCACGATCAGCCATTAAGAATGCAGTTGCTATGAACGAACTTATCTCTACCAATAAATTTGACATTCTTTTTAACACTGAATCTTGGTTCACCAATAGCAGTACTGCGTACCTTCACCTTCTAGTACCAGAACATTTTCTAATTAAATGGCTAAATAGGCAGTCCCAGAAATGAGGTGGGGTTGCTATTTGTTAGACAGAAACCTGTGCAGTTCCCTCTGGGACCACTGCAAAAGATTTAGGACTAGAGGGGTTTGGCAGTAAACCCACTTGGTAGCAGTCTGTACCACACAGATTCACTTGGTAGCTGTGGCTGAGCAGTCAGACTTCCCTCAAGAAGAGTTAGGCAGTATACAGAGTATTCGCAATAGGTCAAGAGAACACAGTAGAACAAGTAAACACTGACCAGGGTTTGGTGTAAAAGAGATATAATTATTTATTTAAAACCACATCTAGAAAAACACACAGGCACTAATAGTAAGCAATTCAAAAACACGGTCACTAAAAGATATACACTTCCTTAAAAGAATATTAGACAAGTCTTAAGTAAAGCCCCACTTATTTTCAGACAGCGGTGAGCGCTTAACGTAGATGGCACTCTAATAATTTGTTTTAAAAAGGGAGAGAAGAGCAGAGAACAAGTTGAAACAGATCCCAACACTTTTATCAGAACACAACAAGAGAGGAAGCGTTCAAGAGGCCGGATCCACTTTCAGAGGATCCAAACGAAATGTGTCCAAGGTCACACGGTTGCAGTGCACAAAAGTCTTGTAAAGGTTCAAAAAGGGGTTAAAGAAAGGGACCAGTTAGAGTCAAGGCGGCCAGCCCAGTCCAGAAGGTTAAGGGGTTATTATTACCTTGTAGCAATCTTTAGAAAGGGAGGCCTGGCGGACACGGTACCTTAAAGTGGTGAGAACGCTCCAGCGGGGGCAGTTGTTCCTGGCAACAGGTGAAAGTCGGTGCTTCGTCCGGGGGAAGAGGATCTCGTCGTGGAGGAAGACAGGAGTCTGTTGTACTGCCAGGGAAGAAACCAGCCGCAGAGTTTCTCGGGTACAAGGAGCGGTCTGGTGATTCGTGGTTCAGTGGTGAGTGGCTATCCGGCTGCCAGGGTGCTTGGCATGGGCAGTTCGACCACAAACTGGGCTGTGGTGCGAAGAAAGAAAGGTAAACTGGTAGTGCCCACCAGTCAGGGGGAGAAGCCTCTCCAGCTGGGAGATCTTCTCTGTCGTCGGGAAGTGGTGAGTCGGTTCTGCAGGGCTCCACCGGTGGTGTTGTCGTGGTAGGTCGGCTCAGCTTCTCCCTCGTCGGATTCTCAGGTCCTGTGGCGACTTCTGAAGTTCCAGTCCCCAAAGCCCTGCTTTTATGCAGAAAACCCCCATTCACTCAGCCTAGCTGTCACTCAAACATGCTAGCCGGCTCACCACTTGGGCCAATCACACAAGAGTGCGACTTGAGCTACCAAGGTAACTCAGTCCAGGGTGCCTAAACCCCCTCCCACGCCCCCTGTGGTACCCAGACAGAGTGGCACCACTTTTGGAGGCTTCTGTGGAGAAGCCCGCCAAAAAGTGAAACAAAGGGCTCGACTTGGGTTGGAGTCACAGAAGAGAACACAAACGCCATTTTAGAATCGAGTCTTGGCAAAAAAATACCAACCGGAGAATTAATATTAATTGAATAAACCGCCAGTATGTTCGAGGCTATGAGAATTAAATAATTAAAGTTGGTAGCCTCGAACAATGGGAAAATCCCACAGGAAAATATTTGCGGTCGAATATAAAAAGTAGTTTCTACTGCCACCAGCCAAAACTCGATCAGGGGGGACGGAGACTTGCCCCCTCGACTAACAGACCCCGGGGCAATCGAATTGCCCCGACCAGTATGTCCACAATATGATGGTTTGTACTGGTTTCTGTTTAATAACTTGGGACTAGTAAAGCCAATGATGACTTTACATGCCCTGGGAGACAGTAGTCAGTCCCGGGGAATGGAGTCTATGGTGGGGTGTCACTATGACACCCCTGTGTTACTGCACGGAGGGTGCTGTGTAACACACATAGGAAAAACACATGAGACCCTATGTAGTAAAGGACCCCATATCCCATAAAACACATTACCAGTCAAAGGAATACCATAAATCATGTCCAAGAGTGGGAGAAAAAGAGTCTCGCTCTTGGCAGGAGGAAAAAAACAAACTCCAGAAATCCAGCAAAGCTGCTGGGGGACTCACTAGGTTAGGAAATTCAGCCTAAAGAGAGAATTCTCCCTAACACTATTTTAATCAGATCCTCCCATGAGCTGATAAATGTCCATCCTTCAAATTGGGATGCAAAATTTCAGATACTGGCTTGCAATTATCATTTATCCCTAAATGAAGCTGATCAGCTGATCCTTGGCTATAGACCCCCTTGTCCAGCCAGCTCTTTCTTAGACAACATGAATGCCTATAAGGGCACGGAAGCGCTCCGTTACTCAAATTATCATTCTAGGTGACCTCAACATATAATGTAGTAAACTTGAAGAAGCAGATTGTAAGCACGTTAACGACATCTTGCAATCTCATAATTTGCAACTTTTATACAACTCACCAGCTCATACTGGCAGCCATTGTCAGGATCCGGTTTTATTTCAGGGCATATATTTATGTCCACATAAAAACATCCCTGTCAGCTGGTCAGACCATTTTTGTGGTGAGTTTCACCATGCCAATTAGTCATGCACCACGTAGGAAGACCATGAGTGCCAATGTGCAATTATCTCGATCTTATTTCGAGCTAAGAATTATTGGCCGATTTAGTTCATGCACAATCTGACATGAATTGTGCAGAACTGTACACCAATCTCATGTCTAAATTTCAAACTGCGCACTATAGTTCCTTTAAAAAAGTGTCAAAAAGGGGCGTGGCCTGGAGCGCCGATGATGAGGCTGCTCCACTAATGGCCTCCGTACGGGTCCGCGGCCCTGATCGTTATCCTGCTGGTCCTCGTCATGTTCACTGCCATCTCTACACGGGATAGTGCGGCGGAACGTCTTCTGCACCTTATGCAGCATTTTCGGAGCTTAACGCCGCGGGGTTGCTGAGACCGCAGCGCAGGAGCGTCTCCCCCTCCGTTCTCCATGATGGCGGCCGCGGCTGGGGGGGCTCTCCGTAGTGGCCACTGACACCCTACACCTACCTATGATTTACTTTGGAGGGGCAGCCCAGCCTTGGAGCGCATTGGCGGCGCCATCTGCCTCCCCTCACACGCTGACTGGGCGTGACGCCCGACGGGGATTGCCCGGAGCTGCGGCTGGCCCGGGGCGTGGGGATGGGCTCTCTCCTCACTGCGGCTGCCCACTGAGGAGGCCCCACTGCGGCGACCCCCGCCTCGACGCGAGCGGCTCCCAGGACTGCCAGAGCTCCACTGGGGCTCGCCATCCAGCCCTCCTCACCTGGTGGACCCGAGGCATCTGCGGCGACGGGGCGACCTCCCACAGGAGGGTTCCCCACCCATTGCCAGCGCCGGAGCCTCGCTCCCTCGCGACCCGGAGCTCTGCTGCTTTGTTCCTTGCTGGGCTCCCCCGCCGACCACCACACACCAATACAACTGATTCTGCCTCGCCTGCCTATCCCCCCCCACCTGCCCTGCTCAGGCCCTCCTGGCCCCCTGACCATCAGGGCCCTAATTAATTGACTGCTGCCCCCCTCCCTACCGCGGAGGCCCTGCCCTCTGCGGCCCCTTGGGGCGCCTGTCCTTGCCTCCATCTGTGCCGCTTGAGGGAGGCCGCCCTCACCGCTCTTAGCCTGGATTCTGGCAGCTGGGACTGTCCTGTGCTTCTGGAGCCCCTCATCCTGTGCAGCTCCACTGCTACGACTCTGCTGTCATTTTGTGTAGGCACATAAGTGCCCCCCCGCTCACGCAACTTCGTGGGGCGCCCCGGCCCACTGCCTATTTTCCCCCACCTGTCTCCGCACACCAACATAGCTGATTCTGCTTCGCGGGGACGTTCCCCCCCCCCCCACAGAACCACCTGCTGGGGCTCTCCCGGTGCTGATCATCGAAGCCCTAACTAGTTGACTGCTACCCCCCTTCCAGCGGCGAAGACCCTGCCCTCTGCGGCCCCCTGGGGCGCCTGTCCTCTCCTCCATCTGCGCTGAGCGAAAGGGGCCGCCCTCACCGCTTTTGGCCTGGACTCTGGCGGCTGGGACTGTACGGTGCTCCTGGAGCCCCTCACCCTGCGCAGCTCCGCTGCTACGACACTGCTGCTATTTTGTGTAGGCACATGCTCACGCACTTTCCTGGGGCACCACGGCCCACTGCAGTTCTTTTCATCCCTTCTTGGTTCCTGTGGCCCCCAGTGGCGACCATAACTCACTATCTCGCAAGGCCAGTGCTTGGAAGCCGTCATTTCTCCCCCCAAACAAACTATGTCCAAGGCAGTGAAGTCAGCGAGGTCTACCGACATTTCCACCATGTTCCTGGCCCCGGAGAAGGGAAGGAAGCCTGACCCCCCCCCCCCACCCCCAAACTGACTCCGCAGAAGGCCCTCGAGGAAAGGGGTACGCTTGCCACCAAGGAGGACCTCCAGGCCTTCATGACAGAGATCAAAGTGGAATTCCGGACCTGCATGACCGAACTCTCAGCCAAGCTGGAACGAACAGAGCAACGGGTTGACGGCATTGAACACCGAATAGTGGAGATTGAGGATCTGGTGGCGGACCACTCCAACTCGATGACGGAGATGCAACGCAACATCCAGGCATTAATGGATAGAACCGAAATCCTCGAATTCAAGCAAGAGGATTTGGAGAACCGTTCCCGGCGCAACAATCTACGGATCCGAGGGGTCCCCTCATCAATCTCGGAAAAGGAACTTCCCGAATACATTATCACTCTCTTCCAATCTCTACTGCCGGATTTAGATGAAACGCAACTCATGCTTGACCGCACCCACCGAATGTGTCACCGGCGGGGATCCGACAGACATCCCCCCAGATGTCATCACGAGAGTTCACTTTTTCACTACTAAGGAAGCCATCTCTGCGATAGGCCGCTCAAAGGATGAACTCTCCTTCCAGGGATCCCCACTTCAAATTTTCCAGGACCATCTATCTCCTCTAACCCTCCAAAAACGCAGAGCGCTCCGCCCTCTCACCCTCTTTCTTCGAGACCAGCAGATACGTTACCAATGGCTGTTTCCCACGGCACTACAATTTTCATACAAAGGCACTCCTCGCACCATCAGCCACCTTGACGACGCAGCATCCATTCTGCGTCCGGGCTCCCCCGATGGCGCGGGGACCTCTCTCCCGCCCCGGGCGGACCTGGCCCTGGAGACTGGCTCCCCTAATCCGAGGCGGACCCCTTGGTCGCAGATGCAGAGATCCCGCAAACCCAGATGACGGCCCACGCTTTCCTTGAGGACCCCATGGCACTGAAACCGGCTATATTCCCTTAAACTCGCCGAGGACCCTGTGCGGCCTACACCCTCCTCCAAGGTGGATGTTATCGTATTACCCTTGGAGAAGACTTCGACTATGTTGCCCAGGTCACCCGTTGCCGGCCTGGACGCCTGGGGGACCTGCCGACAGTTGTCAATCGGTCCCCCGACCACAGTTAGGACCTCCCGTTGGAGCCCGAAGTTGGAAGTTTGGATCTCCCGTTGGAGACTATTATCATAAATCATCAGCCACAGGAGCTCTAATTTCGCTGACACCTCACAGCTATGGCTAACCTAGCTCCCTCCCAATCTCACCCCCCCACCCCACCCCACCGCAAACGCCCTTGGACGGCCAGCTCCCACACCAGAAACTGAAACTCGCCACATTAAACGTTAGGGGCTTGCACAGGCTGCGATCCGACGGAACCTCGGTCGCTTTCCTTCAGGAAACACACCTAATCCCAGCTGACTTCTCCCGCCTCCGAAGAAGGCCCTTCCCCACGCAATTCTTAGCATCCAATGGCACCAAAAAGGGTGGCACCGCTATTCTCCTTGCTGCAGGTTTGAACCCCCAGATCCTCGACGTCTTGCGATGCCGAGAGGGTCGCTTTGTTGCAGTCAAATGTATCATAATGGGCCAACTCTACACTCTTGTTTCAGCGTACGCCCCAAATGAGTTCCAAGAAGGATTTTACCAGGACCTGGAAGAGATCCTCCTCCCGTTCACCGAGGGACAACTTGTCATCGGGGGTGATTTCAACTGGGTCCCAGACCCCCTTAAAGACGGATCTCACCCCCCCCCCAACTTCCAAGGACCAGAAGCTAGCTGTGGCCCTGCTCCATCTGTTCCGCACGCTTGATGTCATCGACACCTGGAGGGTGCTGTACCCAGAGGAGAAGGACTTCTCCTTTTACTCATACGTACACCACACTTCCTTCAGAATCGACCTGATGTTGGCCTCGTCCCCAGGTCCTGGCCTTCACGGATGACATCACAATCGGCCCCCCGGATCCTCTCAGACCAGGCTCTGGTCTCGCTCTCCACGTCGCCAATGGTCCCTGTATGACCCTATTCTGGGAGACATGACGGTGAGAGATGTGATCGCCAGGACAATCAAGAACTTCTTCACTGAGAACTGTAATGAGGACACGTCCCCAGCTAACACCTGGGACGCCATGAAAGCTGTGCTTAGAGGGGAACTGATCGCCCAAGGCGCCGCGTTTCACAAACAAAAGGCGGCGACCCGGGACGCCTTAGAGGCCGAAGTTTGTGCAGCTGAATCGATCCACAAGCGGAAGGGATGGTCCCCGAAATCCTTTAAAGCGTTGCAAATGGCTGGGAAAAGGCTGGAGGCTTTTCCACGCCGACCCCACCGCGAACCTGCTCACTAGAACCAAACAATGGTATTATGTCCACAATAACAAAGCCAACAAGCTCCTGGTCAGCAAGCTGGCCAGGGAGAAGACTCTGAGATCCATCCTGGGGCTTCGCGACTTGCAAGGGTCAGTTCACTATGCAGACCAAGAGAAAATTCGGCTAGCCGTTGCTCACCAATCTGAAATCGACGGCGGTCCCAAGGGGCCTAGAGGCGCAGCGTGCATACATCCAAAAGGCCGCCCTTCCACACCTGATCCCGGAAGTTAGTCAAGAGCTGGAAACGGCCATCACGGACGAGGAGGTGGAAGAGGCTGTAAAGACCTTGAGGCCTAGGGCCCCCGGCCCTGACGGCTTCACCACCCATTTCTACAAACTCTTCCGCCCACAATTGGTGGCGCCCTTGACCCACCTCTTCAATTAATTTGCGGCTACCGGAACGGTCACTCCGTCCATGCAGACATCTATTACTGTCCTCATCTTAAAGCCTGGAAAGGACCACCTAGAGAACAGATCGTACAGACCCATCTGCCTGCTCAACTCGCACGCTAATATTTACTCCAAGATCCTGGGCAACCGCCTTGCACCGATCCTACCGAACATCATAGATCCGGACCAAACTGGCTTTATTACCCACCGATCCACAAAAGATAACATTCGCAGGGCTCTAAACCTCATAGAGGTTGCCACGCAGAATTCTCAACAGCTGGCCTTACTCGCCTTGGATGCAACCAAGGCCTTCGATAAGGTGGCCTTTAGCTTTGGCCCAATCTTCAGGAAAATGGTCCTGCAAACTATCAAGCTCCCAAAACCCGGCCCAGGGTTAACGGCCGCCTGTCGGACCCCATCCTGCTTACATGGGCAACGAGACAGGGATGCCCCCTGTCCCCCTTGCTTTTCGCCCTGGCTATGGAACCGTTGGCCCAACGAGTTCAGGCATACCCGCAGATAAGCGGCCCAAAGATAGGCGCCACCCAACACAAAATTGTCCTCTACGCGGGCGATGTCCTGCTAACCGTCAAGAACATCCAGCCCTCCCTGAGGGGGGCCCTGGCGGAGCTCCAAAATTTCAATGAGGTAGCGGGATTCGCCATCAATTTCTCAATCAATAGCCCTCGGCGTGGGCCTGAGCCCAGATGAGAAGGACGCCCTGGTGAAGCAAAGCCCGTTCACGTGGAGCACTCGAGCAATTCCATACCTGGGGGTCCGGATCCCGGCACAGCCGACAAGTCTACCAAGCCATCTTTCCCCCACTCTTTGAGGAATTGGAGAAAGACCTCATTCGCTGGCGGTCGCAGGAAATCTCCCTGCTGGGCCGCATAACTACATGCAAAATGAACCTCCTTCCCTGCTTTCTATATGCTTGTTCCTCCCTCCCCGTCTTGATCCCCCTTCCTCCCATACAGAAGCTCCAACGGAAAATGATTGACTTTATATGGAAGGGGAAAAAAGCGAGGATTCCCCGGAAAATGATGAAGGCCAGTGCCAGACTGGGAGGGCTGGGGGTCCCGGACCTTCGGAAATGTATCATATAGCAGCGCAGCTGGCCCACCTCCAAGCATGGGGACTGGCCTCAGGTCACCCAAAGTGGGTGGAAATCGAACAATCCCGCTTGCCCCTGCCTCCGCTTCCTCCCGTTTCTCCCCAACGTCTTGCGCCGAAGCTGGCCGGATGTGCTGACGGCCACGAAAAACTCGATAAAGGCATGGGATTGGGCCCGCAGATACGGAGGGATCCCGAATGAGCTGAGCGCGCTCTCCCCAATCTTCCACAATCCAGCCTTCTCCCCAGGAGCTCATCCAGCGAACTTCAGGAACTGGGTTGCAGGAGGCCTCGAAACGCTGGGACAGCTCTTCACAGGAGACTTCCCCCCCCCCCCCCCCACAACAAATCCTCTTTTCAGCTAGCGGAGACGGATAGTCACCTACGCCCAACTAAGACACTGGTGCTCCAACCCCCAGACCCGATTGGCGGCAGCCCGGCCCCTCACTCCCCTGGAACTCACAGCGGCAGATCTGCCGGCCCGAGGGAAGATCTCCGCCCTCTATAAACTACTGCTGGAGGACCCCCCCCTCCTCCCTAGTCCCTCCATGTCTTTATGGGAGGCAGACCTGGGTCATGCCATAGAAGACCAATCCTGGATGGACGTCTGGACCAGGACGCGCACTGCATCCCGTTGCATTACCAACCGGAAATGCGGCCATAAACTACTTTTGCGATGGTACTATCACCCTTTGCGCCTTCACCACTTCCAACAAACCCTGGTCCCTCACTGCTGGTGTCTTTGCGGCCACGTAAGATCTTACCTCCACATGTGGTGGACCTGCCCTAAGGTAAGGAGTTCTGGACCCAATGTCTCGCCACTATAAAAGACATTACCCAAGTGACTATTCCGCTAACACCTAAGCAGGTCCTCCTAGGGATCCCGCACCCAGACGCTTACCCGAGATCGGGGAGGGGGGGGGGCACGCTGATCACTCAGCTTTTGTTGGCTGCCAAAATCACGGTAGCCCGCACCTGGAAAACTGTGGAAGGCCCCCTCATGCCCCTATGGTGGATTAAACTCTGGGACATTTTGATAGCCGAAAAGGTCACGGCAGCCAAGGCAGGCAGACTCCATCGTTTCTCTGACATCTGGGCCCCGGTCCTAAGCTATGACCAGAACTATCCGGCACTCACCTTTTAAGCCACGCCTGATCGCGAACGCTCTCCATTATATGGAGGACACCTCGCCGCCATGCCAAACGGAATGAGGCCCAGGAACAATGCCCTCCGGAGGTGTGGAGGTTGGGGGAGGGGGGGTATCTCTAGTGTCACATGCTGTCTATATCGAATGTAAGTTTACCATGCATGTTCCTGTGCGCTGTTTAATAAATAAACAAGTTAAAAAAAAAATCAAAAATCCCTGGAAAAAACCAATGGTATAACAAACTTAAAACCCTCGAGAGTCTATCGTAAAAAGGAAATAAAATGGTTCAAAACCAGATATACAGCTGACAGTCTTTGCCACATTGCCCATGGAGGAATACAAAAAGGAAATTACACTTTCAAAATCCTAATGCCTACAGAAACAAACTAATCTTGCCGTCAACAGACCTAAGGCTCTATTTACGGCTATCTGAAATTTCGCTAGCCCCGCATGCACCAACGTCAATTTACCTGCATCATACAAAATGGTCAACTAATTTAATGTATTTTCTTTATGGAAAAAATGAAAACCATCAGAAATAACTTTGATGCTAAAACCATTGCTCATCACCCCAGTTTAACCTCTGAAGAGATAGTCTGGGACGAAGCCCATCTCCCCTAAATTCATGTTCTCATTAGTAAGCCCTGAAGATGTTGCTCCTCTGATAAGCAAACTTGACCACACGAATTTTAGTTACAATTCCATTCCTGCTTACCTGGCTAAGCAGCATGCACTCACTCCAAGCGGGTGTGTTCAGACTCAGATTAATGCTTCACTTGTTCAGGGCTGTGTCCCACTGTATTTAAAAATAAATAAAATCATACATTACGTCTCTCCTTAAACCACATTAGACCATACAATCCTGTCTAATTACCGCCCTCTCCTGCTAAAATCTTGGAAGAAATGTTAACTATGCAGCTGCAGAGTTTCTTGGAAGAACCCAACAGTCTGCACTCATACCAGTCATTATTTAGACCAGGCCACGGCACCGAGACCGCACTTACGGCCTTCTGGGACGATCTGTTGGGGGCTGCCGACGAAGGTGACATCAACATGCTAGTTATGCTGGACTTGTAGGCAGCCTTCGACACAGTAGATTTCGATATTCTTATTTCATCAGTGGCTCAGGTATTCAACGATGTGCTTAAATGATTTACCTCTTTCTTGACTGACCATTCTCAGCAAGTCAAAGCAGGCCAGTATTTGTCAGATTCTTTACCTGTCAACTGTGGGGTGCCCCAGGGCTCCTCTCTGTCCCCATTATTGAACATTTACATCCGCCCACTGCTGAACATATTTCTTTTGATTTGAGTTATCACTCCTATGCCACTGACACCCAGATCTATGTCCTGCTCAAGCAACCACTAGAGGCAATGGACCGAGTTTCATCCAGTGCTGAAAAAAAAATGGGATGTTCGAAAATAAGCTCCAACTTAATCCATCTAAAATGGAGGTCATTGTATTTGGCACCAAAAAGAAGGTAGCAAATGTCCTACATTCAGCCCCATGTCCAGCTCTTTTTGGGGCCTCTACAAAATGTACCCAGACAGTGAAATATCTTGGTTGCGTTTGGCAGTCCTGCATGGACTGTAACCTACATATCAATCAAACTGTTAAATCTGTGTACTAACAACTTAAACTATTAAGCCATTCCTGCCTCTCATTTCTGAGAAGTATTGTCCAACCGTAGTTGGCACACTCACAAATTCAAAGTTGAATTATTGCAAGGCCCTTCACGTGGGAGTTAGAAAATTCTGTATTCTGTAGTCGGGCTGATCTTTGCACTGCCTAGGAAATCAACTGTGTTGCAGTACCAAAAATGCCTTTATTGGCTTCCAGTGCAACTGACTATTTTGTTTAAAATCCTATGCCTGGTTTTTAAATGTATTCCTGGCCTGACCCGGCATATCTGACCTCTAAAATTGTCATCTGCCTCCCTAATCGATCTCGTCAATCCATGGGACATGGTATTCTGGTGGTCCCTTTCTCTCAAACCACAAAGTGGGGGGGGGTGGGGGGGGGGCAGGTGTTTTTGCTTGTTGGGCCCCCGCTCCTGGAATTCCCTTCTAGTGGATTTACAACAGATGGAATTCCTGTCTATTTTCATTTAAAAAACGGAAAAACTACCTTTTCTTGTAATTAATCTATTATACAGGTACTATACCACTTTTAGTGCAGTCTATGACCACTCTTTTTCACTTCTCACCTGTGCCCAGATGCAGATTCTGCCCATACCCACTTGGGGTTAGAAATGTCAAAATCAAATCAAATCAAATCAAATCAAAAGATAAAGAGCCACCCAGTTCCATGTCCCAAATCTGCAATGTGTCCTTTGCAGCAGAAAGGCCTGTTCAGTGAATTGGTACCCCGTATGAGGGTCTTGGACACTTATGAAGTCCACCAGCAGGGCAAAGGACTAGGTTATCCCACCATTCCAGGGGAGGAATGCACTGATTCATCCTTCCTAGTCGCAGGAGAGGGAACAGAGGGTCACTGGTGATTGACTTTTGTAATGCAGGAAGCTTCTGCTGCAGTCTTCTCGTGTCCGTGCTAGTTGTCTTTTCTTTTGATTACCGACTCTAGTTGGTGACCTCTAGAATGGCTCAGGCCCTCTCCCCTTATCCAACATCCGGGCTGAGGGGTTACCCCAGCCCTCCAAAAATGGAGGGATGGGGCAACCCCCGAGGGAATGGTGATCTTCACCATTCAAACTAACATCTACTTGCATCTGCCCAACAACACATTAACTGGGATAAATGTGGATTGGATCAGTCGCACAGAGCATTGTCGGGGAGTCCTGAACAGGACCCAGTGGAAGTGCATGTCCTTATTAGATTTCTGGTCTTGCAGTGCAGAGAGACTGGCAAAAAGGCAAGATCGTCAAAGGATGGGTCTTAAAATACACCAGCCACGTTGAGTGTATAATACTCAAAATGGCATTACGTGGGAGAAAGATGGTGCATGGTAGTGCAATGTAGAACATGGTAAAACCTATATCACTTCCACTTTGTGATGTGCCCATCCTAGGCACATCACAAAGCCACAAGAAATTTGCCAGATAAAAGGGAGGGTTGTTAGGGGGAAGGGATGCAAAGTCTCCCTGTAACACTGCACTTAAAATCGTGCGTTGCAAAAACATAACCCGTGCATCCGTCCATTTTGGACCCATTACTTAGCAATAACTCATACCTTTTAACCCCCCCCCCCCCCTCACCCCCAGAAAAGTGTTACATGAGCCTTGCTTGGTTTTTTGGCATAAAAGGCCGCAGATTTATTCTCCACAGATCATAAAACACACTGCACACATTAGTGGAGATACTTTGGAAGATGCGGCGACTGCTCCGTGTCCGAAACCTGCTTCCCCCTTGCCCAAACACTGCCACGCCACCAGTGGGTTACCGCCCTCTGTGGCTCCCCCATGCCTCCTTGCTTATAAGTCTAATAAATGAGAGCAAATGTTCCAGAAAAACAAATCCAACCCCAATGGGGACAAATGCACCCTGTCCTCCAGGAAATACTCGGGTGATTTTAAATTGATTAAGCCGTGCCTGATCTGGCCAAAGCCCCTGCAGAATCTGGCCATAGCGCCGTTCAACTTTCTTCTGGACCTCTCTATGGCTGCATGATTATCTGCCCCCGCCATTCCTGCCTCGGGATTATCTCGGACCAGATGATTTCCGTGTCCCCCATTTGACCCGCCAGCTCCTGTAAGGAGGCCATCATCGCCCGCATCAGCGCCCCTCTCCCTATGCTTGTCAGATCGTTCCCCCCCAGGTGTATGATCAACGAATCCGGTCTCTGCTGCCTCGCCAACAGCCTGCGCACCTGCCCCTGCAGCTGAGCCCACTTCATGCCTAGTACCCCATGCCACTCTACTCGAAATCTGCCGTCCGTCATTTCCTCCTGTTCAGCCGACCAGCTTGCCCCTGCCCTTGACACAAATGAGTGTCCTACCACCCATATCGTTCGTTTCTCTTTCGGGGCTGCCGCTGAGGGGAGAGAAGGTGACATGTCAAGTTACATTTTCTCGGGCCTGATATATCTCTTAAAACACCCTGACTTCCATCTGCCAATCTGTTTGATCGTCCCTTCTCCCATACCCATCACCGCGGCAGATGTGGCCGCCCCAATCCAAAATGAGTGCGTTCCAAAGATGCCCTTGGGCTCCCCAATTTCCTCCAGAGCTATTTCCATTACCCGTCTGGATTGAAAGCGGCTTAATGCCGACCCCTCGTGATGGATGAGCAGAGGCCTCTTCCCTTGAGGGAGGCCTCACTTTTAAGAACTCTGCCACCGCCCTGACTGGGCAAAGAGGGTCACCCTGGATGGCTTTGAGGGTTACTGTGCACCCTCTGCCTCCTTGGTCTGTTTTAGACCGCCTCACCCACACTGCCAGCTGCGTCCCTACGACCCGGACATCTTTTACCCTCAAAAACCCATTCCCCTTTGCCTCCTTGTTTTCGGGCACTAATTCACTAACTCTGAAGGCCCCAAAAAGCGCCAGTGTGAATGCTGCTTTGAAAAGGGCCACCTTGAACCCCACCCGGCACACCACCTGTAAATCTGCCACAATTCTTTGGAGTTTGACCACATCTATGGGCCTCCTATCATCACTCTTGAGTGCTCCTTGTTTAGCCCACCCCTTCATGGCCGTCACTATGTAGTGTTCCTTGGTGGGATCCATTTTACCTTCGAGTTTGTAGTGGTGTGCGATTGCCACCAAGTGGTACGCCATCCATGCCCTGGACTTCCCCTCGTGCCAACCCCAACCCACAAAAGCCCTTACCGGTTGCTCCCCCTCGTTGCCCGCTAACACCTCCTGCTTGAATTTCAAATGGCGCTCCCAGCATGCCTTGTATCTGCTCGTGGTACCCGGGGCCAGCGCCGTTTGGATCAGTGCGCTCAGATTGCCCCAATCATGCCCCACCACTGTGCCTTGAAGGTGGCCATCGTCTCGTCTGCTTCCGGGCAATTCCCTCGAAATTTTTCCAACTGCAAACGAAAGAGAGCACCAGCAGCTGTGTTCTGCACCCCCGGAATGTGCGTAGCTCGCACCTCAATGTTGAGTTGCAGCATGCATTTGTTGAGCACCCTTAACAACCGCAAAACCCTGGTGTTATGATATGATATGGCATTTGTAACGCGCCTATACACAAGCGTTTCAAGTGTTTCAAGGCGCGACGAGGCAGGGAAGGGGAAACGGGGGAAGACAGACAACGATCCTACTAGGCCACGTGTCATTCAGATCGCGCAAGTGCAGGGGAAGGGGGAAGGGACAAAGCGCAAGGGGAGGGGGAGGGGAAGGGGCAAGTGCAGTACAAGGTAAGTATATATAATAAAATGAATAGGGCCAGCTGGTGGCAAGTGCAAGGTAAGTGCAGACAAGTGTTGGGAACGGGGGCTGTAGGGATACAGAGACAGTCCCGCAGAGCAGGGGTTGCCAGCGAGGCAGTGCAAGTGCAGAGTGGCTGGGCCCAGGACCGAGGTCGGCGGGAGTGGCCCAGTTGCAGATTCGGTGCAGATTCAGCAAAGAATTAGCAGGGGAGAGGGAGAGAGAAAGCAGAAGCAAAGAGGAAGGTTTTGAGGTGCTTCCGGAACCGTAGATGGTTCTCCTAAAGTTTCAGGGAGGCAGGAAGGCTGTTCCAGAGGGAGGCCCCTGCCGCGGAGAAAGATCTACCCCCACATTCAGCGAAGAATTAGCAGGGGAGAGGGAGGGAGAGAGAGAACATTAATCAGGCTAGCGGAACCCTGATTAATGACCTGGACTACCGCTAGGTTGTCGGACCATAGCAAGCACAATTTTGCTGTCTTTCAGTTGTTCTCCCCATAATCTGAATGCAACTACAATGGGAAAGAGTTCCAACAGCGTGATGTCTTTGGTGACCCCTGCCCGGTGCCATTCCTCTGGCCAGGCCATGCCGCACCATTTGGTGCCCAGGATTGCCCCAAAACCCAGAGCCCCGGATGAATCTGTGAACAGCCTGAACCTGCCATCTGTCCCTCTCCCTTCTCCACATTCGTACCCCGTTAAAATGGTTCAAAAACTTGTCCCACATGTCAAGGTCTTCCTGAACCTCCAACCCCAACCTTACGTGTTGATTTGCATGTTGTAACCCCACTGTTTTCAGCTCAACATTCCTTGCAAACACTCTGCTTACTGGTATGACCTTCCCTGCGAAGTTGAGATTGCCGGCCAAGACCTGGAGTTCCTTCAAAGTAGCCTTTTTCTTCCCCTTTAGCCCTTTGATGATTTCCTTCAGTTTATGCACATTTTCCTGGGGGAGCCTGCACTCGCCTTTTAAAGTATCGATTTCGATTCCCAGGAATGTTAGACAAGTCACAGGCCCCACTGTCTTGTCCCCTGCTAATGGGACCCCCATCACCTCCGTCAATCTCTGGAATGTGCCCATGAGAGCCCCACAATCGTCGACCCCTTTTTTCCCGCAAACAGGAAATCATCCAGATAATGTACCACTGCCCCCTTCTTGCACTCGTGCTTGACTGCGAACTCTAGAAAGGTGCTAAATGCCTCAAAATACGCACAAGAAATGGCACAACCCATCGGTAGACATTTATCAAAATAGTACATGTCCTGAACTTTGAACCCAAATAAATGTTGGCTGTCTTTGTGGATTGGTAGTAACCGGAATGCAGACTCAATATCTGCCTTCCCCAAGACGGCTCCTTTCCCTCCCTTTCTTATCACTTCCACTGCACCTTCAAAGGAAGCATACTGTACTTTGCACAGTTCTTCATCAATCCCATCATTGACTGAGTCTCCCTCGGGAAAAGAGAGGTGGTGAATCAGCCGGTACTGCCCTTCCTCCTTTTTAGGAACCAGCCCTAACAGGGATACTACCAGGTCGTCCACCGGGGATTTAAGGAACGGGCCTGCCACCCTTCCCAACCTGATTTCCTTGGCAACTTTGGCTGCCACCACCTCTGGCATTGCTAATGCTGACCTGAGGTTCACCGCCTCTGCTCCTTTCTTTACTCCTGCACATGGTATCTTAAACCCCCACCTGAACCCTTCCCATAAAAGTCTAGCATCTTTGCTGTTATGATACATATTCAACCAAGGAGTCATCGCTTGCAGTTTGACCGGAGTCGGCAGTCCTTCTTTAATGACATTTTTACACAAGAGCCCTAGACATGCCGTTAGCCCCCTCAATCCCTCTTGACTTTCTCCTTTGGTTTGGGTCTGCTTTTACGCTTCCCTTCACTGGCTGAGGAGTTGTTCCCTGGCCCTCCCCCCTCGGGGGTGTTTGAATCTGCATGTCTTCACAAAAGGGCAGCCTTCTTCAGAATTGACCCTCCAGCATTCCGCTTGCTCCCCCTGGTAGCTGGTTCTACTGGTCCAGGAGGAGTGCCCGCGAAAGGACGCTCTCCCCGTTTGGCTTATCCTCCCCTACCCCTCCAAACTTGAGATTTATCCCCCAGGGATTTCTCTCCCCCCACCCCAGGCTGGATCATCTTATCTAAGAAACCTCCCACATCCATTTCATCCCAAGACAAAGCTGGCCACACTTGCATTTTTAGACGAAATGCTCCGTCATATTGCAACCAGCCGTCCCCCCCCATGCTTTAAATACAGGTCATGGATATATTGTTCATAAGCCAACATTGATGACGCATCTTGTGGATACTTTTCAATCATAATTGATGTGTAAACCTTAAATGATTTCAGCCAATTGTGTATGGATGCCTCTGTTTTTGGTTGCTCCTTGTCCCTCTTCTCTTTCTCCTTCTCTGATAATTCTTTCAACCCGTTACCCAGAGATTCCATCCCTGCAAAATCCAGAATATCAATAAATTCCTTTCTCCACACCCTCTCTTTCACCGTCAATGGGATATGCCATGACAAAGAGTTCACTGCTACCCTCAGTGGTCCAAACCCTGGCATATTGTCCTCCCATACTGTGTCATCATGGGTCCCCACATCCCCTCTAAGCTTCCATTGCCATAATGCCCCGGGGTTGGACCTGCCCCGGCCACCCCTTGGCCCCACCAGGCCGGCGCCTGTCCGGCCCCTGCCACGGGCCCTCCCCCCTGAGGTATCCCTGGCCCCGTAAGGCCTTGTCCCCACCAAGCTGGATCTTGCGCCACCCCTGTCATTGCCCCTTCTCCTTGGGCTGCAGCTAAACTGTGCCCCCCAACGAGGTTAAGACTGCTCCCAGCCATGGTGTGTGGACCTTGTGGCCCCTGCCCCAGGCCATTCTGACCTAAAGAATTCACCTTGTGCATAGCAGTGGGCCCGTGCCCCTGCTGTGACACCCCACTCGCAACCGGAGAGTTCCACCAGGCCCTGGACCACTGGCTCGCCCCCAGTGGCTCCCCACTAACTAGGTTCGCCCCCCCCCCCTGGCAACCCATTGATGCCCTGGTTCCCTGCCTGGAATCCCCTTGCCCCCAGGCTCCCTGACACCCATGTACCCCTTGGCTGTTGCCCTATTGCTGTGCCGGTGCCCACATGATTAAATGCATTCACATTTCCACTTAGTACTTTCCCCGCACCCCCGCTACCCCATGCCTGCATACATTGTATTAGCATACCTTTTACCGCCTCCAGGGATGCTGGCCCCTCTTCCCTTGCAGCCACCGGTACGGTCGCAGGCGTGCTGGGTGGACCTGGTTCCCCTGTTGGCGCCACAGGTACAGGTGCCGGCATGGCTACAACCTCCTGTGCCCGCCCTTTGTTTTTTGCCCCCACGGTCCTGGGCTTCTTTGTTGCCTGTTCCTTGCTCGCCTTGGCTCGCTGCGTCTGAATCCTCTTCCTCTTTCCGGGCGGCTCCTCTTCTTCCTCGACCTGTTCCTCTTCATCCAGCTCTTGCACCTCATCATTGTCTGGGAAAAGCACCGGGGAGCTAATCCCCTGGCTTGTGCTTGCTTGTCCTTCCCCTTCCTGTTGCGCCGCCAAGACCTCCATCCAATTGGGCCCATGCTTTGCAGCAGCTTGTTTGGCCATGTTCATGAATGCTGCAAGGTCCATTCTCGGTGCTATGGTTCCCCTTCCCCTTGGAAGTCGCTCGCCTTCTTTGTTTGCTGCCTGCCCCAGTTCGCCTTCCTGTGCGGGGTCGTGCCCTGCCCTCTCACTGCTTCTTTCCTGCTCAGCCCCGGACACGGGCCGTTTCACTTCGGCCTTGATTTATTTCCCCAAAACGGGGTGTGTCGACCTGCACTGCCCGACAAGTCGAGTCTTGCCGAGTGTCCCTGGCTTATCCCAACGGGGTGAGCCGACCTGCCCAGCCCGTTGAGTCGTAGCCAGCCGCGAGCCCCCTTGCCGTGGGTGGGACCCGCTTGTTCGCCGTGCTGCTGCTTCTTAGGGGAGAGCTCTGACCTGCCTCACTCGTGTGCCGGCCCGCTTTTGAAGCCGCCGTGAGCTTCCCTGTGAGCGGCCGCGGCCTCCTTCCGCCGCAGCCGTGCCCTGGCTCGCTGCTCCCCTGCCGATCACCTCACTTCGTTGCCGGCTCTTTCTTCTGTGGTTCCTCCTCTGCAGCTGGGCTCTCCCTTTGCGTTGCTGTCACCGGTTTCTTCTTCCCGACTTTCTCCTCGTATCGCCGTCGCCGCCACACTTTCCTTGTTCGGTGAGGTCTGCTTCCGCTGGCCGGGCTCCACACAGTCATCACACACGCCGACACCCCAAACGAACGAATTCCTCCAAAATGAAATGAAAACTAATTCCTCGGTGGCAGGCGGGTCCCACTGCCAGGGGTGAATGATTTCTGCAGTGGGGACCCTCCTGCTTTAAAGGGGGGTAACTGCTCCCCTTTCCATTGTCCCGCTTTCGCTGGCTTTCTCTTCCTCTTGCCGCGCTCATCTCTTTGCGGGCTTTTCTTGTTTTTGCCACGCTCTGCCTCCCCTCCTCTGAGGAGGGCACTTTCGGAGGAGGACACTGCCCGGGTTATCGGGGTGCCTCCTCCATTTTGGGTTTCCTCGTCGACACCTGGCATAAAAGCTGGAAAACATGAAGGGTAGGTTTAGGGACTGACACGTGCCCGCACAACCAATGAATTGAGCACGTAAGTGAAGCTAAAAAGGCTTTACTTATCCCCAAAAGCTTGCCTGGATTCCAGAACACAAAACGATATGCTGGGACTACTGGTGCATGTGCTGCTCCTGTTTAGATGTAGATGCTGTTTCCGCCGTGTTAAATGGTCACGCAGAGTTCTTGATTGCTAGTTTCTCGCTATGCATTAATGTTGGATGAGGTGCTCACTATTGCTTTTTTGTAACACAGGTCTTTGGAAAGAGGGAGTTCACAAAGTATCAGGAAGCTCTGCAGGAGCTAGCAGCAGTGTAAGTGACGAACGTTTTTTGTACGTTTTTTAAAAGTGATGCGTCTCGAGGAATGCAAACGTTGAGCAATGAATGCCCATTCCTGATCTGTGCAAGCATCACCATATTGGTGTGCCCCAACCAAAGCTTTCGCCGCAGGGTCAATAACAAAGGATCTTTCTCCCTAGAGTCAACTTGGCTATACAATGTACCAATTTCAGAGGATCCCCTTAGCGTTACGGAAACATCCCCTTCACTCCTTTCTCCAGTGTCTTACTGTGCTCCCGCCCATAATAAAAGGTGTAAGTTTACAGCGAGTGGGTAAATGGGGAAACTGATGTTGGTGGGGGAGGGAAGCTGACTGAAACGTTTGCTTTTGTCTTGCTCCCTCAAACCTCCAGTTGAGTTTAATAAACAGTGCTTTTCTGCCACTTGTAGTTTCATGTTTCTCACCCTTGTTGTCCTTTAAATTACAGCATTAAAGCTCGAGGGGTCAGCAGTCAGAGGCAGCACCAATCAGCAGCCAAAGATCTCACCATAGCTGCGGAGCCCTCCACCATCCAGGTGACCTACCTGCCTTCCAGTCAAAAGAGCAAAAGGACCAAACATTTCCTGGAGCTTAAGAGCTTCAAGGACAAGTACAACACGCTGGAAAGTACACTCTGATCCCTGAGTATATGGGATGGATTTGGGAAAGGCTGGAGGTAGGCTCCATGGGTGCCTTTGTTGAAGCACCGCCCAATGCCTCTGCTTGAAGCTCCACCTGCTCGCAAACTAGTGCAAGTGTGAACATTTTGGGGATCACTTGGTGTTGCCTGAATCAAATCTCAACTGATGGCCACAAATGTATTTCTTTTGCACCCTACTGCTTGTGTGGTTGGAAATCCATCAAGCTCACACTTTGGGATTTCATAACTGAAGCAACATATCATGGACGGTTTTTCAAAAGGAACAAGCCACCAGCTGTTCACTTGGAGTAAATGGATACTGTGTCTACCTGTCTGTATAAGGATTATGAGCCTGCTGCAGATTGCAAGCCAGTTCCTCCACACAAGGAGTCTCAACTGTTTTGATGGCCCATTATGATCTCTGTGGTGATGTGTGCCTCCCTGATTAAAGATTGGAAGAGTGAGTTACGCAGGACATTAAGACTTTTCATAAATCCTATGGATTGAAAAGAGTGGGAATGTCACTGTTAAGCGCTGTGTGCATGTACAACATTGACAATCCTTTGAGGACGTTCTTGCTTCATTTTTAGTGTGTTGATGGGTCTTGTTCTTTTGTCAACGTTAAACCTGGAAAGAGGTTGTTCCATAAACAGTACATTGACTTGCTTGTGTTTACCGAGAACAGTGATGAGCTTTTGAAGCAGGAAAAATCTGAAGTCAATGATTGCTTGCTCACAATTAATGGGATAAAACGTTCCACCACTTGTGTGGCTCTGGTGCCATTGTTCCATAAACGTATATCCCTAATGAAATGCCACAGCTGGGGCAAGAATAGCAGTTCAAGTTGCAGGTTTACCACAGCTTAAAAAAAAAAATAGGAACATATGTGATCGCGCTTTTGGTTTTATACACTTTTGTAGGGTTTCAACTCCAAATCCGTTTCCTAAATTTAATACTGTTTTTGGGAATGCAACTTTAGCAATGTTTTCCCCACTAATGAGTTCTCTCAATCGGGTGCCCAGTATTTACAGCAAACCAAGTAATCTAAGAACTTTCAGTACTACCTATGTATTCTTACTCTTTTTTTGTCTGCATGTGCCCAAGGGAATGGCCATGCAGCTTTGAGGGTAATCTGATTTGGTTGTGTGGCAGGGTGTTAGTATTAGTGGGTTGGGCTCATTCGGGAAAGGGTTAGTTTGGCAGAGCTGTTGCTTACTCGGAACTATTTTCTTTCCTTTGCAACGATCTGGACCTTTGGTGACATGTAATTTGTCAGTGGGTATGTTTGATCACAAAATGTATTCAGTGATGAGAACAAAACAAACTGTATTTGTTTATGAAAAGAGATTTGTCAAACTATTAATTTTAAAATAATTAAACTTCAAGTACTTAAAAGGTTCTCTGGACTAAAATGGTGAAACCAGAATTACTTGACATGCAGGAATTCTAAAGTACGCAAAGTGGACACCCACAGCCATTGGATCAAAGTTCTTAAATTGTAAATTACAACAAATGCACAGCAATATTTAACAGGTCAAGTATGTCCATTGCTGTACCGCGTTAAGGATTATGGGTAATAGTGTAATGCCCTTTAATTTTAGTCAGGGTTTGCACAACACATAGACAGGCTCTCTGCCTGCATTCATTGCAGGGAAGCACCAGACAAGTGCTCCAAGATATCTTTGGAAACCTGGGGAGCACAGAGATTGGCGCCTTGCGCACTGTATTCTTGCAAGACCGTCTTCTGAGAGGCATAGCGTGCATCCGTACATGTGCATTGACGCACACAAAATCCTGCTTGCACTTCCGGACAAAGAAAGATTCTTAATGAACATCAAAGTTCTAACACTTGTTGCTCTACAACATTTAGTGAGTGTCCAATTGTTTAACACTTTGTATACCTGTTTGGATTAGTGTGCTGATTTGGTTGTTTTCCTTGCTGACATTTGCATCTTGGCGCCTGTCTTGCCTGTCTCTTGAACATGCCGTAATTGCTGTATTGCCTATGCCTATGTCTCAGGCTGCCACGTTTTAAGGGGAAAAATTTGGTGGGCTCTGTATTCATGATTCCCTGTGACCTGCTATTCATCATGGGACCTGATCTTACCAAGTACTCCATGTAGTTCTTGTGTGCTTCCTTTATCATTGTCCACGTGAGGTATGGGTAGCTCCTTGCACTTCTTATTTTTCTTGCACCCGTGTATTGTTTGGGTGGGTTGTCTGGCCTGTGGACTTGCCGTGACTTTACCCTCCCCTTTTGAGTTAACTCCACCTTTTATCTAGTGTATACATAAAATTCAGATGTTGAGGGACATTATGGGTGGTGTGGGGTGAATTAAGTGTCAGTCCTGAGTACTCCTTACCCCTTGCTCGCCCCATTTTCAGCCCCCTTTGGGAATCCTCCCCCTATTGTTGCCTTCTCCTAAAGTCTGGTGACTCCCCAGTTATCGTGTATTGAGGGTGTCTAGGGGGCAGTTGGTGGAGTAATTAGGTGTCCGTTTATGAATACGCTCGTCTACCCCTTTGCTTCTCCTAAAGACTCATGTGAGACATTGGTGGATGTAATGGACCCACCAATCTTGGGCGATTTTATTCTGCTCTTTAATGTTCTCATCTCAGAACTAGTCTTCTATTCGAGGAGTTGTAGGGGCTCACTCTGCGGACCATCACCATCAGAAACACAGAATGTGACACTGTCAGGCGTTTTTAATCATTGTTTTGAAGAATGAGCTAGAATACAAACTTAAAAAAAAAACCCTTGTTGGAAATGCTTAGTTCATTTGTGCAGTCAGTCTCAAAATGGAAATTGTGAATGGGGTAGTATATTGGCAGTGGCCCCTGCATTTGCCACCTCAGTATCTGCTCGGATCCCGCTCTGATGCGCCCCTCCTGCCCCCACATGTCGGTCCCTATTGCTGAGCAGGATGCAGCAGGAAGTGCAGGAAATGTTCTCCTCTCTCCCAAACCTAGAGCTATTTAGCTGAAAAGAGGTGACAGCTGGTTGTTCTGTGACTCCAACTGCCTCCCATACTTATAGAGCACACAATCAGCTTGATGAAAAGTAGAAGTCACCAACTAATGTACTCTTAGCTCATAGTCCCTTTTTCTTTATACTTATGGGATGCTGTCCCTCGGAAGGGGATGGGACCGGAGCATGGTGCGTAGACATACATATGCCGCATTTATGAAGGGCCTCGTTTGAGCATGCTTCCTGCCCAAATTGGCAGTCCGTTTAAGAACGCAACATGCTGGACTTTTCTACCTTTTTTAAGTAGGGAAGTCAGGTAGGGCATATGGAGTACAGTAGTCGCTACAAAGGGTAAACTCTACTTAGTCTTATGTTCTGTTCTCTTTCCTCCATATTACTGGGGGATTAACAGGCAACCCTCGCCACAAGGGTCGGTAGGACAAAACAATCCTTTACACGAATGCACTGCATCATTCAAGATTAGCCAGATCTGAGAAATGCATCATCCCTGGAACTGGCACCCAACGAATGCTTTCATAATGCATATGGAGTGACTTAAGTGAACGATTTGCCAGTGTCTTCCAGAGGGACTGGTCTCTGGTTGTGGGCAAAAGAATATTTTCCATACCAATATCTGCCTCCCCTTTTTGGGAGTAATTGCTTAATTTGTAACATTGAAGAATGCATGATGAAATCCACTTTAGCTATAGTGGCCTTGAAAGCCTTGATGCCTGGAGAACTACCATAAACTAGAAAAATTATCTGATGACCTGCATTCTTTTGTGCACTACAGAAATATCTTGGAAGACATAGCCACATCCAGATTGTTTGGAGTTCTCTCAGCATACAGGTGTCAAAAATATATTATGTACTATATCGTGATTAATGGGGGGAATTCCCTTGCCACTTTCAGTGTGCGGGATGCATGTGCAATACCTTCAAAACGTATCCAGACACAGAATGGGATTTTCCAGTGTTACTTTTGACCAGGTCAGAGATCTGACTGTCGGGAAGGTATGGGGACCCCTCTCAGCCTGGGGAAGAGAGCCTATCGCAGTGCTTCCGAGAATCCGTTCTGCCCCAAAGGTGGGGTGTGGCAGTTGAGGGACCCTGTCACTTCCAACTTTGCCTGCATGAACTAAGAACCACCTTGCCTTTTCTTGCCCATACCTGTGGACGCATTGCTGCAGTGTTTTCTGTTTTCTCCACAGAACTACATCTCCCAGAGGACCTGGTGGTGTCAGAGGGAGCAAGCAGCCCAACCAAGAGAGGGAGCTGGTGCAGCGCTGCAAGACTGCAGAGAGAACCGCACATCAGACCAGCTGAGCAAACTATCTTCGTGACATGAACTGTAACTTATCTGTACCTTCAGTGGGACCATGGAGCGGCTTGCATTTCAAACCAGTAACCCCAACACTTTGGATAATCTTGGCATAAACCCTGGAATGAAGTATACATCTTGAACGAGCTGCTATTATCCAATGCCAGTGTGCAACCTAACTCTGAAATGTAATATATTGTGAGTGGGCAGACCTTTCCAAATGCAGGTGGGCCCATAGAAGGAAAAGAAAAGGGGCTGGACCTAAAGCCTGTTCTGTGCTTGCATACATGTAAACCGACCCAGAAATAAGCCAGTGGTTGGCCGGGGGAACCAGCTGTCGGAGAGAACCAAAGGAGGGTAAAAGGGCAGGAGAAAATGGGGCGCCAGTAATTGGAAGATGTGGGTTGTTCTGATGAAGGCAACGGAGGAGGACCAAAAGACCTAGCGGTGGAAGGATGGTGCAGAGGAACTTGGAGGTGCATTGTTGAAAGAATGTGCTAGATGAGACATTAGTTGGTTGGACAACATTGTACTTGGGTGTGAGTGCGTATGCAAGTTGAGTGAGAGTAGCCGAGGGGAGAGCAGAGGCTGGATGAGATTTAATTGAGTTGAAAGGATCGTGACTGGCAAAATGTGTGGTTGGCTTGTAATAGTGTGTAGCGGGGAGTAGGAGACAGAACATCTGAAGCACACAGGGGAAGGACGCGAGAGGGACAGACACAGTGGGAAGAAGGGAAAGGAGCAAGGTAGAAGGGAGAGTAATCCGAGGGCATCCTAACTTTCCTCAATATATCCTCCTTAGGTGGCCAGGGAAAAAGCCATCTCCATCAGATCCTGACCCCTGGGGGGGTTGGATTTGCGAGGGAGGATCATCTTGGTGGAGGAGACTTGGGGAGTGGGGATGAGGCACCTTTAGGTGAGACATGGTATCCCCCATTCCCCTTTCACTATGAGTCTAATGTCCCCCAAGCCTTTATAAGCTGTTGTCAATCTCTTCCCTATATACAAACACACACAACACCCCCACTCCCCTGTTAGGTACTGTGACGAGGAGGAGGGTAGCAAGAGCAATGCAGGACTCCCAAGTCAGCAACCAGCGGTCTGGTCCTTTTTGGACCAGTCAACCTGGAGGGAGGTTTAAAAGCAGGAATTATGGCAAAAACTGAGTCTGCTGTGGAAGCAGGTCTAAGGAACTCCTGGATGAGAGCAGACCTCTCCTGGAAGGCGGTGTGGCAGATGGAGTGCTCGAGAACCCCTGGAAGATGCAGTGTATGCAGCGGGAAGCAAGGCTGAAGGAAGCAGGAGGCCGGTGGCGGACTGAGGAAAGGGAACCGGCATGACCAGGTGAAGTTGCAGTGTGAGGCCCGAGCTGTGAGAACCATTGGCGGTTTGAGCGAGGCCGCGGAGAGCCTCTGGGGAGACTGAGCAAGGCACTGCATGAGAGAGAGCTTGTGGCAGCTGGAAGCCTTTCTGGAACGCAGTTAGCTTTGACCGGTGAGTCAACCTAGGAAAGGGAATACTGGGACAGCAGGCGAGCACGCAACGCTTTTGATGAATGCTGATTTGATTGAGAGTACTTTTTGAATACCGATCTGAATGAAAGCAAGTTTGTGGAACTTCCTGATATAAGGAGCTGTGTAATTTGAAAGACCAAGTATTGCACACAAGCATTGGCAAGAGCCATGAGAATATAAAGAACTGTGAATTTTAGGGGAAAAAAGCCCTCGCAGGAAAAGGATGTGGTGTTGAGCGATGCAGGTGCCCAGGAGACCCTGCCCAATGATAAGTAGCAGGCAAAGCTACATCCATGCTTCAAAGCCTTTAAGAACCGATGATCGGACCCTCTGCGGCAATGCCCCCCGGCAGAACAAGGCCGTAGTGTTGAGACGCATGTGTTTGGCAGTGGTGGGTTAGCAGTACAGATTGTGAGCGCGGACGACTTCATCCATCGCCATCCAAGGTAAGAAGGTGCAGCGAGGGAGAGTAGCATTGCTACACTCCATGCACTGCACTGACCTTGCGTGTCTGTCCCATTCTCCCTCTTGTGCACGCTTTGTTCCTCTGCAACTGTTCCACGCTTCCCCTGCCCACGCGTCCACCCTTCTCCCCCTCCCACGATCACTCCCCCTGCCTTGCATGCCAAGTGCGCTCCCTCGCAACCAGGCCCAATCCCTGTCTGCCCCCCCCCTGTCTTCACACCACAGTCGTGCCATGCAACCTGTCCCCGCTCCCCTGGCCTGACGCACCCCCCTGAGTGTTGCTCCCCACTCAAAGGGCCCGCTCACCCGGCCTTGCACATCCTTCTCAGCATTGTTCCCCACGCAACCTGTCCCCGCTCCCCTGGCCTACTGCAACCCCCTCAGCATTGCTCCCCATGCAACAGCCCTGCTCACTGACCTAGTGCATCCCTCTCTACGTTGCTCCCCACGTAACTTGTCCCCGCTGACCCAGCCTTGTGCATGTTTTAGTGTTGCTCCCCACACAACCCAGGTCTGGTTTCCCCTTGAGGCTCCCCTGAGCCACGTCCAGTTTATTGCTCCCTGCCTGTGTCTTGCATCATAAACCCTTGCATCCTGTGGCCATTTTATTGTCATTCCACTGCATTGTATTCATTACTGTTTTGTCATTCCACTGCATTTCCTCTTACTTACAGATTCCTTGGACTACCAGTGTTTGTGTTGGGTTACTACTGTATTGTATCCGTGCTGTATCGTGTGCATTTCTCTTCCCCCCCCCCTTCCAGGGCCTCTGACTATCAGCTTTGTATTCTGTACTGGACTTGCATTCTCAAGCCTCCTTTGTTGCTTGCACTTTTTGTTTTCTGCACGCACGTCAGGTCCCCGCAAGGCTCCAGTGTTCTTGTTCTGTGGTCTGCTTATTTGCTGCCCCTCTTGTGTGTGACCTCCCCCCCCCCCCCGTGTGCCTCCCCCCTGTTTGCCCCTAGCATTTGTCCCCCCCACACCCCTTGCTTGGGCTGCCCCCCTTACTCTTCGCCCGCACCCTCTATGGTGCTGTCTCCCCTATCGCCTCTAACTGATATTCTATCGACTGTCCTCTCCCTCCCACTAAGTCTGGTAGGAAGAAGCTCCAACCCAGACCATCATTAATGTCTACTTAAATCGTACCATCTTGGTCCAGAGCCCTCAGGCCAATCTCCTCCTTTTCAATAGATGCTTCCCGTGTCTTATCAACTTCCTTTCTTCTGATACTCCTATCTACCATTCTCTAGCTCCTCTGCCACCTCTCTGATGCCCACCGCTGCTTCTCTGGCTGCTCTGCCTTCTCCTCTCTCTGGCACCCTCCCCTGTTCCTTTGGCCGCTTTGCCTTCTCCTCCCACTGGCACAGTCTTCTTCCTCTCGGACTACCCTGCCAGCTCCTCCTCTGCCCATTCTTGGTCACCTCTAACACTTCTGCAGGGCGTATCTCATGCCTGTTCCCCGCCACGGAAGTCTTGCAAAGGTGGCAATCTGTTTGACATTGCTGCTCTTAACTTCTGCTTTGCTGTCAAACACTCCTCGGACATCTGCCGTCTCCTGGAAGAGCTTGATTTGGATGTACTCCAGCTCACCAAAACTTGGTTCACGGCCAGCTCTGTCACGAGTTTTGACCCTCTCCTTCTGATAGCTACAAGATACTCTCAGAACACAGAACCAACCGTCCTGGCAGGGGAGTAGCCCTGATCTTTCCGGAGTGGATCCCTGCTTCTGTCATTCCTACACAGGCTTACTCCTCCTTTGAATGCTGGTCTGCAGACTCTCTATCTCTTCTGGCCTCTCTCTCTCTCTCTCTCTCTCTCTCTCTCTCTCACGGTGGCCACCATCTGTTTGTATTTTATTGTGTTTTATATAGCACTTTTATCCAAATCACAAGTTTCCCCACGAATCCTACCTCCCTTCCAGCTCTGTAACTCTGGCCACTGCTTGGGCTTCTTCCCGCTCTCGTCCCTGAGCTGTATGCTGGGCCTCTGCTGATTGCTGCTCTGCCCATCTCCTTCTCAGCTCTGGTGCCTTCTCAACTCCAGCCCCCTCTGCGACTGTGGGGGTGCCGCAGCCGCTCCTGTCCCAGCTTCAGCCTTGTGAGCCGTGGGGAACCTGACGGCCGTGCCTGCTGCTCCTTGCCGCTGCGGGCACCTGTCGAGCCCTTTTCCGCCCTCGTCCCTGAGCGGGTGAGCTGGGCCTCTGCCGGTTGCTGCTCCACCCATCCTCCCCGGCACCTTCTCAGCTCTGGCCCCATCTGCTGCTGTAGGCACCGGCACCTCTGCTCACTGGCACCTTCTCCGCTCCGGCTCCACCCATCCTCACCGGCGCCTTCTCAGCTCCGGCCCCTTTGCTGCTGCTCCTGCCTCGCACACTGTGTGGTACCCAACTGCCGTACCTTTTGCTCCTTTACTGCAGCGGGACCCTGCCGGCACTGGACTCATCCTCTCCTGCCCTTGTTTTAGGCAGGATTTCCTGGCCTCTGCCTGCTGCACTTGGCTGCTTCGCCTCCTCTCTCCCTCTTGCCAGCGGGCCACTCGCCTCCACCAGGGCCTTCCTCTTGACACCTGCCACTCAGCCTCTGTCGGGGCCTGTTCCGCTCCTGCTCTCGCACCTCGTGGAGAGTGGCTGTCGGGTGTGCTGCCCTATCGTTGCTGTGGACCTCTTACCTCCACCGGACCCTCCCCTGCCAGCACTGATCACCTATCATCAGCCACACGGAAGCATCTGGGCCCCCCTGATCAGCATACAACATTCTACCACCTGGGCCCTTCCTGTCTGCTGGCCCTCTCCCTCCACCAGGGCCCTTTTTTCCCACGGGCTGCCTGCTACCACCTGGGTCCTTTCGATCTTGCGAACCGCCAGCTAATACCTGGGCCTTTCCTGTCCGCTGGTCTCCCTGCTTTCGTAGAGTGTGAGGTGTGTTGCCTCTGTCAGCAGCTCTCCCCAGCCCGCCTCCACAACTCACTGGAATGCGGGGCCTCTGCCTTCTTCTCCAGCATCCATCGGGTGTGAGGCGCGGTGCCTCTGTCAACGGCTCTCGGCCGCTAGCTCTGGACTTCACGGATCCTTCCCCTGCGGGTGAGTGGGGCCTCTGCCTTCTGATTCTGTCCACACTCTGCTCTTCCATCTGTGAGCGGTTGCAGCACCCTGCTAGCCCTGTAAACTGAACCTCTGCCCCGCTTCGCCCAGGCTCCCCTCCCACGTTCATTGTGCGTGAACCAACGGAGCTTCTGCTTGATAGCTCTCCTCTGCCTTCTGGCTGCCCACTCCAGTGGAACTTGACAGCTGCATCATCCTCCCCACTCCCTGTGGCCCCCATCAGGCCCTCCTGCTGACATTAAGGACTTCCTCCTCCTGCCTGACTTTGCCTTTGCTGGGTGGCTGCAGCAGCTCTGCGGGGCATTCCTCATCGGGCCCTCCTGCCAGCATTAAGGACCCCTCCTCCTGCTTCCTCCTCCTCCTCCTTCTGGAACTTGGCTTCCGCGCCATCCTCCCCTCTCCTTTTCTACTTCTTTTCCCCACCCTCCTTCCCCCTATACACCTTTCCCTTTTCCCCCTTTTTTATTCCATCTTCTTCATGCCACTCTCCTCTCCTGTTATGCCTATAACCAAAATCCTCCCTCCCTGCCCTCGTCGCTCTTCCCCCCCTCCCCACTACCCCTCTCTCCCCTATCACTTTCCTCTCCTACTCGTCATCTCCCTCTTCCTCATGGCCATTCCCCTCCTCAATCCCCCTCCCCACTCTTCCCACTCCACACCTATCCCCCCTCACTGTCCAAACCTTATCTGCCCCCCCCCCCCATTATTCATCCCTCCAGCCTCATCAACATTACTCTCTGAAATGCCAGATCCCTCTGCAAGAAGACTGCTGCTATCCTGGACATGTTCTTTGGTCTCAACCTTCATTTCCTATGTCTAACTGAAACCTGGATCCCCTTTCACAACTATACTGTCCCTGCTTCCTTCACCACCTCCTCTTCATCCTTCTCTCATATCTCTCGCCCTTCTGGTCATGGCATTGGCCTTCTCTTCCACCCTAAATACCTTTCCTCTACCGCCTCATCCCCCTTCCTACTTTCCCTTCCTTTGAATACCTATAAAAATCCTTTTCTTCTCATCCTATCTACTTTCTAATCATCTACCGGCCTCCTGGCCCCATTTCCTTCTTTGACGACTTAGATAACCTCCTCTCACTTATCTCTCCCTCCCCCTCTCCTCTAACTGTACTTGGCGACTTAAATCTTCACCTCCTTACTACCCCTCAATCCTCCCCCTCCCCTTCTCTCTATCCTTGATTCTTATCTCCTTTCCCCTCTCCCTTCCTCTCCTACTCACTCTTCCGGCTCCACTCTTGACCTTATCTTCAACTCAACCTAGCCCTCTTCTACCGTCTCTACACTACCCCTCTATCTCTCTGACCATGCTTTACTCTCCTTCTCCCTTACTCCCCGTCCCTTTTCACCTTCAACTTTACCCTCCCCTACCATCTTTTCTTGACTTGACCTTTGTGACTTTAATCCCTCTCTCTTTTTCGTCACTTGCTCTTCCTCTCTTCCCCCACTCCCTGATTTCTCTTCCCTTCTGGCCAGTGAAGCACTATCCACTCTTTCCTCTTCTATCTCCTCCACTCGTGATCTACTCTACCCCCTCTCCACCTTCCGTCCTACCCATAAACCCTCTCAACCTTGGCTCTCTCCTCAACTTCTCTGCATGCGTCGTCTCCTTCGATGTCTCGAGTGACTGTGGCTCAAATTTCCCTCACTATCCAGCCAAACCTCATATTTCTCCTACCATTCTCCCTATGACTCATGCCTTGCCTCTGCTAAACGTTCATACTACTCTAACCTTCTCCACTCCCAAGCCTCTCACCCTCGCCGTATTTTCCAAATCCTCTCTCGTCTTCTCTCCCCACCTACCTCTGGCCCTTCAGCCTCCTCTACCCTTTCTCCTTCTGACTTTGTAAACTTCATTCTCCTCCAAGATTCTTTCTCCAAGTCAAAAAATGAACTGCTCTTCCTACTCCTCCCCCCCCCTTATTCCCCTTCAACCTGCATGTCTGACTTCTCGCCTGTCTCCCCTTCTGGTGTCCCTCCTCCTGTCCAAAGCCCATCCTACGTCTGCCCCTACTGATCCTCTCCCCTCCCTTCTTATCCCCAAGATCTACCCTCTTCTTATGCCTTACTTAACTTCCTTCTTCAACACCTGCCTTTCCTCAGCCATCTTCCCCTCTGCATTTAAGAATGCCACCATCGTTCCTATTCTGAAGACACCTTCTGCTGATCCCCTTCTTACCTCTAACTTCCGTCCAATCTCTCTTCTCCCATTCCTCTCTAAACTACTTGAACACCTCGCCTATTCCAAGCTCTCATCCTTTGTCACTAATCTTTCTCTCCTACCCCCCTCTCAATCTGGTTTCCGTCCTAAACACTCCTGAAATTGCCCTCACTTATATCCTTAACTCCCTCCTCTCCGCTCGATACTCTAAGCAATCATCTGTCCCTATTCTCCTTGACCTTTCTGCTGCTTTCGACACTGTTGATCACCCTTTACTTCTCAACACTTTCTTCCTTTGGTTTCAAAGGCTCTGTTCTTAACTGGCTCTCCTCTTACCTCTCCTCCCGTTCATTCACTTTCTCCTGGGGCAGCCGTTCCTCGCCTACCCTCCCTTTGGAATACAGTGTACCCCAAGGTTCGGTTCTTGGCCCTTTCCTATTCTCTCTCTACACCTCTCTCCCTGCCCCTGTTATCTCCTCATTCGGTATTTCTCACCATTTCTATGCTGATGACACCCAACTCTTCCTTTCTTTCTCTTCCTTCTCCTCTGACCTCCACCTTAAACTCTCTTCCTATCTTACTGCTATTAAAAACTGGATGTCATCCTGCTTTCTTTCTCTCAATACTAATAAGACTGAAGTCTTATTCTTTCCCTCCAATACTCTTCCCCTTCCCTCTCCTCCACCTTTCATTCACTTTTCCCCCCTCTAATCTCTACCCGCGCTCGCAATATAGGCATTCACTTTGACTCTTCCCTCTCCTTTTCCCATCATATTTCTTACCTCTCGCGCCTGTTGCTACCACCTCTTCAATATTCGCAAAGTCCGCTCCTGTCTCACCTTCCATGCAACAAAACTTTTAATCTCCTCCCTTATCTTCTCTCTCCTCTTCTATTGCTCCTACCTACTCTTTGGACTGCCTGCTTCTCAGCTCAGATCTATCTACCACTCAGCCGTCCGTACCTTCTGTCACCTTGCCCCGCATGACTCCATTTCTTCTTCGCTGCTCTCCCTTGGCTGGCTTCCCTTTCACTCCCAACTTAAATTTCATTTCCTCTGTCTAGTCTTTAAATCTCTCCATGATCTGGCTCCCCCTTATCTCTCCCCTCTCCATAATCTCTCCCGCTCCCTCTTTTCAGCTGACCACTTCCTTCTCACCGTCCCACCTTCCCCATGTGCCTCCTCCCGTTTCCGCTCCTTTCAGCTCCTAGCCCCCCAGCACTGGAAATACTTAGCTCTCTCAATCCGCTCTATACCTACCTTTTCCTCCTTCTCCATTCCCCGCCATGAAAACTTCCCCACCTTTCATTTTCTCCCCTTCCCTCGAATCTTCCCTATGATCCTCTCTTCCCTCCCCCTTATCCTCCCTCATTTTCACCCTTATACCCCGTCTGTTTTTCCCTCCTCCTTTCCTTCCTCACCCCTTCCCTCAGATTAATTGCTCTACTTACTGTTTTTATTGGTTCGATTCATGATTGTATATTGCTTCTACTGTTATAATGTTTTATGTATTCTGTTGTTATAATGTAAAGTGCTTTGGATGAAAGCGCTATATAAACCCAATAAATACAAATACAATTTAAAAGCAAAGTACGGTAAAATGATAGTGGTAAATAAACATCAATGCTGGTAGCAGACAATCGAGGACAATGTAAGATGAGATTTCAAAGAAGAGCGGAAAAACGAATAGTCATTGATAGAACGAATAGCCACAGGGAGGGCATTCCAATGTTGGGGGGGCAAGGAGCTGAAAAGAGCAGAAGCAGGACTGGGCACATGGTGGGCGTGGAACATTCAGTCTGAAAAGACAGGAAGATTGCAAAGGGACGAGATGGACAGAAGTGAAGAAAGATACAGGCTGCCTGGCCAGGCTGCCCTCTTCCTCTCAGAGTGGGGGGCTGACCTCTCCTCCTCCCTCCTGCCTCTACCTCTCAACTTCTCCTTCTCAGAGACCTTAATATCCATTTGGATGCTGCTCACCCCTCCTCTGGGCTCTTTCACAACCTCAGCGACTCTCTCTCTCTCTCCCCTCCCTCTATTCTACCCTCTGGCCCGACGCCCTCTGCAGGGCACACCTTGGATGTTCTGATCTCGTCAAACCTTCCTCTCTCCAACCCTCTCACCACTCCTCTCTCTTGGACTGTCCACTTTCTCCTCTCCTCCCACCTGTTGCTCTCTGCCCCTCAGGCTAAGCTGACCCCAGCACTACCACCCACCTTCTCGGTCATCCAGCCCATGAAGCGTGTGTCAGTGGGGGCTTTCGCCGCTAATTTCTCTCCTCCTCCACCTTTGGCTGACTCACATTCTGACACAGCCCTTTCCAATCTTCATTGCTCTATCTCTAACACTCTTGATGTCCTTGCCCCTGTCATGAGGATCTGTTTGAAGACCACATCCAAGTGCAACTCTTGGTACAATTCCGACCTCACCACCCTTAAGCGCAAATGTAGGGTGGCTGAGAGTAGAGGGCATCATGCGCATCCTCTGACAAACTGCTATGCCGCCTGATCCAAAGGCAATACACGTCTGTCCTCTCTAAGAAGATAACCTACAACCAAGCCTGCGTCTCAGTGGCCTCTAAAATCTGCAAGGAGCTGGCCAATACTGCTGCAGTCTCTACCTCTCCTGTTCCCTCCCAGGCCCTTTGCACGGCTTTAGCATCTCACCACTAAAACTCAGGACTTTCTGTCCCCTCTTCCTCTACCTCCTCTTTCTCTCCCATTCCAGGCCCCTCTCCAGCTGTATCGCCTCTTCTTTTCTCCTCCTTCCCCCGCCCCTATTCTTTCCCAACGATATTTCTAGACCAGTCTGATCTATGAAAGTCTTGTCAGAGCAGGTGCTCCCCTACTCCTCCAGAACCATTAAGGACCACATTGACACCCCTGCTCCAGCCTTGGCTGATTTCTGCAATCACTCTTTTGCCACTGGAACCTTCCCCTCCCCACTTAAGCACTCCCTTGTACACCCCCTTCTTAAGAAGCCCTCTGCCGATCCTTCCTCTCAGGCAAACTATCACCCAATCTAATCACTCCTTTTCTGGGCAAACTCCTGAAAAGGCTTGCCATCTTCCAGCTTAATCTACATACTGAATCTGTTGGTTGTCTCCATGACCACCAGTCTGGCTTCAGAGCAGCCAGAAGCACAGAAGCTGCTCTCCTGAACACCTGTGAAGACGTGCTCTCCAATCCTGACTCTAACCTTCCTTCTGTCCTCATTGTCCTTGATCTAACCTCTGCTTTTGACACTGTCAAGCATGCCATCCTGCTCCATCGTCTCCATGACAACCTGGGTAACTCTGGTCAGGCCCTAGACTGGTTGACCACCTTTCTCACTGTTCGACCCTCCCAGGTCCAACTTGGGTCTTTCCTCTCTTCTATCCCTTACTCTACTTGTGGTGTTTCCCAGGGGTCTAACCTCTCTCCCTGCCTCTTTAACCACTACCTAGCCCCTCTGGCCCACCTCATCTCTACCTTCTGCTCTAACTTTCAGTGTTATGCGGATGACGCCCAGCTTTCCTTCCGGCTCCCGTCAGCCTCTTCTGCTCTTTCTCTCATACCAGACTGTCAGTCTGCAATTCAGGAATGGGGTGCCTCCAGTGATCTCTGCCTTAATGCCAGTAAGATTCATTGGGACACCTGCTGTCTCCTTCCCTCTCTCATTTTGTCCGCCCGTCTCTGGGCCCACTACCTGCTCCTTCCTGCGAGGCTAAGAACCATGGTGTCATCTTCCACTCCACCCTCTCCTTCTCTCCACGCATCTCTGACGTCTCTAAGAAGTCACACTATCAGCTGCACCTCCACAGAGGTTTTCTTACTTTTCTCACTTCCTTCAGAAGCTCACTGTCTCCAGAGCCCTGGTCCGCTCTAAACTGGACCACTGCAACAGCCTCTTTCTAAATCTGCCTGCTTCTACTCTTCGCCCTTTAACTCTAATCCAGAACAGGACTGCAACACTTGTCCTTGGCCTCAAACCCAGGGATCGTATCTATTCAGCCCTGAAATCTCTTCACTGGCTCCCTGTGGCTGTGAACTCAAGTTCAAGACCTTCTGCATCATCCACAAGGATTTCTGGGGCCAGGGACCACACTACATCCAGCTTTCTCTTCCTAAGCATTTTCCTTCCCGAACCCTTTGCTCATCCACCTCAAACTCTGACGGTCAGATGCTTCTCCAGGCAGAGAGTGAGGGGTATATCTGTCCTCAGCTGGAGCCTCGATCTGGAACAGCCTCCCTGCTTCTCTCAAACTTGAGCAGGACCATCTAAGGTTCCGGAAGCAATTGAAGACCTTCCTTTTTGCTTCCGCTTTCTCTCTCTCCCTTGCAGATGTCCCCATCTGCTGCGCATACTGGTTACCTGGCTCCCACTGAACTTATGGGACCAGGTTTCCTGCAAGACCAGTTGCCCTTGCACTGCCTCCGGGCCTCCCAACCACTTAAGGGACTGTATCTGCAACCCTACAGTCCCCTGACTCTCTGCACTTACGAGCCACCTCCCGGCAGCACTTACAAGTTACTTTGCACTCTCCCCTCACCCCTCTGGCACTTCTCCTCCTCCTTCCCCCTGCACTTGTGCAATCTGAATGACTCAAGCCCTAATAAGATTGTTGTTTTGTCCTTCTTCTGTCGTCCCTCCCTTGTCTTGTCGTACCTATAAACACTTGCGTACAGGCACATTAAAAAATGACATATCATTGAAAAAAGAAAGTATTGGCAAGAGCCATAAGAGTAAAACAAACTGTAACTTGATTGAACAAGCATTGGCCAGGAGAGTATGTGAAAGTGCAACACGTGAATGGTTGCAAAACAAGCAATGATAAAGCATCATGAGGATGTGAAATGAGAATGAACTAAGCACCAGCACCACTGTAAAGTTGAAGCAGTGGCAATGTGCATATGAAGAAGAAGCAAGTAGGGTGCGTCGGTTGCGTGGCCTATAATGGGTGGACTGCGTGTTTTGCCAACTGCGCCTAGCCAGAGTGCACCCATCTATGGAAAAGCAACTTAAAGCAGCCACAAAGAAGCTTGTGTTTGAATAAGAAAGGACATTTTGTGTTAACTGAACTATAAGAACTTGGGGAAGGGAACTCCTATGCATTGTGAACTATTTTGAACTTGGGAAGTGAAACCCTTAATGAACCAAGAGCTGGAAGAAGCTGTGAACATTGATTTGAACACTACTTATTTTGATATTGGCATCCCTACACATTGTATGCAGCTAGATGTGAGGGCAAGTATAGGTTTTGGACACAGACCGACATTTGCTTTGGACTTTGTGACAGACTATCCGTAGTTTAATTTAGGTAGGGAAGTCCTTTTTCCAACACTCTTTTTGATTTAATAAAGGTTTATAGCCCAGACCTTATTCAGTTGTCTGTCTGCTTCATGATTTCTTCACAGTAAGGATAGAACATCAGGGGGAGGAGTACAAAAGATTGCAAGTTAAGGACCAAGTGAGACTTGGGTGTTTACAAGGCACCTCCTCTTGTACTATTTTATTGTACGACCTAGTTTAGAATTCACCTAGATTGCTCTGAGACAGAGATCGAGAGAGAAAGAGCCTTCGGCCTTAGACCATCACAACCAGGCAGTCTGTTGTTGTAATAGGGGTACTGATCTCTAGTGGCCATCCTGGGATTAAAGGATGCCTGGTCTAGGGAGTGAACCCCTTGCGGCAGATGAGAAACACAGGAGCTGCTGTTCAGATGGATTTCTAATATCTGGCCTGGCGGACAGATTTTAGGAGGCCACCCTGGTGATATTGAAAAGAGAACTGAGGCTAGCCAAAACCCAATCAAGGTAAACGCAGAGAGCAGTTAAGACCATTCTCAGGAGTCTGGGAGTGGGGTCAGGGGCTCTCAGTGAGTCCACACAATATAATAGACAATAATTAAATTTAGACTGGTATGTATAAAAATACAAATATTTATCCTAGGCCTTTACACTCACTAGATGTCACACAATACTTGGTAACAAACATTTCTGAGGCTTGTGGATCTGCTTAGATCACATGCTATGCTTAGGCCATCTAGTGGTAGCTTCTGAGTATTACATTTTATGTTTTCGAAACTCGAAGGGACTTCGACAGGGCGTGCCAATAATACTATCCCTAGTGTGATGTCCACTGTACCCATGGTCCTTCACGTGTCGAGGTCCCTCATATTATTTTTCCCACCATCGTAGTCATATGCATATCATAGAGTTCCTTCTTGGCTAACGCCATTGCTTAGTAAACGTTTTACTTTTTTTTCTGTCCTTTCGACAACCAAACACTGCAAAATCTCTGGCAACGGCTTTCGAGGACAAGAGCATCCGTTGACGACTCCTGTCTCGACGAACTTCGTCTGCGGCCTTCCATGGACCATGGCCCTGCACAGTAGAGAGCGGGGGGAGGTTCATATTCCATCTCATTTAGAGAATGCATTATTCCCCTACACGCCCGTATTTGCCATCTTTATACTATGGAAAACGCTCCTTTTAAATTCTGTCCTTCTTCTAACCGGACGTTTCCCTGGAAAAATTCACACTGAGTGTATAACCTTTGCCTTCCTAGGTACCATGCTGAAAAACAGTGCAAATCTTTCAAACTGTTTAGGCTGAAAACTCTAAAGGACTGCATGACTAAATGCTGGTCCCGCCATGCAGGCCGAGGCCGCCATGGAAGCCTAGGGAGCCTCCAGCAATGGCAGCGTCGGCATCCTAAGTGATGCTTAGGGCGATCAGAATCCAATGGATTCCTATGTTCGAGCCCCCATCTCCAACAGGCAGGCCGGCAGTTCTGCTACAGAGACGACACCCAGTTGCTCAAGCACCCCCATTTCACACCACACCAAGCACATACCCCATGTCTGAAGGTTGACCATGTTGTCAACCGATAAGCCACATGCAGTGTTGAAGGGAAGGTCCGATCATTCCCTGTCCTCTGGGCCATCGCGGTCGCAATCCCCATTTGACAGGCCCCTGAAACAGACACCAAAGTCAGTTTCCGACACTGTCTAAATCTGGGAAGTCTGCTGGTTCCGGCGACCGGATGTCGAAAGACTCGTCGACGGCCCCGGAAAAAAGCTCTAAAATTAGTGACTTAATATAAAAACACATTCCTGACACCCTATTGAAGGCCAGAACATTGAAAAACTCTTCAACGCCCCAAGCCTCAAAGTCACCAGGTACCGAGAGTAGGGTTTATTCTACCCCCGAAGGCACCCTTTTAGGAGCAATACATCATAAACAGACCCCTGCCCCCAGAACCCCCACCTATGCCTGCTGCCTCAGTGTTTCCAAGCTCCTCCAAATGCACCCGAGAACAATTTGATAGGGTCATGAGGAGAGTGTGCAGTTTTATAAATTGTTGATGAACACCCAGATCAACTCCACAACCTTCAGGGCTTCCCTCAAGGCGAAGCAGCAAGCAAACAGCCCGCCGCCTAGATGCTGCGCAAGGTACTACCTTGTCAAATCAAGATTTGGGTCAAGACCCATATTACTATGACACTTAAGGCTCACAGGACCCTGGCTCATATTGAGACCCAGTGGACCAAGGAGTAACAGGAGACTTAGACCAATACTATGATGATCACTTATGCATCATCCAATCCCCAGGCCACATCGACCAACATGTGGCTGGCTCCCCGGTGGACAACCAGCTGCAGTACAATGACCTACTCTTAAAGGCTGCAGAACACTTTAACATAGACACCCAGGAAGCTCAAGTCTATAAAGACTTTGTAGTGGACATTCTTGGGGATAAGAAATCTGCAGCACAGTTTATCGCTCTGCTTCAATCGGTCCAGCAGCGTATTCAACCCTCACTACTTACGCACAATCTGACAAGGCAGTCAACCTATGCATCGAAAAATGTTACCAGCCCCTTTTGACCCTTTATACATTAGGGGGCAGCTAAAGCCAGACACTCTAGTAGTCACCACCACAAGAAAAATGGCGGGAACACCGCTAGCCTCTGCCAAAGCCCTTCCTGACAAGGAGAGTAAGAAGATCCACACCCTGGGCAGGAAAGTAGCTGACTCAGCTGCCTATCAAATAAGAATAGCTAATAACACTATGTTATAATCCAGCTATAATTGTCACAAGTGGGACGAGATCTCACAACAAATACTCAGTTCAAGAGCCCCTAAAAACACAGCTCTTACACCATCTCTGAAGGGAGACAAGTAGCAAGCTGCATCCTTAAGAATAACTTAAACGCAGCAGACAATGCGGGGTGAATTGTGGCAGAAGGTACACTAATCAAATGCCATGCATGGCTCTGTCAATCTGGTTTCAAATTGGAGACCCAGGGTACCCTTTTAAACATGCCCAACGCTTTATTTGGCAGGTGGTCGAAGACTCCCTAAAAAGCATGAGGGAGGAATAAGACACCCTCAAATCCCTGGGACAACTCACTAACAAACCCTTTGGGCAGAGAGGAGGCTCAAATACACACCGGTTTAGAAGGCAACTGCCAGCAGTCCTCCAATTGGAGCCAGGGTGGGCAGAGTTCGTCCTGGGGTTCTTCACAAGGGCAGTCCTCCCAACAGGATTTTCAAAGGGGCCAAAGAAGGTCTAAAAGTAAGGGCATATCTTCCTCCTCAAGAGGAGGCTCAACCCCTCCTAAGCAATGACCACCCGCTACAGGTTCCCTCCCATGCCTCTCCAGTAGGAGGTCATATTTCTCACTTTACCCACGCATGGGAGGGGATCACGTCAGACAAGTGGGTACTTTCTACCGTGGTGGTGGTCTATTGGATAGAGCTAATACAAACACCAGCCAACCTCCTGCCAAGACAGACAAACTACACAGGAAGAATGACGCATCCTGTTAGAAGAAGTCGTTGCACTGCTAATAAAGGTCACCATAGAAATCGTCCCAGCAAACCAGGTAAACGAGGGTATTTATTCAATGTACTTCCTTGTGCCAAAAAAAGACCTAACGATGCACTCTGCAAACATCTATGTCAAGCCATAAGTATTCTGCATGGCAACGCTACAGGAAGTGATCCCACTGTTAAAACGGGGGGGATTACATGGCAACCTTGTATATGAAAGATGCATACTTTCACATTTCAATGTTCCCAGCGCACAGAAGATTCTTGCGCTTCAAGATAGTGATCAAAATAAATGGCATTTGTTTTTCGCCCAGAGCCCAAGCGGTAAACAACCCCATTTTGATACATCCCTCCGTATCTTTTCCAAAACTTTTGAGACCTTTGAAACTCCACCGTTTTTCTCGGGTCACGAACCAGGTATATTCCTAAATATTTCATAGCTCCAGTCTCCCACTGACATTCCTACGAACCCATAACCCCCCCTTGGTAGCGAAACCTCTAGAGGAAAGACAACCGTCTTTTCCCAGTTGACCTTATGTCCAGAGAATAACCCCACCTCGTTGAACATGTGTATTAACTTTTCACTCCCTTCCCGCGGATTGGTCAAAACAAGTCATATCATCCACATAACACAATATTTTAATTTCACTGTGCCTGAATTCTAAACCATGTAGACTTTGCTCCTGCTTTATGTATCCTATCAATGGCTCAATTGCAAGATTAAAAAGGTATGGTGACAAAGGACGGCCTTGCCTAGTACCTCTTGACAAGAAAAATGGGGCAGACAAAACGCAATTAACCCAAACTCTAGCACAGAGAAATGAATTAAGCATTTTGATAACTCTTAAAAAGGTATCCCCAAAACCCATTTTTCTAAGTGTATAATCCAGGAAGGACCAATTAACACGGTCGAAGGCCTTCTCCGTGTCCACAAAAATGAGGAGTGCATTCGGGATCGGTTCCTTTGGGAGCCCATTATATCTATTAATGTCCTGACATGATCATACCTAGATCTACCCCGCATAAAGCCAACCTTAGAGCGGCTAATCGGATCCAGCCGGTTAGTCAAAATTCTAGTGAACATTTTTAGATCAACATTCAACAACGATATTGGTCTGTAGCTTTCGCATTTTTTGTGGTTCTCTTGCCAAAGGTACTTTACATTATCCAATCTATTCCGTTGAAGTTCACTAAGAAGATCATTGGTAGTATTGATAGTCTTCCAGGAGTTCCTTTGGGGTGTGGGAAACGGACCTAAGGTTCCTAGATACATTTTGACATGGTCTGTGAGGAAAGGGGGTTTTGGCTATCATAATTTAATTAACTATTGTGCTGGATTTGTTCTAAAGAAGTCAGCTTTCTATTTTTCTGATGTGGGAAGTGATGTGCCCTATTGGCAAATCATTGAGCGTATGCTATTTTTCGCCTTATGCTTTATGTAACATGTACTCGATGTCTAAATTGCCGAATTCTACTGTGAAATTACCTACTTTGGTTGTTGCTAGGGGGGGGGGGGGGGCTTACAAACTTTTATGATGGCTAGAGGGGAAAACATCTGGGCACATTGCGATGCCTCCTTGTGGCATAATGAGGGATTACAAATAGCAAATAAGACTCTGTGTTGGCAAAGCTGGATCAGTAAGGGCATTTCGAAGGGATTGTGCCCTCCGACATATTCCACATCTGACATGTAATGTCCACAGCTGTGCACTTCGGACACTTTTCAGCAGAGGGCGTCTTGCGTCAATGGTGTCGAGCCGATGTCCCTCGAGGGCCTCCGTTGAGGGTGGAAGTCACTGGATGTTATATATAGGACGCACAGCGCCTGTTGCCTCAGTTCTGTTTTTTCCGGCAGCGAACGTGTATAGCTTCGTGAAACTTGGCGTGCATTGTGGATTCAGCGATCTTTATGATGTCTGTTTCTTCGACCCCTCTGACTCCAAGGTCCGGGTACAAGACTTGCCGGGACTGCAAGTCCAGGATGTCGTTGACCGACCTGCACCGTATTTGTTTATGGTGTCTGGGTGAGTCGCACAACATTGACGACTGCTCCAAATGCCAGTCTCTAACAGCCAAGGCCTTGCGTGAAAGGAAGGGGAAGCTCTGTGTAGGTAAGCCCTCAAAGTCCCGTAAATCTGGATCGAAGTCTAGGGTTTCCACCGACTATTTGAGGAGCAACTCTCCGTGTCGGGAGGAGGCTCGAGGTTCTCGGTCCTGGAGTGGTTCTCGCCATTCCTCGTCCTCACGACACTCTCGGAAGCGCCGGCACCGGTCGCCTTCCCCGTCCTCTTGGATATTCCTACTGGGGAATGGGAAAGTCTACTTGGTTTAGGGGTGCAGTCAAAAATTGGTTTAGGGCTGAGGTATACTAGACAGAGGATTTTATGTAGATTGTATTGGACCCCTACCCGAATGGCCAAGCTAGGATTGTTGGATACTAATCTCTGTTGGGGTTGTGGTCTTAATGGGGGCACTCTGCTTCATATGCTATGGTCATGCTCAAGGGTATCTTATCTTTTGGAGGAATGTTTTGAACAGTCTAGATATTGCGATAGGGGACTCCCTACCGCAAACGCCTTACTCGACAATATTATCAAGCAGGGAGAGAGGGGACATGGTCAGTGTGAGAACAGGATGGATTAACAGGGTATTAGTGGTAGCGGCTAAACAAATATTAAAAGTTTGGAAGTCAAGGAAAAAGCCGGTTGTGGATGAATGGTTGAGTGATGTCCGTACTTTGTCTGATTAAGAGAAAATTATGCTAACGAAGCAAAAGAGGGAGGAGCATTACCTTAGAACTTGGACCAATTCAAGGTGCTACACTTCGGCATAGCCTCCACTCCAAGGGTATTCACCAAAGTACTAGCGGTAGTGGCAGCGCACCTATGCAGAGAATCGATCCCAGTGTCCCCTTATCTGGATGACTGGCCAATAACCAGGGAATCCCCCCAAATTTGCAAGCAAAATATCCAGAAAACAATCAATCTTCTGTTCTGATTGGGATTCTCAATCAACGAGAAAAACTCAAATCTTGTTCCATGCAAAACAAAACAGTTCTTAAGAGCTGTCATAAAAACAGAAGAGGGTCTAATCTTTCCGTCATTCGAAAGAGTGCAAAACATACTGCTGCAAATTCCTCAGTATCTAGCCGGTTGCCAAATAACCATACACAAAGCAATGCGGTTACTTCGGATGATGGGTTCATGCATTTACCTGGTCACGCATGCACGTTTGTGCATGCGCCCCATACAGGAGTGGTTAGCGAAACAGTGGTCTCAGGCAAGCGGTCCGTGGGACGATCTAGTGGTTGTTTCGCTAACACTAGTAGAAGTGTTACGCTGGTGGATGAAGTTAAAGAGAAAACCTTTTCACAATCCAACAGTGCAAGCGATTGTCACAACAGATGCATCACTCTCCATGTGGGGAACCCGTTAACTTCACCACACACAAAATGGCCTGTGGACCCGTATCACAGCCCAAAATCGCATAAATCTTAGAGCTACTAGCAGTGTTCAAAGCCCTTCAAGCTTTTCAAGTGCATCTGTTGGGCCAGACAGTACAAATCCTCATGGACTGCTCTACTGCCATGTTTTACAAAAACATGCAGGGGGGCATACACTCTCCAAGTCTGTCCAGGCTAGCACTCAAAATTTGGAAGTGGGCACTCAAGCAGAACATGTTCCTATTTTCGCAACATGTTCCGGGGAAACTCAATTCTTTGGCAGACTCATTAAACAGAGATCCTCTACGCGAAGAACACGAGTGGCAGCTCGACAGAAACATCTTGGATGATATTTTCTCCTTCTGGGGCTATCCCCTTCCCTTAGACTTGTTCACCACAAGCCACAATACACAATACCCAGACACATCCAGTTTCCCAACCCGGATCCAAGGGGAACGCCCTGTGGATGAACTGGTCAGGGAAATGTGCCTATGCTTCTCCCTCAACACTGCTACTGAACAGGATAGTGAACAAGATACACCAGGAACAGGCAACACTAATCCCAGTTGCTCCTATGTGGGCGAGACAACCTTGGTTTCTGCATCTGCTCAAACTGGCAATGGGGGATCCAATCAAACTCCTGTGCACCTTCAACATGTTCACCCAGCACAGGGGTCAACGTAACACCCACATCCTCAACACATGAACATGGTAGCTTGGCTCCTGAAGTCATCGAGTTTGGCCGTTTAAAACTACCTCAAAGGTCTATGTAAGTCCTCAAGGAGGCACACAAACCAAACAGACACTGTTACTTTAACAAATAGAAAAAATCTGTAATATGGTGCCAATCAAAAAATGTAAATCCGATCGAATGTACTCCCTCACACATTCTTCATTACATGTTCCACTTACTAAACTCCAGTCTAGTATTCAACTCCAGTAAGGTTCACGTAGTGGCTCGATCTGCGTACACCACTTCTCAAAGCAAGGTGTCCTGGTGGAAAGTCCCTGTCATTAAGGCATTCGTGGAAGGAGTAAAAAGGCTTTACCCCCTCCCAATTTGAACCCGCCTCCAGGGTGGGATATAAATGTGGTACTTGCAAAGCTCATAGGCTCCCCCCTTGAGCCCAGCCTTACATCCAGCCTTAAACACCTAAAATACAAAACGGCTTTTCTTGTGGCCATCATCCCCCAAAAGAAGAGTCGGTGAACTACAAGCTTTGTCAGTGCAAGACCCTTTCATTGTTATCCACAAAGTTGGTACTAGGAACACACCCTAGGTTTTCACCTAACATCATATCCAAGTTCCATGTTAACCTGTCCATTGAACTACCAACATTCTATCAAAACCCTTCAAACTCAACAGAGATGAACATCCATACACTAGATGTAAGGAGAGTGTTTCTTTAATATGTGAACAAAGCAAAACCGCTAAAAGAAAAAGACCAACTGTTAATCTCCACAGCACCTGGCAGGGAAGGTGATCACTTTTAAAAAAAAATGCTATCTCCAGATGGATAGTGAAATGCATACACCTCTGCTACTCTATCAAACAAAACTCTACCTTTCACACCAAGAGCTCACTCTACCAGGGCTACAGGAGCTATATTGTCCTTCATTGCAAACGTCCCGCTGCACGCCATTTGCAAAGCAGCTTCATGGAGTTCTAATCATACTTTTATTTGGCACTACTGCATTGACACACTCTAAAGCAGATTTGCAGGTGGGACAAGCAGTGCTTAAACATCTATTTGCTGCTGTACCGTCTCGCAACCCACCACCTTCTCCAGACACTGCTCGCTAATCTATGCAAGGCATGTGATCTAAGCAGATCCACAAACCTCAGAAGGGATACATTACTCACCGTAATCGTATTTCTGATGCTTGTATCTGCTTAGATTCACATGCGCCCACCCTTCCTCCCCTGTGGAGTAGAAGGTACATAGATGTTGCTTTATCTACTGGTATCTGCTTTATTACATCTGTACTCATGGTACACTTCATGCTACTTCATGTCAGAAACAAAACGATCTGAGGAACTTTGACGCATGAAGGACCATGAGTACAGTCGACGTCACACTAGGGATAGTATTACTGGCACACCCTGTCAACATCTTTTTTCAAGTTTAGAAAACAAAAAATGTAATTCTCTGCGGCTACCACTAGATGTTGGCCTATGCATAGTATGTGAATCTAAGCAGATACAAGCATCAAAAATACAATTACGGTGAATAACGTATCCCATATACGTGCACCGTCTGTTCTTAACATTCATTCAAATGACTTCACACCATGAGGTAAGTAAATGAATGCAGTAAAGATGGAACCAAGTCATAAGCAAATTCTATTCAGTCCATTCCATATGAAGAGTGGGACCTGGTGTCCAACAGTCACAGGAGCCATAATGTAGTCTCTGTAGCTAAAATCTCATGGTGATTGTTCAAAGAAGATATTCAACAATTTTAGAAAGGTAAGTAATTCTTTTTTTTATCTTTCAGAAAATACTACCCAGGTTTCAATGACCAAAAGGCAGTGGAATGGAAGATTGGGAACCACTCCTTTTGCATCCTAATGTTATCGTAGGAAAGGTGGGGACAAATGCTTTGTGTTTACCTACCCCCGGACTCTTAATTTTCCCAGATGACTTGATGCGTCGACTGGGAGTTGCGGGAGGTTGGTTTTCCCGCTGTTGGTTCCGGTGAAAGATGCCCAGGAGCTGCAGGTGCAAGGATTCTTCCGGTCAGGTCCAGATTCAAGGTGCAACCTCTTCAGGACACTTCACAGTACAGGGGAAGGAGAGTTCCAGAGACGTCCACCGCACACAGACTACGCCAGGCATCCTTCCAGTCACGGTTGAAGAAGTCTCTCTAGATCAGGATCCCTTGATGCTGGCACGCTGAAGTACGCAGGGAATGTGACTTGTACTACAGGCTGGTGACCCGCGAAGTTCCAGGTGCAACCGTGTAACAGTGAAGCTTCCGGCAAGGTAGCCCACAAGCGCACTGGTTAGTCCACCTGGGGTGATCATGGAATACCTCTGAAGGCTCAGGATGGCTGGATCCTCAAAGGTGTTGAGACTAGTTGATACCACTAGTCCAAGGGCTGAAGAACTGCTCAGGTTCATCAGATATCGGGTAGTCCAACACAGCTTCACCGGGCCAGACGCAGGAAGGGATGCCGGACCTCTTCAAGAGTCTTCTTTGGATCTTCAGTCGGCTGTTTGTCTGAGGGAATCTTGGTTCCAACGGTGATCTGAAGAAATGGTTGCAGGAGTCCTCTTATCCAAATTCCAGCCTAGAAGCAAGTCCAAGTCCAGGAATGGTAATGATCTGCACCATTCAAACATCCAGTGGTTGTACTATGTTATGTGGTCTTGTACCATGCACTGTTGCCACTTACGTGGTCTTTTGGCGCTCCGGTGGCTCTGCAATGTGAGGAGTTTGGACAGTTTGTTGGTGGGATTGAGAGGGAGAAGAGCAAGAGAGCCTCAATGTGCTATTAGCAACTCCATTTCGGAAATATTGGTCTCGGAGTATGGGTGGCCTAATTGTGCCAGGTAGCCATATTCTGCTTTTAGCCTAATTGTGCCAGGTAGACACATTCTGCCTTTCTCCTAATTGTGTCTGGTAGCCATATTCTGCTTTTAGTTTAATTGTGTCAGGTAGTCATCTTCTGCTTTTAGCTTAATTGTGCCAGATAACCATAGTCTGCTTTTAGCCTAATTGTGCCAGGTAACCATAGTCTGATTTTAAGCTAATTGTGCCAGGTAGACATATTCTGCTTTAAGCCTAATTGTGTCAGGTAGCCATCTTCTGCCTTTAGCCTAATTATGTCAGGTAGCCATCTTCTGCTTTAAGCCTAATTGTGCCAGGTAGCCATATTCTGCTTTTTGGCTAATTGTGCCAGGTAGCCATATTCTGTTTTTAGCCTAATTGTGTCGGGTAGCCATATTCTGCTTTAGCCCAATTGTACCAGGTAGCCATATTCTGCTTTTAGCCTAATTGTGCCAGGTAGACATATTCTGCCTTTAGCCTAATTGTGTCAGGTAGCCATCTTCTGCCTTTAGCCTAATTGTGTCAGGTAGCCATATTCTGCTTTTAGGCTAATTAGGCCAGGTAGCCATATTATGCTTTTAGCCTAATTGTGTCGGGTAGCCATATTCTGCTTTTAGTCTAATTGTGTCGGGTAGCCGTATTCTGCTTTTAGCTTGTCTCGGGTAACCATATTATGCTTTTAGCCTAATTGTGCCAGGTAGACATATTCTGCTTTAAGCCTAATTGTGTCAGGTAGCCATCTTCTGCCTTTAGCCTAATTATGTCAGGTAGCCATATTCTGCTTTTAGCCTAATTGTGTTGGGTAGCCATATTCTGCTTTTAGTTTAATTCTTGGGTAGCCATATTCTGCTTTTAGCCTAATTGTGTCGGGTAGCCATATTCTGCTTTTAGCTTCTCGGGTAGCCATATTCTGCTTTAGCCTAACTGTGTCAGGTAGCCATATTCTGCTTTTAGCCTAATTGTGTCAGGTAGCCATAGTCTGCTTTTAGCTTCTCGGGTAGCCATATTCTGCTTTAGCTTAATTGTGTCGGGTAGCCATATTCTGCTTTAGGGTAACTGTCAGGTAGCCATATTCTGCTTTTAGCTTCTCAGGTAGCCATATTCTGCTTTTAGCTTGTCTCGGGTAACCATATTATGCTTTTAGCCTAATTGTGCCAGGTAGACATATTCTGCTTTAAGCCTAATTGTGTCAGGTAGCCATCTTCTGCCTTTAGCCTAATTATGTCAGGTAGCCATATTCTGCTTTTAGCCTAATTGTGTTGGGTAGCCATATTCTGCTTTTAGTTTAATTATTGGGTAGCCATATTCTGCTTTTAGCCTAATTGTGTTGGTTAGCCATATTCTGCTTTTAGTTTAATTCTTGGGTAGCCATATTCTGCTTTTAGCCTAATTGTGTCGGGTAGCCATATTCTGCTTTTAGCTTCTCGGGTAGCCATATTCTGCTTTAGCCTAACTGTGTCAGGTAGCCATATTCTGTTTTTAGCCTAATTGTGTCAGGTAGCCATAGTCTGCTTTTAGCTTCTCGGGTAGCCTTATTCTGCTTTAGCCTAATTGTGTCGGGTAGCCATATTCTGCTTTAGCGTAACTGTGTCAGGCAGCCATATTTTGCTTTTAGCTTCTCAGGTAGCCATATTCTGCTTTAGCCTAATTGTGTTGGGTAGCCATATTCTGCTTTTAGCTTCTCGGGTAGCCATATTCTGCTTTAGCCGAACTGTGTTAGGTAGCCATATTCTGCTTTTAGCCTAATTGTGTCAAGTAGCCATAGTCTGCTTTGAGCTTCTCGGGTAGCCATATTCTGTTTTAGCCTAAATGTGTCGGGTAGCCATATTCTGCTTTTAGCTTCTCAGGTAGCCATATTCTGCTTTAGCCTAACTGTGTCAGGTAGCCATATTCTGCATTTATCCTAATTGTGTCAGGTAGCCATATTCTGCTTTTAGCTTCTCGGGTAGCCATATTCTGCTTTAGCCTAATTGTGTCGGGTAGCCATATTCTGCTTTTAGCTTCTCGGGTAGCCATATTCTGCTTTAGCCGAACTGTGTGAGGTAGCCATATTCTGCTTTTAGCCTAATTGTGTCAGGTAACCATAGTCTGCTTTTAGCAAAACAAAAAGGGGCTGCGGGTACTGCCACCAAGGGGAGCAGCCCTGCCCGAACTCCTAGGCCAGGTTCCCTCTGCACGAAAACGCAAGCAACCCCAGACATGTTTGGCCTTGTTGGGCCTCCTCAGTGAGGTGCAGCTTGGTTCCCTATGCTTGGCATAGCGAGCAAGGGACCCACGTCTGGGCATACCCTCTCTCACATAGGGAGACAAACAAACCAAGAAAGTGATGGGTGGAAGATTTTGAATTAATCTGAACTACTGGCATTGCTCTGGGCAACCTTCCACACCACTCTTTTTTTTAGCCTGTCTGCGCCATTCCAAAAACTTGTCCAGCCATATGCAAAATAGGCAGGTACTGCCACCAAAGGGAGCAGCCCTGCCCGAACTTGTAGGCCATGTTCCCTCTGCATGGAAACACAAGCAACCTCAGACATGTTTCGGCCTTGTTGGGCATCATCAGTGAGGAGTAGGTTGGGTCTCTAGGCCCAGCAGACTCTGGACCCACGTCTGGGCATACCCCTCCCACTCGGGGGGACGTTAGCAAAATGAAAAGGTGATGGCTGCAAGGTTGTGATTGAATCATAACCACAGGCACAGCTCTGGGCAACCCTCCAGACAATTGTTTTTCAGGCTGCCAAGCCATTACAGAAGGGGAAAAACCATATGCAAATTAGGCTTGGCCTTACCCCAAAAGGGGCAGTCCAGCCTGAACTGCTAGGTCACATCCCTTCTGCACAAGACCAAGCATCCTCAGGCTAGTGCCAAACTGTTCTGCACCCTATGGCTAGACGTTGGGCTGCACTGCATTGAATTGCACTGTGCCCGGTACTCGGTCATGGTGCTTCACCCATAGCTAGCCTGTGCCAATCGGGTTCCTGCCCCACAATAAACTCACATTAAATGGTGTCCTATAGGTATCCAATGCGCTGAACTGCACAACCCACCCCCACTGTTTGAACTGTGCTGTGCCCATACTTGGGCAACCTGTACTTAACTCCGCTGCAACCTACAACTAGCCTTTGTATTTCAAATCCATTGTTGGCTTGTATGAAACTTTACTGCGCTGTATTGGCCAGATACAGGGTCAAGCTGTACTACGCCCTAGTTAGCCAATGAACCTGATAGCAACCAGCATGTCCGAACTAACCTCCCCGCAGCCAACCATTGCACCCCCCTCAGTTAGCAGGTGCTGAGCTGTTCTATGCCCATTGCCAGCCTTCAGGGCCTCACTCCATAAGTTTGCCTGAGTTGTACTATGCTGCGCACCGTTACCTAGCCACAGGGTTGAACTGTGTCGTGCCCTACAATTAACCACAGCAAGACACATCGGACCCCTCCAACCCTAAAGGACACCAAGACTGCATGGAAACATAAAGGAAAACCAGGAAACAACGGAACCACGAGGGCTCACCCCCTTGATTTCACAACTAACAATTAATCAACTACAAGTGACAACTTTGTGGTTGAGGTGTATGTTCGTTGATAGTTAACTACAAAAGTGAAGAAAATACTTCTGGGGACAAAGTTGAGTCCATAACCTTTAACACGCCCTACATTACCAAAATCTGGAACAAAGGACCAAGACTCTAATAACTCGGAAACCAAGACCAAGCAACCCTGCCATCAACCTAATCAGACTACTCGACGAAGAGATGAAACTTCCAAGAACAACCCCACCCAGGAAGCACAACCAGGAGAGAACAGCCAGCAATGGAAACCCGACCGACTACCCTCTGACTCAGACAAACAAAAGAAAAAACAGCAACTCACAAGAGAAAATAGCCAGGTTAGTTACACTGCAGCCTACTCAACATAAGATCCATGGCAAAACCTACAACAAATCCACAACCTCCTAAGCAAGGGAGGCACAGACATGCTCTTTCTCACAGAAACATGGCTATCTGACAACTACAAAACATTTGTGCACACAAAGCCATACCAGACAACTTCAAATGAATACACGTCAACAAAGAAAACCAAAGAATTGCATTGGTGCACAAAGAACACATCTGTGCCTGGCCACTCCCCTCAACCGACATCAAAGACTGTGAATACCTCCCAGTCAAGATCGATCTCAATGACCAAGCCAACATTGTGTTCCTCCTGATCTACAGACTGCCATCCTACAACCCGAAATTTGCAATGAAACTAGCAGACTCCATCACATCAACCTAGTCACACTGGGAGACTACATCTGGTTTGAAAGAGAAAACAAAACCTCAGCTAATTCGCTCTGCGCACTCCTGGAAACACTCCACTTCAAGCAGCTAGTAAAAGGAACCACCCGCAATGCTGGACACACCCAGGTCGCACTCTTCTGCAGAGAAAGACTCTGCACACCTGTCACAATCACACTAACTGGAGGGTAGAGAGATTGACACTCTCCCCCGAACCACAGAAGCTGAATGAACTCGACTCTCCCACCGTAGTTGGCACAGGCGCCTGATTTAGACAACAGGTTGCCACGTGGCAGCCAATGGGGGGGGGGAGAGGGGTTAGGGAGAGGTTGTGGATAGGGAGGGGAAATTAGGAACACCGGAAAGAGGGTGAGGAACTCCTAATGTGGATGGGACCGTGGAAGCCCCAGGAGAAAACCCTACTCTGTTTAACCTTTTACAAACAGTAATATATTATTATTATTTTTTTTTTGTGTTTGGTTCATTTACAAAAAAAGATTGTAGAACCTTTACAAAACAAAGTACAAAACAAATATAAGACCATACAATATTTGCATATACATCATAGAAATTTACAACATAATCTAAAACAAATTTACAGACTTTAAGAATTTTAAGAAATTTAAGAGAAGAGGATATTGTATCAAACATTTTTGTTTCCTCTTAATACTTAACATTTAAGCAACTCCTTTTCAATATATTTACACAAGCTAACTAATTCAAATATCAAAGGTTTATGCGTGCCTAGCATCATACGTGCCCAAAGAAATTGCGTACAATCCTCAAAGTCAGTATTCACAAATTTCGAGAGCCGGTTGGTCCTCATTACTTTAAAATGTGGACATTCAAGAATAAGATGTTTCATAGATTCAATCGGCTCTTTACAAAGAGGAAATCGACATTTCATTACCTTTGGCTCACAATGATTTGACCGATTAGCAGTTCTCTCTCTAGTATGGTATAGATTCAATCTATACCGAATATACGCTTGATGCGTATGGTTACATGGAAATAGAACTACATGGTCAAAGCGGGGTGTGTGTTGTTTAAGAAAGGCACCGTACTCTTTGAACATTTTTTATGTTGATATGCTTTCTATTGTACACCTCCAATCCTGTTGTTCAAAGAGCTTCTTTTTAGCAAATGCAGAGCGCTGGTAAACATTGTCTATCGTAATACATAAAGAATTCAAAATGCGTTGCATGCTCAAATGATATTTCTTAAAGGAAGCAGAGGAGGAAGAGTTCAGCAACCCATTCAAATCAGCGTACAAATAGTTTTCTGAAGGAAAGCAAATCTTTGCATAACCAGATAGTTGACGCCATTTCCAGCGTGAAGATAATGCAACCAGGCCAAACTCATGACGTAACACTGCATTGGGTATGCACATTGGAAGGTGCATAGCAGATTTTAACAGTGAGGCTTGCGTAGAATCCAAGATTGCGGCAATGTCACTTAGGCACATATCAGTGAAATAAAGAATGACAGTTTCTATTTTTAAAGTCAGAAATTCTAACATCAGTGTTAATGAAAATGTACAATATTTTGAGTAGATCATTTTAAGTTGGGATAGTAAAGGGCGCGATTTATTTTTAACTAGATCCGTCCAGTATTTGATCGAATTTTGAGCAGTTAAATTATAACCCAAATATATCGCACTAGGGGAGCAGTAGATTTTAGTTTGCATAATCGCCCATTGATATCCTTTACTATTTTGCTTGTTACCAAATTTTAGAATAACTGTCTTTGCAGAGTTTGGGGTAAGGTTGTGTGCAATTGCAAATTCCTGAAAGAGCACTAGCTTGGTTTGCAGCCCAGCCGGTGTGGGATCGAAGACTATGATGTCATCTGCAAATGCGATCCATTTCAGCGTTAGGGAGCCAATTTTCACAGAAAACAAGTTACTATGGTCCCATTGCTTGTCAAGGTCAGATATATACAGATTGAAAAAAGTTGCCGCTAGGTTGCAGCCTAGCTTGAGGCCAATAAACGTGCTAATGGGCTCAATTGTTCTACCGTCTGCGGACATTTTTATTTTGTATGAGGTGTTTGTATGTAGTTTAATAAACCAGTAAAGTAGTGCTAACGGAATTCCCATCAACCTCAGTTTATGCCATAAGAGGTTTCGTACCACATTGTCAAACGCTGATGTCATGTCTATCATGGCCATATATAAGGATTGTGAGTTCTTCTCCTTTGTGCCTGCAATAAGATGGGACATGACGGCAGCGTTCAACAAGGTACTCCTACCTTTTCTAAAACCTGTTTGGAATCTCGAATAAAGACCATTTTCTTGAATTAACTTTTCGAGGTCATGTAAGAGAAGAATAGCAAACAGTTTCGCATCCATGTCTATAAAGGAGATTGGTCTATAATTTTGTGGAAGAGAAGGATCGCCCTTTTTGAATATTGGAAATTATATTAGCTGAGGTCCAAGAGGTGGGAATTTGACCAGTGTTGATAAAGAAGTCAAATTTAGTTTTCAAAATTTCTACCCAAAACTCAGGGTCAGCTTTATAGAGGCAGGGAGGAAGACCGTCCGGGCCTGCTGATTTAGAATATGAAATTTTTGATATTGCCTATTTAATATCGTTCTGGGTCCATTTCAATCGGGCTATCTTGCTATAACACAGCTCTACATTTGGAAGGGACTCAAATCTCACTGGAATGTGAAATTTAGTTGTTATGTAATCGCACCATACTCTATCAGATATGCAACAGGGTGAAATAAATTAAGTTCCTTTGTCATCCTTTTTCATCATGCGCCATATTGTTCTTGTATCATGCAAAGAGATCGCTCTAATGAGGTCACAATTCTCTCTATTGTATTTGAGTATACGTGCGTGTTTTAAGTTTCTCTTAAATTCCTTCAAAATTTGCGACCGCATAAATCGACATTGCTGCACTTCAAGCCCAGATGTTTTCAGTTGCCTGAGTGCCATATTTTTCGCACGTTTAAGGATCTTACAATTAAAATCAAACGGGTGGGGGTGCGTACTCCCAATGTATCTTTTACTAAAGGTGAATAGGGCATTCTCTATCACCTCAGTATAACAATTTATGATTGGGGTTTGAGATTCATTATTGGGAAATTGATGTAAGTTTATCTGATTTGATACATGATTAACAAATTGATGACACAGTCTTTGATTCCAGCTAATGGAAATTTGTGGACGATCGATCTCAGCTAGTGGTAAAGCTGGTACAATATCCAATTGCCTGCATTCCCATTTCAGATTACATACAATGCATGCGTGGTCGCTGGTTAGAATGCAACTGCATTGTTAGGATGAAATGAGAGTATACAGAGCTCGGGTGACAAAGATAAAATCGATTGTCGATGATTTGGATCCACGGGACCATGTAATTTGAGATTCTACGTCATTATTTGTTACCATGTCCATATCACAATTTTCCAATAACTCTCTAAATTGCGCACCCCTACCTCGTGACCAATGTGACGATATAAGTGGTCCACATTCACTCGGGTTCCTACAGTCACAATTGAAGTCGCCTCCAATAATAACTTCTAATGGTTTGATGTTTCCTGGATATGATCCCTAAGCATTCATCTAACATTACTTCAATCGAGAATCTAGCTGGGTTCCAATATAGGCAAATGATCAGAATAGGCATGGTCTTTTTAGGCAAGTTTTTCCATGCACGTACACCCAACAGATTTGCAGATTCCCATACCCATTCTGACTGAAGGTTCACCGAGTTATTAATAGCTATTGCAAGGTCACCACTAGGTCGTCCTAAGAGAGGCTTCCCTGCAAGTTTACAGTAAGTGGTGAACCCTGGTATGGTAAATGCATTCAATTTCATTGTCTCTGTTATGCTCACCTGGTTCCCACGGGGACGTCGATCTGGACTGGCCTGGTGCCACGTAGAGCCGAGATGACTGACTGGACACCCCCACTTACTTCGTTTGTCGGCTCGTATGAATATCTTTCTGCAAAGGAGAAAGGGAATTAACCTCCCGTAATTCGAGCTTTAACCCACCTTCCACTCCCGTTGTCTGCCCACTGACCACTCCCGATGTTCCCTCTTGTACTCACCTGATGGTTTAGAAAGGTGAGCTCTCCATCCTGCATCGAGCGCAGTGGCGCGTAGACGACCAGTTACATCACTGGCGTGGAGGAATTGGTGAGTTCCAGTATTGACTCTAGGATCCAATAGTTTGTAAGAGTTCAAATGTCTGATCTTCACTCTTTCCGATTCCTTGTAGGTTGCCGACTTAACCACCACGAAGAGTCCAAAGGGCAGTTGGTGAGAGTCAGGTAAGTCTATAGTGGTTTTCCCCTTAGGGGCCGGGGTACGGCGATGATGCAGAGTTAACTGCGCGACCCGATATGAGGTGAGTACCCCCTGCGGTAAATCAGGTAAGTCTTTGGGGGGTAGCTTGTAGTGTCCAGTGGTTTCCCCTTAGGGGCCGGGGTGCAGCGATGATGCAGAGTTAACTGCGCCGACCCGAGATGAGGTGAGTATCCCCCGTGGTAATCCGGTAAGTCTTTGGGGGTAGCTTGTATTGCCCTTTTGCATTCCCGTGCTCACCTGGCTTTTCTTGTCCCCTTAGATATCGGAGAGCGGTTTGGAAATGCAGAATCCGCGATGGAGTGAGGAAAAGCTGCACTGGATGGTGAGTACAGCACGGCGCTGCGAGGTGCTTGACGATGCGCGTGCGATGACTCCTTCTTCAAGATCGACGGCGCGATGGTTCAAGAATTAAGGAAAGGTTTCAAGTTTGAACCTCTTCTCCTTCTTTCTTTTTGTTTCCAGGTAATCCATGACTGAAGCGGGCGTGGCTGAAGACTGGAAGATGCTGGAGGCACGGTAAGTGTTACGCTGCAGAATGCAGAATAACGTGAAGCACGTGTGACTGTCCGGACGTGGTTTAAATAGCCTAGGAAGAAGTCCCAGGTAAGTATTCTTCCACAGCCCACACCCGAGAAAAAAGTAGTCCCTTAGGTAAAATAGTTCCTCCTAAGCCCCATTTGGCTTGTGGCTTCGTGCAGCATGGTCTGCACCAGGTGAGTATGCAGCATGGTCTGCATTAGATAGGTTTTCTGTAATGAGCCTGGCGCCCATGGCGCCAGGACTGCACCCAAACAGCCCCAAACTGGGGTTTTTGAGCATGCTCCAAATGGCATGATGCCTGCTTCCGGGGTTGCTGGGCCTGGTCTGGCTTCCCGGGGGCAGGCATCATGACAGTCTCCTGTAATATTAATATCGTTGGTTGTTCGTTGGTTGATAACGATGCGTGCCATCCTGTAAAGTTGACGAGGCCACAAGTATTCCAAGAAAGAACTTTGAGCAGACCCTGTTCTGAATGCTACACGGAACTAGGTGGCATTTTAGTTTCTAAGAAAGCAGTGACCATTGGTTCCAGCTAAGGAATACCTTTTGTTATCGCTACATGCGATAACAGTGCATGTAAATCTCCATCAACACTACCAACACTTTGTTGGCATCAGTACCACTTAGTGCTTTCGTAGCAACAAAAGGGTCAATATATGCTAAGAAGTCGTTGGCTGTTGATTCCAATTCAAAAGTGTGTAAACTTAAACCTTGATTTTTGAGGTCATCACGATGGAACCAGAGAAGCTTTAATATAGATTCGGAGCTCAAGTAACATACTGCTCTACAATTATCAGTCTGGGCTATAGACACTCTAAGGATATCTTCAGATTTAACCATTCTTAGTTGAGGAATGCGTGAGAAAAGCGACAGTATAAAAGATCGATTAATGCACTTCCCCGCTGTCGAAACCCTATTACCTTCAAACCCAACCAGATAGAGTTTATTAATATCCTCAGGCAGATTCTCAGATTTTTTTTCCTCAACCAGAAGAGGGGGGAGACCACTCCTTTCACCATTTGGGATCCTGGTGTTGGTACTGCCTTAGTTTCATTTTCTGCATTTAAGTCATTTGTATTTAAGACCTTTCTGAGAATTTCTAGTATCTCATGGTGAGATTTCGAGAGGGTTTTTTGTTCAGTACATAAAGGAAGCAATGATTCCACGTCGAAAATCACCTTCGTGAGTGTTTCAGTACTAGAAATACCCTTTTCCAATGGTTTTCCGAGGATTCCTCGAGGAGCTTGATAGGGATTCTCAAAATCTTTCGAGTTGATCTCCGGAATGGTTCTACTCAGAGCTGGACCATGTATGGAAATACGAGTAGGAGCGAAGATAGATATAGGATCTTTTTTACCTGCAATACTATTCCTTTTCATTAAATTAAGTTGTTTGTTTGCCACATCAGTGTCTAACCAGGTCATCTTGTCCTTGCCGGAAATGAATCCTGCAAAATTAGGTTTATATTTTACAGATTCATTATCTAGTGTTAAAACTTTACCCTTCCCGTTGATCTTATTTGAAAACTTGCATTTGTTACACATTTTTTACTATAGGTTTCCCTGAACTATACAGGAGCTCAGAGCAAGCTACACTGTAGGATTTTTTCAATTCCGGATAAGGATTCGTGTTGGTTTTTAACTTGTTAATGGCCATGGGTTGCTCAAGTATAGCATCTTTTCTAGTAGTACAGCTTCTTCCTAAACTCAGAAAGTATCTGGTCAAGTTCGATTTTGACTGTAAAATGGATGGCTCATCAGTCCACTTTGACCTCCATTTCAGGTTCTAGAGGTTCCAAATTAGTCGAAGCGTTTATGATCAGCGCATCAACCAAGGGAGGCTTAATTGGTGACGTTTTCACCGGAATCCTAGCTTTTTAAAGTGAATTTCAGTCCCTTTATTTTTGGTTTATGGTTGAATTGTAATACTAGCTGTCGATATTAATGCCTCCAGACTCTCCTTGGAGAGTTGCTGTAGATCAATGCTTTCATCATCAGATATTACTATGACCGTTTCTTGTTCAAGAATTTGTGAAGATTCAGCTCTCAGTGATGTCGTATTAGTCTTGCTCCCATCTATGTCAGATTTTTTGGCCATAGATTCCTTTTTCCTCTTTGCATTTCTTTTCATTGCCCTTTGGTGCACCCTTTTTGCACAACGAGACATAAAAAAAGTATTTTTCGGAATTAAGGATTTTGCGGTCCTTTCCGATGTTGTTCATCAAGCACCTCCACCTGGGTTGAGGGACTATCCGGACAATCAACAGAGGGAACCAGCTTGCTCAGTTGAGATAAAATGGTTGAATTCATTAGTTCTTTTGTGACTTTTGAGTTATTTTAATTCAGCTGTGCAATTACATGGTAAAAGAGTAGTACAGATGCTTGGAGATGGTAAAGTATAAATACTTGCCTCATCACCGACTTGAGTCGCTTTTTCAAATTGCACCAGGGCAGATTGAGGGGTTTTACTATTTATAGCTCATAAAGTGTCTGCAGCAATGGTAAATCCCTCTCTTTTCCATTTTAGATCCCAATTGATGCAGGGTGCCCTGTATCTCTTTTAGTTCTAAATGGGTCAAATCATGTCCTTTAGCCAGTAAGTCAAGAATTTTAATGATTACTGGGAAGGTACATGGAGATCGCAGTACTTTCTCACCTGAATCAATAGGGCCATCCAAAGGATCAAGTTGGAAAGGCCCAATTGAGACGTCTGCACAATCCGATATGTATGACGTGCGCGGAGGAGGTAATTCATGGTTAATGTCCTGCAAACTATCGCTGCCAGGTTCACTTACCAAGCCTTGTTTATCAAGTGGCTGCAACAGAGCCTTTTGGACCTTTTTAGATGGGCCATAAAGCAAAGGAGTCAATGTACCTATGGCACGAAAAACATGATCATCAAGGGCAACCATGTTTTTTAGGGTATGGTCATGTTGGTCACTGATGGATCGATTCAATAGGGGTACCTGAGGACCACTTCCGTAAAGAGCATTTGTAGTCATATTTAAAGTTTTGTTTGTTCATGTTTCTATCATCATGGGAGGTTGTGGAACAAAACGTTGGAGATGAACTCATTCCGTTATTATGTGTCGCAGCCTCGCATGATGACAAGGTAGAGCTAGCATTGCCTGCCACAACAGTACCTGAAATCATTGCTTCTAAAGCAACAGGATATGATGCGCGGCCATGGCAACCTAGTGAATCAATATTAGAAGAAGTAATTGCCATAGTGGTTAAATCATTGCATTTACTCCTTAAGCCTGCTGCCATAGCTGTTATAAACAATTCTCAACGTGGTTTCTAAGAAAGTTAACACAGATGGAATTAATGGGTATAAATAAATAGCGAACAGTCAGATTAACACTGACTGTTTTTTCTAAGTTAGTTACTTGAAAACACTCTTTATAAACGTAAATGCACCGCTGTAACAAAAACTAGAAGAACCACAGTACGAAGTGACAGCAGAAGGGCAACACACTGAAGGATCTACTTTATATACCTTTCTTTAAATTCACCTAACCAAACCACAGGTCAAAAACAAACCTTGTGTCAAGATCCAAGTTAGATTGCCACGCACTATCATAACATCACAAAACATCAAAACAGCAAACAGCCAACAGTACTTCTATGTACTTCCGTGCGCGAGTGCGCTACATACGTTGCATTTGAATGTAAAAAGGGGGCTGGAGCCCAAGGCGGGCTTTAGGCTACTGGCACAATCGAGTGGCAGGCTGAAAACAAGTGAGGAGGAGAGATGTTAATGAGTGGCACTAAACGTGAATACTCTAGAAGAGCGCTAAACGTGATCAGTCAATATAGCGCTAAACGTAATTTCTCATTTCCAGTGTTCACATCGTTCAATATTTACTTTTGAATTGAGGGTCAGGCAGCGTCCGTGTGCTCCTTAAAGACGTCCGCTTCAGGGCAGATTTGCCGAACAACAGAGCAAGTCTTTTCCAATCTCGGGCAGGCAAATCCAATAGTCCAGCGAAGCCCCAGACGAGTTGCCTGCACCAGCCAACAGTACTCCTATATACTTCTGTGTGCTCAGTAATATCACTTGCACTCCTAACATGTACTTAATTCCGTAATAGCACACCTTAATACGTGTACTGTACCATACTCCGACATATCATGCTCTGACTTGAACAACACATAAGCAAGCAAAAATGAAAAAACATAAGGGAAAGTTTCTCAGAATGATTAGACAGTACACATGTCCCGTAGGGCGGCGTTAGCAACATCCAACATAAATGCATTTCCCCTTAGTTTCATTCACTAGTGAAAAGTCCTTGTCCATATGCAGTACTTCCTGCATTAACTCAACACAAGGCTTGCAAAGTTCGTGTAACACATTCGTAACAAGCACACTGTGTTTTCTCACCTGAGATTGAATTCAAGAAAATGAGGGCGTTACTTATCTCATGTCTGGGGAGCCCCTCGGGACCTCCCAGACAAACATGGAATTTCTGTAAATCACTTTCAAGCAGTTGCGAATAATATTGCCCCCACGAGTACTTAACTTAAGTCTGGGAAGCCCCAAAGGATTTCCCAGACCAAGAACTGAAAGCGTTGTCTCTGCCGGTGACTCAGCGCCCCTCCTGCTGCACTGTGACCGCGTAAGATTAATAGCTTCTCCCCTTCATGGCTTCTTGTCGCACGCTGACTCCCAGCTCCTGTAGTCGTACGCAGCCATCTGCCTCCTGCTGCACAATTAACAATAAGCCACACCAGCCTGCAGCCGTTGCCTGCCTTTAAGCTGTGCTTGATTCTTGATGCAATACAGCTGGCAAGGCGCGCACGGGCCGAACTACCCAAAACCACAAAGGATGCTGGGAATTGTAGTGTCCATGTCCTTTCCAGCCCTTAATGTCTCAATAGGCGTATTTACACACTCCATGCCTTTGCCAACCCTGATTCCTGACAGCACCTGCCCTACCAACACCAATGGTATGGAGTGATCACTACCTGATACCATTCTACATCAAAGTCCAAACCCGCTTACCAACCGGAAATGCAATACTACACGCCACTAGGAGAAGAAACTGAAAGAATCTAGACTTGGAATCCTTAACAGATCAGCTAGAATCAACCAAATGCCACAGAGATGAACGAAATGACCCCAGGCTCAGCAGAAAACGTACTCCTCTCCTGGATCATTGAGGCCTTAGACCAACTAGCACCAGCAAAACCTTCAAAGCCACACCAAAAAAAAACTTGCTGCAAGATGGTTCATTGAACAGCTGAAAGAATTTTTTTTAAACGGCAAAATGGAAAATATATGGAGAAAACATACAACCGACCAGACAAAATAGAATAGCAAAGGCAACTCAGATTATACAAATCATCAGTACTCAAAGCAAAAATAAAATACTACACTGCAAGAATCGAATCGGCAACCAACCCACGAAGATAACTCTTCAGAATCCTCAAAGAGATCAACAAAAACCTTCATTCTGCAACATTGATGTCATCCCAACACATGGACTATGTGATATCACCAACCACTTCAGAGCAAAAATAGAAACAATCCAACAGACCATCAACACAAACTGCGCTAATACAAGCACTGGAGTGCACGTAGCTGGCGAAACACCCATCACAGCAAGACTTACCTGCTTTGAACCAATAACCAAAGACATTTTCTCCACACTTATAAGGACACCAACCTTGCTGAATCTCCAAGCAACCATTGCTTCCTGGACAGCTACAAAGAAATCCTGAACCACTAAACCCCAGCGTCGCACTTGCGGCACCTAATGAACCTGTCGCTGATCACAGGAATAGTACCAAACTCCTTCAAATCGGCATACGTCAAATCACTGATAAAAAAGAAAGCGTGAAAGATCCCAGCAACTACAGACCTATATCCTACCTGACCTATCCGGCGAAGATACTGGCGAACCATCTATTCAAAATCATACATAAAAATGTTGAAACAAACGGAATGCTCGACCACTCGCAAGTGGGCTTCAGACTAATGAGAGGAACAGAATCGGCACTCCTATCCGTATGGGACAGCCTTAAAATTAATGCAGACAACAGCACTCAATCTGACCTCATACTACTGGAAATTTCTGCAGCATTTGACACAATTGGCACATAAAGCAAAAAAGAATTACTATGACGACCGGGTCACAAAAGCAACCAACACTCGAAAAGAACTATTCAACAACATAAACGAGATCAGAAATCCCCCTGGATGCAATAACACACTGGTGCTGTCACAAAAACTATGCAATGATCTTGCAGATCACTTTAAGAACAAAATCTACAAAATACACTGGATCATACAAAATAGAGCAATAGACCAGACCGTGCACCCTCCTCCACCTATCACGCAACACAGAACAGGCTGCCCAACGGACCCCTGCCCACCAGACATCTATAAATCAATCCTTACACAGGGAAAACGATGGGAATGCTACCTAAACCTCTTAAACATATCACTCTCAATTAGCAAAGTACTGCAGGCATTCAAATCTGCCTATATCAAACCACTGCTCAAGGACACATTCAGCGACGTGGAAGACCTCTCATACTACAGACTGATCTCAAACATTCCCTATCCAGCAAAACTATTAGAGACCTATGTCTATGAACAAACATCGGAATACGTAGAAAACAACCAGCTTCTGGACCCGGCACAAGTTCCCAGACCCACGAGAGGGACGGAGACAGTACCTCTCTATATGGACGACCAAAAAAAAAACAACTCCGACTCCAACAGGAACTCTGCATTGATACTACTCAACCTCTCCGCAGCATTTGACACAGTCGACCATAAAATCCTCATAAAGAGATTAGAAGAAATGGGGATCACTGACATGGCACTGCTCTGGATTAAATACTACTTGTCTGAAAAAACATGCATTCAAATTCTCACTGTGGGACACCACCTGTAGAGTACCACAATTGTTATCCCTGCTCCTCTTCAACGTCTATATGATGCCACTAATCAACCTCATCAAAAAACACAGCTTTACCTGCTACAACTACGCAGATGATCCCCAAATCTACAAACTCGGCCATGAACAAGAGGAGAAAACAATGCTAATAGACTGTCACAAAGAACTCTACCAATGGATGAACCCTAACGACCTCCAACTCAACCCGGACAAGACTGGAATTATGATTGCATCAAACAACCAAGGATGCAACTTGTGTATCCCATGGCCCACAGAACTAGGAACTACACCAAAACCATCCAAAGTTGTCAAAAACCTTAGAAACTAACGGACAGCGAGCTAACATTAGAACCGCAAGTAAACCTGATAATTAAGAAATGCCTCTTCCATCTTAACACAATCAAAAAGATTCTACCATTCCTCTCCTTCACACACAAAACACTGGCCATCATCTCCCTCATGTCCAGGATAGACTATGCCAACAGCTTAAATCTAGGAATGACGGACTACTTACTAAAGAATATGCAACATATTCAGAACTCATCTGCCAGACTTCACCTAAAACTGCCAAGAAGGGACCACATAACTGCAGCGCTAAAGATGCTACATTGGCTCCCAGTCAAAAAACAAATCCCCTTCAAAACTATGTGCATAACATACAGAGCAATTCATGGCCTAGGAGCAGAATTCTTACAAAAGAAAATCGCCAATTACGAGTCAACTAGAACACTGAGATCAGCAAAAACATTTGCCTACAACCTAAACCGTACATGTGAAAGAAACCTGGTGGATCAGCATTCTCCTGCTTAGCCGAAAAACTTTGGAACTCCCTCCCCAAAGAAGTACAAAGGACCACCTGAAATTCTGAACATTTCTAAAAACCTTGCTCTTAAACTCTGAATGGAACGAAAATGAATGAACAACAGTGTCTCGCCATGAAATGAACACACAGTGGAGAAAGACCCTTTAATTTTTTATCTCCAAGTTATAAACTCCCCCGAAAAGTTAATTGACGCTACACGCAACGTAATAGAGCCTCGTAATGAAGAACCAGAAGCACAACGGTCCACACCCTAAGACCCCACACCAAAGTCAATCCCTGTACCAAAAGGAACCAATGCCCAATTGCTATTTGTTTTATTTTTATTAGTTTATTGCAAACCTTTAACAAATTACATCTATCCACAGCATTTCGCATCCTAACCTATTAAAATCCTCAAGGGGAAAAAAAGGAAATTAGATGTTCCCCTTTCATCTCCAGCTATACTGCTTCCCAAATATCCTCTCTCACCTTAACTCACATACATTCCTCTTTGAACAATTCATTTAAAAGTGTCACCACTACGAAAACCACACAGTGGTTTTCACCTATTAAAATCCACCTCCACCAATCATCCACTGATAAAGTACTTGTGTTATCAATAAACGCTCCCAGATAGTAAGTTCCACGAGCTGTAAGCCCTACACACAATGTTACCAAGTATTTCAGTGTTTCCCCTTCTTTCATCCAAAAACCTACAAGTATTGGGCTGTTTATCCATTTGTCTCAGTGCAACCAGAATCTCTTTGGTTGGATACAGGTTAAGGCATACTCTCATAAAATACCCTCTATATAATGGACTTGGAAACTTCATCTATTAGTAAGGGATCATTTTTAGCATTCTACATTCTCCTGAGTAGTCCTTCATCAAGGATAGCCGATTCCTTTTCTCTTGGTTTGGATATCAAGAGTTCCACAGAGGTGTCTAACCCAGCCAGAGAGAGAGAGCACTTCTGTTTCCAATAATTCAATGGACCATCACTTGCTGCTATCGATCTGTCTCCCAGGATTCTCAATTGGGGAGCAGTGTGGGCCATGAGGGATTTCCTAAAGTCAGCAACTTCAATACTGATATAGAATATAGGGACTGCAGCCCTAATTCAAATTAAATGCAGGGCATCCGCAAACTTTTTGGAAGTCGCAAGACCCTCTTCCATAAAGCACCTTCTAAAATTTCCCATATTTGCCACAGCAAATTCAGACCCGCCTATGCACCATAAGAAAGAATAGGACTTACTTTCTGGGTGTAAAAAGTAAGCAGGGGAATCATTGTAAATATCCCAAATCTCCGATGGAGGAACATTCCTTGTGCCACTAGATTTCTGACTTTTGATCTTAATAACATAGCCCATGGCATTTCAACCAAACTCTGATTGAAACACGATCCCTAGATATAAAATTGAGAAGATGGTTTCCAAAGGCTCTTTTCCCACAAACCATTTAAATTTAAGGTTTAGACTCCCCTTAGTAGTGTTCAAGACCATGATTTTAGATTTTTTAACATTCAATCTCATATCGTTCTCATTCATATAAGTTTGAAGGGCCTCTAACCTCCGCTGCAAGCCTATGGGGGTTTTATCTATGAGGATCAGGTCATACGACTAGATGATCCAATGTACTGGGTCCCGTTACTCATAGGGGAAGGGGGGGCGCTCTTAAAAGATTTTGGCTTAATGCTAAGTCTGATATATATAAGTTGAATAGAATCAGGTCCAGTGATCAACCTTGCTTTAGACCCTGATTGGTCTGGATATTTTTGGACAATAGGCCCTGGATATTTAATCTGACTTGCATAGTTGTCCTGGAATAGAGTTCTCTTACAGCTTCAATAAGGTCCGGTGGACAGTCCCATTCCCTCAGCATGGACCATCATTTTTCCCTGTTGACCCTTTCAAACGCCAGTTCCAGATCTATAAGCGCTACATACAGTTTTGGTTTTTCTTTAGTGGACTGGAGTTTGAGCAGATTCAACAGGAAAAGATTAAGCAAGGTGCCTATTCCCTTAATGAATCCCATCTGGCAAGGATCTTGATGGCCCAACTCAGTTGCCCAATTTGTTAGATGTTTCAATATAATTGAGGCAAAAACTTTCCCCAGAGTATCCAGTAAGGCAATAGGTGGATAGTTTATTGGGTCTGCTCTTACTTCTTTTTTAAAGATTGGTATAATTGGGGCCTTTTCCAAGAAAGAGGGGCTCTTTTTTCTTTCATGATTTGGCCAAAGAGCATATAAGCAAATTCGGCCCATTCTATTGGAGCCTGCTTTAAGATACTATTTAACAGGCCATCGGGACCAGGGGCTCCTGAAGTGCTTAATTTCCAGAGCAAGTCCAAAATGTCATGTCTGTCCAGCTCCCAGGACCAAGGTGTGGGATTGGCTATTTGTTGTTGTATTACTTTTCTCCCTTGGGAAGCGAAGAGGGATCCAAAGTGGTCAACCCACTGTTGCTCATCCACTATCGAAGCTTGTAATGCTTCCTGAGGGGTGCCCACCTTATTTATCCATTCCCACGTCAACCTGGAGTTTTTATTTTGCAAAAAACATTGAGCATGCCTTCCCTTCTTGCATGCTTGCAGCTCTTAAGCTCTTCAGCCAGTCTTTATACTGCTGCCTGTGATTTTTCTTATTCAGAGCATGGGTGATCTGAGGAGCATTATTTAATGTTTTCATCTGTGCCCTGAATTTCTTTCTTCTACTAGTTTTTTATTATACCTATGTTTCTGGAAGAAGTCAGGTTTGCCCTCACTCCTGTCAACTTGCTGGAATGTTGTAAGAAGGGGTACATAGTTCAAAATTGTTGTTTTGTTCTACTTGTGCCTTAAAGTTTGTCACCACCTCTAGCACATCCCTAGGCTCCATATGCAGCCTAAATCTGCCTTGGGAGACCTGAACATCCAAGTGCTTTCCTTCCCGCTTTTCCCTCATTGGACCGAACCAATTAAGGTTCAGGAGCATATGATCGCTGGCTTCAGTTTCCACTTCCTCTAGTGATTCCCCCTCCCCCCGCTGCTGAACATTGACTGAAACCAAGAAATAGTCTAGAGTGGCCCTAGACCGACCACCTTTTCAAGTAAATTTTGCAGGAATGTCCTCTCTAGTATTACTATTAAGCATAAGGAGTTCCCTTGCTTCCATCTCTTGCATCCATATCTGGGCGCTTACCCCTTTAGTAGGGGCTGACTCACTGCGATGTTTACCGGGGGACCTTTCTAAATCAATGCACCTGATGCTAAGGGCTCCACAAAGTATAACAAAGGGGTTGGCCAAATCTACCTGGGCCAGAACTATCGGATCCAACACAATGCATAAATTAATCAAGCCCTACTTTCGCCGTATTCCAATACAAGTTAAGGAGAATCAGAATGGAGTCCATGTCTGCAGTGTCATGAATCACCAAGGCCAACATTAGGGTCCATGGGTTCGGAGTATGGTGTTTTTGGATTTTCATTCCCTGACCAATTTCTATTAGCGTTAGAAACCCCGAAAATGGTCTGCATGTTGGGCCCTTTCCCGCCGGGGTTTAAGAATGGGGCATATCCTTTGCAGACTGGCACCTCTCTGAACCAAGTCTCTTGGAAACACAAAATGTCAAACACTGTCAAATCCAATTCCTCATTGTTAAGGAAACTGGCGAATCCCCTTGTAGTCCATGAGCCAATTTGTAGCAGGTACTTCCTATCCGCAACATTGTGCTATTCATCTGGGGGGTGTAAGGCTTTCTGGATCCATGACCAGTCGTCTCCTTTTATTTTATTGTCTCAGACGTGGCTTTTGGTATATTCTACCATCCTATTGTCTTTTTTAAGCCTAGAGAAGGTGATTTTTCAAAGGGCTGTCATTCTTAAAATGACTACTTAGCTCTTGAGGCTTAGAAGAGTTTCTTTGACTCTGGAAATCTGAGGGAAAAGACAATTTATTGGGCTGTTCGATATTTGTTATTAGCTCAGTACATTGCATGTTCCTTGTCCTGGGCTAAGATTCCAAGGTGGACCCATGACCAATTTGCTCCTGTGTTAGTTCGAACCCCAATGGCCAGAACATAGAGGCTGCCTCCCACAATTTGGTGGGGATTAAGTTTGATCTTAGATGTAAAAGTACTCAATCCATTCTCGATTCCTTCACAAACTCATCCACTGAGATATCCTCTGAAGTTATTGAGTGCAGAATTCGGATATGATGCAATGGAATAATTACATTCCTTGTGTTGAGTATGAAACCATCATTCTCAGGAGTACAGCCTTCCAAAGATATGGTTATTGCCTCCAGTTTCTTAGTCTTTGCTTTATTGGCCTGATTTCTGCCAATAATAGCCTTTGTTGGTACTGAATGAAATGCCAAAGGCTCCTTTTGGTGCACTTTTTTGTCTGCCACCATTCTTTTTTGGAAATGCAAAAAAGAAATTGCACACCCTATATTATAAATAAGTTGTTAGTCTCTGTTAAAGAAATTCAAAGCGCCAATGGCTTGTTCAGTCGTTAAATACTCTTTAGGGGTGCGGGGGAGAAAACCAACAACCTCGGTATCAAAGGTCAGTAATATGAAAAAACATGGAATTCCTATTAATAATAGGAACTCCCGTCCCCTGCACACCTCTTGATATTGGAAACAAGATCCAACCAAAATTTAAATAAATGTCATTATTTTCACTAGTTTATGTTTTTGAACAGCTAAATCCGTAAATCATTTTGTTTTGTAATTCTTAATTAGAAAGCAAGTTTCAATAGACACAGTATTATACAAACATTATTATTTTATCCACATGATATTTTTAGTGCTTATTTTCAACAAACATCAGAGTTCAGTTCTCTCATGGCTACATAAAATACAAAACATTCTTGATAAGGAGCTCCACGCGTTTCGAGAGTATGCCTCTCTTCTTCAGGACCAATAACTTTTTCATTAAACACAGTATTTCCTAATAATGATAATTCAGCAATCCTCTAAATAAATATAAATTTCAACAAATAATGCTCCTGAAGAAGAGGCATACTCTCGAAACGCGTAGAGCTCCTTATCAAGAATGTTTTGTATTTTATGTAACCATGAGTGAACGGAACTCTGATGTTTGTTGAAAATAAGCACTAAAATATCATGTGGATAAAATAATAATTTTTGTATAGTCCTGTGTCTATTGAAATTTGCTTTCTAATTAAGAATTACAAAACAAAATGATTTACGAATTTAGCTGTTCCAAAAACTAAAACTAGTGAAAATGATGACATTTATTTAAATTTTGGTTGGATCTTGTTTCCAATATCAAGAGGTGTGCAGGGGACGGGAGTTCCTATTATTAATAGGAATTCCATGTTTTTTCACCATTCTTTTTTGGGCCAGGCTTTAAAACATCACATTGAGAATTCTCAGAGCTGGACCGGCTTGTTTGCTGGGGGATGTTGTTCTATGCTTCTATAGGGGCCTCCCTGGGACGACCCCTGATTCCTTTCCAGCTCTTCGTTAGTAGATTCAATTGAATAGACTGAGAATTCCCAGAAGGAGAGCGTTTCATTATCCTCTCTCTGCTGGCTTAACATCCTTTCTTCCCTTCTGTTGCCATGGCATCTTCTGCCGACTTATTTGCCCCTATTTTTTCTGGGCATTGATGGGTCAACAGTATTCGACTTTCTTGAGGTAGCTGGCTCATTGGTCTCGCCAGTGGTGAGAGGGTCTTCAAATTCCATACAAAGGTTCTAGAGGTATTTGATTTTGGCTTTCTTCCTGACACCATGTTTTTAATTTTTTTTTGTGGACTGGTGTTTCAGGGCAAGTAGGATTTGCCTTTTTTCTGAAGATGATGAAAATTGAATCTGGCCAATTTGCACTTCCCTTCATATCTCCTGTTTCCGTGGGTTGTACTGCCCCATCTGTTGCCTGGTGTGGTCCCTTAGTTGCTGTCTTTTCGGCAGCAACTGTATAGATATAATTTATAATCTCCACATCCCGGGTTTCGAGGGCAGGTTCTTGATGGGCCTCTCCAGGTTTTTTCTGGATTATACTGTTTTTATTTTTCTCAACATTGTTCAGGATTTTTCCAGGACCCTGAGCAGCATTTGTTACTCCTTCGTTTTGAGGTCTCGACCTAGATTCATTTGCAGACTGAGCTCTGATTTTGCGTCCAGGTTCCCCGTTCTCAGGCCCCTGATCACAGGTATCTTTTCTTATTGGTCCCTCTTTCTTTTCAGAGTTGATCATGACCTTGATCCACTTCTGTGAATCCAGAATTGCCTCCATCATTACGGTTTTATCTGTAAGCTCTTCTCTGGCTATATCACAGAGACGGTTTTGCCATTGGCTTGATTGATCTGCTTCATGATTGAGTCTAATTTGAACTGTCGATGTAAAGACTTCCAGATAGATCAGCTTCGAATGCACCATTGCTACAAGGGTGGCCTGGTCTATAAAATCTTCATTGATTGATTCATAGAGTTTCATGAAAGGAGTCCATGAGATTGTCGGCACCAACATAATCATGCCTTGGTTTGAGCTGATCAAGCTCCCAATACCTGAGGTTCTTGAGAGAATACCTAGTCGTTGGGGCTCGTCGAAGATGTAGTTAATGTTGAGGTTGGTGAAATTGCTGAGGGTCAGTCTTTGGGAGTTCATCCCCCTTTCTGGGTCTGTTGGAGATGGTATGATGGCTAATGGAGTTGCCTCTCAAGGACTCTCTTAGGTCATCCCTTCTTCTCCCAATCGTTCTCTAAAGTCAATTGCAAGAGTTGATGTTGTCAGACTAGATTTTCTCATCTGACTCGGACGGGGTTCAGGGCCTGCCAGTGGACTTGGGTCCAATAAAGCCTGTTTTTTATTTTCCATTGGACTTTATTCAGTGAGGCTTGAATTAGAGCAATACCGTGTGACAATCTTAGTGCCAACATAGAGCTTGACATTAACGTTTCTTCCTGGTTTTTCCTCATTGGATGCTTCCAGTGGACAATCCGAACCCTGTCGGAGTACATTGCACAGGAACAGGGGGAGAGGCAGGGTCATTAGCGGCATTAGCTCTCCACGGTCAACCCTCTCGACGTGCTTCTCAGGCTTTTTTGAGGCTGTACAGAGTGAGTGACAGCAAAATCTTTCTCCCTTGCAACTTTGTTAGCAGTCGGAACTGCAGCAAGATCAAGTAAAGGTTCTTTTGTGCATTTGTCCTTCTCTGCCATTCGCCTTGCTTCAACCATGAGCTGAGTGGCCAGTAAAGTCTTGTTCGTGATCCCTGAGCTCGAGGTCCCCCTAAGCGCGAAGGACCGAAGCAGGAGCAAGACACCCACATCCAACATCTCATCATCAGTCACATCTAGCAAAGAAGTAACTCCCTGCTTAACTAGTACAAGAGGCAAAGATTTGTTTAAAGTCATTGTGTGGATGGGGACTGAGCTCACCTTCAAAGCAGGGTCTGGTATTGGTACTAGTATTGGCTCCACTGTCTGTGGCGTAGAGGTATATGTCGAGGCTGAGCCTTGGACCCTCAGTTGGAGCAGAGTTCCTGCTCCTGTTAGCTCGGGCTCACTTCCTTTCTTCTATTCCAACACTGGTATTGGATAGGCGATGAGCCAGGAGAGCTGCGGCCACCCCTACCACAAACTGCCAACAACTGCAGAAGACTCAGCAGCTGACTCTGCAGCGCTCCGCATAGGGAAAGGGTTTTTAAGCTGCCTCCTCTTCCTCCAGCAACAGCAAGGACAGATTGCTGCACCACACTGATAATGTCAACAACTGCAGAAGACTCAGCAGCTGACTCTGTGGCGCTGCGCAAAGGGAAAGGGTTGTTAAGCTGCCTTTTCTTCCTCCAGCAACAACAGGGATAGACTGCTGCACCATGCCAACAACGCCAACAACTTCAGAAGACTCAGCAGCTGATTCTGCGCTGCTCCACATAGGGAAAGGGTTTTAAAGCCGCCACCTCTTCCTCCAGCAACAGCCAGGACAGACTGCTGCACCACGTCAACAACTGCAGAAGACTCAGCAGCTGACTCTGCTATTTCGAAACCACTTAAAGGACAAACGCTGTTGAACAAAAAGATTCACTGCAATCTGGTCAACCCAAGATTAAGGTCAAAGCATAGCACAGAAATACACAAGCTCCTCAGCAAAAGGGGTGTAACAGACCTGCATTTCCACACAGAAACGTTGCTAATGTATGACTAAGGTAGCTGCACGCAAATACATCTCGAACAACTTCAAACTCCGGCAGGCAAACTGCAAACAACGAGGTGATGGCCTACCCATAGTGTACAAAGATTATCCAAGAATCATAAACACAACATCATTGTTAAACATCCCACACAGAGCTTCTTTCACCACCTAGCTCTGGACCATCAAACCAATGTATCCTTCCTACATATCAACAGACCACCCACATGAAACTGACCTCATAGAGAAATTTGTAGATTCCATAGCCAACATCGCAATAGATCACAACCACCAGATCATAGTAGGAAACGAGCATCTGGTTTGAAGAGTTGAATACCAACTCTGCAAACCACCAACCTCCACTATCCACCAGGCACCTACAACAAATGGTGAAGGGGCAACTGACACAGCCGGACACTGCAATCTTCTGAAATAAATGTTTAACTACAATTGTAGGAAGAGTCATGGGCCAAGATGGAATGCATCAGAGCAGACACGCTTGCGCATATTGCATCTTTTAATATACAGAGTTCAGGTAACAAACGGCGTACGTTGAACGAATGTCATCATCCTCCTGCTACACATTCCCACAGCTAATGTCATGATCTCTGCTTCCAAAAGGTCAGGGTTTTCCCAACTCCCTTGGAAGCAGATCCATAACCCAGGTTCCGAGTGCCAACCAGTCCCAATTGGGACCTTTTGGACCCAGTCCTGGCGCCAGTGGCACCAGGCTCATAAATATGCCCAGTCCCAGCGCTGGAAGCGCCGGGCTCATAATGCTTGGGTGGACTTACCTGCAGCAGACCATGCTGCTTACTTGCCTGCCAGTTGAGCCTCTGATCCTCTTCTGTTTGGAACTACTTTTCCTGTTGGGTGGGGCTGGAGCCACTCCCTAGATTCAGAACACTGGAACTCTTCTGGAAGGCAGGAACTCTTTTCTTACCAGGAACTCTTTTCTTACTTAGGCGTGGCTGTGGAAGGAGACACTTAAGCACTACAGGAGGCTATTTAAACCACACCCGGTGGATGAATCTTGCTTTGCGTTATTCTGCACCCTCTGCAGCAGAACGCTCATCGTGTCTTCTGCATCCGGTCCTGGGCCTAAGGAAAAAGGCTTACCATCCTGAATCCAGTCTTCAGCAACACCTATAAAGACAAGAAAGAACAGGTTAGCATTCCGGCATCTGAAAGGCAAAGGCTTACCTACTCTTCGTGCGCTCCGGAGGTCTTCACACTGCATTCCGGCATCTGTAAGACAAAAGCTTACCAACTCTTCGCACGCTCCGGAGGCCGTCGGCGCTGCATCCCGCATCTGAAAGACAAAACAAGGTGCGTTTAAAGACATTGGGGAACTTTAATACTCACGTGCCATTACTCCTTTCCACATCTAACCCAGTGGGTATCCCGGCACCCTGCAGCCGCTCCGAACTTGTACCTGCAAAATAAAAAGACAGTTAGAGCGCATCGTGAAGCTGGCAACAAGCGCTTACTTACGTGCTTCCAGGCGCTTCTATTCATCACACGGGCTCCATCTTCAACTCACTTCAGCCCGTCATCCGCCATCGCCGGAACCCTGCAAAACAAGAGACATCATTATTAAAGACTTTAAAGACATTTGAGTTACTCGAAACTTACCGTTCGTGCAGTAAACGACGGACAGCAGTCCTCTGGAGTCAAGAGGCCTGCGCTACCTATCCAGTGAAGAAACTGGTTACAGCACCCTGCCCCGAGGCAGATGGAGAGCTCGGCATTCACTTACCTAAGACATCTTACTCTGCACGTCAGGCATACAGGGCACAGAGGTCCAGCCCAAAGAGCCAACCGGGTGCTGCACATCACCTTTGAAGATACGGTAGTCGCCCAGTCAAGACCGGCGCCTCTGCGAGAATCAGGTGAGCGTTACAGCTAAGGCCTGTATCTCCGCTTGCTGACTCCTCTTTGATCAAAGCAAGAACTCTTGTGAAGGATAACTCTGAGGAATCTCAATCCTCATTCCCCAGAGAGCAGTTTGACACTAATCACCCCACTCTATTGGCTACTGCCCCCCGCTGTAATAATGTTGTCATACAGATGGAACACAGTATCTCAGATCCTAGCAATCAACCTGTTCAGGGCCTTTAAATGTGAGAGGGTAGGGCTATGCAACACTTGTTAGATGCCGAGGAGATACACAAGAGAGATACTTTAGTTCAATCTCATGACAAAATCAACTGGTGCCTACTAAATACTCAATCCGTAGTGAAACATGCAATAGAAATAGCGGACCTGATTTCAGACAAAAACCTGGACATCCTGTTTCTTACTGAAACCTGGATGACCAAAACTACATCCCAAGTAATATCATTGGCCACAACAGATAGCCACACAATGCTCCATGTTGATCGAGCCATGGGAAGAGGAGGGGGTGTTGCTATAATCTTTAGAAAGGATTTAAATATCTACATCTCTAGCATTCCAGATTGAGAACATTGTGAATCCCTACACGTTAAACTCAACATTAACCATATATCCTCTATATGTTTTTTTACCTCTGTATCGGCCACCTAGACCCACTCCTAACTTTGAGCATCTACTGGCCAGTATTGGTAACATCTCGAAGGATACATCAGCTCTTGTTGTTCTTGGGGATATGAATCTATGGGATGATAACCCTCAGGACACCATGGCAAAGGAGCTTAAAGCATCACTTGAGGCTATTAACTTCCAGCAGGTAGTAAAAACTCCCACCCACAATGCCGGCCATATATTCGATTGGATACTGGCAAAAAAACAGCAAATAAGTTACTTTTATTTTAGAATATGCTTGGTCTGATCACTATCTGGTTAACTTTATATGTCATACTGCTAATAAGCAGATACAGCACTCTCTGAAAACTAATCCTTTGGGAACTTGACGCAATAGGAAGGCAGTAACTAGTGAGGACTTCAAGGAAAAGGTTAATCCTCTTCTGCCACCTCTACATCAGCATGTATCATTGGACTCCTTTACTCAGTCATTCAAAAAGGCTACTAATCAGGCCTTTGATGAACTGGCTCCTCTCAAACCAGAAAAAAAGAAAATCTAACAATCTGAATAAATGGTTCTCCAGTGATATTCTAGAGGCCAGAAGAGCCAAGCGCAAAGCTGAGCGTCTCTAGAGGGAAGATCAGTCTGCTTCATCACTAACATCCTATAAGTTAACTGCTAAAGCCTATAAATCGACTCTTTTTCAAGCCAAAGCAGAACATTTTAATAAGAGAATCCAACAAGCTAAATCCCAATCTAAAGAAATATTCTCAATTCTTAAAGAATTGAAAGATCCCCCGCCTATTAACTTAGCCCAAGAGAGCGACAAGTGGTGTCAGGCAATCCATGAAGGTTTTTCGGAAAAAACTTAAACATCAGCAGGCTATTGAAGCTCAAAAGAAATTGCTCTCGGATCCTAAGAATTCTGTTTATACTCCACACATGATTAAGAGTGATCAGCCTGATAGCCTTCCAGACTTCTTCTCTTTCGAAAGGGTTTCTGTTTCAAAGGTTGTGGAGGTTATCCACAAATTAAGGCCATCATCTTGTCAAGGGGATATCTTCCCCGCTAAACTATTTAAGGACTACGCGGATACACTAGCACCTTGGGTAGCGCAGTTTGTTAATCAGTCATTTGAAGAGGCCTATGATCCAGTAGATTTGACAGAGGCATGGATTACGCCACTTTAAAAAGGAAAATTTTGATCCCTCAATTCCTGGTAATTTTAGGCCTATAACAAATGTGCCTTTCTTGCTCAAGATCATCGACAAGATTGCTTACTTACAGTATCAAAAATGTTTAGATACAAATGATCTATTGGATAATAAGCAGTCCAGATTTAGGGCTAAGCATGGAACTGAAACCGCTCTCTTGGATCTCCAGGCAAACAATGCCAGCAGCATTGAACAAGTAAATTCTGCACTGCTTAGGCTGCTTGATCTCTCCTTGGCATTTGATCTTATTGATCATGATCTCCTGGCCGATAGACTGAGAACAACTGGTAGATGCTCTTCCTCAGCAACTAACTGGTTCAAATCGTTTTTGGGTCCAAGAATGGCTGCAATTGTAAAGGATAATTTTAGCTCTTTAAAGAGGCTGTTGACCTGTGGTGTTCCTCAGGGATCATGTTTGTCACCTTTGCTCTTTAACATTTTTTCAAAATTACTGTGTGACTTGCTTCAAAAGATGGGTGTCCAATTTACGAACTATGCTGACGATACCCAGTTGGTACTTGAATTGTCAGGTTCCTATGAAAAAGATGTGCTAAGAATCAATGAAATGTTCAATGCCATCCAGAAATGGATGGCTAATAATTCTCTTGCGCTCAACAAAGCAAAAACTGAACTCCTAATACTTGGCACACCCCAAAAAATAGGAAAATTAGATCTACAATACAAGAAACCTAAGATTAATAACAGTTTCATTGAAGTCTCAAAGCACGTTAAGACCTTGGGTATTTTCATGGATTCGCATCTCTCATACAAGAAGCCTGTTTCTTACCTAAAGTCTACATGTGCTTTTTACACTAATCTTATATGGCAAATCCAACCTTACCTAACTGAACAAAACCTGGCACTGATCGCAGGAACCATAATTAATGCAAAACTGGATTACTGCAACAGTCTCCTGATGGGCACTTCCAAAGGCAATGCCACCAAATTACAGACCATATAGAATGGTGCGGTTAGGGCTGTTTTTGGATTGAATCGTCGAGAAAAAAACATCAGCAGCCAGAAGAAAACTTCACTGGTTACCAGTTCAACAGTGGATTAAGTTTAAATGCTCTGTCATGATTTTTAAGTGTTTAGCAGGCACCGCCCCTAGCTATCTAGCAAAAAAACTCATTAAAGTACCTGTTCAAAGAAATCTTTGTTCCAACGATAAACATAATCTACAACAACCATGTAAAATCCTGGAAAGAGTAGGTAGCACGAACTTTGTTCATTGGGCTCCTAGGATCTGGAACTCTACGTCCCTTCTGGTTAAAAACAGCGTGTCTCTTGTTATTTTTAAGAAACTCCTTAAGGCACATCTGTTCGACGATGGAAAAACCTAATAGTACCCCTTTCCTCTCTGTGACCTGAGCTTCTGTTTTATGTTGTGTGTTTTGTGAGCGTTCTGATGCCTATGGGCGATACAGCGCTATATAAAAAACACAATAGATAGATTAAAATGGTCTCTTGTCACCCTGCTAAATCTCCTACAATACAATGGATAACAGCTTAAGGCCACAAGCCTCTTTCTAATATCTCTTACCGAGAAACCCCAACCCAGGTGAGATTACTAACCTGCTGTAATAATCACACATGACCCTTTACCTAAAGCCTTCTTGCACTTAACCCAGCTAACCCATTCTCCTCTACCTTTTTCTTCCCTTGTGCTTCACTTGCTCCTCTCATGGACGTAATTGACAGTGTGTGAATCTATCTTCTTCTGTTACTTTATACAATTTTGAATAATGTGATTGGTCTCTCTAAACCCCAAACCTATGATGGTATAGAAAGCACCCCCCCAAAATGGCATCCCGACACTGAAAATGTACAAATAACAAAGCACATGGGTAAGAACGAATAAGAAGCATTACAACAACCTAGAGACATGGAGCCTAGCAAAAGAGTGGTAAAGAAAACCAACAGTGGAATATAGTCGAATAAACTGATGCTGAGTGAGAAGTGTTGGGACGGCCGATGGGGTCAACAGACCACACTTGACGCCCTAGATGATTTTTTTTTTCTCCAAGGGTTTTGTTTATACAGTGATCAAAAAAGGTAAATTTACTCTCAGGGCCAACCATAATAACATGAACAAAAGTAGTGTTGAAAAGATGGATGCAGGAGTGTCACCTTTAAGGTCATGGCCAGACCAAAAAAGATCTATGCAAGGGCATTCTAGGAAGGTCCCAAATTCCCTTTTTTGTGTCTGTTCCCTACCACAGTCTAGGCAGTTCACAAAGGTCTTGAAATAACTTAGTGCCAGGGTAGAACATTAGTGCCTTGATGACAATTCTCCCATTCAGGTCACAAGTCTGTGGTCCTTGTCTTGCCTGTTTTCTTTCTCTTGGTTCTGTTGAAGTGTGGTCTCTGGTTTAGCAGAGTATAGGGGGTTGGCTGCCAGTACTAGCCCTAACAATTGGAGCCATCCTATCCACCCTGCCACCCAGCCATGCACGTGTACCTCCTTCAAGAATGAGATTTGCTTATTCGGATTGGGGCTTCAATCCTAACCAAACAATTGTGGGCTGAGGTCTCTACTCCTTTCACAACCCTCCTCTTTTCCTTTCCCTTGGTGTTTGAAGGTGAACCTCTGCTTCCTCGCTAAGCCCTCTCATGTTCATACTTCCACTATCACCCTCCTCTGATATCAACACCTACCTCCTCTTACCTGTCTTTCAGCCTGCCTTATTGGAACTGATTTTTTGTCTGTTTTTTGGTACTACCTAATCTTCAACTTCCATCACCTCTTCTAGCAGATTCACCTCCTCAACATCGCCTTCTACCTCCTGATCATCTGCCAACCTCCTTGCGCTGTTCCACCTTCTCGGCTCAACCAGCACTGCTGCTTCCATCTCCTGCAAAACCCTTTCACTGCTACCAACATTTACCTCCTTCTCCAACATGTTCTCCTATTTATCACCTCCTTCTACAGCAATTCACATCCAACCTCCTTAACTTCCTTCCCATATACATTCTCACAACTGCACTTATCTGCACCACATCCTGCTCCTCTTCTATGATCCACCACATTTCTCTCTAAAAGCTGTCCTTTTGCAGGTCTACACCAAATAATCTGGGCTGAAGGCCTTTTGTAGTGTTCAGGCTCCTCCCCTGGGCTGGATCCCAGGCTGTGGTTTGCACCTGTAAGCTGTAGTGAGGGCTAGCCTTCAGAGGACTCCACTAGGGGTGAGTCTCTTGAGACATATGCTATAGGAAGGGTGTTGCCATTTTGGCCGTCCTGCACATCTCTGTGTCACTGCTGTCTGCAGCCTGTTGTAATGTCGGCAATGAGCCACAGGGGTCGTGCTGAATCACGTGCTCAGGGTCACATGCTCATGCATGTGACCTACATCAATAAAGGCGCCAAGCGGGCTTCTGCTCAGCAGTTGAAGCTGAGACCTGTGTCAGCGTGGTCTATGCCGCCACACACAGTGTTCCAACAATGGGCCTACGAACCCGCTCTGCCAGGTGTGGCATCCTCACACAGAGGGGGCTGGAGCCCCCTAACATCTGGCAACAAAAGGTCTCTGGCCTCATGCGCTGCTGCCGGCGGAGGTCCCAAAGAAAAGAAGAAAGAAACTGGTGGAGCAGGGACATGTTGGAGGTTCCCTGAAGGGGAACCGGCCCGTGCCGAGCTCGGCATGGGCGCAGCTGCCGGAGCATGAAGCTCAGCCCCCGGGGACCGTTTCAGCACTGGCCACCATCATCATTTTTCTTTTTTTTAAAAAGACAATCTCTCGTGGGGGTGGTGGGGGAGTGGTAAGTTCAGTGCCATTGGAAAGATACATTCCATGGTCGAGGCTCCTGCTGGGGGAGTGAAGCAGCGGGTGACGTGCACACTGCGAGATGTGGTGTGGTGCCGCAATAAACAAAGAAGTCTCCTGCTGGGGGGGAGAGATGGAGCGGCACGGCCATTATAACTGTTGCAAGTAGAGGCGGGGCAAGGTTGCAATAAACAATGAATTCTCCCACCTGGGGGAATGATGGTGCGGCCATTGCTGCTTCAATACCCATAATCTCCCCCCAAGGGTAGAGAATGCAGTGCTGTCCCCGCCATTAGCTGGAAAGGTGCGCGAAAGATGAAAGCGCACACGGGATTATGGCACTCCTGCCTGAGAGGAGAGAAGCGGCCCATGCTGCCACATTAGGGTGAGCTCCTGCCTGGGGGAGTGAAGTGGCTCTGCCGCCAAAAGCAGTACTGGTCTCCCACCTGGGGGAGACGAGCAGAGCGGCAAGGACCACCACTGTAATCAAGTTATGCCGAACACTCCTGACTGGGGGAGAAGACAGAGTGGCCTGCCCTCTGGACACCTGGTAAATGCACGCCCGTTGGGGGAGGTACACTGCCTCAAGCAAGGCACTCCCGTCGGGGGGGGGAGATGCACTGCCTCAAGCAAGGCCACTCCTGACTGGGGGAGTGGTGCACTGCCACAAGCAGAGGCACTCCTGAATGGGGGAGGGGTACACTGGAGTGAGAAGAATAGTGCAGCAAGAGCTGATGCCGTAGTGGTTTCACAATGTTATTGTTGTCCGATTTGCTTGTTTTACCCTTGGCATGGGATGTTGTGATGTCAGCAACGAGCCACATCAATAAAGGTGCTGAGCAGGCTTCCGCTCGGCAGTTGAAGCTGAAACCTGTGTCAGCGTGGTCTGTGCCGCCACACGCTGTGTTCAAACAATGGGTCTATGAGCCCCCTCTACCAGACGGGGCATCCTCACATGGTGGGGGCTGTAGACCCCAGCCCCATAACACAGCCGCGAACCCGTAGGCAGAATTAGTAAGTCTGGTTCTATATAGGTGCTCCCTGGGTGTTTATGGCTATGGAACCTTCCCCTGGGGCATTGTGGGGGAAGGGCTTGACTTGTAAAAGTACAAATCTCGGTGTGGCTTGGAGCACTGGTAATGCGGATGCTTCACTGAGAGCTCTGTGTAAGCTCCGACCCGCCAGCGTTATCTACATTTAATGGAGCCATGCTAGCTATCCATAAACGGAGGCTGGGGAAGCGGAATGCCTGGGGAACAATCCGCACAACTTATAGGGAGAATCAGCAACCACAAACCCTGTGTTATGCTCACCTGGTTCCCACGGGGGCGTCGACCGGAACTGGGCCGCTGTTATTTCCACCAGCGTGACGTGTAGCGCCGAGATGACTGACTGGACTGGCCCGCTCAGCCTAGTTTGTCTGGCTTGCAAGAATATTCTTCTGCAAAGGAGAAGAGGAATTAACCACCCGTGGAATTGAGTGTCAACCCACCTTCCCCACTCCCGTTGTCTTCCCACAGATCACTCTTGATGTCCCCTCCTTAGTCTCACCTGATGGTTTGGAAGGATGAGCTCTCCATCCTGCATCGACCGCAGGGGCGCGTTGATGACCAGTTACTTCACTGGCGTAGAGGAATTGGTGAGTTCCAGTATTGACTCTAAAGTCCAATTGTTCATAAGAGTTCAAATGTCTGCTCTTCACTCTGTCCGATTCCTTGCAGGTTGCCGATTAATCCACTCGAAGATTTCCAAATGGCACTCGGTAAGATTCAGGTAAGTCTATTGTGGTTTTCCCCTTAGGGGCCGGGGTACGGCGATGAAGCAGAGTTCACTGTGCCGAACCGAGATGAGGTGAGACCTCCGTGGTAAATCAGGTAAGTTTTGTGGGGGGTAACTGGTATTGTCTTTACTTTCTCCCCTTAGGGGCCGGGGTACGGCGAAGAAGCAGAGTTCACTGCGCCGACCCGAGATGAGGTGAGTACTTCCCGTGGTAAATCAGGTAAGTCCTTGGGGGTAGCTTGTATAGCCTTAGAGAGTCCCCTTGCTCACCTTGCTGTCTTTGTCTCCTTAGGTGTCGGAGGGCAGCCGCGAGATGGAGAGAGCGTGATGAAATGCTGAAGTACCGCCAAGCAGGTGAGTTCAGCGCGGCGCCGTAGGAATACGAAGCGATGCTTCAAAGACTTCTGTCTTTCAGTTCCATGGTGAAATGGATCAGGATTCAGGTAAGGATTAAAGTTAAAACTCCTGTTCTAACCTTTATCCTTCTTGTCTTCTTGTTTCAGGAGTCCCATGACTGAAGCGGGTGTGGCTGAAGACTGGAGCTGCTGAAAACACGGTGAGCGTTACGCTGCAGCAAGCAGAATAACGCGAAGCACGTGTGGCTGTCCGGGCGTGCTTTAAATAGCCTTGGAAGAAGATCCAGGTAAGTATTCTTCCACAGCCCCGCCCAAGTAACAAAATAGTCCCTTCAGTTAAATAGTCCCTCCTAAGCCTCATTTGGCTTGAGTCTTCATGCAGCATGGTCTGCCTCAGGTGAGTATGCAGCATGGTCTGCTTCAGGTAAGTTATCAATAATGAGCCTGGCGCCCATGGCGCCAGGACTGACTTTATCTTTATGATAGGCATGAAGCCTGCTTCCGGGGCTGCTGGGCCTGGTCTGGTCTTCCGGGGGCAGGCATCATGACACCCTGATAAACCTGAAGTTAGCCGGGGCTCACTCTCACCGGCAGCCCACAAGATCGCGGCCGCCACATGAAATGCAAAAAGATACGCAGACCACCCTGGAAGCCGCCAACAGCAACGCTGATGACCCACGGGGAACAGGAGATGAAGCGGAGCCCCCGCTCCCACACTAGTCTGACGTGGGAGTGAGCAGAGAAAAGAGGTGGAGCCTAAGTTTTGACTTAAAAACATAAGTCAACGGACATCGCTACCATGCTACAACCACACAATAAGAATAAAAAGCCAGAAGCTGGGCGAGCCCTAGCCTACTCACCGGATAGACCAACGGGACAATGGGTCACTAAAGAGGACATACAATCCCTTCTGGCAGATATAAAGTCGGAATTTCAAAATTGCACGACAGAAATCTCGTCCAAGGTGGAGGGCCTCGATAAGCGGATGGGGGAGATAGAGCAAGAGTCAGCGAAACCGAAGAATAAACCGTATATCACACAGCGCAGCTGGCAGAACTACTGTCACGACCCTCGCCCGAAACCCCCTCTGGCAAACCCATTGGCCAGGTGGAATCAGGACTCGGGCCTCTAGAGCCTGGCATCCTCTTCAAAAGCCCTCATGAGGCCAGCCCTGGCGCCTATCGCGCCAGGCTCATACACCATGAAAAACAATGTGCTTGGGAACTTATTTATTGTATTGTCAGCCAACATGGAGGCATCCACAGAACCTGCATGGAGACCAACGGAACCTCATTAGCAGCAGCATCTTACTTGCAGTCTTCATCTTTAAACACTCGCAGCTACTGAGAACAGCTTCCTCGAATCTGCACGCCTCCCGGACAGAACAACCTGAAAGAGGAAGATAGAGGCAACATTAAAGAAAGCAGTAGAGACATTTACAAATTACGAACTGCTCAAAAGGCTTACCTGGCTGGTCGCCTCTCGGCTGGCACCACTGCGGACATTCCACTTGCGCTGAAGAACACAGCGACCTACAAGGAAGGAAAACACAGGTTAGCAAAGGCAAAACTTCACAGTGCTGCACATAGCGCTTACTTACCGCATCATAGCGCTCTTAATGCACCATCATTTACCAGCGGGGCTCAACAAAGCCAGTTCGCCGCGCTGAAGCTCTGCATACCTAGAGGAGAAAAAAGAGACATTTTAAACAAAGAAAGGCATGCAGGATAGCAACAAAACTAAAGAGCAGCAATAAGACCTACCTGAACAATATCAAACAGGCCGACGTCAGTGTAGTAACTGGACCGCACTCGCCCATGAAAGACAACACGCCCCTGCAAAGAAGGCAGGACGGAGAGCACGCCTAATTCTACCACAAGGTGAGGAGAGGGCGCCAGAGGGACTGAAATCATACGGGGTGGAGGGAGGATACTTACCCCAGTCGGTCAGTCTTGAACACAGTCCTCCTGTATTTTCAGGCAGAACCTTCACCGCAGACCACATCAGGGCAAAGCTGAGAAGCATACCAGTGAGTAACCCGGCTGGGTGGCGTCCCTGTGGATACCAGGTGAGCGTAACAACTACAAAGGAAATTCCAGGCCCTGGAGGAAAAGAACGAGGATATAATGCTCAAACAAGAGGACAACGAAAACGGCCTGCAGAAACAACGTACGCATTCGATTGTTATCAACCGCGATCACGGATCACACACTACTAGCCTACGTGGGTGACCTCTTCAAAACTCTCCTCCCAGAATGCGACAAATCCATGTTGTTGCTAGACCGTACCCACAGGCTGTGGAGCCGTAGAGGACCCGCCTCGACTGCCCACTCCCCAGACTTAATCACCGGGGTCCATTTCTTCTCCACAAAGCAAGAAATCATGACCGCCAACCATATACAGGGAGACCTCTCCTACCAAGGGGCCTGAATACAAATCTATCAAGACCTTGTTCAGCAACAGTACAAAGGCATAGAGCTTTTAGAACCCTGGCAACATTCCTTCAAGACCGAAAAATAAAATATGCTGGCTCTTTCCAGCAACCCCCCAATTCTCCAATGAAGGCCAGGTATGCACAATCAACTCATTGGAGGAGGCTGAGAACATTCTGACAGGAGGGCCTTCAACTCCAGATGAAGACAGTATGAATCTATCTCCCCTGGGAGGTTCAAAAGCGGCCCTGACGTCCCAACAAAACTCTTGGGCCAGAGTGGCATGATGGGGGAAAACAAAACATTGACTGCTAAAATCAAGAGCAATCTCCTCAGGCTCTTAACTGCAGAGAGAGTTGCAACCAATAAAGCTGTTCCCTGGTGCCTGCTCTTTATATAATGTTGTTTTATAGTTGTAATATTGTTGTCTGCATGAGCACTACTCAAATCCTTGCCCTGATAAGCTGAAAAGAGATGCTGGCTGCTTGGCAGACTCACCCAAACGAATTTAAGTTTCAAAGTTGGCGCATTTGAGCAAAGTCTATTTCTCACCTCAAATTATTTTTTACTAATATCTGTGTAGCAGCCACACAAGGATTTGAGAAGTGCTCATGCAGACAACAATATTACAACTATAAAACAACATTATATAAAGAGCAGGTGCCAGGGAAGAGCTTTATTGGTTGCAACTTTCTTAACTTATAGGTATCTCAATTAAGCCCCCAGGCTGACGCCTAATATGACCCTTTTTCAAAATGGAAGAAACTTTCAACATTAGAGAGGCACAAGCTAAGAAATCATCAAACTGGCTCATCAGCCTCATCACAGAGGAACAACTACTGCTTAAGATATTTATTTGAACAATTAGAAAATTTAAGCAAACAAGAGTTAAATAAATGGTGGGAAATCAAAACCCTCAAAATGTACCTGGAAGTAAATCGGATCCCCAGAGGCCTTCGTATATGCATTTTCCCTCCTTTTGAAGAAGAGGACATAACAGCACTCAATTATTGGGTAGCTCTATTAAACAATACGTCAAAAGAGATGATGATAAGATTAATCAATCAAGCAGCATTGTCACATGAAAGAATAATGAAAGACATTGAAGACACAAAAGACGCTATCAAAAATTTGGAATGCCGAGAAATCACTTTTAAAAATTACCAAATTCTAGATGATTTTCTTGGAAACTATGAAAAGGAACTAAAAATCAAAAAACAAAGAACATTTATTAGAGATGAGGATGACTACATCAAGAACAGAATTTTCACATTTCAAAGGAAATATGACGTGAATGTTAAGCAACAGTTTAAGAAAAAAGTGCAAATCCAACAAATAAGAGTAACCCTTCAACACCATCGTCTTCAGACATTGAAACTTCAAGTGATAAGGAATTAACGGACATTGAATCCACTCCGGTATCATCAGCATCGAACAGTGAACAAACATCAGACGGCAATCAAATCTCTAAACCAAAATCATGTCCTTTTTTGGAAGAAGTTTTAAGACACAGAAAAAGCTCCCATACAATTCTAACAATTCCTTGTGGAGTGCCACAAAATCTACAACAACTCCCAGGTACCTCTCCTTCAAACGCCTCAGAGGCAAGAGAGGAGGTAGTAAAACACGCAAAACAACACCAAGGAGTAGAAACCAGAGCTCAAAAACACAGGAAGAGAAGGTGAATCTAATAATAAATTTATCAGATTTCCAAGTTACTCCAGCACTAAGCAAAGGACTCACATTCAGTCCAACATACAGAGGAGACTATTTTCAAACCCAGCTAGATGTCTACAAATTTTGCAGAAAAATAAAACTTAAAAAATTATTTGAGGAAACTCCAAAAACCAAAGAACGACAACAAACTCTGATTCCATCTATACTGACAGAAAAAATGGTTGAGGATACAGTAAATCTACTCAATATCGAAGAAGATCAATACTATACAAAATAAATCTTTTTGGATTAGCAAGGAATACTCACTTGCCTATCGGAAGAAACCAATATCAAGCCAAAATCAACTTTCACACCAACATTTCCATCTGAAAATGCGATAGACATTTTCTAGAGAACAGTCAGTGAAAACATTAGAAAGAATTATTTGAACAGTAACTACACAAAAGTAAAGAGTAACCTAACTCGAGAAGAAAAATTAGCCATTAAACAACTGGCAGAGGACACTTCTGTGATAACCAAGGCGGTGGACAAAGGAGGTAAAATTGTTCTAATGAACAGAACTGACTATATTTTGGAAGATCTAAAACATCTCAGCAAAGTTGAATGTTATGAGGAACTATTGCATAATCCTCTATCAGATTTGGAAACAGAATGGAATAAGAAAATCAAAATCTGGCATGAACAAAGTCTTCTAAGTGACAAAGAATACTATTGTTTACTTACTAAAAATTCTATTCAAGCGGCAATGTATTTTTTTACCCAAAGTACATAAAACATACAATACCTTTCCATCATTTCGGCCAATAATAAATGGAATTGGATCAGTCACAGAAAACACTTCACAATACATTGATACATATCTTCAGTCGTTGACAACCAACCTAGCCTCTTTTGTGAAGGACTCCAAGCATATAATTCAGCAAATAAACCAGATTCCATGGGAAGCAAATTATCTGTTTGTAACTCTGGACGTAGTTCAACTGTACACAAGCATACAGCACAATAAAGGCATGGAAAGCACGTTTCTTTCTCAAGACCAGATCAATTTCTTTTCAGCAACAAAATCAAATGATTCTAGATATGCTTCACTTTTGTCTACACAACAATATCTTATACAAACAACTTCAAGGCACAGCGATGGGATCGAAATTTGCCCCTGCCTATGCAAACCTTTTTATGGGTTTTTTCGAACTTCAATATGCATGGAAACATCCATTCTTCAACAAAAATGTGAAATTCTGGGGTCGTTTCATAGATGACATTTTGATAATTTGGGAGGGTGACATTACACAATTGGACATCTATGTGACCTACCTTAACAACAACAATTACAATCTTTCCTTCACGAAATCGGTTAGCAGCACAAATATAGAATTTTTAGATTTGGAACTCTTTATAGAAAACTCGCAAATTCAAACTAAAGTGTTCACAAAACCAACAGCGGGTAATAGCCTCCTCTTTGCTACATCTCATTACCCGAGACACATAGTTCAGAGTATACCATTCAGAGAGATTCTTAGAATAAAACGAAACTGCAGTACAACTCTCACCTTTCAACAAAATCTCAGAAAAACCTCTAAATTTAAACAAAGATGTTATGGCTCAAAAAACATAATAAATGCCATAAAAAAGCAGAAAAAGTCTCCAGAGAATCTCTACTCATTGACAAACCAAAAACTGAAAATAACAGATGTAAAACGCAATTTGTAACCACTTACAGCACATAAGCTAAAAAAATAAAACGGATACTATCAGAAAATTGGAATATTCTCCTCACAGACCCAAGCCTATGGAAACATGTGGATGAAACTGCCAGTATTTGTTTCCGGAAAGCACCGACTACTAAAAACTTAATTAGTCCAAGTTTTTTCAAACCAATACAAGATGCAAGGAAAATCTTTTTTCAAACTCTCACCAAGGGCACTCACAAATGTGGACATTGTAAACTAAGCCCAATGTTAAGCGCAGGAAAAAAGGAAATTACGTTACCTAATGGTAAAACTAAACAAATCAATCGGCTTATAAATTGCAACTCAACATATGTAATTTATGGGTTAGAATGTGTCTGTGAAAAATTGTACACCCAGAGCCCAAAAAGAAAACTCAAGGTGAGAATCTTTGAACATCTTAGAGCCATCAACAACAAAGATTTTAAGATCTCCCATATCAGTCCACATAATGGAAAATCATCCAACGTTGCACATATCGAATTTGAAAATCTTGGACTGGAGAAAATTTCTTTACCTCCCAGATGGATAACAGGTTTGAATTGTGACATAGCAATGTATAACTGGTTGTAAATGATCTTTTTAGTTTATTGATATGAGTATATGTTTGATTATTATTGTGTTGCACCTTATGGTGGTAAGATTATATTTTTTGCTTTCTTTTTCTAACAATAATCCAGTTTATCAATCTGACTAATTAACCAATTTTTACACACTATAGTTTAAAAACGAATATTTTTTCTCAACAATCTAAAATAAATGTATATATATCTCTTAAAAAAATATATTTTTCTAATAATACAAAATGGAAATATTCTTTATCACGAATTCCCCAAAGAAAGACAACATATTTTACGTGCCTAAACAAATGTCTAATTTGATATTGAAAACTAAAAATGATAAAATGGCCATTGCCGTGAAGAATGTCTATTTCACAATCAAACAGCAATCAAAATTGCTGCCAGAACGCGGGTAGCGCGATGACGTCATCACGCTGCGCATACATACGTGGCGCGCAACGTGGTGACGTCATCGCACCTCGCACAAGCTATAAATAGAGAAATTACAAACAGCGATGCCGCGAAAGCTGCCGGCATCTCTTTTCAGCTTATCAAGGCTTTATGGATGTTTTACAGACCCAAATTGGATTCAAGAAAGGAATGAGGTAAGAAACTAAGGTCCTCCTCAGCAGTTTTATCTGCTTAAATTAGAATCAAGTGTGACTCCAAGCTAAATTTAAACTAAAAAATGAACACTTTAGCATGTTTTTCAACAAGCCTTCTCTTTCATACAGGTAATCTGCAATAAATCACCAGTAAAAAGCGGGAAGCTTAGTACTTGTAAGCAGCATTGTTACCCTATCTAAAAAATATCAGGAAAAACTAAATTGGACAATTTCAAGTCATTCAAAATGTGTTATTTAGGGAAACAAAAAGGGTGAGTCAAAAATAAGAAAAATGTAACATAAGCTACTGAATTTGAAAATATGTTCTAAAATTGTTTGTATTTGTAATCAGAGCTACGCATATAACACTGTTCTGCATTTTTTTCTCTCTTTCTTTTTTCCTTACAAATATGCTATTTTGAGTAGAAATAATTCTCTCTCCTGATGAACCATTGTAGGCAAACAATGGGGAAACACGTGTCGAGAGTGGGATAAACTGACACTTGAGTGGGAACAACTGATATATTGTTTGAAACAAACAAGTGTGATGATAACACCTGAACTCATAAATAATTAAAAAATTGAGTGTGTGAAGCTAAACACTTGGATTTAAAAAGAACTAATAAATGTTTTGAAATACTACATTTTGATATGGAATGAAGCTTCATTTTTTTCATTAAATTAAGAACTGAATTTATGATTTGGTAAATACAGCGTTGGCAGACTCACCCAAACGAATTTAAATTTCAAAGATGGCGCATTTGAGCACATTCTATTTCTCATCTCAAATTATTTTTACTCTTAACTGCAGAGACCCTAGCACTAAGAACCCCACTAAGACTAGCTGTGGCTCCCCAAGGCGAAATAAGGAAAGCTCAGAGCTTACACGGTTTACCCCGGCCCAGAGAGTGCACACGCTCAGTAGCCTGTTGGCTGTCAGGCCTAATTGGATCCTCGTTCTTACCACTTGTTATGTTGTTAAAGTTGTTACAAGTTCACAAAAGTTAAAAACCACGGTCGCAGCAGAAAGACATGAAGACTACAGTTTCAAATGGCAACTGAAAACCACCCGAACCCAGCCCCCTCCCACCCAATAGATAAGACAGATCCATGGGAGGACATCCTGCCCCGCCAAAAGCACAGCTTTGTAACCCTCAATGTTAGAGGGCTGAATGCGCCCATCAAATGCAAATCAGTTCTTCAAAGCCTCAGGGACGTATCGGGCTCAGTGATCTTCCACCAAGAAACCCACCTGGTCCTTACTGAATACCACAGCCTATGGAACAGAGCCGCCCCAAAACAATATCTGGTGATCAGCGGCTCCATAAATGGTGGCACAGCAATCTTACTGGCTAAAGGCATCCCGTACATAGAACTGGAGGTTCTCAAAGAGTCCCGAAGGCTGTTACATCACTATTAAAGGCAAGCTGTTTGACCAATTTTATACCTTGGTCTCAGTCTATGCCCCAAATGAAAAACAAAAGGCCTTCTATACAGACTTAGAAACAAAACTCCTTCCTTTCCTCGAAGGCCACATAATTATAGGAGGGGATTTCAACGGTGTCCCAAACCCGTTGACTGATAAATCTCACCAACCAACGTCAAGAGACTTTAAAATTGCTCTGGGCTTGCTTCACCTCTTTAAATCCTTGGGAGTGGTAGATTCCTGGAGAGTCTTACACCCGGACATAAAAGACTTTTCCTTTTACTCACAAGTACACCGTACCTTCGGTGGGGTTCAGGGGTGAAAAAGGTGTTTGGGTGACAAATGGGGTTTTATGATTACAGCTCCCTCTGCATAGCACGGGAAAGTGCAGGGCTCCGATGGGCTTACTGTGGGGTCACCAACCTCTCGCTGCCAGGGTTCTCCAGCCGCCAGGAAGCCCAAACCGACATTCCCCAGTGCCAAATAGGAGACCTCACCACAGAAGGCAAGTCTGGCAGATGACACAGCCCTGCGGAAACTCAATTCCCAGATACCCCCAGAAGGAAGGCGGGCCAGGAAATTGTTCGATGGCTTACACTATAATAAAAGGACATTGTACCGGAGGATTCTGATAACATCTTTCTTTATTGAAATCTATCTATGTACTAACTGCTCTTCCCTTAACTCCTCCCCTTCCTTTCTCCTTCCCGCCATGTACAATGTCTCTCCCTTAAAGGGGCAGAGACCAGTAACATCACTCCCGGACAAATGTTCAAACGTCCGGCTTAACATTCTTCAACAAGGCGAGTTGGCCTCTTGATCATGTGCTGGGGTTGTGTGCTTCTTTTGGCGAGTCCTGCCGGTCCTGGCGCCTCGAATGTCTCCGGCCCCCAGTGATGGGCTTCTTCTGGGGGAATCCATGGATAATCCCACAGCTCCCTTGGTTCGGGATCTGGTTCAGCAGGAGGTCATTAACAGTCCTCTCTTTTGATGAGTGCTTGAACTGCAAACTGTTTCTCGTGACTTCACGATCTGCGTTTTGGGCGGTCACCATGGTTCCTTTGATGGCGACAACGTTCAGTGGTTTCGGTGCATATCTTGCATCAGTTTTGCTCATCATGGCTTGTTGAACGAGGGCCTCGTCTCCCACTTGGAAGTCTTTGGGCACTGCTCTTCTTGTCATGTCTGAGTCCGCCTTTGCCTCCGTTCTTTCCTTTCAGTGTCCCTTCTTATGATTTCTGCGATGCCTTCTTCGTGGGCAATGGGATGTCTCATGATGCGGGTGTGTACTTCGTACTTTATCATTAGTTCTGCCGGCATACTGTTGGTGGCTTCATGTGGCGTGTTATGATAGTCTCGTAGTAGCCTGCATAGTGCTTGATGTGGGTTGGTGCCTTTGATGCAGGCTCTCTAGACTGTCTTTTTGATAGAAGCCATGAACCGTTCAGCCATTCCATTGGATTGTGGCCATCTTGGGGTAATCTTTTGGTGAGTGAAACCCATGTGTTAGCGAAAGGCTGCAAACTCATGACTGTTGAATGGGGGCCCATTGTCTGATTTCATGGACCTCGAGATGCCCCACTCATCAAACGTTGCTGCCACTTGGTAATATGGTGTGGTTGTCATTTTCTTGACAATGGGGAACCTACCGTATTCATCGAGGAACAATAGAAGATAGTCGCCCGACTCCATCGGCCCATAGAAATCGACCACTACTTTGTCTCCTGGCTGGTCTGGGATGTGCGTCGGCTGTAGTGGGATGGGGGCTTCTGCTCTTGCTGTACACTGGCATGCCAAACAGTTCTTGACCCAGCTGTCTACCAGTGAGTCCATGAAGGGGAACCATACGTGGCACCGCAGCTGCCTTTTCGTGTTGTCTGCTCCTCAGTGCCCTTCATGCGCTGTTTAAATTACTTTGGCTCTGAGCATCGCAGGGATGACTAACCGACATCCTCTCAGTAAAATTACATGGTCTTTGACTGTAAGTTCTGTGTGTATTCTCGCCAGTCTGTCCAGCTCTTCTTTGCACACCCCAGGGTCGTTCAGAACTGCACGCCGGTAATCCTTCCACTTGTTATTGCATGTCAGACTGATGGCTAGTGTCAGACGGGTGCGGACGCGACCGTCTCAAGTGATATTGCTGGTGGAAGTGCGTTGGCGGCCATGTAGTTGATGTATTCCGTATCACCCTAACGGGTGATCGGCGTACCTGCTGGATGGCGAGATAGTCAGCCGGATTTCGATCCCCACCTGGCCTGTGAATTATGTCATAGTCGTACTCCTGCAATCTGATGCCCCATCTCTCAATCCTGGGCGGTATCTTTGTGAACGGATTCCCAAAAAGGGACAGCTGGTGGTCCGTGATGAGTGTGAATCTCTTCCCAATTATGAAATTGCAGAAATGTTCACAGACCCAGATTGCCACCAAGCTCTCCTTTTCGGCTTGCGAGTACGCGGATTCAGGGGCCGGCAGGGCTCTGCTCACGTAGGCGACAATGTGCCTACAGGGCTTGCATCAACTATGATTTCCATGTGCCAGTTGGGGTCAAAGTATGTCAGGCGTCGTGTCTCTGCCAGGGCCTTCTTGATGGACTCAAACGCCTCTTGCCACTCTGCCGACCAGGCGAACGCCGACTCTTTTTGTAGAAGTCTTCGTATTGGTTCTGTGAGGGATGCATAGTGGGGAATGTAGCGTGCACAGTAGCGGGCCATTCCCAGAAATGATCGGACATCCACAACTTGCGTTGGTTCTTGTAAGTTGGTGATGGTGCTTACCTTGTCGGGGACCTGTGTCATGCCATCGGCAGAGAGAATGTGCCCAGAAAATGTTAGTTTCTTCTTGCTGAAATAACACTTTTCAATGTTGAGTGTCAACTCGGCCTTCTGTATCGCTGTGCATGTCTCTAGCAGGGCTCTGTCGTGGTCCTCTCATGATGTACCAAATACGAGAATATTATTTCTGTATTTCAGCGCGCCCTTGGCGGGTCTGATCACCTGTTTTATGTCTTCCTGAAAATTGTCAGCTGCAGAGGAGATGCCGAAATTGAGGCGTCTGTAACGAAATAGACCTTTGTGGGTGGCAAATGTGGTGTTGCACCTTGATTCAGGGTGCAGTTCCAACTGGTGATACCCTTGATTTAGGTGCAGTTTAGAGAACATCACAGACTTGTGGAGCTGCACAGTCATGTTTTCTATACACGGGCCAGGGTGACGCTCTCTTTGTATGGCTGTGTTCGCCATTCTCATGTCTACACACAACCGCAATCGTCCACCTTCCTTGGGCACGATAAGCAGAGGGGACACCCATGGGGTGGGGCCCATCGCTTGCTCAATTATGTCATTGCTAAGTAGTTGATTGAGTTCTCTTGAGACAGCGTCTTGCAGATGAAATCCCACCCTTTTGGGGTGTTGGGGAACGGGTCGGATGGACTCGCCTATGTATAATTATATAGGGGCCTCTTTGAGTTTCCCCAGTCCTGTGCATAAGTGTGGGAATTCCGCCAGGATCGTCTCCTTTGTTATGAGGTTTGGCCATGTGGAGGCGGTGCTGATCGTGTACGCTCCTTCTCTTCTGTCTCTTAACAGTGCGGCTGATTGGATCACTTCGCCGTCTCGGAAAATGAATATCAATGAGGCCTAGGCAGGATGCAGTATGGCAGCGCCCTTTCGTCGGGCTGCGGATGACATAGATGGTGGTGCCCACCGTCAGAGCCTTGTTTATAAGTTGCCGCTTGAAGTGTCCAATGGAGTGAAGGGGCAGTGTCGCCCCCCAGTGGAAGATCCTCAAGTTTGTTTTAGCAAGCGTCGGCTTCTCAGGAATCTGCAGAAACTCCTGCTCCCCCATGATGTTGACTGTGGTGCCAGAGTCGACCAGAAAACAAAACTGCCTGTTTCCTATATTGACTGCTATCCTGGGTGCTTCACTCGCTTCCCAGTCATCCTGGATGAGGTTAACGTATTCGTCCTGGTACGCTTGATCATAATCATCCCTTCTGTAAGAGGGTGCGAACTGCTGGTGTTCATTGTTCATTGTAATCTTGATATGTTTGCAGGGGTCCGTCATATTCGTCCTCGAATTGGGGAAACTGATCGTAGTATTCATAGTTTTGGGCATAGTGTGATGGGTGGTATTCTTCCACAGCTCTGATGTATCGCAGTTATCCTAGATGGTAGAACCTGTTTTGGTAATTTGGGCCTGCGAGGCTCGACCATACATCTGTTCTGTGGTTGTGGATTTATTCTCGGGGTAGGGAATGTTCTTCCTTCCCTGCAGACGGATTGGAAATGCCTGTCCCTCCTGCAGTTGTCTCATCTTTGCGAAAGTGCAGGACAGGTCCCTGAGTGTGGGAAAAGCATTCCACAGCAGTAACATTGCCTTTGTGGTCTGGGCACTGTCTGGCTGGCACCTTTGTAGGGTGAGGCCCCTCTATCTCCTGGTCGCTAGGGTGCCGGTTGGACAGCGCAATGAGTTCAGTTTTGTCCTGTTTTGTGCTGGGGGTGCCTGTCATGGAGGCTGCTTGTGCATCTACTCTCTCAGAAATTCTCACTAACTAGCTCACTTCCTTGATTGAGAGAGGCTTCTTTAGCAATTGTTTCTTGAGGGCTGGGGATAGGCATCCCTCTATCACACGTAACTGTATTGCTTCATCCACAGAGAATGCATGGAATTGACAATGTGCACTCTTCAGTATCAAAGGAGAATGCAGTCCTTACTCGATGATCTTGCGGTCACGGGCAGTGACTTGTGTACTCGACCGGCTTATGTTAAAAAGAAGCTTTTTGAAAGAGATTGGATTTCTACCATTGAGGGACTTAATAAAAACAGCACATTCAATGAATATGTTAAATTTAGTAGAAAAAGGGATTTTAGATGTACATACATAAATATTTTCCCCTGTAATATCACTCGCATGTATTTTATGCGTTTTAAATTTAACCAATTTCACACTCGTGAAAGGATTTGTCATTGGGGAAGTGAAATAGACTTGCATTATATGTGGACTCTTGTAGATTTCTGAAATTTGATGCACCCAAGGAAACACTTAAACATCTAGTGTTGGATTGTCCACACTTCCAAACAGCAAGGACAGATGTATTAAAAAGATTTATAAACATTGAATTTGGTGACTCTTATGATCTCCTCTGGGCAAGAATGATGACAGGGAATGTAATTCGATTATCTTCGCATTAGCACATTTATTGAGGCTAATTGTAGCTGAATTGTTGATACACAACTGAAGCAATACTGAGCAGATCTTTTGTATTAGCTCCTAACTTTTTATATTAAATAATGAGGTATTTTTATATTGGTCTTAAAGTATTATTTCCATTCATATTTAAATGTTGGTAGTTGTTTGAGTGGTTATAATTTGTGATTTTAATGAAGCACTGCACTTTTGCGAAATTATGTAACTAGATGCTTATGCGACTGATATGTATCATACTAATGGCACTCCTGGCTATTGGAATGGCTGTATGACTTATTTATTAGTTATTTGTATTTGTTGAGCACACAGCAGCCCTTAGGCATCGTCGCGCTTGTTACAGAGGATGATAATACTTTGTTACAGAGATAGGAGCAGAGCTTAGTTGCTAGAAGGACTCCAACATGGTACATGCTTAAACACCATACGTTTTACATATTACACAAAGTACATAATGTAGTGCGCGAAGATGTGTGGTGGTGTATAGAAGTAGGAAGTTGAAAAGGGAGGGAGTGGGGTTAATTAAAGAGGGCAGTTTTCAGATGTTTCCGGAAGGCTGTGAGGGATGTCTCAGCTCTGACGGCAGTAGGGAGAGCGTTCCAGAGCCTTAGGGGCTAAATATGTGAATCCTAGCCCCCCTGCTTTGGCCCTGTTGATGTGTGGGATGTTGATCTGGTTGGTGTAGTTCGATCTGATGGGCCGTGTGGATGTGGTCCTTGATAAGGTTTCTGACAGGTATGATGGTGCAGTGAGATTGAGACATTTATGAGTGATGGTGAGAATTTTAAAGGTGATTCGGTCTTTGACTGGTAGCCAGTGGGCTGCCTGTCTGGCTTGGGTGATGTGGTCTCTTTTCGGGATGCTTAGTGCAGCTCTAAGTGCGTTGTTTTGGGTAACTTGGAGTTTGTTTACGTTTTTTTAGGTGCCTGCTAGAAGGGCGTTGCAATAGTCTAGCTTGCCACCTATCGTAGGTCTGGCAATTGAGAGGCAGTTTGATTTGGTTAAGAAGGGTTTATGGCATTGATTAGTTTCATGGTTAGAGCTGAGGCAATGGCGTTTACATGTTTTTCCATTGATAGGTTGGAATCAATGTGGACCCCTAAGGTTTTTACTGATGAGGGTACAGGAATGCTGGAGTTATCTATGTCAAAGTTGGTGTAGAGGGGATCTAGTTTGGCCAGTGTGGATTGTTGGCCGAGAATAACAATCTGTCTTGTCCCCATTGAGGCATAGGCCGTTTGCTGCCATCAAAGCTTGGATGGTAGTGTAGATTAGGTGTAGTGCCTCTGCGTCTTGGACATATGAGCCTGTTAGGGGTAGCAAGACTTGGTATCGCATACACCAATTATGCTGACGATACGCGGGTGCATCAAGCTTGTCGAAGAGAGGCTTTGTGAAGAGGTTGTAGGGTGTGGGGGCGGTGCAAGAGCCCTGTTGGACTCCACAGTGGATGGTGATGGGGGCAGCATTTGCTATGTTGGAGGACACTTTCATTACTCTACTTTCGAGGAAGGTTGTGATCCAGGAGGCTGCTTGTTCTGAGAAATGTGCTGCTTGGGTGAGGGTCTTGTGATCTACAAGATCGAAAGCCGCGGAGAGGAATAGGAGGAGGAGGAGGAGGGCAGGCTTGCCTTTGTCCATGATTTGAGAAATTTTGGCTTTTTAAGTCTAGTAGGGCAGTTTCTGTACCATGCCCTTTGCGGAAACCGGACTGTCTTTTGCCTAGGATGGAGTTAGTCTCTAAGTATGATTGTATTTGGTTGTGGGCTTTCTTGTCCAAAATTTTTAGAAGGAATGGGATGGTTGTTATGGGCCGGTAGTTATTTGGCTGTGCAGGGTCTAAGGTGGGTTTTATCAAGAGAGGGCGAACCCACGCTTCTTTGAGGCTATCTGGGATGATGCCTGTTTTAAAAGAGGAGTTAATGAAGGCTATCGGAAGCGGGGCAAGGGTTTCAGCACAACCCTGAATGATCTTAGGAGGGCATATGTCACCTTTACATGGTGATGGTTTGAGGTGTTTGAGGAGGTCTATGATTTCTAATTCTGAGATGTCTTTGAAAGTGAATTTCGGCGAGTGGGGAACTTTATGCCCAGCGAAGGTGGGAGTAGGTCGGAGCTGGCTGGGTAGTGCATTGTAGTGTTCCAGGATTTTCTTTTGAAGGAGGTCTATTTTGTTGAGCATAGCAGCTTGTATGCTATCACGCCAAGCGTCGTCTTTGATGATTTTGTCGGTGCTAGTGGGAGTAGTGGTGAGTTCTTTGAAGATTGTGAATAATTCCTTGGTTTGGGAGTTAGCATTAGATATTCTTAGATTGTATGAGTTGGATTTGGCAGTGATGATGGCCTGTTTGTATTGGAGGGCAATCAGCTTAAAGCTTTCTTTTGAGGCGTTGAAAGGGTAAGTCTGCCAATTTTTAAGAGCCAGTCGTTTGTCGGAATGTAGGGTGTTAAGTTCATCAGTGAACCAAAAGTTCTTGTGGAATGATTTTTTCTCTTTTTTACCTTCAAGTGGGGCTATTGAGTTTACTGCATTGGTCACGGTGACCTTGAAGAAGTCCGCTAGGATGGTGGGGTCCTGTGAGAAAGGGGGTGATAGGCATGGGGTGTTGAGGTAAGGTAGGAGGTTTTCTATTGTAAGTTTGTTTGAGCTTCTAGATTGCGCCATAGGGGCCTGAGTAAGGATTTTGGAGCAGTGGACGGTAGGGATGGAAAATTGAATGCAATTGTGGTCAGTCCACGGGTAGGCAAGGACGAGGTGATGACAGAATCACAGTTGTGGTCAACTACCCAATCTAGGGTGCGTCCTTTGGCGTGAGTGGGGCCTGAGACTTTTTGGGTTTAGAAAGTCTTTGGTTAGAGCAGTAGCTGGTTTGTTTTTGGGGTCATCGTAGCCAAGGTTAAAGTCACCTAGGAGTATGGTTTTGGTAGATTTTTTGATAGTATCGATGAGTAGGTGCTTGAGGTGGCTTTGAAAGTCAGTCTGGAGACCTGGGGGCCGATATAGGACATGGAGGTTGATGGTGTTATTGGATGATAGGGATCATTTGGCAGATAGGATGTCTATGTTGCCCTCCCATTGGTGGGGGATGGGTCTGATGGACAGAGAGTCTTTGTGGATTAGTGCAACTCTGCCACCTACCTGTCTGTGGATTATGTAGCCAGGGGTTAGAGCGAAGGCGATGGCAGGGCCGGAGGCATCGTGTAACCATGTTTCTGTGATACCTAGTATGTCAAGGTTTTGGCTGGATATAAGGTAATTTATTTCAAGAGCATGAGCAGGGAGAGAGCGCACGTTGAGTAGGGCGCATTTGAGGTATGGTTTCTGGGTGTTTTTGTCTACTTGTGGTCTAGGTAGGCAGGCTTTAGGTATGAGTTTGGTAGGTGTCGGGGTGGGTGGTGCGGGTTTGAGGTTGTGATACATGAAGGAACTAGTTATAGGTGTGGAGTGGTGAAAGATATTACTAGAATTTCTCACAGCAGTGCGGGAGCCCAATCTGCGGTTTCCTGACTCAGTGGGTAAGGGTGAGGTGATTGTGAGGGTAGGGTACGTGTTCTAAGTCTAGTGAGTCTGACAACTTGATGGGGAGAGCATGGTAGCGTGCGTATCAGGGCCTGTGTATCATGGGAGGGATCAGGTCTAATGATGGATAGGGAGGTATGGAGCTCTATTGTGGTATGTTGAGTGGGGGTTCCTGTGAGTGAGGAGAATCTGAGTGTGGAGGGCTGGGAAGAAAGAGAGAGGATCATAATGGAGGCTAAGCAGCAGCTAATAATGAGGGAGCTGGTGATCGGATTAAGGTAGCGATCGGTGTGTGACTCTCAGCCTCATGTTGACCTGGACGAAGGTAGAAGTGTTAATGTCAAGGGTGCAGAGTATCACAGAGGCTGGATATGACCTGCAGCTAAGTACATGTGGCGAGGTACATGCTATCAGGGTGGCTGTTCATAGAATGTAGGCAAAATACAAAAATTGAGAGTGGCTAAATATATGAAATGCAATGATAATACAGGGTAGCATGGTATTTAAATGTGAGATGCAGTAAAAATACAGAGTGGCATGGTATCTAGATGCAAAATACGTTCGGGTACATGCTATCAGGTGGCTGTTCATAAAATGCACAATGCAGGCAAAAGTACAAAGTATGAGTGTGGCTAGATGCAATTATAATACTTATTAAAGGCAGTGTGTCAAGTTGACAATGATAGGGTTGCAAACAATGGCAGTTTGACGGTAGGTTAAGAACCATAGCATAAGTCATAAGTATGCAGACAAACCATAGGGTGAATCATAGGAATGCGAGCAGAACAGTGAGCAATAATGGCGCCGTAACTCGCAAGCAGTATGGCAGCTGATATTGAGAACATGGGCTGTAGGGGACAGGTTGGAGGCTATAGATATGTAGGCACGGCAATCACAGGAACAGAAATCAGTATAGTATGCGATAGTAGTACAGGCTGAGCTAGTGGTAGGATGGGACACGCTTAGTCAGAACCATAGTATGCGCTGCCATATAGCGCGGTAGGGAGGCAATGGAGCAGAAGAAGTGTGATGTGAGAGAGTGTACACAAGAGCAGACAATGCTAAGCAAGGAAGTGTACCGGGAGACAGTCGGAGACTGACACAGGTCAATGCAGTGTTATGCAGTGCAGTGTAGCATGGCGCGTAGTGCAAAACGATGCAGACTGTAGTGGTATGATGGCGGACCCAGGGCACAACAACACAATAGTGCTAATAAGTGTTACGCTCACCTGATATCCACGGGGACGCCACTCAGCCCTGGCTGGAAGATTACCACTCTTGAACCCTCTCCCTTGATAGTGTGTTGGATGTGGATAGCGCCTGCAATGCAGGAGAACTGGATATAAGGCGTATATGTCTCTCTTGGATTAATCCCACCTCCCTCAGCCTCAAATTCCTCCCTTAAGTCTAGTCTCTCTCCTCACCTTAATATTATGTATGGTGTGCTCTCCATCCTGCGTCTTTGTGCAGGGGCGCGTTGGAGGTTTGGGTGTTCTGCAACCTAGTTGCTTCACTGGTGCGTTGCCCGTGTTCGGGTCCAGGCCTGCTGTGACTCCGATTTGCTTGACGAGGTAGGTACTACTGTTTTACAGTCTTTTATCTTGCCCTCTTCCTCTTTTGCCTTTTTGTTGTTATTAATGTCTCTAGTTTCTTTCCCTCAGATGAGTTGGAGAGTTTTGGCATTGCCGTGCTGTATAGGATGAGAATCCCAGCAAGGTAAGTGAATGCGCGGTGCGCATCGCTTTCATGCCTTTTCTTTTTGCTAAGATGTGCCTGCGCCGCTTCCTTTGCAGGTCGAAATGATGTTCCGGGCCGCGTGATGTTCCGAGATCAAGGAGAGACTGCACCTGGTAAATGGTTTTCGGCACTCACTAATAATGTCTCTCTTTGCCTTTTTCAGGTTGCTGCAGCGTTCTGAAGATGGATGCGGCGTCGTGATGAAGAATCCCCGGATTACGTCTATTCAGATGAGCAGCTGGTGGTAGTTTGAAGATGGAAGATTCAAGACCAAAGCCAGGCTGCTACTTACAGGTAAGCACTGAATAATGGTGTTCTTCTTCTTCCGAATACAGGATTCAGCATGTGGCAGGATGCAAGAAACACTGGAGATCAGAACGGAAACAGTGAGCGTTACGCTGCTAACTGCAGAATAACGCGAAGCATGTGCTGCTGTTTGGGTGTGGCTTATATAGCCCTAGTAAAGTAGTTCCAGGTAAAGTAGTGCCAGGCCCGGCCACACCCAAAATACTAGACCGCATAGCTCAGTTCTCTGGAACTGAGCTATGTGAGTGCCTCCATGTTAACTGAAGTCCCAATCAAATGTTTGTCACAGGTTTCCCCTTTTCTCACCTGTTTTCTCTGTTTTGCAGAGTCCTTTGTCGGGGTTTTCTTCCGAGCAGTTCGGGTCTTGTACAAGCCCGCTCGGCTGTCTTTGCATTCCAGGATTCGTTCAGCTTCTTTGTCTGGAATCTATGGAAACTCCAGGAAGCTAGGAATGGAGGCAGCACACGGAGGCGGTCTGCGAGGAATGCAGAAGAAACAGGATCAAGGAAGGTAGAAGGAAAGAAGAAGGAGGAAAGTCCGGGAACCAGGAAGCAACACAGTTCAGGAGAACAAACTACGGAGCACGTCAGGCCACAGCTATCGGTAGCGTTGAGACGCGCGAAACCGCAGGGGAGTGGCTAATTTATAGAATGTGCTGCATAGGACGTAAAGGTCGATAGACCGCGTTCCGTGTATATGGCCATGTTGGGTGTACTACAGCGAGTAACCCCCGATGTGCCAGGGACCAGGAAGACCAGAAAGGGCGTGATCGATGGATCATGACAGCATGCCCCCTTCTAAAACCCGTTCCACCGGGTTTACCTGGATGTATTCGGTGGAACCTTCTGAGCAATCTGGGGGAATTCAAATTTGAGACTGGTTCCCAGGTACGTTCGCTGGGTGGATAACCTTTCCATTCCACCAGGTATTGAAGTTTGCCTCGTCTATATCGGGAATCACAAATACGAGAAACTTCATATTCCAGCTTGTCATTGACAAGCACAGGTCTAGGTCTAAGAGTAGTCCAGGTAGTTTGGATGAAAGGCTTCAACAGGGATTTGTGAAAGACTAGAAGTATCTTCTTCCAGGAGTCCGGGAGTTGGAGTCGAAAGGCCACAGGATTGATGATCTCTTTTATAGAGAAGCGTCCACAATACCGGGGAGCCAACTTATTCGGTCTGAGATGTCGGGGTAGAAGTTTCGAGGATAGCCATACTTTATCCCCAATGGAGTATGATGGCCCTGGTCTTCTCCTTGAATCTGCATAGGGTTTGGTTTGGATTTGCGCTCTTTCGAGATGTTCCTTGGCTTCTCTCTGAACATTTATGAGTGTTTCAATCCAGGAATCGACAGTAGGAACAGGTGTAGGGTGTGGAAGAACAGAAGGTAAGAACGAAGGGTGAAATCCTTGGCTGCAGAAAAAAGGGCTGGTCTTAACAGCCGAATGGTCCGAATTATTGTAAGCAAATTCGGCTACTGGTACTAAAAGTGACCAATCATCCTGGACTTTGGTAGAGAAACAACGAAGATATTGTTCAAGTGTTTGATTTACTCGTTCTGTGACACCGTTGGTTTGGGGATGATATCCCGAGGAGAGAGCTTGTTGAATCCCTAGTATCCTGCAGAGGTGTTTCCAGAACTGAGAGATATGCTGGGGTCCTCTGTCCGATATGGTCTTGGAAGGAAGTCCATGCAGTCGGAAGATGTGTTCCAGGAAAATACCAGCAAGTTCTGAGGAGGATGGTAATTTATACAGAGGAGTAAAGTGAGCCATATGAGTGAATAGATCAATGGTGACCATGATAGTGGTATAACTTCTAGAAGGCGGCAATTCCACAATGAAGTCTGTAGCAATGATTTCCCAAGGTCTGGTTGGTGGTGTAGGCTGTAATAAGAGACCTGCTGGTTTCTGGTTATCATGTTTGTTCTGATTACAGACGGAGCAAGATTGAATATACAGTTGTACATCGATCTTCATCTTGGGCACCAAAATTGTCTTTGTATTAGACGGAGGGTGTTGGAAATACCATGATGACCGGAATGAAGAGTATCATGGCAGAGATTTATTATTCTTTGTTGTAATTTTTGTGTAGGAATGATTGGCATCTTTGAACAAGTATCCGCCTTTGACTTTCAAGTTCCATTGATTCCTTTCTGAAATTCCTTCCAAAAGTTCCGAAGTCTGAGTTTGCATACAAATCTCTTCCAGGAGGTGGTTTGCTTGAGCTACGAATATGGTATGAGGAAACATCTTGGGATACGTCCGATCTTCCGGAGGTTCATAGTCTGGACGACGAGAAAGTGCATCAGCTATTACATTTTGGGTTCCAGGGACGTGGTGAATCTGAAACTGATATTGGGCAAAATAAAAGGCCCAGCGACCTTGGTGACTATTCCTACATTCTAGGGCTTGCAACACTTGTAGGTTTCGATGATCCGTGCGGACATGGACTGGAAATTTGGCTCCTAGAAGTAATTGATGCCATTCTGTGAAGGCTTGACGGATGGCTAGCAGCTCTTTTTCTAGGACGGAGTAATGGGTTTCACTAGGAGTTAATGTCCGAGAAAGGTAGGCGATGGGATGTTCCAAGCTATCCTCGAATTGCTGTTTTAGGACGGCTCCAATGGCGTAATTGGAGGCATCTGTCTCCACTATGAATGGTCGATTAACATCAGGCTGAGCAAGAATGGGAGCTTGTGTAAATTCAGACTTTAACTGTTGAAAGGCTTTCTCTTGGGCCATGGTCCAATGGAAGGGAACATCTTTTTTCAATAAGGCAATTATTGGTTGGACAATCTCGGAAAAGGAAGGTATGAATTTCCTATAGAAATTAGCCAAGCCCAGGAAGGATTGTATCTGTTTCACCGAGGCGGGGCTAGGCCAGTATAAAATAGCCTTAACCTTGGATTGATCTATACCGATACCATCGGGAGTAAGGACAAACCCTAGGTAGTGAACAGTAGAAGTATGGAAGATGCATTTCTCGTGCTTCGCCAGGAGTTTATTTTCACAAAAGCGTTGTAATACTGCTTTCACATGTTCTTCGTGCTTGAGAGGGTCCTTCAAAAATATTAGAATATCGTCCAGATAGACAATCACAAAAAGGAACAGCATGTCCGAGAACACTTGATCCATGAAACGTTTGAACACCGCTGGGGCATTAGCAAGTCCAAAGGGCATGACTAAGTATTCAAAATGCCCAAAGGGTGTTCTAAAGGCTGTTTCCCACTTGTCACCTGCCCTGATACGAATCAAATGATAGGTGCCCCTGAGATCCAGCTTGGTGAACACAACTGCGCCTCTTACTGCCTCCAGGATGTCTGAGATCAAGGGCAATGGATAGCGGTCCTTGAGAGTACATTGATTTAGACCTCGATAATCCAGACATGGTCTGAGTTCTTTAGTGTCTTTTTTAGGAACGAAGAAATGGGAGGCCGCTGATGGAGATTTAGATGGTCGTATGGTGCCATTTGCAAGATTTGTATCCAGGTATTCACGAAGGGCTTTCTTTTCAGGTTCTGATAGGATGAACATCCTTCCCAAAGGAATCACCGCGGAAGGTTCCCTTTCAATAGCACAATCTTCAGGTCTGTGGGGAGGTAAGGCCTGAACAATGCCAGAGGAGAAAACATCGGAATATTCCTGGTAAGCCTACGGAACCCAGAAGATGTTTGAGACTGAGATTGTGGTCTGATGAGTTGTAGGAAATCCTTTTGATGTTGTAGGATCAAGGTCTGGATGTAAGCAGTGGGACATACCAAATTCATAACCCAGCAACAAGTATCCCGCTGCTCAATAGATATAGGGGTTGTGTCTTTGAAGCCAGGGCATTCCCAAAACCATGGGGTAATGGGCTGACTTGATGATGTAAAATCTTATCCTTTCCCGATGTTGATTTATAGCAAGCTCGATCTCATTGGTCTGCAGGGTTATAGGTCCAGAAGAAAGGGGTCTTCCATCAATTGCTTCTACAGGTTGCATGATAGTCCGGGATTCGTAAGGAATATGGTGTTTTAGGACCCATTCATGATCTATGAATACCCCCATAGCTCCACAGTCGACCAGTGTCAGGATGGGGTATATTTCTTTCTTGGATGTTGTCAAGAAGGCCTGTAAGATTACCAAGGAATTTTGTCCAGGAGAGTTCAAGGGTGGAATAGAGGTGGAGCAGACATCTCTCAACCAAACGTGCGCTCCGTTTAGCATCGGGAGCTAGCGTTTCCCGAGCGCCGTGGGGGGGCAATCGGACATTCTCATACTAAATGTTTGTCGGATGCACAATACATACATAATCCAGTATGAATCCTTCGCATCCTCTCTTGGGGGGTAATGGGTCCATGGAAGGCCCCTAATTGCATAAATTCAGGCTCATTGCTTGGAGTTGAAATGCCTTCTGAGCTCGAAGGGGTTCCAATGGGGTTTTTCTGGAGTGGTAACTTGGTTTTCTTTTTTTCTGCCTTTCTCTCCTGAATGCGAAAGTCAATCTGTAGAGCGAGATCCATTAGGGCTTGAAAGGAACCCGGGTGTGCCACTCTGGCTATGTGTCCTTGATCTCTTCATTTAGCCCTCTTCGGAATAAAGTAAAACAAGCTTCAGAGGACCAATCCGCTTCCTTAGCCAACTGTTTGAAGCGTGTGACATACGAGAGCAAATCCTGGGTACCCTGATGAAAGTCGAGTAAACGTTCCAGGGCACTGTAAACTTGTTCCGGGCGTTCGAACATGGTCTTGAGGGCCTCTATAATGCCGTTGTAGTCATCCAGGAGAGCATCACCAGAGTTAACCAATGGGGTGGCCCAGGTCAAGGCATTCCCGTAAAGATGCGAAATAATAAAGTCCACTTTAGCCCTGGGCGTAGAAAAATAATAAGGCTTAAATGTAAAGTGGACCAAACAAGAATCTAGGAATCCACGAAGGCTCTTTGCTGAACCGTCGTACTTGTCAACGACACCGCCTCGAATTACACTCTCCTTCATGGCGGAATCACGGGATAACACCAATTGTTTTAACGCTGCGTTTTCCGCCTTTAGGTTTTGCACTTCGGTCGTCAGCTCTTGCATGCCACGCATAAGATCCTGGACGGCCGCTTCCATGTCTGTATTGAGATCGGTCAGGTGGCGTCTCAATCTGTCACATGTTTCCCCTTTTCTCACCTGTTTTCTCTGTTTTGCGGAGTCCTTTGTCGGGGTTTTCTTCCGAACAGTTCGGGTCTTGTACAAGCCCGCTTGGCCGTCTTCGGATTCCAGGATTCGTTCAGCATCTTCGTCCGGGATCTTTGGAAACTCCAGGAAGCTAGGAATGGAGGCAGCACACAGAGGCGGTCTGCGAGGAATGCAGAAGAAACAGGATCAAGGAAGGTAGAAGGAAAGGAGAAGGAGGAAGGTCCGGGAACCAGGAAGCAACATAGTTCAGGAGAATGAACTACGGAGCACGTCAGGCCACAGCTATCGGTAGCGTTGAGATGCGCGGAACCGCAGGGGAGTGGCTAATTTATAGAACAAGCTGCATAGGACGTAAAGGTCGATAGACCGCGTTCCGTGTATACGGCCATGTTGGGTGTATTACACCGAGTAACCCCCGATTTGCCAGGGACCAGGAAGACCAGAAAGGGCGTGATCGACGGATCATGACAATGTTGTCCTTCACATAACAGTATGAGCCTGGCGCCAATGGCTCCAGGACTGGCTCCAAGAGAGTCCCTGATGGTGTTTTGTGGCCCTTGAGGTCACAATGGAAGCCTGTAACCTGGCCCCAGCCGAAAGGCTGGTTTGGCCATGATGACCGGAGGCATGAATCATGACAATAAGGTAGTAGGGTGGAGGTATCGGGACAACACCTTATATACAACATGCTTATATACGATAATGTGGGCGTGCAGTAGCGTGACGTGGGGGTGAATCACCCACCAGGGCAAGAGCAATACAGTACAGAGCAATATAGTATACAGTGTAATACAATACAATGCGAGCCGAAGCAGGGCTGCAGCCACACAGTCAGGTGGTGAGCATCAAGCTAATACGATGCAATGCACAGTTATATGGAGAAGTAACGGGGCAACATTCATGTGTTTACATTAAGCATATGAAAATAGATATTGGTTTGGCGGTAATGAGTGGGGGTAGGTGCTGTGTGGGCTGGAAGGTTTGTTCTGTCCTGGAAAGTTCCGTTGGGGGGTTATACCGACAACACAGATCCGGTATTTAGGATGTGTCTTGATGGCAGGGTGGCGCTTCACTAGCGCTTAGAGCAGAAGGGTCGGTAGACAGTGTTGCAGCGATGTAGGATACAAACGCCTTGCAAGATGGTTGAGCACAGGTGAGGATAGAGTCAATGCTCACCGCAGTTTGGCTGGGTCGGATTTGGCGTATTATGGATGTTGCCGGGGGAGGAGTAGGCTTCCAGTCGAGCAGCATAACAGTGCCGGTTACGCTCGGTCAGCTCAGTCAACTCAGTCAGGAGCCTTTTCTCCTGAGCCTTCTCTCGTGGGCCGGCGCTCGCCTGCTGGCGAAATTGGATTGGCTAGTTGAACAGGTGAGGGCCATTCTCGACGCTCCAAAGGTAGACTGGGAGTTATCTCAAGATGCAGGAGGTGATGAACAGCAAGGCGGCCATATTTGATTAGGATACTGCCTCGTGGTTTCTAATTGAGGCTTAAGCACAATAACCCTTGTTGTGGCGGCTGGATCGGATGCGCCTACGTGTCTTCCAAATTGTGTGTGCAGGGGAAGATATGGGCGATTCTACTCGGCTGAGTACGGCACACTTGTAAAGAGCTTCAGGGCCATTGGGTATTAGGCCAAGGGCTTACCTACACATGACTCTCGACACCTGTCGCCAATTGCACCTTTTTTCACAATTTGCATCTTTTGCACCTTTTGCATAATTTGCACACTTTGCATATGGAGACGCTGATAATTGTCTTGTTTTATTTATTTTGAAGTTTCGTATTGTTTGTATGAGGATATACTCATCTGTCTATGTCGATCAAATTTGTGTAGTATTGCATTTTCTGTACATGGACATATTGGGGGTCATTTGAGCTTGGAGGTAAGGTAAAAACGATGCCGGTAAAGGATTACCGGCATCGCTTTCCGCTACAGTCTGTTCTGACCAACCAGACCGTTATTTACGGCATCGTAAAGTACTACATTGTAAATAGCGGTTCTCGCGCGCGCGCAAGACAACATGCCGGCATTACCGGCATGCCGTAAACCGGAGCTGATCACAAGCCCTGCGGACATGCAAACAACGGCCTACTGAAGGCCGAAAAGTAGCTTACCGGCATGGAGTAAATACCTGCATCTCCGAGAAGGTGTTAAGAACCCTGAGCAGTGTTACCAAGAGCTACAGGTGCACACAATCAGCACAGGTGGAGGCAATGGAGTCTGGCACAGCACAAAAGGAGCACACCCACACACCACACCCCCTCCCACACCAAGATGATACCAATAGTAGGGGCATTACTGGAGCTGGAGGCCCTGCTTGCAAGGCAGAAATAACAACAACAACAACCACAGCCTCCACCACAGAGGAGACACAGGAGGAGAAGGAGGGTGAGACAGGCCCAGCATGCCCCACCAATGCAGCCCCCGTTACCACGCCGGCAGCCCCCAATCCCTCGCATCAGTGTCACCCCCTTCAACCTAACACCAGAGCAGATGCACACCCTGTACCGGCTTGACCGTGACACCATCACCACCATAGTGGACCTGATCCATGACGACATACTGAGCCTCATAGAAATACGCACCATCATCCCCCCTCTACTGAAGGCAGTGTCTGTGCTCTACTTCGTTGCCACAGGCCCCTACCAGCACACAGTGGGGCACATGATTGGCATATCACAACCCTTATTTTCCCGGATACTGAACCAAGTGCTGGATACACAAGCACACAAGGGACTACATATCCCTACCACGGACTCCCCAGGAGATATTGGATACAAAAGTTGCCTTCCATGCACTGGCAGGCATGCCAAATTGTATAGGTGCCCTCGACTACACCCACGTGGAGTTGGTGGTCCCGCATGCCATGGAGGTGGCATTTCGCAACCGCAAGCAATACCACTCCATCAACGTGCAGATGGTATGCAACGCCCGCAAGATCATCACACATTGCTGTGCCCGATATCCAGGATCAACTCATGACTCTTTGGTCCTGCGGAACTCCACACTACCACGCTATATGGAGCGACACGCAGGACGACGTGCCTGGCTGCCTGGTGAGTTGCCTGACTGGGCCATGGCAGTGCATCGGGGTTGTGAGGTGGGTGGCTGCATACCCCACCTGGGTCAGAATGGGGGGGGGATGCATACTCCACTTGGGTGGAAATGTTGAAGCCAGTGCACGATGTGCAACTCACCGAACACTGTGCCCCAAAGCAAGTGAAACGGCACATGACTACCAAATCCCCCAGTGAGGAAGTAAGGCCAACACCTAACACTACATGACTAACGGGTAACCTGGCCGCATTCAACAACACATGCACCAGTCATCGGTGGCCCTCACATATCGTAAGGGCTTCCAGCACTATGCACTGCATTTGCACTATGTCGCTGCCTCCAGCATATCACCACACAGCACAAGTCATCCCTGGGAGTGCATTGATGTGAGCCCAACAGGGATACCACAGCGTGTCACTGGTACTGCACACTCATAGGAGTGCTGTAAGTCACCATAGTACGGATCAGTGCAGAATGACAAATATGCTACTGACTACAGCCAACACTCCCTACTACCAAATCTCACAGAAAACAGCACTTCAATGATTTTACCCCAAGACTGCTGCATGCATATACGATGCATGTTCTACAAGATGTGAGTGCACACCATAAACCATCTTGAAGATGCTACCCCCTCCATCATTCCATTGCACAGGACACATAGCGGGGCCAGGAATGGGGTCAATGCATCCAGGGACATGTGCGTATGGGGCAGAAATCATCTGCTGCCATGTAACACTAGTTCAGTTGTCCACCATGAATGTACAAACACTTACCTTCATTCCCCTCTCATGCAGGTGATGGTGGCTATCCCTTGATGCCGTGGCTCATGACCCCTGTCTGAAACCCACAGAACAGGCACGAGGAGGACTACAATCGTTCCCATACCAGTACACGTGTGGTGATTAAGCAGGCCTTTGGCCTATTGAAGGCACGATTTAGTTGCCTCAGCCGGTCGGCTGGGGCACCCATCTACAGCCATGAGAAGGCGTCCAAGATCCCCATGGCATGTGTAATGCTGCACAATATGTGCATCCGTCGGAACGTGCCCCTGTCCCCTGACATGGGACTGCTACCACCAGATGATGATGAAGGGTAGGCGGAGGAGAAAGGGGCAGGACAACATCATGGTGCCGATGCACAGGAGGGACGTGCCGTGCGGCAAGCTTTGATTAGGCAATATTACTGACACACAAGTCAGCAGAGGGTGTCATGACATGAGGACATAGGGCACTGGGTGTGGGGATACATGTACACTATGGACTGTCAGATATCAAAAGAAACATGCTCAATGATGAATGTCCACACTGGTTTACCTTTGCAAAACAAACAGTGTCTTGAAATTGAAAATGCCTAAGTGAACAACAAACCCTCCAACACCCCACCCCCCTGTCCACCCTAAGCCCCCCACACATCCTCACCCCCCTTTCCCTCCCCCCAACTCCCCCACACACCCTCACCCCCCAACTCCCCAACACTAGTCCCATGATGTCCACGTAGGCCACATGTGGCTGGTAGGCAAGTTACTCTGCGCTCCCGGGGCCAGGGGGAGGCATGTGACCGACGCAGTGGGCTTGTCCATGTCGAGTTACTGGTCGACGGGGTGTCCTCATGCTCGGCCTATTGTGAAGGACGTGCAGCCTCCAGGGCATCGGCAATGCGGCCGAGGACCTCACATAGACGGTTGGTGCTGTATGTCACCACCTGCCGCATTGCCCTTAATTCCTCCCACCACTCCTCCCTGCCCTGCCGATTGTCCTGCATCAGCTCGGTGATGAGGGCAAAGAGCTGCGCTGCACGCTACGCGTTATCCGATGGTGTGTTATCCCTGCATGGGATTGTGCTGCCATGACCTGCCAGGGCTTCGCCTGGGGGACTGGGCACAGGACTGGCTTGTTCCTGTGATGGTCCACGGGCACATTGGCCAGGTGTGTCTGTCTCGCCTGAGTCGCTGCATGAGACCTGTGGGTAGGAGCTGGCCTCTGGGGTGTGGACGTCTGAAAATATGTCCTCTGCCTCTCCACAGGTGGAAAAGGGGCTGTCTACAGATTCCAGGGGGGCCGTGGCTGCCACCTGCCCAGCCACACTTGACTCCTCAGACCTTGGCGTTGCCGATGTTCCTGGCGCCAATGCAGGGAGGGGTGGGGGTGGTGCACCCTCCATGGGCCTTGCAGGAGCCGGTGTTGTGCTTCCAGGTGTGCTCTTCCTGGCTGGGATGCGGCAGACCCTGCCTTTGCCCCTGGAGGTGGTGGGACAGCTGGTCTCGTGGTCCTCGCTGTCATGCTCACTGCCTGTGGGGGTAGAAGAGAGGGACGGCATGAGTGATGATTTGAGAGCCAACTTTCATACATGGCTACAATCACATATTCAGTCATTTGGGGGTTATGGGCATTTGGGTAAGCAACGGCACTACATTCAATTTATGGGTGGGATATGCATGCAGGTGTCGGTGTCACTCATGTTGGCCGGGTACTGTGCTGTCTGACTAGCACACTGTCCACAACAACTGCCCAGTGTGCCTCATGGGATAAGCCACTTTGTGCAGTATATGTAATATGCGTTAAGCCCTTGCACTTGGAACTTGTTTGGGTCGCAGTTAGTTCGGCATGAATTTAAGGGGGGGGGACACCATGCCGTGACTCCTTGGCCATGCCTTTCAAGTGTAGGTCATGGCATTGGCATTGGCAGTATTGACTTTGGACACTCACCTCCGTCAGTGGACGACGTTGCCCCACACTCCATGTTGCCAACCCGTTCAATTGATTCTTGGCCGATCAAGCCGGCACAGGTCTCCTCCCATGGCATCAGTTTAATGGGGGAACTTGGGCCCCCTCCAGTCTCCTGGGCCTGGCTGCGTTTGCCGAGAGGATGCTCCGCACCCTCAGCCGCAGGTCGTCCCACCGCTTGCGGCAGTCCTTGCGGGTGCGGAGGGTGTTGCTGACTGCGCTCACCCTCTGGCCCACTAGTGCCCAGATGTTTTTCTTCCTGAGCACCGGCCCTCTCTGCATGTCTCAGCTGAAGACGATGTCGGCATACTCCTCGAGGGTGTCCACCATCATCTGCAGTTCGTCGGGGCTGAGGCGCTCCTTGCAGAGCTGGGCTGCTCCCTTCTTGGGTGCTTTTGGCATTCCTGGTGCTTCTGTTAGGCTTTTCCAAGATTCACAATGGTCCCAGGGGTCCTGCCTGGTGAGGATGCAATGGATTGTGTTTTTAAAGATGGCCGCCGTGCTCCTTCCCGTTCCTGTGCGATGACGCTATTTCCGGTTCCGCTATTTAGCGGTGGCTGTAATTTACGGTAGCCGTAATTTACGGCCACCGCTATTTACGGTCCTAGCTATTGCCGCTTTATTCTATGGCGGTAGTGTTATGTACGGTGCGCTTCATGCCGGTAAGGGCTTTTGGGGCCCTTTTGCGGCATAGCACTAGGTACATTACTGGCATGGTGCAAAGCTCGTGCCCGCGAAGTCATAATAAGACGCTTTTAGTGGTCTATTACCAGCTCGGACACAGAAATTGATCCATGCCGGTAATGACCGGTACTTACCTCCAAACTCGGAATGAGCCCCATTGACTTGTTTTAAATATTGATTCTATTCAACTGATTTTGTTTTACTATTGAAGCATATGCATTCAAAGCTTTGTAAAGGTTTTTTTTTTTAAACCATAAACAAATTTAAAAAGAACAAAAAATGTGCACTCTTCACGTGAAGACGGGTTATAAACTCGTCAACAGTCTCTCCGACCCTCTGCGTACACTGGTTGAACATGTACCTTTCATAGTCTTCATTTGGTTCAATTACGAGTTTCCTGTTTAGGGCTTTGATTAGCGAGGTGAAATCTGGTTGATCTTCTGGGGGAATTGTCTGAACAATGGTCTTTATTTCACTGCCAACCATGTTGATAAACATGTTGTGTAGGTTAGGTGATTTCTCCTCCCACACCGCTTTTACAAAATGATTAAAGTCCTCCATCCATTCGATCCACCTCGGGTCTTTGTCTGGTTGAGGAGTCATGGTGAATGTGAGTGGCATGCACAACAAGGTATCTTTGGACGTGGGTGCAGGGGACGGTGTCGCCGGGTTGCTCATGGTGGCAGGTGTGATAGTTGAGGTATGGGCGCCCTCTTGCGCTGACTCTGTGGTGTGGCTGTCATTTTGTGCACATGCGTCTTGTGTGCTGGTCCTAATACAGCAAACTTTCATGGGTTAGTGTTTCCTGAATGTTCTTCCCCACTCTCTCTCCCTTTGTCTTTTAAATGCAGTTATGTCCAGGCCCTATCGTGGGTTAATATTTGTTCCCTTGGTTAAATGTATATTGCACGTCGATTTCCACCCCTTGTTTTTTTTTCACTTTCAAAATAATGGGGTTTAACACGTTCTCTCAGCGTTGCTGTATTTCAGGCAAATTAGTAGTGGAGTGGACGTTGTGCGAAGGAGACCGGCCGTTACTGCAGCGGGATCGCTGTTCATTGGGAAAGGAATGCACTGTTAGGGTAATTTCTGGTGGTCGGCAGAGCCGTACCCGGGGTCCGCGGACTTCCAGCTCTCGGAAGGCCCTAACTCCTTCCGCGTCCCAAAGAAGTAGAGGGGCCACACAAGAACAATTAGTTACTGCTGTTTGTTACAGGAAAACAGACAGGGACAGATACGTGGAGCGTAGGTTCCGGGCAACTTCTCAGCGTAATCGGCTCACAGGCCCATTTTGTACCTGAGTGACGTAACAATGTGCGTCATCTGCGAAAGCTAATTCCCAAACCTACCGCCACTCCCGGTTGGTTCCCCGAGTGGTAGGTTCAGTACAGGACCACATAGTGGAAGGGTTTATTGTTAGAGTAGAGGTCAGGTGGTACGCTTGGTTCACCCCTAAAAATGGTTACTTCTAAAAGGTTACATGGAGAGAGTTAGTGATTGGTTGTATGGTAATGTCGTCAGTGGTTAGCCCCCCATGCCCTTTATTTATTTATTTAAATTTATATAGCGCGCAAGCAGCCCAAGGGCATTGAGGCGCTGTTACTTGTGAGAGCTTAGTTACAGAGGTACAGGAATGGTAGCAGTCGTTGGTACATTATAAATATTACAGACATAATACAATACTTACAGCTTATGCAATTGGTGATTACATTCCATCTTATGCAGTGGGTCATATGTATAGTATTCATGCTGATGCGAGGGACCTTATGTGAAGAGGATGGTTTTCATAGCTTTATGGAAGGCGATGAGGGAGGCCTCACCTCGGATAGTGGGAGGTAGGGCATTCCAGTGTGTGGGTGCAAGATATGGGAAGCTGGGCCTACCCGCTCTGGCTCTTTTTACTAGTGGCACATAGAGCATGTTGGTATAGGGTGATCTGGTTGGCCTTCTGGAGGAGACAGTGAGGATCCTTTCCGAGAGGTAAACGGGAGCAGTGAGGTGAATGCACTTGTGGGTCAGTGTAAGAGCTTTGAAGACGATTCTTTCCTTAATTGGGAACCAGTGGGCTAGTTTTCTAGCCTCCGAGATGTGTTCTCTTTTAGCAATGCCCTGGGCTGCACGGAGAGCACTATTCTGTATGACTTGTAGCCTTTCCAGATTTTTGTTGGAGGTTCCTAGAAAGAGTACATTGCAGTAGTCTAGCCTGGAGCCAGTGATGGCTCTGGCTATGTTTGTGCAGTTCTCTTTGAAGAGAAAGGGCCTGACTGCGTTGATTAGTTTAGCGTGATATGCAGCTGAGGAGGCTATTGCATTGACTTGTCTGTCCATGGATAGGTTGGAATCCAAATAGACTCCAAGGGTTTTGACTGAGTCTGAGACAGGTATTTTGATGGTGTCGATGGTGAAGTGACTGAATTGGGAGTCTAGATTTCTTAGTGTGTCGGTGGAACCTTTCAGGAGGAGTTTGGTCTTATCGGAATTGAGGCATAGTCCATTGTCTGCCATCCAGGCTTGGATGGTGTTGTAGAGGTTGTTAATGGTCAAGGAGTCAGTGTCGTAGTTGCCAGTGAGGGTAAGGAGGATCTGGGTATCGTCAGCGTAGTTAGTGTACGAGATAACCATAGCGTTGAGGATGAGGAAGAGGGGCCGTGTGAAGATGTTGTACAGGGTGGGAGAGAGGCAGGAGCCTTGGGGCACACCACAGAGTATGAAGGAGGGTGAGGCGGAGGCTAGGTCAGAGAATACTTGCATGGTTCTGTCTTGTAGGAAGGAAGTGATTCATGCAGTGGCGTCAGGGGAGAACTTGGCAGTGGAGGAGAGGTGGTGGCATAGGACGTCATTATCTACAAGATCGAAAGCCGCGGATAAGTCAAGAAGTAGGAGAAGTGTTGGTTTGCCCATGTCTCTGGCATCGTCCATCTGGTTTTTCAGGTCAAGTAAGGCGGTTTCAGTCCCGTGTCTGGGGCGGAAGCCACATTGACGGAGTCCCAGGAGTTTGTTCTCTTCAATGAAGTGCTGGACCTGCAGGTAGGCTGCTTTGTCCAATATTTTGAGGAGGAAAGGGACAGTGGTGATAGGTCTGTAGTTGTTAGGGGATATTGGTTTAAGAGTTGTTTTTTTTAAGAGAGGGTGGACCCAGGCTTCCTTGAGGGAGGCGGGGACTTTCCCTGTGGCAAAGGACGCATTGACAAAGGCTGTCAGGAAGGGAGCCAGCGCTTCAGTACAGTTCTTGATGATGGTGGCTGGGCATGCATCACCTTTACAGTTATAGGGTTTGATATTCCTCATTATGTTGATGATATCTTTTTCCTGTATGGGTTTGAAGGAAAAAGGTTGGGGGGGGGGGTCCAAGGCTGGTGGTGGGACAGGGATGTGTGTATTAGGCAGAGCTAGTTTGGTAGCCAGTATTTTGCTTTGGAGAGTCCTCAATTTGGTTTGCATGGCCGTTTGTATTTCATCGCACCAGGCTTTGTCTTTGGTGAAGTTCTGGGGGGCGGGAGTGGGTGTCTCTAGCTTCCTGAAGATGGCGAAGATTTCTTTTGAGCTAGATTGGGCTTCCGAGATTCTGGATTCAAAGGATTTGGACTTTGCTAGGGTGATTGCCTTTTTGTATATGGTGGAACAGGTTTTAAAGATCAGCTTATTTTTGTCGGGGTGGGATGTTTGCCACTGCGTAAGTGCAGCCTTTTTCTCATTGCGGAGTATGAGAAGGTCCGGGGTGAACCAGGAGTTGGAGTGGGTAGTTGGTTTGGATTTCCGGGGTTTGAGTGGTGCAATGGAGTTGATAGCTGCTTTGATGGCAACATCATAGGCTGTTGCAAGGGTTTCTGGGTCTGTGGAAAAAGGTGGTCTGAAGGCTAGGCCTTGGAGGAAGGGCAGTAGCCTTTCCTTAATGAGCTGACGGGAGCTTCTTGCGAGGCAGGGAGGCAGGGGTTGTGGTGCGGGAGTCCAGGGGCTGGTGGTAAGGATGCTAAAGTTGATGATGTGGTGGTCAGACCAAAGGGTGGGAGTGTTTCCAGTGATGATGAGTGGGCAGTTATGCTGTGCGACCCAGTCGAGAGTTCTGCCCTGGGTGTGAGTTGGGCAAAAGATGGTGTTTTTGTATCCTAGTGCCCTGAGGGCTGAGTCAAGGGATTTGGCTGCTGAATCCTTGCTGTCCAGGAGGCCTAGGTTGACGTCCCCAAGGAGAATGGCTTTTGAGTGTTTTTTGAGGTTGTCGGAGAGGAGGTGGGTGAGAGAGGCTTCAAAGTCTCCTGTTGGGCCTGGAGGGCGATAGACAGTGTGAATAGTAATGGTACAATGGGGAGAGATGTTGATTTTGACTTGGAGGTAGTCGCTGTTGTTGTGTAGGGATTTCTCTACCTTTCTAATCGAAAGGGCGTCTTTGGCAATGATTGCTACACCTCCCCCTTTAGAGAGTCGATCCTGTCTAGTGATGGAGTAACCAGAGGGCAGTGCAAGGGGGAGCGCGGGGCCGGAGGCCTCGTGAAGCCAGGTTTCTGAGATCATGAGTAGATCGAGGTCATGGGTGGTGATGAGGTCATGGATGTCCAGAGCGTGGGCATTGATGGACCTAGCGTTGATCATGGCGCATTTGAGATGGGGTTCTGTAACGGCTAGGGGGGGTCCATGGGGAGAGTGGGTGCAGACGTGGGCGTGGTTACGCTGGGGGTGGTAGAAGAGTTGCACAGCGCTGATTTTACAATGGTGGTGGACACATGTGGAGTCACATTTGGCACAATAGCATTCAAAGTGGTGGCAGAAGAATTGCACATCACAGATTTTGCACTGGGGACCTCATTTTCGGTAGTGGTGGACACATGTGGAATCATATTTGGCACAATAGCATTCAAAGTGGGGGCAGAAGAATTGCACATCACAGATTTTGCACTGGGGACCTCATTTTCGGTAGTGGTGGACACATGTGGAATCGCATTTGGCACAATAGCATTCAAAGTGGGGGCAGAAGAATTGCACATCACAGATTTTGCACTGGGGACCTCATTTTCGGTAGTGGTGGACACATGTGGAATCACATTTGGCACAATAGCATTCAAAGTGGGGGCAGAAGAATTGCACATCACAGATTTTGCACTGGGGACCTCATTTTCGGTAGTGGTGGACACATGTGGAATCACATTTGGCACAATAGCATTCAAAGTGGGGGCAGAAGAATTGCACATCACAGATTTTGCACTGGGGACCTCATTTTCGGAAGTGGTGGACACATGTGGAATCACATTTAATATAGAAGTAATATAGTTTGGAATGGGGTGAGCTGATTCATTGACAACTATATTGTGGGTAGCTATAGTGGCTGCGGGCTTGGCAGTTGGGCGGATGATCCTGACCTTGTTAGCACATATAGTGGGGGGCATAGTACGGGAGCATAGACGTTCATTTCGGGTGCTCACGGGGGTGGGCTGGGAGCTGAGGGTGGACTTTAGCGTGCGGGCACGCAGTCTGAGGCACCTGGTGGCAGGGCCTAAGTGGCAGCTGGCAAACGGGCACCTAAGCAGAGCGGCCAATTTTGAGAGGTGAGTCTCGTGCTTATAAGCAACGGGATAGTAGGCAAGGTTAATTCTGCTCAGCTCAGTACAGGGCGACAAGGGTTACAGATTGGCACTTAGTCAGCAATGGTGGTGGCAATGACGATTCAGAGTTCAACATGAGGAAATTTTGCAATTAAATGTTCCTGTTAATCTTGCAGAGTAAGGCCCAAAGGCTTACCGTAGTGTTGGAGGCCCATCATTGGAGAGGTTACAGTTCCTGCGGTAGAGTGGTGCAGTCCGCACCGCCCTCACATGCACCGAACAGGCGCCAAACAGGGCCTTTGTGTGGCCTTCGTGGCTGGCCACCGGTGACTCCGCCTACCGGCGAAGCAAATCAGATTATAACGAGCTTCAGCCTCGTTGTCGTGCGTGCACAATACTCCCTTTCTCAGCATAAAACCCTGCCGGTTTAATCTCATGATCTCATTCCATCTCATTTGATAGACACATTTCAGGATTCCAACCCAAATGGATCCTGTCGCTTGGCTGAGCCGCAGGTACACTTGGCACCATTCGTTTGATGCCAGTGAATGAGTGGTCGCTGCTTTCATTATGTAGCGGCTGGTTCGTGGAATTCTCACCACAGGATCATCGCATCATTTGCAGGCTCTTGAGGGTGTGGTTATTTTCATGGAAATTCTTAGACAGTATCCCTCCATAGTACTCTGCTTTATAGATTGGGGCTTGGTTCCCTAGCACTAAGATGGCTTCCGGTGGATTCTGGGCTTTATAAATATATTGTATCTCACGGTAAGTCGATCACATCCGAGCGCGTCCCTCGCGCCGGTCTTCCTTATTCTTTTTTGGTCCATCAGCGAGCCCCCAAGCCTGGGACCATCATTGTTCCAAGCCCGCGATGTACCTGGTGTTAGAAACAATGGGCCTCATTACACGGATGGCGCTAAGGCATTACCGAAACTGTTAAGGGCACCGGTGCCGGTAATCCCTTAGCGCTATACTACGAGGTCCCTCAGTGGGTCCCGTCCTTAACGTGTGGTTAAGGACGGGACCCACTGAGGGACTTCAGGGCAAATAACGGTACCGCTAATAGCGGTACCGTTATTTGCTCCTTCCCCATTCCCATTGAGCCCTATGGGGGCTCAAATGGGAATGGGGAAGGGCCTTGGTAAATGGGGAATTACCGCTCCCACACACCTTGGAATAGGGCGGTAATTCCGCCATTCAGCAAGGCGGACTCGGTAAAATACCGGCGGCAACCATGGCGCTAATAGCGCCATGGTTACCGCCGTCCGTGTAATGAGGCCCTATGTGTCAGTGGACGACAATGGACAGGTCCTGCTACTGCCATTAGAGCGCTCCTTTCACATCGACGCCTGTGTCTGAGTTTTTACAACTTTGTTGCGAGCGAAGTCCCAGACGTGGGAAACCAATGCTTCTTTGGTCTTCGGGAGTTGCCGTCGTATCGGGTCGGCCTGGTCACGTGTTGAGAGACCGTGGCTGAGGCAGAATCATGGGGATTTGATTTGTGTTTTGCTCTGGGTAGTCGCAGCAGTGGCAGGTGTCAGCTTGGCTTGGAGAGCGCGGAATGTGGATTGCAACATCGCGACCTTGGCTGCGGTGGCTCCAGCCAGGGGCTGTTCTGCATGCTCAGCACCTTGTGGCTCCGTACGAGCTACTCCGGGCATGTCGATTCTTGTTTGAGGCCTACTTTGGCTTGGTTGTGTGTTGTGGCATAAGGTCCATAAGGAAAGAGGGTGTGGGGGTGCGATGTGGTTCCTTGTACATTGGTCCATTTATTGGTCCTTGTCATCAGGGTTAGTAGCATGAAGCCTCTGCAAGCATATACACAAACTCTTCCGGCGTCTTGCGTTTCTGCGATGCAGTTGCTGGCCTATATGAAAAATAATAATGATGTACGTCTGTGAGGGTACGCGGTCCGCTACGTCACAGCACTGAGCATGTTCTTCGTGTGAGTTGGTGTGTGTCTGATCCAGGTGCGCGGCAGCACATGTGTTTCTGTCTGTTGCGGCTATATCGTTGTGTCATCTCTAACAACGGCAGCTTAGGTTGTGAAACGTTTTAGTCAAACTGGTCCATGTGATCGGTCTCAGCTCCATTTTGGGTCCCACCCCGTGCTTTGGGTGGGATGCGGCCTGGTTTCGCAGGTGGAGCGTGTTCACGGTGTATATTGACATCTAGGGCAGTGGACCGAGGTGCAAACTCATCTTGCTGAGGGTACCTTGGTCGTGACGTCGTCTGCCATAGTTTGTACGTGGGCCTGTGGAAGGGACTGTCCCATTTTTCCTCTTCAGTCCCCCTCTGGTCGACTTGTCGACCACAAAATGATGCACTCATTTATCATCACGTAAGCGCCATACCTTCGTTATCTGCGCCAGGTACCTGTAGCGGATGACGTGATCCTCAAATGACCAATACATGTATACACATCCACCACCGGGTTTACAATAGACCCATTTTCCAACGTATGACTTTGGATTTCGTGGATTTTCAACCTTTATAGATAGTGGGTGCAAGTCTGCTTCTACTATCTGCTGGCATAGTAATTCACGTTCAATGAGGATCACTTCCGTGTGAGGTTCATCTACTGCAGGCATGAGGATGTGCATACCTATCATTTCTTCTGCTGTACATTTTGACCTTGCCATCCATAACTTTATTCCCATCAGCGATGCCATACCCAATATTATGCATCCCGCTAACACCTTAAGACCATCCGCTAGCCATGATGGCATCCATGAGCAGATGTATGAAAACCAACTTCCATCCTTCTTTGTTCCCTTTGCTTCATCTTCCATCTTCGCGTGCATCTTGGCCAATTGTGATACCGCTTCTGATAGTGTGCCATTATCTTCATCATTCGCGAGAATAAACGTACAGGCGGAACTTCCAATTTTTGTGCAAACTCCTCCTTCCATGGCAGTGAGGAGGTTTAGCACATACTTATTCTGTAGTGCTATCATTCGTATTGTTCTTAACTGTTCCTTAATGGCGTTGAATCCGTTCACCGTGGAGTTTGTCATCATCAGCTCCCACCTAGTTATTTGCAGCCATTTCGCGTTTGCATATGCTTGTACCCCCGGATGTATTATCGACAAAAAGAACATGGCTGTTCTACTGAATAGTCTGTGAGGTGCTGGGATGTGGCTGAGGGCTGTTTCTGATTTAACCCAGAGGTAATTTCCAGTAAGAGGTTCACCTTGTATTTGTATTCTTGTTAGAGTCTTGCCTGTGGGGGTGACACCTTGGGATGTGCTGCCAATTTGTCCAAGAGATATTTTCCCTCTCCTGTTTCCTTCATCCATTTTCGGGAAGTCTTCCATTTTTATGTGTTCCTGTGTTACTACTAGGGATGGTACATTGACGTGTACCAAACTACACACTCCACCCCATGATTGAGGTAGGCTGTGATATGCTTTTGCCCCGCAGGCCCAATAGTGGTCCCTTACTACAGCTGTTCCAGCGCCCCCCTCAGGAAGCTTTACTATTCTTTTGCATCCTCCGTTAACTCCTACAGCAACCTCTCCATCATGCTGGCAACATAGCATGGGTGATGCAACAGGAATTATTGTTAATGGCTCCTCCTCCTCATCCAACCATGTGAGCAGCCCCGCACTCTTTGCCCACTCCTTGTAGCATTTGTCATTTTCTTCTTGTACCGTTACTACTGGAGATTTTGCCAAGGTCAATATCTTGCTTCCCACTACTCCGTCCACCCATCTGTTCTTTGTGTACACCTTGCCACAGATCAGTATCAGCAGCCTTTCCCACCACCCAGGTTCACCTATTATCTCTCTTGCGCTCCATTTACAATGCAGGTAGTCCAGTGTCACTTCTTTTGTTTCCCCTTTGTTAGGCCCGTCTGTTATGTACTGTAGTCCTTCAGTGAGTTGCCAATAGTTGTCGAACATGGGTAGTGTTTTGATGAAGTTGTCCTCGTACGGGTATGTCGACCTTGATTTCCACCACAGTGTTGCCATTCTTCCTTGGAATCGTCCTCGTGTCTGGAACAATGCTAGATATAGGAGGCACTCTGCTGTTGGAGCTGGTACTTCAGTGGCCACAAATGTGCGGGAGGCGCTCATGGCATACAGGATCAACGAGCAAACGTAACAGTTGTCCTTTGTCGTATCTTTACCGATTTTGAACATGTGTTTATACCACATGTTGTTAGAGACATTTGCAGACTCTGTAAGATATGTGTCGACCCCATGTACATCAAGGGAAAAACTACATTTACCTCTTCTTACCTTTTGTCCCATGCTACTCGTACCACCTGACATAGTGCTCCTTGCAGCTTAAGTGGGAGAAATTTTAGCATTGGGTGTTGCGGGTTCATGCAAAGCATACTAGGCCTGCCAGACAGCGGCAGTTATCAGCCCAGTGGTCAAAAATACCCCCAGCATTTTAATCACAATTGTTGCGACCACTGGCATGTTACTCTTTCCTATGCTGCCGTCCTGCAGCTATTCAGTCGAGATGATCTAGGGGCCCGCCTGAAATTCTCTAAAATTTTGCATTGTTACTGTTAGTATTTGTCACTTAAGCCCTGCAGATCAAATAGTCCAATGCCCATGCAAAAAGCTCCTCCCACATCCGCCTAAACGCCCTGTCTCTCAGAGCGGGTACGGCCGCATGAAGGTGTGGCTCTGACTGTACTTGTCATGATGCCTACCCCCGGGGACCCAGACCACGTCCAGCAACCCCGGAAGCAGCCATCAAGTTATCCTAAGCAAGCCCAACAACCCCTGCTAGGGGCTATTTGGGTCCAGTCCTGGCACCTATGGCGCCAGGCTCATATGGAGAGTCAGTCCTGGTACCATAGGCGCCAGGCTCATAGATTAAAACTTACCTGATGCAGACCATGCTGCAAACTTACCTGATGCAGACCATGCTGCAAGAGCTCCAAGCCAAAAGAGACTTGTAAGGGTCTACTTTACTTAGGGACTATTTTTTATTCGGGCGGGGCTGGGGAGGAATACTTACCTGGGACTACTTTGGAGGCTATTTAAACCACGCCCGAAGAGCAACACACGCTTTGCGTTATTCTGCATCCAGCAGCGTAACGCTCACCGTCCCTGCAAGTCTGCATCCAGCCTTCTGCCACGCCCCACTCGAGTTTGGAGCTCCTAGAAAAAGGGATAAAGAAGGAGAAAAGGTTAGAACAAGAGCAATACCTTTAATCCTTACCTGAATTCCCTATCCATCGCGCCTTCGAGCTGGAAGAAAGAAGTTATTTTATGCGCGTCGCCTGGCCTGCTGCAGCGCCGCGCTGAGCTCACCGGCCTTTGCAGCATCTTCACATTCAACCGCATCCTCCTGCATGTTCCCGCCGCACTCCGGCACCTAAGGAGAAGACAAGAACAGCAAGGTGAGCCAAGGGAATACACAGAGGAATATTACCCCCCCCATAGACTTACCTGATTTTACCACCGGGGGTACTATTCCTCTTCACGGGTCGGCGCAGCTTCCACTGCATCTTCGCCGAACCCCGGCCCCTAATGGGAAACAAAAGGACAGCAAGGTGAAACAAAGGGACTAACAAGGGGAACCCCCCTCAGCACAATAGACTTACCTGATTTTACCGCCGGAGGCATTGTTCCCCAAGACTTCATACTTTCTCTCAGCGCCTGAATAAGGGAGAAAGCAACAGGTTACATATTGACATTATTTTATCGAACTGTATTGGAAAATACAAATCCTTACCAGAATACTACCGGTTGCCACGAGGAACTCTTCATTAGGGTCAAGCTGCGACCTGCAAGGAATCGGACAAGAGTGAAAGTCAGGCATTTGAACTCTTACGAACTTTATACTTATGGCGTCTTGCCGGGAATCTCGGAGTCAATATTGTTCTGGAACTCACCAATTCCTTCGAGCCAGTGAAGCAACTGGTTATCAACGCGCCCCTGCGCTCAATGCAGGATGGAGAGCTCATCTTTTCAAACCATCAGGTGAGACTATAAGAGGGGACATCAAAGGCGATCTGTGGGGAGAACAGCGGGGGTGGGGGATTTACGCTCAACTCCACGGGTGGTTAATTCCCTTTCTCCATTTGCAGAAGAATATTCCTACGGGCCAACCAAACGAAGCTAGGTGGGCCAGTCCAGTCCGTCATCTCGGCCCTACGCGTCACATTGGTGGAGACCGCAGCTGTCCAGTTCCGATCGACGCCTCTGTGGGAGCCAGGTGAGCGTAACAGAACGCGAAGCCTACCCACAAATTCCCACCCGGGCGTTATGGATACCTCAGAGACTGACCAATTGGCCCAATTACTAGGGGAACTAAGGGCTGAAGTGCATTCCCCCTGTCAAGAAACCAATGCTCTTAGGAGAAAACTGATTTTGTCAAAGGAGCGAACTGGTGACCTTGCTAGGCAACTATTGCAAAGCCAGGCTGGACAAGCACCCCTACCTGGTTCTGGGGAAAATCCAGCTCCTGTGTTATCGAGTAACCCTGTGCAAATAAACCTTCCAGGAACTATTCCATTAGCTCCACCCGAACGCTTTGCCGGAGATCCCAAAAAGTTTGCCGTGTTTATGAACCAATGCCTCTTGCACTTTTTATGCAGACCTGGAGCCTTCCCAAATGATCAAGCCAAGGTAGCCTTTGTATTGTCATATCTCAGCGGCAGTGCAGCTGATTGGTCGATTCCACTAGTTACTCAGGATGACCCAATTCTTCGGGATTTTCAGGGCTTTCAAACAAGCATGGAAAGACTATTTGCCCCGCACTCCCAAGGACAGGCCCTGGATAACAAACTTTTGTCCCTACGACAGGGTAACCAGGACCTTCTATCCTACATCGCAACCTTTAATAGGTTGATAGTGGAAACTGGATGGCCTGAGATAAAACGAATCACGTTATTTCATCGAGGGCTTCGAGGAGAACTCAAGGATGTCTTGGCTCAAGTTGTGAACCCACCTCAAGACTGCGCTGAATATATAGACTTAGTAGTCCAGTTAGATCACAGACTTCAGAACAGAAAGGCTGATCGAGCCAAGTTTGAGAATCGGGTGTTGGTCAAAACCCACGCTAACCCCAAAGGAGCAGATGCTTCACAACCCATGCAAATCGGAGGAGTTAAAGGATCCTTAACGCAGAAGGAAAGAGAAAGGAGACGGCAAATGCAATTGTGTCTACATTGTGGAACTTCTGGGCATTTTCTATGGGATTGCCCTGTAAAACCACCCAAGAAGGTGGTAGGAGCTGCTGATAAAAGCCATCTGGAGTCAGACTCAGGAAACGACCATGCCCGACAAGCGTAGAGGTCCGAGCTTAAAGAAGGATACTCAGACCTTGCATTTCATCATACCAATGGTCCTCGTAGATCCAGGGCAGCCATCGCGTATGCACGCAGTAAGGGCATACATTGATAGCGGGGCCATAGGAAACTATGTGGATTATGAATTGGCTTCCAGGATGAATCTACCTCTCTGCCGAAAAACCACCTCAGATGTCATCACCACAGTCGATGGAACTGAAATTGCCTCTGGGCCTGTAACTCATTCCACCGCAGAGATGACACTATTGGGTCAGGATGGGCATCGAGAGACTATTGTGTTTGATCTAATCAAAGCCCCACAGTTCCAAATAATACTGGGGATACCTTGGTTGGAAACACATAATCCTTGTATTGATTGGCGAGAGAAGAGAATAACCTTCCCGGATTGTGCACAACCTGTTACCCAAAGAAAAGTCAGAAAGCAGGCCTGGCCACATTAACCACAGCAGTCATGCAACTACCTCCAGAATACCAAGAATTCCAGGATGTCTTCCAAAAAGAACAGGCAAACACCTTACCTCCTCACAGATCGTACGATTGCCAAATCGATCTCATACCCGGTGCACAGCCCCCTTGTAGCAGGATCTATGCCCTTACGGAACCTGAGAACCTTCACCTACGACAATACTTAGACCAGTACCTTGCCAATGGCTTCATTCGCCCATCCAAGTCCCCTGCATCTTCATCTTTGGTCTTCGTGCCCAAAAAGGAAGGTGACCTCAGAACGTGCATAGACTACCGCGCATTGTACCAGATAACTGTTAAGAACCGATACCCATTACCTATGATCCCTGAACTACTAGACCAAGTGAAGGACACTTGTATATACACTAAATTAGATCTCCGGGGGGCACACCATCTGGTACGTGTAAAAGAAGGCGACGAATGGAAGACTGCTTTCCGCACTAAGTATGGGTTATTCGAATACCAGGTGATGCCTTTCGGATTGTGCAATGCACCAGCAGCCTTCCAATACTTCATGAACGATGTCCTTCGTGAACTCATTGACGTTTGTGTTGTCGTATATATATCGATGTTATTCTAGTATACTCCTCTTCAGAATCTGACCATGTGAAGCACGTCCGAGCAGTCCTTGAGAAATTGCGCCAGCACAAACTATATGCAAAACTGGAAAAATGCGTTTTTCATGCCACAGAAGTTGAATTCCTTGGGTTTGTCCTGACCCCAAAGGTAGTCCGAAAGGACTCACGAAAGGTGGACGCAATCCTTAAGTGGCCATCACCAAGTTCAGTTAAAGGAGTACAAAGCATGCTCGGCTTTGGCAATTTCTACCGCAGATTCATCCTGGATTTTCCACATGTTGTACATCCCATCACAGCACTCTTGCGAAAAAATAAATGCTTTATGTGGACTGAAGAAGCTGAAAATGCCTTCCAAGAGCTGAAACCGAAATTCACGTCTGCACCTGTATTAAAGCACCCGCGCCCTGAACTTCCATACATAGTGGAAACCGATGCATCCAGTCTAGACATGGGAGCTGTCCTGTCTCAAAAGGACCCTGAAACTCTCCAGCTTCATCCAGTAGCATTTTGGTCCAGAAAGTTCTCGGCACCCAAGTTAAACTATGCGGTTACCGACAAGGAGTTATTAGCCATCAAATCCGCCTTCAAGGCTTGGTGGCACTATCTTATCGGTGCCAGGCATATCATTACTGTGATCACTGATCACCGGAACTTACAGTATTTAAAGACAGCCAAGGCACAATCGTCACATCAACTCCGGTGGGCATTGTTCTTTGCTGAGTTTGATTTCGTAATAACCTGTCGACCAGGTTGTAAGAATGGTAAAGCAGACACCTTATCCCGAATAGGGATGGGAGAGGCAGAAGTGAACCCAGAACCAGTACCTATAATTTCCGAACAAAGAATTCTTGGCATGACTACTCTACAGACACTAAAAGACATTCAGGTAAAGATCCAGCAACTCTTTGATCCTACAGCCCTGCAGGACTGGGTAAAAAAATGCCCGGACTACTCTGTCACCAATGATCTGCCTTATTACAGAGGGCGGCTATTTCTGCCACATAAGGAACTACAAGAGCTAGTCATTTCCCGTTATCATGATACCCTAATGGAGGGGCACCCAGGTATTGCAAAAACTGAAGCTAAAATTAAAAGACAATTCTGGTGGCCCACCTGGTGAAAGGATATTAAATCATGTGTGATGTCATGTGGCATTTGTGCCCAAAACAAAGGTCAAAAGAAAAAAACAGCTGGACTCTTACAACCTTTAGACATTCCGCCTACACCATGGCACACCTTACAGTTAGACTTTATTACTGATCTACCCCCATGCAATGGATTTAACACCATTCTAGTTATTGTGGATCTTTTTTCCAAGATGACCCACTTTATTCCTTTAAAGGGATTACCTTCAGCTTCAATCCTGGCCAAGGAGTTCCTCGAAAACATTGTTCGCATACACGGATTTCCGTCCATATTGGTCTCTGACCGGGGCAGTCAATTCATTTCACATTTTTGGAAAGAAAATGCTGTCAATTGGCACAAATCGATGTGAGGTTATCGACCAGTCACCACCCCCAGACCGATGGTCAAACGGAGAGGACCAACCAGACTCTCGAACAATACCTGCGTTCTATGTTACATCAGACTGAGAGTAATTGGAAAGACATTCTTTGGCTCGCCGAATATGCATACAATAATTCAGTACATTCTGGAACTGGACAAAGCCCCTTTTATACCTTATATGGGCACCATCCTCGAACCTCAGACCTTGACTCACACCAACACTTAGAAATGCCTGCAGTGGACCATCTGCACGCTACGATTACACAAGCCTTTAATAAAGCAACTACACATTTAAAACAGGCGAAAGAAAAATACAAGAAAGATGCTGATCAGAATAGAAGTGATACTCCACAATACCAGATAGGGGACCAAGTATGGTTAGCCACAAAACATATACCTCTAAATGGAACACGGACCTTTAACCCCAGATATTTGGGACCGTACTCTATTAAGGCCATTATCAACCCGGTGGCTGTCAAGTTGGACTTGCCTGCTAATATGCGAATTCACCCCGTCTTTCATGTGTCACTTTTGAAGCCAGTGCAACCAGGCCGCCTGTAGTTCAATAATCTGTGTTTCTGGGAGGTGTGTGTAGCCTTCTTTCATTATCATCTGTCTTGCCCTCCCCCTCTCTTTTTTTTTTCTTGGAGGTCCCACATCTCACCAAAATACGCAGCATGTTTTGCATGGGAGTCTGCTGCTTCCTTACCTCTAGAGATGGGATCTTCACCATTCGTGTGTGACTGACATTTCACTAGCGCAAGCTCATGTGGGTATGTTATTACTTCTATCAGTTCACCCAGGAGGAAAGCATGTTGCACTGGGGTACCATCTTCTCTTCTAAATCCCCTTTGGAGCCACCTTATTAATCCTGAGTGTACTGTAGATGTGACATAGACATAGACACTGTCAGAATATATTGTTAATCTTTTGCCATTACTTTCTTCTAGGGCCAATATGAAGGACACCAATTCTGCTGCTTGTGCCGAATATTGCTGGGGCAATTTGACACATTTTTCTGGCTTTCTTGTTCAGTCCTCCCTTAATCGCATTATGGCTGCACCTGTTCTTCTTATGCCATCACGCTGATCAATGGTTGAGGACCCGTCAATGTACAGAACATCACCTCCTTCTAGGGCGTCTTCCTCTACCTTTCGGGTGGATGAGTAGTACTCAATGGCATATGTACAATCGTGTGCATGTTCACCCTCTGTTACTTCTTCTGCTATGAATTGTGCATGGTTAACATTGTTGCACCTCACTATTTTCAATTCTGGTCTTGATAATATGATCTCATATCCCGTTGCTCTCTGGGTAGTGAGTGTGCGTTTTGGTTTGTGCAGAATTGCAAAGAGGGCACGCTCCAAATACAATGTTGTAGAGCATCTCATTGTTATGGATGATGACTTTTCTACTGCGAATGCTGCAGTAGCCAAGTGTTGTTTGCACAGGAAATATCCAATCATTACTGGGTCTAGGTGCCCGCTGTAAAATGTAAGAGGTTTGTGTCCCATGCTCGTTTTGTTGGGTGAGCACTGCTTTCATTACTGCACCATCGCAATGTAGAATTATCTTTTGTAATTTTGGGAGTAGCCAGAACTGGTGCTGTTCATATGGCCTCCTTTAGTTAATTGAATGCATCAGTCATCTCTCACGTCCACCCTAACTTTCTCTCCCCTCTTTGCGCTTCCTTGAGAGCTGCCAATAGGGGTCCTGTGTATGTGCTGTAGTCAAATACCCATGCTCTGCAGTAATTGCATAAGCCAAGAAATTGCTACAACTCTCGTATTGTTTGTGGCTGTGGTGTCATTATTGTCTGTGCTCTCTGTAGTGCAATATTTCGCTCCTTTTGTGAAATGATCTGTCCTATGTATAGGACCTGTTCCTGGCAGTATTGCAGTTTTGCTTTGTCAACCTTGTACCCTTTTTCGGCCAACACTGTGAGCATCTTCACAGAGTCCCTCCTGCACTCCTCTTCGGTGCTGCTGCAGATGAGGATGTCATCCACATATTGCAATGCCATGCTCTCAGGTTCGACATTCCCCAGGTCCATCTGTATAACTCTGTTAAAAATGGATGGTGACTCACAGTATCCCTTGGGTAACCTAGTGTGTTTCCATTTTGTGTTGCGGTATGTGAAGCTGGTCAGACCTTGTGAGTCTGGGTGTAGTGGTTTTGAAAAGAACGCGTTCTTGAGGTCATTCACAGTGAACCGTGATGCTTCTGCTGGTATCCCACACAATATTGTGGCAGGGTTAGCTGCCACTGGGTATTCTGCCTCTACAATGTGGTTAAGGGGTCTCAAATCTTGCATGAAATGCCAAGACCCTCCCGTGGCCTTGCGCATAGGGTACACTGCAGTGTTGCATGGTGATTCCGATGGTACCAATATACCCCTCTCTATTAGTGTGCTTATTGTCTCATAAATTCCTTCATCAGCTTCTTTTGACAGAGGGTATTGTCTGACTCTGGGCAGTATTGTTCCCTTTTTCAATTTTATCTTCACCCCACCAGTGCTCTTTATGTAACCTACATCATAGAGACTAGTCGTCCATAGTGTGGCAGATACAGTAGCCAAGTCTTCCTCGCAAAAATCAGGTGGTGCTGGGAGGGATGCCTCTAGTGCCATTGCCATTTTTTGTGCTACCTCCTTGTATGTTACTTTTAACCAGACGTAAACACTTATCTGGAACACCATCTCACCATCACCTTCTTTGTCTGAGAACAGTTCCTCGTCTGATACCTGAGTTAACCTACACACTTCTGCCAGTGCTATTACTGCTCTCCCTGCCTTTCCTTCTTCATCCTGAGCGTAAACAGCAATCCAGACCTGCCTGGCTACTATTCCTTCAATGTCCACTGATATTATTGTCCCTTCTCCCTCACCTGCGGGTGTCTCTGGCCTGAAAAGGTAGGCGGCTGGTCTTCTCCACACTTTACCCTCAATGCCTGGTAGCCATGCTATTGCCATGTCTGTCCCGTGTTGGAAGTTCTCGGCGTCCACTGGTTCTGCCCTCGCAACTGTCTTACCACAATAGGCCTGAAGTATGTGCCTCGCCGTGAGCATGTGTATGCCTGGTGTGGAGCATATTATGCCTTTGTCAGTGAAGGAGATGGTCATGTTCAACCTGCTCATGATATCACGCCGGAGTATATTGACTGGTGCTTGTTTTGAGTATAACAAGGGCAGAGATAGGTCGTGATCTCCGACAGATAAAGAGATGTTATCAGTAAATGGAACCACCCCTCGAGCCCCAGAAAATCCTTGAGTGTGACAATTTGAACTTCCCCTCCCTGATGCAGGATCTAGCTGCTCCTGTGTCAACTAGGAAAGAGAATGCTTTGTCACCTATCGCCACCTTTATGCGTGGTTCCTCCACAGGGTTAGGTGTTACCAACAGGATGGGACACAACAAGGAAGTCTGTGGGCTGCCCTATTGGGGGTACAATGATTGTCCGCGGCCTGTGTAGGGATTATGTCCCATGATCGTTCCCCCCCCCCCATTCGTGTCATTGGTACCATTGTGTCCATGGGTTGTTGTGGCTAGTCTTGCAATTATGTTAGTTGCTGCACTGTGTGGACATGTTGTTGTGCCGTTACCATTTGTTTTTGTGCCTGTTGTTGTGCGGGTTGGTGTGATATCTGCTGCGTGTTGGGCATCACGTGTTTTTGCTGTTGTAGCTGTGGTTGTGGCATGGTACATTGCTGTCCCATCTGCACTTGATCCGCTTGTTGTGCTTTTTGTTGGTAGTAATTGTTTGGTCCCCCTTCGTAGCCCTGTTGTCCTTGTTCAACCCATCCTGGTTATGCCGGTCTTGTCCTGCATGTGCATGCTACATGTCCTACTAACCCGCATGTCCAGCATGTGGGCGGGTCCTGCGCTTGCCATGGGGATCCCCCTGTGCTATCCAAGTATCCTTGCTGTCCATATTGGGAATATCCCCGAAACCCACCCCCCGGCTGGTGTGCTGATGGTCCAATCCCCCTCCCCTGTTGAAACCTCCTCCCCCTCTGTATTTGTTCGTGTAGCCGTTGCCCATTGTCGTGTAGCCTCCCCCCATTGGTTTTGCGTATTGTTGTTGTGCTGTGTATGAAGGTGGCAATTGCTGGGTCATGGTGGGTACTTGTTGTTGTTGTATGATTTGTTGTTGTTCTGCGAGTGGTTGTACCGGTGGGACGGGGCTGGTTATGAGCGGTCCCTCTAGGGCATGTTTCAACAGTTGTTTCTGAACCAATTTTGCCTCATCTGCCTTCCTGTCTTCCTCCTTCTGATTCATCTTCTCTTGCTATAATCTACAATGGTGCACTATAGTTAATTGTATCTCTGGCCACGCCTTTGCTTCCATCCCCATTAACTTTTTCAATTGCCTCTGCACTGGTTCTGGGAGCCCCTGTATCAGTATGTGATAAAATATAGCTAATGTTTTGTCCCAAGGCTCCCGCGTTTCCAAGCGCCACTTCTCCTGAATCTCTTGGATGTAATTAACAGGATCCTCATTCTCACGCATTTTGCGTGACGTAATTGCCCCTATTTCTGATGTGTCAGGGTACAGTACCCTCAATGCCTGCCATACTGCGTGTCTAAAATTTGCAAATGGCGATCCGTCGTGTGATGTGTCGCTTCTTCCCACCCCAGGAAACCCTGCCCTCTTCCAAATGTCGTCTGCAGTGTCACCCAAAATGGAGATCAAGAGCCCCTTGACGTCACCAACCGCTAGCCTGTGCCCTGCTGTCAATTTTTCCATTTCGTATATCCATTTCCCCACCCCTCCGCTTAAGGAGGGTAGCCTGCACTTGATGTTCTCCTTGTCTGCATGTTTCCATGGTACATATTGTGGCCTTGTCCCAACCCTTTCCAGTAATGGCATCTGCGTGTATTCTGCCATTTCCTTTGCTGTGCGCTTATACTGTGTTGTCAGTACATCCTGTGTGTCCTCTTCCATATCGGACAAATATGGGGTTGCGTGCATGCTGTGTATCCCCTGTTCCCCTGTGTTCCCCGCGTTGGTATGAATGGCCCTTGTGTGCTATTGCCGACCCTTCCCTTCTACGCTCAGGGAGGTCTCTAAGTCTGTTGACATATGGCGTGTGTGTGGCTGATGGTGTCACTGTGTGTAGTGTCTCTTCCCTCTGTGTGCTTGTACATTCCTGTCTAGCTGTTTTCTCTTCTCGTGTTTTATATTCCCATGATGACCATGTGCCTGTACGTGTGATGTAGAGTTTGCTAAGCCCTTCTCCATTTTCATCGCTTTGTCCTTCGCATGATCCTTCCTCATCACTGCAGAACCCCCCAGAGAATGTGAGCTTTGTACGTGGGCGGGGGTATCGAACTGTTACCGTTTCCAAATCTATGTCTACGCACTTATCTGCATCCATAGTGTCTGCCCTTGCCTGGGGTGCTGTCACCAATTCGCTACTGCATGCAATCAACTTACTCCTCGTAGTTCTGTCGTTTTCCTTTTGTGCTTGTCCGCCTGGCCGTTCATCCTTATGTTCCATCTCCGCCCTGACCCTGCGTAGTTCCTTCATTATGGCATCACTCACCTCGCCCAGGGCCTTCGCGTACCTACCCTTGGTACTCACTTCCCCACTACCCCTTGCTAGTATACCCTCTATTATCCTGCCCTCGTACTTACGTGTCCTTTCTGATAGAATCTTTTTCTCCAGGAGGGTCATTTCCCGGTCTGTTTCTTCCCTTTCTTCTTCTCCTGTTCTCCTGCTGTTCCATACGGGCTGCCCTTTCTGCGATACCCCATATGCATGTCTCCTCCCATTCCCTTTCTTCTTCCCCTTGCTTCTCCAGTTCCATTCTCACTTCTTTTTCCCTCCCCAGCTGCACCTGTCTCTCCAGTTCCTTTATCTCAAACTGCTTAGTGAGTATGCTTTGTGTTTTCTTTAGTTCGGCTATCTTTTCTTCCAGTTCTGCTTCTTCCTTTTTTGTGCAGTTCCCTTTTTCCCTGTACTTACCTCTCCCTCCCTCTGCATTCGTCCTGCTTCCACTCTGTCTATTTCCTTTATCGCCTCCTCTTCCTTCCCCGTGATCGTCCCCTGTAGCTCTAACAGCACCTGTGCTGCTATCCATTCGTTTGGCCCTATACCTGCTAATTCAAGCTGTGCTCTCTTTTTGCCATCAACATTCACCTGTGTTCCTTCCATACCTACCATGCCTCTCTTTAATGGCGTTTTTCAGTAGGGTTCCTCCGGAGCATACAGTGGTGGGTTGTATGTAGGGTTAGAGTATCCCTTTGTCCTGTCAATTCTCGGGGCTTAGCTGCTTCCTTCAATTCCCTTATTGGGTATAACCATTCAGTCTCTTCCTCACTCCCCTCAGCGCTGTCTGCGACACCGCTGGGAGGGGCCTGAAGTAGAGCGCACCCTTCTCCCTTGCTCTCCTCTTCTTCCTTTACCTCTTGCATGCTCATCATCCCTGGGCCGTATCCCTGAAACATACTCCAAAGCTCGAAAAAATCTCTAAATGGTTTGTCAATTTCTTCCCCTTGTATGTGTTCTGTAAGTAGGTTAACAATGAATGTTGGGTTTCGTTGCAGAAGCTATCATTGGTCAGCCAAGCTATCCTTATTTTTTGGTCTGTACCTTTAGTCCATTCTATACTGAACTTCACTAGCTTGTCTCTGTATGATGGCAGTGTTGTACAGATGTACTGGAGTGGTGTTGTTAACGTGTGGTACCCATGGTGGGTTCCTATCCCATAGTACGATGACATTTCTAAATATATAGCACCGTTAACTGGCCCCTAGTTGCAGACTTCCGACTCTCCGCTGTCAGTAGGAAGAAAATATGTGTGTTAAACTCTCTTAATTACTTCAACACCTATTTCTCTGTTGTCTTACACTGGGCTGCCGTTTTCCGACATGCCCCCCTGCTTTTCTAGGGCCCCCTTCGACCCGTGGTGTGCGAGGTCCGCTACCACCTCACACCCTGCGTGGCGTGCTCTTGAGCCTTCCCGCCCTTTCGGTGTTGCCACTGCTTGGCGCGCCCATTTTGTTCTTCGAGCCCCTCCTCTCCTCTACTGCCTCACAGCCTGCGCTACGTATGTTCGTACCGTCCCGCCCATTTGGCACACCCCCTCAAGGACGTGCAGTGTTCTCCGTGCACGGCCGCCTGCTTACCTTTACCCCGCCCGTGCCGCTCACCGCACCTCCAGTCTTCTTAAAACAACGCTGTGTCCTATGCAAAACTCTATGACTGATGCAACCAGCTAACACAACATACTACATACACACTGTTGACATGTAATGCGTGCCACTTTTCACATAATAAAACCCCACAATCCCCACAGCTCTCTTCCCACTATGCCTGGAGTGGAGTATCCATCAATCAATTTCTTAATATAGTTAGTCTGCACCCGCTGCGTCCCTCGCATGTTATACGCTCCCCCACCAGGGGAACTTAACCAGCCAACTATCTTCCGCAATCTGAGAGAGACTCTAAGTACCTCCTGCTGGAATACGTCATCTATTCACTGAACTAAAACACTCAATTAATAGCAATCCTCATCTAGTCATCGAACTACAACACCGACTCATAGGAATACCACACCCCCATACATGTGTTCGCCATCTACACCATTCAGCGCTGCACTCCGTCCAACACGTGGGGACTCGCTGCCCACCCAATATGCTCATCAACACAAGAAGGGACTACCTCTACTCCGTTCCTGCAACTCACGTGCCGATCAACACTAATACACCAAATTTTGCAACAATGTAAAACCACCCAACACCCTATTTATAAGTCCTCCCTCCACCCGCACAACACAATATTGCTTGTTGTGTGGTCCATACTCGCATCAGGCTCACTTCTGCTGGTGCCGCTCGGGTGCGGGCACCCCTCCCAATCAGCTCACCACTTCCCCTCGTCTGGACTGTATCTGGACACTTGTCAACTACGGGTGGGTAATTTCTGAAGTCGGCTCCCGACGGCCACTCTCCGGATTGCACAGTATGGTCATTTTGCAGTTCCGCAATTGTCCTGCAGTCCTCCGAGGGGGGCAACGGAGGAGGGGGCCGTGTCGCCGGGCCACCCTATCACAGACGATCTCGCTTGGGCCTCCAACGTGTTAGGGTAATTTTATGGTGGCTGGCAGAGCCGTACCTGGGGTCTGTGGGCCTTCAGCTCTCGGAAGGCCCTAACTCCTTCGGCGTCCCAAAGAAGTAAAGGGCCACACAAGAGCAATTTGTTACTTTTGTTTATTACAGAAAAACAGACAGGGACAGATACGTGGAGCATAGGTTCCAGCCAACTTCTCAGGGTAATCGGGCTCGCAGGCCCATTTTGTACCTGAGTGACATAACAATGTGCTTCATCTGCGAAAGCTCATTCCCAAACCTACCGCCACTCCGAGTTTGTTCCCTGAGTGGTAGGTTCAGTATAGGACCATATAGTGGAAGGGTTTATTCGTAGAGTAGAGGTCAGGTGGTACGCTTGGTTTGTCCCTAAAAATTGTTACTTCTAAAGAGTTAGGGATTGGTTGTATGGTAATGTCGTCAGTGGTTATCCCCCCATGCCCTGTTTGGTCCATCAGCGAGCCCCCAAGCCTGGGACCATCATTGTTCCCAGCCCGTGATGTACCTGGTGTTAGCAAAAATGTGTGACTATGTGTCAGTGGACGACAATGGACAGGTCCTGCTACTGCCATTAGAGTGCTCCTTTCCCTCCGCTGCCTGTGTCTGAGTTGTTAGAACTTTGTTGCGAGCGAGGTCCCAGACGTGGGACACCAATGCTTCTTTGGTCTTCGGGAGTTGGCGTCGTATCGGGTTGCCAAGGTCACGTGTTGAGAGACCGTGGCTGAGGCAGAATTATGGGGATTTGATTTGTGTTTTGCTCCCGGTAGTCGCAGCAGTGGCAGGTGTCACCTTGGCTTGGAGAGCGCAGAATGTGGATTGCAACATCGTGACCTTGCTGCTGTGGCTCCAGCCAGGGGCTGTTCTGCATGCTCAGCACCTTGTGGCTCTGTACGAGCTGCTCCGGGCCTGTCGGTTCTGGTCGGAGGCCTACTTTGGCTTGGTTGTGTGTTGTGGCATAAGGTCCATAAGGCAAGGGGGTGTAGGGGTGCAGTGTGGTTCCTTATACATCGGTCCATTTATAGAGCCTTGTCGTCAGGGTTAGTAGCATGAAGCCTCTGCAAGCATATACACAAACTCTTCCGGCGTCTTGCGTTTCTGCGATGCAATTGCTGGCCTATATGAAAAATAATAACGATGTGCGTATGTGAGGGTACACGGTCCGCTATGTCACAGCACTGAGCGTGTTCTTCGTGTGAGTTGGCGTGTGTCTGATCCAGGTGCACGGCAGCACATGTGTTTCTGTCTGTTGCAGCTATGTCGTAGTGTCATATCCAACGATGGCAGCTTAGGTGGTGAAATATTTTAGTCAAGCTGGTCCATGCGATCGGTCTCAGCTCCGTCTTGGTTCCCACCTCGTGCTCTGGGTGGGATGCGGCCTTGTTTCGCAGATGGAGCGTGGTCATGGTGTATATTGACATCCGGGGCAGTGGACAGAGGTGCAAACTCATCTTGCTGAGCGTACCTTGGTCGTGACGTCGTCGGCCATAGTTTGTACGTGGCCCTGGGGAAGGGACCATCCCATTTACCCTCTTCAGCGGCTCCCAGGTTACTGACCTGTCTGTGTTGTGTATCAGCACGTGCGTCGCCATGTGGAGCTGGAAGGACAGCTGGTGAATTGCCACACGGTAGACACGGTGGACGGCCGTGTCTCTCTGCCACTTAAGGAGGGGCACTGCAGGGAGGACGCCTCGTCCTCTTCTGCCCGGGATCGGACGCAGCGCTGCGTGATCGCTGGCACTCAGGAACGTACGCAGGCAGTGTATGCAATCTGGAGGGATGAGTGGCGTGGTGGGATCACCTGCCAGCAGGAAGGACTCCGGTCCGCTGGAGACAGCCTTGTCACCACTTGTTAGACGGTTTATACACTATAATAAAAGGACACGGCACCAGAGGATTCTAATAACGTCTTTCTTTATTGAAATCTATCTACGTACTAATTGCTCTTCCTTTAACTCCTCCCTTTCCTTTGTCCTTCCTGCCACGTACGATGTCTCTCCCTGAAAGGGGCAGAGACCAGTAACAGTAATAGATATCGGAGCTAGGCCCCCTTCTGAACTCTCGAAAGGAGGCAGCAAGGAAGGCCACCAGTAAGTGGGCGGCAGTGGAACAGAGTGCATCACATTGGCAGGTGAGAGAAGCACCCCCAACAACCGCCAAATAACGGGCACTTGTGGACAATGCAGCCCTCGCACCTCACCGACGTGGATCATCTGAGGCAGGCAGGAAAAAAACAGCGACAGGAGAGAGGTAGGAAATTGGATGAAAATAAACTAGTGTGACAAACTGGTGTATCAGTTTAGGACTCTAATCCCGAGATTTGGTTTAAAATTAAGGCTCCCAGTTTTATGGTATTTATTTTTCTGCCATCTATGTCTATCTTTATCCATATTTATTTTTTGGCCTTTTCTGTATTTATCGACTTTTATTTTTTGTCAAATAAAAAGATAATTTGCAACCAGTATTTTTCTGCATTTATTCTAATTTTAAAAATGCATTTATTAAAGCACACATGCAGCCATATAGGAAATAAATGCTAGCTCAATTTTTTCCATAACAACAAACAGTTGCTCTTCTGACTGCTGCTCCCTTAAGATATATGCTGTCAGCAATTTGAAGAACTTTAATGCTATTTGTATACAGGTTATACACGCTCCATGCTGCCAATCTGCAATGAAAATGGCCGATGTATGAGTGACATCATAGAGAACCAGACAGAAAGACCTGTTTTTATCCATTTTTATAAATAAATACATACAGAAAGCAGATTGATTTCCATCTGTATTTATGTGTATAAATCAGTAAAACTGGAAAACTGGAAGCATTATCTATAATCCCTGAAGTCAGGGGGTCAGCGGGACACAAGGAGACACTCTGGGAAAGCAGGACATGAAAGCACCTTCCTCCGAGCTCCAGTCATTTCCTCATGACCCTGCTTCCTCGTCCCCTTCTCAGTCACAATCTATCTGTCATCAGACAGATCCTTGAAATGGACTGGCACCCTGGTGGCTGGACTCCTTGCCTCAGATACTCTCTCTGTTTGGCAGCTCATGCCAAGCGGCACTCACCAGCCAGCCACAAGCCTCATCTCTGCAGCATCTCTGCTAGAGCCAAAACAGGTTCATCCTGACTGCCTAATGTCAAAGCCTTCACATTCTGCAAACCCTCTCAATGCTACCATCACAGAAGCAAAAATTCCCAGCCAATTCTGCTGCAGAACTCGGTCTCAAAGGCACCTCACACATGAGTTGGGAGCACTGAGCAGGCCGCATTACGGCCCAATGCCACATCACTGTTCACAGTTCCAACAGTCGCCAGTGTGGACATGCACACAACGAGCAGCCATCACCACTTCATCCTTCAAGAGTCCTGGACCAGTGAATGAAATATGTTCTCACAAACGAGATGCCTATAGAAGAAATGAAAAATTATGCAATGGAAGGTGTAAATAAGTTAATTACAAGTCTTATGCAGAAGGCATTTCTGTACATTTGACATATGATTAGAACCTCAATAGATCCGTGTTTTGCTAGTTTGTACAAAATATAACACTTTGGAGCTCATTTTGCTCCAGAATGGAATTTGTCCGCGGGGAGCCATTCCTTTAGCACTGCAACGTAAACGGCTATCTGCAGCCAAATATTTGTCGTTTGCACATACAAATGGATGGAAATAAAGCGTTATGTTAATCCATGGCGTAAACGCCTTACTCAAGGCATTTTATGTTATGGCTCATAAGAAAACGAGCTCCTTTGTGCTCTGACTAAATTATGAGAGTGTTCGTGATTCTCCTTATGCTTTATTTCATCAATGTACCTATAAGATTCCTTAATGTAGGGGTAGCTGCTGGGCACACTGTGCAGTTCTGAGAAGATCCCTGTCTGCCCGCTAAGACAAGTCGGAGCATAAAGTGTACTAGTAATAATGACATTCTGAGCCAAGTTGGTAACGTATTTGGGGGGTCTAGGACATTCAAAGATACTAAAGAGGTTGTGAGTCTTAATTTTCTCCTGTGCCAACATGCAGGTAGCAGCAGCATTAATTCTACACAAGTTTATATTGAGACCAAAGGGGCGGCCGGGTGTAGTATCCTGTCCTCTATTTCTAAAGTACCAGCAAAGGTCATGATGGGGAACGTCCAGAGGATATAAAAAAAGTGAGGTCCAGAAGCGGAAAGGACACAAAGGTAGGGAGCAATTGCTCGCAAATATGCTCCTAAAGTAAGGTTGCCATATTTCAATCATTTGAATCTGGGACACCCCCCAGCCCAGCCCAGTCTTTGGGGCAATGAGTAGTGAGTGAGAAAATAGTTTTGGGGGTTGTGAGGAGAGGAGGATCCTTGCTAGTTATCCATCCCAATTTAGAGATCCATGTTTCTCCCTCATGAGATTTTTCTTCGAATATCATTTTCATTGAGTGCATTTTCCTCAAGTTGCAATAAAATCCTTTCTTAAAGAATGTCCCCTCATAAAAGTTGCATTTATTTGTATAATCCATTCTTCCACAACCCATTGCTGTAACCCTCCCTCCTACCCCTTCACTTCAAGCTCCTCTGCTACTACCCGTCATCATTTTTATCTTACTCTTCGCTCCTAACCCTTTGGCCCTAGCCCATTCATCCACAGCGAATCACACTTACTCGTCCACCTTACCCTACACTCTCAACTTCCACCATAAACTAGTATACCTATACTATATTTTAAAGGCACCCTATGAGAATACTTCTAGAGTTAAGTTACTCAATTAAAAGCTTTTGGAGGGAAATGCACAGAAATACTTGTGCTGCCCTCAAGGTACATAGCTAGAATCAGCAGTATGGGCATGTTTGCTAGTTATCCTTCCCACCAACTTAGAGATCCATGTTTCTCCCTCATGAGATTTCTCTTCGAGTACCATTTTCATTGAGTGCATTTTCCTCGGGTTGCTATGAGATAATTTCTTAAAGAATTTCCGAGACAATGATTTCACCTTTGCGAACTGCCACGTCCCAGCTGGATTGAGGTGCCCTGGTTGTGTTTGGCAGAGAAGCATGGCCTTACTCCCAACTTCCACCTACCTTCCGTTTTGGTGAGCTTCTTGGGTGTCTCCTTCCTGCCTAATACTGTGCTGGCTTCTTTGCTCCCCAGCATATCGTTAACGTCGCCTCCCTTCACCTGCTTGTATGAACTCCCCTGGATCAAGGTGATCCTCTGGAATCTCTCTGCTTGCTTAACAGGTAAATGCAGCCCTACAGACAAGTGCTATAACAGACTCTTTTACTCCCCAAAAACAGGCAAATACTTGCAATATAACAAAATAGGGAGTAAAACATAGGAAACAATGGACACAGATAATGCTGCCCCCTGCTTTACGCCACAAAGCTCCACTGATGTTCTCTGATCAGGGGTGGGGGGGGGGGGTGGTTTCAAAGGGAGGGGGTCTCATTTTACTTTGAATTTTCATACAAAACTAGATGCAAGTGAAGTCTGAATTGCAAAATGATACCCTTTTTAGAGTTAAACAAACTTTAACTCACATGGAAAATAGAAATGGATGGAAATAGGAATTGTCCTTTTACCCCTAAACATCATTTTACATCCAATTTCAAAAAATAGGGAGGAAAATACTTCCACTTTCAACTCCTATCAGAAACCCTGGGAATATGATCTCTGTTTTCCTTGCCTGAGATGGTCTATCTATATCCCCCTCCTTAATGGCCCAACCTCTCCCTCTCTCAGATGGCGTCTCCCTCCTATGCCTCATCTCTTGCCTGCCTCCAGGGTCAATGTCCAGCCCACTCCCCTGATCCTCAGCCTGCTTCCAAACAGACTCCTCTGCGTGTCTCTTCCAACCAATGTCTTTCTCCTTTCACATCTTTTCCTGGTTGGTATTTCATCATTTCCTTCCTTCCTTCCTTCCTTCCTTCCTTCCTTCCTTCCTTCCTTCCTTCCTTCCTTCCTTCCTTCCTTCCTTCCTTCCTTCCTTCCTTCCTTCCTTCCTTCCTTCCTTCCTTCCTTCCTTCCTTCCTTCCTTCCTTCCTTCCTTCCTTCCTTCCTTCCTTCCTTCCTTCCTTCCTTCCTTCCTTCCTTCCTTCCTTCCTTCCTTCCTTCCTTCCTTCCTTCCTTCCTTCCTTCCTTCCTTCCTTCCTTCCTTCCTTCTTTCCTTCCTTCCTTCTCCTCACAGGTCGCCTTCCCTAAACTCTCTCCCTCCTGTTTCAGATGGTAGACCTCACTATCTCCTCCAAGGTACTACCTCTGTCTATGCTCAAAAATCAATGTAATTCTGTTTCTCTAAACAACAAGGACCTCTTTCTTGTTCGACCCTCCTTCTACTCCCCTCCCAAAATGTTGCAAGCTCTGCTTTTAAGATAATCTCTGTACTAGATGTTTGCATCTCTGCCACACACCTGACACTTCTACCCAAGGATCGTTGTCCTCCTGCTCTGGTCAGCGATAGTCTTCAGGAAAACGTTCTACTAAGGTCTGCTGATTTCCTCTTGCCAGCTCTCCCCAGGTGTGACAGAGACTCACTATTCTGGCTGCTTTTCAAATCCTGTTCCCGCCTCACCCTTGGGTGGTGTTTGGGAACATGACTTTCACCTGTCTTATAGAGGGTGGTCTGCCACCTTATTGGGCAATGTACTCAGGGTCATGTGGTCTGTAGTGCGGTGTGGTTATTTAGCGCTGGGTCCAGAGAGGGGGTCATAGTTAAAATCCAACTGCTTGCGTAAATAAGCCTTGTTTTAAGTTTGTGTTTAAAAAATGTAGGACAAACAAAGACATTGCTCAAGGGGGCACACATTCCAAAGTGAAGAGGCAAGAACCGAGAAAAAGCACCAAACGTTATGCCTATAATTAAATCTGGGAACGGTCAGAGGTCTCAGATGGCATGTGCAGAGGTTTTTAGATGAGGGTTAAACTTCAATTATTTAGAAATAAACGGAAGACAGCGGTGGACAGTACAGAGCACTTCCTGCTTAATAGTCAGCCAGAGCGGATCAGCAAAATAGTTGGTGATCAGAGAGGAGCCAAAAAGGACAAAAACAAGACAGGCATTAGAACTTTGAATAATTTGGAAAGAAAAGGAACAATCTGTTAGAGGAGATGAAGATAATACCAACCAAAAGATGAGTAATGACAGTTAATGGTGTAAGGTAAGCGACGCCCCAAATTTGAAACCACGTTTTTTTACTACCCAGACATGACTAGGGCATGCACCAGAGGAAGGACAGATTTGAGAGCACTACAGATTAGAAGGGCCATGAAAGACAATGACCTCCTCCTTGGGTGGGGTTAATAAAGGATGGCACAAAAGCCTACACATAACTCGCTCTTTGTCTCTTACCCCTGAGCAATGGGAAATACTGGCCGGTCGCAAAAATTGGGGATGATTGGGAAATCTCAGCAAGAATGAGTGATATTTTTGAGGACACAGATCAGGTGGGGCAAAGGGCTGAAATCTAGTTATAGCCCCAAAAATGAGGGACGTTTGGTAATTTTAGACACAGAACAATGTGTTAAGATGTTTTGCATACCCCTGGGAGAGTCGCTCTGCTGCCCTGCGCTTCAACTATCACAAAAGAGTGTTAGGGAGGCTTTGATCCCACAAGTGGCGGTTCATCAATAATGAGCGATGGGGCGCCAATCCATCCATACTGTCGCCCATCATGGAGGAGCTGTGTTAAAACTAACAAAGTAAAAGTACGTTCTGTCTTCAGGTGCACATGTTCAATGGACCATGAAGGACAGGGGGCATTTTGCTTCCCCAGCCTTGCATGGTCTCTTGTACATGCAGGCTGGGGAAATGCACCTCTGAATGTGCGTAGAGGGCACTCCTGGCCTCCCTGCACATTCAGCTGTCTGGCCCAGTAACCTGGGAGCCCCCGGTTCCTGCGTGCATTTTCAGGATCCAGGAAGCGCTCTGTGATTCCTAGATCCTTTTCTTGTGCGCAGGAGCCAGAGGGCTGTCATCATGGCAGATGGCAATGCAGCTAGCAGCAGAATCCGGACCGTGGCTGAAGGTAAGAGCTGAATTGTATTTTGTATATATGATTCTGTATTTTATGTGTGCGTGTGTGTATGAGCAAATATATGATGTATGGTGGTTGGGTGCGCGTGTGAATGATCAAGTGTATGGTGTATGGGTGAGCTGTTGAATGAGCGAGTGAATGCTGTGTGAGTGTCTGTTTGGATGAGTGAGGAAATGTGTGTGTTCTTGTGTTTGTGCCACCCGGGGGGCTGATTTGGGTTGGTGGAGGGTGATTAAAGTTGATTCAAGCAAGCATGATAAGTATTATTACGTGGGTAGACTGGCATTTTGGTGCTGCCAGTCTAGCCATTAATCACTGTGGCATGACATTTTTAATAGGCATCTTTGATAACGCAAGCAAGATGCATGATGTTACGTTGCAAGACTGGCATTTTGGTGCAACCAGTCTAGCCATGGCATGACATTTTTTACTGGGCATCTGATAAAGCAAGTGTAAGGTTCACCTTTTTCCAATTCTAGAGGGATTAGCCAGGCTTGGGAAAGATGAGCAAAATGTACAGGATGGTGAGAGTGTGAGTTGAATACTCTGTGCTTGAATTATTGTATCCATAAGGTGCTTTGCTTAACTAGATTTTCTCTTCCGAGTCTAGGCCTCTCCATGTTCAAGATGGCAGGAGAGAGACTGAGAGCTGATTGGTTCAAAGACAATGTGCAGGTGACTTGGAATGTCCTCAGAGATTCTAAACTGCCTTTCATTGTTAGATATCCAGAGAACAAGCCATCTTTTGATATTCTTCTGTAAATCCCTTAAGACTTGAGTATTTAAAGGAGAAAAGACTTCCTGAAAACCTACGAATTCTGAGAATAATTGTGAGATAGCTTTGTGGTACAGGTTGCACTTCATAAATTTACATAACAAAGAGAAAAGTCAAGCTGAGCAAAGGTGATGTGTGACTTCGAAAGACTGTACAAGTTATAGCATTTAATAAGTTTGAAAAGTAAAAACTAGCGCCTAACTGTACTTTAAAAGACTAAGAGGTCCATTGAGATTGAAGAAGGTGAGAAAGGCTAATGAGTTTATGACTAAAGCTTGACTTTGGAGAGTGAGACACTAAGGGGATGTGCCAGTACTGTGCAACCTCAGGAAAAAAGATTTTACAAAAATCTTGAATTTCTGTGAAAGACGCCATGTGCTATTCCTGTATTGCGCAGGGACTGCGACAGCTTATGCTCACAGTGGAAGACTTCTGATGTTAATCGAAGAACCACTAGACAATTTAGGAGTTGTGTATGCGCCGCCAGTGTTCGAACTTCATAATGTTCATGGATTAGCATGCTGTGCAGATGCTAACATGAGACACTGTAGTTAACGGAGAGTAGTGTCTCAGTTGACTGGCAACAACTAGTGGTCTTTGAATTTTTTTGTGAAAATAACAAGAAGATATATCTTCTCAAAAAATACAATGCGAAAATAACAAAAGTGTAAATCGTTTTAAGAAAACACTAAAATAGTTATAGGTTTAAGATACCAATGTGTTTAAAAGGAAAAGGAACGCATATGAATTGTTCTACAAAGATAATAAACAAAAGGTGATTTCAGCACTCTTCAGCCCACTGTTGTATACAAGAAGGATTGAGAAATAAGAACTCTTGACTAACAACTGCATTCTTAGCTATGCATTTATATACCACCTCTCAGCAGTTAGCAGAGGCAACTCAGGTAGAGTCAGTAGTTTATATATAAAATAGGAGTGCTGAGATAGTAATATGTGGCTTAAATGTTTATAAATTGTTAATTTTTTATCTCCTTCTACAGATATTCATCGGCTGAGGAGTGTCTTGCTTTTGGTGCAGCCAGTCTAGCCATTTCTTACTGTGGCGTGACATTTTGTACTGGGCATCTATGAAAAAGCAAACATGATACAAGTTATCATGCAGATATAATGTCATTTTGGTGCAGCCAGTCTATCCATTTCATACTGTGGCATGAAATGTTTTACTGGGCATCTATGATAAAGCAAGCATGATGCGTGTTATTACGGTGCTAGATGGACATTCTGACATAGCCAGCCTAGCCTTTTCTTACTGTGGCATTACATTTTTTTGGGCACATCAATGAGGTGTAGCTTGGGTCTCTAGGGCCAGCATGCACAGGACCCACGTCTGGGCATATCCATCCCACTTGGGGTGACTAGACAAAAAGAAAGTTGGGATGGCTAGAAGGTTTGGGCCTAGAGACCCAAGCTGCACTTCACTGATAACGCCCAATGATGTTGAAAGATGGCTGGGGTTGCTTGTGGTCTCATGCAGAAGGGATGTGACCAAGCTGTTTGTGTTCAGCTGCCCCTTTTGTTGTGGAACCAACACTGAATTGCATATGGTCTTTCCCCTTTCTGTAATGGCTTGGCAGGGGAAGAACAATGGTCTGTAATTGCAATTGCACCGAAGCGGGGGAGAGGTCCCTGGCTACCCATTGAGTGTGCAGTGGGGTTTCGTTTGATGGGGGTTAAGCGGGAGCTAAGGAACAGGAGTGGAAATGATGTCAGCAGAATGTGGTGGTTGGGTGGTGGTATCAGTAGAAGATTATGATAATGGGGAGATATTCCGACTTGCTACTAAAGACAAACAGGATTCTTTTAACGTGGCGGTTGACCCAAGGGGTGGCCAGATTCTGAAGGTATGACCAGGGGACATGTGTTAGGCGCTACCAAGCTACAAGGGGATTAAAGAAAGGTTCATTTGCTAGAATAAGGTGTTGAGCAATACATTGGGGTACAGTGTTGGCATTAGGAACAGGGTTTAGACTAACAGGTCAGCAAGGCCAACTCAGCCTTTCATCCTTTTGGGGTCAACAAACAAGTAACAGTGGTGGTGGTGCATCTGATAGGTAGCAGTATAGGTGTTCGTACGACACTACGTAAAAGCCAGAATGATGGTCAAGGGTGGCCTAAAGGAAACAAGGACAAGCTTGGATTGTCTGGGTTTTGAACGGCCCTCCCCCAGCTTGGGATCGTCTGCGGGTTAGCAGTCTGCTGGGACTATGGCAGGGGAACTTTAAAACTCTGGCAGGGGCAGGCAATCTGCAGAGGTTTAGAGGGGGAGATTGGGCCTACATGACAAGTAAAATGGAAGTGGGGAGCCCCCCTTTGAAAATCTAATGGCGATGGGGGCTTTACTAAAGAAGTTAGGTTAGCTTCCACCGTCAGGAATGGTGCTCTCCCAACATGGTAACTTCTGCAGGGCCAGGCGGAGCAAGGATAAGTTGGTTGGGGAGCTTCAGCATAATAAAATATGGAGATGAACTGACCATGGGTGACGTAGGACGAATGAGTTGACCTCATTGCCGGGGTAAACCAGGAGCTGGTGGTCAGAGAGCAGGCCAAGGCAGGAAAGAACTGTGGAAGGGGCAGAGGTGTCCTTCAGACCAGGAACGGGGGAAACCAGGAACCAGTGTTCCAAGATCATTCCAATGCTGGAATGAAAGGTGCCAGGGGCAGAAGTGTTCCCCAGAGCAGGCTTGCCCTAGTTAAGGCAGAGTCCGAAGTAGACAGTGCAAAGGAACGGAGTCGGACCAGCACCTCTGGGGAGCCTAAGTGGCGGGGGCGTCTGGTGGTGGCAATGAGGATTCAGCATACCCCAAACAAACGGTGCTCTCTCAGCCCAGGAACACCTGCAGGGGCCGGCGGGTCTCAGGCACGAAGGGTTGGGAGAGTTGTGCCTACTAAGGAGGTGGTTGGAAGAAAGGGTGTCAGTTGGCCTCAAAGCTGGGGTAAAACCAAGAGCCGATGGTCTGAGAGCAGGCCAAGGCAGGAAGGAAATGTGGACAGGGTGGAAGGGTTCTCCAGATCAGGCTCGACCTGGTCAAAGATGAAGTCCCAGGTTGGATATGCAAAAGTCGGAGGGCACTCGCCAGCTTAGTGCTTGGAGGTTTCACAAAAAAGAAAAATTGCACCATGTCCCTCTTGTTGAGGGATATTATGTTCTCATTGCACGAGATATCAGCACAGCTGGGTGAGACGGAGATCGTGTGGTCGGAGATAATTCCCAGGCCAGAATGGAGGGGAGCCGAGAACCATTCGGCAGTTGAAAGATCAAGGAAGAAGTTGAATTGCGCCATGTCTAGATTCTGAAGGGCAGAGGCTTCCAACACATCGGACATGGTCTGATCAACTTAAAAACCCCTGAATACTTTTTAAAAGATGGTGTTCATCTGACGGCAATGGGAATGGAGCTCTTCTACTGGAATATATTCACAAAGCTATTGGAGCTATAAAAGGAAGCAGGAGAGAGGGGGAGCCACAGTGGACGGTAACCCACAAAGTGGTGTGGGGGTGTTTGGGTGACCAAGCACAAAAGACAGACTGCGAATAAGCCAGGAGGAAGCCGGAAGGGTCTTCGCTCTTCTCGGACCAGCGCCTCTTGGGAGCCTAACGGCAGGGGCGTCTGGTGGTAACAACAAGGGCTCAGATTCCTCAAAAGAAACAGCGCTCTCCCCGCCCACAGACAACTGCAGGGGCAGGGTAGGCTCAGGCACAAAGGGTTGGGAGAGTTGGGCCTACTATGGACTTTAGGCAAAGGAATATGGGGAAGCAGGTGTATTGGACACGGAGCAAGCGCTACACTAACAGACTGAATCTCACTAAATGTGAGCAGTGTTCTTTTGTTGTGAAAATAAAACTGCGGCCAAGTTTTCCATTTTAAAAAACAACTGTCTCATTCCAGTTAATTTTCTTAAAGGGAAACGGAAGAATGAGCACATTTTGGCTTATTGGCTATGGGTACAAATGGACAAATGCAGGGGTAATGAAGATGTCGACGAGGAAACAAAAAGAAAATGGAGGAGGCGGCCCGGTAACCCCTGCAGGGTCCTCCTCTACCACTCCTTCCCTCCCCCTGGATGAGGGGAGAGCTCGTGTGCGAAACGGCGCCAAAATAACGAAAAGCCTGTGAAGGGCAAACAATGGAAATGGGCGGGGCAAGCCCTTTATAATGAGCGGGCGTCCTACAGCAGGAAGCATCCAGCACCTGCAGTAGAACGCCCTCCCCTGCGCGGGAGAGGAGAAGAATTTCGTTTTCCACCAACCGACCACACAAAGGAACATAAGGAGGACAACACCTGGTCTTCGCTGTCGCAGGATGGTCAGGCGGGAATATGGCGGTGTTTGGGCAACCAAGCACAAAAGACAGACTCCGAATGAGACAGGAGGAAGCTGGAAGGGTCTTCGCTCTTGTCAGACCAGCGCCTCTTGGGAGCCTAACGGGAGGGGCGTCTGGTGGTAACAACAAGGGCTCAGCTTCCCCCAAAAGAAACGGCGCTCTCCCCGCCTACGGACACCTGCATGGGTAGGGAAGGCTCAGGCACAAAGGGTTGGGCCTACTATGGACTTTATGTAAAGGAATAGGGGGAAGCAGGTGTATTGGAAATGGAGCAAGCGCCACACTTAGACTGAATTTCACTAAATGTGTGCAGTGATTCTTTTGTTGTGAAAATAAAACTGCGGCCAAGTCTCATTCCAGCTAATTTTCTTAAAGGGAAAATAAAGGGAAACGGAAGAATGAGCACATTTTGGCTTATTGGCTTATTGGCTATAGGTACAAACGAACAAATGCAGAGGTTATGTACAATGGTTTTATCTCAATAGCCTGTGCACCTAGGGCTATTGCCCCAATGCATTGTGGCATTCGGAGTCACCCAGAGCAAAGTGCGAGTGGTGGGAAGCTATGGGGAGGATAGGGAGACGGAGAGGGGGGTCCCTGCCACCACCGTTGGTGTTTGTTAATACTTTAGCATTTCGACAATCCCTATTGGCGCTAAAGAAAAAAAAGTGATGCAAGATCGAGGCCACCTTAGATCAAAGCATGTCCCGCCATAATGCATCGCCATCTGGCATGCTTCACTTGTACCCCGGTCCCTGCCATTTGGTAACAAACAGGCTCCAGAAGCACCATGGAAATATTTACATTGGGAACCACTTCCCCTGCCGGGTGCTTCCTGCCAGGCGGTTCACCAGCACTGCACACCGTGTCCAGCTGCAAACACTACCAGATCACCCATAGAAAGAGGCAAGATAGTGAGCCACAATCACACTCACAGCGAACCATCCACAATCTGTCCGTTACCAAACCTTGCAATTCAAACGTGAGGGGCATTCTGTTTTGGTCCGGCACACAAGGCGTTGGGCAGATCACACATTGTGGGAAAACGCTAAACTGCTTGTAGCTTACGGCCGTTTTCGTGCTTCGCAGCTTTTTCATTGGTGCCGAGACAATTTCATGGTTCAGTCCGACTTGCATAGGATCAACCTAAATTACATGATCTCCTTACAACTCAAACACTGCCTCCTAATGGCCTGAAACCACACAAAAAGAGCAGGGCCATGGGTTCTCCACGTAGTCATGTACAGCGACTACTTGTACACGTCCTAAACAAACCTTGAATCCATCCCCGACACAATGGAACACCAGGCTGTTTGGAATTGTGCATGGTAAGAGAAATGTTGTTAGAGGGGAAATTACTGTTAGAACTCCACTGAGGTAATTAAATACTGGGGAATGTATGTGATAGCTCTGGACTAATGCCAGAGATTGACAATGGGGAGTGAGGGCTTGGGTGGCGCCTCGTAGTACATATGGACATTTTTTGATGTAAGTTGTGTTGGCTTTGGCTTAGTTGTTCGGTGAAGGGTCGCGGGACTTGCAGACGTGTTGGGACACATGGGAATGTGCTTGCTGGGGATGCCACACTTTGCAGGGAATAGGTGGGCAAGTTGGTGGGTTTTAAGGGGTGTCATCTTGGCTTGGTGCCTTGCATGCTTCATCACTGTTTTGTGCTAGCCATGAATTTCATTGCCGCCGCGAAAGTAGGGATTAGACCTGAGAGATTAAATCGGAACAGAAGGATGATGGGTCCCTGGGAAGGGCCTGCTAATAAATGTGAAGTGAATTAATGTGTCATTACCTATAGCAGTTAATGTTGTCTTTTTTTCAAGGTGGCACGTTCATTGGGGAGCTAAGGAAGTTCCTGAGGGGCTCACCTGGGCTCTGAGGCAGCTGTTCTCTGCAACTTTCCCTAGCAGAAGTCTTTGTATTCCAAGACCTGGCTGTAGTCGTTCATTTATGAACAAAAGTGGCAAAACTACAGCTCTGGCAACGCAGAGCAGAAGAGAGGATAAAATAGGAAACTCAGTGGCCATACAGGGGAGTTGCTAGGTCTGGAAAAGACCTGGGGCTAAGCTGATGTCGGAACTGTTGGGACTGGGGGCTAGCTAGTCTTTTGGCTGTAGCTCCTGAGATTCTATCGGGGCTACAACCAAAAGATCAGGGGCTATAGCCCCCTTAGCCCTCCCCACCCCCCAGCAACGCACCTGGCCACACCTACTCGCTTCTAATTGAGAGCTCGGAAGTAAAGAAACCTCATACAATCGAACTGTACAAAAGCAACAAACACTAGGAAACTGCTTCGTTTCATGGTTTCCTTTACTTCACTCCACATTAGCATGTAATATGTAGCACTGCTTTTGATCTCCCCCCCCCCCCCCGCCCCGCCCCATCCCAGGATGCCTGGCCACTAGTTCCAGAATGCAGAGGTGGGAAACAGGACCGGGTGGGTTACTCGCACATGGGGAGCATATTTCTTTAGAAAAGAGGTGAAAATAATCGAAATGTACGTTATTTCTGGCAAACCTCGAATTGAAGCTGTCCCTTGACTATTATTGACCTAGAAGAGTTATTTAGGAATTTAAAACTATAATCTACAGAAGAGTATGTTATTTCAGTGAAAGACACGCAATGTTTGGTTTCGCATATCGCTTGCAGCCGCACATTTTCCAAATTTGACAGGTGTCAGGATGGATGACTCGTAGAACGGTTGAGTACCAATTTGGGGGGAGACGTTTAATACCAATTTCTGTTAGTGCAGGGGCTCCGGTCGTATCCCTTTCTCCCCAAAGGCAAGTGCAGGGGTGTGGGGGTGCTCTGGCTGGCTCAACCAAGCAGGGGGGGGGCAGGAAGTGGGCTAGGAGCAGAAGTTTGTAAGCTAGCAGCGACGGGTTGATAGAGGGTGAATGCCCAGAGGGCGAGAAGTGAGGGGAACCAAGAGTAGGGGAATAGGATAGTGATGTACTCATAACGCAAATATGGATGGCGGTTCTCAGCAAGATTACGCACTGTCTGGTCATAATGAAACGGGTACAAGAGGGTTCACTGCCACAGGGGGTGGTGGGGTTTGGCTAACTGGTAGGGTGCATTAGATGCACAATGTTCAAAGAACAGCCAGAAGGACGACACAAACTGGGTAAAGGGCTACAAGGGCCGTTTAAGGTTTCCAGGTGCTATTAAAAAATATTTATTTAACAACAAGGCAGGTCTAGAAAGGGGAATGTTACATGGCTGTGTGTTCCACATCTGGGGTTGCTCAGTGGCTTATTCGAATTCTTGGACTACCAGTAAATATCCGCTGCAGTGTGTTGCTGACAATTATCTGGAATTCCTTTGCATGGGGTAATGGGCAAGGTAGGTGGGGCTTGCGCCGAGCCACATTATGCTTGTTAGTGCGTAGGTTCAGTCAGTGCCCCAGATAAGATTTGGGAGTGCGGGATATCCCACGCCTAAGGATTTTAAAGTAGGGTGCACAGTGAATTTTAGGGAGACATATGCAACCCGATGCCCAATGAGTGTATTGATTAAGCAAGCAAAGTCCAGCCAACGGTATAAAGAAAGGTTTTGTAAGATTATTTCTTGTTCCTAGTTATTGATGCACATTATGGGATACCTGAGTTCTTCTTCCAATCATGCGGCAACAACAGTGGTTTCTTCCCGTGTACAGCGGGTACTGCTGGCCCAAGCAGACTCATGGAGGGGCAAGAGTGCAAGACCATACATGTTCCTTTCCTGAATTTGTCGGGAGTAAATTTACATGTATTTGCCACTTTAGCACGTACAATGGCCGGCACTCTCCTTATCCGTGGGGCGGGTTAATTAACCCATGCCTTACCAACGGCATGACTTGGTTTCCCGGAAGGGTAGCGGGAGGAGTAGAAATCAACATATAGCAGCATGGGATCATTGGTCATGCCTTTAATCCGTGGCCTACACGGATTGCCCATGTGTAACTGGGAAGAAAGTCATTATTGACCACAATGCGGGGAACTCTTAAACAAGTTGGTAAGGAGTTTCGGGGCACAGAGGTATTATGGTCTGAGATAATCCCCAGCCAAGCATGGCAGGGGGCTCTATCTCACAAAGGTATCGATCGAGATTTCCAGGAGTAAGTTGAACACCAAAATGGGAGCATTTTCAAAAAGCAGGGGCATGGGTTGGATCAGGCAGCCAGGGATCACTTTGAAAACACCAGGATACTTTGGGGGGATAGGACCCACTTGTCAGATGTAGGGGTGGCCTTGATGATCATGGAGCTCTCGAATCACCTAATGTTAATGCACTGCTGTCCTGACAGGGGAAGGGGTACTCCCAGCCAGGAATAGTAAAGATAATTTCAATGACACAGTTGACGCCACCAGCGCTAGGTGGGCGCAGGCCCTCTGATTAAGCACATCAGTCGCTGCAGTCCGTACGAGAGATGCTTTCACACAAAGGCGATGGCCAGGGGCTGGAGGCCCTCTCCAATGTTCGACACGCCGCCGGACACGTGGCCTTTCTGATGGCATCAATGTTGTGATGAACATGAATGTGTTCATTAGGCGAATGTTGGTGGTAAGTCCCTTTCCCCAGGGCGAGCCACAACCTGGTTTCTGGGGGAAACTCTCTGCTGCTGGTAACCAGCAGAGAGTCATGGCAGAGACACAGGCCGATCCCAAGATAAAGCGCTGACAGATACCACAAGGGGACTGTGCAGCCAATAGCTTCGAATGTACAGCGCCCAGGAGTACTATACTCAGGGGAGGCCCGGGTAAAGGGGGAGTCATAGGGGGTTTGGAAGTCCTTCCAACTGCAACTTGGGGGGGAGCTTGGGAGAAGGGGAATTAAAGCAAATGGGGGGAAAGGGAAAGTAATGGGGGAACAAAAACTTGGGAAAGGGAGGGGAAGTAGTGGGTAACGGGAAGAATTTGGTTATAGGAAGGATTGGGAAAGGAAAGGAATTGGGGAATCGATAAGAATGGGGGCAAGGAAGGTGTTGGGTAAGGAAAGAATTGGGGGAATGGGAAGGAGTTGGGGGAATGGGAGGGTCTGGGGTGGAAAGGCATTGGGGGATTAAGGATTTCAGGTCTGGAATGAATTGGGAGGTTGAATAAACTGGGTATGGAGGTACTGGAAGAGCTGGGGAAGGAGAATGAGGGTACTCGGGATGGAATCAATTAGCAATGGAAGGAGTTGGGGGCAGGCAAAGCATTTGTAGAACTAAGATGTGGGGCATAGGGAGAACTTGGGGAAGGAATGATAGGTGTTTGGGGAATAGAAAGAATTGAGAAAGGAAACCGTAAGGGGGGAAATGGACAAAACCAAAGGAGGATGAAAGCACTGGGGGAGTGAGAAGAGACTCAGGGATGGTGGAAGGGGGAATGGGTTGGACGGGGGCAGAGGCACCGAGTGGGGAAAGAAATGGGGAAATAGAAATTAGAAGTAATAGAACCAATGAAAAGAAGGGTAGAATGTGAAGAAAGAAAATAACAAATAGAAATAGAAGGATAGAATGTGAAGTGAACAAATGAATATAAGGATAGAATGTGAAGAAAGAATGAATGAATATAAGGATAGAATGTGAAGAGAGAAAATTCATGAAAAGAAGGAGAGAAAATACAAAAAATAATAAAATAAAAAATAAGTAAAGAAATGGCCATGGGTAGAGAGGGAATGACTAGGGAGGGGAGGGGTCTACCCGACAGGGTCCTCTCTACCCTGACCGGTGGTAGGGGGGAGGTGCTTAAAATCCACACCCAGTGTAGAATAATCCTGAGGTGTGGTGGAGAAATGGCTTGATGCTCCAATAAAGCTTGCTGCAGCATTTGTGACTTCCACCTTTGAAAACTGGTTCCAACTCTTAATTTCGGGGAATTCCCAAGGGGTCCTTCCGGGGAGGTGGAGGGAGAGCCGGCCGAGGGGGGAGGTCTAGTATGATGAGTGAGGCGGTGGATGCCTACAACTATGGGGGGGGCAGCAGTGGGCTGTCCCCGCTATGATGTATGGTTTTATGAAGCCCATAGTTGGACTTTAGATAACCTGTCCTAACAACATCCAATTTTGCTATCTCGCAGCTGCAGTATTGGCTTTGTTTAGTTCAATAGACTGCTTGGAACATAAAGCCAGATGCGTTGGTACGGGCGTTTGGGGGGGCGTGCCCCCCCTCTGAAATACTGGCCCCCCCCCTTGTGCCCCTCTACCCTAAGGCGAGCAGTGACCGTGTTCTCTATTCGTGGTGTTATTTGTGACACTCACTGAGGCAAATGTCTGCAGATCACACAACAAATACTCTCCTTTTGTCTTAAAAGCTAGCAGTCATCTTGGTATGCATTCTGTCATCAGTATGAACATGAGCACAAGCCACTTCTCAGGTGTTCCTGCCCCAGCTTCTGCACAGCAACCTCCATAGCGTGGACAGCAGCTTGCAGCCCCTCCCATCAGAATGTAGCACACAAAGCTTCTGATGATGGGCCATTAATCACTGAATGGTTTTGTGCCTGCATTCTGATGGGGGGAGGTGGAGGGGTGCAGTGGGGTGTGGGTAGTTGGTGTGCACAAAAGCCTCTCTGCAGGAGTGCTTCTGAGGTCACACATTACTTTTCATAGGCGGCCCCCCACTTTTGTCTGTGGCCCCCCTACTTTTATCTTTGGCTCCCTCTGTACCCCTCCTAAATTTGATTCCTGGCGACGCCACTGCATACAGCCCATTGCCAAACAGCCAAAAAGCCAAGACCTGTGGAGAAAGGGCTGGACATATTGCCTGTTAGGCTGTGGCGAGTGGAGAGTGTATCCTGTGGACTACTGGCCAACAGTGAGGTGTGTGTGCTTTTAAGGATTCTAGGACAGCAGACCTTAAAAGGCTGCCTCTTTCGCCCTTGTGCGTAAGCCCTGTAGAGAAAGGTGCTGGACATATTGTCTGTTAGGCTGTGGCGAGTGGAGAGTGTATCCTGTGGACTACTGGCCAACAGTGAGGTGTGTGTGCCTTTAAGGATTCTAGGACAGCAGACCTTAAAAGGCCGCCTCTTTCGCCATTGTGGCATAAGCCCTGTGGAGAAAGGGCTGGACATATTGCCTGTTAGGCTGTGGCGAGTGGAGAGTGTATCCTGTGGGCTACTGGCCAACAGTGAGGTGTGTGTGCCTTTAAGGATTCTAGGACAGCAGACCTTAAAAGGCCGCCTCTTTCGCCCTTGTGGCGTAAGCCCTGTAGAGAAAGGTGCTGGACATATTGCCTGTTAGGCTGTTTGGCGAGTGACGGCCGAGTAGCGACAACAAGTGGATGGCGGACCATTGCTCACCCGTGCATAGAACGAGGGCCCAAAGAAGGCGCGAGAGATCAGAGGGGTCTGATGTAAACACTAACAATCGTGCTCCCACAAGGAAAGTAAGTTGCTTTTTCTCATGTGCACCTACTTGCGAAGATGTGAACATTGTCATCTGTGTTGATAACACCAACACTAACACTTCCGATGATGATCAAGTGTCTGAGAGTGGAGGAAATCAGTCTCAGGTCCATCAGGGTTTTGACACTGATAATGGTAGCCGCCCATTAATTTTGAACCATAACACCCACGCTGTGATAACATTCCAGCCGGCATGCTCATCCCCACTCAAGGCGGGTACCAGTGAGATTTTAATCCAACCTGGGTCGCTTAACAAGCTCTTACCTGGCGAGGTTCCGGCGGATCCGGTTCCAGTGGCCCTTTGTGGCGCTGCAGCTGCGGGGCCGTGCACGGTGGTGGGGGTGGTCGAGCGGGCGAGCTCTCGCACGGCCCTGGTGTGGGCCAGCAGGCTTGCGCGGACTCGAGGTGTGTTGGTGCGGACGGTGTGGAAGCAGCGTCGCAGTCGCAGACCGGTGATGGCTCTGAAAGTATGGGCTGAGCTGATTCGCCGGTGGCTGTTGAGGACTGTGTCTACGCTGATGTTGCTGAGCCTCCCTCTGGGGCTGCTCTGGTTTCTCCTGTCATGCCACCGGTAGACGGTGGCCCGAGTGAGAGACCGGGAACAGCTCCTCCCAAGTCATCGAGGGACGCCTCCAAAATAGGTGAGAGCAGGAGTGTGGGGCTGCCTGCAGCGCAAGTAGTGAGCGCAGGGCTGAGCACCATACAAATGGTGAATGATGACCATGATGATGAAGTGTTCTCTCCTGTGCATGGGAGGTCAAAACTCCTGGCTACTCCGGATTCGGACTTGGGTGGAGCTTTAGTGAAGGGGCCAACCAATTACGAATGTGGTAAACAATTGTTTTGCAAACACACTGCGCATAAACACTAATTGAGTCCAAAGTGGTATAGTGAATTTAATTGTCACTGAGGTAGCCTGACACGTGTTTCGGGCACTTGCCCTTCAACTGAGGCTGTGAGTTAGGTGTGTTCAGTGTGAACCTGATTAGGGTAAATGAGAGAATAATTTAACATGCGCTCCACTGTCACTTGCAATTGCACTCAAGGGTTTATGTAAAAGCGTTTCCGCGTATCAGCGTCTCCGCTGAATGGAACTAAATGGAGCCGGTTCATTTCGTATGTTAAATTATTCTCTCATTTACCCTAATCAGGTTCACACTGAACACACCTAACTCACAGCCTCAGTTGAAGGGCAAGTGCCCGAAACACGTGTCAGGCTACCTCAGTGACAATTAAATTCACTATACCACTTTGGACTCAATTAGTGTTTATGCGCAGTGTGTTTGCAAAACAATTGTTTACTTGGTTCCTTACTTGGCGTTAGATTTGGCAAATCGCGCCTCCTGCATCCACCTGCAGCTTTACTCACTCCAACCAAATATATTAGATCCTTGCGCTGAACCTCAAACCCCCCCTCTTGCCACTCAATTCGCAATTACGAATGTGATAAATGTCGCGGCTCGTTGGATGTCGCAAATAACATTCTACTTAACCTTATTTCAATGAATAAGGCTCAAAGCATTCTACGGAAGGACTTGACTTTACACTGCGAGCAAAATCAAAAATTAGCTCAGAAACGGCATAACGAGCAACTTATCGACTCCAACAAAGACATATGGACTAACGTCTCATACAAATGCAGGAAGTCGCCGATTAGTGACCCAAAGGAGATCAGAAGCACAACCTCTTCAAATGATTTGTCCTTCAATCAGATAAATTCACAAAAAAGAGCAATTAACCCTAAACAGGTGCAACTGAATTCAACACACCAGAGTTCACGATCTGTACAGCAGCCTGGTTCTATCATATCTGGGTCATGTGACTTGTCTGATTCTTTGTTCATCGAGCGCCCCTTTCCCAAAATAAGGAGGAGAAGAGTCCACAGGACTCAAAAATCAATGAAGCGCTCCTCCGAGGCCAACCTGTTGGAGTCTAAGAATCAGGGGTTAACCACTGAGTTACAATCTGCAATAATTTCATCAATAGCGATTTCTTGGCCCCTTTCATGAAACTACGAAAACCTGAACAACTCACTGAAAGATCTTACAACATTGACCGCTCTAATGAACTCTAAAGTGGTTCACGTGGAGCAAATATGTTGCCAGTCCTCAGGAAAGCTGAAAGCGTTAGATATTTCACTCAAAGCATCACGTGAGCAAATGAGAAATGATGCAACTGACAAAAAATTACTAGCAGAAGTTGCCCGTGAAGCGTTGTCCATATTTAACAACACTGATGTACTAGGACGATCTACAGAACAATCCATGACTGCGTCCTCAGAATTTATGCCTCAAGTGGTTACAGTTCCATCAGATGGTGACCTTAGTGGAACAACGAAGGTGGTCAAAGCTTGATCACACGGGTGCTATGAATGCAGACATGGAAACACATTGGGCCTCATTACGACCCAGGCGGTAAGTTACCACCTGGGTCGTACCCTTACCACTATGTTTACACCATGGTGGATGGCGGATTTACCGCCCCATTCCAAGGTGAGTGGGGCGGTAAATCCCCATTTCCCATTTTACCCTTCCCCATTCCCATTTTTGCCCCATAGGGCATGGATTTTAACGCCTGCAAAAAGCAGGCGTTAAACTCACCATGGCGCAAAGGGACCTCGGAATCAGGCGTTAAGGGTCGGCGCCCTTAACGCCTGATTCGTAATGAGGCATATCCTCATTTGGGTAAGACCAGTACAATACCTAAGTCGCAGGTCGAATATGATAGCACTGACCATGTGTGTGATCAAATTGCTGACATTTCCTTCAACCCAGCCTTTGAACAAGCAAGAGCTTGTAAAAACGGCTATATATTGATGAGCAAATTCCTACTATATCGATCATGGAAGCTCAACCAAATACGGAGAAAAATATACCAATTAGCTCCCAAAGTGAAGAAAAACGTAACGTATTCCCCATCTTTGGAGGTATTTCAAGCAGTTTAAAATTAGTGGAACCAAAAATCAAAGCTGCAAAGCTTGCAAAAAAAACAAAAATATGCCGGCAAAGAAAAGCAGCAAAAATACATCAGCTAGAACATTTTTGAGAAACATTACATTTGTACAAATTGTGACGGAAAATTGTAAGAAAGCTGATTTGAAAGAAAATGTAAAAAAAGTGGAACAGCTGGAAAAAGGTATTTCGCAACAAACACTAGTTGAAGACGAAGTGTTGCTAAAGAGCATCCCGGAAGAGGTTTTAAATATGTCCACATACGACGAGGTGATGTAATTGCTCCTTCAGGCCTGCAGAGGCCTCAAAGTGATTTTATGGACACCCTGGCGCCTCACCGATCTGGTATTTTGGTCTCCTCCACTGTAGGCGTGCAGAGGCCGCAAAGCGACAACACGGGCACTCAAGTACATCATGGACCGGCTCTAATGACTCTGTCAATGGCAGCCAAGACCCCAAAGCGATGAAGATTCCTGAAGCCTCTCTTTTAATGGTTAGAGGCAAGAACACTAGAACTTGTTTGCTTGTCACTGAACCAGAGAATTCGACAATAGATCTAACTGCTCCGACAAGCCCACCATTTCTGACCATGTATGAAAGAAGGCAGAAATTATGTACTAAACAAGAATGCATAAATTCTACTGCAATGGATGAGTCCAGCTCTGACACGCTGGGAAATGGAGAATTGGATGTCGGCTGTGCTCTAGGAAGCACAGAGTCAGTTGGTGAGACTCCCGAAACCCATGGGAAGGAAAAGCTACCATGTGTAAATTCCAACTCACGAGTGATTGCTCGAATAAAGAGCAAGCGTTAAAAGTTAAAGGAGCAATGCCAGTCTTCAAGTTACTGATTGAGAGGCTCGACCCTGTGGATAAGCTGATTTTAAATCGTGCTAATATTATCTGTTTATTCGACTTGTTTCCAAGTCTACGTGCCAGCAAGTCAAATGATGTCAAGATCGTTGAATTTCCAAACGAAAACCGGAACGATAAGGTAATTCTCCACGTGACCTTGTCGTTAATAGCTAAAACAATCATGAAAGCGAATGTTGCTCTTTTCTCACTGAGGTTCGAAGTTTATGAGTTGGCAGCACAGTGAGCGAATCCTTTAGACGGAACTGAAGGAGGCAATGGCGACATCTCAAGCTGCTTACAACAAAGTACTATACTACGCCGCCACAACAATGCAGCAGAGCTCCGTTCAGAGAACAACGATGCTAGAGAAAAGGCCTGTAGTTTTGCTACTAGAGCACTGTGTGATAATGTAAGACTGGACGAGAAAGAAGATCTCAAGTCAAAATCTAACAAAAATGTGAATTTCTTGGAGGCAACAAAAACAGGCATCAAAATCACGATAGATGGAGGCCTCAATTCAAGATCAACACCAGTCAAAGACACCAACAGACTGAGTACTAAGAACACCAATTGTGATTGGGGTTGGGTAGCAACAACGCTCAACACAAAAGTCCAACAATAATGTCAGGAAGCACCATTCTTAAGGGAGTGTTTAATGGCCTTGTGGAAACCCGAGGATTCATCCACCTTTTCAATACAAATTGGTTAGAAGGAATATCTAATGCATGTTTGCAGGAAACATGGTTAAATGAAAGTCCTCCCACAAGTGACTATGAAGTGGCACTGAATCCTGCAATAAAATTGGAGAAAGGACGCCCGATGGCGGGTCTATTAACATTAGTTAAGAAGGCCTCTGGCTTCAGGATTAGTAAGTCGATCAATCATTTTACCTTTATATAGGAAACCACGGTTATAAAAGACAAGGTGTGCCCCGAAGATTCGGATGAAATAACACTTTTAAATGTGTACTGGAACCATCAGAGGGCAGGGAAAAAGAATTTGTAGACCAAATTGCGGAAATTCTTGATTCCCTGCTGGTGCTTCAGGAGCATGCAAACATCTTGATTTGTGGAGACTTGAATATTGACCTTTTCAAACCTACTACAAATAGTAAAAAGGTGCTGGGTCACAACTGGCTGGAAGAAATGAAAGCCAGACACCTGCAAATGTTAAACGGGAACACGATTGGAGACCTGGTACCAGCAGCAACTTGGCATCGAGCTGAGAGTACTTCCATAATTTATTATATATTTGTGTCTAGTAATTTGCATGCCCGAATAAAGTCCTTTAAGGTTAGGAACCAAACTAGTAGTGATCACAACATTCTACTAACAAGTTTCATAACGAAACCAAAAGAGGACCCATCAATGTGGCAACACAAGATCTTAGTTACATCAAGTAGGGTCAAACTACGTCTAGAGACGCATGAGGTTGCCAAGTTGGCAACAGCTTATTGTCACCACAGCACCGAAACAGACTATGCACAGTTTCTGCTCAAATTTAAGAGCAAGAATGTAGGGCTCAAACATCCAAACATGGTGCGTAAACATTGGTTCGATCCAGAGATACGGATCCATAAAAGACATATGAGACAAACAATCTGCCAGGCTTACCTAATGGACCAGTTTTCCCGGAAAAAGGCCATTAAATCGGCCAAACAGAAGTACAAAAACTGGTTAAAAGGCCATGAACATCTGACCATCCAAAATGATGCGGAATCCATGCTAATTGCACTGAAGAATAAAAACTCAGGAGAATTTTGGAAGATCATTAACACAACGCAGGCTCCACAAAAGGCCTTGCAAACGTGTTTGGTGATGGAGAAGGAATGGATTTCCCACTTTGAGGAACTAAATAAGGGCCACAAGATTGCTGATAGCGGACATGAATTGATGTTTCCACCTCAAACAATCGATTACTGTAAAGAGGATATCATATCCATAATCTTGAAGGCAAACAACTCGAGAGCGCCTGGTCCGGAGGGTTTAACTAATTATACCATCAAACAACACCCCGAGATCTGGGCTGAGCTGTGTGTGGCCCTATTCAAAAGAATAAGCAACTTGAGCCTATCCCCAGAATCATGGAAATCGGCAGTCATAGTACCAATATTCAAAAAAGGAGAGAGAGCGAACCACGGAAATTACAGACCAGTGGCACTATTGGATGTCCTGAGTAAGATATATGCTACTGTCTTGCAACAAAAATTGGTAGTATGGGCTGTTAAAACGGCGCATGTTGATGCCCGTCAGGCTGGGTTTGTCAAACAGGTGGGTTGTTCCTTAAATCTATTACTACTCAATCTGATAAAAATGGAGGCCTTGAAATCAAATATCATCATCTACCTGGCCTTTATTGACTTCTCCAGTGCTTTTGACACCGTTGACCCGGATCTACAATGGTCGAAATTGCGCCGGTGGGGGTGTCCTGAAGATTTAGTAGCTGCAATCCAGGAGCTCCACATGGATACCTCTGTCAAGATTCGACTTGACCATTTAGGGTCCTTGTCAATGACAATCAAGACATATAAGGGGGTAAAGCAAGGGTGCCCGCTTGCTGCAGCAATATTTAGCCTGTACATATCGGACCTGGGCAACTCGATAGATGCAGTGACTTCATATCCACCGAATATAAACAAAACACATGTAAGATGGCTTCTATATGCTGATGATCTGGTGATCATGGATCTAACACCGGTCGGCTTGCAACGAAAACTAGACGCAATTCAAGCCTACGTAAGAGAGAATCACTTGTTGATCAATGCAAAGAAAAGCGAAGTCTTAATATTTAAAAACCTAAAAGGGGCAATGTTGAGGAAAGCGAAAAAACTCAAATTGTATCTGAGTGGGACTCCAATGACGATATCACAAAGTGTCAAATATTTAGGAATGGTGCTAAGTTCCTGCATTAATGATGGCCCTTGGGTGGCAGACACTAAAAGGAAATGTACCCAGTTAGCAAATCAATCATTGCTTATGAAAAAGAAATTTGGGAAATTCTCATTAGAGCCGGTGCGGTTGTTCTATCAACAAAAAGTCGTGCCGGTATTGATCTACGAAGCGGAAAATGGCCTAGGATGTTCTCATGAGGTGTGGTCTTCTCTGGAGAACCAATTCTGGACAAAGGTGTTGCGTCTCCCTAGAGGGACGGCGACCTCATGTATTAGATACGAGTTATCTCTCATTTCATTACAAGCAAGGATTATGTGGAACTTGTTATCTTTATACCGAAAGACTTGAGTCCAAGAAAACATCTTGCAATTTGAACTCCTTCAAAGTGCAACGGCGCAAGGTCAGAACTTGGTGGCCTTGTGGATGCACAGATGTGAAAGCTTACTAGAAGAATTTGACATCAAGAGCAATTTACTCCACGAAAATCCACTGGCTGCAAAAATGAAAATCTGGCGTTTGGACTGGAAGAGAACTTGCTCTGAAAGAGCCATAGCTAAACTGATGTTAAGTGCCCCACTAGAAGTTCGTTCTTTTAACACGCCCCAACGTTACATCAATCTGTTTCCGGAACCCAATGCACGGAGACGTTTTATGTTATTCCGTATGAATTTGTTCAAAACTAAAGAGCCTTTACAAACATGGAAATGCAACAAAAACCTAAACCTCAGGTGCAGATTCTGAACAAAAGCACCGGAGTCGCTGAAACATCTAGTATTATTTTGTAACAGTTTTCGGAACAAAAGATCTTTGCACTTGGGGTCATGGGGGGCTATCCACCCTTCTTTGTGCGCGGATGAATGGTGGGGTCATATGTTTAATGGAACTGACCTCAAATTGCTAATTCCATTGACACAATTTCTAGCAACAATCGAACATCAGCTAAATACGGTTTCTGATGCTTTGGAAACGAACAAAGGATTATTGGGCACCTAGAAGACTGTTGAAATGAAGGAAAGGGAGGTGGCGATTTTGAATGTAGGGCTGTGGGGATTGTTGATGTATGTAAAAGATTTTAAAGGTTTGTAAAAAACGTATAAAATAAAAAAATAGGCAAGCTGAGCATTGATCTGCGAATTGCAGCAGTGTATGCAAGTAATGGGCGGGGGTGTTTGTTGCTATAGACATGGGCATGTAACTAGAGGTGCGAATGGTGGTTGAAGGGAAAGGGAGCCTGCATAAAGCTGTATGCTGAGTGGGACAATGGCACAGTAATGGTGGGAATTTAAATGCATATTCTTTCAGTGTTGTCTTCAGTCTTGCTAGAACGGTTTTAAAACTTACAATTCTATGGCAAGACAGGAGGCTCATATTATGCATTACAATCTTTACTCTGAACCACAGCAGCAAAGAATAAAAAACTTTGTAAACGAAATTTTTTCAATAAACATAACGTTATAACAATGCAATGGGAAACATCCCAGTCCAATATGGTGGGCAGGTCATGCCCTGGGGGTAGCCAATAGGGAGCGAACCAGTCCCAATATAGGTCCATTCCTTTAGTAACTCCCCCTCTTTCTTTGCTGCTGACCCACAAGCTAAGTCACACCTCTGGTTTTCTCTTAGACTGTGTGCTTTGAAGTGTTAATTATATCACTTGGTTTCAGGGAGCAGCGTTTGGGAGAACGCGTTTCTTTTACTTGATACTTTGTATATGCTGTGACTTTCCTCAGGCAAGCGGAGCGTTTGTTTATCTCGCCCGCGTTCGCCTGAGGTGATTTATTCTAGCGTGGAGTTCGCTCGCATTGTTGTTGCTTTGTAGCCTAGGGAGCTCTGTGGCACATGCGGTAAGCGTGCTGCTTGTGAAAGGCAGGTTTAGCAGTTCGTGCCTGCTCTCCGCCACGAAAAATTTATATATTTTTATTTTTTCGTAATATGTTCCATTTTCTTTTATAAATTAGTAATAGTGTTACCGTTGTTTGTAGGTTTAAAAATTTTGCTTCTTTGCCCTCACACGCTGCTCGCGTGTTTGTCTGTGGGAATTTAGACACTGCCCATGTTCTGCCTTGGTGGCCCTTACCTGTGGTTTGTGGCACACTATTAACTTGAGTCCTTACAGCCTGCTCGGCTTGTGTGAGTGCAGCTTTGACCCGGCTGTGTTTAAATAACGGTATATATATATATATATATATATATATATATCTATTTTACCAAAGAATTTGGTGCTGTCATGGACAAAGGAGTGCTTCCCTCCTCTGCAGATGCCAGCACTCAAGTGCGAAGGTACTTGAAAACATTGGGGATCAAGCCTGTCATTCCCAGCCTTTAGTGGCTCAAGCTATTCAGTCCTCTTTGGACTCCGCTTTATCTGATTTGAATAATACTTTGGCGTCAGCCTTTGACAGATTAATTACCCGCATTGCGGATTTTCATCCCTCCCAGGACGCTGTCCCATCTGTGGAATCCCAGGCACCCAGAAAATGTAAGGTTAAAACTAAACATACCCAGGGACAACTCAGTCCCCTAGTGGCCATATCTCCTATTGCTTCCCCTAAGGGTAATTTAAAGCGCGGGTGGGAAGAATCTCGACCTATCTCTTCCACCCCCTGGCCGGCCCCCGCGCCTTTCGCGCCGGTGGAGCCCCCTATTGATGTCTCATCCTCTGACAGTGCGGATGATTCTGATTCGCCCCCTAAGAGGCAAAAAAGGAAGGTGACCTTGGTAGTCCCTCAAGGGGGTCCCCTGCTGGAAGGTAGTGGTGTTCCTTTCTTTGATCCTGCCCTGATACAACACCCCAGGTCTGCTGAGTGGCAACCCTCTGAGGAGGTTTCCTCTTTCCTCAAGTTCTGGATCCGGCGCCCTATGGCCAAAGAGGATCGTAATAAGTTACGGGCGGAATGCCCTAGACCGTTGCTCGCCGACAAGGTAGCTCTAGCGCCAGAAATAGACCAGTCTATGGCGGCTTTTCTTTCCCAGAAAGGGAAGGACCCCAAGAAGGGGGTCGATAAAGCGTGGTGTAGTTGTCAAGACAGACTGTTGGACATCCTGGGTCCAGTCACGCAGATTTTTGAAATGGCAGAAGAGGCGGCGTCCTCTAATACCTCGATAGATGTTGACGCATTAAGGGGTTGGATCCAACGTACAGTATGCCTGCTCGGCAATGCTAATGCCTCCATATGTAGGGAGAGGAGGAAATCATTATTAATGAGGTTGGATTCCAAACTGGCAGACATGTCAGAGAGGGAAGGTGGCCCTGCAGCTCAGGGTAATTTGTTTGGGGATTCTTTCCTGAAAGATTTGTCAGCTTATGTTCACACATTTACAGCGCTGGACAAAGCGCAGGTTAATATAAAAAAGGTTTTTGCCCCAAAGGTTTTTAACAAGGCTGGACGAGGTAGGGCCCGCTCCTCCGGCCGTTTTTCCCAGGGCTCCTCCCGCCCCCGACAGTTTGCGCCCCGTGGTGCATACCATACCTCCTCTGCTCGAGGAGCACATAATCAGTTCTATCCGCAACAAAACTCCAGTTGGAGAGGACGTGCCGGCAGGGGAGCCGGAAGATCAAGAGGGCCAGCAGGTAATTTCCGAGGTGCTAAAAGTTTTTTCCCTCAAAAGTTTAGGTGGCAGACTAGCCAGGTTCCTTCCACAGTGGGAGGCTCTCACTTCGGATCCTTGGGTGCTACAAACGATTCAGGGTTATCAGATAGAGTTCTATGCCCCTCCTTGCCAGTTGTCCATTCCCCTTCCTTTGGTGTTCGACGAAGTCAAACAATCCCTTATAGATGGGGAGGTACGGGATCTCATCTCCAAAGGGGCGGTAGTCCCGGCCTCTTACAGGGCCTCTCAGTTCCAGAGTACCATTTTTCTAGTTCCGAAACCGGACCAGGGGTTTTGTCCAGTAATCAACCTGAAAGCTGTCAACTCTTTTGTGGTTTATCACCACTTCAAGATGGAGGGAATTCATTTACTCAGGGATACTCTTCTCCCTGCAGACTGGATGGTCAAATTGGACCTCAAAGACGCTTACCTAGTGGTTCCCGTCTTTCCCCCACATCAGGAGTATCTTCAGTTTCAGTGGGGGGGTCGGGTGTGGCAGTTTGCATCCCTTCCGTTTGGCCTGTCCTCGGCCCCATGGTGTTTCACCAAGCTCATGCGCCCTGTGATGGCTCTTCTCAGGTCCAGGGGGATTCGGATCATAGTTTATCTAGACGACATGTTGCTCCTGGCCCAGAATTGTCAAATTCTGTGTTCTCATCTGAAATTTACTGTGACCCTCTTACAGGATCTAGGTTTTGTGATAAATGTAAAAAAATCCATATTGAAGCCTACGCAATGTATCCAATTTCTGGGCTTCAATATAGATTCAAAGCTTTGCATCCTTCTTCTCCCAGACATCAGACTGTCCAAGATAAAGAAGGAAATTCGTCTACTCCTCAGGAGAGGGAGGATCTCCCTCAGGCAGTTGGCCAGAGTTGTAGGGATGTTGTCGGCATCCATTCAGGCTATCTTCCCTGCTCCCCTACATTACAGAGCACTGCAACGCTTAAAGGCCAGGCATTTGCGCAAGTGTCTCTCTTACTCCCAAATGGTGGAATTGCCGCCAGAGGCCAGGTTGGAACTTCTGTGGTGGCTCAGGCACATGGAGGCCTGGAATGGCAAGGCAATATTTGGCCCATCGCCGGATGTCGTTCTGGAGTCAGATGCGAGCAGATCGGGTTGGGGAGCCAGATTGGGTCAGGTCTCCACAGGAGGGAAATGGTCGGAGTCAGAGAAACTACTCCATATCAATTGCCTAGAGTTGTTAGCGGGGTCTTTTGCTGTTCGGAGTCTCCTCAAGGATCAGGGGAATTGTTGTGTTCTCCTCCGCATGGACAACATATCTGCGGTGAGGTACATCAATCACCTGGGGGGTACCAGGTCCAAAGTCTTGGCGGATTTGGCGAGAGAGTTTTGGCATTTTTGCCTCGACAGGGATATTCTCTTGAAAGCGGAATACCTCCCAGCAGTCAGCAACGAGGTTGCAGATTGGAACTCCAGGCACCTGCAGGACAGGAGCGATTGGATGCTGAACAGGTCTCTTTTCGCCCGCATAGAGTCCCTCTGGGGTCCTCTGATGATAGACTTGTTTGCCTCCAGACTGAATTGTCAAGTTCCCAGGTTTTACAGTTGGAGACCAGATCCGTTAGCTCTAGCCACCGACGCTTTCCTCCAGGATTGGTCGGGTCAGTTGGGGTATGCCTTTCCTCCCTTTGCTATGATAGCCCGGGTTCTGGTCCAGGTTCGCACTCAGGCGGTGTCTCTGGTTCTAGTTGCCCCCTTTTGGCCCTCTCAAGTTTGGTTCCCGGCCCTTCTAGAATTGGCAATAGATATTCCCCGTCTTCTCCCTCGCGATCCCCAGTTGCTAGTGGATCCGGAGGGTCTCCCTCACGAGTTGGTCTTGCAGGGACACCTTGCCCTTATGGCTTGGAAGATTTCAGCTCTTCCTGGTGCTTCAGAGGACTTTCGCAAGACTCTATGGCGGTCATCAGGGACTCCTGGGCGCCCTCTACTAAGGCAGGGTATTCCACTGCATGGAACAGATGGGTTAGCTGGTGTGTGGCTAGGCACCTCAATCCCGTTTCTGCCCCTCCTGTAGAGGTGGTTAATTTTCTTGTAGAATTGTTTAAGGAAGGGAAAGCCTACAGAACTGTTAATGGTTTTCGTTCGGCTATTTCAGCCGGTCATCTTTTGGTTAAAGGGGAACCAGTGGGTAGACACTTTTTAGTGCGAAGGGCCCTCAAATCTATCCGTATTAAGGTTCCGCCACAACCGAAATATTTGGTTCTTTGGGATGTTAATGTGGTGCTGCAGCTCTTCAGGTCCTGGCCTCTTAATGAAGAACTGTCCCTGCAGCAGTTATTTGCCAGACTTGCTATGTTACTATGTCTGGTGTCTATTAAAAGTGTCTCTGATATCCGAGCTCTTGATGTGGATAATAAGATGTTCACCCCTCAAGGGGTTACTTTCTTTATCTCACGAAGGACTAAATGCATGACTTCTTCGATATCCTATCCAGCTTTTCCTGAAGATTGTAAACTATGTGTGGTCAACTGTTTGAAATGTTTTGAGATTATAACTGAAGGTTTTAGACCTCCCAATACCTCTCAGCTGCTGATTTCCTACAGGAAACCCCATAAGCCGGTCTCCCTTTCTACTTTGGCCAGATGGATCAAATGGGTTATGCGGGAGGCGGGGGTTGACACTTCCTCTTTTGGTCCCCACTCAGTCCGAGGCGCTATGGCCTCTAAAGCAGCCTTTCTGGGGGGTAGTTTGGAACAGATCCTAAAAGCAGCTGACTGGTCAAGGGAATCAACTTTTAAGACATTTTACCATAAGCGTATTGCCCATGTAGCGGTGAATGTAATGCAAGGGCTTTGAACTTGCATAATATGAGCCTCCTGTCTTGCCATAGAATGTCTAATCCCCCACACTAGCGTGAGATGGGGGTTTAGATTCTATAAAAGACAAGGAGGCGAGTATTATATACTGGTGTCGGTTGTTGTTTCAGAGGGCAGTTGATGACTTCGATGCAGGAGGAAGTGGGAGATTGAGCTCCAGGTTTCAGAAGGTTTCAGCCCCGACGTCTCCATGGGAGTTTGTTCTTCGTTCCACATGGAGAAGGAGTTCGGTGGTCGTGTGAGACAGATCAGTGTCAGAAAGAGGGGGAGTTACTAAAGGAATGGACCTATATTGGGACTGGCTCGCTCCCTATTGGCTACCCCCAGGGCATGACCTGCCCACCATATTGGACTGGGATGTTTCCCATTGCATTGTTATAACGTTATGTTTATTGAAAAAATTTCGTTTACAAAGTTTTTTATTCTTTGCTGCTGTGGTTCAGAGTAAAGATTGTAATGCATAATACTCGCCTCCTTGTCTTTTATAGAATCTAAACCCCCATCTCACGCTAGTGTGGGGTATTAGACATTGTTCGATGGGGTTGACGGAAAGGCACGACCATGGCATAGCTCTCAACTCTCCCACTTTTGGCGGGTGTCACCCACCTTGAAAGTAGCGGAATCACCCGCCAAGTCCTTCATACGCCCATTCACTTCTATGGGCTCCCGCTAAAAAGAAAATCTGGTGTTTTCACCGGCCTTGGTGACAAAAAAGGTTGGGAGCTATGCCATGGTATTTGGTTTTAAATCTGGTTTTGGGGGGTGGGGGAATTCGTGATGGTGAGTATGTGGGCAGCGCAGAGAGAACATATCTTGCACAATTTTTTTCAACACGTCAACCATTGGTATGTATATCACCCAGACCAGTGGTCGAAGTGGGCGGGAGCAGTGCTCCTATACTTTTCATTTTTAAGTTTCACCGTTCATATACTTTTATTTTAAAAAGAAACCGTTCTCGAATGGTTTAGTTTTAAAATAAAAGTGTAGGAAGAAGTTGAATCTTGCACTTCAGTGCACTGCACTGCACATTCTCATAAAGAGCAGGTGTGTTTGTTTGGGGCTTTGGATTGTGTGTTGGATGGGGTGTGGCGATGGGGTTTGTGGAGAGCCCGGGCAGGCCAGCAGAGAACATAGTTCCACTAATTCTTTTCGTACACTTGACCACTGACCAAGACTGCGTTGTGACAGGAAGCTGGAAGGAGTCTCCAATAACTGTATGCGGGGCATTGTGTGACAATGTAGGCAGGTCCGCACAATTCGTGAATCCCGTGCAAAAGGAATGTTCAAACGTGCTCACTTAGCACACACGCATGGTAACAACCACGGATAGTAATTTTAGATTACCCGCAACAAGTTCTCTTAACAAATCTTTCCCTACTACGTCATTGCTTGAGACTCATAAGTTTCTATAAATTGAAGGCTGTTTGCAAATTAAGCCGCGACTGAAGATGAAAGGTCAATATACCCATAGGGAATATTCTTAGATTTTAACTCTCTTCAGTTCCAATGGCAAAAGCAATTGGCTTTTCAAGATGGCCGCTCACCGTATCCCTTGATTGGCGTGCTATGCCTAGGTGGAGCTATCGGGAAGTGCGATTTAAGAGGCGGCCGGACAATGCAGCCGATGCCGTGGAAACGGCGACAGTACTGTGTGCAGCGTGGTCGCTATGGCGACGAGATGGAAGCTGCCTGCACACTGCTCATTCAATCTCGACGCAGCTCTGAGCGTGCAGTAAATACAACGAGGGAGAGGAGAGAGGTTTCAGGGGAGACAGTGGCGATTAAAACGAGACAGGGAGGAGAAAACAGCATATGAGGGCGAGAATGAAAAGAGTAAGAAAATATTAAGAGCAAGAAGAGGGATGAGAGAAGAGTAAGTTAAGTAAGATTAAAGGTGAGAAAGACGAGGCGGGTACCAGAAGAAGAGTGTGTGAAAAAAGAGGGTGCCTGAATAAATAGGGTGTGAGGAGAGGGGCAAAGATAGAGTGCGACGTTGGGAAGGCTCGTAGAGGATGTGTTAATAAAAAAAGGGAAAGTTGGACGAGGAAAATCAATGAAAACGAAAGTATAAGGAACGAGAATACAGAACTATGGGATGCCTCCTGGGTGAGGGCAATGGAAAAAAATAGGGACACGTGAGTGCAGATGATGAGAAGAAATAGTGCAACGAGAAACAAAAGAGAAACTGTCCGTCAAAGAGTAGGGTAGAGAGCGAGGAAAACGGATATAACCCCGGATTCATGTATATCGTTCTGCCCTGTAAATTGCCACCATTCTGCCCTGAAACACGCTACCCACCATCTTCTTCACCATGTCTTTCTTCAAGACGGAGGAGAAAACCAACCCCCAAATCCAAGCCCGAAAGGACTTTGACAAGGTGAGTGTGGGGGTAGACGTGTGCCAAAGTTAGCGTGAAGGTAATAGGGCATCAATGAAAAGTGCAGAAGTGCTGCAGTTTGAGTTGGGCAGTACTCCAAATACGATTGTGAGGTGGGAGTATTTTACTTCCTATTTTTAAACTTTGAGAGTGAACGTGATTTCAAGAGAGTAACAATGAGTTTTCTTCTTTGCAAGAGAGTAAAATGTATGTGACTGCCAGCCGACGTGTGCAGAAACTGTATGGAAGTCATTACCATGCATGGGCTTTCTGCACGATGACAGAGAAGCAGGTTTCTCTCAGCGCGATGACAGAGAAGCAGGTTTCTCTCGCAATGAAAAGATAAAACACAAGGTGCAGTGGCGCAAACACCCTCTCACAAATGGAACAGATGAGCACTAACACTGAGTTTTCCTTGAATATAAAGAAAGGGCACAACAGCAGTAGTAAGCTTTTTAACTCTTTGCTCACACAGACCAGGACAGCTTGAGTAAAAAACTTGCAGATTCCCACTACTCAATCAGAAAAGGCGAATCAGGGCAACCCCAATGCAAGCTTTAATCATGTAGAACAGGTGAAAATCAGTGCACGTTTTAAAGCAATGGTAGAAGATGCCCACACAAAGAACCAATCAGGAATGTGTCTGCGCAGTTGAAGCTCCTCTTATATACAACAGTTGTATCATAGCCCTAGTAGTGCACCATCCACTTCTAATATAGAAAAGGTATTGCATGGATCTCAGTAGATCATGCTTTCCTAACATAGAACAGGAACATTGTGAGTCTCAACAATGCAAGATTACCACACTTGGAGCAGATAAATTATGGGTCAGAACTGTAGAAGTTCCACTTCCGTAGAGAAATAACTGCATGGGATGGAGCAGTGCAAACACCCTCACACTGAAGAGGTAAATTAAGGGCCTCACAACAGCAGTGCAAGCTACACTCCTAACTCGAACATCATAGGCCTCAGCAGTCCAATTACCGTCACAAAGAACATGCCATGCATGTTTATCACCGATACAGCAGTGGGAGAACCACCCACATAGAACAGGAACAGTTAATTGCCCCAGCAGTGCAAGATCCTCAAAGATTGATAGCAAGTAGACAAAATACACAGGCTAACTCAAATCAGAAAAGCTTTGCATAGTAGGAATTCAGTAAACTGTAATTAGAAGGAATTGTGCCTTAGAAAACCAAATAATATTCTATGCCAATTTCCAGCCACTCTACCGCTGCTTCAATGTCTAAAACATGTTGCAAAAGGGGGTGTTAATCGAATACAGGACAAGAGTCACTCATTTGATCTTCTGTATACATTTTAATCTTTTAAACACAAAAAACCTAGCCAAGTACACAGTAAAGCAAACATGAATTGTATTGTGTGTTTTAAGGTTCGATAGAATTGTCTTTTAATGTTTAATGAAAGTTCTAATTTCCTGGAACTACTACCTAATGCTATGCCAATGTTATGATACGTAAGGACGCAAGGCAAAATTCTATACCTAATCTCATGATCAAATTTTGGCTGGACAGAGTTAATGATTTGTTATTTAAATTGCGCTTTTGGCAAAAGCGCTGCACATAGAACATATGTACATAAAATTATCACTCGACTGAAATTGCTACTCATTTATCGACCTTGGAAGGATGAAATACTGAGTTCGCCTTGCCAGAATTCAAACCTACAAACTGCAAATCACGCACAGATAGCAACAGCGAGTGCTCAACCGGCAGAGCACATCCTGTTTGTGAATTCGGGATGCGATTTGTAATGTGCAGAAATGCCTCCTAATTTGCACGAATACACAAAGAGGTGAAAACGAGCACCAAGATGCCCACTGTGGATTGGGGCACTTTTTTGTAGTTGGCGCAAGTGAGGAATTTGCACCAACATTTATTTTGAGAATCTGCCCCATAGTCTCCTTGTTTCACTGGGGTCGCTCTTTTATCCATCTTCTGGTACCTCGATTTCGGTCATTCTGCCCAACAACTGTCTGCACTAATTTCTTCCTCCGTCTCAGTGGCATCCTCCTCTTCCATTGGGGGGGGCCCCACTCCGGTACGGGTGCTTTGTGGTGAATTTCACTGTCTCCATGCTCTTGATAGTTGTCCTCCTCATCCGCCTTCATTGGAGAACATCCACTTGTGAAACCAACTACGGTTTCTCGTAACACATGTACTATCCCTGCCAGCTGTGATCAATGATCCTTTCTTTTCATCACTTTTCAGGGTTGCTTCAAACTGTAGGTGCTGCTTATGCCTGGGGTATCGTGCTCGGATAAGGACGTAGTCTCTCATCTCAATGGATGCATCCTGCAGTCCTCAACAAGCCCTCTCCTTATTGTTTTTTACTTGCCTCTGGCAAGCGCCCACCTTGACAATGTCAGCCCTCCTGTGGAAGTTGTATTGCAGAATAAATTACCTCACCATCCTGTTCCATAGCGGCTTGGCTGGGCCCACTCCCATTGCCATGGGAGACGTTGTCCGGGAGGCCATATGAAATTATGTCCGTGAGGGCAGCTTAGAGCTGTCCTTCCATTTCGTGGGCTATGTACAATGCCTTGTTTTACATTTTCATGAACCGTTCAACGTCCCCTTTTGCCCAGGGCCAGCAGTGCCTTATTCCTTTTGTGAGCTATGCCATAATTCTTCAAAATCCTTGCCCTGGCGTTGCAAAGATGCCTTCAAGAATGGGCACCAGGACTTCCACTGCCAAAGATGATAGGAACTTAACTTCAATGTTCAGAGTAAACCTGTTGAGTACTACAATAAAATGTTATGAGTTCAAAGCAGTGCTGAAGTCTATGCTAGGGAGCCTGCTCAGGGCTTGTGCTCCTCTGTGGCGACTCTTGGAGGAGAGCGGAGTGTTGGCGTTGATGCCCGAGACAACGTGCAGCTGGGCAGGGATGAATCCACCACCTTCTCGCAGTCCAGCCACCAGACCTTTTACCTTAGCCATTTTTTTTTGACATTTTGACTTTCGACATTTTGTAATTCGACATTATCACTATAAACCATGATTAACAGGGTCTCTTTAGCTTTTGGGGTGACTTAAGTACCAATAATCTATCTTGGGCCACTTGTGTGTGGAATGCACTGTCTGACGGCAGTGGGCAGGTGTCCTCAGAGGTGACCATACGAATTCTGGTTGTTGCCAGTCTTGGTGCGATGTTGAGAAGCTGGAATTGGGCAGTCGGCATGACATTCACTGACGCCCCCATGTCTATGAGTTCGGGACCTGTTCAAACCCGTGCCTTTCCTTCAGTGATCACTGAGAGAGAAAATACCTCTTTTGCATCCTCCTCGTTGTTGATGCTTGGTCTTGCCACTTGGTCTTCTCTGGTGATTGTTGCCACCTTGGCCAGCATTGGTTGATTGAGCAACACAGTGTTAGTTAGACTTGAGCTGGCCGTGGTACCGTGCAAACTTTGGCAAAATCGTTTGACTTGCCACACCTTCCACAGGTTTGGCTTGTCATGGGGCGGATCTGGTCACCAAGGAACTGATGCTGGCCTTGCAGGTCCCCGTTAGCGTCTTGTGTGCAACAAATGTAAATCTAGCTGTTTGACTTCAAACTCCCCTGTGTGAGAAACCAGAAGGTGTCTCACCCACTAGTCCCTGGGAATCTCCGGTGGTCGGGGCTCGGCAATGATCTTTGGATCCAGACCCTGGGGGTGGGCCAGTTCGGGAAGATCACCTGGGTGAGGGGTCTTCTTGGAGTAGGAGTGGGACACCTGATGGCGAGACGCGGTATCCCCCTCCCTGTAACATCTTTACCCCATCCTACGCGGTAGGATATTTAGGAATTCTACCCCTTCCCCCTTTCCTACATGAACACTTGCATACAGACAGCCTGCTCTGGGAGAAAACAAACTCACGCCTGAGCATTGTACCTGATATGTTCCAGCACCATGGCCAGGCAAAGTCAGGCAATTAATGGTAATCACTCACACCTGACTTCCATTAAACCTCCCCACATGGATAAAAGGTGGCGCACAAGAGCATACTCTGAGCAAGGCAAAGCACACAAAGGAACAGTGTTTTCGAGATGGCAGCTGAACGAAGGGAGAAAGACTGCAAAACAAGAAGGGTGTACCAGAAGGGAGATACGCTTGACCTTTCCAACAGAAAACCTTTACTTTCCAGAGTTCTTTGGATCGAACAGCGTAAGGCCAGGAAATAAGACTGAAGAACCCTGAATTGTGTGTCGAAGAAACCCGGGATCCTCCGACATGGCTGATCGAGTCGAGGAGGAACAGCAGCCGCCATGATACCGTCCTTAGCTCCAAGATTAAAAGCAGCGCCAGAAAGATCAGCAAAGCCGGTGAGTTGGGGAAACTGATGCAAGAACGGTCTGTGTTGAAGTCAAGGTTGCAAGCAGCAACATTGTATAAAGAACACAAGAAGCAAGATTTATAAAGCATGTGATGAAAGACGTGAGGCAAGCTGAATTGCTGATGGATGTGTGAACAAAGAAAGGGAAGATACAACACCCGTGACAGAGTGGTCCGGCACTGCGACTGTGCTCCATAGAAGGTCTCTGTAAGCTGTCCAGCTAAAAGTGATAAAAAGGAAAAGTAGAAAACAAAAATGAGAAATGAAGTGAATCGAAGTAGTCCTGCGACGGTTTAAGCTAAATCCATTGCACAATCGAAAGTCTTAAATTTTTGACATGGTCCGAGCCCGAACAAGGGAGAGCAATTGAGAACATTGTGTTTAAGGGATCCAAGTCTGAATGAGGGAGATCCGGGGTCTGAGCTTAATGAGGGAGATCCATGGTCCGAGCCCGATTGAGGGAGACCAATTGTGAATATTCTGGAAAAAGGGGTCCGAACCTAAAGGAGAGACCCATGGTGAATAGTGAACCCGAGAACTTGTGAGTGTGAAAAACTTGATAAGAAAGGAACTTTAGTGCTTGTTTGTTACGCCAGGCGGTCTGCAATAAGAGACATTGAATGGTAAAGAGACTTTGGCACAGAAGTCCCTGATATCTATGCTTTGAACTGTATCCTTGTGGCAGACACGCCAGAGTGTGTGCGAAGCTCGAACGTACATCCTTGTCCCGTGCAGAGAACGTGGGGAATGGAAACCAACTGCTCAACTATACGGACATATTCCTTCTTGAACACTTTTCTTTTTGAATACATTGTTGTCCCACACCATTTGTATTTAGAAGTAAGGATTGGCAATAGGTTTATTAGTATAGGCCCTTTTATTTTGACAGAGACTCCACTAGGGCTGCGTTATTTATTATTTGATGGTCGTAGCTTGCTCCCATCCTTAGATTTAAGATTAAATTAAATAGGCGTTTAACCAACCCATTGAATTTCAATAAACACCCTTGAACTGTGATCACTTGTGTCTATCTTCCTGTTTGATACCATGCCTTCCTTACGCCTGGGGGAATAGGATTGGGACAAAATCACAAACTCAGACACTCCACTGTTTGCGGACATCTATAAAAGAGAATAAGTGAGATGATTAGATGTTTCATATTATTTACAATAGAATCCTAAACCCTCTTTCAAATTTCCTCCCATCCTTAATTCTTGAATGATGTACCTGTTAAGTCGCTCCTCAATGTCTGGAGTCTATGCCTCTCAGTGGCTGTGTGTGATTACAAAAATATTTACAATACTGCTCTACAGTTTTTGGTAGAAATGTACACTACTGAATTCTGTTCTTCCAAAACCAAACTGTTCTTCTATTCAAACGTTTTCCAATTGTTTGTTGCTCTTCTTGCTTGGTATTTTCAGGAAGATGATATTTTTCCTATGAGCCTACTTTCTAAGTTGTATATATATTCACTGAAAAAACCTTAGTTAAGGTGCCATTAAGTTGTGCAGATTTAACACAACAATACCCTTGAAATTCAGTGGATGTGGAAAGTCATGACAAGCTTAAATCGGCGTGCTCTCGTTGATGCACCCCAAAAGGCCATTTTGTGTGTCATTGTGAGTCACTTCTCCTATAATATATTATGTGCTCGTGGGCTTTGCGATGGGAATGCGCCAAGTTAAATTGGTCATGACTTCCCAGGTGCGCTGAATTTCAAGGGCTTTGTTGCGTTAAATCTGCACATATTAACTGCAACTCAACTGGGGTTTTTTTCAGTGAATTTAAAGGGTTTTGTTATACCATAGTTTTTTTACAGGCCGCTGGCCAGGGCCAGTAGCCAGTGCCCACGGCCGATTCCCCCAATATGGTTCTTTTGGGCCTACTAAGTGGCTAAGCCCTTTGGCCGTGCCCACTCTACATGTCTTTCGGGCCCTGGCCAGAGAACGCAGCCTTTGGCCGTGCCCATTGTATATTTTTAAATACTACCTTTCCCACTTACTAGCCATGGCCTTCACCCATGACCATTGGCTTCGGCATTCGACCGTGGCACCTTTACATGTTGTCCCAATAGCTTTCCTCCAGTCCCACTAGCCATGGCCTTTGGACATGACTTCTCTACATATTGCTCCAATAGGTTTCCTAAACAGGCCCACTTACCATGGCCTTCGTCTGTGGCCACACTCTAGGTTTCTCTTGGCAATGTCCTTTTGCTGTTGTCCCATGACATGGTGCCCCAATAAGTTTCAATGGGGCCCACTAGCCGTGGCCACTTTCCGTATTGCACCATTCGGTTCCTTAAAGTAACCCAGTAGCCAGAGTCTTCGACTATACCATTATCCCCCACCTCACTGTAGCTGTAACATTCCACTTTTTTTTGCATTAATCACTTTTTTTTTTTAATTCTCTTTTTAAAATAAACTTTTTCCCATTACCACGGTCAGTATAACCCAGATTATAGCAATGCACTGCAAATAACCCTGGTTATTCATAAAATAACCCAGCTTATTCGTAAAATAACCCTGGTTATCAATGTGACGCACTTTAATTCCGAATCCCGTCTTCTAGTATAAACCCAATTATGCAAATATAACCCTGGTTATAAGAAAACGTACGAGCTCTGAATTTGGTCCCCAGCCCTCCACCCTAACCCCTCAATTTCAACCAATGAATGAACTTTATTTTGGTAAAAACCATAAAAGCGCAAAACCATACAGAAATAATAAAATGTCACCCGTCCCAATATCATTCCCAGCGAGATAACAGAAGCCAGTAATTTGTCCATAACAACAATTAATACATACTTTAAAAAAATACCATAAAACATGAATCCTTAAAACCAATAGCACATCCCTAGCTACAATTACTAGAGAGTGTCTCTCTTTTCCACCATGCTTTTCCCAAATATCTTGACACAGAGAATATAAGATAATTTGTGGTGCTTGCTGATTTACGCAGTTCCTCGTCTACAAACTGAGATCTGATACCTCCATTTCATGCAAGTATTCCTTACGGATATCACCATACATAGGGTACTGAAAAAGGAAATGCTGCTCTGTTTAAAATATCCCTGGGCAAAATTGGTAACAGTCAGATGTAGCTCTATCCCACTGGCCCTTAACTGATGCAATTGTTAGAATACCCAGCCGAAACTTAATAAATAAGGCTCTCTTAGTAGGGCATTCAACAAGGTGAAGATACTCCTCCAGGGTATACTCTTGCTTAATTGACAAGTAAATATGTCCACTCGACAAGCCGAGGCAGCTGTTGATGCGTTGTTTTATAGTGTAGTCTCGATAAGCATCCAGGACTACCTGCCTGGTGTTCCTGGAAATGCCCTCAGGGTTTATTTTATTTTTATTTATTTGCATTTGTTAAGCGTGCTTGCAGCCCATAAGGCATCAAGGCGCTGTTACAGAGGATACGCAAACTTAGGATTACAGACAGGCGCCAGCAGGGCTCTTAGTTACAGATTGGCTATTTTATTTATTTGCATTTGTTAAGCACGCTTGCAGCCCATAAGGCATCACCTTATAATGTTCCAAATTGAATCCACCTAATGGACCATGACCCCGAATATGCAAAAATAACCCTGAATTTGAAAAATAAACCCGAACATGCCAAAATGATCCCAAATTTGCTCACGTCTACAGCCCAAACCGCTAGACGGATTTTCACCAACTTTGCGTCAGGAGCAGCAGCTTGGTCCGGAAAGCGTGCTTTTGAAAATTTGGTGTAAATCCGTCCAGTAGTTTTTAAAGAAATGGTGCAAAAGTAGGTAAAGAAAATGTGTGATAACTGGGTTCGGTCAGCAGACTCACTTCCCTGTTCGGTCCGCGGACGGGCATCCAATTGGCCTAGAGGGTGACGTGATGTCTGCGGACATCGGACGCGCCCACTGATTGGATGGTGAAAATCGTGAAGTGCGTCAGATTTGTGGAAATGCCTGCCATGTTGGATTCGCGGACAGCCGCTGTTGTCAGCGAACATTGCGGTAAAACATATTAAAGAACACAACATTGCACTTGTCAAACTTATCAAACAATCTCTGTGAGGGGAGATGAGGATGGGATGGGATATGGGCATAAGAAGTAAAAAAAAGGGTGTTTTTCATCGCCGAAGCCCACGAACAGTACGGATGTCGGGTACAGTCCTGTGATGTTCGCGAACACTTCAGATGTTTGGGCACATCTATGCCTATTTCTGCATTACAGGGTTGGTGAAAAGTAGTTTTTGGATGGCTTGTAACTTAGGCGCCACTCAATGAAACTGCATGAAATTCTGGAATTTTATTCTAGACTTGATTCTTAATGGTATTGCAAAGTGTGGAGCTGTTTTGTTAAGAGGAACACAATTAGAGGGGGGGGTCCCAAAATATTGTAAAGGCTTATAAATGTGGTGCCATTTGACAAATCTCCACAAAAGTTTGCAAAACGATTTTAAATCCAGATATACATGTTTTTGCAAAGTGGTGGGATTCTGTTAAGAGAGGGCACAATTAGAGGGGGGGGTCTCAACCTTTTTAGATGGCTTATAACTTTGTGCCATTTGACGAATGGGGTCAAAAGTTTTCAGAAAGATTATAGACCCAACCTTTAATGTTTGTGTAAAGTCAGAATGGATGTTGTCAAGTGGGGGCTAAATTATATGACTATTGTATGTACATACATTTTGACACTTTTGAAAAAATAAAACGTGGGCGGATTTCCAGCAAACATGTCTAAGGAGAATTGGCAAGGACCTTAAAGCATGGTTTTGCAAACGTGCCCGTGTTTTATTTTTCGACAAATGTCATAATGTAGTTACAAAAAATAGTGATATACCTTTGGTGACTGAGGTATAGCCTGTGGCTATGGGCAGTGGCCAGATTGTCTGGGTCATGGCATTAGGTCATGACCAAGACAATCTGGCTACTGGCCACGGCCATGACCACAAGGGACGACAAATGGGGTTAAAGTGGCCATGTCCCCCTGGGACTGGCTATGTGGTAAAGTTATTCGAAAGTGTGGTAGGTTTGAAAGGGAAATAAAATGTGCTTATGGTAATATGGTCATAGAGTTCTCTCTTCACCTTCTGCTAGCTGCCATGGAAAGAGAAGAGGGGCTCTGTAAAGAGCCATTCCTTCCCTTTGCATAGTGGCCATCTTGGAAAAGGATTTTCCTTCCTACAGCAGGACGCTGCAGTCCCTGGAACAGGGGATGAACGCCACATTATTCCCATTAGCATAACACAAAATGCTAATGGAAATGTGAGAAAATCTTATTTAGTCTACGTACTTTACTGAGAAATATGGAGTCTATAAGATAGGTAGGGGACAGTGTTTCTCATGCTCCTTGATTACAGCTTCAAAAGCACTTTGAAATTGCTTCCCCCTGCAGAGTGGTGTGTTGCAGTATATACAGAGGACTGTTGTCTTCGAAATATAAGGATCAACAGCCTCTTTTATTGCTTGAAAAGTAGCTGGTGGGATTTTGTGTCCCACAGAAGTAGGCTGTGTGGTTACAGTATTGGTTGAGGATGACGCGGTGGAGGAAGACAGCCTACTACTTGCTAAGAAAGGAACAACCTTTCTGAGAGCATTGCAGTCTGTATGTATTTACATGCTTATATATATATATATATATATATATATATATATATATATATATATATGCGTGTATCTATAAGATTTGTGACTTCGTGAAGATGCCCGTGAAGATGCCTTTATTTCTATTATGTACACACAGTGAGGGTTATGTGTGAGCTTCTGGAAAACAACTCAATTATTCTTAATCAATCCTACTTTATGTGTAATGGCTTTCTGCATTACTTCTATTTTAACAATTGGAGCTTTATTGGTGGGCTTTATCCTGAAGAGGGAGGTGTTGTGCCTTATTCACTCTTTCTTAACAGACATATCGTCCACTAATTATTGCTCTGCTCTTAAAACCTTATGACCTTCATTGTATTAAATTTTGATATATTTCTCAGGAACACGATTTGTTATGTCTTTTGAATGCTTGCCTGGGAACTCAGCTAGACCAATATATTTTGACCAATCAGTATGCAGTGTTCTGTCCTTTTAGCACTGGGCTCTGCTATCTCTTTGTTGCTGTCTCAGGACCTCACTACCGCATCTTGAGCTTGGGAACTGGTTTGCCTCCCCTGGTTTAGCCAAGCACTGTGGCATTTAACTATGTGATCTGGAAAGTTACACTTGAGATGTGTGTATGCTTCCTTGCAAAGGCTTAGTTGATATTTTCTACTGTGGGAGTGATGATTTTCATCCCTGTGAGGTGGCTAACTAGATTTTGAGGCCTACATGTACTGCATGCTCAGTTTAGTGTAAAGGGCTACTGTCATTCATTTTTATTGTTAATACATTTTATATTTCCCTAATTGATGTTAAATGCAGCTGTGCTTCTTATAGCACATGGTTATGTTGGGCTTTAGGGTGAATACACTATGGTTCACTAATGCATGGCTGTTCATGCATTGTTGGTCCTTCATAAGGGAATCTCTTTTATGTGTATGCGTGCGGCCTTCGGCTTCCATGCTGTCTGTCCATTTCTATAGCGACATTTGCAACTTATATTTTTGTGCACGTTTAGGGTGCTGGAGGCATATGGGGGATTACAACAGCATTGGAGAGTATCCTGTTGTAATCCCCCATATTCACATACTCCCCAACATTTCCCCTTTTGATCCCTTGAGGGAGGAATCTTTCTCCAAACTCCCTCTCATAATCTTCCTCGTGTTGCCAGTCATAGACACTCCTGGATATTCATATTTTATGTATATCTCAGAAATCTCCACCGCATATTGCATAATCCCATTGGGTGCATCTTTTTCTTTTTTTAACTTTATTTAAATTGCACAGATGTATCACATTACATTACTTACATTTGTGTTAGTTGTACAATTGAGTGTGTACCTCTCACATTATACTTTTTCCTCCTCATTATCCTCACTTGTGCTTTTATCAAACAGGTATTGTCTGAAACTGCCCCAGATGTCTTTCGGGCGGCATGTCAGTGGTAATAGGCTAGAGGATAACTCTTCATTATGATTCGCTTAAGTCATATCTCTCATCCATTCTTCCTTCACTTGAGCGTCTTTGCTTTTCCAATGCAGGAGTAGCGCCCGTTTAGCTAAGAGCAGACCATTGTTTAACAGTTTTCTCCTGATTGGATTCATTCTGCCTACTAAGCCCAACACACATATCTCGGGATCACAGTCTATTGGTTGGCCAAGCATTTCGTCCATTGCCTTGCACACATCCGTCCAGTATTCAGTGAGCTTTCTACAGGACCACAACATGTGAAGTATTCCTGCTTCCTCGCTGCCACATCTGGGGCATTTCCCTGTAGCTGTAGCATACATATTCTTGAGCCGGACTGGGGTGAGGTGTACTCTGTTCACTATTTTGTAAAGGATTGGTGGGTACCTTGAATTACAGAATATCTGTTTTGTTAATCTAAAGATTTGTGTCCAGTGTGTGTCTTTGATGGCCTTACCTATGTCTTTTACCCACGCATTTTTAATATCTGGTGTCAGAGCTTCTCTGGTGAACAGTGGGATCTTATACAGTACTGAGGCTGATTCCTTCATTATGCTGGGTGTGAGTATATACCCCAGGCTTGGATGTGCTGGAGGTTCCTCAGGGAAACCGTCCCACACAGTTGCTATAGCTGAACGTAATCTTAGATACTGTAGTTTCTGCCGTGGGGTGTCGTTCACAATCGCCTTTATATCATCCCAGCTGATAACATTATGTTAATCGAATAAATCTTTAAATTGGTGTATGCCCCTGTCACGCCAATGTTCTACTAAGTTTGCGACTTGTGTTTGGGGTAGATAGGGTGCACTCCATATAGGCATGTCTGGCCTATATATCACAGTGTTTCTGGGTTGGCCGGTTAGCCTGGTCCATGCTCTGCACCCATGGCTGGATCCAATTGGTTATCACTCGCTGCCCTTCCTTCAGCCAGCCCATGTAGAAGGCCCACCGGGTCTTTCCCCTGTGCCTCCAGTGTCACGTGCAATGCTTCGGGACCCCCTTCCGCCCAGTACATTGCATAGTGGGCCTGTGCTCATAGAAAGTACAGTTCAAAGTCTGGGGCTGAGAGTCCCCCTTTTTCATAAGGCATTGGGCCTCATTACGAGTATGCCCTTAATAAGGGCATGGCTGCCTCCATACCGGGTCCCAGTCCCGGGTTCCTTCAATGAGGAATAACCGGGTCATTCCGACTTTGGAGGACCCAGTAATTCCTCCTTGAAGGAACCCATCCCCATTTGAGCCACCATAGGGCTCGATGGGAATGGGGAGGGAGCTAATAACAGGCCTATTAATAACGGCCCGTTATTAGCTCCCTGTTCCCCTCGCGGGTCCCGCAAAGGGAACCTCGTGATAGGGCGTCCCGTAATGAAGGGTGCCGGTCCTGTACCGGCAACCTAGATTACGGGAGTATAATCATAATGAGGCCCTTTGTGAGCCATTTCCAGCTCGTTCGCACTTGTCCCTTCCATATAAATGTTGAGCATGCCCCTTGTATCTTTGTGAAGGTGGATCTCCCTGGCCACACCGGCACTGTGCTGAACAAGTAGAATAATTTGGGGAGAGTTATCATTTTAATCAATGCTAGTTGACCCATAAGTGAAATAGGGAGATGGCTCCAGCGGTTGAGTTTGACGCAAAGTGCATCTATTAGATCACTGTAGTTAAAGGTGTGCACCTGCTGTGCTGTGTGTGCTATTTCCACTCCAAGATATTTCACCCTTTGAGGTGCCCATTTGAGACCATGCAATTCTGCGGGTTTTGTAGTTTCCGGTGTTAGCGGAAATATCCTGGATTTAGCAGTATTTATTCGGAAACCTGAGTAGTCTCCAAATGTCTGTACAGCCCATAATACCTTTTGCAGGCATCTGTCTGGATCCTTTACATATAACATAATATTGTCATCATTTAGAGTTATCAATTCTATTCTTCCGGCTATTGTTATCCTGGTTCGACTGTGTCGCGCCCTTAACAGGTCACCCAGTGGTTCGATCACTAGGGCGAATAGCAGTGGGGACAGTGGGCAGCCTTGTCTCGTACCTCCTGCCAGTTCTAAGACTTGTGATAGCATCCCATTGACACATTCTCTTGCGTAGGGTTAGGTTTAAAGTATACAGACCCAGTTAATGAAGTTTGGACCAAATCCGTAATTGTTTAGGACTCTGAATAGGAAGGGCCAGTATACAGTGTCAAAAGCTTTTTGCATATGTAGGGCAACTGCTGCTCCTTTTGGTGTCTTTTGGGATTTTTGCTATTATGTTATAGCACCGCCTGATTTTAGATGCAGTGGACCTACCTTGTACAAATCCTACTTGGTCTTCATGCACCATATGCCGCATTATGAGGTTCAATCGGGTAGCTAATATCTTCGCGAATATTTTTGCATCAGTGTTTATGAGGGACAGCGGACGATAAGAGCTGCATTCCTCGGGAGGCTTCCCTTGCTTCAGTAGTAGTGTTATTACCACTTTGCGCGTGGTGTCCGGTAACTTACCAGCCTCCAGTGCTTCGTTCCATAGTGAGTGGAGTCGGGGAGCAAGTATCTCTATAAACTCTTCATAAAATTCCGCTCCTATCCCATCTCAGCGAGTAGCTTTCCCACTCGGGAGGGCTTTTATGGCTTCCTTTATTTCGTTCCTTGTCAGTGGGGTATCCAAAGCAACTCGAGTTGCTTCGGATAGGAGAGTCGTGGGTATCTTCACTAGGTAGACATCGATTTCATCATTTGTGGCTTTGCTTTAGGGGGAATATAATTTGGCATAGAAGTCATAGAACACTGCACCAATATCTTCTTGTTTAGTGGCCACTACCTCATCTCGTCTGGTTATGCATGGGATATTTGTGTTCCTTCTTTCCCCTCGTACCATATGCGCCAGTAGCTTCCTCGGCCTGTCTTGTTCACTGTATCTCAGTGCAGCCACTGGTCTGTCAAAGTAACACAGCTCCCTGTCTGCAGCCGCCCAGAATTGTCTAATTGTGTTTTAATGTCGACAGCAGTCTGTGCTGTCAGATTGGACGCGTATTGTGACTACAGTTTGGCTATTGCCTCCTCCTTCCTTCCAAGCTCCTTCCGTATCTCCCATAGTACCCCAGTTCTGTGGACATGGCAATGCCGCTGATATAGACCTTAAATGGCTGCCACATTACTGCGTGTCTGGTTATGGTTACAGACCCGTCATTATTCTATAATATGTGTATGTATTGTGCGCGCTGCTCCAGTTAAGGGTCTGGGGGTGATTGATGTTCTGTCTAACTCCACATCTAATATGGTATTGAAGTCCCCTCCACATATGACTTGGGCTGTCGGGTATTTGGTGCATTTCTGAAACACCTCTTGGTAGTACTCTGGATTGTCAATGTTAGGGCCATATATGTTGATCAATAGTATCTCGTTGCTACCCAATTTGCCATGTACAACCACTTATCTACTGTTTGGGTCACTCTCCATTCCATAGTAGGTAAATGGGAGTGATCTGTGTATCAGTATCAGAACCCCCCGGGCTCTGGTGGAGTAGGATGTGTAGTATCTGTGGTCTCCCCAACCTGGTGCAAATTTACGAGCTTGTTGCTCTAGTAAATGCGTTTCCTGTAAGAATAGGATCCGTGCCCCTTGCCTATTGACATACGCCATTACCTTCCTCATTTTAACCGGCATACCAAGACCTCTCATGTTCCAGCTTAATAGTTTGACACTGCAGCGATTCTGTCAGCCATCACCTTTCATGCATACACGTTTCACTTTCATACTTCTATCATTGTTGCAGTAACATATTGCTTCATGTCTGTGTAGTATTTTAACATTACTCCCCAGCTGCGCCCTGCTCCACCCACCCCCTCCCTCATAGTTCCCCAAACTTCAACTATGTGCAACCCAACACCTTCCCTTCCACCCCCACACCTTTCACTAAACTATGCACTTGCATGGGGGGGTGGCTGCTACTCTGGTGGCCACGGTCCATGAGCTAGCATAGAAACTTATCTCTTATAGTTTCGGATCCTATATTTACGTTACCAGTGCACATAATGAATTCCGCCGGTCTGTGTGGTACTAGCTGTCTTGCCACGAAATTTCAAACTTCTTGGTGGGTGTGTCCAATAATTGTTCCATTCTTTGCCTGGCCAGGATAGGTCACCAGTTCTTTTTGGCGCAGACCCATTCGTCTTTCAAGTGAGGGTTATCCGTCTTCCCTTAGCCAGCATCTGGAGATTGTTTGTCAGGCAGTGGGATGTTCGTTTTTCAACAAAAGTAACTGCCTCTTCCGGAAATGTAAAAAAGTATGGGCCTCATTCCTAGTATGGAGGTAGCCATGCTGCTTTTAGCGGCATGGCTACCGCCATACCGGGTACAGGGTCCGGGTTCCCTGAATGGGGAAATACCGGGCCATTTCAACCTTGAAGAGCCCGGTATTTCCCCATTCAAGGAATCCGGACCCGGTACATCCCCATTCCAATTTGAGCTCCCACAGGGCTCAATGGGAATGGGGGCGATGCTAACAACGGGCCCGTTAATGACGGGCCCTTTGTTAGCATCCTGGTCTGCTCGCGGGACCCCCTAACGACGCCTTGTTTTAGTAGGCGTCCTTAGCGGTACCCGCGAGCAGACCTTGTATTGAGGCGGTAGGGGGTTAACGCCGCTGGCAGCTCTACCGGCGCCGTTCACCCCCTACGCCTGGGTCGTAATGAGGCCCTATGTCTTGTTGTTGTATTGAATCGGTAGTCTAGCCGGGTAGAGCATTGCGTAGGGGATCATGCGCTCTCTCAGCATCTTTTTAACTCCCGTAAATATTCGTCTTTCCTGCTGGACTGCCATGGTGTAGTCGGGGAATATGCAGATCACATTGGACCCTTTCTTCAGTTTTTGTTTGCCCCTTGCAGCTCTTAGAACCAGGTCCCTGTCCCTGTAGTTCATGAGTCTTGCTATTATCAGTCTTGTTTAAGCGCCCGGCTTAGGATGCGGGGTCAGTCATCTGTGTGCATGCTCGACTACAAACATTGCCGACCATCCTGGGTCTCCCAGCAGTTCCTTTAGCAGTTCTTCGACTGCTAGTTCCATCGGGCATTTTAATACGCCCGCAATCTGTATATTGTTGCGGCATGACCTCGCCTCCAAGTCCTCGCACTTTAGTTTAACTAGGCCCAGATCTTTGGCCATATTGGTTACAGTGGTCTGTAACGTTTCTAGTGTGTCTTCCTTGTCTCTGTAATGCGTTGGGTTGCTTTCTCAAGTTGGTTACGGATTGTTGTGACATTCGTGGTGATGCCATAGAGTTTGTCGTTGATGGTCGCAAAGCCTTGTTGCATTGAGTTGAGGACGCTTTGCAGGAGCATGATCCCTGGAGGTGGCAGTGTTTGGGTTACCTCCCAGCGGCTTGTGCCCCTCTTTCCTGTCGCGGTCTCTTTCGGACCGATTTAGTAAACTTGTCCATAGCTCTGCTTTTTCTGGAGGGAGCCCTTTTAGGCATCACACTGGGCTCCGGGGATGTATTCCATGTGTAGCTATTATCCCTCCCATTTGTGGTCCTGCCGTACGTATGTTTGCCGATGTTTCTTTCTGCGCGATCTGTGACCTGTGCGAGCGAAATTCGTGTGGTCTCTTACGTGCCGGATGCCCTCATGCGCTGGGAGACCATGTGACCCCTTGATTCTTGGTGGTTAGGAGATCAGTTATTCTCCTAGGTGCTGTATGCTAGCCGTGTTATGTCAGGCTGGTCTCTGGTGCTGGGTTTCTTCTTGTGATTTGCCTTTAAAGCGGAACTAAAATGCCCTCTCATAGCATAGTCATGGTGCGATGCAGCTGTGTCTCACAACTTGCTCCTTTTCCACTTGCCAATGCTGAGTTTGTCACTTGTATTCCCTGTGAAGTGGCCAGGGTTCTGGAGGACTCACTATGCCTTTGTAGGGTGGATCTGTCATCTGTGGTTGTAATGAGCGTTCCTGGAAGGCGGAGAGGGGTGGCAGTGATTTCCTTTGTGCTCGAAGCATATGCGCTGTATTTCTGCCAGGCCCGGTTATTCTCGCATACTTTTATGTTAGGGATGCTCGCCTGTGTTGGGTGTTGTGCGCTTATTCTGCGCTAGCAATGAACGGGCCAGTCGTGCTACATGTGGTTCTTGGCCACCATGTGCCTTTATATGCCTGAAGATCCTGACCCTGTTTTAGGCTCTTTGTGGGCTGGGCCACCAAGTGCTCAATCCTGCTGCTTCTTAGCCTGTTCTTCTAAACTTGTGGCACTGATTTAGTTTTGGCCGCCTTGTTTCCTTGTGTGTTCTGCCTGCGGAGCGTGACCACTTGTGTAGCGTGATCTATGTGTCTGGGACTGCGTCTTCTTCAATGTGTGCCCACTGTGCTCATCCTGTTTAAGAGCTTGCCTCTGCACTTGCAGGGAAGTGTCCCCCCTTCAATGGAGGCGCTGGATTCCTTTTAGGAATGTCTAGGGTTTATGTCCAGTGTTGGTGTTCCCAGGGGAACATAGGAAGATGTCGGAGCTATTTGTTATGTTTACACAAAGTTGTATTAGAATGCCCTGCAGCTTGCCGGCTGCCAGTCTCACTGCATCACCCTCAGTCCGATGTTCTGATCCTGTGGGTTATGGACCATGGTGTTCTGAGAGCCACGTGTGCAATGTACCGCCAGTGTCCCTGCTTTGGCAATGGCGGCGCGGGTATTGCTCAGTGCAATTGAAGTGAGAGATTTGTGTCTGTTTAGCCATCCGGGGGTTGGGCTTGGTAATGTCGTGCCTGCGATTTCCCTCGCGGCCGTAGGTCCCTCTCCCAGCTTACTGTATTGCGGTGTATTGCAGCATTCGCTCGCATCGTGATATTATTCCTCCTGGAAGGGGCCGGTAGGCTTCACTGTGCTACAGTTCCTCTGAGTTCGGGCCTCCCGGCCCTATGGCGGATCACTCTCAGCTTGTTACGCTCGTTGTCCTCATTGCAGATCGGGGCAGCATCTTGGGTTTTCTCTGCTCAGTCTCATCTGAAGGCGCTTACTGTGTCCTGCACACGTAATTTGCCTTTCGGATGCTGGTCTGGTGCCTCGGTCGGATCTCCTGGTCGCCGCTTGGTTGATGTGCGCAGCTCCCCTGCAGGAGGAGCCTGCAGGAGCGCGGTGCTTGCCTTTCAGTAGGCCGTTTGCGTTGAGACGAAACCTGGTCACATTTTCATTTCTGCCGGTTAATCTTTTGCGATTTTTGTACACAGCATGCACCGGACACTCATATGCTTCTTCCTGTAGTTTGGTTAGAAACCGGTCATTATCTAGCAAGTTTCTCGCTCAGGACCACAGGTCACCACCGAAGCTCACACACAAGGCTGCATTCAGCTGCGTGTGTAACAGCGCCCCTCTTCCCCCCGATGGGGTGCATCTTAAGTACCTGGTTGGCCTGTCTGATTTGATGTTTATGTGGCACTCAAGGTAATTGGCTGGATTGGGTGGTAGTGACCAAAGGACATCTCCTTGGCAACAATGTCTATTTATTGGGTACCTATTTGTTTCTCCTACCTGTGGTTACTCATCTGTTTGACAGCTTACATCTTTCCAATGAGGAGTGACACTACCTGTCATAACTGCAAGAAGGGTACTTTTATTACAATGGGACATACAACAAGTTACTACTATCTGAGTGTGCCTTGTCATCATTTTTTACACTATGTTCCAGGAGTCTCGGGCTCAAGAGGCTGCAGCACCAGGGCCATCATGCCTTACTATGGAGAGCCATAAACATGGCTTTCCCCCTCACCCTATCAAGGGTAAGATTTGTGCTTTGGAGGGACTTGTTATCCAGTCACCTCCAATTGAAAAATGTGTGAGAATACAAGTACCAGAATCCTTAGAGACATCAATGTGAATTAACCAGAAACACCTGAAAAGGAAATGCAACTAGACATGCCTGAAAAGGAAAAGAAGCACAGCCTCCCTGATGATTGATGAAGTCAAGAAAACATTTGGAGGAGAAGACAATTTGTTGCTACAGAAGTTGCTACAGAAGGAAAACTTGACTGGGAACCCGAGTGCGCGCCTTGTCATCATTTTTTCCACTATCTGATAAGTACACCAGAGTATTATTAAAAGAACAATCATAGAAAACACTCAGCAGAAATTAATTAGCCACTGAGGCATCCATGATGTTAGAACCATCGGCCAGTCATCAACCTTGACACTTCCTCCTGCTCTCTCCATTTCCATTGTCAACCTGGTCATCTGTTTGATGGCAAGGGTTAAGGATCCATTGTTGGAGTCATTAGGAAGGACGTATGTACAACATGTGCTCCCTATTTTCCTACAAACCCCAACCTCCATTGCTGTGAGTAGGTCGAGCACCATCCGGTTTTGAAGTGCCACAAGCCTGAGCACACAAAGCTCTTCACGTATTGCGTTGAGTCAATTTTCGGTGGCATTAGAAAGCTCCATCAGGTTCCAGCATATTATCTCGGGCCATTTTGAATTGGTAGTAGTCTGTATCCCTAGGCGGTAATGAAGGCCTCAGTTTTGGAGAATAAACCATACTGAGCGGGCCCCTTCTACAAGGCTTTGTTGGCTTCCTCTGAAAATTATCTGGACCGTTTATTTCTTTGCACCCTAGGTGAGTTCATATGTCCTATAACTGCTGGGGGTGGCTCAGGGGACTGGGGTCGTCTTTTGGGCAATTATACATGCTTCTCAGGTACCATCATGACAGGTGCATTCCACTTTACCAGCGAACAGAGGCCGCTCCAAGAGGGCGGTTGGTAGAAATAGGCATTGCTGCTGCACTGCCATAAGAAATCCATGATGGTGGCTGGCATCGTGTAAGTCCAGTTGCAGTTACTGTTGGTGCCAACTGGCACACTCCCATTGCCTTTGAAACAGAATGAAGATCGAGTGATTTTTCTGTACTTTTACAGGTTAATTATGTTGGTGCAAACTTGGCAACCTATTACCATGCAGTGCCCACATATTTCTACAGCTTTCATTTAGTTTGCATTACTTCTTCTTCTGTAAATCCCATTAGTCCCTCAGCATTGAACACAGCCTGCCCCTTCACCTATTTCATGTTCCAGAATTTTGTGCCCTCTATAATTCTATGGTTTTGCTGAATGCTGTACTTCATCATGTCTTCCCATCTCTTCACACTCATCTTTGGACCTCTTTCCCATGTGTATTACAACTGTGTGTCCCTGGAACTGCCCCTGTATCCTGCAAGTTATTAAATCTGCTAAACACAGTACCTCTAAAGTCGTCACTTCCTCCGATAAGAACAATCTGGGGGTTCCAATTCCATGCAGGATAAGCCCACATATATAACACGATTCATTTACTTGTGCCCTACTAATGGCCTTCATGAGGTTGTACCACACATTGGTACCCTCTGAATGATGTTCATCAAAGATCTTATTTGTTTCTTCGCTCGACTGTCGTTTATGCTTGGTCACAAGGTTAGTTTTAAATATAGGTACAGTCTCTATCTTTGTGCTGTTATGCTTATTACCTCTAGATCATGGGTGCACAACAGTTGCGGCCCGCCATGCCGATTTGTTCGGCCCGCCAGCAACAAACACTTTCCTAATGGAGGATGCAAGCAGCATCGGCCGTCCTCCATTAGGAAAAGTCTTTATTGTCTTCCGGGCCGGGCAAAACACTGGCCCTCATTGGCTCAGGGCACACAAACCACGTAGCTCCTACGAGCCATGTAGTGCGTGTGTGCTGCACCAATGGAGGGCCAGCACTACGGCTGGCGTGGCCACGCCAGCCGTAGTACCGGACCTCGCCAGCGTTCCAGCTAGCCTGCCTTCCAGCACGTCGTCCGGTAAGTACAGATTTATTTTGTGAGGGGGGATGTTTGTTTGTGTGTGTGTGTGTGTCGGTTCTTTGTGCTGCTTGTATGTTGAGATGCGGGTGTGGGGTGTGTGTTGGATCTGCCTGAATGTGTTTGTGTGCAAGTGCAGTGTGTGTTGAGATGCGGGTGTGGGGTGTGTGTCAGGTCTGCCTGAATGTGTTTGTGTGCAAGTGCAGTGTGTGTTGAGATGTGGAGGGGGGTGTGTGTGTCGGGTCTGCCTGAATGTGTTTGTGTGCAAGTGCAGTGTGTGTTGAGATGCGGAGGGGGAGTGTGTGTTGGGTCTGCCTGAATGTGTTTGTGTGCAAGTTCAGTGTATGTTGAGATGCGGGGGTGGGGTGTGTGTCGGGTCTGCCTGAATGTGTTTGTGTGCAAGTTCAGTGTATGTTGAGATGCGGGGGTGGGGTGTGTGTCGGGTCTGCCTGAATGTGTTTGTGTGCAAGTGCAGTGTATGTTCAGATGCTGGGGGGTAGAGGGGTGTCGAGTCTGCCTGAATGTTTGTTGTTGTGTGAAAGTGCATGTTGAGATGTGGGTGTGGGGTGTGTGTCGGGTCTGCCTGAATGTTTGTTTTTGTGTGCAAGTTCAGTGAATGTTAAGGTGCGGGGTGGGGTGAGTGTCGGGTCTGCCTGAATGTGTTTGTGTGCAAGTGCAGTGTATGTTGAGATGCGGGGGTGGGGGGTCCGGGCCTGTATGGGTGCATGCTTGTGAGTTTGTTTGGTGAGTAGCGGTGTGGGGGGTTCAGGTCTGTATGGATGCATGGTGTATTGGTGTATGCTTGTGAGTTTGTGTGCTGAGTTGGGGGTGGGGGTTTCGGGTCTGTATGGGTGCATGGTGTATGCTTGTGAGTTTGTGTGCTGAGTTGGGGGTAGGGGGTTTGGGTCTGTATGAGTGCATGGTGTATGCTTGTGAGTTTGTGTGCTGAGTTGGGGGTGTGGGGGTACGGGTCTGTATAGGTGCATGGTGTATGCTCGTGAGTTTGTGTGCTGAGTTGGGGGGTGGGGGTTCGGATCTGTATGGGTGCATGGTGTATGCTTGTGAGTTTGTGTGCTGAGTTGGGGAGTGGGGGTTCGGGTCTGTTTGGGTGCATAGTGTATTGGTGTATGCTTATGAGTTTGTGTGCTGAGTTGGGGGGGGGTGGGAGTTCGGCTCTGTATGGGTACATGGTGTATGCTTGTGAGTTTGTGTGCTGAGTTGGGGGTGTGGGGGTACGGGTCTCTATGGGTGCATGGTGTATGCTTGTGAGTTTGTGTGCTGAGTTGGGGGGTGGGGGTTCGGGTCTGTATGGCTGCATAGTGTATTGGTGTATGCTTGTGAGTTTGTGTGCTGAGTTGGGGGTGGGGGTTCGGGTCTGTATGAGTATGTATGCATGGTGCATGCTTGGTGGCATGGGGCATAGTGTTTGGTTGAGGGGTGGGGGCCATGGGGCATAGTGTTTGGTTGAGGGGTGGGTGTCTTGGGGCATAGTGTTTGCTTGAGGGGTGGGTGTCTTGGGCATAGTGTTTGCTTGAGGGGTGGGTGTCTTGGGGCATAGTGTTTGCAGGAGTGGTGGGTGTCTTGGGGCATAGTGTTTGCAGGAGGGGTGGGTGTCTTGGGGCATAGTGTTTGCATGAGGGGTGAGTGTCTTGGGGCATAGTGTTTCCATGAGGTGTGGGTGTCATGGGCATAGTGTTTGCATGAGGGGTGGGAGCCATGGGGCATAGTGTTCGGTGGGGGTTGGAGGCCACGGGGCATAGTGTTTGGTTGAGTGGCGGGGTCCATGGGGCATAGTGTTTGGTTGAGGGGCGGGTGTCATGGGGCATAGTGTTTGCTTGAGGGGTGGGAGCCATAGGGCATAGTGTTTGGTTGAGGGGTGGGGGCCATGGGGCATACTGTTTGGTTGAGGTGTGGGTGTCATGGGACATAGTGTTTGGTTGAGGGGTGGGGCCCATGGGGCATAGTGTTGCACTCCAAGAGTGAACCCAAAAATAAAGCTAAAACAGGCACAGTTAGGAGATGTACATCCTTTGCTTTTTGTGGAAACCTGACTCAACGAAGGCCATACTCCTCTTGGGCAATCCAAATAGCAAAGTATAGCATTCCAAAATAATGCAATGTCCAATCAAGTGTCAATAAAATATATATAATTTGATTAAACAGAAGATATGCAATAACTAAATAGAAATAAATGATAACAATCGAAAATGTGTAGTACAAAATGTAAGTTGCACCTCTTTTTCCATGTGTTTAATAAAAATTGGGGGTTCAAAAAGCCTCCTGCCACGCCACGCCCCACCGCGCCTACCGCCCCACCCACATTTACTTTTCGGCCCACTATAGCCATCATGTAAGGTACTTCCGGCCTTCTGTCAAAATCAGTTGTGCATCCCTGCCCTAGATCCCAACTTTAACACTTCCACTGAAGGAAAGAAGACGAGAGAAAAATATACAACATATCCTTAAGACATAGGGCCTGATCACAACTTTGGCGGTAACCCTTAAATCCGGCGGTAGCGCTATTACCGCCGGATTTAAGGGTCCGCCAAATCAGGACTTCGGCGGATTTCGCCCCAGCTCTGAGCAGGGGGGAAATCTGTTGAAAATTCGCGCTATTACCGCCGGCGGGAAATCCGCCGGCGGTAAGAGCGCGAAAATTCCCCATTGAGCCCAATGGGGAATGGGGCATTCCCGAATGGGCTCAATGGGGAATGGGGATTAACATTACCGCCGAACTTGTGATCCGGCGCTATTAGCGTCGGGGAGTTCGGCGGTAGGGTTACCCTCAAAGCCGTGATCAGGCCCATAGTCTTAACATTTCTATGATTGTTTTCTTTTGCTTTTTGCATATGGCTTGCTGCACTTGCTCTGTTGTCCCCGAAAGGCTTCATTCTCGTCTTGTAATTGTTTTACAGTTCAAAAGTATTACTCAACTTTCGTTGTTGTTCTGTTGCAGTGTTGTGCTTGTGTCTTTGTGTAGATTGTGAGGTAAATCCAGGCACAATGTCTTTTCAGCTTAGGGTCAGTCGCTGTTGCCTTTTCTCCCTCACGAGGACCGGTGAACTTCGTTTCATTCCATTTTCTTATGTACTGTCTGGCGTAGACTCGGTCTCCTGGTTGTAGTTGAAGAGGTTCTTCTGTTGTGCTGATCAGTTAGGGCCCGGTGGCATGCTTATATTTCTATCTCTGAAGAAATGAACTTTGCACAGGTTGACATATTCTTAAGATAAACATTGAACTCTTCTCCCAGCAAATCTGAACTCTTGTGGGCATCTGACACTGTTTGTGAGGGCACAGCTGGGGCATGCATTATCCTTCCTGTCACTACCTCGTGAGGCGTAAGGTGTTGGTTGTGGGGTACCAGAGTAAGGAGTCAGACACAGTTTGGATTAGTCCACAATACATTTATTTAAACAATAAAAGGAGTGGGAGAAATTCCTCACTAGCCCTATCTCTATGAGGGGATTTCCTTGCCTCAACAAAACTAAGACTGTCATTGTCAGAATGTCCAAAACTAATGTGCACTGTCCTGTGTCAGAACCTATTCTAGCCTCACACTCTACGTTCTTACCAAAACTACTGTTGAGGGAAAATAACATGATCTCCCCCTTGGCAGTTTTTCTACAGCTGTTCTCCTCCTTGTTCCTCACTCTGCCTATTTGGCCTAGTGATCCCTCTGTGTTCTTCTTTATCAAGTAAATGCCAGGAGAACAAACCCTTCCCTGGTCTTTGTGTCAGGGGAACAAACCCTTCCCTGGTCTTGGAATGCCAGGGGCACAGTGCCTTCCCCGGTCTTTGAATGCCAGGGGAACAAACTCCTCCCTGGTCTTGGAATGCCGGGGGTACAATGCCGTCCCTGGTCTTTAAATGCCAGGGGAACAAACACTTCCCTGGTAATGGAATGCCTGTGGCACAATGCCTTCCTTGGTCTTCGCTTCTGTTCCTCTCAATGTCTGATTGGGCCCTCAGCAACCTTTGTCCTAGTGGCTTCCTGCTGCCCTTTCTGAGCCTGTCACGGGTGTTGGCCTCCACTGTGTGCACTGACCCCCACAGCTTTGTTATACATAAACAATAGTTTACGTGAAATGTTATCTAACCCCACATTGAATGTATTTCCATAACAATTGCTTTATCATATCAATTATTATTCCTATGGATATGCGATGAAGAGTAGAATGAAAGCCGTTTCCAAAAACATTTATTTGCTTTCTGTTTCCCAGCGTACTGGACTGAGGATAAATAAATCTGTTAACCTTCCACTAACACCCCCCCCCCGGTCTATTTTTCCTTCTCTATCTAAAGAGGGTTCTTTATTCCCCTCTTTACTATAGAACAGGCTTTGTTGTCTCTTCTCCCAGCCATTCCTAGTACGTTCTTACTGTGGAGAACTCCCTCTTGGGCTATGGCTGGTCCTCACAGCCTCGCTCCCTTCCGTGGTCTCATTGCGCTGTCTATAGCAGCAACTATGTTTCTCTGTTTCTCAGCTGTCTCTTTGCTGGCTTCCCACTGCCCGTATGGCGTCCCTGAGGAGGCTCCCACCTATTGTAATTTATTTAAAATGAAGGAGTAAAATACTCCCACTTTTAAATCTTACCTGTTTAGAGTGCAATAAGAAAACATACACCTATTGAATCTGCTATCAGTAAAATAACAGCCACTAAGGATCTGATTAAATGTTTGGCAATATTGGTAAAACATCTGTTATTACAGGACACCTGATGTTTCACCTAGGGGTGTACCAAACTTTGCCTTTGAGTAAGTATTTGGCGGAACAATTTCTTGCTATTCGATTTCAGCCGAATACGTTGTCTTCTTATTTTAATGCAATGTAACAATTCTGAGAGGCAAATATGGAGTGCAGATTGCGAAAGGGAAGGGAATTAAACATTGTCTGAAAGGATTCCTAATTTATTATAAGACTTGGGTGCAATTGTTTGCGTATTGGAGAGTGGAGAGGTGAGCAGATCTGTTACAATGGGAATTGGTAATGGAGAAACTTGAATGTATAAGTTAGTGGAGACCAATAGGGCTGAGGAAGCCAGTTATATGTCTGGCTGCATGACATCCCCTTACCGTGCAGGCCTCTGGAGAACGTTATGTTCAGAAATCTCTTGAGGTCCCTGTGGGCCACTCTGCCGGATGGAGGATAGAGATATCGGCGTGAGGACTCTGTTCTATGAGACAACGTCAAAGAGCTCTGTTGGTGAAATTGCTGTAATGGGAAAGTATTTGGAAATCAGAAGACTTCACAACAGGTGGGCCGTCACTACTAGGTCAACAAGGCTGTGCAAGAGTGAGTTACATGCCAGCCAGTGTAAGATGTGACTGACATTTCCCAGCCCATAATGACTTCTTGGGAGTACTTGCTTATTGGGAAATCTCTCAAATTACATTATAGGCCATTGTGACCCAACATGAACTCTTTAAGAGAGAATCTGGTTACATGGAGCACTGTGTCTGCTGGTGTTGTGCTGTAGAGATTTGAAGAGTGACAGATATAGAAAAACCCATAGAGCCGTTTATCCTGTAGTGTGGTTGTAATGAGGTAGGGAAAGTAGATGAGGATTGGGATCTGGAGGAATTGAGCAACTGTCCAACAGGCAAGTGCCTTCGTAGAGCTTTGTAAATGACTCCAATCCAGCAATCCAACTAAGTCAATGCCTAGTCTGGGATGCCCAATGGAAGCCCTTATTTAAATATATTTTTATGTCAAAGTTCTTAAATCTGGATGATGAACCCTTATATAACGCCCCTCTCTTTGAATCCCCCTGACCTCACTGAGCCAAGAAGTAGGTTTGTTTTGCAAATTAAAAGGTTTATTGGAAAAATTAAACTATATATATATATATATCACACTTTTATGAACAAAATAATATCTGATAGCACACTTATGAATATAATAGTGGTCAACAATGGGTAATATTACAATAGCACACTCTCTTTAATCAATGAGGAGTTGGTATAGAAAGGATAAGGTAGCAGAGAATACTTTTACGGTTTCAAGGAAAGGCAAGGTGGTAAAGAATGCAACACAGAAATAAACTTTATATGGTTTCCCTTGCGACAACTCACTCCCCCCTTATGCAATAGGAAGAGATGGAAATGAGGACACACAGGTTTCAAGAATACAATTAATAATGCAGTTCAATTCCAGTTCCCCCAGCACGCTTAGAGAAACAGGTATGATTTTAAACAGGCAAAAATACTTTTGAAGGTAATTGCAATGGATGGGAAAATATGCTAAAATGCTTTTAATTCACTAAAGGAGATTCAGGATAAGTGATAGCTACTTTGGATTAGTTCAGATCAACACTAGCAATGATTCATGAGTGATTATCAAATTGAAAACAAATTTCAGCAGTGGAAAGCCAGAGCAGCTATTTTGGCAGGAAATGAAACGGAGCTAAATTGCAACTTGCGGCACTTTTTCCGCGATTACAGAAAAACTATAAGGAATTGGGGTTTGCTGGAAAGCTTAGGATCTTAGCTTTAAAATGACGCTTCTAGGACGTGCGGTTCAAAAGATACGGACATTTTTGTGGAGGTAGATTTTCAAAAATAAAGTCAAGATTTCAGAATGACAGATGCGCGTTTTACAGATTTGAAATCAACAAAATGGACACACGATTCTAAATGCAGTTCTGGACAGGTTGAAATGGATGGGATAAGATTACTTTAGACTAAGAGATGACCATGCACAGTTTTAGACTAAATACTCACTCCTAGTTTTGGAATGGAATGGAAATGGGCCTCGTCACTGATCTGGTTAGGTTTGGACTTCACTCGCCACAGGACGGTCTCAGGCACTGGTTCTGATCACAGCACAGCACGGCGGTCTGGTCTTGCCTCTTGGACTGGATCAAGCGGGTTCTGGATACAGCGCTGCTTTCTGGGTCTGGATCTGGCTCTGGCACAGGGTTCTAGCTAGTCGCAAACAGCACGGCAAGGCTGTTGAATAGTTTGGTTAGGTTGCTGGATTCTGAGGCCTGCTGAGAAGAGTTCAGCTTTTGGGTTAGGCCCCTGCTTAAGGTTCTAGAGCTGGGTCCTAGAGCTTTGTTCTGGATCTATCTGGAGTCTAAGTTCTTCTGGATATTGTCTGGATCCGGTCTGGCAGAGTGCTGCACAAGAAATCAGTTGAAGTGGAAAGTGAGTGTCCCTATCTGGGTCTCAGCAGTTCTTTTTATGTGTTTCCAAAGGGGGTGTGGAGGCTGACTTTCTATGTCCAACCCACTTAGGCTTTGATAGGTTAGAGGATTCCGTGTCACCTAACTGGAGAAAGGATTAGTGAGTCAGAATGAGTCATCAGGTGTCCTGTTTATGGCTGAAGCTGAAATCCCTCCCCTCTGCTTTTACTTAGAAATCAATTTTTCATAATCAAACATGTTTCCAAGGTACACAAGTTGTTGAGAATACATGTACATATCACATATTAATTAAGACAGGTCTCTGTTCAACCCTGATCTTTCTACGAGCTTGGGTTCAGAAATGACAACTTATTCACGATTTTGGTAGGTTTTGCAATATTGGTTTTGCACCAAATCTTACACAGACATACACACCCTCTCTGAGCATATTACTATAAGTTGTTATGTTTCTAGCATAAACACTGCACCCACAATATTAATAAATCCCAGGGGTTGGTCTCAGAACATTGTATGGATTTCAGCTTAGTCTCAAACTGTGAAGGAATTTGTCATATTAAGAATCCCAAAGTTGTACATTTCTGTCAGCTTGATACAATATTTTAGAGGTATTTTCCTTAAACATATATTTGGTGCAATATTAAATCCACAACCCAGTCTGGTCCACCCCTAGAAGCTTGGTGAGTCAGATGGTCACATGTCTTGCTTCTCCCAGAGCAGTGTTGACAGTTACACCTCAAATCAGCATATTCTATTCATCCCAAAGCCCCCATTGTTCCTTCATCCGGGCTGCAGAGAAAATCTCCTCCTCTCCTGATTTACATGTCCATGCGATATCCTGTGCTGTTGGTGGTAAGACCATGTGTGAAGGCTTCCCAGGGACAGAAGGCCTCTTGAACTTTTAATTAAATCAGACTGCCTTCTAATCAATTGCAACTTAGTTCCTTGTGAAAAAAAATGTAACATTATAAACTGAAAATAAGCAACACACCTTTAATGAAGTCTTTTTCCACATTAAATCAATGTGTGGCACTCTTTATGGCATTTTGATAGACTTCTCTGCTTTGGTATATTTAGCTTCTTCAAGACAGCGCTCCTGTCAGGATTAGAAATCGCCAGCACCTGTCAGTGGCGAGCACCGATATTGCACCCATTTTTGACAGCTGTCTTTAAATCAAATGTCTTTAACATGGGATTTTGTCCTAATAACATATGATTCTTGCTTCCGTTGTACTGGTGTGGATTCTTGCAGTAGAGTAATGTAGAACACCGAACAAGAAGTTGTATCCTTTTGGTGGTTTTGTCAGCCATGGTTTTAGCAATTTTGACACCAAATAAAACAGATTTTTGAACAGCTCTGTATTCCTTTGCACTGATTTTGCTCTGTGTGCAGCCAAAGGATGGGGTCTGGCAATGGTCTCCTGTATTAACATTGACAGAGGGAAAAGTGGATGTTGGCCTATCTGTCAGGTTTTCACTGCGCACTTTCTGGTGATTTCTGGCCAGCAGCATGCTTTCCGGCGGCCATTATGATGTTTCCGCTGCCAGTAATGCACAGTTCTGTTGTAGCCCCCCCCTTGCGATGGCCATTCTGAGCTTTCATCGATCGGTTCTCCTCACCAGTCCTGATGGGAGTATTGAGCGATAAACCGGGCCCATTGGATCTTTTGCTCCCGGTCCCCGGGTCGTCCTCCTTGGTCAGTCTCCATGGTTTATCTCTCCTAGGATGACAAAGCAAAGCGGCAGAAACATATTTGTAGAAATTTTCCCACCACTATTAATGTAGTGGGGTGGGCATATACATTTTATAAATCAGGAGACATTTGCATTCTTATCATAGTATTTTATGGACTATGTGTGGGATATTTTAGGGTTGGAAATGTTATTGTTCTGGAGCGGCCCCCTCTGGGGTTCCAGCGGACTGCTCCAGTTGCTGCAGAGAGTGCCTGGGATGGCAACACTTTAGCTGATTAATATGGACCCATTTGTCTTCCCCCTCCGCCAAACTACCTTTGGGGATGCAGATCTTGTAGGCGACTGGTGAGATCTTGTCTACAATTTCAAAAGGTCCCTTCCAGGTAGGCAGAAACTTCTGCTGTTTGGCCTGGTCCTTTTGGAAATTGTACAGATAAACCTGGTCTCCTACATTGTATTCCTTTCTGGTGGTCTTCAGGTCATAGTGGGTCTTCATGCTATCGGCTGATCTCTCTAGATTTCGCTGAGCGTAGGCAAAAGCATGTTGAAGGTGTTTTCTTAAATTTTCAACATAGTCATGAGTTGTGGAGGCATTGATCAATGTCTGCTCTTGGGTCCTGTAGAGCAGATGCTGGGGAAGCACCATCCTGCGACCAGTCATCAGCTCAAACAGTGATATTTTAGTTGCAGATGAAGGGGTAGATCTGATGGCCATTAGGACAAGAGGTAATCGGATATCCCAACTTGGCCCAGAATCTGCCACAAACTTTTTTAAGATGCTCACAATGGTTTTGTTGTAACGTTCTACTGCACAAGAAGAGGCTGGCCGGTAAGCAATGTGTAGCTTCCTTTTAACCCCAAGTATCTCCCACATCTTGGTCATTACTTCGCTGGTGAAATGGCTACCTCTGTCTGACTCAATCCTTTGGGGCAGTCCAAAACGCGAAAAGATGTGGTTGATCATCAGGGCAGCTGCTGTTTCTGCCTTGCAGTTTGGGGCCGGGAGACATTCCACCCATTTAGTAAATAAGCATGTCACAGTCAACATGTACTTATTCCCCCTAGAGGAGCGAACCACGGGCCCTATGAAGTCGACTTGCAAATCTGACCATGGCAGTGTCATCCCCCTCTTTTGGAGAGGCGCACGGTGTGTGAGGGATGTTGGCTGAAATTGTGCACACACAAGACACCCCTTCAAGTATTGGTCGAGGTCCTGCCCCATGTGTGGCCAGTATGCAAACTCTTTTAAGATTTCAAGTGTTGTATGAAACCCCCTATGACTGGCTGTGGCTGCATCATGGGCGTGACTTAACATCAGGCTTCGGAATGAGGTTGGAACCATCCACTGATCATGGCCAGCTTGGGATTTCCTTACCAACAAACCGTCTTGGATTCGGAACATTTTTGGACATTTCATTAACACTCCTCTTTCCCAATGTAATGGGTATCCGTCAGGGGAAAGTTCTCAGGGTCCTCAATGTGTTGGTAAAACTTACCAATTATTGGATCCCCCTTCTGAGCCGTAATCAAATCAGCATCTGGGGTCTCCTTACTCCATTGTGCAGTTGAAAGATCATTGTGAGCCTTTGTCTGGGACCTAGTGATAGCAGTGACCTGGATTTCCCCCAACAGGGACGCACTCTCTATTAGATCCCCTTGGATGGCCCCGGTTTTGGCCAGCTGATCAGCTAAGTCATTTCCAGTTTTGTCTGGTCCCTCTACTTTGGAATGACCCTTGATCTTTTTCCAGTAGATGGTCATCCCATTCGAGGTGACCAGATCATCAATATTTTGGATTAACTTCCCATGTTTCAAGGGTTTGTTATTAGCACATAGCATGCCTCTGGTTTTCCAATTAACCAGGTGCTCCACAAACCCGTTCCCTACATAATCTGAATCTGTGATTATGACCAGTTTGTGGAGTTGATGTTGGACAGCAGTGAGGATGGCTTGATGCACCGCCATCAACTCTGCCACTTGACTACTTCGGGGACCAATCTTGTACACAGCGGAGGGTTCTGGGGACTCATTCACCCATGCATTCCCTACGCCGGCCACAAGTTATTTTTCCCCGTTGTTGTCAACATGGTAAGAGCATCCATCCACATAAACAGTGGGCATTCCCTCACACTTGTCCTCTTCAAAGACTTTGTGGGGGGAATTGAGGTATGCCTCCATGTTGTCCTTGATTTTTAGACTTTCATCCTCGAGACAGTTTTCTCTGGCACAATCATGCAAGTCAGCCAGACCTTGCGCTCGGGGACTCTTCTTGTTTTGGCCATATCTGACCTCCACAGGAAAGCCTTGCATTCACAGAATCCAGGAATTAATTCGCGAATTACTCACATTTCCGGCCCGGATTTTGTCACTTTGGAGATATTGCAGAGGCTGGTGTGGAGTCTCCACTATGATGTGTTCCCACTGGATAAACGGGCGGTAATTCTTCAATGCCCACACTGTTGCCAGGCGTGCCTTCTCACAATCGTTGAATTTTTCCTCCACAGAGGATAAAGTTTTACTCGCATAGAAGATTACTTTACTGACCTTGTCATGCTTTTGATATAATACTGTAGTCAAGCATGTATTCGAGAACCCTGTCTCCAAGAAAACCTCCTTGTTTCTGACAGGGTAAGCTAAGCAGGGCGCTTGTGAGAGGCTTCTTTTGAGTTGTCTTACTGCCTCGGCTTGTTCTGGACCCCATTCCCACTTGACCCCCCCCCCCTCAAAAGAAGAATCAGTGGTCTAGTGATCTCTGCGTAGCCCTCAATGAACTTTCTGCTGTAATTAGTCAGTCCAAGGAGGCTCCTTAGTTCCCACAGAGTTGTGGGGTCCTTCATTTTCTGAAGTGCTTCCACTTTCTTTTCCTGGGGACAGAGGCACTGAGGAGTAATCTCATGCCTCAAGAAATTAACACGGGTTCTACACCACTGTGCTTTCTGAAAGGAAAGTTTTGCTCCGGCGGCCCTCAACTGTGTCAGAACATAACGGATCTCCGCTATGTGTTCCTCCACAGATGAACTTTTGATGAAGACATCATCTACATAAGCCAGGTTACCCCTCACACCCAGGTCGGGCATGGCCTTATGTAGGAAAATGTTTAATTCATTGCCGGAGTTGAGGTATCCAAAGGGAGTCCGTGTCCATGTGTACTGCTGGCCCCCAAAGGTAAAAGCCAGCTTGTATTGGTCCTCTCTACTGACAGGCACGGTCCAGTATCCATTGGTCAGGTCTATTGCAGTGAATACCTGTGACCCCTGGATCTGGGCCAGCCCCTGGTCAATGTAGGGAAGAGGCCATCGGGAAGTATGGACCCGTTTGTTGAGCTCCCTAAGGTCGGCGCAGAGTCTCCACTGGCCGTTTGGCTTCAATATTCCCAGCACAGGATTATTGAAGGTGCTGTGTACTGGACGGATTATCCCCCGGGACTCAAGGTTCTTAATTATTTCAGTAAGGGACTCCATGGATGCGAGCGGCAAGCGATATTGCTTCACAAACACTGGAGTCATTCCAGGGTCTGTTGTGTGGATGTCGGTGCGAACATATTCATATGAGTCCACCGCAAAAAGATCTTGAAAATCCAAGAAAACTTGTTTCAACTTTTGCTTCTGCTCCAGAGTCACACAGGCATCAGCTAGGTTGACTCTCTCTTCAACTATCTGCCTGAAGCCTGGAAAGACTTCTGGTTTCGCTATCTCAGAGGCCTCCTCCAGCTGGGTGGAGAAGTCCCTGGTCAGAGTGCTGATTTGGACTGGTGGCTTCAGGTGGGAAAGGCAGCCCTCATGGACCTGGAAAATCACCTCATCCCCTCTGAAGTCACAAGTCACATCTTCCTTACCATAAGGGCAGGAAGTGTACACCAGGAAGTTCCCCCCATGCCGGGTAAAGATCCTGTCTGGTGTTGTATGGTCATCACTGTCACTGTCAAAACAGTCCTTGGGGATTGGTTCCAACAGTTCATTTCCTAAATCAATAGAAAAATGTCGGTCATCAACCGCCATTCCAATAATGGTGCCCGCGGCTAGATTAATACTATTTAAGTCGCTGTCATCCACCTCTATTGGAATGGTGTCATGTTCTATATTGACTAATGGTGTTGGGTTTACCCCCAACCCTTGCTGTTGGAGAGAGGCATTTAGATGAATATAAGCATCAGGGTTTTTCAATTTCTGTCCTCTTTTAACTTTCACTTCCAGGGAGAATTGTCGGGTCCTTTCTGGGATGATGACTTCCTCTCCAATTTGGATTTCAACTGCATAAGGTAGCAATTGAGCTGACCTAAATGCTTTCTCTTGGTCATCAAAGCCCATGGGATTATCTGCTAATCGGGACCAAGCTTTGAAGTTTTTTAGGCCCAAACTAATGGCAAAGCGATTGAGAATGTCACTGCCTAAGTAAAAGGCGGCAGTGATGTCTTGCACGACCAAACAATTATGGACTATGCTCTTGTTGCCAATGGATATTTAAGAGCATACACCTGCTTGGCAGGAAATGTTTGGAATTGGGTGTTTCCAGATCCATTTCCCATTTGTCTATCAGTTTGAATGTGGGAATGGCTGGATCTTTTGGGAGTTGGCGGAACATGGCTTAGCTGATGAAGCTCTTACCGTTGTTCACACACACTCGGGAGAGAACAGAGTCCTTCCCATCCTTTAACTGAACAGGGATGAACAACTGCTCTCCAATTTGCTGAATATCAGCCAGGCTCTGATCTGATTTCACATCTTTCTGGACTATAGGAGTGGGAATGTCTGATTGTGGATTGGTAAAGAATTTCAGAGTGTTTCCTTCCAGTGTGGAATACCACCTTAAACTGGAAGGAAGGTAGGTTGATTTTCAGAAATAGAGAGGACCCCCCATCACCAGTCTGTTGTCCTACTGCTATTACTGTCACGTCTGGAATTTGGTTTTTCTGGAAGTGAAATTCTACTTGGTCACATTTTTGTTCAACCATGTGACATGTGCTGTTTGAACTAACATGGTTGACACTCTGTTTTAACTTTATTGGTCGGCTAGTCTGGGTCTAGAGGACCTTGTTTACGCAATCTGTTAGGGGTGACAACCTTCTCCGGAGGTCATTCCCTAGTAAACAAGGGGTGCCCTTTGGAGTCACTACTATGACCGGGTGTTTCACCTTGTGTCGCCCAAGTTTAATGTCCAAATCCGCAGTCCCCTCGACGGGAATTTCCTTCCTGTCAAAGTTCTGAAGTTGTCCAGGAAGAGGGGTGACAGGAATTTGGTATTTCTCCCCCCTTCCTGAATTTAGTTCATCAAAGGCCTTTTTGGGCAGAAGGGTAGCTTGGGATCCAGTGTCCACCAGTGCCAAAATTGTACCCTGCCCCTGTACTTGTACCGGGGCATAGTATCTTCCCTCCTTCTCCGCAAGGGGGCACAGATAATGCATATTTTTGGACAACTGGTGGGCTTATTTTCTGGTTTTGGACATTGAAAGAGAAGAGTTTTGGGCAGAATTCTGTGGAGTGTCTTGGGAATCTGAAAGAAAAAGTTGGCAACTGGAAATAGAAGTTTTGGGTTCCCCTGGTTCTGGTTCTGGGCCGCCCCCCCCTTTTTGGAGGCAGTCACCAGGATGGGTTTGAACCAGGGGATTTTCATGTTGTTGATTCTGGGGTAGGATGATAGGCAGCGCTAGCTCAGTCCCCACATCTACCCAGTCTGGATTTGAATCCCTTGGGACCCATTTTCTTTGGGAGGAGTTCCCCCATCTCTGAAGGAGAAGATTATTTTCCCAGGATCCTCTGAGGATCCCTCTCCTTCAAATTGGAAGATCTGTACCTCCTCCTCAAAGTGGGTCTGTTTGGGTCCTTTGTTTCTCCTACCTCCTCTCTGCTCATTGGGTGGCAGACTTTCAGGGATAGGAGATTTTGTTTTCGGTTCCTGGGTTTCCAGGGGCTGTTTACAAGTGGGGAAGGAAGCTTCCTCCAAGGCTTTACACCCCCCTTCCCCTTGTGCCTCCTCCCTGGGAACCAGTGGGTTGTCGGGGTGCTGCCCCCGTCATTGTTCTGGAGCACCAGGTACAGAGTTTGGGGCATTCGGCGCCGGCATGCCCATCTGAGGGTTCTGCTGAGCCCTCAGCATGCGACCCAGATCCTGTGCCATATTTTGGACCTGGCGCTCTAACTGTGAGACCCGCTCAGGCTGATACAGGGTTCTGTTTTCTCCCCTGGGCTGATCCCGGGAAGGGTAGCTATCCCTTCTGTGGTAGTACCCCGGGTTGGGAAGATTTGGGTACCCCTCCACCCTTGGCCTCCCCTCTCCCGGATTAGGTGGTCTGGGCTCAGGGAAGTGGGAAAAGATGGATGCATGATTTTGGGGTTGGAAATTTTGTGGATACCTGGGGAAAAAGTTCTGCCCAGGGTTTGGTGAAGTTCTGCCCTCCTGGGGGAAGTTAGGAGGGAAGATCCCTGGGTTAGGTGCTTGGCTGGATCCCCCCCCCTTGGGTTGGAGGAGTCCACACATAACTCAGGATGGGTCGGTTTCCCTTGTAGTGGGGACTTACATAATCAGGGGAGTGAGGGACCCCATTTGCGGGACTACCTCCTTGACTCCCTGTCTGTGACTGGCCCGAGGGCCTTCTGGGCTTAGAATTATTCAGTGCAGGCAGGTTTTTAGGCCCCCCATCTCCAAATCTAAAATGGGGGCAGCCCATTTACCTCTGCCACCTTAGCAGCAGCATGGGTGCTGGTTGGCTTGGGGCTCTTCTGAGCATTATTTTTATTTTCTATGGGTTTCTGCACCTCATAGATCCGGGTGGCCTGTTCAATGACTCATTCTAGTGACCTTTTCTCGTGAAAATCTCTCACTAGCTGGGTCATGATGTATTTGGGTAAGGCATGGAAAAACATATTAACAAATTCTTTGCTATCCGTGCGCACCCTTTTGGTAGTCTGCGCAAAAGAATGCGTCAACTCCTGCACAAATTCTTGTGGGGCCTGATCCTCCCCACATTGCAAATTGTAGGCTGCGTTGCGAGCCTCTTGGGGGTTTCGGTGAACAGAAAAGTGTTTCAAGATGGCTGCCCTATAGGTGGACCATCTTGAATGATTCTGGTCCTCCAGCCCCGCAGAAAAACTGGAGTATTCTAGGGAGAATGTCCATTTTACATACTGAATGCAGACACTGCTATCTTTCAAATGGAAAGTCTCCATCATTGGCACAAAGAGCTCCAAGTGTTCCCAAACAGAATACTTGGAGTTCTTATGATAAGGAGTGATGACGCTCCTTATTGCTTTGTTCTGTTTTAAGGGGTCCTTAAGCAAGGCCCTTTTTGCCTTGTTGGCCTTCTTGGTTCGGGTAACCCGGGTCCATTCATCCTCTGACTCAGAAGCACTGCTCCCAGAGGTGCCCGTCTGATCTTCCAGGTTTTCCCGGATTCTGCGAGCCTGGGAATGGCCGGCAGAATGTGGGGACCTAGTCTCCTGTTCCTGGGACGCTCAGAGGAGTCTTCTGATTCCTCCTTGCTCCCAGGATTTGATGGGTACCCCCCCACTGACCTAACTGGGCAGAGGTTTTCAGAATGCCCTTAGAGGGCCTACTCTCCCGGGGTTCCCCACTAAATTGCACTGTACTTGGGTGCCCGCCCATCCATTCCTGGGATGTACTGGCCTATGGTCCCCATACTTCTGACTGGATAGTAATCTGCCCTCCCCGTGGCCCTGGGCTCATGTGCGCCAGGGGACATGGGGTTGGCAGAGTCCAGGGACTGGGAGATCTGGAGGCCTCTGGTACTAGGGCTCCTGAGGTTATGCTCAGGTATTTCCCTTTCCCAGCGAACCTCATCTCTATCAGCCCCTGCTCCCTGTTGCCCTGCCAGAGCCTGTGCTTTCAGTTCCTCAATCAACACCTTACTAGACTCTATCAGTCTCTCCTGCACGGCTACCTGTTGCTGGAGCCTATCATTGTGCTGGCTGAGAGCTTCATTATCTCTCTGTGCTTCCTGGTTAGTCTTGGAGTACTGGGCCAGTCTTTGCTGGAGGAGGGTTACCTTCTGAGACCCATCCCTACTGGCCTGCTCCTTTCTTGCCAGAGCATCTTCCACCCTCCTGGTGTGCTCTAACAAGTTCTGATGCTCTTTTTGGTGGTCACCCAGTCCCTGGAGGGCCAGGTGATTTTCTTCCATTTTCTTTTTTAAGTGGCAGACTTCCTGGCCTAAGGTATCCCTTTCCTGAGTAAGAGCCTGCATCTGTGCCACCAGGCTGTCCCTCTGCCTTTGAAGGGCACCAGCTTTCTGGCGCTCTTCATCAAACTCTGCCTGGGTATCCAGGTCTTTCAAAATCAATGTATTGCTCTCTTCCTTTTCTCTATCTAGGTGGCTTTGCAGGGTGACTATCTGCTCTGCGCATGCCCTATTGAAATCCAGCTGTTGCTCCAGCTTTTTCTGGCTCTGCAGTAGGGAGTCCAAACCTTCTTGCTACTCTTCTGCAAGGCCAGAATTCTGGTGTCCTGGTTTGCCCTTTCCTGTTGCAGGATACCCATGTCCTCTTTTATTTTAATGATATACTGCCTACTTTCATTTTCTGACTCCTGGCTCCTGTGCAGCCTCTGCTCAGAAGAGTCCAGGTCAGCTTGGGCCTTCTCTAATGCCATCAGCTGCCTACTTGCCAGATCTTGGCCTTCAGTACATTTGTCCTGTATGGCTCCCATATATAAATATAAATATGCCGCTATCCTGACAATCTTGTCGTGCTCATCTTTGGCCTTAGGGGCCATATATAGTTCACTCAGGGCCACGTGTAAGGAGTCCTGATCTCTCCAGATATCTAACCCAGTTGCAGTGACCTGTTGTGTGATTGCCCGCAAGCACACATTCTGGTCCTGCTGAGTCCACTCACCTCTCACAAATAGCTTATGTAAGAGGTGCTCTCTCGCTATCTTGATGTCTACCAGTGTCGTCATTCTGGAAATTGATTTCCTTCCTGACTTACAGAATTTTATTTTATTTTGCAAAAACGACCGTTTCCTGAGAGGGTTCCCTTTTGAGGGGTGCTTTTACAGCATAACACAGCGTGGTGATCCAACAGGATTTATGTATCCTGTCAGTTAGCACATTGTATTAAGCTGCACAAGTGGTAGATCTAATCCAGAAGTCCCGGCTACGAGCCCCCACTCTGTAAATGACTCCAATCCAGCAATCCAACTAAGTCAATGCCTAGCCTGGGATGCCCAATGGAAGCCCTTATTATATATATTTTTATGTCAAAGTTCTTCAATCTGGATGATGAACCCCTATATAATGCCCCTCTCTTTGAATCCCCCTGACCTCACTGAGCCAAGAAGTAGGTTTGTTTTGCAAATTAAAAGGTTTATTGGAAAAATTAAACTATATGTATATATCACACTTTTATGAACAAAATAATATCTGATAGCACACTTATGAATATAATAGTGGTCAACAATGGGTAATATTACAATAGTACACTCTCTTTAATCAATGAGGAGTTGGTATAGAAAGGATAAAGTAGCAGAGAATACTTTTATGGTTTCAAAGAAAAGGCAAGGTGGTAAAGAATGCAACACAGATATAAACTTGATATGGTTTCAACAAGAGATAATATGATCACTTTTCCCCTTGCGACAACTCACTCCCCCCTTATGCAATAGGAAGAGATGGAAATGAGGACACACAGGTTTCAAGAATACAATTAATAATACAGTTCAATTCCAGTTCCCCCAGCACGCTTAGAGAAACAGGTATGATTTTAAACAGGCAAAAATACTTTTGAAGGTGATTGCAATGGATTGGAAAATATGCTAAAATGCTTTTAATTCACTGAAGGAGATTCAGGATAAGTGATAGCTACTTTGGATTAGTTCAGATCAACACTAGCAATGATTCATGAGTGATTATCAAATTGAAAACGAATTTCAGCAGTGGAAAGCCAGAGCAGCTATTTTGACTGGAAATTAAATGGAGCTAAGTTGCAATTGGCGTCACTTTTTCCGCGTGCGTAAATCGCGATTACGGAAAAACTATAAGGAATTGGAATGTCGTTTTGGGTTTGTTGGAAAGCTTAGGATCTTAGCTTTAAAATGACAGTTAAATTTCGCGGTTCAAAAGATACAGACGTTTTTGTGGACGTCGATTTTCAAAAATAAAGTCAAGATTTCAGAATGACAGATGCGCGTTTTACAGATTTGAAATCAACAAAATGGACACATGATTCTAAATGCAGTTCTGGACAGGTTGAAATGGATGGGCTAAGATTACTTTAGACTAAGAGATGACTATGCACAGTTCTAGACTAAATACTCACTCCTAGTTTTGGAATGGAATGGAAATGGGCCTTTTCAACGATCTGGTCAGGTTTGGACTTCACTCGCCACAGGACAGTCTCAGGCACTGGTTCTGCTCACGGCGCGGCAGTCTGGTCTGGCCTCTTGGACTGGATCAAGCGGGTTCTGGATACAGCGCTGCTTTCTGGGTCTGGATCTGGTTCTGGCACAGTGTTCTAGCCGGTCAGAAAACAGCACGGCAAGACTGTTGAATAGTTTGGTTAGGTTGCTGGATTCTGAGGCCTGCTGAGAAGAGTTCAGCTTTTGGGTTAGGCCCCTGCTTAAGGTTCTAGAGCTGGGTTCTAGATCTATCTGGCCTCTAAGTTCTTCTGGATATTGTCTGGATCCGGTCCGGCAGAGTGCTGCGCAAGAAATCAGTTGAAGTGGAAAGTGAGTGTCCCTATCTGGGTCTCAGCAGTACTTTTTATGTGTTTCCAAAGAGGGTGTGGAGGCTGATTTTCTATGACCAACCCACTAAGGATTTGATAGGTTAGATGATTCCCTGTGACCTCACTGGAGAAAGGATTAGTGGGTCAGAATGAGTCATCAGGTTTCATGTTTATGGCTGAAGCTGAAATCCCTCCCCTCTGCTTTTACTTAGAAATCAATTTTTCATAATCAAACATGTTTCCAAGGTACACAAGTTGTTGAGAATACATGTACATATCACATATTAATTAAGACAGGTCTCTGTTCAACTCTAATCTTTCTACGAGCTTGGGTTCAGAAATGACAACTTATTTGTGATTTTGGTAGGTTTTGCAATATTGGTTTTGCACCAAATCTTACACAGACGTACACACCCTCTCTGAGCATATTACTATAAGTTGTTATGTTTCTAGCATAAACACTGCACCCACAATATTAATAAATCCCGAGTTTTGGTCTCCGAACATCGTACGGATTTCAGCTTAGTCTCAAACTGTGAGGGCATTTGTCATATTAAGAATCCCAAAGTTGTACATTTCTGTCAGCTTGATACAATATTTTAGAGGCATTTTCCTTAAACATATATTTGGTGCAATATTAAATCCACAACCCAGTCTGGTCCGCCCCTAGAAGCTTGGTGAGTCAGATGGTCACATGTCTTGCTTCTCCCGGAGCAGTGTTGACAGTTACACCTCAAATCAGCATATTCTATTCATCCCAAAGCCCCCATTGTTCCTTCCTCCAGGCTGCAGAGAAAATCTCCTCCTCTCCTGATTTACATGTCAATGCGATATCCTGTGCTGTTGGTGGTAAGACCAGGTGTGAAGGCTTCCCAGGGACAGAAGGCCTCTTGAACTTTTAATTAAATCAGACTGCCTTCTAATCAATTGCAACTTAGTTCCTTGTGAAAAAAAATATAACATTATAAACTGAAAATAAGCAACATATCTTTAATGGAGTCTTTTTCCACATTAAATCAAAGTGTGGCACTCTATATGGCATTTTGATAGACTTCTCTGCTTTGGCATATTTAGCTTCTGCAAGACAGATCTCCTGTCAGGATTAGAAATCGCCAGCACCTGTCAGTGGCGAGCACCGGTATTGCACCCATTTTTGACAGCTGTCTTTAAATCAAATGTCTTTAACATGGGATTTTGTCCTAATAACATATGATTCTTGCTGCCGTTGTACTGGTGTGGATTCTTGCAGTAGAGTAATGTAGAACACCCAACAAGAAGTTGTATCCTTTTGGTGGTTTTGTGAGCCATGATTTTAGCAATTTTGACACCAAATAAAACGGATTATTGAACAGCTCTGTATTCCTTTGTGCTGATTTTGCTCTGTGTGCAGCCAAAGGATGGGGTCTGGAAATGGTCTCCTGTATGAACACTGACAGAGGCAAAAGTGGATGGTGGCCTATCTGTCAGGTTTTCACTGCGCACTTTCTGGTGATTTCTGGCCCGCAGCATGCTTTCCGGCGGCCGTTATGATGTTGCAGCTGCCAGCAATGCACAGTTCTGTTTGGGGCTTTGATGAGTGGGTTAAAACATCCCACAGCTTGTAGGTTTTGGACAAATTCAGTCACATGTCAATCTTTCCGATCTGTGATTACCCCTGCTCCAACCTGATCAGCCTCTCTATGAGAGTCTCCCCCTTGTTTAGCATATGAGGGCAGTGCCCCCTCTTTAAGAATAGTGGGGTGATGAAGCATGCTCACCTCTCATGTACCCTCCATCTGTGTCCTTGATGAGTGGATAGAAACCATTGACAGATTTCTGTGTAAGCTGCAAGGATGGTTACACATTCACTTTCCACCTAAGCTACTTTGCAACTTGCAAATGTTTTTGATATGCAATGGCAGTTGTAAATTGTAGTATGCATTTTGTTCATTGCGAGCTGGCACTTTGCTTTCGTGGAGCCTGCCACTTTGAGTGGTATTATTTTGAATATGCACCATTCTTCGGTACATGTGGTCCATGCTTCTTTTCTTGTTAATCTTTCCTTTTCTGACTTGTGTGCCTTAAACAATGAGATGTTTAAAATGAAGGGAAATAAATGTAATAATGAAAACATATGTAAAACAGTTCTATCATATTTTTAAAAAAGGGGGCATTTCAAACTAAGCACATTATTTATTAAATAATAAAAGTCTTCAGCAGAATACTTGATGAACTATTCAATATGCAGACGAATACTAAATATGCTATTCAGTACATCCCTAATTTTACCAAACAGCCGCATCTTGAGTTTCACAAGTGAAATTTACAAAAATTGCCTGCATTTATTACAATGAGGCCCTCCCCTTTTACCATTGCTATTGGGAAAGAAAACAATTCAATGTTGATGTTGTGGTTTGTCTTGATCTTATTACCTTGTAATCCTATTTCTTGGTAGGGAACAAGTGCCTTGTTCGCTTCATGACAGTGTTGCGCTTCTTAAGTAAAAACCAATAAGCAACATTCATGGCCTAAACTCTTCACTCATAGATGTTGGTCTTTGGAGAGTTTTCGGAGGCTTCAAAAAGTACAGAAAATATGTTTTTGGGAATTAAAAATGTGTGTTCATCACCCTGGAATATTGAAATGTGGCAGCTCAGATTCTAAACATACAACACGTGTGCTTCCTTCTTGCACCATTGCGTTAATTAGCAAATATTCAGGTACTTTGAAAGAGAACAAAATGCATTTAATTTTGATTTTGTAAACGATACATAGCCTTTCTTCCCTGTCTGATGGATGAAAACTCTTTCACACAGGATAGCCCTATGTCTATATAAGCAGGAAGCCACTAGAGTGATCTGTGTTTGTATTAATTTATTTGTTAAGCTTTTATTAAATTGATTTCCTCATTTGTTTTAGAAAATACAAGAAATATTCATCCGCAAGAAAGAAATTAAAAGGTAAATTCACTGTTATACCTTACATTGTTTTTGTTTGTAAATCCAGTGACTGTATCTGTTCCTCCCGGAGTTTTATAAAATCCACAGGAAGAATGGTGGCTGTTGTCAGAGTTGGGTCTGTTGTTATTTTCCGATATGATCATCTTCCTGTCCTTCCAGAGAGACTGGGACCATTAGCTTCATCGACAAGTTATTGGACAAGCTAGTGCCAAACAGAGCCTATTTCATTGTCATAGTGCCAAATTATCCCAAAACTCAAAAGATCCTCCCAGATTGGTTAACGTTTCACCTAAATATTGTTATTGCCATCAGCACTTCTAGATGGCCAACTTCATCACCAAAGTCATTTTTTGGTGGTGTGCCCTAAAATCCAAAAATAGGTTTTGGGTGGGGACTGGGTCACTACTGCAGACATGTTTCTGTGGTTAACGGTTTCACATGCCAATTTTTAGAATATAAACAAGGGTCAGGGGAGTGTCCCTCATGCAATGAGAGGGGGGAGTAATGAGATATCACCTCCCCCTAGCAGTAATGGGGGAATGAGGGATGGGGCTGAAAAAAGTCTCAGACACATGACCTGTGCAATAGTGACCCCATTCCTTTGGGAGCATGAGCACTCAGTTATGGCTTTCTGAAGAGCCAAGTTTTGAAGTCCTTGCAGAAGTCAAGGTGATCACGGGTGAATAGATATATATTTATGTAAAATGTTCCCTCAAAACTGTTTAAGCAATCTCAACTCAACCTGAAAGGACTCAGCTAACCATCAGATCTTTGATACGGAGGAACCTGTTTAGAATGAAAATTATGGTTTCCCTAGCTCACCGTGAAGGAAATTCCTAAAGAAACTTCTTTGATGTCTGACCAATAGTCAATTCAGGATATCGCAAACGCCTGCCATCCAAAGTCTATCTAACATGATCATCACCTCCAGTATAGGGCATAATTTTGACAAGTCCTACCTCTCAGACTGGCAAGGCACAGCACTTTTAAATTGTTATGCAACACACTAAACACCTCTTTTTTTATTGTTTAACCACATCTTACATACATTGGTGCATGCCTCTTTAAGGGTACATTTACAGCCAGCCCACTGTTACCAATCAATGCAGACCTGTATTCCAATACCACAGCGTGTCTCTCACATTCTTTTTCTATCCATCAGGAGAGGAATCACTGGATGGAGCTTTTGCTTTTTTTATCTCTGTTTGTAGAGGTTTTGTTTGCAAGAAAGACTTTTATTTTGCTTGCAAACTGTGTTATGGCCTCGGGGGCTGCTTTATTTTGTCTTCCGAACAGCTGCTCTAGTTGTGGCATATTTTGGGCAGTGGTGAAGTTGTAACTTTTCCAAATTTGCAGCAATTTTTTAAGAAATAATATGGCTCACAACGACATCCATGATTTTGGCATTTACTGTCTGTATTCCTATGTAGAAGATTCCTGCCAATTATGCCCAGGGTTGTTTACCAGTACTGGACAGAATGGAGAGGGGAGACCTTTGGCCTATACTTATCAGTTTAGGGGTAAGAAACCCGGTAAGGGCCCTAACAAGTACTAAAGTGTGTAAAGATAGGAAAAGGCTTAGGAAATAAACATATAGGTGAGGAAATATTCAAGCCTGAGACTGCGAAGATTGCTGATGAGTCCATTGCCACCAACATAAGTGGACAGGTTTGTATATAGAGAGACATATTGCGCAAACAATATTCTTATTTATGTAGGTTTACTTCAATCGGTTGCTGCAGTACTGTCAGACTGGTAACATAACACACCTGTGTTACACACCTGTCAAGGTTGAAAAGTAACTAGATTAAGGAATATATGCTAGAGACAGTATATGCTCAATTATTTACTTTTTATTACTGTTACATGAAAAAAAAGAGTCTCGTATTCATATCATATTTCTTGCTAATTACATCAGTCTAATCATAGGTCCATATATCCATTCTTCAGTACACAGACATGCATTCCCTCCATGAGGAGGATACATACCCTCTGGTTACAATTCTAATGCAAACTAATGGCCTACGTATGTTTTACACTACCCTTTGTTTAATGTACCGGCATGGGAAACTTTCTTCAGGGCCTTGGGACGCATCTATTTATAGTAAACTGAATCATTCCATTTGTTTGTGATATGTTCTTACTATCAGAAATTACAATTTGTAACGGACAAAGTTGAAGAAGAAAATATTAAGAAATATTTATAATTTATACAGTGAATCAATTATTAAAGAATGTTTGTTAAATGGAGTAAATATTTTTGTTTCGAGTATTTCAGTGGTTTGTATACCATGTTGATATATATCCCTGCAAGTTATAGTTCCTCTGTCGGCATCTGCAGTAGTTATCTCATTTGTATCAGTTATTTCTCTATATATCAAATGGAAACAAGAAAAAAGATCTGTAGGCAATTATTTTTTGTTATTATCAAGTAGTGTACGGTAATCCTTCTCCATATCTCCATACCTTCTGGGGTAAGAGTATCCAGAGAGGCTTAATTGAGGTGATCTCTTACGGTAACATTAATTCAGAACATGAGAACAAAGTGATTCATTGTTTCCACTAAATACCAAGGTTTTTATAAAGCTATCCTATAATATGTATAGCCTAGGTAACTGCCTGGTGTGTCTCTTACCTGTTCTTGTATTATTAAATTTCGACCAGCATGTATACTCCATAGCAGCCTGTAGACCGCATGGTGTTGGTGTTCCCAAAATGCAGGTGCCATTTTATCTTTATTTTTATTTTTTTTTAAAACGTTTTATTGTTTTATAAACAACACACCAACTTTACCAACATGTAGGACATTCACATGTATGCATCACATCATTATTTCCACATGTTTGCATCACAGTCCTCCCCCCTCCCACCTCCTTCATTCGAGCCCTTACTTCGATACCTCAGAATTCGTTCCTTATGGTTTGTCCCCCTCTCTGTTCTCAAGCGTGTCATCTTCGCTAAGTTCAGCCTGAGGGAGTCCCACCATCATTGCCACTATCTGTCTCCACTCTATCAGGGGTCCCAACTCCTCCTCCCCTCCCCTGGTGACAGCTTCCCACCATACTGCTGTCTCTGCCTCTGCCCATTTCAGGCGGTTGGCCCACCATACCTCTATTCTGGGTCTTTGGGCTGGTTTCCAGCCCATTGCAATTCTCTGTTTGGCCAAGATGTAAGCTAGGTCTTTCATCTTGCTGATGTGCTTCAGGTTGCGCGGTCTGACGAAGCCCCCCAGCATGCATGCCCATACTGACTCCACCTCCAATTGAAACTCCTTTTTGGACAGGCGTTGTTTGACCTCCATCCAGAATCTGCCCACTTCCGGGCATGCCCAGAACATGTGAGTCATCCCGGCATCCACCCCCCCACACCTTGGGCACTCCTGTATCGCTGAGCTTCCAAACCTGGCAATTCTACTAGGGGTCATATATGCTCTTGTGTGTCATATAACTGGATCTGCTGTAGGCTCGCGTTCCGGGACAGCTTTTTATGATACCTCTGGTCCCTCTCCCATTGTCCGTCTAGCAAAGGTTCTCCCGCCTCCTCCTCCCAGTCCCGCTTCAGTTGTAGCAACTCCTTGCCCACCCTGGTCATCAACAATTCATAAATTCGGGATATTTTGTGCCCGCCCTCCGAAATATCATACATAGTCTCAATAACTGTATCGGGTTGTTCCGCTAGTCCTACCCCAGGCCACCTTTCTCGCAGTCGCTTAATAGTTCTTGTATATGTAATGTATTGTCCTCTGTGTACCCCGGTGTCCTCCATTATCTCTGGAAGTCTAGTACCTCCCCCTCCTGCCATAGATCCCCAAGGGTCGCAAGGCCCATCGGTTCCCAGTATTTGCAGATCATTTTTTATCATTTGCGTGTCCTCATCGCATAGCGCTACAAGCTGCACCTGCGGGGAGCTTGGGGTCGGATTCCCCGCTATTTACCACGCTCTGCGCCACATTTTCCGACCCAGTTCCAGCAATCTCGCACTACCTTGCATCTCCGATTGAGGCAGCCACACCAGTTCTCTCAAAAAGAATGGAGCGGAATCCTTGCTCAACAGCCTAGCCTCGGCCGTCTCTTCATCAGACAGCCACCTTACCACATAGTGGAGCTGTCCCACCAGGTAGTATATCTCGAAATTCGGTAGCTTTATGCCCCCCTTCTCACGTGGGTTCTGCAGCTTCCAAAGGGACACCCTGTTCCTGGAATTATGCCACAGGAAGCCCCTGCATAAGCTATGGAGCTTCGTGAAAAAGTGTTTGGGGAGCATGTATTGGGATGTTCGTGAAAAAATTTAATAGCCTAGGCAGAACCACCATCTTGATCAGGGCCGCCCTTCCCATCATGGCCAGGGGGAGCTTTCCCCAGAACCCCATACTATTCCTGATGCCTTCCACTGCCCTTTCCATATTGTATTTGTGTTCTTCCGCGGCCATATGATCTATGTTAATCCCCAATTTCCGAAATGTCCTGGTCTGCCAGGGTATCGGCAAAACAGGTAGGCTCCTGTGCGGGGCCCCTCTATATCTCCCCAGGGGGAACATGCTTGACTTCTTGGGGAGTTACCGCTATGCCCGAAGGGTCGCATAGCGGTCCATCACTTCCAGGACATACTGTAAGTTTTCCTCTGGGAAGCGCAGGTACGGCAATACATCATCGGCGTACAATATCATCAGGTGTGGTCCCCCCTTCGTATGGATACCTATCTCCCCATACTGTTGTCTGAGACAGATCGCTAGTGGTTCTAATGCCAGAATGTAAAGCATGGGCGACCAGGGGCAGCCCTGTCTAGTGCCAATACCAAGCTGCCATTTATTTGAGATTATCGTGCCCGTTTTGACCCTGGCCATTGGGGAGCTGTATATCATCTTGACCCACCTCAGGTACTCTGATCCCATCCCGTATTCTTTTAGGGCCGCCAACAACCACGGCCACCTCACAGAGTCAAAGGCTTTCATTGCGTCCAGCGAGACTATAGCCATTTCGCCTGGGTCCTTCTCTGTCTGTTCTATAATGTGAGGCAGTCTCCTGTGGTTGTCCGTCATGTTCCTGCCAGGAACATAGCCTGTTTGATCGGGGTGTATAAGTTTACCTATTACCCTTTTGAGTCTGCTTGCTAGCACTGCCGTTAGAACTTTGCTGTCTTAGTTCAACATGGATAGGGGTCTATATGATCCACAATCTGTGCCTGGCTTGCCTGTTTTTAGTAGCGGTATAATCACTGCTTCTCTCAGAGACTCCAGCAGCCTTCCTTTCTCGAATGCTTCGGTGAGCATAGCCAGCAGCGGGGGGAGTACTTCCTGCTTATATGTTTTATAGAATTCACTAGGGAGCCCGTCTGACCCCGGGGCTTTGCATGTGGGTAGTGCAGAACCGCTGTCTCTAATTCCTCTATTGTGATTGGGGCATCCAGGTTCTCCCGTTCTTCATCGTTTCATTTGGGTTACCCTATATCTTCCAGTGTTTCCTGAATCTCTCGTCCCGTCTCCTCTCCCGGGTCCTCATAGAGGTATTTATAGAAACTAAGGAACCCCTCGTTTACTCCCTCTAGGGTGTCCCAGATCTGACCTTCCTCTCCCTTTATCTCTCTGACAACTGGTCTCGGTGTCTCATTTTTATATAGCCATGCTAGCAACCTACCTGGTTTATCTCCCCTCGCATGTTGCCTCTCAATATATTTTTTATAATTCAATTTACAAAATCTATCCCATTGCTCCCTACTAGTTTGTTGTAGTAAATTCACCAGTTCGGCGTCCTCCTGTGAGGTGCCCTCCTTCTGCATCATTTCTTCCAGTTCTTCTCTGTCTCTTGTAGCTCACGCTCTATGCCCCCTTGGAGCCCTCTGGATTTGGAGATGGCCGCACCTCTTACCACCACCTTAAATGCCTCCCATAAGGTTCCCTCTGACTGCACACTCCCTGTGTTGATGTCAAAATACTCAATAATCTCCTCCCTTAAGTCCTCTCGGAATACCGAGTCCTACAGAGATTCGGCCCTGAGCCTCCATGTCAGGATTCTCGCTCTGGGAGGCTGGTGTCTCCACTCCAAGACCAAGGGGGAGTGGTCCGATAATACTCTCGCCTTGTATTCTGAGCCTATCATTTCCCCTGCGAAGCAACAAAAATATAATCCAATCTCGTGTGCAGGCCCTGCGGGGCGGCGTAGTGTGAGTAATGCCTATCCTTCAGATGTTGCTGTCTCCAGATATCCTCTAGTCCAAAATCTCTCAACAGGGCCTGTAGTGCTTTCGCGGCGGGGGTGGGCCTATTTAGTTTATCATCCGACCTATCCATTTTAGGGTATAATGTGCAGTTAACGTCCCCTCCCCATATAATCGCGCTCCCCAGGTAGGGACTCATTTTGTCATATAGAGCCCTGAAATACACCGCCGTGTCTTGGTTGGGGGCATAGGTATTTATAATGCTCACTTCTCTATTTTCCAGCAACCCCCGCATCAGTACTATCCTCCCATCTGGTTCCGCTGTGGCGTGCAGTATCTGGAATGGCACATGAGGTGCTACCCAGGTAACCATCCCCCTAGCATAAGCAGAATGTCGCTCCTATTGTGGTCCCTTTCCAATTTTTCCTAACCACCTCCAGTTTCTCTCTAGTGAGGTGGGTTTCCTGTAGCAGCACTATGTCCACTTTCAGCCTTCTCAGGTACATCGTTACTTTGTTCCTCTTCAGATAACTATTTAGGCCTCTCACGTTCCAGGTGAGAATTCTAAGACTACCCATCGTCATGCGTGGTTTGTCCCGTATCCCTCCCGCTTTGTTCCTCCCTCCTGTCTCGTTTAGCATGAATATGGGCTTATACCCCTCCCAAATACAACAATAACTCCCCAACTAGCTCGCCCCCCTTCCCCCAACTACGTTCACAGCACACCTTCCGACCCCTCCCTCCTCCCTACCCATCCACAACTGATGCCAGCTCCATCCCTGAATCTCAGGCCCCCCCCGCATTTGGTCCTCACTCGGAATGCTGAGATCAGGTTCCCAGCAGGGTGTCACCGGTCTACCGGTCACCTACCTAGTCTATTTACGGGGGTGTTAGAGCAGGTTCCCTTAGGCTCCTATGTTTAGCACTATGTTCCCGTGCCCCAAGGATCATATTCATATGGCCTTTATTGCGCCTATCCCAGCAACAATAGCCCTATCTTATATTCAAGTCCCAATGTCTGAGTCTGCTGCACCGTTAGCGCTGCAGACTTCCATCTACTTATCTGCGCCGTCTTCCTTCTGGATACCCGATTCCGGCGGACAGCTCTGTGTATTTAGCCACTCTGGTGCATCCTCCGGGGTGTCGAAGAACAGTGCCCTGTTTTTGTGGTACACCTTCTGTTTGCTGGGTATATCAACATGTATTTATAGGCTGCTTCCTACAGTCTTCTTTTCACCGAGCCATAGTTCATGCATCTTCTTTGTACCAGCAGTATATAATCCGTTATGTTTGCCGATGCCCTCTGTATCGTTCCTCCCTTCCGGAAGTGCTCTAGGATTTTCTCCCTGTCTCGATAGTTCAGGATCTTGGCTATTATTGGCCTCGGGGGGGCTCCTGGTGGTGGCCTCCTTGTCAGGGCCCTGTGCACCCGTTCCACAGTAAATCCTTGGGTCAGCACCCCCCCCCCTGGTTATTTCCTGCAACAGCATTGTTTTGATGTATTCTGTGGGATTTGGTCCCTCTGCTCCTTCCGGCAGACCCACGATGAGGACATTATTCCTCCAGGCCCGTCCCCCCGCTTCCTCCGCTCTGTTTTCTAAGTTGTTCACGCGCTGTTCAAGGATGTGGATCTCTGCTTTGTGGGACGCACTTGCGGCTGTGTTCGGGGCTACTTCCTTTTACAATTCGCCTGTACGTTCTGCTAGTGTTCTGACATCTTGTCTGAGGAGGTTCACCTCCTCCTGCACCGCACCTACTTTAAGTTCTAATGCCGCCTTCAATTCGACCATGGCTGATTCCAGTTTGGTCTCCCACGCCAGTTTTAGGTCCGCTATTGCTGCCAGGATTTGCTGATCTTTGCTCATGCGTCGGGACCCGTGGTGGGGGTCCTCTCCTTGCTCCTGGCTCCTTCTGCCATAACCGGTGTTCTGTATACAAAAGAGGGACTCCCAAAGGTTCAGGAACTTAATGGAGCACAAAAACTATCTTGAAACACAAGGGTGTTCCTGAACAAACTCAAGTAAAGGTATCATTTACATTAGCTATCAGTATTTATTCAACTGATAGCCTAAACAGCACAATATGTCAAATTGTCAGTGTTTGATTTTCTGGTATCTCACCTATCAAAGTGACCCTATAAGAAGGGAATAGGTACACTAATTTGGAAATAAAATTTCTGTTGTTTTATTGTTTGGAACAAGAATAAACCAATTTAATAAGTAGAAAATAGAGCAACAAACGCACATGAAGAATACAATTTACAGAAAAAAACAAAAATATTTAGTTGATTAGGTTAATGGAAACAAAGTCATACATGAATAAAATTAACAGGCGTAGGAGTACAACCCCACATCGGATTGTACATATGCAGACAACATATGGACACTAACGAAAAAAGGATCAATGATGACCAATAGCGATAGTTATTCATACAATATAACTAAGTATAGCAAAAGTATGAAAATTATTTAATATAAACAAAAAATGCAGAGATGGCTAATGAGAGTTGAACTATCCCTGGCTGACCCTTACTGTCTAAGGGATAAAATTAATCCAAACATTTGTGGTGAGTCTCCTTGTTAAAAGAGACAGCATCAGTGACACAAATCATACAACAGTCAATAGATGCTGTGTATAGGGCCTAATTTCGGCTAAAGAAAACAGCAACATAAACAATATCACACAAAATGCTGTGTATTGAGCCTAATTTCAGCTAAAGAGAACAGCAACATAAACAAAATATACAATTGCTTTTTAATTTAACAGTTAAATAAGTGATAATTGCACAAGCTGATGTGGATTATGTCACAGGCTGAAAGGGGTGTACTACGCCTACCGCTATAAAGCGTGTATGGCCACAGTGACTGGAAGCAGGAGCACACGGCGCCTGCAATTGTCACGTGGGACTAGGTGGCGTTTCGGTGGTGTAGTAGTGGATGAAAACCACCTTCCTCAGGTATTAGGATCTTCAAATTCAGCCCTTATGGAAGCAATGTAATAAGGTGTCCACCTAAAATAATAATTACAGGGGACATATAAAACACAGAGGTTTTGCTAGACATGGGAGATAGACCAAGTAAGATACCAATGTATGGTGAAGAGCATCAGGCCTCAATAACCCAACACCTGGCAGGCAATGACCCCATAAATAGACTTAAAAATGTTAAATAGCCCTAGTAGTACAGGGAGCTAGAAGAACCCTTGTGAAGGAATAAAATATATGTGCCATTTAGAAACGAGTGAAGATACAAAAGGAGGAACCAGGAAGAAGGTAGGCACATAGATATAATCGTACGAAGTCATACCTCAGATGGCGCATTGAGTGCTCGCCAAAGGAAAAAATGTGTCTCGCAGTCAGTACATTGCGGTGACGTGACACCGTGAATATGATCAAATCTCAATATGAGGCAGAACTGCAAAAACACAAATATTGCAAGCATTTATGTACAGGACTGGCACAAGTTATGGACCGAACGAAAATCAGACAAAAAGTACATGGACCCACCGTGCTTATTAGAGAAAGCGCGTTGCACAAGTTCAGCGCAGGGGGAGCGAAGAGTCGGAACACCGTTCCAGGATTCGCTGCAAGTCAATCAACTCACCGTTAGTGAGCAACTTTATGGATGCCCTATACACAGCATCTATTGACTGTTGTATGATTTGTGTCACTGATGCTGTCTCTTTTAACAAGGAGACTCGCCACAAATGTTTGGATTAATTTTATCCCTTAGACAGTAAGGGTCAGCCAGGGATAGTTCAACTCTCATTAGCCATCTCTGCATTTTTTGTTTATATTAAATAATTTTCATACTTTTGCTATACTTAGTTACATTGTATGAATAACTATCGCTATTGGTCATCATTGATCCTTTTTTCGTTAGTGTCCATATGTTGTCTGCATATGTACAATCCGATGTGGGGTTGTACTCCTACGCCTGTTAATTTTATTCATGTATGACTTTGTTTCCATTAACCTAATCAACTAAATATTTTTGTTTTTTTCTGTAAATTGTATTCTTCATGTGTGTTTGTTGCTCTATTTTCTACTTATTAAATTGGTTTATTCTTGTTCCAAACAATAAAACAACAGAAATTTTATTTCCAAATTAGTGTACCTATTCCCTTCTTATAGGGTCACTTTGATAGGTGAGATACCAGAAAATCAAACACTTACAATTTGACGTATTGTGCTGTTTAGGCTATCAGTTGAATAAATACTGATAGCTAATGTAAATGATACCTTTACTTGAGTTTGTTCAGGAACACCCTTGTTCTGGCATACTCGTCTAGCGTGGGTTGTTTTCCCTTTGTTTTAGCCTATTTGGTGGCCATCTTGATGTTGTCGTGCTTTTCTCTGCGGGAACCCTGGTTTATGGCCCTCAGCTCCTCAGGGTCACCTCGTAGTCAGCAGTGGCCCCCAGGGGAGGCCGCTAGTGGGGGTCCCCACGCCCTGTTAGTCCACGTCTGGAGTGGGTTGTGTCCTCCCACGTACTTGAGTGCTATCGCTTCTCGTTGTGCTTGTGCCCCGACAGCCGATATTTCAGGTCACTGTCTGAGCCCCCGGGGCCCACCATCCTATTTGGGTGTTGTTGCAGCCCTGGCTGCCCTCAGCAGAGGGTGTTACTTGCAAGGGTAAGCTCCAACGGGTACCCCGCTTCAAGTTGTGCCCTGGGTTATGCCCCCAGCGCCTCTTATGTGCAAAGGGTGGCTCTGCTGGTATGCCTGCTTCCTATAATGCAGTGTATGGGGGTTCCAGCTCCGTGTGACGGACTTCCACATGTCCCTCTGCTAGATGTTGAGCCAGTGGCCTGGTTCTGGTGTCAGGGCCCAGTGTTACTGGTCCTCGCGCTACTTTGCCCACATCAATGGGCTGTGGCCATTTAATGTCCCCAGCGCTTATCTCTCATCACGGCATACCATGCCTCTGTCAATACAGTCCTCTCCGAGACCGTTCCTCTGCCGTGGAAGCTACAGTGATACGCATCCACTGCTTACAATCACCTTCCTAGCTTCATAAGCGCATGCTTTCGCGCTAGTTCGGTACCTGCTGGAATGACTGTGTGCTGTTGATACAGTGTCGCGCCCTTCTTGCCTGCTGTAACCAGCTACTGATCTTCCCTCGATCCCTCGGTCGGGCACAGCGCCCGTTCTGTATGTTTCAGCGCGATACAATGTATCCGCCGGGCATCCCTCAATCCAAGCTCCCGACAGCTGCGTGACTATTGCTCCTGTTCACCAACGTTGTGTGTTGTGCAAAGCACTCTCTGCAGTAACCGCTCTGCTCCTGTGCTGGTTTTCGGGTCTCGGGTCTGGCTGTTTACAATCCCCTCCATGCACACATTGTGCATCTCATGGTCTGTGGTCTGCTGCGTCTGATACACCTTGCTACAGCTGTGATTGCGCTGAGGAACACCGGGCCAGCAGTGCATTGCAGTATAATGTCAGTGATTTTTGATGTTGCGCCACCCCTCGCGACCTTCTCGCTTCATTCCTTTGACTTCAATTGTCCGCCATTTTGGATTTCCGCGTCTCTGCCTTCCCAATCCCGATCAGGCTCATAACATTTGAACCACTGCATTCCACGGGCCTCAGACCTTTTCCAGTTACGCTCTATGGCATTATTTGAAGTTTCTTTACTCATGACAAGAATTTGATCTGGATCTGAGCACAAGTTGCCTAAAATGTTGTATGTCCTACAAAAGCACTCCGTTTCATACAAATCTGGACTAAGTTTTGATTTATGAATAGTCAATTACTGTTGTACCTATGTTAATGATTACAGTGAAACATGATTCGAACGAATAGCCAGGCTGTTAGTTTGCATTAAAATTGTTACCAGAGGATATTTATTATTCTTATAGAAGGAATACATAAGTGGACTGTGGAGAAAAAAATGTTATGCAGTCCACAGGTTTGCGTGATGAATCATAGGTGATTATCCCAAGAACCCTGGCCTGGGACCCTTCTCATATAGCCAGGGAAAGGCAGACGCTTCCTGATCCTGACTCTGGGGGTGCTGTTCTCTGGGAAGATCACATGAGAGGTGACTCGGGTCAGGATAATTGGGAGAACCCTCTAAATAACTTCCCTAGAGACCGTACAGTTCTGATGGCCTATTGTAAAATAGAGGCCTTTTTAATGTAAAAAGTAACCAGAACATTGGGGACTTCAAGTCCCACAATGCCCTAAGTACTGCGACGAGGAAGAGGGGCTCATGTCCCAAAACTGCAGTATACAGTCTAGTGGTTCTAATTACTCACACCTGAGTAGGACTTTTGAATATATAAAGCCTCCTCAGATGCAGGCCATTAGAACAAGAAGGTGGAGTATTTGCAGAGGTTGTGAACCTCAGTTGCAGCAGAAGAAGAAAGGAAACGGAGCCGCCGGAGCTGCTGCTATCTGTGAAGCGGATATCGGTCCTCAGAGGGTCACCTAGATTGATGGCCTTGAATACAGAGGTTGCGGAGTGGCAAGCAGTGTTTTAGCAGGCTTTCCCATTATTGCGTACTGTGTCCCGGAGTGCACTTAGAGTGAGAAAAGCTCCTTTCCCTATAAGCACAGGCTGCAGGAAACAGTCCGAAGCAGTCTGCCATGCAGGAGGCAGCAGAACAGGCAGAATGAACAGTGATAGCGGATCGATCGGACGAGTGTGCAGAAACCAGTGAGTTTACCGTTGTCAAGTAATCCTGGTACGCTCCGTAATTGACCGCTGGCTGCTGATAACAATTCTGAATACCAAACTAATCTAAGGAAGTCACATTGGTGTAGAAAGACAAGAAAAGAAAAGTTATAATCATTGCTATCAAAGCCAACATTATTTCCAAGACAAAGAGGGCTCAATATTGAAGCAAACTAAATATAACCACCATTGCCAAAGTAAAGAGGGGGCAATACTTCAAAAAGCCTATAATCCACATTAGCAAAATAACAAGAGAACATTATTTTTTTTGTTAAATCTTTTTTTTTTAGTTTTTTTTTTTTACAAACATTAAATCATTACAGTCAATTAAAGGCACTGAGCTTGTGGTACACTATGCAGTATGCAGTTTCCTTTTGTTGTGGTTAAGGCCTCCACAGTTATAGAATGAAGGTAGTCATAATGTTTTGAAGCTGTATGTCTCACCACTATAGTCGCTGTAATGCTTAACCCCCCCCAGATTTTCCCTCCCCCACAGTCCTCCTTCCCTCGCCAGCTCGTTCTATCGTTCTTGTGGCACAACCTTTGTAATCATCCGCAGTTCTTATGATCAGTAGTATTTCATGTATGGCGTTAAGTTCTATAGGGTCCCCCTGTCAGGTCATCCTGTCAGGTCATGGATCTTCTCATCCCCTGTCCATGTCACTAAGCATTCTTTGTTTGATTTGTTTGGCATCCCCCTCATCGGTGGTGAGTGATGAGGTTATAGGTTCTAGCCCTGTATTGTAGTATCGGGTCCCTCCAATGCTCCCCTAAGTGGCGTTCATCGTGTGCATAGACAACAAAGGTAGGTTGGAGGCCCCAGGTATATGTGTCCACTCCGTGGGTAGTCTATTTGTACGGTCCCCCTGGTCCCCATGTCAACTCTAGCTTGTGTATTATTAAGGTGCACCTGGCAATTGTTTGTAGTGCAATTTTGATTTATGCTGAGGTTAAACAAATGTGTCAGCTAGTTCCCAGAAGCATGTGGCCTGTGTCGACCTCGAGAGGCTTTGAAGGGCGTTGTGTTCCATAGATTAGCGTTTGACCAGTAGCGCCTGCCATGTGGATTTGGTGGGTGGCCTGTTGGATTTCCAGTTGAGGATCAGGGACTTTCAGGTGGTGAAAAGTATTGTGTATGAGTCTACGCTGTATCAGATCTGTGTGCCAGTCCTCCTCTGTGCCCCGAAGAGCATTGGGCCCGGTGACAGTTCGACTTCAGCCCCATCTACTTGGGTGATTTGTCTGTGTATCGTGCGACAAAATGCACCTCGCCAGCATGTCGGAGAGTGTACGAGGCCCATCTTAAATGATTTACTAGATGTGTAGCACATCCGTTGAACCATTTTAAATTGGATATCTCTATTTCGAGTGCTGAGTGATTCCGCTGGTTAAGGTCTCAAAGAAATAGTATATGTCGCTGGGGTCCAGCTCGATCCCCTGATTGTCGGACCATTGGGATGCCAGAGTTTGATTACGACCAACATTATTTTGGATGCAAATAGGGTAGAAATTGCAAAGACATGGCTATGGTGTTATATTCTGTTCCATTGTAAGTTCACCCGATGTCGGAGACGCCTGTCGGGGCTGGTCTATGGTGTGTTTGCGGATTACTGACAGGAGGGTCCTATATTGGAGCCAGTCTGCCTTCCCTAGACCGAGAACCTGCTGCACTTCTGTGAAGTTAATCAGGGAATTTTCTTTGTATAGGTCCATTACCCGGACATGTGGCCAAGTCGTGTCTTGGTTATGGTGTAGTTTTAAGTTCAGTCCATAGGACAAGATCATCCTCACACTGATCTATATTGGTGCCGCTTGGGTTGATGATCCCAGTATGGTTCCTAATCTGTGCCACTGTGCGAGCGTTGGCCTTACTTTTGGGTGGTTCTTGATTGCATCGGGTAGCTTAATAGGTGGGATCGCTAGGAATTCAGAGAGTGTGAGTGGCGCCAGCAGAGAGAGTTCCATAGATTTCCAACTGGTCTGACCCTCTGCATTCAACCACCGTTTGGTTCAGCAAACTTGGGCGGCTAAATAGTATGCCTGCCATGATGGCAGCGCCAGACCACCTTCGGCCCTAGGGGCCCGAAGAATCTGTACTTTAAGCCGCTCTTTTTCCCCCTCCATATGAATCTGGAGATACTATTATCTAGTTCTTTGAACATTAGCTTTGTCGGGCCAGGGGTAGCATCAGTGCTAAATAGTTCAGCTTGGTTATCAAATTCATTTTTCAGGCATATATTCTACCGGTGAGGGATAGTGGTAGTGATTCCCACCAGAGGAGGTCAGATTTAATTTTCTGCAAGACTGGGGGATAGTTTAACCCGAAGGTTCTCTTTCAGGGCGGGGCAGATTTTTTCTCCTAAATATGTGATAAAGTTTAGCTGTAATTTAAACGGGGTCACCCCTCCTGGATCCCAGGGGATGTGTCATGGTCATCGGGCCAAGAATGCAGACCGCAAAGGGCCACATACACAGGGGCCCCGTATGGACACAGTCCTGGCGTCTTTGGCACCAGGCTCATGAATAACAATAAGCAAGAACATTTATTTGGGACAAAAATGCTTTTATTTTGGACATAACACCTCATTTTGGGTGCAAGGTGCATTTAACATGGGTACTTCCATCACTAAAGCAGCCCCACGTGTACTCTTGGGTGTGGCTGCTGCTGCTATTGGGTTGCCTTGCACGTGCTGACTCTCTAGGAGTGGCAGGCTGTGGCAGGCAAGCCAGGCCTAGTGGGCATGCTCACGATCGCAGCTATATAAGCTGCTCCGATTCTTGAGGCAGACGTTTCGTGTTATTCTGCACTTCCATGCAGCGTAACGCTCACCGCCGCCTGGGATTACATTTACCTTTGGAAATCCTGCTTCCTGCTTTCATACTTAGCAACTGGGGAACCTGCTCTCACCTGTGTGCGTCTTCGTTGATCCTGACATTCTTCTCCAAATCTTCCGGGACGTTGACATCGTCTTCTTGATACCGCAGTTCATCTTCAAGCCTTCCAGAACACTGACATCTTCATCCTGGCACCGCAGCTCATCTTCGAATCTTCTGGGACGCTGAAATCTTCATCTTGGCACCGCAACACAACGCGCTTTGTCAGCAGCACCTGCAAGTAAAAATGAAAGTCAAGATTAGACACTTAAAAGACATTAAAAGACATTCAGTTTAAGGTTGCGCTATCACCGAACCTCGCGCTTTGCCTTAAACCATCACTCACCTGTTGTCGAACATTGCGGTTTCAACCATCTACTTCCTGGCCGCGTTCCGCGCCCCCACAGCTGCTTTTGAGCCACATTTCCATCTATTGGGAAGAAAACAGAAGAGAAAACATTATTCAGGAATTAACAGCAATATTGAGAGCCATAATATCAAGACAGAAAACTAGAAGAGGCAAAGGGAAAACAGAAAGGGAAAGAGACAAGAGGAGAAGCATAGTCGCAGCTGGACTGGACTATTACTTACCAGGGATCAGTGAAGGAACTAGATCCATCAACAAGCACCCCTGCCAGTAGCAGGACGGAGAGATTACCATCAATAATTAACAGGTGAGCCCTATGGGCCGGTACATGCCCACAGAAATCGCACCTTGGGTAGAAGGGTTCGAGAGGCACAATAGTCACTGATCAGTGCACTCACGTTTTCTCATATCCACGCAGGAGCAGTGTCACCAATTGCCGCCACTCACAGCTTATCCGCAGAGAGAAAGACCGGACGGGGGGTGATCTAACTCCTGGGAGGGCTGCAATCGTGCCCCAACGCCTCTGCAGAGTCCAGGTGAGCAGATGTTGGGTCTCAAGGGGAGGATCTCTGACTTCGCCCAATTAATTACGTAGCAGGCTATAGGGCCAAGATCTTGTAGAAATCGACATAGTCTGGGTAGTGAGGACTTATACTTGCTAATGTATATTAACAGATCATCTGCATATAGGCATACTCAATGTTCTTCTGTGCCTCGTAGAATACCCGTCCAACCTGGGTCAGTATGTAGTTTTATCGCCAGGGGTGCTATGGCTAGGTTGTAGAGGAGGGGTTATAAAGAGCATCCCTTTTGTGTGCCTGAGTTTATAGAGAAAGGGGTCAATGTGACGCCGTTAGTGACCACTGATGCTATCGGGTTGGTGTATAGGATTTTTACCATCTTAGTGTATGCGGTAGGGAAACCATAGGTGTCCAGGACTTGGAACATATATTCCCATTGTACTTTGTCAAAAGCCTTCTCGGCATCCAGCATTAGGATACCTTCTTCTGGGTCGTACCCTCCAGCTATAACATGTAATAATCGGCAGAAATTGTCATTGGAATGTCTGCTGCGGATAAAGCCTGTTTGGTCCCTATGGATGAGGTGCAGGATCAGACGTTCGATGCGTTGTGCTAGGTATTTCGGCAGAATTTAAGGGATATGGGGGTCTGCATGTGCCTGCCTGGGACTATTTCATGTGGTGTCAAATGGTGGTCCTTACTAGGCTGTTTGCGTAAACTGAAGAGGGCCAAGGGCAAACAGTGCACCCAGTTTTTCTTCAACGTGGAACACAATTTTGACAGTTTACTCTTTAAAAGCCCATTGATCTCCTCCACAACGCCATTAGCCTGAGGGTGGTAAATTGAGCACATTCGATGTTTTATGCCCAAAAGTGCTGCAACATGCTGTTATAGGGTATTAAAGAAATGTGTGCCATTATCTGATCTCAATACTTCGAACACGCCCCATTGTGGAAACACCTCTCTGACCAGGGACCGTGCTGCAAACTTTGCATCTTGGTGTGCACATGGTCCTGCCTCCACCCACCTTGAAAAGGGGCAAACCACCACAATAAGATACCTATATCCATTGCACCTGTCCCCCATGTCTGCATACTCTATATGCAGTTCACAGAATGGCCTTATAGGGCGAGGTAATGTACCTCTTAATGTCCGCAATGTCATCCCTGTGCTGAAACCTTGGCATGTCAGACATTGTTTTGCTTTTTTTAAAATGCTCTCCTGGAGGTTTGGAACAAACCAGTCCTCCTGAATATCTGCCACAATATGTTCTTAGGAGCTGTGGGAGGGGAAATGGAGTTGCTCAAATGCAACAGAGAGTAATTCTTGGGGCACAAAGACATAAATACAGTCACACTGCGCACAATGTCTAAGTGATTAGTGCGTAATTGCAACAAATGTATTGAACTTAAGGTCAGCCTAACACGTGTTCTGAGCCGTGTTCTTCTTCTGAGGCTTAAAAGCTTGTCTGTTCCATAAATTGTCGATTGGTGTTTAGCCTGTATGTTAAAATTCTCTATATTTCTTTCGCAATTGCGTCAAAATAAGTTGCCCCCTAGCCTTTCGGCTCGCTACTGCATTACCACAGACTTGGGGCATCACCGCCTTCCCAGAGCTCTCCTGTCTCCACAATAGATCAGTGGGATATTGTTTGCAACCTCTGCGCAACCATAGTTCCATTTCCCCCTCTGGCGTGTTCCCTTGCAACTCTATAATCTGTGATATCGGCAGTGCTGAGTATGGAACTATGGTCTCACTCTCTGCAGGGGTGGTCACTGTATATTCTATTAACTTTGTATCTGGGAGATAGGCTGCCAAGTTGACTGTCTGGTCTGCAACCGCGTTGCCCTTAGAGATTTCATCTGTGGCATTAGTATGGGCAGCGCATTTGACGAATGCCACAGCAGAGGGCCATAATAAGGCTTCTATCAATTCTCCCAACAGCCTTGCATGCTGCACTGGAGAGCCATCTGCCCTCCAAAACCCTCTCCTCTTCCACCGAGAAAGACCTGCATGCACTATTGTTGTGACATATGCCGAGTCTGAGTAGATGGTGACACACTGCCCTTGAGAGGCTATCAATGCCTCAATGAGAGTGACAAGTTTCGCTGCCTGAGCTGAATAATGCATAGGCAATTTCTTCATGATCAGAACTTCATACCCCCCCACCCTCCTATACCGCACACCACTGCCACACCTGTGTGCCTCTGTCCCGTCTCCTGGTCAATTGCCGATGACCCATCAACATATAGTGTCTCTTCTTCTGTTAATGTACTGGGCCTCATTACGAGCACGGCTACCGCCATGCTCGCTACCGGCCCCCCACCCGCGATTGGGCAATAACCGGCCCATTACGAGTTGAATGGGCCGGTAATTGCCCATTCGCGGGTGGCGGTATTGCTGGGCTCCCGATCCGCATTCTGATCCATAGGGCAGAATGGGGGTGGGGAGCGTGGTTGCACCAGCACCATTAATAAAGGTGCCGGTGCAATCACGAGTTCTGCTCGCGGGTGCCTACCTGGCGGGCTGTCAGGAACCCGCGAGCAGAACTCGTAATGTGTCAGGACGGTATGAACTGTGCCAGTGCCTTACCGGCACCGCTCATACCATCACCGCCAGGGTCGTAATGAGGCCCACGGTCTCTAACCTAAGATTTACCCTCCTCTTCACCCTCGTATGTAGCACAGTCATGCATTTTGAGGTCGTCATCAGTAGATGCCTCTGTCAAAAATGTGGCGGGATTCACCGTCCTACATCGGACTACATTAAGACGTGGCACAATCAAAAAAAGGGGACGCATGCTGCTTTTAAGGAGCTAGTAGTCCCAGTCCTTCCCTCACTACAGAAACACTCTTCCCTTGATGAGTTTACTCGTCTATTTAGGTCAGCCAATAACGTATTCGATACGCTCGCCCCTCTTAAACTTGCTAAGCCTAACAAATCCACAAAGCAAAACAAATAATTTTCAGGGGATATTTTGATGGCTAGACGAACTAAATGGGCAGCTGAAAGACGCTGGAGGAAAGCTCTGTCTACAGAAAACATTGAGAGCTATAAGCAGGCCGTAAAATGCTACAAAGAAATAATTTTTAATGCCAAAGCTAAACACTTTAATGATAGAATTCATCAAGCAAAATCCCACACCAAAAATATTTTCCATTTTGCAAGAATTAAAAAAATACCCCTGTCAATAATCAGACACAAGAAAGCAACGCGTGGTGTCAAGCCATCCATGACGGATTTAATAGTAAAACCGAAAACCATCAATAGGCCATCAAAGAACAACTACAAACCCTTTCTAGTAACATCCCAACACCAGAGTTGACGGTTCAATGTGCTAAAACTCCCTTGGAAGTTTTCACCTTTGAGAGGGTATCATAATTGGAGGTTCTTGAAATTATCCATAAACTGTAGCCCTCCTCCTGCAAGGGAGAGGCTTTTCCGGCCAAGCTTTTAAAAGACTTTGCCGTTAGTTTAGCCCCTTGGGTCACTCATTTTGTTAACCAATCTTTTGATGAATCCTATGTTCCTAACAATATCAAGGAGGCTTGGATTACACCGCTCATAAAGAAACACAATCTTGATCCCTCAATACCCGGAAACTTTAGACCTATCACTAATGTACCATTTTTACTAAAGATAATAAATAAGATTGCATACAAACAATATAAAAAATTTGTAGAAAATAACAACATCCTTGCGGAGGAACACTCTGGCTTTCATGCCAATCATGGCACGGAGACAGCTCTCTTGGATCTCCAGAATAACATCGCTTCCATCATCAAAAAGGGAAATCCTGTTTTGCTTCTCTTGCTAGATCTCTCCTCGGTATTCGATCTGATTAACCATGAACTTCTCCCCGAAATACTCATAACAGTTGGTAGATGCTCACAGGCCGCAGCAAACTTGTTTAAATCCTTCTTAGATCCCAGATCTGCAGCGGTTGTGAAGAGGAACTTTACCTCCAAAATAATCCTGCTGCTATCTGGTGTTCTATAGAGATCATGCCTGTCGTTTCTACTTTTTAATATCTTTTCAAAACTATTATGCAACATGCTACGAACTCTGGGTGTCAGGTGCACAAACTATGCCGATGACACCCAGCTGATGTTTACCCTGTCCGGAGACTATGAACAAGATGCACATAGAGTAAGAGAGGTTTTCTGCGCCATACAAACATGGATGGCATCAAACTCGTTAGCTCTTAACGAGGCCAAAACTGAGATAATGATAATTGGTACCCCCCAGAGTCTAAAAAACTAGAGGATAAATACCAAAGTTTTACAATCAATAACCGCAATATAATAGTTTCTGACCATGTAAAAACGCTGGGTGTTTTTATGGATTCTCACCTATCCTTTAAAGGGCACACCTCTTATCTCAAATCCACTTGTGCCTTCTTCTCCAATCTTCTTTGGCAAATTCGCCCTTACTTATTCAAGCCCAATCTTGCCAAAATTGCTAGTGCCATTATTAACTCAAAACTCGACTATTGTAATAATCTATTAATGGGCACCTCTAAATCGAATATAAAAAAAAATGCGAACCCTCCAAAATGGAGCGGTTAGAGCAGTAAATTGTTTAAGCAGACACTCTAAGATCTCGGCTGAGAGGAGGAACCTTCATTGGCTTCCAGTTGGACAGAGAATTAAATTCAAAAGCGCAGTATTAGTCTTTAAAGTATCTCTGGCACTGCTCCAAAATAGCTCTCTGATAAAATAATGAAAGCCCCTCTGTGTTCAAACAATAATCAGGATTTATTTTAACCTCGTCAACTCCTAAAAAGAGTTGGCAGTACCAACTTTAGTTTCTGGGCCCCCAAGGTTTGGGACTCACTGCCTCTTTCTATAAAAAATGGTGGATGTATTGGCACATTTAAAAAGTAGCTCAAGACATGGCTGTTCGAAGATGGAATAGAGTAATTCCTACCCAGTTTTCTTTTTTTTCTGCCGGGTAATCTGCACCTCACTGTCCTCTATGTTCTCTTTTTCTGTTCCGTACATCCCTGTGAGCGCTCTGAGGCCTTTGTGCGATTTAGCGCTATACAAAAAACAAATATAGATAGATAGATAGACTATATGAATATGAGGCTTTGATATTATAATCTCGTATGCAGAGGATCTCTGAGTTGTCAAGGTTGATTTAGATCTTTCCAAAATGGCGAATAGTGAATTTTCTACAAACAAGGTAACAGAGCACCCCATGACAATCGTGGAACTTTTCTCTATCGCAAATGCAGCCTCTGTGAGTGCTTGTTTGCAAGCAAACTGTCCCTGCATGACTGAATCGAGCATCCCACTATAATAGGCCAATGGCTTGTGGCCCATTGTGCTCTTTTGGTGCAATACTGCTGTCATGAGCCGTCCATCAGAGTGGGAAAATAAATACAACTCCTGTGTATAATCCGGAGTTGCTAAAACAGGGGCCGTGCAAATATCTTCTTTCAGATCCTCAAATTGTCTAGTCATTTCTTCAGTGAATTAAAACCATTTTTTACCTTCTGTCATTCACAGAGACTTTGTAACAGCGGCCTTATGTAGGCTGCATAGTCTAGCATCCATGCCCTATAATAATTACATAAACCCAAAAACTGCTGCATTTCTTTTACAGTACAGGGCCTAGGGGTGGTGCATACTGCCGCCGCCCTATCTGGCAACATTTTGTTCCCATTTGCAGAAATGAGTTGCCCCTTGTATAGTACCTCCTGTTGGCAGTATTGTAGCTTCTTTTTATCTGCCTTGTACCCTTTGTGAGCCAGCAACTGCAAAAATGCTACAGAATACCTCCTGCACTGTTGTTCATTTTCACTACATACCAGCAGATCATCCACATACTGGATGATTGTGCTAGGCACCTAAATATTCCCCATGTCGGCATGCAATACTTGGACTTTCACAGTACCCTTGAGGTAATCTTGTGTGCTCAAAGCGCTGTTGATCATGTGCAAATGCAGTGAGATACCACGAACCAGGGTGAAGGGGGATTGAGAAGACTGCATTCTATAGATCCACCTCTCTGAAGTATGGCGCTGTCTTGGGAATGCTAGATAGGATTGTTGCCGGATTTGGGACTACCTGAAACTCCTTCTGCACCATGTCATTAAGAGGACATAGAACCTGGATCATCCTCCAACTACCCAGGTGTGTGGCCGTGTTACACAGAGACGTGGATGGTACAATGATCCCTTGCTCTAATAGAGCCTGAATAATGCCTTTTATCCCTCCCTTTGCTTCCCTTGATACCGTGTAGTGCCGCACCCTCAGGAGTACTGCTCCTGACTTCAATGTAATCTGTACTGGGGTCACATCTCTCAGTAACCCAACATCATGCGGATTAACAGTCCATAATTGTGCTGGCACATATTGCATGTCCTCCTCAAAAAATAAACACGGGGCCACCACTGCGATCAGGGGGCACTGCACTTTCCTATACTACACCATGATATCACAGGGGATGCAGATTTCCAAAATGATCTCCCCATTTTGCTCACTGTCCTCAAATAACTCTCAGTCATTTCCTTCAATTGTACTGTCGGGTCTATACATAATACTGTTCGCCACTCGCACCCATCCTGGTCTGTTCCAATCAAGATTACTCTTTTGTTTGACACTACTAGTCCTTGTAAATATAATGACAATATTGTCGCTGCCACCACCTTGGTTGTTACCATGGTTCGGAAAAGAAAATATGTGGGCACTCGCCAACATTTTGTCACAATTTGAGGCACTGCTTTTGCTAATACCTTGATACCGTAGACAAATATGTCTGGGATCACAGGAACCCCATGGACTACTGCCTCTCTTGCCATTGCATTGATTATTACCATTGCTCGAGCTACACAAATCCCTGGAGTGGAAAACACTAACCCTTGATCTGTGAATGATATAGTTATATTTAGTTTACTGAGCAGATCCCTTCCAAACAAGTTAACAGGGGAACTCTCTGAATATAACAAGGGTGCTTGTGGTACCTTCCCTCCCACTTTTATATCCAGCTCCTCAGTGTATGGAACCGTAGAAATAGTCCCAGAATCCCTGCGTGTCAAGAGTTTTACCTGATAATGGAAAGTTCCCCTCCATGATGCATGATTTAGTTGCAACTGAATCTACCATAAATATAAATTGCTTGTTTCCTATTTCTGCCTCCACCAAGGGCTTCAGGGTGTGTGGTTGTCAATAGGATTGGACACATAAGTGCTCTCTGTGGGCTGTCCTAATCAGAATATGTATTTGTCCCAGGGAATGAAAAAGGGCCGCCCACACCATTGTAACTCCTTGGAATGGGGCGCCTGTTCCCCTGCCATCCTGTTAAACTGTGTTCCCTCACCCTTCTGTAGTTGTTGCCCTTGCCTGTCGGCCCCATAAGGGAACTGATTTTGACCCCCTCGCCCAAATCGCTGTTGTCCCATTCCTTGAGGCCCTTGGAGTCCCTGACCTGAAGGTAATGGCCCATAATTGAATCCCATCCCAGGCCTGTTCCTGCATTCTCTTGCAAAATGCCCGCATCTCCCACAATACTAGCACTGTGATGTTCCCAAACCTCCTCCCCTGAACCCTATCCCCCCAAAGCCTCCTGCTCTTGCTCCTCGAAATCCTCCTCTTCCCCTTGGTGTTCTTTTATGCTGCCACTGTGGGTTGGGGTGTTGTCCCCCCACCCCATTGTCCCTGTCCTTCACCCCATAGTGCTGCAATAGTGGCATTTACAATTTGTTGAGTATCTCCTGTCCTTACCCCCTGAACCGGTGCCGTCACTGATGCTTGGACGACAACCTTATTTAGTTTCTTTTCCACTAGTTTTGCCTCATTCGTTTGCTGCTTCTGGGCTATCTCCCTGTCCCGCTCCTTGATTCTCTTACAACGGTGGACTATTACACTTTGTATGTCTGCCCACCCTTTGGCTTCAATTCCCACAATTGTATCTAGTGACTTCTGGACCTCTTTCGGTAGTCCCCTCTTTACAATAAAATAGAAAAATGGTACAGAATCATTCCATTGCCCTCCTGTCTCAACTCTCCACATTTCCTGTAACTTAAGGATAAACCTAACTGCATCCTCATCATCACCCATTGTGCACTGCATTAAAGAATGTAAGTCAGGGGTATCTGGGTACATCCTTCGTAGGGCATCCCATACCCTTGCCCTTATCTCATTAAAGGCTGCCCCATCATGTTCATTTTCTGCAACACTTACCCCAGGGTACCCAGCCCTTCCCCAGCCTGGTCCCCAACTATGGCGACAAGTAAACTCTTAAGGTACCCTAGGGCTAAAGGTACCCCTGCTGTTTGTTTTTCAAATTGTTAAATCCATTTACTGTTACCAGCTGTAAGCTGGGAGAGAGCTTTAATCAAATTATTTTTGTCCATTTGAGGCCACAGCACATACTGCGTTATCCCTACTCCTTTATGTATAAGAGACATCTGCCTATCTATTTTGTTATTCTTCTGATCTTGTACTACCCCCATTAAATCTGGTCTATTTCTTGGTCTATCCCTCCTCACTGCATCCTGTGGCAGGGTCATGTTTCTCGCTACCTCTTCTCCTTGATCGGCCTCTTGGCCTGCCTCTTCATTATTTCTACTACCTTGATCTTCATTTTCAATTGCTTATTCTACTTGTTGTCCCAGGACCGTCCATACCCTCTCCCCATCATCTTTTTCAACACAGCCATTTCTTATTGCCCCAGGGTTGAATCTTAAGAAAAAATCTCCTGACTTCCAATCCCCTATTTTCTGTACCGGTAACCCTTATTTCTGGTGATGCTTCTTCAGGTTCTTGTAACCTGGCTAACCTTTCCCGCAACGCTCTTAACTCGTTGTCTATATCTACTTGTGGCTCCTCTGGGTAGACTGATGCTATGGGCATGTTAGCGCTTGTGGGTGGGTTATATGGAGGTGGAGGTGCAAAAGCTCTCGAAACCCACCCCCCCATCCCCATAGTTGCTAATCCTGTTGTTGACACTCTCTCTACTACTGGAGGCTTATAGACCAGGTGCCCTACTATACCCTACTATAGGTTTAGGCGTTACAGGGTATATCCCCTTACATTGGATCTCTTTTTCACCTTTCTGATCTTCCATATCCTCAAATAATTGCCAGAGATCTAGAATCTCTTTTCTTTTTTTTGAATTTCCTGCCTTTATATTTTGCTGCTAAAAAGATGGAAATGTTTTCTAGCATGTTTTTGTGATAGGTGCCTTGCTCTGGCCAGGAGCAGGACATCCCCCCTTCCTTTGTTTCTACTATCCATTGTTTATGGTACTTATTTATTTTGTCACAATACAGTGGCAGGACCATATGCATGTGTTTTAATGGGGTTTCTTCGTCTATAATGTTGCATGTGTCCCTAATGCTTCACTACTGCTATGCTGCACACTCTTCTTTTTAAAAATACACATCAACCCACTTTTTCCCCATCCCCCTTACTTTTTCCCACTTTGATTTCACACACACACACCGCGACTCATCCACCTTTCTTCCTTTTTTTACCCCAAAAGACAGAGAAAATATACAAAAAGAATTGACTAACATCCAGGCCCATTCCTTATACTGAGCCACTACTTTTTCCCGTTATATCATTTATAATACCACCTTCATAGCTTAATGTGCTGAGGATCCCATTGCTTTTACCGTCATAAGAGAATAGTGCGTGGTACTACCTTCTCAACCTACAATGGCTGAGGATCCCTTACTTCTCAGTCCTTCATAAGCTGAGGCTCCCTTTTTCCATTATAAAAAGTAGAAAAACAAAAATATGCGACAATTTCAATACATAACCCACCTCCTATCCAATCTTCTCCTTAACACATCACCTGAAATCCTTTCCAATCTACTCCATTGACCTCATACTTCATCGTCATCACCATACTATCATTCATACATACATATCCCCTTGTTGTTATCTCTTGCAAGAGTATGCTCACATGTGTTCACTCGAGTATCCTCCGTTACGAAGCTGGCCTTTCTTTCTCTGTGGAGCTACGCCCTGCTTCAGTGAGCGGAGAGGATTTATTTTGAAATGGCTCCTACTAAAACCACTCAGGATACACGTGTTTTTTGATTGGGGGACCGATCTCTGTAGATGGGCGTGCCACCTTCCTGGTGACTAGGCCTGGGCAAAATATGGGGAAAGACTGAGGTCACGTGGGGTTCACCACTGAAAGGGAGTCCCTGTAAGGGTAAACCTAATTCTAAATTTGTCCCTTAATTATGCTCACGCCACAATGAATACACCCCTCTTTGGAATTAAGACCAAGAGTCTTTACCTTGCAAGGATAACAAATTGAATCTGTACAGAAGTGAGGCTGGGGCAAAGGACTCTGCTCCTGACCGGTATATTCTGTCCCTCAACCGCTCCCAGGTCCTGCAGACTCGTGCCAGGCTGGGAGCTTAAATACTCTTGACTTGGTCACTGGCATGGCTCCGTCCAAAATTGTCGGCCTTCCCTTACAAGGGGTGGTGCAGTCTACCTTCTTGCATGGCCGAGCTTCCATTTGGGACAGGTTACTTAACATAATGCTGGCCTATGCAAAAATACATTGTCGCTTCATTTTTCATAATTTTGCTATATTATGAACATTTATATATAAACACACCTTCCCGCCATACTCGCCTCACTTCACTCAATATACTCATATTTTATCTGGTCCAGTACTTCCCCTCTAAACTTTATTTTCCCATACTTTTACATTGGGCCTCATTACAACCTTGGTGCTAAGTGCACCAACTTTACCACCATGGTGTAAACTCCGTTTACACCATGGTGGATGGCGGATTTACCGCCCCATTCCAAGGTGAGTGGGGCGGTAAATCCCCATTTCCCATTTTCCCTTCCCCATTCCCATTTTTGCCCCATAGGGCATAATGGGAGTGGGGAAGGCGCTAATTACGCCGCCGGAAATTACGGCGGCGTAAATAGCACCATGGCAGGTTAGCGCCATGGATTTTAACGCCTGCTAAAAGCAGGCGTTAAAATCAGAATCAGGCGTTAAGGGTTAACGGTGGCGTTAACCCTTAACGCCTGAGTTGTAATGAGGCCCATTGTGTACATGAGCCCCAGTCTGCCTGGGTTTTTTGATGGACAGGAAACATCTGCTAAGTTACGTGCTGGCCTGCCAGTGCTAGTGGTGCACCACAGCAATGCCTGTAGTCTATTTTGAGCACAGGCTGCATTCTTTCCGGGAAGGGAGGGGTAGTATTTTTTGACTTGTGCTAAGAACTGCATACGTTTTAACATTTAGAAATTCATTCAGCTAATGCACCTTATATTTAAATAACTGCCTTCTATTAATGCCCCCCCGGTCTTGTGAGGTGCCTAGAAATAGTAGCAGAAGTCTTGCCCAAAAACAATGAAAAGAAGTCTTGACTAATTCTAAAGCGCTTGGAAATGAAGGAAGGCGCTAGCTCCTTTCCAACAATATCGTACGATACTCTTATGTTTTGGCATGTAGTGGACTTACAAAAAATGTTCAACTGTTCAGCTTGAATTATTTTTTATTTTTGTATTTAGTTTGGTAAGGTGGATGTCAATGGCACTGCAAATTATACTGCTGCGGTCGAGGTATTGGCTGCATAAATCCACAGTATTGTCCGCTGTCACTGGGGAATTCATCACAAATGGCTCGAACCACACAGGCATGCCAAATCGCAGTCTTCATGAATCCACCATGTAAACGCGCGATATGCCACAAGCCTGTACCACCTGTGTAAGAGATACAGACATAGTTTACTGGAATGGACCCAATAATTGCATTTTCTTTTATTTGCACTATCTTGTAAAATGTATGGCATTGTTTTGATTTAAAATTTCCTTTTAATACAACCTACTGACAGTACTTGTGATTTCAAGTACGGATCAGTTACAAATGTGAATGCACATTAAAGAAAAAAAAGTTTGGGAGATACTTCAAAGTGAAAAAAACATAATTTTTCGGACGATAAATCTAAAGTCAAACACTTAGGCTTTAGTTTACAATGAGTAAATTATTCAATTTACACTATCATTCTCGCGTCATTGATCCGTCAAACTTATATTGATTTGGGCGAGCAACATATCATGTTACCCGTCTCTATTGTCAAAAAATTAACATATATAGAGTGAACTTACTCGTTACTTTGATTTTGAGGGAGAACTGTAGCTCGAAGTTCAGGCATAAGGACATCATCATTCGCAGCATGGATCTTGTAAGGCAGGCGGCCCTTAAGTCATGCAGCTCGGTAATGCATAGCGGAGGTGTGTCTCCTTCAGCAATGTAGTGCCAAGCAGCCAGAGTTTGCTCTAAAACAGCAGTTCTCCAACAGCAGTAGGCAAAAGCTCACAACGATGTAGGGTACACCAGGTGGAAACATATTCCATGTGACTGGGTTCAGGCCCTGGCGATTGATCCTCATGACTTTGCCGTCGTTTTCACATGTGTTAAAGTGAGAAAGACTCAGGTAAGTTGCATTGGAAGTTGTTTTACGAACAATCGATGTATGCTCTGAAATACATGCCCGATCCTTTGGGCCAATAACATTTCTGACCGAACTACCGCTTTGACTACTCTATGATCTATTTCATGCTTGGACCTTTTGGGCGGTCACAGACCTCTGAAATGTGGGGCCGGCAGGGGAAATTAGTGCTTGCTTATTAACATCATTCTAGTGCGCCTGTGGGAACTCTGTGCTTGACTTAAGCATAGACATGCGTTTAAAACTGTAAAATGATGGTCAGTTTTAATTTTTACTTTTCTGAAGGGAAAACCCTCATTTTTGCAACGGTTTAAAAAAATGCATGTCGTGTATTTGAATATAAAAGTCATTGGTTAACACAGTGTATGTGTGTATTGATTAGAAAGAATCACAAAATAGTCCATAGGCGCCTCGCTGCGAGAACGAACACGGCCCATTAACCTGTTCTTTGGGAAGGTACCCACTCGAGAGTACGCAGCCACACTTTAGCTCACCGCACCTTTCACAGATGGGAAATATCCATTTGCATATCACTCTTTGTCCTGCCCAAACGGGCAGTCCAGCACCGAAATGGTATGGCACTGCCCCTCAAACGATGGGGCCCGCAGGGTAGGGCCCCCCTGCCCCTAGGGATTGGGGCACTGGACCACCAGGGAATTTCTTTTTCCGAAAGGGGTTCCCCCCCAGCCAAAATGGACTTGGGGTCATGAACTGCATGGGGTATCCCATTTTCCTTGGTGGCTTGGACACCCGAGGCCCATATCTGTATGGTGTGCCCGTCTGGAAAAATCATGAAATTCAGCTGTCGGAAAAGACTTGGGGTTAGCAGTGTTTTCGGCTTTCCCCTTGGCGTCCAGGTAGGTGCACCCACACATGTGAGGTACCGTTGTCATCGGGACACCTGTGGGAACGCAGGACGGTAGGCCATGTGTTGTTGGCTGCGTGTTTCAGTGGGTGAGCCGAGTGAAATGTGTGGAAAATTGTTTTTTTTCGCCACATTTCGGACTTTGCCAGGGTTTCTGGGTAATACATTATGGGCCGATTTGCACAAGTCAGACCTTTGCGGATTCCCACAGGTATCCTCTTTTTTTGAAATGCATGGGGTTCCCTGTTTTCTGTGGTGACTTGGACACCCGAGGCCATATCTGTATGGTGTGCCTGTCTGGAAAAATCGTAAAATTCAGCTGTCGGAAAAGACTTGGGTTTAGGGGTGTTTTCGGCTTTCCCCTTGGCGCCCAGGTAGGTTCACCCACACATGTGAGGTGCCGTTTTCATCGGGACACGTGTGGGAACGCAGGAAGGTATGACATTTGTTGTGTTTGTGTGGTTTTCATAATGTTTCGACCCATTTGCTGGTGTCCTTTGTCACACACCCCTTTCATTTCCCAAATGTGCCCTATATTTAGTCGCTGCTTTAGGCACCATACACTTTTGTAACCTGCATAAGTCACCTACCCTTGAAAAGAGCTGCCTGTGCACTTTCAAAAAATGTATGCTTGCCGTTCCTCACCACATTGGTTTTCCTGATTTACACATGCTAAGTACGTCTGTTCAGGCCATAAGCATAAAACTCCTGTGTACCATGGCTCAGTGTTCGGCTTGTGGTATTGCTTGTTTTGTAAAACACTACAAATAATATGTGCTTTCCTAACTGCAAGAGTCGGGGGGATGTAGCAGAGCATTGTTTTTCTCAAGATTCATAGAAGCCATTGCCGTACCAAGCCAACCATGTCCACCACATACCTTTTGTTTTGGTAATATTCCCGCTTTTTCCCCAAACGATGGCATTTTCCCCTACATAGTTGTTGCCCGACCTGCGCAAATCACCCCTTCCTAAACTTGGAATTTTATCTACTTTTCAGAAAGGTATGCCTTTCTGTCCTCCAATTCGGCTTTCCTACCCTTTTCTTCCATTCCGTCCACGCATGTCCAGTTGGCAAAAATGGCCAAAATCGCCTACCTCTCACAAAACAGTTGATAACCACATCAAAATATTTTTTTTTGTTTCCACTCAAGTTGTTCTTGAAAGCCAGGAAATTGGGGAATTCAGCACAGCAAACCATTTGTTCCTATCTTTCACAAGTAAAAAACCACAGGCTTCTTTGTACATCATCTTATTGTCATTTTTTGAAAAAACACAAGATTTTTGTCCTTTTTGGTTATTTTCTCTCACCCTCCCTACAGCAACCTAGGATTCCTGGGTGGCTTTACGACCGCCTACATGTGGGGAAAAAAGGGGCCAAATTTGGCTGAGATATCTCACGTAACAGAAAAGTTACATGGCATTGAATGGTGACATACCGAAATCACCAAAAAAGGCGTTGGCACTGGGGGGGGAAACCCATGGCACTTAAAGGGTTAAGAAACTTAAGGTTTACTCACCCTAAGTTTCCTAGGGTCATCCAGACGTGGACTCCTTGCTCACTGTGCTCAGAGAGGCACAGCTCCACCTCACTGATGATGCCCAACAAGGCTGAAACACGTCTACGGGGTTGTTGTTGGTACCCTTGTTCTGAAGGGAATTGCCATAGCATTTCGGTGCTGACTGCCCATGTGGGCAGGGCAAAGACTGATATGCAAATGGATATTTCCCATCTGTGAAAGGTACAGTGAGCTAAAGTATGGCTGCAGAGTCTCGAGGGGGTACCTTCCCAAAGAACAGGTCAATGGGCTGTGTTTGTTCTCGCAGAGGGGCGCCATTGGACTATTCTGTGATTGATTAGAAAGAACTCCAAAGATAATGTGAAGTGGCACCAATAAAACCACAAGGTTTTGGCTGTTTTGCATAGTAAAGACGATTTGAGGAAGATAGGAATTACCAAAGAGCTTTATATCTGTGATATATGTCTGTGAGAGTTGTATGACTGAATCCATGGGTGTTGCTAGGTCTGGAAAAGATACGGGGCTATGTTAATTTTGAGACTGTCGGGACTGAGGGCTATCTAGCCTTTTTGGTTGTAACCCCTGAGCTTCTATCCGGGGCTACAACCAAAAGACCCGGGGCAATAGCCCCCTTAGGTCCCCCCCAGCAACGCCTCTGACTGAATCACTAAATACCTAAAGCAAGCTGTGTTTGGTACGCATTTCCTTTTTTTGCTTTATTTTTAAAACAAAAGTCATCCTAACAATAACGTTTTTATAAATATCAAGCATTTATACAAGTTTGGCCATCAAAACTTTAGCTGTCTATTATGAAGCGCTATACAGCGTGGGAAGTAGAGACCGGCAAGACTGGGACCCGGCGGTACTTGAACAAGTGCCTATCCCGAGACTATCGGCTCAACAGGCTTCCGGATTGGAAGCTGACATATCAGAAGAGGAGGTCTCCGTGGCAGTCACCCAGCTAGAGCCTGGGAAGACACCTGGGGCCAACGGGTTTCCGGGTATGGAAGCGGGGGGATATGATATGATATGATTGGTTATTTATAACGCGCTTAATACCGAGAGGTTTCTAAGTGCGGACCCGGGGATCAAACCCGTGTTGCTCCGTGTCATCTTGCTTCCAAGGCGAGCACGTTGCCACTGAGTTATCCTCCTGAGATAAATCCTCTCCCGGGGAGAGGATTAATGCCATTTACATTGCCTCTTTTTACAATTCAAGACAGACGGGGACCTCCCACCCCACCTCAAACAGGAATTCATAGTTGACCTCCCAAAACCGGGCAAACCCCTGGAATGTTGGGCGTCATACAGGCCAATCTCCCTAATAAACGGGGAGGCCAAGATCCTGGACCAAATTCTAGCCAACCGCCTAATGCTGGTGATAGGCTCACTGATACACCTGGACCAGTGTGGTTTTATGCCCTCCAAATGCCTCCAAATCCACTAGAATGAATATTCGCAGGGCGCAGCTAGCCATTGATTTAGCCACCAGGATACCAGATGAGTTGGCGCTACTCGCCATAGACTTTGAGAAGGCGTTCGATTCCGTGAGGTGGGAGTCCCTCTGGGAAATAATGAGCAGAATGGGATTCAGCGAGAACTTCCTGGCCTGGGTCTGGCTATTATACACCTTCCCTGTAGCCGCAGTAAGGGTACATGGGACCACATCCTGGACCTTCGCACTGGAAAGAGGTACACGACAGGGCTGCCCCTTCTCGTCACTGCTTCTCATTCTCGCAATAGAATCACTTGCAATACGGCTCAGGGAAAGTCCAAACTGGGTGGGATTCAAATGGCCGTGGATGGGGAGAAGACAGGGTATCATTTTACGCAGATGACCTTTTAATCTACACGAGCAACCCCAAGGTCCCATGCCCAATCGTGACAGGAATATTGCAAGAATACCAAACATTTTCCAGGCTTAAAATCAACTGGCAAAAGTCGGTTCTTTTTCGAATACAGGGCGAAACAACATGGCCCCCTCAAGAATGCCCATACACAGTGGCTACAGCAGGCTTTAAATACCTAGGAATCAATTTCAGCCCTCAATTAGGAGACTACGCCCAGCTCAACCTAACCCCGGGGATGAATAGGTTTGTATCAGACACCACCCAATGGCAATCCCTCCCACTGACCCATCTGGGCAAGGCAGCCCTGTTCAAAATGCTGGCCCTGCCCAAATTTCTATATGTCCTGCAGAACGCCCCGCTCCCAATCCCCAATTAGACTTTCATTGATATTGATGGATCCTTGAGGGGGCTCCTGTGGGGAGGGAAACAACCCTGGGTGGCACTGAAGACACTGCAGAGGTTTATATGGGAGGGAGGTATAGGCCTACCTAATCTGCGTAGATACTATTGAACACCTCAGCTGGGGTCGGTAAATGACTGCCTACACAGGGACCAATCTCTCCCACACATCGCGGCAGAGAGGAGACGACTGGGAGGGAGGACACTCAGGCAAGCCCTATATGGGGGTAAAGATACCTCGAAACCCTACCCGGGCCAATGAAACATACGTGTCAGATTTGGACAGATGCTCACCAAGACATAGGGTGGGGCCAGCCACCGACCCTCGCACAACCCATTTGGCATAACGCACTCCTTGGGGAACTGTTGAAAGTAGGGTACCTGAAAAGCTGGGCAAGGAAAGGCATAGACAACCAGGCAGACGTTACAAAGGACGGCAGGCCTAGGCCGTTCCGGGAACTACAACTGCAGTATGGCCTGTCCACAGAAGAGGGGTTCAGATATAGGCAAATATCCCACACCATCTCAGCCCAGTTCCCTTCCCCGGGCGACATTCCAAGCAACCCCCCGCCCTGGGGGAGAAACTTTGCTTGGTGTCTGAGGAAGACATTCAAAGGACCACGGACGACCTTGTTGGCGACCAGACGGGCCACTCAAATGGCCAAGAAGGAGGATCCCGGGACCCCCCGAGGGGCCCCGACAGACTGGGCTCAGAAATTTCGGAAAACCAGGCACCGGTCAATGACCTCCGAGGACCACCCGAAGCCATAACAGCATTGCCCTTCCGGAGGTCGAGGAAAGCCTACAATGAGCATCAGTTCCAGGATCTGGCAGTAAGGGGTCCTGGGGCCCGGAGGGGCCATGCCTGGGCGCCGCGTTAGCGCGGCATGTGGCCTGCTGCTTTGGAGAGCGGGCAGAACTTTGTTAAATGTTAGTTGTTTTGTTGTGGTGACCCACGCAGAAAGTCTGAGTTTGGTGTTTACAGGCTGAAGCGGGGGTTCACGATTCCAGAATTCCACCTCAGTCATTTGCACCGCGGATTTGGGGAGGTTGACCTACATTGATTTTAAGATTTGAGATTCCCTAATACAAAAAAATCCCGGGGCTGGGGTTAGAGTCCTTGGTGGTTCGTTGACCAACCCCGACACTTGTTGGGGGACGTGGACGAATGCCTTAAATTACAAGGGAATGGGGGGTGGGGGGAGGGGACAAAGGGGGAGGCTTGGGCTTGGGGGGGCGGGGGTGGAATGACCAGTGAAAGAGATAGGGAGGAAGGGGGGGGGAAACCAGTTCAAATCACAGAACCTTGCTTGGCTGCGTGCTCTGAAACGCAGAAGTTACGAGGGGTTCAGGGTGCACAACCTAAAAGACGATAATGATTGAAGGAAGGATAGGCACGCTGAACGTCAAGGGTCTTAACTCCCAAAATAAGAGGTCCCTTACGAGCAATATGTTCTGAAAACAACATCTAACAGTCCTCTTCCTACAAGAAACGCATTACAAACGGGGAAGGGAATCCAGAATTAAGGGGAAGGATATTGGTTCCAACTACTGGGCCTCACATGCGAACTCCAAGAAAGAAGGGGTAGGTATTCTCCTGGGAAGAGCGTTCCACCTCACGGGGGTAGAAACCAAGAGAGGTTTTGGGGGCCGATTCTTAGGCGTCAAGGGGTTCTGCGAGGGACAACGCATCACCCTGGCCACCTTATACGCGGGTCAAGTGCAGTTCCTTACTCGGATCTTTACTGTCATGGATGAATGGGCAGAAGGGGCTATGATATAAGGCGGGGATTTCAATCTGATAGCTGACCCCCGTCTGGACTGGTGGTCTGCCAAGGGAGGGGTGCCCAAGGGGATCTCCAAGGATAATCTGGCCCTGCAGGCCCTCCTGAGGGACCATTACTGGGTGGACGTCTGGCGCCAGGCATACCCGGGTCAGGGAGGTTACACCTTTTTCTCTCCCCCACATTGTACCTACACTAGAATTGATCTCATGCTAATCTCCGAAGAGGGGGACAGCGTGGTTCAACGGCCGAGGGTGGAGGCCATAACGTGGTCGGACCACGAATTGCTTATGGCTGACTGGTCACTGCCTGTCGCCCCAAGATCCACCCGTTGGCGGTGCAATGATACGCTTCTTAGGGATCCCGCGTTTCGGGACTTTATGAAACACGAAATGTCGGCTTACTTTGAGACGAATGACAATGGTGAGACAGACGTGTCCACAGTATGGGAAGCCGGAAAAGCCACTTTTAGGGGTCTCCTCATAGCAGAGGGCTCGAGACGTAAACGGGAACGGGGCCTGATTGAGGGCAAACTCCGTGCGGAGTTGGGGGTCTTGCGGGCCAGACTGGGCGCTCCCGGGATAGACAGAGACGCACTTCTGGAGGAGATGCAGGGCAAAAGACAAGAGCTACACACGGTTCTTATAGGGGAGTTTATTAAGAAAATGCGGTACACCAAGCAAAGATACTATGAACGGGGAGACAGGGTGGGAACTCTTTTGGCACAAAGATCCCGGGGCTGCAGGGTGGAAAGGGTGGTTGCCCAGCTTAGCGATGGGGAAGGTAGGACTCACAGGGGCCGGGAGGGAATAGCGGACTGCTTTGCTGACTATTACAGCAAACTTTATTCCAGGCAAGCAGGCGAATCACTGGAAGATATCTCAGGCTACTTGGCGGAGCACCCCCTCCCCAAGCTATGCGACAAAGACCTAGGGGTCCTTGAGGGGGAGATTTCAGAGGAAGAGGTGGAGAGCGCCATTAAGAGACTGAAGGCAGGAAAGGCACCGGGGGGAGGCGGCTACACGGCTGATTTCTATAAACAGACCCAATCGATCTTGGTGAAGCCCTTGGCCAAACTGTTCAATCAGAGCCGAAACTCAATTCCACTGACGTTTCTGCAAGCCCTCATCACCGTCATACCCAGGTCCGGTAAAGACCAGACAGAATGTGGGTCCTATAGACCCATCTCACTCCTAAACTGAGATGCCAAGATTTTTACCAGAATCTTGGCCTCCAGACTTGAAAACTGCCTTCCACGCCTGATACACCCTGACCAAGCGGGATTCGTCCTCAACAGGCAGGGCTCTGACAACATACGGAAGACACTCCATATACTTCCCACAGTGGGGGTCCGGGACGAGGGGGCTCTTTTACTGGCTCTCGATGCAGAGAAACCCTTCGACAGGGTCAGCTGGGCTTTCATGGGGGAGGTTTTCGCATCTCTGGGGATGGGTCCTAGGTGGCTGGGGTGGATGGCCGCGCTTTACTCTTCCCCCTCGGATAGAGTGGTGGCAAACGGGACGACAGAATCGAGAGAGTTCCCCCTCCAACGTGGTACAAGGCAGGGATGTCCCCTGTCCCCGCTAATTTATGCACTAGTAATGGAACCATGGGCAATCTCAGTCCGCAATGACGAGGCTATTGGGGGAGTACAGATGGGAGACATGCAATGCAAAATCTCCCTCTTCGCGGACGACGCCCTACTCTACGTCACCAGACCGTCCCAAACAGTCCCCCGGTTATTACAGGGCCTCTCGCGCTATGGGGAGCTATCGGGTTATAAAGTCAATCTGGATAAGTCAGTGGCATTTATGGGTGGGAACCTGTCAGATCCGGAGATGGCCTTCGTGAAAGGGCTCCCCTTTAGACGGACTGAAGAGGGATTCTGGTACTTGGCAGTGCAGATTACCCGTGACCTTGAGGATCTGTACACAGCTAACTCCCCCCCCCCTCTGGTCCGCAATCAGAAGAGATGTGGAGAGATGGGCGGGATCGGGGCTCTCCTGGATAGAGCGCCTTAACCTCATAAAATGGTTCTCCTCCCAAAGTTTTTATTTCTCTTCCAAATGCTCCCGGTGATAATCCCCAAGACTTTCTTTACAGAAACGAAGCGAGTCCTGCTCAACTTCCTCTGGTCAGGCAAAAATCATAGGATTTCCTACGAAGTGTTGACTAGGGCTAAGGAAGATGGGGGAGTGGGGTATCCTGTCCTGGAAACGTATCACAGAGCTTCGCAGCTGAGGGTTTTGGTCGATCACTTCTCCCCAGATACGATAAAACAATGGGTTGCCATGGATAACAGGCCCCTTGCCCCAGTCACAATAGAGGAATGGCTTTGGGTCCCAAGGAAAAAGATCCACAGAAGCGTCCTAAATCATCCAATCTTGAAGGTGCTGTGGTCCCTGTGGGGAGAGGGAGGTTACTATCGGTGGCTCACGACGTGGCCGTCCCCGTTGAGCTGCATTTGGGCCCCTCCCTTCTTGGCCAAAATAGCAGAACCAGCAGCGGATCAGTCGTGGTTTGAGGCAGGCCTTAGTAGGACCGGCCATCTGTGGGTGAAGGGTTCTTTCCTGCCCTTAAGTGACCTCGAGGAGGCTCAGGGAATTGGCACCCTGTCCCCCTTTCGCTACCTCCAGCTTAAGGGTGTCCTCACCGAGCCATCCTGGGGCGACACCCTCAGGAGGGATCTCACAGAGTTCGTAAAGCTTCTCCTGTCGGCGAGGGGTTCCAAGGGGATAATATCTCACCTTTACAAACTCTTCCTGTTCTCTGTCCCCAGGGACCCTCCACCGGCATGCACACAGTGGGGTAGGGACCTAGGAGAGGAGATTGATGATGAAAGATGGGCGGAGATGTGCAGGCGGGCCAACCGATCCACGGCCTCCCTCCAATATCGCCATCAAGCCCTGAAGATACTACACCGATGGCACTACCCCCCACAGAGGATTGCTAGGATAAAACCGGGATATGACCCACACTGCTGGAAATGTAGGACTGAGAGGGGGGACTATATCCACATGTGGTGGGGATGCCCAGTGGTCCAAAACTATTGGGAAAAGGTACTCGCCTGGATCAAAGGGGTGGACGGGGTTGAGCGGGCTCCCTGCCCTTGGCTCCTCCTCTTTGGAATCGACATTGGGGAGGGTCAGGATGGCACTCAAGACCATATGCTCCAAATCATGTTGGTGGCAGCCAGATGCTGCTTTGCACAAAAATGGAAACACCCGGAAATGCCGGGGGAAAAAACGTGGGTGACCAAGGTGCGGGCCATATATGACATGGAGTTTCTCACACACCTACTCGATGAGTCCAAGTCCAACATCGAGGAAATCTGGCTCCCCTTTTTTGACAAATATGGCCGACCAACTTAACGCCCCGCGCCTGGGCCCAGGGTCTTCCCCCAGGGGCGCTGGACCATTGCACACCGACCTGATTGTGAACTTCTCCCAGTTGGACCTATGACCTCGGCGCGCCAAGTGCACTGTGTAATGATACTACTGTCTCAGGAAAGTCCGTCAAACAAGCAACAAGCAACTAACGGGAACTTGAACTGTAGGGGGGTGGGGGGACGGATAGGGGGAGGGGGAGGTGGGATGTTACGATTGGTGGTTTGTTAACTCATGCTTACACATGCTATGTAATGTTGTACTACATATACAAAACTTAATAAAAATTGATTTTCAAAAAAGAATGGTAGTTACCTTGGTGGGGATGTGTTGTGGAAGTAAGTTGCATTCCAGGGGTGTGTAATCTGGGGCGTCGGCAAGTGCTTGCCTGTGGCCACTGAGTGCATGTGATAATTGTGTGTAGTGGTAGTGTTCTGCTGCCTAAATACCATATTCCTGCTGGAGCATTTAAAACGAAAGAATAAAGCCCTCTGTTAAGACATCTCCTATCGTGGTTATCCCAGCCCTCACCCAACGGGTCCAGGCGGGCAGCTTCCACACTTCCGTCAACATGTGGTTATTCCATAGTGGTTGTGCCGTGGTAATCTTGTTCCCCCAGCCTATGTGCTTTTGTGCCTGCCTCCAGATGATCGCGATGTGAGAGGACATCGTCTCTGCGGGGGGTCTGGATAGGCGCTGATACATTGTTGCAAGTGGTGGGGTGTCCTGCTTGAAGGGTAGTTCTGCTCTAATATGTGGTAGGTCGCGGGCCCCATGGAGGAGGTCATTGACTATGTTTAGTTGACTGGCCCAGTAGTAGGACTTAAGGTGTGGGACTCCAATACCCCCCTCCCAGATCGATTGCTGCAGCGTGGTCAGCGCAATTCGAGGTTGCCCCCCCTTCCATATTAATTCCTTGAGGAGGCGTTCCACCCGGACAAATTCCGAGTTTGGTATGGCCAGTGGGGCATTCTGCAGTACGTAGAGAAACTGTGGAAGTGCCTTCATTTTGAAGAGGGCCGCCCTTCCCATGAGTGTGAGGGGGAGGTGCATCCAATGTCGTACGTCCCCCACAAAGCGGTCCGTTAGTGGGTGCAGGTTGTGACGCACATAGTCTGAGAGAGCCCCGGAGACCCATATGCCCTGGTAGCGGAAGCCTTCTCTTTCTATTCGGTATGGGGAGTCCTGAGGGATTGCTAGATCATCCCCTTTTACTGGGAAGAGAACTGATTTCCCCCAGTTTACTCTAAGGCCACTGAAGTCACCATAGGTCTTTAACATTTGGGTTATGATTGGGCATGCTTGGTCTGGATTGCTCAGGTAGAGTATAGGTCGTCCGCAAAAAGGGAAAGCTTGTCCTCCCGTCCATTTGGCCAATGGAATCCGGACCACGTGGTGACCTGTCGGAGCCATCGGGCCAGTGGCTCGATTGCTAGGGTGAAAAGGAGGGGAGATAGAGGACAGCCCTGCCGGGTGCCTCTACCCAGCGGGAAGGTCCCGGAGGTCCAGCCGTTCACCCTAACTGTAGCTAGTGGGGTTTCGTATAGGAGTTGAATCCAGCTAAGGAAAGTTTCGCCGATGCCCATGCGCCTCATTGTTGCCCAGAGGCTTGCCCACACCACCGAATCGAACGCTTTCTCGAAATCAATTGCGAGGAGTTCAAGTGGAGTGTTAAGGTTTGGGGCCTCTTCCAATAGCAGGTGTAATCGACGTAGGTTCATTCTGGTCGATCTTTGCGGCATGAAGCCGCATTGATCTTGATGGACCAGTGAGGATTTTACCCCTTGGAGCCTGTTGGCCAGCACTTTGGCAAGGATTTTAGTTTCACTATTGAGAAGCGATATCGGTCTATACGATGTGTACTGGTCGGGGGGTTTGCCTTTTTTAGGGATGGCCACTATGCTATCCGTTCGTACATCCGGTGGGAGGGTGCCCTGTTCTTTAGCAGCGAGGAATAGGCCCCGGAGGGGGGCGGCCATCTTGTTGCTGCCCAATTTCTTCCAGGTCTCGGCCGGGAAGCCATTCGGGCCAGGTGTCTTCCCAGATTGTAGCTGGGTCATGGCCTCCGCTATTTCGGTTTCGTCTAATCCCCTGTCTAAGTGAGTCCTCTGCAATTCCGATAATTGCGGAAGCACGATCTCATCCAGGAGGGATGCGTCTGTGGGGACTGTTGGCGCGGCATAAAGCGTGGTATAGAATTTGGCAAAGGCCTCTGCTATTTCTGGGTCTGTTCGGGCCGGCCCGTTCGGGCTGTCGGTAATCTGTCTGACGTGTCTATGCCCCTCCTCCCGTCTTTCCAGCCATGCCAATAGTTTGTCGGCTTTGTCCCCTTGCTCATAAATTCTGGTCTTTGATTCCCAATGCGCCTGCCGTGCGTTATAAAGCGCCGTGTTATGGAGGGATGCTCTAGCCTTCAGGAGGGAGCGGTATATTTCCGGGGAAGCGTTAGAGATATATCTGGTTTCCCATTTCTTTACTTCCTCCTCTGCCTCCGTCACCTTCCTGTGATGATCTCTCTTTTTATTACAGATCCAGGCTGTCATTTCCCCCCTAAGCACTGTCTTGTGTGCCTCCCATAATATCACAGGGTCCTCTACCGAGCCCGTATTGATCTCAAAGAATTTGTTGGCTTTGTCCGTGATGTGCTCCACAAACTCGGGGAGGCCCAGGTAGTAGCCATTTAGCCGCCATATTTTGGGCGGCAGGGGACGTTCCGTACAGAGCGTCACCTCCAGGGGAGAGTGGTCTGATATGCCCCGGGGAAGGAAATCTGCCGTTATAACCCTACATGCTTCTGGGGCCGGGAGGAAGAGGTAATCCAATCTGGATAAGGATGCATGGACCCCCGAGTGGAAGGAAAATCCTTGGTCTGTAGGGTGGAGTTCTCTCCACATGCCGCTCAGACCAAGCGCTGATGTGAAGGTTGCCAGCCGCGTGGGCCAGTCTGGGTTCTGACAGCAGATGTGGGTCCGGTCAAGTGTGTTGCACATAACATCGTTGAAGTCCCCACCCTCACGATCCACACCTCTGCTTTCTGTTGTGCCATCAGGGCCATCACCTCCCTCAGGAGACCCTCTCCCAACCCCGGCAGGGAATATATCGCTAGAATGGCCACTGTCTCTCTCCATAGCGCGTCCCGGATAAATCCAAAACGGCCTGAGGGGTCCTGTACCACAGCAGATAGGTCAAAAGGGAGTCGCTTATTTAAAAGGATCAGGGCGCCCCGGGATCCCATTGTGTACCCTGCATGGTATGCTAGTCGGTAATTAGTTCCGCGAAAGAACTGGCAGATTGAACCTGCTAAGTGGGTCTCGGTTAGGAGGGCTATGTCAGGAGAACGTCTGTTAAGGAATTGCATCACTAGTCGGCGTTTTATACTTGAGCCCATGCCGTTTACGTTCCAAGTAAGGATTTTGAGAGACCTATTTCGCTTGTTGGGTGTCATTGGGGCTAGTGCGTTTCCATAAGTGGGGTCATCTTGGTGCTGTGTGGTCATTGCTGTCTAGGGATCTGGATTGTTGTGCCAGGTGGGTGCATGATGCTTTTGGCCGTGGATATATGGCGTACGTGTATGGTGGAGGCGTGAGCAGCGGACATAGTGTGTTCGGTGGCATCTTGATCAATGTGGATATGGTGTGATTTCCCGGAAAGTAACTAACATAGAACAGTTTCCCTTGCCCCTCCCCAAACTCCTCCCCAACATGAAGTATCTGTCGCCCAAACTCTACTGGCGCTCAAAACTGTGTCGCCAGGTTAACTTAATGTGAACTGTAGTCACCTTCCCACCAATTTACTACTCGTTTGTGGGTCTGCTGTCTCGGGTCAGGGGCGTGGTGTCCGCCGATGGCATGGTGTGTTAGCGATGGCAGCTTGTGACTCTCTGATCAATTGTGTGGGAGCAACGGCATCCCACCATTGGTGTCGTCCCGGGAGGAGTGTTGCGTTGCAAGTGGTTGCCAAGAAAAGGATTGATTGTTGAGCGCACTGATGGTACTGTGAGTTCCCCCCTCTGGCCAATATGTCTTTTCCAGGAACCTTATCAGGGATCGCGGTCTTCATCCAGGTCCGCTGGGATCTCCGGTATGGGTCGTTGGGCGGGTCGATCTCCCTGTGGTCGGGGTCTTGGTCTGCCTCTTCGGTTTTGAACGGGTCCAGTCCAGTCCCCTGCGATATGGGTCTCGGCCCATTTCCAGGCTTCCTGAGGATCAGTGAAATGGACGTTTTTACCTTCATGCTGGATTTTCAACTGGGCCGGGAACAGCAGCCCGTATCTCACGTTCATAGAGAGGAGTTTCCTTTTAAGGTTCTCGAAGGATTGTCTGGCTTTCGGGACCTCGCGAGTATAATTTGGATAGAATCCAATTCTGGCTCCGTTATATGTCATCGACCCTTTGGTTCGGGCCATTTGTAAGATGGCGTCACTGTCGCGATAATTGAGGAGCCTCGCAATGATTGTCCTTGGGGGTGCGCCCGGGGTCGGGTGGCCTGCGGGTATGCGGTGTGCACGTTCCACCGAGAAAAAGTTTGAGAGAGTCTTTGGCGCATAAAGGTCTGCCAGCCACTCCTCCAGAAAAAGTTCCATGCTGGGTCCCTCTTTGCGTTCCGGCAGTCCCAGTATGCGAATATTGTTGCGGCAGGACCTGCCTTTTCCCTCATCCACTCGGGCCTCCAGGGTTTTCAATCTGGTCAGTGCTTGCGCCAATTGTTGGTGCACCCCACCAAGGTCATCCTCCACACCGGCGATACGTTGTTCCGCCTCCCCAGTTCGGGATGACAGTTTCTGGAGGTCATGGCGGAGGAAGGAGACCTCGGTAGAGATGGCGTCCATTTTTTGCTCCACTGAGGAGCGCGAGCTGGCGATGGCGGCCATCACATCCTTGAGTGACAGGGTCTCGTCTGGCGGAGGGGGGGTCACCCCATGGTCCTTGATGCTCTGTACGGTGCATGTGCTTGTGGCATATTGGTCCATGGTGCTTTGCGTCAAGGTCTTTTTGCTTTTTTCTTTGCCCATGGTGCTGCCTTGCACGTATTGCAGGTTTGGAAGAGCACCCCTTCTCGTGATATTTCCCCCTCCCCGGCCTTCTATCAGGACTTACTGTGCCCGTGCTGTGTTACCTCCGCACTGAAGTTGGACGGCAGTGGTTTCTCAGAGAGTGCGATAGGGCTCCGTTCACTTGAGCCTAGGCGTGGGGTTACAACCAACAGTGAGGGGCTCCGCCGTATTGTCGGTTCTTTTTTCCCCTTTTCCTCCCCCCCGGTGCTCCGTTCCGACTGTCCCGATCAGGCGGGCTGGTCCGCCTAGTCCCGGGTTGTTTCCCCGTCCCAGGGAGGGGCCGGGTCTGTCCCCAGTTGCAGCCGCAGCGAGTGCTCTGTGTTAGCCGCTGGTGATGGGTGGCAAGTCAGGGTGCCAACAGCCCGGTCAGTCGCCTCGTTTCCCAACCTTGGGTGCCTGGGAAGGTATATTGCGCGTAGTGGAGGAGCACCACGGGTCGTCCCGTACTGCTTCGGTGAATCTGTTCGTTTACTCGCCTCTGTCCGGGTGGCTCACAAACCCAGGGACTGGCAGTTGGGTCAGGGTGACCCAGGCGGCACTGTGCGGGGCCCCGTATATCTGTCAGTGCCAGTGAAGGAGGCCCCGTTCGTCAGGATTGGCTTCTTTTGCGCACTGGGGGTGTCGGTATGCTTCTGCCCTTATTGCGTGTACAGGCATATGTTGCTGTTTCCCCCAGGGGCACTCCCTATGGGCACATCGGATTCGGGTTGGCAGGTCCCACGTAGCGGCTTACCCGTAGCCGTTCACTTTAGTCCCGGGTCCTCTGGGGTGGAGGGGTGGGCTCTGAGCTGTCACCGCCTGTGTCGGCTTCCCCCTCTGGGGGGATCCGCTCTCTGCCTCTGGGGGCGGGCCGAGTCGTCCGCACCCCGTCCTCGGGCCGCACCACGCGGCTCCGGCAGCAGTTCCAGCCGATGTCGCAGACCGGGGGCTCGCCCACTCTGCTCTTCCCCGCCCCGGCCGCACAGGGGACAGAAGACAGGATTTGGCGGCGGCGCACCCTCCGATCGCCCCGGGGACGCTGGTGCGGCTGCTGCGTTCAGCAGTCGGGGCTCGTAGGCTGCATTCGCTGGTCCCTGTCGAGCTTCAGCGGGTCTTGGAGGCGGCCATCTTGTTCGGGCTCGGGGGATTCCCAGGCAAAACTTCCAACGCAAATATCTAGCGTTTCCCTTCACGGATTTAGCTCCGTTCTCCGCTGGGTGTTGCTCCAAGGTTCTGCCGCCCGGAGTTATCTTTATTTTGCTTTTACACAATCCATGTGGCAGGATATTGCAGGATGTTTCAGGCGGCCGCGGGAGCGCCGAAGATTCACGTCTTCATTGCGTGCTCGCTGGCCACGCCCCCCTTCGCTTATTTTTTAAAGACTGTACGAGCTTCAAACGCTTACCTGAATCCCAGCCGTTCTCGGGGAACTCTGTCTCCGGAACTTCTCATCCATCTGCAAGGGGGAAAAGACACTCCAGGTTAGCGGGGAAACATCTAGAGGCGCTGCATACCGCGCTTACTCACTGCATTTCTTCTTCATAACCGGCATCCACGCTGAAAATGTCGCGGCACCTAAAAGACACCGAAAAAGAACTCAGTTCATACAAATATGAAAGGGTTGCATCACGCATCGCACGCTCACTCACCTTCAGCGCTACTCATCTCAGCAGCACGTCGCCATCCCCGGACGCCGGCCATCATCTAAGGAAGGAAAGGAAAGAAGTTAGAGAACTGTTCAAAAGACTCATTATACTTAACCGTCAGACTCTTGCCAGTGAAGTAACTAGGAAGCAACGAGCCTGCATCAATCAACGCGCCCCTGCGCTGAAAGCAGGATGGAGAGCACACTTTCAAAAAAAACTAGGTGAGCTGTGGATCAAAGGGAAGGGTTGGACCCCGGGGAAGAAGGGGTTCAAGCACACAGAGACAATAGGGAGTTAAACTCTACCAATCCTGTGTTTCAGGCCCAGTATCCAGTAGAGTAGACTCCAGGGAAGGGTTTGAGGTACTAAGAGGTCAGAACAGGCTGAGTGACGTCCCCGTGGATACCAGGTGAGCGTTACAGACACAAGGGATCATCTGGCAGCAGGACAAGGCACCTCTGGAAGGGAGCTGATCTGGTATCTGACCATAAAATGGTGCCTGAGCTTAAAATGGCGACTGACCTTGTTGAAGCATCTATCAGTCACAGGCAGATCCCACCTGCAACCCGTGAATCCATTAGCCTTTTTAGTCAATCCCCAAGGGATAGCACAGCAATCCTTGAATGCCTGGACCAGGCAAACCCACAACACTTGGGCCTGAAGTTTATGTAAGGAAGGCATGGTATCAAACAGTGAAGACAGACAGTGATCACAGTTCAAGGATGTTTATTGAACTTCAATGGTTTGGTTGAATGCATATCTAATCCTAAATCTAAGGAGGGGAGCAAGCTACGACCATAAAATAATAATAACGCAGTCCTAGTGGAATCTCTGTCAAAATAAAAGGGCTCATACTAATAAACGTATTGCCAATCCTTACTTCTAAATACAGATGGTGTGGGAAAACGATGTATGCAAAAGAAAAGTGTTCAAGAAACAATATGTCAGGATAGTTGAGCAGTTGGCTTCCCTTCCCCATGTTTTCAGCACTGGACAAGGCGGCACCCTCGAGATTCGCACACACTCTGACTTCTCTGACACAAGGATGCAGTTCAAAACAGGTATCTCTTCCTTTTCCTTGCTCAGAGTGTGCTCTCATGCTCAGCCTTTTATCTGTGTGGGGAAGCTTAATGGAAGTCAGGTGTGAGTTGTTAACAGTAATTGCTTGACTTTGCCTGACCATAGTAATGGGACATGTCAGGTACAATGCTCAGTTATGAGTCTGTTTTCTCCCAGAGCGGCTGTCTGTGTGAAAGTATTCATGTAGGGAAGGGGGGAGGAGTTATAGTTCCCAGGTCCTACCTGGTAGGATGGAGTAAAGGTGTTATAGGGGGGGAGATACAGTGTCTCGCCATCAGGTGTCCCACTTCCACTTCCACTCCCTGAAGACCCCTCACCCAGGTGATCCTCCCGCACTGGTCCACCCCCAGGATCTGGATCCAAAGGCGATGGCCGTGCCCTGGCCACCTGAGAGATAGATCCCAAGAGACTAGCGGGTGAGACACTTTCAGGTTTCTCACAGTTAGAAGAATTGAAACCGATGGGAAGAAGGTGGAAACATTAAGGAACAGCCAATCATGACCACAGGGTTTAAAGGGGAATTTGACCCATGAATCAGAATGCTCACTGGGTCAATTATTCAATTTGCACTTGCATAAAAAGAAGTCATCTCCGGACTTGGGAAAAGTAAGGATGACACTCCAGGGAGCTGGTGACCAAGTTGTAAGGAAAAGATCCTGGATAAAAAGAAGGTGGCAAAACCAAGATAGCCGCACAAGAGACCAGAGGTGGTCAAACCAAGAGGGTCGCACCAGAGAGAAAATAAGAAGCAACAAGTGGCCAAGCCAAATGGGCTACAAAAGAATCCAAAGGTGGCCAAATCATGAAGGTCAAACAAGAAAACAAAGGTGGTCAAGCCAAGAAGGCCACGCAAATCTCAGAAGTGAGCAGGGTGCTGCATCCCTTGTACTGATTAGAAACCTGAGAAATGAGTGGGGCTCTCTATTCCTAGGAACAGAGAAGCAAGCAGGCCTCTATATCCACTAGAGCAGCCGTCCCGGCAAAAACGCCCAGGGTGAAAAACTAAAACCAGCCACAGCAAAAATTGCAGCGACGGAAATACGCGAAACCCATCTGAGTGTGATTATGTGAAGTCTGCCAACCATTAATAATTAAGTCTTTATCTTGACTGAGCGGGCTATACCAGCTGTTAAAGGACTTCGATGGGCTTTTACACAATCTCTGGCACCATTAATGCACAGGTTAGCACATACTGTAAGTCAATAAGGAGGCCAGGGCAACTTGTCCTGGTGCAGAAAAAGCAGAGTATGAAAGTTAGCATTGCTCCGAACACATCCCGATATGCATGGGCGTAATTGTAGGGGGGGACAAACACCCCTCTGCCCCCCTAAAATTAACTTTCATGGCACACCATATTGTCCCCATTCATTTGGCTGGGGCACCTTTTTTCAGATGTCATGTCCCCCCAACATTTTCAGCAAAGTTACTCCACTGCCGATAGGAGCGGAGTCAGTTGTCACAAAAAAATATACAGCCAAAGATGGCTGCATTGAATGGGGAACAGGCACTCTGTTAGAAACAATTGAGCTCTCTTTTCATTTCCATGGTGGAGTGGGGATAGGAGTTGTGCAGAGGTGTAGGGGGAGCCCAGGAAGTGCACTGAGCCAGAGTGATGGCTCAGAATGCTGACAATAGTGACAGTTAATGCCTGTAATTCAAACTATTTGATTATTTATGGTTCACAGAAAGGGTGCTAACATCTGTTCAAGTTTGTTCTTCTATGTTGTAATTTATGTAATAGCTTTTTGCCATTTTAAAAATTTGTTTTCAGACCAAGTAACCTGATACTTATATCAGGGTCACTCAATATTTATGTGGAAAAAAAATGAATGAAAGATCAGGGAATTGTAAGATAATAGTATAACCTCAAAACACCAACACCCATAAGTTCTAGTTAGGAGTTTCCAATTTCTCCAACTTCACCCAGTAAGCTCCAGGTCCAGAAGTGGCATAATCTGAAATAAAGTTCATACTCAATTATCAGGAAAGAAAGTATACTTTGTGGACTCCCAGTAGACATCTAAAATACTTATTTCCAGACATCAATAATTTATTCTGGTGTTTAAAATGTCACAAGTCCACTGCATTCAGTTTGATGGCTCGTGATTTAGCCCCTTTGGCTGCTAATGGAGCATGTGTCGTAGATCCCCACCGCCCATGCTTCTACTAAACGTGGTCCAAGCACCACTTCTGTGTCCCATTAATGCTTTGCTCTTCTCTATATGTTTAAACTATACTACATTATTGACATTTTGTGCCCCTACATATTCCTAGTTATTAATAGTTTCAATAGGTGCATCAGACAAGTTTCAGAGGTCCTTCATTCCTCATGCTAAGGGCATACCATTGTGTTGGATGATGGCAACTCATAGGAGGCTATTGTTTTGTGGTATGCCCCACAAAAAGTATAGTTATTACAATTATTAAGTATTATCATACAAGATAAAACAAAATGGAAGGCCTTTTGAGAGGACAAAGCTAATGAGCCCAAAGACTTTAACAATTATTATCAGAATAATGTCCTGTCTCTACGATCTGCCAGCAAGATATTATGTGTACTTTGAGAAGTATCAGTGGCACACCCGGCTGTGCATCCTGGGCTCCCTGTCTTGTAATAATTCTAGAAATGATGTTGGTCTGTATATGTTTGTGACGGGATGTTGTTTTTCCAGAGATGAGGACCTGTACCAAATGATGAGGTGGCGAGAAGATGCAGAGGCGCATAATGATGCTAAAGTGCAAAAGCGCCATCGGATGGACATGAAGAAGGAAACTGGACAACTTAACAAAGAGCTGGTGATGGTAATTTGTGGGATTGGGGCATGGGATCCAGGAGCCTCACAACAGATGTGTGCCTGAGGAACACTGGTTAGAGGAAACACTATCAGGGACATTTAGGCGGTAACACATTTAAAGTTACAAGCTACTACTGGGGCAAACAATTTCATGTGCCCTCTCAGTTATCCACATGCACACAGCACAGAGTCAATTATCTCTCATGGATATATACATTTTGAGGCCCGATGAGTCACATGAGACAAGGAAAGAAGTGCCAATGTGCAGACTCATTTTCAGAGAATCTAGACTCATGCCCACCTGCCATATCTTTGTGTTTGGCCCACAGTTCCCCGACAATGTAGTCCCTGGTATGGCTACCACTGAAATACCATAATGACTTTAAGAATATGTCTCGTCAGAGGCACTGCCGGTACACAAAGCACTCCATGACATCTCATCGGACTATGAATAAATAAAAGTGTAAAACAAGGACATGTTTTTATTTTCCAGATAAAAAAGTTATTAAGTGGTTTGTTTTTGGTTTTCTTCACTTTCAGTATTCTGGATGGCCAATCTCCATTTTGCTATGTTTCTCTGGCTTTCTTATTCAGTGTCATGTGTGCTCTCTTGTGAATGTAAGATTCACAACTCTAAAGGTTTACAATTTCTCTTGGCTGTCATAAGTGCCACGTGTGCTGTTGTTGAGGAGTGACTTATCTACCAAACTTGGTGTTAATTGCTCATTGTTCCTTTCTCTCTTGGTTCTATTTGTTTGCTTAGTATCACATGTGCTGTTTTAACAGAGACTTACAATTAAACCTTGCACCTTCCAATTCTTCTTATTCTCTTTCAATTTCTCAGCGCCACTCTGCTATGAGTACAGAGTGTTAGAACTACAACTCTCAGGTCTCTGGGGCCTTTTCAGTTTGTCAGTGCCACTGCACTAATGTTACGAAATGTTAGAACCACATCTCCCGGAATTCAATTCTCTTTGTTTGTTAGCAAATTCCAGGTTTCCATTCCCTTGGTTCTCTTTTGGCGTATCTGCAACCCTGCACTATTCATGTAGAGTGTTGGACTCAAAACATCCAACATGCAGCTCTCGGGTTCTCTTCTGACTTGTCAGTGCTTCTGCAGTATGCGTCATGATTGCAGAAAGTCCTAAGCAGAACACTAAGAACCCAGTTCTCTTAGTTCCCTCTTGGCTTTCCAGTTTCACTGAGCTATTGTTGTAGAGTATAGCTCTTTTGGTATGCTCGGGTCCTTCTCAGCATCTTCCTTGGTGTCTTCTGTGAGGTTGCTTTCCACCTCCTCACTTCCCACTCTTCTCTGTACTTCTCTTCGCATAGAATTTGCCTTTTGGAATGGCAGCTTGAGGATCCATAGTTCTGTCTGCATTCTCTTCATCAGGGTCTTAGCTTTGTACCCAGTCTGGCTCCTGAACTTTAGACCTTGTACGTCAGGAACCCCTTTCTGATATGGACTGCATCTATTTCTGATCCTCATTGTCCTGTTTATGGGGACCACATAGTAATTGAAAAGGTACTTATCTTTTGCTGATGTTTGTGTTGGGAATGATGACATTTCATTTCACTATGCAGTTTCTCATGGAACCACATCTGTCCTGACTAGCCCATGGACATAGTGCCTGATCTGCATTCAATTGGTATCCACTATTCTCCAGCAAGAGCTTTGAAGCAAACATTTGGCAATGTGAGTGTATACAGAAACACAAAGTAAATAAAGAGGACTGCAGACCCATGTATTATTACATAGTGTGCATACTCAGACATGACTACGTATTGGTCCGATATCGGCATGCATTCATACTTGGCAGTCAATGCATAGGTACATATTTGGCACATCCTGGTATTGGTATTGGTATTGGTATTTGGAGACCTATTCTTGTCTGGTGCATAATGAGAAGGCCCAGGCATGGCCATTGCTTGACTGCATGTTGGGAGAAAACAGGCATGTCTGCATGGTGGATGGACCCAGAAATGGCTGAATTGTCTATAGTACCAAGCATAGCTGCATAGTGGGAGGACACAGGCATTGATATATATTGTAGAAACCTAACAGCAAAATGTACGAACAGAGTCATATCTACGTGGTATTTTCTGTGTGGTAGTTATTTTAATTGTGTTAATTGGTTTTATTCCATGTTTGTCTAATATCAGATATGTGTCAAAGAGGAAGGGAAAAGAACAATGAAAGAACGGACCACTTTGCCATCTCCCCCAATTATAACACACTTTAGGAAAGGGTGGAGGGATACCAGGGAGCAAATATTTGTGTACACAAGGAATTCCATAGGACAAAAAAAAATCCCCCTGTAAGCAAAGCATTGATGTCATATGTCCAAGGTGGCAAAACCACAGTTGTATGTAATATTATCGTTTTTAAAACATTGGGCCTCATTATGACTCCGGCCGTAGCTGTGCCGGTAAAAACGTCACAGCTGCGGCCGGAGTCAGTTTTTTTCCGGTGCCCGGCAATGGGGACTTGCCAGGGCATTACAACCCCGACGGTCCCGGTAATTCCCATTGCCGGGCGCCGGGAAAAATTTGACTCAATGGGAATGGGGAGGACGGATGCACCGGCACTATGTGCAACAGCGCCAGTGCATCTGTCAAGGTCTGCGAGCGGGGCCGTTCTGCCCACCATGTCAGACCTGGCAGGTAGAACAAATAAAAAATAATGACACATTTAAAAATATCTCTCCTAAAACATCAAAATCGTCGGAAATCAATGATGTGTTGGAGAAGGGGAAATCAAATATTGGTTATTTCTTCAAGCCCTTAAGTCTGGTGGGGAGGAGGGTTGTTAAAGGGAGGAAAAAAAAAGCTGGCGTGGGATGAGACATGTACGTTTGTGCACATCCCATCCTAAGATGGCCCTTCCGCACAGGCTCAGTTTGACGGGACAGGCTTAGGGTCAGTGGGAGTGGCTGACTCAGGAAATATAGACATCCTGGAAGCGTGCTCTGTGTCACTTTTCAGAGAGCGTGCTTCCAGGGTGTTTGAATCCAGTTGCAGGAACTAAATGGTACCATGATTATACGAGTTAAGGAGAGGGGCCCTGGGGTTGTAGTTGGAGCAGGTGAGGGAGCTCTGTTTTTTTATTTTGGAGCAGGTGGGGGGCTGAGTGGTTGTTTTTGGAGCAGGTGGGAGACCCTGGGATTGTTTTTGGAGCAGGTCAGGGAGCCTGTGGGCTGTTTTTAGACTGGGTGGGGGGCCCTGCAGCTATGCAGAGAGTGTGGTAGGCGGAGCCCAGGGACTATGCAGGGAGTGGAGTAGGAGAAGCGGGGTGGGAAGAGCCCTGGGACTGTGGTGGGAGCAGGATAGGGGAGCCATGGGATAGTGGTGGGAGCAAGGTGGGAGAGCCCAGGGACTGGGCTAGGAGTGGGAAGGGGGACCCCAGAGACTGTGATGGCATTTATGTGGGGTCCCGGCCTGCCTACATTTTGCTCATGGTTTGAATACCACTGCCTTATGTTAAAGCAACAGAGAAATATCATACAGTGATTAACCAAGCAGTGCAGGTGAAAACTGTGTGAAAATGTGTAACTGGTTACACATGCGAGATAAGAATCGTACTACTTCAGCCCGAGGCAAGTCTGCCCTAGGAAGTGAGATTTATGACCACAGAAGCCCGCCCTGAGAGTGGTTTACAGCCATATTTCCAAAGGGTACTGGTTAGTTATTATGAAATACTGAGTTTCAGGCCAGGGAAATAAAGTGAGCAGCTTGCTTTAAAAAGTGAAGTTAGTCTTTAACACTGTTTGCAGATTTCATGATAGAAGAAAACAAGATGGTATCCATACACTCACAGAAAGTAAGGAAGTAGTTGGTCTACTGAGCCTTTTAGGGGGACCCCCCCATGAAACTGTGTCCTCGCCTACTAGTACTTTCCCACAATATAAGAAATAATGGTCATATCCAAAAATGGGGAAAACAACCAATACACCCCATGGCCGACAGAACTAGGAACATCACCGACAACATAAACGATAGTAAAGAACCTTGGAGTCTTAATGGACAACAAACTAACACTTGAGCCTCAACTTAAAGCTATAATCAAGAAATGTTTCTTCCTCCTGCACACAGTAAAAAAGATCATACCATTCCTCTCCTTCACCCACAAAACGCTCACCATCATCGCACTCATCATGTCCAGAGTAGACTATGCCAACAGCATATACCTAGGAATACCAGAGCGCCTATTAAAGAAACTTCAGCATATCCAAAACGCAGCGGCCAAACTCCTGCTCAAACTACCAAGAAGAGAACACATTACCCCAGTGCTACAAATGCTACACTGGCAGCCGATAAAACAACGAATAGGGTTGAAAACGATGTGCATAAGACACAGAGTAATCAACAGCCAACGAGCAGAGTTCCTGAATGAGAAAATAACCATCTACCATCCGGCAAGACCACTCAGATCAAGCAACGACATTCGCCTAGAAACAAAACCATACAATAAAAGGAAATTCGGAGGATCATCTTTTTCTCACCTAGGAGCAAAAACCAGCAATGGCCTACGAAAAAACATCCGCAATACAAGGTATCACCTGGAATTCAGAAAACTACTCAAAACGTGGCTCTTCAATCCTGGACCAGAAGAAAACGAAATAGGAAACATAGTCCCAACTGCAAAAAGGAAGCCTTAATCTCATAACCTAACCATCACTAACCCTAAGGCGGGGGAACACGCATCCATCAACGATGTCCACACACTGCTAAAATTCGACAGAGGAACACTGCCACTCTGCAACAGGCTGGCAAACTAGGCTACCAAACAATATAAAAACACACAGGATGGTCATAGATGTTGAGCAGAAATACAAAACAAAGAGGTGAGAAAAAACCTGCTAACCAAACTCTAAAACCTCAGTTTTCTGCCAACCAGGATGCCAAACAATATCAAAACACACAGGATGGTGACAGATGTTGAACAGGAACCTAAAGCAAAGAGGTAAAAAACCTGCTAACCCAAGTGTAAAACCTCAATTTTCTGCATAAACTTCTACTAGAGAAACACACACAACCACCACTCTGTACAGCAATCCACACATACTTCACTACACTGCAACAACATACAAACAACACATAACACAACACAAAAGCACATTGGCAATCGCACCATCCCGAAAATCGCACCTAAGCTCAGCGAACAGTGCAAACCGAACTGATGCTGCCAAAAGGACATCACAACTCGCACTTTCGTATTCCCACTATACCCTACTAACGCCTTCCCCCCCTGTTTTCACACCCTTCTTTCCAGACCCGCCAGAGCACTTGGGGACCACTCTGGTGGTGGTAGTGCACGGTATAAGTACTCTTTAACATTAACAACTCCTTGGCCACAATATTCTTTTTTAAACACAAGACAGAGCAACATTTTGTGCCGTAGAATAGCATTATGCGCCACTATTATTACATTTCTGCATTATTTATGTGGCTCTGTTTCTGTGAACAAAGTTGCGGTGCCCGATTATATCACTGTCTACCCAAAACCACAACTATCACAAGTAATTAGGCCAATGGAAAGGGCTTTTTCCTTGGGGCAGATATTTTACAGAGCTTACTTGGCATCAGCTCCAGTTCAGTTCATTTTGGTTGGTACATGGATCTGGCTTTGCCTAGGATCGTTTTAGCTGCCTCCACTTGCGTGAACATGTACACTTTTCCTATGTATTGTGAGTTGCAATGATTGGTAGGTAGACCGTGTATCCCGTGACATGAAAGTTTAGTAGATAGCCCAAGGATTTGCTGAATTGCTTCTTGGTGTCTACCACAAGCATAGTTGCATAATGGCAGAACAGGATTAGCTGCATAGTGGAGCATCACAGGCATGGTCACTAATGGGCAGATCCAGAATGGCTGCATGGAAGGTAGACTCGGGCATGGTTGAATTGTTGCTGACTCCAGGCATGGCTTCATTGTGGGAAGCAGAATTATGGCTGCATAGATGGAGACTCAGACATGACTGAATAGGTAACATAAACAGCTATGTCCTAATAGTGGGCAGATGCAGTCGTGTCCATGTGCTACATAGACCCAGTTATGACTGTGTGACTGTATTTAGTAGGTTGGCTCAGGTATGTCTGCACAAAATTGGTGGGTTACAACATAGGCTTGTATTGTGTACCACCGCAAGGCCTATTGAGTTTCTCATATGTGCATGTCCATTCAGTGAGTAAAGTCCTCTGTACCAGGGGTTGCTCACCTTTTCTCTTTGCACCAGTACTTTTTGGCATGGTTTCACAATGAGAACTGTTCATTCTTCCCCCAGGTGCGCCAAGCTGCTCTTCAGAATCTTCTGGAGTGTGAGCATCAGCAATACCAGGAGGAGCTGAATCGCATGGGGAAATCATTCTACGTCCAAAGAATGTAACTTAGACAAGATTGACAATATGTACACGTCCTAGCACCCTGGACATGGAAGATGAGACTTGTGTGGCATTGTCCTCATCACAATAAATGCAGAGAATATTCCGATTCAGGAGTGTGTCAATGCCCTATTTGAAGAATTAAGTGTTTGTGTCACCTGACATTTCGGGATTCTGTTTATGCATGTGGGGTTAATAACCATCAACATTTTACATCTATGAATGTTCTGATGATCTTGTCCTGAAATTGCATGCAGACAAGGGACTTGTAAGTAGTCCCTGGATATGGTGGCCTAAGAATCGAGACCATTTCAACCAATGCCTTGCTACTTTATACTCATACTTGTGGTGTTGCCTTCCTGGATGTAAGACTGTTGTCAGTGCCCCCATCTGCTTACAATTACTGCACCCACTGTTCATGTGCCTGCCATAATGACACTTGACCCAATCTTCTCGCCACCCTATCACCAGGTGTAGTCAGGAATCTAAAGAGAGGGCAGCATTGATAGAATTTAGGGGCTGGTTTCTGTTACAGAGATCTTTTAAAACATAAATAAATCTGCGGACATTGAAAGTGTTCTCATGAACTGTGGAATGGTGGCATAAAGGGATCTCACTGTAGAGTTGCATGAATCGATCTCAGAGGTGTAACAGGCGAGTGACAACTTAAGTAAACAGGATGGCATAGATATAATCTTGGGTTGGAGTATGGAATATAAGGATCATGAGGGGTGGCATAGAGGAATCCTAAGGGGCTGCAGAGGTATTGTATGGGAAGGAACCTAGAAATCAAGGGTGACGAAAATAGTGTGAACTTGGGATGGTGGGAGATGGTGGTAAACATGGATCTTGTGGAAATAGTTCACACCAGCAGTTAAAGGGATTATTCATAGAGGGATCTCAAAAGAGACAAAGCGGTAGATGATCAGGAGATTATTCAAGGAAGGGTGCATGGTGAAACCATTGAACCTATCAAAGTGGGAGATTAGTGTAATAAAAGCAGGCGGTTCTGTGATTCCATCTGGCTTTTAGTTGGTTGAGGGGGTGTATGGAGGGGAACGGAGTAATAAAAAAATGTTATTATGCAGCCATAAATTCTGGTGTGTGGTGGAGGTAGACTAGTTCCGCTGTGATTCATGCATGCCTGTTAGTATGGTGTACAATTGGTGGCATATGAGCAACAGGAGAAGGGGAGACATAGTGGATATTATCTAGCTGATGAGGGCGTGTTGGTAGGCAAGGTGGTGGGTATGCACAAAGCAAGGGAATCTTCCCAGAATTGAACGGGGATTTACTAATGCTGTGGCCATAGATGTAAATAAATGTCAAACAGTTCTCCTATCATTAAGCGCTCCATTTTTTAAATAGATTAAGTATCTGTGGCACACAGAGACATTCTCCTTAATGGGATACTCATCGTTATGCATAACCGCCCAGTGTGAGCCCGAAACTCATTTTTTATTAAATGCAATAGAAATAACCTTTAAAAGTAAAATATGGAAACATAGAAATAACTTTGATCTTTTTCTTCTTCAAAATACACACAGGGTCTCAGAATGTGAAAGAGAGCCTGTCCACTACAGGCTAAACGCCAACAGGTTCTACAGTGGCATGCAGCAGAACAGCCTTTCATTTCTATTTTTGGCCTGCCTACCCTGAGAGATTGACAAAATTCCTGAGCCTGTTTTTCAAGTGCTTATTTCCAAACATATGTATGTTTTTGTCTGCAGCTTTTGCCCTGTTTCATCTTTAATGATAATTTTTTAGCCATTTGACACCTTTTTTCAGAATCTGCTGGACTCACTTTTCATTGTCTCGAATGGAGCACTTGTTTAAGCCTTGCGCTGAATGAGATAGTAAGGTTAGAATGGTAGGATGGGATTTTAAGTGCCTGTCCTGCCTTTGCAATCACCATTTAATAAATGAGTCCACCACATACAGAACTTTGATAGATAGAGGAGGAAGTGTTTGTATTTGGAGTATTAAAAGGAAGGCCTCAATTCATGATGGGTCTGCGAAGCTCTGAATCCAGATGAGGCACCTCTTCAGATAGGAGCTTTAACATACCTTATGGTGAATCTGCACAAGAAAGTTAGGTAAGGATTTCCCTCAACCTCCACCTAAAAGGCCAAGGGATGGCTTATCTATACTCCCGGCTCTACTGCCCGCTCAGATATCCTTTGAAAGTAGCACTGAACTGCGCCTGTTCTCTTACATACCCGCACTCTGTCACTGGGATGTCTTTTGACCACGAGAACACTTACAGTGGAAAACCAGACAGTCTTCCCTCGCAACCATGAAGCAGATTGCATTGAGGTTTCCCTTGTCTCCCAAAAATTCAAATAATATTTTTACCCACTTGGCAGCTCCAGTGCATGCCTCAACAGAAACCTGTAAGACCTAGAGCACACCATGCTCTGACTCATCGGGCAGATGTAGTTCCCAGAGCAAACGTGGTCCTTTTGAGAGTCCAGTGCCGCCTTCCTTGTCCACACCTTCAAGGCAACAAAGGCTGAGCATTTACCAATGCCTTTTTCGGCAGATTTCCACTCCCCAGAGCCTGAGCGGGAGGACTGATAGCCATTAAACTGCCAAGTCCCTCAAACCTCCTCCGGCCTCCCTCCGCCAAATCTAAGTGAGATCATATTCAGATCAGCAGTTCCAATAATACCCAAATGCAAGACTCCTTTGTGCCAACATCAGCGTGTGATTTTTCAAAGCTTGGAGGCTCCTGCTGCCCCTAGGAGCATGATGCCAGGTATGCCCACTTTCTTTAGCTGGCTTTGCCGATCTTCATTACACCTGCTTCGATTAAGCCGCCTTCTTTCCTGGCAGGAGTGCTAGTACAGAGCTCCAGTAGAATATTCCTTGGGTGTCTGTAGCAAAGAAGAGGTCCACATTCATCTCCGGCATCTTACTCTGAACCACCAGACAGGGTCTGCAAGAAACTGAACCTGCTAGGTAATACGGTCTGCGCTGCTAGTACCTTGATCTTTAGGCCATCAAGCTGTACATGCAGCTTGCAAGATATTGATTTTCTCTCCATGATACATTTACTTTATTCAGTATGCAAAATATACTAAGGTCCAGCTATACGAATGACTCCCTGCGCGCATAAATAATGTTGCTATTGTCAGCTGCAAATCACCAACGTAAAAGAACTCTAATTTGTTGTGTGTTTAGGGCTGAAATAATCAAAAATTCACAACTAAAATGTTTAATCACCCATCTACCTTCAAATAACTCATGTTCTATTTGTCTAGAGTTTTCTCAGTTGGTTGAAAGGCTTTTACAAGACTAAATCAAACCCAATCCCTTGCACCTCTTAGTGTCCCCATATCAGTTAAAACCCAGCATTGCCACTGCCAATTTACATGAAATTGAATGACATAAGTTACATATACTTGCCTTAATCTTGCATATCCTTCTATGTTAACCAAGCTCTCCCTGCTTCACAACCGGCTGCGAAAGCTGGCTCAAAAGCACACACTTTCACTTTAAGAAAGTTTGTTTAAATGGTGCATCTTTCTGCCCGCCAGTCTCATGTCACCCACCACCAACTGCTTTTTGACCCACTACGGGTCTGGAATTGCTGCTGCTCTGCACTCCTCCCCTTTTTGGATGTCGTTTTTTTCTCCTGCCATGTCCCTCTTTTAATGGATACTTCCCTTCTAATTCTAATAGTTTTTTTTTACTAAATAAGTACATTTTCTTCCACAGTAGTCCCTACCGCTGTCACATGTCTTTAAAAAAATGGCTTCAAGAAGTGTATTCGCTGCAGGGGCCAATTGGAATGGATTGTGTTCTCCCACATATTCATCATGTTTGATATCTCCAATATCTAGCTTCAGCTGATTTGGGGAAAAGTAATTCCGGCAGAGGGCGCTGTGCATCGATGTAGTCGACTCGATGTCCCTCGAGGGCCTCTGTCTCGTGAATTATGTCATTGAAGGCATATATAGCACGTTCAGCACCCGTTGGCTTCAGTTCTGTTTTTCCGACTAAGCTTACACTTCGTGAACTGCGGCCTGCTTCAGAAATTTCTTCGAGAATTATCTGAAATGTCTTGGTCTTCAGCACCGACAAACCCAAACACCGGGTTTAAAAAGTGCCAAGATTGTGATGCCAAGATGTCGCTGACGGATCCACATCAGTAAATAAGAACCTGACAAAGAAATACAGACCATCAAGCAGTGACCCCACCTACTTGTCGAAACACCCTACCCCGAATCATAGTCAAAATAGTCGTGATGTTAGGCACATTGGGAAACTGGGGACAAACAATTTTATTGATGGGCCGTAAATCAATTACAAAACGGTACGGCAGTACGTTGTCACCCTTCTTGTATACAGGAAGTATGGGACTGTTACAAGTGCTACCTGTAATCCATTCAATGACACTAGAGGTACAAGATCTGAAATTATCATTTTCAGTGCGGTTTCTCCATCCACTGAAACCTTGTATTGTGGTATGCCCAGTAAGGTGACATTTTGCTTTAACTGAATACGTACTGGTTCAACAATGAGCATTTCCACGTCATTATCACTGCAAAATATTTTTGTACAGCCAACTCGAAACAAAACTCACCTGAATTCAATAAAAATCAAACTTCCCCCATCAAACGAAATCTGTGGCTGGTGGTCTTCAAAAGGGCGAAAACTTAGTCGCACAGCTACGGTCTGGAACCCTCGACGGGATGATCACTGGGTGGAGAGGCTGATGTGGATCACTAGTAGCAGCTGCAAGAAACTTTGTCTCAATTTGGCAGGGATCCCCAGTACTCAGTGGTCCCAACGCTCAGTCACTCTGTCCTCGAAATACGATGGATCATGCTCGAAAGGGCCCCACGTTCCGGGCACCAATTGTAAACCCAAAATCTGGTAACTGTACTGCAAATAAGATAAGGCCAACAGACATAGAGATAAGTATAACAACAGAGTTTATTCGCTTCAAGCTGACCCAGGTTCAACACAATAGCTGTGGAGAAGTGAGCAATCTACAGAAAGGAAATCACGTCTTTTATGCTCCCCAGTTTACATGAGTTCTGCTGTGAATGCCATGTCATAGAAAGCTTACAGCTCCCTGCTACGTATTGGGTTTTCTGTGGAAACATATATTCATCAGTGATTTCATGCTTGTACATTCTAACTTTCTGACCTTACAAGACAACAGACTGTTCTCACTAAAAGGAGACATTCCTACCAATATTCTCTTTGTTTTCATGACTAAGGGTCACTGTGCATCAGTGTGTCTTACAATTTATTTATAGTAACCCTTTCCTGGTACATACAGAACATCTCCTGTGTCATAAATTATTAGTACGTGCATTTGTGAGACCCACGCAATTCAATAGCTGCAGAGCCGTATATCTTATCGTGCTGTGCCCTGGCTGCTCAAGACAAAAGGCTGTATAAACAATGAGCTCATCGTTCTTTGCAACAACATTTCTGTGTGGCTCCGCATTCCTGTGCGGCGAACATATTCCTTCCAGCACAAAATAGGAGATTGCAAAATGGAGTGCATGAAATGAAAAAAGGAGGAGCTTAAGGCTAACCTGAATAAATGCATTTTCACAATGGGTGGATAGGGGAAGTTAGGAATACCAGAAAGAGGACTATGAAATGTAAACACATGAGAAGGGGAAGTATGGGAAAACACAAAGCATATGCAAACAAGTAATGTGCCTTTAAACATAAGTACCTTCAATAGTAGATTGACCAGATAGCACCTGTAACAAGTGCCCGGAAACAGTCAGCCCTTCCTTACTCAAGAGCCTCTATTCCCAAAACCTGTACTCTCCTGTCAAACATTCCCATACATTTCTTTCACAAAGAGGAGCAGATGGTCGCCAGACAATAGCACAAACATAAGCACATGTAATGGGCTCATTAAACCCTGACATTAGCAAGACAAATACATATGCCACTGCCAACAACATGGAAGCATGAAATTAGTTTTGCAACAATAGGGAAATGCCCAATCAATCGTCCTCTAGTTTCTGTAGCATTCTGTGTTTGGCATAGGCATTAGTTTGCATGTGAAGAACACAGTTTGGCCCATGCACAGTTCTCCACCAAAACAGGTGTCACACTATGTAGATTGCCAACAAGTACTTATCTTAGGCTTTAGGACCGACAGCGGTACCCTCAGGCGAACTTGGTAGGGCGTTGTAACATCATGCTGCTGACTTGCCAGCCTCCTGAGAATATTACAGGTGTGCGGGACACAGCAACTCGACTCCGCGGGAGAGCTTGCAGAGCGACACCGCAGAGGAAGGCAAGCCGCGCCCAGCCCGGAACCCTCTCGGCCGCTACTCATGCATGCCATACCCCAAACATTCCAAACCTGCGTCCACAGCTGCTACTGCTCTCAGCCTGTGCCCGCATACACCCGTAATCACCAGCAAACGGCAAAGGCTGGGGCAGAGCTTAAGAAACCGACCCGCCAGCCTCTCTCTCGTGTGTCCTGTCACGGGGCCGCCACCGGCCTTGATGGGAAATGTAGTTCTTCCTGTAAAAGGCTGCTTCTACTGTCTGACAATGCCACAGCTTGTTTGCCCGGATATCGTGGCTCCTGCCACAGCACACCAATCCCACAACACCATCCCCAATCCTTACCACCTCCCTCAGGGCCCCTTTCAGGTCGGGTTTGTCCAGATATAACTGATGAAACAACCTTACAAGTCTTGGAGCAGGAACTATCGCAGCCGATTCCCACGAGTTATCCTTAGGACCGTACCCTGCCCCTTCAATAAGATACCACAACCGACTGCATCTCCTCCTTGAGCCCAGAATTCGGCGAACCTCATACTCCTCTTGTCGATCCTCCAATAGTGCCGGTGGTCGCTGAGGCTGGGCAGAAGCAACTGCATGTTTCACTAAGGAAACATGAAAAACATGATGTATTTTCAAGTTTGCGGGAAGATTCAATCAGACTGCCGTTTTAGACATAGCGTAAGGCCCAATGTATCGTGGTAGAAACTTTCAAGATCCTGCCAGCTTAATATTCTGTGTCTCCCACAGCATACGCAGGACCCTCGTTCCTTCTTCTGTCCATGTATTCCTTAAACCATTCCTTAGCCCTCACCAATTGTTTGCACGCTCTCTGTCTGATCATGGAAAGCTCCTGCTTACGCTCTGTTACTGCTTGTATCCTGTTGCTGGATGGAAGCACCTCTGGCAGCATGTTTAACTCCTGCCTGTACAAGCACATATGAGGTGACATACCCAGTGACGCATGGTCTGAGTTGTTATAACAGAATTCTGCTATCAATAAAGCTTGAACCTATGAGGTCATGCTGTCAGCAATAAAGCAACGCAGAAACTGTTCCATCATCTGAGTCACTCTCTCCGTTTGCCTGTTAGTCTATGGGTGATAACTTGCAGGAGATTCCCAACAAATGACAAAAAGCCTGCCAAAATCTGCATGTAAACTGTGATCCACGATCCCATACTATAGACCGTGGTAAACCATGCAATCGCACAACTGCTTTAGGAACAATCTAGCCAATTCCCCTGCATTAGGTACCCCTATGCAAGGAATAAAAAGCTTACTTGGGGAAGTAATCCACAATCACCATTATAGCATTGTACCCTCCATCCTCCGGAAAGGTCTATTACAAAGTCCATAGATATGTGTCCAAAGCTCGTCTGGAGTTGATGAGGGCTGCAATGAGCCCACCTATGAGTGTCAAAAGCCATTCCTGGCCACCAAAAATATCTTTGCGACATTCTCAAAGTTTTTCCAACATGACCCGCCAATCATGACTTGTGGCACCAAAGCAGCACCCTTTCTCTCAACGTTTGAATGGGTAGGTATAGCTTGTCTGCACCATATGTTAAACCATCCCAAATACTCTTGTTTCTTTTCCTGTCCTGCCATTTCTGCATCTCCTGAGTGGGAAGACTTTCCCGTACTTCCATCAACATGTCCCTCGTCACAGCCCCAACTATTCGATCCACTGCGAGCATATTCCTCTTCTCCTGAGCCGCAACCTCCATATTCCCTTGCCGTATAAGAGCATCCGCCTTTCTGTTATTTCTTCCTGGCAAGTAAGTTACCACAAACTGAAATTCCTCAAAAAACTGAGACCAACACAACTGGTGGTTGCCAAACTCAAGGTTTTAGCTGATCTCAGAAACTGCAAGTTCTTTTGATCGGTAAGCACTGTTACTGGATGGTGAGCACCCATCAAATAATGCCACCATTCGTGGAAAGCGGTCGGCATCGCCAACAGTTCTTTATCAGTAATGGCATAATCCTACTCACAGCTGGTCAATTTTCTTGAAAATAATGCCACTGGGTGCATCACCCCATCCTCTGTTTGTTGAGACAAGATTGCCCCTCTCGCAAGATTGGAAGTATCCATCTATACTTGAAATTGCCTTTCGAAATCCAGATGCCGCAGAATCGGGGCTTCCGTAAAAGCAGATTTAAACTTCCGAAATGCAGCCTCTGCTTCCTCATCCCATCTAAACTTTGTGTTTTTTTTTAGGAGTCTTGTGATTGGGGTAATAGTGTGTGAGAAATTGCTAATGAAGCGGCGGTAGAAGTTAGCAAACCCAGAAAGGACTGAACGTCCTTTACACACCGCAGAGAGGGCCACCACATGGACTGCCTGCACCTTCTTCTCATCCATGATCACCCCGCCGGAGTAAGGATAAACCCCAAGAATTCCACCCGGGTGGTATGGAATTCACACTTTTACTCCTGCAACCGCTGCAGCATGGCTTTCACCTGTTGGACATGTTGTTCTGCAGAACTGGAATAAATCAGAATGTCATCTATGTATACGATGACAAAAAACATCCAGATACTCCTGCAACACCTCTTGTATGAATTACTGAAAAGCTGCAGGAGCATTACATAATCCAAACGGCATCACTAGATATTCAAAGAGGCAGAACTTTGTCTGAAAGGCCATCTTCCTCCTTTACGCGAATCAGATGATTGGCCCCTCGCAAGTATAATTAACTATAGATCTTGGCTGATTTTAATTTATCTAGTAGGACTGATATTAGGGCTAAAGGGAACCTATTCTTTATGGTGACTCTGTTCAGTGCTCTGTAATCTATAGAGGTCCTCAAAGTACCATCCTTCTTAGGAACAAAGAATAAAGGAGAAGAGAGTGGAGACTTAGAATGCCTAATAAAACCACAGGCTAGCATGTCATTCAAACATTGTCGTAAATGTTGTGTTTCCTTCTCGGAGAGCGTGTAGATGCGACTGCATGGTAACTTCACATTAGGCTCAAGGTCAATTACACAATCATAGGGTCTATGAGGGGGCAAAACCTCTTTCTTTTGTCAAAAAGCTTGGAAAACTCTTGATACTTCTGCTCCCTCCACCAGGAAGGCTGTCTGACCTAAGGCTTCCCTCACATGTTCACCACACTTTAACGGATGAAATGTTAAGGTCTGGTCCTCCCAATCAATTCCTGAATTCTGTGTCACCAACCAAGGCATTCCCAGAATCAACCCAAATTGAGGTGCAGCAATCAAATCAAAGGTGATAACCTCCTCATGTACCATTGCACTCACCATCTTAATGACTAGAGTTTGTGTTGTGATAGGCCCCAACAGTAAACAAGACTCATCGACCACTTGTAATGGTTCTGCCACCCTCGGCCTAGTTGGTATCCCTAATTTGGTGGCAAGGATAATATCTACGAAATCCCTGTCGGGGGGCACTGTTGCGTGGCGTTTTAGATGGTGGCTCTCAGTTAGAGCTCCTTCACCCGTGGCTGACTGGAACAGAATCCGTCTTTCTCTAACTACACAACAACCACTGACGAGCTGCCAAACCCCGGACAACTCCGGCAGCACATGGTCCCTTCCCCGACCCCGAACAGTGACCGGAGAGTGATGGACGAGTGATCCGCTCTGGAGCAATGGTGAAGGATAGATGACATGGCAAGAGCTGCGCCTCCCACCGCACCACAGGGGCCGACTCCTTCACATCAGCCTGAGCCCTGAGTCTCTCCGAGCCAGGTCGCAGAGCTCGGTAAACTCCCACCTCCCACTCATCACATCCATAGCAGCCTATGGCTGCGACACGCAGGGCTCCTCCCCCGCTGCCAGCGAGGACTATCTTGCATCATCCTCCCACGCCCTGAATACTGACACTGCAGCAGGGGTCTCCCTGTGCTGCAGCCTCTTCACATACCTGTGGCGGGGGCCCCCTGGAGGACACCCTAGATAGACACAAGCCCAACACCATTGAGGACAGATCCGTAGGGGGTTGGCATTCTTCCCACCAACATGCAGTGTCCAAGGGGCAGGGAGTACAGGCACAACCTCACCCACCATCCGGACCACCATTATGGATTAAGCCCTACAACTCTCTCAGGCAAATATCGGCAGACATTTTAACGACAGCGAGGCGATCCGCCGGCATAGCCAGTCCATTGACAACTGCGGCGGCGAGTGTGCACCTAGCACCTAGTGTAGTGATAACTGTCTTCCGGATCTGCATGAAACTTTGGCATTCTCTAGATTCAAATTGCCTAGCACTACAGGAGGCCTTGATTGAGTCCCAGGGCGATCGCTCTGCTTTACCCTACCACCTAAAGGGTTGAGTGTCTATCCTCATTGTCTGCGCTCTCACGGCAGGCGAGAAGACATTGACCTGCCGCCATTGCAGTACAGTAGATAACTAAATTAGGACACTTGATACCCTTGGAGCACTCTTAACTTTGGACTGTAACCCCTGTCCCTGTGCAGTATGACAAAAGGGAGCAGTAAAACCAACGCTCGATGAGCCAATACACCAAATCTGCTTCTAAGTTGCCCACCACCAGTGGACCAACCACAAGCAAGGAAGCAGAAGCAATGCTGATGGAACTCACTGTGTATGCAGAAGGGATTTGCCAAGGTGCGCAGCAAACTTGACGACATGATCAGCACCATAGACGCAAAGCTCGCATTGATAAGACTCATCAACGGCTAGTGGAGGCTGAAACAAGAGTGGGCACACTGGAAGATGATATGTCCACCATGAGAAATGGAACTTGCCACACTCTCCAGGTGTGTACTTCAGGTGCAAAAAAAAGAAGGATGACTTGGAATCACAATCTCATTGCAATAACATCCACATTATAGTAGTTCCCAAAACCAATACTGAATCATCCTTGGAGCAGTCGATAGAGACCACCCTACTGCCGCTTCTGGGGAACCCAATGTTTTTAGCCACTGTTTGCAATTGAGCGCACACATAGATCCCTAGATCCTAGACCCAGACCTGGGGCACCTCCACGACCCATCATTGCCTGTATTCTTAACTACCAAGACCAAGACACGATCTTCCGAGCAGCACGTGAACAAGGGGATCGGATGTTGGGATCGAACAGAATACACATCTATCTGTCCCGATTTCTCAGTGGCCGTTCAGCAGGAGAGGAAATCTTTCTTAGCGGTCAAGAAACGACTACGAGACAATCATTTGAAATACGTGATGTTATATCCTGCCAAGCTACGTGTGGAGTGGAACAATCGGACATTCTTTTTCACGCTACCTGACGAAGCCATGAGCTTTTTGGATGACACTCTACTGACCCCCTGAACTATAAGCACGAGCCTCAGTGGCTGTCCTTGCAAAAGTGACCCACTTTTCTCCGGCCTCTCATGAAAAAGTTGTATACATTTGGTTGCTGGCGCTACTTTACTGTGATGCTGGGAATGGACACTCTCGTATCCACAGACCCACAGTTGATGGTGGGCGTGTCGACCCTGGTGGGGGCAGTTATATAAGAAGGGCGTGAACACTCATCCTTTTTTTCTGTATTTTAGTCCTGTGTTGGCCCGGGTAAACTCGTGCACCAGTTTCCCCATGCAATGTTGCGTTAACAGTTTGGGATGTTTCTTGGGGGACATCATCACCCTCGTTCCAGGGGGGATGCGGGTGGGAATTGTTGAGTTTGTTTAAATTGCACTTGATACACACTGCACTCACATTTAAGAAAATGATGAGCATGGAAAGGAATTTAAGGATACCAGGAGGGTCAAATCTATATACTTCAGGAGACGACATTACTCACTCTGTACCTAAATGGGATGCATAACCTGCCATAGTTAGAATGTCTGAGGCCTGGGTAATCCAATCAAGCGGCAGAAGATACAACTATATATTGAAAGACAAAGTTCAAATCCTGTATTTGCAGGAAACTCATGCTCTCTCAGTGACCTGTGAAGGGTTCGCTTTGAACTGGGGGTGTGGGGTAACTGCTTCTATACTACATACTCCTCACAAGCTAGACAAATCTCTCCCATTCCATTGCAAACATGCAACGGCAGACCCTTTGGGCAGATATGTCTTGGTACATGCGGCTTTTGCGGGGAGAGAAATACTGTTGCTGAATGTTTACGGCCCCAATACGGATGGTCCTAAGTTTTACACAGACATTCTGAATGAACTTGCCCGATATCCACTAATCCCTATATTGTGGGGGGGGAGACTTCAACACTATCCTAGATCTAGATCTAGAACTGGACAGATCCACCCACACTCTGAGAAATCTTTAACGAGCTGCATCCACTATTATAGAGGGCATGCAACCCTCCCCCGCACCTACTCTGATCATTCCCCAGTTAGCATCTCCCTGACATTGCCAACGTTCTCCAGGCCCCGTAACAACTGGCGCTTTAAACCACTGGCGCTGCAGGATGCGGCGTTCGCTTCCACGTGTGCAATTGTTTAAATAAATGTAGGCTCTGAACCCTCGAACGGTGTGCTCTGGGAAACCTTCAAGGTCTACTTCCGGGGGATTCTGATGGCGGTGGAGTTCAGTGTCCTCAAAACCATCTGACATAGCATAGTGAAATGTGAAGACAAACTACGGAAACTAGAACGAGAACTAGCTAATTATCCCCCTACGGCCATGTTGGCACAGATCAAAGAGGCCATTGACAACTTTAGGGCCCATGCTGAGCGTGAAGTTACATTCTTTGACACCTCAATGTCTGATAGGAGACAAGGGGATGGAGACAGGCCTGGTAGACTGCTTGCTCGCATGGCGCGACAAGAGAACGGCAGTCGGTCAGTGGTCGAAGAGGGTGGGAGCGGTCGGGAGTGGTGCTCCTCTACTTCTTTTAATTAAGTTTTACCGTTCCTATACTTTTGTTTTAAAAAGAAACCGTTCCGGAACGGTTTCGTTTTAAAATAAAAGTGTAGGAAGAGGTTGGAACTTGCACTTTCAGTGCACTGCACAGGACGTTTCCTTAAACAGCAGGCACATGTGTTTTGGGGTTTGTATTGTGCATGGGAGGGGGCGCGGCAATGGGGTCTGTGGCGAGTGGTGCAGCCCAGTAGGAAACATAGCTCCACTACTTCTTTTCATACACTTCGACCACTGCAGTCGGTGCATTCCACTCATAACGAACACCTTAGGCGGCCTAGTTCACACACCTATGGCCATTAATGAGGTATTTGCGGATTTCTACAAGGAGTTATATACTAACAAACACACGTGTACACAGGAGGAGATTGATATGTTTCTTGATACATTCCCACTCCGTCAGATATCATACAACACCAAGGCCCTATTGGACTTCCCAATCTCCCTATCCAACATCATTCAGGTGATAGACCACCCTTTCCATCTGGGAAGGCCCCTGGCACCGACGGCCTTACAGCTTAATTATATAAACGCTTGTCCCTCACCTCCTTCAGGTCTGGTGAAAGTCCCCTGTGTCCTTGTCGCTCCCTGACACCATGCGCGAGGCGGTTATCACGGTCTTGCTGAAACTGGAGAAGCCTGCAGATCAATGTGGCTCCTATCGGCCCCTATCCTTGATTAACTCAGATGTAAAGGTGTTTGCGAAGATTCTAGCCACTCGGCTGATGTGCTATCCAAGCGCGGATTTGGCCAAGGGTTCCTCAGGGCTAAAGCCTCCTCTATACAGCAGCAATGGCCAGGGTCAATACGAACGGGTTGCTCTCCCCATAGTTTGAGATAGGCAGAGGCACCCGCCAGGGATGCCCATTGTCATCCATGATATTTGCCATCATTATAGAACGACTGGCGAATATCCTAAGGCTTAAGGATGGGTATCGTGGGATTAGAATAGTGGGTGAACCGCAGATAATTTCCCTTTATGCAAATGATGCGCTGGTATATATTTGAAACCCACAAGCACACCTAAGGCCTGTTATGGGAGATATCCTACATTTTGGAGAGCTATCGGGTCTCCGGGTAAATTTTAGCAAATTCAAACTCTTTGCCCTTAAGGATGCCACTACCCAACCCGAAGATCTACAAGGATTCAAGTGGGCTCCAGAGTCCATATGCTACCTAGGGGTAACGGTTGCAAGATATGGCCCTGTGCTATATGACTGCAACTTCAGAGTGTACATGACTCACCTACGAGCTAAGCTAACAGGCTGGGCTCATCTCCCCATTACAATAGCCGGAAAAATAGCCCTCCTCAAAATTACAGTTCTTCCAAGCTTTTGTATCTTTTCCTCAACGCGTCTGTGTGGCCTGGGCAAGCATTGTTTCAAGAATTAGAAGGTGAAATTTGCAAATTTGTCTGGCACTCCGGGGCGGTGCGGTTGAAATGACACTATGACACTAACAAATTCATATGATAGGAGGAGGGTTTGCAGCCCCCAACTTACTGGTTAGCTGCACCGGCACAATTTGCGGACCTCTTGTTTGGTGATAACGCATCTGCCCCCCACACACAACTTAAAAAATACTCTGCAGGGGACAAGGGCCTGTGATCGCTGGTTCTTCCCGTCAGTTTCCCCGATGACTGCGGATTCGACCATGCAAGTGTCACAGCGCTAGCTTGGCGCAAAATATGGAAAGAGATCGGTGTATAGGACCCTTACCATGAAGACTTTCCTCTTTGGAATTGTGTTCCAGCCCTTCCGCGGGTCAGTGCTGGCTCGCGTGGGGCTTGGACACAATACGGGTTCCACACACTGGGGTCACTGTATAGGGAGGACAACTTCATCCAAACCACTGATGTCCCAGGGCTAAGGTACAACACGTCCTCACAGTGGTTGCAGTATGCAGGTTTGCACAAAGCGTGCAAGAAATTATGGAGTTGCTTCCCGGTTAAGCCTGCAAATGATGCCTTGGTAGGGTTTGTTCTGACAGCAAGTGACAGTCAGAGCTGAGTGTCGTCCCTATATCATTTAATACAAACTCACTTGGGCGTATTGCACTACAATGTACGAGCTAAATGGGCGGAAGATCTCCAACTAGATGTCCCCGACGACCTCTGGACCGACATGTGCACACAAACACGCAAAGTGTCCTATAATTCCCGATTCCAATTGATACAACTTAAAGTATTACACTGGTACTACTAAACTCCAGCAGATTGCATATGTTTCATGCTAAATACTTTCATATGCTGTGGGACTGCCCGCAACTTGCAACTTTTTAGAGAGATATGTGTGTGATGCTGTCGGAAATGACTGGCAGGGTTGTTACCCTCCTGCCATCATTCTGCTTGTTTCATATTTCTGACCCTCCACTGGGTGCTGTGTAAATTTGTGCGGATGTGTCTCTTATTAGCCAAACGTTGTATTCTTTTATGTTGGACGAGTGTGAATGCTCCAAACAAAGACCACTGGTTAAAAGATGTTGTGTGGGCTAACGATATGGAAGAGCAGTGTGCATGCCTGCAACCACCCGAAAGCCCGACCAAAAGATATTTGGGATCCACTTAAATCGCACCTCTGGCGCACAACAACAATAAACCCTCGTCTTCTCAATTGACGTGAATTACTCCCATGACACGCAACTCCTGCTACAGGAACCACACGATCCCATCCCTTTGTATATCCATGCTTCAACCTACTATAGACTGTAATGCCCACATCCACATATCATTGTCCCGACCTCTCTGCAAAATTTGTATTGATGCTCTATTATGTTGTGCAGTTGTACCGTGTGCTACCAAGTGTACCAATAAAGAAAGATAAAAAAATAAAAAAGAAATTCCATGTCGCTCTAGAATCTACCATTGCAGAAACCTTTTCCTTTGTGTCAGAAAAGCACAAAGTTACAACTAAGTACAGATGAGGCGTCTTGTTTTGACTTGTGTTGGCCACTAGATTTGGGAACCCAATTTCAATAAGGCTTGGTGTAGTCATTCCCCCAGCAAGCGAGCCAATTATTTTCCCAACTCCGACCTCTTCCTGTCTGCACTAAGAACGGAGTGTTAGGGCATTATATTAGAAATTGTTCTGACTTCCTACACCATAAAACTAGATTGTTTGATCTTGATTTTTCCCTTTCTTCTGCAGACAACGGCTCTTGCACACTGTCAATCTGCATAGGCTCCCACTCCGAGGATTTTATCGGGGTCTCTCTACCTCGGTCCACTCGTGCAAATGGAACCATCTCTGATTTTTTCTTTTCCCTTTTTCTCTCACTGATTCTATGATCTAACCGTAAAGGTAAGTCGATCAGTTTGCTGCAAGAGTCTGGTTGTGGCTCTGCATGAGCTATAGCATCCTTTAACTCATCCCGAAGCCCCTGATAAAACAATACTGCTTGCTGAGCTTGGACCATCCTGTCTCAAACGCAGTGGGTCTACATAGGAAGTGTAACTGATATTGGGTCAGAAACATGGAGCACTTCCTCGGGTCCCCTGCAAATCTTTCTGGCGCTGCCAATGGTACCCCAATGGTTGTTGAACCACTACTGTGTTAGCTTGACTAGATGAGGCAGCAGAAGTAGCAGCAGTGGCACCCTGCAATTCTGTGCTATTAATCCACTAACCTGAGCCTTTAATAAATTAGTCTCCTGTCGAAAATGCGCTAGTTCTGCTTGAATTTCTTGTAAGGCCTTCAGCGCATTGGCCAAAGGAGGAGATGTAGAATCCATTTGACTTGGGTGGTTATTATATCCCGAACTGGGGGCTGGTGATTATGTCGGATCAATTGAAGAACTAACACAACGTCACCCTGACCACGGAAGCCGAATGGAAGTTGACCCTCCATGACAGGTCACCACGTGGCAGTCAGCGGGGGACGAGGGTTAGGAAGAAGTTGTGGATGGGTAGAGGAAGTTATGAATACCAGAAAAGGGTCAGGAATTGTAACTGGATGGGAAGGGGGAGTATGGGAAAACAGAAAGCATCTGTTTTAAAGTAATGTGCCTTTAAACATAAGTACCTTCAATAGTAGATTGACCAGACAGCACCTGTATCAAGTGCCCAGAAACAGTCGGCCCTTCCTTACCCAAGAGCCTCTTCCCAAAACCTGTACTCGTCTGTTCTCCTGTCAAACATGCCCATAAATTCCTTTGACAAAGAGTAGCAGATGGTCGCCAGACAATAGCCCAAACATAAGCACATGTAATGGGCTCATTAAACCCTGACATTTACAAGACAAATACATATGCCACTGCAAACAACATGGAAGCATGAAAAGAGTTTTGCAACAATAGAGAAATGCCCAATCAATCGTCCTCTAGTCTCTGAAGCATTCAGTGTTTTGGCATAGGATTTGTTTCCTTGTGAAGAACATAGTTTGGCCCATGCACCATCCCTCACCAAAACAGCTGTCACACTATGCCGATTGCCAACAAGTACTTATCTTAGGCATGACAAACCGACTGCTGTACCCTCAGGTGACATTTCTAGGGCATTGTAACATCATGCTGCTGACTCTCCAGCCTATCGGGAATATTACAGGCACGCGGGGCACAGCAACTTGACTGCGTAAGAGCCTGCAGAGCGACACTGCGGAGGAAGGCAAGCCCTTCCGGCCGCAAGCGCTCTCGGCCCCTACTCATGCTCGCAAAAACCCCAATGGTCCAAAGCTGTGTCCTCAGCTGCTCCTGTTCTCAACACATGCCTGCATTCATCTGTAATCACCAGCAAGCGGCACGGGCTGTGACGGAGCTTAAGAAGCCAACCCGGCAGCCTCTCTCTCGTGTGTCCTGTCACGTGGACGCCGCCGGCCTTGATGGGGAAATGTAGTTCTTCCTGTAAAAGGCCACTCCTACTGTCTGACAACACCACAGCTTGTTGGCCCGGATATCATGGCTCCTGCTACAGCATACCAAACCCACAACACCATCCCCAGTCCTTACAATACCCCAATTTCCTAATATCACAATGCGTAAGCCACCAGTCAGATTCCTAACCCTCAAATGTACCCGCTCAAAGATCATGGAGTCTAAAAAAAAAAACATGCCACCAACTCATTCATAAAATAATTATTTTATTGTTATTTGTTAACTATTTTCACAACTCAATGTGTAAATGTAAAGAGCATATCTGCTGATAAGATCACAATTTCATAACATACACTCATATTCACTTATCACACCATAATCATACATACAAAATCAATCAAACTGCTAATCACTCCTAAAGAATTCTAGAGCTATATTCAAATATTAAGAAATATAATGGTTGATCATTTCTCTGAGCGCGAGACGACAGTAGTCAGTTCCCTGTAAACTTTCCAGGTGTATTTGTGGTTCTTTCCTCTGACTGCTTTCACCGGAGCCGCAAACCGTCATCGAGTGCTTTGGAGCAAAGGAGTAGCCAGAATTGTCTAACAAGTGGGGCCTGAATCTAATCTAGTTGGGCCCACCACAGTTACATTAACATCTATAAATGCCCACACAGTGCTGCTGAGTGGCATTTATAGATTTTTGGTGGGCCTTGCCCACTCATGCCCTACCCTGTCTACGCCTCTGCTTTGGAGTGAAGTCTAGGAGCAAGTTCAGAGCACTAGCTTTCAGCCGTGATCATAATCGGAGCCATAGCAAACAACGGCTTCATCAACCTTCATCAGCCCGCCTGATGATTACTGCAGCTCACCGCCCCCATCCTCACCCTACAGCATGCTACACAGAGGCTGAGTTAAAGGTAGAAGCCCAATCTCTAGGCTTTGTGGCCCTGGATTGAAGGAGGAGCTGCTGTGTCCTGAACAATTGCAGTGTGTTTAAAAGACTGTATAGAGTGGAGCGCCAACTGGTGGATTAAGTGGTCTGCCATTGTCCGCCGAGGCAGAAGAGGCAGTGCCACGTTGAAGACCACTCCTGACAATTTTTGCAGCGGAAACAGACTCTTGCTTCAATTACAGGTAAGTACCCGCAGCTAAACCCAGGGAGCATAGCCCCTTATAGCTAGAAAAAGAGGTTTCAATCAACCTAATATTGTACTTTGAGACAGTGGGATAATGTGTTGGGATTGACACATTTATAGGAGGAAAACATTAGAACCGAACCTTTTGCCACTTTAGAAATTGAAAGAGCTCTTACTTTAAAGTAGGAAACGTGCAAACACCTTCGAAATGGACAAAACGCAGTGCGGGGGTGGCAAATACTTCCCTCTCTCGTATCATTAGTAAGTTTTGTGCATGGATTACCTACAGAGTGAGTAAATAGCTCTAAGGGGGAGTCACTCACTAAAAAGCTCTAAGATATCAGCAAAACATAATTACAATTTACGTCGATCTAATTTATGTTAGACCTGTTAATAAAACTATTGGAGTACAAACAAGGCAGAGAGGCAGAAAAGAAGATGTGCCTGGACGTAACTCCCTGGTTCATACCGTCCCTGTCGTAGAGGTAGCGTCACAGTCCTCTGAAATAACAAACTTCTTTAAAACAAATATGAAAAAGTAAAGTGTGGTGGAAGTGGACCTGCATCAAGCTGTGCACACAGACAATATGGTAAATCAGGCGGAGCTGGGCAATGCGTCGAGTGAACTAGACAATGTTGAATTTGTGCCTGTATTTGCAGGTAGATGTGCAGCAATGGTTAATCCCCCTCACCAACGTGACTGGGGGTTCAAATTCTATTTAAAACAGGAGGCAAGTATTGTGCATTACAATATTTACTTCTAAACCACAGCAGCAAAGAAAACACTTTTACAAACAAAAATGTTTAAATAACAGAACTAAATAAAGTTTGCAATCAATGTAAGGGGGACTCCCGAATCCAACATAGAGGACAGGTCATGGCCTGCAGGTGACCAATTGGCAGGGACCCTCCTCTATATATGTCCTTTACTTTAATCCCAACTCCTCTTTCTGCAGCTGTCTTGCACTAGAGGCCCACTGCAATGATCCAACTGCTAAGTGCGGAGAAAAGGATCCAGCGAAACTGGAGGAATCCCAACCTCTCTGCAACCTGAAACTACGACGAAACTCTTCTGGATAGGACCTCTCACCCGAAAGCTGAAACAATATGAACCAGAACAGGGTGGGTGGGTGTAATAAAAAACTGAAAAAAGGGTGGGTGGGTGGTTCTAATACTCGCCTTCTGTCTTTAATAGAATCTAACCACCCTGTCACGTTAGTGAGGGGGATTAACCATTCTATGACACAACGGAAGGCTTCATATTATGCAAGTTTAAAGCCCTTGCATCACATTAACCTCAACATTATTAATACGCTTGTGATAAAATAAAATGCTTTTAAATGACAATCCTCTTGACCAATCAGCTGCTTTGATATTTATTTCGCAGGGTACCCCCGGGAGAACGTCCTAACTCCATAGCACCTTAACTGAAAGAACCAAAGGAGAAATTAACTCCCTCTTTCCGCATCACTTACTTAATCTATCTGGTCAAAAAAGGGGGGCAGGGAAGCCTGCAATAGGGTTCCCATAGGAAAAGCAGCTGAGAGGTATAAGGAGGCCATAGCCTCTCCTCTTGAACTCAAAACATTTTAAACACTTAATCACACATCCTAAAATCTTCTGGAAAAAACCTGGATAGAAAATGGAGGAGACCAACTACTCACACCCCCTGGCAATAAAGAAAGTGATCCCCTGAGGAGTGAACCTTTTATTTCCCATATCCAATGCTCTGATAACAGAAAACCTCTTAACAGGAAGAAAGCCAAACATGGATAACTTGGAAAACAGTTGTAGCAAAGACAAACCTTCATTAGACAGGACAATAAAACGGACCATCCAATAAGATATAACCATCCCACAAAATAAAACATCCACCTAGCTTAGGTGGGACCTTAAAGCAAATGGACTTGAAGGCCCTGTGCACCAGGGAGCACCTATCCACTGTCTTCACCCTAAATGATAACCTGTTCACTTGCGATAGTGGCAGTTAGATTAAATCATCAACATGTAATGTTGCCCTTTTTAAACAACTCCACCAGAAGATAACTATCTCTACTGTAAGGGAGATATGAAACCGAAAGTTGAGCCACACACCAACTAATCCCAGCTGATCCAAGCTGAAAAGGTACCCTGAGTTATCAGAAGCTGCCCCGAAGTCCTTGATAACACAGATAGAGTCTTGTGAAAGCCCACAGAAGCACCAGGAAAAAGGTGAAATATTCTAATAAATAAGGGAGAGGAGTCCCTGAAGGACCAGCTTGTAAACCAAACCTGTCGAGCGGAGAGAGGCCACAGGTGGAGAGGGAAGAGACAAGCAATATCCACCACTAATTCCAGTGGACTGGGATCTGGACTCTAACTGTAAAGCCGGGGAACTTAGCATATGAGTCACAAGGCAAAGAGAAAACACTTAATTGGAACCCCAAAGGTACTAAATCTTGGCAAAGAGAGAGCCCTGTCTAACATCCAGATGCTCCTGTCCTGGGGATGCCTGGAAAAAAATCCCCCACCATAACAGGGCTTCTAACTCCCGGAAGATACTCCGCTTTGAACAATGTCCCGATCCAGACAGAAAAAAACAATTTCCCTTGTTAGATCTGCTAGGGCCTTGGAGCCAGACCCCCCAGATGTCCGGAAAAGACACAAAATTGCATTGATCATAGAGAAGGCACTTGACTGCAAGAGAGTTCACTAACAGCTCCAGACTGCTGACACACAGTCACTTCGCTAGAGAGGACCACCTCTGCCTGTGGAAACTTGTCTTATCTTGTCCCGCCCCAGCCCAGTCTGCTGGCATCTCACTCTGGAAAGAAAATCCGGAGAGGGAACGGAAAGTGTGCCGTGCTGTGCTAGGCACTCATGAGCCTGAGCCAGTAAAGGAGATCCAACCTGACCTCGGGGAGCAGACCCTAACTGCGAGGAAGACAGATTCTTACGAAGATGTTTGGTCTTGAGGTGCTATAGCGCCTTGTAATGGAGAAGGGAGAGAAAAAATAACTTGGATGGAACTGACCACCTGCTCACCCACATTAGCTGTCTGAGTGGAACCCTCCCTTTCAAGGGGAGAAGAAGGATTACTTCCTTATCTAGGAGAGCCTGCCATCCGGAAGGATACAGAAACAGAGCTTTAATCCCTTGTATTTATAACAAAAAAAACATGATTGTAGAAAAAGGATACCGCTAACTCCCCATGCATTCGTAAGTGCAAGCTCCGCGGAGGGACTGAAGAAAACTCTTGATGAGGAAAAACAGGACCCACCCATTTTGAAGAGATAATACATAACTAATAGATGTTAGGACTTACAAGTTAATAACTGGGTGAAAGAATCCCCCTTCAAGTAATGGGCCCAGAGCTAACATGCTCAGAAATTGAGAATCTGAAGGATGCTGGTACCACCAAACCTTCAAAAGGGAGGACACTGATCTCCACCACTATCCAATCCTGCTTGACCTTATTGGACACTAGGGGAAGAGGATGATAACCTGAACTAAGGGCACGTTGACTTCCTAGAGTTTTACATGTAAGAGTCAAATACTTGGAGGTATATTGTGTCCTCTCTCAGATATTATGGTGTCGGAAGGTCCATATAACGAAAATATAAATTTCAAGAATCGTCTTGCCATCTGTGCTGCAGAGGGTACTTGGGGCATAGACACACAATGGGCAAGTTTGGTCAAAGAATCCACAGTCACTATTATGGTAGTGTGCCGTTAGAAGGGGGAGTTACACTATGAAGTCAGTGGAGATTTGTTGCCAAGGTCTGGTCTGGAGATCTGGTTGTACCAATAACCCTAACGGATGACGACAGGGATTATTCATTTGTAAACAAATGAATGCACACAATCCCTGGCATCCTGTGACAAGCTTGGCCACCAGAAATGACAGTGAAGGAATTCTGTTCTGGCCCGAATTTTGTGGTGACCTGCAAATACTGTATCATTGGCAATTATTGGAGCTTTTTTTCTTAAGGCTTCGGTGGGAATAAATAGCTGTCCAGAATTGAAGTAGAGCCCATTTTCTAAGGTAAGGATATAATTGTTTACTTGTTCTTGTAAGGTGGCTAGGTTGATTTGTGTTTCCTTGCAAACTGGCAAGAGGAAATTGGTTACCAAATAGATAAATATGGCCTTCGGAAACATCTTTCTGGCCTTGAGGCTTTCCCCTTTTGCACCTGAAATCTTTTTGAACTCTAACTTTATTATCTCAAAATTGTATGTTTTTACAACTTTTAATATATTTACTAGCTAGTACCTCCCTCTCCCCATTTGCTGCTGGGCACGTCATCCGCAGTGAGCTGACCTAAGAATTAATTAACTACTCTGACACACAATGTTATTCTTCTGATTGTAACAATGCACCTGGCAAATACAGGGATGGGCTCGGGGGAGAGCCGAGGTCACCTAACTCACACACACTTTGCTCTCACCCAGACAGATCAGCAACCCCTAAGGTCCTACACCTACATTTTAGGCTATAATTCTGGTGCCATCCTGCACCTCGCTGCACAAATATTGTGACCCATTCCTGAAGCTGTGATAGCCTTGCCTTCTGATCTTAGTGACCGATCGAGGGGTGTAAAAGTTTTATGGTCAGTGGTGTGGATTTGGATGGTGCTCTGGCATGCAGGGTCATGGTATAAAAGCATGGCAAAGTTGTATTGTGGGGATAATGTGCAACCTATTGCTGACTGAGACAAAGCCCTTCGTGTACAGTGTTTTGATGCCAACTGCATTTGGTAGCACTTGTTAGTGTTAACAGTAAGCAGCACAGTGTAATGCATTTCTTCAAGGTAACTATACTCCCTAATGCTTCATATCTGGCCTCGAAGATTATTCACAGCATGTGAATCTATGAAATATACCAACGCTGGAGAAATGCAGTTACTGGTAAGAAACAACTCCCTTCCTCTGTATTACAACTAGGAATACTGCCGGAATACCTCTGAAAAAATGTACGCTAATTCCACCAAAAACACAGTGGAGTTAACTCCAACTAAAAGGAGGAGGTAAATGCAAACAGGTGACACCAATGAAGCCACAGGTGCACCCAAGGGTCTCAGAAAGGGTACATAAGGCTCACACTTTGCTCAAACACACTTTCCAAAACCATGCTGCTGCCAGCAGTTGCTAAGCTGGAAATCCAGCACCTCCTGCTGTACATTGAGGGGCAAAGGCAGAAACAACACCCTAGAACACATGGAGCAGAGAAGCAGAGGAGACACCATGCAAGAGGCGGAGGAGACACAATGCAACGCAAACACCCATTCCCCGGGTCAGGCTATCACCCTGGACAATGACAAATGGACACCTCATAACTCTGTACCGGCTCAACAGGGAGACCATTGATGAGCTACTCTACCTGATCCAGGATGACATCCAGAGCAGGATCAACATCTGAACAACCTTATCACCGCTGCTCAAGCTCATGTTGGTGCTGCATTTCCTAGCCACAGGCACCTACCAGCACACTCTGGGCATGCTGCGTGGCCCAATGTTATTGCAGCCTTGGATTGCATCCATGTGCCCTTGAGGGGTGGGGGGCAAGCAGCAGAAGATGTATACTGCAACAGGAAGCAGTACCATTAAATTAATGTACAGGTGAACTGTGATGCTGATTTCACCATCACACATTGCTTCACCTGCTTTCCTGGTTCCACCCACAAAACCATTGTCCTACGAAAACAGCACACTGCCTGCCTATAGGGAGTGTCACAGAGGGCAACGGACATGAATACTGAGTAAGTGTAAGTGCCATCACATATTGCAAGCTTGCATCACAAGTGAAATTGATCCCATGACCAATCACTGCATGCCCTGTCAAAGCCATGTGCATGTAGGACCTGCACTCTCACCCCACACATTACAGCCACCAACCAGAAGGACAAGGACCTGAAGGACAATGCAGTAGCATGACAGAAAGCATATTGCAGTATGAATTGAAGTAGGTAATCCACTAAGAGAGGACTAAAGGTACCACAATGCATAGGGACACCATACCACAGACAGTAGCACAGTTTACCACTGTACAATAATAATGCAACACTGCCAGACAGTGATTGCATGTATGCCGCTGTTAAGATGGATTTCTAAAATCTGGCATAGTGGACATATTTCAGAAGGCCACCTTGGTTATAGTGAACAGGGGAACTCTGGGAGTTTAGCCAAACCCAATCAGGTTAAGCGTGGAGAGTGGTCAAGGCTAAGTCTCAGGAGAGGTGAGTGGGGTCAGGGGTCCCCAATGAGTCCACACAGTGAAATACAAAATGATTCTATTTAGACAGCTAAGTGCAAAAATACTATATTTATTAAGGACTAAAAACACGCTAGGAAAATGAATGAAACAGGTAATATATATTACTATACAACACTCTAAATATAAAACACATATACAGACACCTTTGGTTATAGAAATGCAAACAATACACCTATACAACTGAAAATGAAGGTAAGTAGTTATGCAAGGAGAGAACCGAGAACCAGTTCACAAGAATAGAAGCCCTAACATCATAAATCCAATTCCTAAATTGGATAGGGCCTTGTGCCGAAAAGTCAGAAAGTTCCTTGAGGAGAGGGGACAATGGCAGGTAGAGTTCTTGTGATGGTGAGAAATGTTTGCGAAAGAAAGGAATAAATCAAAGTTGTTCACACATTTTTAGAATGGAGGAGATGCGACACCATAAGTATTGCGACTATTCACAGCCCTTACTCTGATTTTCACAAAGGACTTGGTAGGTCGGATGGGAGTCACGATGTTGGAACGTTTTCCCTATGGTGGATCCAGTACAAGATGCCCAGGAGCTGCGGGTGCAAGGAAGATTCCTGTCAGGTCCATGAGCTGAGTACAACCCTTTTCGTAGACGTAATGCAGCAGGCACCGATGCAGGGCTATTCAGGACACTCTACCAGTTGGGAGATGGCCAGTTCCAGTGACAGTCACAGCACACAGACGACAGCAGAAATCACTCCAGTCGCAAACAAGAGCCGACTTCCAGGACAGGCTCCCTTGATGATGGGAAGCTGAAACGTGGCAGGAAGGTGACTTTTAGGACTAGCTGGTGAATACTAAGGTTCACTCAGAACTGGTCAGTCCACCGGGTGGCCCAGGGACACTTCCGAAGGCCCCAGGCTGCAGGAACGTGAGAAGGCATAGAGACTGGTTGGTCCCACCAGTCCAAGGGATGAAGCACCAATGAGGGCCTTCTGAGATCAGGTAGTTCAGCAGGGCTTCACCTGGACAGTTGCAGGAAAGGTTGTCCAGCCTCTTCAGGCGTCGTCGTCGGGTCTGCACAGCTACACAGGATACTTGGCTCTGTTTCTGATCTGTTGGAATGGCTGCAGGACTCTTCTTCATATACTAAATTCAGGTGAGTGATCAACTCAACCCTCCAATAGAAAGGATCTGCACCACTCACTTATCACGGATCACTGTGGATTTCTTTTGTGCATGCACACTAGACTTACTGGCACCAGTTTTTGGATTGGGACCAGACAGTTCCCAACCCATGTCCTGCATCCACACACAAATGGCATGCCCTAGCCCACGAGAGCAGCAGCTATAATTAGCAAATGCATGACTATATTAGGGATTTCCTGACCTGAGAAGGCTGGAAGAAGGCCAAACAACAAAATGGCCAAAGAACAAGTGAAAGATCTCATGACATAGCCATCTTTGGACACTGGCCACTGTTAGTAGCCAAATGCAGTAAATGCATACTACAAATAAAGCAAAAATTGTAAAAATGTATCTGCTGCCACCAGCTTGTCTTTAGGCCGCCTTAGGTCAAATGGCCTTTTTTATTTTCCTGACAGCGAAAATAATGACTTTAGAAAGACTGCTCTGTGACCGCACGAAGCAGTCTTTCTAAATCAAACTGTCACAATCCTGCCACACACAAGTGCACGCAGGGGCTGACAGGCATGTGCAGTGGAGAGGACGGGCCACAGGAGTGACGTGTAACTGTGTGTAGAGTGTATGTGTGTGAGTGTGCACAAAAACGTGTGTGTTTGCAGGGCAGAGGGGATGGGGTGCGTGGAGGGGCAAAGGTGGGTTCGGGGGTTGAAACCCCACAAATTAGAAAATAAATACAACGGGCATGTCCTTTTCCCACTTTCTGAGGACCGTGCACAATCGACCAAAATAAATTGGTCTTTTTTATGTGCGACCTTCAGAAAGCAGGAAAATGACATAGAACCCTTTAGGCACATTTAAAAGTAACCAGAAATCCCAGTCAGAAGCCTAGGCTTATACAAAAGTAACCCCATTGCATTGCATTGAAAGATGCTGTGGGCAATGTAAAAAAGTTGCCAAAGAAGGCAAAACGTAAAAGACAAAAGTGAAACATTGTTTCCCAGTACTGGAAGCATTTGGGGGTTCATGGTATAGGGAAGGAAAGTGTCCTAAAAGAGAAATTTTTCCTAACCCCCAACCCCGCCGACTAGGGACAGGGAAGATCTAATCCACCCCTGGATGGGTTTCCTGTTCCAGTCCAACCCTTGAAGCCTTATGGACCACCGGAGCAATTTAGGATTCTCCCCCGTCATGTTCATCAATCACCTTAAGGCCCTATGGTCGGTTTGCACAGTGAAGTGAGTCTCATAGAGGTAGGGTCTCAGCTTCCGAAGGATCCACACTATGTAAAATCACTCCTTTTTCACTGTAGACCACCTGAGCTCTCTGTTGTTTAGCTGTTGACTGATGAAACATATTGGATGTTCCCAGCCTTTGTCCTCTAACTGTGAAAGGGCGGTACCTATCCCTGTGTCAGAGTCATCTGTCTGCACAATGAATGAAAGGACTCCAAAAGTCAGATGCCCCGAGAACAGGGGTCTAACCAAGGGTATCCTTTAGGCCTTAGAAGACCTTTTCACACTCCTCAGACCAAGAAACTTTATTAGGTTTCTTTGGAATAGTGAGGGCAGTCGGAGAGGCAGCTGTGGTGCGTTAGTCTGCCATAAAGTTTCTGTAGTACCCAGTGAGGCCTAGAAAAGCTCTCACCTGGGTTTGGGTAGTGAGGGTTGCCCAATCATGTACAGCCTGTACTTTGCTGGGAAGAGGCTGAATCTTGCTCTCACCAATCACATGTCCAGGGTTAACCACTGAACTCTGACCAATCTGGCACCTGGTAGCCTTTTTGGCCAAGTGGGTCTTCTGAACACAATCTCCAGGTGTCTAACATGTTCCTTCCAAATGTGGATGAAGACTGCTATATCATCCAGATATGGAATGCAGATTTCATCCAACCCATTCAGAGCATGGTTGACCAACCTTTGGAATGTGGCAGGTGCATTCTCCAACCCAAAAGGCATTACCCTGAACTGGTAAAGAACTTCAGGTGTTCAAAATACTGTCTTCTCCTTGGCAACTTTTGTTAGGGATATTTGCCAATACCCTGCAGTGAGATCAAAAGTGCTATGTTACTTGGAAGCACTTAGCTTGTCCACCAACTCATCTGTTTGTGGAAGCGGATGAGCATCTGTCTTGATGACAGCATAGAGCTTTATAGTTCATGGAAAATCTCAAATCAGATGCACCTGCTTTTGGTACCAGGACCATGGCACTGGACCAAGGACTGCTAGAGGTCTCTATCTCCCCAAAATCCACCATCTTTTTGACCTCAGACTGAATACCAGATCCCACTTGGTCTGAACAACTACAATTCCTAACCTTGGTAGGTCCACCCCCCTCCAGCGACAAAGTCCTACTTACACCAAAGTGTGAAGACTAGAATTGGCTACAACAAGGGGGGACATTGCCTCAGCAAAGGTTTCACTTTACCTTGTTGTTGTAGAGTTAGTTGAGTTGATGGGACACTATGCCACCTCAATGAAGCCATACGAAGGGCTGCCTTGTACCAGGTCAGGGAAAAACTCAGATTTCTCTGTCTCCCTTTCTGAAACCAGGAGCAGGACTCAAATTCCACCCCTAAGGACGAAATCCTTCACACTATCCACGAGAAACTCTATGTCTCCCAAGGCCCACTGAATAGCTTTCCTTACTGTGTCTTTCAACTTGGTAAGGCCTAGACCATGAATCCATGATCAGACTTTTCAACAGGTATGATAACAGAAAATCCCATTGCCTTCTTTGGGGCTCCCTAAGGGCTCCAATCAAACTTTGGAGAGTTCTAAAGAATCTCAAACTCATACCAACGGATTGTGGGGGACAGTTGAGTGACCAATTATAAGTCACCCCATCTTCTTCCAGAGGGCATTGCTAGAACTTAACTTGAAGATGCTGCTCGGCACAACTTCTTCGGGGAAGCTACTCAGTAAAGCTTTAATTACTGACTTGGCAGTCATTATCTCGTGTGGGTTGGCATCAGGATATCTGGTGTTATGATCAACAACCACTAAGTTAATCCTATTGACTAAGGATGTGCAAAGAGTCAAATGTCTAACAAAGTTAAGTCTTGTCTCTTCAAAGGATGGATCCAATACGGCTAGTGAAGCCTGGGGATTCTGAATCCCTGTTCCACTTTTGTCAGATTTCTGGCCCATCATGGGCCAGCAGGATTGCTTGGTTGACTACACGTGAGTTACCCTAATGCAAGCATGTACTGTAAGGGGAACATCATGCTCCAACTGCAGGAGGAAGGGCCACACATCCAGAGGAACCACCAACCTCTTATGGTCTCCTCTAGTGGATTATGGTGGTTTACGCACCAGTAACCCACCTTCCTGTTGGATTCCTTGCTTCAGAGGAGGCTCACCTTCCAACTGGAAGCACACCTTTCTCCAAGGGCCTTTTAATGAGGGGGTTCTTCTGTTGTCCCTTACTAATCTTCTCCTTAGGGACCTTCTCTTCTGCAAGCAAACTTGGCAGTTCAGTAGGCCGAGGGGAATAACGTGTCCCTCTTCCTCATCGGGTTCAGGGACTTGGCCAGCTACTTAAACCTCAATTCTAGGTAGTGGAGGGGGAATATTTCCGTTCCCTCTCCCTCTGTCTTTCTTTTCTCCTCTAGTTGTAGGTTTCCCCTTTGGCATAGGCTTCCTCTCTTTACCAGGCTATGGCAGCCTGATCTTGAGACCTAGTGTTTGAAGAATCTGCAGAGTTGCTTTTATGGACAACTATTTGGTTCTGGGTTATTCCTTTCGAGGTAACATCCCTCCTATATAGCAAGCCTTGTTTTATGAGGAAGAAGGGCCCATCCGTAGCCCTACCTTCTTCCTCTAGTATTACCTTCAGGAATGCCTCATCCAAATTTGGGTCATTCCTTTGTGCAAATGCAAGGTCAGCAATTATCTGTATTTCTTCTTCATCTTCCCCAGATATAACTTGGGATCCTATGGCAGAAAGGGGTTGGTCGGCATCTCCAAAACCCTTCTCGCCTCTCACTGTAGGTTCTTGTTCAGTTACCTGTACCGGATTAGGAAAAAAGGCAAGTTCCAAGATGCCTTGTGCTACTCTCTCACCCACTATCACATGATAGGGTTGTTTCTCAGAGTTATGGAGTAGTACCTTGATGTTCCCTCAATAGTTGGGGCCTATAATTCCAGCTGCCACATCCAAGCTATGTTTCCATGCCACACCAGACTTGGATGCAGGGTGAATGTATGTCCCCTTAGGAGAGAGAGAATCAGTCTGGTGGGAATTACCACTGGGGAGCATGAGCATCCTTGGTTAACTTTGTATATTTTAGGGTCCACCGATTCTTATCAATCAAGCCACATCCCATTCTGACACCATATGTGAGGGATCAGAACAACGTCTCGGACAGAGTGGTGGCATGTTTCAGAATAATTATCACGATTACCAACAAACCAACCTCTCTCCACTCCATTAGGCACACACATCATGGGAGGATGAAGGAAGGCTGGACCATGTTGCTGCGTGGTTGGCGCTCACACCAACCTTGTTCCCTGCCATTGCTTTCAAGCTAGGTCCTCCAATGTGGCTAGGACCTCAAATAAGGCTTTCAAATGTGGCTGCCTCGCCTACTCCCAACTTGGCGGCAAGAAAGACTAATAAGCAATCTGTTGTTGATGAGGCCCAGTTGCATGGGTGTGGTTGCTATATAAACCACACCCCACGCATTTCTTCTTCGCTTTGCGTTACTCTGCTCATGCAGCGCAACACTTACTACTGGCTCCTGATCTCCAGTGTCCAGCACCTCCGGTCCCTGCAGCAATAGGAAGAAGGAAGAAACTCCAGAGGCTCGCAAGCACAGAGCAAGGGTATTACAAAGACTTTCATAAGAACATTTCTACAACTTACCAATACCACGCCTGTCCCTCATTTCCACACTCTTCTCCAGGGAAGGCACCTGTCCCTCAATTCCACACTCTTCTCCAGAGACGGCTCCGCCGCACGGCCTAACCTCCTACCGTCATCAGCGTCGCCTTGCACCTGGAAAGAGTCAAGAAAGAGACAAGTAAGACGAACTGTATGCAAGCACTACATTAACCCTAAAATCTCCACTTTAAACTGTTAAACTGAGGGCAAAAGGCTGCACGCGCAGCAGAAGGTGCGCAGGAAAGCATGTAGCTAAGGGAAAAGACTTGAGCAGGAGAATGGAAAGAAGAGGTTCCAGAGAAGAGAACCAAGAGACCATTGTTACCAAAAGACTGTCACTGCCAAGAGACTACAACCAATGGACCAATACTCACCTTAAAAGCAACTGCATCCAGCTAGCCACAGCCAGTCTAGGCAGCACCAGAGATGCAACTGGCACGGATGAGACCAGGAATCTTCACACTTGTGCTGCCAACAGCTGAGTTCAGCCTTCCCTGGGTGGGGGTTCAACAGGGTTTACTCACTCACAGAACACTGACCCAGGTTATTTGTCCCTATGATCTCTGTACCTGATTTCTGGCAGTCCTGGGTAGCAGCTCCAACAACACATCCCTACAACATATCCCATTCCTTCCATCCCACACTCGGGTGGTGTGTCTTTGGTACTACACGGGTGTGGGGCGGCAAGTAGTGTGAAACAGGCATCAGAGAGTCCAGGCGCTCCTGCAGAGACCAAGGTGGCAATAATTATTTTATTCAACAATTTTGGGTTAGATAAACACCTATCTGGACAGATTCAAGATGATCACTCTTTTGCACATCCTCCAGGCCCTTCAGCTCAAGGATTGGATGGAGTCATTCGATCTTCCGGATGCTTACTTTCATTTGCCTATGCATCCCGAGCACAGAAAGTACCTGAGGTTCGTCATTGGAAGTTCTCAGTTTTGAATACTGCCTTTGGGCTCACCTCCACCCAAGGGTCTTCACCAAGTTAATGGCTTTGGTGGCAGCAAATTTACAGATGGGGGGATTCACATCTTTCCCTACACAGTTGGCTGATAAGAGCTTGTTCTCTGAAACAGGTTCTGGAACATATCAACAGCACCAGCCACTCTCTCCACAAACTGGGCTTCTCCCTCAACTTCAAGAAGTATCAGGTGACACCTTCTGAAAAGCTGCAATTCATTGGAGCGTGGTGGCTGGAATCTTCCTCTGGGAAGGCTTCCCCCCCCTTGTTGAGAGTGCAACATATCTTGCAGATGGTAACGAGATTTTAGAATGTCCAATATCTACTGGAATTCGACTTTCTGGGGTTGCTGGACCTCATGGCATCCTGCATTTTCCTGATGCCAGAAGCCTGCCTGAGGATTAGGTCCCCCAGTTCCTAATAATCACAATTCATGGGCAGGATTATCTTCTTCAGGTCCTGAACAAAGTTGCACAGGATCTCCTGTGGTGGAGCTGCAAGGAGAATGTGATGATAGGGGAACCTTTTTTGGCATCCATGGCCTCACAGGATGGGAAGCTCACGTGAGCAATCAGCAGAGTTTGGTCCCTATCAGAATCAAGACTACACATAAACTTGTTAGAAATTAGGGCAATCAGGCTGTTGCTTATGGCCTGTTTGCTGTCCATACAGGGGAAGAACATCCTGATAATGATGGGTAACACTACGCCTTAAGTATACTTATCTCTGCTGCGCCCAGTTATCTAAGGGTTCGGTGCGCATTACCAAATAAATAAACAAACAAACAAACAAACAAAAAAACAGTGGCCATGCATTACCTCAACCTAAGAGGAGGTGTATGATCACTACCACTGTACAGGGCGGCAATGCAGCTCTGGGTTTGGGCGCCACAAAATGGGATCCCTCTATCGGCTGTCCACCTAGCCAGATAAAGGAATATGATGGTGGATGCTCTGAGCAGGCACAGCATGATCTCCAACAAGTGGGAGTTGGCTCAGGAAGTCCTTCTAGAGATCTTTGCATTTCGGCAACCCCTCAAGTAGATCTGCTTGAGTCCAGTATCAACAGGAAATCCTACCTGTACTGCTCCAGGGAATTTCCTCAGAGGAGCTCTGGGGGATGCGTTTGAAGTGGACTGGGAATTTCCACTCCTGTACACGCTCCCTCCAGTCTCCGTTATTCCTCATGTCATCAGGAGGTTGAGGATATTTGGGAAATCCATTATTCTGATTGCTCCGGATTGGGCCAGGATGATATGGTACCTGGACTTTCTTGACGTGTCCATCTGCCCTCCATTCTGTTTTCCCCAGAGAGTGGACCTACTCTCACAAGAGGGAGGCTGTCTTCTTCACCCAGGAATCAGAACTGTGAACCTTCACGCCTCGTTTCTGAGAGGTTAAGATATAAAGATTGGGTACTGCCGGAAGACGTGATAGAGGTGTTGCTTCTGGCTAAAAGACCATCAGCAAAAGCACAATACAGTTGCCATTGGAACAGGTTTTGCAGCTGGTGTAGAGCAAAAGATATAGACCTGTTCGCGTACAATACCCCTGTGGTGCTTTCTTTTTTACTGAACCTAGCCAATCATGGGCTGCAGGTGGCTACCTTCAAGGGATACCTTGTGGTGTTATCTATGTTTAAATTCACACCAGAACAAAGCTCTTATTTTAAGATGCCGATTGGCAGATAATTCCTGAAAGGACTGACAAATACTTTCCCAGTGGTCCCTTTTCTGGTTCCGTCGTGGGATTTGAAACTGGTACTAACCTTTTTAATGGGAGCTCCATTGGAACCTCTCCATTCTTGTCCACTCAGGTTATTAACCTTGAAAACTATCTTTTTGGTAGCCATCAGTTATGCTCACGGAGTGAGTGAACTACAAGCGTGGTCATGCAAACCACCATTTACTCTATTCTCCCAGAAGAATGTAGTGTTGAGGGTACATCCCTCCTCCTTTCCCACAGTCGTGTCTGAATTTCATAAAACAAAGAAAATAACTTTACCAACTTACCCTTCTAAGGATGAAGAGAGGTTAAACAGCCTTGACCCAGAAAGGGCTCTGAGTTTCTACATTTCTAGGATGGCAAATGTCAGGCAAGATGACCAACTATTTATTGGTTATACCGGCCACAGGCGAGGCCAAACCGTGACCAAAGAAACTTCACGTTGGATCACCCTTTGCATTTTGGAGTGCTACTCCATTGCAGGAAAAGATATCCCTGAGAGCCTGAGAGCCCATTCCACCAGAGGATTGGCAACCACTTTGGCTCTCCAAAGAGGTGTTCCAGTGCAGGACATTTGCAATGTCGCAACTTGGTCTTCACCCCACACCTTCTCAAAACATTACTAGTTGGACACTCTGTCGTGCCAGGATGCTCAGTTTGGAAGAGCGATTCTGCACAATATCAATCAATAATCAGAAAATTGTACAAAATCTATTTCTCCCACCTCCATCTACAAAACTCCTATGGGAGTCTATCTAAGAGGAGGAATCAGTGGGAGGACACAATCCATTACAAGAACAAATTACTTAGTCCTTGTAATGTTCTTTCTGATGGCTGTTCCTCCCATGGTTTCCTCTTCGCCCTCCCAGCTTACACCTCTGACTGTAGGTGACATTTTTAATATACTTCTCTCTTTCATCGCCCATACAGGTTATCTATCCTCAAGTCGGCTGAGCAGAAAGAGGGGAAAACTAGGAATTGAAGCAACGGGCACAGTGCGTGCTATTTAAACTGTCATCTATGTGACTTCTGGATGCGGGAATGGTAACCATCGACGGACAAAGACTTGATGCTGCACAGCACCCTTGGCTTTCGAAAACCTTTTGAAACTGCAAAGCAGGATATCGATATATCAAAGATGAGGAATTCGTTGGAGGATCATCCATTAGAAAGAACATTACATGGGATAAGTAATTTGTTCTTCACCAGTTTGGCATATAAAAGGATGTTTCCTGAGGTCCTCCAGGATATTTTGAACCTGATTCTAACAAGGATGAAAACACCAAGATATCATTATGGATAACCCCCACCGTCTGTCCAATCAGATCTGAAAACATATAATCCATAAAGTGTAGAGACACTTCTGGGGCATCACTGAGTCCAAAGAATATTAATGTATATTCAAAATGCCCAAAAGGTATTTTAAAGGAATTCTACTCAAGTCCAGGTCTAATTCGGACTAAATGATAGACACCACAGAGATCCAATTTGTAAATGTTGGCTTCCTTTAAGGATTGTAGTATTTCTCTAAGGGTAATGGGCATCAATCCTTGAGTGCAATTTAATTCAATAACCTATAATCAATACAAGGCCGAAGGGTTCCTTCTTTCTTCGACACGAAAAATTCAGAAGACACTAAAGGCGACTCTGAAGGAGTTATATGCCCATACTCTAGGCATTCAGCCAAACACTGTTTTAGTTAATTTCTCTCTTTCTCTGTTAGGGAATAAATATGGCAATTGGGTAATGGGCGATCAGGATTAAGGACGATTTCACAGTCAAATATCATGTGCTAAAGGTATGAATTTAGGTGCCTGAAAAACTGTGTACAGGGGAGACTCAGCCAAGGGTACCGTTCAAGTCACACGCTCTCCTCACCTGAGCTTTCCGAGTCGATGGTATCTTGCAGGCCTCGACGTGCCAGGTAGTCTCTCTCCTTCTTCTGGTGCGTGGGCTTGTCACGGAGAGAAGCCACTGTGGCCCCTGGGTGAGAACAGCGGCACAGTGACCTCCTTTCCGGAATCAAGCCAGAAAATACAGGCAAAAACCCGCAAGGGGAAAAAAAACCCTGATAAGAGGTGTCAAGACTTGTCTCAGAATGCCAGTTGTTCACAGATGAAGAAGGAAGCGAAGGATCTCCAACACTGAGGGTAGTGGCCCTCAAAACGTCCAAGTCCAATGGTAGCACTAGGCCCGAAGAGCGGGCGGAGAAGGCAGCAGCTGACGGCTGAGGTGGAGGTAGTAAATCTTCCAAGAAAGCACTGCGGGGAAGCACGGGAGAAAACCCCACGCTGTCTGGACTCAAAGAGCAAGGGAATGAAAAAGGGAGAGAGAGAGAGAGAGAGAGAGAGAGAGAGAGAGAGAGAGAGAGAGAGAGAGAGAGAGAGAGAGAGAGAGAGAGAGAGAGAGAGAGAGAGAGAGAGAGAGACCGTCAGAGAAAAAGGCACAGCTAGCGCCGCCCAGGGAAGAGGAACACCGGAGAAAGTAACCATGGGGAAAACTCCTCAGTAATTCCAAAGCGAGGTGCAGAGGAAGAGCGAAGGACCCAGAGTCGAAAGGTAAACAACAGAGGGGGTTGCAACGCAACGACCTGCCGGGAGGCGGGGATTTAAATACTCCCGGCAGTGTTGTGTCCCGCGTTTGGAGCGGCGGCTGCGAACACAGAAAAGGGACTAAAGTAACCTTCCTCTGCGTCTCCTCAAACTCCAATGCGGAAGAAATCGCCAGTCACGGCGATGGCCGCGACTGCGAGTGACAGTATCCCCCCCCTAGAGTGCAACCACCCAGGCTTACCCGGGTGCAAGCGATGGAACCTGGCCAACAGCTGAGGGGCATGTACTTGGGAAGCTGGCTCCCAGGAATCCTCCAATACCGGGTAACCCTTCCATGACAGGAGGTATTCCAACCGACCACGAAGGAATCTAGAATCACGAATGGCAGAAACTTCGTATTCTTCCTGGTCGGCTGCAGTGACAGGAAGATTCCGGTTGAGAGGCCGGCGATGTGGATCTGAATAGTAGGGTTTAAGAAGAGAGGCGTGAAAAACAGGGTGTATGCGTCTGAGAGATGGAGAGAGTTGTAGACGATAGGCAACAGGATTGACCTTGGAGAGAATGGGGAAAGGTCCCAAGAAACGTGGAGACAGTTTAGAAGGTCTTGTCCATCTGGGAAGGAATCTGGTGGACAACCACACCTTGTCCCCAGGTTTCCATGAAGGTGCTTCCCTGCGATGTTTGTCGGCTTCAATCTTATTCCGCTGTCTACTATTCACCAAACTTAGCAATGCATTGTCCCTGGCCTCCTTGATATTTCTTAGCACCTCTTCAGCAGTTGGAGAGTTGGAGAAACCGGGCACCTCGGGCATTAAATAACGCGGGTGAACACCGTAGGTACAAAAGAAAGGGGAAAGGCCTGTGGCAGTGTGCCTGGAATTGTTGTAAACAAATTCCGCAGTAGGGAGTAGAGAAACCCAATTATCTTGATGCTGGGAAATAAAGCATCGCAAGTACTGCTCCAGGGTTGCATTGAGTCGTTCCGTTTGGCCATTTGTCTGTGGGTGAAAACCAGAGGAAAGGGCCCTTTCCAATCCCAATCGAGTACATAAAGCTGTCCAGAATTTGGAAATGTACTGGCTTCCTCGACCGGATATTATCTTGTCGGGGAGGCCATGAAGCTTGAAAATATCTCGGGCAAATGTTTCTGCCATCTTGGTGGCAGAAGGGAGTCCCGGAAGAGGAGAGAAATGGGCTAACTTGGATAAAGCATCCACCGTAACCATGATACATGTGCATGACTCAGAATCAGGAAGCTCCACTATGAAGTCCGTGGAGATGAGTCCCCACGGGCGAGTCGGCATCTCCACTTGGGTGAGAAGTCCTAGGGGCTTACCCGAGGCATATTTGACTCTGGCACAAGTCGGGCAGGTCTTTACGTAGTTCAACACGTCTCTCCTGATGTTGGGCCAAAGAAACGACCTTGAGATGAATTCCAACGTACCATTTCCACTTCTGTGTCCACCTAGACGTGAGTCGTGACACCATTTTAGGACTTTCCGGCGCAGCGACCCTTCAGGGATATACCACCTCTTCTTGTAGAAGACCCAACCGTCCTTGATTTGGAAAGGGGAATCAGCGGAAAAAGAGATATGAGGAGCCTCTTGTGCAACAGCAGCCTTGACTTCCTGAAGGAAAGAACCCACCGTGGCTAGGATCCGATTTCTGTGGAACAATGGTTCAGACTTGACAGCTACCGTTTCCAAGTGAGAATCCTTGCGAGACAAAGCGTCAGCTAGACGATTGAGAGACCCAGGGATGTACGTGATCTGGAAGTCGTACTGCGAAAATAGGTAGGCCCATCTAGCCTGCCTGGAGTTCGAACATTCCATGTCCTGTAAGGCCTTTAGGTTCTTATGGTCGGTGCGAACGAGGAACCGATGACGGGCACCCATGAGAAGGTGCCTCCATTCCTCACAAGCCAACTTCATTGCCAACAATTCCTTCTCCAGAACCGAATAGTTGAGTTGGCTGGGAGAAAGAGTCTTAGAGAGATAGGCGACAGGATGCTCCACCATGTTGATGGACTGAAGCAACACAGCTCCGACAGCTATAGCGGAGGCGTCCGTCTCCAGAATAAATGGAAGAGTTTGGTTGGGATGCTGCAGAATCGGGGCAGAGCAGAAGAGGGTTTTCAGGTGACAGACATGTGACAGAAACTTCCTTCCGCCTCAGTGGACCAGGAGAAAGGATAGGCCGTCTTCTTGAGTAGACGGGTGATGGGAAACACCACCTCCGAAAAGTTTGGAATGAATCTCCTGTAGTAATTCGAAAGACCCAAGAACCTCTGGACCTCCCGGACGGAGGTCGGGGCCGGCCAGTCAAGAATAACGTGCACCTTGTCAGGATCCATGGCGATCCCTCCTTCTGACAGAACATATCCCAGATAATGTACCGAAGGTACAGCGAATCTGCACTTCTCCTCCTTGACCAGTAGATTGTTTTCCTTAAGACGCTCCAAAACTCGTCGTACTTGTTCAACGTGTTCTCTCATGTTAGGGGAAAAAAACAAGATATCATCTAAATAGATGATGACAGAGATGGAAAGCATGTCAGAGAACATTCGGTCCATGAACCTCTGGAATACCGCTGGGGCGTTCACCAAACCGAACGGCATAACCTTATACTCAAATAAGCCCAGAGGAGTACGAAATGCGGTTTTCCATTCGTCACCCATGGCAATCCGCAACAGATGGTATGCGTTGCGAAGATCCAGTTTGGTAAAAACTCGAGCACCTTGCACCGCCTCAATAATGTCCGTGATAAGGGGCATAGGATACCGGTCACGGACTGTCAGTGTATTTAGGCCCCTGTAGTCAATGCAGGGTCTAAGGTCGGCGGAATCTCTTTTCTTGATAAAAAACAAAGGGGCTCCTGCTGGAGACTTTGAAGGTTGGATGAGACCATTCTCCATGTTGGTATCCAGGTATCTCCGAAGAACTTGTCTCTCGGTTTGGGTGAGAGCGAACATCCGTCCGAATGGAACCAAGGCATTGGGCTCCAGATCGATGGTGCAGTCCTCTGGCCGATGGGGCGGAAGTCTGGCATGGAGGCACTCCTGAAAAACCTCTGAAAACCCAGAGCAGAAATTGGGTAAAGCATGGACACCCACATGGTTGTTGGGAAACACTTTGACTGGCTGAAGATCAGCTTGACCTTCCAGTGAAAAACAGTTGGTTGCGCAATACGGGGAAGTGAAACGTATCTGATTCTCGGTCCAGTTAATCAGAGGATTATGTCGACGGAGTCATATAATGCCCAAGATGATGGGGAAATGGGCAGCCCTGATGATATCAAAACACAAAACTTCCTTATGTTGGTTGATCGTCAAGGAGAGATCCTCAGTGGTATGGGTGATGGGACCTGAAGACAAAGGCGAACCGTCCACACCTTCCACCTTCTGACCTTCTGCCCGGGGGATCCGACGGAGACCCACCCTGTCTGCCCACAGGGTGTCGACGAAGTTCCCTGCCGCGCCACAATCCAATAGAGCCAGTGTTTCCACCTGATGGTTTCCGAGGTTGAGTTGTACTGGAATGACCATCAGCCTGGAGTCCTCCTTAGATTCGGAAGAGGTCACTGACAGAGAGACATAGGGACGATGAAGATTGCTCGAAGACCCTCGGTCGCTTGTCCCTACTGACGCCGAGGATAGTCGTTTCCCGACCTCTTGCTTGGCAGTTCTGTACAGTCTCTGAGAAGATGTTGCTCTTATCCGCAGTAGGCACACAGCCCTTTCTCTCTTCTGCGACGTCTTTCGGCTGCGGACAAGGGCGCCCTGGTGGCACCAATCTGCATTGGTTCTTCTGTAATAATGTTAGTAGAGCGACCAGGGAGAACGGGTACAGAGGGGTCTGAGGTATAGCCAGGAGTCCTTTGCTTACGACGTTCAACTCGTCTCTCTTGAAGGCGATACTCAATATGAAGGGCAGCAGAAAGCAGATCTGAGAAAGTAGGAGAACGAGGGGATCTGACCAGCTCGTCTTTAATTTCCTCCTTCAGTCCTCTTCTAAAAATGGCATACTGCGCAGTCTCGGGCCATCCTGCTCCGGCTGCTAATGTTTTGAAAGAGGAGATGTATGATAAAACGTCTAGCGAGCCTTGTCTGACATCCAACAGGTCTTCGCAGGCTGTAAAGGAGAGCTCTGGTCGTTCGAAGGTCTGCTTGAGAAGATTCTGAAACCCCGAATAGTCCTGCAGAATGGCGTTTTCACTAGTCACCAATGGGGTGGCCCAGGACAGAGCGTTTCCAGTCATGTTGGATATTAGGAAACCCACTCTGGCCTGATCTGTAGCAAAGGTACGGGGTCTGAATGTGAAATGAACCAAGCATGCTTCAAGAAACTCCTTCACCTTCTTGAGGGAGCCATCAAATTTCCCAGAGGACAGCGCCATGGGTGGCAATTCCGAGGGAGTCGGTTCCCTAGCCGCAAACATTTGTTTAAGCAAAGCGTTCTCAGTTTTGACACCTTGTAGCTCCTGGGACATGGCCTGGAAAGCCTTCCACAGCTCTTGGACCTGTTCCTCAGCTGACATTGTGATACTCTTTGGCGTTGCAATCTGTGACTTGAACGGTACCCTTGGCTGAGTCCCCCCTGTACACACGCTCTCCTCACCTGAGCTTTCCCAGTCGATGGTATCTTGCAGGCCTCAACGTGCCAGGTAGTCTCTCTCCTTCTTCTGGTGCGTGGGCTTGTCACGGAGAGAAGCCACTGTGGCCCTGGGTGAGAACAGCGGCACAGTGACCTCCTTTCCGGAATTATGCCAGAAAATACAGGGAAAAACCTGCAAGGGGAAAAAAAACCCTGATAAGAGGTGTCAAGACTTGTCTCAGAAGGCCAGTTGTTCACAGATGAAGAAGGAAGCAAAGAATCTCCAACACTGAGGGTAGTGGCCCTCAAAACGTCCAAGTCCAATGGTAGCACTAGGCCTGAAGAGCAGGCGGAGAAGGCAGCAGCTGACGGCTGAGGTGGAGGTAGTAAATCTTCCAAGAAAGCACTGCGGGGAAGCACGGGAGGAAACCCCACGCTGTCTGGACTCAAAGAGCAAGGGAACGAAAAAGCGAAAAAGGGAGAAAGAGAGAGAGAGAGAGAGAGAGAGAGAGAGAGGGGGAGAGAGAGAGAGAGAGAGTGAGAGAAGACTGACCGCCGGAGAAAAAGGCACAGCTAGTGCCGCCCAGGGAAGGCGGCGGAGAGAAACAGAAAACAAAAGTGCTGTGTTCCGGGAACAGGAACACCGGAGAAAGTAACCACGGGGAAAACTCCTCAGTAATTCCAAAGCGAGGTGCAGAGGAAGAGCGAAGGACCCTGCGGCGGTTGCGAACACAGAAGAGGGACTAAAGTAACCTTCCTCTGCGTCTCCTCAAACACCAACGTGGAAGAAATCGCCAGTCACGGCGATGGCCGCGACTGCGAGTGACAAAAACACGCTGGTAGCTAGTATATTCCATGGGGAATGTTTTTTTTAAAAACTTCTTTTTATTGTATTTTGGCAACCAGGCATTATACATTCTCAAGCAGTGAAAGTAAACCAACGAGGACAGCAGAAAGTAAATAGTTAACCTATATCTACTCTGTGCACTCTTTGGTGTCCAATCCCTCTGTATTTGGTCGATTCGCAGGTGGTTCTTATTGCCACTGTCCTTCAGTAGTGAATTCACATCGCCCGCATCTGCCCCCTAACTGCTGCACAGCCCACTAGCTCTTCACAACATCCCATTTTCAATTCACATTTCGTAACTAAACACAACCCCAACTTCGCATGCTACCCCTACCGCCTGTCCTCCCCCCATCTCTTCCCGTCTACCACATAAGTCTCTCTCCCCTGCTACTCTGTTGCGCTCAGGGTGGCCTGTCATCCGGGTTTGCAAACATCTTCTGAACAAGTGTGTTCCATGCCGTGACATCACTACTGACCTCCCGTTGTCCACTGTACACTGCCCTATGCCACACCACCATCTTGGCTTCTGCCCATTTATGTAAGTCTTCCCACTATGCCTCTATGCAGGACCCTCAGCTGACTTCCATACTAGCGCCTTCCGTCGTTTGACCAAAACACAAATGAGATCTTTCATCGTTGTTAGATGCACTTTCCTGCTGTGCCGTGGGAACAGTCCCAATAGGCATGCCCCAGGTGACCACACCCGCATATCTATCTCTCCTCTCATTACTCTGCCCGCTAAGCTCTGCCAGAAGACCCTGATCACCAGTCATGACCAAAATATGTGTAACATCCCTGCCGAGTCACTTGGGCATCTGTGTTCCTCCGCTCCCGGGAACTGTGAAATGCGTATGGGGTGATGTATGCTCTATGTGTGACTTGTAGCTGTAGCTGCTTACATCTAGTATTTCTAAACCCTTTCTTCGTGTATACCAGTATTGTGGCCCATTAGACATCTGTGAAAGGCTGTTCCAGGTCCTGCTCCTACTTGGATCTCACCTTGAGCTCTGACTGACCGAGTGCATCTAATACAATCTCGTAGAGCCTTGAAATCGTGTGTCCCCCTTCCACCACATTGTAAAATGCATCCAACATAGCGACCCTACTCACCCTTCTTCAACCCCTGCCATCTGTCCTCAGCTGTCTTTATCAATCTATGGTACGACAAACATTGTCCTTTAGAAATTTCATATTTATCCGGCAGTTCAGGGAATCCCACCCACACGCCCTCCTTGTACAAATCTCCCAGAGTGATTACTCGATTCCCAGTGTAGCCAAAGACTGCGAACCTCCCCTGGTTCCTCCTGCAGATTTCTGTCAAGGGTATATTAGTGGAGTACAGGTCTCATTTCCCCACTCTCCTCCACAGTCTGCGCCAAATTCTCTTTCCCACAGTTATAAGCGCTGATATCTCCTGCAGACTGCTGTCCCCCACCCAGAGTACCTCTTTCAAGTGGTATGGTCCGGCCTCGCCCCACAGCAGCCCTGCGTCCAGTGAGCTTTAATCCGCTAGCCAAGTCGTGATGAACTGAAGTTGGCCAGCCAGGTATTACACCTCGAAGTTTGGTAGTCTGAGCACCCTGTCCCTATAATCTCTGCTCAGTGTGCCTAGCGATATATTGCACTTACCTCCTCTCCAAATGAATCCCCTCGCCAGTCAGTTCTGTTTTCGGCTGAACAGCTCAACGATATCATATGGTATATTAAGAAAATGGTATAGCAGGCACGGCAGTAGCACCATCTTCAGTATTGTGGCCCGGCTCATCATAAACAACAGTAGTTTCTGCCAAAATTTCATGGCTCTTTTGACCCCCTGGAGCACCTTCAGTGTGTTCAGATTGTGTCCCTTCCTAGGATCACGATAAACATCCACTCCCAAATACCTAAAGGTCTTCACCACCCACTTCAGCCCCAAATTCGGTAAGCGCTTTTGCTCCGGCCCTGCCAGGCCCCTCAATGGGAATAGCCTTGATTTCTCCTTGCTGATGGTTATGGTATGCCTGACAACCTTGCAAACCCGTCCAGGACCTCCAGCATGTACTGTAGGTTTACATCGGAGTTCTGCACGTATAGCAGCACATCGTCCGCCCACTGGTATAACCGCTTCATTAAAATCTGCCCTGAAGAGAGCTGCCAAGGGTTCCAGCGCTAAAATGAACACCATTGGAGAAAATAGACAACCCTGTTTAGTTCCCCTGCGCAGTTCCCATGCTCTGAAATGTGCTTTCCCATTTTTACCCTGGCCATTGGCTTCTCGTATGGCAGTTGCAGCCACCATAAAAAACCCAGGCATGCCCCAAAGCGCTGCAATACTGCATGCAACCATTCCCAACGCACTCAGTCAAATGCTTTGATTGCATCTAGCGAAGCCACCACATACTCTTCCTCCGCCTCCCTGGTTCGGTTCTTTCCATTATATGATGTAGTCTGCACAGATTCCAAGCAGTGCTTCTACCTGGGACATATCCCATCTGGTCAGAATGTACCAGAGCATTAATCACCCCACAGAGCCTGTTTGCTAAGAGCGCAGCCAGAACTTTGCAATCCTGGTTTATCAAAGAGAGCAGTCTGTAGGAGCCGCAGTCAAGCAACGATTTGCCTGGTTTGAGTATCAGTACAATAGTCGACTCTTGCAGATTCAAAGGCAGCAAACCCACTTCAAATGCCTCTTCTAGCATCCCCAAGAGATGCAGTGTCAGGTCGCTCACATATTCGTTGGAAAGTTCCACCTGGAGGACGTCAACCCCCAGCGTTTTGCCAGTAGGGAGAAAGAGTATAGTTGCACCCAATTCCTTCTCTGTCACTGGTGCATCTATCATCTCCACTTATTCCTGCTCCATGCGTGTCAATGCTATGTCCATCAGGGTCTCCTCTATTTCTGTGGTGTCCCCTCCCCCTCTTGCGCTGCACAATTGCTGATAGAATTTGCCAAACGTTGCATTGATTTCACTCTGGGGCTGACAATCCTCTCTGCACTCATCCCTGATGGAGCTGCTCATTTCCCTCACAGCCAGGCCAGTACGCTCCTGGGCTTATCCCCACTTTCATGAAGTCTCTCCAGGTATCTGGTGTAATCATGTTTGCCCAGCCGCTGCCAGTGCGCTATACAAGTCTGTCAGAGCATAGTGAGTTCCTCCTCTCTACCATAGAGGTGATCCCACCTCTCTACCAATGCCTCCATCTTCACCTCTATGCTGGCAATACTGCATAGCAGTTCTCTTCGAATGTCCCCCATTTTACCAATCGCCCACTGATCTAGCGTTCACTAAAGTATATCTCATCACCCCCTTGAATGCTTCCCACAAGGTCCCTGTGCTGTCTACGCTCCCCATATTTTGGGCAAAGAACTCCCCTATCTTCTCCCCATGTGGGCTCTGAACTGCTCATTCAGCAACGCCTCTGCTCTCACCCTCCACGATGGAATCAGGGGCTTATTCGTGGCCCTTTGCCACGTCACGACCAGCAGTGTGTGGTCCGAAAAAGGACCCTTGCTTTGTACTCTGCTGTGACAAATTTGCCTAATGTTTAATTGCCCGTAGGAATATAATCTATCTCTGTGTGCACTCCATGCGTGCTCAAATAATTGGAGTAGCCCTCCCTTCCCCATGCAGCTCCCTCCGTATGTCTCTGAGGCCCAGCTCCATTAGTGTGGTGCTCAGTGCTCTTGCCGGTGGTGCCCGTTTCTTGTTCCTATCGTCAGATCTGTCTAAGGTAGGGTCTAGTGTACAATTGAAGTCCCCCTCCATATCCACATGGCGTCTCTATACAGAGTCAGTCTGTGGCCCAGGGCCTTGAAAAAAGCGGTAGCATCGTGATTGGGGGCATACGTATTAATAATGCAGATCCCTCTGCTCTAGAAATCCATGCAAAACCATCATCCTGCCGTCATTATCATGCTTACATTCCAGCAGCCTGAAGGTTACTGAGGGAGCCACCTATATATGAGTTCCCCAGGCATATGCTGAGTAAGTCGAACCATACATCTGCCCTCCCCACTTCTTGTTGATTGTTGCTTTTCTATCTGCAGTGAGATGTGTCTCCTGCAAGAGGGCTATGTGCGCCCCTTTCCCCTTCCAATATGTGTGCACTCAGTTCCTCTTTAGAAAACTATTTAGACCCCTAACATTCCAGGTGACGACTTTAACTGTAGTCATTCCAGGCATCAGCACCACCTCCCCTCAGGCATCCTAATCGCCTTACCCCACATCCCGGCTCTTCTGTCCCCAGACCTGCAGGCCCGGTCCAAAACTGCCACAGGCCAACATCACCTCCTCTTTGCCGAGCTTCATCAACTGTCCCCCCCCAAAATTGCCCCCAACCTTTGTGCACCCTATGTAGCGGTGCAGTCATGTAGACCCTGCTGCCGGTTAGCATGCCTTGTAATTCAACATGTAAGTGAACTTCGAACACTCCCCAACCCCACAACATCCTAACAATTGCCCAATGGCACACGGCTTGTTCAGGCTTGGCTGCTTCTCACACTCCACCGCCCCCCCCCCCACCACTGGTCTTGCGTGCAGCAGCTGAGTGTCTCCAACTGGCGCCCTAAAAAAAAGAACTCAAAGAGGTTAAAGTGTGGAAATACAGTGATTACTGCATAGCCACTCACTCCCCTCTGCAGTGCTAGTCTGTCACCGTCTCAGCCTCCCCATTTAACATCTTCACTCCCACTCACGCCATTTGCAGAACTCATAATGCCCTACTGCTTGTCTCTTCCAGGCCAGTCTCTTCCTCTTCACTATCTTCCCTCAAGTCTCTGAGCTGTGTCTCACCGGAAGAGGCGCTACTCCCAGCATGTCCAACCAAGCATGCACTCCCTCCATGCTGTGGAAAAAGTAAGAGGTGCCGTTGTATATGACCTTGACCTTTGCCGGGTAAATCAACATGTATTTGAAGCCAGCCCTCTGCAGTCTTTCCATGGTGGGGTCATACGCCGCCCTCTGCCTCTGCACTTTCAGTGTGTAGCCTGCGTATGCAGCTATCTTGGCAGACCCCCTTGCAATGACTCCTCCTCGTCTGCAAAATGCAAGGATTGTCTCCTTATCTCTGTAATTCAGGATTTTCACTATCACAGGTTTCGGTGGTGCCCCTAGTGGGGGTTTTCTGGCGAGGGACCTCTGGGCCCTTTCTACAGTGAATCTCTGTGACAATTCCATGGGTAATGTTATGTAAGCCAGCAGATGAGTGGGCATTGAGGTTGTTTCAGCCTGCCACGGGCAGAGGTTGTTATAACCACAGATTTATTGAACTATGTTTGGGGGGTTCATTGCCCAGATTTAAAGGGCCATGGTCTCTAGCCCAGCCAAGACAGAAAAGACCACATCAATGTCTTAGAGTGGAAGACCATTTTCCTAGTGCTCAAATCCTTCCCCTTCTTCCGTGGTTCAAACTTTTACAGACAGTACTACAGTGATGTTTTCCATCAACAAACATGGAGGGGGGCCACTCGTTTCCTCTATCTTGGTTAATGGAATCAATTTAGGATTGGGCTCTTCACAAAGGTTTTCTGGTAGAGTCGGATCTTCAAGGAAAGGAGAATGTCATAGCAGACTCTTTAAGTAGACTTCATCATGTGGCCCATGAACGGGAATGAAATCTGTCTGTGGCAAAGAATATCATCATCTGCTGGGCCCATCTTCCTATAGACCTCTATGCAACTCAGAGCAATCCTCTCTGTCTAAGTTAGGCTTGGAAGATGGGACTTGAGGAATCTTCGTGCCATTCCACATCTTTCTCTGATTCAGAATATCATCATCTGCTGGGCCCATCTTCCTATAGACCTCTATGCAACTCAGAGCAATCCTCTCTGTCTAAGTTAGGCTTGGAAGATGGGACTTGAGGAATCTTCGTGCCATTCCACATCTTTCTCTGATTCAGAATATCATCATCTGCTGGGCCCATCTTCCTATAGACCTCTATGCAACTCAGAGCAATCCTCTCTGTCTAAGTTAGGCTTGGAAGATGGGACTTGAGGAATCTTCGTGCCATTCCACATCTTTCTCTGATTCAGAATATCATCATCTGCTGGGCCCATCTTCCTATAGACCTCTATGCAACTCAGAGCAATCCTCTCTGTCTAAGTTAGGCTTGGAAGATGGGACTTGAGGAATCTTCGTGCCATTCCACATCTTTCTCTGATTCATAGGGTTCCACTCAAGTGCATGATGCCCCATGCATCATCAAGGAGTTTCATTTGTCCATTCTGGCGCTGAGTCTTGGTTCTTGGACATCTCATTATTTGCTTTGATGGTCCTCATCACCTGCCTCAACTACTGGATCTTGTGACCTAGGAGAGGAGGAGGGTACATGATACATGCAATTTCTCTGTGAAAAATATCTAAAACACCATGTATCGGCTATTGGCGCATACTTAAGAAAACGTATTTCTCTTTTCACTCATTCTTTTGAAAGCATCACTTTGAGGGTTTGTTAAAGCTATTCCCTCCAATCAGATAGCCAATTCCTAGTTGGGATCTATATTTAGTCCTCACAACTATCATGAACAAACCATTTGTGCCAATGGCTTCCCGTGACTTAGAGATTCTTAAATGGAAAACAACCTTTTCAATGACTATAACTTCTCTGAGTTGCATTGGAGAGCTACAGGCTATGGGCCTTATTACAAGTTGGCTGGTATCCCGCCAGTAATTCCAGCGGGATACCGGAAAACTGCCCCTACCGTTTCCGCTGCCTGATATCCCAGAATTACTGACCAGGGCAGCCTTGTTGGCTTTCATTTGGAATGTTCCCAGCACTGAAACTTTGCAAGGCTCCTACCTGGGCCACTCCACTGATCTAGCGTTCACTAAACTATATTCATTGGATACTTCCTCTAGGAAGGATGCTTCTTTTGGCTAGGAGGTACTTCACATCCTTTTTTGCGTGAAACCTGGTAAAGTATATGCTGCCTCCTCCAACCTTATTATTTCCTTTTTTCATGGTCTGGTCCCAACCAGTTTGAATGGAAGGAGTGTCATGAGGATGCACAGGGCAGTGCATATGGCTGGGGAAATGTGCACAATATCATCACACAGTGAGTAATGCATATCAGAAACATGCACTAAGGAACCAAGAAACATGCACGCTAACAACAAGGATGTGCAAGTTGAACATGATACAAATATATGAAAATATATGGGGTAAGCACTTTGTAATCATAAGGCGTCTGAAAGACTGCAAGCTCCTCACGCACAACTGATGTTACAGGTACTGCCAGCACTAAGCCCACATACAGGTCAAGCAATGACAGGGTCTGTGAGTAGACATCTTTGATGATATTATACAATAAATGCAATACTCAAAAGGACGATATACCACTTGGAATGTCAGCAAAGCCGGCTGATCAAACAGGGACCCAGAAAGGCTATAACAGCAAAGGGAGGATAATGTAATACTTGAGACTCCTCACAAGGGACAAGTAGGAATAGTGCTTACAGGATAGTGAGGGAAAACGTAGGCAATCACACAGGTGCTGGACACCGCAGCACACCACATCCAACAATCAATACAGAACCAGGAGGGAAGAGCAAGGGAAACCCAGCAACAGACTCCAAGAGGAAGTCAATGAACACAAACAGGGAAAATGAAATTACAAGGCCAAAACCTTCCCTTTCCCCACCCTGGGATGGAAGTGAAAAGGGAAATACAGAACACAGACAATCCAGGCTGCACAGGAAAAGGAAAGCAATGCACTGACTGTAAAAGAGAGGAAGACTAAAAGGGAATCCAGGAAGCCAAAAACACGAATAAGCACACTAAATTCAAAATCCAGGTATCCAGAAACAAGAAACAAGGAACTTGGAGCTAGAAACTAGGCGTAAAGAACCAGGAACAAGGGACCAGTCATAAACTGGTACACTGCAATAATGACCGAAGCTGTACTGAAACAAACAGAGTCTTTTAAAGCAGGGAAACGATCACATGCTTCAGATGAGATGCCTGCCTGCACCTGCCAACCACGGGCGTTCTTGTGCTGTAGTGGCGATAAAGTAGTGAACAGGGAATTTTGGGAAGCATAGTCCTTTGAATAAAGAAGCATACTGGCTGCCAAAACCCCCAAAATGCATCCAGAAGGGAAGTAAAATGGAACATATGGTTTTAGAGCGCCCATATCACCATAGTACTGTGCTGTAAGGTTCAGAAGCAAAGTCCAATAGTGAATGGACCCGAAATCATGTCCCCAAATGGTGGGAATGGGAAAGAATTGTGTCAGGGAGAGCTGGGTGACAGCAAAATAAAAAATGTATGGACTGTGTTTCCTGGTCCACCCCAAAAGAGGCCACACAGGAAACGCTGCCAACAGAAGCCCGCCAACACAAAAGAGGGTAGGAAGAGCCAGAAGTGGAGGCCCCTGGACGGGCGAGTATGTAAGCGGTTCAGGAGTGCAGAGCATGGTCCAGGGGCAGGGGAAGCAAAAAAGAAAATGTGGGTTTAAGCAGGGACAGGAGGCAAGTAGGTCTGGTGTTGGTCGGGCGTATGTGGAGCCAGGAAGTGAAAGTGCGGTGTGGAAGGGTAGGCAGAGGACGCAGTGTGTTGAATTAGAGATTGAGGGTGTGAAACCCCCTGATGAAATTAGGTTTCTATGGGCATTTGTGGCCGGTCTGAGGCCACTTTGAGGTGGCCAGAAAAAGCGGCCTTTTCACAGAGACATCAGAAATGGGTGACTAATATGCATAGAACCAAAGAATTACCTTCATAGTGATTCAGGTTATCTTACTCCTTGCTCTCCTTCCTTCACAACACCCACTCTACCATCCCCTATGGTATGTACCAGTCACCAACCACTGCAATTCGCAGTGGTGGGGGGTAAAACGTAGGGAGCTTGCTGTGGTGGTTGGAGACATGAGGGTAGGCGAACTGGGACCTGCACAGGAAGGGACATATGCACGAGTGTCCTGAATAGTGTAAGAAAAATGTCTTGAAGTAGCAGTATGTCGTTTAAATCCAGCATTCCTGGCCCGCCCACATTTGCAGGCATCCCCAAGTAATTGTGAAGGCAGAAGAACAAGGGCTAAAAGGCTAAAGGATCATGAATCGCCATGAAGGTCATTTTGTTAAAATAATCGCAGTATAAAACGGTGTCCAGACATTTGGTCGACCTAAAACTGGTCGAATGACATTTGGTCGACGCAATTTGGTCGAAAACCAAATGGTCGAATTTTTTTTTTAATTCTATATTTATTTTTTGGGTTTTCGTTTTTTACAAAAATGGGTTTTTAGAAAAAAAAGGGGGTTGGGGGGGACCCCCCCCCCAAAAAAAAAAGAAAAAAAAGGTGAAAATAAAAAAAAAAAAAAATTCGACCATTTGGTTTTCAACCAAATTGGTTCGACCATTTGTCTGGTCGAACAATTTTTTTCGACCAAATGTCTGGTAACCTATAAAACCATACAGGTATTATAAAACCATTAGAAAAGAAACATCAAAGTTCCATAATGCATAAAAGCAATATTAAACAAAGGGCCTCATTACAAGTTGGCGGTAAAAAGGTGGTGGTAATTCCGTTACTAACACTTTGTTGGTGGTAACAGAATTATGGCTGCATTTACTGCATCGCCAAACTAGGAGTCTGGCCTTGAAGTGGAGAATTTACCTCCAGGATTAACCTGGCGGTAAATCTTCCACTTAAACACCAAAAATCAGTAGATTTACTGCAGCAGAATTACAGCTTACAGTAAATCTTCAAAATACTCATACAGTCCTATGGACTCCGAAAATGGGGATTACAACTGGTATACCACCACTCGAAATTATGTGGTAAATTCACTGGACTGAGTAGTGGTAACAGTAACAGATTTTCTCAGTAATTAGGTGGATACACCATTGAATTACCACCAAACTCGGAATGATGCACAAAGTACTTTATCCTGAAAACATGGGAATACCCATGCAAGATGATGCACAAAGAATTACTTTCTCTGTTGTAAACATGCAATTTTCTGTTCTATGTTTATAAAAGTGTTTAATTTCCAAATGTCACCCAGCCACGTTTCTCCAAAAAAGGACACCTTAGAAAAACGTGAGGTTGTGATTCAATATCTGAATTACATAGTTTACTTTTCCGATCTTGTTTAGTAATTATTTGCGAAGCACCCTCTTTTTCCCATACCAGTAGTTCGTTCGGACGGAAATATATAAAGAAATTCCTCAATCATTTATAAGATTGGCTCCCATACATATCTGTGAGGATATCCTAAATCATAATATGCTAAAATGCATAAATCATGCAATTTCTTTATCAAATAAGTCCACTCACTGCCCTACAGAATTTAGATTGAATTTCAAATTTGAAGTTGGGAAATGGGAACATTATCATGTCTTACCATATCTAGCTTAATGCCCTGCTGTAATTTTGCAATATTTTTTTATTAATTCTTTACCCACTTTTGAGCTCACAAATTTGGGGGGTCATTACAAGTTGGGCGTTATCTCGGCGGTAAATCTGACGGGATACCGCCCAATGCAATTAGCCCATTTATTCTGGGCCCATTGGACCCAATAGGGCATTTTTCGGTGCAATTACCGTGGGGCCAATACCGCTGCAGTAATTGCGCTGAAAATGGCCAGAAAATCACCAGATTTACCCAAAGCTCAGAGCTGGAGGTGAATCCCCAACTTTCTTCCCAAATCTTAGTTCGGCGGAGCGGTAATGTGGCTGTAATAGCGTTACTGTCACTTTTTTACTGCTCATCCGAACTTGCAATGAGCCCCAAAGTATTTTTTTTATGGTGCGCTGTATGGTGCATATCATAGCCTCAATTATAGATAAAGGGTTTCTGAATGGAATTTTTTTTTTAAATTAAGCTTTCAATTTCATTGATCCATTGAATGCCATCTTTATAATGCATATCAATTTCACGTCCCAGACTTGGTGCCATAGTTATCCTTGAATTTAATAATTTTTCTTGTGCAAGAAAAAGGCAAGGGATTCTCCCACTTTAAACTCTATTGGCTGCGGGAACAAAATATGCCAGGAATTCTCAAACACTGGGGTGCAGTTTCCTCTCTGAGAAGTTAAATTTCAAGCACATGTTTTGCACGTGTGTAATGTGTTCAAATGTTTAAATACGTACGGGCCTCATTACGACCCAGGCGGTAAGTTACCGCCTGGGCCGTGACTTTACCACCATGGCGTAAACTATGTTTACGCCATGGTGGTTGGCGGACTTACCGCCTCATTCTGACCTTGGCGGGGCGGTAAGTCCCCAATCCCCATTTACCCTTCCCCATTCCCATTTTTGCCCCATAGGGCATAATGGGAGTGGGGAAGGCGTTAATTACGCCACCATAAATTACGGTGGCGTAATTAACTCCATGGTCCCTTAGCGCCATGGATTTTAACACCTGCTAAAAGCAGGTGTTAAATCCGCCATGGCGCTAAGGGACCTCGTACTCAGGCGGTAAGGGTCGGCGCTGTTTACGCTGCCGTAAACCCCTTACTGCCTGGGTCGTAATGAGGCCCGTAGTGTCTTATGAGTGGAACCCAGCACACAATAGCAGTAATGCTATTGTAGAGAAATTCCAAAATATTAGATTCAAAGACACACAGGTTGAGAAGGAAATGATATAGTTTTTACACAATTCATGCACAGTAAGGTTTTCACATGTACAGAAGTGGGAGACAGACAAAAGTGTGCCATAATGCACAATGATTTTATTTAAATAAAAAGAAAATGCCCAACTTTCCTTATGCTAAGGATATCTCTAACGTAACTAAACTAGGGTGCTAGTCATAAGTCGTAAAGACCAAAGTAAATAGTCTGCCCTCCGTCCAAAAAGATAAGCGACTCTAGCCCTACCATTAATACTAAAACAAAAAAAGACCAACCACTAGAATGACTCCCTTCTCATGGGATGCTTTTCAGCACAGTTCCTTTTAATAAGGTATCTTCAAATAGTCTCCGGCTATTCCTTTCAATAGCTTTTTTCACTGCTTTCAATGGATCTTCCCAAGCCCTTGTAGACTTGTTCTCTGTACTCTTCCGACTCTTTTCTTCACCTTGACAAATATAGCTAAAGGCCCTCATTATGACTTTGCCAGTCCGGAAGAAATGCTGGAAAAATGTACGCTAGTTCCAGCACCAGCATTTTTTTTCTTGTGAGGAGCTCCCGAAGATCCGGAATAGATCCGCAGGAAAACAAGCAGTTACCAGTGGCCCACGCAAGCTAAAATCATTCTATGAGCGCATGAACAGTGGGGGCACAATTTGAGCACCAAGCGGACCCGAGCGGTGGCTGAGACGGGAAGCTACAGCCACGGACAAGAAGACGGGTGCCCGCGAGCAACTGACCAGCAAGATAGCGGCCGACGAACAAAGGGCTGGCATCTGACCGCTACGCCGTGCCAGGAACCTCTGATGATGCGGCTGAGACTGAGTTCGCTAAGGCCATGAAGATCGGGAGGTGCTCAGCCTGAAAGCGGACTTACATTCCTGACCGAAGCAGAGACCTGCGGTACTGAGGAGCAGACGTCGTAGCCCGCACCATGCATGAGAGAGACGGGCGATCCCTACCAGCCCGGGCCGCGGGTCGCGGTGTGAGTTGGGAGTGAAGTGCCCCTGGATGCGCTACTGCCATCGAGCGCAGGGGACGGAATAACTGGAGCTGTGTTCCGGGGCCCTGTTGTTGGACCTGGGAGCCCCTGACGAAGCAAAGTCCCCTTAGGCGTTGGAGCCCTGGAGGGCTGAACGATACGAAGACGCCGAACAATCCAGGGATCTGGATCCTCGTCAGAAGGGTGCTGGAGCCCTCCCCGTGCAGCTGCGGATGGATTACGGCTGAGGACAAGCACAGCAGCCAGGACTGGAGGTGAGCAGGCCTATCGCACTAGGGGGCCGAATAGTGACGGCATGGAGGGGCCCCGAGGGAGAGCCCCCCTGGATCTGATGCACATTGGGGGCCCCCTGGTGGGGGTGCCCGACTGGCCCGCGGGGGAGCGCCGAGGTAGAGCGCAGGAACGTGCACCCAGCCCTGGACACAAAGGCGGGCAGCGACCCTGACCTGGACACAACATCTGCGCCTATAGAATAAGGCACAGGCCTAGGCCCAGCGACAATCGTGGGAGGCACGGGGGCTGTAAGATCCGCGAGCATAACGCAGGGTGGCATCTGGATGCTTGGCCCGCTGGTACCCGCCTGGCGCGACCACCTGGTGCTGGGGCCCCAGTTACACAGTGGTGGATCAACGGACCACCACGACGGGACCCTGACAAGGAGTGAGCACCTATAGAGGCGCCTTATGGACACATGTGGTGACAGCATAGAAGTTGATAGGGCCACTACCGCCGGGTGGAGCGCCTGACACCAGCAACTAAAGGAAACACGGAGAGGGCCTGCGGAGTAACACTGGGCTGGAGCAGGTACGCGAAAGGACAAGGCCCACCCCAGAAGCGCAGTGGGCTGTAAGCGCTTACTCTTAACATGGTCTTGGCGGCCCTAAACATTAGGAATAGCACGGCACTATGCTGACCTGCAGAAAAGAGATCACTGGGCGGACCACACTTAGCTGGTGTGGCACGATGTCGAATAAAATTGTGAGACCAAAGAACAAGCAGCCCACGCTGGAGGCCTATGCCAAGACGTCTGCTGGCGCGGAGGGGGCCAGAAATAAGGACCAAACCGCCACTGTGGTGGAGAAAGCCCTGGGCACAATCCAGGAGGTGCTGGCAGAAATTGCGGACCTGAAAGTTGCCTGGGAGACAAAACGGGGCCTGGCCATGAACGAACTGAAAGTAGCACTGGCCCTTAAGGTCGGAGCGGTCCAGGAAGATGTGAACTTACTAAGGCAAGATGTGAGAACGCTTATGAAGCGAATTGGAAACCTGGAAAAGGAGATGGCCCCAAACACGGCGGAGTGCGCGGCCCACAGCTCGGAAATCCATGCTCTGGTACAACGAGTAGGCAACCTGGAGAACAGAGCGGAGGAAGCAGAGGGACGCGCCAGATGCAACAACATCCGCATTGTTGGCTTGCCAGAAGGAATGGAAGGGCCTAACCCGACGGAATATGTGGAAACCATGCTACTGCAGGAAATAACCGGGGGGCACTGACCCAGGGGTTTGCTGTCGAGAGGGCGCACAGGGCTTTGATGAGGAGGCCACCCCCAGGAGACCCGCTCAGGCCATTGATTGCGAAGATCCTGAATTACAGGGATCGGGAAAAAATACTCGAATTCTTCCAGAAGGGCAGAACGATCGAAAGAGGGCCTCCTGAAATCACTGCATACCCGGACTACACCCTGCAGGTACAACGCAGCAGAATGAACTTCGGAGCGGTGAAAAGAAGATTGAGGGAAACAGGTCATAGATATATGCTGCTTTACCCGGCCAAGCTGAAGGTGTTCCACGGGAACAAAACCTTGTTTTTTGAAACGCCGGGGGATGCCATGGAGTGGCTGGATATGCAGAGTCGCCCCCAGGAGTCAGGTATCCAGACAGTAGCAGGAAAAGATAAGTAACATGAGGTTGCGGCACCCCAGGTGACATAGCGCAAGCCACTGGGACTAGAATATAGCATAAAGTTAAGCTCACAGGAGATGTGCTGCTGGGAAAGTACATGCTTGCAAGATCCGTTTGAACTGAATAATCCTATTCATAAGAGGGAGCTCCTGGGAGACAACCCCTTGAACACCCATAGCATTGTGCTTAGTTAGGTCACTATTAGCTTGATGACGCCCCGCGGGGTCCTAGTTCTCGAGAGTACGAGATAGGACCAGACGCGAGTGGGCCTGAGATCCAGGGATGGAGCTGGGCATTTGTTGGGGTTGGGTAGGGAGGGGGGTGGTAAAGAGTTGTGTGCAGTGGGGTATAGTTGGGGTAAGGGGGAGGGGGAAGGGGTTGAGGTTGGGAGGGAAACGATGCAAAAAAGAAGGGGTACCTGTTTTAACGTCCCTAGTTCTACAGGTCAATCTAACATAAATATCACAAAATTTGAACTAGTAGACCAAATACAAGGATGACGGAGTACACAAGTGGTTTTGGCTTGGTTTACAATTCCCAAGTTTATTTTCTTTAATTATGCAAAAAATACTATATCAGACGTGAGAACTGTGGGAATAACAGAACACAGACGTGTGTAATACCCCAAATTGGTGGGGATGTTTTTCACATTGAATTGTAAACACATGTAGAGATAACAGATGTTTTTACTGTTTTTTATATACAGACCTTTTTTTCAAAGTATGAAGTGCAGAACGAGAGATTGATGAAGAAAGTATAAATGTGAATGAATGAATTAAGAGTATGGGCCACAGAATTATATGAAATGTTGAATATATATATATTTTTTGATATAGTATTTTTTGCATAATTAAAGAAAATAAACTTGGGAATTGTAAACCAAGCCAAAACCACTTGTGTACTCCGTCATCCTTGTATTTGGTCTACTAGTTCAAATTTTGTGATATTTAGCCATCGGGAACACCATGGGAAAAGGAGGGGAGAGATAGAGCACCAAGTCAATGGAATCGGGTAACCTCAGAGTCGTGACCTGGAATGTCCGGGGCCTCAATAGTTACCTTAAACGTAATAAAGTAATGAAGTACCTAAAGAGGTTGAGGATTGCTATAGCCTTGCTACAGGAGACCCACCTCACTAAAGAAAAATTGGAGGTGGTTAGGAGGAAATGGAAGGGTAGTGTCACGGGAGCCGTATATTTAGCATATGCAAGAGGGGTGGTCATGTGGGTGGCACCACATGTGCCGTTTCAGCTGCTTCGATCGACGTCAGACCCGGAAGGTAGAATGGTGGTGTTGACAGGACTCCTGGAAAATAGAAAATTGAACATCATAAACTTATATGCCCCTAACCATGATACCGCAGCCTACTTTAGGACTCTATATAGTAAAATCAGCCCCCATGCTGGGTGGCGCGATATTGTGGGGAGGTGATTTTAATTGCACCCTGAATCCAGGGATAGATAGGTCAGATAGCAAGCTAACAAAACCTGCGCCAGCAGCCAAAGCATTGGGGACACGTTTGACAGACCTCAGACTGGAGGATGTGTGGAGACGGTTGCACCCAACGGACAGGCAATATTCGCATTATGCGGCACCACATGACTTGTACACCAGGCTGGATTATGTGTTCGCCACTGCCGAGATAGCTGGGCAAATGGTGAGCGCAGAATATAAAGCTAGGGTACTTTCGGACTATTCGCCTTTGGTCCTGGAATGGCAACACCAACCCCCTAGGGCGCGTATTCTGACGTGGAGGCTCAGAGCTGAGGCCCTACAGGACCCGGGATTCCGAGAGGACCTGAGGGAGGCCATCGAGGAATATTTCGACATAAACACAGGCAGCGTACGGTCCATGGGAACAGTATGGGGGGCATTTAAAGTGGTGGTACGTGGGGTGGCCATATCAAAATCCAAGGGGCTTCAAGGGGGTATAGAACGAGAATTGCAGGAAGGTGAAAGAGAACTAGAGGACCTGATGAGAAGGGGGGGACCACCCAGGAAGACAGCGCCAAGATAGAAGATTTACAAAAGGCTAGCAGTGAACTGGTTGTATAATAATGAGACACCCAGGCCGGCGATTAGAGAAGTCAGGGATGCGGAGGGCCAGATCCGCAACACCCAAGAAGGAGTGAACGAGGAGTTCCTCACATACTATAAACATTTGTACAGGGACGCAGGTGGCGATATGGGTCGAGAAATTCTGGAAACAATAGATGACATAGGATTGCCCACCTTGGACGACCTGGAGAGGGCGGATCTGGAGGCCCCAATCACCTCGGAAGAATTGGAGGCGGTGATTCAACACCTGCCCACATGTAAAGTGCCCGGGTCGGATGGGCTATCCAGCGAATTCTATAAAGCATATAGACAAGAGCTACTCCAGCCACTGCTGGCCATGTACAATGAGGCATTTGAACAGGGGGAGCTGCCAGAATCCCTCAGAGAGGCGGTGATCATCCTGCTCCTGAAACCGGGAAAGCCGTCTGTGGACTGCGGATCCTATAGGCCCTTATCAATGCTCAATCAAGATAGTAAAATACTCACGGCGGTGCTAGCCAATAGGCTTAAGCGAGTAATTGGTAAATTGATACATCCGGACCAAACAGGCTAGGTCCCCGGCAGAAACATCATGGACAACCATAGGAGGCTACACCATATCATTGATCAAACTGAGAAAGACCCGGGCGAGTTGCCATAGTGTCACTAGATGCGATCAAAGCCTTGGACTCTGTGCGATGGCCATGGTTGATGGCGACTCTGAAAGGATACGGGATAGGGCCGGGATATATCAGATGGGTTAAGATGTCATTCTCCCCGATTGCAAGGGTCAAGACAGGCAGTATAATCTCAGACAAGTGGCAACTCACTAGAGGGACTAGAAAGGGATGCCCCTGGTCGCCCATGTTACATATCCTGGTGCTGGAGCCGTTGGCAATTTGCCTTAGGCTACAATACGGAGAGGTGGGAATTCGCACGCTAGGAGACACACACTTGATATCACTATACGCAGATGACATGCTCCTCTATTTGCGCTTTCCAGAGGAGAATCTGCAATATGTGCTGGATGTGATGGAACGCTATGCCACCCTTTCGGGCATATCGGTAAACCCCGGGAAGTCCAGCATGTTCCCCTTGGGTAGATACAGAAGCGTTCCACCGAGAGAACTGCCCATCCTGCAGATAACCTGGCAGACTGAGACATTTAGATATCTAGGCATAAACATATACCACAACGCGGAGGTTGAACACAAGCACAACACAGAAAAAGCAGTTGAAGGTATTAAAAACAGCATGGCATTCTGGTCCAGACTGCCTCTTGCTATGATGGGGAGAGCTGCGCTGCTCAAAATGGTGGTCTTACCCAGACTACTACACTTTTTTGTAAATGTCCCGCACTTGATCCCCAGACGTTTCTTTGTCCGACTTAATAGCCTGTGCAGGAGCTTCATATGGAACAACTCTAGGTGGAGGGTGGCACTGTGGAAATTGCTAAACTCAAGTGATAAGGGGGGCATAAACCTGCCGAACTTTGAACTGTATTACTTGGCAGGACAGCTATTATATGTAGCCAGGTGGTTGTCCGCAGAGGAATCTGCGGGGCCCAGGCTCTTGCAGGGCGACTCTGCCCCATACTTTCTTAAAGAGATAGTGTGGCTACATAAAACAAAAGTGGCAGAGATGGGGAAACTGTTGATGCTGGGCTGGGAGGTCTGGCGCAGGGCATGGAAAACTGTGGGTGATCCGAATCCGCTATCTCAGCAGGTCCCGTTGGTGGCGTTGTGTGGGGAAGACTCTGAGCTGATTAATGGGGTCCGCAGACACTGGAAACCGGTGGGCCTGGCCACCCTGGGAGACATATGGCAGGAGGGGGAGGCTTTGGAATTCCAGAGGTTTCTGGAGGAGACAGGGGTGCATAGAGGTCAATATATTACTTACACTAGGATAATGAAACGGGTGAGGGCAAGGTGGCCTGCAACAGTACTTGCAGAAGAAACCCGATGCCACCTTAGAAATGATGTATGATGTCTCGGAGGGCGGGCATGAAATATCTCGGATATATGAGCTCTTGAGTGTGAAGGCGGGGAAGGAGCTGCTCCAACTGAGGCTAGACTGGGAGGGGGAGGTGGGTCAACCCATGATTGAGGGACAATGGGATAGAGCCCAGCGATACCATAAAAAGGTGTCCCGGAACGCGAGACTCCAGCAGATCCAGCTATACGTCACCCATATAGCTTACTTGACCCCCGGCAAAATAGCCAGGTTCGGAGGCCCAGCAATACAGAAATGCCCCAGGTGCGGGGAGGAGGAGGCTGGGCTGTTGCATATGTTCTGGGCTTGCCCAGAGGTGAATAGATTCTGGGAAGAAGTGAAGACACGACTGGCCAGTCGGGGGGTGGTGCTTGACATGGGGTCTGCTTGGGCATGTATGCTTGGGAGCTTTCCTAGGCCACGTAACCTAAAACATATTAGCAAGATGAAAGACCTGGCCTATATTTTGGCCAAACGCAGAATAGCAATGTGCTGGAAAGCGGCCCACCTGCCTAGAGTGGAGATGTGGTGGGCAGACCTCCTGAAATGGGCCGAAGCAGAAACTGCTGCCTGGTATGAAGCAGTCACCAGAGGGGGGGAGGAAGAGGTGGGCCCCCTGATAGCCTGGAGACAATTGGTAACCTCGATGGCAAACCCCCATCAGGCCAATCAGGAAACAGAAGATGGGGATGAGTTGACGATACCTAACTCACCTGGTGATGCTCAGGTGGATGGCACACGTACGACGGCTTGAGTTTTTGTGGGGGTGGGAGATGATAGGACATAGGAGAACATCGAATAATGTATTGGGTCTCATTACGACCCAGGCAGTAAGGGGTTAACAGCGCCGTAAAAGGTGGCGGCGCTGTTAACCCCTTACCGCCTAATTACGAGGTCCCTTTGCGGGTCCCGACCTTAACAGCTGGTTTTTACCAGCCGTTAAGGATTGGACCCGCAAAGGGACCTTGGAGGTATTTACGGTACTGCAATTTGCGGTACCGTAACTACCGCCTTCCCCATTTCTATTGAGCCCTATGGGGGCAAAAATGGGAATGGGAAAGGGCCAATGGTGAATGGTGAATTACCGCCCCGCCAACCTTGAAATGGGCCGGCTATTCCGCCATTCACCATGGCGCAATCGGTAAAATACCGGCAGCAACCATGGCGCTACTAGCGCCATGGTTACTGCCTGGGTCGTAATGACCCCCATTGTTTTATTGTCGAACATGAATGTCCTAAATGGTTGTAATGTTTGGAGTGTTGTTTGGTTAAATAATTAAAAATAAATAAATAAATAAAGTTTTCCGGTGGGGATCGTGGATCTCCCAGCAGGCCTGACCTGTCAGTAAATCGAGCCTCTACCGGCAAAGAAATGCCTGATTCAGGCAATCTCATTCCATTAGCCCTATGGGACTCCATGGAATGGGAACTTACCGTCCTCTCTGCCGCCCGTAATATTCTGGTAATGCCAGGATATCGGGTGGCAGAGACGGTAGGGCCAGTTTTCTGACACCTCGCCAGAATTACCACCGGTATACTGGCAAACTCGTAGTGCGGGCCAAAGTCTCTAACTCTTGAATATTCTGCACCTTTTATCTTCTCTAAGACAAATATGATTTTCACCAATTTTTCCTACCTGTTCAGCACTTGTCATGCCACCTACCTGGCGCTGTTGCGTGGGGGCTCGGGTGCCCTTTTGGAGATTGTGTCCTCGCTGGAAGCAGCTTCGTTCTCGGGTTTCCGAGCGCCGACAGCAGTGGTGCTGCCATTGCTGGGGTTCTGCGCATGCGTGGTAGGCCACATTCGGCTCTTCGTGCATGCACAGTCTGGTGGGCTCTTCAGATTTTCAGGGCAACCATGGCTGGCATCCCTCGGCCTCCATTTCACACTGATGCCTATAAAGGCAGTGTCGAGACACTCTTCTGCATGTCTCAACGCAGACCTGTCCCTGTCTATGTCTACACTTCTGGAACCAGCCTTGTGCCAGTTCTGCTACCAGTATTCTAGTTCTCCCTTTTTGGGTCCCTGTTTATTTCCCTGTTCTCTGGCCCTTCTCCTTTCCTTCTTTCTGGTATTCAGCCATGCTGCATCTGTGCCATCTTAGGCTCCCTGATGTTGTTGGTCCTTGTGGTACTAGCCTCCTTGGTTTTCTGGTCTCCCTTGGGTTAGCTGCCCATCTCTTGGTACCCTGCTATCTTGCCTTGCACCCACTGCCTTGACTTCTGCTGTCACCTTGGGCTAAGCCTCTACGTTGTCAGGCTGCTTCCAGTCCGACCACCACATCGTGCATTCTTGAACTGCCTTTTGGCCATCTGGATCTCAAGGGGCATTCCTTTTAAGTGCACTGCACTGCCTTATGGCACGTTAATTAGGGAAAAGCCATCTCGTGGGGAGCTGATTCAGCGTTCCCTTGCGCATTAGGGTTGGTTTCCCATGTCATACTGTCTTCTGGTGACTTCCTTATGGCAGACTGATTTCCTCATCTTAACATCACCAAAGGACAGCAGGTATGCAGCTCCAACGAGATGCTTTGCATGACAGAACCACTCCATGTATTGGAAATCCCGCCTAGATTACCATCTTCATCCAGCTTGTATAGTGGATGCTTTTTCTCCCGATCAATAATTGTTGCAGCTTCCCCTTCTATTACTAAGTTAGTCAAAAAAATGTTACCTGATGGTCTGATCCAACTAAGGAGTGCTTTAATAACCTTAAAACTGATAACAGAACTTGATGTAAGTTTTCAGTGAGCCCCGATGTCGAAGGGTCTTCACATAAACATGGGATTGAGTCATCCATCAAATATTTGATTTCCACTTTATCTTTATCCATTTGCATTTCATTCATTTATTATAATCAAGATTGAAATGCTCCTAGTTCTTCTAAAAGATCTGCTACTAAGAAATGTGTATGTTTTTCTGGACTTTCAAAAATAATCAGTTCTTCTTCATTACCCTTATTAGTCATACATTTGCAAACGTTAATTGGCCTGTGCTCTAGTTATGTATTGTCCCCCAAGTAATTATGCTCATTATTGCCATTTATAGGTGTACTGTTTAGCCTACTAATGGAGACATTCTTAACTTGTACTTTCCTGTTACTGGTGCTCACCAAATATTCAATAAAAACTTTTTTGGGCAAAGTATGAATTATATTATTTACACGACTTGCCATATCATAGGAAATTTGCATGGAAATCATTATTTCTTTCTAATCAATATTTCTGGATGTTAATGGATGTATCGAACCTAAGCCCAATCTCTCTTCTTCAATATGTATTTATTTAATAAAAGTAGTTATTTTACACAAGAACGGTCTGCTAGAACTGCCCTAATTAAATAGGGACTTAAAGAAACCTTATTGCTGGACTTATTCAAATGAATCATATTTTCATTTTTCCACATTTCTTTTTTAACCTATTCTTTGTTTTGGTCGTATGAATATAAGAAGAGAGCCTTTTGCCTTCCTCCCAAGCTCTAGGTGACAATCACAAGAAATAACATCTTTATTCCATAGCAGGGCACACCCATGTGGCTATAAAATCTAACTCCTCTTCTAAGATCCACAAAGTAAACTTTCAAAGTTTCAGCAACCATGACAATATAGCATCAAAGATGCAAAGAACAAGGGCAATCTCCCAATCCTGCAGCAGGGCAAGCCTGACTGGAAAAAGGGCCTGTGAGAATCCGTCTCCCCATCCCTGTTGCATGGAGTAAGCAAGAACCACAAATCCACAATAGAATCCCTCATGGGCCTACCCACCACACAAGTGCCTGTTTTATTGTGCGCTAACACTGTTGATGAACATCTGGGGGGATTAATCCTTGTAATTGATTTAAATGTATTGTGTAACTCCAGTACCTAATGAATGTTGAGATATAACAGGAATCAAAAAAGCCTTAACCCCACGCTTGCCCACCAAAGCCTAGAGTCTTTTGCAGCATGATAACCTAAGGCAGAATTATGACACAATGGCAGTTCCTACTCCAAACTAAAGAGTGTCGGATTATTTATCAATTGGGTTACACTCTATTCAAGGAAACTTAACCCCCCCCCCACCCCCCAATAACATTAGTACAATCAATATTTGTGTTTTAAGGTTATAGTTCTGGCCCCAGACAACCTTCAGTTTAATATGTGTCCGTCCAGCCCACACTATGAGACAACAACAAGCTGTTTTCTATTAACAATTTATTTTATTAAATAAAATGGCATCAAAAGAATGTGATTGGGGATTCTCCACTTGAATTACAATGGGAGTGCACCTTCACCTCAGTTCAAATCATTTCAACTGTTCACTTTATTTTACATGTATGCAAGCAAAGTAACAGTAGTATCATTTCATGTGAAACCATTTAAACAATTATTAACTGAGAATTATCATATCTTTACACCCACATCCCTGCTGAAAGCAAATGTGAATCAGTGCTCAGAAGAAGGTTCATAACAAAACAATTTACTGTGGTTATAGCTTAAATAATATTTGGTTCTCCATCTCTCGGCTTATTTAAAACTAAAATGTTGGACACTATCAATGATAAACTATTGGTTCTCACTACTTCACTGCATCTTCTATGGTGCCAGACTTGTTGCAAACAGTGTTAAAGGCTTGGTTGCTTTCGGAATGCTGAGACAGTGGGGCATAATTCACTATTTTCAAGGAATCAGGTTCACCCTCACAACACTCCAGTTTAACGTGTTCACTATGGAATAGATTTCAATTACTTTATGGATTACAGCAGAAACAAATCCTAGAATGTACGTTCGTGGAGATGTTTTAAGCTTGCAGAGATCAAAAACTGCAACAGAAATGTCTAATACAGTGATGCTACCAAGGGTATCAGTTTTAGTTGTGGATAACACATCACATATACCTTGTACTGTGTTCCCTTTTTCAGTGATATCACTTTTAATTAGGCTTCCCCAAATACTTTTAAATGGTATCTGGCATTTAATTAAGTATTTGGAAAATGTTTAACTAAACTTGGGACATAGGCATTCAGTTTTTGCCTATCTTTAAAGGTCCAGAACAGGTAAGGACACATATTGGCCTTAGGCAGCTCAATCAGGAAAGGCCTCCCTTCAGTCTGTTTACCTGTTAAAAAATTCCGATAAGGTTCGCTGGTCATGCTTTGGGCAAGGCTTCCATATTTAGTCCAATTTCAATAGACCCTTTTAAAGGTATTTCCCCATAAGCTACATCCGGGTGGAATCCATTCTGTTTGCTCTTCATGCAGATTCTGTCCATGTCATGCCTGCGCCACGGGGCGCACACATTGGCGACCATCATGGACTAATTGTTATTCATTTATCTACAGAATACTCTTGGAACAACCCCTATTCACATTTTGGTCCTTAATTCCCATTTGTGTGACTTTGGTGCTTTTTTATTGTACTCAACTAACTACATGTACCACAATGCACTTTGCTACAACTATATATTCCTGGCCATTCCCATTCGTCAGCATCGGAACCACACTGCCTAGAAGCCCTAGGGAGCAGTGCTGCTTCCACCATCTCAGGACCAGAGAGGGAGGAGGCAGATTGTATTCACGTGCGCTGCTCCAGGTGCTGCCAATTCGCCTGCCTCAGTACAGGGCAGGGCGGTATTTAAGCAGCTGCCTGCAGGAGCTCAGTCTCTTGCATTAAGAGTCCTTCCAGCACCTTTTTGCTTTGAGCCTCGAATTTTGTATGCTGTTCCTGCTTTCTCCTGCTTTTGATCCAGTGCCCTTCCGGGCTCTCTGCATTGCAGCCGATCACACTCTGCTGCCTTCTACCTACCACCCTTGCCTTCCGGGCTCCTGCCTTGCAGCCGATCACGCTCCGCTGCCTTCTACCTAAAGCCCTTGTCCGCTGGGCTTCCTGCCTTGCAGCCTGCTACACCCTGCTGCCTACAGCCCTAGCCTTTTGGGCTCCCTGCCTCACAGCCCTGCTCCTCTGGGCTTCCTGCCTTGCAGCCTGCTACACCCTGCTGCCTACAGCCCTAGCCTTTTGGGCTCCCTGCCTCACAGCCCTGCTCCTCTGGGCTCCCTGCCTTGCAGTCTGCTTCACTCCGCTGCTTACAGCCCTTGTCCTCTGGAACCCCTGCCTTGCAGCTTGCTGCACTCCTCTGCCTTCAGCCCTTGTCCTTTGGGCTCCTTGCCTACAGCCCTTATCCTCTGGGCTCCCTGCCTTGCAGCCCTGCTCCTTTGGGCTTGCTCCTTGCTGTCCTGCTCCTCTGGGCTCTCTGCCTTGCAGCCTACTACAGTCCTCTGCAGTCCACAACAGTTTACCTGCACGTTGTGCCATCGGTTATTGCAGCCCCCCTGTTTCCTGGCTGCTGCTCCCTTGCTTTCTTCCTTGTTTTCAACCCTCTGTTCTTGATCCCTGTCCATTTCAGTTTTACAGATTTTCCTTCATTTCGATCTGCTCGTTTGCTCATCGACTTCCTTTGCCCTGGATATTTCTGTTATTGTCTTTGCTTGTATTGTATGTAGATCCCTTTGTACAGAGCTTGACTGTTGGTTTCCGGCAGGCAACCTCTGCCCCTTCCCTTGTCGCGTTTCAGTGTTACAGACATCCACAGCTGTTGTTCCTAGCCATGAGCATACAGCGTAGGCCTCTGTTATAGCAATCTGTGCAGAAGGCTGGAGTTTCCTAAGGTCCGTGGAACACTCTTTCCCATTTCTGCATACACCCCAAGAGGGAATCCAGTTTGTTTGTAACTTTTATTTTCCTGCTACACTTGCCTACTCTTTGTTCTGTTTGAACTTCCCGCTGAGTGTGTACTTATCTGTCCACCTTAGATAAGCACAACTACCCAAACCCTGCCTGGGTGCCCTGTGCCACTCTTGACAGAGTGCCATCCGTGACAGAATGCAAGAGCAAAACATTTCTTGTTCCATAGGCAGGAAAGGCACACACAGACCAAGGATGCTTTCCTTTCGATTCAAGAAACCTCTGCAAAAATCTAAAGCTTTCTTAAGGACTGCAAACAAAAACCCTAGTTTAAAAGACAGACTCGTCCTAGTAAACAAAGGTTTACAAGCACAGTACTACACTCACTGGCTCGCTGACCCTTCTATGTGTAACTACTATGACATTTGCAACTATGATCCGCAGTCTCTATCTGTAGAAGAACTACAGCAAGAAAATGAATTCCTGCCGATTTTGTTAGCCCAACCAGTGGAAAACACTCATACGTTTTCTGGCATTTCTTCTGACACTGCATTCGACATTCAGCCGGTACACGAACCTTCTATTCCTTTATCCCAGGCTACCCTGTCTTAGGACCAATGTCGTAACACTGCTACAGCCAAGGATATTGCACTTATTGTGGGAGACTCTCAACCAGAGTACGCTGTTGCCAAAGTGATATGCTCAAGATCAGCTTGGCAAGCTACACAACCTCCCCAGACTGCTGGAAACACTCATTAAACAGGACAAGGCATTCAGTATCCTGAGGTTAGTGCAGCTGGTCCTGGGTACAAAAGACCAATACTGACCATCGGTTGTCTTAATGCTTCCCCAGTAACTACTAACCATGATAACTCTAAGGTCAGTCTTCCTATTGCAACACCCGAATTTTCTGCTACACCAGATTCTGAAGCTGTAGAACAGGCTAATGGAACATACCTGTTACAAGAACAACTCTTACGCCTTAAAAGACAAACCGAAGACCTCTATGATGAATTTGTCTGTTTGCATAGTAAGAATCTAGCAAAGGGACACAATTTACCAGACCATCTGGCACTATGCCCAACACCCGTCATTCTGTCTTTAGAGATTGGCATGATAAGGCCTGGAAGGGTAATACAGAAAATGATACAGGCTTATACAGAGCAGATGGAAGACCTGAACTTGGCATATGCATACCTTCTAAAGCTTGACTTAGCTCATTCACTTACTAGCCACAGTAACTCAGGCTGTTGCTCAGATAGTGAAGAATTAACTCCTTCGGTGGGCCAAATCACTCACACTGACTTTACACCACAAATCAAGTGTAATCATCTGGCTGGAGATCCTGCTGAGTCAAAGGATTGTCCCGTTCTTACCCTTGATGGCGGTCCTTTACTCACACTTACAGCCTCTAAAGAGGTGACCAAGTCGGAGAGGTACTCTGCTTCTATGGACTTTTGTGCACCAGACCATGTGTCAGATCCTGAACTATACCCAGTACCTGTCTGGAATCCAGCTTTGCCAACAATCAATACCCCAGACCCACCTAGCAACCTGAGCACACCAGACTTTGAAGGCCAGCCATCAGAAGGCCTACCCTATCTTGACTCCACATCTGTCATGCTACCTGTTACAGTATCTGCTAGCCCAATCTCTGCTGCTTCTCCTGCTAGTACTTCTAAATCTGCTACTGATGCAGCATCTCACATCACTCTTTCTGCAGTAGAAGCACCCCCTTCGTCTCTGCCTGCAAGGACAATACCTGTTGCTAAGCCAGTTAACAGCTCTTCTTTTAAGACTACAGCTCCGGTTGTTCCTGCTGGTGCCTCTGCAGCACTTAAACTACCAGACTCTATTCTATCAGTCTCAGGTGCGTCCCTGCCCGCTGGTTCTCCTATGGCGCCTACTCTCCCAGTTGCTACAGCACCGGAACTACCTACTGCCATTCATGATTTCCCTGCTGCTGTGGCTTCTGAACTTCCTGCAACTCATGGAGAACCCGCCGCTGTGACTCCTGAAGTCTCTGCGGCAAATCTTGACTTTGCCATTGCTGCTTCTGACGCCTTGGAAAACCTTCCTAGAGCAACCAATTCAGCGGTATCTCTGGTTCCATCTTTCAGCAATATACTGTTGCCGGCCCTAAGGAAGACCACTACTTCCAAAGCAATATTTGCCATGGAGCCTGCAGCAGATCTTCACAGTTCCTCAGTTCATGAACGCACTGTTGGGTTTTGTGCTCCAAAGTCTTTGTCCTTTCTGACTTCTACCTCAAAGGTTCAGAACATTGGTAATGTCTCCTCCCTTCAAGACTGTCACCTTTCAGCCTTAAACAGTTTTTGGTGCTTCATGATGTGCCTTTTTGGTATAAGACTCTTTCACGGAGTGACAGACTTTGAACATGCTCTTCTTGTTGGTCAGTCTTCAGGGAGCCTGGAAAGGGGCTTGGAGAGGGGCATACTGTCATGCCTGCGCCATGGGCGCACGCATTGGCGACCATCATTGACTACTTGTTATTCATTTATCTACAGAATACTCTTGGAACAATCCCTAGTCACATTTTGGTCCTTAATTCCCATTTGCGTGACTTTGGTGCTTGTTTATTTTACCTAACTAACTACACGTACCACAATGCACTTTGCTACAACTATATATTCCTGGCCATTCCCATTCGTCAGCATTGGAACCACACTCCCCAGAAGCCCTAGGGAGCAGTGCTGCTTCCACCAACTCAGGACCAGAGAGGGAGGAGGCAGATTGTATTCAGGTGCGCTGCTCCAGGTGCTGCCAATTAGCCTGCCTCAGTACAGGGCAGTATTTAAGCAGCTGCCTGCAGGAGCTCAGTCTCTTGCATTAAGAGTCCTTCCAGCACCTTTTTGCTTTGAGCCTCGAATTTTGTATGCTGTTCCCGCTTTCTCCTGCTTTTGATCCAGTGCCCTTCCGGCCTCCTGCCTTGCAGCCGATCACGCTCCGCTGCCTTCTACCTACAGCCCTTGTCCGCTGGGCTTCCTGCCTTGCAGCCTGCTACACCCTGCTGCCTACAGCCCTAGCCTTTTGGGCTCCCTGCCTCACAGCCCTGCTCCTCTGGGCTTCCTGCCTTGCAGCCTAGTACACCCTGCAGCCTACAGCCCTAGCCTTTTGGGCTCCCTGTCTCACAGCTCTGCTCCTCTGGGCTTCCTGCTTTGCAGCCTGCTACACCCTGCTGCCTACAGCCCTAGCCTTTTGGGCTCCCTACCTCACAGCCCTGCTCCTCTGGGCTCCCTGCCTTGCAGTCTGCTTCACTCTGCTGCTTACAGCCCTTGTCCTCTGGAACCTCTGCCTTGCAGCTTGCTACACTCCTCTGCCTTCAATCCTTGTCCTTTGGGCTCCTTGCCTACAGCCCTTATCCTCTGGACTCCCTGCCTTGCAGTCTGCTTCACTCCGCTGCTTACAGCCCTTGTCCTCTGGTACCCCTGCCTTGCAGCTTGCCTACACTCCTCTGCCTTCAGCCCTTGTCCTTTGGGCTCCTTGCCTACAGCCCTTATCCTCTGGGCTCCCTGCCTTGCAGCCCTGCTCCTTTGGGCTCGCTCCTTGCTGTCCTGCTCCTCTGGGCTCTCTGCCTTGCAGCCTACTACAGTCCTCTGCAGTCCACAACAGTTTACCTGCACGTTGTGCCATCGGTTATTGCAGCCCCCCTGTTTCCTGGCTGCTGCTCCCTTGCTTTCTTCCTTGTTTTCAACCATCTGTTCTTGATCCCTGCCCATTTCAGTTATACTGCTTTTCCTTCATTTCCTTCTGCTAGTTTGCTCATCAACTTCCTTTTCCCTGGATATTTCTGTTCTTGTCTTCTCTTGTATTGTATGTAGATCCCTTTGTACAGAGCTTGACTGTTGGTTTCCGGCAGGCAACCTCTGCCCCTTCCCTTGTCACGTTTCAGTGTTACAGACACCCACAGCTGTTGTTCCTAGCCATGAGCATACAGCGTGGGCCTCTGTTATAGCAATCTGTGCTGAAGGCTGGAGTTTCCTAAGGTCCGTGGAACACTCTTTCCCATTTCTGCAAACACCCCAAGAGGGAATACAGTTTGTTTGTACCTTTTATTTTCCTGCTACACTTGCCTACTCTTTGTTCTGTTTGAACTTCCCGCTGAGTGTGTACTTATCTGTCCACCTTACATAAGCACAACTACCCAAACCCTACCTGGGTGCCCTGTGCCACTCTTGACAGAGTGCCATCCGTGACAGTCCATCTCTGTTTTCACAAAACTATCCCTTCTTCCTATATGTATGAGTTTAAATACTAAACAAACTCCACACATAAGGAGAAACTAGGTACAGCTATTTTCCATTAGTCAGTGTATTTTATTGGTCTATAGACCCCACGGAAAATGACACACCTAACACCCCTTGTTTCCTATCTTTTTTTTATTCAATAAAGCTGGACAAACGAGTGCCTGCCATACGTTCTGGTTTCATTTCCTAAGTCCTCCCATCAGCACCTGATATCAATGATTCACTGACTTTAGGCAGAACAATTACACAATTATACAAATATAGGTTATGCATATCTCAGTTTACAAATTCCCATGTTCATGGGTCTCCCAATGCATAAAATACATCCCGATACATCCCATCACTGTAGAACGTGCTATTGTAAAGATATGATTACGGCTGAAAGTGTAATAATAAACTAAACTAAACTTTTGCGCTTCAGCTCTTGAGCAACAGACTGCCATAACTGTACACTTCCACAGCACTTTGGTGTGCTTCATCTGCTCTGGAAGATACGAATCGGCATGGAGCAGCATGCTTCCAGTGCCTCCAAGGTCCTATTGCCCTTGGATTGTGATGTATTGTGATTGTGATATATTTGCTCTAGTGCTCAGTTCCTCAGTCTGTCGTAATAGTTTACTTAAATAAATGTACTGTATTCTGATTCAGTAGCGGATAATATGCATGTCTCATGATGGGAATCCAGGGAAAGGATACTACAAACACCCACACACTTAGTAATGTTTTTTTCAGATTCTGACGCTTGTCTTTACAGTCTCAGCTGCAAAGCGGCTTGTGTCTATGACCACCTGATTTTACATATAAGCCATCATATGTAATGTGCAACACTACTGTCTCCCTTGATCTTATATTCTGGTCCAGCGCTCACTCTCTCCCAACCTTTTTTCTTTGTCTATGTATTTCCTACAAGTACGAGAATGCAAAACAGCACGATCCTGAAAAATATTCTGTTTTACACCACTGTATTTTCTGAACTTGTGAGATAATGATACCTGCCTATAGGCATTGTTTGGCTCATACTTCTACCTTGTTTTTGCATGATATTAAGTGAATTCAAATTTTCTTAAAAAAGGTAAACCCTGAAACACAATAAGCCAATGGTCTGTGAATCCAGGAGGTGCCCCCCTCCTACATGTCCCGGTGCACACCCAGGCTGCTCGCTGGGTTAGTTCCTGGTCAATAAATGTCATCAATAAACCTATTGTATACAGGAGTGAGGTGATGAAGATTCACAGAAGTATGCAGCTGCTGCTCGCTTCACCCCACCGCCTGCTCAGAAACCAAGCTGAAATCCCCACCTTAGTGCCCCAAGTATTTCTCCTGTTGCCTGTTGTGGGAACACTGAATCAACAGAATACTCCATGTAAATGTACGTTTGAAAAAAGTGTCTGCATATGCGTATGCATGTTTCATATATTATGATGTGTGTGTGTTCTCAAAAGTTTGAATGATGGTGCAAGTTTGGAACAGTCTAGGTGCTTGCCTGTGTGTATGTGTGTAAGTGCAATTTGTGAATGTGTATGTTTGGCATGGTTGGGAGGCACATCACCAACATACAAGTGATTTACAGTGGCATTGCTGATACATGTTGTGTGCAGTTCATGAAACTGATTTACAGTTGGCAGGTCAGACTCTATTGCTGGTGCAGCATTATCAAAGTGATTTACGGTATAAATACTGGCATATATTGTGTGTGCAGAATTCTGAAAATGATTTCAAGTATGAATACTGGCATATATTGGATACTGGCATATATTGTTGGTGCAGCTTCATGAAAGACATTTATGGTGGTAATGCTGGACCATGTGAGCACAACATCATGAAAATGATTTACTGTTGGAATGCTGGCATACATTCTAGGCGCAGCATTATGAAAGATATATACAATGGCAGTTCTGGCATGTATTGATTCACAGTATGAATGTTGGCATATATTGAGGGTGTAGCATCAGGAAAGTAATTTACATGGGAAATGCTGATATAGTGTGGGTGCATCAGCATGAATGTGATTTACAGTGGAAATGCTGGCATGTATTGGGAATGGAAAATCAAAGTGATTCACAGAAGCGTTACAGGCTAATATTGTGGGTGCAAGTTTATGAAAATGATTTTCAGTGTCAATGCTATTATGTATGGCATGCACACACATCATGGAAATGTTGTAAAAGGCTCCTGTGTACTGTTGGTGACCTGGCATCTACTGGACCTTTTCATCTGTTACTCTCGAGAAACTATTGTAATTTGAATAGTGCGTTACACCAATTTTCCCAAAAATGGTGATGTAAAATGCACCATTTAAAACAAATTATTGTAAATCTTTTCTTGGGGGAACGTAGAACCTCTTCTATTACCTAGGGCTCCATCGCTACACACTTAGTTGCTCGCTCTAATTTGGAGGGAGATTTCACTAAAAATATTCACCATCTACCACAGACCTTGAATACTTTAGAATGCCAATTTTCCTCAGGAGCCAGGTGCCCCTCAACTCCAGTGCCAAAAGCTGCTCCCGCCACTGCTGACGGTGTGCAGCTGTTCCCGCAAAGCCGCTTACATATAACTGAGGATCAAAACCAAGACTTGATAAGCAGTATCTAAAAACAGGTAGTATGTAGAAATTTCCTCTGGAGAACGAACGGCTACTATACAGTGCACTGCAAATATAACTGCGACATGAAAAGCAAACTAAAGCTCTTTATTTATTGTTTGCTTATTAGGCACTTATACAGCAAGTAAAATACCGTTCCAAAGCGTCCACACGGCGAGGGGAAGGAACAAGTGAGTGGAATACATTACAAAACACACTAATTAACAAAAGCAGTGGAGGGAAAATGAAGAAGGACGAACCTACTATGCCTTGTGAGTATTCAGAACGTGCAAGTACAGCAAGGAAAAGGGCAGAAGGCAGAAGTGCTGGGGAGTCCAGGTTTATGGGTGAGCCACAGATGAAGTGCTTGGGTTGATGAGTGCTACAAGGCCGGGCGACTTTATACAAGACCTATCATGCTTTAAAAATCATTTGGGTGTGTCCTACAGGCATTTTCCCCTTTTAGCTATTCCCAAGCACACTGAGCCAAGTCACATAGGTTGTTTGTGTTCAACGAATTGGTCTGTGCATTCAAAGGTGGCTCTTGATAGCTGTTGATATCAAGTTAACCTTGCTCTTCTAAGACTCAAGCAGGAGCAAACCGCTTCCAGCAATGTTGATCCCTGAAACTTAAGCCACTGGATTCTGGTGGTCGGGATTTGTTTCTGGACTGGGAAGTACTAACCTCTGACCAGTAGCCCCAGCAGATTACAAGAAAGGGGCACAATCCTCTTGTATGACAATTTCCTCCAGATTTACCTTCAATGACAGCCATCAAGCAAAACATATAGATCTGGTGAGCGGAGGTCCAATAGATGAGAATGACAGGTGCAAAAGATGAAGTGCCTATTACAGGGTTTTACTCCAGATACTTTCAAATCTCCTAAACCTTTAAGGCGTTACTTCTATATTACATTTTAGAGGCATCAAAAACGTGGTAAACAAACAGTGGAAAGTTCTGGATCTGTAAATGAAGGAGTTTGGGTGCTGTCAATAGTTCTGTAGTGGGAGGGTACTTAAATATTTCGACTGCACCATCGCACAGAATCCTACGTGATTCTGAAACAAAGCTCAAGGTGTGTCCTGTTGTAAAAACACTGGGAGCAGATATTGCAGTAGACAGTCGGAGGTAAGGGCGTCAGCCTTCAGACTAAACAGGGCACACGTATTCCCTTGCCTCACAACTGGCTGATAAATGGGGTGTGTGACCCATTTAAGTGTGGGCCTGTTGCCCCTTTAAGAAAAAGCTCCTCAATAAAAGGGACTCTGCTGGCACTGGAGAGGGAGTGCAGCAGAGCCCCAGGAAGTGGCAACTCGTGTCTGTGTCTGCTGTGTGATCATGGCCTGGTCCAGCAGTCCAGACTGGGTGCCCCCAGATCCGCGGCTGCCACATGCTGGGTTCCCCCAGCTGCTGTAAGCTTTCTGGCGATCCGGACTGGGCAGGGTGTTCCCTGCTGCTCATCCGCTGCGTGTCTGCAGCATTTTTGCTGAGTCGGCTGATCCCGACATCTGGTGCGGCCCGCCCCTTTGACCTGTGCCGGGCCGCTAACAATGAAGGGAGAAATTGGCCAATGAATTAAGCAATATGTTGTCAGACCTGCAACCAAGGACATTCAGTGGTCCTGGCAAGAAAAAAACATATCGAGAAGCACGTTTTCAGACTGCCAAAAAATCAGTTTCAGGTCATTACAATTGGGCCCTTAACAGGATGGAGAGCACGTGTGAATGCATAAATGAATTTTGAACATTTGTAAAGAGAAAGCGACCAAACATCTTATAAGTCTGATGGTCAAATGGCTGGCGTCTTTTCTTCCTGATGCTCAGATAACACAAACAGGGCGATGCTGTTTATTTTGGGAACATGTTTGGAATTGCCCATAGCAGAGATGCATTGATTGTGTAGCTCTGGGGCGATGCACTATGAGGTGGGTCTACAGACATCCCATTTAGGGGAGAAAAACGTTGTAGCAAACAATTTCAAGCGAGGTTTCAATCAGGCTAATGAAGCACATTTCCAGGTGTGGGGGTGTGCCACAATTGTGTTTGCTACACATCGTGACGAGTTGGGGAGTGTAGCGATAGAGCTCGGTCTTGTGATGGGTTTGGGGCCGTAGTGCTCGAGGTTGCTCTTATGAATTGGGGAATGTTGCACTAAAGCTTGGCCTTGTGATGGGTTTGTGACTGTTGTCCTAAAGTTTGACCTTGTGACAGGTTTTGGGCTGTAAACTAGAGCTTGGCCTTGTGACTGGTTGGGACCGTTACTTTTAAGCTTGGCCTCATGATGGGTTTGGCTATGCTGCGCTACAGCTTGGCGTTGTCACAGTTTGGGGGCCATTGCACCAAAGCTTGGCCTTGAGGCAGGTTGGAGGTTGTAGCACTATCGTTTGGCCTTGTAAATAGTTGGGTCCGTTACTCTGAAGCTTGGCCTCAAGGCGGGTCGAGCTATGATGTGCTTAAGGTTGGCCGTGTCATGATTTGAGGGCCATTGCACCAAAGCTTGGTCTAGCAGTGGGTTGGGGGATGTTGCGCTGAAGCTTGGCCCTGTCACGGATTGCAGGCCATTGCACCAAAGTTTGGTCATGTAGCTGGTTGGTGACAGCTGCTTTAAAATCTGGCCTTGGGACAGTTTGGCGGACATAACCCTTGAGTTTGCCCTTGTGAAGCTTGGCCTCATGGCGGGTTGGGCTCTGTTGCCCTAAAGATTGGCCTTGCAAAGTTTTGTGCCTAATTCTAGTTTATGAAGAGGACCCCTCGCAGTTTCATTAAAGCATCATCTCAATAACGCTTTAGAGTTATTTCTTCAATAGATTGGCAAACGTTTATTGGTCCTTGCATTAAAACCGATTGAGAATGTTTTACACTTGTGTTGTAACAATAGGCTGGTTTTTTTCTTAGCTTTGTTCTCTGCTGTCATGTGGTCAGGGCTCAAGTCGAGGCGACACGTGGGTGGACGAGTCCCCCCACTTTTTTCAGAAGTACCCGTACTTTTTATAGAGGGCACCTTGATATGCTAATTTCTGGTGATTTACATTCAATTGGTATGTTAATGAGTCCCCCCACTTTTCTTTTAGGACTTGACTCCTGCATGTGATACAGGGCTTTTGTGATGTTGCCTTGTACTGCTGGTCATCCATGTATGCTAGTGGAATGTGGATACATGAGAATGACTGACAGCTCAGGTGTAGGTGGTAGAATGTTGTGTGCGTGAGCGTTCTGAATGTGTCAGTTGGGGGCTTGAGCTGGAGTGAATGAGGATGGCCATGAGTGGGTCGCTTATGGATATACTGTAAGAATAACTGGAAACCTGATGAAGGGTACATATGTAAAATAAAGCTACTTGGACTTTTCCATAAAGAGGCTCTAGACGGATAACCATACCTCTTTATTACAGCTCCCAATGTGGCCATGTGAAAAGGCTGTTCAGGTTTGTTATTGCTTGGGATTCTGGGGCTTGTCTTTTTCAAAAATTTCCAATGGGATAGAAAAAATTACAAGTCCCAGAAGTGGAAAAAAAGGAGCTACTCCTCACTGACGAGACCCAACAAGGCCGATGTTTGGGGATGCTTGTGGTCTCGTGCAAAAGGGATCTGACCAAGCAGTTTGGGCTTGACTGCCCCTATTGGGGTGGGGCCAAGCCTGATTTGCATATGGTATTTCCCCTTTTGTAATGGCTTGGCAGGCGAAGAACGATGGTCTGAAGGGTTGCCGAGAGCAATGCCAGAGGTCAGGATTAATTCCAAACCTTCCAGCCATCACCTTTTTTGTTTTGCTCAATGTGGAGCATGCATTCCTCATCAATGTCCTTGAAGGCCCTCTGGAGGTCACTGGTAAAGGAGTCCGTATTCTGGTCCTGATTAAGATGTGCAGGAGTTTAGACTACCTCTAATATATTGAATCATGTCAATGATGAATTAGCTCCATCCCAGAAAGTAGTGTGTGAAAGAACATTTGTCTCTTGGAAGACAGTATAAATTACGATAAAGACCTGCATCCTGCTGAATGTACTACATATTCATTGGATGATTGACAATGTTTTTGTTAATTTTGTGATTGAATCTGTTACCACACATTATTGTTTTGTTTCTTTGCTTTCATGGATTGTCTACTCAAGAGATATGGGTTTTCCCAGGGAATGGATTGTGATATTAACACATCTAATTAATTGTTGTACTTTATGGCTATTTTTAATTAAGTGAATGGTTTTTTTATTTTCATACATTTGCAACAAGTAAACTGTCATGCATTATTTTAATATATGTAGTTTTTAAGTTAGATAATTTGTTTTCTAAAACGACACTTGGGTTGAATGTTTATAGTCTTGGCAGTACATCACACGTGTCACTGTGATTGTAATTAGTAATGCAGCATCTGGGGTGGCATCTTTCCCACACTACGCCTTTAGATCAGACGTCTTGCATGGTTACCCCCAGGAGGAGTGGAAGGGGTGCAGTCTGCGGCAGCAGGTGTCTCAACGTCACATCAAGACATCAATGCAGTCATCCTGTATGTGAGCATGTGACACTTATTAAATGCCATTCTTTTCATTGGATGTTATGTAACTCTACAAGTCACGTTAGGCCATGGGAGGGGATGTGTCTTTTTGGCATGGAATCATCAATTTAGCCTAGTTATGGAGCAACAGAAGTGATGGGGATCTTTTGTCATTGGCAGGTGAGGTGAGGGTTCAGAGTATAGGGAACATGTTGTTGGCAACTTGATCTTACCTAGGCACTTTGTCCTTCTGCCCATGTGGGTCTCCACTGTCCTCCTAAGGTAGTATTGGTTTGGGCCATGTCACCTGGGATTCCTGCAGGGAAGTTGCCACTGCCCCTGTGTGCTCTAGTGGATCTTTAATGAAGTCCTCATCATGGAGTCACGGCCTGTTCAGTTACTGGTCCCTGATGCATCAGGATGAGAGTGTGGGCCGGGATGCATGGGTGAGGCCACATAACAAAAACACACTAGTTAAGTGTATGGATTGTCCTTTATATTTAATTCATGAATAATGATTTCTATGCTTCTCCAGCATGGGGTCAGGCATGGATTCACATGCTCATTCCCCATCATCAGGCTGGGAATCCTCTGTAAAATAGAAACAGTTCCACTTTCACTTACAAACTGTATTTCTCCTTTAAAGCAACCAGTGTCCTTCGGGTCATACTGCCCCCATCCAATGACAGTCCTCTACATAAGATTCTCCTCTGGTAGCCACCTTCAGATTTTTACCACACGCTTCAGCGTTGGGAGTCCTCGAGTTTGCTCTTCAAGCTACTTCTATGTTTTTTCGACAGAAAAAGGTTCTACTTTTGTTCCAAAGGGGCCTGTGTGCTCTTTTCACCATTCGCGGACAACGGTGGCCCGTTGTTGGTGAATTTCAGCACCCCATCATGGGGCGAAGATCATTGAAGTTTCTAGAAGCCCATCGGGCCTACTTCACACCCTCCGACCATGATGGAGGAGAAGGAGGGAAGGTCTCTCTTTAAGCCCTGCACCAAATATGGGCTCCAGAATCTGTTTGTGGAGAACAAGCACCTGCAATGCCTCTACTGCATGCATCCAGACCACAACGAAGTGGAGTGCGAGATATGCCTCGTGTTCTCCAAAAAGACGATGAGGGACAGGCACAGTAGACTGGTGGCATGGCTTAATGCCAAGAACTCTGACCCGTGCTCCAAACAGGGTCATGCCTCACCCAGGACCGGCCGGTCCGAGGAGCGGTCTTCTAAGTCCTTTGAGGGCGCCTCATACGTGGGGGCCCAAGACAAGGCCAAGAACCACAAGTTTGAGTCCACCGCGTTCACTGTGAAAGCGGGTCTCAAGGTGGATAGGGCACGATTGACATCACCCTCTGCCTCCATTGCCAGCCAGCAATCGAGCTCCTCCTCGAAAAAGGAAATCATCTACCCCGGCTAAACTGCAGGAGAAATCCATAAGGCTGTGGACAGAGGAGAAGAAGGCCGTACAGCCCAAGCAGGCCCAATCTTCACAGGCTAAGACTTTGTCGGCGACAGAGTTGGCGGCTGCTACTACCGCAACAGCTAAGGGTACTGACACTGCAAAGGTAGCCCCCGTAGCGTAGACGGTATCCCTTGCCCAAGGCGCAACACCGGCTCAGTGACTTTGGCAAAGTCTGCTGGCATGTCAGAAGGGGCTCAGGCACCGGTTCAAGACCCGCAGGGAGGAAAGCAAGGGGGGGGGGCTAGGAGGCCCGAGACAGCCCTCCCAGGCAACGGCCCAAGCCATGGGGATCTCGCCCATGGACGACGTTGACTAGGAGTCCTTACACACGGTACACGTGGAAGAGGAGGAGGAGGAAGACGGCGATGATGGCACAGGGCATTGTTTTCCAGCCCTGCCATTTCAGCCGAGGGCCATTTCTTTGGACATTCTGTCGACCCTGCACACCTTGGTGTCAGAGATCCAGAGGAGGATGCCCCCGGTCCCACCTCCGGTGGTTCCCCAGGTCCCTGATCAGCCTCCAACAAAGAAGATGAAGCGTCATTCGACACCCCCATTTCAACCTCCACCCCGGGCCTCTTCTCCCCAGCAGACCCAGACACAGGGACGGATACGGCCATGACAATGGATGACGATGAGGATATCATCATAGCGGACGGCATGCATCCGCATTTGGATGCTCCTGAGGAAACCAGGAAGGAGGGTTTCTTGTACCAGAGGCGCGAGGAAGACCGTCATGGCGGTGCCCCTTCTGCGCAACGTGTGGGAAGAGGGCCTGGCCCTCACAAAGAACCCTTGCACGGCTCCAGCCAAACGCGATAGGCTGGAGAAGAAGTATCTGGTGCGAGACTCCGCACCCAAGTACCTGAGGTTGCAGCCATCGCCAGATTCGGTGGTATTGGCGTCCACGAGGAAACGGTCGGCCAATCCGTCCTTGTCATCTTCGGGCCCTCCGGAGAGAGAGGGGAAGAGGATGGACGCCATGGGAAGGAAGGTGATTTACACCGCAGTGTCCACTATCAAGGCAGCCAATGCACGAGCGATCCTAGCCAGGTACGACAGGGAGCTGTGGTACAAGCTGGTGCCTCTTCTGGAGTTCCTCCCCGACAATAAGAGAATGGAGGCAATTGCGCTCTTCCAGGAAGGGTAAATAGTGTTTGATCACGCCATCACAGTGGCGTATGACGTCGCGGACATGGGGTTCCGGCAGATGGGGAACGGTGTCTGCTATCATCGCCAATGCTGGATGAAGACCGCAAATTTCCGTCGGGAGGTCCAGGCGAAGGTGCTGGACATGCCCTTCGACAGAGATAATTTATTTGGGAAGGTTGTCAACAAGTCCCTCCAGGCCATCAAAGCGGATACGGAAACGGCCCGTTCTCTAGGCACTCTCCAGCAGCATCGCTCTTCTTTTAGCTCCTGCAGGGGAAAGTCGACCAGGCCTTCCAAAGGTTTCTCCACTTCGTACCGTCAGTCCTCCGGATCCACTACTCAGGAAGCCTACAGAGGCCATTCCCAGGCCTACGGTAGCAGAGGACAACATCGTCGTCGCCTGTAGTGCAGGACGCCAGCGCCCAAGTAAGCCTGAACCGGGCGGGACGTCGAGCTCCCACTCGTGCACGCAGGCTGACGAAGTTCATTAGCGAATGGAAGAAGATCACCACTGACAGATAGGCGCTGGATGCTCTCACCCAGGGACTCACCCTGGAGTTTCAACACAGATGTCTGCGGATCCCTCTGGTTACCCATCAGGAGCAGCACATCCCTCACTTCCTGGAAGAGGTGCAGGCCATTTTGCAAAAAGGGGCGACAGAGCTAGTTCCTCAGTGGCTCTGGGGCTCTGGAGTCTCAGAAAGAAGAAAGGGGGCTGGAAGCCCATCCTCGACCTACGACGTCTGAACAAATACCTATAGTCCCAAAAGTTCAGGATGGTCACGTTGCAGCACGTGCTTGGCCAGCTGGAGAAAGGAGACTTCATGACATTGTTGGACCTGGTCTACTTCCACCGTCCCCATTCACAAGAAACATCAGATGTTTCTATGTTTTGTAGTGCAGGGACAACACTACCAGTTCAAGGAGCTACCTTTCGGCTTGAAGTCGGCCCCCAGAGTGTTCACAAAATGCCTGGCGCTGGTGGCTGCCCATCTACTTGTACAGGACATAGACGTATACCCGTACCTGGACAACTGGCTCATTCATGGCTGCTCGCTGGAGCTGGCTGTCGGACACACAGAGACGACTGTCCAGCTTCCGATAGATCTGGGATTCTCCATCAACTATCTGAAGTCCTGCTTAACACCATGGCAGAACGCACTGTTCTTAGGTGCCAGACTCAATACGGTGTCTTGCCTGGCGTCGCCTTCAGAGAGGGAAGCAGCCATTCAAGGGAAGGTGCAGCGACAGTTGTCGACGAAGACAACCATGGTGCAGGCCATCAAGTCATTACTTGGCATGTTGTTGTCCTGCATCTACCTCATCCGGCTCTGCAGTTTGGAAATGCGACACCTTCAGGAGTTCCAGGACGCTAAGATATAGGTGTCCGGAAGCTTCACGGACAAGATCCCTCTTGACGAGGAGTTCCGTCGGGCGATAGGATGGTGGGGCGTCCTCTCCAACGTCACCGAGGGCATGGGATTTCAAAATCCCCCATACCAGGAGACGATCACCATGGACGCTTCCCCCGATGGGTGGGGAGCCCACACTGGACGTCTACACACCAGAGGCCTGTGGCTCCCGGAACAGAAGGAACTCCATATTGACATCCTGGAGCTACGGGCTGTGTTCTGGGCTCTCAAGTCATTCCTTCCATCTCTGAAAGTCAAGGTAGTGAGGATCTTAACGGACAACACCACCACCATGTTGTACACCAGGAAACAGGGGGGCACACGATCCCCATCGCTCTCCAAGGAAGCGCAGGACTTGTGGCGCTGGGCCGTGGGCAGGGGGTGTTCCTCGTCCCTCTACACCTAGCAGGAGTCAAGAACACCATTGCAGACTTCCTCAGCAGGGAATTGCGCTCCTGCCACGAGTGGGAACTCCAAATGCCAGAAGTTTGCCAGCAGATTCCACCAACTGAGGAGTCTGGAGGACACGTTCTCCTTCCCGTGGTAAGGGCTGTTTCTGTACCTGTTTCCTCCATTTCCTCTCCTGCTATGAGTCATCAACACACTCAGACAGTGTCAATGCAGGATTATAGTCATCATCCTGGTGTGGCCGAGGCAGATTTGGTACCCGGACCTTCTCAGCCTGTCAGCGTCACCTCCGGTCAAGCTACCAGTGGTTCCGAATCATCTCATCAGAGAAGGAAGCATAATCCTGCATCACAACTCAGGATCGCTGAACCTGAGGGTTTGGCTCCTGCAGGCCTAGAATTTGGAGGATATGCATTGCCAGCGGTCTGCAGGGAGGTCCTCGCCAAAGCCAGGGTATCATCGACCCCTTGAAGTGCTACAGTCACAAGTGGAAGTGTTTCGCTACATGGTGCCGGTCTCAGAAGATTACACCTTTGAGGGTCACGGCCCCACAGATCCTGCCGTACTTGCTATCCTTGGCCAAGGCCAGACTGGCGCATGTCTCCATTGAGGTACATCTGGTGGCTATCTCCCACTACAACAGGTCACCAGGAAGATCTTCACTTTGGTCCCACTGACACGTCAAGGAGTTTCTCAAAGGATTTTTCAGATCTTTCCTGCCGGTGAAGGCTCCTGCCCTGGCGTGGGAACTCAACATGGTTCTGACGATGGTCATGAGGGGCCCCCTTCGAGCCTCTGCATCAGGCCCCACTCAAGTTTCTCTCATGGAAAACGGCTTTCTTTGTGGTCATCACCTCTGCCAGAAGAGATCCAGGCCCTATCCTGCAAGCAACCATACTTGACTTTCCACGATTTGAGAGTGGTGCTACGGGAAGGCCATGTCCAAGGCTTCCATTTCAAGATGGCTCTCCGGCTGTATCACGCACTGTCATCTAACCGACCGCTGCCCGGCCACCAGAGTGATCGCTGCAATGACTGCATTCCTGTCTGGTGTGTCCCTGCTCGACATCTGCAGGGCTGCTATGTGGAGGTCCATGCACACCTTCATGAAATTCTACTGCGTTCACAGGGATTCCAGGGAGGAGTCCAGAGTTGGCCAAGCAGTGCTACGCAACCTGTTTGCTTGAGGTGGGTCTGGTCCAGGGTGAAGTGTAATGGCTTCTGTTGAGCCTTGCCACCTACCGTGGTTGTGTAATGTTGTACTGCTATTTGTTCGTTAATCATGAGCATGTGAATCCATGCCAGACCTGATGCTGGAGAAGATCTAAGTTACTTACCTGTAACTGTTGTTCTCCAGCATGGGTCTGGCATGGATTCATATGCGAACCCTCCCTCTGACCCCTCTGTGGCTCTTCTTGGTCCTACTGTCACTTTACGTGCTTGCCAAATCTGAAGATGGCTGCAAGAGGAGGGGTTTAGGGAGAGGACTGTCATTGGATGGGGGCAGTATGGCCCAGAGGACAGCGATTGGTTTAAAGGAGAAATACAGTATGTAAGGGAATGTGAAACTGTTTTTCTTTTACCGAGGATTCCCAGCCTGATGACGGGGAATATTTATGAGCATGTGAATCCATGCCAGACCCATGCTGGAGAACAATGGTTACAGGTAAGTAACTTAAACCTTATCATCACTCTCCACAAGTTATGGGTGCCTACTTAGGAGATCATAGTGGCTGATCCATTACTGTCTGGAATGTGCTTTCTGTCAATAAACTGTAGTAATCTTAATACATGAATTGTTTTATTTCATGGATAAAGTGCTTATAACCAGTGCATATACATATATATAATTGTTTCTATAGAACATCATGCTACACATTACTCATTTCACAACATAGACTGTGTATATAAAATGAATACTGCTACAACATTGTGCATGCTGGATGATGCTGCCACTTAAGGAAGGCATTGCTGTTTGGCACTGTCTATTGATACTTCATTTTTGGTATGGGGCATGAGTTAGGAGGATGGGCTCTTCACCCTTATACTGTGTGGCTGCACCACTTTACTCTTGTCTAATAAATGTATTTAGTGATTCTGCAGGAATACAGTTTTGTAGCTTTTTTGTGCTCTGGATATCATTAGTTCCTCCTTAAGGGCAGAGGTATATTTAGGAGGACTTTTGGCTTGATTGTAGGCAGATTTGCAACTTGCATTAGGGTGACATTCATCAATTGGCGGCATTTCAAGAACACTAGCCCTTCTGGCAATATTTCTTGAAAACCACTGCCCGACATTCCATTCTGTCTACCAGTAGATTTCTGGAGGCAATACATGCCTTTTAATTGGGGGTGTTTGTAAAAAAAAATAAAGGTGTTTGCCAAAGTCTACCGTTTTCCTGGCTTCAGCACTTCAGAGTAACCTGCTCTTAAGGTTCCATTGCCTATCACCTTCAAAGCCTCATTATCTATTTGAGATTCTATGTTTCACCACTTTCCAGGCTTAAAATTTGAGTAACCCTGGGTTCAAAGTTGTAGTGCCTCTCGGGTTCAAGATTGTAGCTCATCCCAGGGGTAATGGTTTGACGCATTAAAGGCGTACGTTTTCAGCACCTCTCAGGCTCGGGGTTTCAGTTCCCCCCAGGCTCAGTGTTTCAGCACCTCTCAGGCTCGGGGTTTCAGTTTCCCCCAGTCTTAAGGAGTTCCCCCCTTCTCACCTGAGTTTGATCTTTGCTGGATTTCTTGATCGATGACTTCTTGCGGACAGATTGAGTCTTGAATAAGGCTGCGCGAGTCTCTTCCGACTCCAGCGTGCGTTCAAAGTTCTGGGATGCAAGGATCCAGGAATCCGGGAAATTTACAGAGTGCGCTACTAGCACACGAGTCCAGGAATCAAGAAAGGAAGAAAAGGGAATAGGAATAGGAATGGGGATGGCAGGAAGAAGCAAGGGAAACAATACCGCGAGCTACGGAGCACACGTCTGGTCGCTACTTCGCAATAGCATTGAGACGCGCGGATCCGCGGGAGGCGTGGTCTATACATAGAACACACTACGTCCAAGGTGTAGAGCGAGGAAGGTGTTTCACAGTGGACGGCCATGTTGGAAGTACAAGGGAGTATAAGCCCCGATGAGACAAGGACCAGGAAGTCCAAAAGGGGCGTGTTCTGTAGTTCATGACACCCAGGCTCAGTGTTTCAGCACCTCTCAGACTTGGGATTTCAGCACCTCGCAAGCTTGGAGTGTCATCCCTTTTCATGCTCACAGTTTCAGGTCTTGTCAGATTCTGGAATGTAAGCCCTTCTTATTTTCAGGGTTTCTGCACCACACATTCACGTTATCACCTCCTCTCGTGTTCAGGGGTCCAGCACTTCTGAAGTTCAGGGACTTTCAGATTCATAAGTTTCATACCCTCTAAGAGTTTTCATACTTTTTTAGTTTAGGTGCTCCACGCCCTTATGGTTCATGAGCTCTCCATATTTGTGGTCCTTTCTGACACTCCTGTCCAGATGTCCGGTTATTGTCTGTTGCTGAGGTTTTGGAGACATGTTTTTGTAAGGGTCTTTACTTTATCTTATTTATAAGATGCAACCCGGGGCATACGGGCGCCGACATAGATGGAAACAGAAGAAACACAAAGAAGGCCCAAGTCTGGATGTTATCTGAAAAGAAGAGTTTTAAGATGTTTCTTGAAACACTCCAAGGAAGGACAGTTTTTTGCCCCTCCCACATATTACATAACCCTCTCTGGTATAGGTTGGTTTCTTCCTAACCAACGCTTTAATTGGTTGTTTTCAAATGAATATGTCTAACCTGCAAAGCGAAGCCAGCTGTCTTTCATTTGACTTTGTGCACTGACCAAGGCAGGTCAGATTCATGTGGCCGTTCCTGCCTTTCCAATGTAAAATGCTGTTGGGTTCCGGCCACCTCAAGAGCGTCCCCTCACTACTCCAATCTGAAACCATCATCTGTCTCTTTTTTGGCAGTACTGTCCTACTTTTGTTGCCATATTCTGTCCATGGCCGCAGTGGAATACTGGCCTGCTTCTTGGGTGAGAGACCTTTCATTCTGACAGTTTCAAATAATTCATAATGAGGAGCCTGCAGGTTTGAAAGTAAATGGCGCGAGGCCCAAGCTTACGCCTTCTCTGTCACAGAAGGCAAAGCCTTCAGTGAGCATTTCACAGCTCATTGACGGTGATCTACATGGATCTTATGGCTTGTCAGCATCACAGGTGGGCGAGAGCAGATGTGCATGCCTTGGACAATTTAGAGACAGAACAAATTCTCTTTGATCCACCTTAGTGTGTGGTCATGTGCATTACAGCTAATCAACTCTTTATTCATAGAGTACTGCTGGTGAAAATCTCTTTTTCTGTTGAAGCAACATGATTCTGCCTTTTTGCTCAGTAAAGATAGACATTAGTAGCTTGGAGCTAAGGACGGTACACAGGCCCCATATCTCTCACCATTTCCTTGTCCTAGCCTTCGCCATTCTGCCCCACCTCAGTCTGCAATGAAGATTACCCCTGCTAACTGCGCAGAGAGTATTAATTCTATTAAATACTAGGAGGCAAGCATTATGCTTCAACTTCTTTTATTACTACTCCTCAGCAGTTTCAACAAATCAATAACAAAAACACTGTAAAATGTCCCAAAGTGACTTTTCTTTCTTAGAACTACAATCACCATAGTCTCTGTAGTCCATCTCCATCTATGCTCAGCTATGACCATTTCCTGCCCCTGAGCTCCTCCCCTCTTTCACATGCTGTGAACTGTCATTCGCAAACTCCACACTATGTCCTGCCAACAGAGCGAAGCCTTAAACCACTTCAAACTGGAACGTCAATCCTCCTCGACTTCAAATGACTACTGCTGCTAGTCTCCCTTCTCAATTGTTCTTCTGCTCCTCCCCTAGGGATGATACAAAGCCGAGGAATCAGGGTGGCGTCCATGTATTGCAATCATCATACGAAAACGTTATCATCAACAATACATAAATGGCCGGGAAATTAATGATCGCCTCCTAGTCTTTAATAGAATTAATACTCCCTGCGCAGTTAGCAGGGGTAATCTTAATTCTATGACAAGACTGGAGGCGAGCATTATGCTTGTTCAAAGCTTCTCCAACACAGTAAATGCTAGGCTCTCGGTAGGCTTAAAGTAAAACTCCTTAAAGGTACGATCACTAGCTAAATCTGCCGCTAGCATAATCTCTCTTAATGACACTCCTGTCGTAAAGGCCTTAGATGCCATTGCACCATGTACTGATTGTGCTCCATACCTGCATTCATACTCTTTGATGCAGCTCGCTACACACCACTTGTTCTTGTTTGGAAAATACAGATAGTGGACCGAAGAGGTCCCTGTCTTAGTCCTTCTGACTATCGAGAAAGTAACTCCTTCCGGACCAAAGGATCTCCTATTTATCTCTAGCGCTCTGACAGCTGACACGCGCTTACAAGACACTAGGCATAACAGCATTGCCAGCTTACATGACAGCTGTTTAAGTATCTGTCTGAAGGCCAGCCTTCCAAAAGCCGGAGGACTGCCATCACGTCCCAAAATATATTATACCGAGGCTCCGGGGGAACCTTAAACCTGGCTCCCCGAATGAGCCTAACCACTGCTGGGTGTTCACCCGCTGGCATGCCTTCGATCGGCACATGTCCCACTGAGATCGCTGATCTGTACACTCCTATCGTGCAGAACGCTCTTCCGTCCTGCAATAATTGCGCTAGGAAGTTCAGGATCACTACTACAGGGGCTGCAATGGGATGAACACCTTTCCCCTTGCACCAGCTAGTCCACTTGGCCCAAGCCGCCTCGTAGCTCCTTCTAGTTGAAGGAGCCCAGAATTCTGCGATAAGCTCTGCAGCTTGCGTCGAAATGACTGGCAGCGCCCAGCGTCTACTGATATCCTGCACGCAATGAGTGGGAGTGTCCCTCTCACTCTCAGAGGTTGATACGACCCAACTGGGTCCGTGAGCAGTTGGTCTCCTTCTGGTAGGACTCTCAGCAGGTCCACTCCTAGCTCCATTAGAGTCGGGAACCATACTTGTGACTTTCACAGTGGTGCGACTAACAGTAGTTCTGCTCTCTCCCTCCGACACTTCGCCAGAACTCTGTTCAGCATCATGAAGGGGGGAAAAGCGTAGCGCGGCAACCTGTTAATTCCTGGAGAAACACGTCCGTTCCTCGCGCACTCGGGTCTAGCCTCCAGCTGAAATAATTGTCTGAGATGCAAAGAGATCTATGTGCAGTGAACCCCACCTCCGATTAAGTGTCTGAAACACTGTTGGATCCAGCTTCCAATCGCTGGAGTCTGTGAGGTAGCGAGAATTCCAGTCCGCTACTACGTTCAGCGCTCCAGGCAGATCCTCTGCTGTCACTGACGTCTATGACTGAAGGCAAAAATGGCAAAAAGCCTTTGCTATGTCGGCTAGCATCCTGGACTTTGTGCCGCCTAGGTGGTTCATGTAACGAACCGCTGAGATGTTGTTCATCTTCAGCAACACGCATGACTTCATCTTCCCCTTCATGAAGGCTTTGATCGCAAAGGACCCCGCTAACAGCTCCAGACAATTTATGTGAAGACGAAGCTCTTCTTCGCTCCACTTTCCTCCTGTCTGCAGGTCCCGCATCGCGCTCCCCAGCCCAGGCGACTGGCGTCTGACTCTATGATCAGGTCTGGCCGATCTCCGTAAATGGCCCAGTCATTCCAGGCATCCATATTCTTCAACCACCATTCCAGTTCTGTCACGGATTTTCGATCCAAAGGTACTAATTGATGATATCTCAAGCCCTGATGCAAGTGTTTTATCTTCAGTCTCTGCAGCGCACGATAGTGCAAAGGGCCTGGAAATATGGCTTGAATGGAGGCCGCCAGTAGCCCCACAATCCTCGCTAGCATCCTGAGAGAAACTACCTGCTTCTGCAGACATCCTCAGATTTCTCTTTTGATATCTCGTATCTTCCACGCCGGAAGCTCTCACGTGGCTTTTGTGGTGTCTAGGATAAATCCCAGGAAATCTAGTCTCTGTGCTGGAGTGGTGTCTGACTTCTCCACGTTCATCAGAAACCCCAGAGACAAGAGCAAATCCTGCACCCATTTTGTCTGGTAAACCAGCATCTCTCGGTCTTCGGCTAGCAGCAGCAGGTCGTCCAGGTATATGATCAACCTTATACCCTTCTCTCGGATGGCTGCTGCAACTGGCTTCATCAGCTTGGTAAAAGCCCAGGGAGCTGATACAAGACCGAAGGGCATCGTCTTGAATTGTCAACACTGCCCCTTCCAATGAAAAGCCAGGAACGTCCTGTATTCTTCTAATACTGGGACGTCAGGTAAGCGTCCTTCAGGTCTAGTCTCGTCAGCTAGTCTCCTTCCCTGAGGGAGTCTCAGAGCTGGTGTATTCCTTCAATCTAGAAATGGTGGTAAACTACACAGCCATTCAGCTCCTTCAGGCTTATTACGGGACAGACCTTCTCTTTCCTGTGTACTAGGACATGTTGCTCACAAAACTGGGTGTCCCTGGGCATCTCTGTATGGTGTTCTTTAGGGCGAGCTGCGACAGCTTGTGGTCCAAACAGCTCTGCTCTGCGCGTGCTAGGTGCTGCTGATGCGGCCTGCACGCTTGTACGGGTGGCTCTGTGAATTATAGATGCAGACCCATCACGGTTTGCAATATCCAAGCATCGCTGGAAAGCATGCGCCTGTTTTCCCAAAACATAGCAGTCCTCCCTCCCACTGGAGGGGAATGAAACATTCTCACTGTGTGCGAACCTTTGACCTCGGCCGGATCCTCTTCCTCTGCGTCCCCTAGGGAAACGTCCCCTGGCCGGGAAGAAGGAATCCTGCTGCCTGTTCTCCCAGTAATGTGCTCTGGGATTTGGGGGTCTTCTGCCTCCTTGATTTGACCAGCCGCTTGACCCCTGGGGAGACCGGTCCCGGTAAAAACTCTGTTAGCGAAGATTTTTCAGATTGAAGCTTGAGCTTTTTCCAATGAAGTGTAGGTACCGACAAAATGGCCCATCTCCTTCCCAAAGGTCTCGCCGAACAGGAGGCCTTGTACTGCTTCCCCAACCTTGTATGAAGCGAGGTCGCTAAGCATGGAATCTATTTTCAGCAGCAAACCTCTCCTTCTTTCTGAGGCGATCACACAGTTGGCGTTTCCCAGTAGGCAGACTGCTCTCTGTGCCCAGCCTGCAAGGGCGTCAGGGTCTACTTCTTCCCCCGTATCTATGGCTCTCTCAGCTAGGTCCATGATCTTTTCTAGCGGCCCGCCAAGTCCAGCACTTTTTATTGGCAGGTCCTCCATGACCAATCGATACCTTTCTGGGGGTCTTTACTGGTCTTGCATACAAAGGTTAACATTTTGGGGTCTAGCTCGGAGGTTTCAGCCACCTTACCCGGAAGGTCTGGCCTTGGGCACTCTGCGCGAAGGCGTTGTCTAACCTCCTTGTCAAGGGCTTTCCTCAATCTTGCGGTCATGTATTGTGCAACCCTGGGGGACGGTTGCCAGTCAGAAAACCACGGGTTCCGGATGCTGTCTGGATCGAACATGTCTTCTTGATCTTCCTCAAGGTGTTTCTCCTTGCAGGCTTTCTTCCCCCCGCTGGGCTTAGCCCAGTCTTCCTCTGCTGTCTCTTCACCCTCGTGTGAGGACAGGTTTCCTCCCGCTGGCTCTTCTATCGAGCCTGGGTCCTCTCCTCCACCAATATCTTCCCCTGGAGTGGGGGTCGTGAGGCTTGGCACTGCCTGGCGCTGCACGTAGGCTTCTCTGAGCTTTGCGAAGGCGTCTGCAACCTCTGGGGCCTTTTCTTTCCCCCATTCGATGGGCTCTGGGGGTCATAAGAGAGTTTCCTCTTTCGGGCCTGACTACTCCCCTTAGACCCTATTTCAGAGGGTTCGGTGGGCGTGTGCTCTGTCCTTATGGTGCTATCTGAGGGCTGGCTCAGCATTGCTTCGAGCGTCTCCAGTCTCTCTTGCAAGGGTCTCACCCCTTGAGCCACTGCATCGACCAGCAAATTTCCTAGCACCTCCTTAAAGCTGGCGGTGAGATTTAGGGATTGCTCCGCCTCGCTCCATTCGAACTCCGACATGCTTGGGAGTGTGCTGAGTGCCTGTTACCGGTGACGGTGTCTGGGCACGCCCACGTTGCTGGTCTGATGTCTGTGTACCTTTTTATACTCAAATTATTATGATTATTATCACTGTCTTTTTTTTATGGTATTCTGTGGCTATACCGGACTATAGTCTCTTCACTGCCCAAAATAGGCTGTATGTCTTCAGTATGCCCCTCACGTGAGGCTTCTTGTGCCTAAAAAAGCTAAATTGACTCAGCTGGTGAAACGAGGTAAATGCTCCTCTCTCACGGTCTGCTTCATTTCACAGGAGCTTCTAGTTAAAGTCTCTGCTGCGGCGTCGAACGTTAAGGATTAAAATCCTTTTATAGACTTTTCCTGAACTTGAAAATCACTCCCAGGCCTGGCTGCTTTATCTCGCTGTGTTGCATGTGAAATGAGCTTACGGCATGTAAGTGGCTCCAGCTGCGCCTCCCCAAGGGTGGGGGCCGGAGTGCTCTTCCTCGTGCAGCTGAGGCCCTCGCAGCTCCTAAGAGGCTCCGGCTCTGCCTCCCCAAGGGTGGGGGCTGGAGCTCTCTTCGCTTACAAAGCCTGTCTCTGTAACGCGGCTTCAGCGGTGGCCCGCGGCGCTGCACCTGTACTCATGCTTATGACTCTTCAACCCTTTCTTGTGCTAATATTCTTACAAAAGGTCAATTAACATCAGATCATAAGAGGTGGTAAAAAATAGAACTTATCTGCTTGAAGAGCAGTAAAAGAAGAGGAAGAGCTCAGGGGCAGGAAGTGGTTATAGCTGAGCATGGATGGAGATGGACTACAGAGAATGCGGGGATTGTAGTTCTAAGAAAGAAAAGTCAGTTAGGGACATTTTACAGTGTTTTTGTTATTTATTTGTTGAAACTGCTGAGGAGTAGTAATAAAAGAAGTTGAAGCATAATGCTCGCCTCCAGCCTTGTCATAGAATACCATGCCAGGTGAAAGTCCCCTATTTTAGTCACAAAGAACAGTTGGAGATGGTACCCTCACTGTCCTCTTCCCTCAACCAATAAACAATGTTACTATATCTCCTCTCCCGCATTCTCATTTCTCTGACAGTGATAAATGACTTCAACATCATCCCAGTAGGAGTCGCATAGCACTGAAATGGCACTGCTAAGGTCTTAGAGCAAAGAGTGTACTTGTAATAAATTGCTAGAACCCAATAGCACTCGCAGACCACCGGTGGAGGAAGTCGACAATGCTAGGGTCCTATTGTGCAGACTAGGCAGTGCACGTCTTGAAGAAGGTTGCACTGATGGGTTCCTAGAGACCATAACAGGATATTGCTGAAAGAAGCTCTCGCTACTGAGACCCTACATGGCTAGCAGAGCACTACTAAGGAAAATTGATTAAAGTTCACTCTGCTGGGGTCCAGTGGTACTAACTGTGCCAGCAGGGAGATGCTCATACTGTTAAAGGTCTATAGCACTGACATTGTACCTCTGGAGGGAGCTCACACTGCTGTGGTCCTGTATCCTTGACAGGTCATGGCTGGAGGAAGCTCACACGGATATAGTCTGTCTTATAGCACTGATTTGACACTGGCGGTGGAAGCTCAAACTATTTGAACCCTTAATGATTAAAAGTGTACTGCTAGGATGTCAGTCGTAGAAAAGACAGCGTTCTTCTGGAGAAGTCCATAGGACTAGAGTCATTTACCCCTGAAGGGTATCGCTGGATGAAGCTTGCACTGGTGGTGTTATGATATGATAGGTTATTTATAACGCGCTTAATACCCAGAGGTTTCTAAGCACGGACCCAGGGATCAAACCTGTGTTGCTCTGCTCTGTAGTAGTCATGTTAAGAGTATTTCTGGAGGAGGCTTGCAAAGATAGAATCTTACAGCATATAAAGGGTATTGTCAGAGACCTATTATACTCACAGAGCACCTTTAAGAGCTAGTGACTAGTACCCATGACAATGTATGCTGCAGATGGTTCCCACAGCTACAGTCCAATAGCACTGAGAGGAGAGAACGCTTGAGTTGCTAGAGCCCCAGAGCACTAACAGGGTTCTGTGAAAGCTCACCCTCTTGTCATGAGTAGCTGCTGGAGATAACCCATGCTACCGGAGCCCAGCAGGCCGGCAGGGCACTGCTGAGGCACGTTTACGCTGTTAGAGTCTCACAGCAGTGACAGGACACTGCTAGAAAAAAAAATCTACCTGCTGGTACACTACCGCACTGACACTGCATTGTTACTATTCTGTAGCACTAATAAAGTCGTTCTGGAAGACGTGGCATAAAGTGATTTGCTATGGATGAAATAGTTGAATCAAGTTTGGAAACCAAGATCCAATCTTAGGTCTCCTGGCTCCACAGTCTGCAATTTCGATAGTAAATTAAATCAATAAGCATCCACATTTTTAAAACAAATGCACATCATTGCACGGGATTTCCCTTTTTACAGAAAAATACAAGAAATAGATCACATTTGTTTTACTTTCACTGTTTACAAAGTTTTTATTGTTACGATTTAATTTGCATGGTGATTACCGCTTCATTTTCATGCCAGGTGATTAATCCCGGAATATCATCTCACAGACTGGACTGCTGTAGAACCTGCCCTCTTGGTTCCTTGGGCCACTACGAGCTGGCCCCCTAGAAGCCCCAGGTGCTGAATGATTACTGCTCTGCAGCGCAGCGCTTGTGGGCAGATTTTCTGTTGGTTTCCAGTCTAGTCGCACTCCTTCGTATCGTTCTCCACCTGTCTTCCGGCTTACTTCACCAACTCCTTTTTCAGCTATTCCCGTTGGCCACTTTTAACAGCGTCTATATTCCAGTGGAGACTGTTTGCTTCTTTGTTACCACTACCAGAGCTGGTGACAGCAGAAGGTTCCAGAAACGCATCTTGTGGTCAACATTTGACTGCCTCGCTCAGGTTTGTGTGTGGCCCACATCGCTGCTGGGACTGCTGCTCATTAGGTTCCTGAAGACTTTCAAGTCCTACCACTGTAGTATGAAAGGATAACTGCATCACCACCTGAGGAAGAATGGCCTCATGTTCATATCGTGCAGTGCCCTTTCTATTGGTACAACTGAGGTTAACCTTTCTTGTCCTCCCCAGATTGTATGGATGGCTAAGCAGTTCTTAGGGGGCAGTCATCTTTCTTGACCAAGATGCTAGAAGGAAGAAGAAAAAATAATGGAATCAAGCAGAGAGCAATTAAATGCACAGCGACAGAGATATGATATGATGTGGCATTTATAACGCGCCTGTACGCAAGTGTTTCTAGGCGCGACAATATGCATCGTCGAATTCAAAGGAGGACTGAATGCCACTTGTGTAAACACAGATCCTTGTACCTAATGCCTTCTTCAGTCATCCAATAATGCCAGCCCTGCCTGCTGACCTCCACACCAGGACCATGAATGTGTGAAAACATGCTAAGCAGGGTCTTACTGATGACCCCGAACAAAACCAGACTGAGTAAGGGTGTGGACAGCATTCGGATCTCAGCGCTAAGTGTTTTAACTGCTTTGCTTCCAGATGGTACCTACTGGCCCTTCGCATCCCCAACCTGAATGCGGTATGAGAACTGTTCATCATAACACAATGACAAGGTGTCAGACCATGTGAACTTTAAAATCAGGTTTTGTTTGTTGCATCGTGCTTTATTTTAATTAGTTGTATATAATAGCACTTTCACCAAAAGACAAGAATCGGGATATTTACAAAGTTGACAACATGTAGCAGGCATTTCATTCAAGAAGAAGCAAAAAGATGAGCTCCAAGAGCCGAGCCTTAATAGGAATATGATAAGAGAAGGGACGAGCTGGGACAAAGACAACACCCAGGTTTATGAGCAGTTACAGTGTGGAAAAGGGAATCTAGGGGAGAGACGGGAGAAAAAGGAGCGAGGGTCGTCAGAAGGAGAAGATGAAGGAAATAAGAGAATCTTTGTTTTAGAAGAATTGAGGTCAGGAGAATGGGAAGGCATCCAGGGCTCAACCACAGCCAGACATTCAGAGATGCATGAGGGGAGATGATCTGAGATAGATGAGAAAGAGAAGAAGGCCTGAGAGTCATCTGCATAGAAAGGACACTGAAAGCCAAACGACTGCATAATAGAAGGACGACGAGTGGCATACAGTGAAAAGAGTAAGGGGCCCAGCCGATGAGACAGAATATGTGTGATATGAAAGATAACTTTTTTATTTTATTTTATTGAGCATTTATTGTGCGCTTTATACAACTGAATAGTGTGTCAAAGTGCCACGAGGCTAAATGGGGAAGGGACGGGGGAAAATAACAATGGAAAAAACAGTGAAATACAGTCATGGTCCTAAAGTGGAAAAGTGCAGGAGATAGGGACAGGGGGTTGGGCAGAGGAGTGGGCAAGTGCTGGTGGAGGGGCCGGGAGGGAAGTGCTAAGGGGAGCCAGGGAGTAGAACCTCAGGCTAAGTGCAAGTGAAGGCAGCTCCCACGGGTGGGATGCAGAGCCCCCAAGCAGGGTCCGCAGGGCAGTGCAGTAGAGGGGATGGGGGTGCTGGTATCGACTGGGAAGAAGGGCCTGGGATCCTGTGAGATTCATAAGGATCAGGGCATCAGTCACAGTGGCCGTCGGGTAATTAGCAGGGAAGAGAAAGAGGTAGAGAAGAGCAGAGTTTCTGGAACTTGAGAAGGTTTGGTTCAAGTCTGAGAGGGGTAGGGAGGCCTATCTAGAGGGAGGTGCCAGCCGAGGAGAGAGCCCGGCCCCCCAATCTCTGATTAGAGAAGCGCTTGACAGTCAAAGAGTTGGAGTCAGAAGAGAGTTGAAGTCAGAGGAGTGTAGGGCTCTAGCAGGGGAGTATTTACAGAGGCAAAGATAAAGAGAAAACCAAGAGAGAGCAACACCAGATATACTCAATCCAATTGAGAAAGAGATGAACAGGGAATAGAGTGATCCGCAGTGTCCAGCACAGCCGATAAATGCAGAAGAAGTAAGAGATCAGATTGTTCAGGTTGGAGAGAGGAAATGAGAAAATGAGTTACAAACAAAAGAGCAGTTTAAAAGGAGCGAGCAGAACGGAGCCCGGATTGTAAAGAAGGAGGAAGAGACTTATATTTGAGATATACAGATAACTGAGAATAGACAGCACATTCATATAGTCTAGACAGAAAGGGAAGAAGCGAGGTGGTAGGATAGCTGGGAAGTCTCAAGAGAAGGCTTTTTGAGAATAGGAAGAAGAGTGGCATGTTTGAAAGAAGGAAAAATATCAGAGGACAGAGAAGAATTGAAACAAGAGGAATAAGAGCTGAAGGGAGCAGCACCAAAGGAACATTAGTTAAGTGCAATGATATTCATTAGAGCAGGATTCACTGATTCTGAAATATGTAGCTCGTTGGGTAAATCATGATTTCATTGGTTCACAATTTAAATCTAATGACACAATCAGGATTACACTTACCATGAGGCGGATACAGTTTTCATTACGCTGATAGAGGGCCCTGAAGAAGCGCAGAGATCTGCACAAAACACTTGTCGGAAAAAAGAATTCTGAATACAATTGCATGTAACTATGATGCAATAAACAGAACCTGTTTCAAACACCACATGGTCGATGCCCCATTGGTTTTGCTACATTAACAAAACCACCAGAGATGGTATGCTACGCAGATGCGTTTGAGACATGCTGCCAGGTTGGAGGCATGCTGACAGTTTTCAGGGCACGTGTATTTATTATAGAGACATGGGGGGTTCCATATGTGCAATGGATTCTGTGTCATTTTTGCGCTTTTTGAAGACCGCACATAAAAAAGACCAATTCACTTCGGACAGGGCTTAGTTTTTTAAAACTTTTATTTGCAGGGGTTTCACCCCCCCCCCCCCGAACCACCCCTTCCTCCTTGCTAACCCTGCCCCCCACCACAAACTCACACGAACGCACAATCACGTTAATTTGCCCCAACCCTTCTCAAACATTTGTTTTCTCCCATTCTCATACACACACACAAACACAGAAACACTGATCTGACACTCCCACAGCTCCGCCTCTGGTCTCCTGCCAGCACCTGTGCGCACTCGTGTGCATCGCAGGTGCTGACGGTTCATTTTAGAAAGACCGCTCTCTGCGGTCTTTCTAAATCAATCTTTTGTTTAATCGTTTGAAAAAAACCTATATTTTTACTTATTACTGTGTAATGGGCAATTAGACTGATCTTCGTGAGGTTAGATACATACTGGGGTGATTCATGGAATTTGTGCGCCCAAAAACGGGGATTTGTGCGCCATTCTGTCCGCAAATCCCCATTTGTTAAACAGGGATTTGCGGGCAGAATGGCGCACAATCCCTGTTTTTTGGCGCACAAATTCCATGAATCAGCCCCACTAAGTTTAGGGGACACAACCATAATATTTGATACACACATATGGTTCATGGGGTTAGGAAGCAGAATGGAAAACGGATATAAAAGAGAAACCTTTGGAATAAAGATATAGTGAAAGCACATGGGACTATGCATAAAGAATGGTGATACAAGGGGCTTAGGTCTGAACAGACACTCGGGAACAGAGGTGCAGGGTTTCCTGTGTGAAACAGAGAAACCGTGAGACTCTGGGCAGAGAAACCAGGTTCAGAGATTTACTGAGGAGTACAGAAGCACTGGGGCACACGTTATAGCACAGAGGCTCAAAAAGCTACTTTGGAGCAGCTAAAGATTTGCTAACGAAGACTTTGCTGATGGATGTGGTTCTTGTTTTGGGCCTACACAATCAATGGAAAGGCGCTTAGCCAGGGTACACTGGGATTAGTGAATATCACCCTTTAGGGAAGTACTATGTTTATTAGTGACCAAAAAGTTAGTAGAATATAAACTGAGCCATTCCAGCAACAATTCATGAATGTTGTTTGGGAAAATAACCCTAAGAAAAATATATGTAGTTAAGAATAACCTTGCAGCAATGGCGCAGATCTGGAGCTGGGGAAATTCAAATATATAATGTGGGCCACAAACTTGGATGAATGATATGCCTGAAGGGTCAACAATATTTATTGCGTCAATTCTTAATGTGTTCACTAACGGATAGGTTATACGGCCAAAGGACTAATGTTAATTATCAATCCATAGAGCGGATGATTATAGCTTTAGATCAGGGTTGGGTTTATAAATCATCATTATAGGAATAGGTAGATATTTCTGTAGGTGGAATAGCCAGAAATAGCACAACTTGCAACTTAGGACCGCAATGTGCTGGCCCTTGATGGGGTACCAATCTGCGTATATAAATTGCATTAATATTATAACTTGTTTATTTCTGAGATTCTAAGATCTGCCCGAATTTCAACCTCTTGGGAAAATTCTATATTACTTCTGCTATATAAAAAAGGAAGGCACAAATGCCTGCACTGCTATCGACTAATTGCATTTTTGCTATATCAGCAAAACTATTCTGCAATTTGATTTTTAACTATCATGAGTACTGAGACACAGACAGGGCTGGGCAGAGGATGACCTCAGCTGGATGTTGCTGCGGGGGGTGACAGGTGGTAGAGAACTTCACGTCCGGGCTCGGGGATCAGTGAGGAAGCTCTTTGCCGGGGGCCAGTTCTGGAGTGGGAAGATGATGGGACCCGGGGGTCTGTTGGGAGGTGTGGACTAGTGTTCTTCTTGGATGATTTAGTCTGGGCCCATGGTCTGGTGGTGGGATGTATGCAAGTGGATCTTATGGCTTGATTTCCTTTGGTAGGTCTCAGGGAAGGGGAATTCAATTTCGGAACCTTCTTTTTTGGAGGTGAAACGACATTGAGAGTTAATGTGGAGCTGTTGTAGGGGATGCGCGAGGGACGGAGGGGCTGGATTGTGTCTGATGATTGAGCCTAGGACAGACAAGTGAACTTGCTTCATCTGTATCTCAGGCTTTACAATTGTGTTCTAATTTTTATGTGACTGCATATCATTCATTGTGCATTTATGCTGCACATAAAGTATAGCATAGCTCTCAAGTGGAAACAGCTGCTTTAGAGGTTCGTACAGTTTTATTACCTCTACCTTTCCTCCTATAGAGCTACGCCACATAGCGTACAGCTGAGTCGCAAGAAGAATTCAGTCTAGCGGTCATATAATCTCTACTACTTCAATACATGCTGCTCCACCTCCCTATCTACTCTTAAGCAGCCAACGTCTCTACACTAGACATCTCTGCTATTTCCAACAGTTCCTTAAGCTACAATTACTGCTGCATGCATTGCAAGGCTCCTTTCTCTCGTCTTTTCAGACGACCATCTGCTGACGGACCATCATTCCTACAGAGCTTCGACGACATAACAAATGGCAGGAGGCGCAATACATATACAAGATAACATAAGATAACATAACATAGCGGTACCCTATACCGAGGGAAGAACTTTCTTTAGGGGATAAGGCATGGTTGATCATAGCTCCATCCTTTGGAGCATTGCTTTGAGATGTCTTAGAAGGTAAGCAGTTGTTGTTTTGCTGCCTTGTAGATCTACAGGTGGGAGCAGGGTAGACTTTGACAGGCTGTGGAAATAAATTGAAATTGGTGGCCCATGATAGAGAGTTACAGAAAGTTGATAGAAACCTGCAATCTAACTGCTCAAATCAAGTGTAATGATGCCGAGCACTACTCCTGAAGAATACCAATAAGGGTTGCATCTTGGCCCTCATCCTGATTGAATTGCATTTGACTGACTTTCCATTGTCAGTAAATGCACCAAATAGATTTTTGCTGAGAGCGGGCAACACAAATCTAGGCTCTTTTCTTTACTTTATGCTGACAATATGGTCATCTGGGATCTTACACCTACAGACTCCAAAGAAAACACCCTTTCAGGTTATTGTGCTTCTAACTTCAATACGGTTAGCGTTGAAAAGACGAAGACTACAGATTCTGGTAAGATGTTTTCTGCACCAGGATTCTAGGCCATGGAGAGTCTGGAGATAACTGCACCCTACAAATCTCTTGGCAGGGTGGTTTTTCTCCAACCTATCCTGCAAGCCTATGTTGATGAAAAGCGAAAGGCGAGCCAAACGTTAACTTCTTGCGCAGCTCTGTGATGGCGAACAGCATTGAAAAGACACTACCTTGGAACCTTATGACATAATTAAGGGTGATATCAGATTGCCACTTGTGGATCTTCAACAAGATCAATATTAAAGTGGATGGATTTGGTTCTCAGTTCAAATGGACAAATCAAGTTCTGCGTCTGCGTATACCTGCCTATTGGAAAGTCTTAATGTAGGGATTCTGCAGCTGTTGCCGAAATGTGTGTCATCTACCACCATTGACTATGAACATATATACCCTGGGATTCCATGAGTATAAAGAATTGTGCGATGTTTGGTACAAAACACAAAGGCAAAGATCTGTCAAGTTTTAGAGGAACCTGGAATTCAGGAAAGTTGAGTAAATATGTCATGTTATACAATTATGTAGTTTATAGAAACTTAGCCCAATGTAAACTGTACCTTTATAATCTAGATGAACTCAAGTCTTGGCAGTGTGTGTTAAGATTCCACGTAGGAGAGACCCCGGCTCTGGAATATTGGCAGGCCTGACTTGGAGGACCAGCTGCTTGACCAACGTGTTCTTGTAATGCTACCGCCTCTGATATTTTACACCTCCTCCGGTCGTGCTCATTGCTAGAAGTCTAGAAAGACGTACACTCTACCTGTGTGGTGCTCTCATGGGGTCAGATCTTGAGGGGATTCATTGCTTTTGTATGTTTCTATGTTTTTCCAAAGGGTGACTTGCAATTACAAAATGTATGAATGCACCTTGTACAATCAGAACTCGGGCTACATGGACACAAGGAGGTGCCCAACAATTGAAGCAGTATATATATATATATATGATAATGATCTGCGTATGATATGATTCTTTTTCTTCCCCTTTTCAAGGTAAATTGATATCATGGGATTCCTTATCTCTTTAATGGCAATATCTAAATAAATAATTGTAAATGGACACACATGAACAAGTAGGACAGCAATGGCTCTGGACGCCATCAGTAGTGTTCTTACCTGTAGCACTACTGTCTCCTTTCATATGGGCTTTCGCGCTCAGTGTAGCGTTTTTTGACTGTACACGTGTTTCCGACGGGCACCGTTTTCTGCACACAAGGGGAGTATAAAACAAACACAGTTCAGTTCCAGGTTGCTTCATGCCAACAATTTTTTCTGTTTCTGAGAAACATTCACTAAACAGAATGTTAGGTTTTATGGTTGTGTTATAGTTGTGTTTTTTTCTATCATTAGAGCAAAGCCAGCCTGAGCTCAAAATATTGTTTTATTTCTATTTTGGACGGGCTTTATGTTACAAATATAGAGAACTGTACATTTTATTTTTCTAGTGTGAAGCTCGCCCATACTAGAAATAAAAAAAGAACATTCCCAGCATGGGCAGGCCTTGCAGTGGCAAGAGAATAGACACTATTACCTACATGTTTGGTGAGAAACATTTTCCTTTATCTGTGGAAATGCTCGTTTATGGATTGCAGGCAGGTCTAGGGGCAACCTACATTCGCAAACTGCCTGGAATGTCTTTTGGTGCCAAGCCAGCGCCAAGGTCTAATGCGGTATCCTTCCCCCGATGAGTATCATTGTAGTGTTGCAATATATCAGCACCGGGGGAAGAGGAACTCCAGGATTTTGGTGGACATAGCCAGGGAGTTTTCATACTGCTGTATCAAAGATATTATAACTGTTCCGGCATATTACCCTCCCACCGATTCAAATGTGGTGACGGACTGCCGATTGAACAACAGCAACTTTTAGTTGCACCAAAAGGTCTTTCAGATACAAAACATTGTCGGTGTGACAAGGATTTGTTTGTGTTCCTTATGAGCACTCACATTTCCCAGTTCTTTGGTTGGAAAATGGATTCAGGAGAAGTGGCCACAGAGAAGGTTGATACACAAGTGGGGACTCATGAATAATTGTTCATATAAACCTTTCATCATAATTCCCGAGGTGATAAATCAGGAGACTGAAACCATCTTTAGGCCTGTCACCCTTTTTGGCAGACAGAGGGCCTCATTACGACCCAGGTGGTAACCATGGTGCTATTTGCGTAATTACCTCCAAAGTCCCTTTGCGGGTCCCGTCCTTAACAGCTGGTTTTACCAGCCGTTGAGGGAGGACCCGCAAAGGGACCTCAGAATAGGGCGCTAAGGGATTACCGGTACCGGTAATCCCTTACCGCCCTGGTCGTAATGAGGCCCAGAGACTGGTTTCCAGCCATGCTAAGGCATTAAAGGAATTCTCCCCTCCTTCTCTGTTTAGTCCTTTTGAAGACTTCAGTGGGAAACCCTTATTCTACAATCTTAGGCCGGTTGCTACTATTCACAGGTTTGTCCCTCGAGGCTTTGCCAGCATATACACAAACACTCCTAGCATAACCAAGATTATAGATTAGCCTAGTTTACCAGCACTGATTGTTTTACTGGAAGAATATGTCCATTTTGTCTCAACAGGTGCACTGTGTTTATAGGTTTATTTGCAGATTTCAAATGTTCTCTCATAACATTCACAGCAACTCAAATCATGCCGCACAATAGTCAAGGTGTTCTCTTCAGGGTATAAGTATTTGTGAGTCACCTGGCCGAAGAACACCCTTTAGAGTTCTGTTTTTTTAGTTGAAAATATTTCTACTTCTTTTACTTTTTACTTTTACAGATTCCATGAACTTTCATTGACTTATTTTTTAAAGTTTGCATTTTGGTCGACCTATTCCCCCTCTTTTTTAAGTTGTCAGTGAAACAACAGCATACCATTTTACAATGGTGCCCAATCTATTGTGGTTAGTGCTGCTGTCTTTGATATTTGGAACTTATTCATAAAAGTCGTGGAGATGTGAGAGAATCTAAAAATCTTATTAGGGGTGAACAATTGTGGTCATACTTCATTTTAATTGTGGATGAATTTAGAATTGATTGATTGTTTTTTATTTGTTTGCAATACATTTGATTGAAATTTAAGGTGATTTTAAAATATGAAGATTAATTGTAATTTTCTTTTAATTTTGTAATGTGCTTAAAGTTTTGTTTGTAATTAAACTAATGCACAATAATACAAATATTTTTTTTACAATATAAAGAAAATGCAAGGGACCCTTTTTGCAGGGAAACCAATACATTTATGCAACATACAATCATTTATTGTTTTTGTTCTGATGAGGAAATAAACAGTTGATCTATTGAGAGGAGGCACTTGTAAAACTAGCAGAAATATATGAGAACATGAAAGTTAAACATTAGCAAATCAAAAATAACTGCTACTTATTAATTTGCTCCCACCCTCTCACCTTATCCCAAAGACATCTGAGGTTGAGTCGTATAAATCAGTGCTCATCAAATATTGATCCCTCTGTGTTCAAGTACATTAAACAAATTCACATTACCAGTCATTACTCCTGCAATGCGCAATCTAATTGCAACACTGATCACAAACTGTCATCAATTGTTAGAATCACAGATGCAGAATGGAGGCTGAAGATTTCCCCTATCATACAAGTGTGAATGCACTGAGTCATGGCTGGAAGGGATTTGCGCAGTCCTTGACATTCCAAACGTCATTGAATCCAAAGAGATCTTAAGGCACTATGGATTCTCCTCCAGGACAAAGCAAGGGCCCTCCTTGCAGTCACCAAGAGATGTATCAGTCGAAAGGTCCTACGCCTCGATGGGCATGGATTTTCTGTAGGGGATCCTAGGGGAATGGTTCATGGGTCCCTTGGGAGCATCTCTTCTGTGATATATTTTGGATATTTTAAAAAATATGTGGTGGTAAGACCCTATTCTCCTGTAGCCTAACCACTCCAATATGAATCAGAAAGACTTTCCAATAACCTCGACTCATTCTTAACTTGCCTGAACCTTTATGTTAGAAGGATTTTGCTGCTCTATGGAAAATTGTTTGCAGTGTTTCTGTGGATGCGCCTAAACTATTGCTTCTTACAACTCCCTTCTCGGCATACCCAGGATAAAAAGCTGTTGTGGGAAAGGTCAGTGGGGACCCATCATAAAAGGAGGATCGAGAAACTTCAGTAAAGTTGCAAATTCAGCGCTGCCAAGGGGAGGGGCGCACCTACCAGTTGCGGGAATGATGGATAAGGGGCAACTATAGAGGGGGGAACATGAGTGACAGTTGCACAATGTGACTTATGTGCCGTGTGTGCAGATGCAGCTAGAGAGGTTTGCGGAGTAGAATAGGGGTGGGGGCTCCCAGGGTGTAATATGACCCATAAAATTGCCCCCTGCCATATAGATCACCGGTAAGCAAGCCACTTGGGTTTTCACACTGACTGACCCCGTGTTTCAGGGCAGACATGAATTTCTCGAGTGCTCAGCCACAGAAGAGTTTTAGAGAAATTATGCAAATCAGCCCTTCCCAGGAGACTGTAGTCGCTGGGAGATGGGACCAGCCAATACGTTTGAGGTCAGTGAGCCAGCCTCCTGGTCACTTGCTGGGAAAGGAAGACAGTTAATTAATAAATACTGGCAAATAGAAGGAACATAATCTTGTGGTAAGCAGTTTCAAATCGCCCCCCTGGCAGATGGGCTTGGGAAGAGGGCTGTGGGGCAAGGGGGTGAGCCAGGAGGGGAACAATCAGGTGGAGAGTTTTAGTGTCCCAAGGGTGCAACAGTGTTTTGTGTCCTTGCCGATATCAGTAGGGCACCTCATTGGTTAATTGCTCTGTGAATGTATTTTCATTGCCAAACCCAGGTTAGTTTATGGGTCTCATGAGAACTGGCCACTGGCAGGCGAACAAAGTTCCGGTGGTCAGCACAGTTATGTCATGAAATGTTTGTTGTTGTGGGGTGGTGTGGGAAGGTGTGTGAGGCCACATAGGATGGTCATGGGCAGAGGGGGTCAAGAGGGCTTGCACCAATGATGTTTGAGTAACATGTCTAGCTCTAGGGGACTGACGTAGTCCCACCAATCAACTTTGTAGGATGTCTTAACATTTGCAACAGTTTCTGTGACAGCGCAGGGCACCGATCTGCCACTCATTATGGATGAGCCAAGCCAGTTAAGTGAAAACATTGAGCTATCCCCTGGCTGCCGCAAGCAGTTGAGGGAGTACTCCCGGGCTGGCTTTAACTGAACTATCAAAGGGAAACCTTTTTTTTCCCTTTGACAGTTCAGCAGTGCCCCAGCAAGCATTCCCAACAAGTCTTGCAAAGGCAGTGGCATTTTGCTTGTGAATGAGAAAGTATATGAATGCTGTATGGTTGTGCAGTTGAATGTGAGAGTGAATGAAGAATGTCTGTATGAATTTGAGTGTGAATAAAAATTAATGCCTTATGAATGCTGATGCTTATGTATGAATGAAGAAGGACTAATGCGGCATGAATGCTTATGCAGTTGGGCTGGGCAGAGAGCAAGCCTCTGATTGAGGTGAGGTGTGAGTTGGAGGTTTCAGGACGCCGGTTTTACTGTGGCATGCCTTTTTTTACTGAGCATCAAGGGCGAAGGCAGGCGGCATGATGAGAGTTCTTAGATGGTACAGTCCCACATTGGCGGGCCGGTCTGGACATATTTGTTTACTGTGGGATGGCATTTTCTACTGGGCACCAAGGGTGCAGCTAACATGATTAGTATTATTACGTGGCTAGACTGACCTACATTTGTACAGCCACTCTAGATCGATGTTCCTTCTGTGGCATGTTTTCTATTACTACTATCAAGGGTAAAGCAAACATAAGCTTTATTCCCTGGCTAGACTGGACTACATTGGTGCAACCAACCATGACACATTGTCTTACTATGGCATGTATTTTGTACTGGAACAACCAACAAGACTATGTTCTTATTTGGTAATATTGGCATATATTGGTGCAATCTCCATGAAAATGTATCGGCACAGCCATCATGAAAATGCTTTTTATACTGATATATATTGTGGTCAAATACATCATGAAAATGAGTTGGAAAAAAGCTCCTGTCACTGTTGGCGAGTTGCATCCATTGGATTTTTTCATGTTTTACCCTACAAAACCGATTTAACCAAACGTTTCACAGAAAGCGTCCTGAAAATGTATAATTTGAACCCAATATTTTAAAAATGTTCTCAGGGAGAAACCCACCCGCCACAAAACCCATTTAATCGGTTCAGTTTCCCTCGCTACACTCAGCCGCTCCTGCATATTTGTAGGAACAATGTATGCCCCTCTAATTAAACATTCATTTTTTTATTTTACATTTTTTTTTATTGATTTCTCAAACAAACAATATAAACCAAACTTGCAGTGCATACAATAACATATCCATTATGCGTTATTCAGTCGCGCTCACTGCTACCCCTTCCCCTCCCCCCATTACGAGCCCACTTTAATTAGTATCTTTTTCTGCATCCTGTGATGGGGGGTCGCTATCCGTGAGGTCTCTTGAGTCTGACACCGACCCAAATAACTCCGCTATCAACAGTTTCCAGGCCATAAAAGTTTCTGTTTCCTCCTCCCCCGCAGCTCTACTGGCCTCCTGCCATACCATAGTTTCTGCCTCCGCCCATTTCTGCAAATCCTTCCACCATATCTCCAGTCGAGGTTTGTGGCATGTCTTCCACCCCATAGCAATTTTTCTCTTCGCAAGCGCATATGCCAGATCTTTTAGTTTGCTCACATGCTTGCATTTCCTTGGCCTAGCAGACAGGCCCATACATTATCCACCACAATCTTAATGCCTTTTCCCGCTAATTTATGTGCAATCTCACTCCAGAAGCGCCCAATGACCGGGTAGGACCAGAACATATGCACCATGCCCTCATTCTCTTTATCGCATCTAGGGCATGCCTGCCGTCCTGCATTTTTAAATTTGGCTATCCTCTGAGGTGTCAGGTACGCCCTGTGCGTAATGTACAATTGCATCTGCTGGAGTATGGCATTTCTTGACACCTTTTTATGATACCCTTGGACTCATTCCCACATTTCGTCATCCATTGGAGCCCCCACTTCGTTCTCCCAGTCTAGTCTTAGTTGGACCACCTCCTTACCCACTTTAGACATCATTGTCTCGTATATCCGAGATATCTAGTGTGCTCCCTCTGCAATGTCATATATCACGTCTATAGTAATGTCTGGTTCTTCCTCAAGAACCAATTTCTGACCATGTTCTCTTTATCTTCCGCACCAATCTATAGTATGTGATATACTGGCCAGTATGTAGCCCAGTCTCCGCCCCCAACTCCTCGAAGTCTAGTATAGTGCCCTCTCGCCAGATGTCTCCCATTTTAACTACGCCAGCCAATTCCCAATGATTCCTAACAGTGCCACTAGCGGTATCTGGGGGGAGCACGGGGACGGATTTTCCATCAGTTGACATGCCCTACGCCACATCTTCCATCCCAGTGACAACATCTTGAGGTGTTCTTCTAGTACAGCTTGCGGTAGCCATATTATCTCCTTCAGGTAGAATGGGACACAGTCTTGTCTAAACAGTCTGGTCTCCATGGTCACATCCCCTGAAAGCCATTTAGCCACATACTGTAGGTGACTGGCAACATAGTAAACTTCATAATTAGGCAATTTTATACCCCCTTTCTGGTAGGTGTTCTGTAGCTTCCAGAGGGCCACTCTGTTCCGCATCCCATGCCATAAAAAGTCCCTGCATATACCAGCCAGTTTACAAAAAAATGTTTTGGGTATCAGAAACGGGATGTTCCCGAAATAGTGTAGGAGCCGAGGCAGGACCACCATCTTCAACATTGCACCCCGACCCATCATTGCCAAGGGCAGTTTAACCCAAAACCGCATGAAACTTTCTGTTTTAGTAATCGCCACTTTGTGTTGCGCATGTGCTCCTCCTCAACTGTGTGGTATATATCTATTCCCAGGTAGCGGAATGTACTGGTAGCCCATGGCTATTGTAGCCTTGGCAATCGTTCTAGGGGAATTCCTTTATATCCACCCAATGGGAACATGCTGGATTTATGGGGATTCACCGCAATTCCCGACATCTCTGCATATCTACCCATCACCTCCAAGACGTATTGGAGGTTTTCTTCTGGATATCGCAAATATAGTAATATATCATCTGCATATAATGATGGCAGGTGTCGTGTTCCACCCACTGGGATGCCTATCGTGTCATATTGCGGCTTAGGTAAATTGCTAGGGGTTCCAAAGCTAATATGTAGAGCATAGGGGACCATGGACAGCCCTGTCTGATTCCCCTATGCAGCTTCCATCTTTCCGATACCACTGGCCACGTTTTTACTCTAGCCAGTGGTTCACTGTACAACATCTTAGCCCAGTGTAGATACCCGGGACCTATCCCATAGTCAGCCAGGGACGCCAGCAGCCATGGCCATCTGACCGAGTAGAAGGCCTTTATTGCGTCCAACGACACAACTGCAAGTTCATCCTCACTTTCGTTTCCGTATTCGATGACTCTGTGGAGCCTTCTAAGATTATTACAGATGTTCCTATTAGGGACATAGCCTGTCTGGTCCGGGTGTATCAATTTACTTAACTCTCCTCAATCTAATGGCCAGGACAGCAGTCAAGATTTTGCTGTCTTGATTTAACATCGACAGGGGTCTGTAAGAGCTGCAGCTATGTGCCGGCTTGTTCGGTTTGGGAAGAGGTATTATTATCGCTTCTCTGAGCGACTCCGGTAGTCTGCCTAGCTCATACGCCTCATTCAACATATTTAACAAAGGGGGGAGCACCTCATCTTTGTATATTTTATAAAACTCACTTGGGAGTCCGTCAGCCCCCGGGGTTTTACTAGTTGGCAGCTGTCTCACCACTTCCTCCAACTCCTCCAAAGTGATCGGTGCATCCATCTCCTCCCTCTCCTCTGCACTAATCTGCGGCAATCCTATGTCGTCTAACGTTTCCGCTATTGTCGCTCCTCGGCATCCCCATATAGCAAGCCATAGTAGTTTACAAACTCCTGATTAATTCCCTCTTGGGTATCTACGACCCTTCCGTCTTCATTCACTATCGATCTAATCGGGGGTCTAGGAGTCTCATTTTTATACAGCCATGCCAGAATCCGCCCTGGTTTGTCTCCACCGGCATGCTGCCTCGCTATATATTTTCTATAGTTGAGGTTGCACAGTCTTTCCCAGTGCGCTGCGCACTTTTGCTGTAATATTACTATCAGATCACTGTCTTGGTTGGTTTCATTTTCCTTTCTGAGTGCTTTTCCCAGCTCTCTTTCAACTTCCTGTAGGTCTGCCAAGATCCCTCCCTGCAATCCTTTGGATTTCGCTATGGCCGCCCCTCTAATCACAACTTTAAAAGCCTCCCACAATGTGCCCGCTGAGTCTACACTGCCCGTGTTTGTCTCAAAGTAGTCAGCTATCTCATCTCTTATGCCTTCCCTGAAAAGGGGGTCTTTGAGTGCCTCCCCCCTGAGGCGCCACTCTCGAAGGACAATATTTCCATCCCAATATCAAAGGCGAGTGATCCGAGAGGACTCTCGCTTTATATTCAATTTGCGTGATCTCTGGCAATATTTCTGGGGTGACGAAGATATAGTCCAACCTGGTACACAGTTGCTGCGGGGCAGAATAGTGCTAGTACTGCCTATCATAAGGATGGCACGTCCTCCATGCGGTTTATAGTCATAATGTCGACAGTCAAAATGTCGACAGTCAAAATGTCGAAAATAAAATGGCGAAAAATAAAATGTCGACTTTTTTTTTCAATGCATTTTTTTTTTATATGGGGGGGTTCCCCCCCAACCCCCCTTTTTAAATTTTTTTTTAATTTTTCCCTTTTTTTTAGCTCCCAAACCCCTAAAATAAATATATAATTAAAAAAAGAGAAAGTCGACATTTTTTTTTTCGACATTTTTTTGTCGACATTTTTGTCTGTCGACATTTTTTTTTCGACATTATGACCCAACACCCCTCCATGCATCTTCCAACCCAAAATCATTCAGCAGTGTCTGCAACGCCCTGGCCGCAGGGGTGGGTTTATCTAGTTTCCCATCCGACCTATCCAATCTAGGGTGTAAAAGGCAGTTAAAGTCCCCCCCCCAAATCATCGCACTCCCCACACACATGGTAAGGGTGTGACACAGCGTGCTAAAGTAAGGTATAGTGTTTTGGTTCGGGGCATATGTATTTATAATACTTATTTCTCTGTTCTCCACCAATCCCCTCATCATGACCATCCTCCCATCCGTCTCTGCCAACGTGTGTAACAGCTGGAATGGGACGTGCGGCGCTACCCAGATAATTACTCCCTTGGCATAGGCCGAATATGGCGAACCCACCATCGTACCCCTCCACTTCTTCCTGACCATCTCCAACTTGTCTCGCGTCAGGTGCGTTTCTTGCAACAGTGCAATATCTATCCTTTGTCTCCGTAAGTATAGCATAACCTTATTTCTTTTCAAGTAACTGTTGAGCCCCCTAACATTCCAGGTGACTATTTTAAGGTCCCCCATGATGCGTCTGTGTCCCTCTCCCCCCCACACCCATGCAGTCCAGCTTCAGTAACTTAATTATTCTATGTAGACTCGTATCCCAATTCAAACTCCCACTAACTACAAACACAACAACCCCCCACCTCCCTCCCGCCCACCTCCCCATGTTCCCCCAACAACACCCTCCCCAACTGTTGCCCAGCTCCATCCCTGGATCTCAGGCACCCCCACATCTAGCCCTTTCTGGCAAAAGCCTGTACTCGCAGCTCCGCAGGGTGAAGCAGCCCTAGTGGCTGCCTTACTACTAATTCTCAGGGGTAGGTAGCTGCCATCCTGTTGCTCCTGCTTGTTTTGAGTTTCTACGCGTAGTGCTCCCATAACCATCTGCACTTTTATACACTATATTCCAGTCCACCAGGATCATAAAGCCTGAGGGCTACACAGTGTCTGTCAGGTGTCCCAAGGCATTATACTAAAATTCCCCACCCGCTCATCTTCGCAATGTACATGATATGGTATCTTCACTTATCGTGCTCCTGGCGATCCTGTTCCTCATCTCTCGCTGGACAGCCCTGCGAGTCCAACCACGACGCTGCTTCCTCTGGAGTATCAAAGAACAGTGCCCTGCCTTTGTGCAGGACTTTTAACTTCACAGGGTACAATAACATGTACCTGATATCCGCTGCACGCAGTCTCCTCTTAACCGCCACATAACTATATTGCTGTCTTTGCACCAACATAGTATAGTCAGGGTATGCTGTAATCTTAGAGGAGGCTCTTTCTATTGTTCCGCCCTTACGGAAAAACTCCAGAATCTTCTCCGTCTTTATAATTCAAAAGTTTCGCAATTATCGGCCTCGGTGGAGCTCCAGGTCGTGGTTTCCTCACCAGGGCTCGATGTGCCCGCTCAACCGTAAACCCCTGGGAGAGTTTATCCGCTCCTACTTCTTGCAGGATCATGTTCTCCACGTAATCTGTGGGGTCCTGGTCCTCTTCTCCTTTTGGCAGGCCGACCACCCAGATGTTATTCCGTCTCGCCCTTCCTTCTGCCTCCTCCACTCGATTTTCAAGGTTGGCAACCTGTTGGCACATGGACCTCCTTCGCATTGTTCGTGCTTACATCTGTATTTGTCTTTACAGCGCTCTCCAGGCCACTAGTTCTTTCCGCCAACACTCTGACATCCTGACGCAGCAGAGTAACTTCAATTCCCACGGCATCTATTTTGTTCTCCAGGGCCGTCCGCAGTTCCGCCATCGCTGTACCCCACTTAGCACTTAGATCCGTTATGGCCGATAGGACCTGTTGGTTTTCTCCCTCAGGGACATAGTCTCCAGATGTCTCCCCTTTCCTTTGTGCTGAGGTCGAGGGGGTCCGTTGCGCCTTTGCAAAGGCGTCCATAGTGGGTTGCTTGCTCCTGGCTTTCAACCCTTTCACTGACATCCTGCTGTCTACTTCGTGTCCTATATCAGCTCTCTCATGTTATTGTGGTTTCCCAGGTCAGTTCAGTACCTGGATGTCCTCAGTGAGCTGCACTGCAAGGCGGCACACAAGGTTAAGCTTGGAGTGGGCTGTGTCCTCCCACGTCTCTCCTTTAGGCAGTGTTTCAGTAGCGTGTGTTCCAGAGCCAGTGCTCACACTCCACCTCTCTTTTTTTTAACACACTTTATTGGTTTTTTAATAACAATACAAAAACAAACGAAACATGTAACGTTTAACATATAACATACAACATATGACTTGGCTGGCTACTCGGCACCCCGCATAAGTGTTCTTCTTCAACCGCCCCTCCGGGTGGGTGGACGGCGTTGTCGTTTGATCTCCCCTTGTCCTTATGGTAGTTCAGCAGCTTTCATTTATGCCTGCTTGATCTAAGGGGTGTTCTGGGTGATCTCCGCTACTGTTGTACCTCCTCCCTCGGGTCTTCCCCTTCACTTTCCTCTCTTTGTTCAAACAAATCTTGCATCAGGGAGTTCCATGCCATAATATTTTGTCCTGCGTCCCTTGCGTCCCCTGCTCCTTTCTGTGCTGCCCTTATCCACACTGCTGTTTCTGTCATCGCCCACTTTTTGAAGTCCGCCCACCATAAGTCTATTCTTGGGCCCTCTTTAGAGGTCCACGCCATTGCTATCCGCCTTTTGGCTAATATGCTTAGTAGATCTTTCATTTTTGCAAGATGTGACCTGTGTCTGTCTCTGCTTGGGAAAAGGCCCAGTAGATATAGCTCAGGATTCTCCTCCTGTATTTGGAGTCCGCTTCCTGCCACCCTGTGTCTGATTTCGTCCCAGAAGACTCTTATCACGGGGCAGGTCCAAAACATATGTATCATGTCCGCTTGCCCCTCCGAGCAGCGAGGGCATGTGCGGGGGTCCCCCAGCCCCATGATGTTCATTCTTTTGGGCGTGAGGTAAGCCCTGTGTGTGACATATAATTGCGCTTGTCTGAACCTTGCGTTCCTCGATACTTTTTTGGGGTACCTCAGTGCCCTGGCCCATTCCTGATCGCTGAGGGGTCTTCCAAGTTCCTCCTCCCAGCTCCCTCTTGTGTGTAGTACTTGCAAGTTATTGGGTCTTAGCATTTGTTCATATAGCCTTGAGGTTGTGTGTCCCCCTTCTGCTATATCGTACGAGGCGTCCAGTTCTCCTTCTGTGTCCTCTTGTTCTGGCCATTCCAGCCACCGCTTCTTGATTGTCAGTATTATCCTATTGTATAAGATGAATTGGCCTTCATGTATATCGAAGCTTTCCACCATGTCTTGGAACTCTGCCCACCGATCGTCCACCCTCAAATCACCTATTTGTGCTACTCCTTTGGCCTCCCATTGGGATCTGTATATTGCAAGTGTATTTAGGTCTGTGCCAAGTAACCCTGCCAATGGGATCTGTGACGAGCAGGGCTCTTTAGCCTTCTGGAGTGTCCACGCCCTCGCCCATAGTTTCATTGCAAGTTTGAGCATGTTAGGCAGGGTCTTGAGTATGGATTTATCAAGCCATGGGATTTCCCGTAGGTAGTGTGACCCTAGAGCTGGCTGGCAGAGTGTTCTGTCTATTGATTCATCCTCCCCCAGCCATTTAACCACAAATTGCAGTTGACCTGCCAAGTAGTATTTTTCGAAGTCTGGCAGCCTGATGCCCCCCTCTGCATACTCTCTTTGCAAGGTTGTCATTGCGATCCTGCACCTTCCTCCACCCCACAGGAAGCTCCTCGCTACCGTGTTCAATTTCTTGAAGAAGACTCTGGGTATGGCATGCAGGATGTTTGTGAAGTAATATAGGAGTTTTGGGAGTACCACCATCTTCAAGATAGCTGCTCTTCCCATCATCCACAGAGGGAGTGTCTCCCAGAATTTCATGGCTCCTTGTATTTTGTCTAGTGCCGCCTGTGTGTTTTGTTTGTGGGATTCTGCGGTGGTATGATGTATCACTATTCCTAAGTATCTAAAGGAGTTTGGTGCCCATGTCAGGCCCATGTGTGGGAGTTTGTCTCGGGGGGGTTCTTTTTAGGTCGGCCAAAGGGAAGATAAGGGACTTTTCCTTATTGATGGCTATCCCCGAAAGTCTAGTGTATGCTTCCGCCGCCTCTAGAAGGCAGGGCAGATTAACGCGCGGGTTTTCGACGAAGAGGAGGGCATCATCTGCATATAACGAGATCTGATGTACTACCCCATCTATGTCTATTTCTGTGTCTTCGTATTCCGCCCTGAGGAAGACCGCCCACGGCTCTAATACCAATATATATAGCATGGGTGCAGTGGGCAGCCCTGTTTGGTACCCCTATATATTCTCCAGGCTCTTGAAATGTGTCTTCCCGTTTTTACTCTTGCTCTGGGGTCTTTGTATAATAACCTAATCCATCTAAGGAACCCCTCCCCTATACCGAAGTGGGCCAGAACACTCAACAGCCGCCTCCAGCTAACCGAATCGAATGCTTTAACGGCATCTAATGAGACCACGCACACTCGCCCTGTCTCTGATTCATCTGCTCTATTACGTGATGTAGTCTGCGGAGGTTCCATGACGTGGGGCGCCCCGGGACATAGCCCGTTTGGTCTGTGTGGATCAATACTGGTATTACTGTTTTCAGGCGGTTCGGTAAGACCGCTGTGAGTATTTAATGTCCTGGTTGATAAGGGAGATCGGTCTATACGAGGCGCATTCTCTTGGGGATTTCCCAGGTTTAAGGATCGGTATGATTGTCGTTTCCAACATGCTATTTGGTAGTTGTATATTCTCATATGCCTCCTGGTATGTTTCTAGCATTTTTGGGGCGATGGTGCTCTTGTATGTCTTATAAAACTCTTCCGGGAGTCCATCCGGTCCCAGGGCTTTGCCCGTGGGGAGCTTGGAGATCGCTGCTCCGATCTCCTCTATTGTAATGGGGGCGTCTAGTTGTTGGGCCTGTTCTGCTGTCAGTTTTGTTAACCATATCTCTGCCAGGGCATCCGGAATATCTTCCGGTTCCACTTCCGGACCAGGTGCATAAAGCCTCTCGTAAAAGCTAGCAAATAGGGTGTTTATTTCTTCTTAGTTCCTGACTTCTGTCCCTGTCTCATCCTCCAGTACCACCATGGGGTCCCTCTTATTTTCTTGTTTAGTAAGCCATGCTAGGAGTCTGCTGGCTTTATCCCCTTCCGCATGCAGTCTCTGTAGGTATTTCCCGTAGTTCAGTTTCCCTAGTTTCTCCCAGAGTTATATACATCTTGTTCTCAACATTAGTAATTCCCTGGGTTCCTCGCCTGCCTTTTCTGCTCTTCCTTCTTCCTTTTTTATTTCTTTTTCTAGTTTATCTAGTTCCTCTGGGATTGCTCCTTTTAAGCCCCCTGTTTTCCCAATGGCTGCCCCCCTTATAACTACCTTGAATGCGTCCCAGAGCGTAGCATTGCTGTCTACACTTCGCTCATTGTGTTCGAAGTAGTCATCTATCACCTCTTGTAAGTGTTCTGTCAGTTCGTTTTCTTCTAGCGCCTCCGCACGGAGGCGCCATGTTGGTATTGGGGTTTGCCTAAAGGTGTGTGCCCACGTTGCTAGTATCGGGGCATGATCCGATAGTGTGCGTGCTTTGATATCGATTGCTGTGAATTCTATTAGGGATTCGGCCCCTGTAAATAGGTAATCTATTCGTGTGAATATTACGTGGGGTGCGCTATACACACTCCACCTCTCTATGCCCCTTGGCAACGTTTCAGCTTGGGTTCTATGTCCTCTCTGCAAGTCCCGGCCACTTTCACGGCTTACAGCTTACATCAATTCCTCAAAGGGGGCAGGCCTTCAGCGCGCCTCATGCGCCTATTTATCACTATATGTCCCGTGGCACCACTTCTCAGCAGTGATGCCACTAAACAGCCCAGTGGTCTACAGTTGCTGGGCACCTCGGCAATGGAAGGGGGTCAGTTTTTGGGGGCCTTTATTGTGATGAGGCAGGCATTTCAATTCGCCTCATTCGATCGTTCGTTCCGTACCGGGCATCCCTGTGTCTCAGCAGTATGCCGGTTCAGACTGCACACCGCACCTTGCTTGCGTGCGCTTCGGCAATACAAGGGGACCCGAGCAGCCATCTTGCCTCATTTTCGTGCGTCCCGTGTTTTAAAAATGATAAAACCAACCTATGTCACCGGTGCTCAGGGCTGCGCCGCCTTCCACCATATGTTAATCGCGGGCAGTGCTTCCTTCATTAATTTCACCGCCTTCCGCTCTTTGCATTTGAGATCGCAGCGTTCGTCTTTCACAGCTGCTTTCATGAGCGGCTGGGAGCCACGCCAGCATACAGCGTTTGTCCATTGATACAGTTTCAATTTCCAGTCGCTCTATCCATTCACGTCTGGGAGCGCTGCCACGTTGTTGCAATGAATGGTGCAGGGTTTCAAGGCGTTTCTACTGGCAGACAGCGTCCTTGCAATCCGTGTGATTCAGCAGCCTACGATTCTCTTCGGGGCTGCAATTACGCACCCTTTGTTGTCCGCCATCTTGGCACCCATTTGTCCACACGGCCACCATTCCTAAAGTCATTTATCTCTTGATTCATAAACGCAAGGTGCTCGCTTCTCGGGGTTCTTGCAGACCATATGTTCAGTCGCCTATTCATTCAATTGTAAGTCACGTGCAGCATTTTTCAAGCGTAATTTCTCGGATGTATGTCGGATCAGGAGGAGCTCAACACAAAGGCACGTCCTAGTCCATGGCTAGTTAGCCACGCCCCTCTAATTATACATTCTATTACAAAGTTCTCCAGCCACCACTGATGTTGCTTGTAGCCATCATGTCAGGTAGGAGCGGTTTGTGAGGGGCTGGAGCAGGAAGGGGGAAAAGTAAGGTGGCGGAAAGGTACTGGGTGTGGGAGGGAGTAGAGACTAGTCAAGCCTGGACAGGTCCATGAATAGAATGGTGACACAGTAGAAGTGTTGAAGTAGTTGGATAGGGTGATGTTTGGTATTCCGTTAGTAATTGATAAAGGGATCGCTGGACACAGAATCCTTGGTCCCTGTGCTATGTGGATAGTTTTGTTGAGCATTCACATGAGTATTGCATCGACATTGGCACTGAGCAATATGGGGTGATGCGCTGATGCTTGACGCGGAAGGATGACACAAATTCATGGAAGTCCTTGAAATGGGGGGGGGGTCATTGTCCATTTTTCTTTCATCTGGAGGTCCATGAGTTGCAAATGTTTTCTTCAGCACAGAATTACATCACTCGCAGTTGACTGTACCAAGTCCATTTCTGGGTAGTGAAATCATATAGCTATTTTGATCAGTATTAATTGTACCAAAATCCAAGCTAACGGTACCCCATGCACTCTTGCTTCTAGCAGGTGACAGTGTGGGAGGAGGGTGAAGTGGTGGTCCCGAAGATTGGCACCATGTGCATCCTTGCACCAGACATTCCACACATGCTTTTAGGTCAAGAACCATAATTTTTCCTTAGGTGAGCCTGGGTTTTAGCCGCCGCTCATGCCCTTTAAGTGCTAGCTCCAACATAATGAGGGATGCCCTTTAAGTGCTAGCTCCAACATAATGAGGGATGATAGCATCACAACGTGGAAGTCCCTTAACAGGAGATCTAATAGTAGACCCTCTGGTCATATTGTTAGTTCACTACTGGCCTTTCTCAAGCTCAAGCTTTTGTTGCCTTTGTTTCAGCCACACGTTGCTCCTGAAGCTTGTGAAGGTATCTTGAGATGCCAGTTTTGTCGGCATCCGACACCATTCAGAAACATTCATACAATGTGGAGGCATCTGCCAATTCCTGTATTGCCACGGATACTGGGACAGCTGCTCTGTTGCACATGCAAATATGATTGTTCAGTTCCAGTGCCTCCTCCCATACTTTCAGCATGATCAGGACCAGTTCTTTCTGAAACTCATATAATTCAACCCCTAGCCCATCCGATCCCAGAGCCTTCCCAGAACCTAGTGCTTTTATTGCCTCAGTGATTTCTTCGTCAGTTACTCGGTGTTCAAGGGCCATTCTAGCTTCAAACGGGAGTGCTGGAAATTCCAAGTTATTGAGGTATGCTTGTATTTCTGGTACTGATTTATTATCACTATTAGAGTATAGGTCCTGGTAGAACCTTGAGAATTCATGGTTTATGGCCCGCCCTCCGGTGACCACCCCCCTTCCTTTGTTTGAATGCTTGTGATTTGGGTATGATGGCGATCTGCTTTGATGAGGTTGGCTAGGGATCTTCCCGCCTTATTACCTTCCCCGTACCTGCGTGCTCGAGCTGGGGCTGCCATGTATTGCACTTCCCTCGTGGCCAGCCTGTCAAAGTCCTTAAGTAGTTTGTTGATCTCTTCTAGTGTGTCTGTATTGTGGGTTACACTATACAAAATTTCCAGGTTTCGGAGTTGTGCCTCCACCTCAGTCAATTTGCGTCTTACAGACTTCAGTAGTCCAGTGGTTTTAGAAATCAATGCTCCCCTTACCCAGGCCTTAAACATCTCCCAGAGTGTCGAATATTTATCTACTGTTCCCACATTGTTATTGAAGAATTCCTCCATTTCTATGCGGAGGGATTCAGCTACATTGGAATCTCTAAGTATGTTTGTGGCCATTCTCCATCTTTTTTGGGGTTTCGGGGCATTTCTGAATATTAGCACAAGCGACACCGGGGAGTGGTCTGACAATGTTCGGGGGTGTATTTCGCATTTTTCCAATGTGTCTAACATATCATCAGATAGAAGCCAGTAGTCTATCCGTGACTCTGAGTCATGCACGTCTGAGTAGTACGTGTATTCTTTCGTGCATGGGTGCAGTGCCCTCCATGTGTCCCGCAACGCCAATTGTGGCATGATCTGTCCCAGCGCGATTGATGCCTTGGTTGCCATTTTTTTGATTGTAGAGGATCTGTCTAACTCTTTATATAGTATTAAATCAAAGTCTCCGCTCCATATGATGCTAGAGCTGTCTACTGTTGTAAGCAATTCCAATATGTTTAGGTAAAATTCCGGGTCATCTATATTTGGGCCGTATGCGTTGACTAGTACAACTGATTTTTCTGCCACCTCCCCCCATGTTATTACATATCTACCCTGGCGATCGGCTTTGTGTGCTTTGGTCTGGAATCCCAATGATGGGGGCAGTAACGTTATCACCCCTCTAGCCTGGGTGGAATATTCCGTATGGTATCTCTGCTTGCCCCAGCAAGCTAGTATATTCGCATTGCTGGACCCCTGTGTGTGTGTTTCCTGCAGCATCACTATGTGGGGGGAATTTCTATTTACATATGCCCCAACTTTCTTAGCCTTCGAGGGGTTGTTTAGCCCTCTAACATTCCATGAAAGGAGCTTAATCTTGAATCCGTTCCCTGTGTTGCCGTTATTCATATTTGTATCTATTCAGTACTTTGTTGGTATGAGGGTACTGTTTAGTGTGCGTAGTGCAATTATCTGCCAGACCATGGTTGGGAAAACTTTTACAACTTTTTTTTGTAGAATTAACGACCATTCCCTTCCCCACCCACATCATCTTCCCCAACTTGATGATTGTTCCTTCCAAACTTTTGGAGGTCTCCAGGGGTCGCCATGTTGCCGCCACATGGTCGCCGGTTCCAGGCTCATGACCCAGTTTCCATATTTACGTGCAGTGCTCCCCGCAAACGCCTGTTTTGTTAAGTTCAATTATTATGAAGAATATCTGCGCAGTTCCATTCAGTTTACTGGATCGTGTCAGTCTGCCTCAGGAGGGGGTCTGCCGTTTTGATCCGGTCTTTGGTTTCCGGGGGGCAGGGGTATGAAGGCCTCCACGTAGGCCATGGCTGCTGCTGGAGTTTCAAAGAAATTTGCTCTCCCCCCATTCTGGATTCTCATTTTGGCTGGGAATATTAATGCATATTGTACTTGCCATGCTCTGAGCAGTCTCTTTACTGGTTCATATGATCTCCGGTTGGCTTGGACTCCTGCTGCAAAGTCTGGGTATATGTGGACGCGGTTCTCCTCGTATTGCAATGTGCCTTGCTCCCTTGCCATTCTAAGTATTGCATCTCTGTCCCTGTAATTGAGGAGGCGCGCTATGATTGTGCGAGGTGGTGCCCCGGGTTTCGGCACAGGGGCTAAAGTGCAGTGCGCTCTTTCTACTAGGAAGTGGTTCGAGAAGGCCTCGGCTCCGAATAGGGTCTTTAAGAGGGATTCAACCTGTTCCATTGCCCCATTTCCACATTTTTCGGAAACGCCCACAATCCTTATGTTGTTTCTCCTGGATCATGATTCAAGGTCCTCGCATCTTGGTTTGTACCTTGACTAGGTCATTTTTCAGTTGTGCTATGTCTCGATTGTGGTGAGATATGGTGTCTTCTTTGGTGCTGATTCTTCCCTCTGCCTCAGTAATTCTCAAGCTCTTTGTTCACCCTTGCCTTCAGTGATCCAATGGTGGTAACTATGTCATCTAGCTTGACATTTATTGCAAGGAATCCATTCTGGACAATGGCGGTCAGTCTGTCCACTTTGTCTCCATTCTCCACCTGTCTGAGTAGTGGAGGTGGTTGGCGTTGCCGGCGCCGGATCTGATATTTGGCTATTGGTGAATGAGCCCATGGGGCCTTTCTTTCTGGCACCTGCGTCTTTTGACATCTTGTCGGGTGTTTGTGTACCACTGATGCAGTTCCTCTCAGTTTGTAGAGTTGAATTGTTCAGCGAGTTTGGAGTCACTTTTTGTCAATTGTGTATAGAGGTGTGTTAATTGTTCGCTGAGTTTCTGTAGACTTTCCGTAACGCGAGCGTAATTTTCAGAGCTCCTGTGGGACTGACATCTGGCCGTTCTTGGGTTGAACAGGGTGTCTTGCTGTGCAAAGGATTATATCTTGTTATTCTCAGGTTTTTCCTGTGTAATATATAGAAGTTTTCTTTAATGTAATCAAATGTTCTGGGTAACTTACATCCTTACATTCTCTGTGTTTACCCCTTGCCTGTTGTAATTTCACCCAGGTGATTCAATACTGGAGTCCACGAGAAAGGGGGGTTTACTTGCCCAGAGTTAGTTGTGTACTCACGGCTTGTGTTGCGTCGCCGGTCCCGCTCCAGCACCCACAGCCAGATGTAGTGTACGGATGGTCTGCGGACGTTGTCTTAGTTTCGGCCCCGAGCCCTCTCGCCAGGCGTTGGAGCTACAGAGCAACCCAGCCGGGCTCAGGCGATACAGCGTTTATTTTATTTCCTTCTTCTGGGCACTCGTCTTCAGCCTGCCTCGAAGGATCTATACACCGTCGGGTTGTTCCTCAGATCTCTCCTCTGGCGCCTCCTTCTTTTCTTGTCACGGAATGCCTCCCTTCACGCCTTCGTGACTTGTGCAATGTTTAATGCCTATTTGTTTTGCTCTTTTGCTTGCTTCTCACAGTGCCGAGATCCCTCCTCTCTATGGTCTGCCCGGCTGAGTATCCGCGGCACAGCCCTGGTTTCTTCTGGTACTGGATCGCGGCTCGCACCGCAGTCTTCTCACGGTCAGTTTTCACTTCGGTGTAACTTCACGAAAGCTGCACCGTTTCTGGCAAGGATTTCTGCTGCATATTCGTGGGGTCTTTATCTGCGCAGTCTATCCTTCTATAGCCTCGCAGGGTGCTCCGAATAAGGATAGATTTTGATACAGATGTTAGTCGGGTTGGAGCTCTAGGTTCAAGCGGCCATTTTCGACGTGCGCAACAGCGCCCCCAGCAACTGTGGGAGGTTTTTGAACATTGTAAAACTCACATCATTAATCTGACATTGTGCCTTGAAATCCAACCAGTTGAGAGCGAGGCGGGGACTAGCACTCTTAACCAATCCAGTTGGTTAGAGGTGGGCTTAGTTAAGTCTGCCCAGCCATATACTTTGATGATGTCACTATGCATTGTAAATAAGAGTCCCTGACAAGACTCCAGAAACACACTCTTCCTGAAGTTCCTGCGCTGTGTTCCTGATCTGCTCCATCCATCTTGCTGATCCCAACTACAAGGCCTAAGCATTGCTGACGCTTACAACAAGGCCTCAATTCTGAAATCCCACTAAAATCCCAAATAACCAAAGGGGAAAGCTGTGGTATTGTTTTGGGAAGCATCCTGAACCAGCCTGGCTTGCTGCCCACTACCTGCATGCCCACTGCAATCCTGCCATTCAGCTGTCCTTTGCCAGGAGAATTACCATCCAGTGACCCGAATTGCCCAGCTGTTCACTACCCGGTAACCAGACCTTGCCCAGCTGTCTTTTTCCCAGCTGTCTTTTGCCAGGCGCGCCAGCCGTGTGGTGACCCGACTCTATTGACTGTCCAAAGATCCCAAAACTAGAAAGTGGACTGTGAGTATGATCCCTACCCCTTAGAAATACATAGCCTATCTTGTCTTGCCTTTGTCCTTATCCCAGTCTCTAAGCAATCCTATCTTACCCCGATAACTTGTTGAAACTGTTAGAATTATCCTTGTATCCTGTCCTTAATTTTTAAGTGCTGGCGCCATCTCTTTTCAATTTTTTTTATTGTATAATCCTAAACAATCAGTCATATTTCGAGTGATCGGACTGGTTTCCTTGGTGGTCTACTCTGAATACTCTAGTTTAAAGTAAAACTGTTCTTGTCACAACTAATTTAGTTTCCTATTTCACAGCTTCATTTTACTCAAAGCGCACCTTTTTATATCTTGCATAACTCACCCAATTTCATAGCTAGAGACCTATTTTGAACTCCATAGTGTCCCTGTGACAGTATCTATTCCCCAGCCCAAATACCGCACTCCAAATCAGAGTATTTCACCCGTTCTTATTAAAAACCGTTTGGGTAATTTAAAGCGGGAATTGAGAGTTTTCCCATGTATCATTTGGCTGCAGCATGCTCTAAAACTTTCCACTCATTTTCGAATTGTATGCCTTTTGCTGATCCATTGCCTTGGGATTGCCAGTGATATAACATACATGCTATTATGATAAAACATATGTATATTATAATTTAAACGGAGATTAATTAATTATTCGCTATCCAGGTGTTATTTTAGGCCTTTGTTAAGGGTTTAAAGTCTGTTTTGCCTCTTATTCTGTGAGGGAAGGTCGGATATTTATTCTTTCTTATTTCTTATTAACTGCTGCTTATTTCTATCCACTCAGAATTCGATTATCTGTGGGTTGAGGGAACATTGCAGGGGGAAACCTTAACTTGGGTGCTATCTTTCCTAAAATCAAAAAGTGCTCCTATTCAATTGTTCTGTGTATATGTTCTAGGAGAAGGGTAACCAAGCGTCTTGATTCCATTTTCATTGTGATTTTCACACCATTGGTGACTGCTACCCCAAATTAAAAATTGCATGATTTCTTTTGAATTTTAAAATAAATAAATAAATAATGCATTTCACAAACCAGCCTGGTTCATGGTCCATTGGGACCCAGGGTATTTTAAAAAGGGGGTGTGATATGAGTTGTGTACCATCTCAAAGTGAATCTGCATAAAATAAGGAGAAAGGCATCTCAGTCATGCGCTACATACTGGGCTGAGACCGAGGTGTGTGTCGCCAGATTGGAATCCTTAACAAATTTGGGGGCTCGCTAGCCGAGATTTGAGTTTGGTTGCCACCCGTGACAGTCTAACACAGCAGACTAACCTGCAAGGTAGTGATACTTTGTGTGGTTGGAGTACTGGATTACACTGTACAAGCGCCCCCCAAAAACAAATACTCTAAGTACCCGGCCTGCGTCTAAAAATTAAAGCTAAATCAACCCCAAAATAGACAGAAAGCAATAGAATACAGGTTACCCTTACATAAATAAATGAATAAAGAAAGAACATGTCCAAAATGACCACAGTAGAAATCAATATGGCTAGGGAGCACCTTCTGCACAAGCTATTTGTCAGAGGTGAATGGCCAGAACAAGATGAAAAAGTCTGGCTACAAGAAATAACACAACAGGTTACCTCCATGAACCTGGACACTTGGCAGGACGGTGGCCTATTATACCAAGCTTTGACTGAGTTATATATGAACCCAAAATTAAAGAGGAGCAAATCAAAATTGTTAGAATCGGGCCTACATGTATCTCCACATGGGAGTAATGCGGGAAAAGCATGAGGAAAACACAACTCTTGCGCAGAATTATGTCAAAAAAAGGTAGCAGGCGCTCCTCTCCAGAAAGAACATGGCATGATAACCTGTTCTGATATGAGAGTTTGCAGCACACGCTTTTTGCTCACTGTATCTTTCACAGATGCGAAATATCCATTTGCATACCAGTCTTTGTCCCGCCCACATGGGCAGTCCAGCACCGAAATGCTATGGCAATTCCCATCTGAGCAAGAGCAGGGAGTCCCCGTGTGCTGCAATCTCTCATCTCAGAACAGGTTATCATGCCATGTTCTTTCTGGAGAGGAGCGCCTGCTACCTTTTTTGAAATACTTGCAAATAATTAATTGGAACTATTAAATAAAATCCAGACTGATCTAAATTTAGCAGAACAAAAATTACAAAAGAGCCAAGAGTTGGAGGCAGAATCTGGAGATTACATTAAAAAATTAAAAGAGGACCTGGTCCTCCAACAACAGAATAATGTAGACAAAGAGGCCCAACTCAAAGCAGTAAAAATAGAGTGTCAGGAAAAGGTTGACTCTCAAGAAGAGAGTCAACAGTAGCTGGCTCAACAATTACACATAAAACAGGGTCTGCGCAGAGCAGATAGTTACCCTAAAAGATCAGATAGAGAAATTGAAAGAGCAAAATAATAAATTAATTATGAGAGACCTCCACTATCAAGCAGAATTTGACCATCAAGAAACAAAGGGATGACCTGGATGAACAGAGGGGCACCCTAAATCAGGAGAGAGACACTCTAGGCCAGGAAGTAAGCAATTTAAAAACAGAATTACAGGTAAGTGAGTTATCCCTCCAGAAACGAAATGAACTCAAAACAGAGTTTGGGAAACTACTGGAGCATGCCAGACAGATAGAAGGTGCTCTGGAAGAGAATACCCAAACCAGAGATGCACAAAATCAGAAGGTGAGTCTCCTGCAACAAAAATTAGCTCAGGGTGCCCAAACTACACAAGCAGCACAAAGAGATAACAAGGCCCTCTGTGAAGAGAATGATGGGCTCCACAAACAAGTAGCAGCACCAGAGCGGGTCACAGAGGGCAGTAAAACCCTGATAGCCGAACAAAAGGCTCAGATCTTTGCATATTAGCAAGAGAATGGGGCTGAAAAAGAAAAACTAGCGAGTTTGGAGAAAGAGGGTGCAAGATTTAATATAAACTGGAGGGACCTTGAACAGGTAGAGAGGGACAGGGCAATCCCTGATCATAGTATAATGACCTCTGTACTAAGGGACTCAAACCCATTGAATGCTTTGCGCACTGCTGACTTCATGGCTGCCGGTTCACATGAGCCAGAGATCATGAGGCCATCAGAATTTAATAGGCCAAGCATGATGGAACTGACAGGTCAGCGCCCCCCAGAAATTGATAGAAGGGCGTTCCTATGCAGGTATAAAAATATAAAGGCTGATGTTTCTGACCAGGAAACCCCCTATGAGGAGAGAGTCAGGGAATCAGACCTACAGGAGCACTACCTCCAGAGGGCCCAGTTGGTTCAATTTGATGAAAACCCGAATAAAATGAGGCCCAAAAAGAGCATCCTGAAGACCTCTACCCAATAAGGGCAGTGGGGGGATATTCTGCCAACCTTGGGAGCAGGGAGGAGCCAGAAGACTACTCTCCTGTGCACCACAGGACTGAGGAAACTAGGCCCCACCATTCTGCGAGCCCCTCTCAAGCTCACAGAATCAGGGAGTGCCTAGATGATCATGAGGGGACCTCAAGTAGCAGCACCTCTGAGGGCGAGTGGACTTGGGTGACTAAGCCAAAGAAGGCAAATAAACACAAGAGAGTTATGACAAAAGACCCCATTAGGCAGATTAAGGCCACTAGGAGTTTCATAACCCCCTACCACAAAAACACAAAATATTCTGTTTGGGAACATTTGGAACTCTATGAGCAAATGATGGACACTTTCCACCTGAAAGACAACCAGAACTGCATAGAGTATGTGTCATGATTCCTGCCCCGCATGTCCCCAGCCCCCTCCAAGGTGTCAGGCTGGAGCCAGGCCACGATCACCTACATGGCCCTCAAGGGCCTCTCCATCCCTCCAAAGACCCACTTGGAGTCAGACTTGGCGTTTGTGGTACCAGACTCACTCACTCCCATAGGATAACATTCGGGATTGGACTTGTAGTGCATTGATGGGGACAAGATGGATGCCCCCACATATTTCGGTTCCCAGAACTGCATGTGCAGTCTAGTCTTTTGGGTGTGGTTCAGCCCAGAGACACCTGGGATACCCAGAGACTATTTAAGCCACGCCCAGGCTGAGAAACATGCTTTGTGTTTTCTGCACCTGCAGTGTAACACTCACCGTGTTCGGATCGGTCTCCAGTAGGCCTGCATCTTTCTTCTGCGCTCAGCTCCTGCAAGAACAAGTACACCGTAAGGAACAGCCTTACCTTGTGGAACTTCTGCCCATCATTCATCGCTCCATCTGTTCTGCGGGCATCTGTGGCGGTGTCATTCCCATCCCGGCACGCCGCTTCCTAAGGAAAAGGGAAAAGAACAGAAAAAAGGCATTAGTAAGCATTCAGCAAATCTTCGCTTATTTTTTAAAGACTGTACGAGCTTCAAACGCTTACGTGAATCCCAGCCGCTCTGGGGAACTCTGTCTCCGGAACTTCTCATCTATCTGCAAGAGGGAAAAGACACTCCAGGTTAGCGTTGAAACATCTAGAGGCGCCGCATACCGCGCTTACTCACCGCATTTCTTCTTCATAACCGGCATCCACGCTGAAAACGTTGCGGCACCTAAAAGACACAGAAAAAGAACTCAGTTCAATACAAATACGAAAGGGTCGCATCGCGCATCGCGCTCTCACTGACCTTCAGCGCTACTCATCTCAGCAGCACGTCGCCATCCCCGGACGCCGGCCATCATCTAAGGAAGGAAAGGAACGAAGTTAAAGAACTGTTCAAAAGACTAGTTATACTTACCTGTCGGACTCTTGCCAGTGAAGTAACTAGGCATCAACAAGCCTGCATCAATCAACGTGCCCCTGTGCTGAAAGCAGGATGGAGAGCACACTTATCCAAGAAAACAAGGTGAGATGTGGATCAAAGGGAGGGGTTGGACCCCGGGGAAGAAGGGGTTCAAGCACACAGAGACAATAGGGAGTTAAACTCTACCAATCCTGTGTTTCAGGCCCAGTCTCCAGTCGAGTAGACTCCAGGGAAGGGTTCAAGGTCGTAAGAGGTCAGAACAGGCTGAGTGACGTCCCCGTGGATACCAGGTGAGCGTTACAGTATGTTAAATGGACCTTCTCCCCTGAGTACTCCAGCTTCTTTGCTGGACTGGAGGATCAGAACCACTCAAGATGGTCCACCTACAGGGCGGCCATCTTGAAACACTTTTCTGCCCACAGAAACCCCCAAGAGGCTCGCAAAGCAGCCTACAATCTGCAGTGCGGGGAAGATCAGGCCCCACGAGAATTTGTGCAGGAGCTCAAACGCGCCTTTGCACAAACCACTAGGAGGGTGCGCACGGATAGCAGGGAGTTCATAATTACCTTCTTTCATGCGCTCCCAAAGTATATTATAACCCAGCAGGTGAGGGACTTCCACAATAAAAGATCATAGAGCAGGCGACCCGCATTTATGAAGTCCAAAAACCTGCCGAAAATAAAAATCTGCCCAAAAACCCCAAACCAGCCAACACCCCTGCTGCTGCTAAGGTGGCGGAGGTGAAGGTTGCCCCCATTTTAGACTTAGAGATGGGGAGCCTAAAAATATACCTAAACAAAATCAGCAAAATCAGAGATCCAGAAGGCCTTCAGGCCAATCACAAACAGGTGGCAGTCAAGGAGGTAATCCCGCCAATGGGACCCCTAACTCCCCTGATTATATAAGTCCCAGGTACAAGGGCAACCGGCCTATCTTGGGGTATGTATGGACTTCTCCAGCCTAAGGGGGTGGGGGGCTTGCCAGGTAAGTACTCCCCCAGGAAACTTCCCTCCTAACTTCCTTCAGGAGGGCAGTAAATCCCCAAATCTGGGGTTAAGTTTCTTTCCACAGTACCCTCAAAACCCCAACCCGCAGGACAACCCTCCTTTCTTTCCCCGCTTTCAGGAAACCAGACAGCCCAATCCAGGAGAGGGGGGTTACCAAAATTCACAATATCCAGGGTACAACGGGAGAAGGGATAGTTACTCTTCCCGTGACCCACCAAGATTTGAACAGAGACCCCCGTACCAGCTGGAACGGGTGTCCCAACTGGAGCGCCAGGTCCAGAACCTTACCCAGGATCTGGGTCGCATGTTGAGGGCTCAATAGAACCCTCAGACGAACATGGCGTCTCAGAACCCCACAAACCAAGGGTCTGGCACCCCAGAACAATGACGGGGAGAGAACCCTGACAACTCAATGATTCCAGAGGAGGAGGCACAGGAGGAAAGGGGGTGTAAAGCCTTAGAGGAAGCTTCCTTCCTCACTTGTGAAAATCCCCTGGACACCCAGGAACTGGAGCAAAAATCTCCTGCCCCAAAAATCTGCAATCCAGGGAACAGAGGGTGGGTAGGAGAAATAAAGACCTTAAAAAGGCCCATTTTGTGGAGGAAGTTAGTGTCCTCCAGTTTGAAGGGGAGCAATCCTTAGAGGATTCTGGGAAAAAGATCTTCTCCTTCAGGGACGGGGGAACTCCTCCCAAAGAAAAATGGGTCCCAAGAGATCTAAATGAAGACTGGGTGGATGTGGGGACTGATTCAGAATCGCCCATCTTTGAACCCCAGAATAAGCATCAAGAAAATCGAATATTAAAAGAGGATTCCCGAACTGCCCAAATCAATTCTGGTGACTGCCTCCAAAAAGGGGGTCAGCCCAGAATCAGAAAAAGTGGAGCCCGAAACTCCCCAAATATCAGAATGTACATTTTTTCTTTCATATTCCCGAACTCCACAACACAGAATTATGCCCAAAATACCCCTGTGTCGGAGTCAAAAATAAGGAAATTGACCACCCAGCTTGCCAAAAATGCACATTATCTTTGCCCACTTGAGGAGAAGGAGGGTAGATTTCATGCCCCGGTCCAAGTGCAAGGGCAATGTACATTTGCAGCGCTGGTGGACACTGGATCCCAAGACACTCTTCTGTTAAAAAGGGCCTTTGAGCAGCTAAATTCAGGAAGGGGGGAGAGATACCAGATCCCTATCACCCCTCTTCCTGGACAACTCCAGAACTTTGATGGGAATGAAACTCCAGTTGAGGGGACTGCAGATTTGGAAATAAAAATTGGGCGACACAAAGTGAAACACCCGGTCATAGTCGTGACCCCAGACGGCACACCATGTCTACTAGGTAATGACATCCTGCGTAGGTTGTCCCCCCGAATAGACTGTGTGAACAAGGTCCTCTGGACTTACACTCACCGGCCAATAAAATTGACACAGAGTGCCAACCATGTTAGTTTAAATGGCACATGCCACATGGTTGAGCAAAAACCTGATCATATTGAGTTTCATTTCCAGAACAATCAAATACCTGACGTGACAGTAATTGCTGTAGGACAACAAACTGGTGATGGGAACTCCTTTCCATCCTTGAAAATCAACCTTCTTCCAGTTTCAAGTGGCATTCCACACTGGAAGGAAATACTTTGAAATTTTATACTGATTCAAAATCTGAAAATCCCAATTCCATAGTCAAAAGTGATGAGAAATCAGCTCAAAGTTTAGCTGATATTCAGAAAATTAGAGAACAGTTGTTCATCCCTATTCAGTTAAATGAGGGGAAGGAATCTGTTCTCACCCGAGTGTGTGTGTGAACAACGTAACAGCTTCATCAGCGGAGCCATGTTCCAAAAGCTCCCAAAAGATCTAGCCATTTCCACATTTAAATTGATCCATAAGTGGTAAATGGGCCTGGAAACTCCCAATTCCAAACATCTCCTGCCTATCGGGGACAAAAGCATAGAACAGAATTGTTGGGTTGTGCGAGATGTCCCTGCTGCATTTTATTTAGGCAGTGACATTCTCAATCGTTTTGCCATTAATTTGGACCTGTTAAATAACAAAGCCTGGTCCCGACTAGGGTGAAATCCCATGGGCTTTGATGATTCAGAAAAAGCATTTTGGTCAGCCCAATTGCTGCCGTATGCAGTTGAAGTTCAAATTGGAGAGGAGGTCGCCATCCCAGGACAGACCCGACTATTCCCACTTGAATTAAAAATTAAAAGAGGACAGAAACTGCAAAATCCTGACGCATATGTACACCTCAACGCCCATCTCCAACAGCAGGGTTTGTGGTTAAACCCAACGCCATTAGTCAATGTAGAACACAACACCATTCCAATATTGATGGATAACAGCGATCCTAGGAGTATCATTCTGGGCGCAGGCACCATTATTGGAATGGCGGTTGATGACCGACATTTTTCCATGGATCTAGGAAATGAACTGATAGGACCAATCCCCAATGACTGTTTTGACAATGATAGTGACAATGACTTACCACCAAACATGATCTCCACCCGGCAAGGGGAGGAATTTCCTGGTGTACGTGTCCTGCCTTTAAGGTGAGGAAGAGCTGACCTGTGACATCAAGCAGGATGAGGTGATCTTCCAGGTCCACAATGACAGCCTCTCCTACCTGAAACCCTCTGTCCAGGTCAATACTCAAACCAGGGACCTCTACACCCAGTTGGAGGAGGCTGCTGAGATAGCAAAACTCGAAGCCTTTCCAGGCTTCAGGTAAATGGTTGAAGAGCGGCTCAACCTCGCTGATGCCTGTGAGACTCCGGAGCAAAAGCAAAAGTTGAAACAGGTGTGCTTAGATTTTCAAGATCTCTTTGCGGTGGACTTATTACGCTCACCTGCTATCCACAGGGACGCCACCCAGCCGGGTTACTCGCTGGTATGCTTCTCAGCTTTGCCCTGATGTGGTCTGCGGGGAAGGTTCTGCCTGAAAATACAGGAGGACTGTGTTCAAGACTGACCGACTGGGGTAAGTATCCTCCCTCCACCCCGTATGCTTTCAGTCCCTCTGGCGCCCTCTCCTCACCTTGTGGTAGAATTCGACGTGCTCTCCATCTTGCCTTCTTTGCAGGGGCGCTCTGTCTTTCATGGGCGAGTGCGGTCCAGTTACTTCACTGATGCGGCCCATTTGATATTGTTCAGGTAGGTCTTATTGCTGTTCTTTAGTTTTGTTGCTATCCTGCATGCCTTTCTTGTTTAAAATGTCTCTTTTTTCTCCCTTAGGTATGCAGACTTCAGCGCGGCGAACTGGCTTGGTTGAGCCCCGCTGGTAAATGATGGCGCATTAAGAGCGCTATGATGTGGTAAGTAAGTGCTATGCGCAGCGCTGCAAAGTCTTGCCTTTGCTAACCTGTGTTTTCCTTCCTTGTAGGTCGCGGTGTTCTTCAGCGCGAGTGGAAAGTCCGGAGTGGTGCCAGCCGAGAGGCGACCAACCAGGTAAGGCTTTTGAGCAGTTCGTAATTTGTAAATGTCTCTACAGCTTTCTTTAATGTTGCCTCTATGTTCCTCTTTCATGTCGTTCTGTCCGGGAGGCGTGCAGATTCGAAGAAGCTGTTCTCAGTAGCTGCGAGTGTTTAAAGATGAAGACTGCAGGTAAGATGCTGCTGCTAATGATGTTCCTTTTGTCTCCTTGCAGGTTCTGCTTCTCCGAGGTTCGAGGGAATAGCTGGACATGGTGAGCGTCACGTTGCAAGCTGCAAAGTAATACGAAGCATGTTCTGCAGTCAGGGTGTGGTTTATATAGCCCAGGTAAAGTAGTACCAGGGAAAGTAGTTCCAGGCCTGCCACACCCAAAACACTAGACCGCATAGCTTGGTTCTTAGGGAACCAAGCTATGTGGATGCCTCCATGTTGGCTGACAATACAATAAAGTAGTTTCCAAGCACATTGTTCATGGTGTATGAGCCTGGCGCCATAGGCACCAGAACTGGCCCCATGAGGGCTTTTGAAGAGGATGCCAGGCTCTAGAGGCCCGAGTCCTGACTCCACCTGGCCAATGGGTTTGCCAGAGGGGGTTTTGGGCGAGGGTCGTTGACAGGACTCGTATGACTGGTCGCACCGAAATCCATACAACAACAATTCCCACGGACCCTGGAATAACTCCAGTGTTTGTGAAGCAATACCATTTGCCTCTCGCATCCATGGAGTCCTTGATGGAAATCAAAAACCTTGAGTCCTGTGGGATAATTCGTCCAGTCCACAGCACCTTTAATAGCCCGGTGCTTGGAATTTTAAAACCGAATGGCCAGTGTGCTGACCTGAGGGAGCTAAATAAACGGGTCCACATGTCCCGATGGCCTCTCCCCTACATTGACCAGGGGCTGGCCCAGATCCATGGGTCAAAGGTATACACTGCCATTGACCTGACCAATGGGTACTGGACCGTGCCTCTCAGTAGGGAGGACAAATACAAGCTGGCCTTTACCTTCGTGGGCATCAGTACACCTGGACCCAGACTCCCTTCAGGTACATCAACTCCGGCAACAAATTCAACATCTTCCTACATAAGGCCATGCCCGACTTGGGTGAAAGGGGTAACTTGGCCCATGTGGATGATGTCCTGATAAAAAGCTCAACTGTGGAGGAACACATTGCAGAAATCCGTTATGTTCTGACACAGTTGAGGGTTGCTGGAGCAAAACTATCCTTCCAAAAGGCACAGTGGTGCAGAACCCGTGTCAACTTCTTGGGACATGAAATAGCTCCTGAGGGTCTCTGTCCGCAGGAGAAGAAAGTAGAAGCACTCCTAAAACTTAAAGACTCCACAACTCTGCGGGAGCTGAGAAGCCTCCTTGGACTGCTGACAAATCAAGTGGGACCCCAGTCCTACTTGACCCCCCCCCTTCTGTTGAAGGGGGGGTGAAGTGGGAGTGGTGTCCAAACAATCCGAGGCAGTAAAGCAACTCAAAAGAAGCCTCTTACAAGTGCCTTGTCTAGATTACCATGTCAGAAACAAAGAGTTCTTCTTGTAGACAGGGTTCTCGAAACATGCTTACAGGAGTATTATATCAAAAGCATGACAAGGTCAATAACGTCATCTCCTATACAAGCAAGACTTTATCCTCTGTGGAGGAAAAATACAACGATTATGAGAAGGCACTCCTGTCAACGGTGTGGGCATTGAAAAATTACCCCCTGTTCATCCAGGGGGATCCCATCATAGTGGAGACTCTACACCCGCCTTTGCAATACCTCCAAAGTGACAGAATCCATGCCGGAAATGTGAGTAAATCCAGAATTACTTCCTGGATTCTGTCAATGCAAGGATTTCCTGTGGAGGTCAGAAATGGCCAAAACAAGAAGAGTACCCTTGCGCAAGGTCTGGCTGACTTGCAAGATTGTGCCAGAGAAAATTGTCTCGAGGACGAAAGTCTTAAAACCCAGGACAACATGGAGGCATACCTGAATTCCCCGCACAAAGTCTATGAAGAAGAAAAGTGCGAGGGAATGCCCACAGTTTATGTGGACGAGTGCTCCTACCATGTTGACAACAACAGGGAAAAGGAACTGGTGGCCGGCGTTGTGAATACCTTGGTGAATGATGCCCCGCAACCCTCTGCTGGGTACAAAATCGATCCTCACAGTAGTCAGGTGGTGGAGTTGATGGCAGTTCATCAGGCCATCCTCACTGCCGTCCAACTCCACGAACTGGTCATAATCGCCGATTCATATTATGTCCGGAACGGGTTCGTGGAGCACCTGGTAAATTGGAAAGCCAGAGGCATGCTATGTGCTAACAACAAACCGCTTAAACATAGCAAGCTAATCCAAAATATTGATGATCTGGTCACCTCTAATGAGGTGACCATCTATTGGAAGAAGATCAAGGGTCATTTGAGAATAGAGGGGCCAGACAAAACTGGAAATGACCTAGCTGATCAGCTTGCCAAAAAAGGAGCCATCCAAGGGGATCTCCTTGAGATCAAGTCCCTTTTGGGGGAAATCCAGGTCACTGCTATCACTAGGTCCCAGACAAATGCTCACAATGAACTCTCAACTGCTCAGTGGAGTAAGGAGACCCCAGATGCTGATTTAATCACGGCACAAAAAGGGGATACAATTATCGGTATATTTTATCAACACATTGAGGACCCTGAGAACTTTCCCCTGACGGATACCGATTACATTGGGAAAGAGGACCTCAGGGTGCTGATGAAATGTCCAAAAGTTTTCCGAATCCAAGACGGTTTGTTGGTAAGGATGGCCATATCTGGCTGTGACCAGTGGGTGGTCCCTACTTCATTCTGAAGCCTGATGCTAAGCCACGCCCATGACGCAGCCACAGCCAGTAATCGGTGGTTTCACACTACTTTAGAAATCTTACAAGAGGTTGCACACTGGCCACACATGGGGCAGGACCTCGACCAATACTTGAAGGGGTGTCTTCTGTGTGCACAATTTCAGCCAAAATCACTCACACACCGAGCTCCCATCCAGCAGAGGGGGATGACACTGCCTTGGTCAGATTTACAAGTAGACTTCATCGGGCCTGTAATTCACGCCTCTAGGGGGGGGAACAAGTACATGTTAACCGTAACATGCTTGTTTATCAAATGGGTGGAAAGTCACCCGGCCCCAAATTGCAAGGCAGAAACAGCAGCTGCCCTGATGATCAGTCACATCTTTTTGTGTTTTGGCCTACTCCAAAGGATTGAGTCAGACCGAGAGATGTGGGATATACTTGGGGTAAAAAGGAAACTTCACATTGCATACCACAATCCTCTAGTGGTGGAGTTGAGAGGTACAATAAAACCACTGTGAGCATTCTAAAAAAGTTTGTGGCAGACTCTGTGCCAAGTTGGGACATCCGATTACGGCTTGTCCTGATGGCCATCAGATATACACCTTCTTCTGCAACTAAGATGTCTCCATTTGAGCTGATGACTGGATGAAGGATGATGCTCCCTCAGCATCTGCTCTATAGAACACAAGAGCAGACTCTGATAGACACCTCCACAACTCATGAGTATGTTGAGAATCTAAGAAAACACTTTAACATGTTTTGTGTCCGCTCAGCGGAATCTGGAAAGATCTGCCGAGGGTTTAAAGACTCAATATGATTTAAAAACAACCAAAAAGGAATACCAAGTAGGAGACAGGGTCTACTTGTACAATTTCCAAAGGAACCAGACCAAAGAGCGCACATTTTTGCCCAGTTGGCGCGGTCCTTTTGAAATTGTAGATAAAATGTCACCTGAATCTGCATCCCCAAAGGAGAACTGACAGAAGAGAAATGGGTCCATATTAATCAGCTAAAGAGTTGTCACACTAGGCACACTTTGCAGCAAATCGAGGAGCCAAGAAAGAACCAAATAGATGAGATATCTGAAGCATGAGAATAAGAAAAAGAGGAATCAGAAGGGAACAATGGATTTATAAGTATAATTATGTAACAGGGAGTATTTTTCTTCACTATCAATTGTCATTATTGAATGCATCTGTGTCCCACTGCTGTCAACCCTATTGGAAGGCAGTTAGTGGGAAAATGAAGTAACCAGTTCTTATTTATTTAATAGATTTGTACTGGTTGCGCCTATTCAAAGACCAAGGAGGACCTACCCGGCGACTTGGAAGGGAGAAATCAAAGGGTGTCGCTCAACCCCATAAAGGAAGATCCAAGAGAAAGCTGTGGGTGTCGTTCCGCGCTCCAACGAGAGACAGTGAGAGGATTGTGGTGTTCTGCTCTCTGATGGAAGAAGGACTCTTAACCAATGAAGCCCACCTTGCCCTACTCTCCATCGACAAGGATCTCAGAAGAGTCGGGGGGAATTTGTGGGCTTCTTTGACACACTCAGCAGTACTCCCATCCATAACAAAGCTGCATTTCAGCAGAAACAGAAAAATGGCTGCGCTGGCTCCATGGCCTCAAAACTGTGTTTTGCAGTGACAAAAAGATGGCTGCACCATCTTGCCAAGCACATATTGGGCAGGGTGGAACTAGGGGACACACTGAGGGAGCTTGCCAGTGTGTTCTGACATATACAAAAGGAATAGTGTGAAAAAGCAGCACTGCTTTGCTGAAAGCCCAAAGTCCCCATTGAAAAAGGAAGCATTTCACCTTTAAAATTGATGTTGCTCTGATGCTATTTTCATCTATTCTTCCTCAAACTCTTGTTATTAATAAGGCACTGTCTCTCCATTCATATCCCCATTGTGATTCAGCAAAACCCAACATGACCCCTGAATGAAAGGGTCTGTCAAACCAAATCAGAGAAGAATCAACAAAGAAACTTCCTATACCCGCACGGGAAGCAGGTTCATTTTCTTTTTACAATGTATCAAGTATCAGTAGTTCAAAGGAACTCCAGCTATCTGGGCTATGTCAATTTCAGTGCATCTTTACTTCAAATAAACTATTGCCCACAAGGAAATAACTATGGTTACGAAACAGTGTGGGTATCCAGAGTGAAAGCCAAAAACCGAATTAAAGAAACAATGTGCCAGCAGCCTGCACCACATGTGTAAAATGGGCTTTGCAAACTAAAGAAAAGAAATGCCAGTTTTAAAGAAAAGTAAAATGTTGAATGAAAGCTTGTCTGTGCCTAGCAATGTGAAGGGTTTGGCTGCTGGGAAACACATTCAACAGGCTTGTTTTTTTGATTCAGGACCAAATAAAAGAAAATAAAGGTTTTAAACTGCCTTGGCTAGAGTTTGTAGGCTTCCAAAAACAGGGTATTCCAGTTGGCAGCGCTAAGGCTTCCCCCAAGAAAGGGAACCACCATAAACACTCAGTAGATACTAACACCTCAGCGATAATTACTAGGTTGGACAGAATCTGGTCAGGGCTGAACCCTCTGACAATGGAACTCCCAGGACAAGGAAGTGTGATGTGGGGAAGGGGCAATAAACCTTCAATCAAGCTGGGAAACCCCCATCTTACTCTAGAGGAAATGACAATTGGTGGCAGCTGAAGAAATATATAGAATGGTCCAGTGACAGACAAAGGACTGCCATTTGCTTCCAAAGACTATTCATTAATAAAAATGTAAAGACTTTTATCTCTGGAGCAGGACTTTGTAAAAATGTGAAAATCTCGCAGTTTAAAAGAGATTTTGTGGTTTAAATTTTTAGGCATTGTAGAATTCACTGACACTTTGGGAACAGAAATAGCAAAGAATTGGGGATTATAAGCAAAGTAGCCATGATGCCATTGCACATTTTAATACTTACCTCCCTTATGATAATCCACACACGTGTATAAAGTTACAGAATTTTAGGCCAAATCTTTCATACTCAAAATTACCAAAAAGTATTAGAAGGGCGAAACAATGTCTCACAGATTTCAGAGTTGGAGTGGAATGGTCTGCATAAAATATGTAACCTGTTTATGTAAGTTGCTAAGAGACTTCAACTGTATAAATGTACCATTTGTGGAAAGATTGGATTTGAGCTAAATTACATGTGGGAGGTTTTTGAACATTGTAAAACTCACATCATAAATCTGACATTCTGCCTTGAAATCCAACCAGTTGAGAACGAGGCGGGGACTAGCACCCCTGACCAGAGGTGGGCTTAGTTAAGCCTGCCCTGCCATATACTTTGATGATGTCACTATGCATTATAAATAAGAGTCCCTGACAAGACTCCAGATACACACTCTTCTTGAAGTTCCTGCGCTGCGTTCTTCATCTGCTCCATCCATTTTGCTGATCCTAACTACAAGGCCTAAGCATTGCTGATCCTTCCAGCAAGGCCTCAATTCTGAAATCCCACTAAAATCCCAAATAACCAAAGGGGAAAGCTGTGGTATTCTTTTGGGAAACATCCTGAACCAGCCTGGCTTGCTGCCCACTACCTGCATGCCCACCTTAATCCTGCCATTCAGCTGTCCTTTGCCAGGAGAATTACCAACCAGTGACCCGAATTGCCCAGCTGTTCGCTACCCTGTGACGAGACCTTGCCCAGCTGTCTTTTGCCCAGCTGTCTTTTGCTAGGCGCGCCAGCCGTGTGGTGACCCGACCCTGTTGACTGTCCAAAGATCCCAAAACTAGAAAGTGGACTAGGAGTATGATCCGTACCCCTTCGAAATACATAGCCTATCTTGTCTTGCCTTTGTCCTTATCCCACTCTCTAAGCAATCCTGTCTTACCCTGATAACTTGTTGAAACTGTTAGAATAAAAATCCGACCTTCCCTCACAGATAATTCTATCTTCTGCCTCTTATTCCTGATTATCTGCTGCTTCTTTCTATCCACTCAGCAATCTGTGGGTTGAGGGAACCTTAACTTGGGTGCTATCTTTCCTAAAATCAAAAGGTGCTCCTATTCAATTGTTCTGTGTATATGTTCTAGGAGAAGGGTAACCACGTGTCTTGATTTCATTTTCATTGTGATTTTCACCCCATTGGTGATTTCTGCCCCAAATTAAAAAATGCATGATTTCTTTTGAATTTGAAAATAAATAAATAAATATTGCATTTCACAAACCAGCCTGGTTCATGGTCCATTGTGACCCGGGGTATTTTAAAAAGGGGGTGTGATACGAGTTGTGTACCATCTTAAAGTGAATCTGCATAAAATAAGGAGAAAGGCATCTCAATCGTGCGCTACATACTAGGCCGAGTCCAAGGTGTGTGTCACCAGATTGAAATCCTTAACACTACAAAACTGAGCCTTTTTTTTAATAGTAGAGGCTCGTGTGTGTAGCAAGCATGATGTAGCATGCTGCTGGAAGCATAACTACCTGATGGTATTCAGGTTTTGTTCTAATTTTGACAACAATACTGCCCAGTGACAATATTATCTATAGTGTGGGTCTGGTAGGACTCCCTTTTTATTGCCCTACTACGGAGGCCCATATCGGTACAGATGCCCACAAACCCTGGTTGTTTCAATTGTGTAGCAATGAAGATGGGTGTTACTCAGGGAGGATGGCCAGCCACTCTCTCAACGATACCTTCACATTGAAATTTGTCCAGCCTTAGTTCCACCTTATGCCTTAAATGGAATGGTACATGCTAGTGCTTGAATGCCATTGGATTCATAGCTTTGTCTATTTGTAGCCTCTCGGTTTGGCCTTCAAGTCATCGCATCTCTTGAACGATTTTATCATGCATGTGGAGAATGGCAACCACATCATCCACTTCACGTGCTTGAAGAGCATCACCCCTAGTAATGTCTCCTCTGTGACTTCAGTTACACAAAATCGAGAATGTATTTTCTTTTGTCCATGAGACACCTAAGCCATGAACGCACCTCCCAATAGAATGGATTGGAGCCACCAAATGTGAACACATGAACTTTGGTGGCAGATAGTGATTGGGGTCTGTGCAGCACCTTGAATGTTAGTATGCCATTATGTTGACTAATACACAAGTGTCAATTAATACATGTGTCCCTTTACCATGAATGCCGGTGGAGCATGTTGATTGTCTGCTGCATTTCTGTCCTGCTCCCAGCACTGTTGAAATGAAGAAACCTTGATCCCCTTGTAATTCGGGGCTGTGTCTATTTGCATCACTTGGGTCTATCCTCTGGTGGAATTTGATCGGCCTCTTGACACTCTAAAATGGTTGGACTTTCTGCATCTTCCGCAGGACTGTCCTTTTGCCCGTCATGGCCCAGCACGCATTAATGTGCCTCTGGAATGTCCACATGAATCAGATTATGTACTTGCGGATTCAGGTCTGGTTTGGCAACGGGCTTCAGAGGTTTGGGTCACGTAATAACACTAACCTTTTCTACTTTTCCTGATTTAAGTGTTTAGTCCATGCAAGATGTCTTTGAGAGAGTTCATGTGGGTGCCCTAACTCCAGCCTCCAGGATCCATTCCGGGGATCGGCCTAGCTCCCTAAGTACCCATTTGCAGAGTTTTACTGAGTAGCAACCGTGTATCACCTGAGCACCGACTTCATCCTCCACTTTCAGCAAGGTGCAGGTGAATGCAAGTTGGCGCAAACAAGCATAAAATGCCTCTAGGGATTCATCTTCTCTGTGTTTTGCATCTCGCAGTTTTAAGTGTTCGTAGTCTACTTTTACCACCGAGCAGACACAATCTTCCAATGCCTCTTTGGCCGTTTGTTATGAATCATTAGCGGGATTCAAGGTTTTGAATATTTTGTGGACCGCGTGACCCATCATACAGAGCAGCATGGAACATTTTGTAGCAACATCACCTTCCCTGGAGCCTGTAAAGTACATTTCTAATCCTTCGACTGTAAGGTCCACTGCGGACCTTGGCTCGACAAAGATTGTCCGCACGAGATCTGCTGCTTGTCCCTTGTCACAAAGATAAGGCCTCATTATACCCCATGGCTAATTACCTATTTAAGGGGACCTTCAATCAATGGGGGTCAACTGCCAGAGCAGTGGGCCAATGAGATCCTGCTTTCATTTAACATTTACAGTGTATTTGCAATAAATTGTCATCGTGAGGTGTCTGCAGGTGTGAGCTGGAGGTGCCAAACACTGATAACACCAGTGGGGTGATGACAGAAAGGGTGCACAAGTACTCAGTAAAGGAGCCACTATCCTAGACGTGCAGGAAGAGATTATGCGTGCGTCACAATTCCCTTATTATTATTATTTTTTTTAATGTATTTATGATTCAGTTTAGTACAACCTTTTCATATGTTCACATTTCCAATACATATAAAAATCACCTCCGTTAAACAATTCATAATTAATTTACAGTTAAAATCATCATTCACAAATAACATACGATTCTTGAGGTTCCCATAATTAATTAAAACCGTCCGGCACTCACTCCAACAAAAAGATTAAGAATCTCTTTCATGAACTTGCATCCAGAAATTGCCATTGGATTGTTCTCACCAATTAGGAATATTGACCACCATTCATCCAACGACAAAGTTCTCATTTGTTTGCAAGTCTCTGCTAGGAACTTAATCCTCACTAAGGTTAGAGCCAGGCATTCAAGAAGTAGATGCTTCACAGATTCTATACGATCTTGATTTTGGCAGAATCTACAATATATTTCAGGTTTAAAAATGTGACCTCTTGTGTCGGCAAAATATTCAATCACATTTGCATGAACAGGTTTCTTAGTTTGAGACACGGAAACTTAGATACGTTGGAAGCAGGCAATAGATCTTCTTTCATGTGTTAACGGAACTGATAGTTCATATTTGCATCTCAGTTCTTGGGAATTAATCCAATCCTGTCTGCGAATTATGTTTTTCACTTTTTCTGGGTTTGTTGTTAATAGCTCTTCAGAGACCTCTATACAGTGCAACCAATCTTAGCAGGAATCTTTCCACTTGGTAAGTAGCCGGTCGTATCCCTCAGGCATACTAGTTCGTAGGATTTGAAACAGTGGTAAATCATCGCACATTGAGCATTGCGGTATAGGGCTAATGATTTCCATAAACAATTGAATGTAGAGATTGTAAGCCTAGTTCAAATCTCACAGATGCAATAGAAATGCTGAGGGGAAGCCGTAGAACTGTCTTCCACAAAGACCCTTCTATAAGGTCCCTGAAGTGCCATTATAGATTTAAAGCTGATTCCTCTCAGGAGGTGTGAATGGGCATAACTTTCTGTCTATAAAATTTATAATTAGGCACATAGTAAATTTGAAGTATTTTTTTCAATAATAATGCCTGTGATGCTAAGATGTTGGTTTTTGATCTTACCACGGTTGTCAATCCACTCTCATTTATACTGCAACTAACATGAGCTCCCAAATAAGTAATCGATTGTACTTTTCCCAGTTCCTGATTTCCCAAGAACCATCTTTCTTTTGACTTGTTCTTGCATCGCATATTCGGCAACACCATGACTTGTGTTTTCTTAACATTGGCTTGCTGTCCATTGTCATTCATAAACGTTTTGAGTGTATTAATTGTTCGCTGTAAACCAATCACTGTTTGATCCATGATAGCTAAATCATCTGCATATAATATTCATGGAAGCAGTACATTGTTTATTTTAGGAGGAAATTCCCTGACAGTCTTCCGGGTCACGCCCATGTCAGATAAATAGATGTTGAACAGTCCTGAAGCCAAGGGACAGCCTTGTTTTAATCCCTTGAAGGTCTCAACTCTGTCTGTGAGTATGCCATGCTTCGATAATCTTACCTGGATGGAGGTTGTGAATAGAGAGCCTTTATAGCTTCCAGCAAGTCTCTTGGACATCCCCACGATTAAAGCTTGTTCCACAGTCTCTTTCTGCTCAGACTGTCGAAGGCCTGTTCTAGATCCACAAAGACTCTGTATATTTTAGATCTGATCTTGATGGCCTTTAATTTCACCAGGTTTAGCAGGAAGAGATTCAGGTTTGTGCCCACGCATCTAACAAAGCCCTACTGTCTCGGGTCTAACCGACCCGACTGCTTTGCCAATAATTGCAGATGATGTAATAGGATTGTGCTACAAATATTGCCCAATGGGTCTAGTAGTGTTATTGGCTAATCATTTTGGGGTTGTTCTCTGTCTCCTTTCTTAAATATAGGAATAATCAATGCTGTTTTCCAAGATACTGGCACTTTCTTAGTGGTCAAAATATCCGTGAACATTAGCCTGCAAAAGTCGGCCCAAGCTTGTGGATTTTGTAAAGCCATCAGGTCCTGGAGCATGAGAAGAGCTTAATCCTTTTATCAATGCTACAATTACATCTTCTTGGAGTTCAATTAGCCAAGGACCACTTGTGAGGTGCTCCTTAATGGGCTCGCTCAAGAACGATTGCGCAAATAATGCAGTATAACGGGATTGCCTAGTTTTCCTGAGACAGCATTGAGAAGCAACGCTAATTGAACTGATGAGTTGTTACTTAGCATTGTCCATAGGTCACGGGACTTCTTTGCGCAGATTGGTTTTTAGGATTTGTTCTGCATCGGGTTGTGACCTAGAGGCCTTGGAAGAAATTAACCAATTCCTATAATGTTGCTTTCTTGCTCTCTGTAAATCAATGTTTGCTTCACCTTGCAACTCAGGCTGCCTCATGTCAGCACGAAAAGTTCAGCTGACACAGACTAATTCCTCATTATAATTATGCAATCTTATAAAAGTGTGTCTCCCAGTTTTTTATACAATGTTTTTTAAAGTCCAATAAAATGCCAGCATAATCCAATTTTGTCTCTTCAGACCAAGAGTTAATACAATACTTCTCAGTGATGGCATATATACCAGAAGAATTAAGTCTCAGTCTTGCCACCATAAGAAACCTGCACAGGTAAGCTAGGAGGTACATCAGAACGAGTTTGAGCATGCTTCCATGTCAATGTCAATTAATGGTGGTCACTACATTCAGTTGGATTGATTGTCAAACTAACAATCAAATCTCGCCTATCCCTGGAGACAAAATAATGGTCAAGGTAAGCTTTGTGATTATCATGGGACCCGGTTGTTTTTGTTGGCATATCTCTGTTAACTTGACCATTCAGCATGAGGAGATCCCAAGCACATAATTCTCGGATCCACAAGGCTGCCCTAGTTTTTAGATCAGTTTGGTTGATCATAATACCATCTCTATCCAAGTATATCTCCACAAATGATGATAAAAGGATTAGCACATTGAATGTAAGCATCATCGATTAAAGCTGTTACATTGTCCAAAGAATTGGCATCTCCAATTTTAAGTGGATTCTAATATAAGTTGAAGATGATGATTACTTTTTTCTTGGAAAATCCGGGTTGCAACCAGTCCAGAACTAACATTTGCGTGAATGGATTTGGATTCTTTTCTTCACCACTGTTAAACCCTGACCCAATTTGACCAAAGTCAATAGGCCAGAATAGGAACGTTCCATTGGACCTCTGGGGGCGAGATTTAGGAATACATCGAAACCCCTTGGATATTGGTTTAGTCCAAATCCAAGTTTCTTGAAAACATACAATGCCATGCATTAAAAGTCCCATAGCATCTTGGCTGAAGAGGTGAACAAACCCTCTTGTGTTCCAGGAGACCATTTTCATTGTCTTCATTTCCTGTTGTGCTAAATATGATCTTGGATTTAGGGTTGCTAAAGAAGAAGCGATCCATGACCAGTCTTGTTTTTGGCCTTGTTGGATCCTGTTTGGGTGGCATTCTGTCACTTCTCTTAAAGAGAAATTGTTAGCATCAAAGGTCACTCTTATTCTCGCCATCGCCTGGATCAGAGATCTGTCTGGATACTGTTTGTTCCCGAGTTGGGGCCGTCTGAACACATTGATCTTGTTTTGCTTTCTCTCGTTTGTTTCCACTGAGCCGCAATGAGGCTGCATTTGTTATGTTATCTTCAAGTAGTTGTTTTGTCGTAGATTAGATTCTTCACTGATTTCAAAGCCATGGGGCAAGAGGTCTTGTATTTTTGCACCAACCTTGAGTTGACATGTAGTATGACCCAATTAAATCGTGTTTCATTTACAAATTGTACAATTTGAATGTCATCCGAAGCAATATCCCCCACTCTAGGACTATGATGCAAGAGTTTTTTCGACATTTGCTCTGTTCAATATTAGACCGTCTCTAGAGGTCATCTTTTGTGAGCAGCCTTCTATGGAGCAGGAGCTCCCCAGACCACTGCAGGAGCAGTGGAAACTCTGGAGATCCCTTCCGATGACATCCACAGCCGCGGTAAGCGCTCTGAAGAATGCGCATTAAATATTGAAAAAATAGCGTATACCGCTATACGCGCCGAATACTCTACACATTTTTGCCACTAGCGCCTATTGTGCTTAATAGCACCTTGCCACCCTGATCAAGGCTCTGTTGGCCTCTGCTGGTGTGCATTTACGTTGTGTGTCCAGGTGACTCCATTGCCTGACACAATTGCATTTAGCCTATGTGTGTTTTTACACTTGACTAGCTTAGCTGGGCCTTGCGCCACAATTGCACTTGTGTTTTTTGCACGGCTTAGCCTAGAAGGGATCCAACTATAACTAGCATCTGTTAGGCATAGCATCTTGAATCTAGCTGTTTATCCATGCATTTTAGCCAAATTGCCTCATCTTGAATATAGCTGTTTAGCCATGCACTTTAGCCAAATTGCCCTGTTTACTTGAATCTAGCTGTTTACCCATGCACTTTAGCCAAATTGCCTCATCTTGAATCTAGCAGCCTATCCATGCTTTCTAGACAAACTGCCATACTTCGAAGCTAGTTGCTTACTCAGGTACTGTGGCCAATCCGCTCTGCCTTAATCTAGGCGTCACTCATATTTTAGCCAACCTACCACACTTCCACCTAGTTGTCGACCTAGGCACTGCAGCCATCCTGCCATATTTGTCCTACCTCCTAGGTGTTATTCAACGTATTCTCAGTAACTCTGCCCTACACTTCAAACCTAGGCCACCCCCGGCATCCCAGCCATATCAACTACCCTTATCTAGGTGCTACGTAGACCATCCCAACCACGTGTGCTCACCTAAATTCAGGTATTACTTAGCGCTTCACAACACTCTCAACCTCACCATTTAGCATGTGTCTATTCACCACTAACTTGTTTGCCTATTTCCTGATCAGCCTCAACACTACATTACCGATCAAGATGGCTCCACACCTACCCAACATGCTAGCCCTACGCAGGCTTAACAACCAAGTACCTTACTTAGATTTAAACGACCCTCAGGTACTGCTACCTTCCAGTCACCCTCGCACCACCATAGAAAGGAACTTAGGACTTAGAGCCAGACTAGCCAAAATCCATGAGCCCCCTGCCCGTTCATTGCCCACCACACAAAACTCTAGAACGTTGCCACTCCGACCAAATCCTTCCACACAAACCAGTAACCCATTACAAAACCTCTACCCTACACCCCTTCATAACTCCCTCAACCAGGGCACTCCTGAACCTACACAAGACAAGCACCATACTACTACTTCAAAAAACATAGCCACTACTTCTAAAAACATAGTCAGCCCTAAAATTAAGGGAGCCTTGATCAATGCCAGATCGCTAGTAGCTCATGCTACAGAAATTGCAGACTTAATCCTCACTGAAGACCTCGACTTCCTTGCCATCACTGAGACTTGGTTACACCCAGCAGCAGGCCCTATGCTCATGTTGGCAGTCCCAGATAACTACTCTATTCTGAGACAAGACCGCCCCAATTCCAGAGGAGGTGGTGTCGCCTTCATCCATAAGTGCAGTCTTGCCATGAGACTAGCTACTTCGACCGATGCCCTCTCTTGTGAATCACTAGCAGTCAAAATACCACTCACTAACTCCCAAACGCTTAACATCTACTTGATCTACCGCCCGCCAGGCCCCATTGGCACCTTCGATGAAGACCTTAACTCTATTCTATCTAGCAACCTCAAAAGCTCCACTCAAGTTCTCACCTTAGGAGACTTTAACTTGGGCTACAAAGACCCAGAAGACCATCCCGCTAGCACCATAGCTAATACTTTTACTGAATTAGGCTTTGTGCAAAGATGTACGACACCCACGCATACGAAAGGCAGAACACTTGACTGGGTGGCCGACTACAATTGCCTAGTGAATATCACAAATATCTCACCTCAAGCCTGGACTGACCACCACTTGGTATCATTCATGCTCTCCACCGACAGACCTCCATCCCCGCCTACCATTAAGGCCCCACTCACTCTCACTAGAAACAAGAAGAACATGACAGCAGAAAGACTTATCCCTAACCTACTCCCCACACTCAACTCACTTCTTGACAACCTGGACCCTGAGTCTCTGGTTGAAGAATATAACAAGATTATGGCCACCTCGCTGGACTGCATCGCCCCCCTTAAACTTAGATCCAGTAAACCGAAAGCGCACCTTAACAAATGGTACACACCATTCCTCAAAAAACTAAGGCAGCAAAAAAGAAACTGCGAGGCCATCTGGAAAAAATCCCCCTCAGTCTCAAACAAACTCAAACTCTCCAAACTAGCTGCACTTTACAAAAAAGAAATCTACCTGGCCAAACGAGCCTCCTTTGACTCTCGTATATCCCAAGCTAAATCCAACATGAAAGAACTGTTCTCCATCCTCAAAGAAATAGAAACCCCCATAGCACCCCTTGACACGTGCACTAAAGATAAAAACTGGTGTTCAGAAATTCAAAGTGCCGTAGCAAACAAGATTGCGACTCTTCAAAGTAAAATCTCCAGCAAAAGAGCATCCCTGAATGACACCCTCAACTCAAAAATTCCGGACAAGCCCATGCCCACCGACCTAGCCCGTTTCCAGTTCTCCAAGGTCAACATACTGGAAGTCGAAAAAATTATCTTGTCCCTGAAACCGTCTAATTGCCAGGGAGATCTGTGCCCAGCACAGCTCATTAAAGATGCTGCCCGAGACCTCTCCCCTTTCATTACAAAATTGATTAATGCCTCCTTCGCCACTGGCTCCATCCCTACTAACCTAAAAAAATTCTGGGTACTTCCTCTACTGAAAAAACCTACACTTGACCCAGCCATACCCACAAACTACCGACCCATAACAACTGTTCCCTTTCTACTAAAAATTTTGGACAAGGTTGCCTATGTACAAATACAGAAGCACCTGGAAGAACACAACCTCTTAGGATCTAGACAATCTGGATTCCGTCACCAACACGGGACGGAAACCGCTCTTATTGACTTGAAAGCGCAGATCGATTCGCTCAGAGACAATGGGCAAGCCGCCTTACTCCTCCTCCTCGACCTATCTGCAGCTTTTGATCTGGTCGATCACTCTGTCCTATGTTCACACCTCCACACTTCAGCTCACTTCTCCAGCGAGGCCATCACCTGGATCACATCCTTCCTTAACGGCAGGACTATGAGGGTCTTTTCTCCCACGGCGGCAGCAGACCCTATGCCCATCACCTGCGGTGTTCCTCAGGGCTCCTGTGTCTCCCCCACATTATACAACATATTTACCAAGCCCCTTTTCAATGATTTGGATCATCTCGGTATCACCTACACTAACTATGCAGATGATACTCAGATCCTCCTTCCGCTTTCAGGAGATTATGGAAAGGATTTGGCCTTGCTAAATAGGGTGTACATCATCATCCAGGCATGGATGGCCACTCATGGACTATGCCTGAATGATGATAAAACAGAACTCATCATTTTAGGCACTACATTCAGTATAAAGAAACTTGGCCCGGCCTATAACTCCTTCATGATTGACGGGAACAACATCAAAGTCGGACAGGAGGTCAAAACATTGGGATTCTATCTAGACTCCAATTTTTCCCTCAAAAGACAAGTGAGCTCCCTTGCATCCTCCACGGCTTATACGTGCAAATTAATCCGCGCAGCCAAACCTTTCCTGTCGGACACTAGCTGTCTGACACTCGCCAGAGCCCTCATATTGTCTCGTCTCCACTACTGCAATGCCCTTTACCTGGGATCCACCAAGGCCACCACCAGTAAACTGCAAACCCTTCAGAGCAACGCTCTCAGAGCAGCTCTGGGCATTTCCAGAAGAGAACACATCACAGGATTCAGCCAACAGAACAACTGGCTCTCCACCAGAGATAAAATTCTCTTAAAAACGGCATCACTCACCAACAAGTCTCTTAACAACGCAGCCCCAACCTACCTGATCAACAGATTCCATAGATAGTCCTCCTTAAGACCCGTCAGAATTGCATACAAAGATTGTTTATCTGTTCCCCACTACAAACGGGCCACCATAGGAGGCAACAGCTTCCCGGTAAAAGCTGCCAAGCTTTGGAATTCCCTGCCTCCAAACCTTAGAGTAGACTTGCCCTATCAGAACTTCCGCTCCAAGGTAGTCTCCTGGCTGAAACTGGAGACCCACTAAGACAAGGTAGTGCCCAGCGCTACACGCACACATTGTAACCACGTGTGCCTTCTTGCTTACCTGTATATAACGGCCTGCTGGCTTTACTGCTGATTTTATATAACATTTGTGTACCTTATTTTTGTATTATGTATATTCTTCGTGTACTGTAACCAAGCTTTGAAAATTCTTGTAAAGGCTGCGCCCTGATACCCCCAGGTACGCTCGCGCATTATAAATAATAAAAACAAACAAAACAAACGTGGAAGGAAGCACCTTCCAAGATGGCCACCCACTGTTTTGCCTGGCCATATTCCATCTAACCTAGGCCCAGGCTTCACTACATTCTACCGATTGGCTCCCAGGCTATCTTAATTAGCCTATCCCGTGATCCGGCAGGCGGAAGCCGGCACACGTCAGCAAGGCCTGGGGAGACAAGGCCATCACCTGTCCACAGCCTGTCACCAGCCGTCTACGCCGTTAGCCAGAACCCCTGCATAAATTGGACCAGTATTTGTGACACAACACCAAGGTAACTCTCTACAGACACGTGTCTAGACGCTGACTCTTGCCTCTACTGGTAATCCGAACTGCCTAAACTGACTATTCTGATTGTGCACCCGTCATCCACTGCATTATTATTATTGTGAGTCTGTTACTGTGTCCCGCTCCCGTTCACGTGTTATACACTGATCCGTGCTAATTGAGAGCCCGCTCGAACCATACTATCCTACTCTGAACAGTTCTTATATCCTTAACCTTGATCACCCTATCTGTATAACTTGTGCTCCGTGCACTGCTCAATCCACCATTTGTCTGCAGCCCAGCAACCACTTGACTTGTTATGCTACCCGTCTAATTACCAAACTGTATTTCTATCTCTACCCTGCTATACTCTATTATGCCCTCATCGTGCGCACCTATATGTATTTTGCCGTACACACCCTTGCTATGTGTACACTTACCAGCTCATCGACCAAATTAGTAGAATTTACCCACACTGGGACTGCACCATTTTACCTGTTTTTTTTTTTCTACTGTGCTTTGGCTACATGCACTTTGTACATTGGCTGTTATGATCAGTTGAATGCCTATATATACCAGTCTAACGATCAGTCAGCCCCCCCATATCGCCAATCTATCATCATAATTGAGCAACGTACTATGACTAACTGAACATACACTATACTCATGTACCTCCGCCTGTGTGACTATCATATGTTCACTGCCTGTATGTGTGTGCTGATTTTACGCTTGTCTCATGTATGCTGCAATGTCCAACTGATTGATCAATCTATTGTTCCTAACTTTGACTTGGTCCCATGTGCCCTACCCGCATTGCATATTGACAAAACTATTGTTCCTAGCTCTGATTTGGTCCCATGTGCCCCACCTGCATTGCATATTGGCTAAACTATTGTTCCTAGCTCTGACTTGGTCCCATGTGCCCTACCTGCATTACATATTGGCTAAACTATTGTTCCTAGCTCTGATTTGGTCCCATGTGCCCTACCTGCATTGCATACTGGCTAAACTAGTGTTCCTAGCGTTGATTTGTGTCTATGTGTCCTACCCGCATTGTATATCGGCTATACTCCCTTCTCTATGCCCTGGAAACACCGGCCTCTTGCATTGCTTCCTCTACATCATACCCATAGCCTAGCCGTGAAAGATGTTAAGTCCAATTCTTTTCTACTGTATAATGGCTGCCACTATACACTTTGATTCTAGGAGGCAGGAATGTCATACCGAGCTCCCCCCACTAGTGCCAGACCCAATTTTACCCAGCCTGCCAAACATAGCTATGAATAATTCCACCACCTTCCGATCTAAACACCATGGTGCCACAGGGCTAGTAGCCCACGCCTCTCTTCCATGCACCACGCCTGACAGAAATTATAAACTATGTGCCAGACCTACTAAACTGCATGAGCCACTTAGAATATCCCTATCACCAACAAATTTGAAAACAAACTGCCAGCATAGCATGAAACCTAACCACACCAACCTGCCACTGTCACCATCTGCCTCTAATACAAAAGCCCTCCAAACTAAAAGACACAAGCCCAAGCCCACTGATACAAACACATCCATTCCTATCCAGGTCAAAGTTGAAACTGAGGTACTCTCCCTTAAAGGAGCACTTCTCAATGTGAGATTGCTCGCTGCCCATGCCCTTGACATAGCCAATCTAATCACAGAAGGTAATCTGGATTTCCTTACGATAACTGAGACTTGGCTACATAATGCTGCAGGACTGTCGCTTATGCTAGCCATCCCGGACGGATACACAATATCTAGACAAGACCGAGATGGCTCCCGAGGCGGTGGAACCACCATTATATCCAAAATAAGCCTTTGCCTTAGACTAGCCCCTACTCAAACCTTGCAATCTTGTGAAATCATTTCTGCTAAATTTCAGATAAACAACTCACAATCACTTACTAGTCATCTAATATACAGACCACCAGGTCCCCTTGGGACCATTGAGGAGGACCTGCATAGTATACTTACTAACAACCTCAAACCAACTTCACAATTACTCCTACTAGGGGATTTTAATATAAGCTTTAATGATCCAGCGGATAAACATGCCACGGATATAGCTAATACCATTAATGCGCTAGGTTTGTCTCAAAAAGTCAATAAACCTACCCATATGAAGGGGAGAACATTAGTTTGGACAGCTGAATATAACTGTACAGTTACTATCTCCTCCATATCACCTCAACCTTGGACAGACCACTCACTTGTCTCCTTCAATCTACTAACCACCAGATCCCTTCTTATGGCCCCACTAATAGCGCCACCATGCTTAACTAGAAACAAAAAGAGCATCACAGCGGATAAAGTAATCCCTGCCAACCTCCCAATTCTAAATGCACTACCAGAAAATCTAGACCCTAGCACTCTAGTCCATGAATATAATAAAATCATGCTTACCACAATGGATAAAATCGCCCCTCTTAAACTCACAACAAGTAAACCTAAAGCCCATCTAAATAAATGGTTCACGCCACAATTACAAGACTTACGCCTTTTGAAAAGAAAATGTGAAACTACTTGGAGACTACGCCCATCTAAGGAAAAAAAAGTAAAATTAACCTCCATCTCCCTGCACTACAAAAATGAAGCCTGCCTGGCAAAACGGAATTCCTACGATGAACGCATTGCCAAATCTAACTTTAGCATGAAGGAACTTTTCTCCATACTGAAAGAACTAGTGTCACCAATAGCCACACCTGATACATGTACCAAGGACAAGTCCTGGTGTGCAGATATCCAACATGCGTTAGCAAACAAAATAAATACGCTTAAAAATAAAATACAGCAAAAGAAAGACATGCTGAACCTACAGCATCTGTTCCATATCCTGCCGCCTAGTGACTCACCCACGGCCCAATTTAACAAATTTCACTTTACCAAAACTTTTACCTTAGAGGTTGAAAAAATCGTCCTATTGCTCAAACCTTCCAATTGCAAAGGTGATATCTGCCCAGCAAAGTTAATAAAAGACGCTGCCAGAGACCTATCATCATTCATCTCCAAATTGATCAATGCTTCCTTTGCCTCAGGTACTATTCCTGCCAATTTAAAACATTCCTGGGTGCTCCCACTCCTTAAGAAGCAGACACTAGATCCTCTCATCCCCACTAATTACCACCCATTACCACGGTACCATTCCTACTCAAAATACTGGATAAAGCTGCATACATCCAGATTCAAAAATACCTTGAACTGCATAAGCTCCTAGGAGCTAGACAATACACGGGACGGAAACTGCCTTGATTGATTTAAATACCCAAATTGATGAGCTGAGAGATAAAGGGAAGACATCACTTCTGCTCCTTCTTGATCTCTCAGCTGCATTTGATTTTGTGGATCATAAGGTCCTTTGCAGTCACCTGGACTCTGCAGCTCCCTTTTCCACCCAGGCTATCAGATGGATAGAATCATTCCTGAGTGAGAGAACCATGAGAGTATTCTCCCCGTCGGTAGCAGCGAACCCCACCCCTATCCTGTGTGGTGTTCCTCAGGGCTCATGTGTCTCGCCAACTCTATACAATATTTTCACAAAACCTTTGATTGATGATCTTGACCTTCTGGGTATCACCTACACCAACGATGCAGATGATACACAGATTCTCCTCCCGCTTTCTAGGGATCATAGTAAGGACATGGAGTTGGTGAATAGGATATATCTTATCATCCAGGCATGGATGGCCACCCATGGCCTATGCCTGGATGATAAGACACAGATGATAATCCTGGGCATGCACTCTAACATTAATAAACTAGACCAGGAACATTCCTCATTCAATATTGACGGAAACATCATCAAGGTATCCAAGGAAGTAAAAACCCTTGGCGTCTACCTTGACTCCACTATGTCCTTTGACAAACAAGTAAAATCTTTGGCCTCAACCACTGCCTACACTTGTAAGCTGATAAGAGCTGGCAAGCCATTCCTCTCTAATGACAGTTGCATGGTCCTGGCCAGAGCCCTAATGCTCTCCAGAATTGATTACTGCAATGTCCTTTACAGTGGTGCTAACAAAATTACCATCCAGAGGCTACAAACCCTACAAAATAATGCCTTAAGAGCAGCGCTTGGCATAAACAAAAGAGTACATATCTCTTCCATTAGACGCCAACATAAATGGCTCTCCACTGACAACATAATACAGTTAAAAATCATTTCATTGACCCACAAAGCCTTAAACAATGCTGGCCCTAGCTACCTCTCGGATAAACTACATAGAAGAACATCCGTTAGACCAACCAGAACTGGCAACACCGATTGCCTTGTAGTACCAAGATACAGGCTCACAACGATTGGTGTGAACAGCTTTCCCGTGAAGGTTGCTAAACTCTGGAACTCACTGCCACAAAACTTGAGAGTAGACCAACCCTACCTACACCGTAGAAAGAAATTTATCTAATACATCGTCTCTAATGACCCCTTATTAGTCACCCTATCATCCTCGCTGCCTCTGCCTTCTTGCCCCTTCTACCTCAACGGCACACTACCAGTATCCCTAGATTTCTAGTTGAACAATGCTACATTGTCTGTAATGCTATGTGTAATTTATTCTGTTATTCTTTGTTTCTGTGCAATATATTGTACCTGTTACGCTCACCTGACTCCCACGGAGGCGCTGGCCAGGATCGTGCTGCTGTGACCTCTTCTAAGGTGTTGCGCGGGGCTCAGAAGATGGACTGGACCGGACTCCCAACTCCTGCTTGTCCCGCTTGCAAAAGTATCCTTCTTAGGGTCTTGAAGGGCGAGCTCTCCTTCCTGCTTCTGATGCAGGGGCGCGTTGGTATCCAGTTACTTCACTGGATTCTTGGTTTTATGAGAACCAAACTTGCTTGGCTTCCAGGTAAGTTCCTTGAAAGGTTCCCCTTTTGTCCTTGCATCAATATGCTAATGTCAATGTCTTTTTCCCCATAGGGGCCGGGGTACGGAATGCCGGGGAAAAGGCACCGACCCGAGATGCGAGGTGCAATCCCTGTAGAAATCAGGTAAGTCTTGATGAGCGTTTTTGGGTAATGTCTTTTCATTCGCTCATTGACGCTAATGTCTTTTTCCCCATAGGGGCCGGGGTCCGGAAACGCCTGGATGCGGCGCGGACCCGAAATGAAAAGGGAATGACCCAACAGGTAAGTCTTAACATGGAGGTTTAGGTTTCCTCATTCCCTTCTCTCTCTCACCTTTGCTCTTGTCTTTTTCTCCCTAGGCGTGGAAGCGTGGGGCCGAATCCGGGTGATCGCTGCTGAACATGGAGGCGCCCTGTGAAGGTGAGTGGAATGCGGCGCTGCGGCGGTCGATGCGATGTGCTTTTAAATTAAGTGTCTTCCTTTGCAGGATCGTCGGCGAGCTGACTCCGGAATGCGGATCTTGCAGGTAAAGTCTTTTCCTTCTCCTATTCTCTCTTTCTCTTCCTTTGTAGGTGATCAGGATGCTGGCAGGCGTGGCAGAAGTCCGAATGCAGGAGCAAACACGGTGAGCGTCCAGCTGCTAGATGCAGAACAACGCGAAGCATGTGCTGCTCTTCGGGTGTGTTTTAAATAGCCTGTAAAGTAGTTCCAGGTATGTATCCTTCCACTCAGATATGTATTCTTCCTCAGACCACACCCGAGTGATAAAGTAGTCCAAAAGATAAAGTAGTCCCATTCAGTCCTCAAGAGGGCCTGGATGTAGCAGCACGGTCTGCTTCAGGTAAGTGCACATTAAAACACTTACACACATGTCTTGCTTTATGAGCCTGGCGCCTAAGGCGCCAGGACTGGGGTCCAGAATGAGCCTGGCGCCAAAGGCGCCAGGACTGCGTCCAAAAGGCCCCAACTTGGGCCTGCTGAGACGTCCTTGGGGAAAATGATGTCTGCCTCTGGGGTTGCTGGGCTGGGCCTGGCTCCTTGGAGGTAGGCATCATGACAGTACCCCCCCACAAGGCCCCTCCCAAGGTTGTTTCCTCCGGGGGTTTTGGCTTGTTCGGGAATCTACGGTGGAACCTTCGTATTAATCGAGGTGCGTGAATATGGTTACTAGGCTCCCAGGATCTCTCATGAGGTCCATAACCCTTCCAGTCAACAAGATAGAAGAGTTTTGACTTTAACATTTTGGAGTCTAAAATGTATTTCACTTCGAATTCTAATTCCCCATCAATTTGAATAGGATCTGGAGGCTTGGACAGTCGGGTTACTGATTGTACCGGTTTCAAAAGTGATGCGTGAAAAACGGGATGAATACGCATGTTGGAAGGCAAATCCAGTTTAAAGGCCACTGGGTTGATTATGGCTTTGATGGGGTAAGGCCCAATGAATCTGGGATTGAAAGTCTGTGGGCCCTTGAGAGATAAATGTCTAGTTGCTAGCCAAACCTGGTCTCCTACTTGGTAAGGAGGTGTTTTACTTCGGTGCAAATCAGCGTTTTCTTTGTACTTTTTCTTGGCTTGCTGTAAATGAGTTGTAGCTTCTTTCAAGGCTCGGGTTATTGTGGAATGCAGATGATTTACTGCGGGCATTTCCAGGGTCAGAGGTGGATCTAGGTCAGAGGTTCGAGGATGGTGACCATACAAAGTATAAAAAGGAGTTTGACCGGTTCCGGAATGCATAGAATTGTTGTATGCATATTCTGCGATCCAAAGAATGTCTTTCCAATTGTACTCGGATTGGTGCAACATGCACCGAAGATATTGCTCGAGAGTCTAATTTGTCCTCTCGGTTTGTCCGTCGGTCTGGGGGTGGTGGCTGGTGGATAATCGCACATCTATTTGTGCTAGTTGGCAACACTTCCTCCAAAAATGGGAAATGAATTGACTTCCACGATCTGAGACTAGTATGGAAGGGAAACCATGTATTCGAACTATATTCTCCAGGAATTGCTTGGCCAGGATGGAAGCTGAAGGCAATCCTTTTAGAGGGATAAAGTGGGCCATTTTGGAGAACAGATCCACGATTACTAGGATAGTGTTGTAACCACCACACGGAGGCAGGTCCGTAATGAAGTCCATAGACAAGGTGTGCCAAGGTGCCGGTGGAATCTCCAAGGGTTGAAGTAGGCCGGCTGGCCTGTTCCTTTGACCTTTATTTTGGGTGCAAACTCTGCAAGACATCACAAAAGACTTAATGTCTTTTCTCCAAGAAGGCCACCAGAATTGGCGTTTGATCTTTTCTTCCGTTTTAGCGATACCAGGGTGTCCTTCCATTAACGATTCATGATAATGAGCAATAACTAGTTCTTGCAATTCCTTACTTGGCAGAAATAACCGCTCTTGGAAATACGGTAAGTTATCCTTAACGGTGAAGTGGGGACCCTTTTGAGTCCATTCCAGTAAGGCTGAAGGGGAGCTGAGAATTTCCTGGACCAAAAGGCTACAGGGTGTAGCTGGTTAGTTTTCGGATCCCTTTGCGACAGGACAGCTCCCATGGCTAAACTGGATGCGTCAGTTTCAACAATATACGGGAGATCAGGACGCGGGTGCTTCAACACAGGTGCGGAAGTGAATTTGGTCTTTAGGTCTTGAAAGGCTTGTTCGGCCACTGGAGTCCATTCAAAATGTTTATTCTTACGTAAAAGAGCAGTAATGGGTTGGACTATTCGTGAAAACTCCAGGATGAATCTTCGATAGAAGTTGGCAAAGCCAAGCATACTCTGAACCCCTTTCACTGAACCGGGAGATGGCCATTTGAGGATGGCGTCCACCTTTCGTGAATCCATTCGAATTCCTTTAGGAGTCAGAACAAATCCGAGGAATTCAACCTCAGTGGTATCAAAGACACACTTTTCCAGCTTGGCAAATAGTTTGTGCTGGCGCAATTTCTCTAGAACTGCTCGAACATGTTATCGCTGATCTGACTCAGAAGATGAGTACACCAGGATGTCGTCGATGTATACGATGACACAAACATCGATAAGTTCTCGCAGAACATCATTCATGAAGAATTGAAAAGCTGCAGGCGCGTTGCACAAACCGAAGGGCATAACCTGATATTCGAAGAGCCCGTATTTGGTGCGGAAAGCTGTCTTCCACTCGTCACCTTCTTTCATTCGCACTAGGTGATAAGCTCCCCGGAGATCTAACTTGGTGTATATACGAGCATCTTTTACTTGATCAAGAGGTTCAGGGATCAGAGGCAGGGGATAACGATTCTTTATCGTTATCTGATTTAAAGCGCGGTAGTCAATACAAGTTCTAAGGTCTCCTTCTTTTTTAGGCACGAAGAACAAAGCGGAAGAGACCGGGGACTTTGATGGGCGAATAAAGCCATTGGCAAGGTACTGATCCAAATACTGACGCAAATGCTGGTTTTCAGGTTCAGTGAGAGCATAAATCCTACTACACGGCGGTTGAGCATTGGGAACTAGATCGATCTGGCAATCGTAAGAACGATGAGGGGGTAGCGTGTTAGCCTGTTCTTTCTGAAAAACGTCCTGGTATTCAAGGTATTCTGCCGGTAGTTGAACAGTGGCAGGGGTTACTGTGGCTAAACCAATAGCTGGATTTCTAGGATAACAAGTGGGACCACAATCTGGAAAAGTTATTCTCTTTGCTCGCCAGTCTATTCGAGGATTGTGTGTTTCTAACCAAGGAATTCCGAGGATTACTTGAAATTGTGGAGCCTTGATTATGTCAAACACTATTGCTTCCCGATGTCCATCCTGACTCACAAGTGTCACTTCTGTGGTGGAATGCGTTACCGGCCCAGAGGCTATTTCGGTACCATCAACAGTAGTAATGACATCCTGGTTTATTTTTGGATGCAGAGGAAGGTTCATCCTGAAGGCCAATTCGCGGTCCACGTAGTTTCCGATAGCTCCGCTGTCGACGTATGCTTTGATGGCATGCAACCGTTGGGGCTTTTTTGGATCCACGAGCACCATTGGCAAGACAAAATGCGAGGTCAGAGAGTTTGTTTTCAAGCTCGGCAAGCGGACCTCTACGCTTGTCGAGCCAGGTCGTTTCCCGAAACAGGTTCCATTAAGTTGTTGGCAGAGGCACCAACCACCTTCCTAGGTGGTTTTACCGGACAATCACGAAGAAAGTGACCGGAAGCCCCGCAATAGAGGCATAGTTGCTTTTGTCGCCTTCTCTCGCGTTCCTTCTGAGTTAACGGCCCCTTAACTCCCCCTATTTGCATAGGTTCCGAAGCTTCGGTATTCCTGGGGTTTACAAGGGTTCTGATCGGTACTCGGGTTTCAAACTTGGACCGATCTGCTTTCCTATTCTGAAGTCTGTGATCCAGTTGTACCATAAAGTCAATATATTCTGCGCAGCCCTGGGGTGGATTCACTACTTGGGCCAGAATGTCTTTTAGCTCTCCGCGCAGACCCCGGTGAAATAAAGTGATCCTTTTATTTTCAGGCCATCCGGTTTCCACCAGCAGTCTGTTAAAGGAGGCTATATAAGACAAAAGATCTTGACTACCTTGCCGTAGAGATAGCAGTTCGTTGTCAAGGGCCTGTCCCTGCGAGTGTCGAGCGAACAACCTTTCCATGCTGGCCTAAAAGCCCTGAAAATCCTGGAGAATTGGATCGTTCTGGTTCACCAAGGGAACAAACCAATCGGCAGCACAGCCACTTAGGTACGATAACACGAAGGCCACTTTGGTCCTATCATCAGGGAAGGCTCCTGGTCTGCATATAAAATGTAAGCGACATTGGTTCATAAAAATGGCATATTTCTTTGGGTCCCCCGCAAAACGTTCAGGCGGTGCTAAAGGCATGGATCCCGGCAGATTGATCTGAACAGGGTTACTCGAACCCAACGAAGTGGAAATTCCCCCGGGACTAGGTAAAGGAATTTGTCCAGCCGGACTCTGTAGCAATCGTTTGGCCAGGTCATCAGTTTGTTCCTTGGAGAGAATGAGTTCTCTTTTGAGGGCATTAGTCTCTTGGCGAGCTGAGTGTACCTTTGCCATTAATTCCCCCAACAGCTGGGCCAGCTGGTCTGTCTCAGAAGTCTCCATAGCGCCCGGGTGGGAAATTGTGGGTAGGCTTCGCGTTCTGTTACGCTCACCTGACTCCCACGGAGGCGCTGGCCAGGATCGTGCTGCTGTGACCTCTTCTAAGGTGTTGCGCGGGGCTCAGAAGATGGACTGGACCGGACTCCCAACTCCTGCTTGTCCCGCTTGCAAAAGTATCCTTCTTAGGGTCTTGAAGGGCGAGCTCTCCTTCCTGCTTCTGATGCAGGGGCGCGTTGGTATCCAGTTACTTCACTGGATTCTTGGTTTTATGAGAACCAAACTTGCTTGGCTTCCAGGTAAGTTCCTTGAAAGGTTCCCCTTTTGTCCTTGCATCAATATGCTAATGTCAATGTCTTTTTCCCCATAGGGGCCGGGGTACGGAATGCCGGGGAAAAGGCACCGACCCGAGATGCGAGGTGCAATCCCTGTAGAAATCAGGTAAGTCTTGATGAGCGTTTTTGGGTAATGTCTTTTCATTCGCTCATTGACGCTAATGTCTTTTTCCCCATAGGGGCCGGGGTCCGGAAACGCCTGGATGCGGCGCGGACCCGAAATGAAAAGGGAATGACCCAACAGGTAAGTCTTAACATGGAGGTTTAGGTTTCCTCATTCCCTTCTCTCTCTCACCTTTGCTCTTGTCTTTTTCTCCCTAGGCGTGGAAGCGTGGCTGCGAATCCGGGTGATCGCTGCTGAACATGGAGGCGCCCTGTGAAGGTGAGTGGAATGCGGCGCTGCGGCGGTCGATGCGATGTGCTTTTAAATTAAGTGTCTTCCTTTGCAGGATCGTCGGCGAGCTGACTCCGGAATGCGGATCTTGCAGGTAAAGTCTTTTCCTTCTCCTATTCTCTCTTTCTCTTCCTTTGTAGGTGATCAGGATGCTGGCAGGCGTGGCAGAAGTCCGAATGCAGGAGCAAACACGGTGAGCGTCCAGCTGCTAGATGCAGAACAACGCGAAGCATGTGCTGCTCTTCGGGTGTGGTTTAAATAGCCTGTAAAGTAGTTCCAGGTATGTATCCTTCCACTCAGATATGTATTCTTCCTCAGACCACACCCGAGTGATAAAGTAGTCCAAAAGATAAAGTAGTCCCATTCAGTCCTCAAGAGGGCCTGGATGTAGCAGCACGGTCTGCTTCAGGTAAGTGCACATTAAAACACTTACACACATGTCTTGCTTTATGAGCCTGGCGCCTAAGGCGCCAGGACTGGGGTCCAGAATGAGCCTGGCGCCAAAGGCGCCAGGACTGCGTCCAAAAGGCCCCAACTTGGGCCTGCTGAGACGTCCTTGGGGAAAATGATGTCTGCCTCTGGGGTTGCTGGGCTGGGCCTGGCTCCTTGGAGGTAGGCATCATGACAGTACCCTGCACAATTCTGTAACTCTGTAAGCCTTGCATTATCTTACTGCTGCACCCTGTTACCTATGGGTTTGTTGCGCATTAGAAGTGAATAAACAAACAAACAAACTAACAATAGCCTCTCAATCACAACTGACAAGCGTTGTTCCTTGAAATGGGACGTTGGACCTTTCCTCGAGGTGATCGTGGTGATGGATGGTCACGAAGTTCATTAGACGTAATAGCTGCAGATGGTGAGTTTTTATTTATGATTTTTAGTCGTCTTTGCTCATGTGTGAGAAATTATGTTTTTGTGCCACGTTGCACACGAGGGGAGCCTGCATTTAGTGACGTCGGGATAACAGATTCAACAATCTCTCCCTTGCGCCAAATGTCAATGCCTTTTGTTGTTAAATTGCGAATTAACTGATTCACATCTTCATCGTGGGCCTGGGCACCTGTCTCAGAGTAGGTCGTTAGATCTGACATTGCTATAAGGTTGGAAAGGTTTCCTTCATCCGATAGGTACATGGCTTCTTCATTGTCAGGGGATAGTTTCTCTTTTGGATCTAGTTGCAGTGATGTTATTCTATTTAAACTCTCTCTACTTGCTTTAGAATTATTTGATTGGGAGGCTGGTTTAGGAGATCTTGGCGGTGTTGGCAAATTTCTTAGAAAGGCTCATGAGCCATTTGATTTAGATTGAAATTTGTTTGCAATTTTTTGTTTTTTAGATTTATCATTTTAAATTCTGATTTCTTCATGGAGGGATCTTGTTTGTTTGGCCGACCAAAAATGGAAAATAATTTCATATCGATGTATTTGGTAATTGATTGAGAAGGTGTGTTCTGTAATGTTGTGATCCAATCCGATTCTCGCTGGGCTAAGGATTGAATTTGCAGTTTAGGAGGAAATGCCAAAGAAACAGACTCCGAAGCCACTGCGCACTCGGGATTCCTGGTAGTTGTTGGAATTGTCTTTACTATCAGACAATTAAAGTTTGTTTCTACAGCAGCTTTGTCAGATCGAACTAATAATGAAGCAGCCTGGACGGGAATAGAGCTTTGTGTTTGATTTTGGGTTGCAGTAAGTTCAACCGGTGATAGATCATTATTAAAGTTGACTGCGGTCTGAGACTGGGCAGTATTGGGGTTCAGCACAAGGGTGTCATGGTCCCGTGAGTTTCTGAGCCATTTTACCGACTCCAAGATGGCATCCATCATGAGGCTTTTATAATTTGTCTCACCTTTTGCGAGATCATAGAGTCTTGCTTGCCACTGAACAGATAGTTCAGCTTCCTTGTCTAGATGCCTCTGTACTTCAATTGTGAAGGATTCCAGGAATATTCATTGAGTATGAATTAAGGCCAAAAGCGTGGCCTGATCTCTGACAGTCATTCATTCCTTTAAACAGTTTTGTAAATAGGTTCAACAATATTCCTAGGGCAGACATTATAGCCGCCTCTATCTGAGCCGTAGTCATTGTCGAGGTCTGTGGCTCACAGACAATATGATGTAAACCCGGTCAACCCATCTCGTTTCGTGAAGAGTCCAATGTGGATGAAACAGAGGAGCTAGAAGTTGACTGATAAAGAAAGTTATTGATATGTGTAGCTGAGATCACTTGATTAAGCTCTTCTATAATCACTCCAGGCTCAACAGATTTTTCTTGAACAAAGAGAGGCTCCGTTCTCATCTGTTTTCCGGGTGTGATTCCTGCTTGAGGCTCTGGGTCAAGAATCACTACTTTGTTTTTATAAGGTGATGTCTTGAAAATATTATTACTCGAATCACTGAGCCTTTGTTGCCGCTCAGTGGTCAACTTGATTTCAGCTATGTCCCGTGATAGCTGTGCTGCTAAATTGGCATGTCAAATCGATATGTTGGATAAGTTCCATTTATCGGCAGCAGGAGTACTCGCAAAGTTAATGGGTTGAGTGCAAGAGGCAAAGCGCTGATATTCTGGAAAATCCGGGCGCGTGAATACCTCCTCTAGAAACACAGTCATCATCCTGAGAAAATAACATATTTTGTGCACATGTTGAAGATGTGATTTCTAGCCCTTCAGGGTCTGGAGTTTGTAGCAGTGAGCGGTGGAATTCTGGCAAGGTTGAGGGTTGCTCGGCGGTAGCCATGGTTATGTGTGAGCTTTGTCTGTTATTTATATTCTCACCTACTGGGTGACTGCGATGGATGTAATGTAGGTGGCCTACCCTCCCATGGACTCTCTCGTTTTTTGACATTATATTCCGTCGCTCTTCCAAAAGGAGGATCAAGATCTTTATTGTGGTGAATGACTATTGAAGTATTGGCTCTCGTATTGACACTACCAGGCAACTTTCCCATCGGTGTGTTCAGCGCGGGATTATCAGTTACGGGTCAAACGTTTCCAGTATGGCTCACAGTTCATTCGCTTACCTCAGGAATTGAGGTGGTTGTTGACAAACCATCTCTCAATTTTCCTTGTCGGCACTTGCGGGGCCAGTCAACATCACGGAACGCTGATACAAGGTCTTGCAGGTGGAAAAAGAAAGGCAGCTGGAAACCCAATTTATCAAGCAGATGTCTTCTCGATCACCTCACTGCCACTTAGCCACCGAACACCGAACACTCAGCAGAACACTCTGCACCGCTCCACTATGGAATGGTGCTTTTGAGTGTTAGGGTCCACCTCCAAAGAATAGCAAAAACAGTAGACAGGCTGCCATTAATGCGTCCTTCACCGAACACTCAGCACAACACTCCACTTTGCTTATAAATATTATTATTATAATCATAGTATGTTTCCACTAGGAATATGAACCTGCTTCCAAATGGTGCTACTGTTCTGCGCGGCTGCGACAGCGCAACCATGGTCCAAACCACCCTTTGTCACCAGTTGTTAAGGAGCCCACACTTAAAGGTTGGTGTCGTGCTGGGAGAACTGAGACGGGACCTGGGCCACCTTTCAACAAAGACCCTCATGCTCAGATTATGATCACATCTGGAACTGATGTGCTTGCGACCAGCTGGACTCTTTAGTCCCCTCATATGATCCCTCACGCATCATCAACTCATCACACAGGATTCTCAACATAACAGTGTGGAGAGTGTGAACCTGAGCGTGACTTCCACTCTGAGGTTCTTGGTGAGAGTGCCAGCAACAAGCACGCGAGTAATGGTGCAGCTATATGCCCACAGGGAAACGGTAGTGGGGTGCAGAGGGCCACAATGAGTGTTACATTTAGCGTTTGAACTCGCCTTAGTACTCAAAATTACTTTGTCTTCCTTGTAAGAGCAGGGGGCATCTGTAGCAGATGGTGATGCCAAAGGAGTCTCTACTGCCCAAGCAGGAACTGCCATCTGAAAGGAAAGCAACAGAAGCAGACCTCTTCCACAGTGTGCTACGAAACCGCTTGCTGTGGAAGCGTTTACTGTCCTGAAGTGCATAAGGGGAAACTCCAGCTCCATATTTCTGGGGTTGGAGAGGACTGTGGGCACAGGAAGCAAGATTGGAAAAATGCGCTTACAACCGTCTCTCAACAGTAAGGTGTAGCATGCACTGTGTGTGATGTGTCTATCATGCACAGGAAGAGGATCCTAAATCTAATGTTGGTCAATCTCACCCAAAGTTAATGTATATTAGCCAATATCACAAAGGAATTTAGAGCAAATGTGAACACATGTGAGCCTCCTGGATTATGAAATGACAATTTTATTGAAACAATATATGTAAAATATTGTAAAAATGAAAAGACTGATATCTTCACAAAAATGTCAGTGCATACAACGGGAACGTGACATTTAAAATCCAATCAATGACAAACAATATCTATCCCCTTGTGGGACCAGGGTGCAAGAGGTCATGGAGTACTGAGGATAACCAAGAGTGAGGGGCCAGTACTGCAGATTGCCGGGTGCCAGATTAAGGCCACTCGTCTCTACCTGGGACATATGACTTGTGAAAAAGGGATGATGTCTGAAAAGGAATTGGTGAATGTAATGTTGAAAGTTCCTGTACACAAGAATAAGGACCAAGTACGGTCATATTTGGCCTCATGAAATAATAAGTGCAAGGTCTCACCAGTTTTGCCGAGAGATCAGCCAACATGCAAGTCTTATAGATGACGGGCCACATTGAGGCCACACAAGTGGGGAAAGAGCACTATATAAATAACCAAATACAATACAATACAATAATAAATGGGGTTTGGAAGGTCCCATGGTGATTTCCTTTGCTTTTAGACTTTTGTTTTCCATTAGGTGTTGGAAATGATTAAAATTGCACGTAGGGGTCCTTCCTGGACAGAGGTGTAGACGTCAGTGGTCCCCTCCATGCAATTCACTGTTTCAAAGCCCCCCTCTCGTGTAGATCATGAGAACGTGCAATGCAAATATGTTTGAAAAGGTGATCCAATGCGGCGTCTAGGATTGCCCCAATGACGTTCCCTCCCCTGATCCCCTCTCCATACCCTGGTATCTGGAATCATGACCCTATTCTCTACACTATGTGCAGCAGCTCGTATTTGAGATGCCTCTGTGGCAATAAAGGGTATGCAGTGATAAAACCGCGGCACACATGTCGTGCCGTGGTTTGACCCGTTAAAGGTGTACCCCATTACACCATTTAAGGGGAGCAGGGGTTGCGGGGCTGTCCCCCGATCCCTTAAATGGTATAATGGGTACGGGGGTTGCGGAGTGTCACCTGCATCCTTTACATGGATTGCGGTGGCAAAACCACTGCCTTTTTGCCACGATATTTTGTGTCCACAGCCATTTTTGCAGCGATTTTAACACATGGAACCCAATAAAGGCCTTCCCCTGGTCATTGGAGCCTGGCAGCCACTGGATCCAGGAAGGTTATTCCCTGGGAGTATTTTGGGCCAACAATGCTTACCAGCATTGGATGACATTGGGCCATAGTAATGGCCCTCAGAGGGTTCTAACATCTGGCCTAATAATTAGGTTGTGGAGTGTTGACCCCGAGTAGTGTGATATTTCCTATCGAAATTCAGAGCACTCTAATAGAGAACAAGCAGAAATACCGGACACAATATCAGAAACACCTGCCAGGAGTGGATTTGAGCGCATGAAGTGCTAATGCTGACTATTTATCATCACGTGGAGAGAAGGTCCTGATAAGGCTGCCAGCAAGGAAGCCAGGACACTGCACCACTCATGGAAAATTGAAAGCTTCCACGGCACCTTACCGAGCTTCGGCCAAGCTTCCAGCTGATACATGTGTACACAATGCGCGCACCAGGTCCTTCAATTGGGTCACGGTCTTCTGCAGGGACCTGGACTCTGCTTCATAAACACAAGAGGGTAAAACAATTGGGTTATGCCAAACATGTTACTGCAAACTTTGGGGTACATTCGTTAGGATTTGATAGTACGAGGGGTTGGATCCTGGTCCCATATACATTGAGAGCTTGAATGGACAAAGGCGCTGGGGTCAAAGTTCATGTACGCACAGGTACAGTGAGAATCAGGGCAAGCGTCTCTAAACACAGAACAGGAGCATCTCACACACAGTAGTAGTACAAACATTTATTAAGCGTAAACATATTACCAGTACACAGACTGGTTTCAAGGCGCTATACAAAGTACCAACAGACAATAAATAGAGAGCCAGCAGAATATTTAAACCAAAAAGATACCATAAAATAACCAAGATAACAAATGACCTGACCATGTATGTACAAAGAATGAACACAGATACTTTTTCGCTGACATTTAAAATTGTGTAATGTAGTTTCTGGTGGACAGTGGCAAATTATTCCACAGACGACATCCCGAATGTATGCACCATTGTGTAGAGGTACAGAACAGATAGCAACACTGCACACTTCCCTCATATAGAGACTGTTCAGGACAAGGAGAAACAGCATTGCACACTGACAATGTCATATGTCCCAGCCACCTGTTCCAATGGGTATAACTCTGGGGGTCGGTAAAGTGCTGCCTGAACTGGTATATGGGCGAACACTCCGAGCTCCTGCTTACTGCCCAGACTGGAGTATATGCCATGAGTGCCCCAGGTCCCACTCATAAATCCGGTAGGGATACCGTTGCGCAAAGGTAGCCATCCTCCTCCAGTCATCGCTTACAATCCCCCAGAATACGAGGTACAAAATGTGCAGGACTCCTGGATATGTCCCCTGTCCTTCCAGCCCCTCTCTCTCCCCCCTCCCCTCTCATAATCTGGCTTTGCTGACTACTTCACCTCTAAAGTCTCTTCACTGCGGGCTTCTTTTTCTTCAGTATCTGTCTGTTATGATCAACCCTCTCTCTCGTCCCCCTCCCCCACCTTCCCTCCTTTTCCCCTCTGACACCGACACTACCTCCCTTCCTTCTCGCACTCGCCCAACTGCCTCACCCCTTAGTCCTCTCCCTCTCCCCTCACCTTTAATACCCATGATCTACCCTTCCATCTTACCTTATCTAACCTCCCGCTTTAAACTCTCCTTCTCATCCTCTATCATCAAACGTGCAACTATTATCCCCATTCTCAAGAAACCCTCTCTCAACCCCTCACTTCCGTCCAACTTCAGACCCATCTCTCTTTTCCCTTTTCAATCTCCTGGGAAGGGCTGTCTATAATCAAGTCTCTGCATCTCTTACTCAGCACTCTATTATCCCCTCTCTATCAATCAAGTGTTCACTCTTCTCACTCCACGGAAACGTCTCAAATCTCTCCTCACTGCATGCCACAACAGTCTTCCTTATGTACACTGTTGGATCTCCTAGTTGCATTCGAGATTTGTATTTTATTTGCATTTGCGCCTAAGGGATTTACAATACTATTGAGAACGGTACACACCAAAAAGTTCACATGATAAGGAATAGATCAGTCAGAAACAAGTGACAGTAGAAGATGGGCCAAGTGGGAGATGATGGATCCCTATACATCTTTAGCCTCTCTAAGTCGCTCGGGTGCTGCCCTTCAATGTTTTCCGTTCTTGTCTTTCTAACCGCTCCTACCCTTTCTCTTGGGCTGGACACTCTTCTTTCTCACACCCTTTACACTATGGTGTTCCTCAGGGTTCGGTTTGTGGTCCCTTACTTTTCTCGCTCTATACTCTCCCCCCCTCTTACTTAATTGATTTCTTTAACCTCTTGCATCATTTTTATGCTGATGACACCCAAATCCTCTTTCCTCGTTTCCAGACTCTCTCCATGCTCTGTCTCTGCTTGGCTGCTATACAATCCTGGATGAACTCTAAACACACGCCCTCTTTTCCTCCAACTGCCCTTTCCCCCCTACCATCCTCCCTTTCTCTCTGTCAGCCTGTAACCTAAATGTAATGTTAGGCTCCTCTCTCTCATTCTCTCTTTTCATTTCCAACACTGCCCATACTTGTCGCTTCTATCTTTATAACATTCACTGAGATCAACAATTTCCCTCTTTTCATGCAACCAAGCTTCTCATAGCCTCGCTTATCTTCTACCATCTTGATTATTGTTCATCCCTTTTAATAGGTCTTCCACATCCTCACCTTACCACCTTCATTATATCTATGACTCAGAAGTTGTCTTCTTTATTTTCCTTCCTTCCCTTGTCTCTCCTTTCATTTCCTCTGCTTAGTCTACTAATGTCTATATGGTCTTGCCCCTCTTCAGCTCTCATCTTTTCTCTCATTTTACTCTCCTTCCCACACCCTCCGCTCTCAGTTTCTCTTCATAATCACTGCCACAAACATTCCCCCAATGTGCTTCTTCTCGGTTTTGATTCTTTTCTCTTCTTGCCCCAAAATTGTGGAATGCTCTCCTCTTGACTATCCGCTCCTCAGACATTTTCCAAACCGCTCTAAAAGCTCACTTTAGCACTACCCTCACTAACCCCTAAAATCTCTGTTGCCTGGATGTATTGCTCCTCCTTATGTGAGTTGTGCCTTATTATTGCTACCTTTGTACAGTGCTTTGGCTATGATATGATATGATATGGCATTTATAACGCGCCTCTACACAAGTGTTTCAAGGCGCGATGAGGCAAGGGAGGGGGAACAGAGGGAAGACAGAGACAGCGATCTTACCAGGCCAGGTGACATTGAGATCGCGCAAGTGCAGGGGAGCTTTCCCTATTTTCACCTCGTGGTCTATCATTTACTCTTTCTCCTTCCCAATCATGTGGACCTGCCTTTTTTTTTTGTTGCAGAAAACCTCCTTCCCTATTTCACTCTCTCTCTTCCATAATGTTTCCTGGGGACTGCATTCATGCTTACACTAGCAACAGGAGACAGGGGCATCTGCTCTCATCTGGTTTCCACCCCGAACTCCACACTCATGGCAGGAGACATCTGTAGCATTCCACATGCGGTTTAGATTTTGCTCTCTCATCTCGCTGCTGTCTCACACCGAGGTGAGCCTTTTTCTATTTTTAAACAATAGCTCGGAGGTGTCCACGCAGTGCAGTCGTCAGAAAGTCCCTCACAGCGTGAAGGGTGTTTAGAGAGTCCCAGCAGACTTGTTTCATGAGGTTACCCTCACCATGGCCTGGCTGTTTCCTCTGGATGGGGTCTTTGCGTGGGTTCATTTTGGTGTCTTGGTCCTGGATTGCAGGAAAAGGGAATAACCTCACACCCGCTACCTTGACAGGGCCTGTGCGGGACACCACTTGCCCTGGGGTTTCTAGGTCTACAATGTTGCCAGGCGTTCTTCCCAGAATGGTTACTTATGCTGAGGCTTTTCCCCTCCCCCTGCGTAGACTTGCAAGCCTCAGCAAGACCGCTTTAATTGGCCTAATGGCCTCGCTACCCCATCAGCGCCTTAGCCAGCTTTACTCTCAGTGCTTTCAGAATATTGGGCGGGGGAGCTTGAGCTCCACCCAGTCTCTGGCCCCATGTCAGCAGGCCTCTCTACCAAGTGTCAGTGTCACAGCAATGGCACTACTCATAGGAGTTGCAGCACACGCGGCTCCAGTCCCTGCCTTCATACTGGACTATAGAGCTCACAGAAGAATGCCAAACCCCGGAGTTCCACCCACTGCTCAGCGGAAGAGGGAAGAGAAAACCTGGGATGTTCAGGAGCAGGCCCTTCATGGAACCCCAATGAAGGGCAAAAGAAAGTTAGCTGCTGGCATAAACTAAAAAGGACTTCATTCAGTATAGCAGTCCTTCTCCCACACAAAGGACCCGCCACTCTGGCAATGGTGGCCAGCCATGAAGGAGGTTTCAGTCTCTCTGGTTTGGGGGCCTGGGGAGATCCCCTTTGCTCGGTTCTGGATCTAGGAAACTCTGCCCTATTCCCACTGCTGCTAGTGCAAGAAAGAGTCTGGAGGAGGGTGGCATGATCTACTGTTTCAAAAGTGGCAGAGATTGAGTAGGAGGATGATGCAGGCGAGGTGGGAGTGGTGAGCATTGATAAAGCGGCAGAGATTGAGTAGGGTGATGATGCAGGAGAGGTGGGAGGGGTGAGCAGTGATAAAGCGGCAGAGATTGAGTAGGAGGATGATGCAGGAGAGGTGGAAGTGATGAGCAGTGATAAAGTGGCAGAGATTCAGTAGGATGATGGTGCAGGAGAAGTGGGGGGGTGAGCAGTGATAAAGCGGCAGAGATTCAGTAGGAGGATGATGCAGGAGAGATGGGAGTGATGAGCTTCATCCGTCAGAGATTGAGTAGGGTGACGATGTAGGAGAGGTGGGAGGGATGAGCAGCGATAAAGCAGCAGAGATTGAGTAGGAGGAAGATGCATGAGGTGTGAGTGGTGAGCAGTGATAAAGTGGCAGAGATTGAGTAGGAGGATGATGCAGGAGAGGTGGGAGTGGTGAGCAGTGATAAAGCAGCTGAGATTGAGCAGTAGGATACACGAGAGGTGGGAATAGTGAGCAGTGATAAAGCGGCAGAGATTGAGTAGGAGGATGATGCAGCAGAGGTGGGAGTGGTGAGCTTCATCCGTCAGAGATTGAGCAGGGTGATGATGCAGGAGAGGTGGGAGGGGTGAGCAGTGATAAAGCGGCAGAGATTGAGTATGAGGATGGTGCAGGAGAGGTGGGAGTGGTAGCAGTGATAAAGCGGTGGAGATTCAGTAGGAGGATGATGCAGGAGAGGTGGAAGTGATGAGCAGTGATAAAGTGGCAGAGATTCAGTAGGATGATGGTGCAGGAGAAGTGGGGGGGTGAGCAGTGATAAAGCGGCAGAGATTCAGTAGGAGGATGATGCAGGAGAGATGGGAGTGATGAGCTTCATCCGTCAGAGATTGAGCAGGGTGATGATGCAGGAGAGGTGGGAGGGATGAGCAGTGATAAAGCAGCTGAGATTGAGCAGTAGGATACACGAGAGGTGGGAATGGTGAGCAGTGATAAAGCGGCAGAGATTGAGTAGGAGGATGATGCAGCAGAGGTGGGAGTGGTGAGCTTCATCCGTCAGAGATTGAGCAGGGTGATGATGCAGGAGAGGTGGGAGGGATGAGCAATGATAAAGTGGCAGAGATTGAGTAGGAGGAAGATGCAGGAGGTGTGAGTGGTGAGCAGTGATAAAGTGGCAGAGATTGAGTAGGAGGATGATGCAGGAGAGGTGGGAGTGGTGAGCAGTGATAAAGCAGCTGAGATTGAGCAGTAGGATACACGAGAGGTGGGAATGGTGAGCAGTGATAAAGCGGCAGAGATTGAGTAGGAGGATGATGCAGCAGAGGTGGGAGTGGTGAGCTTCATCCGTCAGAGATTGAGCAGGGTGATGATGCAGAAGAGGTGGGAGGGGTGAGCAGTGATAAAGCGGCAGAGATTGAGTATGAGGATGGTGCAGGAGAGGTGGGAGTGGTAGCAGTGATAAAGCGGTGGAGATTCAGTAGGAGGATGATGCAGGAGAGGTGGAAGTGATGAGCAGTGATAAAGTGGCAGAGATTCAGTAGGATGATGGTGCAGGAGAAATGGGGGGGTGAGCAGTGATAAAGCGGCAGAGATTCAGTAGGAGGATGATGCAGGAGAGATGGGAGTGATGAGCTTCATCCGTCAGAGATTGAGCAGGGTGATGATGCAGGAAGGTGGGAGGGATGAGCAGTGATAAAGCAGCTGAGATTGAGCAGTAGGATACACGAGAGGTGGGAATGGTGAGCAGTGATAAAGCGGCAGAGATTGAGTAGGAGGATGATGCAGGAGAGGTGGGAGGGGTGAGCAGTGATAAAGCAGCAGAGATTGAGTAGGAGGATGATGCAGGAGAGGTGGGAGGGGTGAGCAGTGATAAAGCAGCAGAGATTGAGTAGGAGGATGATGCAGGAGAGGTGGGAGTGGTGAGCAGTGATAAAGCGGCAGAGATTGAGTAGGAGGATGATGCAGGAGAGGTGGGAGTGGTGAGCAGTGATAAAGCAGCAGAGATTGAGTAGGAGGATGATGCAGGAGAGGTGGGAGTGGTGAGCAGTGATAAAGTGGCAGAGATTGAGTAGGAGGATGATGCAGGAGAGGTGGGAGGGGTGAGCAGTGATAAAGCGGCAGAGATTGAGTAGGAGGATGATGCAGGAGAGGTGGGAGTAGTGAGCAGTGATAAAGTGGCAGAGATTGAGCAGGAGGATGATGCAGGAGAGGTGGGAGTGGTGACCAGTGATAAATGGAGTAGGAGGAGGATGCAGGAGCGGTGGGAGTGGTGAGCAGTGATAAGGAATTTGAAGACATGACAGAGGGTGTTTACGGTAAAGTGTTGGCAGAAAAGAGTATGTAATACGGGCCTCAAGAATTTAACCAGACACAGATAGAGCAACAGTTCGCGTCTCAGAGATGGCTTTACAATAATGAAAACATGCTGGTGCCATTTAATCCAGCTTACTATTTCTGACTTTCCCACTGTGATAAATGCAATAATCAATGAAAGCCTGGCTTCAGGGAAATCCACTGTATAGTGTACCTTATACTGGAAAGGTGCTGGTTGTCATGTTAAGTGTCGGTACAGTCCAGAGCAGCTTTTCTGGAAATCAGATAACATAGTAAAGAACACGTATGATAAATGCATGACCGCTGTAGTTAATGGCATGATTTTGTTATTTGCTAAAGTTGCCCAAGTGAAATGTCCATGTGGTTGGGTGGAAAGCAAGATCCCTGGGTTGTGGGAAGCAGAGAATCCGAACAGACCCTTGAAGTGATGTGGAAAGACGGGGTAAGTGAGGCTTAGTTGGCTAAGTGAGCTAAGATGTAAGAATAGGCATGTGGCTGAGGATAGAAGATCAGAACATTTAGATATGGTAGTATATGGTTGACTGGAGAAAAGGGGTATCCCGTGGATTTAAATGCAGCAGCTTGTAAGTGCTAACGTTGGGAGTCCCCTGAATGCAAGTGCCATTTCTTGTAAAATGACCCTCATCAGTATGACGCGCTGGCCAAATACATTAATGTTACCCGGATGGATTGAAAATAAATCCGCAGTTTGAACTTCCACATGTGAATGCAAGTATTTTGCGGTGCTATTGCGTTTACAGACACTTGCGGTTGCGCATTCCACAGAGCTGCTCGGTCTACATGCGCCTAGGATTTATTTTGGCACAGTCACTCGCGAACCACCCCTACCCTCTTCTAAAGAAACATTTTAGGGTAGCCAGAAATGCGGGTCATGGCTAACGTTTTCACATCAAGGGCCTAATTCACAGAAGCGTTTTATAATGGCAAGGCCCCATAGGAAAACGCTCTGTGATAAGAGGGATGAGGTTTATTGAGGTGGCATTTGAATCGGGGAATAGGTCCAGCGCATTTTCACTCATAAATGTGCGCACCTCAGCAGCAGCCATTTGGAGCAATACTTGGTGAGCCCTGCAATCAGATGGTGGTGGCTTCCGTACAGGAAGGAGGTGGCGGAGACGGAGATGGGCGAGTACCGGTTATCTATTTGTTACTGCATACACTGAAAGAACTCAAGTATTTGTTCGCAGAGAGGGACCATGAGTTTGAGTGTATGTCACTGCTGCATGATGTACATACAGTGCAGGATAGGGACTGGGAGCTCTTAGTAGCCCAGAAGAGCCTGGTTAGCTGGACACCAACCACTACCAGGAGCTACTTTTGGCTCCCCAGGCCGACTGATGCCGAACAAACACACCCATGAGAATTTACCTCTGTGTGTTTGGGACAATCTATAAATAAACAATAGGATACATCTATATGACCCTTAAAGCATAAAGGGTCATAAATAATAGGCAAAATGATATGTTTGCATCTTATGTGAAAGATAGATTTGTGGAACGTTATGCACTAGCTCCTTGTTCCCCAGTGGTAGTTCCTGGCCACTGGTTAATGCTCGATACCCAGGAGCTGTCGCTAGCGCCTGGGTATCCAATCTTAATTTCGATCCCTCCGTTGTGAGCAGCTGAGGGCATGCATGCACACCTGATGACAGCTCTTAGTGTACTCGCTTGTGCAGGGTGTCACCACCCTTGGACATATTTCAACACTCCCAACACACCACTTCTCTACTATAGACTTTGATGGGCTCACCCGCCCATGAAATTCTTCACTAATACTAAAAGAATGTGTCAATTTCCATTGACTTCAATGGGATGATCTGAACCACAGACGCCAAACACACCTAATTGCATCCGCCTTTGAGAGCCAATGGGTTTAGAGGAATACCCGAAACCTGCGTGCTCCCTAGATGAATGTAGAGGGTGAAAAGACTGTGGGCCTCATTCCACGGTAGGCGGTAAGGGTTTACCGGTACTGGTATTTTACCGGTACCGATAAACCCTTACCGCCTTACTACTAGGTCCCTTTCCGGGTTGGAGAATTTAACGCCTGCTTTTTGCAGGCGTTAAAAACCAACCCGCAAAGGGACCAGGGAGCTAATTAGCGCCTTCCCCATTCCCATAGAGCCCTATGGGGCAAAAATGGGAATGGGGAAGGGCAATGGGGGAAAGGGGAATTACCGCCCCGCCAACCTTGGAATAGGGCGGTAATTCCCCTTTCCACCAAGGCGGTGCCGGTATTTTACCAGCATGGACCAAGGTGCTAATAGCACCTTGGTCCACCGCCATCCGTGTAATGAGGCCCTGTGTGTTGGCTAGGGGCCAACCGAGGAACATGGTAAAAAAAAGTGCAAGAGAACATGAAATTACCTCAAACAGAATCGTCTGCTCTACTTCCTCCTACTGTTCTATGACCACTCTCTTTAATTCGCTTCACCTCAGCCAGTTAATTCATCTTTTTTAATTTATGACTTTGTTTTTTCAATAAAAATATCATTTTGTTATGCAGTTATATTCTTAAAAAATCAGTTTCGTGTATTTGCCTGTTGACTGTTAACATGTTCATACACACTTAGCGTACACTCGTCTTCTTGTATCGGTTTCATGGCACTATGAATTGGTCTTCTGAATGCTCTTAACTGCTGGAAACTTTTGTGGAGTTTTTATTTTCTGTGAAATAAACTTGTCGGTCCGACTGATAAGCAAGGATTCTTAAAGGATACTTATGTGCCGGTACTGATGTGCTGCAAAATTCAATGAAGGTGTGTTTTTGAACAAGTGTTTTTAATCGGGATGACAAAAAGCAAGGGATGTTTTAGGTTAATATGCGAAGGCTGCAGTTGTGCAATATAATCCTTTACTGAACTGCCAGCCGCAAAGAAGGCACGAAGCCCTCCACCAAGGTGACCAAGAACATAATGAACAGTCTATAAACATCCGGCGCCTGCAAGCCACTTCCTCTTCTTTGCTGCTGCCACAGTGGAGTTAGTTGTACATGCACTGCACCTGCGTTCTTATTTCACTTAGTCAGGGTGAAGTTGCCCTCTACGCCGCCTGGGGGTGCTCCCCATGCAGCTCAGGCTAGAGAACTTGACTGCGTCATTTAAGGCAGTGGTACCCACACCTTTTAATACCGAGCCCCCCTTTCAGTAAAAATATTGTCCCTCCAGCCCACCTATGGGTTGGTACCCCCTAGGGGGCTCAAAGGATGTCTATGGGGGGCCTGGCCCTTTAAAGGATTAAGGTGACTGCTTTTAATAGAAAGTGTAAGCAGTAGAACATTTGCTTATATTTTTAAAGAGTCTGGGGCCCCTCTGGACATCCTGCGTGCTCCCCTAGGCGGGCCAGCCCCCCAGTTTGAAGACCAATGCTTCTGGTAGCTCAGAGCTGCACCCTGCCGCCCTTAGTGCTCTGTTTCCGGCCTTCTACTGTCCGTTATAAAGGGGGTGCTTTGGCTAGAGGCAGCGCGGCAGCGCTTCAGTGACCAGCCTACAATGTATATGGAAGAGGTGCATGCCTTCTATGAGGGAAGGTTTCTGTCCTGTTTCTATGTCCATGTTCGTGCAGTCAGTGTTTTCTTCTGTCAGCTGGATACTCTTTTACTGCGCTTTGTTTCGTGATGTAGTAATAGCTCCATAATTGTGGTGTTGTGAGGGTTTCGTTGTTGTACTTTGGTGGTTTTGTTGGTAACCTCTCTTTATTTGTTAGGCCCCAATGTGGGGATATTTGTTGCAGGATTGTGAGCTTTTTGTTATAACTATGGAATCCCAATTAGTTTGTAGCCCAGCAGAGGCGCTCTTGAGGATGACTAGAGCTCAATGTGAGAATGTAGCTGAGCTTCACCCTCCACCCCCCACCTTTAGGAACTGTACAGCTTCTTTCCTCCATGATATCCATATTATCAGACATTTTGTTAAGGTGGAGACTCCACCGTAACAAAATATCTGATAATATGGAGAACGTTTCAAAAAAGATAAAACCTTTCTTGTGTCCCCTGATGTTAAGGAGCAATTTAGGTTAGTGGAGGTGTGCGGACTGAAGGAATCTTGTGTTTAGGCACTGGTAATTAGTACGGGTAGGGCAGTGCTACGAAGCAAGTGCTCAGGGTGTGCGAAGGGGAAAAAGGTGTTTTATGTGTCTCAGCATAAAAAAAAGGTTTTGATGGCAAAAGGCACACCTTATGTTTTCAGGTCTAGGAAAGGTAGAGTAGCGGGTACAAAAAAGTGTGAGGTGACTTTTTACTCCTACTCGGGAACGAGGCAGAAGGCGAGTTTGATTCCGCTGACCTGGTCTTGGTCTTGGGGGGCCATGATGGGCGTATGTCTGACTCTGCACACCTTATGTGCAAGGGACACGCTCCGCTTTCAGAAGAAGCATCTGAGGGTGCACAAGGGATCTTAGATACTCAGGGCATTCCTTTATTTGACCCTTTGGAGGTGGCACCCCCTAAGTCCCGGCTATGGAGTCCTCTGCCTTACGTGGCAAGATATCTTTACGGAAGGCTGAGAATGTCTCTCGAAAGAGAAGAGGAAAATAAATTATGGTCTGAATGCCCTAGACTCTAAACATTTCAAATATCTACTATCACCCCGGAACCAGATCCCCAGTTCATCACCTCCATCCATGTCAGGCAGAGACCCCAAGAAAGGCTTAGATAGGTACCTCAGATTGTGGCAGGATAAAGTCCTGGATATTTCAGGACCATTGGCTAAGATTTGTGATTCAGCAGAGGGGGCCATGATGAACGGGAAACCATGGACCTGCTCCCCTCCGTGAGTGGGCCCACAGAGATATTTGTTTTTTGGGTGATGCCCATGGGGCCATTGATGCCGAGTCTTTTTAGCTCTATTTATTTTATTTGTTTAATGTGCATTTGTAAGGCGCTTATACATCAAGTAAGTTGTGTTTCAGATCCAAATGAGTTGATTTGGCTAATAGGGAATCAGGTGTTCAAGTAGGTTCTCATTTGTTTGGTTAGACAGTCATGAAATATATTTCTATATATGTAGGGCCATATGCCTCTTTGTATAAAGCTCAGATCGCGTTTTTGGATGGGCCAGAAAAGGAAAGGGTTGTTTGCTCAGCCATACTTTTCAAAGCTTCTTAGACAGGTGCGACCTGAAAAATGGGGAGTAGGTTGCCTGGGTTTTTCCATCCAGGGTGTAAGATTGCACATAATGCAGGGTTCCTCAGACCATTTGAGGATTTCATTCTCTTTTGCAAAAAAAAACAGTTCTGAGCTCACTCTCGACTCTTTTTGTATTCTCCTGAGAAAATCCTCTCCTTAATCACCAAGCCATTTAGACCTCCTAAATGAGAACTATCAGAAGGATTCCTGTGGATACTCCAGGGATTGTAATCAACATTTTCTTAGTGAAGAAGAAATTGGAGGGGTTTTGACCTGTGATAAATTTCAGAGATTTCAACAGCTTCCTGTAATACAATTATTTTCAAATGGAAGGTATTAATCTTTTGAGGGTCACCTTGCCTCCAGGAGACTGGAGACCAGGTTGGACCTCAAGAATGCATATCTGACCATTCCTATTCACGGCACTCATCAGAATTATAATATAAAATATGTTTTTATGCAACTGGAAGTGGGTATTTGTCACTCTACCATTCGGTCTGTCGTTTGCCCATTGGTGCCATGTACACCCTTGACAGATCACATAGAATCTTTCAGAGAGACACGTTGCAAGCCTCACTTCAACTTCCCTTACCCAAGACCATGTCCATCAAAAAGGAGATCCAAATGGTTCTGGTTGCCCCGGGGTGATAGCTTTGAGAACACTAGCTTGAATTGTGGGTCTGCCTGTCTGCATCTTTTCAGGAGATTTTTCCAGGCCCTCTTCATTAGCAACAGTCTCAGTTATGCAAACAAGATTTTTCATTACCCAGAAACAAGGTCGAAACTACATTGGTGGATGGACCACATGTAAGCTTTAAACAAAAAGGCTATTTTTGCTATAGCTCCGGATTTGATTATAGAAGCCGATGCCATTCTTCTGGGCTGGGGAGCGTGCCGTGGCTCCCTATCCACAGGAGGGAGAAGGACTGCCCAGGAGACTGAAGTTCATATAAACTGTCTGGAATTGATGGCAAGATCATTTGCTGAAAAGGTTTTCCAAGGACCAGGTAAATTGTTGTATCCTCTTAAAAATTAACAATGTCTCAGCAGTCAGTATGTGAACAAGATTGGAGGTCTCTGCTCTCGTATTGTGCCAAAGGAGTTTGGTTGTTTTTACCTAGACAGGCAAATTGTAATTCAGACAGGATATATTTCAGGATTGCACCAGACTGTAGAAAATTGGATTTGCAGGTTTCTGTGGGACTGGAGACACCAACAGACAGGGTTTCAAAAAATCTGTCACCTTTGGTGTCCTCTAGACACCAACACCTCTTTGCTTCTCATTTCAAAGCACAACTTCATCCTCAGTTTTTCAGCTGTAGACTGGTTCAGAAGAAGATGCTCTGGCTGTTTTTCAGCAGAACTGGAGAGAGATCAGTAGTTATGTGTTTCCTCTCTTCGTGATGATTCGAAGACTGAGTAAGCGTGTGAAGATCCTGGTAACTTCTCTCTGGCTCTCCCAGCCTCGGTATTCAGCACTGTTGTAAATGTCCATAGTCTTCCCTGTGCTGGTTGCCATGTTCCCTTGTGTTCTGATGGACCTGGGCATCGGAAACCTACAAGTTAATTCTCTGGGGTCCCTCCATTTGGCGGTTTGGAGGATATTAGGGATTGCTGTGATCTCCAGGGCTTTTCTGCTGCAGTGTTTCCCATTGTCAGGAAATCTTCAGCCCCCAGAACTTTAGGGTTATAGAACATCTTGAGGAGCTTGGGTTTGCTGGTGCGTAGGGAGATGCTTGGATCCTGCTGTGGCCATTCCAGTGCAAGTGTTGAATTTTCTTTGTCTTGTTTGCTAAAGGGTGTGAAAGTACCTAAGCTCTTGGACCCAAGTGCAAAGCTCCTGGGGGTGTGAATTTGGTTTTTGACCTGTTCTTATCCTGGCCACTTAATGGGTTTTTGTGCTTAAAACGGATATCTAACAAATTGACTCTTACTTTGTCTATTTTCCTTCAGAATAGTTAATGATGTGTACGGGTACAGAAGTAGGAGACGGGTATAAAGGTGACGATATAAAGGTGGCATAGTGGTTGCTATAGACTTTTATTTGAACAGAAAAGTGTAGAAACCTTTCTCTCCCTAACACCAAGAGGGGTTTCCCTACCTCAACTAAAATTCTAAGGAACTGGCCAGGATGTCCAAAAACATAAAGGTCCACCATCGTGTCAAATCCTAGTTCTAGCCCAAACTCTACAACATAACTAATAGTAAAGTCTTTGCTCAATACAGAAAGATGATCTTGTTCTGGGCTGTTGGGTTTCTTCAAAGTTCATAGATAGTCGCCAGACCGCATCTCTGGTCTTTTCAGTGCCCAGCTTTATTAGAGGGAATGACTTCCTGCTTTTTAACTACCCGGCAGGATGTTTCCCTTCCTCTGGTTTCTTGATACATTGTGGTGAAGAAGAGATACTGTACTTTTCTATTTTCATGATCTTCCAGTTTTGTTTCACCCGAACAATTATATTTTAGGATATTGTAAATATCTTTAGCAAAGAAGAGGTTTTGGGCTTCTCTGGCTTTGCCGTTCTCTACAGGTCTTTCCCACAAGCTACTACTTCCCAGAATGCTGCGGATGTCTTAGCAAAGAGGATGTATTGTACTACTCTATCCATGCCATTCTCCACATGTTTCACTTGAACTACTACTCCTATTATGGGTGTGGGTCCCGGACTCACACTGGTTGCCTGCTCGTTTCTGTCCACTTGGTATATTCGCCTGCCATGCACTATGATAATGAACATTCTTTTGGGCATCTTGTTTACCCTTAAGGCTATGGTTCCCAGACTCGCATCTATCTCTCTCTGATTTACGTCCACTTGCTATATTGGTCTGCCAGGCACTGTGGCTATGAAGATCTCTTTGAAGGCTTTGATTAGCTTTGTGAGTACCTAACTCCCACTTATGCCTCCTCAAATGTTACCCACCTTGTATACAAGCCTGCCAGGTACTCTGACTATGAAGACCTTCTTGGCGGCCTGTCACTGTACATGGGTCCCTGACCCGTCCTTTGTATTCCTCCCTTCTTCCCGGTCTCCTGCCAACCGTCCCAGCCTCCCTGACTTCTCTGGAGAGCTTACCGGTGAGCCTTGGTTGTCTGCGGGTGCCTCTGGAGTGTGCGGCTGCCTTCTGCTGCTTCCAGGGACTGTGGTGTCTCCGCAGTGGTTCCCTGCTTCTGAGCTGCGCGTCTTGGCTTCTCTACGCACTCCAGCCTTCCTGTTTGGCTGTTTGCCCAGGCGTCTGCTTCTCTCTGCCGTCGGACCATTGCAGACGTGTTGCGTATGCCTCTGCTGGCGGGCAAGCGTCCCACACTCGAGTTTCTTTGCGTCACGGTTCTTCCACTGCTGGGATTCGACTCTCCTGCTTGCTCTTGGGAGGGTCTCTCTCTTCAAAGTCCTTCTTCCCTTTTTATGTTCCAGTCACATTTGCTTGACCCAAATTGACTACTGAGCTTGTACTGGTTTTGAGGAATAATCCACATTACTCCCCATTTCTTCCCAGTCCCAGTGTTACAGTCATCACTGTACTCAATATTCTTCCTCGTCTAAGTGTTTCTTAGGGAAGTGACATTGTCTATTCTATCCTTACTGCAGATATACATGGAAGTGTGCTGGGTTATTGTGTCCTGTGCACGATAACAGGGTGGGGGAGGCTGGGGTGTAGGAGAACTAGGATGGGTTTTTTTCCACACAAAAAGAGTGCACCACAAAAAGATTGTTGAAACTTGTAGACCAATTGAATATTCTTCAAAACTTAAATTCTGTATTTGTACATTTTTATTGGCCTTTTTGATGACACGTGTTTCGGCATGTTCTTGTGCCTTTTTCAAATCAGGACATAGCCTTATCTTCCGTAAATATTATTCTCTGTCCGTGTTTGTGAGAGAATTAAATGTCATGGGTTAAATCTCACCTGCAAATTCTGTATTCGGTTGCGGCTCACGTCTGTTGCCAAAAAAAGAATATTCTTTCTCGTCTCAGTGTTTCTTAGGGAAGTGACATTGTCTATTCTATCCTTTCTGCAGATATACATGGAAGTGTGTTGGGGTAGTGTGTCCTGTGCAGGATAACAGGGTGAGGGAGGTTGGGGTGTAGGAGAATTATGCTGCGTCTTTCCCAAAGTGTCGTCCCTCGTCCCATAGTGGGTTTCCCTCCCCATGAGATCCACCTGCTGAGTACCACCCCCAGTGGGACTGTTGGGTAGCGGCCTCACCTCCCTGGCCTCATGGAAAGGGGCTCGCCCTAGGGGAGAAGTGACGACTTCTGATGATTTGTCACAGATGTTAGGGCTACCGACATCAATAACAAATCTTTTTCTCTCATTGGTGTATGCTTTAATGTCACAAGTGCATACTAAATGTGGGTCTGCTGCCATTTATTATCCTGCTTTCCAGAACAAGAGAAGCTATGTGTTGTTAAATTGTTGAATCAATATAAAAGGGCTACTTCCAATGTCAGGGTTGCCAACCAATCACAGCTACTGATTTCTTTCAAAAAGCCGTTTGCCCCTGTAGCCTCTACTACCCTAGCTGAAAGAATCGGATAAATCATGCCCCTCACTGGAATTGATGTGTCTATATTTCGGACAGGACAGGAAAATCACAATTGTAATAAAGACAATGGAGGCACCCTTACTCCCTCCCTTCCCAATTTTTGCTCTCATTGCTTACTAGTCCACAACATTTAAGAAGAACTGGAAATGATGTATGCAGTTTGTTGCATATGGTCCTGTTTTTCTATGCATTGTACCTATCGAAGATGTTGCTGTGGGAGCAGCAGGATGTTTTTATAATTAATTATGTTCATGGCCACCTCGGACCAAGTTGGCGGATTGCTTTTTTCTATTTTGCCAAGTTCACTCCTTCATGCATTCCTTACTTCTGACAGTCCACTAAAGTAGTATAACAAAATATCTACGCCTCCATCGTCTTTGTTATTTTCCTACACAGCTAGCTAAGAAAATCAGTATTTTCCTTGTCGAAATCAGAAACGCTCTTGCAATCAAGAGGATAAGTTTGAGGTTTCTTCCCAGAATTCCAAGCTGCAAAGGGACGTCTTACACCAAAGAGGAAGAAGAGGAAAACCACAACAGGGAAAGCCCAACCAGATGCCGTACAAAATAACCACAAATACGTGCGACACTTTACATTCTGCTGAACAAAGAGTAGTGGGAGAGTTCATTGTTACTGGAGTCGCAGAGAAGCTAATGGAGTTGACAACTGGAGTGTGTGTCCATGTCTGAACAGCTGACTCACCCTTAACTAATGCATTTCCCCCTCTGAGATGAAACTGACAAGTAGGCAACTGAGCTGTTCACAGAAAAGAAAGCACAAGAGGTTGGTGACCCGGTTCCAAGAGTATCTTCAGCAGTGATTTCACACTGAGCAGCAATAGGCCTGTGCAATATGACATCCTCGCTATTTGCCAGGCATTTGGAAATGGAGGGAATATTTCTTCTAAGGGCTAGTCTCCCAGCCGGCAATCGGATATTGGATTTCAAGGACAGATAGTTTGAAGTATCAGTTCGGAATCCCCATCAGAAGCAGCTTCAATGCATTTGGCTTTGAAGGAAAAAACTATTTATTGCCGTCCGTATGCCAAGCCATCTGTGCCACACCTTTACCAAGCTCTTCATAGCCCTTAGCAGTATTTTTTGGACAAGATTGGATAGGACCGATTGTATATATAGCCACTTTTTTATTAATCAGTACACACTCCTGAAACCGTGTGAACTGACACAATTCACCAGAGAATGTGAGATTCAATGTGAGCAAAGGGTAATCTTGATAACAGTGGCATGTGGCTGCACACGCAAGAATTTTTCTCATCCCGGACGCGCTCAAAGAAGGTCCAGTGTTTTGAAACCTGCCCAGCACAAAATCCAACCACCCTCCATTGTGTTTTTACTTTCTGAAATCAGGTTTAGGGAGTGTATATGTAAATGTCCTTCTACATTGAGGGAGCAGGAGAAGACATGTTTATCTTGAGTGCATGAGCCAATAGGAAAGGAAGGGTCCATTTTTAGCCACACTTGTGATTTCATTAGTTAATAACGTTTCTGAAGGTTGTTTCAAGCTCATTTGAGTTTCCCTGGCGTCAGGGGGCGAATGCATTATAGAATGCATTATAGTGATTCAAGTCCATAGCAAATAATTATACTCGGATGAATAGTTTATTGTGGTACTGGTAGTCCAACTGAAAAAATTCTACATTATCCACAAAAGGCTGAAAGAAAAATCTCGTTTAGAGCCATGAAGGAAGCAATGTGTGGGATTGTTTGTGAATACAGACCGGTGCATTGTATAATTGCCTCAAGGAAACACAAATGGTTCAAGGGAAAGAGAACGGTTTCGTTAAAAAGATGTTTTGGTCTCTTGAGGAACAATCAAGAATGTTCCATTCAATTGAACTTTAAACAAGGATGTCAGGGAGGATCTCTGTTGGTGAATTCAGAATGGTGAGGCCTAAAATGGTAGCGCTTTCTTCAGGAATCTACACAATGTTGTTTTGGAATCAGATGTCGGACTGAAGGGGTCTGGGTCCGAGGGGATCCCTAGAGATGTGAGTGAACAGGTGTCTGATGGAGGAATGTCTGCAATTGCCATCAGGCTCATTAGTATTATAATGCTTTTCAAAGAGAACGTGAAAGGCCACATACTGGTGAGAATGGGCAAATGTTTTGCCCAACGCAATATAATAGCAAGTTAGCAGGACTTGGCCGGAGGAGAGTGGAATTGACAAAGGATGGAAGACACTGTTGCGTAGGGAAGACAGACTATTTTTCTGACATGTTCAGTGTGGTAGCAGATTGGGCTCCTCATTCTCTATCAGAGTCCAGCAACAGATGACAAACAGAGACTTTCCTATTGATGTGCATGGAGTTGGCACGTTGGAAGTTGATCTGTTTATTTTGCACTAACGGTGTCGCTTCGAAAGATTCTCCAGATGGAGGTCAGATCCAGCAACGATAGGTGCTTTTTTGTAGGATTGGAATATGCTTTTCATCCTTTTGCAATGATTCCTTCATGAGGGGATTTGGAATAATTTCAAAATCCACAGTAGAGGAAGTACATTGTTAATATTCAGTCACAGAACATTGAAGTCACGTGGATCAGTTATCGCAGCCGTTCATCACAAGGGAAAACGACTTCAGTTTTCACAACGATGAAGTGCTAAGATCAGAAAACGCAAAGGTCTTAAATATCCAATAATCCCAGTTTGTGGGATGTTAAAAAGAACTCAATTTGTATCTGAACTGGCCTCCAAATAAAAGTCTTACTTTAAAAGGTAGTTATTTAAATATTTTAGAATTATAATACCGGTGCCAGAAATACCAGCAATCCCCTCCATGGATTCCTATGTGACTCCATGGAATGGGGATTTAATGCCCCTTCCGACACCTGTAATATCCCAGTAGTTCTGGGATATCAGGTGGCAGAAATGGTAGGTCAGTTTGCCGGTATCCTGCTGGAATTACCGGTGGGATACCGGCAAACTTGTTATGAGGGCCATGACTCTAGACCAATCGCAAAGGGATCCTCATTCTGGGTCACCACCACTCTTTTAGGGGGATATTGATAATATGGGGGATGATTCCTCCCTGTAGAGGGACCTTCTAAGCTGTTGGTTTCATTTGGCAGACCTATGTGCTGTCCTACGACTAGCACCCATCCCAATTCCTGTAAATGGAACCTGAGCCCAGTGGTTGGGCATTATGCGGAAATACTTTTAAAGAGCTAAATTGGACTCCTCTATCTGTACTATGATGAAGGCTGAATGCCCGAGAACACCTCTTCCTGGTAAATTGGCTCCAACTCCTTCCATTGATCCAAAGGGTTTCAGTCTTCTTTTCCCAGTATGGTTGGGATATCACTAAGGAGATTCATCAATCGTGGCATTCCTGCCAGGTTAGGATTGTCAATACTGCAGGGCCTCTAGTGAGGGTCTTGGATTTGGTTGGGATTTTGTGGGTTCATTTAGACCCAGAAGTGGGAAAAAAGAGTGGGATTAAACCTTAACCTGCGCCCTAGATTCCAGTAAGGTTAAACTGCTAAAGCAAATACTTTCAAAACACCTGATTGGGGAATCAGATGTAAAATAACAAATTGTTACTTATTTCTTGGGCCCTTGGGTGCTTCAGACACTGCAGAGGTTCAAGCTGAAATTTGGGTCCTTTCCCACTGACCTACGGAGGAGAAGGGTATTCTTTTCTAGGGTAAATTGCAAGTTGTCATCTCAGGAAATCAGAACTCTGTTGGAGAAGGGAGCAATAGAAAGAACACACCTTCACCTGCAGAGGTTTCTATGAAATATATTTTGGCAACGAAGGTCAAAGGTTACAGACCACTTATCAATTTCCAAGTGATGAACAGGTTTGTGGTATATCGTCCTTTCAAAATAGAGATGACTGTCATGCTGCGAGAGGTGTTAAGATGGATTTCTAAATTCTGACCTGGTAGGCAGAAGTTTAGGAGGCCACCCTCGGTTTAGTGAAACAGGGGAACCTTCTGGGCAAGCCAGAACAGTCTAGGTAGCTTGGCAGGCGGACAAGACTAAATCTCATGAGGGGTGAGAATGATCGGAAGCCCACAATCAGCACACACAGCAACGAACCACAAATCACTCTTAGACGAGTGTATATGAAAAATATCTATACATCTATTGTCGGCCGAACCAAATAGACATAAGTAACTTTAGCAAATGAGAAAACAGTTATCACACAAATCATTAAATTATACAATATATATAGATTCAGTGGCGTATTTTGGCTTTCTGCTGCCCTATGCCAAAATAAGTGCATGCACTCCCACCCCTCAACTTATCTCCACCTCTGCCAGACTCTGCACCTTCACCACATTCTGCCCCTTCAACTATCTCTGTCCACGTTGTCCAACCTACGCCCCTTCACCCCTATTTTGTCCCCCATTTTGGCTCCATAACATTATAAGGACGTTTTTAAGGTTGCAGGGATTAGAAAGTTATTGCTTCCTCTCTATTAATTCAATCTTGCCACCTTCTATGTTATTTTAGTTTAAAGAGTGTTTCCAGATCTCTGCTGCCCAAGATTTGGAGAAGGCCGTGTTTTCTACAGTTGAGTGCACTAGAGGTAATTGTTACGGCTAATTGTCTACTTTCGGTTAAGTACGAAAACAATCTTTTAGAGGAAGTGATAAGAACATAAGCTGTCTGCCAACTGGACACAAGTGAGAGAAGGTTGGAATGAGGAATTCTGTTTTCAATGCTAATGTCTGGTTTCTCTCACAAGTTGACTGCTGTCACTCTGTGAGAAGCACCTAGACTGGTCTTTAATATTAATGCAACATAACTACTTTTCTGCATCTGGTCTTGTCACATGGTAAAGTTAACATGAAATATATGCAAGTGGTACAGGTGCATTTTATAAAAAATGTTGAATAAAAAGAACTCAACCCTCTTCTCATGGTTACAGCTCTGGTGTGAGCAGGGGCACAATGGAAATATGGCAAGCTACCTGCTGCAGCCGATGTACCTCCAATCCCTTGGGCTGGAACGCCATTAAAATATGGCAAAATCACAAGTGAAATTTGTAAACTCTGGGCATAAGCACCTCAGAAGAGTAAAGACAGTTGGAGAAGGTTTTTGGGATCTTTGGCTGTGCATTCTCACTTTGCATTAATGGCTAGGGGCGACCCTGAACATTCATGTGTGGGAAGCAACAGCATTCCTCATAGATGCACAATGCAGGCACCTTTTATAACTAATGAAGTGGTACATAGGGTTTACGCCATTCCTGTTACTGCAATTGTTCAAATTGCCTAACACTCCTAGAGTATGATGAGCAATGGGTGGGGATATCCAGCACAATATTAGCTTTGTGGTTGTGGTTTAGTCCATCAGTCTTGCCAGCTTGCATTTAAGGTAATTTAAAATGTTTAACTCTGTAGAGTTAGTTGGACCGTACAATACATTTTGAGATGTGTGGGTATAGACATAGATGTCCTGCTGTCGTTCGAAGTACTGTTTCACAGTAAATGTCCTACCTTGTATTAAAAATATAATTAATGTAAAGATTACTTATAAGCATCACAGTTATGCATTGTGTGACATACATTGAAGTTGGTTCTCCTGGTAGTACTGGGTGTGCAGCAGAATGTCATCAAAGACACATGATAAACCCAGCAGGGATGCCATTTGCGTGCTTAGCACTGAGCAGCTTCTGTAAAGATAACTGAATGGATATCTCTATGGGACACCTTTACAGCTGTGAAACAGTGGGCCTCATTACAAGGGTGACGCTCCCGTAATGAAGGGTGCCGGTACGGGACTGGCACCCTTCATTACGGGAGCGCCGATTACGAGGTTCCCTTTGCGGGACCCGGACCAGAGGTCTGGTAAAACCCGATGTCTTTTCTGGGTCCCGCGAGGGGAAGAGGGAGGTAATAACGGGCCATTCGTAATGTGCCCGTTATTACCTCCCTCCCCATTTCCATTAAGCCCTATGGGGGCTCAAATGGGAATGGGGAATGGTTCCTTCAAGGAGGAATTACCAGGTCCTCCAATGTTGGAATGACTCGGTTATTCCTCATTGAAGGAACCCGGTAATGGAGCCAGGTTTGGAGGCAGCCATGGTGCTACTAGCACCATAGCTACCTCCAAACTTGTAATGAGGCCCAGTGTGTACCTTTGGCACACAGTTTTTGTTCTCACCCCTCTATGGCTTTGGGTATCCTTTCACAGGTTTCTTGATGCACTTGCACATTCACATTTACTCTTCGCCATTTTAACTTCTCTATGATCCATTTAATGCTTGCACCTTTTGGGCAGCCACAGACTTCTGAAATGTGGGGTCGGGGAGGGAAATTATTGCATGCTTCTGAACATCATTTTAGTGCTACCTGTGCAAACTCTGTGCTTCACTTAAGCATAGGCATGCATATAATACTGTAAAATGATGCATCATTTTTTACTTTTACTTTTCTGAAGGGAAAATCCTCATTTTTGCAACGGTTTAAAAAATGCATGTTGTGTATTTGAATATAAAAGTGATTGCTTAACACAGTGTATGTGTGTATTGATTCAAAAGAACTCCAAAGATAATGTGAATTGGCACCAACAAAACCAATGAGGTTTTGGCTGTTTTGCAAATTAAAGAGCGTTTTGGTAAATAGGAATGACCAAAGAACATTTTATTTCTGATATATGTCTGTGAGAGTTGTATGACTGAATCACTAAATACCTAAAGCACGCTGGGTTTGGTACGCATTTCCTTTTTTGTTTTTTTAAACAAAAGTCGCCCAAACAATAAAGCTTTTGCGAATAAGAATGGCCATCGAAGACTTCAGCTGTCAGATGCAATGACTGCTAACAGCTCAACATTTCTTGCACTGTTGTGGATCAGTCAATCGAAATTGGTTTTATATTTAAAAAATGACAACCAGTAAATTGAAAATAAATTTCAATAAAATACCGCCCCTCTGGCAATCTCCTACCCTAGGACTAGGCCTAGTGGGCCTTGTTGTAAATACATTTATGTATACATTACGTTTCTTAATGTAAATCAGTGATAAGATACAACCACAATCTGTAAAGCGAGGGTTAAGTTTAACACACAGATGGCATTAGGCAATTCTTCAGAGTTTGTTCCCTAACTTTCGAGTTCAACCCTAAGAAGAGTGGAGCCTGTGCTCAACAGTACAGTTGTCGTATAAATGCACGATCACTCAGGAGGGACAAAAGCGGGTCTTCTTGGGAGGGCTGTAGCAAGTCAGGAAGGGGCTTCAGGCAATGAAGTATTGGTTCCCACTATTCGAGTAGGCCCTGCCCTTGGCGGCAAAGCAGTGTTCAAATGGCGATAATAGCTAGGGAGCGCAGGCTAAACCAGCCAAGTTCGAATATCTTTTAAGGGATCCTCGTACGTAAAAGTGATCGGTTGTGCCAGGGGGCCACCGGTAAGTGATGGAAGTACTCACCGACCCTCGGCACAGTCCAGGCAATACTTTGCCAGTTTAGTCGAGGTCGCTAGTAGGTTCAAGTCCTTCAGTTTTGCGGCACTCTGGCTCTCAGGGGCTGCTGTGGAGAACAATCGTTCGTGACGGGACAGTTGCCTTTTTTCAGCTTCCGAAGGAGGTATGAAGAAAATTCTGGTGCAGCTGGCTTCAGAGCACTGGAGAGCAGAACAGCAGGGGATCTATAGCGACAGTCACTACCAGGTAGTGACACAGGAATTGTGGATGCGGGCAGCATTACACACTCTACTAATTTGGGATGGAGAGGAGCTAGGTCTGCGAGATTTGGCGGGAGAATGCACGGGACCACAAGCAGGCAATGTCCCAAGTCCCGGGTCTGTACTAGAGATGGTGGCAGAGCTACGGGTTAGCCTGAAGTAGAGCTGGACAATTTGCTGGATGTCCCAGGAACACTTCTGAAGGTGCTCATTTGGTGGGTATGCAGGGGGCGCCGAGAGTAGTTGTTCCGACTACTCCAAAGGGGTGAAGCTCCTTAGCAGGCCTTCTTGATCAAAGAAGAAAGCAGGGGTCCGACGGGACATTAGAGGGCGAAGAGTGCCAAAACCTTCCAAAGCGTCTCCGGTGGTTTCACTAGTCCGTTTCTTCATGTATGAGACTTGCTTCCGTCTGTAGTTCAGTGAGAACACAGGTGATCAACATGGAATGGCTGAAGAGCCCCTTCTCTTACCCAAGATTAGCTTCACGCCAAAATCGAGGTCTTCCAATAGAAGATCTACGCTCTTGCAGGCATCCCAATCGTGGACCAAACATGGTCCACGGTGGTCTCAGTCATGCAGACACTCCAGACATCGTGGCACAAGTGGTGTGGATTGGGACGAGACAGTCCCAGCCCACTTCCTGGGCACACATACTTGACAGGCAGAAGCCAGCGAAACAGATCAGTTTTTGCGGGAGGCTGCATGCCCAAATAAGGAAAACCCGGGGTCCTCGAGCTGGGTGAATGCAAGGGCCAAAATGGCCATAGAACAGAAAAAAAAGTCTTTGTGGCTCTGCCATTTTCGGACCTGGCCGCAGTCTTGAGCCAAATGTGGTAAATGTGGTTTGCCTCAGTAAAAAGAAGTAAAACATTATGAAAAGTAACTGCGGCCACCAGTTCGTCCCAGGCTCACTTGTGCAATCACCCCTTTTCCTCTTAGACCTGCCCTCAGCACCCGTGTGCTTTACCAAGCTGCTACAGCAATTTGTTGGCATATCTCATGGCATGGGGCATCAACCCACCGATCTACTTGGACGGTGTCCTGATCATGGATGAATCTCAGCCGGTGATACAGGCACATGCTCTGCTTACCATCCATCTCCTACAGTCTGTGGGGTTTGTCATGAACGGTCAGTAATCATATCTGCTTCTGTCGTAGAATATGCAGTTTCTGGGGTTCACGATCAACTGTATGGAGTCTTCCTTGAGAAAGAGGAAGATGGCAAGGGCTCTTCATCAGCCCATAGTGTCACTCAAACGTCTGGCCAGAGTGGTAAGGACCATTCAACAGCAGAAACTGCAGGCTCTATTCTGGGGTTAAGACCATTCAAGCTGGGTTCTTCTTTCCACAGAGGTAAGGGATAAATTGCTCTGGGGGATTTCAACATGTGGACGCATGAATCATAAGGACTCGGCTTCTTCTCGCAATGTTCAGTTAGAGTCAGATGCAAGTCTAAGAACTGTGGTCCTGGGTGGGACAGATCTTGACTAGAAGAGCCGTGGTCTCGACAGGAGTCTCTCCTGGAAATATAAACACTTTAGAGGTGCTTGCAGGATCCTTTGAAGTCAGGTGCTGTGTAGGCATGTCCTCTCATTTTATGGCAAAGTTTCTCATCGACAACCGGGCAGTGGTGCAATATATCAGCAAGATGAAAGGGACTCCCTTTCAGTTGCTGTCAGAGCTTGCAAAACACTTTTGGGAATTTTGTCTTTGGTATTGCATTATGGTACAGAGTACCTCCTGGGTACTTTGAATCTGGTGGCAGACTGGTGGTCCAGGCAGTGGATGGCTTCACAAGTCCCTTTGTCTGGACCTACTGGCTCATTGGGGACCCTTTTGGGTCAATCTGTTTGCATCCCATCTCAATTCCCAGATTCTGGCATTTTACAGCTGGAGACTGGACCCATTTGCAAGGGCATCAGACAGATGTTCTGACATCGGAGGCTGGGAGATCATTTCATACCCCCCATTTATATTATTGTGTAAACACTACTTCATGCTGAATTGGATGGAAAAAGGCTGGTTCTGGTGACCCTGTTCTGGTGGCTCAAGCTAGTATCCTTGTGCTCTACAAATAAGTGTGGCACTGCCGGTTCTGATCCCGAGGTTTAGTGGGATTTGCTAGACTCTGTTCTCTGCCATCACCCCATGGTGCTGGAGAGCTCACTTCTATGTATGGCCTGAAATAATGTCTGGCGCAGATGGTCTTCTGAAAATCGTTCACCATACGGTTTGATAATCAAATACCTTGGGCACCCAGCACCATCTGAATCTATGATTCAACCTGGAAGGCCTGGGTGTGTTGGTGTCAGCCAATGCATTGGGATCCCTTTCTACCTGAGTTACATTTTTTTCAGGAGTGTCTCCTTCCTAATGGGTGGTGGAGTAACAACCTGCCGCCTGTTATGGAGGAGCCATCATGCAAATGAGGAAGTGCACCTCGGCCTGCTTCAGTGTCATTAAACTACAATACCCCAGTACTCATGAACAATGGGCCATACGAACCAGGAGTGTATTGCTTCCCCAGACTTTCATGATGCATTGGCTTTGAAGGCTGGGGTAAGCAGGTTAAAATGTGTGTGGGGTGCTCCTTCACATTTCTGAAGCCTGGGGCGCTGAGATAGTGGTACTCCAGCTTCACAACATATAGACGAAACCAGAAAGCTCTCCATGCTTCCTGTCTCCTGTCTGCCGGTGCGTGCGAGCAAGGCAGCCAGCATGGTGGTTTGCAGCAGGAATCTTCAGATTGAGCCCAGGTGTTGTGTGATGTGTTTACGTTTGTATGTGAATGAGATGAGTGCAGTGTGGATGTTGTAGGGTATGGTTGAATGCATGCATGTGGCTGTTGTAGTCTTTGGGAGTATGTGAGTGAATGAGAAAGTAGTGTGACTGTGTATATTTCTTAGTGTGTGTGCATGGATGTGTATACATGAGTATGTGAGTGTGTTTCTGTAAGTGGGGTCCCAGGCAGCAAATGAGCCTGATTTGGGGGAGGGGCCACGTTGGTGCAGCCAGAGATGTACACGTTCAAAGCAGTTTTACGAGCATTCTAGGCAAAACATAATTAGAGTCTTTACATTGTGAGGGGGTGGATACATTGATGAAGCCTGTATGGACATGTTTTCTTAAAGTGGCATGGAATTTATGTACTGGTACTATGCACAAAGCCTACATAATGAGTGTTCTAACGTGGCCATACTGGCCTATATGGATGCATGGCATTTTCACTGGAATTTGCACATAGCCAACATTATGTGTGTTCTTATGTGGCCATGCTAGCCTATATTGGTACATGCCATTCTTTCTGACATTACGGCAAAGCCAACATTAAGAGTGTTCTGCCATGGCTATAATGGCCTATATTGTTGCATTGCATTTTTCACTGGTATTATGCACAATGCCAACATGATGAGTGGTTTTACGTGACCATACTGGCCTATATTGTAGCATGGCATTTTGTACCTGCATTATGGGCAAAGCCAATATGAGTGTTTGTACATGGCCCTACTGGCCTAAATACGTGCATGGCAGTTTTACATTGGTATCCAGTAGGGACAAGATTTCTTACAATGTCATGGCATTTTTTTTAGCTGGTATTATAGTAAAGACAACATGATGAGTGCCTGTATGTACCCAGACTATCCTATATTGGTGCATGTCATTCTTTACTGGCATTATCAACAAAGCCGAAATGATGCATGATTGCACGTGGCCATACTGGGCTACATTGATGCAGCCAGTAGGCACATGCTTTCTTACAGTAGCGTGGCATTTATTTCTGTCATTGTGGGCAAAATCAACAAGTGTATGTTCTTAAGTGTATACTGCCAGAATATATTGGCAGAGCCAGCATGGAAATGGTTTCTAATATAATTAACTGCTCATGGGCAATATATTGGTGCAGCCAGCATTGACATGTTAGGGCAGAGCTAGCCTGTAAATGTTTCTTTACACTAGTGTAATACTGGCATATAGTGTGGCCCGAGGCTTAATGAGGCGAGACATGGTACTCAAATTACATTCTGATGTTCCACAAAGTAAGAGCGTCATTGTGCGCTTCACTCCCAGGTGTTTTCCCAGCCTGCACACCTACTCTATCCCTTGGCTTGGCAACAAAATAACAACAAAATTGTACTTCACCCCCCCTGCCCGTTCCCCACTCCCCTTTCTTCCCAGTCTACTCCTTTGAGGTCTATTCCAATTGTGAGATCTTCAGTCTACCGTACGAGGGACATCTCGCCCTCTACATTATATCTAGTATCTTTTAAGTTCTGAGGGCATCATTGCATCATGTAGTCGCTCCACAGATAGTCCAGTACCATATCACAGTTCCAATTAAATCTATCCTTTTCACCCTGTAACCCATAAATCACCCACTCCATTGCTACCATACTCCATATTTTGTGAAGCCATTCTATGTTTGAGGGTGGAGTTTTCTGCTTCCAGTCTTTCACTAGAACCAACCATGCGGCTATTACCAGAGTCATGAATGCTTTCTGCAGGGACTTCAGAGGTAGTTGGAATTTCGGGTCAAATAGATTACACATCCACTCCCTAGGGGAGTATGTGGTGGGGGGCACCCACCATCTTCTGTATTTGACATGTGACCTCCCCCAAAACGAACCCAAGATTGGGCAGTCCCACCAAACGCGCCTCCAATCCCCTCTCCCTGTGCACCCTCTCCAGCATTCCTGTGCCACTCCCGGGTACATTTTGTGTAATCTTTCTAGGGTGTAGTGCCATTGGACCATAATTGTGTACCAGGCTTCCCTGACTTGGATTGATCTTGTGAGTTTTGGTATGTACCTCCAAATATTTTCCCAGTGTACAAGCAGGATTTCCTCACCTTGCGTCTTCTCCCACCTGTGCACGTAAGTCCATGAGCGTTTCTTGGGCTCCCCTACCAAGATTGTGTACAGTTTCAAGACTAATTGTGTATCTCCTGTGTGCGTGGTAATTAATTTCTCGAAGGGGTAAGTTCCCTAGAGGATGCCTGCTTCCTCATAGGTTGTTTCAGCCAGTGTCTCAGTTGATAATAGCCTAATCTGTCTTTTTCTGTGAGACCTATCTGCTACTTGCTTTCCTCGAAGGTCATGATATCCCCTGCGCTCATCATATCTCCAACCTTTTCACATCTGGCATCTCACCAGTGTAGAAAGAAGCCTTGTTTTGTTCCTGGGGAGAATTGTTGATTCTCAAATAACAGGGTAAAGGGTGCTAGGTGTGTGGTGAGATGCCCTTGAGAGATATGGCGGTCCCATATTTCACAAGTGACCGACATAACTTGACTAGGGGAGATGTTACGGAGTCTATCCTGTTTTTCTACCCGCAGGAGCCATTCTGGGCCAGGATTTAGCCATGTTGTTCGACAGCCATTCCCAGAGCACTCATAGCTGGGCTGCTTGGTAATATTTGGTTACATTCGGTAGTCCCAACCCCCTTTCCTGTCTTTGGGCCCTCAGGGTCTCCAATGCTACCCTTGGTCGCTTGTTCTGCCAGATAAATTATCAGTTGGCTGGTTGTTCTGAAGAATGATTGTGGGATTCTAATGGGTAGTGTTTGGAAATGGTATAATAGTTTGGGCAATGTGGTCATTTTTTTGTGACAATCCTGCCCAGTCATGAGATGCATAGGGGCATCCATTGGGTCAGGTCTGACTTTATTTTACTTAGTAGTGTTGGGTAGTTTACACCATAAAGGCCCAAGATAGACTCCCGCACTGCTAGCCTCCTTCGCCATCATTCGGCCGATGAAGCGAGTGTCAGTCGCTGCTTTTGCCTCCACTTTCTGTAACGCTCACCTGGTATCCACGGGGACGTCACTCAGCCTGTTCTGACCTCTTATGACCTCGAACCCTTCCCTGGAGTCTACTTGACTGGAGACTGGGCCTGAAACACAGGATTGGTACAGTTTAACTCCCTATTGTCTCTGTGTGCTAGAACCCCTTCTTCCCCGGGGTCCAACCCTTCCCTTTGATCCACAGCTCACCTTGTTTTCTTGGAAAGTGTGCTCTCCGTCCTGCTTTCAGCGCAGGGGCACGTTGATTGATGCGGTCTCGTTGCTGGCTAGTTACTTCACTGGCAAGAGTCTGACAGGTAAGTATAATGAGTCTTTTGAACAGTTCTCTAACTTTGTTCCTTTCCTTCCTTAGATGATGGCCGGCGTCCGGGGATGGCGATGTGCTGCTGAGATGAGTAGCGTTGAAGGTGAGTGAGAGCACGATGCACGATGCGACCCTTTCGCATTTGTATTGAACTGACTTATTTTTCTGTGTCTTTTAGGTGCCGCAACGTTTTCAGCGTGGATGCCGGTTATGAAGAAGAAATGCGGTGAGTAAGCGCGGTATGCGGCGCCTCTAGATGTTTCCACGCTAACCTGGAGTGTATTTTGCCTCTTGCAGATGGATGAGAAGTTCCGGAGACAGAGTTCCCCCAGAGCGGCTGGGATTCAGGTAAGCGTTTGACACTCGTACAGTCTTTAAAAATAAGCGAAGATTTGCTGAATGCTTATTAATGCCTTTTTTCTGTTCTTTTTCCTTTTCCTTAGGAAGTTGCGTGCCGGGATGGGAATGACACCGCCGAAGATGCCCTCGGAACAGAAGGAGCGATGAATGATGGGCAGAAGCACCGCAAGGTAAGGCTGTTCCTAACGGTGTTCTTGTTCTTGCAGGAGCTGAGCGCAGAAGATGCAGGCCTACTGGAGACCGATCCGAACACGTTGAGCGTCACACTGCAGGTGCAGAAAACACAAAGCATGTTTCTCAGCCTGGGCGTGGCTTAAATAGTCTCTGGGTATCCCAGGTGTCTCTGGGCTGAAACACACCCAAAAGACTAGACTGCACATACAGTACTGGGAAGCAAAATATGTGGGGGCATCCATCTTGTCCCCAACAATGCACTACAAGTCCAATCCCCAATGGTAGCCTATGGGAGTGAGTGAGTCTGGTGCCACAAGCGCCAAGTCTGACTCCAAGTGGGTCTTTGGAGGGATGGAGAGGCCCTTGAGGGCCATATAGGTGATCGTGGCCTGGCTCCAGCCTGACATCTTGGAGGGCTGGGGACATGAGGGGCAGGAATCATGACACTTTCATTCCCCCTCCCACCGCTGCTTCTGACTCTCCCTCTGACTCTGTCCTTGCTAACCTTCACCTCTCCATCTCTAACAATCTTGACATCCTTCCCCCTGTCATGAGGATCCACCGGAAGCATGCCTTCAAGTGCACCGGCTGGTATGACTCCAATCTAGCATCTCTGAAACCTAAATACAGAGTTGCTGAATGGAAGTAGCAGACCTTGGGTTCATCTTCTGCCAAATTGGCCTGTCGCATGCTCCAAAGGCAATATCGTTACGTTATCCACTCCAAGAAGAGGGCACACATCCAAACCCGCATCTCTGGAGCCACTAACAACACGGCTGAACGTTTCAAAATCTGCAAGGAACTCGCCAATCGAACTGCAGTCTCCACCTCTCTCCTTCCCTCCCAGGCTCTCTGCACCGTCTTGGCCTCCCATTTCATATCTAAAACTCAGGACATCCTGTCCTCACTCTCCACCACCCCCATCTCCACTTCTGCTCCTGCTCCCCTACCTCCCTTGACTCGCCTCCCTCCACCCCCTGCACTCTACTCACTCCTGCTTATAGCACCTGAAGAGGTCTCTAAAGTTTTTTGCTCTATGAACGTCTCTTCCAAACAGGTGCTCCCCTGCTCTTCTAGAACCATTAAGGACAACATCTCCTCTCTCGCCCTGGCTCATGCCGACTTCGGTAACCACTCCTTTGCCACTGGCTCTTTCCCTCAAGCACTCCCTTGTGCACCATCTCTTAAAAAAGCTGTCTGCAGACCCCTCCTGCCCTTCTAACTATCGTCCTATCTCCACCACCCCTTTCCTGAGAAAACTCTTGGAGAAGTTGGTCCTCCCTGATCCTTCATGCTAAACTGGCTGCCTCCATGACCATCAATCTGGATTGTGGGCATCCAGAGGCACGGAAACTGCTCTCCTGAACACCTGTGATGACATGCTCACAAATATTGACTCTCACTCTCCTGCTTTTCTCATTCTTCTCAATCCCTCCTCTGATTTTGACATGCTCAACCATTCTATCCTCATATCACGGCTCTGTGATACCCTCAGTATCACAGACCGGGCAGTGGACTGGCTGATCTCTTTCCTCACTAACTGCCCTTCCCAGCTGCAACTGGGCCCTTTTTCCTCCACCACCCCAATCTCTACATGCAGCGTCCCCCAGAGCTCTATCCTATCGCTGTGGCACTTAAATAGCTACGTCGCCCCTCTGGCTCACCTGATCACCTTGTCTCTCTGCATTTCCAGTGTTATGCGGATGACACACAGCTCTCCTTCAAACTTCCCCCTGCTACCTCATCTTCCTCCTCCCTCATCCTTGATTGTCTGACCGCCATCCAGGCATGGTGTGTGGCTAACGATCCCTGTCTTAATGCCAGTGAGATGGATATTCTTGGTATTGGTACACCTGTGCCCTGTTTTCCTCCTACCCTCTAGCCGCCCTCCTAGGGCCCTATACCCTAACCTTCCTGTGAGGCCAAACACCTTGGGGTCATCTTCAACTCCTCTCTCTCGCCTTCACCCCTCACAACTGAGACCTTGCCAAGAAGGCCCACTTCCAGCTCCACCTCCTTAGAGGCATTCTCCCTTTCCTCACCTTTCCCCAGAAGCTCAATGTCTCCAGAGCTCTGGTCCTCTCTATGCTTGACTACAATAACAGCCTCTTCCTCAACCTTCCCCTTTCCTCCTTACACCGTCTTCAGCTAATCCAGAATAGGGCTGCAAGACCTATCCTTGGCCTCAAGCCCATGGACTGTATTTCTCCAGCCCTAAAATCTCTCCACTGGCTCTTGGTGGCCGTCAAGACCCTCTGCATCATCCACAAGTCCTTCTGTGGCCTGGGTCCATGCTATCTCCAGCTTTCTCTCCCTAAATACTTCCCTGCTAGAGCCCTCCGCTCCTCTAACTCCAACTCTCTGCTTGTCAAACACGTTTTCCAAGCAGCGAGTGGGGGGCAGGTCTCTCTCTTTGGTTTGTACCTCTCTTTGGAACAGCCTCCCTGCCCCTCTCAGATTTGAGCCAGACCTCTGTAAATTCCAGAAACTTCTCAAAACTCTGCTCTTCTCTACCGCTTTCCTTTTTCCCCTTCCCTGCTAATCACCACACTGCCACGGAGACTGCCGACCTGGCCCTTCATGAATTGCACAGATTACCAGGCCCTCTACCCAGTCAACATCAGCACCCCCCACCCCACAGCACTGCCCCTGCGGCCCCCCTGCCTGGTGGCTGTGCATCCCATCCTTGGGATTCCTCTACCATAGCACTTAGCCAGTGGCCTCCTCCCTTAGGACCTCTTGGCACTTCCCTCCGGACCCCCACCAGCACTTGCTCATACCTTGCACCCTTCCCCTCCACTCTTTTCCCTTTCTCCTGCACTTCTCTTCACTGCACTTGCACGTCCGAATGTCACAAGGCCTAGTGGGACCACGATTGTATATTACTGTTTTTGCCATTGTTAATTACTCCCCTTGTTCCCGCCCACCATGCCTTGTGGCACCTGGAAACCCAATTGTGTTGTATTGGTGCCTAACAAACGCTTAATAAATAAATAAATAAATACAATGAAAATATGTTAACAAATGCTCCTGTGCACTGTCCATGACTATTTATTATGTATCACCCTGTAAAACCGATTGAAAAAGGTGTAGCTTTTTACCCAATTTCACATAATGTCTGCTGTACAATGCCCCATTTTAACAAATGTGCTCCTCTTGGTTGTTTCTGGCTCCCTTGTTACACTTGCTTGCTGCCATTTATGGGCATTGGTTATGCCTTCCCAATTAAGTTCACTAGCTGCCACTGGTTTTCTTATTGTACTATGAATATTACAAGGTCAGCCATTTCTTCCAGTAAGGCACCGATTGAGGTTTTTCCAGTGAGGTCTATCCTCTGGTTTCTCGACTTCTAAAAGCATAAGACTTGGCTAACCCCATACGGGTAGGTATTCAGGGGTTATGGGATGTGAATAGTTTCTTGCCTTTGTTTAATGAATGGCCGGATAACTATGATTTATTGCTTCAATCTTTGTCAGCTGAACAGTTGAGAATGTGTCCCTGGTATCCTACAGGGGATGGGTTGGTGGGGATGCAAGAGAACTGGACATCGCAGGGAGATCCTTTTCTCAGGGTGGCGTCTCTTGCCATCTCACATGGGACTAAGACTGGTTGCCGGCTCAGTGTATTTCACTGTTTTCCTGATTTTCCCAAGCTCTGTGTCATACAAGGTCCTAATGAATATGAGTCATGCAAGACCACTCCAAGAAGGGCCACTGATAAGATCTTTAACCCTGTTCGCAAAACCTTCATCCCTGTCCCTACCCCTAACTTGGCTATATGGGTTCAGGGGGTTATATCCCAGGCAGGCTTGGACAGTTCCCTCTTTGGGGCTCTTTATGCCAGAGTGAGATGGCATTTAAGTCCTTGTGGCCGGGAGACTGCCTGGAGGACATTCATAGAGTGGCTGATTGGTCTAATGATAAAATGTTTCATGTTTTTTACTGTAAACCTGTTGTGTATGGCTGGTTGATAAGCTTTGAATGTTCATATCAGAAAGCATCCATAACAAGCCGTAACAAGCCACAGAATGTCCATCACCCCTAGTATTTTTACGAAGGACTGTCGGGATTCTCCTAATGGCATGGAGATATTATCCCACCCTCTCTTGCTCTGTCTTACATGTTTTCTTCTGTTTAAGTTGCAGTTTGTTCCTTTGCAGCCCAAATGTTTTTTCTAAGGATTTCAGTCTTATTTCCAGTACTAGATGATGGCTGATGTTCCTCTTGGAATTCCTTTCCTTCTTTCCAAAATTGGCTTCCCGAGTGACAGCAGACTTGCAGCACGAAAGGAGGATGTGTGTAAGAGGATGGGTGTATTAATAGGACTGGTTGGGGCTACAATGGACACTGGGCGGATTCCTCTGAGCTGTAGGTTTTTCCTTTGGTATTTTCGTACTGATTTTTGCATAATAAAGTGTGATGCATACAACTTGGTATTAAAATATAATTCCGAATCTCCATCATAAAAATACTACGAGTAATCGACACACCTATTCCATTGTTAAATTAAGGATCTCATAACATTAAGCAGGAATCGTAGATCAGAGTTGATGTTAAGATACTTTGGGCCTCTTTATAAGTTTGGTGATAGCTTGGTGGTAAATCTGCTACGAAACCACCAAACTGTATTATCGTTACTGCCACTTGGTCCGGTGGTATTACTGCCAGATTACAAGTGGCGGTGTGAGTCCCCATTTTTTTTGGAGTCCGTAGGGCTCTATGGGGGGCTACTCGGCAGAATAACCGTGGAGGTAATTCTGCCATGATAATTCTGCCAAAAGATGGGTGGAAAGTTGGCAGATTTATCTCCAGCATGTAGCTGGAGGTGAGTGCTTAAACTTTCCTCCCAAATCATGGTGCGATAATGCAGCGGTATACGGTAATACGGCCACATTTAAAATGTTCATCCACTTTTTAAAGATTTGTATACTTGGATTCTACTTCTGTGGCAAACTATCAAGGTTAACCAAGTTTCAACTCGTTAACTGGCCCTAGAAAGATGGCTTTTGACCAGACGATTCTATTGAACATAATGCTTTAGATTTCTCTTTCCAATTTTGGCTGCTGCGGATTGTAGGGACAAAAAGATAATGGGCCTCATTATAAGTCTGTCGGTCCGGAAACAACGGTGGCGGTAAACCCGCCGCCACCGTTTTCTCCAGACCGGCAGACAACGAGTTCTGCAGGCGGGTAGTGTCACTCCAGCCAGGTCTGACCTGGCAGGAGTAACGCCACCCACCTGCAGACGTAAATGGAAACACTGGCACCGTTATTTACAGTGCCAGTATTTCCATGGTCCCCATCCCTATGGAGTCATGGGGAGCAACGTTATTCCGCCTCCGGAATCCGGGGCTGTAATGCCCCGGTAAGTCCGGCAAGTCCAGAGGCGGTCATTTATTCCGGAGACGGTAATTAATTGCGGGTCCAGCAGCAGCCTGCCGGTTTTTCCGGCACGGCTACTGCCGGAATTGTAATGAGGCCCAATGACATTAAAAGCTTTCTTGTCTTTATTAAAATCCTAATTGAATGGTCGTTCCCTCACACAAAATACAATTCAATTTGCAGCATTCCCAACCAACTGCCCATTCACACCACACAGCTATTCCAACCACAGTGCCACACAGCCATGCACAGCGTGACAATACAATGCACTTAAACAGGCACCACACACTAGCAACTGACATAGTCAACTGTACATCACATTGCAACCACCGGTAATGGATAGTCTACTATAAATGCTTCTGATTCGGTATGCTGTTCTAAAAATCTGAAACGTGTCGGCAACTACATTACACCACGAGGAGCCTATCAGATTTAGATTTAAAATTAAGATTTTGGTGATGATGCAATTGTGTGGAATACAAACACAATTATGTACCTCATTATCTTGTTTTGAGTTTGTTTTGTATAAATACCAATAGAAAAATTGTTTGTCAATGGCTAATTGAAATTGACGTTCCTCTTTTATGTTTATATTTACTAAAGAATAATGCACAAGTACACTATTGTGGCGTCAATTTTGTTGGGAGACACTGACACATGTAGTTACGCAGAAAATCAACTGCAAATAATGTATTGATGTTTCCCTGCTAAATTTGAAGTCATGATGAATGTTAACAATTATCTCTAACTCCAACACTTGTTTTAGACCATCCATCCCACTATTGGGTACGCCCCAGAACACCTGTGTGACAACCAACCTGGGATTGGTTACATCCCTATCGGAGTGCATATGTGGGTCTCCTGTTAATGACTAACGGGTACTGTTCGCTTCGGTATGCGATTCTGACAGCAATGATGTGCTGGTATCCATTTGCAAGGTTTAAACGTGACTTTATTGTTACATTTTACCATTCTGTAATGCTCTTTCTCAATCCGCAATCCCATTTGTTATGCAGCAGCGGCAGTGCTTAATTTGTTAAAAAAAAAAAAATAAGTGCCAGGGCCAAAATATGTTCAAGCACTCCTGTGACATTGCGTGTGGGCAGTTCCCCACCACTGCTGCCAACGCCCACAGCTGTTCCCCTCAGGGTTGACATATTTGGGGTGACACTACAGCTTGCACTTGCTCATTGTGATTGATGTATGCACTGACTAGCAGCACTTCCTAACTAAAGTGAGTCTGAGACAATAAGTGCCGGGTCCCAGAAATAAGAGCCAGGGCTGAGCCTGGCAAACACCCCCATATATTAAGCACTGACCTGCCGACCAGATGGATGGCAGCCATCAATGGCACTGTCTTGCCCAAAGCCAAGACAAACTATCAGCTAACCTTTCAGCCTAGCCTCCCACCCTAACCGAATGCAACCTCAAAGCTCATGACATGTATGAAGGAACCCATCTGAGTCACCACACAATCATACACATCGCAGGGTATGCACAGGCAAGTTCTAAAAAAAAAGAAAGAAAAACACCTTGAAATGTCCCCACATGCAGCGCTTCTTTCTTTTGATCTGCACTTATTAACGCCGCGGCAGCAGCAGCAGCAGCAGCAGCAGCAGCAGCAGCAGCAGCCATCTTGCTCGCCTCCCTCTATTGCTACCACCTTTCCACCCCAACCAATTCCAAACCAAGTCTTCCTATTCCCTAGGCGCCAAGAGGCCAAGAAAATGACATTAGTCTAGTTATGTAAGACACAGTAGCAGAACATAAAAATCAACTCACCACGTAATTTCTCACTGTCTTGTTGTTGCTGTTTTATCTGGTCTCTGAGAATCGTCTGAAAAAGAAAAAGATTTCACTTTAAAATTGTGTTTAAAGGACAATCAGCAGGTGTTGTCTCAGGAAGGAAGCTGGCACACACCCCACCCTCTCTGGATGGCCACACCTCCTGCGCTGCCATAGGAAGGCCATGGGAGTCTTTGGGCCAAGGTGGGAGGATTTGTCCGTTGAGGAGGCAGCTTTCAGTACAAGGAGGGAGGGTGGGTCCTGAGGGTGTACCGCCACTGTAAATGATTCAAAGTCAGTGTATGCCCCAAGGTTGCATTCCCATTGGCTACTTTGCCCCCAAGGTGCCCGTTACCCATGGCCTATAGCCATAACAAGTGACAATGTCCCGGGCCCCACCAAGCCACACACGGTGGTCACTGGGCCAGCTATGGCCTGTACCCAGGGCACGGTCGCCTTCTTAAAGGACTGAATTCCTCCAGGCCAGGCTGTCATGTTAGTCCAGGGGCCATATGAAGCTCGCGGACCGATGTGCTGCTCCATGGACCAGCGCCGTGGCCTGCAAACACAGCAGACAAAATTGCCATCTTTCTCCATTTTGTATACATTTCCCTCCCCCGTGGGAGCCCCCTGGCTCACTGTAGGCTGGGTCCACCAGAACAGAGGTGTAATGTGCCCTTTTTTGCATTTGAGCAGCATGGGTTTGGCCAGGCCCTATCCTGCTAAAAGTCTGTGGGCAACAATGGTGGTTCTATAATAATATTTCCGCCCTGGCAACCAACCAAATTGACTTAGTTGACTTTTCAATCTGGTTGCCTCTTACTGCCTCCAAAGACCCGGACCAAGACCACCTGGACCCGGATCCAGGTCTCAGGACAGATACAGACTAAACGCAAATTTAGAAAGTGGTTGGCGAGTCAGCAGACTGCTCAGACCACACCAAAATATCACTAAGGGGATTTTGACCAACTTTGGTGCAACGTGGTGCAACACTTAAACTACGACTCCTTGAATGAAAGGGCTGCCTGCTGCTGATGACTCTGTACTTAGAAAAAGGAGGAGGGCTGGACTGCCCAGCTCTCCTTTTGTTTTCCAGTAAAGTCATCACGCAGCATGAAGCCAAGGTGCTTCATGCTGCATTATGACTATTTACTTCAGAAACAAAAGGGGAGCTGGGCAGTCCAGCCCTCCTCCTGTTTCTTAGTAAAGAGACATCAAGCAGCCCCTGGAGCCGAAGTGCTGCACGGTTACACAGGCTGCTTGCAGGTGTTAACACTGTTATATCCGCCCTACGTCCCGCAGCGCGGTGACGTAGGGCAAGTTAATAAAAGCCCCGCCCCCTGAGTGGGAGGCAGTTCCGGGCGAAGCTGAGCCAGCGTGTGTGTGTGTCTTTTCTTGATCTCCCCTGCCCAGGCCGCGCTCCAGGCCATGCGGCCTCTTGGACCGGAGCCAGCCCCTCGTGCTGGGCCTCCGGCAAAACGCACGACATAACAATGGCGACGAGGAAGTGAGCGAGCATCCACGCGCTCCAACGCGAGTTCGCACAAACACGGTCGCTCCGTGTAAATTTTTGGACACCCGGTGGGGGCCCCACGACCACGTGACCCCCACCCCCCCAAAAAAAAAAAAAAAAAAAAAAAATTTATTTTTTTCTCTTTTCATTCCCTCTTTCCACACCTCATCCTCAGAGGGTAAAAAAAAAAAAGAAAAAAAAGAGTTTTTTTTTCACGTGTCGTCCCGGGCACCACCAGCACGTCGTCTCCTGCACCAATCCATCGGAGCACATGTGCCGGTAGGACGCTGCATCACCACACGGCACGCACAAACCCGAAGGGCAGACACTCGGCGACCGAGCGCACGCAACACCATGGCGACTGGGCTATCTACCCCTGGACCTTCCACACCGTCCAGAATGGCGGCAAACCTGTCCATGGCGTCACCACCGCCTCGCACGCAAGGAAGTTCGTCGACGTTGATCCAACCATTCGACCCATTCACTGAACCATCGTCCAGTGGGCCCAGATGGCAGCTATGGCTACAGAAGTTCGAGATGGCCATGGAATGTAAGGACGTCACGTCATCCAGAAAAATGAAGGCTCATCTACTCCTCAGTGTGGGCGACGAGGTGCTGCGCATCTTTAACTCCCTGGATGTGGACGACGGCCAAGATGCATACCAGAGTGCGAAGGACGCTCTAACAGCACATTTTCTCCCGCAACTAAATCCGGACTATGAAACCTTTATCTTCTGCACGACCATCCAGGCCACCGACGAGACTCTCGACGCCTACCACACGAGGCTGAGGAAGCTGGCCATGTCGTGTGAGTTTACGAACACTGAAAGGGAGATTAGGAGGCAAATCATAAATGGAATTCACTCGGAGAAGCTGAGGCGTCTCGTGCTCAGTGAAAAGGGCATCCCTCTACAGCGCATCCTGGAACTGGGCCGACAGCGGGAGCTTGCCCGCTCCAGGACCGCCAACATGGAAGTGACCCTACAAAAAACTCCAGCCGTCACTGTCCACAGCGATGGTGGCTCAAATCTCGGACAGACAATCAACGAGGAGCGAATATGGCAGCGGTTACACCCAGAACAGGTGGCAGCCTCGAGCACCAGGACCAACTGAATGTGGATGGTGTGGTGGCCAAAGGCACGGAAGGCGAAACTGCCCGGCGCAAGGCACCACGTGCGGAGCATGTGGCCGGAAGGATCACTACGCGAAAGTGTGCAGATCCGTGAACACGCCACTGCAGCCCCCGCAAGGATCCCAGGAGAAAGGGTCATCGAAGAAAAAGAAACAAGCCAGCGCGAGGAGGGTAGCGGTAGTCAACTCCTCGACGGAAGAAGAAGGAGATGATCTCTCAGCCCTACGACAAACAGCAGGCACGGAGAATGAAGGAAAGGGCCGAAAGATGTACTTAGTATCGACACTAAACCAAGGGCCAGCACAGTCGAAAAGAACCGCCAGGCGACGAAAATGCATGGTCAACATACAAGGCCAGGACATACAAATGACCATCGACACGGGGGCTTCGGTAAACGTCATGCCAACCACCGTTTTCCGAACCCTCGCTCCACGACCCGAGCTAACGAGACTATTTGCCTACGGCAGTCGGAAACCTCTACCAGTCATCGGGAGGTTCCGCACCATGCTTGAGCATGGCGAACAGAAGTTGTGGTCGAAGATCTATGTCGTCAAGGCGGGAATTGAAAGCCTGTTGAGCGGAGATGCGGCTGAAGACCTGGGCGTGGTAAAATTCATATGCCACGTTGACGACACATCCGAGGTCGAGAACTTTCTCAGGCAACACCCCATGCTACAGAGGGGGATAGGCTGTCTCAAAGGAAAGACCATCAAACTACATATTGATCAGTCAGTGCAACCACGCACAGTAAGACACCGACGGACACCCTTCCACATGAGGGAACAAGTCGAGAAGGAGTTAAGGTCACTCGAAGCCGCTGGTATTATTGTAGAAGTCACGGGACCAACACCGTGGGTTTCCCCGATGGTGGTCACCCGGAAGCCCAAACAGCCAGGGAAAGTTCGGATCTGCATTGACATGCGCCTGCCCAATGCAGCCATAAAGAGAGAGCGACACATAACGCCGACAATCGATGAAATCATCACTGACCTCACGGGATCGTGTGTGTTCTCGAAGGTAGACCTAAAGGCGGGGTACCACCAGCTGAAGCTACACAGAGAATCGCGCTACATCACCACGTTCTCAACCCACTTGGGCCTGAGGAGGTACAAGCGCCTGAGTTTCGGCATATCGTCGGCCGCGGAGGTTTTTCAACAAACCATCCAGGAGGTCATCAGAGGCATACCAGGGGTACTGAACGTGAGCGATGACATCCTGATACATGCACCGGACATCAAGGAACACATCGTGAGACTGAAGGCACTACTGGGCAGGTTGGAAAGCGCCGGACTCACAATCCATCGAGAGAAGTGCGAATTCCTAAAACCAGAAATAACATTTTTTGGATACCGGTTCGACCGCACCGGCATATCGCCTGATCCCCAGAAAGTGGCGGACATACAAGCTGCCAGCCCCCCCACGACTCCCACCGAGGTGCGCAGTTTCCTGGGTATGGCCACTTACTGTGGCAGATTCATTCGGAACTTAGCAACACTATCCGAACCACTGCGGGAGGTAACAAAGGCCAGCACCAAGTGGGACTGGGGACCCGAATGCCAGGAGGCATTTGAGAGCATAAAAGACTCCCTGTCAACGGATACCAAGATGGCCTACTACGACACGGACCTCCCGACAGAACTATTTGTGGATGCCAGCCCAGTCGGACTCGGAGCAATCTTGATGCAGGTCACGAAAGAGGGTACAAAAAGGTCGATTGCTTATGCATCCAGGGCGCTCACAGCAACGGAACAAAGGTACTCCCACATAGAAAAGGAGGCAATTGCCGTTCTATGGGGATGTCGACACTTCCACATGTACCTATATGGGCGCAAGTTCACGGCGATCACCGACCACAAGCCCCTGCTACCAATCTTCATTGGGGCATCGGCACACCCACCAGCCAGAATCACCAAGTGGCTGCTACACCTCCAGCAATATGATTTCGAACTTGTCTACCAACCGGGCAGCGGCAACCCCGCGGACTTCCTGTCGAGACACCCACGACCAGCCACCCAGCAGGAAGTGTTAGTCGCCGAAGAAACGGAGGAGCACATCTGTCAAGTGGTCCACACCATGAGGCCCAAAGCGATAAACATGGAGGACATTACAACAGAAACCCAGAATGACCCATGTTGCGATCTGGTAAAAGATGCCATCCTGTCAGGCAACTGGAAAGACTTCATGTCGCATACACGCAACAGAACCGAGGGGGCCAAGGCGTTCCTAGCAGGCATGTTCACGGTTCGACAAGACCTCTCGATCACTGAGGGAGGGCTCCTGCTAAGGGGTGACCGCATCATCATACTCCCAAGGCTGCAAGACAGGATAGTTGCCCTAGCGCATGAAGGACACCAAGGGCTTGCGAGGACAAAGGCACGGATCAGACACAGGGTTTGGTTCCCTCACATTGACGATCGAGTGGAGGACTTAGTGAACACATGTCTACCCTGCCAAATAACGAGTGGACCCCCAGACCCAGAACCGATCCTATCGGCCGAGCGTGGCCGGGCACGATGGGAAGCGATCAGCATTGACTTTTGCAAAATCAGAGAGGGTCTACACCTACTGGTGGCAATCGATGACCACTCACGATATCCAGAGGTCGAGATATTGGAGTCCACCGCCGCGGAGGTGGTCATCCCGGTGATAGAAAAGATGTTTGCCACCCATGGGCTGCCCACGACCATTAAGAGTGACAATGGACCCCCATTCACAGGGGAGGAATTCAAGTCATACCTACAGGAACTGGGCATCAAATACCACCATATCATGCCAAGGTGGCCGCAAGCTAATGGGGACGTCGAGCGTTTCATGAGAACTATCAACAAGGTACTCCGAGTATCAAAGGCAAACGCCAGCCCGTGGAGGATCGACCTGTTCCGGTTCCTAAGGAACTATCGGGTCACCCCCCACAGCACCACGGGCATACCACCTGCTGACCTTATGTTCGGAACTGTCATCAACTCGTCGATTCCCCATCATCCAAGCAGAACCCCTGACGACATCGACCATGCACGGGTGGAAACGAGGAGAACACGTGCCAATGCTCACATGAGCGCCAAGAGAAGAGCAAGGCCCTCCAACCACAGAGTGGGCGACCAAGTCATCATGTTGCGAAATCCCACAAAATCCAAGATGGACACCAGGTATGACGAACTGCCATGGACTATCAGAAACCGGCGTGGGACCATGATAACGGTCACACGGGGAGGTCGGGAAGTAACAAGGAACGCTTCCTGGTTCAAGCCCGTGCCCCAGCAACTCTGGACGGATGGCGAAGGACATCACGACGACAATGAGCAACAAAGCAGCGACGTGCCGGCGCAAGACCCCCAGGAAGAATCTGCGGGGGATTGCAGCTGGCAATCACCGAGACTACCCAGCAGTGAGGACACATGTAACGAAGGTGAGCAGACTGACGAGCCGAGCGGGGACAGCCCCCAAGCGAAGCGGTACAGCCTGAGAAAGACCACGAGACCGCCTGCGAGGCTGAATGACTATGTATGCTAATTTCCCCAGCAGTGGCAGAAGTTTTATAGTTGAGCATGCAGCTTATGTTTATGTTGTTTAGGTCATGTTGAAATAAAGGAGGAATGTTATATCCGCCCTATGTCCCGCAGCGCGGTGACGTAGGGCAAGTTAATAAAAGCCCCGCCCCCTGAGTGGGAGGCAGTTCCGGGCGAAGCTGAGCCAGCGTGTGTGTGTGTCTTTTCTTGATCTCTCCTGCCCAGGCCGCGCTCCAGGCCATGCGGCCTCTTGGACCGGAGCCAGCCCCTCGTGCTGGGCCTCCGGCAAAACGCACGACATAACAAACACTTTGTTTAGAAAAAAGAAAAGACTATGCCTTTTCTTTTTTCTAATTCGAAGTGGCGACAGCTGCAGGCAGCCGGTGTAACCGCAGCGCTTCAGCCAAATACAGGCTGCCTCAGGTCTCAGCATGGCTGGGGCTAGTCGGTGGTGGGCATCGGGAGGGGCCCAGTTCGGGAGCCCTTTTTGGAGACTGCCAGGGCCCGGCCCTGCTGGCCCCAGCCCACTTAAAGCTCTCGCTATGTGCGTGGGAGGGCACATATGGAGCATATGGGAATACTAGGTGCGAAGGGGGGGGGGGCTTGTAGGGGTAGTGCCCCACTGCTCCTCCTGAGTTGTCCCGGGTGGGACATGCACATGCATTCTGGGACTTGCAGTGTCGCATGTTGAGAAAAACAAACCTACAAGTCTCGAATGCAAAGAATCAAGACTCAGACCAGGCCCTGGTCTAATTCTTTGCATTCGAGACTTAGTTTTGCTTTTCCAACATGCCAGACTGCGGCCAGTCGGAGGGAAATCGAGAGCGCAGCCACTGTTGACAGGTTGACCTGGGGCATCCTGGCAGAGCTGGGCTGATTCCGCACGGGTAACCAAAAGAATGTTGGGAGAGGGTGAGGAGAGGGAAGTAGTGGCACTCACTGGAGCAGGGTAGCGGAGAAACTGAGAGCCGGAAGTGAATGGAGCCAACAGGTCACAGGAACTGACACGTGTCTAGGAGAGGGTCGCGTCGCAAACTCCGACCCTAGACTAAAAATCACACACATGCTTCCTCCCCATCCCATGTCTCCTAGCAGCACCCTAGGGAAATACTAGAGTTCACCGCGAACCGACGGTGAACTCTGGTATTTCCAGAGAACTCTAAGAAACAGGTCTAGCTAGGGGGCGGTGCCAGAACTGCGCTCATGGCACCAATGTGCTGTATGCGGCTCTGCCCCCGTAAAGCGGTAAGCGCTTTGTTTTGTTTGTGTTTTCATTCTTTTTTTCAACAGTCGTCGAGCGCTTTGAGCCTGAGGCTGGCCGGATCCCGAGATCCGGCTACACATCTGATGCCGGATCTCAGATCCGGCGAGAGCTGGCCCATTCGCCAGCGCTGTGTGTTCTCCCTTTAATGAACAAAGTGTGAATATCACGTACTGCACATAATTGTTTTGTGACAGCTCATACAGGGTGCCTGTATATTTTCTGCCATTTGTATATTTTACTTGATTGTCAAATAAAGGACATGTCAGCAACTGGATCCAGTAGGGGGCAACTGAAATATCCCCAATGAGACTGTAATTAGCCTCTGCTGTTTCATGCTTTACGCCTGAAAGCTGGGGGCCCTGATAGAAATTCCAGTTGACTACTTCCAAATTGTTTCTACTGGCTCAAGCTGCTCACAGATGGGTGTCTACTGTTGATGTTATTTTAGGAGGCGAGTTCCTTTATTAAAACCCATAATTTTACACCTGGGTCCAGTAGAAACCATGTCTTAGATGTCACTCTAAACATTCGCTAGCCTGGGCTACTCACAGCTGGCATAGTACCATTTGGAATATCCCACCCAAGTGGTGTCTCCAACTGCTCACACTTTTGCCTTATGGGGCACTCATGCTAGCTTGCCTAGCTCTTAAGCCAAGTCGCAGATCTTTTGTTGCTTGCCTGTCCCTTCCCAGACACGAGGGCATGAGCCTACTCAATGTTACCCATCATATCAGCCTCGGAAGGGTTAAATGCTTTTCCAGCACATCCAGAATGCAAATGTATGACCCGCAGCTGGCACACAAATCGCTGCAACAGGTGCATCCCCCCCACTGAGGTACTTTTATATATTATATTCAAATGATATATAGTGTGGATTTGCCTTTTTGAGGATAGGTGAAAAATGCCCCAATTTTGTATGGCAATCTTCATTACTCCGAGTCCTAACCTTCCTCGTTACATTCATTATTGAAGGATGTCCAGTACTTACGACATGCATTCTGCCTGTAAGGAGGGACACTGTAATGCTACACCTGGGGTCAGCACTGAACCAAGATTGGCAGGTAAGTCAGTGTATCCTGTAACACTTGAAAGAAACTGGGAGTTAACACTATTTCCATATCCTGAAGACTGCCAACTGCCATCTACAAACATGGAATTGGCCAGCCTCCTTGCTCTAGCTATCAAGATGGGAGGCTGGTCGTCTGGATAGCGACCAGGGTCCGGAGATACAGGTACTCAGAGAGAAGATACACAGGGAGCGAAAAAGAGAAGCCACAGCCCGGAGTACAACCACCCCTACAGACAGCACAAAAGCAGGAACCTCCTGAGAGGCGTCCTGCCTCACCGTCAGTACCCAGGATGAAGTTCCCCTGAAGGATGAACAAATGTTTTAATCCGTACAACAGTAGGCGAAACCACTGACGCGAGCACCCAACAAATCTGGCCCTGGAACTGTGTGCTTGAGGAGAAGGGCGCATATGAGCCTGTCGTCCATCTATGGATAAGTCCATTTGCCACTGGCGTGGGCCCACGCCATTACTAGTGCCACGGACCATTCCGGGAACTTACTGGGGAGAACACGCTAGGATTAGGAGAGACGCCTGTTCTCCTCGAGACACATGATGAGAAGCTCCTGTCAATCTCAGAGTCATTGAAGATCCTTTTGTTTCAGAGAGCGAATCCCTTCTGCTGGATGACCATGTACCAGAGGTCAAAGGACCACAAAATAGTCATGGTCTTCTCGGTCCAAGACAGTGTGACCCCAACTATCCAGAAAACCCCGCAAAAGGAAACATGTCAGGCCTGCGCAGCACGTTATGCCCCAAGAAAGGCATTTGCAAGCCACAGGCCGATGTAAGTCTCAGAACACACACATTGGTTAATTCAATATTGCGAGTTGCCCAGAAAAGAAATCGCATCCCTGCCGAGGGGTGAACGCCAACAACTGGACACCTCCCTGACACTGATTAAAACCACTGAGTGAGACCAACTGGGAGTGGAAGGCCAAGGCCCCTTTCTGTAGATGACCCAAAGGATGCCACAAGAAAGGGCACAGTCTCGAAGGCTATGGACCTTTGACATAATTGACCTGACCGTGACTTGACTGAGGACAATTCCAGAAATCTACTCCATTTGTAGTTGCTGGATCAGACCCTGCCCCTGATGGGAGGACTGTGATACAAGTAGGGCTTGTGTATGGTCAATTGTTCCCACCAGCAATGTTGCATAATGTTGCACCATCTGGGTGACAGCCTTGAGGTTCAGTTGTTAGAGCCGTTGGGCTAAGAGCTGCTAAGGAGAGATCATCCAATCGTTTCCGAGATGGCTGACAAATTCCAAAATCCCACCTCCTTAGGGAAACCACCTCTAAGATCTGTTGTTGCTGTTTTTATCTTACAGAGGAAGAGACCTGAGAAAATGTGGGAGAAGGCAGCAAGAGAAAGAGAATTTCTTGGAATGTTGCCAGTTGAAGTGGTCACCAGCACAAGCTTAAAACCAGACAGAACATCTTAGAAATGCTGCATCCTCTGTGTGCCGTGTTCATGAGGCCTGGCCTCCACATGCATGTGGTCTGAAACAGCTCGTTCAGGAATAAAGACTGGTTCTCAAAGTCAGGTCCAGACATTCAGCCTTACCTGCCATTACCGAGACTCGCTTTGTGGAAAATTGGCAGCACCCACTTCCTCTACAAAGGAGTGCACCAGTAGGGTCCTCTGTGGTGGTACCCCTATTAATTGCACCCCTTTAAGAGGGTGGCAACATGGGAGCCCTGTGAGACCCGAGCATCACGGCATGCCTTAATGCGTGCAGGCGGGTGGCTAATGGCTGCACTGTCTGCCATGGTGCATGAACTCAGTATGCAGCCAGGCCGGAACTCTTTTTCGCAACATGGCGGTCATATCGCCACATCTGACTGGAAGCCGTTACCCTGATGGCTCTGCCACACAGGTACAGCACTCTTTCAAAGAGAAATTGAGGGACAAAAGAGAAGGCTGGGCCCAGTCCGAAGTCACAATGTATGAAGGACAGACAAAGCAGGAAGTGTACAGAGTAGGACAGCCTCTTAAGATTCCGGGGGTGAACTGAGGAGCCCGTGTTTTGACTTAAAGGAAAACTATCTCAGAGATACAGGGAAAATGCCTGTCATAATGACTGGACATCCTTCACGAAGTAATGAATGTGAATAGGATGAGGAACCAGGGGGATAGTAGTTGATATAAGAATCTTATACAGCATTTCTATGTGGGATTTGTCATATAAGTTGCTTATAAGAACTTGTGAGAGACTAGTGGGTTTTTGGAACAATATTATGAACTTAAGAAGACTGAAATACTTATTGAAATCTCATAAAATAGAATTGTAAAGTGTGATTCATGTAAGAGCTTATAAGAGTCTGGTAAGAGCTTCACAAGATAATAAGAAATGTTTGTCAAGGATGTCATTCTGGAGGGAAAGGTCATGCAGTGTAAGGTAACTGGGTTTTGAATAGGGCAACTTCTTCCCTTTTTTATTCCATCTGTTCCTTTACAGAAAGCGGCCAGCGTGTTGCAAACCAGTCTTGGTTCTGCCAACAATGTGTGGCAGGCAAGGGTGCCCAGAGTAGAGCTAGTGGTCATGATTCATTAAAAACGTTCTATCCCAACACCTTCATTTAGGGGGAAAATGCAGACCACACTCCAGAAAACAAGGCCTAGCCAATGTATCACCAAAGGCACGTGCCTGTGAGGTGACCTCTCATTTAAATTAATTTATATAGCGTGGCCCCTTACACGGAGGCTTAAGGGCGCTATACCACAAAGACAGGCGAACAAGAGATCCTAAAATACAGGGGAGAACCATTCTAATGGATTATTCTGATAAGGCAAGACAAATTAGTTAAAAGGGAAAGTTTTCAATCTTTCCCTAAAGAGCGAGATTGAGGGCTCCTCTCTAATGCTCCGCGGAAGGCTATTCCATATTGCCGGTGCTGCTGTATAAATGGCTCCTTTTTTAACCTGTACCAATCTGCAGGCAGGAATTTTCAATTGAATAGAGTGGTTGGATCTCAGATTATGTATATTAGATGAGACCACCAGTTCATACTTAAAATAAGCTGGAGCTGTGCTGTTCAGACACTTACAGATAATCATCAAAAGGCGATAGCAGATTCTAGCTTTAATCGGAAGCCAGTGTTGGTCCTCTTCTGGCATCTGATATGTGGTCATTTTTCTTATGATACATAATGATTTGAACCGCATTATTTTGCACCACTTGCCTTTTTTGGCAGTCCAATCAGAAGGCTGCTGTAATAATCTATTCTTGTTCCATCAGGATTCTTGCTAACATTTCTCAACTCTCTCTAGAGAGAAAGGGACACGCATGGACCAGTAACTTGATATTATAGGAGGCGACAGAGTCCAGGCTACTTACTTGAGCCTTCATATTCAAGTTGTTGTCAAAAGAGAACCCGAGGGTTTTGACCTTATTTTTTGTCTTGATTATACAGCCATCGATCCTGAATTAGGCATAAACCGTCTCCATCTTGCAGATTTTAGCTTCCGTCCCAACCAACATCAGCTCCGTCTTACTGGTGTTTAAAGAGAGGTCATTAATGCACATCCACCTTCGTATAAGGCCATATATACTATTAATGTTAAGTTCATCTTCCTCGAATTTGCCAGACAGAGGGATGACACATTGAGTGTCATTGGCGTAATTAGTAAACTCAATGTTATTTTCTATTAAGAATTAAGAAATCGAGGAAGGGAACTGTAAAGATGTTATAAAACATAGGAGATAGGCAGCCCCAGGCAGACCCTCTGTGGTACTCCTTGGATCAGCTTATTGGGGCTGGCATCTGCCAAGGCACTGCTCACCCTATACTGGTGTTCACACAGGAAGGATTTAGCCCATTTCACTGCTGAGGTTGCAAAGTCCGCTACCTCCTCCAACCTGGTGATCAACAACCTATGGTCAACCAGGTCGAAGGCGGTGGACAGATCAAGAAGCATCAGCATAGTGGGTTCTCCATTGTTCATGTGTCAGAGTAGCCTGGATTTGAGGTCCAACAGCGCTGACTCTGTTCCAGAATTCTCCCTAAATCCAGATTGCCACCGATTCAGGATGTTATGCATTCTGAGGTGGTTATGAACTTGTGAATACACCACTCTATCCAAAATAGAATCAAGAAGAAAAGGAGAATTTGAGATGGGGCGATAATTCAAAGGATAACCCGTGGCTAGACCAGATTTCTTCAACAAAGGAGTTATCCAAGATTATTTAATGCTTCCTGGGACACAGCTGGCTCTGAATGAAGCCTTCACGAATCTGCATAATGTTGAAATCAATATAGAGGAACATGCCTTAATGGCCAGTGCTGGGCAAACATCCCCTTTGCAATTAGAGGGTTTAATTTTTTCAATAATCAGAGGCAATTCAGCTTCGCTTATAGCTTTAAAGGTAAATTGTTCTTCTGGTTTCCACTCCCTGTGCATAGTAGCTAAGTTATCAGAGTCAATTAGAATACATTTTTTTTTAGATAGATCAATCCTATCCTTTATATTTTTAAGTTTGGCATCCATGCCATCTTGTACTGTATTACACTATTCAGTGTTTCTGATCATTATTTCTGTGTTGTCTTGTCTAGGGTTTTCTTACTCTTTTAAAACCGTAAAAGGCTCCCTGGGTTGAGACTGAGCTTTAGCTATCCACCCATCTAAATATGATTTCTTAGCCATAATAATAGCCGCCTTGAATCTTTTGACGCTGATTTTGTATAGTTCTTTATCTGGTTCAGTGAACAATCTTTTCCAGCTATATAATGCTTTAATTTTTCGACTTTTTAACTTTTGTAGGTCAAGCGAAAACTACAAATTATTCTCCTTTTGAATGATTTTCTTATTGTGCCATGGAGCCAAAGCATTTGTCGCTTTCTGGAGGGTCTTTTGGTAAACCTTAGTTATTTCGTCTACTGAGGTAGTATCATTAAGGTTCTGACACAGTGGACCCAGCCATGCATCCAATGTTTCTGGCATAATGTTCTTTAAATGTCTGCACCATATTGTAGAGGTCATCAGTTTCTTCCTTAGAATTTATTTTTCTGATGCAACTACAAAGTGAATAAAAAAATTGTCAGAACAGGGGCAGGGACATACATTCTGGCTGCCTAGAGTAATATTTTGTCCTGCTAACCAGTCCAGTGTATTGCCCTTTGAATGAGTAGGGATATTCACAAATTGAATAAAACCCAGATCCGCTAAGGCACCATTAAGGGCCTTAGCTTGTAAATCGCTGTCATCTGCTAACCGCAAATTAAAATCCCCAAAACGTAACGTTTTAGAACCAGGTTTTAAGGAGGCTAAAAGTAAATCACATATCTAATTTATAAAGTCCGGCGCATGGAAGATGGCGGACGATAAACAAGAATCAAATTGAAAGTAGTCTCGGCATCCGTTCTGATTTTAATATGGAGAATACCACAGTTGTCAACATTGGTAGTTGCCACTCTCCACAAATCTAAAGATTCTTTATAAACCATTGCCCCACCTCCTCCCTTCTAGTCTGTCTTCACACATAATATTGTAACCATGCGGAATAGCCAGGGAGAGTGAAGGACCAGCTGCTGCATGGCTCCATGTTTCTGTAAGCACACATAAGTCAATATTCTGTGCAGATATATATGTAGAAACCTCTCACGCATGTTTTAAGAGTGACCGTGTATTCAGCAGCAAACATTTCAGACTAGGGACAATATTGTCACTGATCTCGGTGCTTCCCAAAGTGATAGAAGTCACTCGTTGGTGTAAACTAAAATCATAGCAGATAATCTCAGAGTCAATTTTACTGTCATTTATGGAACATACTCTACATCCAGGCTGAATAACTCCCACTTCTTGTAGAATTGAGGCCTTTAGAGTTAGTTGTCAGAACCAACCTGGCTGCAAGCTCTTGATTTTTAAGTTTAAATTTGGTCATTACATCGCCAGGGTCAAAGGTTGTGTCACAACTCCTGATGCTGGTGTGTAGCCCACACACGCGGCACTGCAGCGCCGCTCGTGAGGCCTGACTTTCTGATTGCCTTCATCACCTGGCACCGTGGCCGTGAGGTAGGTGTCTCCTCCTGCCTGCTCGTCCTTCCTTTGTTGTTGTGCTGTTTTTTTTTTTTTCTCACCCATCTCCCCTGTACTGCTTCCTTCCAGTCCCTTCACCCTGTCCCCTCTCCACCAGCCTCCCATCCCGCCCAGCACCTCCCATTGGCCCGTTGGGCCCCTCTTTAGGAGCCCTCACAGGGCAACCCTCTGCCCGGCAGCTCCCACTGATAAGGGCCCCTAGGCAAAGGGCAGCTCCCTTCTAGGCGGCTCCTGGTTGGTCTGCAGGTGTCCGCAGGGGGCACCAGTTGCCAGTCATCACTCAGTTAGTCCCACAGGCTTCCCTGCTTACCCCTTTCCACCTTGCAGACTTCAAACTCAGGTGTGTTCCCCCTGTTATAATTTGCACTGTATCAGTATTTAAAATTGATTGTGAAACCTAGGACTTTCTCCCTCTATTCAGGATTCTCAAACTTAGGTGTGTCTTCTTCTCCCGTCTTAAAACATGCATTTTTGATAGTTCTTTAATCCTGAGTGTTGTCAACTTCCTAATTGCTCAACAGTCTTGCCTCTCGCTGTGTCGTCTGCCTGCACCCTGCCCTGTGTCCTTCTCTAGTGTTCCCACCTCCCCTCTCCCTTCCACCTATCTCCTCTCCCCTCCTACTCTATGGTGCTCTCTATCTCTCCTATCTTTTCTAACTGCTTCTCTATTGACTATCCTGCCCTCCTCACTAAATCTGGTAGGAAGAAGTTTAAGGACATCCTAGTCTCCAACTCAGGCCTCCCTATCGCTGACACCTATATCAGTGCCTCCTCCAAGTAAACTCTCACCGACAACCGCTGTCATTCCCTCGCCAGACCTATGGACCCTACATATGGTCTGTGTGCTCTCTCCTTTCCCTGCTTCTCCCATTAATGGTGGCACCTGGTGGGATGCCCTCCTGGCCTCCTTCCATTCCTCTAAGGTCATCATTAATGTTTACTTGAATGGGACCGTCCTGGTCCAAGGCTCTCAGGCCAACCTTCACCTCTTGGATAGACGCTTCCCGCGCCTCATCAATTTCCTTTCTTCTCCTGCTTTTCCCTTTCCCCCCCTCCATGGCTTCCTCGCCTCCCCATGCTTCCTCCTCCTCGGCTACCTTGCCCTCTCCTTCCCTCTCTGCTGCCCCTAGGGCTCCTTCTACACCTCCTCGGGGCATACCTCTGATTGGTACCCCTCCCCGGAAGTCCTTCAAGGATGGCAACCTCTGCCACTCTTAACTCTCGCTCAGCTGTCAAACACTCGTCCGACATCTGCCGCCTTCTGGAAGAACTTGACCTTGATGTCCTCGGTCTCACCGAGACATGGTTCACGGCCAGCTCTGTCACAATCTTTGACACGCTCCTCCCTGACGGCTACAAGATCCTCCCTGCGCCCAGGTCCAACCGCTCCGGAGGTGGTGTAGCCCTGATCTTTCCCGCGTGGATTCCTGGTTTTGTCATTCCTACACAGGCCTACTCCTCTTTTGAATGCCTCGTCTGCAGGCTCTCTTTCCTGTAGGCATTCCCTTACTGTGGCTACTATCTATCAGCCACCTGGTCAGATCTCCTCCTTCCTCTCCGAGTGGGCCGACCTCTCCTCTTCCCTCCTGGCCTCGACCACTCAACTCCTCCTTCTTGGAGGCTTCAACATCCACCTGGATGCCTCCTGTCCTCCCTCTGGACTCTTCCAGGACCTCTGCGACTCTCTCACTCACTATTCTCCCCTCTGGCCCGGCTCACTCTGCAGGGCACACTCTGGATGTTCTGATCTCCTCAGACCTTCCCCTTTCTGTTCCTCTCACCACTACTCTCTCCTGGAGTGATCACTTTCTCCTTTCCTCCCATCTCACCCTCTCTATCCCACTGGCCAAGCCACTTCCATCACTGCCACCCACCTTCTCGGTCATCCGACCCATGAAGCGCGTATCAGTTGAGGCTTTCGCCGCCACCTTCTCACCCCCCTCCCCCTTTGGCTGACTCTCACCCTGACACAGCCCTCTCCACGCTGCACTCTGCTATATCTGATACTCTTGATATCCTTGCCCCTGTCATGAGAATCTGCAGGCTGGCCGAGAGGAAATGGCAGGCTTCATGTACATCCTCTGACAAATTGGCCTGCCACCTGCTCCAAAGGCAATACCGGCTCTCTGTCCTCACCAAGAAGAGAGCTCATATCCAAACCCGCATCTCTGCGTCATCTAACAACTCGGCTGAAGTCTTTAAAATCTGCAAGGAACTGGCTAATCCTGTTGCAATCTCGACCTCTCCTGTCCCTTCCCAGAGCACCTGCACAGCACTGGCTTCTCACTTCATCTGAAACTCAGGACATCCTGTCCTCACTCTCCTCCTCCCCGCCCTACTCCCTGCTCTTCCTCTGGCCCTTCTGCAGACACCTCTCCTCCCTCCTTCTCTGCCTTTCCCCTGTTCTCCGCTGACGGGGTTTCTATACAAGTCCAATCTATGAGAGTCTAGTCAAAACAGGTACACCCCTGTTCCTCCAAAACCATCAAGGACCACATTGACTCCCTGGCTCCTGCCTTGGCTGAGTTCTGCAACCACTCCTTCACCACTGGAGTTTTCCCATCCCCCTGAAGCACTCCCTTGTGCACCCTCTTCTTAAGAAACCCTCTGCCGACCCCTCCTGCCCAGCTAACTATCACCCAATCTCCATCACTCCCTTCCTGGGCAAGCTCCTGAAGAAACTGGCCATCTCTCAGCTTAATCTCCACACTGAATCTGTTGGTTGTCTTCATGACCATCAGTCTGGCTTCAGAGCTGCCAGAAGTACGGAAACTGCTCTCCTGAGTATCTGTGAAGACCTGCTCTCCAACCTTGACTCTAACACCCCGTGTCCTCATCTTGCTTGTTCTTTCTTCTGCCTTTGACACTGTCAACCATGCCCTCCTGCTCAATCATCTCCGTGATAATCTGGGTATCACCGGTCAGGCCCGGGTGTGGCTGACTTCTTTCCTCTCCGACCGACCCTCCCTCGTTCAACTTGGGTCCTTCCTCTCTGCTATCTTTTTCTCTACCTGTGGTGTCCCCCAGGGGTCTAACCTTTCTCCCTGGCTGTTCAACCAATACCTGCCACTCCTTGCCCACTGCATTGCTGCTCTCGGCCCCAACTTTCAGTGCTATGCGGGTGACACTCAGCTCATTTTCAGGCTACCTTCGGCCACCTCTTCTCCTTCCCTCATCTCTGACTGACTCTCTGTCTGCTCGATTTCTTAATTCTTAATAGAAAATAACATTGAGTTTACTAATTACGCCGATGACACTCAATGTGTCATCCCTCTGTCTGGCAAATTCGAGGAGTGTTGTGCCACCAATGACCTCTGCCTTAATGCCAGTAAGACTGAGATCCTCCTAATCGGCACACCCACTCCCTGCTTTCCTGTAGCTCTCTGGCCGGCCTCTCTTGGCCCTCTTCCTGCTCCCACCTGCAAGGCAAAAAACCTTGGGGCCATCTTCGACTCCACACTCTCCTTCTCTCCTCACATCTCTGATGTCTCTAAGAAGTCACACTACCAGCTGCACCTCCTCAGAGGTATTCTTCCTTTCAGCTCACTGTCTCCAGAGATGTGGTTCTCTCTAGGCTGGATTACTGCAACAGCCTCTTTCTAAATCTGCCTGTCTCTACTCTCTGCCCTCTGCAACTCATCCAGAACAGGACTGCGAGACTTGTCCTTGGCCTCAAGCCCAGGGATCGTATCTCTCCAGGACTGAAATCTCTGCATTGGCTCCCAGTGGCTGCGAGGATTAAGTTCAAAAGCCTATGCATTGTCCACAAGGCCTTCTGGGGCACTGGGCCTCAATACCTTCAACTCTCTTCCTAAATATCTTCCTTCTCGAGCTCTTCGCTCATCCACCTCCAACTCCCTCGTGGTCAGTCGCTTCTCTAAGCAACGAGTTGGTGGTAGATCTTTCTTTAGCTGGACCCTCCCTCTGGAACAGCCTCCCTGCCCCCCTTAAACTTGAGGAGAACCACCTCCGGTTCCGGAAGCACCTCAAAACCTTTCTCTTTGCTTCTGCTTTTTCTCCTCCTCTCCCCTGCTGACCTCCTGGCTGTAACCTGAACTGCACTGGCTACCTGGACACCCTCTGATCTCGGGCCCAGGTCCCTCTCCCGCCAGTCTCACACACCTGCACTGCCTGCTTGGCAACCCCCGCACTTGGGGACTGTTTCTGTATGCCTACAGTCCCCCTACCAGCACTTGTACCTGATGTCTGCACTTAGCCTTTCACTTGCCACTTGCTGGCCGCTACTTTTACTTAGTGTTATTATCTATTCCCGTGTACTGCACTGTCCCTTTCCCCAACCCATGTACTTGTGCGATCTGAATGACACCTGGCCTATTAGGATCGCTGTCTGTCTTCCCTTGTTCCCCCTTCCTTTGCCTCGTCGCACCTTGAAACACTTGTGTATAGGCGCGTTATAAATGCCATATCATATCACAAGGTTCAGCTGACACTCAAGCTCTCCGCTCTGCCTCTCCCCCAGGCCAGCCCTCCCTCTGCAATGTAAAAGTGGGCAGCCTGTCCAGCAGTGAGTGTACAGTTGTTACCGGGAGCCGCTCTTACCCTCTCTGCGATACAGGTTTTGAAAGAGGTTCGGGTCTTGCTGAGTTGGTCCGAGGCCCCCAACAGTTCAGCCCCTTCACTGGACAGGCGCCTCTGCAGGTCATCCCCTCGCACTGTCAGCTCGGCCACCTGCTGCTTCGAGGCACTCGCCTGCTTCTCCAGCACGGCCACCACATCCACACACTGCTGGGAAACTGAGTGCCATGCCACAGCACGATGCTGAAGGACCAGGATGAGCCCGGCTGCCACAAACAGCCCCAGTGGCAGCAGGCACCGAAGCAGCATGGCTCCCCGGAGGAGGGTCGATTCTGAGGAAGAACAGGGAGGGCATTAGTTGATTCCTGGGGAGACTAGGGGGTTTATGAGGGAGAGCATGATGGATGTTGGGGCAATGGGGAGATGAGCAGGACTGCTTTGGGAAAAGAGGGAGTATTATGGGGAGAACTGGCTGTTTTGGGGCGAGAGGAAGAAAACTTCCTTTAGCTAAATGATTCTGAGGCATAGAGTGGGGGTATTATTGGGGAGACAAAGGGGGGTTAATGTAATGCATAATTATTCATAGGAGAATCCTGTGTGTACAGCTGGATGGTATGGTAATGTTTATCTGTAAAGTGTCTATACACAAGGCAAGTGTTTCAGAGCGCTCAAGGAGGGAGGGGAAAAACAACATTCATTCAGAGCCCTTGAATTTCTGAACGATACAAGTCTGCACAGGCAGAGTGAGTGCAAATAATACAATTAACAGTGCAGATAACAGCAATAGGTCGGACGACGGATCATTTTGGGGCTAGAGTGGGAGGTATTAATTCTCGGGGAGTACATGATGTAGTTGCATGGGTGCAATTTTAGGGGGGGCAGGGTTGTTTGTCCCCCCCAACTTTCATGGCACACCATTTTGTCCCCATTCATTTGGCTGGGGCACCTTTTCTTCAGATGTCATGTCCCCCCCCCCAACATTTTCTGCAAAGTTACTCCACTGTGTAGGTGGAGAGCATGTGGGTGGGGAGGAGTGAAGAAATTAGTGCACATGGCTGGAATCAGATGGGAGACGTAGGATTGTATGTGGAGCATGCTAGCACTGAGTGGGGCGAGTGAGAGCTGTTTTGAGAAGCAGAGCGGATTGTATGTTAAATGTTAAAGGTATTTGTACTGCGCACCGTCACCAACGGGGTTGGTCCCCAGGCGCTCTGGCGGATCTGTAAATGATAAGGTGGGATGGGTTAGTAGGTGAAGCGGGAGTAGGATAGTGAGAGGAGTGGTGTTATGTTGGCAGCTTCAACTCGGTATACACCGGGTGCTGAGTTTTGGTGCGAGTATTGGATCGATGTCAGTCCTCATGTGCTGGTGTTGCTTATGTGTTGTTGCGGTGTTGTGAAGTGCGTGCGGGTTGTTGTGTGAGAGATGGTTGTGTGAGATTTTTGAGTGAGATAAGTCTGCAGAAATGCTGAGTTTTTTGTTTGTCAGTTTGTATGAAGGTTAACAGAAGTTCAGAAATCTGTCTGAGTGTGGCACTCGCCAATCCTCCGAATTTCATCGGGTTGGGCAAAAGGGCTACACCTGGCAGGGTTTGGTTTATTTGGGGCGCTCCCTGTGCTTTGTAAGTGTTATGATTGCTCCTCGTCGTTCTATTCTAGCCAGCTCTGTAGGTGTTCTAATGCTGATGGACTGATTAATCTGGGTTGGGTGTCTATTCTCCTCCTTGGGTGCTGGGGCTGGTGTAGCGGACTCCTCAATATCCAAAATCCAAAATGATCTCTGACGTTGGTGGTCATTACGACTATGAAGTCATGAATTTTGCGGCACCCGGCAATGGGCAATTACTGGGGCATTACAGCCCTGGCGGACCCGGTAATTGCCCATTGCTGGGTACCAAAAAATATTACCCCCCATTCCCATTTGAGTACCATTGCACTCAATGGGAATGGGGAGGACGGATGAATGGTGCCGGTGCATCCGTCTACATATGCGAGCGGGTGCCTTTGAGTCCGCCAGGTCAGACCTGGTGAGCTGGAAGGTACCCGCTCGCATAACTCGTAGTTTGCCGGTCCAGTAACAACCGCACCAGCAAGCTTACCAGTACTGTTGTTACCAGACCGGCAAACCCATATTGAGGCCCATTGTGTCCATATCTTCATTTGTGCTGATTTTGAATGTTGTTGAGTATGCGGCGCTAGCGTAACAATCAGACACATCCAGGTCACTAGAGCCCATATTGCAGCATGAAGCGATATAATATGTTACGTACCTGCTGCAGATGTTGCAGCCATATTCGTCTGGGCCTTTTTGTGGTTTAGCTGTGTCTGTGTGGCTGAGACCACTGCCCTGTGCTTTCCTCCTCTTTTTCCTCTCATAGACATTTTCTTTCTGATGGGCACGCTTGTGATGTCTGTTCATTTGGCGCCTGCATTCGTAAGCTTGGCCACAAAGTGAACACACGAAGGAAGAGGGTTTCTTGTGCACGGCCATATGCTTCTTCAGTTCAGTAACTCTGAAGGCAGACGGGGAGTGCAGGGGGGAGAGTAGAACTAGAAGCGCAGGGGTGAACTGATGGAATTCATGGAGGGGGGAAGACATATGTAGGAGCAGGAACGGAGAGATAATTCGAGGGGTAGCAGTAACATTCCTAGGGAGTGGGGTTCTTAAAAATCTAGCAGGATCCGCCTCCCGTAACCCTTAGAGGAAGCTCGTGAGCCCTCTTTCCGCAAACTATAGCGGCCTCTAGTGTACAGAACCTAAATAACGACTTGTAGTGAAAACAAGACGATGTTTGCGGACTGCAGTGGACCCTGGTGACATGACTTAATGCGTGAGGCCAGTAGAGACACTAATTCCAGGGAAAGAAGAGTGGAGTCCCGGGGAAATCAGAAACGTTCTGGAAAGTTCAGGGAGGAGTACATATGTTTCGGGACTGACTCGATCATGGACGGAATTGGCGCCAATTTAAACGTTTCCTTCTACATTCGCAAATGATGCTGTTGCATGGTGTGCCAGTCCAAGCCTAGACCAAACACGACCAGGGTTTAGGGAAGATGGGAGGAAGAGTATAGAGAGCCTGTGGGAGAAATCCCACCTACCGACCCACACACCTCAAGCAACCCGCCTCCAAAACACGCTGGCACCGCCTAGTAAGCACAGGCCTGGCTCATGTCCTAAGGCCCCATTGGACCCACAAGGCCCCATTGGACCCACAGATTACAAGGAAGTCTCATACCCTGGAAAATGGTCTCAACCATGGTCAGCCTGAATGCCCCCAAATGCAGCCCCGCCTCGCCCATGGGCAGCAATAATACACCGCATGCTGATCTGTCAAGTGGCTCCATGCCATACTTTATGCCTTCAGTCTGGTTGTTCCCATTGCAAGGTGGGACTTGAAGTTTCATTCTTCCCCATTATCAATCTGAGCCTACACGTCCCAGAGTGCTAAACGAACCGCCAGCACTGGGCAAATGTGGCCGGGGTACTTGGCAGCTGCGCCCATAACCATCAATGGAGTGCTACACCCTGGCATATGGTGTCACCCCTGGCCATACCCAGTGGCCCTTTCACATGGTCCCGTGAGCTTCTCGCACCTTGGAGGGTAGCCTCGCTTATGGTCTCTCCTCAGCGGTCCAGTCGTTGCTGGGGTGGTCAATGACGACACTTGGGGAGTGGAGCACTGTGGAGACAGTCAACATGCCAAACTCAACTCTCACCCAGGCAGACCTTTTGCACCATGCACTCTGCAACACTCACCTGTAGCCACACTGTGCGTGGAGTCCTGTTGCACAATCCCCGCAATGCAGGAACTCACGTGATACAGGCATTACGGGCACAAGCACACTGGGAGCCAGGCACAGATTAAAAGGGCAGAGAGCAGGTGGACACAGAGGAGACACCGTCACATAACCTCACCTCACCACACATACCTGTTGCAATTCGCTAGAACACCTCTCCGGCCATCACCGCAGACAGGCTTCACATTCATAAATCGGGGGTTGGGGTGGGGGGCGTGTTGCATGGCACCCATGCAAGGGGCCATGGTAGATTCCTGTGTTGTTGTGTGGTCACATGGGCAACCATGTGACCAACCTAATAAAAGGTCCGAGCCGCTTCCGGCTCGGCAGTCGAGACCAGCGAGACTCCGTGGTGTGTGTGTTTGTGTCAGCGCCGTGGAGGCGCCCCACCACGTGCGCTGGGCCCAAGGAAGGGGCCCAGCTCCAGGACGGTGCCCCTGCCGGGCAACGCCGTCCGGACGGTGCCCCTGCCGGGCAACGCCGTCCCTGTGTGTCTCCCTGGCCCTGTGAGTCGGGCCAGGGTGGCGACCCCGGCCTGGGTGCCCCCAGAGCCGGGGCCGCGGTAAGCCGGTTGCCAGCCGGCCATGTGTGGCGCTCCGGTGTCCCGGAGCGGGTGGGATGAACCCCCACCCTTCATCGTGCGGCGTGATCGCCGCACTCCAGCGTGTTGTGTCGGGTGCTACCCGACACGAGTATGGGGCTGCCCGGTGGACCGGGACAGCCCCCAACAGGGCGCAGGTGACAGCAGCACCTCTCCTCTGCAGGTGAGCCTGGAGAAAGTGACAGTCCATGACAGAGGCAGCATGTTGTGTCCAAGCCCTGCTCTACAGGGGTGGGCAAACCCTTGGCCACACCCACCGGTGCAAAATCCACTGTCGCCGGGCCTGACTTTTATTACCGAAGTGCTAGAGACAGCAGCGCAAGGCAGCCCTGGCCCGGGAGCAGCCGCGGAGGCAGAAGCAGCGAGTGGGGGAGGGGCCGCCGCGACAGGGCTGTCTTCTTGACCCAGAGATGACACACCAGGCTCCTGAAGTGAGCCCAATTCGGGGGTGTTGCACTGAGTGGGTCCCAATGGCTTGAACCTGGGAGAACGAGGAGTTCATGAAACACATGCCTGCCGAGATGACATGTGCATGACGGCAGCAGAACAAAATACTGCAATGTCCCCAACCCTTCGTTTTAGCTGCCTCCCCTCCCCCCCATCTGTATCAGTGAAACCGCTGGAAGAGCTGCTCGCTCCCAGCGGCAGGGGCGGAGCCAGCCACAACATTTTAGGGGGACTGGAGCAGCAGGGGCGGAGCCAGCCACAACATTTTAAAGGGCCTTGATGGCAGTTTTGAAAGCTGGTCGTGAGTGGGGCCATTAAACCTATTGCGCTGTTAATACCATAACCAGTGGAGCCAAGATGTTTGGCCACTGTTTCCCCATAATTATGTGTCCCTCAATGATTACTGACATGGGGTAAGTGTTGGCAATAAAAAGGCTGTGTGTTTTTAGTGGACATTACGTAATAGTACACAGCATAATAGTCATAATAATAATAATAACCACATCAAGCATAATGTACACTTTTGGGCACAGGGTCGAGGGTTGTGCCTCCTGGCCCGTGCCCCCTTCCTCTTCTCCCGATGACCTGGGCCCCGTTCGTGGCCCTGTATTTCTTTTTTTCCTCCTCTTTTGTCCTTCTTTTCTTGGGTGGGTGGGTTCTTGGGAAAAGAGAAGTTATCTGTGTAAGCAGATCAACTTGTGGTGCTCCGCACGGAACACCCAGGTTTGTGTTGTTTGTCTTATATACAACAGCCAACCACCCCTTTGCACTCCTTTGCCCACAGAGGGAGTGTTGAGTCCCCATTTGTTCTTGCAAGTATTCAAGTCACCTCTGTGCGCAACTGGGATTTACCAACTTATTTCTTCGGTCACCCTTTGCTGCCGAAAGCATCTTGCATATGGTTCAAGTCCTTCTGCTACAAAGTGCAGCAAACATCTGTTGAGTTGCCTGCAGCGTTCTACTGTGGCTCGGAGTCTGCTTTCACTATCAATCACTGGCCACTGGGAGGAGATTTAAAATCCCTGCACCTTCGCAGAGCGAATCGGAGTCGTAGCAGAGTGGTAGCAGTTGTCTGCAGTTAGCTTCTAGTGAGCTGCCTTGAGCAAGGCCCAGTGGAATCGGCTGAGATGATGGAGAGCCGATGTCAAAGCCGGGGCAGAAGCGAAGAACGCCTGAGAGCAGTGAGCGAGGAGTGCCTTGCAACGTTAAATCTCTTAACTTCCTCAAGTCCAAAGTGGAATGGCCCCTCTCGGGCCAAAGAGGACAACGATGCGGCGAAGGTGGGTGACTCGTTGCAGCAGTCAATGTGTAGTCCCATGGGAGTGGAAGATCTAGGAGGTGAAAACAGTGAACTGGACTGCTTTGAGCTGGCGTGTAATCCCCGTCCTTCGATCACAGCTGATGTCCCAGTAACGGCCTCCATAGCGTCCTAAATGGAAAAATATGGCACCCACAAATCACCCCCTCATCCTCCTCCACTTCCATGCCAATTGTTAGTCTCAATCCCCGCAGATTCCCCGAATCCACAAGGGAGAAATGACTCATGGAATCGAGCAAAAGAAAGGGAAAATGGAGGCAGGGTAGGGGAGGAGCCTCCAAAACTCAAACTAATGTGCATGATGAACTGGTACAATGCACAAAAGCCCCCCTCAATTTAATTGAAAATCACCATACTTTATTGGAAAACGGAGCACTGTTTTAATACCTGGAAGCATCGGAAACGGACCCTCCACCTAACGCGGTTAATCCGATCCAGTGCATGGAAGTGGAAAGACTGGAAAAGGTTGCTAGGGAGCCAAATCGCCCTATGGAGGCAGGCCTTAGCTGCATGCCTATTAAGGGCTAATGGGTAACCCTGCGGGAGGTTCTATAATCAACAATGGACCCCCACAGCCTCGAAGGGATGGAAAGGGGGGGCACTTCACTCTTCCCTCTGGTATCTCTTCCAAAGAGGCCAAATATTGGAAACCAACAGGGTTGGAGATTAAGGTGAGAAGGGACAGTAAAAGATTTCCCTACAGAATGCGGTTAAATGGAGGTAAAAGTGGGCATTCGTCAAGCCCCCAATGAAGTGAAAAAAATCGACTTTTGCTCGGAAGTTGAAGAATCTGTCCTCCTGGAATTTGTTGGAGCAACATGTGGGGAAATCTTGTACAAATATACCCGTCGGCATTACTAACAAGGCAATTAGTATTTCCGGCATAGACCTGGAGGAAGCGACAGCAATGCCTGGGACGAATGGGCAAGTTGAGATTCATATCAAGACGGGAGCCCTGAATGAGTGTGGATCCCACTGGGATGAAAGGATGAATAATGGTGGCAGATTGAAGTCTTGGCAACCCCAGGAAAGAATTGAAGGTAGGAAACGTCGAAGAATTGACATTGGTAGCGGAGGCTCCCAGGACCTATTTACCCCTTCATCAAATATGCTTCCCAATGGCCTCACTACTATCACACATGCCCAGGTGGAATCAGGGGCGGACATCGAGGAACTTAATAAGGGCTCACGAGTGTCCGGGATAAATGCAGGTACAGCAGCGGCGTTATCCATAACGATGGCTCTTTTCTAAAACTTTATGAAACAATTCATAAATAATTGAAAGATCCGACTACTTTGACAGCTATGCTCTACTCCAAGATGGTGTTTGTGGAAGGATTTGTCACTGCAATACAAGATGAACTGGATAAAAACAGGGAAGAAATTACGGCGATATTGCATAGCATCCTAAACCCTATGATAGAGGACAAGAGCAAAGAAGGCTATCAAGAGCGAGAGGAGATGGAGGCTCACAGGGACTTGTGGGTGCTCCTCCCTTACTGAATAATGGGTTGAACATGGAGCCGAGACAGCCCAATTCATAGGGGCAATTACAATCAGTATCTGTGGGGGTCTAAAGAGCCCGGTTCGGGAGGTGCAAGAACAGCTAACCCAACTTCCTGTTATAGCTGGAATGACAAGTCTGTCAAAGGATGCTTCCTGGAAAACCTGCCAAACTGAAAGAAGATCTATAGACCCAGTGAACCTCAACCTGGGGATCATCATGGATCAAAGAGCCCCCATAGTTTTAGAGATTGATGATTATCAGAGGGCCAAGGGGTGCCTAATACTGGAGCAGGAGGAGCACAGTTTCAAAATCGTTAATCTCCCACCTGTAAAAAAAGATCAAAGAGTACCCATTGTTTTTAGTATTAAAATCAAAAACAACAACACAAAGCAAATGGGGGTGAAACCACCTCAGCAACTGGCAGCCATGGACGGTAACCAAAAAAATGCCAAACAGGAATCTAATGAATCCATCCATTTTTTTCTAAAACCTAAGTACTCCGCTGAGTCCAAAAAAGAACAGGGGCAAAGATTTGGAAAAGCCTCTGGAGGCACAAATAAGGGTCTGTGAAGACAAAGTAACCAACGTCTAACAGAATTTGGCTGAGGAGCCTTCCTTAGAGGAAGTGCTAATGGAGGCCCCTCGAAAGGACGAGTTATTGGAGCTCTCGGTATACTCATGTGAGGAGGCAACCGAAGACGATTATGGAACCCACAGCCCTAGGGGGCTGGTTGAGCAGGTAGAGGGACAGAAGAACCTCTCTATAAATGTTGAGGAGGATTTTAGGGATGGAAGGGATGCAGAATATCTTCAGGACTTTAAAACCCTTGAACAAAAACGGCTGATATTAGCTTCTGAGAAAAAACACTTTAAGGCTATAAAGACAAAAACTAGGCCCCCGAAAGCCCAATCTGCGAGGACTAACCCTGAGCCTGAAAGAACCATTAGGCCCTTAGTTAAACCAGGCCGTCTAAGAAGAAACACCAGTGATGGAAGAATGATGTCAGGGGATGAAGATCAGTGTATAATCCTGGAAATAATCTTCCACATCGATGACGGCATGATATTGAATAGGCAGAATGTCCTAAGACTTGCTTCACCATATACCCAGACTAAGACTATTAAGGTCTAGGGGCATTACTAGGGTGGAATTCTTCGTGGAAGAGCATTTAGATAAAGTAGCGGTCCACTTAGAATCCAATTTGACCAAGCAAGCAATTCTAGATGAGGACCCACTGTTCCATCCCTTGAGGTTCGACCTGATGGGAAACCTAGAGGAGAGGAGTGTGGCCGCTAGAGGGCAAGAGGGGGAAAAAACGCCTCAGAAAAAGGAGACAAAATCCTTGCCTGCCCTAAAGAGAAACTAAGGCCAGCCTAATGATCCAAGAAGGGGGGATAAGGAAGACTGTGTTAAAACTCATCTGAGAATCACAGTGGGGAAATCTGCTGCAGTAAAATGGGAAGTTACATTACATCGGAAAAATGATTTGAGCAATGACAAGAATGAATCCTGGTCTTGGTTGGCAGAAGCCCTTTCAACTCAAAAAAAGAGGCCTCTAACTATCAAAACACGAAATTCAAGAGGGGGCACCTATTCAGATAATGTGGGACAAGTATGACATTATCTGTTTACAAGAGACTTGGCTAAGAACACCACCACTCTTGGATGGATTTGTGGCTTACTTGAATCCAGCTACGAAAGGGCTGAGGGGTAGACCATCGTCAGGGCTGTTAACATTGATAAAAAATTGAAGTACACTAGAAAACATTGAAATGTGGAATCTGAACCCCTACATCCAGGTACTAAAGCTTCAGATGAGTGGCTGGCTTAGAAAAACTGCAGACTGGTTGATAGTTTGTAATATATATTGGAACTCAAAAGGAATTAGTAATACATCTTTCATAGAGGGGATCACTGATTTCATTGAAACACTCTGTGAAGCGTTGGAAGATCCAAAAAGTATTATATGTGGGGACTTTAGTATGAACATCTAGAAAAAAAACAATCTAACTTAGAAGAAAACAAGAATTTAACAGAATCAGAAAAAAAGGATCTGTTTGGTCAGAGGAACCGAGAATTGCACAGATTAATGGCCAAACCAGGGGTGACATTCCAGCATGTCCAAAATGGAAACGGGGGGACGTTACAGGGATTTTGGACTAGTTCTATGTGTCAGGGAACTTTCATCACTGAGTTTTGTCAATGGAGGTAATATGGAGATAGTGATCACAACATCATGAAACTCACCTTTCCGATGGGTGCTAAACCCCCAAATTAAATCTACCCATTTCCCATGGAGATCCCTTAGGGAAGAAATCGCTTAAGAATAAGCAGGTCTGACCTACTGCTTCTAATGACCCAGTACAGTAACCTTATTTCAAACACTAGTAATAGGATGGACTCCTGTGTTCTCGATTATCCTAAACTTCTAAGAACCTTTGTAGAAACCTGGAAAACGGGGAATAAACCTAAATTCTCACATAAAGTGCCTCATCACAAGTTGGACGGTAGCACTTAAACCCGGCCGTAATGGAATTAATGCTGCCAATACCGCTCTGCCGGATTACGAGTCGGTGCAAATACTGCCGGATCCAAAATGTAACAGCGCTATTACAGCCGGCGCTATTAGCGCTGTGCCTCCGACAGTAGCACTATGAGCACTGGTTTTCCAGAGGTAGCCCTTATTAGGTGCAATTACTGCCAGTTGCTAGTAGTGTTACCGGCAGAGTTGAGGGCACGTGCACGCCAGGTTGTGATGCGGCACAGATACCGCTGCATGACCGAGCGGTAACACTATTTGCGCCCAGCAGTAATTGCACCGAGTTACCGCTCAACTCGTGATGATGCCCTTAAACACTCCTACAACGCAGAATTAGTTGCAGAAAGGAAAAGCTGAGAGGAGACCTAAAGGGCATTAAAGCAGGAAGCAAACCAGGCTATGCCAATTTGACGACTAGACAGAAACAACAATATAAACACTGGCTCAAGAGTCGAAAATAAAAATTGTTCCAGGAAGATTCAGAGAAAATGCCGCAAAGGATATCAACCAAGAATACGGGTTACATCTGAAAGATGATAAACTTGATAAACACCCCTCGGGAGGTTCGCCAGAGCAATGCAGTGACAGAATGCGTGTGGATTGACCAATTGGTGTGCAAGCAAGGAGTGGGATATACCGGGAAAAAGTGGAATATCCGAACTGATGAAAAAGAAATACTACAGTGTATTTATACAGTGAGCAATTCAAGAGTGCCTGACCCTGATGCCCTGTCCAACGTGCTTCTAAAGGAGGAGCCGGAACTATGGGATGGCCTTCTGAGAACATTGTTCGAAGAAATCAAACACTTGAGGTAGATGCTGAGCTCCTGGAGGTGCTCTATTGTGGTTCCGAACTTTAAGGAGGGCGATAGGTCAGACCCAAGGAACTATCGACCTATCGCACTTCTAGACGTCGTAGGGAAGATATTCGCCAAACTGGCTCTAATGGAACTAGAGGAATGGACAAGCAGATTGGGCCGTTTCGAATTGTGGCAGTCGGGCTTTGTCATAGAGATTGGGACTTCATTGAACCTCTTCTTGTTAAACCTCATGAAAGCCTGAGTTCTGAAGACAAAGAGCAAAATATATCTGGCTTTTATCGACCTGGGCACAGCTTTTGATTCTATTGATAGAGACGTATTGTGGCGTAAACTGAAGAAGTGGCAATGCCCAAATGACATTTTGGAAGTCATCAGAGATCTCCATACTGGAACATCGCTCCAAATAGAGCTGGTCCAAAGGGGCACACTATCCCGTGCAATTAAGACATCCACAGGGTTGAAACAGGACTGCCCTCTGGCTCTGTCTTTATTTAATGTATTTATATCAGACCTGCCAGAAGCTCTGAGGAGAGTCTGGAGCTTGCCCGCCGCCCATCGCCAGAGTAGCAGTAGATCACCTATTTTATGCAGATGGTTTGGTCTTGATCGACTAAACTCCGGTAGGCCTGCAACGCCAGTTGAATGCTCTATACACCTACGCTGAGAACAATGACCTCAAAATCAACATGGGGAAATCAAACATCCTGATTTTGCAGTCGGCTGTAGGTAGGAAATCCAACAAACCATTGTGGCATTTGAACAACGAAAGACTGACTAGAGTCTACTCGTCCTTATACCTATTAGTAGCCATCAACACAGCTCTGAGAGACGCCTCCCATGGAAGCTATGCTATGGAATAAAGCCAAAGCCCTTGCATCACAAGGCAGATTGCTCCAGAAAAACTATGGCAAGTTCTCAGTTATGCCCGTGGTGACCTTCTATAAAATGAAGGTCACGCCTATTCTAATATATGGGGCGGAGGCCTCAGTGGCCCTTCCTGCGAAAGTGGGGAATGCCCTCTTTTGGAATAAAGTGCTGAACCTGCCAAACTGCATTCCAAAAGAAGTGACTTGTCAAGAACTGGGCTTGATTTAGATAATGACGCTAGTAAAATGGAAGAGCTTGGCACTGTACCGGAAACAGGGGTGGACTGGGAACCAAAAGAGGCCCTGGAAATAATGTTCATATTGGCCCAATATTGTAGATACATTCGCAAGCCCAACCTTTCACCTATGTGAACATTTGGAAATAAAATAGGTTAACCCACAAAAGATGCCCAGGGTGCCGAGGCCCATCCGGAAATCTCCAGAGTTCCTTATAGGCCAGTTCAGCCATGACCGGAAATGCCTGCTGATAACACCACCAAGAGGCTTCTCCTTGTTAAAACGAGGACTTGAAACTCTGGCTATGAGCTATCACTCTCATCTGGAAACACCCCTGCTTGCAAGTCCTGAATAGCCTTGATACAACAGAGGCCCAATTGTTGGCAACCAGGCATTGATAAAAGTAAAGGTGTGGCGACAAGATTGGATTGTGACCCAAGATCAAACACGGACGGTGTCCCGGCGGGGAGGTCTTTCGATACCCTTCCAAAATATCTGCTAAAATGCCCCAGTGCCATCTTTACCTCACAATATATGGGATTCAGGATGAATGTATACCCTAGTCTAGAAGTTTTAACAGAGGAAGAAAACTGGGGAAAGAAGTGACAGATGTAGACTTTGCAAAGTGGATGGTGAAAAAGAAACACTGAAACACCTCTTCTGCAGAGCTGTTACAGGACACACATTTTGGCCAGGTTTTTTGAAGCGAGCAAAACAATCTCAGCTGAGGAATGGTGGACAATATTCATGCAGGATTTCCCTAATCATCACCTTGATATTTTTCTTGGGGAAATTATTCGAACTGTTCATGAGACAATAAGCAATGACGTTGAGGCGAGGCCCCCTGTGTGAGAAGAATTATAATATATGTCAAACTTAAGTTTTTTATTGTTGAATGTACCGCATTACCTGTTTTCCAGCGCCCAGATACCCACAGGTTCGGCGTGCTCTATAAATGCTAAATAAATAAATTAAATAAATAAATGAATGTAACTTTTTATTTTACTGTTTTGATTTTCTTTTGAGGTGAAAGACATTTTAAAAACCATCTGTTGCCATCGTACCGTTTCTTCCGAGAGTCGATGACGCTTCAACCACTGTCTATACTCTGGTTTGAACGTAACAATCTGCCCTTCCACAGAGCAATAAGTTCCGACAGCATTTTCGCTTAGCGTCGCAAATCTCAATATCAAGAGGGTGCAACCGTTTTGCGGAAGTATCACCTGGCCCACCGCCTCCTTACCCACTTCACTTGTCAAAGGTTTGAAATGCCCTTCCATTTCGTTCCCAGTTAACTGCCCAAAAGTGGGAGGCCCACAGATAGGAATCTGCTTGCCTTTTTCAAATGCCTGGGCGATATTCCTCTGTGTCCAGCGTATGGAATTACCTGCATGGCTTATTTCCACACCTATCCCACCTCTACTTTGATGGGGGGGGGTTCAAACATTATTAAGGAAAGTATAACCATAAAATGGCCACTAAAAACCATTTCCTGTAACTTAAGAGACTGAACTAGCTCCGCACAAGCATTGCTTCCAAATAATTAGTCAAGGGTAATTTTTTTGTTGTCCATGTACCGCGTAGTCTGTCCTGGACATTCACTGGTGGTTCCCATTGAACATAATCAAATCCCATTCAGAAATATGGTTCATCCACAGTACGCCCTTGGCATTTCCTCGCTCATTATCCATAGTGCAGATAGGGTTTATGTTCCTATAGTTTGCACACAGGGCTTGATCTCTGCACCCTGCATTCAAGTCCCCACCGATTAAGACAAATTCATGGCCCGGGACAGGCATCCAAGATACAAGGAGGGCATCAACACACTCATGTATTACAACCAAATCTTGAACATCAGGAGGGACATATACATTTATTAACAACATCCCCACTTTGGCCCTTTACCAAAACCACCAGCCTCGACGGGCAAGTCATTTTTATTATTGGTGTCCAGTCTAGTGCTACTTGCTTAATCCCAATAATTAGGCCTCCATTGGTCTACCTTTAGCACCTTTTTCTGTCACTTCCTGAAACAGCCAACTGTATGGGGGGAAGTTAGCCAAGTTTCCTGTAAAACTAAGATGTCAAATTCCCCCAATAGTTTCAGGGCCCCACCGTTCCCCAGAAAGTGGTTATGACCTCTGGTATTCCAAATGACAAACTCAGCCGTTCATTTGCTGCCTGTCAGTTGTTTGACCAAGCATCTTTTAAACCATTCCCACCCTTGCGCATCCGCTATTGGGGCTTCAGCTGGCTGTGCCCAATCTTCATCACTTTGAGACAGCCCCAGAGGGGCAGGTTTCACTACTACCGGCTGGCATAAGTGTAATGGGCTATCAATTTCATAGCCCAAATTTCCTATGCCCATCTGATGTCCACGAATAAGACGGGGCACCTTCGGCGCTATACAATGTACGTGTGCAAAATTTGCTCCATTATAGATCACAGTTTTAACAAAACTAAAATCACTAGAGGACAACGCTCCCAACGGTAAGACATTTTGGCACAACGACATTCATTTTGCTCTGTTAGTCCAGTTCTCAGGAAAAGTCAAAGGGCCTCGGCCAATAGTAAACACTAGTGGGTCTACTTCTGGTGTTCCTTGTACCAAAAGGACTTGGCTAGAGATAGCTTTGGGGGGTATTACGCCCTCTAAGTTTGCGCTCCCCCTCAGCACTCAAGCCTCTATATTTCCCTGAGTGACTTGAGTGTGGGCTTCTCTCTCCACAGATCTCCCCTTCTCATCTCTCATAAGCCAGCTGGTCAGAGTACCAGCAGATCCACACAGACGCCTTTGATGCCTAGGTTCTCTCTTAGTTTTACAATGCTGAGCTTCATTGATAGTGAAGTTAAGTGGCTCCGGCACTGAGGGAACAGGGCCCACGACCTTGTGGTTGATATTCTGGGCCAGAGGGGCCCTTTTCTCTGCTCGTTTAGCCAGGCGCCTCTCCCTTCTGGTTGTGAAGATGGAAAGAGACTTCCACAACTTGCCAGTCAGGTGATATGGTCGTACTTTGATGGCTCGTTTGCCTATTGGCCGAGCCAAAGATTCCTCAGGTGCCGCTACCGATACTCCCGGACCTGTGGCCTCCAGGTCCTGCAGCCTACGGTCCAAGGTAGCGAGTGCAGCACTCTGGTTCTGTACCTCTTCCAATATGGTACCACAAAGTTTCAATAAAACTTTGACGGCAACATTGAACACACCCCGAGAAGGCTTGGAGGTATCCGTTGTACCTTTAGCCATGCTACTAATTGAGCTAGTATCTCGACTTGCATTGCTCATGGATTCCCGTTCACCTAGGTCTGGACATACATTTGGAGAGGTAGAAAGGCGCGGCCCCCCCTTCCTGAGAGCTTGCAGCAACCAGCCCCCACATGTGTAAACTCTCCTCAGCCCCTGCCAGTACTCCCACTGATTCAGTTATTTGCAAGTATAAAAAAACACTTTCATGCAGATGATGTCCAAAAATATCCATTCTGGTGTATCTATATATATGCCAGCATTCCCACATCAGAAAATGTGGCCCATGATGCTAGTAACAAAATATTTGAATGCTGACTCTGCCAATATATGCCATATCCCCAGGTACGAACAGGCTCCTGTTGGCTTTGCCTTAATGCCAGGGTAAAAAAAAACAAACATGCCCTACTCTACCTCTTGTAACATCTACCAACACTTTGTGTAGGCTCTGTAGTTTGGCTCATTCTGGTCTACTGTGTCTATCTGTTTCTCCATTCTCTCTGTTTTTGTTGCTTGTTGTTTATGTTTTTCGTTTTCTCCATTTTTGATTGCGCCCTGAGGCCTTTGGGTTAGTGGTGCAATAGAAGAATCCAGATAGTAAGAATACATGTCCCTGCTGGCTACAATACCTCAGTGGGTTGAGCATTTGCTGCTGCAATCTGTGATCTGCAGTTCACAGGTTACAATTCTGGCAAGGCCAACTCAGCCTTTAATCCTTCTGAGGTCGATAAATGAGTACCAAGTTTGGTTGGGTGACATTTTTTTTATAAATATGTTCTCTGTATAGTTCTTTGGCGATAGTGATAAAAAAAATAGCAAATCATTACGGAAATCCCCGCACCTATAACAATACTCACCATGTTGCATTCACCCCCCTAACGTCAGTAAAAAATGACACGCCACATTAAGAAATCATTGCCTTGCAGGCTGCACAAATGCTGCACCCCGCTTATGCAAAACACTAACGTTGCCTTTTTTTTTTAAAACTCTTTTTATTGAATTTTACTGCAAGATACAACAAACCCAAAACAATGAAAACCTTCCCTGCCCTCCCTCCCCCCAAATGACGAGCATTCAAAAACACACATCTTCGTTCTTCGAACAGTTCCTCCACTCTATTGTAGCTCCAATAGTCTCAAGCGCTGTGGACACCACATCACCCTATAATCTCACTTGAGAAAAGTCATCATCTCCCCCCAGTCCGCTGCAAATCCTTGCACTTTATTTTCCATAGCGTAAGTTACACACTCCAAGGCCACAATATCCCACACCTTCCTCAGCCAATCTTGTTCCATGTCTGAGCTATTACCAACAGCGCAGCCAGCGTCAGGATCACTCTTGCTTTCTCCCTACCTCCAATTCTCCCCCCCTCTGGAGTCCCACAGATGCCCAAAAGGACCTGTATTGGAGTATGTGCATCCCCTGGGCCGAAGGCCTGTTCCTGTGCCCTTTGCACTTCTCCCCAGAATGGTGCGATCCTTGGGCACTCCCACCAGATATGTTCTGCCGTGCCTGTTAAACCACATCCCCTCCAACAACTGCTTGGCCTTGAAGGAAACATCTTATGAAGGCGGATCGGAGTGTAGTGCCACCCGAATAGAAGCTTATACCGTGTTTCCTGGAGCTGAGATGCTCTCGCCAGTTTGGGTATCTTCCTCCATAGTCTTTCCCACTCAACCCCACTAATTTCTCTCCCTAGCATATTTTCCCATTTCTGCATGTAGGCCCAATGAGGGTCCATATTCGAGATATGCAAAATCTTATAAATATTGGAAATGAGACCCTTCGATCCGTCATTGGTTAGAAGGAATCTTTCAAACTGTGTTGGTTCCCTCGTTGCCGCCTTTCTAACTCCCGGGTGAAGTACCCAATGTCTTATCTGAGCGTACCTCAGTCGCTCTCTTTCTTGTACTGCAAATATTAGTTTACATTCCTCAAATGTCAGAATTTCTCCCTCTCGAAACATGTCACATAATTTCCTACATCCTCCCTCCTGCCACTTCTCAAATGCCCTCTTCTCCATGCCCGGGGTGAAGTCGCCATTATCGAAAAGTGGAGTGAATGGAGATGGGTACGTAGTAATACCCTTAGAGCCCACCAAGTTATCCCATATGTCTGCCATTAATTTAGTTACAGTGCTCTCGTAGAGATGTCTCGGCCTATGTTCTTTAGGTAGCCACAGCACTTCTGAGAGACAACGGTGGGCCACCGCCCTGTCCATCCTCACCCATAGCTTTTCTTGCTGACTCTCCTCCTCCTTTAGCCACTCTCTAATGATATGTAACTGAGTTGCCTCGTAATACCGCCGAACGTTTGGTAAAGCCAGACCCCCTTCTTTCTTGGGAGCGATTAGTAGCTTACCACTTACCCTTGGTCTCTTCCCTTCCCACACAAAGTCTTTGGTCAAAGTCCCCAGTTCCTTAAAGAAGTGCGAGGGAACAGGCTGCGGGATCGCCTGGAATAAATACAGCAGCCGTGGGAGCGTGACCATCTTTACCGCAGCGATCCGCCCCAATCATGACACTCTGAGGCCTCTCCATTTTTGGTAGTCCCTCTTGATTGCCTTAAGGAGTGGGGGAAAATGTGCAGGGTACCACCCCCCTAACGTTGCCGTAATTATCACCCCTAAGTATCTGATCCCTCCCGGGCTCCATAGCAGGCGGGTACAGACCCGCAGCTCATCCGGTTCCATTCCCCTAAGCGTTAGGTTTAGAAATTCGGATTTGTTAGCGTTAACCTTAAGCCCCGAGGCCTCACCAAATTTGTCCAAAAGTGGCAGGCTGACTTGGAGCGATTCCTTTGGTGTCGTCAGCATCAAAAGCATGTCATCAACAAAGGCTGCGACTTTCTGTTGCTCCCCCCTAAACGGGATGGCCCTTATGTCCGGCCTTTCCCTGATCGTCTGCAACAGTGGTTCGAGGTAGATCGCATAAAGGATGGGGGATAGTGGGCAACCTTGTTTGGTCCCCCTGTGTAGATCAACCCTCCTGGTGGCCGTCCCATTCACCATTATTCTAATTGATGGAGTTCGGTAGTTGGCCTGGACCATTGTAAGAAATTCCCCTCTAATGCCCATACTTTCCATTACCCAAAACAGAAAGGTCCACTCCACGCGTTTGAACGCTTTTTCTGCATCAAGAGCCACCAAGACTGCAGGAGTGGTCGTTCTCTGAACCCTTTTCAACTAGATGGGCCACCTGCCTGATATTGTCTGCAGTTTGCCGGCCTTTGATGAACCCCGCTTGATCAGGTTGGATTAAAAAGGGGAGGATAGTGTCCAACCTGTTAGCCAAAATCTTAGTATAGATCTTGGCATCCAGATTGATCAATGCTATGGGGCGGCAGGCTGATCTTTCTTCTGGGTCCTTATGTGGTTTGAGAACGAGAGTGTAACGCTCACCTGATTCCCGCAGAGGCGCCGGTCTTGACTGGGTGAATGCCGTATCTTCAAAGGTGATGTGTAACACACGGTTGGCTCTTTGGGCTGGACCTCTGTGCACTGTATGTCTGACTGGAAGAGTAAGATGTCTGCAGATAGAAAATATGGGATTAATGAACTGGGGTTATTGGGTGCCTCTCTCCTCTTCCCTTTCTCTTCTCCTGTAGAACCCCAAAGGTTAACGCCCTCACCTTAGGTAAGTGAACGCCGAGCTCTCCATCTGCCTCGGGGCAGGGTGCCGTAACCAGTTTCTTCACTGGATAAGGGTGCAGGCCTCTTGACCTCAGAGGACTGCTGTCCGTCGTTAACTGCACGAACGGTAAGTTCTGGGCACTTCAAATGTCTTAAAAGTCTTTTGTAATGATATCTCTTGTTTTGCAGGCTGATGAGAGTTGAGGATCGAACCCGCGTGAGGAATAGAAGCGCCTGGAAGCACGTAAGTAAGCGCTTGTAGCCTGCTTCACGATGCGCACTAACTGTCCCTTTTATCTTGCAGGTACAAGTTCGGAGCTTTAGAGAAGCTGAAGGGTGCTGGAATACCCACTGGATTCGGCGTGGGAAGGAGTAATGGCACATGAGTAATAAAGTTGCCCAATGTCTTTAAACGCACCTTCTTTTGTCTTTCAGATGCGGGATGCAGCGCCGAAGGCCTCCGGAGCGTGCGAAGAGCTGGTAAGCTTTTGTCTTTCAGATGCCGGAATGCAGTGCGAAGACCTCCGGAGCATGCGAAGAGTAGGTAAGCCTTTGTCTTTCAGATGCCGGAATGCAGCGCGAGGCGTTGGTGACAGCCGATGGACCAGGTAAGAGATGCGCTGCCACTGAAGACCGTAGTGCTAACCTGTTCTTTCTTTGTCTTTACAGGTGCTGCTGAAGACTGGATTCCAGGATGCTAAGCCTTTATTCCCTTAGGCCCAGGATCAGAAGCAGAAGACACGATGAGCGTTCTGCTGCAGAGAATGCAGAATAACACAAAGCAAGATTCATCCATCGGGTGTGGTTTAAATAGCCTCCTGTAGTGCTTGGGTGTCTCCTTCCACAGCCAAGCCTAGGTAAGAAAAGAGTTCCTGCTTTCCAGAAGAGTTCCAGTGTTCTGAACCTAGGGAGTGGCTCCTGCCCCACCCAACAGGAAAAGTAGTCCCAAACAGAAGAGGATCAGGGGTTCAACTGGCAGGTAAGTAAGCAGCATGGTCTGCTGCAGGTAAGTCCACCCAAGCATTATGAGCCCGGCGCTTCCAGCGCTGGGACTGGGCATCTTTATGAGCCTGGTGCCACTGGCGCCAGGACAGGGTCCAAAAGGTCCCAATTGGGACTGGCTGGCACTCGGAACCGGGGTTATGGGTCTGCTTCCAAGGGAGTCGGGCAAGTCCTGATCTTTTGGAAGCAGAGATCATGACAGCACCCCCCTCAAGGCCCCTCCCAAACCTGGCTTCTCCGGGGGTTTGGGCTTGTTAGGAAATGTTCGATGAAATCTTTTGATTAGACGAGGCGCGTGGACATATTCTGCAGGTTCCCAGGATCTTTCTTGGGGACCATAGCCTTTCCAGTCAATCAGGTAAAATAGTTTAGATTTGGAGATCTTGGAATCCAGGATGCTTTTGACTTCAAACTCGAGTTCTCCATCAACTAGAATAGGTTCTGGAGATGTAGTTAGTCGGGTTTGAGGTTGCACGGGTTTTAATAGAGAGACGTGGAAGACCGGATGTATCTTCATGTGAGGGGGCAAGTCCAACTTGACCGCTACTGGATTTACTATGGTAGTGATGGAATAGGGACCAAGGTATCTTGGGTTGAATGTGCGTGGTCCTTTTAGAGGTAGATATTTGGTGGATAACCAGACTTGATCTCCTACTTGATATTGGGGGGCTTCCTTCCGATGTTGGTCTGCTCCTTTCTTGTATTGTTCTTTAGCCCTTTGAAGGTGAGAAACGGCTTCCTTAAAGGCTTGGGTGATTGTAGAATGCAGGTGGTCTACTGCTGGTGTTCCAAGATCTTGGAGTGGATCCAACTCCGAGGTTCGAGGGTGACTACCGTATAAAAGAAAAAACGGGGTCTTCCCAGTTCCCGAGTGGACAGAGTTATTGTAGGCATATTCGGCTATCCAAAGGATATCTTTCCAAGTTTTTTCAGTTTGTTGTAGCATGCAGCGCAAATACTGTTCCAGAGTTTGATTGGTCCTCTCGGTTTGTCCGTCGGTTTGAGGGTGGTGGCTGGTCGAAAGTCTCACATCAATTTGAGCCGACCGACAGCAACTTCGCCAAAAATGAGAAATAAATTGACTACCTCGATCCGAAATTAGAACTGAAGGAAAACCGTGCAGTCGGACGATGTTTTCGAGAAATTCTCGGGCCAGAGTTGCTGCTGTTGGTAAGCCTTTGAGTGGAATGAAATGCGCCATCTTGGAGAATAGGTCCACGATTACTAGGATCGTATTGTATCCGGAGCATGGAGGTAGATCGGTGATGAAGTCCATAGAAAGCGTATGCCAAGGGCGAGGCGGGATGTCAATAGGGCGTAAGAGGCCGGCTGGTTTTTCCTTTTGACTCTTGTTTTGGGCGCATACTCCACAGGACATTATAAAGTCTCTGATATCTTTTTTCCAAGACGGCCACCAGAAGTAGCGCTTGATCTTTTCCGAGGTCTTGGTCATACCGGGATGTCCTTCCATTAAAGAATCGTGATAACAAGAGATTACCTTTTTCTGTAAATCTGTGCTGGGCAGGTATAACCGTTCTTGGAAATATAATAGGTTGTCCTTCACCGTAACGTCCTTTCCCTGCAGATGCCAATTCTGTATGTCTGCTGGAGTTACCAGTAGCCTGGCTTTATCCTTAACTTCCTCTATGGATTGTGTGGCGATTACACCTAGAATTCTTTGTTCGGGAATGATAGGTACTTATGAAGTCAAACTCGGCAAAGAATAGTGCCCAACGGAGTTGCCTAGAGGATTGAGCTTTTGCGGTTTTCAAATATTGCAGGTTTCGGTGATCTGTAATCACAGTAACGGTGTGTTGGGCCCCCAGAAGATAATGCCGCCAAGCCTTAAAGGCGGACTTGATAGCTAAAAGTTCCTTATCAGTAATAGTGTAATTGATTTCAGGAGGCGAGAATTTGCGGGACCAAAATGCCACGGGATGCAACTGATTGGTTACTGGGTCCTTTTGTGATAGAACTGTCCCCATGGCAAGGCTCGAAGCATCAGTTTCAACGATGTAGGGGAGTTCTGGGCGAGGATGTTTTAAGATCGGTGCAGAGATAAATCTAGTCTTCAAATTCTGGAAAGCTTGTTCCGCCTCGGTAGACCATTCAAAACGTTTGTTTTTCTTTAACAAGGCGGTGATGGGCTGGACTATTCGAGAGAATTTGTGGATAAACCTGCGGTAAAAGTTAGCGAAGCCTAACATGCTTTGAACACCTTTTACGGAGGATGGCGATGGCCATTTGAGAATTGCATCGACCTTCTTTGAATCCATACGCACTCCGCTAGGTGATAATATGAATCCCAAGAATTCAACTTCAGTCACGTTGAAAACACATTTTTCCAACTTAGCGAAAAGTTTGTGTTGACGCAATCTCTCGAGGACCATTTTCACGTGTTTCCGATGTTCAGTTTCCGATGAAGAATAAACGAGGATGTCGTCAATGTAAACAACAACACACACATCTATGAGCTCTCTGAGGACATCGTTCATAAAATATTGAAAGGCGGCCAGGGCATTGCAAAGTCCGAAGGGCATGACCTGATATTCAAATAGCCCATACTTGGTGCGGAAGGCCGTCTTCCATTCATCGCCCTCTTTTACTCGTACCAAGTGGTAGGCTCCTCTAAGATCCAGCTTTTTTATATATGCATGCTTTTCTGACTTGGTCCAGGAGTTCAGGGATCAAAGGTAACGGATATCTATTCTTAACGGTGATCTGGTTCAGGGCGCGATAATCTATACAAGTTCTAAGGTCCCCTTCTTTTTTTGGAACGAAGAACAAAGCTGAGGAAGCAGGGGACTTGGAAGGACGAATAAACCCATTCGCTAGGTATTGATCCAGGTATTGTCGGAGGTGAAGATTCTCAGGCTCGGTGAGGGCATAAATTCTACTACAAGGAGGAGTAGATCCAGGTATCAGGTCTATCTGGCAGTCATAAGACCTATGAGGAGGTAGAGAGTTAGCCTGATCCTTCCGGAAAACATCTTGGAATTCTAGGTATTCAGGAGGTAACTGGGGAGCCTCCGAGGAAATTGCTGCCAGTGCAACACCAGGTCGAGGGTGACAAGTAGAGACACATTCTGGAAACTGAACCGTTCTTGCTCGCCAATCGATCTGAGGATTGTGCTTCTCTAACCAAGGAATTCCTAGAATAATCGGGAACTGAGGGGCCTTGATCACATCGAACACAGTCTTCTCATGGTGTCCATCTTGACTTACTAACGTCACTTCTTGGGTGGTATGCGTTACTGGTCCGGAGGCTATCTCCGTACCATCCACCGTAGTAATGACGTCCTTTACAGCCTTTGGACAAAGAGTCAGATTCATCCTCAAAACCATTTCATGATCCACATAATTGCCGATGGCACCGCTGTCGACGTAAGCTTCAATCGCATGTAATCGATCCGGATGTTCAGGGCTAATGAGGACCATAGGTATCACGAAATGCGAGGTCACGGAACTGGTTTTAACGCTCGGCAAGAGGACCTCTATTCTTGTCGGGCGAGGTCGTTTCCCTGCTCAGAGTTTGTGACCCTGGTAACTGCAGCTCCTACTGCCTTCTTGGCTGGTTTCACCAGACAGTCTTGAAGAAAGTGCCCCGAGTTTCCGCAATAGAGGCATAATTGCAGCTGTTTTCTCCTTTCCCACTCCTTTTGTGTTAGTGGTCCTTTCAGGCCCCCTATTTGCATGGGTTCCCCGGAGTCTACTCCTTTGGTAGGAGTTGGTGGTTTGGAAAATACTCGAGCATCAAACTTGGAACGATCGGCCTTCCTGTTCTGCAGTCTGTGGTCAATTTGAACGACTAAGTCAATATAGTCCGAACAGTCTTGCGGGGAATTCACTACTTGGGCTAACACATCTTTGAGCTCTCCACGTAGACCTCTATAAAACAGCGTAATCCTTTTGTCCTCAGGCCATCGAGTTTCCACTATCAGTCTGTTGAAAGACGCAATATAAGCCAAAAGGTCTTGATTACCCTGTCGCAATGAAAGGAGCTCATTGTCCAAGGCCTGCCCCTGTGAATGTCTTGCAAACAGTTTTTCCATACTGAGCTGAAAAGCTTGAAAATCATGGAGAACCGGATCATCTTGATTAACTAGAGGGATCGACCAGTCTGCCGCATTGCCACGAAGGTACGAAAGCACGAAAGCTACCTTAGCTTGATCAGTTGGAAAGGCTGCTGGCTGGCATAAGAAGTGCAACCGGCACTAATTAATAAATACTGCAAACCTCTTTGGGTCACCAGAAAATCGTTCGGGCGGAGCCAGAGGTACATTCCCAGGTAGGTTGATCTGCACTGGGTTCGTAGAGGATGTTGAAGGAAGATTTGCCCCTGATGCGGGTAACGGAGTTTGTCCGGCTTGTGACTGTAGCAATTGTCTAGCGAGATCGTCTGTTCGCTCCTTGGAAATAATCAGTTCCCTTCTTAGAGCATTCGTTTTCTGACGGGCTGCATGCACTTCTGCTATTAGTTCCCCAAGTAACTGGGCTAGCTGGTCGGTATCCGAGGTTTCCATAGCGCCTGGGTGGGAGTTTTGCGGTGGGCTTTGTGTTCTGTAACGCTCACCTGAATCCCGCAGAGGCGCCGGTCTTGACTGGGTGAATGCCGTATCTTCAAAGGTGATGTGTAACACACGGTTGGCTCTTTGGGCTGGACCTCTGTGCACTGTATGTCTGACTGGAAGAGTAAGATGTCTGCAGATAGAAAATATGGGATTAATGAACTGGGGTTATTGGGTGCCTCTCTCCTCTTCCCTTTCTCTTCTCCTGTAGAACCCCAAAGGTTAACGCCCTCACCTTAGGTAAGTGAACGCCGAGCTCTCCATCTGCCTCGGGGCAGGGTGCCGTAACCAGTTTCTTCACTGGATAAGGGTGCAGGCCTCTTGACCTCAGAGGACTGCTGTCCGTCGTTAACTGCACGAGCGGTAAGTTCTGGGCACTTCAAATGTCTTAAAAGTCTTTTGTAATGATATCTCTTGTTTTGCAGGGTTCCGGCGATGGCGGATGGCGGGCTGATGAGAGTTGAGGATCGAACCCGCGTGAGGAATAGAAGCGCCTGGAAGCACGTAAGTAAGCGCTTGTAGCCTGCTTCACGATGCGCACTAACTGTCCCTTTTATCTTGCAGGTACAAGTTCGGAGCTTTAGAGAAGCTGAAGGGTGCTGGAATACCCACTGGATTCGGCGTGGGAAGGAGTAATGGCACGTGAGTAATAAAGTTGCCCAATGTCTTTAAACGCACCTTCTTTTGTCTTTCAGATGCGGGATGCAGCGCCGAAGGCCTCCGGAGCGTGCGAAGAGCTGGTAAGCTTTTGTTTTTCAGATGCCGGAATGCAGCGCGAGGCGTTGGTGACAGCCGATGGACCAGGTAAGAGATGCGCTGCCACTGAAGACCGTAGTGCTAACCTGTTCTTTCTTTGTCTTTACAGGTGCTGCTGAAGACTGGATTCCAGGATGGTAAGCCTTTATTCCCTTAGGCCCAGGATCAGAAGCAGAAGACACGATGAGCGTTCTGCTGCAGAGAATGCAGAATAACACAAAGCAAGATTCATCCATCGGGTGTGGTTTAAATAGCCTCCTGTAGTGCTTAGGTGTCTCCTTCCACAGCCAAGCCTAGGTAAGAAAAGAGTTCCTGCTTTCCAGAAGAGTTCCAGTGTTCTGAACCTAGGGAGTGGCTCCTGCCCCACCCAACAGGAAAAGTAGTCCCAAACAGAAGAGGATCAGGGGTTCAACTGGCAGGTAAGTAAGCAGCATGGTCTGCTGCAGGTAAGTCCACCCAAGCATTATGAGCCCGGCGCTTCCAGCGCTGGGACTGGGCATCTTTATGAGCCTGGTGCCATTGGCGCCAGGACAGGGTCCAAAAGGTCCCAATTGGGACTGGCTGGCACTCGGAACCGGGGTTATGGGTCTGCTTCCAAGGGAGTCGGGCAAGTCCTGATCTTTTGGAAGCAGAGATCATGACAGAGAGTTACTTTTGCTTCCTCCATTGATGGGGCAATTTTACCAGACTGCCAAAACAAGTTGAATAGAGAGGTCAATTGTGGGGCCAGTTGCTTAACGAACATCTTGTAAAAGGCAGCAGTATACCCGTCAGGGCCTGGGGCTTTATTTGTAGGGAGGGCTCTAATCACCTCCCGTACCTCTTCTTCCGTGATTTCGCAATTTAGGGCCTCCCTCGTTTCATTATTAATTTCTCGCAGAAGCACTGATTGTAGGAACCTATCTTGCGCCTCGCCAGGGGGGTGTTGGGATGCATAAAGGGACTCATAAAAACCTGCTATGGCCTCCTGCACCTCTTCCCGTTTTGTGATCCTTTCCCCATTCCCTAGCTTTAATGCCGTAATGGCGTTTCTCTCCCTCTTTCCCCTAAGGAGCCGTGCCAGAAGCGTATCAGCCTTATTCGCCTTCGCGTAGTATTTTTGCTGCACAGCAAGGAGTGCGCCCTCTGCCTTCTTAGTGCATAACAGTTCCAACTGCCCCAGCGCTTTCCTGTATGCCCGCATGGCTAGCCGGGATGGGGTCCCACCCGCTGCCCTCCTAGTCGCCTCTACCTCGGACTCCAATTGAGCCTCTAAGGCTTTCAATTGTTTGGCACGATATGCGGACTACGCGATTAGGTCCCCCCTGATTGTAGCATTGAATGCGTCCCAACGTACCTCTTCTCCCGTGTCCTCCTTTCTATTAACCGCAAAGAAAATCCTGATCTTCTCCTCAATATCCCCCCGAACCTCTGGGTCCCTCAGGACCGCACTTGGAAACTTCCAGCCCCATATTCCCCTCCCCCTCTTACCCAGTTCCAAGCTCATTGATACCGTCTTGTGGTCCGCTATACCAATCGGACCGTTTGTACCTCCCGGATGTCACCCATTAATCCTATGGAGACCCATATATAATCTATGCGGGATTGTGAACCGCGAACCCCAGCTAAGAAGGTGTACCCCTCCTCTTCTCCCTTTACTTCCCTCCACACATCCCTCAGCCCCATGCCGGCAATCTTTTCCTTTAATTCAGCCGACATTACCGCTCCGCCACCCCTCAATCTTTTGCCATTTCTGTCCCTCTCTCTGTCCCACGCAATATTCAGGTCTCCTAACAGGACTATCTGCCCCCAGGCCTGCTCTTCTATTACTTTCAGTACATGCAGCAAAAACTGTTCCTGACCTGAGTTTGGGCCATAAACCACTGCAATCGTGTAAGGTGCATCCTGATACTTTCCCCTGACTACCAGAAATCTCCCCTCATTATCTCTCGTTACTCCCTCCACTCTGAAATCAACCGTGTGTCTAATGGCCAGCGCTACCCCTTTTGTTTTACTGGGACCTGAGGCATGTAGGATTTGATCAAAGCCTCTTAGCCTTAATCTACCTTGGTCCTTCAATACCAAGTGTGTTTCCTGGAGCCCCATAATATCTGTTTTTTCCTTCCTCGCAAAGAGCTCCAGCTTTTTCCTCTTTAGCGGGGAGTTCAGCCCTCTCAAATTATGCGTTCACACTTAAGGAGATGACATGAAGAACTTGGGCCTGTCTGTTCGCGCCTGCCCACACTCCCTCTGCCTCTTTGAATGTCTCGTTCCCTCGCTCTCCCCTTCCCCGCTCCCCTCCTTCCCCTCCTTCCCCAGAAGGCTATACCCTTTCTGCCTGCTCACCACTCCCAACTCGGACATCCCCGCCCTTTCCGTACCCAAAATGGCTGCTTCTCCTACCTCCGTGGCCACTTTTTTCCCCTTTTGAGGCCCACCGCCCCTTTGGTTACCATCATAAATCAGGAGCTACCATGTGTCTCATTGGTTTCTTCACTTGGAGGATCTTTTTGCGGCCTCGTGCCCTCTTTGCCTCCCTTTCTCCTCTTTTATCCTACCGTCGTCCAGCTCCAGGGTTTCAGCCTAGTGTGCCCCACGGCACCTCGTACTTCTGGACTTGGCCGAGTTTCCTCCAGCTCCATACGAAGAATGTCAGCCCCTTCCTGCAAGGATGTGATGCGCTTCTGAGCTCCCTCCCATTCAAAGAGTAGGCCGAACGGGAATGTCCATTTGTACCGTATGTCCTTTTCATTTAACACTCTTAACAGTGGGCCCATCTGCCTCCTTTTAATTAGTGTACTACTCGCCAAGTCCTGAAATAATGCGATCTGCTGATCCTTGAACATTATAGGCTCGCGCTTCCGGGCCGCCCTCAACACTGCTTCCTTCTGGGCATATCTAGCAAAAGCTGCCAGAACATCTCTGGGTCTCGCTTCTGGCCTTTGATCGTCCGCCCCGTTCTATGCACTCGGTCCAGCTCAATCTGCCCAGAATTCTCTTCTCCCAGGATATCAGCAAAGATGTCTTGGAGCACTACCTTTAAATCCTTATCTAGGACCGACTCAGGCAGCAATTTCACTCTGATGTTGACCCTGCAGGACCTGTTCTCTAGATCTTCCATTTGAACTTCAAGATTCCTCGTAGCCACGTCCAGCCGTTCTATTGCTTCGCTATTGGCAGTGGTTTCGTCCTCTACCTCTTGAAGGCCTTTTTCCAGGGTGTCTATCCTTTCCCCCAATTGCCGCGTCTCTTGTCTTATCCCTCCTAGGGCCTCATTCAGATCCACTCTCATTAGTTGAAATTGGTCCTGGAAAGTCTTCGCCAAATTTGCCTGTAGGGCATGCAGTTCCCACAGAAATTCCTGTCTTGACATCACAGTCTGCTCATCCTCCGCTCTCTGAACAGAAGGTTCCTCCCCCGACTTCTCACGAGATGGACCGATGCCCTCCTTTCGGGTGTGCGTTGGCCAGATTGCAGGGAGTGTGCCAACCGTGTCCCCCGTGGCTAGTGCCCCCTTTCCTCCTTTGCTCTTGGACTTGGTGGCCATGCTGCTCATATTCCTATTGTTTATGCTTGTAGCACTGTTGGTCAGGTCCAGTCCACCGCTGCCCCCACTCCACCAGACGGGGCCAAAAAAAATAAAAAATAATAATAATTATAGACGCCAAGAGACCAAGGACTAAAGACCTCGCGGCCCTTGATGAGGTTACTGAGTGTAGCCTCGCACTCCTGCTCCCCTTAGTCGGGGCTTCGCGGGATAGCCCAGATCTTACTCTATCCCTATAGGTCGCGGCACAGATTTACTCGGGGGGGGCCCACCTGGAGTTCTCGGAGGGTATCCCGCTTTACTGAAAGTTCCTTGTCCGATCCTGCATACTTCTCTGGTGGGCTGTTGCACGCTGAACAGGTCTGTCCCCCAGACCTGTTCAGCGTGCAGCACTATGCAATTTCCCGAGGCCTACTGTCTCCTCGGTCGGCTCTCACTCTCTCCTTCAGTTGCTGCAAAGTACTTCAACACTCCTGCTTTCCGGGGGGTTAAATAACCAATAACTGAGTGGGGAAAGCAACTCTCTCCCCTTCCCAGGGCTCCGCTCCCACCTCTCCAGACACTTTATGTGCGCTCTTATTGGCAGTCTCTCCCCCCTCACCAGCGTCTCCAAAGCTGCCCCCACTCACTTGTAATACCGCTGCAGTGTGGGTGATGCAAGGCGTATGGTTGTCCGATTACGGTGCACCGTGGGTCCGGAGGGGCGGGCGCCTCCGAGAAGCCCCTCCACCAGTTCTCCCGCTCCCATCAGCTCCTCTCATTGCTCCGGCACTTCTTCCACCGCGGGAGGCTGCAGTGCCACTCCCCGCCGCCGCGATGCGCCCCCAAAGCTCCCTCACTTTCCCTCAGTGGCAGCCAGCCCCAGAGCCGCCCTGCGCCTCCGCGGCTCCTCCCGGCGTCCCTCTCCTCGCTTTACAGGGGAGGAAGCGGGCTGCGCAGCCAATCCCGCAGGGGGCCAGCAAACCGTCCCCTGACTCCCCCGCCTCCTGAGCTCTGCAGGGGGTTCGTGGATCAACCCCCGTCAGTTGCCGGCTCCCCGCCGGTCCGCTCCTCGCTGGGGCCGCTCCCTCGCTCGCTGGCTCACTGTCCACCTGACGGACAAATTCGCGGCCCCGGTGCTCTTCTCCGCTGTGATCACAGCCCCGGTGCCCCGGTCACCAGCCCGCACCAGTTGGCCCCCCCTCCTTCCGCACTCGCTGGGAGGACTTTTCCGCTGACTTCTGGCTCCCGTTAAGGGGCGGTGGGCACCTCTTAACAGCCGGGATCGGAGAGCGCCGTCGGCACGTCTACTCAGTGCCGGCGGCCATCTTGAGTCCCCACTTACGTTGCCTTTGACCTTAACTCCAGTAAAACAATGCCATGTCACAGTAAGAAAACATGCCCTCCCCCATGTAAGAACACTCATCAGGTCGGCTTTGCTCTTAATCGGAGTACAAAATTCAATGCCACAGTAGGACCCAGCCAGCCCTATTGCAATACCCTCCCCCACTCCAACCTCTCTTTCGCATAATAACACTCAAGTTGCCTTTGGTTTGCCAGTGAAACGTGCCATTCTCCTGGCAAAACATGTTCATGCTCTCATGCCCCTCCCAGGCCCCAGCCCCACTGATACTCGTACACAGATGCACTGACACAGAGATACAGCATATATGCACACAAAAATGCACTCAATGAAGCTTCTGTCATTCACATGTGCACTCGCACCCATGCAGGGCTGGCCTTAGCACCCTGGGCTGGATAAAAAAGAATTGCCCCCTCCGCACGCACCCCTGGTCAAGAGGGGGACGGGGGCAGGAGCGCCACATTTCTTTTCTAACTCCCTGCTCTGGCGGCTGGCAGAGAGTTCATCACTGGAATAGGACGCTCATGCTAAGGCATGAGCGCCCGATTCCAATGAAAACCACCTCGCTCCTGCATCAGAGCGGGAAGGTAATCATCTGCATAGGGTACTGATGCAGTGCATCAGCACCCTATTGTTATTAAATGCGGCTTGCAGCTGCGGGCGCATTTAATAACAAAAGGGCACCTGCCGTGCCTTCTCCCACTATGCCAGCTCGGGGGAGCCCTTGAAAGACTCCCCTGAGCTGGCGTGGAGGGGGCGCATGGTGCCCCGGGCGGTCACCCTGCCCGCCCGGCCCGAAGGCCAGCCCCGCACCCATGTACACCATTCATACTGCATTCATTCATATGCATGCACATAGACACCCGCTCGCAGACAAACATACACGCACTTACATGCATACATTCATACATGCATACAACCCCTTACATAAACACAAGAAAAAAAGGCTTTTTTTCTTGCCCGTTTACATGTGGACCCGCTCAGGCCCTACCCGTATACACCTCTGCATCTCACAGGCTATGTAATTAAACAAAGGAATGCTAATCATTGGAGGTATGGGCCAAATAAAAGTTGCACACAACATTTAAAGGATTAGTTCACTCTAAAGTGTTATTGGCTAAAAAGATGGCCCATAATCAAAAATATATATATAAAACATTTTTAAACAAAGTTCCTATGTAAAGTTTTGAGAAAATGAGGCTCAAACTCATAAATTTCAAGCACTAGGAGGCATCCATTTTGTGAAATGGATGAGCCTCCTGTGCTTGTGTTAAGGTCTGCCCTTACGGCACTAATGAAGCAAAAGCCAGCCAGCTGTAGATGGCTTTTGCTTCATTAGTGCTGGAGAGCAGAGAATGCAGACAGGAAGGCTACATCCTGGTAAGTGCTTTTTAATTTGTTTTCCTTCCTTTTATATTCATGGCATTTATAAATACAATGTTGTATTTATAAATGCAGGGGTTTTCTTTTTAAGTTTCCCATGCTCCCCCAGCCCGGGAGACTCAAAGCTGAAGCAACCGCAATCATGCATACAACCTCGTTGTATTTATGATTTAAATACAATGTTGTATTTATAAATGCAGGGGTTTTCTTTTTAAGTTTCCCATGCTCCCCCAGCCTGGGAGACTCAAAGCTGAAGCAACCGCAATCATGCATACAACCTCGTTGTATTTATGATTTCTGTGGTTTTCTTGTAGGCAAATCCAGGCAATTATGAATACTTCGCCGGGGATCCGGCAGAGTATTCATAATTGCTGCGACTTTCTTTTCTAGTTTCCCTCGAATGGGAATCTAGAAAAGAAAGTAGCAGCAAATATGAAAACTCCGCCGGCAGCCGGCAACGTATTTATAATTGCTCTGCCTTTCATTTTACGTTTTTTGTGCTTCCCTGGGCTTGGGGAGCACAGAAAACGTACAATGAAAGCGGAGGCAGCCTCCTCCATGTTCAGCTCTGCTCTAGCTGCAGTAAGCAAAAGCTCCCAGTAGGGGGCTTTTGCTGCTTGATTAGTGCCACCAGAGCAGAGCTTAACATGCTCAGAGGAGGCTGCTTGGAATCACAAAATGAATTGATTCTCCCATGCAAACACTTTGAGCCTCATGTGCTCAGAATTTTGCATAGGAACTTGCTTTAAAAATATGCTTTACATATATTTTTGATTATTGCTCATCTTTTGGGCCAATAACATTTTAGAGTGAACTATTCCTTTAAGCATGTAGCTTCCACATAGGGGGTCTATTGATATCCTCGCAGGGCAGGGTTTTGTGCTTTGCACGTTTGCTGAAGCTGCAGTCACATTAACAACTGTTCTCTCACTGCAGAGTGGTGTATTTACTTACTTTTAGTGATACTGCTGCCTCAAAGTGGGAGGGCTTTAGCCCTCCGAAGCCCAAGCCTGGTGCCGCCCAGGCCCAGGAGCCACCAGGCAGTGCATCGTATTAGCCTGTGCTCCAACAGCCCTGTTTTTGACATGTGACACCTTGCCTCAGTCTTTGTATGGCAATTCAAGCGCGCCTGCTCAGGTCTTCCAAAGGGGCGACGGCTAAAGGTCTAGCTGTTTGCCTTTACATTAGCACCAACTCGCCCTCTCCACCATTTATGCCCAATGGCATGGCACCAGCTGCAGGTCCTTGTGTAGCCAGCCACTACCTACTATTTCGGGTTAATAGTAGAGCTACAATACATACACAGTGTATGCCCTATCGTCAAATGCCACAGTTCCCTCTATGAGCAACTGAGTAGTGTACATGAACCCCAGTGTGTGACTGCAGTCACAGGGATCTGCATAAACCGTCCACCCTTTGCAACCATCACCTCCGGGCCCAGAATTGTCCTGGTCTTCCACTGCTGGTCATGTGTGGTACCCCACTTTCACTTGTTTAGCCACTCAAGCACACATGATTCTGTAATGTCCTCTCTTTCCAAATCCTTTTGTCTGCCTATAGACATTCTCTTCCTCTCCCCTATTTCCTGGTAGGGGAATGTGCTTCTTGTTCTGCCTAAACTCTTTGAGCTCGCTTTAATCAAGCCTTACAATCAAACGTTGCAATGGAAGTGCCTGCCAGTGTTTTTTCAAAGCAGTCTTCCAAGAGTTAATGACTTAATTGGCGCTTCTTGGTTCTGCCTGGGCTTTTAGGTGCCCTCTGTCTACTGTTCATGACCTGGAATGCTGCACATGCCTCCTGCCTCTTTACCCCTTAACCCATCTCGCCCTCTCTGAGTCTCATGCCTATTTCCCCCAGTCAGGGCCAGGGATATTCGAGCAGAAATCACTGTTTAGTTTGGGCTATTAAGCATCACTTGCGACACCTATAAGCCAGAACTATTGCATTAGAGTACAGATAGGGAGAAAAAGCATATGAGGAGAGACTGTAGGTGTTGTTTGGTTATTTGTCCACCCATTGACTGCCCATAGCCATGCTAATCCCTATGGCCATTCCCAGCCAGTACTTGCCCCTCCCCGCCCAAAACACCTCCTCATGCAAACTCTTTGAGCTTGCTTTAAGCAAGCCTTACCATCAAATGTTTCAATGGAAGTGCCTGCCAGTGTTTTTTCAAAGCAAGTCTTCTAAGAGTTAATAACTTAATTGGAGCTGTTAACCCTCTGCTGGTGTAATGATGTCTTAACCAGGTCTGCCTTCAGTCACTTGATTTATAAGCACTATGTGGGTCCTTCACTGAAATCCTGTTAAAAACAAGCATTGGCAGAGCCAATGGTTTTTACTTGTGTACAAGTATTAGGCATTTGTCAGGCATTGCTATTAGATGCCCGATACTCACACCATTTTGCACCTTCTACTAACAATGGCCAGTTAATACCACTATGACTGTGTCTGGCAAGGGCCTTTCCCATGCCTACACACAAAGGTCCAAACTTGGTTGGCTTTCTTTTTACTAACTGAGGTAGTGCCCCAGTCTTTTTGCAGGGTTTTGGTTTCCTGACTTTTTATCAACATTACATTTTTCAAATTCTCCCTGAAGACTTCAGCTGCATTTGTAATGTGGCTCCGTGGTAGCCAATGAGGACACCAGGATAGGGGCACTCTCAAATCGCCCCATTTCGTCCCTGGGTGAGTTCCTTCACTCAGAAAGTTTTTCAGAGGTAGAGGCTGGTGTCAGACACATGTACCTTTTATTTGATTGCACTATGGTGTGACCTTTTTACAACTAAGGTTGCCACCTGCTCCCTTAAAAGGAGCGACACATCTACCTGGTGTTTTTGAAGCCATATGACCTGCCCATTTTCTTGGTGGTCCTGCTTAGTCCTTTTTCATGGCGTGAAGCACCATTTTGTCCATTCTGCCAATGTTAGCTCAAGAGATCACGAAGGCTTCTCTGTATGAACGAATTCAGGTTTGGGCTGGGTGAGGGTCTCCCAGATGCCTACATCCACCGCCCTTTGTGTGTGCCAGCAAATGTGGGCGTATGGCTGGCCTTCTGTAATTGGAATGTCGCCACGACTTTGTATGATGTACAGGTGATCATTAGAGGGCTGGGGTGGTCCATAGCCCTGTGTGTGTGTATTCCAGAAGAGTCCCTAAATATTTCAGGGAGGCCTACCAGGAACTTCGCCTGAGTAGCTGGAGAGATGATGATATCACAGAGAAATGCTTGCTGTAAAGTGCTCGTGACCCCTGAGCCTTCTGAGGCAAAAATCTGCCTCCCTCTATTCAGAGGAATCCTGCTTTAGGCTTTTCCTCTGATCCGACGGGAACAGCTGCATCCTCCAGCCCTGCATCCATGGGTGCTCTGCTAGAAGCTCATGAACTTAGTGGGAGCCTGTGTGTTTTTCCTGCTGTTCATAGGCGCTTGGTCAATCACGGGATGCCCTAGACTGAACAGTTGCAGATGTCTTTCTTCAGGGACGTTCCTATATACACTGCAGACTTTTGTCGCAATCGCAACATCCTCTGACCGCGTCACCATTGTGGTTCCTCTTGGCTGCTTCTTTCTGGTCCACTACTTCGTGGGGTCATCTTGTAGGGGTTGTACAGCCTCAACACCACAATGTTCCTCTCCCAGCCATCTACAGGGTCCCTGCTTGCAAACCCTGCATCAAGACCCGGTAGCACAATCAAGCCTAAATCCTGACACCCGAATCAACCTCTGCACCCATGACCCCTGAACTTCCTTGACTCTTTCCAGCAATCATCTGGTCCACATCATGCAGGGTGTCCTGACTTCCATTCTGTCACTGCTCTGGATCTTCTGTGCATGGGGACCACCCCTGTAGTCCTTCAGCCCGTGCCCGCTGTCTGCAGCATCCACAGCAGCCACTGCATCTGGGCTTGGCTCCAGCACTGCAGCCTTCCTCTCAAGGGTCTCTGGCCATCGAACCAGGGTCTGGCACTCCTCTGGTGGGGTCTCTGATTCAGGCCAAGTTAAAGGGTGCCTCCTCTGCAGCTTCTTCTAGGCACAGTTACATATTTTGTACTTATAATGGAATCTCGTTACTACCCTGGTTCAGTTAAAATCTGAGTATATTATTTCCCGAATGGTGTCTGATCATCGAATGCAATGCCATTGAATGCCTTTCCATCTAAAAAAATTGCATCGAAAAAAAAGCATTGAATGCATGTTTTTGTGAAGGTAAATGGTTTAGTTTAATTTTAATGGATTTTAAAGGGTAAAAAAGGGGTTTGTGGGACCCCCATTAAGAAAAAATAAATACAAAAATGCATTCGATGAAATTATATTTGATGCATTTTTTTCGATGGAATGGTCTGTCGATGGTAAGAATTCCATGGAATGACTATAAACCTTTCTGAACTATCTTCACTTGCTAAAAGTATCTCAACGTATTGCTTCCCTGAAATTTTTTTGTTGAATACATGTTTAGGTTTTGTTCTGTAATTTATACATACTTTCTATTTTATTGAAAGCATTTCATGATGGGCAGCTATACAAAGATATGTTTTCAGTGATATACTCAGTGCCCTTCCTTTTATGCATGATGATATGTCTGTGGGTACATTATTATTATTGTTATTTTTTACCAGCCCTCTCCCTTAGAGGGAAGCCAGACCGCTCAGTCACGCTGTCATAAACCTCGTCTAACCCCAATGCTTGGTCTTCTCAACACCTCACTACAGGACTGGGGAGAAAATCTCCCTAATAAAGGTCTACGTGCTTTGCTGGGACGGCCTCATGCTTCTTTCCCCTTAATGCGCACTGTGTACCTAGCCTTTGCCACCTCCTTGCCACCCTAGTCAGGACCTGAAAAACAGACTATGGACAGAGCTGAGAAAGCTCCCCTCCCTTCTCCTAGTCCCTTGCACTGTGAAGCAATGTTTTTATTGCAGTGCGCCTTGCAATAAAACAATAAATAACATATGCGGATAAAGGGTCGAAGTTCTTACTCTATGAGGGGGACTCAGTTCTGTGAAACTGACAAGGATTCAGCTCTCCGGCCACTTCCATGGTCAGTTTCCCACACACCTGTGTTTCCCTTGATTCAGACGCTGCGCTGCAGAGTGGACGCTGCTCCTTATCTTGCGAAGCCCCTTTCTTGCTCTTTCTTTTGCTCTCATTTGATTGTTGATGTGCTGCAAAGAGTTCTGCTTCTCTAATCCTTTTAAATGACACATCCAGAAGCCATTGGTTTCTACATTTTTATTTCTCAGGATGGTTCTGCTGTGTATGTTGAGCCGTAGGGAGCTGGTACTCTCAGAAGGTTTCTGATACACATTGGGCCTAGGGCTTGTGTTTCCCCCCTGTTTTAGGTCTTTCATCTATGTCTAGGGCAGCTGGGTGTGCAACACCGGGTGCACTTCCATTTCCCCCTTTGTTTCACATGGAGAAGAAAAGAGCAGGGTGGGCTACAGTCAATGGGCTGCTGTATGCCAATATTCTTTTAGCTTAAGTCTAAAAAGAAAAACGCCTTGTGGTTTGTATTAGTTTGGGTGTATTAGCCTTTTCTTTTGTAACCGTGCATGTGCAACCCCTTCCCCTCCTTGCTTCCTCCATTTCCTTGGAGTGCTACTTCTGAAGGTTTGGCGGTGGGCCGTGGAATGCACGATCAAATGGAATGGTCTTTTGGGACAGGGAATCTTGCTGTACATGTTCCTATCCCACTGTCTCAAATTTCTTTGATCTGAGCCTGAGGTGGGTTGGCATCAGTTTTTGGGGATCTGCAGACCAAGCCCCTTCTAGTGTTGGAAGCTTTAGCCTTTTTGGTTGTGGAGATGTAACTTTGCTGTACAGTTTAAATTAATTTCCCTATGCCCCGTTATCCCCATCTCCCTTCAGGATTTTAAGGTAGGTTTTGTACCACCCTCTGTTGCGGATGCTACAACCACTAGCCCTAGGGGGAAGACTAAAACACCAGACAAGAAAGGGAAGCCAAACCGCTTTTAGTGTAGCTAATGTGGTTAGAGGGACATGGTTTTACTCTAAGGTAGGGTTAGTAGGCTGACACAGAAGTACAATTAGCCCCCACACATAACTGTAGAAAATACACTACTGAATTATATATACTTATTTAAGTAACACATATAATACTGTCAGGTCTGATAAGTACTTTGGGTGCCCAATGTCTATATGTGGGTGTTAGGACTCATTTTCTAAACTCTGGCCGGGTGGACAGATGTATAGAAGGCCAACCTATATTGTGATAGGGACAACTCTGGGGAGCTGTAGCTTGAGTTTGAGTAGCAGTGACAGGCGGTCTAGGCTAAGTTCTTCAGAGGTGGTGAGCTTGTAAAGGGTCCACAATGAGGTCACACAATGGGTATCACAAATTACACTTAGACAGGATGTATAAAAATACAATTATTATTTATTGGCCAAAACACACCATAGAAAAATGACTACTAGCAAGTAGGGTTATCACACAACACTGAATAAAATAGATACATATATACATTGACGTATTATAGGGCATAATACATATCACAACACCTGCAGAGGAAAGGTAAGATTAGTATTATGCACTCAAGGTCCACAGAGAATGATCCTTAACTAAAATTGTCCAGCCCCAAATTGTCTGGGCCTTTTGCCAAATAGTTCAGGTAAAAGTTCCACAGAATCTTTGAAGCAGGAAAAAAAGCAAGTAGGCTCTCTGGGGTCCAGTGAAAGGTTCTTAGGGTTAGAGTACCAGTTAAACTAGCTAACAGAAGTAGCCCCAACTTTCAGAAGTCTTGCGCAAGCAAGCATCGTTAAGCCGCAAGTGGTAGAATAAAGGTTTATTATAAGCCTATTGACTTATAATGGGAGTATAGGGGTAGACATGAAGCACTGTAACTTACCCCTGTATTCCGTTTCTTCCTCAGACTTGGCAGGACACAGGAAGAGGGTCTGAGGTTGCTTTACCCGCCAAAAGTCGCAGTCCTCGATTTGCAGGGGTTTCAGGTTCTAGCTGATCTCCGGTTGGTTTTTTTCGCTGTTGCAAGGACTCTCGATTGAAGAATGCCATAAAAACCCAATGCAGGACCCCTCTCAGGAATGGACTCGGGTCAGGTAAGCGATTTCGGACAGTGGTCACCGCAGCACAGCAACGCAAAGGAAATCAACTGCCACGGTTAGACTTTCCCTGCTATCTCAGGTCCTCTTGGTGCTAAGACACTGAAATATCGCAGCGGTTAGTCTCATGGGGCCAGCTGATGATCCCCCAAGTTCCAGGTCAAAACTCAGAACAGTGACGTCGGCAGCACGGTAGCCCAAATCAGGAGCTGGTCAGCCACAGGACGGTCCAGGGACACTTCCAAAGGCTCTTCGTTGCAGGGTACCAAGCAGACGTCAGGAATGGGTGTTCCCTCCAATCCAAGGGTCGCAGCTCCTTCACAGGACTGCCAATGCTCTTCAGCAAGACAGGGCTCCTCCAGGACAGCAGCAGAAGTTGGTAGCCAGCCTTCCTTCCAACAGGCCTACCGTTTCCTCACAGATCTCGCAGCAGGATAGGATTCTTGGCTCCTTCAGGTTTCTCCAGGATCTCAGAAGAATGGGTGTAGCGGTCCCCTTCTTATCCTAAAAGCCAGGTAAGAGCCGAAACTCCCACTAGCCAATAGCAGGACTAACACACACACACACGCGCACACATGTACGCACGCACACACACACACACCACCCCCTACTAATCCTCATGCATACCACTCAGACAAACTGAAACCAGTTTCTGGATTGGGACCAGACAGTCCCAGCCCACATCCTGCCAGCAAACGCACACATCGCTCCAGTAGACTGCCAAAAGCTTCTGCTTTCCCGGGCACTGGAAGTCCTTATAAGGATTTGCCTGCACTCTCAGGCCAGGAAGAAGGCTAAAGGACAAGATGGCAAAGGACAAGTGAAACATCTTGTGTCACGACAATGTTTGACCATTAGCCACAGTTAGTAGCCAAACACGGTAAACACGGTAAGGCTAAAACAAAAAGGCCCCAAAAGTGGGAAAAAGTCACTGTTGCCACCAGTTTATCTTTTTAGCATACCTAGAGCAACCAAAAATCCTTTGAATGTTAGTCGAGGGCAAAACAAAAATGTACTCCATTGTACTGCAGTGTAAACTGCATTGTACAATGATAAAAAGTTATCACAAGTGATACAAAAATAACCAAAAGTAGTAAGACAGTAACACAACTAAGGGAAACAATGTTTCCCAGTACTGACAGCCGGAAGGACATGTCAGTTTCACCATGACATACGAGCAAACGCCAGTGTAGTGAAGCTTAAGGCTTCACTGCATTGTGAAAAGTACAGGTCAGATAGAAAAATGAAAGCAAAACGTTTGGGGGTTCCATTAAATGGAAGGAAAGGTGCAGTAAAGAGAAATCTTTCAGTGGGCCTTCTACCAGAGGTGAACACCCAATATAAAATAAGAGGGGGGTTGGGGAAAACAAGGGAACCATCAAACCAATCAAGCAAGTTAATACCCTACTAACCTGCTTAATTAAGTGCAGTTACCTAAAGATACACTCTAAACCTACTACATGTGTAAGGCCTAAGACCCGATGGTCAGCACCGAACACATATGGTAGGGTATGGGATTAAAAGGGAAACATAATTTTACCAACAGGAAAAATAGGTTAAAAATCCCTAAGGCCTATTAACATTAATCCACATTCATGTGAACTCACTAAGGCATTTATTTATTTATTTATTTATTTATATCACACCGGTAACCCGCAGGCATCAGGGCGCACCTTATACTAGTATTAATGCACAGGCACATATAATAATAGAGTATAGCCACAGAGAAAATGAAAGACTTGAAAAACTATAGCCAGAGTCTGGCTCCGGCTCGCGCAAAAGTGGAATTACTGGGCCATTCTGACCTCGGCGGGCCCGGTAATCCCCCTTTCGCGGGACCCGGAGCTGGTACGTCCCCATTCCCATTTGAGCCCCTATAGGGCTCAATGGGAATGGGGAGGATGGTAGCAGCAGTAACGGTACAGTTTCTACCATCCTGTTCTGCTCGCAGGTGCCGCTCTGCACGCCTTGTCTGACCAGGCCTGCAGAGCGGCACCCGCAAGCAGAACTCCTAATGTGGCGGTACAGTGATAACGGCGCCGGCAGCACTACCAGCGCCATTATCACTGTACCGCCACTGTCGTAATGAGGCCCACTGTTGCAAGTACATTTACAATGGGAGAAAGGCGGGACATGCCTTCAAAAATGCATATGAAATTATAGGTAAGTGCAAAAAGTATGAAACTTGGTAAGGAGCTCACTGAACCGCTAGGGCCTTCATAAAAAGATCCAGGGGTCAGTACCCCAAAGTCAATTTCGGGAGAGTTTCAGGCAAGTTCACAGTTTCATAGGAATGAATGGGAGCAAGTTAAAGGGCCACCCACTTTAATTGAGGTAAGTCACGCCTACTCCACAGTTGTAGATGCTGAAATGATCATTTTCAGGGAAAACCAGAGGAAACCCCAAGGAAGTGTTCCAGAGATCTGAAGATAGATTCAAGACCTCAGAAGAAGAAGCTGCAGAACAGGAGGACCCCCAATAGAAATCTATGGGAAATGCAGTAAAGACTCGCCTTCAAGGAATCTCTACCACGGAACAGGGAGGAGTATCACAAATAATCACCCACCAAAGGACCCCAGGGTAAGTACTCAAATTGGTGGTTTTGGCAAAAATGGCTCCAGCAACTCTAAACAACTTGGTAAGTAAATGGCTCCAAGGATTCCAGTGATCCGGGAAAGTAACAAAGGCTCTTTCCAGGACATCTATCTTCAAGCCAGGAGTTAAAAATCTGTCAAGGAAGTCTTCAGATATAAAAGGGAAACTGAGAAGACAGCTCTGAGCAACTCGAGGCACAAAAAAAGGCAGCAGCATGCCAGCAAACAGGAGCAGGATGGAGACAATGGCTGGTATCACACTCGGCCATCCTAAGTTGAAGATCTGGTGAGAAGCTGAGGCATCCACAATCTTCTGGACATCAGCAGCAACCCAACGCCAGTCAGAGATTCTGGCAGTAAACTGCAGGATTCAGTGTTAAAACAGCCCAGAAAACAGTTCCAGAGTGGACGGCTCGACCCAGCAGATTTGGACAATCGATAGGCATCTTCAAGAAGCCTGGACTTCCATAGGCAAAAACCCCACACTGGGATACGCCTAAGCAGCTGTACCTAGCCAGTATGGGCATGAACATCGACAAAAACAGTGGGAATTGCCAGGAAAACTCCTTCAGCAGGTTGGCCGACCTGCCACTTCCAAGTTCCAGGAACAAAACAAAATAGGGGCATGACCAGCCTAAATACCCTTGCACAAAAGGTCTGGCTCGAGCAGAGCCAGCCAATCACTAAAAGGGGTTGGAGGCAAAGGGTCATACTGGTTGGTTGTTTGAACTTCAACCTAGCTTTAGCCACCCCCCACAGGAAGTTGGAGGGACAGTCCAGGGGCCTTTACTGGCCTAAACCAGTTTGGATCAATATGGAGGTTGCCTTTGTGGGCTCACCAAGAGGCCACTTAAACAGAATGGCTCTTTTGAGGTAACCTCGTGGTCACCTAGAAAAAGGTAAGCCCTGAAACACACAGTGACCTACAGCAGGACTAAAAAATATATATATTACCCCAATGTCTACCACAATGGTACATGGAACTACCAATGCGGTAACATGGCTTGCACCCCTGGTGAAACCAAAACTAAAGTATAGCTGTCACCAACCTACCATAGAATGGCCAGGAATTATGATTTAACAAGGGAGTATCAAATTGATTTTGTGGGGGTAGGACTTTTCATCTGACCTGGGCCATGCTGTGTCTAAGACCTTGCTATATAGGTTCTGTCACCCTCCTTCCGTCATGTTCCAGGAGAGTTGGTTGTTTATTCTTGACTCAATAGTATATCATGTAGATACTGAATGGGCTGCAAGGCTGGAATGTCTCAGCATGCAAACACAAGGCCTTGGTGTGGTACCTAAGTAGTGTTTCCTTGACATATGGGCTTCATTATAAGTTTGCCGGTATCCCGCTAGTAATTCCAGAGGGATATCGACAAACAGACCTACCGCTACCAGCGCCTGATATCCCGGTATTACCGGGGTATTACAGGTGCCGGGAATGGCGGTCATTCCCCATTCCATGGAGTGGGGGGAATTGCTGGCATTACCGGTGTTGGTAATACTGGCTGTTTTTGCTGGCAGAGGTCCGATTTACCTCCAGCTCTTGGCTGCAGGTAAATCAGTCAACCCCCACTGGCAAACGTGTAGTTTGGCAGTGCGGCAAAAGTGGCAGTAACAGAATTACCACCACTTTAACCTGCTTTTCCCGCACTGTGAAACCTATAATGAGGCCCATTGGCCATTCCTGTGCCCAGATTCCCGGACAAAAGTAACTTTCCTTTAGTTTCAATTTTCGGTCATTAGTACTGTATTCTGTGATGCATTAAATGTGTTTAATTGCATTTATATTTTTTCTGAAGTTTTTTGGTTAAGGGTTTGCTGTGCATAGTATGCCATACTGTTTGCAGATTCTCCTTGTACTTAGGTGTATAATGTAATTGTGTCTTCTGTGACGCAGTGCCATACCTTGCTCTGGTGGTAATGAATGGAGTGACCAAGGAGGTCAGGTTCCGCCACCCACTAAGTTCTGCAAGGCTGGCGGTGTAGTGGGTAGGATTCCTAGTTCTACCCTTTCCTGGTCACATTGCAGGAATTGTCTATAACATACAACCCTTTAAGGGACCCACAGACATACAGGTACACTCTAGTGCAGAAGGGTGACATCAGAGCAACTGCCATGGAGTGGCGTACCTTAAAGGGATGGTCTAGTAAAAATTTTTATTTAAAAAATAGATAGGCCACATAAAAAAAAATATACTAGCATCTTCCGTTTTAAAACTTCCTATGTAAAATTTTGAGCTATTCAAGCTCAAAATTCGAAAAAGCAAGCATAGGGGCGCCGCCATTTTGTGAAATGGCGGCCCTCCTGTGCTGGCTTTTGCTTTTGCGGCACTAATGAAGGAAAAGCCAGCCAGCTGTAGTAAACAAAGTCTACCGCTGGGTGGCTTTCCCTTCATTAGTGCCGGGACTCGGAGGACGCGGACCGGAGACCAGAACAGGAAAGCTGCAGCTGAATCTCGGTAAGTGCTATTTATTTTTTTTACAAAAAATAAGCACTAGCTGCGTTTTTTTTCTAAGTTTTCCGGGCTGGAGGAGCCCGGAAAACTTAGAAATAAAACCGCAGCTTTAAAAACGTTGTATTTATGTTTGCGGTCGCTTTTGAAGCGACCGCAAACATAAATACAACGTTATTGTGTTGGAAAACGCTGCAGTTTTTCGTTCCAAGTTTCTCAGGCTCCTCCGGCTCGGAGGAGCCTGAGAAACTTGGAAAGAAAAACCGCAGCATTTTCCAACACAACCGCGTGTGTTTCTGCCTGCTGTGGCTAACACTTTGGGTCTCCGGTGCTCGCCGGAGGCCCAAAGTGAAAGCCACAGCAGGCAGAAACACACGCGGTTATGTTTACATGCCGCGTACTGTTTTCCCATTTGGGGCTCTCGGGCTCCCCGTGGGGAGCCCGAGAGCCCCAAATGGGAAATGCTAAATGCTGCGTTGTCTGCCTAAATCTGCTTTCCCATTTGGGGCTCTCGGGCTGGGAGCCAGAGAGCCCCAAATGGGAAAGCAGATTCAGGCAGACACAACGCGGTTGTTTTCCGCAATGCCGCGTTGTGTCTGCCCGAATCTGCTTTTCCATTTGGGGCTCTCGGGCTCCCCGTGGGGAGCCCGAGAGCCCCAAATGGTAAAGCAGATTCAGGCAGACACAACGCGGTTGTTTTCCGCAATGCCGCGTTGTGTCTGCCTGAATCTGCTTTTCCATTTGGGGCTCTCGGGCTCCCCGTGGGGAGCCCGAGAACCCCAAATGGTAAAGCAGATTCAGGCAGACACAACGCGGTTGTGTTGGAAAACGCTGCGGTTTTAAAACCGCAGCGTTTTACAACACAATAACGTTGTATTTATGTTTGCGGTCGCTTCAAAAGCGACCGCAAAAATAAATACGTTTTCAAAGCTGCGGTTTTATTTCTAAGTTTTCCGGGCTCCTCCAGCCCGGAAAACTTAGAAAAAAAAACGCAGCTAGTGCTTATTTTTTGTAAAAAAAATAAATAGCACTTACCGAGATTCAGCTGCAGCTTTCATGCTCTGGTCTCCGGTCCGCGTTCTCCGAGTCCCGGCACTAATGAAGGGAAAGCCACCCAGCGGTAGACTTTGTTTACTACAGCTGGCTGGCTTTTCCTTCATTAGTGCCGCAAAAGCAAAAGCCAGCACATGAGGGCCTCCATTTCACAAAATGGCGGCGCCCCTGTGCTTGCTTTTTCGAATTTTGAGCTTGAATAGCTCAAAATTTTACATAGGAAGTTTTAAAACGGAGGATGCTAGTATATTTTTTTTTATGTGGCCTATCTATTTTTTAAATAAAAAATTTTACTAGACCATCCCTTTAAGGGGCGAAGATATACAGGGAAGTGCTTACCTCACCAGTATTCACACACCCTGCATGGTGGAAAACATGTTTGCAATCCCCGGGACACACAAACTCAGAAAGATAACAAAGCATGCAGCTCTGGCGCAAGCTCATTCACCAATACCAAATCTGAAATGGGACTTGCCCCAGGTATTGGCTTGGCTCATGGAGGGGCATAAGGAAGGGGAGGAGCCTCATGGGGAAAGGCCGAGTATGGCTTGGAGGTGGTTAGAGAGGAGATGATTTGGAGTGAAGAGGAGGAGGTGACAAAGAGGAGGTTGTGTGAAACTGGTGAGGAGGAAGTGGGGATCTAGGAGGAAGATGTAGCGAGGCATAAGGTGAAGGTGGTGAGGCAAGAGGAGGAAGTACTGAAGTGTCAGAAGAAGGTGGCTAGACCAATGGAAAAAAGGTATCAATAAAAGAGGGTGAGACAACAGGATGAGGTGGAGAGAGAACAAGAGAAGGTGGTGAGACAACAAGAGAGGAGGAACGATATCCAAAGGCCGTGGGGAGGTACAATCAGGGGGGGGGAGATATCAGATGGGATGGTGAGAGACTAGGACCAGATAGCAAGAGAACTGAAGGAAAGCTATCAGGTGGAGCTGGTGAGAAAATTGGAGTGGGTGTCAAGAGAGAATGAAAGATATCAGGTGGAGGCAGTGAGCCAACAGGCGAAGGTGTTGAGAAAACAAGAGTCTAAGGCAGGCTCAAAGGAAGTGTTTGTGAAAGAACCGGTGGGGCAGGTGACACCACAGGAGGAGATATTAATATATTTAGAGGGTTAGATGCCAATGTGGAAAATGACAAGACTTCAGGAGAAGGGTTCAAAGGTAGAGAGCAATGAGGAGTCGGTGGTAGAAACATTGGTGGAGCAGAAGGAGAGACACACAGCCTTGGAAGGCTTTTTAGAGAGATTAGGTACCCTAAGTATGTTAGATACCTGATGGATGAGTGTGGTTGATCAGAGAATGTGCAATCATGCGTCAAGGCGACATGGAGGTCGCAAGAGCTCAAAGTGAGGGGCAACACAGTATTTCAGAAGACAGAGAAAAAGGGGAGGGTCCCCATGGAATGATAGTGTGTCAAAGGCACGAGGGAAATAGCCAGAAGAAGAAGCTCGGCTTCAGCAGGACCACCAGATTCAGGCTAGAAGAACCTCCCTTCCTTCAACCCAGCCCACCAGCCAAAGACCTATGGGAGGCTTTGGGGTTTAAGATTGGAGACCCCTGATCTCTTTCCAGTGGTTGCCCAGATCTGGACATTCTGTAAGATAGAATAGCATCCACCCAGGAAGGTGAAGAGGAAGGCAACTGACATACACTTGGCAAGAAAAGAAGGAACACTTAGACACCTCAGACTGTGAGTGACAGAAAACCCACAAGGATTGCTGGGATGGGGCCCAGCATCTGGAGACTGTTGAAACCCAGGAACATTCTTTTGGCTTTGCCTTTATTGGGTCCTAAAGAAGAAGAACTTTCATTTGTCCTGCTTAAATTGGATCTTCAGGAGAAGTCCTGCTGTTGTTGAAGAAACCCCCAATTTGGTCCTTTTCCCAAAGGAGAAGCTATCCAGAACATTCTTTATGTTTGACTTACAGACCTTATTTACTGTTTTGTCTCTCTTTTTGTTACAAATCCTGAATAAACACTAAAACCCTGAGGAGCTCATATTCACGCCCCAACGTAATTCGGCAGTGGGTACCTCTACACATGCACTTTAGCTTGCACATATCCCTGCCGCCGAATTTTGGTCATTTGCATGGTTGGGTATATAAGTGCAGGGCAAAAGGTGGTGTTTTGCTCTGCAATTTTGCAATCCACCGTGCAAATGAAGTAAACGCTGCCTGCAATGTACACATGGCAAGCGGCTTTACAATGGATCCCTATGAAGTCCATGTGCTTTATGTTGCTGCATAAAGCCAGTGGGCTCCACAGGGGCCCCAAGCATTTGCGCTGGCATGAAAATGAATGTCGGCAAAAAAAGCTGGAGCATTTGTATGGTGGAGATGAAGTGAGGTGCGGAAACGCAAGTTGCATTCCACCCCTCCTCTCCGCAAATGGAGGAAAATGGGGCATGAGGTTTATGGAAGGTGTAAATGCTTTACGCAAGGCTTTTACACCCTCCATTAACGTTTCGACCCTTCCCAAAATGAGTCCTTGAGTACTTTTGACTGGATAATAATTGATCAAATTCTTCTTTGTGACCCTTCGTTTACGCTTTTCCTTAGCGTAACATCTCTCTTATGTATTTTAAGAATCCTGACCGCCAAGTCGCCTATGAAATTATCTCAGTGTAATCTCAATGTGCATCAGACTGTTGTTGATGGCAGCTATGTCCGTCTGGTCTGCCAGTTCCCTGCTTCATAGGGTCGGTGTCCAGTTAAAGGATCGAATGCAAAAGGTGAGAGTCAATAGGATTGATCGAAAACAAAAGGTTCGATTTTTTTTTTTTATTATATATTTTTTTTTGGGTTTCCGTATAGGTACAAAAAGTGGTTTTTACCAAAAAAACAGGGGTTGAGGGGGAATTCCCCAAACCCCCCCCCCCCCAAAAAAAGAAAAAATAATTCAAACCTTTTGTTTTCGGTCCTTTTGATTCGAACCTATTGTATTTCAAATCTTTTGATTCGAACCTTTGACCTATAACTTCATAGGGTCTCCAGCCTCACCTGAGTGCTTGTCGGTTAGGGTTACAGATGGCGCGAGTACAGATCCTGTTAGTCTCCCATGCAAGTAAGTAGTGCAGAACAAATTCAACTTTGCTCTTTCAGTAGAGAAACCACCAATTAATCCTAGCCACATTGCTTCCTGGAAAAAAAAAGTGAACGTTTCCATCATGACATTGCATTCCTAGTAATCAAGCAGGCACATGCGATACATTTGCCATAATGCTTGTGCCAACCTCAAATGTCCACTTGTGAATGGTCAGAGGTGTGTTTCCTTAACTCATTTCAGTCTCCTTGAGGCATACTTTTTCCTGCCCATGAATTAGTCCTTTCTTTATGCTCTATGTATAATTACTGTTGTCTTTGATTCCTTTCTTTACAGTTTTTTAGGGGCAAGTGAGCTCTAAGAATTGTAGGGTGCCTTCCTTAGCAGTTACGTCTGAACTCAGACAAGCTGTGTGGCTTCTTTTTTGAGTATGCAGTTTGCCTGTGTTGACCTCAGATTCTTATCATGGGGATCAACAGGTTGAGGCCCCACTTTGGGAAGAAGCATTATACTCATAATTTCGGTCCAATGGGTCCAATCCCTTCATTTGGCAGAAACAGTCAATCAGGTAAATTGCTGAAACCGTGCCTGCAATGTATCTACACATGGCCCATTTCAAGGACTTCAGAGATATATTTACTACAAGAATGGACATTCCTAAAATATTGTGGCAGTCACTCTCTTGCTGGCATGTGCTCCGGAGCGTAGATCAGCTACTGCTAATAGGATTGTCCTTGTCTCTCACAGATGATTTAAAGTTTTAAGAACTGGGTGTGTTTTTTCCTTATAAACTAAGATTCCTTTCAGGGTTTCAAGGGTATGTTCCCAAGGATCCTCCTCTGACATTGAGTATCATCTTCTGGGGATTTGAGAAGACATTCTCTGGATGCTTGCGCTCTTGGTTCTGCAGAGGATTTGATGACTCCCCATTGCTGCATGATGTTTCAGGCTCTGATTGTCTCAAGAATACAGAAAGTCATTTTTCTTTATTGTTCATGGATGCATGAAATATGAATGCTCTATCACTTATGTTAGGAGCCTGTTTCTTTTGTAGGATTTGTAGCTGGTGACTTGAATGCACACCTATCTGGTAGGCATCTCTTCTATTTCACTGACAAGGTCTCTTTAGTATGGAGCGGCCAGAATATCACTGGAGAATGGTCTGTACTTTTTGGTGAGGTCTTTATTCACAGCAGGGGTAGAATCTGTTTTTTTCCACTGCATTCCAACCAGAATGAAGTGCTTCTCTCTTTCTTAGAAGACCTGCTAAAGAGGTGCTTGGTTTGGCCTTGGTGATTGGTGTAAACCACCTGTTAAACTCAGGGATTGCCATTTTGCACACAGGCCTGCCAAGGAAATGTTGCCCCTTCATTGTATCCAGTTGTTAAGCGTGCATGCAAACCAGTTGTCAAGAATCAATATATATAAAATGCTTAGGTATGTTTCCGTACTCAGCTGATGCAATTTATCAGTGTTAGGTTTCCTTCTGCTGTCCAAATTTCAAAGTGCACCTTTGTGTGCCCTTCCACTTCAACAACAGCTATCATTTAAAAAAAAAATGAGCACGGTTCTAGTCGGTCACCTTCACCTACCACTATCTAGAACATTCAGAATAATTTCAAGTTATTTCTTTCCACCCCCACTTCTCTTTACACACGGCGGTTCCAGTGTCAATGAACAGTTAATCATTGGCTCAACATTTCAGTCTCATAAGAGCGAAACGCTGTAGGATGAATGCCTCCTCATAAGCTAAAACTGAAAGTAGGTGCTGTAATTATGCGACTACACAATCTTATGCTATCACTGGGACTCTGCACTGGAACAAGGTTGACAATTACGCATCTACAAAGACACATCATTGAGGCCCAAGTAACTGATGGATTGCGGGGGTGCTGTTGCGCTTGAAGGAATATGGCTGCCTGATAGTGAGCTCCATGCTGGGTGACTGCATCCTTCCTGATATCTGCGACAGTACGACACATTGTGGATAAAGAAGACTGGTGGCTAGTTGCAGAAGATCCTCTCCAACTACCATCCAGGTTTCCGACCGGGATATTGCGCCGTTCATCAGATCTCGTTGGCCGTTGGGAGACCGAGAAGTGACGTTCCCTCAAGCTGTCCTTTGTATCCAGTGTGGTCCGCCTCCTGCGTGCGGGGATACTGTGGCTGCAGGGTCTGCTGTGGGGGAGAGGTGAGTGACTGCCCGCCTGGACTCGTCCAGCTGCTGGCTGGGAGCAACGACTGTCGCCTATCCTGGAGGGGGGCTGGTGTGCTGCTCTTCGCCCACCGCCTCGTATGCTGCTGTCCCCCCTCTCCCCTGCCGCCTGCACGGCGCTCCTGGAGAGGTGAGGTCTGGAGTCTGGAGACTTGCTGTGGGCAGTCCAGAGCCTGGGCCGCAGAGGTCCCCCCAGCCGCGGCTTTGGGGCTGGCTCCTCTGCTGACCCCTTGCCTGCCCCATCCACGAGGAGCAGAGCCTGCACGTGCCCGGGCTATGCGTGTGAGTCACAACCTCCATGGGTCTGTTTGTGAGGAGATGCCGTCCTTTCATCCCATACGGTGAGTCTGCTCCCCACTGGTGCTGCTGCAGGTGGAGTCCATCTCCGGCAGTTTATATTTGTTTGCTTGCGGCACGGCCATAGCTGCTTTAAATCTGCAGACGGCTCACTGAGACACCTGATGGTTCACCTCCCTCCCCGTTACTAACACCAAGGGTTTGTAGCTGCGAACTCACGCCTGTTCTTGAGGGCCGCAGTTGTTTGACTTCAATCCCAGACCTGGGCTGGGACCCCCTCCACACAACCTGTTATCAATCAGCTGGTGTCTGAAGCTAAATGTTCCTCATATTCACCGGCTGGCTGTTACCTTGGAGGTAGAGGAATCTTTGCTCCCCCAATACTACGTTGGAGGCTACAGTCCAATCGGACACGATGGAGACCAGCTGAATTAGACGACAATTCTTGGTCTGTCATCACCATCAGCGTACCTCATCAGTCTACCCTGGCTCTTCTGGAGACCACATACCCAAGAATTGCTTAGGAGGATTCACTGATTTGCCAGGATCCTTTGTTCTTGTCCCAATATACCTTGATCCCGTTTCACGCAGCTTGGCTCGGGGGTGGCTAAACCTGCATATGTGACACTGTACCTGTCTAGGCAGCCCGGAAACGGTTTATGCCGTACTGTCGGTTTCCCTAGTGATCCTGGAGATATATGATTACAAGCCTGGCTGATGCCTGCTTGCAGGCAGACTACTCTATTTCTACTTTAACAACCTCATAACTGCAGTGCAGTCAGTACGCCTCTTCCATACCACCTGGGTGTGCACAATCTTCCTAGCTCTGATCTCGAGCATACTTACAGACCGTGGGAATCTCTGTACATACCCCCCTGTTTGAGGCCCCTGACTCTGAGATCATTTACAGTATCTGCACACAAGTCTCTCGGATCCCTTCACCCCTGGCCAAGGGCCCGCTTCACCGCATATTACGTAACCAGGCCCAGCTCCACCCTGTACAACCAGTGCAGTGATTAATACACTACCCAGCATCTGGAGATCCCTGGCTGCTCACCCAGGCCACTCAAACTAGCATTGTCCTTCAACCTGAGCAAGACGCATGCTCTGCGAAGCCACCCTTGCTCCCCCTGCACTGTTTTGATTGCTTACCAGGGACCCCGTTGGGACCATGCTAAAAGGGCCCAACAAAAAACAGAGCTACATCAGCATGTTCGCAAAAGCTCCATCCAAGCCTACTGAAGACGCCCCGGAGTCTGAGCCTACCACATCAGCACTTCCTGAATCCACTGAGTCGCTGAAGATGGTGGAATTCATGCGGGAAGAGCTTACGGCCCTCCACTCTAAACTCGATGACATAAATGGGACCATTTCATCGATCAAAGCTCACATGAAGAAAACTGATGGGCGGGTCACGGAGGTCGAGTCTAGGGTGGGCACTGCTGAAGATGACATAGCTGCCCTTCGAGCGGAGGTCTCCACACTATCCAGACAGGTGCTTGAGGTTGCCAAAAAGAATGAGGACCTTGAATCGCACTCCAGGCGTAACAACCTCCGCATCATTGGGGGTCCCTGAAGATAGAATTCAAGGCACCATGGAGGACTATATTGAACGCACTTTACATTTGCTGCTGGACTCTCCTAAGCTTTCCCCACAATTTGCAATAGAGAGGGCCTATCGCGCACTGACAGCCAAACCAAAGCCAGGTGCACCCCCGTGCCCCATCATTGCAAGGGTTTTGAACTACCGTGACCGAGATACATTACTCAGGGCAGTGGGGGCTAAAGGAGAACTCTTTCTGGGATCCTCAAGGATCCACTTATACCCTGATTTCTCAGTATCCGTCCAACAGGAGCGTAAAACTTTCTTAGCAGCCAAGAAAAAATTGCAAGAACTGGGGGTCAAATACTCAATGCTATACCCAGCCAAGCTCAGAATCGACACTCAAATCAAGTCTTTTTCTTTACCATTCCAGAAGAGGCCTCCAAGTTTATCGATGAGCATTTCCCTGGCTGACCTTACCTATCCTGGTACCAACATCCATACTACATACGTTGCCTGGAAATGTATGACGGGTCTGAGAGTCCCCTGAATCCTGTTGACATGAGATCTATCATTCTAACTTTGCATTGAACTCTTATCTCCAGTCATTCATAGTTTAACCCTACTGTTGTGTTTTTGCCACCTGTTTTATCTGCTACTTGCATTAAGTACTACGACAATCCTTAAGTTGTCCCCAGCTTCGGAAGCATCGCCCCCCAGGCCAGTGCACAGGCCCCCAGGCGTTGATGCCGCTGTTTTTGGTTCTGTTAGATGGGAGTTGGATTTTCATTTCTCTGATTGGGAGAGGGCTGTGGGTGGGGGTGGGTAGGCTTGGGAGTTCTATTGAAAAATGCTTGACATGCAAAGAGGAAGTAGAGTATGAGATTGTGCCAAGGTGTATGCACTCTGGTAACAGACATGATTACTGTTTTTTAAGCTCTTAGCCTCGACTACTGATCCAAAATCTTATGCTACTCGGAATGTACAGATATATGTTGAACGACACAGTGTTAAAATACTGTTTTTGCAGGAGACGCATGCTCCTGCCGAGGGATGAGAAAGATTTGCAAAAATATGGGGCCCCAGAGATACTACACTGATTACTCCACTCAAAATAGGGGAGTCATGATTCTGATTCACAGGAGTATCAAGTTTAAACACATGGGTCTCATTACGACCCGAGCGGTAAGGGATTACCGGTACCGGTAAGGGCACTGGTGCCGGTAATCCCTGACCACCCAATTACGAGGTCCCTTTGCGGGTCGCTACCATAACGGCTGGTTTTACGAGCCGTTAAGGAAGCGACCCGCTAAGGGACCTTGGAGGTAATTACGGTTCCGCAATTTGCAATGCCGTAATTACCACTTCCCCATTCCCATTGAGCCCTATGAGGGGAAGAATGGGAATGGGGAAGGGCCAATGGTGAATGGGGAATTACCGCCCCGCCTACCTTGGAATGGGGCGGTAATTCCGCCATTCAGCATGGCGGAATCCGGCGTCAACCATGGCACTAATAGCGCCATGGTTAACCGCCCAGGTCGTAATGAGGCCCATAGTATCTCACGTAGACCCCTTGGGGCAATATGTCCTCCTCTACGGCACACTGCACAACAAAGAGGTTGTGCTACTCAACATCTATGGGCCCAATATTGATGACCCTGAGTTCTATACGCACCTGGCTTCCCTGCTTTCCGGATTCCCCCTTGTACCGATTCTCTGGGGAGGGGATTTCAATACGATCCTTGACATGAACTGGCATAGGTCTGGCTCCAAGCCTGTCAACTTTCTAGAGCAGCTAAACTTATTATTGATGTTCAGTCTCAACTGGCGGTCTCAGTTGCATGGCGACTAGTGTATCCCGATTCCCGTACATATTCCTTTTATTCTTCGGTACACGATTCTCATTCCAGGATTGATAGGTGGCTCACATCAGACATACTTATCAGAAACATCACACATATGTCAATCCTGCCCAGGACGCACTCAGACCACTCACCGGTGACCATCTCCCTTAGCTGGGGTACAGATCACAATAAAACTTGATCATGGAAAATGAAGCCACAGTCCCTGTCGGACACAGCCTTTATTACGGACCTAGAATCTGCCATAGATGATTTTTTTAATTAAATACCAGTTCGGTCTGCACACAGGCCACCCTTTGGAAATCGTTCAAAGCTTACATTAGAGGCATAGCTATAGCCAAAGAATCTGGGATTCTCAGAATGATCCGTAAGGACATCTGAAAGAGCGAAGCTACACTCTCCTCCCTTGAGGCACAATACGCTCTGCCCAGTCCCCCGATACCCTTTCCAGTATTGGTATAGAACTGGATACATTACGCGCACATGCAGAACGGGAAAGGAAATGTATTGATAACCCCGGTCTGGCCTGGAAATATGGGGAGGGGGAGCGGCCTGGCCGTGTTCTGGCTCGGCTCCTTAGTCATGAGACAGGATCTCCTTACATCCTGGCTATGGAGAAATCTGATGGCACCTTGGCCCTCCTTCCGCAAGATATTAATGTGGAATTCCTCTCTTTCTAGGAACCTCTATACTCAAATGTCGATACCGTTCCCACAGCTGAGATAGATGCGTACTTAGACAGCCTTCCTCTCTCCATTCTATCTGACAAAACTAGCAGCTGTCTTGATATGCCAATCACGGCTGAAGAAATATCAAAGGCCATTGATTCTCTAGCTTCAGGCAAAGCCCCTGGCTCTGATTACCTCCCGATCGAATTCTCTAAACAATATAAGTCCAGACTGGTCCCCCAACTGCAGGCGCTATGGGAGGAATCCTCCGAGGTGGGTACACTTCCCCCCTCTCTTCGCGAGGCCATTATATCTGTACTACTTAAACCGGGTAAGCCCCCCACTCAATGTGGATCATAACGGCCCCTGTCCGTCATCAACTGTGATGTTAAGATTTACACTAAAATTTTAGCCCTGCGATTGACCCCATACATGTCCTACATTATCCACCCAGACCAGTCGGGATTTATCCCTGGGAGGTCCACCTCCCTCAACCTTTGTCATCTGTTTAATATTATCAGCCGAATTGACCCAAATACCCAGGCAGTGGCGGCCATCCTCGACATGCAGAAGGCTTTTGACGCCGTCTCGTGGAGTTACCTCTGGCGAGTCCTTGAAAAATGCAACTTTGGGCCCCGTCCTGGGTCAAACTGCTATACTCAGATCCGATGACCAGGGTCCGCACTGAGGACAGGTGTTCACCTCCCTTTCGAATAGCCAGAGACACAAGGCAGGGGTGTCCCTTCTCCCCTTTGATTTTTGCCATAGTCATAGAACCTCTAGTGGACAGGCTGCGACAGATCCATTCACACCGGGGTTTGAGACTGTCAGGGATGCCGGACATTATCTCCCTATATGCTGATGACGCCTTACTCTTCATTCGTGCACCAGAGCACAACCTTGCCCCGGTCCTGGAAGACGTCATCTACTTCGGACAATTATCAGGACTTAAGGTGAACTGTTCTAAATCAACTGTATTTCCACTTACTGAGGCAACGCTTCCCCTCTCCGACATCCTGAGGTTCACCTGGTCACAAACCGAAATCTCCTTATCTCGGGCTAGTGGTCACCCGACAATCTAATTTAGCGTTTGAGGCTAACTATCAGAAATATTTAACTACGCTTACCAGGAAATGTCTGAGCTGGGCTAAACTCCCATTCTCCCTAGCTGGCAAGGTCGGTATTTTAAAAATGATTGTGCTCCCTCAACTTCTTTATCGATTCCTTAACCTGCCCCTGTGGCCAGGTAAATAATTTTTTCATACACTAAACCGCACAATCAACACATTCCTATGGCACTCCGGTGCAATCCACCTTAAACTTGACACATTAGCTGCTCCCATGGATGGCGGTGGCTTCGGAGCTCCCAACTTTGGGAATCATTGGTTGGTTGCGCAGACACAATTCGCTTCACACTGGTTTACCATCACAGATCCTCCCCAACATATCAGACTCTAGCATCTCGCGGTCGAGGGACGGGATATCCGCTCCTTGGTTCTCTCCCCCCCATATCTTACATGTGACCCACTTGATCCTGTAGGCACCACGTTCCTGGCTCTGTCTAACATTTGGAAGTTCCCCAATGTTTCTCGTTCCTTTCACAGCAGTTTACCTCTCTGGAATTTCCTCCCGGGAGCCCCCTGTATTCCCTCGTCTGTAGTGTCCCACTGGGCTGCCACAGGGTTTGAAACCATTCAAGATGTCTTCGATCAAGGTAACTTCCTAGAGTGGCTGGACCTACCAGAAGCCTTACGGCGGAAATCATCCATCTGGCTGCAATACTCGGGCCTCCGCCGATTTCTCAAGGGGAGATTCCCGAATGATCCCACTATAACCCTGATGACCCTATACTTGCTGAAATCCTGAATGCTACTGCTTTCCGGAGGGAAGGTTTCCAGATTGTACACTTTACTACAGTCTAGAGCTACTCCTCTGTTTGATAAACTTAAACGCTCCTGGGCGGAGGACCTGGAGATCAATATGACGGATCAATGCTGGAATCGTATATGCGCCCGCAACCATAATGTATCATTTAATTCTCGCTTTAAATTAATTCAATTTCAAATTTTACATAGATTTCACTACACCCTAAGTAAATTACACCGCATGTCACAGGACCACTCCCCCACTTGCCCCCGGTGTGGATTCGAAGATGCAACATATATACATATGATATGGTCCTGCCCAAGCCTGACACAATTCTGGGCGGAGATCTGTTCCACCATGTCTGAGGTCCTCGACCACAATATTACCCCATCCCCGCTCTTTCATGAATTCCCGGGTCTTGGTCGTAATTCCCAAAAATTGGCAGGGCTCTGTATGCTCCTCGCAGCACGTTGTATCCTACTATGCTGGCTCCGGGCCCGGGCGCCTACGCACTCACAGTGGCTCAGTGCTGTGACCTGGGCCGCAGACACTGAGGAGGCCTGGGCGGTCCAGCAACCTCCGATGTCCAAACCCAGGAATATCGGGTTCCCGTTCCGCAAAGCCCAAGTGTGAAAGGTTAACCAGTGTGGAGCATCTGGCAGCGTGGCTCCAGATGAGTCGTGGAAGACTCTGGCTTGCAGGGAAGGTCTTGGGAACTGGTGCCAAAAAAAACATCCTGGCAAAGGGGAAAAAGACAGGTTGCTATCTTATAGAGAAACATGGCTCGTATAAAACTGCAAGAAGGGATGATCCAACCAATGGAATTCCTAGAAAGCAATAGGAAGGCAGCTTGAGTACAGAGGTAAGGGCCTGCGAGTGCACACCATGGTGAAGAATAGGACAATGCAGACAGGGCTGCAGAGAAAGGGGTTCACAGAGTGTGCAGGGTGGTTTGGCAGGCAAGCGGAGCGGGGAAAGGTAAAGGCCATAGCGTGGGTGGATGCCAATGATGGGGAATCAGACTCCCAAGTAATAAAGGAAAGAAGATTCACATAACGGATTTGAGCTAGTGTAATGATACAGGAACCAAATTCTGTCGAATGGCCCCGGCCTGTTCGAGACCTGTTGATATATGGGAGCCATTTAGAGACGTCCTGAGGCGTAGAGGGCCACTGGAGGAGGATGCAGTGGATATAGATTGATGACTGGGGGGGGATATATGATCTTCAGTGGTATGTCAAGGGGATATGCGTCAGGTTACTTCTGAGATGGCAACTGTTTGTATATTGATTAGTGATTGAGGGCTGGGAATTTATATAGACCCTGGAAACTTTGATTTCGTTGTAAACTCTTCAATGTCATTTTTGTATCATCCCAATCTGAACATATGTATACGCTCTTCGCCAAAACATTGTGGTGGTTATACTTTTGATACTGTCTGATGGGGACCGGATTAAATAAAGGTTTTAAAAAATTAGAAGAGGATTCTCATAAAACTCTAGTAGCACTGGTACCAAGAGGATTGTTGCCAAACATGGACTTTCTATTACTGCTTGGTTAGGAAGGTAAAATGGCTGGCAGGGCCTGGAAACACACACAGCTTCCCTTGTCTAATCATAACCCAAGGCCGCCATCTTTGGAATGAAGTGACACTCCACAGCTCCCTTTAAATCACCAGTGTTTCAATGTTCCTAGTCTCCATTTCTGTCAGAACCTCACAGAGATCCTTATGGATGCAATGGAAAAGGCATCATCCCAGCTACACTCAAAATAAATCAAGATGGCAGCTTTTTTGTTCCATTCTTCCAGTTCCAATGTATCGGTCTAGTTCTTTTCAAGATGGCGACCGCCACCTACCCGAATCACTTTAGTGCCTTCTGAACTTCGGGTAGGTGCGTCGCTACTTTGCTCCCTTGTGTGCTAATTCGCTTCGCTCCTTTTGTTACCTGCTTACTCTTCCTACCTTGCCTTCCCGCTTATTTCCTCCTCCCTCCCCGCAGTCCATCCTCTCTGAGCTTCCTTGCATTCCTTCCTTGCATGGCAATGCCGGTGCCTTCCCGTTCCTGTCCGGCTCCTCCTCTCCTTGTTGCTGCCTGCAGCCACTGCGGAATTCTGCTCACGGAACGATTCCATTTTACCTTCAGCTTCGCAGATACTTGTTGGAAACAGCTAAGGCATCTCTACGGCAGGTTTTCTTCCCCAGAGGGTTTCCTGTGGATGCCGCCCTCCGGTCACTGAGAGCCCAATTATTGGTCTCTTTCGTGACTTGGGGGAGACATACCAATTTCTTCGAACAAACTCCAGCAACCTCCATCGCATTAGACACTACGTGAGTAAAACTTCAGATAATATCTAGTAGTGTGACAATTTCTCACTGAGCCTTCAGGATTTCCTATTGTATATACCTGACAGACTCCAGACAATAGGGTGGCTAAATGTTGACTACAACCGGCAATAGAAGACTGCATTCCATTCTAATCACTGTCACCTCTCCAGATACCACCATCTTTTTTTTGCCCATTTGGCCTGGTCTGATAAATTCCCCCCTTGCCCCAATGACCCTTCACACCCTGACCCCCCACACCACTTGTCCTCCTTCTTTATGCTGTCATCTGATTCTCGCCCTGGTTACCTGCAACATGGCAATAAAATGTACTGTTTCCAGCAGAAATCTTGGCTTGTATTTATATATTAAGTGAAATTGGCACCTTTGGTACGCACAAGGTAATTTCCCTTAGAAAATGGGGTATTCGAACCCTGAATTTTGACAAAGGTGCTAATAGTTTTTATGGCCAGGAGTTAAGGCTCACACAGGCATGTAATGGCCATGAGCGTTTAGTGAAGGCCCTTGCAAATATCACATCAGGCTAGTAGGCAATTACCATCCTGGTAAGCCCTCCCCCTGCCAATTAATGCTATATTATTCCATGTTTGATGAAATGTGTTCTGTGTTCTTCCCCCTAATGTTATATGATTATTTGAGTTGAGGAATAAGTCATGCAGTTTGACATCTCATTGACATTCGGTCCTGCGCAATCCCTTCCACGAGAAGTCACTTCACAGTTCTCAGGTTATGATTATTCTAGCAGTTTGCTACCCACCTATCACTACCGTTGTTCTGAATGCCATTTGCAGGTACTCAACAGTGATCTGCAGGGGGTGGCCTTGATCAAATTTTTTATTTTTTTTATTTTTTGGTTTGTTACAAACCTTTAAAAGATTAGACAGGGAACAGAGTTACATCAAAACAGAATTATAACAAAACATCAAAGAATCAAGATATGAAGGAACCTTGTCGCTAGGACCTTATGCTCAACTTGGAACTAGTTTGCTATAAATCATAACTAGGCAATTTAAGCAATTTTACACGCCCAATTGTGTTCACATATTGGCACTAAACGGGTCCTTCTGCATTTTTTAATTTTTTTTTCTAATGATTCCAAGAAAAATGTTAGTTCAATTGTTAGATTGCGATCCGCGTCTTGAAAAGAGTATCTCCACCATTCCTCCACAGTCATTGATGCTTTTTTCACTATGAACCTTCCCAAATGAGTTGCACATGCTTGATTCAAATTGGGACACAATAGTGTAAGATGTTTCAAGGTTTCTGTATCTTTTCCACATAGTGTGCATAGCAATGAACGTATACTTCCTGCTTTTCGTATGCTCAGATTTTCCCACGTCAAAAATTGATTTACGCAGTATTTCATAAATATTGCTCTATGTTTTCTTTCTGGAAATGATTGCAAGTATGGCAGAATGACATTCAATTTTTTTTCTTCAATTGGAATTAGGTGCATAATTCTATGTTTTTTACGTAAGTCACAAGTGTCTATCCAGTCTTGATTCCAAAGCATTAACTTGACTTTATTTGGATTTTCTTGAAGAAGACTCATGTCTGCTCCTATGTCCGTTAGTAGCTTTTCGCAGCGCCTTGCCCACAATGATAAAATGGAATCACCTGGTCCATTGATCACATCTTTTAGAATACTATATTGTGGTTGCGGTTTCTTGGCAGTTGCTTTGCGAAATTCACTAAGAGTATTCCATGCTATTCTACCATTGATAGATAGCAGACTGAGTTCAAATCTTATACAGTCAGTGGGCATGCCCGGAGGTAGGCGCAACACTTTGGACCAGAATGAATGTTCCAGCGAGGCCCAAACTTCAGCACGGCAGCCAAAGGCACTCTCAGCTCCATGAATCAAGGCCGGTATCACCTTGGTTTTATAGAAATTCAACACAGGTAATACAGAAAGTTTGCCATATTTCATATTTACAGTAAAGGCTTGTGATGTCAATTGTTTGCATTTGCTCTTTACTTTTTCAACCCATGGTGCATCATTTATACTTGAGCTCAGCAACATGCCCAAATACATTGGGCCTCATTACAACCCTGGCGTTGGACCACGGTGCTATTAGCACCATGGTCCATGCCGGATTCCGCCATGGTGGATGGCGGATTTACCGCCCCATTCCAAGGTTGGCGGGGCGGTAAATCCCCATTCACCATGGCCCCTTCCCCATTCCCATTTTTGGCCCATAGGGCTCAATGGGAATGGGGAAGGCGCTAATTACGGCACCGTAAATTACGGTGCCGTAATTAGCACCAAGGTCCCTTATCGGGTTGGACTTTAACGCCTGCAAAAAGCAGGCGTTAAAGTGTGAATCTGGCGTTAAGGGTTTAACGGCGCCGCAGCCTTTTACGGCGCCATTAACCCCTTAGCGCCAGGGTTGTAATGAGGCCCATTGATTGTTTTGTCAAGGCAATCTTCCCTTCACCCAATTTCCATGAAAACTTGTTTTTTCCTGTGGGGTCTTTGTTTCTCTGCAAGTCTTGTAGAATTAAATTTTCTGATTTTTGTGTATTCACATTCAAACCATTTTGTTGAATGTATTTATCGAGAATGCTTAATTTTCGTTGTAAACCTATTGGTGTAAGGTCTAGCAGAACTAGATTGTCCGCATACAGTATCCAGTTGATTGCTTGTCCATTTACTTTTGGGGGGTGGATGTTTGTATTTTCATATGCATCACCTAAGTCCGATATGAACAGATTGAAAATAATCGAAGCAAGGGGGCAACCTTGTTTTACACCGCAATATGTTTTTATGGATTCGGATAAGGTTCCATTTTTATCCATCCTTATTTTATCTCGGTGTTGGTGTGCAAAGCTTTTATTGCCAATAATAGGCTGATTGGGCACTTCCAGTCAAACATTTTCCATAGTAATTCTCCATCTATGCTGTCAAATGCTTGTGACAGGTCCACAAATGCGAGATCGATTTTCCTATTTATTTTTATTGCATCCAGTTTGAGTATGTTGATTAAAAATAAATTTAAGCCACGTCCTACTCCTTTGACAAAACCCGATTGTCGGCAATCCATATGATTGGTTTCTTGGATCCACTTTAGGAGTTGTTTTTGCAGTTGGGTAGCGAACATTTTTCCCAAGACATCCAATAGGGCGATTGGCCTGTAGTTTTTTGGATCGACTCGGTTGCCTTTTTGAAAATTGGGATGATGATTGCGGTTTTCCAACTTGTGGAATTTTACCTTCGTTGGCAATTGAGGCAAACAACGATACCAAAAAATGTGCCCACTCGTCAGGATTTTGTTTGATGACAAAGTTAGTTAGGCCATCGGGTCCAGGAGCCCTTGATGAAGAACTCCATCGGATGCTTGTTAAGATATCCTATCTGTCAAATTGCAGGTCCCATTTTGCAAGTTGTGGTAGTGGGGGGTCAGTTGAGCTGCTTCTTTTCTCATGTACTCTTTGATAATGTTTGACCCACTCACTCTTCCCTACCATGTTGATTTGGATTGCTTCTTGGTGACACTCGATGTTGTTTATCAATTTCCAAAAATCGCAAGAGTTCTTATTATTAAGACTGGACAGCATTAATTCGCTATCCTGTTGGTACATGAAAGCTTTATGCGAAATTTGCCAATTTATATATCTTTGTTTGCTGATTTTGTTTGCTTGTTTTTGTTGTTCGCCTTTAAGGGTTTTGTGTTGTCTTAGTTCTTTTCGTAGTTGCTGTTTTCTTTCACAGACTTGCTGATCAAACAGATGTTTCGGTTGGAACGATGGTTTTTAGGTTCCTTTATCTTTAATCATAAATTGTTCTAAAAGGATAGTATATTCAACTTTCTTGTTTAGGACTTCAGATTTGTACTTGTCATATGAAATTGTAAGTGTTTTCACATCCTGAGGTTTTATTCGGAGCCGACATCTGTTAGGTTCTACCACCACTTGATTGTTCCACTGCTGAGGCTTTACAACTCTTGTCATTTGTAAAGAGAGCTTAAGCTGACTGTGGTCGCTATTGACATCAGGTGTAATTTGGAGAGACACTGCTCGCTGATGTAAATTTTGTGATATAAAGAAATAATCTATGGTTGACGATTGGGTCATAAATCTCCATGTTGGCTCAGGAGGAATATCGCCTTTGATGTTCCCATTGATCATGGTTACATTTCTTTCTTCCAGATCAGTACACCATTTTTTGGCCAATTTTCAAAGATGATTTTGAGTGCCGCAGCCGTTTTTATTCTCTTTCAGGCAATCTAAATTTACATCCCCGCAGCAAATAACATTTGGGTTTTGATGGGTGCTATTTATTTCATCAATCAAATTACATACCAAGTTTAGAAATTTAAATTTTCCTGCATTTTTATGATGCCAGTAGAGATTTATGATATGAATTTGATTGGTGCTGTTGTTCATGTCGTTTTTAGCAGATACTACTGTATGCTGTATAAAGGGAGAGAAATTAGTTGTTTTTATCATAGTGCAACCTGAGTTCTTTTTAATCATAGTCAGGAGGCCAGCTGACTGGTGTCCCTTAGATCTTATTATGGCTGGATTTATTGCCAGTTGATATTCATCTGAAATTGGGCAAGCGGCCATCCATGTTTCCTGCAAACAGATTATAGTTATATCGTCACTCCAGCTATTTGATCCGTTAAACAGATGTACAAATCCTCTAGTATTCCAGGATAAGATGTTTATAATAGGACCACATGGTCCTTGTTGGCATTAGTTTTGATCGCCACCCAGTACACCAGCCAGCCAATTCCAATTTGAGTTTTTGTTCAAATTTTGTGTGTCCATCGCGGCACTGTTTTCATTACTAGAGGTGCTTGTATATCCACATATCGTAACTTTAATTTGTTCTCCAAGAGTAAAAGCTACTTGACTCTTAGCTCCTTTTTCTATTTCAGACCGCGACCCAAGAAAGTTGGTCGCTCTCTGTAAATTTCCACTAGGAGCTTGAGAGTCCTCAGATCGCTGACTATTTTTAGTATGGATTCTGTCAGTATCTCCACATTCTCTTAATGGTTCATCCAAAGTGGTAGTTAGAGTAGCCGTTGAAAACTCTTCATGGATGTCAAACCCCATAGAGAGTAGGAACTGGATCGCATTCAAAAGAAGGTCACTTATAAGTCTTGAATCTATGTGTAACCATACTTTGTCATTCTGTTCGTCATTGACAAACTCAACCGTTTGAATGTCATTTGATTCTATAGAACGAAGGCCCGGCACATGATGCAATAGGCGCAAAACGTTATTTCGGTTTAGCGTTAGGCCATCCTTTGTATCTGAAATTCTTTCAAGAATCAGTACATGTTTACCGACACTGTTATGTTTTGCAGCTCGAGGGATGTGTTTTTGATTTAAGCCCTTTCTTTTTTCTTCATTTCCTAATACTGTGGATTTAGACATAAGATCTCTTGAGCAGGTGTGTCCAACAGGATGGCAGGGCGATCTCTTGGGCCCGTTGGTATCTACATCATCGATTTCATTTAAATTGTCAATTGAAGATTTCGGGATTTTTTTCTCATATACCGATTTAGTTGATGCACTTGAGACTCCTTGTTGTTTTCTTTTCTCATCCATGGTCTCGAATCTCACTTCCGAATGTATCATATCTTGAGGGTCAATGACGTCCAAAGGCAAAATCAAGTGACATATTCTTCCACTATTTGCCACAAATTTAGGTGTTTTTTCCGTTTGTATTTCTTGGTTTGATACTATAATTCGATTGGCACAGCTTTCCACCATTTGGATCTCCTTTTCTTCATAGCACGATTCTTCTTCATATACAGATAGGTTAAGCAGTTTGCTTTGCAAGAGTTCCTCATTTTCCACATCTATAATCGATTGTTTGGTAGAAATGTTGTCGATTATTTTTTGGTTTATGGGATCTTTTGTTTGATTTTCACTCTTCTGCTCTGTGTTTACATAGACATTTACTGCTTTCAAAGAAATTTTCTTGAACGCAAGTTATTTTGTTTTCTTTTACATTTTTGTTTTTTTGTTTTTTTTCCTTGAGTTTGCTTTGTCTTGTGTAAGTTTTGCTTATCGAAAATTTCATAGTTTTTTTCCTTGACTACATTTTGCCAAAGCGGGGTTGTAGATGTTGTACCCCGACTCCCATCCCATTTTTTTGAGGGGGGAGTATCAATTGCGATTTTCCCAGCAACAAGTCCTAAGATCTTTTCATTTTCTGCTTGTTCAATGTTTTTCCACCCCAGTTTGGAGGGTTCCACAAGATCTTCACCTGAACCAACAATACCAAACGCATTAGCGGATGTAGAAGGAATAGCCTCTGTAAGAGGCGGAACACTAGAGCCCTCTGCTAAATTCTTCTTATCTTGGTGGGTGCTGATACCTTGTGTCACTGTTAAGGTCCTTGGGTCAATATCATTATCCAGATGGATTGTTCGCAGATCTTTAGCAGCTAATTCATTGGCCACAGTAACATCAGCATTTTCCAAGATTGTCAGAGCAGGAGCTTGCTCTTCCTCCAAGCGTACTTGCATTACTTCCTTCTCAACTTGACATACATTTATTATATTATGATTTCCAATGGATCTTGTAAACTGGGAAATCAGAGTGTCGTCAAGTGTGGTTTTATTTGTAGTCATTCTCAAAGGCAAGTCTGAGGTGCGACAAGCAGCCAAATCACACTCATCTCTTTTTAGTTTTTGATTTATTTTCAACAATCCCAAAGCTTCTTTAGTCACTTCAACTAACAATTTCTTATCCTCACAGTTGATACACTTTTGATCAACTAGATCCTTCAGTGACTCGTCAATCCTCTGAATATTAGTCCATATATTGTTGGTTACTAAGTCTCGTTGGGGATCTGGAGCATGGATTTTAGAGTTTAGTAAAGCAGACAGAGTTGATAGATCTTTTACATTGTCACTGATTTGTTCATACATTTTTAACATTGGTGCCATAGCAATTGTCAGTGAGGACATGACAAAGGATCTTAGATCATTTAGGGCTTCCTTGATTAATTTTTGTACATGGGCATCATTTTTAGCTGCATTTAGAGAAGCTTTGTGGAGCATCCGTTTTGATTTTGGATCATTTTGTTGTTTTTCTGTTGCAAAAATTATAGATTTGTCACTTGAAGACGAATCTGATATCTCGCCTAAGGGCAGCCCAACAGGTGACGTTAAAGTACATCTTACGTCCTGTTTATTCTGTGTTAACTTTAATAGCGTAGTTTTAGCAGATGGCTTGGGTCTGTTTTGCGAGCATTCAAAAGGAGGAGATGTGCTTGAAACAACACGTCTTTGTTTTCTAGATCCCACTTGCCAGTGCTTCATCGGTGTAAATTCTTTAGTTGGATATGTATCGAATTGTTGTGAGAATCCGGAGTCCATATTATGGTCCTTTGCAATTGATGTTTCGCCAGTAAGGGCTGGTTTTAAGGAAGTTTTTGAGATTAATGACCCATTCATTTCTGTCAAATCTATCAATAGTTTATTCACAATTGCTAAGGAATTTCGTCTTTAGATGGAGAGTGAACAATTTCACATGACGTGTTACACTTTGGCTGAGATACAAGATCTACATTTTCTTGCATATTCACTTCTACCATCTCCTCTAGGGTCAAATCAGTAGTGGACTTATCTTTATGTTCAATGGTTTGTGTGTTCGTATTGATTTCCAGCTCTTGCACCACTACCAAGTTGTTCATGCGTTCATCACCTGTCTCAGGCAGTTCTGGGCAGGATGTGGAAATAAAAGAATTCGGACCTCAGTTTTCAACGAGGTTCATGAGACTCATTGTATAGTCACCAGCGCTCTCTAACCAATTGCCAGTACTTTCAGAAGTCTGGCGTCTCTCCCTAAGCGTGAGTACGCCATACTCCAAACTGACATCAAGACGAGGTGTCTGTGCAGCACAGTTGGATAACATTCGCAGCTGCGGCAGATATACTCCCGCTGTAGTTTCTCTGCTTGCCATGGTAGAGTCATCGGGTCTCGCCAACTCACCCGTTTCACAACTAGCTGCCACCACCCCCATTTCCGGCTCATGATTCCTCACTCCAAACAGAGCCACAACCTCACAGTGCCTCAAAGAACTCAAAAACCCCACCTCCTTGGGTACGTGCTGTATATGGCTTGCACATTCACAGTTTGAGCCTGAATGGAGGAAACACTTTGTGTAAGTTAATTGAGGTATTATATGTGATGTAAGTGAGCCGTCGTCTTCATTTTCAGAACAAACCACATAATTTATTGTATTCTTGTGCACGGAGTTCTGTGGTAGGGAAATTGTACGAGGAGTAGGGGAAGAAGTGCAATTAAGATGTCTTACCTGAGGAGCCTCTGGAGGGCTCATGATGACGTCAGACAGGTCGAGGCTCCCTTGTTCAGTTCGGCGTAATTGCAGCCGCGTTAATGGATGATGTAGGTTTCGTGTAAGGTACTTCTCGCGATCATGCCGAAAAAGCATTTAAGTAATACACCAAGTGTCCGCTCTAAGCTAACTCCGCCTGATGTAAACTTATTAGCTCAAACCAATGTCAGTAATAGAATGCAGAGTCTGAGCATCCAAGTGTTGTCACCACTTAGAGCCAAACAGCAGCAAAACAGTTCTAGTAAGTACAGAAGACACCATCCTTTACTCTGCGGCCGGGCTTAACGCCGCAAGGGTGATTGTGTCTGTGCTTTCTAGCGAGGCAAAGTCACGTGACTGAACACACGTGAACAGGCAGCAAGCTCCGCCCCCTCCTGGGAACGAACGTTGTACAGCACGAGTCCTGCGTGACTCTCAGTGCTGCAAATTAAAGCAGATAACACGAACGCACGTTTCTTTCAGCAAAGAAAGTTCTCTTTCAGCAGCATTCAGTTAATGACTGCTTGGGATACATGACTAGTCTAGGGCCCAGCATAGAACGGAGTCTTGTTTGACGGCATGGGTTTTAATACCTCTTCTGCAATCTATTGATTCTTCTTCCTTCTCTTTCTCCAGGATCTTGGAGGCCTTCCTTCCCTTTGGAGTCTCTATTTAGATATGCTGTCTTACTGTACTACATGCTCCCCTTCTGAGTGATGGCGTGTTACATCATTGTACCTTTCTGCAGCTGGCCTTTGGTGGGTTCTTCGGTCTGTCTTAAAGCCTGGTGCGGTTGTTCTGGTGGAGGTGCACGTGCTTTGCTATATTCTTCCTTGGTCAGGGCTCTGGTAATGTTTGCTCTCCTGCTGCCTGAGCTTGTCTGGTGTCTTGAGTCCCTTTGAACTCTGTACCACTTTTCATACCAAAGAGGGTTGTGTGGGTCGGTCGGTGTATGGTTGGAGAGACTCCTCTGGGTTGTATTTGGCATAATTCAGGTGCTGTTTATGCACACACGCATAATAGCACTTCCCAATTTCCCATACTTTGGACTTCTGACCCTCTGAGGGCGTTCAACCTACAGCGCGTTGTGACCGTACCTATGGTGAAATTTCCAAATGACGAAAATGAATGATTGAATGCCTCATATTTATTTGTGTGACATTTCGATTTGTGTCACACTGTTAGTGACCCGTGTCTTCGCAGGCAGCGGCATGATCATTCCGTCAGTTGGGTTACAGTAACAGTGCTTCCCTGACTGGTGATTAACAGGTTGTCATGTTGTCCCTTCCCGTCCTGTGTTTGTTACTGAACACTGCACTTCCTCATGCTTGTTGCATGACTCCTTCTAGGATGCCCACAAGTGACGGTCGGAGACTGGCACTGCTTTCTATATCTCCATCGAATAGGAACTGTGACGAGGAAGAGGGATGAAGTGGTAATGTTCTGAATACTTACTGGTAATCTTCATTACACTGGGTCACCCTCTTCCATGTTGCTTTGCTGGTTTTCTTCCACCTGCCCGTCTATGTGGCATGGGTCTTCGACCGTTGGCACACCGCTTAGATGTCATCGGTTAGACACTTACAGGCGCACGCAAATAATGTTTACAATACACATTCCTCTGTAAATCAATGATGAAGTTTCATTCGCTAGTTGCAATTCACATATGTATAGGTTACATCTCTACAGTTTCTGAAGCTATTCATTCTTTAACCGGGAACTGCAACATTTCTTTCTTTGAAAGCCACGTTGGCATCTGAAACACAGTTGTAGCTATTCCTGTATCACAAATGATATAACTTATTTTTCCTTTATCATTCATAGTCTATTAACAGTCTCCATAATGTAACTGTAAGCAGGTGCACTCCCATGAGCTACCACTCATTAAAAAGTGTTGATCCTGTGGGTGCATTTTGCAGATTTTATTATATATAGTTGTATGCATTTGATGTATGCAGTGGATGAACCAAAATGATGCACTGGGAGCCTCGAATAAGGATTTCTGCTGTCATCTGGGCAAAGTCATGCCATCTTTGGGAAATTAAATGCCTCGATATAATCACCTGACTTCATTCATATACACACTAAAGGCCCGATTAGGTGCTTAGCAGTATTACTCCAGTTATACGGGCAAACTGGTTTACCATTACCACTTGTGGTAATGTGATGGGACCACATGATTTCGAGTCACGTGGACACTTATTTTTCCCCATTAGCCTACAGGGGAAAGTTTTGGAGCCTCACTAGCTAACTTGGTGGCTCTCAGAGGAGCACCTACATAGTCCTCTGGCTTGAGCAGGGCCCTGTCCACCACTTTTATGCTCGCCCCAGTGTCTATTAAGCCAGTGGAACGCTGTCCATTAATGAGGATACTTCTCAAATATCTCTGGGTATTCAGTGGGATAGTAGCCAGTACTTCTGAGCCAGAATGTCCCAAGCCCCAAGGGAAACTAGGGAGATCTCTGCAGGGGCACCAAAGGTGATTCCTGTGGAGGAGGTGAGGACAGAGGCCTCCACCTCAGGTATGAAGCATGGGAAGATCATACTGACACCCTGAACATCAAGTGCCTTACTCTTACACTTGGGGTTGTTCTTCCTGTGATCCTGAGCCCCACACGCCCAACAAGTACCAGGGGTGCAAGGAACTGGATTAGACCACTGGGAGTCTGCTTTACAGTAGGAGGACCACTAACTTAAAAGGGTCTAAACCGTTCTGGTCAGCAATGTACCGACACAGCTCTGGTGAACAAGCCTCAGAAAAATGCTAAAAAAACAAGAGGTGAGACAATTCAGCAAAAGTGTTTACCTTGTACTCATCAATCCACCCCATCATGTTCATATGTCCAGCCCTCACCCAGTCAATCCAAGACACACTCTCCTTCTTCTTATGTTCTCTGCGCCTCTTAAGGTACTGGGCAGGTGTCTTGCCAAATTTGTCAATCAAAGTAGCGTTCATACACTACACGCAAATTGGCCCCTTAATAAAATCTGCCCTTTCTTCCACATTCAGTTTCAGAATACAGTCATAACCAGTCTGAGGCACCAGACCCAGCAAACACTTTTGATCAACATCATACAGGGAAGTGGTAGGACAAGGACGAGGAGGCCCTATCCCTCCAAAGGCATTCCCATCATCACAGTTACCATCCTCAGTAAGTCCTGCTTGACCCCAGAACAATACCATAGAAGATTACTAAGTACCCACAATTGTACCCTTCTTTTGTCTAATAATTACAGGATTAAGAACTTCATTTAGACTACTTAACGTTCCTGAGTCCGTTTTTGAAAAAGACACTGATGTTTGTGCTGTAGCAATATTGCCTCATACTGGTTCCCAATTATGTGTCTGTCCAACCCCATGCTCAGAGACATTATAGACACTTTTGGTGTTTGTGCTTTGATCTTTTAGGATTTTCCTACAACGGTTAATACTTTTGTGGAGTAGGAGGGACTGTACATCAAGCTTGTTTTCTAATCTTTCACAGCGTTCAACTACCATAGTTAGTAGGTTTTCAAAAACTTTGAACATTGCGTTAGAGGTTAGACTTGCAGTGCTTGTATTACTAATATTCACATTCTCATCATTTTCCACCAGTGGATCTAACATGTTTTCGCCTATAGTCATACCATTTTTCATTAATGGTTCTTTAATAATTTGTGGGGTTTGAAGAGTTACATTACATAACTCCCTAACTGCATTGACTAGATCAGGATGTGATTCACGCTCCGGTTCACCTAGAACATATATGTGCTGGGGTGGAGGTGTTAATTGCAGAGAACTCATGCACATCCTAATACACAACCTAACACTCTATTTCACGCTCGATTAAACGCAATGATTCACACTCTGTGTCATGCACAATCTGCTTGTTGCCAATAGACTCATTAGTACATACATTTAAACACACGGTAGGGTGAGATTCTGCAGACATGTACTTTCTAGTTATCAACTCTGTCATAATTTCACACTCAGGCACTTCGTACAATGAGTGGTCATGTATGACTATTGCTTGCATGTTAGAAAGCTCAATGGGACACGACGAGGCACATAGTGTATCCACTGTTAATAGTGCTACAGTTGTTATCTCATTTACATTTTTATCATTACCTCTAGTGCCTATAAGTTGAGATGCGTTGTCAGACACAGGAACAGGTTAATGTTGGGTTATAGGATCTTGCAAACAAGTTTGATAAAAGGGCCCATAGGGGACAGCGGGGCTCATCACTCTTTCAATTAACTTAGAGCCTATACAAGGTAATGAGAGGGTTAAATCTAGCATAATTTCTTTCGCAGCTTCATCTGTGTGCACGCTTGTCTCTCATTTTTTTCCGTAGCATTTTAGTTGACCACTTTGTGTTCAACCGATTTGATATTACCTTAGGAGTGCACGTTTTACGATGCCTTAAGGGATAAATGCAGTCACTATTCTCCTTAGTCATTTCTCCTCCGGTGTTTCCTTCAGTGGTTTGCATGGCACAAGAGGTGTTGACTACTGGATTTCACACATTTTTTCCAGGTTCACCAACCCTCGGTGGAGTATGAGTAGTTAAAGGCATCGAGACAAGCTCCCAAACCTTGAACACTCACTCCCAGTTACCCTGCAAGCCTGCAAATAGCACTCAATGAGCACTCACTTGATGTGCGCACGTGTAGATGCATGCACCTGCTGCCTAAGTACTGTTTCTGGGATGTTGGGTCCGTGGCTTGTTGCAAACACTAAGATTTTAAAAGAAATCAGACTTATTAAAGGTTCAAGAAGGTACTACAATACTAACAAAGTCTATAAGAGAATGTCCGTTATAGTGAGAGTCTTTACTGCGTACCGTCAAATAGATTCCAAACAAACTCCGGATAGTATCCAACTGGGAGGAGGTGCGATTGGAAAGCAAACAGCATGCAATGAGCACTTGCTTGATGATCTATTATATCATTGCAATATCCTGGGTGTTATGAGGTCCAGCCACATTCCTAACATCTCCCATCCTTCCACTGTGCAGCACCAACACATCCTCTCTTCACCACTGCCACCCTTTCTTTGCTCCAAATACCCCCACATCTGACCATAATGAAAGTACCCAAATCTTTGATAATCTCCATTACTTTAGAAATTCTCAATTCACCCTTGCTCAACTTGCCCGGCAACTTGAGTTTGATTTTATCACTAGAATTCACATACACCTCCTTCAAAGACTTCTCCGATCAAATCCCTGCTTGGTTTTCATCTCATTTAGCAAATCTCTATCTCGTACTCTGTCCAAATCAACACCTTAATACCTCGACCTTCCCATCCATTCTGGACACAAGTGCGTGTTGGGCTTTTTGCCTCTCAGCAACTCAAATGGTGATACTCGCTATTCTTATGACATCCATTAACTTGTGGTTAAATCTCTCCACACAACCATTCACTTGAGGATGGTACGAGGCCATGGTGACTTGCCATATCATTCCAGAAACTCCTTAAACTCTCTAGTGACCAACAGGGTCGGACTGGGACAAGAAATAGGCCCGGTCACCCAAAGAAAAGTGGCCCACCCCTTGCCTCAAAAAAGTGGCACACCCCTTGCCTCACGACCCTTGACCTCTGATGACATCACCGGAAGTGATGTCATTTGACCCCACCCCAAAGTGACATCCCAGGAAACGATGAAACACGACCTTTCACCCCTTGACAAAACAGGAAGTGGCATCAAATAGCATTGTTCCTAAGTACACTAAATTACTGTGAATCCAAGCAGACGACCAATGCCAAATCATAATATGTTATTGTATAGCACTTACGCTTAAGCTCTTTTTTATAGAACAAATATGCATACAATATCACCCAACCTGTGTTGGTACTCATTTATCGACCTAAGAAGGATGAAAGGCTTTTTGAAAAAGAAAAAAAAATGTGAAAAAAATATATATATTTTTTCAATTTTATTTCCTTCCAAACCAGCCCAGGCATGGCCGAAACCGGCCCCCCTGCCCAGGGACGATTTCGGGCCGGCCACGGGCCAAAAGGCTGAGGGGCCAATCCGACCCTGGAGACCAACTGTGGCCCTCTTTCCAGAATAATGGTTCCAAAAACCTAATGATGTTCCTTGAACGCACATCCTTCAATACACAAACCTCTGGCCATTTTGACAGTAAGTCCATCACCACTAGGAGATACATATCTCTCGTACCCCTTATATTGAATTGCCCAAACAGATCTAAGGCTATCTCATAGCAGGGTACCTTAGACACCTCCCGAACTTACATTGAAGGTGTAAAAACATGTAACCATTTGTCTGCTTCAACACACTCTGTGCATTCCCTGACTTTCATCTCAACCTCTCCATCCATTCCGGGCCACAAGAAATCAGCTCTAATCAACGCCTTTGTCCTATAAGCACTTAAGTGCTGACCCAACTTCATCACCATCTTCCTAATCTCAGTTGGACCAACCAGACAGTGGCCTATACATAAATAACCATCCGTCAAAGACAATTAATCACAAACCGCCCTGTACTTTTTAACTTCCTTGTTCTCCACACTCCCACTCCAATTCATACGCAACAATTCAACAACTGCTTGATATACAACATCCTGCGAACATGCCTCATCCCATTCTCTATGATTCACACACTCCTGAATTGAAACATTCCTTCCACTTCCTTAAACTCCAACACCTCCTCTTCATCTTTCATTACTGAAGTAACTACTGCCCTGGACAAGGCATCCACAACTACATTGTCCTTTCCTTGTACATGTTCCACTACAAACTGTAATCCTTGCATGCGTCTTAGCCATTTCATTATTCTCAGAGAAACACCCTCTAAACCACCTTATTGAAAATGCTCACCAGTGGTTTGTGATCCATCCTGACCTTGAATTCTCTACCCCATAAGTACATCTTAAATATATTCAACGCTCGCACACATGCAAGCGCCTCACGCTCCACCACGGAATACATCTTTTCCCCCTCCTTAATTATTCTTGAGGCAAATGCAATCATAAACACCTCTCGTCCCTCCTGTTGCATTGGGACAGCTCCCAAACCTGTGTCACTCGCAGCTGTGTACACCAATGTCTTCCTCCCATCCATAAAACCAGTTAATACTGGGGCCTGCAAAACACACTGCTTCACATCTGCAAATTCCTTTCCACACTCATCCCATTAAAATACCACTCCCTTTCTCGTCAACTTCTGCATACTCTTGGTCTTGTCCGCCAACCCTTTTACAAATGTACTATAAAACGCCATCAAACGAAGGAAAGCTGCCACCTCACTCTTGTTCTTGCATCATGTTCTGGTTTAATACCCTCCCTAATGATTTCATGACCCAGTATGTAACTTTGTCAGATCTGAATTTACATTTCTAAAAGTCAACAGTCAGACCTGTCCCTTTCAAAATCTTCAACACTCTCCTCAATCTCTCATCATGCTTGTCCACTGTTGCATCACACACCAACACATCATCCTGATAGACACACCCAGTGTGAGGAATATGGCAAATGTACCTGGCCCACCGTTGTTCCAATAGTCACCTGGAGAGAACAGGTGGGCATATTGGAAAGAGGTTTATTAAAGTACGTACAAGCTCTTTTTGGCTCAAATTACTCCAATGAAAGGAAGGAGGTGCTTTGGTTTCATTGTTTGGGTGCTGCTGGACAGGAGGTGCTAAAAAGGCTGCCAGAGTCAGCAGGGTTAGGTGACACAGGTAGATTTGAGGTGAGCACAGCAAAGCTGGGCAAGCACTACACGATTAAGGAGAATAAGATTCAAGCTAGATACCACTTTGCTATTAGGGAGCAAAGAAGTTGTGAATCCATCGAGGAATCTTTGATAGCACTGAGGGGAGTAGCGATAAAATGTCACTTCACACACTGTCAAGAGGAGGACATATCTTATGATTGATGCATCTGATCATCAACTGATCTCTTAAGAGAAGAATTCGGGACAGAAAGAGAGCTAACACTCTATAAAGCAATTGAAGTGGCAAAGAACACAGAACACATAGCGTCGTGCATTAAACAGTTGCATCCAGAGAAGAGCGTGGAGGGGTGCACGGTGGTGGTTGAGGAGGGCTCTGACAACAAAACAGGTAACTCCCAGAAATTGGTCTGATGAGAGGAAGCGTGATCAGAGAGGGAAGGAGAGCAGCATGGAAAACAGTGCTTCCTCAGGAATACCTTTCGAATAAGGTGCAATCGTTGTGGCAGTGGAAATCACTATGCAAGTGATAAGGAATGTGTGGCGATGCACATAACATGTTGTGAATGTGGTCGGAAGGGGCATCTTGCCTGTTGCTGCAGAAATATTGGGGTGGGGGGTGCCTAGACAGATATGAGAAATGTGTGAGGAGGAGGATTCTGCCATTGAGGAAGAGATCGGAAGGGGAATTGTGTCATCAGTACATGCAGTAGCAGGTAGAGTGAAGAGAAAAAAAACACACGCATTGGTCTTGGTGAATAACATTCTAATACCAATGTTAATTGGCAGTGGGCTGGACTATTCCCTAATCAGTTTGCAGGTGTGGAAGGATAAGTTCAACTGCTGTACTTTGGTGGAGCCCAGAATAAGAGCCAACACATATGGAAAGGTCCCAATTGGCATTGTTGGTCCATTTAAAGCTGGGTTGCAGTTCAGAGGGAGGAGAACACAGGGCATGGTGTATGTTGCCAGAATAGGGGGTGCACTACTTTCCTGGGATGATCAGGGTACACTTACTATTAGATTAGATCTGCGACATCCAGAGCAGGTTCTGCCAACACAAGGGGCCTCATTCCGAGTATGGCGGTAAGGGATAGCGGCCACCGCTAACGAGAGCGGTGGCGGTAATCCCTTACCGCCATACTCCGAGTTCCCTTAGCGCCATGGTGCTTTTAACACCTGCTTTTAGCAGGCGTTAAATACCATGGCGCTAAGGGACCTTGATGTTAATTACGCCACCGTAATTTACGGTGGCGTAATTGACGCCTTCCCCACTCCCATTATGCCCTATGGGGCAAGAATGGGAATGGGGAAGGGTAAATGGGGATTGGGGAATTACCGCCCCGCCAACCTTGGAATGGGGCGGTAATTCCGCCAACCACCAAGGCGCTGCCGGTCCGGGTACGGCGTCAACCAAGGCGTTAATAGCGCCATTGGTTAGCGCCGTACTCGGAATGAGGCCCAAGGACTGTTAACAGCACTAGTGTGAAAGCAGAAAATGACAAGGATGTGTCTACTTGGTTTCTTGAGGTGTTCCAAAAGTAATTGGGGCGTCTGAATGGATTTGTTCATAGAATCAAGTTAAAACAGGATTCAGTTCCAATTTCAGCAAAGGTTCGAGTGATGGTGTTGGCTTTGGGAAAGGAGGTGGAGGTGGAGTTGAAGAGGATGGAGGCTGCAGAAGTGATTGAGAGTATAGAGGACTCAGAATTGGTCAGCCCAATTGTTGTGGTCCAGAAACCTAGTGGGGCTGTGAGGTTGTGCATTGACATTAGGTGCCTTAACATGAATGTAGTGGCAGAAAGATTTGCGCTCCGGCTCCCAGCGCCAGGCCCACCATGTTCCAGCCTCACCAGTCAGTCGCTTCAAATCCAGGTCTCCTTGCCGACCTTTGAACATCCGTCTCTCTGGCACGCATGTCGGATTAGACCCTGGGGTCGCTGTCCAGTAGACCCCAGTTCTCTACCACTCCGGGTCTGCTGCACACCCAAGGAGGTCGCCACGCAGGACGCTCGTTGCCAATTGCTATGTAAGTTATCAACCATGAAGAGACCGGTCAGTTGATTTACTCATAAACTTTATTTATCTTCAGAAGATCACATCACTGATGATCTCCCTCTTGGTAAACTACCTCTCCAACTGTCATCTCCTGAGCCCCCAAGACCAAACATTCCACCAACAACATTCCATCCAGTCACCTGGAGAAACCGTGAACCTCCAGATCCAGCCACACTCCCAACACCGGGGTTATGCAGGAATCTCAAGGAAGATTTGTTACATTGGTGAAAAGCTGAAATATCGTGGTTGGGAAGAATAGCAGCAGTAAAAATGACCCTCTTGCCGAGATTGTTGTACGCTTTATAGGCCCCACCGATAATAATCCCAAAGAAAATTATACAGGACCTACAGGCAAACGTTTTCAAATTCATTTGGGCCAAAAAGCTCCCTAGAGTTTCCCGTCACACAATGATGGCCACCAGAGAGAACGTTGGCATGGGGGTACCAGATCTGGAGAGCTAGTTGTATGCTGCACAAACTGACCCGAGCTAACAGGGAAACAACGAAGTTAGAGGAACTATTTATAGGAGACCCATTGGCCTGAAAGGTTTCGTCACTGTATAATGCCCTCAATGTAAATTGTTTTAAACCCCCCATGCATATATGGCTAAATGGGAAGCAGAGGTGGAATCCTCCGATGATGAGATGTCATGGTATAATATTTGGACTAGGGTTGTTAAGGCAACGAATTGTGCTCATTTGAATGAAAACAGTTATAAAATAATGTGTCAGTGATATCTCACCCCGGAGAGGCTCCAATTCGACCGTACCGTCTACCTGTTGGAAGTGTGGACAAGCCCAGGGCACGCTATTCCACATATGGTGGTCATGTACCCTTATCCAACCATATTGGAAGGAGGTGCTCACCCAAATTAAAACAGTAACTGGATTAGATTTACCGTTGGGCCCTCTTGTCGTTTTGCTGAATGACAAAAATCCAGGGGGCCAATATAAGCTGACCGTGAAAGATTCCAAATTGCTTATGCATCTACTGGTGGCAGCCAGGGTCACAATTGCCCAAAATTGGAAAACGAATATAACACCGGACATTCGGGAATGGTGGTCGAAAATATGGTTTGAAGCAGCAATTAAAAAAATGGGGGCATCCTTTAAAGGTTAGATGCCAAGATATTTTGAGATGTGTAGCCCTTTTATTCAATTTGTCCAACTAAATGATTACCCGGGGGCACACCATAATCCACAGGATCTGTAGGCCTTCACGTTGATGTAACTAAGACGGGGGGGCAGGTGGATCTGGAAAATTGAAAACGCAATCATGTTAATCATAAAGATGTGGGAATTGATCAGAACGCACCCTTTCCTGCATGAGTGCCTTGGACTTTCATTTGAGGGTTAAGTTGGAAATTAATGTTGTCATTCGATTTACTCAGATTCCTGTACATCAAAACTGTATTTTGGACCTATTTGTACAGAGAACCAAAAACTGTTCTACGTTGAAAAAAAAGAAAATAATCAATATGATGTGAATGAAAACAAAGATTTGATCTGGGTTTCTCTTTTTAAAGCTTTTTTTTTGACAATTCTATTTAAAGATTTATCAAAAGAAATACATATCATTCCAAAACAACAATTATGATAACAATAAAACGACAAATAAAACGAAAAAAGCATTATACAAGTTGATACAAATAGCACAGAATAAATAAGAAAAACCTATCAATTATCTCGACTAATCGCAACAAACCTAATTTGAAATAATAACTAGCAAAAAATCCGAGGAAAACAAGAGAGAAAAAAAAATAAATAAACACAAACACACAACACAAGACAAACACAATAAAAAGAACACAATAGTAAATTAACCACTCTGAAACAAAAACCATCGCCCATCAGCACTTAATTCACACATAGAGTTCATTAAAAGCCTCCCACTGTTCCTTATAAAATTCTTCTTTATGTAAAGCATAATACTTAATCCTCTCAAATCTTGACAGCAACTGCACCTGCGATAACCATTCATCAATACTTGGTTTCTTTCTCGTCTTCCAGAGACGTAAAATTTGACGAGTCGCCACCAAAAACACCTTATTAGCCCAACACAGAGTCGCATAGCTAAAGTGACGAGTGCCCACTGGTGATTTCAAAAGAACTGATGATGGTGTCCTTGGAAAACAGATGTTCCCGACCAAATCAACTCTATCCAAAACCTCACTCCAAAAACCTTTAACACTCGAACAATTCCATAACATGTGAAGCAAAGTGCCTTCCTCCGTAGAACAACTCCAACACATACTATCCTCCCTTAAGCCAAATCTGTGCATTTTAACTGGAGTCCAAAACAGACGCCCCAAAATCCTCTGTTGACTATATTGTAAATTTAGATCAATTTTCATCCTAACTGGAACCTTCCATAGAACCTCCCAATCCTGCATAGAAATATCTCCACCCAGTTCAGCACACCACATAAGTCGAAGAGCATTCTGTTATGCTCACCTGGTTCCCACGGGGGCGTCGACCCGAACTGGGCCGCTGTTATTTCCACCAGCGTGACGTGTAGCGCCGAGATGACTGACTGGACTGGCCCGCTCAGCCTAGTTTGTCTGGCTCGCAAGAATATTCTTCTGCAAAGGAGAAGAGGAATTAACCACCCGTGGAATTGAGTGTCAACCCACCTTCCCCACTCCCGTTGTCTTCCCACAGATCACTCTTGATGTCCCCTCCTTAGTCTCACCTGATGGTTTGGAAGGATGAGCTCTCCATCCTGCGTTGACCGCAGAGGCGCGTTGATGACCAGTTACTTCACTGGGGTAGAGGAATTGGTGAGTTCCAGTATTGACTCTAAAGTCCAATTGTTCATAAGAGTTCAAATGTCTGCTCTTCACTCTGTCCGATTCCTTGCAGGTTACCGATTAATCCACTCGAAGATTTCCAAATGGCACTCGGTAAGATTCAGGTAAGTCTATTGTGGTTTTCCCCTTAGGGGCCGGGGTACGGCGATGAACCAGAGTTGACTGTGCCGACCCGAGATGAGGTGAGACCCCCGTGGTAAATCAGGTAAGTTTTGTGGGGGGTAACTGGTATTGTCTTTGCTTTCTCCCCTTAGGGGCCGGGGTACGGCGAAGAAGCAGAGCTGACTGCGCCGACCCGAGATGAGGTGAGTACTTCCCGTGGTAAATCAGGTAAGTCCTTGGGGGTAGCTTGTATAGCCTTAGAGAGTCCCCTTGCTCACCTTGCTGTCTTTGTCTCCTTAGGTGTCGGAGGGCGGCCGCGAGATGGAGAGAGCGTGATGGAATGCTGAAGTACCGCCAAGCAGGTGAGTTCAGCGCGGCGCCGTAGGAATGCGAAGCAATGCTTCAAAGACTTCTGTCTTTCAGCCCCATGGCGAAATGGATCAGGATTCAGGTAACTCCTGTTCTAACCTTAATCCTTCTTGTCTTCTTGTTCAGGAGTTCCAGGACTGAAGCGGGCGTGGCTGAAGACTGGAGCTGCTGAAAACACGGTGAGCGTTACGCTGCAGCAAGCAGAATAACGCGAAGCACATGTGGCTGTCCGGGCGTGGTTTAAATAGCCTTGGAAGAAGATCCAGGTAAGTATTCTTTCCACAGCCCCGCCCAAGTAACAAAATAGTCCCTTCAGTAAAATAGTCCCTCCTAAGCCTCATTTGGCTTGAGTCTTCATGCAGCATGGTCTGCCTCAGGTGAGTATGCAGCATGGTCTGCTTCAGGTAAGTTATCAATAATGAGCCCATGGCGCCAGGACTGACTTTATCTTTATGAGCCTGGCGCCATAGGCGCCATGACTGTACCCAAACAGCCCCTAACTGGGGCTTTTGGGCATGCTCCAAGTGGCATGATGCCTGCTTCCGGGGCTGCTGGGCCTGGTCTGGTCTTCCGGGGGCAGGCATCATGACACATTCCATGAAGATTTAAATTTCTCTTCTACCGTGAACAACCTCAAATAACTAGACACTGCACGAGGCGCAACTAAAATAAAACTACACCTTTCTGGTCTTTGTAACAAAGGGTCAGTAAGCATTAATACTCTCTCAGAAATCAAATCTCTCAACAATCTATATCTCCCCATTTCCCTATTACGTAGCATAAACTTCCGCTTCAGAGACTCAAAAGATATCATACCGTCATCATCCCATATGTCTCTAATAAGTAATATACCCTTGTTCATCCAACTCCTCCAGCATAGCATCTTATTATTTATCTGCAACCCCGGATTCTGCCAAATGGAGGCCTCCCCATAGAAATGAAGTCCCTGCCCTCCACTTACAATCAATGATGTGACTGCATCTTTGGAAGCAAGGACAGCCTGCAATGTACTGACCGATTTAGGTAACTTTCCAAGAGAGTACAGTGATTCAATTCGGAAGGGTCTCATCTTAAACTCTTCTATTTGAGCCCAAACTGGAATGTCTGATTCATTCAACGAGAAATATGATATACATTTTTTAATCAAAAAACTTTTGTAGTAATTTTCAATGTTAGGATAACCAAAACCCCCCTCATGTACACTCCTAACCATTAAATACCTGGGTATGCTTGGTTTCCTTGAAACTCCCCATAGAAACTCCTGAAAGACCCTATCAACACGGCCCAAAACTTTTTTCGTAAACCTTAAAGGTAGCAATTGAATAATGTACATAACCTTAGGTAGGAGCACTTTTTTTTAATAGCATTACCCTTTGCCCAGATGGATAAAGAGAGTCTACTCCACCTACGGAGCATAGTCCTCACGCTTTCCAGAACTTTATCTATATTGAACTCCGCCATACCTTTCACATCTCTAGACAAAAAGACACCTAAATATTTCACCCTACAGTTTTCCCATTTACAATTCCAATCTAATAATCGTCTACACACCTGAGCGTCTCGAGCTGGAAACACAACCGTCTTCTCACAATTAACTTTATAACCTGAGAGCCCACCAAACTCAGAAATCATATTCTTCAAGATGTTTCCCCCCTCTACTGGATTACTAAGAACAATAACTATATCATCAGCATACGCCAAAACCTTAACTTCAACTTCACCAACTATAAAACCGGATAGGCAATCCGACTGCCGAATATATGACAAAAATGGCTCAAGAGCCAAATTAAAAAGGTAAGGTAATAGTGGACATCCTTGACGTGTGCCTTTAAATAATCTAAAAGAAGATGAAAGTACCCCATTCACCCTGACCTTTGCACTAATACCCGACTGTAATGCCCCAACAGCATTTATAAATAGGGGACCAAAACCCATCTTAACCAAAGTAAAATTTAAAAAAGCCCAAGCCACATTATCAAATGCCTTCTCAGCGTCAAGAAATATGAAAATCAAATCATCAATTCCTGAGGATGACAAATTCAAAATATCCAAGAGAGTCCTAATATTATCATATCCATGGCGTTGCTTCATAAAACCCACTTGAGACCTACCAATTAACAAACCCACATATTTATCCAACCTGGAAGTCAAAATTTTAGTAAATAATTTTGCATCCACATTCAAAAGTGAAATGGGGCGATAATTACAACAATTCAATGCATCTTTCCCCTCCTTAGGGATTACCGTAATCACTGCCTCCCTCATTGAAGGACATAAAACACCCTCCATAAGAAACCGATTATAGAGCTCACATAATTCTGGAGCTAGCTGCTCAGCAAAAGATTGGTAAAACTCAGTCGGCAGCCTATCTGGGCCAGGTGACTTACCAGACTTCATTTTAATAATGGCCTCTATCACCTCTTCCACTAAAATAGGAGCATCCAGAAATTCTCTGGCCTCATCAGACAGACAAGGAACTTCAATCTTATCAAAGAACTCCACCAGATCACTTTCTAACCGCACATGTTCTTCAGAGTATAACAATTCATAATAATTGCGAAAACACTCACCAATATCCTTCCTTTTCACAATAATCCTACCAGACTCATCTTTTATTTTCTGGACAAAAGACCTCTCGCAAAAACACTTCAACCTATTCGCAAGCAATTTACCCCCAGAATCCCCTCTCTCCCAGAAGCGTTGTTTAGAATAAAAAGTCCCACGGTCTGCTTGAATCTCAGACTCCAGACGCAACTGCTCATACAACCTTTCCATCTTTTAACGATCCCTCACTGATCCAGTACGAGCATAAGCCGATTGTGATTTACCCAGATCCAGCTCAAGATCTCTCATTTTTGCCTCCCCTTCCTTCCTCACTCTAGATGTCCAAGTAATCAATTCACACCTAGCTGAGGCCTTAAACGCATCCCAAACCAGTAAACTTCTTTTCATTGAAATTCTTTTTCCTCTTTCAGAACAAATGGTTTTAGCCTCCACCTAGCAGAATCCGGAGAGTGCGGAGCAAGACACAATCTAACCAAAACTAAAGCTTTAAACACACCAAAGGCAGAGGCTTGTGGATTGTTATTTATGAAGTGTAGAAGAACCTTTGACTTGTACAAAAAAGAAAACAGTTTTTGTGTCACATAAGCAGACCTTATTTGGTCCACTCTCTTCTGTCTAGAGCCTCTTCCACTCAAATGACCTACATAAAAAAACAGCATTGGCAATGACAATAGTTTGGGCTTTTGGGTGGCCAGGGGACAGGCATTTCCTAGGCACTTATAGAATGGTACAAACTTGCTAATAATGGCAGCAGCTGCAAGAGGGTTAGTGCACTGGCTTATAATTGCAGTGTCTGGCAAATGCCTATCCAATACCTATACAGAAGCCGAAACTGTTGGCGTTTCCAAAGCTTGTTTTTAACGCGACTTCAGTGATGGACACGCATACTGCTTATAAATCAAGTGGCTGAATGACGGCCTATTTAAAAGATATCTTTATTACACTGGTAGCACATTTTCAGCTCCAGTTAAACCATTAACCTCCAGAGGACTGCTTTAAAAAAACACTGGCAGGCAATTTGAGTGCAAAGTTGGATCACCAAGTCTTGATAAAGCTACCTCAAAGAGATCCCAGGTGTCATGATGCCTACCCCCGGAGCACCAGGACAGGCCCAGCACCCCCGGGAGCAGGCATCATGCCCTCGGGTAAAAGCCCAGAGGCCCCTAATAGGGGCTCTTTGGACTTTGTCCTGGCGCCTGCGCCAGGCTCATGTTGGACATCAGTCCTGGCGCCATAGGCGCCAGGCTCATAAAAGAGGGTGTTTGGTGCACATACCTGACGCAGACCATGCTGCATGAAGCCTCAAGCCAAATGAGGCTTAAGAGGGACTATTTTATCAAAGGAACTTCTTCCAAGGCTATTTAAACCACGCCCGGACTGCCACACGTGCGTCGCGTTGCTCTGCATCTAGCAGCTGAACGCTCACCGTGCCTGCTCCTGCATCTTGCCTCCAGCCACGCCCGCCTCGATCTTGGGATACCTGAAAGGAAGGAAGGGAAGAGAAAATGTGAAAACCAAGAACTTAATCTAACTTCCTACCTGTGTCCGGAACCATCACGCCAGCGATCCTGAAGATAGACATTCTTTAAAAGCATCGCGCTACTTGTTGCAGCGCTGCGCATCACTGACCTGCTTCGTGGGCTCTTCACTATCCACCGCGACCTTCTGGGCATTCTGCCACATCTCTGCACCTGCAGGGGAGAAGAAGAGACAAAGGGTGAGCAGGAGGAACAAATGAGGAAAGCCTGATTTTCCGTCACAAGACTTACCTGGCCATATTTGACTGAACCACTCCTCATTTCGGGGGCTTGGCGCCATTTCTTGGCCTGGTACCGCACCCCGGCCCCTAAGGGGAAAAAAGAAAGACATTACTAGAGGGATTCAAAGACATTTAAAGGGATCATTTTATCACGAACTCACCTGAGTTTATCTCTGGCAATATCCCTCGAAGCATCACTTCCACTCTGCACCTGAAAATAAGGACAGATCGCAGGCTAAGAAAAGCAAACAAAGAGAAGACTCTACTCTGGAACTTTTTAAACTGTATACTTACGGCATTTCGCCTTCCGAAACCAGTGAAGTAACTGGTCAAATACGCGCCCCTGCACCAGAAGCAGGATGGAGAGCTCATCCATTCAAACATTAAGGTGAGCCTTGATTGGGGATTTCGGAGGTGGTCAGAGAAGAGCTAAGGGGAGGTGGGAAGCAATCACAATACTCTGCAGACAGTTAATCCCCTTTCTCCACCTACAGAAAGATTTTTCTACGGGCCAGACAAGCCAGATTTGGGGGTCCAGTTCAGTCGGTGTTTCGAATCCTGCGCATCACGCTTGAAGAGGTTACAGCAATCCAGACCAGGTCAGCGCCTCCGTGGGAGCCAGGTGAGCGTTACAGAACGCGAAGCCTTCCTACAAATTCCCACCCAGGCCCTATGGAAACTTCTGAGACTGATATGTTGGCCCAATTACTGGGGGAATTACGGGCCGAAGTACATTCCGCTCGTCAAGAGACTAATGCCCTCAGGAGGGAAATAATCGTATCTAAGGAACGAACTGATGACCTGGCTAGGCAGGTATTGCAAGGTCAAGCTGGGCAAACCCCTCTACCTGGTTCCGGGGGGAATTCTGTTCCTGTGGCTTCAAGTAACCCTGTGCAAATCAATCTACCTGGAAATATGCCGCTGGCCCCACCTGAACGCTTTGCTGGGGACCCCAAACGGTTCGCCGTATTCATGAATCAATGTCGTTTGCACTTCCTATGCAGACCTGGGGCCTTCCCTAATGACCAGACCAAGGTAGCTTTTGTGTTGTCATACCTTAGCGGCTGTGCTGCCGATTGGTCAGTACCACTGGTTACTCAAGATGACCCAATCCTCTGGGATTTCCAAGGATTTCAAGCAAGCATGGAGAGATTATTTGCTCGACATTCTCAGGGACAAGCTCTGGATGATGAACTTCTATCCCTGCGACAGGGCAACCAAGACCTCCTCTCCTACATAGCAACCTTTAACAGACTAATCGTGGAAACTGGGTGGCCAGAGGATAAAAGAATCACATTATTCTATCGGGGTCTACGTGGAGAACTTAAAGATGTCTTGGCCCAAGTTGTAAATCCGCCCCAAGAATGCACAGAATATATAGACTTAGTGGTCCAATTGGATCACAGGCTCCAAAACCGAAAAGCGGATTGGTCAAAGTTTGAAACCCGGTGTTGGTCAAGACCCACGTCACTCCCAAGGGTGCCAATGTCTCCGAGCCCATGCAAATTGGAGGGGTTAGAGGACCTTTAACCCAAAAGGAACGTGAAAGGCGGTGGCAGTTAAAATTATGTCTTTATTGTGGGAACTCTGGACACTTTCTACGAGATTGCCCGGCAAAACCGCCCAAGAAGGTGGTAGGAGCTGCTGATAAAAACCATGAAGACTCTGTTTCGGGAAACGACTCCGCCCGACAAGCATAGGGGTCCGCTTGCCGAGCTTGAAAACTAACTCTCAGACCTCGCATTTCATTGTGCCAATGGTTCTCGTAGATCTGGAACAGCCTAAGCGGTTGCATGCAATAAAGGCATACATCGATAGTGGGGCTATAGGAAACTATGTGGATTGTGAATTGGTCTCTAGGATTAACCTCCCTCTGCGTCCAAAAACCAGCAAAGATGTCATCACCACAGTCGATGGAACTGAAATTGCCTCAGGACCGGTAACACATTCCACTACTGAGGTGACTCTTATTGGTCCGGACGGCCATCGGGAGGCAGTTGTGTTTGACGTAATCAAGGCCCCACAGTTTCAGGTTATTCTTGGAATTCCTTGGTTAGAGACACATAATCTTCGAATTGATTGGCGAGCAAAGAGAATAACCTTCCCGGATTGTGCACAAACCTGCTACCCAGAAAATCTGAAGATTAGTCTAGCATCTGTAACCTCTGTCTCCATGCAACTACCTCCGGAATACCAAGACTTTCAGGACGTCTTCCAAAAGGAACAGGCCAACACATTACCCCCCCACAGATCGTACAATTGCCAAATCGATCTGGTGCCCGGTGCACAACCCCCTTGTAGCAGGATTTATGCCCTTACTGAACCTGAGAACCGGCATTTGAGACAATATTTAGATCAATACCTAGCCAATGGTTTCATTCGCCCGTCAAAGTCCCCGGCATCCTCGGCTTTGTTCTTCGTGCCCAAAAAAGAAGGCGGACTTAGAACTTGTATCGACTACCGCGCATTGAACCAGATAACGGTTAAAAACCGTTACCCTCTGCCTTTGATCCCTGAACTCCTTGACCAGGTGAAGGACGCTTGCGTATACACCAAGTTAGATCTCTGGGGGGCTTATCATCTGGTGCGAGTAAAAGAAGGCGACGAATGGAAAACGGCCTTCCGTACAAAATATGGTTTATTCGAATACCAGGTGATGCCTTTTGGGTTGTGCAACGCGCCTGCTGCCTTCCAATTCTTCATGAACGATGTCCTTCGGGAACTTATCGATGTTTGTGTTGTCATATATATCGATGACATTCTTGTGTACTCCTCTTCGGAATCTGATCACAGAAAGCATGTCCGGGCCGTCCTTGAGAAATTGCGCCAGCACAAACTGTTTGCTAAACTGGAAAAGTGTGTTTTCCATACCACCGAGGTGGAGTTTCTTGGATTCATCCTGACACCTAATGGGGTCCGAATGGACTCACGGAAAGTGGAGGCCATCCTCAAATGGCCATCTCCTAGCTCGGTAAAAGGGGTCCAAAGCATGCTTGGTTTTGCCAATTTTTATCGCAGATTTATTCCGGAATTTTCACGTGTAGTACAACCCATCACTGCACTTTTGCGGAAAAATAAACGTTTCGAATGGACCAAGGAAGCCGGACAGGCCTTTCAGGAATTGAAAGCTAAATTCTCGTCTGCACCTATTTTGAAGCACCCGCGTCCCGATCTCCCATACATAGTCGAAACTGACGCGTCCAGTTTAGCCATGGGAGCTGTCCTGTCTCAGAGAGACCCTGAAACCAACCAACTGCATCCTGTAACATTTTGGTCCAGAAAGTTCTCACCGCCTGAGGTAAATTATGCAATTACTGATAAGGAATTATTAGCCATTAAGTCCGCCTTTAAGGCTTGGCGGCATTATCTTCTTGGCGCCAGGCACACCATCACCGTGATCACTGATCACCAAAATTTACAATATTTAAAGACTGCCAAGGCTCAATCATCACGTCAGCTCTGATGGGCTTTGTTCTTTGCTGAGTTTGATTTCGTAATCACTTACCGTCCCGGCTGTAAGAATGGCAAAGCAGACGCACTATCTAGAATAGGAATGGGAGAAATAGACACTAATTCAGAACCTGTGCCGATCATTCCTGAACAAAGAATTTTGGGATTAACCTCCTTACAAACCTTTGAAGACATTCAAGCACGAGTAAAACAACTCCTGGACTCTACCGCCTTGCAGGATTGGATCCAAAGGGGGTCTTACTTTTCGGTCAACGATGGCCTACCTTACTTTCAAGGACGCTTATTTCTGCCAGAAAAGGAATTACAAGAACTGGTTATTTCCCGTCATCATGATACCCTGATGGAAGGACATCCTGGCATTGCCAAAACTGAGGAAAAAATTAAACGACAATTCTGGTGGCCTTCCTGGCGAAAGGATATTAAATCTTTCGTGATGTCCTGTGGAGTTTGCACCCAAAACAAAGGCCAAAAGACAAAACCTGCCGGTCTTCTTCAGCCTTTAGACATTCCACCAGCGCTTTGGCACACCTTGTCACTAGATTTTATCACGGACCTGCCCCCTTGTAATGGATACAATACTATTCTGGTTGTGGTGGATCTATTTTCTAAAATGGCTCATTTTATTCCGTTGAAAGGATTACCTTCAGCTTCTGTCCTTGCTAAGGAATTCCTCGAAAATATCATCCGCTTGCATGGATTCCCGTCCATATTAGTCTCCGACCGGGGAAGCCAGTTTATTTCACATTTTTGGAAAAGGTGTTGTCAACTGGCACAAATCGACGTAAGACTCTCAACCAGCCATCACCCACAGACCGATGGTCAGACGGAGAGAACGAACCAGACCCTTGAACAATACCTACGGTGTATGTTGCACCAATCGGAGGGTAATTGGAAGGATTTGTTATGGGTGGCCGAATATGCATACAATAACACTCTGCACTCTGGAACTGGACAAAGCCCCTGTTACACCCTATATGGACATCACCCTCGTACTTCAGACCTGGACTCTCCTCTGAGCCTTGAAATGCCCGCAGTAGACCATTTGCATTCCACTATAACTCAAGCATTCAAGAATGCAACTGCTCATTTGCAACAAGCGAAAGAGAAATACAAGAAAAATGCAGATCTGCATCGGAAGGAGGCGCCTTCATACCAAATAGGAGACCAAGTATGGTTGGCTACCAAACATTTATTGCTCAAGGGACCTCGAACTTTTAATCCAAGGTATTTGGGCTCTTATTCGATCAAAGCTATCATTAATCCAGTGGCAGTCAAGCTCGATCTGCCAGCTAACATGCGGATTCATCCCGTTTTTCATGTGTCACTTTTGAAACCAGTGCAACCAGGAACCAGATTAATAAAGCCACCAGAACTAATTCAGATAGATGGGGAGCCTGAATTTGAGGTGAAGAACATTTTGGATTCTAAAATTTCAAAATCAAAACTTTTCTATCTAATTGATTGGAAAGGGTACGGGCCTCAGGAAAGGTCTTGGGAACCCAGCGACCACGTACATGCACCTCGGCTGGTAAAAAAGTTCCATCAGGATTTCCCAAACAAACCGAAACCTCCAGAGGGAACGACCTTGGGAGGGGCCTTGGGGGGGAGTGCTGTCATGATGCCTACCCCCGGAGCACCAGGACAGGCCCAGCACCCCCGGGAGCAGGCATCATGCCCTCGGGTAAAAGCCCAGCGGCCCCTAATAGGGGCTCTTTGGACTTTGTCCTGGTGCCTTTGGCGCCATGCTCATGTTGGACATCAGTCCAGGCGCCATAGGCGCCAGGCTCATAAAAGAGGGTGTTTGGTGCACTTACCTGACACAGACCATGGTGCTTGAAGCCTCAAGCCAAATGAGGCTTAGGAGGGACTATTTTATCAAAGGAACTTCTTCCAAGGCTATTTAAACCACGCCCGGACTGCCACACGTGCTTCGCGTTGCTCTGCATCTAGCAGCTGAACGCTCACCGTGCCTGCTCCTGCATCTTGCCTCCAGCCACGCCTGCCTCGATCTTGGGATACCTGAAAGGAAGGAAGGGAAGAGAAAAGGTGAAAACCAAGGACTTAATCTAACTTCCTACCTGTGTCCAGAACCATCACGCCAGCGATCCTGAAGATAGACATTCTTTAAAAGCATTGCGCTACTTGTTGCAGCGCCGAGCATCACTCACCTGCTTCGTTGGCTCTTCACTATCCACCGCGACCTTCTGGGCATTCCGCCACATCTCTGCACCTGCAGGGGAGAAGAAGAGACAAAAGGTGAGCAGGAGGAACAAATGAGGAAAGCCTGATTTTCCGTCACAAGACTTACCTGGCCATATTTGACGGAACCACTCCTCATTTCGGGTCGGCGCCACTTCTTGGCCTGGTACCGCACCCCGGCCCCTAAGGGGAAAAAAGAAAGACATTACTAGAGGGATTCAAAGACATTTAAAGGGATCATTTTATCACGAACTCACCTGAGTTTATCTCCGGCAATATCCCTCGAAGCATCACTTCCACTCTGCACCTGAAAATAAGGACAGATCGCAGGCTAAGAAAAGCAAACAAAGAGAAGACTCTACTCTGGAACTTTTTAAACTGCATACTTACGGCATTTCACCTTCCGAAACCAGTGAAGTAACTGGTGAAATACACGCCCCTGCACCAGAAGCAGGATGGAGAGCTCATCCATTCAAACATTAAGGTGAGCCTTGATTGGGGATTTCGGAGGTGGTCAGAGAAGAGCAAAGGGGAGTTGGGAAGCAATCACAATACTCTGCAGACAGTTAATCCCCTTTCTTCACCTACAGAAAGATTTTTCTATGGGCCAGACAAGCCAGATTTGGGGGTCCAGTTCAGTCAGTGTTTCGAATCCTGCGCATCACGCTTGAAGAGGTTACAGCAATCCAGACCAGGTCAGCACCTCCGGGGGAGCCAGGTGAGCGTTACACCAGGAAGGTGTGTTTTGGACAGGGAGGGGCAGGAAGTGGGCGGGAATGGCCATATGGATTAGTAGGCCATGGGCAGTCAACGGGTGGGTAAGTAACAAAACAACGCATACAAGCGCTGTGTGCCTCCTCTTATGCCATTGCCCCTTAGCTGTACACTAATGTAATAGTTTCGGCATATAGGTGGTACTTAAGCACTAGCTAATAACCCAAACTAAAAATCAGGTAATGGGCTAAACAATGCCACCAGCATGTCAGAAGAAGATACATTGTAATAAAAGGCAGCCCAGTGCTGTCAGTAATATAAGATGATGTGTCCACAATCACTGTATCATCTGCCGGTAAAGCCAGGATATGAGCATGAACGCTTTGGTTTCACAGACTTGAATTTGGGTACTTAATCACTTCACAGGACTAGCACTTTATGCTCATCATTGGGGGGGCTGCCTAGGTTTTACAACCCCCTGTCTGAAGGAACCGATTTTTAGACCTTCACCATACTGTTGCTATGTTCGTTTTTATAGCCATTGCTATTTTGTGAAGCTTCATTTGTGACAATAGCACCTATTGTGCTACAAAACAAAGTACATATATATGCAGGTTTATCAACTTCAGACACGAATGTCTGAGTCGGCCTTGCTTCAATTTGGTATTTTAATCTTGCACATAACTACAAATCTCAGCAATGAGTGCTTTACACACTGTGCTATCTTCTCAACCATCGCAACACTCACATTTATCACTATGCATTTCAAGTTTAACTATTACACATGATCAATATAATCCTCCAAAAAAGGTGAGAATGCTACAGAAGTTTTGCTGTATTGAACCCCCAAACGATGTATACAGTGAACCCAGAAAGCATTACAAGATCAATTATCAGACCAGAATGTACTTGTCAACAACAGGCAAGCAATAGGTTTCGAGGCTCAGCATCGCGTCATAAAACATTTATCCTGTGCTATTTAAGGTTTGTAAACCATGGGAACTGACATCCTTAGATCAGGGTGCCTTGGCAGGGCAGGCGGTGGGCATGGGCACGTGCCCCCTATTGCCCTCCCATAAAGATGTACCTGGATCCAGGTCTTCAGTTCACACAGGTGAACAGATTTCACAAGAACGGATTTCCAAAAAAGGCACAGTTCAGTGCAATGGGAATATCTACTTTCAAAGACTCATGACCCAAAGGCCCTCATTATCTGTTTGCTGGTCTGGAATAAATGATGGTAATTCCGGCACCAGCATTTATTCCGGACCGGCAAAACACAACTCTGACGGTGGGGGCCACGGATCTCCCGGCAGGCCTCACCTGCCGGTGATCTGGGCAATCCCATCCACTGGAGTCCTATGGGAATGGGAATTTACTGGCACTCCGCTGCTTTAAGTGGGGTAAGAAATTGAGGGGGGGCCCTCGTTTGGGGACGTGGCATCCACTGTGGGTGTGGCCCAAAAGTCCACAAATCATAGTAGGGTGCGCAAACAAATATTTAAATGTATGTGAGCATTTATATATTTGTATGCGTACTACTATGGTTTGTGTATTTTTCAAGCCTTCATTTATAATCATAGCAATGTTACATATTTCTACGTTTATAAAAGGTGGCTCGAAAGTGTACAAACCATAGTACGTTACGCACACTTGTGTGCTTACCTTACTATGGTTTGTGTACTTTTCAAGCCACCTTTTATAAACATAGACATTTGTAACATATTTTTATGTTCATAAAAGATGGCTTGAAACGTATACAATTCAAGCCATCTTTTATAAAGAGTTGAGGACGGACAAAACCCAAGATGGCTTTGTCCGTCGACAACGCTTTATAAAAGATGCCTTGAATTGTGCACGTTTTAAGCCGTCTCTGATAAACGTAGAAATATTTCTATGTGTATAAAAGATGGCTTGAAACGTACACAGTTCAAGGCATCTTTTATAAAGATTTGCCAAAGGAGACAGGCACATCCGGCTCAGAGATCACTGCTCTGAGCAGAGGTCACAGAGCCCGAGGCGTCTTTCACCCTCTGGGAACCCGCGGGCTCCGTGATCTAATCTACATATTAGATCATGGAGCCTGTGGGTTCACAGAGGGTCAGTGACCTGGCGCGGGCAAACAAAGGAACTGTAACTTCCCTGATAACCCTTCAGATTGGGGGTCATCAGGGAAGTTACGGTGGCTGACAGAGGTGCCAGCCAGCCTCAGCGACACTGTGGCTGGCTGGCACTTCTGTTCACTTGCCTAACGTTAAACTGGCGGGCGCATCTCCCGTTGCGGCTGCGGCCGTGGTGGGATAATGCGTCCTGCCATGGCGTGGTGGGACCGGGGGCCCCGGCACTGCCCCGGCTCAGCCCCACTTTTTGGAGACTGGCGGGGCCCAGCCCCTGCAGGCCCCGGCCCACTTAAAGCACTGCCTGGTAATACCGGGATATCGGGCAGTGGAGAGCTAAGGCAGGGTTGGCAGTATCCCACCGGAATTACCAGTGGGATACTGCTGGGGTACCAGCAACCATGTATTGAGCCTTCAAGTGTAAGGATACAGAAAGCGGTGGGCTACATGACGGTCCACCTCTTTCTGTTAACATCAGAACATGGCGTCCTTTAGGACTTTTGGATGGCATTCTGTTGCTAGCCGCCAGAATGCCATCCAAAAGTTCTCTATACATGTGTGCAGGAAAAGTGTCTTGGAGGTCCAATGCACTGTTTGTGCAGGTGGCAGGATTGGCTACTGCTTCTCCACATCCCCCCTTTTAAAAAAGACTCAAACTGCTGTACACTTGCCCTTCATTGCTCTTCCTTTTCCATATGCATCAAGTGGGAAGAATATCTTAAGAGGCACTGCCGCCTAAACCCTGTTGGTGTGAAATGCTCATCTGGGGAAGTGCTCCAAGAGCGAGGCCCAGCAGAGCCGTCCTTTAGTGGAGCCCTCATGCTAGGGTTGCTATGGGAGACTGTCAAGCTGCCCCTGTCTCGCTCACCTGCAGCGAACCTCAGGACTCATGCCAATTATTTGTAATATTTACACAAAGCATCTGTGATCTTCTGAATAGTTTGGCAGTATTTTATACCAGCTATGCAGATGACACACAGATTTTATTTCAACATTCGGGCGATCACGTGCTAGATTTCCTTGCCATTAACGAAATGTACCTGTCGATTCAGTCTTGGAGGGCACAGAATTCCTTGGTGCTCAATGATAATAAACTGAGTTACTAATCATTGGATCAGGTCCCAGACTAAAGAAATTGCACCCCTGCCACGGCCAATTTCTAATTGCTGATTGTCCCATGCCTGTTGTCCAGCATGTGAAAGCTCTGGGAGTCTTCTCTGACTCCCAGTTGTCATTTAATAAACACACTGCATACGTTGCTCTCCTTTTCCTACACCACCAACCTGCGCTGGCAGATTCGTCCCTATTTGTCAGAGAAGAGCAGGGCACTGGTGGCCTTGGCCCACTTCAGTTCAACGTTGGACTATTGTAATAGTTTACTTATGGGTACTTCATCTGCAAATACCAAGAAACTTGAGTTCATTTAGAATGGAGCTGTGCTGTCTGCGGCCTAGGTAAACAAGATCATATCTCGGGTCCCAGACGAGACTTGCACTGGCTGCCAGTACAGCACATAATATGGCATAAAGCCCTTACCCACAAATGCCTTTCCCGCAATGTACCTCGTTACCTGTCAGATCACTTAAAGGCAGCTCTTTGTAGGGGAGTCCTTCGATCCACTAACAATAACTTTCTAGCCCGCTGCTGTTCAACTTGGAAAAATATGGTGGAGTCTGCTTTGATGTCTGGGCTCCCACTTTGTGGAACGAGCTTCTGTTTTCATTGAGGGCTTTGGGCCTCATTTCAAGTGTGCTGGTCTGGAAAAAATGCTGGTGATACCGGTTCCGACTAAACTTCAAGTTTGCCGGTGAGGGCTACGGATCTCCCAGCAGGGCTGACCTGCTGGATGTTTAGACTCCTACCGGTAAAAAAAGCCTGAATCCCCGGCACCATTACTAACAGTGCTGGTATTGCATCCTTTTGCCAACACCCATTTTTAATGCGAGAATTTTGCTGAAATTTCCCATTGAAATCTTTTAGGTGATCCGAGGTGGTTAAGGGTAAATAAAGGGTTGGGGGGAAGGTAAATAAAAAAAATGTAATTAAGGGGGGATTGGGAGGTAACCCCCCCCCCAAAACAAAATTTAAGCATTTTTAAAAAAATGTCAATTAGGTTTTTCGGCAAACACCACAATCGTTTGGTGCATCACAGCACATTTATATGCTGCAGGTATATGGAGAAGGAGAAGATGTGGAAGGGCATATCAATGCATACAGAACTCAAGTAATCTTTATCCAGTCTTAGGCCACGGAAAGGCGCAGTGACAAGAGGTTTAGGCAAAGGATATTCTGTTCTGCGAACTTCCGTAAGGCAACTATTTCAACAATGTTTGGCCATTATATCAACAATGCCCACAGGGCATATCTAGAAAGTCTTAACAGTGATTCAAGAATGTCCTTGACATGAATTATCATGATTACAGTCGTGTATCACCTGTGTGCTTACAATTTATCAACAACATTGCAGAATGTATAAAAATGTCACACGAGGTTGGAGGTAATGGAAAAATGATGCCGTACCGGCATCGCATACCGCTCCGGGCTATTATGACTCAAGAACCCTGTATTAGAGGCGCCGCTAATAACGGTGCGACTAATAGCGGCATGGGCGTGGGCACGCGGCCCTTCAGGCCGGCAATACCTGGATGCCGCTAACAGGAGGACATCACAAGTCAGGCAGACATGCAAATACCAGCATCATGAAGGCGCTAATATGGGAAACCGGCATGCCGGCAATACTGGCCTCGCGAAGCACCTGTAAACTGCTATGTCCAGTGTTCCCAACTGCCACAGGTGCACACAATTAGCACAGGTGGAGGCAATGGAGTCTGGGCCAGCACAAAAGGAGCAGACCCACACACCACACCCCTTCCCACACCAAAATGATACCACTAGTAGTAGCAATACTGGGGCTGGAGGACATGCTTGCATTGCTACACCAGCAACAACAACAACAACAGCAGGTACCACAGAGGAGACGCAGGAGGAGAAGGAGGGTGAGACAGGTCCAGCATGCCCCAGTAGTGCAGCCAGTGGTACCACGCAGGCAGCCTCCAATCGTTCCATCAGAGCTAGTCCACTCAACCTAACCCCTGAGCAGATCCACACCCTCTGGACCGGTACACCATCACCACCATTGTGGACATGATACACAACGACATTGTCAGCCTCATTGAAATACGCACCACCATCCCCCCTATACTGAAGGTAGTGTTGGTGCTCCACTTCCTTGCCACAAGCACCTACCAGCACACAGTGGGGCACATACATGGCATATCACAACCCATATTTTCTCGTATGCTGAACCAAGTGCTGGATGCCCTCCTGAAGCACACAAGGGACTACATATCCCTACCATATCCCTACCACGGACTCCCCAGGAGATTTTTGATACAAAAGTTGGCTTCCATGCACTGGCAGGCATGCCAAAATGTATTGGTGCCCTCGACTGCACCCATGTGGAGTTGGTGGTCCCGCATGCCATGGAGTTGGCGTACCGCAATCGCAAGCAATACCACTCCATCAATGTGCAGATGGTATGTGACGCCAGCAGGATCATCACACATTGTTGTGTCCGATATCCCGGATCAACTCCTGGCTGCTTGGTAAGTTGCATGACAGGCACACGGCAGTGAAATGGGGGATAGATGCACACACCACCATGGTGTCATTGTTGATGTGACAGCGCAATGTGCACATCCTAACACACTGTGCCCCAAAGCATCCTAAACTGGACATGACAACCAAATCCCTTAGCAATGAAGTAAGCTGCACACCTATCACAACATGCCAAACTTAAAACCACCCCACATCCACCAACACGTGCATCACCCATCATCGTACCTCATCCTCCATAACACAATCCAGCAACATGCTGTGCATATACACTATGTAAATGTCTGCAGCAAATCACCACACAGGACAAGCATCCATGGGAGTGCACTGAACAAAACCACCAAGGGAATCCACTGCTTGTCCCATGGCCGCCACCACCACAGAAGTGCAGCATGTCACCATGGGAATAATCAGCACTGAATGGCAAATAATGCAGAGAGTACTGCCAACGCTGTCAGTCAGAAAATCATACAGAACACTACACATGACATATGCAAAACGAACACAGTGGTATGGGTCCACAATGCATGAGCAACATCAAGGCAGTGTACACCGTGTATCATCTTGAAGAAGCAACCCACACTATAACTCCATGGCACAGAACACATTGAGGGCATGAGAAATGTGTGCATACAACCAGGGACATGTGCATGTGACCATCAATTATCTGCAGGCATGTGTGACAAGTACAGCTGTACATCACGAATCAACTAACATATACCTTTAATTTCCTCTCATGCAGGTGATAGTGGCTATCCCTTGAAGCGGTGGCTCCTAACCCCTGTCCGAAACCCGCAGAACAGGCACGAGGAGGACTACAATCGTTCCCATACCCGTACCCGTGTGGTCATCGAGCAGACCTTTGGCCTGTTGAAGGCACGGTTTCGCTGCCTTAGCCGGTTGGGTGGGGCACTCCTCTACAGCCATGAGAAGGTGGCCAAGATCATCATGGCATGTGTCATGCTGCACAACATGTGTATCCGATGGAACGTGCCCCTCCCCCCTGACATTGAACTGCAACCACCTGGTGATGATGAAGGGGATGAAGAAGATGTGGGTGCACATCATCACGGTGTCGATGAACAGGAGTGTTGTGCAGTGCGTCAGTCAGTGATTGCAAAATATTTCTAACACACATGGGTGCAGAGGGTGACATGATTGGGACAGAGGGCACTGGGTGTGGGAGTACATGTACACTATGCACTGCATATCAATAAATGACACATATACAATAAGGAATGTCCACTCAAGATTTATTTTTACACAACAGGTGTATTAAACTGTCCAATGGAAGTAAGTGCTCAAACCCCCCACCTCACACACCCTCTCCCCCTCCCCCAACAACTCCCCCACACACTCTCTCCCCCCTCTGCCTCCCCCTACAACTCCCCCACACACCATCACCCCCTCCCCAACTCCCCCACGCACCCTCTCCCCTCTTCCCCACCCCCCGAAAACTCCCCCACGCACCCTCTCCCCCTCCCGCTCCCCCCACAACTCCCCCACATACCCATTCCCCCTCCCCCTCCCTCCACAACTCCCCCACACATGGTGTCCAAGCAAATGCTTCATGTGTCAGCATCTATTGCCTTAATCAGGCTGCCCCATCTACATCCTTCCACTTCCTGCACCTGGTGGCGGCATGTCCGATCTGCGCAAAGTGCGCGCTGACCTGCGTAGTGGGCTGGTTTGGGTGGAGCTAGATGAGGAAGGGGTGGCCGCTTGCTCCAGTCTCGGGGCCGGACGCTCAGCTTTCAAGGAATCCGCTATGCAGCAGAGGACCTGCCTCAGTGCAGACACCTCCTCGCATATTCTTGTGGTGCTTGCCTCAATGGCCTGCCTCAGGGAAGCAGTGTTGTCGCACTGCTCCTGCCTTGCCTGGGCACCGTCTGCAACAAACTGCCTCACTAGGGCAGTGAGCTCCTCCTGGCGCTGCACTGCATGTCCTATCTGCTGCACCTCCACCTGTACACCAGTGGAGGTGGAGGGTGCATATGTGACATCTCCAAATACATGTAGCTCCTCTGTGGGACTCCTTCTCCCTTGTACATCCTCCCCTCCAGACTGCTCCGGTGTGGTGTCATGGTCGGAGTACACAGGTGTGACCTGGGGGGATGGTGCGCGACTAGGTGTTGCAGGGAGGTCCGAGAAGTCGTTCTCGATAGGAACACACACCTGGACCTGCGCATCATCGTATGTCTGGGGTGCCATAGCTGCCGCCTCCCCAAGAGAGCTGTTCTCTGCTGAATGTGCCCCATTGCCCACTGTCTCCTGTGCAGGTGACACAGGTGTTGTGGGGACTGTGGCAATGGGCCTTAGCGGCACCAGTGCCGTGGCATCCTGTGCTGTTGGCAACTTCATTGCCTGTCGTGGCTTGGCTGGGGCTTTCGATGTGGAAGGCCTGTTGCCTTCTTCCCTGGCCCTCTTCCAGGGAGTTGTTGCCTGTGGGGGTGAGTCCCGGGCCTCGCTGTCAGGATCTGAGCCTCTGGGGGACCAAGAGAAGGACAGCATGAGTGATGGTTTGACAAGCATCATGCTTACATTGGTATTATTGCTGTTCTACACATTAGAGGGGATTAGGCAGTGGAGTTTTGGTGATCACGTTGCTTGCTATATGGGTGGCGCATGCAGGCATCCGTCAGGGTCACTCATGTTGCAGTTGGCGTATGGTATGTGACATTCATTTCTGTTGTGGACTGCATCCAGTGTGACTTATGCCATTCTCATATTTGTGTGGTGTGTGTCAGGTATGGCATTGCCATGCTGCATGCATGTGCATGTGTCTGTGCTGCGGACGGCATCTAGGCAGGGATGTGTCAAATGTGTATCTATTGGGCCATGCATTGCCTCTTTGGATGGGAAAATGGTGGACTATAATCATACTTTGCATTACAGTGTTTTCTTAGGACACTCACCTCCATCCACCGATGAGGTGGCACCACGTTCCATCTCGCCGACTCCTTCTATGGCCTCGATGCCAATCGTACTGGCGCAGATCTCCTTCCACTGGCTCATCTTGATGGGTGAGCTAGGACCACCTCCAGGAGCCATGGCCTTGCTCCAGTTTGCGGACAGGGTGTTCCTGACTCTCAGGTGCAGGTCATCCCATCGCTTGCGGACATCCTTGGTCGTGCAGGGGGTGTTGCCTACAGCACTGACTTTTTGGGCAACAGGTTGCCAGATATCTTTCTTCTTTATCTGTGCCTCCCTCTTGAGGCTGTTTGCAAAAACAACCGCTGCATTGTCTGCCAGTGTCTCTGCCAGCATAGTTAGTTCATCCTCATTGAAGCACTCTTTGCGCTGCCGGGAAGTGCCTTTTTTTTACTGCCTTGGGCATGATGCTGGTGCTGAAGGTTGATTTCTGTAGTCAAAAAAAGGATCCCGATCCTGTGTGGTGAGGATGGCAATGGTTTGTGTTTTTCAAGATGGCCGCCGTGCTCTTTCCCGTTCCTGTGCGATGACGCTACTTCAGGTTCTGCTTATTAGCGGTCACTGCTGATAGCGGTGCCCGCTAATGCCGTATCCATTGTTGCCGGTAGTGCTGTCTGCGGTTTCCATGATGCCGCTAAGAGCAATTTTTTGGACTTTAGCGGCATGCCAGTAAATGGCGCAAAGCTTGTACACGCGAACTCGTAATTGCCCTATATTAGCGGACTCTTTACTACACAGACACGGTATTTGCTCCATGCCGGTAAGGACTGTTACTTACCTCCAAACTCGTAATGACCCCCTATTTCTGAAATGTCTACAGGAAAATATCTAGAGGGTCTGAGGAATTTATAAAGAACGTCTCACAGTGAATTGTCAATGTTGTCAGTGTATCAGCTGTGTCCTCCGAATATGTCAACCGTATCCTCAGAATACATCAATAGTGTCCTCTAATGTAACAACAATGTCCTTGTTAATGTGACCTTAGAATGCATTGCAATTATCATCCATATTTATTGAGATAATCTTCAAAATGGCTTCAGAAGGCATCACCAATGAATCCACAATGCCTCAATAAGGTTCATGCAGTTTATGAACCTTGTCCTCAGAATGTATAAATAATGCCCCAGTAATGTATCTGTAATGACCCATTAGTTCATGTGAGGTATGTGCCGGGTATGCTGGAGAAGAGTGAGGAGCAGGGATGGTTCGTATGAGCAGAGATGGTTAGTATGCCGTGTTTGTTTTATTGTTGCTTCCAGAATCCGTACAGTCATTTGATTGTCTCGCGTCAAGTGCCCATTTTCTGCTAATCACACTGAGTTGAATAGTCAGATTTTCAGTCATTTTCTGAAGGTGAGGTGGTCTTCTGCCATTTTTATCTTCTTCGGAATTGAGTTCCATAGACTTGCAATTAGACGTGAGAATGCAGTTCCTCCAGATTTCATTTTTTGTAATGTTTCGGTTTGATTTGGAGGTCGTCACTTGATCTTAGGTTTCTTCCTGATTGGAAGCGGTTGATCTTGGCGTGGGGGAATTCGGCTCCTTCTCCGTGTAGTGATTTGTGGGTGATGAAGAGGGCTTTCAAGTTAATGCATTTCTTTAATGGGAACCAGTGTAGGCTTCTCAGAGCTGATGTGATGTGGTATCTTATGTTTAGTCTCAGGAACATCCTTGCTGCAATATTTTGGATGCGTTTGAGTTTTTTAGTGAGCCGGTCTGTCATTCAAATGTAGAGGCTGTTCGCATAGTCGATTCTTGATACTACTAAGGAGATTATTGAAAGGGTTCTGTGTGGGAAGGAGAGGTACGGGAGGATCCCTCTTATTAGTCGAAGAAGGTAGACGCATTTCTTTGCTATAGCATTGACTTGTGGTCCATTGTTCATGAGTATTCCCAAATTTGTTATCATGGCAGATGCTTCCGGTTGGGTCCCATGCCATGTAGCCAGTTCCATTCTGTGTCTGTTGCGTTATCCTCTGGGGGTGAGATCATTATTTCTGTTTTGGCTGGGTTTAGCTGGGGGTTGTTGGTTGTCATCCAGCTGAATATGTCAGTGAGGCATTCGTTGAAGGTCTTTTTTGGGTCTTGGGTTGAGGGTTTCTTGAAAATGAGTTGGGTATCATCTGCATAGTTGTAGGCGATCAGTCTGTGGTTTCGAATGATTTTCATTAAGGGGGACATGTAAATGTTAAAAAGGAGTGGGGAGAGGCTAGAGCCTTGTGTTACTCTACAGGAGATGTTTTTGGTGTTCGACGTAAATGGTGGTAGGAAAGTTCTTTCATTTCGCTTAGCCGGTCCGATAGAAAAGTGAGTAGAGTGCTCACTTTGAGATCTGTGCAGAGCCCACTGACGCAGGTTTGAATCCTGGCAGGGCCAAACTCAGCCTTTCATCCTTTCCGAGGTCGATAAATGAGCACCACACACCATGGGTAATAATAAGCAGCACTCAGATGCCTGAGGGTTCGTAGCGCTATACAAATGCTAAATTATTATAGTGAGGAAAGATTTTAGCCATTGCAAAGCGGAATCTTTTACTCCGCATTCCTCCAGTCTCTCGATTAGTGTTGTGTGTCTAATTGTGTATGAAGGCAGATTGTGTATTGTTGTCTGCATTTATTTTTCAGTCGACCCATATGGATAGAAGTGCTGATTCCGTTCCTCTTATGGGTCTGAAGATGACTTGCAGGTGGTCGAGTATTCTGTTAGTTTCTACGTGATTGAGTAGGATTTTGTACATGTGGTTCTCCAGTAGCTTTGCCGGGTAGGGTAGATTTGATATAGGTCTGTAGTTGATGGGATCTTCTGCGCTTCCTGTTTTGTTTTTTAGGAGTGGCTTGATGTAAGCTGATTTGAAATGTTTAGGTACTATTCCTGTGTTTAGGAATAGGTTCATCAGAAGTAAGATGCTGGGGTGCTGTGGTTGAGAATTTCTTTGTAGATGCCTGGGGGTCATGGACCGCTGGGGGATCCGGCGAGGTTTGTGTCATTTATTAGTATGGTGAAAACATTTTCATCTATGGTTTCAAATCGGTCGAGTTTTCCTGCGGTTGGTGGCGCGCCGGTTGTTGGTGGTTCCATATTTGTACTTGTGTTTATTGTTGCGTGGCTCGCTTCAACTGTCTGTTGGATTGTTTCTATTTTTGTTCTTAGGCAGTTAGTGATGTTGTTACATAGTGATTGTGATGCTATGATGCCTTTGTTGCAGGATGTTTTTATTTATTTATTTGATGACTATGAAAAGTTCCTTTTTTGGGTTTGTTGCCAATTAGATTTGTGTTGCATAGTGTTTTTGTTTGCTTTAAAGGTGTTGAGGACTGCTGATTTGTATATTCTGAGTTGTCGTTGGTATTTTATTTTGTCTGATTGATTGTAATGATTTCTCCATAGTTATTCCAGTTTTCAGTTTGTTTTCCCTTAGTTCTTCTGTGAACCACCTTGCTGCCATTTGTTTTCCAGTGGCTTTGAAAGGTTTTGCTGGTGCTAATTGGTCTAGGGCCTCTGTGATCCAGGTGTCAAGATTTGTTTCCGCTGAGTCGGGTCATTCAGTTTAGATCAGATACGTTTGGTTTAGTTGATTCCAGCAGTTCTGTTAAGGCTTCCGGATCAAAGCTCTGCCAGTTGCTTTTGTTATTAGCATGCAGAATTGTGTTTCCGGGCAGTATGTGGGTTGGGGGTTTAGTTGCTGTATGTGGTTTGCAGTTGCGAATGCCTCTTTGTGGTGGTTGTATTTCCTTTGTGGTGTCTCATTTGTTATGGATCTTGAGCCTTGTGTGTTGATGAGTGACTTAGGTATGGTTTGTTCACCTGCTGGATGGGTCTTTCCTTGTGCTGAAAAGTGGCTTAGATTGGGGTTTGTTCACCCACTGGTTTGGTCTTTCCTTATGGGGTCATGTATGCTTTCTCTTATGCAGTGGCGTAGTCCTCTCTGAGGTGGTTGTTTCTCAGTCTTGTAGTCACGTGGGGCTTCAAAGTCTCTTTGTTATGGGTCCTGATCCATCTTCTGTTGATGAGTGACTTAGGTTGGTTTCTGTTCTCCAGGTGGTTTTGCTCTACCCTTGTGGGGTCTTGTGTAGTTATCTGCATAACAGTGGCTAAGGCCTTTCAATGGTGGTTGGAGTTTGTGCTTGTATCAGGTTCACAGTGGCGAAAACCTCGCTGTGGTGGATCAGTACTTTGGTTGTAAGAAGTAGGCTGCCTTATGTCAGAACTGGACTGTTGGGGGACATACAATGCGGTGTAACTCGGCACAACAAAGTCAGGTGAAAGCCAGGCTGGATTTAGTGGTTGTTGTGGACAGAGAGTGTGCTGTGGGAGCAACACAGTATTATCTAGATTCAGAATGCATCCTTACCTCTCTGGTGAAGGTGACTTACCTATGTGTCGCTGCAGGCAGCTACCTCTATGCTTTGTAGGGATGAAGCGCATGGCAAGTGCCTCAGCAGTGGATAATGCCAGTTGGTTTCTGGATTCAGCACAAAATCTAACTACAGCGCAGCAACATTTGAGTGAGTATCACTGTGTCTAGCTTCTGAGTGCAGCAAGGTTTGAGGAAATGGCAATCACAGTGTCTGACTCTGCAGTGCAGTGAGATTTGAAGCAGGGGACACAATATTGGATACCTGGGTTCTACTTAATGCCTGACATTGAAGTGCAGCAAGATTTGAAGCAGTGGCAATCTCAATGTCCAAGTTTAGAGCACCGTGAGATTTAAAGCTGTGGCAATCACTGGGCCTCATTGCAAGGCTGGTGGTAGCTGTGCCTGTAGTACAGGCATGGCTGCCGCCGGTATCCATTTTTTTCTGGCACCCTCAAATTCGCAATTACCGGGTCATGCCGAGTTTGGCGGACCCGGTAATTGCCCATTCGCGGGTGTCAGTAATAAGGGTCTCCCCATCCCCATTCGACCCCATAGGGCTGAATGGGAATGGGGAGGGTAGTAGCACCGGAACCGATAAAAACGGTACCAGTGCTACCATCGTGTTCTGCTCGTGGGTGCCGGTTGCTGGTGGCTGCAAGAACACCCGCGAGCAGAACTCCAAGTATGGCGGTACAGTAGCAATGATACCGATAGCGATACCGGCGCCGTTGTTGCCTTACCGCCAGCCTCGTAAAGAGGCCTACTGTGTCTAGTTTCAGAGAGTAGCAATATTTAGGGCGGGTATCTAGATTTTGTGGGCACCTGGATTCAACTCATTTTCTAACTTTGAGCGCAGCAAGGTTTAAACAGATATAGAGTTTCTGTGGCACCTGGGTACAACACAATTTCTAACTCCAGAGCGCAGCAGGTTATGGGCCAGTGACTGGGTTCCTATGTGGTTAAGGTTCAATACAGTAGCAAAAACTCTGAGCGCTGCTAAGTTTAAATTGGTGGCAGAATTCCTGATGTCAGAGGGTTCAATACAATGGTAGACCTCAGAGTGCAGCAGGATTTAATGAGTGGTCTAGTTCCTTTGTGTCAGGATTCAACACAGTAGCAAGACCTCGGATTGCAGCAAGAATTAAACTATGAGAGGGATTCAATGAAAAAGTAAACCTCAGAGCGCAGAAAGGTTTAAATCAGTGGCATTTTTCCCATGTGGCAGGATTCAACACAGTAGCAAAACCTCAGAGCGAAGCAGAATTCAAAACAATGGCAGGGATTCAACACAGTAGAAAAACTTCAGAGCGCATCAAGATTGAAAACAATGGCAGACTTCCTATATGGCAGGATTCAACACAATAGCATGATCTTTAGAGCTTGGCAAGATTTAAAACACTGGCAGGGTTTCAAGGCAGTTGCAAAGCCTCTGAGCGTAGCAAGATTTAGACCATTGGCAGGCTTCCTATGTGGCAGGATTCGACACAGTAGTAAAACCTTAGAGCGCACTAAGAGTTAAAACAATGGCATGGATTCAACGCAGTTACAAAACCTCAGAGCGCTGCAACATTTAAACAGTGGCAGATCTCCTATGTGGCAGGGTTCAACACCATAGCAAGATCTTTAGAGCTCATCAAGATTCAAACAGTGGTAGGGATACAATGCAGTAGCAAATCTCGGAGAGCAGCAATATTTAAACAGCGGCAGACCTCCTATGTGGCCGGAATCAACACAGTAGCAAAACCTCAGAACGCATCAAGATTTCAAACAGTGGCGGACTTCCTATGTGGAAGGATTCAACACAATAGCATGATCTTTAGAGCTCAGCAAGATTTAAAACAATGGCAGGAATTCAATGCAGTCACAAAACCTCACAGTGTGGCAAGATTTAGAACATTGGCAGGCTTCTTGTGTGGCAGAATTCGACACAGTAGCGAAACCTGAGAGCACAGCAAGATTTACAACAGTGGCAGACTTCCTATGTGACAACAATAGCAAGATCTTTAGAGCTCAGCAAGATTCAAAACAATAACATTGATAATGTTAACAATAACAATAACACAGCATCAGACTATGGCCCTCATTACGACCCTGGCGGAATCCGCGGTGCTAAATGCACCGCGGAGCATGGCGGAAAGCCGCCGATAGCGCCATGGGGGTTGGCGGATTTACCACCCCATGCCGACCTTGGCGGAGCGGTAAATCCCCAATCCCCATTTTACCCTTCCCCATTCCCATTCTTGCCCCATAGGGTATAATGGGAGTGGGGAAGGAGTTAATTACGCCGCCGTAAAGTACGGCGGCGTAATTAACAACGAGGTCCCTTAGCGCCATGGTTTTCTCCGCCCGGTAAAACCAGGCGGAGAAAACCTCCATGGCGCTAGGGGAACTCGTAGTACGGCGGACGGGTCCGCCGCGATTACCGCTGGCGGAAACCCACTCCGCCAGGGTCCTAATGAGGGCCTATGACAGAAACCTTCTAAATCTATCACTATCAACAGGAACCGTACCAAGGATCTTCAAATCTGCTTACCTCAAACCACTTCTGAAAAACACAAGCAGCGACATAGATGACCTCTCCAACTACAGACCAATCTCTAACATCCCCTACCCGGCAAAACTCCTCAAAACCTTTGTATACAAATGAACCCAAGTACATGTTGAAAAACACCACCTGCTAGACCAAACTCAAGTCGGCTTCAGACCCACAAGAGGTACAGAAACAGCACTACTACCATCTGGGACGACCTAAAAACAAAAGCAGACTCCAACCCAACATCGGCCCTCATTCTGTTCGACCTCTCCACAGCCTTTGACACAGTTAGCCATAACACCCTAACCAAAAGACTAGAAGACATAGGCATAACAGACACAGCACTACGTTGGACTAAATCATTCCTAGCAGACAGAACAGAAACCGTATTTATTAAAACCTTCAAATCCACCCCACGAGTTAACGACTGTGGAGTGCCACAAGGACCCTCACTATCACCACTGTACTTCAACAACTACCAAACCCCAGTTATCAGAATCTTCAAGAAACACAACATTACATTCTACAACTACGCAGACGATACTCAAATCATCTGCAAAATCAAAGACACCCAAGCCGATCATTCAAACGTAACCGACTGTCTAAAAGAAGTCTTGAACTGGATGAATGCCAACAACCTGAAAATCAACTCAGGAAAAACATAAATCATGATCATATCCAAAGACCAAGAGAACGATACCGCCATCCCGTGGCCAACGGAAATGGGAACCGCACCATCACCGTCTAAGGTAGTAAAAAATCTGGGAGTCCTGATGGACAACACCCTAACCTTGGAACCGCAAATAAACGCAACAGTCAAGAAATGCTTCTTCCTCCTCCACACGGCAAGAAAAATACTACCTTTCCTCTCCATCACACACAAAACACTCACTATCGTTGCCCTCATCATGTCAAGTATCGACTATGCAAACAGCCTCTACCTCGGAATACCGGAATACCTCCTGAAGAAGCTACATCGGAGCCAAAACACAGCAGCCAGACTACTCCTCAAACTATCCAGAAGAGACCACATCACCCCTGCCCTAAAAACACTACACTGGCTCCCAGTAAAACATTGTATCACCTTCAAAACAATGTGCATAACGCACATGGCCATCTGCGGACAAGGAGCAGAATTCCTACAAAAGAAAATAACAATCTACAACCAACGAAATCCGCCTGGAACTAAAACATACATTAAGAAAACATTCGGAGGAACCGCCTTACACCACTTAGCCGCAAAAACCTGGAACAACGTCCCAAAAGAAATAAGAAACACCAAAGATCACCTAAAATTCAGAAAATTACTAAAAACCTGGCTCTTCAATACCAGAGACTAAAACCGAAACAATAGTAAGATAAAAATGACTAAACGGGAAAGGACATTGACAAGCTCCCAGAACCGACTGAGAAGCACCCACGGCACCTGGACGGGTGACGCCGGACAGAGTGGTAGAAAGGCGACACCCATGGAGACGGAGGCAACAACCCCTGCCAATCCTAACCAACATCCCCCAACTGCCCCTTTAGCTGTTACTAGGTACCATTGGGTTGTGGAACTGTCGAGATACTACCAATCACCACACTAACTGAGATTGGACACTGGCATGTGCACTAGCCATGTAAGTGGGAGTGGGGAACATGCAGGGTTGTGGGCGGAGCAGGTGGAGGAGGCAGCGAGATGTTAAAGGGCCTCGAATGCAGAACGGGAACAGACCTTCCAGAGGCACAGGGTGCCCACGCACTCCATCTGGTGAGATTAAGCAAGCTCAACTCCTCAATTCAGGATAGAGATGCCAACTAACCAATACCACTAACAATTTCCTCCTCTGCATACAACTCCAAACCAAACACAACCACAAACCTACAGCACAACAAACCGCACAAACTTCACTACACTGCAACAACAAAACAAAAAACACACATAGACTCGCATAACAGTACACAACGACTACCGGCCACAAACACCCCAGGCCCAGCCAACGGACCCACCGGGCTGAGGCCGCCAACAGCACATCACTGCACTCTTGCACTTTTCCAGCCTCCTCCCACCAACTCACCCTCCCCCCTCTTTTTCAGAGCCGCCAGAGCACCAGGGGACCACTCCGGTGGGGATAGTGTGCGGTACAAATGTCCTTTAACATTAACATTAACATTCAACACAGTCACAAAACCTGAGGGTATCAGGTAATATTATCCCCAGAAATAATATCGCCATATATATGGTCATCGGGAACGGCCATAGGCAATATTATTAGTGGAGATCATTTTTGGGGCAAATGGGACCCGGGCAGTGCAGGGTGTCCCCTGCTCCCTTTAAAATAATATGGGAGTTGCAGGGGTATCCCCTGCAAGTTTAATGGGTTAATATTGCCCCAGAAATATGGCACCATTCTTGTATGGCAATATGTTTGAGGGGATATCAGCACATGGAACCAACCTGAGACCGTGGCAAGGTTTAAACAGTGGCAGATCTCCTATTTGCCAGTAATCAACACAGCAGCAAAAGCTCAGAGCGCATTAAGATTTAAAGCAGTGACAGACATCCTACGTGGCAAGTTTCAACACAATAGGAAGACATTCAGAGTTTAGCAAGATTTAAAACAGTGGCAGGCTAACTATGTGGCAGGGTTAGAGACAGTAGCAAAATCTCAGAGTACAGTGAGATTTAAAACAGTGGCAGGATTCAACACAGTAGCAAAACATCAAGGTGCATCAAGATTTAAGAAAGTTGTAGGCTTCCTATGTGGCAGGATTCAACACAGTATCAGAACCTCAGTTCGCAGCAAGATTTGAAACGGTGTCAGGATTCGACACAGTAGCATAATTCCTCAGAGCGCAGCAAGATTCAAACAGTGGCAGGCTTCCTATGTGGCGGGATTCGCCACAACAGTAAAACCTCAGAACTCAGCAAGAGATGAAACAAATGCAGGGTTTCAATACACTAGCAAACCTCAGAGCACAGCAAGAAATGTTCCTGTGGCAGGAATTCTAAGGTAGCAGGATTTAACACACTGGGGTATATCAAGAGGTAGTAAGTAAGTAGTGGCAGGTTTTCAGGAATTCAGTGATGGCTGCGCGCAATAGTCTTACCACCTTACTTCATTGTTGCAGTAGACTGCACTGTAGGGCACCAGGGCCAACAGGGGATGGGAGCTACCCAAGAGAGCTGCCCTTTGCCTCTGGCCCTTCACCGGCTGCCATGGCAAGATGGTCCTGGGGCAATCAAATCCCAGAGTTAAGGACACGTGGGTGTAAGATCCACCATTCAGGAAAGGATGGGAGGCAAGGGGAGGTGGAGAGGTAGGGTCGGGATGGAGGTGGATGCCAGGATAGGGAAATGGAAATGGAGGCCTGTCCGAGGGTCCGCATGCAAGAGATTCAATCACACTTAACAGGAGAGGAGTTTGTTCTGCTGCTGCAGTGCGCAAATGGGACTGGCGGACTGGAGGCAACAAAGGAAACTCTCTGGTGCAGTCCTGGAGTTCCAGACACGTGGGTGGAAGATCCACCAATAAGGAAAGGATGGGCAAGATAGGGGAGTGGAGTGGGGAGGGTCTGAATGGAGGTGGATGCCAAGCCAGGGAAAGAGAGAATATGGAGGCCTGACCGAGGGTCAGTACGCAAGAGGTTCAATCACGGTTACTAGAAGAGCCGTTTGCTCTGCTGCTGTGGTGCGCAAATGTTCTCAGAATGTATACTCCAAAGTGTTCAGAATTCATTGACCTTGTCCTCAGAATGCATAAACAATGCACGCAAAATGTATGACCAGTGTCACAGAATGGATCATTGATGCCCTCAACAATGTTCTTTGAATGTATTCTTCAGGAGTATTGAGATTGCTCTTGATATGTATCAACATATTCTCACTTAGGGGAGAGCGCCTGGCCAATTAGTTGGCCCAAAACATAGGCAGAATTCAACAGTACCTGACCGTATTCTCTCGGCCGCCCCGAGCGCCACGTTCAAGTATCGTAGACATTTTATTTTACTGTACCCGCCAAGCTACTTCACCAAGGCCCCCGCAGAAACCCATGTTTGGGGCACATAGGTCCAGTAATGGCTGTAATCTCGCGTTGATGCCATTGCAAACACTGGGGTGATCACTATAGTCTTCGGAATGTATCAATATTGTCCGCAGAATGTATCAACAATGTCCTTAAATTTTGTCGACAATATCCTCCGAATGTGTCAGCAATCTGCTCAGACTGTCTCAGTATTGCCCACCAATAGTATCAACAATGCACCAGAGTGTATCAACAAAGACTATAAAATGTATCACGCCCTGAGTCAACAGAATGCATCAACAATACTTTGATTGTATCTACATTGGCCACCAAATGTCTCCACAATGTATCATCAATATTTTCATACTGCATAGTTAACGTTCTCAGAATTAAGCTTAAGCGCCCAAAGATGGCAGCTTTTTCCGGCCATTAGGAGTCTAGAAGACCGACTTAAAAGTCTGGAGTGAATCAAGGGCCGTTAAGGTGGGCTTAGGGCTCGTAGTGGCTGTGAAAGCTGCTCCTCCAAGGTGCTAATGCTTTCAGCATCCCTATGGGGGACGGGATGGTGGCACACTGTTTTGAAATGTAAAAAAGGGAAGCGATTAGGGGTCTTTTGTGCAGTGCTGTGTTGTCATAGAGATGCTGCACCACGCACAGTGGTGATGGGGGATGTGAGGCTGTAACTTGTACCTCCACACTGAGGAAGAGGGTGACAGGTGCCAGCAGGGAGACAAGGAGAGGGAGCTGCATGGCTGTTGGCATGGATGGAGCGGGAGAATAACATGGAAACAGGTATCGGGTGGGGAGGGTAGAGCGTGCCAGAGGGAGAAGTAACTGGGAGGCAAATGTTCTGCTTGGCACAGAGGCCATAAAACGAGGATTGAAAGAAAATACCAGGTGGTAGTGCCCACAATTCACAGGGAATCACTGTTTCTGATTGGCTGAGTCAAGCAGAATGCTCTACCAAGGTGCCAATGTACCAATACTGTTTCTCTGCACTTTGGCAAATGGAGAGATGCAAGTTGGAAGCAACAGGAGGTATTTTGGTGGCGGAGCGATAAGGGAATAATGCTTTCACGGTAAATGTTTACATGGGAAGTGCTGTATATAGTACTGGGGGGAGTGTCTGAAAGAAGTCCCCTATTTTCTAGGTCGTCCTTCAAAGAGCATGTGGGGAGTGGAGGTGGCATACTGCCAAGGATGTCAATTCACCAAAAGGCCATGGGTAACAGCAGTGGGATCACACATCTAAAGCAGTTCTAGTTCTTAAACACATATTAACTGTGGTGCTGACTCAATATGCCATTGGTGGTATTTTAAGGACACACCAAGATGAGCCATCGTGGACCAGAGGTTCTGCCTTCATACACTTATCCAGCTTCGTACGGCTTATTACTGCCATCTTATACCAGTAAAAGCCTCACATGCCAGATATAATTATTATAGTTATCATACTGTATGTTCCTTCCCTCTAATTATTTTCCCTAAGTGCGGAAATGATTGGCCTTTGTGCGCACATTATTTTCCATGTGCGCAACTGAATAACGATGTAAGCCACTTTGTGAGCATGTGTGGTTAGTGAGATACCATCTCTGAAGAGTTTGGAAGGAAATTTCTGCTTCCCAACCACTGCAATTCTTTACAAACCAGTGTAAAAGGATCATCTTACAACTTTCTAAACATATAGGCTAAACATCCAATATTTGATATGTGATAAGGAGAGCTCATCAACCAGTCCAAGACTTCAAGATATGCCATCGTACCTACCAAAGGTACTCCTGCGCAGAGAGAAAAACGTGTATGCACAAAAAAGCTTTAGATATAAGGATAAACAGCAGGTTTATTTGTGGCTATTCATTTGTCAACACTGCTCAAAGACAATGCAGAAAGTGTTTAATGCCATTGGGAAAAAACTCATGTTTTTTTTACAAAAATCAAGTATTGCTAATTACTGATGCGGTTGTCCAAAAAATCAGACATTATGCAATTTTTGCAAATTGAATAATTGCAACTGAAAGGAATGTGTCAGAAAACATGCCAATAACAATTAATGTGCCACTTTAATGGAGTAATTCAAGGGCCAGGAGAAAATGCCTCATAATTTATGGAAGGATGATAATTGCATCAGAATAACTGCACCACAGAATATGATGATCTGAATTCCTGGGCCTTTTTTGTACTATCCACATTATGTTGTTCTTTGAGTTGTTTACTCAAAACCAACCTTACAACTATGAGCCATATACTATTTTACTAAAAACAGGGCATTGTACCCAACAAAAACGGGAATCCATGAACATATAGGAATCTACCCTCTGTTTCTACCCACATCTCTTTTCGAAGCAGTGAACAGCAGAGCAGTGTGATTGGTAGGAACTCAAATAATATTAGTGCCCAATCTCAAGAGGAATTTTAAGGGGAAAGAACATATTTTAATAAGCATGAAATATCCCTACTGGCAAAGCCAATTACTTTCTTAGTCCCTGAAAAACCTTTTGATTCCAAATATGGAGTAAAATCGTATCGGAGCCCTAACTGTAACCCTGACATGGGAAGTGAATTTACAGGGCACATAATATAGCCTATAGTTTTGCTCACCCTTGTTCACCACAGCCTAGATAACAATCAACAAGGTTTCTTCTGGTGTCCCATTGAAGAAAATCACATATATGTGCCCTTAAAATCAATAGCAGCAATGCTCACAGTTACAACATATTGAGTACCTTCTTCTTTAACTAGGCACCCCTCTTATGAAATTCACTGTTATCAGTTGAACAAAATGCATGCGGATGCTAGAAGCAATGAATGCAAACCCATGAATATATTGAAATGTCCTCAGCAACTGAGCATAGAAAGAAATAGAAGGTTCTGTTTCCTAGGCTACTACTATAGTTTCCTATGCTTTAGCAAACAAACATTTCCTTCACTGTATTGTACTGTCAAAACATCTGATTTGTTTTTTTAAATGTCCTAAGGAGTGTTCTCCTGTTCCCTTCCACCCATTCCCCTCCCAGGCTCATGTGCTAGCCTCCAATATTAGTTGACAGGGCTCTGCAAAAGGTGAGGGATTGTAGATGTAAAAATCTAACTGGGATATTTACATACCCACAATAATTTGCACGCAAATCCAATGTAAAGCTTCATGATGATATTATGTGCAATTTAAAAAAATGCCATAAATCTGCATGTGCACAATTACTATGAAGTGCATACAAGATTGTTTGCAACATACCCCACCTTTCAATTGTTGAGTAGGTTTCGACAAGTGCTCAATGAAACCATTTTTGTATAGGAGCGGGTTAACATATAATTTGTTAAGGTCTATCCCCAATGGAATTTTGAAAGGTTGCAGATTGTGTGAAAAGCATTCTAGTTATCTGAATATTGTTGCCCTCATTTTATATATGAGTAATGCCAGGCAGAGTCCATACCAATTATCCCTTACAGGCCAAGCAAATGATATTGCAATGTTGCTCTCCACTCATGGGGTAATATTAGCAATGCTAAAGTAGGAGACGCTGAGCATGATATTTACCTACTTAAAATCCTTAGAGGGCAAATTAATATTTGAGTTTTATAATACGTTAACTTGCAAGGGGGGCTCTTCAAAGTACTTGTGTGACATGTGTACAAAGAATAAGAAGCATGGGATGAGGCTAAATATCCTAGTAGCCTACTTACTTAGTGCGCGATATTTGAGCTGACACTCAGGTTACATAATGTGGGTAATGCTTTTGCTAAGGCACCATGAGTAACAGAAATTCTTGTGCTTGAACGTCATTCATATTATAACATAAACAAAGACTTGTATGTAAGTCTGGTAACCTTTTGCTGAGCTAAGGTAGGCAGAGTCAAGGTTGTCTGATAATATCTGAATGTGGCCTGGGGCGGAGTTTGAGTCAAATGGTATAAGTGTGGTAGAGTCAAGAATAGGATCCTGGGTGGGGAGGGAAGATAATTTAGTTAAGGTGTGCAGGCATATCTTAGTTATATCTTCTGTTCATGGAGCCACTTTTTCATATTAATTTTTAACCTTGTGTGGGTGTATTCTATTTTTAGAGTTTTGTAGGTTTTTAAGGTCAAGCTTGCATAGTAGGGCAATGTCAATAGGTTACACCAGAACATCAAGAATAGTTAGTATAATTTAGCTTCATTTTGAGAGAAAGCAAATATTAGGTACCCGCTGTGGCTTGTGCTTTATTATATCTTATTTGAATAGGTGGGAATTGTCTCTGTGCATTGCTAAATATCTTCTGAGCGGCACCTCGAAGGAGGCTGGGCAAGCGCACATGCACACAGCTTTAAGGGAACATTGCTCAACACCACTTCACACGTTCACATACTGCTACACTACGCTATGTGCATTTTCACATACCCATGTCAACGCTATAGGGACAACAAATGACACAGAACTATACACAAATGATTATTTTTAATATGTATCTTGAAAGCAGACATTCTTTTTTTTTTCTTTTTTTTGGTTGGCTGAAGAAATCAACCTTTTAAATTCATTGGCAAATGCAGTTATTACGTAGCTAATATCAATATAAAACATTTGACCTACAAATAACATCATCTCATCTTAAAAGTCCATACACACAATAACAAAGACTTTACAGCAAAATAAACATTTTAAAATCGCTCGGTGAAAATATTGTGTCAAGATAGTCCTTTGTATCAGGTTTGAAGTCAAATTGTGAAGCAGAAGCAGAAATAATTAGGTTTTGACTGAGCCCATAGGATAAGGTTAGAATGATCTCAGTTACCTCTTTGGCTCTCTATATGACCTTGATACTCAGTGCTATCTTCTCTCTCCTAGTTCAGAGCCACTTCCTCTGTGGTCAGTCACACACAGTCTCTGGGATTTACAGTGGCCAACGCTTCCTTCTTGGCCTTTCCTGGGACTTTCTATATTGTTGCTTAAGTTGTCAGGGCCTCACATTCACCCATCTGGACCCTTCTACTAGGTATCCCCACCTGGTTGTCAGAGGTCCAGGTGTCAGAAAACGGTGCAATTGGTTGGACCCCAGGGTACTATCAGCTCCCTTCTGCCCCAATTGTTAAACAAGCTTCTCTCTCAAGTTGGTCGAGGCTTATGATCAATGGCAACTGTTCAAGCCCGTATTCTGGCTCCTCCGCCACTGCCTCACGAATACTTTTCCCATACAGGTGATGAAGGCCTTCCCAGGCTTGGACTTCCTTACTGTGTTCGCTGCTTCTCTCTTCTTTTCCATGTTCTCACTTCCCTTCTGATCTTGATCTGTGACCTGTGCTGTGTCTTTCCCTCTCACCACTTGTTCCTCACTCCGTTTCATTCCTGTATTCTTTTAGAAATTGTCCTCCTCCTGTCCTCTGTTTTCTCACTGGTATTTCCTTGCTTCCTCTGTCATCTTCTCCACCTCTTGGTGTTCTTTGTCCCATACCGCCTCTGTATTCTTTATCCTTTGCCTTTCCTCCCCTCCTCTCCCTCTACCTCATTCTATTTTCTCTGTTGCCTTCTCTTCTCCACGCCCTCCTCTCCTCTGAACTTCTCTTTCCAACCTTATCCTCACCTCTTTCTCTCCGTTCCACTGTGCTCTTCTCAGCCATGTCTCGCTTGCAACTCAGGGGCTAGCCGCATAGTGGGCTGCCCCTCTGGGCAGCCCCCGGGGGGTACCCAGCATCTTCCCTCCTCCCTCAGAAGCGGAAGGGGCTTCCCCGGGGCCATTCACATCTGGCTGGGAGCTCCGGGAACCAATACAAGGCAGGGGCAGCTGGGCTTGTTCTCTTTTTGCAGCCCCCTGCCTGACATCCCACCCTCCCGTACCGTTTGTAGGTAGGATAAGAGGAGCAAAGATTGGAGTTCATTGTGTAAATCCGTGGGATTCCGTTATTGTATATGATGCGAAACATAATAATGGATGCTAACTATTTATTTTCCAACGGATTGCAAAGGTGTGTAAGATAATTAATCGGTTTTGTTCAGAAATGTGTGTACGGTTTGCACATTTTTCCTTTCTGTCACAGGCAGAGTTACGGGGCGTTCCTAGTCGGGGAGGAGTTTGGCACTGCGGTTTCGGCCGTGGGTGGTTTCCGATGCCCGAACTTGAGCCAGTTGAGGCTCCTCGTCAACCAGTGGTCCCGGGAAATTACTGCTTGGCAGTTGATAATCAGAAGCGGATGTCTGCTACACTGCAAACTGGAAGTGACAAGTGTCCCCAGGAAATATAATATGAGGAGAAGCCCAACTAACCAAAGGTCCACCTTAGTAGTCTAAGGATATGTTACTTTACTTATGTGGCTGGGACCGCTCCCAAATTCTTGTATGACACTATGAAATGTGATCTTGTCCAAATATACACTAGTTGTCCTTGTGATTATAATAAGAATGTAACCATTGCATAGATGTCGTAGTCCCTGGGTAGAGAGGGCTGGGGGGGCCATAGTGGGAGATAGCCCCACTATGCACTCCAACTCTTGACACCCACACATTCCCGCTGCTATGCACCATTTATAAAGGGTAGCGAGGCTGGGGCAAGGCTATGCAATTGTGGGATTGACCGGCGCTAGATGAGTAGATGAGTGGTGCAATCACACTAGATGATTTAGTTATCCCATGTGCAAACTATCATTTCTCAAGTGGCTTGTATTGCATAGAGGACTGTCCTGCGGCTCTGCTAGGTGAGTTTACAAATTTGCAGTCCGCCATCTTTAGTTTTGTATGACAGCAGCCCGTGAGCAGGCAACTCCTTCTCCAGGTGGTTAGAACCTCCTTTTGGAATCCCCATATGGTGGGTTCACTTGTTCATTACCCTGATTCGCCCCCCTACTAAGGGAGATCAGGCCCGGGGCACTTGCTGGAAACAGTCTTATAAACTCAAATACACATAATTTTCCCTGCACTCAAAGCGGGACCACATGCAGCTTACCTTTTTCTTCTCACTTATGTGTACCTTTCATTTCACACACCTCTCTCAGGCCATAGCAAATTTCACAAGGAAGTAGGGGTTTTCCTGCAGGCATGGCTTTGGATTTGATTTAAGGCAGGGATGACCCCTGGGAATCACCTCTGATACCAGCATTACATAGTGGGTGGCAGTCCCCGGCTCCCTGTTTCAATCCACTCCCATCCCGCAGGCTCTCGCCTGTGACATTGGCACGCCAAGTAGTTCCATGTTATTCCATGTTCAACCTCACATTACAGGGACAATTATGATATTCAGGGTACAGCCTGAAGTGCCAAAGTGCGTTCATCAAATGCCATGTTCAGCTCCAAACAGCCAAGGTGTATAATCGTATGCCATGGTTTGTGATTGGGTTTTATATAGTGCAGCAGCTGACATTTCTGGGGTTTCTTGGCACGTTGGGACCTGTAGGAGTATGCGCTGCATTTGCCTAGTAAGGGCACACAGAGAAGTACAAGATTGCTTTGCTGTTGTATTTTTGTGTACAGATGGGAAGGAACCAGGTTGTGTGTGCGGAAAAGTCTTCTTTGAGTTTTTGGTGCCCAGTCCACTCAGATGTGCTTTGGGTGCACTCTAAGGTGCTAACACACGCTCTGCACTGCCATCTTATGAAAGGTAGAGCCTGAAATGCCAGCAATTGTCATCATATGTAAAGTACAGATTCACGATGATCAGCATGCCAGTGTACTTGGCTGGTCAGAGCCACATGTCTGGTGGCACACGCTCCTCATGCAGCAAATTGACCACCTGGCTCGAATCACAACTCGTCCACAAACAATCCTTCTCTTATCACGCACCCAGCCACTGGAACTCGATTCCTGCATCAGCTCAAAATGCACCACAATCCACCGATTTTGCAAAGCTCTCCCAACATGGCTTTTTCAACAAAACCTGACCAGGTCAAATCCCTGCACATACTGAGGCAAAGGCTGCAACTCACACAAACTCAAGACCCACCTCTTCAAGGAGTCTCTCCTCAACAGGCGATCACGCCACCCCCTGAGCCGCCTGACCCTCTAGATGCCATCCGCCCCTCTCCTCCCTGCCACCATGTACAGCTGTACCCCTCCTCTGTACCCCTGTGTAGCCTACCCCGCTGTACACCTGTTCTGTTGTTACCGCTGAGAAGCGCTCCATTATGCATCTGTATTGTTGTTTACCTCTGTAAAGCGCTCCGTTGCTTCTCAAAGCTCGGTCAGCGTTCAATAAATACCATAATAATAATAATAACAGTAATGCGCTACAGTTAAAAGACACCAGCCCAAACTTTGGCTATCCACACCCTGTACAGCTCTCTGCTATGCTCGAGCCAGGTCTGCACGTAAAACAATAAAATAAAATGAGAACGACCTCACATGCCCTTGTGCTTACATCAAATGCCAAGCGTAGCCTTATTTGCCCAGGCAGAGACTTGTGCCACTAGGCCTACCCTGCTGCACCAGCAGTGGCAACTGAAAGGCAAAACTGCAGGTTGGCATGTGATGGGCATGTGCTTTGAAGTAGGTGAATGTTCAGTGGTCTTGCTTGTAACTGTGGTACATATTGGGGGTACATGATTCTGCTTGTTTTTCTTAGTGCAAACCAAATTGAATCATTGCTAGGTGATCTAATTTGTGATCACATGATTTGAAAAATCGCAATTGCGTCGGTGGAAAAGGGACCTGGACCACATATCTGATAGGGATCTGGTTCTGAGTTTTCCACCTTTACTACCTACTACGGACTGTGTAGACTACTACTACAACCTGATGTCGGGGCTGCAAAAAAAATGTAATTTTTTTGCCCTGCTAAAGGCTGTTAAAGAAAATAGGAAGAAGAAGAATAAATGGTATGGTGAGAATCCCAAAATTCTTAAACACCAGTATTGGAAAAAAGAAAAAATGTGGCACAAAGCCAGAGACAAAACCTCTCATCAGGGAGCCAAGACAGCCTTGGCTATGTAAAAAAAAGAAATCCTGCTGGCTAAATCCATTGTTTTACAAAATCAAATTGAGCAAGCATAGAAACAATTCAAGGTTTTGTTTTTGGTCATTAGAAATGTTTTCATCCCTAAAAATGTGAATCCTCAATCCCTGGCCTCTGTCACTCTGGCCAACGAATGTTATCATTTTTTTCCAGGAGAAAGTTAATACCATCAGAAACAATATCTCCATATGCTCAGTGTCCACTGAAGCAGACTTAAGTATCTCCTATCCTACATCTGTACCTAATTTTGGTGCTAGTTTCTCCTTTTCCATGGTTGGGTCCAATGAAATTCTTGGCTACTTGGAAAATCTAAAACCTACGAATTTTGCCTCTGACCCAATCCTGGCGTACCTGGCGAAACAACACGCCTCGGTCCTTAGCAAATCTCTGGCATCCTTTATAAATGCTCCTATATCACAAGGCTGCGTTCCTTCAGAGTTAAAAAAATAATTCCTTACACCACTGTTAAAGAAGCCAACTCTGGACCATAAAGTTGTGGCTAACTATCGCCCAATAGCCGGCCTGTTATGGCCAGTCAAAATTCTAGAAAAGATGGTGACAAAACAACTCCAGTCATTTATTGACAAATATAAGATTCCCGACTGTTTTCAGCCAGGTTTTTGTCTGGCCCATGGAACCAAGACCGGCCTGTTGATGGTCTGGGATGACATGTTGGGGGCCGCTGACAACGTACTGTTAGCATGCTTATTATGCAGGACCTGTTGCGGCCTTCGACACGGTGGACTTTGGTATCTTTATTACCAGACTGTCATCAATGGCACATGTCTCGGAGGAGGCCATGAGATGATTTGTGTCCTTTTTATCAGAACGTATCCAGCAGGTAAAAATGGGTGACGGCCTCTCTGAAACTATGTTGGTTGAGTGTGGGGTACCTGAAGGGTCCTCACTGTCGCCTTTATTATTTAACATCTATATTCGCATTTTGCTGAATAGTCTATCGGAATTTGGTTTGTCATACCATTCATATGCAGATGACACCCAAATTTACGTGCGACTAAACCAACCAGCTGAGGCAATAGATACATTGTTATCCTGCGCCACTAAGATTAAAGAATAGATGCTGGAAAACAAAATGCTGTTGAATCCAGCAAATAACTGAGGTTATTGTACTGTGTTCGAGAGGAAAGGTACAGGATATAGTTCATACTGTCGCGTGTCCATCCCTCTTTGATATACCCACCAAGAATGTGGAAATTGTAAAAAATCTCGGCTGTATCTAGTAGTCCAGTATGGACTGCAACTTACAGGTTAATTAGATGATGAAAACTGTATATTGCCAACTGAGGCTGTTAAAACCAGTGATGCCTCTGATTGCGGCAAAGGATCGGCCAATGGTGGTGGGAACATTAACCAACGCTAGATTATTGTAATGCTCTTCCCATGGATGGGGGTGCAAACATTTCAGATTAAGAGGCTACAGGTAGCGCAAAACGCAGCTATTAGGTTCATTTTTTCACTGAGCAGAAGAACTCCAATCTCCCAGTTCAGAAGACAGTTACACTGGCTCCCGGTATCTCAAAGGATCCTCCTTAAATTACTATGCCTGGTATTTCGGTGCATCCAAGGGACGGCACCAGCTTATCTGAGCACAAGGATTCAGTTGTATCAACCCCAGAGACCGCTGCAATCCTTGGATCAGTGATTTCTGCAGATTCCAAGGGTTAGAACGGCCACATGGGACGCACGACGGTTCTCAGTCCTTGGTCCTCGAATGCGGAATGAACAGTGCCGGTAAGGGCCCAACACCGTTCATTCCGGGTCGCCTCATTACGAGATCTGCTGCGGGTCCCACTCAGGACGCCTGGCCAGACCAGATGTTCTTAGCGGGACCCGCTGGCAGACTAGGATGCTAACAACAGGCCTGTAATTAACGGGCCCGTTGTTAGCATCCTCCTCATTCCCATTGAGCCCTATGGGGCTCAAAAGGGAATGGGGATTAATGTTTACCAGAGCCCAGAAAAGGGCAATTACCGGGTCTGCCCAGGTCGACATGACCCGGTTATTGCGCTTTTCTGGGCTCCGGTAATAAAACATTACCAGTGGCAGCCGTGCCCTTAATAAGGGCACGGCTACCGCCAGGGTCGTAATGAGGCCCTATGCCTGGTATTTTGGTGCATCCAAGGGACGGCACCAGCTTATGTGAGCACAAAGATTCAGTTGTATCAACCCCAGAGACAGCTGCGATCCTTGGATCAGCGATTTCTGCAGATTCCAAGGGTTCAAACGGCTGCATGGGGTGAACGACAGTTCTCAGTCCTTGGTCCTCGAATGTGGAATGTTTTTCCACTGAACCTTCGACTCCATGAATCCCTAACAATCTTCAGGAAACAATTAAAAACATACCTATTTGTTTAGTATAGAAGTCATGAGTTTTTCAAACCCCAGCAACATTGCAACAAATGTATAGAGGAACATCCTGCGCCCAGATGCATGTGTGCACGGTCCCTCCAAGGGTATTCGCGGTACAAATCTACAAATCAAATCGAATCAAAAACATCAAACACTTTTCCAAGCAGAAAAGCTGCCATCTTAGCACAGGTGTCTTAGTTTCACAGGGCGCCATTTCGAGTTGGGTGTTACTGCTTAAGCAAGGCGTTTTTTCTGAAGATCGCCTATTTTAGCCAATTTTGCAATTCATAGTACAATACCACAGGCGATAATGCTGCATGTGGAGAGGTGCAACTTAACGCAATCCCAAAAGGCCACCCTAACATCCTACGACACGAGCTCTGTCACTCCACCTTGGAGGTCTTTGCATCCTTCTTGAGAGCAGAGGACCACGCATCCAGTGCCATGGGGCTCTCGAGGCAGGATGGAGAAGGAGATTGCAGAGGCCATCCATTCCCAGGACCAGACCAGCACTAAGGGCACTTTCACCCGGACAGGAACAGCATCATATATATACTGCAGCTCATAAAGGGGAACCTACAAAGTCACCCGAATATTCGCATGGCCACACCCCCTCTAATCAAGATCATGACCGTCATGCCTGTCTGTGCCATGGGCCTATTCCAGCAAACAGTCTGCATGTTGCACAGCATGTTGCTGCGCCCAATCCCCCTTGTGCTTGCCCAGGTATTCTTCAACATTCAACTGATCACATTGCACTCCCTAACCCTCACCACCCCCTGATGCCATCAATACCACACAAAGGGCAGTTCTATGATGCTGCCTAAGTTCCTAACTTCATAGGTGCCCTGGACTGCACACATGTTCCATTGTTGCCAAACCATGCAAGGGCGCTGGTGTGCCAAATCCACAAGCAGCAGCAAACTTGCAATGTCCAGATGACCTGTTTTTATGCAGACATCAAGGTCATCCACTGCTGCGCCAGGTTTCTTCAATCGACCCATGATGCAATGCTACTTCAGAACAGCACCCTGCCGGTCTACATGGTCACCCACATAGGAAAACAAACATAGCTATTTGGTAAGTCAAGGAGATGAAGGCGGTTGTGTAAAGGTGTCCCTAATTACGCTCACACCAGAATGAATATACCCCTCTAGGGAAATAAGGAAATAAGGCAAAAAGGCGATCTTGGAAGGATAACTTTAATCTTACAAAATGAGGATGGTAGCAAAGGACTCTGCTGCCTGAACGGTCTTCCCCTGTCCCTCTTCCATTCCTTCCTGCCAAAGGGGTTTCAGGCAGGGGTTTATAAAGGCCTGTCTTGCCACAGTGATGTCACTGGAGCTATATCATGACTTCAGCCAAATCCATCCTTCTTCCATAATATGGATGCTCCAAAAGCATCATTCCTCATTGTCAGCGGTTTTGTCCGGGCATGCTGTTCTACATTTTGTTAGCTATGCAAAAACACACTGCATCTCATTCTTTCCTGCATTCTGCTACCTATGCAAAAACACACTGATGCTCTGCAGATTTTTACAAACCTTGAGCCTAGCCCAAGGAACATCTAAACATTTTTATGTGTATGAACATTTTCACTCATTCCACTCGTCCTGCTCACGTTTTATCTGGGTCCTGCAGTCTACTCCACACTTTGCTCTTATAATTTATCCCATTCTGCATTTTGTTACACAGAAGATGTGATTCCTATTTTTAGCCTGCATGGAACCTTGACAGACAGAAGACACCTGGTGAGTCTGTTCATGCTGGCCATAGTGACGAACACTGCATAAGTGCCTGTGGTCAATTTTAGATCTTACAGACCGCATTCCTTCAGGGAAGGAGGGGGGAGTTTGACTCATATACAGCACTAAGATTTTACAATGCCCAGGATCTGACATTACAAATCTATCAAGCTAATAGATAATCTATCTAACTCACCAAAATAATATTAATGCCCAGGTTAAACTTATCTCTGACCATATGTCAGCTACAATAGATAACATAGATGCTGCAGGAGATTTCCCTGCATTTTCTTTTAAAACAGTCTCCACAGAAGAGGTTCACATGGGGCCTCATTACGAGGAGCGCGGTAAAAACGGGGTCATTACCGGCATGGAGGTACTAGCGGGTCCGTGCTCGTATGACGCCGCTAATAGCGGGTAATTATGAGTGCGTGAACATGCATGAACCCCCATGCTGGTAATGGCCATACCGGCATGCCGCTAAAGGCCCTCCAACCGCCCGATAGTGCCATCACGGGACCCGCCGATACTGCCTCCGCCAACATGCTAATACCAGGCTCGTAATACCGGACCCGGAATAAACGTCATTGTGTCAGAATGGGAAATACTGCGGCGGACATCTTTTAAAACACAATCCATTGCCATACTCCCAAACCATTAGTTGCATTCAGGAGAGACCAGTGGCAATCCCTTCACCATGTCGAAGGCTACCCATAAAACATCCTCCCGCCTGTGCAAAAAAACATTTCTCAGATGCAGAACTTAACATGCTGGCAGTCACCCTTGCAGCACATGCAGACGAAATCAACCTGCAGAACCTGAAGAGGGAGGTGCAGCAGCGCAAAAAAGAAATCTGGGAGGAGGTAGCCCGCAAGGTGTCGGCAGTCGGCACCACCCCACGGACAGTGAAGGATTGCAAAAGAGGTGGGATGACCTCCGCCTCAGGGTTCGGAATATCCCGGCCAGCAACAGGAGGGAGGCCATAGCCACAGGCGGGGGTCCCCACTCACCTGCCAAACTGACAAGCTGGGAGGAGACTGCAAGCACATTCATTCAGATCGAGTCCATCGAGAGATTTGGGGAGATGGAGATGGAGACGGGTGCCGCAACATCTGCAGATGGAGGTGAGTGACCCTGCAGATCCCTATAGGAGAAAACATGACGGAGCACAAGTGATGTGGAAGAGAGCTTAGGCAAGGCAATTCATGTCCCAACACACACATGAACATATCCTTGTGCAGATGGAGGGCCAAACCCTGCCACATTGAAATGCATGCTGATTGCCAATCCCATTACCAACACACAGTCAACACACATGGTGTAACGCTCACCTGACTCCCACGGAGGCGCTGGTCTAGTCTGGGTTGCTGTGGCCTCTTCGAGCGTGATGCGCAGAACTCGGAACACCGACTGAACAGGACCCACAAATCTTGCTTGTCTGGCCCGGAGGAATATCCTTCTGCAGATGAGAAAGGGGATTAACAGTCTGCAGAATAGTGTGCTTGCTCCCCCCGTTCCCCCTTCGTTCTTCTCTAACTTCCTCCGAAATCCCCGGTTGAAGCTCACCTTATGGTTTGAAAGGATGAACTCTCCATCCTGCTTCTGGTGCAGGGGCGCGTGTTAGTCCAGTTACTTCACTGGTTTTCAGAATGGCGCTGGCAAAATCCACTTGATGTTTCCGAGCGGAACACCGTAAGTATGAAGATTACAAAAGTTCAAGTGTTGAGCCTCCTTTTCTGTTGCCTTCCTAACCTGTGATCTGTCCTTTATTTCAGGTGCAGAATGAAGGCGATCCGTTGAGGGATTGAATTGCCGATGGTAAACTCACGTGAGTTAGCGATGGAGGCGATCCCTCTTAATGTCTTTATATTCCTCCAGTAATGTCTTTTGTCCTTTACCCATAGGGGCCGGGGTGCGGTACCTGCCAACGAAGCGGCGCCGACCCGAAATGAGGAATGGTCCACCAACAGAAGACCGGTAAGTGTTATGGCGGAAAATTAGGCTTTCCTCATATGTTCCTTCTGCTCACCTTTTGTCTCTTCTTCTCTCCCCTAGGCGCAGAGATGTGGTGACCGGTGCAGACAGTCGTGGTGGAGCCAGAAGAACTCCCGAGGACAGGTGAGTGAAGCGCGGCGCTGCAGCGAGCAACGCGGTGCTTTTAAATGAAAGTCTTTTCTCAGGAACAGGAACGCTGGCGTGAAGGTTCCGGATGCAGGTAAGAAGTTTGATAAAATTCTTGGTTTTCACCTTTCTCTTCTCTTCTTTCCTTACAGGTGTTCCAGGATCGAGGCGGGCGTGGCTGGAGACCCGATGCAGGAGCAGACACGGTGAGCGTTCAGCTGCTTGGATGCAGAACAACGCGAAGCGTGAGCTACTGTCTGGGCGTGGCTTACATAGCCCCCAAAGTAGTTCCAGGTAAGTATCCTTCCCTGGCCACGCCCGAGTGGCAAAATAGTCCCAATGAAAAAATAGTCCCTTTCAGGTCTCAGGGTGGCCTGAATCTTGCAGCATGGTCTGCATCAGGTAAGTGCACAAAACACCTTCCTTTATGAGCCTGGCGACTATGGCGCCAGGACTGATGTCCCACATGAGCCTAGCGCCAACGGCGCCAGGAGAGAGTCCAAAGAGCCCCTATAAGGTGCCGCTGGGCTTTTACCAGGGGGCATGATGCCTGCTCCCGGGGGTGCTGGGCCTTGCCTGGTGCTCCGGGGGTAGGCATCATGACAGCACTCCCCCCCAAGGTCCCTCCCAAGGTCGTTCCCTCTGGAGGTTTCGGTTTGTTTGGGAAATTCCGATGGAACCTTTTTACCAGCCGAGGTGCATGTACGTGGTCGCTGGGTTCCCAAGACCTTTCCTGAGGCCCGTACCCTTTCCAATCAATTAGATAGAAAAGTTTTGATTTTGAGATCTTAGAATCCAAAATGTTCTTCACCTCGAATTCAGGCTCCCCATCTATCTGGATTGGTTCTGGTGGCTTTATTAATCTGGTTCCTGGTTGCACTGGTTTCAAAAGTGACACATGAAAACGGGGTGAATCCGCATGTTAGCTGGTAGATCGAGCTTGACTGCCACTGGGTTAATTATAGCTTTGATCGAGTAAGGGCCCAAATACCTTGGATTAAAAGTTCGGGGTCCCTTGAGCAATAAGTGTTTGGTAGCCAACCATACTTGATCCCCTATTTGGTATGGAGGCGCCTCACTCCGATGCAGATCCGCATTCTTTTTGTATTTCCCTTTCGCTTGTTGCAAATGTGCAGTTGCATCCTTGAAGGCTTGTGTTATCGTGGAATGCAAATGGTCCACTGCGGGCATTTCAAGGCTCAGAGGTGAGTCCAGGTCTGAAGTATGAGGGTGATGTCCATATAGGGTATAAAAGGGGCTTTGTCCAGTTCCAGAGTGTACCGAGTTATTGTATGCATATTCGGCCACCCATAAAATATCCTTCCAATTACCCTCTGATTGGTGCAACATACATCGTAGGTATTGTTCAAGGGTCTGGTTCGTTCTCTCCGTCTGACCATCGGTCTGTGGGTGGTGGCTGGTTGAGAGTCTTATGTCGATTTGTGCCAGTTGACAACACTTTCTCCAAAAATGAGAAATAAACTGGCTTCCCCGGTCGGAGACTAGTATGGACGGGAATCCATGCAAATGGATGATATTTTCGAGGAATTCCTTGGCTAGGACAGAAGCTGAAGGTACTCCTTTCAACGGAATAAAATGGGCCATCTTGGAAAATAAATCCACCACAACCAGAATAGTATTGTATCCATTACAAGGGGGCAGGTCCGTGATAAAATCTAGTGACAAGGTGTGCCAAGGTGCTGGTGGAATATCTAAAGGCTGAAGAAGACCGGCGGGTTTTGTCTTTTGGCTTTTGTTTTGGGCGCAAACTCCACAGGACATCACGAAAGATTTAATATCCTTTCGCCAGAAAGGCCACCAGAATTGTCGCTTAATTTTTTCCTCAGTTTTGGCAATGCCAGGATGTCCTTCCATCAGGGTATCATGATGATGGGAAATAGCCAGTTCTTGCAACTCCTTTTCTGGCAGAAATAAGCGTCCTTGGAAGTAAGTTAGGCCATCGTTGACCGAAAAGTAAGACCCCCTTTGGATCCAATCCTGCAAGGCTGTAGAGTCCAGGAGTTGTTTTACCCGTGCTTGAATGTATTCAAGGGTTTGTAAAGAGGTTATCCCCAAAATTCTTTGTTCGGGAATTATCGGCACAGGTTCTGAGTTTGTGTCTATTTCTCCCATTCCTATTCGAGATAGCGCGTCCGCTTTGCCATTCTTACAGCCGGGACGGTAAGTGATTACAAAATTGAACCCAGCAAAGAACAAAGCCCATCGGAACTGAAGCGCCAAGAAGATAATGCCGCCAAGCCTTAAAGGCAGACTTAATGGCTAATAATTCCTTGTCGGTGATTGCATAATTTACCTCAGGCGGCGAGAACTTTCTGGACCAAAATGCTACGGGGTGCAGTTGGTTGGTTTCAGGGTCTCTCTGAGACAGGACAGCTCCCATGGCTAAGCTGGACGTGTCGGTTTCGACTATATATGGGAGATCGGGACGCGGGTGCTTCAAAATAGGTGCGGACGTGAATTTAGCTTTCAATTCCTGAAAGGCCTGTTCGGCTTCCTCGGTCCATTCGAAGCGTTTATTTTTTTGCAAGAGTGCAGTGATGGGTTGTACCACACATGAAAATTCCGGGATAAATCTGCAATAAAAATTAGCAAAACCAAGCATGCTTTGGACACCTTTCACCGAACTGGGTGATGGTCATTTGAGGATGGCATCCACTTTTCGTGAGTCCATGCGGACCCCTTTAGGTGTCAGGATGAATCCAAGAAACTCAACCTGGGTGGTATGGAAAACGCACTTTTCCAGCTTTGCAAACAGTTTGTGCTGGCGCAATTTCTCAAGGACGGCCCTGACATGCATTCTGTGATCAGATTCCGAAGAGGAGTACACAAGAATGTCATCGATATATACGACAACACAAACATCGATGAGTTCCCGAAGGACATCGTTCATGAAGAATTGGAAGGCAGCAGGCGCGTTGCACAACCCGAAAGGCATCACCTGGTATTCGAATAATCCATATTTTGTACAGAAGGCCGTTTTCCATTCGTCGCCTTCTTTTACTCGCACAAGATGATAAGCCCCCCGGAGATGTAACTTGGTGTATACGCAAGTGTCCTTCACCTGGTCAAGGAGTTCAGGGATCAGAGGCAGAGGGTAACGGTTTTTAACAGTTATCTGGTTCAATGCGCGGTAGTCGATACAAGTTCTAAGGTCGCCTTCTTTTTTGGGCACGAAGAACAAAGCCGATGATGCCGGAGACTTTGACGGGCGAATGAAACCATTGGCTAGGTATTGATCTAAATATTGTCTCAAATGCAGATTCTCAGGTTCAGTAAGGGCATAAATCCTGCTACAATGGGGTTGTGCACCGGGCACCAGATCGATTTGGCAATCGTACAATCTGTGGGGAGGTAACGTGTTGGCCTGTTCCTTTTGGAAGACGACCTGAAAGTCTTGGTATTCCGGAGGTAGTTGCATGGAGACAGAGGTTACAGACGCTAGACTAATCTTCAGATTTTCTGGGTAGCAGGTTTGTGCACAATCCGGGAAGTTTATTCTCTTCGCTCGCCAATCAATTCGAGGATTATGTGTCTCTAACCAAGGGATTCCGAGAATAAACTGAAACTGTGGAGCCTTGATTACATCAAACACAACTGCCTCCCGCTGGCCGTCCGGACCTATAAGTGTCACCTCAGCAGTGGAATGTGTTACCGGTCCAGAGACAATTTCGGTTCCATCTACTGTGGTGATGACATCTTTGCTGGTTTTAGGACGCAGAGGGAGGTTAATCCTAGAGACCAATTCACGATCCACATAATTTCCTATAGCCTCACTATCGATGTATGCCTTTATTGCATGCAACCGCTTAGGCTGTTCTGGATCTACGAGGACCATTGGCACAATGAAATGCAAGGTCTGAGAGTTAGTTTTCAAGCTCGGCAAGCGGACCCCTACGCTTGTCGGGCGTGGTCGTTTCCCGAAACAGAGTCTTCATGGTTTTTATCAGCGGCTCCTACCACCTTCTTGGGCGGTTTTGCCGGGCAATCTCGTAGAAAGTGTCCAGAGGACCCACAATAAAGACATAATTGCATCTGCCGTCTTCTTTCACATTCTTATTGAGTTAAAGGTCCTTTAACCCCTCCGATTTGCATAGGCTCAGAGACATCAGCACCCTTGGGGTTAGCGTGGGTCTTGACCAACACCCGGGTCTCAAACTTGGACCGATCTGCTTTTCTGTTTTGAAGTCTGTGATCCAATTGGACCACTAAGTCTATATATTCTGTGCATTCTTGGGGCGGATTTACAACTTGGGCCAGGACATCTTTAAGTTCTCCGCGTAGACCTTGATAAAATAACGTGATTCTTTTATCCTCTGGCCACCCAGTTTCCACAATTAGTCTATTAAAGGTTGCAATGTAGGATAGGAGGTCCTGATTGCCCTGTCGCAGGGATAGGAGTTCGTCATCCAAAGCCTGCCCCTGAGAGTGTCGAGCAAATAACCTTTCCATGCTTGCTTGAAATCCTTGAAAATCACAGAGAATCGGGTCATCTTGAGTAACCAGTGGAACTGACCAATCGGCAGCACAGCCGCTGAGATGAACAAGTTACTTTCTTACCTGGTAACGTTCTTTCGATGGGATGGTCCGACGACGTATTCCATATCGATGACATGTAATCACCACAGCTGTGCTGCTTCGGAAACTTTTTTCGGCGTCTGCGTCGATGACGTCGATGCGCCGTCGTCGAGGGCCTCCTCCGACGTCCGACGTCATCCGATGTGATAAGTAGGACGCACGACGCCCGTAGCCTCAGTTGTAGTTTTTTCCCCCAGAACGTGTGACACTAGTCAACTGCCAGTCAGACACAAAGCCTTGCGGAACATAAGCTGCAATCGCAAAAGAAATTCTGCAGCGGGGAAGGCAGGGCGGGAGCGATATGGAATACGTCGTCGGACCCTCCCATCGAAAGAACGTTACCAGGTAAGAAAGTAACTTGTTCTTCGAGGGGATTGGGTCCTCCGACGTATTCCATATCTATGACAGACTCCCAAAGCAGTACCAGAGCAAGGAGGAGGGAAAGAATTTAGAATCAAAATTTAGAATAGCCAATCAAATAGCAGAGCAAAGGACCGCCTTGCCAAAGGCCAGATCCTGTGCTCGGATGGAATTAAGGGAATAGTGACGTACAAATGTATGTACTGAAGCCCAGGTGGCTGCATCACAGATGTTGCGAATAGGAACACCCCTCTGCAGGGCAGTAGACGCAGCCATACCCCTGGTAGAATGGGCCCGCAAGCCAGCCGGTGGGTCCTTACCCGCCAAGTGGTAGCACTCCGAGATGGCCAAAATAATCCAGCGAGACAAAGTCTGTTTCGTCACAGCTTGCCCCAAACGCTTTCCAGCGTAACCAATAAAGAGTTGATCGTCCACTCTGACCCGGGACATGCGTGAAACATAAAAGCTTAAAGCTCTCCTAGGATCAAGCCTATGGAGCCTCTCCTCTTCCTTACCAGGATGCGGAGGAGGATAGAATGCCGGAAGAACAACCTTCTGGGCCAAATGAAATTCCGTCACTACCTTCGGAAGAAAAGAAGGACGAACTCTAAGGACAACCCTGTCCTTGTGAAATACAGTGAAGGGTGGCTTAACTGAAAGTGCCTGTAACTCACTCACTCTGCGAGCGGAAGTAACCGCAACTAAAAACACAGTTTTCAGAGTTAACAGCCTCAAAGGGCAAGAATGTAAAGGCTCAAACGGAGCACCCATAAGAAACTTAAGAACAAGGTTTAAATCCCAAACGGGCACCAGGAAAGGTGACGGAGGGAACACATTAGTGAGCCCTTTCAGAAACTGTGAAATTAAAGGGATTTTAAAGTAAGAACACTCTTCAGACGAGCGCTTAAAGATGGACAGCGCCGCCAGGTAACCTTTAATGGTACCCGCTTGCAAGCCCCTGTGGGCCAAAGAAAGTAAAAAGGACAGAACCATGGGGATGTCACATGCAAAAGGATCCACATTCTGAACTCTGCACCAGTCGCAGAACTTACGCCAACGGCAACGGTACAGAGACTTTGTTGCTGGCCTTCGGGCCGAAAGCAACACCTCCATCACGTCTTCAGGGAGGTCCCAATCCCTATACCGCAACCTTTCAGAAGCCAAGCGTGAAGGTTGAGGGATCTGACCTCTGGATGGAGAACCTGACCCCCCTCCCATGAGAGCAGATCGTCTCGGTAGGGAAGACGACGCGGAGGGCAGATGGACAAGTCGAGAAGGTCCGGGTACCACGTCCTCCGAGCCCACGCTGGAGCAATGAGGATCATCCGGGAACCGAACTTCCGTAACCTCCGCAGCACTTGCGGGATGACGGGGACTGGAGGAAACGCGTACAGCAGCGGGAATGACCACTCCACCACGAACGCGTCTCCTAAGGCTCCTTTTGGAGGAAATTCCCGCAAGCAAAACCTTTCGCACTTCCGGTTGACACTGGAGGCGAAGAGATCCACTTGAGGGGTCCCCCAAAGGGCGAAGATCTCCAGGAGAATCTCCTGAACCAACTCCCACTCGTGAGAGATCGTGCTCTGCCTGCTCAGAGCGTCCGCCGTCACGTTTTCGTCTCTGGCCAGATGAACTGCCGAGATCGAAACTTCCTGCTGGATGGCCCAGAACTCGAGCTGCATCGCATCCCTGCACAGAGGAAGTGACCCTCCCCCCCCTTTTTGTTGAGGTAGTGCATGACCAATGTGTTGTCCGTCAGGATCAGGACACTCTTTCCTCGCACAGTCGGCAGAAAAGCCTTCAGGGCTAGCCTGACGGCCCTCAGCTCCAACAGATTGATATGGAGTCTGGACTCTGATGGAGACCAACGACCGCTGACTGTCAGCCCGTTGGCATGAGCTCCCCAACCCGTGAGGGATGCATCCGTCACGATCGTCACCTCTGGCCAGGGAAGCCAAAATGGAGCCCCCTTCATCAAGTTGCCTTCGACGGCCCACCACAGAAGGTCCCGGGCGACCGAGGGCGGCACCTGAACCGGGTCCGACATCCTGCCGGAGGACTGCGACCATTGCGTCTTGAGAGCCCACTGCAAAGATCTCATCCGCAGGCGAGCATCTGAACCAGAAGAATGCAGGATACCATGAGGCCGAGCAACCTCAAGAACTCGAACGCTGGGAGCGTCTGGGCATGCTGAAACTTGTGCACCATCTGCTGAATGTGAAGAGCCCTCACCTGGGGAGGAAAACACTGCCCCAGGGAAGTGTCGAGCACTGCTCCGATGTACTGGAGCCGCTGTGTTGGCATCAAATGGGACTTCTTTAAATTGAGGGAGAAGCCCAGCCTGTGAAGGGAGTGGCAGATGATCTGGATGGACAGATGATCCAGGACTTGCTCGGGAGGGCTCCCCCTGATCAACCAATCGTCCAGGTAGGGGTAGACGTGAATCCCCCCTTGCCTGAGATGCGCTGCCACCACCACCATGAGCTTGGTGAAAACCCTTGGGGCGGAGGTCAATCCAAACGGCAGGACCCGAAACTGAAAGTGCGAGTCGCCAACCGCGAACCTCAGGTACTTCTTGTGCTTGGGATGGATCGGCACATGGAAGTAAGCATCCTTGAGGTCGAGTGACACCAACCAGTCCTGAAGCTGAAGGGCCTGGAGGACTTGAGAGAGAGTAACCATCTTGAACTTGTCCTTCCTGAGGAGTTTGTTCAAACCGCGCAAGTCCATGATGGGTCTCAATCCCCCGTCTTTCTTCGAAATCAAAAAATAAGGGGAATACCATCCCTTGTTCCTCTCCGCTACAGGCACCAGTTCTATGGCGCCTTTCTCCAGCAGGGCTTGAATTTCCTGCGCAAGGAGCGGATCCGGACTCTGCAAAGAGAGGTTCCCCGGTGGATTGTCGCGAGGCCTGTGCCGAAAGGGAAGACAGTAGCCGTGGGTTATGATCTCCAGAACCCACACATCTGAAGTAATGGCTTGCCACTCTACAAGATGCTGCGCCAGCCTTCCCCCAACCGGCGAACCATGGGACATGGCCTCATGACTGAATGGGAGCGGCTGCGGCGTTACCTGAGGGCAAAGAGACAACTGCCCGAGCAGCCTTGGCACCACGGGTACCCTGTTGTCCACCTCTGGTACCCCTGCGTTGGCCTCTTTGACTGCCAGCTCCTCTCGCTTTACTGAAGGAGTAATAGCGAAAGGAACCACCCCTCCACTGCTGTCCCCTAGGACGAAAAGGCGGAGGTTGGCGAACTGCAGCGCCCAATGAGTTCGCTGCAGCTTTTGAGGTCTGCAACCTCTCAAGGCTCTCCTCAGCCTTGCTGCCAAAAAGGCTTTCACCATCAAAGGGCATGTTGAGGAGCCGGGACTGCACATCAGGAGCAAACCCCGACTTCCGCAACCAGGCAAACCTGCGTATTACGGTGCTCACCGCCATGGACCAACTGACGCATTCAGCTAAGTCCAAACCCGACTGAACGGACTCACACATGGCATCCTTACCATCCTGGACCATAGCAAGGAAACCATCCCGTTCGTCCCCTTCGGGAATATGTCCAGCCGCTAATGCAACACAGTTCCACAGCGTGTGTGTGAAACGAGACAAGGCACAAATGGAGTTGGCCGCCTGAAGCACCATACCACCAGAAGAAAACACTTTCTTCGCCCAGCCATCAAAACGTTTGTCGTCCCTATCAGGAGGGATGATAGGGTACGACGCCTGCTTTGCCGGGGCCGTGGCCGCCTGCACCACCAAACTCTCCGGAGTGGGGTGCCTGGTCAAGTAGCAGGGGTCGCTACTGGCTGGACGGTATTTTCGCAACAAGGATCTGCCCACCGCCGGGAGACTCTCCGGAGCAGTCCAAGCCGCCGCCACCCTTCTCTGTAAAGCCATATGGAACGGCAGTACCGGATCAGTTGGAGGACCAACATCAAGGATGTCCATCAGATCATCCTGCACAAACTCCCCTGGGGGAGCAGACCATCCCAAGTACTCAGAAACCCTAGCCATAAGGCGCTGGTACGAGGAATCGGCATGAGAGCCAGGCTCAGGCCTACAAAACTCCACCTCCGGAGAGGTGTCCAGTCCACTGGCATCATACAGTGACTGTCTCAAATCGTCAAACTGACTATGGCCCGAGACAATTTCATCTGGAACCTGACTAGGAACCAGGCCATCAGAATCCTCATCCGCCTCTGAAATATTGTCCAGGTGGCGAAAAGAAGGCACCCGAGAGTGCTTGCTCTTAACCAGAGCCTTCCTTGGGGGTTCTCCCGTGCCATGCGGTACCTCCGACACGAAAGGCGTTGATGGCGTCGAGCGAATCGGCGCCGGCGTCGAGAGAACCAGCATCAGCGCCGAGAGGATCGGCGTCGAGGAAATCGGCGTCGACCTCAGATGCTGCGCCTCCAGCATCGGCGGCGTCGTCACAGCCCTCGAAGCCGGAGCCCCTGAGCGTGTCCCTCGACGACCTGAGCGTCGACGGCTTCGATGACTTCCTCGGAGCCGGAGCCTCGAGAAAGCCTGTTGACGCCCTCGACGCCTCAGACGTCGATGTCTTCCTCGAAGACCTCACAGGTGCATGCGGTCTCAAACGCGTCGAGGACCAGGACCTGGAACAGGTACGTCGAGAACAAGTCTCCTTGTCCGAACGGGACCTCTCCGTTGACTCGTGCCGACCACTCTTGCGAGCGGTGTCTCTCGACCTCTCACGACCGACCCCACTCGGGGGCACGGACGGCTTAGTACCCTGCGACTCAAGAATCGCCAGCATTTTCTTCCCGAAGGAAGCCCATTCCTCTGGCGTCGCACGGCTGGTGGGGTAAGCGACGTGCCGGGCAGAGTCCTCCGAAGAGGACCTGGAAGACGACCGGTGTCGGCGCTTCCGAGAATGTCTCGAAGAGGCTGAGGAGTGGCGAGACTGACTCCTAGAAGGAGACCCACGAGACTTCCGACGATGACGCGGAGAGTCACCCCTCGAATCATCCGTCGAAAGCCCCGCAGACTTCGACTTCCTGGGCTTGGACACCCGACCTACCGACAACTTCTTCTTACGTTCGCGTAAGGCTTTGGACATGAGCGACTGGCAGTCGATACAGTCATCCGTGTCATGGGCCTCCTCGAGGCACCAGAGGCAGGCGTCGTGCGAGTCCGTCACCGACATCTTGGACCCACACTCCCCGCACTTCTTGAAACCCGGACGTGGGGTCGAAGACGAAGTAGAAGACATCTTCACACGAAGGATTTTCACAAAACGAACAGGTTCGAAGAACCGAGAAGAACAGAACTCCAAAGAGTCAAGGCGTTAACCGAGATTCAAGAAGCAACACGTTCGCGGAAAAAACGGAACTGAGGCTACGGGCGTCATGCGTCCTACTTATCACATCGGATGACGTTGGACGTCGGAGGAGGCCCTCGACGACGGCGCATCGACGTCATCGACGCAGGACGCAGACGCCGAAAAAAGTTTCCGAAGCAGCACAGGTGTGGTGATTACATGTCATAGATATGGAATACGTCGGAGGACCCAATCCCCTCGAAATGACAATACAAAGGCTACCTTGGTCTGGTCATTAGGGAAGGCCCCAGGTCTGCATAGGAAGTGCAAACGACACTGATTCATGAATACGGCAAATCGTTTGGGGTCCCCAGCAAAGCGTTTGGGTGGGGCCAGCGGCATGTTTCCAGGTAGATTAATCTGCACAGGGTTACTGGGAACCACAGGAACGGGGTTCCCCCCGGAACCGGGTAGAGGAGTGTGTCCAGCTTGACCTTGCAAAAACTGTCTAGCCAGGTCATCAGTTCTTTCCTTTGATACAATCACTTCCCTCCTGAGAGCATTAGTCTCTTGACGAGCGGCGTGTACTTCGGCCCGTAATTCCCCCAGTAGTTGGGCCAACTGATCAGTCTCAGAAGTTTCCATAGCGCCTGGGTAGGAATTTGTAGGAAGGCTTCGCGTTCTGTAACGCTCACCTGACTCCCACGGAGGCGCTGGTCTAGTCTGGGTTGTTGTGGCCTCTTTGAGCGTGATGCGCAGAACTCGGAACACCGACTGAACAGGACCCTCAAATCTTGCTTGTCTGGCCCGTAGGAATATCCTTCTGCAGATGAGAAAGAGGATTAACAGTCTGCAGAATAGTGTGCTTGCTCCCACCTTCCCCCCTTCGTTCTTCTCTAACTTCCTCCGAAATCCCCGGTTGAAGCTCACCTTATGGTTTGAAAGGATGAACTCTCCATCCTGCTTCTGGTGCAGGGGCGCGTGTTAGTCCAGTTACTTCACTGGTTTTCAGAATGGCGCTGGCAAAATCCACTTGACTTTTCCGAGCGGAACGCCGTAAGTATGAAGATTACAAAAGTTCAAGTGTTGAGCCTCCTTTTCTGTTGCCTTCCTAACCTGTGATCTGTCCTTTATTTCAGGTGCAGAATGAAGGCGATGCGTTGAGGGATTGAATTGCCGATGGTAAACTCAGGTGAGTTAGCGATGGAGGCGATCTCTCTTAATGTCTTTATATTCCTCCAGTAATGTCTTTTGTCCTTTCCCCATAGGGGCAGGGGTGCGGTACCTGCCAACAAAGCGGCGCCGACCCGAAATGAGGAATGGTCCACCAACAGAAGACTGGTAAGTGTTATGGTGGAAAATTAGGCTTTCTTCATATGTTCCTTCTGCTCACCTTTTGTCTCTTCTTCTCTCCCCTAGGCGCAGAGATGTGGCGACCGGTGCAGACAGACGCGGTGGAGCCAGAAGAACTCCCGAGGACAGGTGAGTGAAGCGCAGCGCTGCAGCGAGCAACGCGGTGCTTTTAAATGAAAGTCTTTTCTAAGGAACAGGAATGCTGGCGTGAAGGTTCCGGATGCAGGTAAGAAGTTTGATAAAATTCTTGGTTTTCACCTTTCTCTTCTCTTCTTTCCTTACAGGTGTTAAGGATCGGGGCGGGCGTGGCTGGAGACCCGATGCAGGAGCAGACACGGTGAGTGTTCAGCTGCTTGGATGCAGAACAACGCGAAGCGTGAGCTACTGTCTGGGTGTGGCTTAAATAGCCCCCAAAGTAGTTCCAGGTAAGTATCCTTCCCTGGCCACACCCGAGTGGCAAAATAGTCCCAATGAAAAAAATAGTCCCTGTCAGGTCTCAATGAGGCCTGAATCTTGCAGCATGGTCTGCATCAGGTAAGTGCACAAAACACCTTCCTTTATGAGCCTGGCGCCTATGGCGCCTGGACTGATGTCCCACATGAGCCTGGCGCCAACGGCGCCAGGACAGAGTCCAAAGAGCCCCTATAAGGGGCCGCTGGGCTTTTACCCAGGGGCATGATGCCTGCTCCCGGGGGTGCTGGGCCTGGCCTGGTGCTCCGGGGGTAGGCATCATGACACATGGACCGTGCCCATGTAATACATCACACAAACCCCAACACAACTGCATGCGACCTGCCATGCATTAAACGCCAAAATGCCCCCTTCATACTACCCTGTGTGACACACCTGTAAGATATGAATGCGTGATAAATGTAATACTCCACAGCACCATATAATGCATCTAGCATGTAACACCATCACTGATTCCCTGCATCTCTTCTACCCCCCAGGCATTGATGGAGAAGATGCCAGCGAGGATCCAACTGCAAGGGCATCCAAGTCCCGGCCAAAGACCACAGCCACCGACAACACCACCTCCGGGGCAGCTTCGCAGCCCACACCAACACCCAGGGCATCTGACACCGTAGACACTGAGCTGGCTACATCAGTGGAAGGCGAGGCTGTTGACCCATTGAGCAACATTGCTACCCCAGTGGAGGAGGATGTAGACCGGGATGTACTGACCCATGTGCCATGTACATGCTCCCCAAGCCCCGTGCCCACCCCCCACCCCACATTCAGCCCTCATCCACCTGCAGCAGTGCGGATCCCCTGCTGCATGACTCTGACCTCAGCAGCCTCCACGAGGACAGCACTGCCATTGCAGGCCCGGTCACAGCACCCTCAACCACTGCTGCTCCCACCAACAACCTCGAGGCATGGCTAGCGAGGGTGGAGGCCAGACATGACTCCATGTTGGACCTTCTCAGACAATATGTGGCCGATGGGGAGGACACAAGGCGTGGGATAGCCCAGGCCATAGCAGCAACCACAGCCGCCATAGAGGCGAAGACTGCCGCTGTCAATGCCTCGGCATCGTTGATGAGAGACAGTCTGGGGGCCATCACGCAGGTCCTCAATTCCATCCTGCTGCACATGCAGCAGGCACAACCTGCACCAGCCCTGGAAATCCCCACGGCTTCCACCCCATCCACCACACCCGCTTCCTCTGCCCCCACTTCCTCAGCACCCTCCAGCCCTGTACATCTAACAAGACGTAGTGCGAGGCACTCTGAAATGCTGCGCCTGGACAGCAAGAAGTCCAGAAAATAGTGTAGGGGAACTATGGGAGTGGCTCAGATGGTGTTGGTGTTGAATGGGTGAATTAGGGGGAGATCACTGGGGGGTTTTGGGAGTTTACTGGGGGGTTTTGGGAGTTAACTGTGGGTTGGGAGGGGGGTTGCACTCTCTCCACTTGTTATCAATACATCTGTTGTGTTAAAGAACACTAAATGGCTGGACATTGTTCATTTTGTGTGTATCCATTTTATTAATGATGGTGTACAGTGCCCAACTCCACATATTCCCTGTGTGCATGTCCACATGGACACAGTGTACAATGTGTCACTGACACGTATCGATCATCGTCCATGTGGGTCAGAAATATTTGTCAATCAGTGATTGGCATACTGCGCGGCCATCCTGTGCATCACATATTGGCAGGGGTGCTGCTTCCCCTCCATCTTCATCCTCATTATCCTCGCCCGGTGCATGCATGCCAATGTCAGGTGGCAGTGGTACATTTCTCCGGACGCACATGTTGTGCAGCATGACACAGCCCATGGTGATCTTTGCCACCTTCTCAGGCGCATAGAGGAGTGCTCCACCAGACCTGCTTAGGCAGCAGAACCGCGCCTTTGCCAGGCCAACGGGTATGGGTATGTACCCGATTGTACTCCTCCTCATGGCTGTTCCGCGGGTTCCGCACAGGGGTAAGTAGCCACCGCTTCAAGGGATATCCTCCATCACCTGCAAGCCAATGCAGATAGGTCTAGTTGAGTCAATCTGAGCTGTCACATGTCCCTGTAGGTATGCACAAATATTGTTTAGATGCATTCTATATTGCAATATGGTGTGGTAGTCTGGATGGCGTTTTACAGATGATGCTGGGTGAAATCATGCATGCTGATGCGGATGTACTGTGGTTGTAGGACTATGTTTTGCCTCCCATTTCTGCTGTGTATACTACACTGTGCATGGTTATACTAGCCACATTGGCATAGTTGCAATCCTGTTCAGTCATGCTTTGCTTGACATACCCATGGTGGCCAGGGTGTGCGTCTTACATGTTGTCATTGATATACGTAATTGGTCAAATGTGTGCCAGTGATGTGTCATGTTGGGGTTGGGAGGTCCAGGTCAGGAGTGTTTAGCTCTGCGTGCATTCTCCACTCACCGTCAATTCCCACCCAGGTGGGGCATGCACCCCCCCTTTCCCATCCAGGTGGAGCATGCATTCCCCCCTTTCCGACCCAGGTGGAGTATGAATCCCAACACATCACTACCCCAAAGCACTGCCATGGGCCAGTTAGGCAACGCACCAAGCATCCAGGCATGTGGTCCAGCATGTCGCTCCATGTGACAGGGTAGCGTGGAGTTGCGCAGCACCATGGCATCATGTGCTGATCCGGGAAATAGGGCGCAGCAATGGGTGATGATCTTGCTGGAGTCACATACCATCTGCACATTGATGGAGTGGTATTGCTTGTGATTGCGGTACACCACCTCTACGTCATGGGGGAATACCAATTCCACATGGGTGCAGTCCAGGGCACCAACACAATTGGGCATGCCTGCCAGTGCATGGAAGCCTACTTTGGTGTCGGCTATCTCCTGGCCAGTCCGTGGTAGGGATATGTGGGTGCTAGCATGCTTCAGGAGGGCATCCAGCACTTGGTTCAGCATGCGTGAAAATAGTGGTTGTGAAATGCCATGCAGCTGCCCCACTCTGTGCTGGTAGGTGCCTTTGGGCAGGAAGTGGAGCACAGACACCACCTTTAGTACCGGGGGATGGCAGTGCATATTTCTATGAGGCTGCCAATGTCGTTGCCTATCATGTCCACTACGGTGGTGATGGTGTCCCGGTCCAACCGGTACAGGGTATGGATCTGATCAGGTGTTAGATTGAATGGACTGGGTCTGATGAGACTACTACGAGGTACTAATGGCTGCACTGGTGGTAATTGCTGGGCCTGTCTCGCCCTCCTTCTCCTCCTGCGTCTCCTCTGTGCTGCCTGTTGCTGCTGCTGTAGTTGTTGTAGTTGCTGTTGTTGCTGTAGTTGTAGCAGTATAGGCATGTCCTCCAGCGCCATGATTGCAACAGCTAGTGGTATCATTTTGGTGTAGGAAGGGGTGTGGTGTGTGGGTGTACTCCTTTTATACTGGGCCAGGCTCCATTGACTCCACCTGTGGTGATTGTGTGCACCTGTGGCAGTTGGCTTGATTGCTGATTACTGGTGGCCCGCGATGCCTGTATGGCCGCCATCATGCAAGCCCTGATTACCGCCTTCAGGATGCCTGTATTTGCATGTCCGCGTGGGTTGTGATGTCCTCCTATTACTGGCATCCCGGTATTTACCCCCGAAGGGGCGCAAGTACGCCCCTGCCGGTATGAGGGGGCACGGTACGGGCGGTGCCAGTATTGGCGGGTTGTCGGGTTGTAATGCCCCGGAACCCGTTAGCGATGCCGGTATTACCATTGCACCTTCCTTTTTTCATTACCTTCATTCTCGTAATGAGGCCCATAGTTTCTAAACTTAAACCTACTTCCTGTAAAGGGGATGTTTTTCCGGCCACCCTGTTTAAAGAACACATTTCAACCCTTGCTCCATGGATTACCACTTTTGTAAATCGATCTTTTCAGGAGTCATGTGTCCCCGAGAACATAAAGGAGGCTTGGGTTACACCTTTGCTTAAGAAGGAACACTTGGATCCTGCCGAGGTGGGGAATTATCTTCCTATTACAAATGTTCCTTTCATATTGAAAATTCTGGACAAAATTGCCTATTGTCAATATCAAACCTTCGTCTAGGAGCACGATATATTAGCTACCCAACAGTCCGATTTCCGACCTAATCACGGGACCGAGACTGTGTTGTTGGATTTAAAATCTTATATCGCAGGTCTTATCGATGAAGGCAATACAGCCTCGCTACTGCTTTTAGACCTGTCCGCCGCATTCGATTTAGTCGATCATCAACTCTTGGCAGACAGGTTGATCACAACTGGTAAATGCTCTCCAGAAGCATCAGTATGGTTCAAATCGTTTTTGGGTCCACGAAACATGAAAGTAACTAAGGACAATGCTCACTCTATGGCTTCTATATTACTATGTGGCGTGCCGCAGGGTTCATGCCTATCGCCCCTACTCTTTAATATCTACTCACGTCTTCCCTGCGCTCTTCTGTCGGCTATGGGCATTTATTTTGCCAATTATGCTGACGACACACAGAATGTTATCAAACTTACTGGTGAGTATCAAAAAAACCTAGAGCAATATTAGTTACATCTTTGCTGAAATTCAGAAATGGATGGTGTTAAACTCTCTGGCCCTGCTAAAACTGAGTTGTTGGTTTTGGGCACTCAGCAGAGGTTAAAGAAATTGGATACAAAATATGACAATTGTTTGATTGGTCAACATGTTATTCACATATCAAAATCTGTAAAAACCCTAAGGGTCTTTTTTGACCCACAATTGTCTTTTACCCGACAGACTAATTATCTTAAATCTTCTTGCCATTATTATATCCAGCTCTTATGGCAGATACGTCCTTCTCTATCCAAAGAAAATCTTGCTTTGATAGCAGCTGTGATTGTGAACTGCAAGCTGGATGACTGCAATAGTCTTCTGATTGGTACTTCCCAGGCCAATCTTAAGACCCTACAGATGATTCAGAATAGTGCAGTGCGAGCTGTAATAGGACTCAAATGCAACATGCATGTTTCTGAGGCTAGGCGCAGCTTGCACTGGTTGCCGGTTCAACAGCGGTTACGTCATAAAGGTCTGACCATTGTGTATAAATGCCTGTATGGCAAAGCTCCATCATATCTTACTGCCAGGATAAAAAAGAAAGCGGTTGGTCGCTCACTGCGTTCCAGTAGCGATACTATTCTAGTTCAACCTCGGTCTATCTTGAAAAAATATGGGGGAACAAGCTTTAATTCCTGGGCTCCAGCCTTATAGAACTCCATGCCTAAACATCTTGTCGACAGCGGCTCTTTGAGCACCTTTAAGAAATAACTAAAAACTTCCCTGTTTGATATAGGTCCAGGATAATTATTTTCTTCCTATGCTGCTGGAGTATTTAGTCTTGTGTTCCACTGTATGTACCCTTACTTCCATCTTTGCATTGTGGATTACTAGATGAACACGGCTCCCTTTTGTGTTTATGCTTTTTTCCCTCTGAACTTTCTATGTTATCTGTCGTCTGTCTTTTCTTCTCCTGTGTGCGCCCCGAGGCCTTTGGCTTAGTGGCGCAATACAAGAATTTAGATAGATAGTTAATTTCACCTTATATTTAGACAATAACCATCGTCTACAGTGCTTGCATATGCCTGTGTATGTGATTATATTTGCATGAGAAGACCTTCCCAGTGCCCCTTGTCCCCCCTAGTCCATCATAGCGCCTTAAAGAGATCTTGCCTAACTTTAAAGCGCTTCGGGGTTCATGAGGACCCTGGTTCCTTCCCAACATTCCCCATTTCGTTACTTCTACAGTAAAAAACTCATCCCCACCCGACATATCTACAAACCCAAAGGTATCAGTTTGAGTTTTTTAGGTATCAGCTGTTTATTGCATGGCAAGGTGCAATAGAACCCCCAATTGAAAACACAATCTTTGCACTACTAGGTACTACATTGACACAACATCAGAGACCCAATTGTAATGTGCAGAAGAGGACCAAGAAGAACACGATAACAGGCACCAGTATTTTTACTGCTGCCCCGGAATGGCGGGAATCAAAAGCAAGCGATAGCCAATCTGTGTTCTGAGCTCCACCTTCTTTCTTCATTTAAACACCTAGATTGTGCACCGCCTCAGTGATGTGGGATAGTGACCCATTCTCAGCATCCTCCAGGGGTACAAAAGTGCAGCAGCTGCCTCCCAACTTTCTACACACTTCTCCTTCTCTGGCTGTTAACAGATCCAACATGTAAGGGTTCTGCATTGTCAAGAGTCTCAGCGCACAGAGCTCTATTTTGATGGTGCAGAACCCATTCGTATCGTTGGCGAGCCGGACCAGCTCCCATCGGCTGATTTGAACCCACTTAGCGTTAGCCGCTGCTTGTACCACAGGAGCCAAAAAAGATTAAAAGAAAGTCTCTGCTGAGCTAAAAAGTCGATACTTGCCAGGTATTCCTCTGAGCAGTGCGGAAGAGTCTTTTGAGATGTAGTTCGATCACTTCTTTCTTTTCTGTTTTTAAATCATTATTTTTCTGGCAGCATATGAAATTCTTCTGTGATCTGCAAGTCTCTCTCTGCTTCTTTAGGTGTTGGAGTGGCTGTTGGTACCTTGACAGGCATTTCTTTTCCCTACAGGTGTTCTTCTGGGATTACTAGTAGTACAGAGTGCAGGGTGGCCAGTGAACACTTGCCCCTCCAGGATGATGGGAGGTGCAAGTAGGCTTGTCGGCCACAAACCCAGTAGTTACAGCCGGTCGGATAGCACAGCGAGTAGAGCGCTCACTTTGACATCTGTGCAGAGCCTGCTGACGCAGGTTTGAATCCCGGCAGGCAGAAACACAGCCTTTCAACCTTCTGAGGTTGATAAATGAGCCCCACACACTGTGGCTAATAATAAGCAGTGCTCAGATACCTGAGGGTTTGTAGCACTATATAAATGCTAAATTATTATTATTATTATTATAGTAGTAATCTGTCACTACTGTCATACCTTTCGTCATATCAAGGATCACAAGAGTGTGGGTGCACTGTGTTTTTGCACCAACAGGAACTGTTGCTTCATTGCTAAAACCAAGTTCATAGTCAATGTTGCTATGTATTTGCACTGGCTTCTCCATTGTTGCAATCCATGGAGCCTTGTGATATATCGGGACCATATTTGCGCACTCTACTTGGGCTACTATTTCTTTACTTTACTCGATCAGTCCATCTGCCAGGCATGTCACTGGGGTACCCTGCCATTTGTTGTTGACATGCGAGTGACCTCAAAAGGAAAATTATAGTGCGTGTAGACACTTGCTGTATTTCGTACTGCCATTGCATAGTGCTGGGTGTAGATCGATGCTCCTCAACTGCAGGATGTGTGCCTGGAATGTGTCCTTTATCCTACATAGTGCATAATGTACCCGGCATTGTGCCTCTATAATTGGGACTGGACGTGGAACTAAAACATGTGGGATGAGCGCACACACGTAACAGCTTTTATTCATCACATTCCTTCCCACAGTATGCATATCAGAGTGCCAGCTATTAGATAACTCTGAATTGCGAATGTCAGAAATGGTGTCAAAGCCCAACCCCTTATATAAATCATACATCATTCGTAATTCCCGTTTTATTTGTCTAAGAAAATTTGAGGGGGTGGCCAGCAAAATGTGAGACATTGTTTGATTCTTATTTATCATAGACACATTCATACCATTGCTCATGAATCTACTAACATTATTTGCCTTTATATGTAACTGTCAACCGCCCCATTTATATGGCTACCCCATATAACAGACATACCTTCATACACTCCGACAACCACGACCAGTGTCACACAAAACAATATAACCATTGGTCCATCAAGAAAGCATAATACAGAATTGCTAGGACAAATTATATTCAGTTAATCTTTATCCCTACATAACCGAGAGGTTTGAACACATCGGTCAGGCACCCTTACTTATCTCTGGAAAGGAGAAAAAAGGTTACCAAGACATAAGAAGAAGAGAGAGGGAGTGGGAGGGATAGGAAAGGAGAAGGAGGGAGAGAGAAGTGGAGAGAGAGAGGAGGGGAGAGAGCGGAAGAGAGGGAGAGGGAGAGAGAGAGAGGGAGAGAAAGAAAGATACCCTTTTCCCACCAGGGCCGACCATGTTCTAGACCTTCACAAATTGAAAAATAACAAAATTGAAAAAATAAAAAAAACAATACAAAATAGAAACGAAAAAAAGAAAAATTAGGGGTGTGCCACTGCACACCACCTTGGCATGAATCCTTTACTAAACGTCTTCTTCATCAGTTATGCCCTTGCTCCATCAATTGGCCTTTGCATGCGCTCAATGCCTCGATGAGAGTGACAAGTTCTGTTGCCTGAGCTGAATAGTGCATAGGTAATCTTTTCATGATCAGAACTTCATGCGCCCCCCCTTTACTGCACACCACTGCCGCCCCTGTGTGCTTCCATCCCATCTCCTGGCCAATTGTTGATGACGTTGAATTTGTTGAGCGGGTTGTTTCATCAACTTCTTATGCTATGCAACCTAATTTCGTGGTCCCTGTTTAGGGTGGTGTCACAACTGTGAGGAAACGGAGGTCAAGACCCCATCTCTAAAACATAATCAGTGTTGTTGTCCTCTACAATAAATTGTGCCACATTCAGAGCTTGTTGAGTTGAACAATTTATTTAAACAAAATTGTAGATTGAAACTCTCATTGGAGATGCCCTTTGATTACACGTGTTTTGGCACATCCAGTGCCTTTCTCAAATCAGGGCTTTTCTTAACACAAATAATACAATTACATATGCGTGTATAGTTGTCCATCTCATGTAGTTTAGATAAAGACTGTTATGGGTTAAATCCCACCTATTTATTGATCTGTCTCTGCACGTAGTCGGCTCTCCGGGATACAGACTGACCAAGAGAGCCGACGCCACACAGAAACAGACAACAACACTGACAACAACACTGATTACAATTGTTGATGACCCATCAACATATAGTATATCTCGTTCCGTCAATACACTGTCTCTAGCCTTAGATTTACCTTCCTCTTCACCCTCGTATGTAGCACAGTCATGCATTTTCGGGTCATCATCAGTGGATACCTCTGTCACAAATGTGGCGGGATTCACCGTCCTACACCGTACTATATGAATATGAGGTTTGGATATTATAATCTCATATGCAGAGGATGTCTGAGACATCAAGGTCGATTTAGGCCTTTCCTAAATGGTAAATAGTGAATGTTCCACAAACAAGGTAACAGAGCACCCCATGACAATCGTGGAACTTTTCTCTATTGAAAATGTAGCTGCTGCGACTGCTTGTTCACCACCATGGGTCAAAAAATAATATCTGTGGGCACTCGCTAACATTTTATCGCAATCTGAGACACTGTTTTTGCTAGTACCTTGATGCCATAGACAGATATGTCCGGGACCACAGGAACTCCACAGAGTACTGACTCCCTTGCCATTGCATTGATTATTACCATTGCTCAAGCTACACACATTCCTGGAGTGGAACACACTACCCCTTGATCTGTGAAGGATATAGTTACATTTAGTTTACTGAGCCGATCCCTACCCAACAAGTTAACAGGGGAGCTCTCTGAATATAACAAGGGGGCTTGTACTATCTTTCCTCCCACTTTTATATCTAGCTCCTCAGTGTATGGAACCATAGAAATAGCCCCAGAGAATCCCTGTGTGTCAAATGTTTTACCTGATAATGGAAAGTTCGCCTCCATAATGCAAGATTTAGTTGAACCTGAATCTACCATACATATAAATTGCTTGTTTCCTACCTCCGCCTCCACCAAGGGCTCCTTTTTAGGGTGTGCGGTTGTCAATATGATTGGCCACACAAGTGCCCTCTGTGGGCTGTCCTAATAAGAATATGTATTTGTTCCCGGGAATGAAAAAGGGCCGCCCCCGGCCATCGTAACTCCTTGGAACGGGGCGCCAGTTCCCCCTGCCATCCTATTGTAGTGTTTTCCCTCACCCTGCTGCGGTTGTTGCCCACGTTGTCCTTGCCTGTCAGCCCCATAAGGGAACTGACCCACCCGTCCAAATTGGGGGTGTCCCATTCCTTGAGGCTCTTGGAATACCTATACTGGAGGTGATGGTCCATAATTAATCCCAGGCCTGTTCCTGCATTCCCTTGTGAAATGCCCCCATCTCCATCAATACCAGCACTGTGATGTTCCCAATCCTCCTCCTCGGGGCCCTATTCCCTCAAAGCCTCCTGCTCTTGCTCCTCGAAATCCTGCTCTTCCCCTTGGTGCTCCTTCATACTGCTACTGTAGGCTGGGCTACTGCCCCCCACTCTCCTTGTCCTTCTTCGGCCCATAGTGCCACAATTGTTGCATTCACAATCTGTTAAGTATATCCTGTCTTTTCCCCCTGAGCCGGTGTCATCACCGGTGCTTGGACAACAACCTTATTTAGTATCTTTTCCACTAGTTTTGCCTCATCAGTTTGCCGCTTCTGGGAGGTCTCTCTGTCCCGCTCCTTGAGTCGCTTATAATGGTGGACTATTATACTTTGTATGCCCGCCCTCCCTTTGGTTTCAACTTCCACAATTTTATCTAGTACATTCTGGACCTCTTTTGGTAATCCCCTCTTTACGATAAAGCAGAAAAATGTTACTGAATGGTCCCATTGCCCTCCTGTCTAAACCTTCCACATGTCCTGTAACTTAAGAATAAACCTAACTGGGTCCTCATCATCACCCATTGTGCACTGCATTAAAGAATGTAAGTCAGGGGTATATGGGTACATCTTTCATAGGGCATCCCATACCCATACCCTTGCCCTTACTTCATTAAAGGCTGCTCCATCATGTTTGTTATTTGCAAGAATTATCCCAGGGTACCCAGCCCTTACCTCTTTGTCCCCAGCTTAGTCTCCAACTATGGCAACCAGTAAACTCTTAAGGTCTCCTAGTGCTAAAGCTACCCCTGCTCTTTGTTTTTCAAATTCATAGATCCATTTACTGGCTCCGGCTGTAAACTGGGGGAGAGCTTTAGTCAAATATTTTATTTCCATTTGCCTTATCCCAACTCCTTTATTTGTAAGAGGCATCTGCATGTCTATTTTGTTAACAACCCCCTTTTTTAGTATTTTGCTGATCTTACTACCACCATTAAATCTGGCATACTTCTCGGCCTATCCCTTGTCACTGCCTCTTGTGGCAGGGATGGGTTTCTCACTGCCTCCTCTCCTAGATCTCTTTCTTGCCCTGCCTCTTCATTATTTCTGCCACCTTGATGTTCGCATTCATTTTCCCTTGCTGGTCAGACTTCTTGTTCCAGGACTGTCCATACCCTCTCCCTAACATTTTTCTACACACACATTTCTTATTGCCCCAGGGTTGAATCTAACCAAAAAATCTCCTGACTTCCAATCCTCTATTTTCTGCACCGCTTAGCACTTATTTCTGGTGGTACTTCTCTAAGTTCCTTTAAACTGAACTACCTTTTCTGCAATGCTCATAACTCGTTCATATCTGCTTGCGAACCCCCTGGGTACACTGATGCTACGGGCTTGTCAGCGCTTGTGGATGGGTTATATGGAGTTAGAGGTGCAAAAGCTCTTGAGTCCCCCCTAGTTGCTGATCCTGAAGATACTGTTGTTGACAATTTATCTACCACTGGAGTCTTATAGACTAGATATGCATACCCTACTGCAGGTTTAGGCATTACTGGGTATATCCCCTTTCATTGGATCTCTTTTTTATCTTCCTGATCTTCCATATCCTCGAATAATCGCCAGAGATCTAAAATCTCTTTTCTTTTTTGTAACTTCTTTCCCTTATATTTTGCTTCTAAAAAGATGGAAATGTTTTCAAGCGTGCTTCTGTTATGGGAGCCCTGCTCTGGCCAGGAACAGGACATCCCCCTTCCTTGTTTTCCAACACCCATTGTCGATGATATTTTTCTTTCCTGTTACAGTACAGTGGCAGGGCCCTATGCATGTGTCTTGTTGGGGTTTCTTCCCACATACTAATTGTGCACGTCCCTTATGCTTTACTTAGACCTTGCTGCTATGCTGCGCACACTGCTGCTTGTTACACAAAAATAGAGATCAACCGCCTTTTTCCCCACCCCCTTTTTCCCACTTTGTTTTCGCAAATACACACTGCGACTCATCCACCTTCCTTCTTTTTTTACCACAAAAGACAGCAAGAGAAAATATACAAAACTAATTGACTAAAATCCAGGCCCATTCCTTATACCGAGCCACTACTTATTTGTTCCTTATATCCTTGTAGTAATACCTTCTCAGCTTTTTTTTACATGAGGATCCCATTGCTTTTATCGTCATAAAAGAATTCTGTGTGCCACTACCTTCTTAACTTATTATGGCTGAGAATCCCTTACCTCTCAGTCTTTATATGCTGAGGCTCCCTTTCTTCCCAGTCTACACGCTGACGCTCCCTTTCTCCATTATGAAGAGTAGAAAAACAGAAATATGCGACAATTTCAATACATAACCCACCTCCTATCCAATCTATATCTTAACACATCACCTGAAATCCTAGCCAATCTATACCGTAATACATCACGAAAGGTCCTATTCAATCTATACCTTAACACATCACCAATTGTCCTATCCACTCTGTCATTTACCTCATACTTAATCCATTCACACCTCACATACTTGCATATACACATGTTCCCTTTTTGTTATCTCTTACAAGAGGCTACTTACATGTGCGTGTTCACCCGAGTTTCCTCCGTTATGGGGTACAATTCTGGCCTGTTCTCCTATCTGGAGCCACGCCCGATTCAGTGAGCAGAGAGGATTTCTATTAAAATGGCTCCTTCTAAAACCGCCCAGAAAACACGTTTTTTTATTTGGGAAACGGTTGTTAGGGAGAATTCTCATAAATGTGCTTATTCCCTTCATCCTAGAGACCCCCAGAAACTTTGCTGGATTTTGAGGACTTAATATTTTTTACCTGAAGAGAGTGTGAGCCTTTTTTCCCACTCTCATATATTTTGAATGTGTTTCTTTGTCTTGTGTTCTTTGATTGAATTCCATAGGCATCATCTTTTCATTTGTGTCACACAGCACCCTCAGTGCAGTGACACAGGGAAGCCTTTTAGGCTGTCCCAAGGTTTAAATACCTTCTCTGGGATCAACTACTGTTTCCCAGAGAAACTAAAGTGAAATATACTTTACTAGACTTTTCAAATTCCTAGATCCAGCACACCTTATCTTACAACAGAGTGCTGGAGGGGGTACTTAGTATCCTCTATGTCTAGAAACTCATGTAGCAGTCAAATGCTACCCTCTCAAAATGGCTGGTGGCAGTGGTTTTACAATGAACTACCATGATTTTTTCCCGACCGCGAACACCGGTAGCGTTAAATCGCGGGAGCCATGTTTTTCAAGATGGCGTTTGAGCCCCCTTTGTTTAAACAGGTCCCGGTCTTCTTTTTTGGCCATTTCTTTTTGGAAAGGTCTTTCTAGAGTTTGTCTCTGCGCGCCAAACCAGGTTTGGTCCCTTTGATCTTACGCCTTTCGTGGGCTTCAGGACTGAAGACTGCCTCTGGTGCCAGAGTGTCTGGGGTGGACAGGAAGTGAGGGAGGTGCAGGAAACTCCCTGTGCTTAGTCTCCTAGGAGACCCAAGTGCAGTCTGACGTGATTGGCTGGCTGACTGTCCAGCAAGGACAGCCACCCTGCTGAGTGAGTGGCAGATACACTCGAATGAATGGGAGGAAACTGGGTAAAAGGCGAGTCTCTTGGTTTGGAAGGAAAACTCGACCACTGGAACAAAAGAACCGAAGACGAGCTGAAAGAGGATGGCTGCTGCAACCCCTGGATCATTGGTTTGCCTGGTGAAGCCCTGCTGCAGGTCCGAATCACCAAGTTCATCTTGACAGGGAAACCCTTCAAGGGCGACTTCTCCCTTTGAGTTGGTGGGACCAATCAGCTCGTAAGCCACCTGGACACCATTCTCAGAGCTGGTTGTATTTTCCTCAGCAAACTGAATAGCCAGGGAGAAGGACACCAGTTTGTGTGCTTGATTACAGCTACCGGAATTGAAGATTTGCCTTTGCCAGCTTTTTTAACCAGTTCCAGTGCAGTGCAGGAGTCCCCCGCCGTCCTCCCTCTTGTCCCCACGACTGAGGCTCAGGAACAGCGAGATCTGCTAGGAACAGACGTCTTCAGCTGCATCTTTTTCTTCATTGTAAGGTACTATGAGAACCCGACCGAGAGAACTTACATCTCACTGCGAACGTGCTTAAAACTTTGGCAACTTGCAGGCCTAGTCAGCTTGTGACCCAACATATGAACCTTGCTTTTATGAACTACTTCTGAGAACTTTGGCAAATACTTTTCTATTTAACTTCCAGAACTGCTTTATCCTATACAAGACTTTAGTCCATTGACTTTGCCCTAACCTGTTGCATTGAATCAACTCCTCTGGGGAACTCAAACTATTTACACTGTTTAAGAGTACCTGTAATATTCGTTTTATTAACTTATGCCTTTTTGCTCCTACTTCAAATGCTCTGAATGCCGTTTTGCTCCTCCTTCATGTAGTTTAAATGCCTCAGAACCTGATATTGTGAAGGGCGTCCAGTTCACCCTCAGGTATTTCTGCTTCTTGGGGCCACTGATCCCCTGGCATCTGACATACCCACGAAGGAAAGGTGGCTTCTTTTTCCCCCTAGAGGCTTAGTTTCCCATATATGCCTATCCCCTTCCTCCAAGGGTCTGTGGCTTCAGTCACACTTTTTGCCTCCCCTAACCTCACATAGGCTCCTTTCAGTGTGCTCACCACTTTTCCAGCCTCTGCACCTGCCTAGGTCCAATTGGGCCCTTTCTGACAGTTTGTTCATCTTCCAGATTCCTTACAACCCCTACCCCCACCTGATGTTCTTCAACCTCCCCCTATTATGCTCCAATTTCCTCCTAATGATTTTGCTCCACTTCCAGGTCTATTCCATTGACCTCGTTTGCACTATCACTATCATTTCATATTATGGAAGATTCCCTCCCACCGGTTCAAGGAGTTACAGTTGGAAGAGATACCTGGATGGTGGGGACCGGTGGGTCTTCTTCCTCCCCTTTACTTATGATGTTTGTGACCAGGACCTAAATAAAGGAACCTGCTTGTACCTACCTGAACCACGGAATGAGCTACCTGAGCCATCCCGGTCTTTCTGCAAGGCAACAAGGATTTAGCAGCAAGACCAGAGACTTATTCGGAAGGTGTCTGTGAGAGGACGGGCCTGGTGCTGAACTGTACCATTCCCAGGAAGGCTTCCCTTTAGATTCTTGGAGACGTGTCTCTATTAACTGATCTGTCATTTTAAAAGAAAATCTGTCTATTGTTTGGATCTGCATGCTTGCGAAAAGGATGGTCCTTTGTGCGTGGAACCATCCAATTCCTTCTGTATTGATGATTGGGTGGAGGAATTATTGACTTTGTCCACCTACGAGAGGGAGATTTTCAAGTTCATCAGAGACACCGATAAATTCAATGGCATATAGTGACTATTCCTGGATGTATATGGCTGATGTGCTTTTGGGATGTGTTTCTTGATACGTTCTCATCCATGCAGTGGAATAACTTTGCTGATAATGATGGGGGGGACAGGGGTGGGGTGGTGGCCGGTGGATGGTGGCTCTTAGGTATCATTTCGGCCAAATTGTTCAAAATAATTTGGTTGAATGGTAGATTTAACTGAATTCGGTCACCACCATTAGTTTGAAGCCGAAAGATACAGAACATGAAGAGCTGGGGTTGCGGGGGTGTCCCCCGCTCCTCATGTTTGGTATTTTGGTTTTGGTGGTTGTGGGGGTGTCCCCTGCTTCCTCAGCATTGGTGGCTGGGGACCCAACAAAAAAAAGAAGAAAAAGGGACCCTGCAGCGTCAGATCCAACCTGCGTTAGATGGAGGGATCCGACGCTGCAGGGTACAGGAGAGGCAGCGGGTGGAGAAAAGGTAAGTAGGGGAGGTTTATGGGTGCACTGACGGTTTGGAGGGACATGGGTTTGGTTTTTTGTTTCGAGGTAAAAACGTATTCGCAGCGAAAATGACTACGGTCAATTCCGCTGTGATTTTGTACCTCAGTCAAACAACCTAAATCACTGAGGGATAACACTAGACTACTACACCACAAGAGTCCATTGCTAACACTCTGTTATAACTTTCATAATAAGACTGGTGCCGTATCTTTAAAATTCAATTGGGACCCCACACATCTTCAGCCAGTCTGCCATGCACCCAGTGACACAACATAACATTCACAAACTTAATTCCAATAGAACATACAAACAATGCATTATTTATCATTCATTCAGACACACGTGTCAACACACATATGCTTGCATACACTCTCACTCACACACAAATGCACCCAGCACCTCCATTGACATACACTGTGTGCATACAACATTTATATGTACATATACAATAACACATGGAAACAGTGGCGCAACGTCCATTGAGCAGACCAGACTTTATCACCCCCTGACCCCTGAAATTTTGGGCTAAATTGACTTGACCTAGCTGAACTATAAAGCCATGGCCGAAAGGAACAGAGTCACTGGAATTTCAGCAATTTCCTTGATTTTTCCTTTTATTCAAAGGCAGAAGCCATCCTTTAATGCAGTGGGTGACCAAGTATACTTGGTATCAATTTCTAAATGGCATATATCTCCAAACATGGGTTCTGCACAGCACCTTATATGTGTATGTGCTGATAGATTTTTTCTACAAGATTCTGACAGATTAAAACTTAAGGTATGTTTTCCTGTATTCAAAGGGCTCCAAGCAGTGGGCTACTGGGCGGGAGAGGCAGGGGGGGCAAGCTGCCCCCATGACACTTTTAAGAGCCAGACCGGGACATTTGTCATTGGGACACATCTCCCATAAGGCACCTCAAAAAGGGTGCCCAACAACAAAGGTGTCCCGCTGGCAGGACAATGTGTGCTGAGCAATTCCTGCTCAGCACGCTCATTGTCCTGGCAGCAGGACACCTTATCCGTTCCGAATGGTAGAGGTGTCCCGCTGCCAGGACAATGTCCCAAGGAGCTACGGGCAGCAGATGGTCCTCCCCTTGCTCTGTATCAACAGAGCATTACAATGTGAGCCATTAGGCACTGATGGGAGGGAGGGGGGTACTGTTAGCAGGGACTTTTGTCCCTTTAGAAATGTGAATGGGAGGGAGGGATCAGAAGTGAGAAAGGTGCATATTTGTTACATGCTTTATGAAATAATGACTATGGCTTTAAAACCCAAGGGGGATTTGTTTTGCCTACTTTAATCTACATGATGCTATTTTGACTTAGCATGCAGAATGGGGAGAATAAAACTAAAGCCATACTCCCATTGCTCAACATATTTCGATGACAATGTATATAGTGTAGGGTTGGTTTACTATGAAAGGCTAGTTTATTATGTAATGTGGTTTGCTTCCAAAGCATTAACCTTAATAAATATCTATATCAACTAAACCTGGAAAGATGTGCGCGGTTGCTTAAATTGTCCACATCCCAGTTTCACCATTTAACCAAGTGTGTGATCCTGAGCAAATCATTTAATCACATGGTGCCTTATATGCAGCTCTGCAAGTGACTCTGATTCACTTCAAAGCTTATGTTAATGTATCATGGTATTATAATGGAAAAGCCTAATGATTATAGAGTTGCTCCACATAAAACAATCGTGCAATTTAGGTATTTTGCACCACAAAGTTATTTGTCACTTGGCTTATTTATGGCAACTTATTCTAAAGTCACTTCCATGGTGCCTCCAAGTATCATAGACTGATGATGCGCCTTGCAATTTCCTTTTCTGTGAAGTCACTTCTGTTGGTGCAATCTATATAATAATTAGGACGTTTGCATGTATTTTGCCCCAGAGGGCTTGTACAGAGCTCTAATAGATTAGTTTCCTGGATCTGGAATGATCCTGCAGTTCTATTGTTGTTGTGTTTTAAAATGCCATCTTCCACTAATGTTACCAAAAAAGTAGATTGGGGCAGGGCTGGGTGCCAATCAGACCATGTGGAATTCCACACATTGCATTTCGTTACTCACTTCCCCTCCCTGTACCCCCCACCCCACACTCCTGCAACACCCAGTTCAGCACCCTGGCTGCTGACTTTGAGTCAGGCCAGCCAGGGTGAGGGACTGAGCCACGCAGGGCATCCCGGCCCTGGATGTGTCGCAGCGCGGCTGCCCGGCATCTCAGCATTATGTAATGAGACAGCGCAAGCCTTGCTGAGCACCCCAGCCGGGCTCGCGCTGTCCAATTACATGATTTATGATTGTGGCCCCCCTGCCCTCCCTCCAAAAGATGGGGGGGGAGGTATGCCACAGAAGTTGGGGGGACAAAACCCTCTGCCCCCCCCTATAATTACACCCATGCATCCATGTGACTTTGGTTCCCTGTGTTCTTATGATGGGGCCCTACTGTATTTGCTATATGCATTGTTTCATGATTTTTGTTATGTTATTTCTTTTCTTTCCTTTCCGCCCACATCTTGGAGTCATTCATCAGTGTCCGTCTTGCTGTAACCGGATTGTTCACTTGCACTGCTTCCAATGGTTATGTTTTTACTGTATTCCTTTTGTTACATCTTGCCATTGTTTGCTAATGGTACATTGAATTAAATGTTTAATCGCAAGGCACCAAGGTGTACACATCACCCCTTGATGAGGCAGGGAAGGGGTTTTCGGTGCATCATCCAAAAGCGGTGGAAAACTTTAACGATTCTACCCTGGATTCTAGTTGCTATGCAACAGGATGCCACAGCAGCCTCATGAGAGGAAATCTCTTTGATGTAGCCGACGGGGAAGGAAAGATCATTTCCAAAAAAGACGCTTACTAGCCATCTTGTCTGCCAAGAAATTGGCAAGAAGACATAGGTGGTCAGAAACCAACTCTCAGAAGATTTCTATGACGCTCACTCAGTTGTGTTGGTGATGTACATTAGGGCTAACATTTAAAGTATGTATGAAAATTGTAAAGTTTCTTGCAGTGAGTAGCACCTGTTTTTTTCTTGGTGAACTTGGGCAACCATTCCAGTGAGCCACTGTGCTGCCTCTTTAAAGCAACAAGAGATAAATAGTGTGCTTCCTGGGCGTGACCCGGGTACGTGAGAAAAAGCCCAAGGCAGTTAGGCACAGAGCCTGGATGTAGTTCTGGACCTGTCTGGACCAGACATTAAAGAATAAAGGAGCATAGACCAAGAGGTGGGAACGCCGGCAGTGAGCACGGGAGTAAGGAGTGCTGCGATCAGTCAGCGGCTCTGTTCTACTTGCCATGTGACAGGAAGAAAGAATGCAGGCACCATTTTGGATTGGGTGATTTGAGATGCAGATTCCTATCTGAGAGGAGGAAAAAAGATAAAAGGGCAGACCACTTGGAATGGGTTTCGACTACTCTCAACTACAACAAAACCAAACCCGAGGCGCCTGCCATCAGAGGGCTCCCTGGCGGGAGACGTCATGGCGCGTATCATACATCACCACGATGTCGATGGGTTATCAACAATAGGGTCACATGTTTACTCGTCCATAAACTGGTAAGGAGATGCATGTATCAATCACAGCGTGCTACATGTCTATCGGCCTTCAGATGGTATGCCGGTGTGGAAAATAGTAGGTTGGTGAAACTACTAGAGAAACATAAGTTTAAATAACAGAGCACAAATCAGATGCCAGAACAACAATTTGAAACCTCTGATCGCAAGACATTTTAATACATATTAACAAACGGGTGCACGTGTTAGATGTATAATTCTTGGTCACAGTCAATCACATCCAAGATGCTGGGACAGAAAGAAAATTGTATCACAGTGAGAGATGCATTAGGGGTTCACTCTGAAACATTATATCCACGTGGAATCAACAAGGAGTTTTCCTGGGACACATTTCTTTAATCACACGCTGCCATCTACTGGCAGGACTGTGTAACAATGTATAGGTACATAAACTGAGAAACAGTTCAGTAAGATGTGTAATGGTTATAATGCTGTACGGTAGGTTTTGTTTAGTTGTAACTGCAAATGACAGCAAGAATAGGTTTACTTCATATCTATGCACGTGGCCCTGGTGATACACGGCGAGGAGGACACGTGACCAGTCTGTTTCCTGTGCCAATGGGAGCAGCAAGACGCAGACATCAGTGTTCATGTTGCTTGGTTTACATGTTAAATTTCGTGCGTCTGTATTTCAGCATACATGATAGAAAAGGTCGAGTTAATGCACACTTTTTGAGCAATTATTCACATTAGTTCGTGTCATGTTTTGTTGTAGTCCTGCTATTCCATAGACATGGTGCAAAGGATTTCTGCACACCACTGATCATAGGAACTGTCGACATGTAATCATGACATTTTATGGAAAGTGTCAAGGACGAGATTGCTCGTCCTTTTTGCATAGACTTACATAATAGCCTGGCACTTAAGGGGTTAAATATACTTATCAATGGCTCTTTTCAGCTCACTCCCTTGATTGAAAGCATGATTGGGGCAACTTATGCACACAAAAATGCCATGTAATTAAGATGGGGTGGTGGGGGAAGAGGGGTGTAGTGATGGGTGGGCGGGGTAGGGGGGCGTATTTTGTACACCCCATTTAGGTGACTGGTTTGTCAACAACACCCAGAACGGTGTCAATGTCCTGGAAGCAACACCAGGCCCTCCTTCTTGACCCGGTACAGACACGTCGACAACTCAACAATCATATGGTAATAGGAGAGCCAAAAAATTCATATTTAATTAAACAAAAACCGCTCTCCTGAGAGCAGAAACAAAGTCAACTCACCATGAGCATGATTGATACTGGTCCGCCCCGTCCCAACCCAAAATATTACCTGCCAGGGGTAATGCCCCCTGTGCAGCGTTGAGATGAGAATAATACTTGCTAATGTAAGGCTGGGGTTGGATGCGACGGTTAAACGTCCAATTCCACCACCTTCCTGTATTCACGAATGATATCCCTCAGTTCTACCTGACTTGTCAAGTCGGCCTTGATGTCCATCCTGCCCCCTCAGATGGGAGCTCTGCCTGCAGGCCCCGCCCCTGCATTGCTGCACGTCCCTTGTCATCGTTACTCCCATTAGCAGGAGTGACGAAGACAGGGTGTTAGGGATGCTCAAGTGCTCATGTCCCTGAAAGGGGATATCGTTATCACCTGTTGGAAAGGCAAACTTGTATCCTTGCAATTTTAAACCCACAACCAATCTTGCAGAGGCTGCAAACGTAATGGAAAGACTGGTTGCTGACCAGTTGCACAGCTTGTTACATACATGGACTTCCTTGTCTCCCATTCAGACCCTCCTTTGTCCACAGGGACAGCGTGTAATGCTTCTTGGGTGTGTGCTGAGCATGGCAGACTAGGGAGAAGGAGTTCTCTATTCATTTTTGACTTTTCCTCATCTCAACACTTTTGCTTTTCCCTACCCCATCTCTCTTGGCTCACAACCTTGTGCTTCTCTTCAAATATGATCACAAACTACAGCAATTCATCCCTTGCTCCTCCGCAGCAGCCAGACTCAGCTTCCTCAGTATATGCCAAACCCACCCCCTTCGTCACCTTTCACGCTACCAAGGCTCACATTTCCCCTCTTGCTCTCAGTAGGCTGGATTACGGCACCAGCCCCCTTATGGGAATCCCTCTTTACACCTTGATTGATTGATTTGTTATGTATTATGCACCACTCCGGTGGTGAGAACGCGCAGTACAAATATCCTTTAACATTAACCTATACATAAGTGTTCCAAGGCGCAACAAGGCAAGCGGGAACATAGGGAGGACAAGACAATGATCTTACTAGGCCTCGTGACACTGAGATCGTGCAAGTACGCAAAGGAAAAGTGCAGGGGAGAGAAGGGGAGAAGTGCACTCAGAGGAGCAGGGCCCTGAGTTAAGTGCTGTGAAGGCTGGGCCCACCCGGAGCAATCAAAACCCGGTAGTGCAAGGTTAGCCAGGTGGCAGTGCAAGTAGGGCCAGGAAGAAAGTGCAGGGGGACTGGTCAAAGCGGGGGTCTGGTGTCCTGTAGGACTCTGAGGATAACCAGAACCAGGCAGCCAGTCAGCAGACAGACCAAGAGCTGGGGAAGGTTAGCAGGGAAGAGGGAGTGAGAAAGAAGAGGAAAAAAGGAAGGCTTTGAGGAGTTTCCGGAAGTTAAAGAGGTCGGCTCAAGGCAGAGAGAGGCAGAGAGGCCATTCTAGAGCGAGGCACCTGCAGAGGAGAGAGTTCTACCCCACAATCTCTGCTTGGAGCAGCGACTCACCCACAGAGAGTTAGAGGTAGACGAGCGAAGAGCTCTAGAAGAAAGGTACTTAGGAAGAGAGAGTTGAAGGTAGTGAGGAAAACTGCCCCAAAAAGCCTTGTGGACGATGCAGAGAGTCTTAAACTTGATCCTTGCAGCCACTGGAGGGATTTTAGGGCCGGAGAGATGCAGTCTCTGGGCTTGAGGCCAAGGATAAGTCTTGCAGTCCTGTTCTGGATGAGTTGAAGAAGGCGAAGAGTAGAGGTAGGCAGATTGAGAAAGAGGCTGTTGCAGTAGTCTAGCCTAGAGAGAACCAGCGCTCTGGAGACAGTGACCTTCTGGGGGAAGGTGAGAAATGGATGAATACCTTTAGGGAGGTACAGCTGGAAATGGGCTTTCTTGGAAAGGTCTGTGTTGTGTGGGGAGATGGAGAGAGTGGAGTCGGGGGTTACCCCAAGGTTTTTGCCTCACAAGAGGGCAGAGGGCCCAAGGCGGGTGCCCAGAGTGAGAGAGAGGGAAAGCGGGAACAGGGGTCCTAATGAGAAGGATCTCAGTCTTGCTTGTATTAAAGCAGAGATTGTTAGAGGGGCACCATGTCTGAATATCTGATAGACAGTCAGGGATGAGCGAGGAGGCGGAGGAGGCTGAGGGTAACCTGAAAGAGAGATGGGTGTCATCCGCATAACACTGAAAGTTAGAGGTGATGGTAGAGATCAGGAGGGCCAAAGGGGACAGATAGACATTGAAGAGCCACGGGGAGAGGATAGAGCCCTGGGGAACACCACATGTGAAGAGAGAGGTGGCGGAGAGAAAGGAACCAAGCTGAACCTGGGAGGGTCGGTCCAGGAGGAAGGTGGTCAGCCAAGCCAGAGCCTGATCCATGATGCCAAGGGTCTCACGAAGACGAGTAATCAGGATGCTGTGGTTGACTGTGTCAAAAGCAGAGGAAAGGTCGAGGAGAATGAGGAAGAGGGAGAGTTAGTGTCGACATTAGAGAGCAGATCTTCAGGGGTGCTCAGAAGTGCAGTTTCCGTGTCTCTGACTGCTCTGAAACCATACTGATGGTCATGGACACAACCAATAGATCCAGAATGGAGGGTTAGCCAGGAGTTTGCCGAAGAAAGAAGTGATGGAGATTGGGCGATAGTTTGCTGGAATAGAGTGGTCGGCAGAAGGCTTTTTTAGTAGGGGGTGCACAAGGGAGTGCTTGAGAAGAGAGGGGAAAGAGCCAGTGGCGGAGGAGTGAATACAGAAATTGGCCAAGGCTGGAGCGAGAGAACCAATGTTGTCTTTGATGGTTCTGGAGGAGCAGGGAGTCACCTGTTTAGATGAAACTTGCATCGACCAGATTTGTCGGGAAGCATCTTCAGGTGGTACCCCCACTTGATAAGATTTTCACCTTTGTGATCTGGACCCTCATGAACATCCCCCGATTTTCACCCATTGCTGCATATCACCTCTTTGTACGTCTCCTTCTAGTCTTCCAATCTACCCGCAGGCTACCAACCAAGCTAGTCCATTCCCTCTCTCGCTACTGGCCCCCTTGCACTCTGCCATCTCAAGCTCTCCTTAACTTCTCTCTACCTTGTCCCCCTTGTGTCAACTCTTTTTTTTGTTCCTTCACGCTATTAGCACCTCACCACTGGAGTGCCTTACGCCAGTCATCATGTTTATCCCTACATTATTGGGCTTCAAAACAACTTTTAGGGCTCACCTCCTTTCAGTTGAAGGCTCACCAGACTTGTCAGATGGCATCCACTCCTACACATCTTTGTATGCAATATATTTAGCCATCCTGTTCTGCCCTGTTGCCTCATGAAGTTGATGCTACTTGGTAAGGGACCTTCATGGAGATTGTCCAGCCACCCACAGCATCTTGTTGAAGTTCTTTTTCCTGTCCTAATAAATCGAATTGATATTGATATTTTATTTCTATTGCGCTCATACACAAGTGTTTCAGTGCGCGACAAGGCAAGGGAGGGGAACAAGGGAGAACAAAACAATGATCTTACTAGGCCCAGTGACATTGAGAACGTGCAAGTGCATGGGAGAGGGGGAGGGGTAAAGTGCAAGGAAGGGGGGAGAAGTGGAAAGTGCGGAGCAAAGGAGAACAGAACAAATAATAAATTAATTAAATAATAAAAGCAACAAAGGTGGTAGCGCAACCAGCAAATGGCAAGTGCTGAGTTTAAGGCAGCAGACAGGGTAGGTCAGATAAGTGCAGGAAGAAGCAAGTGGTGGCCATGGGGCAGTGCAGGAGGGTGGCAAGGTGAGCAGGAACCTGGGCCCGGAGGACAGAGGGTGGCCAGGTGCACGGTGCCAAGAGAGAACAGACCAGCAGGGGAGAGGGAAGGCGAAGGCAGAAGCGAAGAGGAAGGTCTTGAGGTGCTTCCGGAACCGGAGATGGTTCTCGTCATGTTTTAGAGTGGCAGGGAGGCTGTTCCAGAGGGAGGCCCCATAATGAATTATATGTATGAATTATACACATAGAAGACTTCTCGGTGGTATTTGCTACTGTTGCCTACAGATACTGCTCTGTCAGCGGGCTGCTGCGCCCACAGCAGCTCCCCTTATGATCAAATGATTCCAGTCCATCCTGCAAGGGGGGGGGGGGGCAGTGTGTCCAGCTAGGGGTGTTCTGTTTAAGTCAGCTTTTCCTCTGGTGTGGCACAAGGGTTCCCTCTCTCCCCTGACCTTTTTATGATGTACCTAGCCACTTTGCTTGATACTCTCAGAGAACCCCCTGTGTCAGTGCAGGCATGTGCTGCTGACACACAAATACACCTAAAGAAATAAGGTCCTCCAGTCAATTTTACTGATGTCCAACGCTGTATTGGCAACACCTTGAATCAGATAAAGGATTGTTCCTCCACCCGTTCCAAGGTAAAAAATGAAATACGGATGTTATTTTGACTGAAATATGCACCTGTTTCAAAAGGGGCAGAGGGATGCCCCTTGTGTCCGGGCATCTTAAACCCACCCTGTTGTGAGGGAAGGTTTTTAAAACTTTAAGAAGCTGCGAAAAACAGTCCCACTCCTCTCATCCAAGCATAGTCCCTTAGTAATAGGATCCATGGTAAACGCTAGGCTGCGGGACTATGCAAATGCTCAATAGGAGAGGCAGCTCATTGCAACTGATTTGATCTAAAACCTCCATAAGAGAGATGACACCTTTGAGGCTTGACGATCATTACACTGGCTACCGGTTAAAGACCACATCTAGTTAAAGTTTACCTGTCTAGCTTTAAAATGCCAGAGGGGGCAAACCCCTCTACACTTTATGGCAAACATCAAAGATAGTCCCATCCCAATCGCCTCACTCTAGCGACCGTCACTGTCTAGTTTGACCCTTGGAACAATAATCCTCTGAAGGGGAATCCTCACTTCGCCTTTCAGGTCTGAAACACACTCGCCCAATATCTCTGTAAGAGCAGTTCCCTGGCCAACTTCAGAAGATAACTGAAGTTCTCCCTGTTCCAAACCTCAGAGTGGTTTATCAGCAGCGCCTAAGGAGCACTGCGGGTAGTGAGTGTTACCTGTGAGCATCAATCCATTCATTCATTTAGAAAAAGCACAACCCTTTGAACTAACCAAAATCTTGAATTGCAGGTAATCCTCACTCATCATTCCCATGCACCAACCATAGAGGCAGAGAAATAAAAGAAAACCCCCAAGGACCCTGGCCTACAAGGTGTAACTTGGAAGATATGACCTTCTTGAGGGATGTGTAAAGGTTAGGTGAAGCATAGAAGGGGAGCGGCAGGATGGACAACCGGATCCACCAAAAGCGGGCCATAAACATGAGCCCAAATCGGAGCAGACAAAAAATCTAGACAACCACATCTTGACATTTAGAATAAACGAATTCAGATCGTCAAGAACATTACGCAAACCTCTTCATACCTTTCTAAGACTCTGGAAGGTTATGACTGCAGCCATATCTAGAGTGTGCTGTAATTCACACGCAAACACTGGAACCGCTGCTGGGGCGCAATGGCAACTGAAAGAAACCATACACAGATGCTTGCCATAGCGACACATGGGAAGTGAAACGGTAGCATCCTGACGCCCTGCGTCTGTATAGAATTGTAGGTGCATTGGGAATGCGGAATCTGGGAAGCCCCATATTCAGGTGAGATCCGTTGTACTGGACTTCATCGTAGGAGCTTGGACTTGATGGACATATAGCCTGTCCTCGCTAACGCAGGGAGTCTGTATGCTATTACGAATGTTCAATACTGGGAGGCAGGATGCTACAGAAACCCAAGTAGAATACATAGTACTAGTATATGGAACATTTACCGTGAGTAACATCTTCCAATTAGTTTGAATACCAGTCACAAAATTCAAATACTTTTCCAGAGTTGGATTGACCCTCTTATGCTGCCCATTAGATTGGAGATTACAGCCTGAAAAGCAAGCTGGTCCCTCCAGGAAAAGCGTACAGACTGATTCACAAACATTTACTGAGAACCTGGGTCTGAAATGATCGGGCCATTCAAACCATGGAGACAAACAAATACAACCCATCTCGACTGCAGGTGGTCAGCCTTTCAACAGGTCAAATGAGCCATCTAAAAAGAGTATCTACTATATAAGCATTATAGCAGAGGAATATTCAGAAAATGTCAGCTAGCAGCGGAGTAGACAGGTTCTGGCATGAGGGGCAGGGCCCAGTGTCTTTTCCCCAGGACCCGTCATGCCACTCTACAGAGGTGGGAAGAGCATGGAGGGGAAACCAGCGGTGTGTGAGACAGGAGAATACTGTTAACAATGTACATGAACACATTAAAGTAACAGACACCATGTCACAGGGAAAAGCAGACAATACAGGAGGTAAATACACCCCAGACTCTTGTCAACCGCAGGGCTCACTCTACAGCTCCGTTTCCTCCAATAGCTTAAATGAAATGTTCTTATATATTTGGGTGCCATCCGTAGGCAGAAATGGAGAGCGAGACCGGGTGCGAAATTGAAGTCACCTCTTGTTGGGCAGTAGTTCCCTTGTCCTCTTTAGTATTTTAAATGTCCATTCCACAATGTACAATTGAACTAAGAGACTTCCCAAAACAAGTCAATTCATATCAGTGAAAATTCTCAGCTCAGACCTGAGCAGTGGAGTTTCACCTGACATCTGCTGAAAGGTCTGTTGACAGCTACATTGGAAGATTATCAAATGCACAAAGGAATACAACTGGTGGTAAAAATACCACTGTATGTCGAGGTGGTATTCTGCCTTAAAAGTTCTCCAAATGTCCTCACTGCAGAGACAGATGTAAACATTGTATAAAGTACTCAGAAATTGTGGTCATTTCTTTTCCTGTACCGGAGAGAAGCAATGCAGGCAAAACATGTTTCTGACTGAGGACATTGTTGGTGGTTAAGAGGTAGGCTTCTCTCATGCCCACCCGCTCACTACCGTTCACATGTCATATAGAAAAGGATCAGAAAGTACTTTTATGTATATGATGAAAAGAATAGTAGTGGTGTGAGCCACTACAATGCACCGTCCATTTCTATCATCAAAATAAGGGAGTAAATTAAAGGATATACTCATTAGTATTTAAAATACCTCCAATGGTACTCCAGCAATATAACTAACCTTACCACTGGGGCAGTCGTAAGTGGGAGGAATTTCTGGAATACCATTGCATTAGTGGTAATTTCCTTCGGTGGTACTCCTGCCAAAATATCTGCCCAACTTGCGGCCCCCAGATTTCCATGAAAAACAGGATATATACGATAGCTTTCACCCCGCACTCCCATCATGACGATACACCCTTGTTGACAGCCAATCCTCACAGTGGCCTCGGCCTGCTGAGGAGACAGCAATGGCTGGGAAATGGGCAAAAGGAGTGGAAATTGTCTGTAACAAATCGTCTGACTACATCTGAATGTTATTCATTTGCACTGCAATAAGTGCCTCTGGCTCTATGACCCACACACTCCAGTAACCAATTTAATCTTACAAGACAACATAGGTGGCCACAAAGTAAAGCTTCTGTCTTTTTAAGTGCTTTGTTTATTTCCATAATATCTTCTTGTTAGACGGACAAACATGTTTTGCTTTTTTTTTTATAACACTTCAAACGTTTTATCAAATCGCACTCGACAACACGCTGCATGCCCTTGTCAAAAAACGACTACAAGCAGGTGCCTTCAACACACAGTTTATTTTGATGTGTGCCTAAAAGTGCACTGCTAAGACTCACAGGAGAGTTATTTTTGGCTTATGTGTAACCATGGAAGGGGGAATGTTGTTGAATTATAGCCATGATTACAGTCTGCACAGATTGTTGGGCAAAATGCTGCCAGTGGTAACTAAACCTCTGCTGGAGGTATTCAAAGGAATGCACTCAATTAAACTCTGAACACTAACCAGCCCAATGGTCGCAGCAGTGGTAATGCCAGTACATTGCTACTGGTATTCCAGAATTGCCACAGGCTATTTTTATTCTCAAAATGCTAATAATCATTTCTACCATCATTCTGATGGTGGAAATGGATAATGTAGCGGTGCATACCACTGGTGTGCGTTTCTCTATACAGAACAGGGTCAATTCTGACCCTTTTATGCATTACATGGAAAAGATAGTGAATGCGTGGGCTTACTGCCACACTTCTTTCCGCCTGTGTGTAAGGGAAGCGCTACCGGACAGTAAAAACCGTGTCAATACATAGGCATGCATATCACCATGTTTACCCTCACCTATATATGGTGTGAAGATAAAAATGGGCAGATGTTCAGTGTGAATATGCGCCCTATAATCCAGAGGTATTGACCGCAAGCGGTATATACCTCCAACCCTGTAATGGTGCTGGGAGAAAATAAACCCGTATTTGGCAACTCCTGCCTGTTTTACCATTATTGATCAGGGTGTTATATCGTATGACCTCTTTTTGTCTTTTACTATTTTAGTTAAAAGTATACACAGCCTGTCAAGAGATCCTGGCTTCACCCCTGGCAGCTTGAAAATTAAATTGGTGGCCATTGAATGCCACGTCTCTGGGGCCATATCCAGCTGGACGCAAGGGACTCACCAGCCACTGCTGATGGCTGACTCTGGGCACACACTGCAAATAGAAGGACAAAATGGTGGACAAGAGCAGGAACTGAAGTTCACAACATTATTTGCTGCACCCTCTCCAAAGGCTCTGTCACAACCGTACCGCTGGAGGATTTCAATTGTTACAAGACCAAAGTGGGGACAAGCAGGGCATGCACAAAAAACAAAAATGAATCCTTCTGATTAAAGGCATCAAAAAAGTGCCCGCACCCCCGAGATCTAAGTCTCCATACCCCTTCCTATAAAAGAGCATGACCAACTAACAATCGGTTGTGGGACAATATTCTCAAAGGCAAGTAATCCCCATAGTCTAATTTGCGATACCAACCCGGAAGGCACCAGCCTGGACAGCATTGGTCCTATGAGTATGAGTTATTGCTCGAAGATAAAGAAGCCCGTGCCTTGGCAACTCTTCCAGGACAGTATCTGTCACACAAAACCTACAGCGTTCTATGTACCCTTTGGATTCCAATGGAAAACGTGCACCCAACACACAGCAACAAATGTCTCCATTCAGAACAAACCATCTTCATGGCCAGAAAATCTCTTTCAACAATAGAGAAGTTATTTTCACTCAAGATGCGGGCCAAGGAAAAACTTCAGATATTCAACCAGATCATTATCTTGCGCGAGTAAGAGAGCGGCTCGAATCACCCAGAAGAGTCAGACTGCGCTGTGAAGGGGCAAGAGGAATTGGCTTGATTGCAAACAGGCCCGGTGGTGGATGCTTGCTTAAGGCCTTCTACGTCTTCACGTGATGTCAGATATTGGAAGCATAGTGCGAATAATCCAGAATAAAATGTGCTAATACAAATTACCAGGACATGGTGAAGGTCAGTCCAAGTCTTAGCATTCTTAGACAGCCCATTGGTAGATAGAACTAATCCTGAATATTCCGCCCTCTCCAGTCCAAATTCACACTCAGATTTGGCTGTTAGACAGTGTCTATGTCACCATTGCAAAACCTCTCACACGTGATCCCTATTTTGGTGTAGCAAGAAAAATAAATTAAAATATCATCCAGGCCAACTATTAAGCAGGTAACTAACCCTGAGAGCCACCAACCCTAAATGTCACCCAGGGAAGAAATACCACCAATTATCTCCAATTGCAAGGTCCTCTACGCCAGCCTGGACCCTCATGGCCGACCAATCAAACGAACAAAAGAGAAATCACGCCTCCCTGAACACACACCTACACCTCATATGTAATAGTGTCGTTTAGACAAGCAGAGACCCTCACACTGAACACCCTCACTCTCAACTGTGCCCTCTGGGAGGAGAGGACACATGCTGTGAAAACAGAAAAAGAATATCGAGGCTGAGTACCCCAAAAGGAAATACACCGAACACGGGTTACAAAGGAACATACAAAGTACTTTATTCTATACTGAATCCAATTACAAAAACAGAGCAAAATCAGATAGCTATCGGCCCTCAGTACAACACAACAAATCCAGCATGGTTCAGTGTGTTCAGTGAGAGACGCTGTACATTAGAATGCATTCGCTTTTTATACATTTAGTGGGCGATATGCCTAGCCCCACTTCGGGTTAATATTCCTTTTACTATATCACCGATCTAGGGTTCGTGCCAAGTCTCAAATAACCGCATATAACTGGTTTGCCTTTAATACATGTATCAACAAGCGTATGCAATAGCTGTGTATTCTAAAGTTTTCCATGCAGGCCTCCTTAAACATTAATACAATGTAGTTAAACAGATGTTCTTTGTTCAGTATTTGAATACATTGTCTCAACATATGCTCGTGGATTAGTTTTCATTGCACGAGTAATCCTCCTACACATAGGTCAGTGAAGGACAAGGTCTCAGTTCCTGACCTCAACAAGTGGCATGCAGGCAAATTACACATTAGCTATGTACAGAGGTCAAGACAGCCATGTTGTATTCTGCAATGACATCGTCCACCATTTTAGCTCACAGGATGATTTTTACAAAACAAATCCTAAAATGGCGGTTTGACCTAAAATGGCGGCCGACATGGATTTAAGGTCAGGACCTTGCAACACAGATTTTCTTTCGCAAGCGACTTTCGAGCAGCTTGGCGTAGGCCATTATTAAATATATTTATTACAATAGGAGGCACGATATACTTTCTATTTCGACAATGCCTTATATAGACTCATGCACTATACTGCCGGGGCCCATATGCCAGGTGGGACCCTCTTGGACTACTTACTCACAATCTAAAACCCAACAAAGAGGAAAACAGGAGCAAGAGATGCCTCCTTAGAATGTGGGGCCTCTCTGTCAGGTGGACCCATGCAGACTGTTAACAGGGACATGAGAGTTGATACTGGGGTGCAGTGGAGCAGCTGATGGGGCCTCGAGTCGGGATCCCACATGTCAGATGGAACCCGATCTGAGACGCGTGTGTTTGAAAAGAAATCCTGGAAAACTGGGGCATGGAAGTAGCCACAAACTGCAGGTGGAGCGAGCGGCCAGGACCTGCTGCAGAGCCTGTAATAGAAGGCAGGACATCGTAGGGGTCTCAAAATGGTGGATGAGGTTTTTTCAGCCTCGAGCCATGCTGCCTCTGAAATGATTTGTTCAAAATCACTGGATACCAGAAATTAGTTGCAGGAGAGGAGCAAGAGGTGATCTACATGCCGACAGATAAATCAGAAGGGACACTGATCCAGATGGCCAACTTACCTGAAGGCTACCGCATCAAATGGATGGCCCGCCTACTACAGCTTTGATCCTAATGTCTCGGGCACAGCAGGCCCAAATATCCTTAAACAGCTGCAACCGTGAGCTGGGCATTACATCCCTTCAACAGTGAGCAGGGCACTGCATGCCAACTACAGAAAGCTGGGTGCTATAACCCCAAAACAGTCATTGCACCCTATAAACCTGCTATCGAGAGCCGGAATAAATCCACTTTGTAGCAAGATGGATGCTATATTTCTAAACTGTGCAGGATTCCTTAAGAAGAGAGCCAGGCTTTACTTATGGGGTGGTTAACAAGAAGTGTGATGGGTGGTTTATCCTAACGAATGGACTGTAAAGAGCAACAAATAGAGACAGATACTACACACTGGGTGAATTACGAATAGCATACACTGAAAACCGTGTTTGGAGAGCCAAGATGCTCTGCCAGGCGCTATATTGCTGAGACCATTTTGGGCGGAGCCGACAAAAGTGCTAGGCGCTATACTACAAAGACTGCCTTAGACTAGAGATCCGACGGGAGTTCAGGATGGTACAACATCCTTTCATCACAGGATGTTTTTTACCGCAAATTATTTAACGAAAAAACCCATTGAATTTTTTTTGGGGGAGGAGGGGTTAGAAAATTATATATATGGGATGTGGGTGTTTGGGAATAGATAAAAATTGAAAGGGAATGTTTTTTTTGGGGGGACCCACCCCAAATGTTTTTTTTTTAAATGGGTTTTTTCGTTCAAACATTTGCGGTAGAAAACCCATGAAAAAACATCCCGCGATGACATGACATGGAACCGTTCAGGATTCCTAGCAAGGTTGGGAGATGTACACACACTTTAGTTTGACCCAGCTCTGCACCTTTCATTTAGACGGTTGCAAAGAAGCAACATCCTTTAAAATGGCATTTATCCCAAACCCCATCATCCTGACAAATAAATAATGTACCCATAAAACACGTAACTGTGTGGCGTGTTCTGTTGATATGCCATGCAGTTTAACTAGACTAGAGGCACGGTTTATTTCATCAGCGGTTATTCACAAAAACAGAGCGAGAGTGTGCAGGAGTGTGAGACAGTCTTCCCTCTAGAGATGTGTGGTCATAAAAATTAACAAGCAGGAACCTTTTCTCCTCTTGGGCCACAGAAAGACTGCGCCTATCATCACAACATTTTCTTTCCAGCCACACCTGGGCCAACATTAAGGTGTTAATTTGGTTACTTAGGTGTTTCTTATAAAAACAAACCAATTATCGGTATTTTGTAAACAGCAAAATCACAACAAAGCTCTTTTGTGCATCTAATGGCACTTGGGCCCATATTTTCAAAAATTAGAACAAATGAAAGAAGCATCTTATTCACAAAGGTGACCTGAGCATTTCTGGAGGGGCGGGACAGTGGCGCAAAGATGTGCTGTCTAGCTCCCTTGCATACATTTGTGCCAGGAGCGCACTCCCAGCAAGCACCTGGTTGCTGGGAACGTATTTCACTGAGACGGGCCATTAAAGGGCCCATCTCAGTGATATTACCCCAAAAAAGCATTTCTATCTACACTTGGGGGATAGAAATGCTAGTGTGACAGCCACTGTTCAACCCAGAGCTATCTCACTTCAAAAATGAATCATGACAGGGTCTGAAACTACCCTGCCATGATTTACGCCCCCTTACCCCCTCCCCGCACTTGTTTCAAAAGGCACAGGGGATTCCCCTTGTTTCTTGGCATTTTAAAGCGCATTCTATTTCTGTTTTGTGTTCTTCTTTAAAAATGCCTGACACGTCGACTTATTTGCACAAATGAGCAAAGGGGGGAAAATAGGGCTTCTTAATGAACGCATCTCGGATGTGCTCATTAAGATGCCCTTTGTGAATTGGGCTGATACATTTTTGGCCCAAATGAGAAGATGTACAAATTAACCCTTTTACCAACCACCGCCCCGCCCAGCTGATGCGCCTTTTGGGACCATAGGCTAGCTTTTTAGTGCTCTCTGTCCTGGGCTCTGTGTGGTGTGTGCAAGGGTGAAGGGTGGGGGATGATTTACCCCACTTCTCCTCCCCCGCCCATAGTGTAGTGCAGGAATGTCCAACAGTTCTGCCTGTCAGTCAGCTGCACACTCTATTTAGTGGCATCCCTGTAGCAGCCAGTCCTTTCCTGGGTATGGGCCCAGGCTGTCAGGGCCGTTCACAGCTCCAGAGCGCACCACGCCTGCCCCAGAATGCACATGGATGACCCTCTTCATCAACTGGGAGCCCAAAGTCTGACCAGGGTTCAGGGCTATTTGAAGATGAAACGGTCGGCCTGATTCACAGAATCATTTTATAATGGCACAATCCCACAGGGAAACGCTCTGTGAATCAGGTCCTCTCTGTATATGTTGATCTAAAACTATACCTCACTGAAGTAGTTCAGGATCCATCATCGAACTCTGTTGAGAAAACTACTATGTTCCCTATGTGAACATGTATGAACACTGTCATGTATACTGTATTTTCGCACAAAAGGCACTTTGTAATTTTAATTGTATATGCGCTGTGAGTTGTTTTATTAGATGAGTTGAAGAGAGATGAGATGTGTAGATCTCAGGAATAAGAATACATTTTGGGTGTGTATACTTTCCTAAAGGTTTGGAGTCCCATGTGCAGCGATTTAAGGTACTGGCTGCAGACGTGTCCATAAGCTGTGCAATTGAAATAGGTAAGGAAGAGAGGAGGGGGTAGCATGTGGTGTTAGTTGTATTATCAGGGTGCAAGGCTGCCAGGGAAGAGAAGGTTGTCATTGCATTCCTGTTTCTACGTTCCAGGCCACACCCGTTGTGTGGGACGCCGTCTGGCCCTAAGGGGTATGCTCGATGGGTGGATCCCGCCCCACGTGCATCTGACCTGCCAACAATTTACCTGTGTTGAAGTGTCTGAATGTAGGAGGAACATTATGCACGCTACCAGCCACTGACTTAGGGGGCACAAGGGACTGTCCACGTTTACGGAGAAACTTGGAGATTCCCTCGGATGGAGAAAGACAAGCCACAACGTCACAGTGCCGCGAGTACCGAAGAGGTGCTGCGACCCTCAATACCACTGACGATGAGAGCTGCTGAGTACCTACAAGACTTGAACCCAAAGCAGTGCCTGTTGTGACCCCCTGTGCCTTTAAGGCTGAGGCCCCTCTGTTGGGGGCGTGTCCAATGACGTTTGGGCTGGAGGGAGGAGGTTTGGGGTGAGTAGGCAGTTCCATGCTAGAAGTTAAGAAGGTTTGATTCCACATTCTCTCCGACTCTGCATCCTTTATATGTAAAGTAGGCCCAGTCCGGGCTACAACTGGTGATGAAGGTTTTCTCCAGCAAGTTGGAGTCCGTTCCAGCGGGTGATCCCACCACGTGTATTTCGCATTGAGCGGCTGGTGATCCCTCCAAGCCGCCTCCTCCTACCTCACGGTGCCGCAGTCCACACACCGGTGACTGGCGATCCCGCCACATCACATTCCTCCAGCAACGGGCGCTCGGCACATGCATTCCTCCTCCCAGCCGGAGTGCAGGTGGACGTGTCTGCCCAGCATACCGCATCCGAGATTCCGGAGGGCACAGCCTGTGGCGCTGTGCGCAGCATCCGGCAGCCATCACACGTGCGGTCAGGACGGCCGTGGCAGCGGATGCAAGACCACACCCACCATCACCCGCTTCACAACATTCCTCGTGAAGCCTGGGCCCTCCTACGATTCCACGCGCACGGGGCGCGAGAGGTCAGTGCAACACTGCTGACATAGAGAACAGCCTCGCCTAACACGTTCCTCCCACGCTAGCTCTCAACACCCCACGTGCCTGCAGAAGCCCAGAGCCCACAAAGTGTAACTATATTGTGATCCCAAGATACTCCTACACACCATACCAGAGAGGATAACCTCAAGCAAGAACTCCTGCCCTCTGTACCAGAGAGGAGAAACCCTGATACCCCACATAACTGGTGGTCCCATAACCTTGGGAGTGGACCAGCTAACAGCACTGGGGATATAACCCGAGAAAAGGGACACGTCCGCTAACATGGGCGAACCTGCCTCACCGCCCCCCGCACGCAGCATGAAGTCTGTCCAGCTGCGCATGCCCCTTCCATTTTCTATAACTCCACAAGCCAACAAAGGTTCAAGATGGACCGGATGGATGGAGGACTTTTATCACTTTGTACGGGGATCAGGAGAAGGCGACTCTCCCCACTTACGGGATGTGTTCCTCAATCTGGTCGGGGGGGGGAGTGAAAATTGTCAAAACCATCCCAACAGCCGACCAACCTGACTTTGCCTCTCTAATCACCACTCTTGACAGGCTACTCCTCATTGAACCCAACAGAGACTATGAGAGGTACCTATTCAACCAGTGCACGCAAAAACCACAAGAGACAGTGGACGAATATATAACCCGCATGAGAGTCAAAGGGGCCCACTGCCAGTGCGATGCCTTGTCCCTGGACGAGGCCATACGCTTGCGCATTATTGAAGGCTGCCTGTCACCCACAATTAAGAAACAACTGCTAAAAAAGCCCCTCACGGTCCTAGAGGTCAGCGAACGTGCGAGAATCTTCAAGAGGGTCGACGTGCAAGCCGCCTCGATGGCGGGCACGCCAGCACCGAAACATGACACCACAGAACTCATCGCTGTGGTTCAGCAGGCAACCCCACAGCAGTGTGAGAGGGGGGCCACTCCATACAGACAACCCAACCAACCCAGTCTCAGAAAACAGAGACAGTGCTACAGATGCGGCGGGCGTTCCCGCACTCAGGGTCCTGTCCAGCCTTGTCACAAAGGTGCACCAACTGTGGGAGAGAGGGACATTTCCAGTCCGTCTGCAGGGAAGGGAGGATGTTCCCTACCCCGAGACCCCAGATGCCCATCAGGATGCCATATCGACCACCGCAACCCCAATACTTTCAACAGAGGTTCTACCAACCCAATCAACGGCAGTATGTTTGTGCCTTTGACAAATACCACTACCCAAAATACCCACATGTCTATGGGTATCATGAGCAACCATCTCACCTGGCTGATGAATATGACAAGCCCCCCGAAGGCTATCTAGAAGAGGAGAATCAATACACAGTCCTACCCAACACGGGCTCCTCATACTACAACCAACCAGCGCAGGATAAATATGTCAAACTCATCCAAGACAGCGAAGAGGCCAGGGAAGCCCCACAGATCCCTATCAAGATGGGCAACTGACTTTTTCAATTCCTGGTAGTTCTGGCGCCACGGTAAACATCATGGGGGAGCAGGAGTACCTAAGAATCCCTGACAAGCAGGCTATAGAAAAAACCCAGTCCCGGATTTTCCAGTGGGGGCAGCAAAGCCCTTGCTCGCCATCGGGCATCTTAAGCGCTGCCTCCTCCTCAAAGGGCGGAAGACTGATACAACCATCCATATCATTTGGAGCCCCACCAAGGGTCGATGTCCCCTCAGCTACTATACAGCCTCATCGACATTCACTTCAGTGCTGATGACGTGATAACATCAGCGGATGTAGGTCTTGGGCGGGAGGACACTGAGAGCCGTCACTGTGGGCGAACCCCAAGGCCTCATCACCAAGCATGACATTATGGAGAAGTTCCCCCAACTGTGTACAGGGCTAGGAAAACCAAAGGGCACTCCAATCAAACTACACATTGACCCATCAGTGAGACCTGTCCCACAGCACCACGGTGCGTTGGTTTCCATCTCCAAGAGGCGGTCTCCAGAGAACTTAATCAACTACTAACGGATGGTATCATTGAGCCAGCCACCACTCCATGGGTCTCCCCCTTGGTCATAGTGCCAAAAGAGAGCGGGAGGCTGTGCCTATGTGTCAACATGAGGGTGGCTAACACCGCCATCCGGAGGGAGAGACACCCGGGGCCATGCATTGAGGACATGATCGTGCAACTCAACAATGCCAGAATGTTCTCCAAGCTTGACTTGATACAGGGATACGACCAACTGGAGCTACACCCCGACTCAAGGGTAATAACGTTTGCTACTGACCAAGGGCTGTTTCGCTATCCGCGGCTAAACTTCAGAATCTCCTCAGCTGCTGAGATCTTCCAGGAGCCCGTGCGGCAAATAATCAGACCAATCCCGGGAGTACTAAATTATAGTGACGACATCCTCATCTTTGGTGCGTCCAAAGAAGCTCATGACGCTGCGCTCCTTGCCACCTGTGCAGTCGTCCAGGCCTCAGGCCTAACACCCAACATTGACAAGTGTTTCTTCAGTAAATCCAAATTGAAATTCTTTGGACACATTTTCTCTGTCGACGGTATGACTCCCGATCCAGACAAAGTCGACACCATTAACAAACTGAAAGAACCTCAGCAGGTGGCAGATGTTAGGTCCTTCCTGGGGATGGCTGGATACTGTGCGAGATACATCCATCACTATGCCTCCATCACCGAGCCTCTCAGGAAACTTGTACAAAAAGAGGCTGTGTTCGATTGGTCCCCCTCATGCCAACAAGCAGTTTATGCTATCAAAAAGGCCCTGACAGAGGCACATCGCCTGGCGTACTTTGATCCTTCCTGGCACACAGAAATAACCGTGGATGCCAGCCCTGTTGGCCTGGGGGCCATCCTGGCACAAACTAGCGGAGCAGACATCAACCCGAGACACATCGTAGCTTACACCAGAAGGGCTCTGTCCATGCCAGAGACTGCCTACTCACAGGCCGAGAAGGAAAGCCTGGCTGCCGTATGGGCCTGTGAGCACTTACACAATTTCAAAATTGGCAAGAGGTTCACCTTAGTCACAGATCACCAGGCGCTGCTATCATTGTTTGGCAACCCACGCACCAAGATGTCCCTGAGGATTGAGCGATGGGGCATCAGACTGCAAGAGTACGATTATGACATAGTACATAGGCCGGGAGGTGAACTGAACCCGGCAGACTACCTCTCCCGCCACCCTGCGGGCCCTCCAATTACCAGGGTTGGTGATGTTGCATACATTGACTATGTGGCAGCCAGCTCGCTCCCGCCTGCTCTGTCCTTGGACTTGGTCATGTCCGCGTCAGTCGCTGATCCAACGACTTCCCTTGCCATCAGTTTGACGAGCAACAACAGATGGAAGGACTACCGTTGCGCAACCCTGGCTCACCCGGGGGTGTGCAAAGAGGAGATGGAGCGGTTGGCAAAGGTGCAATCCGAGCTAGCCGTCAAAGACCACAACATATTGTCGAGAGGCTGCCACATTGTCATCCCTGCGGCACTCAGTGCCGAGGTAGTCTGAACGGCTCACAAGGGTCATTGAGGCACCGAGAATACCAAACGGCAACTATGCGGCCACGTCTGGTTCGCTTTTCTGGACTCTTTGGTTGACGAGTGGCTCAAGAACTGCCTTGCCTGCCAGTGCACAGCACCGGCGGAACCTCCAGTACTCCTGCAGCCAACGCAGATCTCAGAGTGGCCCTGGGAGAGAGTCGCAGTTGACTTCTATGGACCGCTTGAGTCCGGGGAGTACCTTCTTCTCCTCATTGATGAGTATTCACAATTCCCTATTGTTAAGAGAATCCCCACCACTGCTTTTCCCCATGTTGTGGCAATCCTGGATGAAGTGTTCAGCGAATGGGGCATCCCGAGAGTGGTAAAATCAGACAATGGCCCGCCGTTCAACAGCCACAAATTTGGGGCAGTGGCGAAGCACCTAGGTTTAAAACACCTCGAGATAACGCCTCGGTGGCCACAAGCGAACGGCATGGCAGAACGTTTCATGGCGTCAATAAAGAAAACTCTCCAAAGGGCCTGCATAGAGGCCACTAATCCACACCAGGTCCTGTGTAAACTTCTACGAGACTATTGTAATATCCCGCACGAAGCCAGCAACAAGGCCCCGGCAGAATTGATGGTATGATACAATGTGCACACTCTCATTGTGAGAGACTCCACGACCCCTGGAGAAGCAGGGGCTGCGATTGTCCAGCGAGATGCAGAGGTGAAGGAGAAAACGAATCAGGAGTCGGACGCTCGACGCCGGGCGGTGCCGAAGGACTTCCGAATTGGAGACAAAGTCCTTGCGCAACAGCCAATGGTCAAGAATACGGACTCTCGCTATTCCCCGAAACTCATGAGTGTCACTGCTGTCAAAGGGAAGATGGTGACTGCCCAGAATGAAGACAAGGAGGTCACGAGAAACAGCTCCCTCTTCAAGCATCTTGTCAAGAGAGAAGATTGGGTGAACCGGATCAGGAGCCGCGGGAGCCACGGGATGACCTGTGGGTCCCGCCCAGGGGGGACACAGATCGGGGAGGGACACTGTCCAACCCTCCAAGAGTAGGAGAGACGAGTGAAAGGGACACCAGGCCTCAGCGAGTAACGCGTAAGCCACTACGCTGGGTCGAAGAGTGCTGATACAGAGGTTTGAATATTCGTTCAGGGTGGTGTTGCGACCCCCTGCGCCTTTAAGGCTTAGGCCCCTCTGTTGGGGGTGTGTCCAGTGACGTTTGGGCTGGAGGGAGGAGGTTTGGGGTGAGTAGGCAGTTCCATGTTAGAAGTTAATAAAGAAGGTTTGATTCCACATCCTGAGAAGGAAAGCATGCATTGCTACATGCCAACCCTTAGTGCACTCCTAAAGGGATTACAATCCCAAATCTGTTAATGTCGCAAGCGGGTGGGGTCTGACTGTGGTCCCACAGCTAGCAATTCAAAGTATGAGTACCTTGTGATTTCTTGAACTAGAGACTAGAGTACTCAGGTTGGGGGGAGTCGAGAACAAAAACGGCTCAACCCAGGTTTGATGTTAATTCAACAAAATGTTGTAAGTTAAACGCTTAATTTCATTCAACAATGTGTATAAGACCAATTTCATAACACAACATTCTACAAAAGTAAAAGAACCCTCTAAGGGTTTTTTTTAATCAACAACAGTATTTTTTGAACAGATAGGCATTTCTTCTTAAACACAAAATTAGGTAAAGCATAGCAAGTTCACATCACAGTCTTTGTTTTACAAAATATCAATTATACGACTTTTTTGCAACATATATTTGTAAAGTCCCTTTTTGATTCTAAAAGCAAAAAATAAATAAAGTTCTTTGGTTTGAAGTCACCAATCCAAGATAGTATCAGGAGTTTTCAGTGCATTGCCGACGCGTTTCGGACTTTACAACAGTCCATCTTCAGGGCCAATGATACTATTTGTTCCAAAACTGTATATGTTCCTGATTTCAATTCCTAAGGCAAAAGATGTAGAAAATGTTCTACTATTCATTTTATTTAACTGACTCAGTACTGGCAATTCGAGCTATAACAATTGCAAAAAATTACACTTAACGCACCTCCTTTTTCGTGCTGGTAGAACCTCTAATTCCGGTCCCTGGACACACCCTGTGGGTGGATTTAACTGTGCCCAAATCCACTCTGTATGTGGTATACTCCCCCTCAAGGAGATTCATTCAGAAGAACATTTCTAAAGTAGACACAAAAAGAAGTGTGGATTCAGTATATACTTCTTCTTAATCAACAGTTAATCAACCTCTATTAATCTTTGTTCATATGGTAAGCACCTTTGTGTGCGGGGATAGATAGAGTCATCCAACCCTCCCTCCTTACTTTACTAGTTACCCTCTATTTACTATGTCTGGATGGTAGCTCCATCCTTAGAGATGTGTCTCAAAATGCAAGTACAGGTGAGCACCCATCTTGCCTCTGTGGTAGTGTAGGGGCTTTCAGATATCAGTGCAGATATATCTCTTACCTTCGTGCACAAGGCGTGTGGTGTAAACGAACCCTCCGGTGTCTGGACCGCAAGCAAATCTCTCCAGATTGTGGGTACGTATATGTGTGCTGTTTGTATGCTGCTGCACATGCGTAGAGCGGGTGGAGCCGCTCATCATCCGCGAATGCGCACGCGAATGTTAGAATTCTCAACGCGCATGCAACACTCGCCTTGTGCACGAAGGTAAGAGATATACTACCTACTACCTGATCTCACTGTTAAGAGAATCCCTGACGATGGGCGACCCAGTTTGCTTTTCTTTGCAGGAGAGAATTTAATCGAAAAGCCATCTGGATGGGGTTTTTCCAACAGCCATGTTTCTTGTAGGGCTAAGATGTCAAAATTGCCCAAATTTACATCGCCTTTTTCTAGTAGATGTTGATGGCCTTGCGTGTTCCATGATCCCATGGACAGAGTTGCTGGTAATAGTCTTTGCTTCTTTTCCATAATATTCTCCTGCTTCCTGAAACAGTTAAAATTCTCAATTGAACTCTAGTAGTGCCTCCCCTCCCAATCTCTTGATTCCACATCCTCCCAGACTCTGCATCCTTTATATGTAAAGTAGGCCCAGTCCGGGCTACAGTGCTGAGGAGTCGAAACCATTTGAGTTGTAAGAAACAGAGATACATGGAAAATGAGAAAGACATCTCAGACTGCGGCAAGGGAAAAGTCCAAACTCTTTGAAAGACTGCAGCAAAATGATTAAGATAATATAAAGGCCATGTGTATTGAGACTGTGAAACCTGATAATAAGGTGGGCTAGTGAATGTTGAAAATACAAATCTTATCATTGGAAGATTTCTTGTCAGTTCAGTTATTCAAGTGAGACCACAATGCCACACATCCTTCGCAGAGTTTTTGGCGTTGCAGCTTTAAAGCTGCCAACTAGGGCAGAGGAGGGCCTCCTCTGATGATTAGGAGAAGGTGATCTGCCTCCCTCCGCTGTAGGGGTTGTGGGGGTCTTTGCATGCCTCGGCCTTTCACTAAATGTACATGGGCTGGTTAGTTTCCCCATGTACAAAGCTACAAAGCCTAACTTTATCTGGTCTGCTAAACGTATTGTGCAAGCCAAAGCTGGACTGATTAGTTTCCCAATCACAAAGCCTACCTTTATTTGGCCTATGACAAACTGAGGCTTAACGGTGAAGGTAATTAGCAAGAATCACACAGCTAATTGATCTTGCTGGGCTATTCACTAAACCTGGTGTTTTCACAATGTATTCCAAAGATCTTAGACCTTACACATGGATGAGCCACAACATATTATTTTAAGTAGGTATTGTAATTTTTCAGAGTTTGAATCTCTGTGGTTATAGAATGTGTCACAGAAGACAATTCTTGAAGCTGGTGCCTACAGCATAGATCTACATTCTAATCAACAAAATAAAGTTTTCTTGAGCCTTGGCAGTATAATATTTTTTGTAGAGTAAAGAATCAATCTCAATTGCTCCATGCCAAGATACATACATTAGTTTAATTCATTATGTGTTAGTTGACAACTGTTTCGCGCATCCCATGCTTCCTCGGGGCTCTAACATTGCCTTCATCAAAATTAAACATTCTGGATTTCATTGACATCCATCAAGAATATTAAAGTCTGTTGATTGAATATTGGATCCTTACTGCAGAGGTCTATCTATTACATTGCAAGTCTGAAGCAGCACCAGGTTGTGGTACCATGAGGTTTAGGATCTGAGCGCATGAGTCCATGCAATGATCATGCGGCATGCAGGTGATTGCCATTTACAGCTGCTCAGAGGCCAGATGTCTCTTGAAGCTGATTCATTGTGCAAAATGTTTGGTGGTTCAGGCCACTCAGGTTCGGGACATGCCAACAGCCTCTTTTCGTAATCGCAGTTATGAGTGAAACATCCCCCGAGCCACCCTGCAGCAATTTTAATTCCACCAGTGGCATGCAGGCATAGGACCCTTGTAAGGGGGGCAGAGGGGTGGACACAAGGTGTCACCTTTCCCAACTGCAATGTATTTAGTCCTGCATCTGCTCAAACCTTCAGAGATACAAGGACCGTAGCCGAAGCAGTAAGCAAGAATGGAAGTGACACCTCTTCATCCTGTCACCGGAAAACCTCATCTACTAGCACAATGCCATGTGACAGGAAAGAAGTATGAGATTGCCATCTTGGAGTCGACAATTCAGGCAGGCAGTACCTGAAATGAGGAAAGGAGATAAAATGGAAAAGGCATCTTAGAACATTAACTGCCACAGACACCGTCGACTAGAGATTCCATGATGAGTAAACCATGTAGCTCCCTCAATGCCCTGGTCCTCCACACTGACACTAACTCCTAGAACTGCATGCATGACCTTAATGCACATCTATTCCAGGCTGCCCCAATGCCTCGAGCTGTAATGATGATTGTGATGCGTAACATCAAAATTATAAGGATTGGCTGCTTAGAGAGCCTTGAGAACAGGGCAATCACTTTGTTGCTTGATTTGTGCCATACAATGCCACTGTGCCATCATTAGTTCATAGCATCTTTGGAGAAGACTCCTTGGAAATCTAGGAACATCTGCCATATCCTTGCTGGACTGAAGTGAATGACCAGGAGTGAGCAAGAAAGTTTTGTTCATTACATCAAGGCCCAGTGAAGTGGGCTGCTGTGCTTTGGAAACTTGAAGTGGTCTACCTTGCAATAGCTCCCTGCCCTGGTAGCTGTGAATCCACCCCTCAGCCGGCATGGACACAAGGGATCACTTGGTTTTCATAGGAAGAATCTCTCTAGAAAAGTTCTCAATCAATCATGCACAAGAGTTGCCATGTCACTGCTGGCACTAGTCCCCGTGTCTGGCCTGTGCGACTGGTCATGTGGTGAATGTCCCTCAAAAGAAAAAACAGAGTGTGCAAGACCTGACCAGAGGAGGTGCACAGAGGAAGGAACAACCCTTTCAACCAGCTGAGATCTGGCGCTGCTTAGCCGTAGAGTTCTGTCACGCGTGGCCTAGATTAGAATATTTTGAGAATGTATTGGCAACATTTAGAACTTGGTCAAGAATGGATTGCAGGAGGGCTATTTCAAGGGGATTTCATGGTTTAATCCTGCACCTCCCAGGGGCTGCCTGCACCCACGCCCAGACTCCCTGCTCCCCAGATGTTTGTGCGTCAAGAGTAGAGAAAGGTAACCCCTACTATCTACTTCTAAACTGGACTACGTATGCGGGTCTAACGGCTGCAGCCTTCTCTAACTTACTACCTTTGGGAGACAATGATGGCACACTATTTTTCACACTCTCTATCTCTCCTCACCCTATTCTTTCTCTCCCTCTATCCTACTCTTTGATCTATTCCTTCCTTCTCCCCCTTCTCCTGCCTCAGCTCTCCACTCGTCTCTCCCTTTCTCACCTATTTTCACAGCTCTTTCCCTCTCTCGTTCTATTCATTTTCCTCTACTTCCTCCTATTCCCACGTTCTCTCTGTCCTGCTTCTGCCTCCGGCCTTCCTCGCCTTTCTCCCTACTCTCTCTCTCCCGCTCTGTCTGTCTCTCTTACACTACTCCCTCTTATGCACCAACCTACACACACTACCCCCGCCTCCTCTCTCTTCCCCTTTCACTTGCACTCTCTCTTTCACTCGCTCTATGGTCTCTGAACCAATCTCACATTCTACTCTTGCTCTTTCCTATGTTCTCCTCTCCCTCTCTAACACTTGTTCCAACACTCACTCTCACAACAGCCACTTCACCGTCTCACACTTGCTACCACTCTCTCACATACGCTATACCTCACCTGTACTCCATTCCACAGTCTCAAACACGTCCTCAGCACCCGGCTCCACCGTCTAGACTCTGCTTAGTTCCTCGTCCCGCCACCTCTCCTCCTGACCTCACCGAACCCCACTTTTCCAACACTGACTGAGCAGGTCTTTCGTAGCTGGGCCTTCCTTCCTGACCGTTTCGTCCCCTATCCCATCGATCCCGGTCTGCATCCGACTTCTCTGGACAATATGTTCCTCTCTTTTCTGAGGGGGCCTGGTGTCAACCTCCTTGTCCTGTTTGCTTGGAATGTCCCAACCTCCCTCCTCCTGGGCTGAGGGATCGGCAGGCTCTGTAGTCCTTTTCCTTTTCTGCAGGCTCTGTAGTCCTTTTCTTTTTTTATTTGCAGCTTGTGTCTCCCACGCGAGGAAGCCACAGTGAAGGCTATGGAAAAGCAGCCCCCTGTGATCCCTTTCCCGGGAGGGACCAAAAAGGGGAAAAAGCCAAATGTGGCAGAAAAAACCCTATCATTTGTAAGGTCACGGCAGGACTCCTTGTAGAAATTGGGCTTGTGACAGATTGTCAAAGTGCAATGAAGACAATCCAGAATTCGTGAGAAATGAGGACTCCAATATGTACACAATAGTAGAAGTGAAGCAAGCAGCAAGTATTCAAAAGTGTCGCCAGCAAACTAGCGCAAAGAAAATGAGGAGGAGCCAAGAGCGCGAGCACAAAAGAGGAGGAAAAATTGGGCACTGAATGGACCGAAAGTCGAACGGTGAAAGGCAGGGTGAGTGGAAGGGGGAGCACAAGGAAATGAAGGAAAAGGTAAGCAAAAATGCACAGAGGTGAAGTGGAGAAAGAACAGAGCAGCACAACGGCGGCAGCGAGGAAACGGCTGACTGTAAGGTTGCAACGCAAGGAACGGAAGAGGGGGCGCGGCTAAGTGGGGCTACGTACATCCAAGCGGGAAAGAACTAGACCGCTGGATGTACGTAGAGTTCCAAACGTAATGGGAGTCAGGAAGTGTGTCAACACACACGGGGCCACAGGTGCCATAGAAGACGGCGAATTACAGTATGCCCCCCTCTCAGTCTCAAATCCTCCAGCTTGCCTGGGTGTGCCCTGGGAAATTTCCTAAGAAGGACAGGGGCATGAATATGCGAAACAGGTTCCCAGGAATCCTCCGCATGAGAGAACCCTTTCCAATGTACAAGATATTCCAACTGACCTTTGCGGTATCTGGAATCTCTCAATTGCGAGACCTTGTATTCAGGCTTGCCAAGAGGATGAGGTGGAACAGAGAAAGGTCAAAAAATGTTAGACTGATCAGCACTTCTCAAAAGGGAGGCGTGAAAAACAGGCCGAATACACCTTAAGGCAAAAGGCAGTCTTAGGCGGAACGTCACAGGATTAATCTTGGCGGTGATAGGATAGGGCCCAATGAACCGTGGCGAGAGTTTAGATGGATGAGACCACTGTGGTAGATATTTAGTAGAAAGCCATACTTTGGGGCCCACCTTCCAATCAGGGACATCCTGCCAGTGCCTATCAGCCTGCTTTTTGTATGATTTGAGACTTTCTGTCAAATTGAGCTTAGCCTTTTCTTGGGTGTCTTTCAGACGTGACAACACCTCTTCCACCGCAGGAATGGAAGATTGATCGGGAGAGAGAGGAATGATGGAACGGGGATGGAACTCATACGAGCAGTAGAATGGGTACATCCCACTTGCAGAATGACTGGCGTTGTTATAATCGAATTCCGCTGTGGGTACTAAGTCCACCCAACTGTCTTCTTCCAAATTTGTGTAACTCTGCAGATACTGTTCTAACGTAGCGTTTAGTCGGTCAGTCTGTCGATTGGTTTGGGTGTGGTAACCAGACGATAAAGCTCGTTCGATACCCAGAGCTGTACAGAGTGATTTACAAAACGTGGACACATATTGACTACCACGATCCGAGACAATCTTGTCTGGGAGGCCATGGAGTCTAAAGACATCCCTGATGAAAGTCTCTGCCATACCATCCGCAGTAGGCGGACAAGGAAGGGGGGAGAAATTAACCATCTTAGTGAGAGAATCCATGGACACCATGATACAGGAACAACCTTGTGAAATTGGCAGTTCCACAATGAAATCAGTCGTGATGTGGCTCCATGGACGATTAGGAATTGCATCTTGTTGTAACAAACCTATAGGCCTTTTTGTGCTGTACTTACTCTGATTGCACACTCCACAGGTCTTAACGTATTGTTAAACATCCTTGGAAAATCCAGGCCAATAGAATACCCTCTTAACCAAATCCAAGGTACTGGCTTGTCCTCGATATCCGGCCGTTTTATGGTTGTGACACCATGACAGGATATCTTTTTGGAGAGCTTTGGATGGCACCCATAATTGCCTCTTCCTGAACAATAGGCCATCAGTCTTTGTCAAACCCCTTGGTTCCGGTTGTATTGCGACTGCCTCTCTGATTTTCTACAAAAAAGGTGGAGATGATAGCGATATTCCGGTTCCTAGGGAACAGTCTTTCTGGTGTACTGGAAGCGGCACTTGAGGCGTACTTCTTTCTGGAAAGAGCATCGGCCAAGGTGTTCTGACTTCCAGGGATGTAGGTGATACGGAAATCATACTGGGAAATAAAATGTGACCATCGTGCTTGTCTAGAATTTATACAATCCATGGACTGTAGGACTTGCAAGTTTTTATGATCCGTCCTAATTATGAAAGGATGACTACTCCCCTGTAGCAAGTGTCTCCATAACTCGCATGCCTTTTTCATGGCTAGAAGCTCTCTTTCGATGACCGAATAGTTTTGTTGGCTCGTCGTGAGGGTCTTCGACAAATATGCTACGACGTGTTCTTCGTTATTATGTTCTTGTAGAAAAACTGCCCCTATAGCTGTTGCTGAGGCATCTGTTTCAAGGATGAAACGATTGCTTTGATCTGGCTGTCGTAGTATGGGAGCACTACAAAACTGTTTCTTCATAAGTTGAAAGCTGTCTTCGGCCTGGGCACACCAGTTGAATGGCTTAGATCGTTTCTTGAGTAGATTTGTAATTGGCAGGACGATATTGGAAAATCCTGATATAAAACGCCTGTAGAAGTTCGCCATGCCCAGAAATCTTTGTACCTCTTTAACAGAAGAAGGAGCATGCCATTGGAGAATGGCATCTATCTTCTTTTTGTCCATCTGAATACCTTGAGGTGAAAGGATAAAGCCCAAATAGGGTACTGAAGTAGCTCCAAAAATGCACTGCTCTCTCTTGGCCAGACCATGATGTGCTTTGAGTCGCTTCAACACTTCCGTGAGATGCATCAGATGTTCTTGCATATTCTGAGAGAAAATCAAAATGTCGTCAAGGTATATGACAACCGATACAAAAAGAAGATCAGAAAATATCATGTCCATAAACCTCTGGAATATGGCAGGAGCGTTCACAAGCCTAAATGGCATCACATGGTATTCGTATAGACCGAAGGGTGTCCTGAATGCGGTCTTCCATTCATATCCGGAGCGTATTCTGAGCAGATGATAGGCACTGCGCAGATCCAGTTTGGTGAAGACAGAGGTACTCTGGACGGCTTCTAAGATGTCGGGGATGAGTGGCATGGGGTACCTGTCCTTTTCCGTTACTTTGTTAAGTCCTCTGTAGTCAATGCATGGCCGAAGGTCTATAGAGTCCCGTTTGGGTATAAAGAATAATAGAGCACCCGCAGGGGATCTTGAAGGCCTAATGAGACCATTGTATAGATTCTCGTTGAGGTATTTCCGAAGTGTTTCCTTTTCCATCTTTGACAATGCGAACATTCTGCCAAAGGGTACTAAAGCATTTGGTACCAGATCTATAGCACAATCCTCCGGTCTATGGGGAGGTAATTTCAAAGGTGTAGTTTCAGCAAACACTGTGTCGTATTCGTCTAACACCTGAGCAAGAGAATGAATATCAACAGTTGTGTGAAGAGCACTGGGAATGGTCCTTATGTTTTGGTAGTGTACTTCCTGAAAACAATTTGTATGGCAATAGGTTGAATGAGAATTGAAACTGTTGGACTTCCAGTCTACACTTGGATTGTGTTGACGTAACCAAGTGATTCCTAGTATGAGCGGGAAGTGTGCAGCATGGATGAAGTCAAAGGTAATGACCTCTGAATGCTGGTGAATGGTGAGTGGCAAAGGTTCGGTAGTCTGGAGAATTGTCCCTGAGCTCAAGGGTTTTCCGTCCACACCCTCTACCTTTTGCCCATGCCTACTGTCAATACGCTTAGCTCCAACCTTGTCCACCCAGAGAGTGTCTGCAAAATTGCCTGCGGCTCCGCAATCAAGCAATGCCAGAGTCTCCACTTGGTTGCCATTGACAGTTACTTTTATTGTTAATACCATGAGGCGAGAGTCCTCTGAGGTGTCAGAGGAATCAATAGACATTGATACATAGGGACTACAGGCTGGCCCTCGATAACCCGTCCCTTCTAGGATCGAGGGTTTTCGTTTTCCGATGGCTTGTTGGCCAGTTCAGTGCTATTTCTTACTGTGTGTTGATCCGAACCACAATAAGCGCATAATCCTTGTTCCCTCCTTCTCTTCCTTTCTTCTGGAGTCAGAGACCGACGAGTTGCACCAATCTGCATGGATTACTCGAATTGTTTGACAGTAGAGGAAGGAGGAGAGGAGGTCCTTGTGAAGGAAGTACGTGTCTTACGTTTCTCATGACGCCTTTCTTGCATTCTAAACTCCATTTGGAGTGCGGCAGTCATCAATTCCGGTAAGGAGGCAGGTCGTGGAAAGTGTGCCAGTTCGTCTTTTAGTTCTTCTCGGAGGCCACGACGGAACAAAATGAATTGAGATTGTTCAGACCTTCCAGTCTCCATAGCCAGTCTTTTAAACGACGAGATGTATGACAGCACATCAACTGGACCCTGACGGACACCTAACAGATCTTCCCCTGGCGCCATGGAAATTTCGGGTCTCTCAAAAGTGCGCTTTAAGAGATCCACAAATGCGCCAAAATCCTGGAGTACTGGATCATTACCTGTAACTAAAGGAGTGGGCCAGGCTAGGGCATTAACTGACATGTTTGATATTAGAAAACCTACTTTGGCATGATCCTAGGCATAGGTGCGGCCTCTAAATGTAAAGTACACCCTGCAGGCATCTAGGAATTATTTTAATTTCTTGGGAGATCCGTCATATTTGCCCGAGGACAATGTCACTGGAGGTAGATCCGTGGTGGGTGGTTCACGAGCGGCCACCATCTGTTTCAGTAAGTTGTTCTCAGCCTTCATATTTTGCATCTCTAGCAAGAGGTTTTGAACTGCGGCTATTAACTCCTGCCCCTGCTTTGGAGTAGCCATCTTTGGATTTGGGCGTTGCAAACTATCAACCTCCTTGTCCTGTTTGCTTGGAACGTCCCAACTTCCCTCCTCCTCCTCCTCCTCACCTGTGTTGTCAGTATCTTCTTCCACTGGGCTGAGGGATTGACGGGCTCTGTAGTGCTTTTCCTTTTTTATTTGCAGCTTGTGTCTCCCACGGGAGGAAGCCACAGTGAAGGCTATGGAAAAGCACCCCCCTGTAACCCCTTTCCCGGGAGGGACCAAAAAGGGGAAAAAGCCAAACGTGGCAGAAAAAAACCCTATAATTTGTAGGGTCACGGCAGGGCTCCTTGTAGAAATTGGACTTGTGACAGATTGTCAAAGTGCAATGAAGAGAATCCAGAATCCGTGAGAAATGAGGACTCCAATATGTACACAATAGTAGAAGTCAAGCGAGTAGCAAGGATTCAAAAGTGTCGCCAGCAAACTAGCGCGAAGAAAAAGAGGATGAGCCAAGAGCGCGAGCACTGGAGAGGAGGAAAAAAGGGGCACCGAACAGACCGAAAGTCGAACAGTGAAAGGCAGGGTGAGAGGAAGGGGGAGCACAAGGAAATGAAGGAAAAGGTAAGCAAAAATGCACAGAGGTGAAGTGGAGAAAGAACAGCGTAGCGCAACGGCTGCAGCGAGGAAACAGCTGACCGTAAGTTTGCAACGCAAGGAACGGAAGAGGGGGCGCGGCTAAGTAGGGCTACGTACATCCGAGCGGGAAAGAACTAGACCGCTGGATGTACGTAGAGTCCCAAATGCTATGGGAGTCAGGAAGTGTGTCAACACACACAGGGGCCACAGGCGCCAATGAAGACGGCGCATGACACCTGGTCACAGATTCCCATACTTTTAAAAAATCCCTTTGGCCCCTACCCTTTTCACCACACCTTCCTGCTGTCAAGGGAAGTCTGTGCCCTTTTCGAGTAATGTGGATGAGATCAAAGGAGCGAGACTCATAACCTGGGCATTTGTCCAATAGCTATGCCGTTTGTATCCAACCTCACTCATTCTGTCAGCCCCTTCGTTTCCCCTCCAGTAAGGTGCTGCATGAGACATTTCCTTTGGTTTGGCATAACAAGGCCGCAGATTTATTTTTACATATACATGACCACTGCAAACAGGTAAAAATTAGTTCCAACAGGTGTGGCGACTGCTCCTCGTCCTGCTTCCCCCTTTTTCCTCCATATTGATTGCAGGCACAACTCCCCAAAGCCCTCGAGTCTGAGAAACCGCCTGCCCATGCAGGTCTTTGCGGACTGGGGGAGCGCCGTTTGTTGGGGGGAAGTTGAGCCCCAATTGCTACCGCCAGACACCCCCGCCGTTTAGGCTCCCAGGAGGCGCTGTCTAGAATGGGCGAAGCCCCTTCCGGTTTAGCAATGGCTCATTCGGAGTCTTTGTCTTATATTAGGTTGCCACAACCCGCCTGTCCATCCTGCGACAACGACGTCCAGGCTCCGCCATAGCTGTAGGGTGGGAGGGTGGGAAAAGAAGTCCTCCACTCTTGACGGGCGCCCGGCTGCTGGAAGAGCTGCAAGTGCTCCTGTGCCGGGCGCCCGCCGCCTTTATGCCCCAAGCCCTGCCCCCTTCCTTTGTTGCCCTTCGCGGGCTTTCCTGGGCTCTTGGTGCCCTTTTCTCTGGCTCCTTTGCCGCCCTCTGCCCTGCCCCTGTGGGGGAGGGGCAAGAGAGCGTAAAGGAGGAAGGCCCCTGCCCCGGTTATCGGGGTGCCTCCTCCATTCGCCGTGCTCTCCCCTCGTCACCTTCATAACCTGGGCATTTGTCCAATAGCTATGCCGTTTGTATCCAACCTCACTCATTCTGTCAGCCCCTTCGTTTCCCCTCCAGTAAGGTGCTGCATGAGACATTTCCTTTGGTTTGGCATAACAAGGCCGCAGATTTATTTTTACATATACATGACCACTGCAAACAGGTAAAAATTAGTTCCAACAGGTGTGGCGACTGCTCCTCGTCCTGCTTCCCCCTTTTTCCTCCATATTGATTGCAGGCACAACTCCCCAAAGCCCTCGAGTCTAAGAAACCGCCTGCCCATGCAGGTCTTTGCGGACTGGGGGAGCGCCGTTTGTTGGGGGGAAGTTGAGCCCCAATTGCTACCGCCAGACACCCCCGCCGTTTAGGCTCCCAGGAGGCGCTGTCTAGAATGGGCGAAGCCCCTTCCGGTTTAGCAATGGCTCATTCGGAGTCTTTGTCTTATATTAGGTTGCCACAACCCGCCACGCCAAAGGTGGGTTACCGCCCACCGTGGCTCCCCCCTTTCCTAGCTTATAACTCCAGTAGTTTCGTGCAGATGTTCCAGAAAAACAGATCCATTCCCTGCTCCGACAAATGCACCCCGTCCTTCAAGTAGTACTCATTGTTTTTCAGATTGATCAAACCATGTCTGATATGTTGAAGGCCTCTCCCTTTGCAAAACTTAGCCATGGCCCAGTTCAACTTCCTCCTTGAGTTTTCAACGGCTGCCTGACTCTCGGCGCCCCTCCATTCGCACCTCGAGATGATTTCAGACCACACGATTTCCGTGTCCCCCAATTCAGCCGCTAGATCCTGCAATGAAGACATCATTTCCCTGAGTAAGATCCCCCTCCCCAACTCAGCCAAATCATTGCCGCCGAGATGAACCACCAATACATCAGGCCTCCGGTGGCCCCTCAGGAGACTGCGTATGTGCCCTTGTAACTGTGCCCATTTCATACCCGGCACTCCGTGCCACTGCACCCGATATTCCCCGGCGGTCAGCACCTCCTGCTTGGCTGACCAGCTTCCTTTGGCCCTTGACACAAACGAATGGCCCACCACCCAGGCAGACCGCCGCCTTCCCCGCCTTGGTGCTACTGCGAGGAAACAGGAGGGAGGAATTGTTAGTCTTACATTTTATCAGGCCTGACATACCGCTTAAAACAACCGGACCTCCAGCCCCCAATCTGTTCGATTGTCTCCGCTCCCAGGCCCATCCCAGCCGCAGTTGTGGCGGCCCCTATCCTGAAGGAATGTGTCCCAAAAACCCCTATTGAGAACCCCGCCTCCCCCAGTGTCCTGTCCAACACCCTTTTAAACTGAAACAGGCTTAGTGCTGACCCGTCGTAGTGTACCAGAAAAGGGGCCTCGTCTCCTGTGTGGCACCTATGACTCACATACCTGCTCACGCATCCTACTGGACAGACCGGACTGTCTTGGATACTCCCTAACGTGATCATTCTGCCTTTCCCCGTCTGATCGGTCTTGGACCTCCTCAGAAATATGCATAACCGCTGCCCTTGTACCCTTATGTCACAGCTCCTCAGGAAACTCAAACCTTTACCCTTCTTGTTGGCTGGCACCAGCTCGCTTACCATTAAAGCCCCAAAAAATGCCAGAGAGAAGGCTGCTGAGAACAATCCTTTTTCGTACTCGTCCCTGCACACCACCCCCAAGCTCCTGATCAATTTGTGCAATTTCCCCACATCTATGGGCCGTCTCTCGTCGGGTTTCGCCGTCACCTGCTTGGCCCAACCCTTAATTGCCATGACAATGTAATGCTCCCTAATGGGGTCAGGCATGCCCCCTAATTTGTAGAATTGCGCAATCGCCGCCAGGTGGTAAGCCACCCACGCCCTGGACCTTCCTTGGCTCCAAGACCATCCCACAAAGGCACGCACAGGCCTTCCCTTTTCGCTCTCGGGCAGGATATTGTTTTGAAAGGCCACGAATCGTTCCCAGCACACCTTGTATCTTCGCATAGTGCCTGGTGCGAGAGCCGTGTCGATCAGTGCGCTCAGATCTCCCCAACCAATCCCCACCACTGTGTCTGGAAGGGTGTCATCCTTGCGCTCGCCTCTGGATGGTTTTCCCGGAACCTTCCCCACTGCAAACGAGAAAGAGAATCAGCGGCCACATTCTTAACCCCGGGTATATGACGTACCCTGACCTCTGCATTCAGCTGCAGCAAGCACTTTGTCAGTTCCCTGAGCAGCCCCAATGCCCTACCATTCTTGCTAGTTCCCTGGTTGATAATCTGCACCACCGCTAGGTTGTCCGACCAAACTAGCACTTTTTTGTCTTGCATCTGTTCCGGCCAGAGCTTGAATGCCACCACTATCGGGAACAACTCCAGCACCGTAATGTCCCTGGAGATCCCCTCGGACCGCCATTCGGCCGGCCAGGCCTGCCCGCACCACCTCTTGCCCAGGATGGCCCCAAAACCTAGGGCCCCTGACGAGTCGGTAACCAGATTGGGTCCATCTCCCTTCCCCAGGGGTTCCTTCCCCACCAATACCCCGTTAAAATGGTCCAAAAAGGTATTCCACATTTCCAGGTCCTTCTTAACCTCCTTTCCTAGGCGCACGTGTTGACCCGCGTGCTTCAAACCCACTGTTTTCAACTCTATGCTTCTAGCGAATGCTTTACCTGAAGGGATCACTTTGCCTGCAAAATTCAGGCTGCCCGCTAAGGACTGAAGCTCTTTCAAAGTGGCTTTCTCTTTGCCCAACAATCCTGCGATTACTTCCTTCAACTTCAGTACTTTGTCTCCCGGAAGCCTGCACACCCCTGCCACAGAGTCAATTTCAATCCCTAAAAACACCAGTGACGTGACCGGACCCATAGTTTTTTCTTTAGCCAGAGGTACCCCAAACTCTTCCATCAACTCTTGAAATACCGCCATAAGGTTCTTGCAATCATGCGTCCCTTTGTTCCCAATAAACATGAAATCATCGAGGTAATGCACCATCCCCCGACCTTTCTTCTTTGCCTTACTGCAAACTCGAGGAATCTGCTAAACCTCTCAAAATACGCACATGAAATTGCACACCCCATCGGCAAACATTTGTCGTAGAAGTAATCCTGTAACACCTTGAACCCCAGCAAATGGTGGCTGTCCTTGTGAATTGGTAGCAACCGGAAAGCTGACTCAATGTCCGCCTTCCCCATGAGGGCCCCCACCCCCGCTGCCTTTACCAAATCCACTGCATCTTCAAATGCTGCGTAGTGAACCCTGCATTCCTCTCCTGAAATGCCATCGTTCACTGACTCCCCTTCGGGGAAGGACAAGTGCTGTATCAGTCTGTACTGCCCTTTCTCCTTTTTAGGTACCAAGCCCAACGGGGAAACTACCAGGTTTTCCAGTGGAGGTGTGCGAAAGGGGCCAGCCACCCTCCCCAACTGTACCTCTTTCCCCACTTTCTGTGCCAAGACTTCAGGCATTGCTAGCGCAGATTTCAAATTACACGCCTCCTTACGTCCTATCTGCCCCTGGAAAGGAATCTTAAAACCCCACCTGAAACCCTCCCATAACAATTTTGCATCACCCTTGTCACTATATGTATTCAGGAAAGGCATCATGGCCTGTAAAAGTATTGCCGTTGGCAGCTGTGTTTTAATCATGCTTGCTTTTCTCCTTGCCTTTTGCGTTGCCCCTTGCCTTACCCTCTCGGCTGGCGGGGCTGTGCCTCCCTGTGCTTGCAGCCTTTGAGTGTTTGAACCTGCACGCATTACCATAGGAGCACCTCCCTTCTGCAAACAACCAACATTCTGGCAACTCCCCTTTGTAATTGGGCCGGCTGTTCCAAGAGGAGTTCCCACGAAAGGACCCCTCCCCTTTGAGTAGGACCCCCTGCCCCTGCCCTGGGCTGGTCTTTCGCTTGCCACGCTCTCATCTACCGGCCTGGCTGGGACCGTTTTCATGTCTATGCGCCCCCCCACGTCCACTTCATCCCAGGTCATTGCTGGCCATACCTGCATTTTATCGTAGTTGCTCCATGTATCCCCCCCCATGCTTCAGGTATTGCTCGTGAATATACTGCTCGTACGCCATCAATGCCACACCATCTTGTGGGAATTTTTCTAACATAATAGTGGCATAAACCCTGAACGCCCTTAACCAGGTATGTATATTGAGCTCTATTTTTGGCCTCTCCCTCTCCTTCTTCTCCCTTTCCCTCTCAGTGAGCTCGCTGAAGCCTTGTCCCGAGGGGACCATCCCCAACAACTCCATAATATCCATGAACTCCTTCCTCCATACCCGTTCTTTGTATGCCAGCGGGATGTGCCATGCCAATGCATTAATCGCCACTCTGGCCGGTGCAAACCCCGGCATTGGCCTCCCGTATATTGTGTTATTGCTGGCCAGCTCCAGCCCGTGTACCTGTGAAGGAGCCTGTGCCCCCCACCAAGGTGTCCCCCCAATTTGCGGCGTGTAGGTGGTATTTGCCCCTTGCGTCGCCATCTGCCCCGGGTTCACTCCCGTTACTGGCTGACCTACGCCTACCACGGGCTGACTCGCCCCCGAGCCAAGCTGCTCCGTGGCCCCACTACCCCCTTGCGTTCCTTTACCCACCATGTTCAAAGCATTATTATTAACAGGCAACTGACAATTTCCACCCGTCACCCAAGCTTCCATACATTCCCTGAACATACCTTTCACCATCTCCAAGGTGGTTGGCACCTCAGCTGCTACCGCCGGTGTGGCTACAGGTGTGCTGCGAGGACCTCCCACTGGTCTTGGAGCCTCAGCAGGGACAGGTGCCGGAATGGCCTCAACCTCCTGCGCCCTCCCCCTTCCCTTGGGGTTGGCTTTCCGCTTCTGTGCTGTCGCCGCTTGCTGCTGGCTGTCCCTCGCTTTCTTGGTCATCACTCTTTTTCTTTTGGCGACTGGCTCCTCCTCCTCCTCGAGCTCCTCGATGTCCAGCTCTTTCCCTTCCTGCGAGTGCACTTCCACCCATGCCTCCTCGATGGGTGTAGGTGGAAACAAGAGCGGTGACTCGGACCTCTGGTTGCGCCCCGCAACCTCAGCTCCCACCTGTGCTGCCATCAACTGCATCCAGCTGGTGCCATATTTGTCCCCAGCCCTTCTTGCCATCATCAAAAATGCCTCCAGGTCATCCTTCTGCTGATCCTCCTGGTTTTTTCCTTGCATCTGCATGATTCTCTTTAGGCAATGTCTTCCCAAATCAATGTCTTATGTGTCTCTTACTTTCCTGTACAGCACACGCAGCCAAAAAGAAAACTCTTTAAAATGTTGTCCTTTCTTTAGCTATAGCCTTGCAATAGTTTTGTAGTCACGCCCAGCACTTTTTCGTCCACCCCTCCAATTGAGCCGCTCTCTGCAGGCTTCAGCCTTAGGACCGCCCAAATGACAAAGAGCCCAATACGGGGATTGACCCGTGACCTTGGTATTATAAGCACCACGCTCTAAACAACTGAGCTAAACAGCCAGCTTTATCTGTCCTTTGCGCCCGCAGTTGTTCCGTCGCACCGTGCGTCTCACTTTCGAAAAATATCCCCTGCCGAAACCCGGGATCGAACAAGGGACCTTTAGATGTTCAGTCTAATGCTCTCCCAACTGAGCTATTTCGGGCTGCTCCCAACCTGGGTAGTGGCCGCCTCTCACCTCAGTTTCCCTTGTTGCGAGGCAGTGCCGCGAGCGTGCAGGTCCCTGCCGCCTCGCCGACCAGCTGACTGGCGCCTCCTTTGAGGGAAACCTTGCCTTCGCCCCTGTTGGCTGCGAACGTGTAGCTCCTGGCTGCTTTGACGCTCTGCTAGACGGCCTCGCCTGCTTCACGACCTTCCTTCCCCGTCGCCGGCGCCTCCGGATGCCGACCGCTCGCCACGCCGCAAGAGCCGCCGCTTCCTCGCAAAGGTTTCCCCTCCAGTAGAACGAAGTCCTGTGTACAAACGAAATCCAGGCAACTGCTCCGCCGTCCAAGGAAACCGCTGCAAAACGAAGTCGAAAAGAAGTCCTCCACTCTTGACGGGCGCCCGGCTGCTGGAAGAGCTGCAAGTGCTCCTGTGCCGGGCGCCCGCCGCCTCTATGCCCCAAGCCCCGCCCCCTTCCTTTGTTGCCCTTCGCGGGCTTTCCTGGGCTCTTGGCGCCCTTTTCTCTGGCTCCTTTGCCGCCCTCTCCCCTGCCCCTGTGGGGGAGGGGCAAGAGAGCGTAAAGGAGGAAGGCCCCTGCCCCGGTTATCGGGGTGCCTCCTCCATTCGCCGTGCTCTCCCCTCGTCACCTTCAGGTTCAGCGCAGGCGCTTTTGCTCACACAGCTTCCCACTGGGGACGAACTGCATTCGGGAGCCGGCGATTCTGCAGGAAACATGAAAGAACTTTCTTCAGATACGAGGCTGCAAGGCGCAGTGCACCTGACAGCGGAACCAAGGTCATCACACGTATGCCCTGCACACTTAGGGGGTTCAAGGACTGGAGCCCTCACAAATCCCTCACCCCTCCTCTGGGGTGGGATCGGCTCTGGCATACGCCCCGGTAGGCCACCTACTCCAGGTTGGGAGTCATCCCTGTACCCCACTAGAAGGGCCATCCTTGACCCTGTCACAGTTCATAGTGAACTGATGGTTCCAGAAAGTCCCCGCACCTGGAATGCTGTACAGGATTATCCTTTAGAAGCACCCATGAGTTGTCTTAACCTCTGAAATTGTGCGAAAGTGAACTTACGTTCAAGGACACCTGGATCAGAGATTTTGGCTGCAATGAGCAGCTAAAGATATTGGGGTTTGGGAGCACAAGCTACAAAAGATTTGCTGCGTCAGGATCTGACAGCCATGGCTGTCCATTTTATATCCTCACTATGACAGCAGAATTCCCTGGCTCCCTCGCCCGCCTTGAAAATGAAAAGGCAACAGAGCACGACTTCTCCTGAGGTTGAAATGGTGCTTTTATAATCCTATTTCTTCAAACAGAACTTGAAAAAAAGACCAGGGATTTACATGCTGCTATGAAAATACTATATCTCAGCAACAGTCACTCAGCCTGCTGAGCTACCTATGCAGCCTTTCACTTTATGACTGTTCATTCAACTTTCAAGGAATTCAACATGGTATGTGGATCCCTAATACTGCACAAATTCACTGCATTGCCAACCGTGCAGTCCATGTACTTGATATAAAAAAAGGTCAGTCATCTCTCACACCACTGACACTGCACACAGTCTCATTATGGATGTACAGTTGGAAATTAAAAATGGTACAATCTCTACAGGGCAAAGTGAGGTTCCTGCCCCTGTTGCTAAAGAACTAAACGGAAGGATGCTCACTTTGCCCCCCCCCCCCCTGTACTCGGCGCCTATGCCGACAACTGTATATCTGAGTTTCCCATCCCAAGAGGAAACTTTACAGAAACTCCCCTGCTAAATATTTCATTACATAAAGATGAAGAAAGCAAATCGAGCCCCAAAAAACCTCTCATACGAACCCCAGGAACTGCACAGAACACCTGGGTAGCGTATAGAAGTAAGAAAATGCATACATGCCATTTTCTCTGCATGTCAAAAGTTGGACTGGCATATTGCGTAGAAAGAGCAGGTTTAGTATATCAACACCTTCATACGATTTAGTTTTACATTGCTCATCTAAGGGCAGCCTCTGCATGTAAAATGCAGGCACAGAAGGGCAGGGACTGTATAAAACAGTAGCACAGCACCTAGAATCAGAGGTAGTGCTAAGAAGTAGTGCTAGTGAGCGAAGCAATCCTCCTTGTAACTAAGACACTTACTTGCAACAGCGCCCCAGTGCCCCTGGGATGTTAGTGCGCTTTACAAATCCAAAAATAAATAAATAAGACTCATGGCTGTATGATATTTGTATACAATAAGAATACACAATAAATTACGTTTGTACCATGTGAACACATTACATTATGGACAGATGTGTATTTAGGAAAAAACAGAATTGTTTTGTCTCCAGCAGGTTTACATCTCAACACACATGCGTACAAGGCAAGAACTGGTTAGACAATGCGGAAAGAGACAAAAACAGAATGCTTGTCAAGAGATTGCTGTCACAGACAATTATCAGTCCATAACGTAGAGATGGTTCAAGGGTTTTTCTTTTTCTCTTTGTGGGGCCTAGAGCCGTTCCTCTTTCTCTCGTCTTGTCATGACTTTCCTCCCTAGCCCAGGTGTCAGTCACCCCCGGTTAGTGCTACCAAATGTAAACTAAAGCTAGCTCACGCTGGAGACGATGATCAAAATGCCGGCTATCCCAACTCCCTCAGAGACATCCTTACTGTCAATACCATATCCAGTTGTTAGTGATCTAATGGGAAATGGGATGTGCCTCACAAATACTCTGAGTGTTTTAGGGTACATCTAACATGCCCACTCTTGCCTCTCTCCCACTCTTTCCCACTGTCCACTCTGCCCCACTCCTCCCACTAAACCTTCTGACCATTCTATGTTCGCAATCCGCCTCGGTCTTGCCTCCCTCCTTTGATGTTAGTCCTCCTTCCACTACTTCTATTACCCCCTTCTCTGTTCTTCTCCCTCCTCCACACTATTACTCTTCTCTCCATAATACTTCTGCTTCCCCCTCCATACCACTCCTCCTCCCTCCAAACCACGACTTCTCCCTCCACTACTCAAACACCCTCCTTTCACTCAGTGCCGTTCATTACACAAACACTCCTTGTACTACCATGCCTAACCACCCGCCACACAACCATGCACCCTCACACTGCAAAACCACTTTCACTCCTTAGACCATAACTTATCTGCTTGAAAAATCGCCTGCAGACTCCGCTGCTCCTTCCTTCCTTCCACTGGTCTCTTGGTCAGCCACTAAGCTCCACTTTCACATCTGACCTCACCCAAATATCCCTCGCTTACTGCTGCCTGTCCACAGCTTACTTCCCCTCGTGTTTGTGTACTGAAAAGTCATAAAAAGGGTGCCAAGCCCTGCCCATTTTCTACGCACGGGCTTGCCGTGAACAAAAGATGGCGGCCCTGGAAGGCCAATGTTTATGCTTGTGTTTCAGGACCAGTTCCAGAGGTTCTTCTGGTAAGTCAATTCAGGGAGGATGGATCGTTCACCCCTTGCACACAATTTTGCACGTCACCTTCATGCCTACAAATAAGATATATATCAAAGATGCTAACACATTATCAGCAGATAATTCATTAGAACCTCGGTTCTTCCATCCAGATAAAACACATACTCAAGTTCCACTGCCAAACTACACAGAGCCATACCAAGACTCTGGACTCAGCAGCCCATACCTCTGGCCTATCCTCGTCCAAAACACCTCGGGTTGTGTACTTGCTGCCCCGTGATCCCACTAGCATCCCTCCCTCTCCTCTTTTCTTGCAGAGCCACATCCAACAAAGCCACCAAAACTGCAGAGGAGCACAATACAGGACCACTTTACATGAGATTAAATGGATCATCTGTCGCAAAGAGCCTACAGTCCAGGCTTTTTGTGGGGGACTGGGGGAATAATGAGAATTCACTGCATTGCGCACTGTCAGGTATGGGAACCCAATTTTTCCTGAGGTTTTCTGTACCCAAAACTTCCTCAACAAGTGAATGCCCAAAAATCAATTGTGTGTGTGCCTATGCAAACGGCGTTTGCTAGTTATGGTGGTCGCCCACCGCCATAAAAAAAACAAGGTGACTGCCATTACACCGTGTGCCTGTGGACCGCCTCTCCGCCCAGGTAAATATTTTGATGCAGGTGGAAAAGCAAATGGGTTCCCTGCAAGGGGCGGGAAACCCCACACAGTAGATCCCTACCCTGGATCCTGCTCCATGTTCCCAGTTTCCGAAACGATAAAAAAAGAGGGCGTTATGTCCAAGAACAGTGCAAGCTAAAGGGCCTTGTCGCTGTCTAAGACCATTACAGCGTGTGGCCCACCTGGCACTACCACTCACTGACAGAGAGTGCTGGTTCCAGTTCACACTGGGTTGAATCCCCTCTTACAGTCTGACTCCTCTCAGCGTGGAAGGACAGTACAGATCAAGGGGCCCCCTTATTGTTTGACACCAGTCCCAACTTAAAAGCACCATCACCCACGAATCTTTTTTTATTTATGTATCTATTAGTGCACACGGTGTGTTACAAATCACACACTACACAATCTAAATAATCAAATTCGCATACCCATGTCATCAACAATTGTACAAAATTATGTTTTTGAAAACAGAAAACCAAGAATCACAACTCAATCCTAGGTATCCATTTAATGCATTCTTTTTTTTTTTTAAATCACGAATTCTTTCCTCTCAATGAATCTGCTTTAAAAAAAATCGCATAAGAGTGTACGTTATTTTTAGAGAGGTCTCTGAGAGAAACCGACTAATACAGATTGCCTGCTAGCTCACTGCCCCCACAACTTGCGCAGAATGTAAACACTATCAGCCACTAATCCAGAGTGGCAGCTCTTCCACTGTCCCCCACTAGCACGGACTGTGTGGGCTCCTTCAGACCAGTGCAGACTGTGGGTCTGCTTGTAGTGTGAAATGTATACAAAGTGGGACCCCCCCAAAGTCGGTAAGGTAGCCCATACACAGCCATGGGGGTCACAGGTTTGAATGCTGGCAGAATAAGAATCAACATTTGAACTTTCTGAGGTCGGTCAAAATCACCATACGTGCCCTAATTGTTGGGACCAGCAGAGGATTTGGTGTGTGCTGTGTGCTGCTGAGGTATTATTACTTTCTGCAACCTACGTAGGTTACGCCCCCACCTTGGACTGAGCAGGCGTCCTTGTTTTGGGGATACAGTAATGGTTTTTCATTACATGCCTCTCCCCCATCCCATACACGCATCAGTAAAATGGCCGTATGACTCACGTTTTAGTTTTGGCGCAAATCTCCACTATATGCGACAAAACCATAGCTCCAGAGTACAGAGAGAAGGGGTGTTTGCTATGTATGCACATGTTAAATGCTGGTGGATATTCTTAATGACGGGACAGTAATCAACATGGCTCAGATGCTGATACCGTCTGACTAACGATGCCGATGTTCACTGAGGTCACCGTGGTTAGGTGCGCAGAGGACAACCAAATAATGAGGCCCACACAGTCTGCGACTGGCTTCAACTCGTCTTCATTTATAATGCCCCGTGCCCTGCCTCCACATAACGATGTGGATGTGTACAAACGTGACACCTTCCCCGTTCTTAAACAAACATTCAACATATTAAACCATTTCTTCAATTAGTCTTATAGGTTTAATCTTGGCCCTGACCAGCCATCCCTCTTGTGGTGGAGCTTGACTGCGTCTCGAAGGGCTGAAGCCACATCCCTTCATTCTTCATCAGACGACTCCCTCTCTCCCAATTAAGAATCATCAGACTCTTCCCGGAGCAGACATCTGTGGGCTCCTCCCTCGGCTCGTTACGCTCTTCCATGTCTCATCTGTATTCCCTAAAGTGGGGTAAGTTCTGGGTGATTTTGCATCCCTCCCTTTCCTCTGCACTGATCATGGTTCCCTTCACTTGCGTGACAGTGAGGGGTCCTGGTGCAAACCTGGAGTCCTCTTTCCGCCGTTGTATATGACGTACTACCACTCTGTCTCCTACTACATGACGTACTTGTATATGACGTACTACCACTCTGTCTCATACTCTCTCAAGCACCCCTTCTCACGTCAGCTGCCACTTTCATCTTCATTTTCTCTCTCAAATCTCTTGATCAGATGGCATGGACACCTTAGCGGGGTGGCCCTGCAGTAGCCAAATCCTCAATCTACGACTAAACATAAGTTCCGCCGGGCATTTTTCCCTGGTGCTGTGAGGCGTGTGTCGGTAGTCTCTCAATAGTTGGTATAGTGTCTGTTCAAAAGGCTTGTGGGATACGTGGGTGACTTGCAGCACCCTCTTGATACTCCCAATGAAGCTCTCAACCATGCCGTTAGCCTGAGGTCAGAGGGGTGTGATCTTTTGATGCTTGAGCCCCATATATTGTGTAAAATTGGCAAATACCAGGCTGGTAAGTGGTGGACCGTTGTCTGACTTAATGACCTTTGGAATACCATATGCTGTCAGTATGCGGTCCAAAGCAGGTATGCTGGCTGCTGCTGCCATGGATGGCACAATTGGCACTTCTAGGAACCTTGAATATTCATCAATCACCACCAAAGCATATGTATATTTTTATTTGTATTTATTTATTTATAAAGCGCAGCCAGGCCCGGGGGCATACGGGCGTGTAAGTTAGATCTGGTTACAGTTACAATTAGGTGCAGTAAACAAGGGTTACGTTACAATTAGGTACAGTAAACAAGGGTTACGTTACAGTTACAGATAGGTACATACTTAGTATTGCAGATACATACATACATAGTCTAAGATAAATACATTAATTACAAGAGTGTGCCGTCAGCAGTCAATCGTGCTGGGATCAGGAGGTTAGGCTGTCATGGAGTCCATGTTGTGAAGCCAACGCTTCGTGTTGTGTTTGAAAAGTTTAAATGAAGGTTCTGCCCTTAAAAGCGCGGGGAGTGTGTTCCATAGTTTAGAAGCTTGTACAGGGAAGCTAGCTCCACCCGAGTTATGAAGTTTGAATCTCGGTATGGACATAGTGTTAGCTTGTGCTGCTCTTAGTGGTCTTGATGATGTGTGAGGTGTAAGTTGGTTGGTGAGGTAGGCTGGTGCAAGGTTGGCCCTGGCTTTGTGTGTGAGGGCCAAAGTTTTGAGGGATATTCTGTGCTCTACTGGGAGCCAATGTAACTTGCGTCTAGTCTCAAAGATATGTGCCTTTTTAGGGATGTTGAGGGCAGCCCTGATGGCATTATTTTGAATTACTTGCAGTTTGTTGATATTTATGTGGCTAGTGCCTAGGTAAAGGGCATTACAGTAGTCTATTTTGGATGGGACTAATGCTCTAGCAAGAGTAATGCAATTGGGTGAAGAGATGAACGGCCTACATGCAGTGATCAGCTTGCAGGTGTAAGCGGCTGATGATGCTACTGCATTAGTTTGTTTGGAAAAGGATAAGGTGGCATCAATGTAGATGCCAAGGGTTTTAGTATTATTTGAAACAGGGATGAGATTGCCATCTATAGTGAAAGATTTGAATGCAGAATTAAGATTTTTAAGTTTGGCGTGAGTGCAAGGATGATCAACTCAGTTTTTCGTCATTGAGACAAAGTCCATGATGTGCCATCCATGCTTGTATTACTGAGTATATTTCATTAAGGGTTTTGCTGTCTATTTCATAGTTACCCGAGATAGGAATGAGTATCTGGGTGTCGTCCGCGTAATTAGTATACGTGACACCCAGATAGTCAAGGATATCAAAGAGGGGCTTTGTGAATACATTATAAAGCGTCGGGGACACACAGGAGCCTTGCGGAACTCCACAAGGTACTGGTGAGGGTTCAGCAGAATCAGTGGGAGAGAAGACCCTCATGGTTCTGTTCGCCAAGAAGGAACTGATCCAGGCCGTGGCTGCATCTGAAAAGTATGCAGCAGTTTTCAAGTGGTGACAAAGTGTTTGGTGGTTGACCAAATCAAAAGCTGCTGACAGGTCAAGCAGTAAAAGGAGTGCAAGTTTGCCATTGCTTTCAGGATTTGGATCTGGGTAGTGAGGTCTATTAATGCAGTTTCCGTACCGTGTTTCGGTCGGAAGACGGATTGCCTAAGTCCCAGGAGATTGTTAGATTCTAGGTAGGCTTGTATTTGTAAATAGGCTGCTCTGTCCAGTATTTTTAATAAGAAAGGTACAGTCGTTATCGGCCTATAGTTAGACGGGTTGGCTGGGTCAACAGTAGTTTTTTTGAGAAGTGGAATGACCCACGCGTCTTTTAGGTTGTCAGGTACTACTCCAGATTTGAAGGAGGCATTGATGAGGTTGGTAATGAATGGTGCCAGATCGTGCGCGGCTGCTTTGATGATCGGGGCAGGCATCACCTTGGCAATTTGATGGTTTAAGTTTCCTGATGATGTTTTCTACTTCCCAGATTGAGAGGGGTGGAAGCTGAAAGGTTTACAAGTTGAGTGATTTATTAGGTAATTGTTTGTAGTCAGGGTCAGCTAGTAGCAGGGATTTTTTTGGGTTGATTTTAGATTGTAGGCGAGCTATTTTATGTAATAAGGCCTTCTGAATATTACTACACCATAGTGCGTCAGTAACACATTTGTCAATAGGGGCAATAGGGGATTCTAATTCTTTCAGAATATTAAAAAGTTCTTTTGTGTTGGATTCTGCTTGTGTAATCCTTTTGTTATAGGTGTCTTTTTTAGTAAGAAGGATGGCTTCTTTGTAACTAGTGGAAGCTAGGGTTAGCTCAGTCTTATTGGATGCTGTGGGGTACTTTCTCCAGTGTGCCTCAGCGGTTCTCTGAGTTTTGCGTAATTCTATTAACTGCGGCGTGAACCAAGTGTTAAGGTGACGCTGTGGTTTAGGTTTCCGCAATTTTAGGGGGGCGATGGTGTTCAGTGCTTTGAGAATAGCCTGGTTGTATATATCCACTAAAACTGTAGGGTCAGCATCTGAGTCAATATTGCTCAGGATGGGGAGTAATATGGGTAGGAGTTTGTCATGTGTAATTTCTTTCTTATTTCTCGTGCTGGTGGCTGGGATGATGATAGGAGCCGGGTGGGGTGTGTTGGCTTTGATGGAAAAAACGTTATTTTATGATGATCCGACCAAATGCATGGGTCATTGGATAGGAGAACAATAGAGCAATTGAGGTGAGTGAGCCAGTCCAGTGTTCTGCCTTTGATATGAGTAGGCTCATGAATAATGTGGGTGTGACCCAAATCAGATAAGGTGTTGGCTAGGTCATGGGCGTTAGTATTCTTCGGGTCGTTAAAACCAAGATTAAAATCTCCAAGTAGGATGGTTTGTGAATTGGGTTTGGTGTCTGTGGTTATGAGTGATGCAATGTCCTCTATAAAAGAGGAAATGGGACCTGGTGGTGGGTAAATAAGGTGCATTGTTGCCATGTGGTTAGGTGATAGAGGAAGTTTAATGGACAGGGATTCAGCAGAAGGGATTTGAGCGTCCTGGATGACTTTAATGTCAAAGGTATTTCTGAATACGAGGGCGAGTCCACCTCCCTTTGTCTGAGTGGTGTTTCTGTCGCATCTAATAATGGCATAATCATTAGGTATAGCAAGGGCCAGAGATGGACCGGAGGCAGCATTAAGCCAGGTTTCCGTCACTGCAAGGAGATCGAGCTTTTCGTGAGTTATAAAGTCAGCGATGTCGAACATGGGCAGGGAGAGACCTAGCATTCACCAAGGCTGCTTTAATAAGTTTGTCTTTTTGGGGAATTTTTTCTGGTGTTATGGGTTGGTCATGCAAAAGGATATGGTCTGGCTTGTCTAGTCAATGGCCGAATTGGCAAGGTTGTGGTCAATGTGCGAGTGTTTAATGCTACTGTAGGTGTACAGTTGTTTTTTTTTGGCCCACAGTCGGACTCTTAATCTAGAATTTCTGATTAAAATGCTAGGGTGGTGAGAGCATGGAGAGGTGGGTGGGCTGGTTCTAGAATTCAATCTAATGTTTCTATTCGAAAGGCTGGGGTGGTGAGAGCATGGATAAGTAGGTAGTCTAGTTCTAGAATTCAGTCTAGTGTTTCTGGTGGCAATGGAGCAAGGTTGGTTAGGTGTTGGTTTAATAGCAAAGTGGCGTATCCAGAGTGCAGGATCATCCAGGTATGGATTTGCGGGTGTCATGGTGCTGGGCAACGATGAACTAGTGGATGTGTCTTGATTAAAGTGTGGGTTGGGTTGACTAGACCAGTGTCTACTGTAGGTATGCAGTAGGTGGATGAGAGTCGATAGGTACCAATACATGATGTGGGTGGCGTCGCTAGTACACAAGGTAGCAGATGCGGTCTGTTAGCGAACAGAAGCACAACACTGATCAATTCAATGTGGTCAAAGGGTGACCATGAGGCACAACATAACAATTAATGGGGTCTGTAGGCGACCATAAGGCACAACACAATAATCAATATGGTCTGTAGGCGACCATAAGGCACAATAAGGCACACAATAAGGCACAATAAGGCAGTAACTAATGGGGTCTGTGGGCGACCATACTTTGTGCAGCAAACTAGGTTTGCCTTCTTTGTTCACTGTCTTTTGGCGGGCTTCTGCTCAGAAGCCCTCCTCAAGGTGCCTGGGTGTCTAAGTGGGCTGAATGTGAGAGAGGGGTGTCGTCACCCCCTGCACAGGGTATCCTAGGAAACCCAAGTCGCACTTTGTCTTGATTGGCCAGGGTAGATGCTGCTGGTTGATTGACAGCCAGGCTGTGTGAATGGTTGGTTAGGTATTGGTCTGGTGGCAAAGTGGCGTATCCAAAGTGCTGGAACATCCAAGTACGGGTTAGCAGGTGTCATGGTGCTAGGCCACGAAGAGCGGGTAGTGGTTAGCATGCGTGTGCAGGTGTATGTGTCTTGATTAGAATGTGGGTCAAGTTGACTAGTCCAGCGTCTAGTGTAAATGCACATTAGGTGGATGAGAGTAGTTAGGCACCAATACATGATGTGGGTAGCGTTGCTAGTAGGCTGGGGTTGCAAGTGTGGTCTATTAGCGACCATAAGGCACAACACAATCGAGGGTAGTCTGTAGGCGACCAAAGGCACAACACGAATCAATCAAGTGTGGTCTATAGGCGACCATAAAGGCACAATACAGTCAAATGTGGTCTGTAGGCGACCAAAAGCACAACACAAATCAATCAAGTGTGGTATATATGCGACCATAAAAGCACAATACAATCAAGTGTGGTCTGTAGGCGACCAAAGGCACCTAAGTCCAAGCTAAAATGCAATAGGGTAACACCTAAGTCCAAGCTAAAATGCAGTAGGGTAACACCTAAGTTCGAAAAAGCACAGTTTGGCAAAAATGCAATAGGGTAACACCTAGGTTCAAAATAGCACAGTTTGGCAAACATGCAATGGGGTAACACCTAAGTTCAAAATAGCACAGTTTGGCAAAAATACAATGGGCAAATTAACAAGGGGGGGTCCTGGGAGTCCCTCTGCCAGACATTAGTCCTGGTTACTAGAGACTTACCCAGAGTCTTTAGCTCACTATCTTTCACAGAGAAGAAATATCCCAAACATATCAGTCTTTGTCCTGCCCTGGGGCAGTCCAGCACCGAAATGCTAGGCAATTCTCCTCTGAACAAGAGTACCAGCAGCATCCCCAGACACGTGTTTCGGTCTAGTTGGACCTCATCAGTAGGAAGGAGCTGTGCCTCTCTAAGAATAGTGAGCAAGGGGTCCACGTCTGGATTCCCCTAGTAACTTAGGATGAGACCCAAAGTTACTTAAATATGCAAATTAACAAGGGGGGGTCCTGGGAGTCCCTCTGCCAGACATTAGTCCTGGTTACTAGAGACTTACCCAGAGTCTTTAGCTCACTATCTTTCACAGAGAAGAAATATCCCAAACATATCAGTCTTTGTCCTGCCCTGGGGCAGTCCAGCACCGAAATGCTAGGCAATTCCCCTCTGAACAAGAGTACCAACAGCATCCCCAGACACGTGTTTCGGTCTGGTTGGACCTCATCAGTAGGAAGGAGCTGTGCCTCTCTAAGAATAGTGAGCAAGGGGTCCACGTCTGGATTCCCCTAGTAACTTAGGATGAGACCCAAAGTTACTTAAATATGCAAATTAACAAGGGGGGTCCTGGGAGTCCCTCTGCCAGATTACAAGAGACTTACCCGGAGTCTTTAGCTCACTATCTTTCACAGAGAAGAAATAACCCAAACATATCAGTCTTTGTCCTGCCCTGGGGCAGTCCAGCACCGAAATGCTAGGCAATTCTCCTCTGAACAAGAGTACCAGCAGCATCCAAAATGCAATGGGGTAACACCTAAGTTCAAAATGACACAGTTTGGCAAAAATGCAGTAGGGTAACACCTAAGCTCAGGATATCACAATTAGGCTAAGACACAAGGGCGCTGCGCCGAAGATAGCTAAACACAATGGAATGCATTGGCTAAGGGGGCAGGGACTCACCTAGATTCAAAGTCAGGTAGAAGTTTGACATTGGCTATCTGATTGTCTAAATTGACAGCGATTGAAATGGGTGCAGCAGAAGGCACCTAGTTTTAGTGAGCTAAGTCTGGGATGCTGGCAGTAGTGAGTGCATTCAGGCAGAATCAAGCAGGCTTGTATTTTGAGCATTCAGGCTAAATCAGGTGTACAAGTCACTAATGTGCATTAATTAGGACATTAGCAAACAAACTGAAAACATTTTGGTCTGTTGGCATTTAAGTGGCAATTTTAACATAACAGTCCAGTGGGGCACACAGATTTTGCACTTTTAGATGCTATTTCCTGGGGTACCACAGACACATGGTGGTGGAGGCAATGGGGTGGCTGGGAGTAGTGCAGTAGTGTTGGTCAAGAGTTACCTGGAGTGAGACAGGCATAGGGTATGGCAGACGGCAGACTCAGGCATAAACAGGCATAGAAACAGGTGAAGTCCTTGTCTCCCGTGGTCCTTGGAGGGAGTGGGCCGGCTTCGCCTGCCGGTAGCCAATGGGTCAGGAGATAGGCCCAGTAGCCAATCAGGAGGCTGCTGGTAGCCTAGATAGCCATATGGGGCTGCAGGCAACAAAGGAAGGCCATCTTGAAATGGCTGAGTGCCTCGTGGAATCGAATGGCGGCAAGGGCTCTCAAAAGGCTTTTTCAATGCAGGCTGGGTGGAAATGGCCTTCACTAGCTGGAATCAGTGACTGCACACACGCAGCAAAATGCGGGATGAAAAGCGCTTTTAAATATAGAATTAGCGCGGGTGCATCGGCGCTTACCGTATTTCGGTAATAATGAAGCTGGGTTAGTGGATGGCTCCGAGGGTCCTCTGCTCCTGCAGGGACATGGCCAGGAGCTCCTGCTCCTCAGGTAGGTGGTGGGGACTGCTGGGCACATTAGGGGCTGGGCAATCTAGTCGCCCCTTCCATCTCTGTGTTTGGGGGTATGGCATGGCACCCCCTTTTCTTCCATCCTTTCCAGGTCCCTGGAGTTCTCACCGGACTCCACTCTCACCTGCAGGCGATCTTATCCATGTAGTCAATGTGAAGCTCCCGGAATGGTCCAGTGGGATGGAGAATTGTGTCACGCAATGTCCTGAGCATATGACACTAGATTTTGGACAGGAATGCGACTTCGTCACCGATCGGGTCAGGATTGGCTGGACTTCTGCTAGCGGTTCTTCACAGCAATCTGGTCTCTGGGTCTTCGTTTCTGTTATCGGTTCTGCTAGCGGTTCCGGATACAGCGGTCTCTGGTTCTGCGGGTCTGGATCAAGTGGATTCTTAGCAAGCAGCAAACCGCACAGCCCGGCGGTTGAATAGTTTGCAAATGATTTTTGAGGCCTGCTGAAGAGAACTCAGCTTGTGGGTTAGCCTCTCTGCTACAAGTTCTGAAGTAAAATTCTGGATTTGAAGTCTGGAGTCTCCCGGCAAAGCGTCCCGCAAGAAAGTGGAAAGTGTACCGGGAGTGGTCCGAAGAAATCAACTGCCAGCTCTTCCGAGACTTCTTCCAACAGTGGGGACATCTTCAGAGGGTTTGGTCATGGAAATGGTGCTGCAAATGAGCAGATGGCACAGTTTTTCAGAGTGTCTTCAACTTGCGTGTCTAGTGCTGGAAAGCATATTTTTTTCTTGGAGTAGTTCCTTTGTGGACGCCACCCCGCTGTGCCCATTGGGTCCTTACTTGCTGGCAGAGTGACTTGGGTAGGACGATCTTGCACCCTTTCATGACAATATGGTCCTCAGTGATGGCGGCCTCTTCTTGCACCAGGTTCATGGTTTTGACGTCTTCTTGAGACACAGCGTACAGAAGTTTGGCTATGTCCATTGCATGCTTTAGTCCCCCTTGGCCGATGCACCGTGTAATGATGGCAAGAACTGTGTCGGCTACCAATTCCTATTGGAGCGTTTAACACGCCACAGGGAACGGCTTTATCTGGTGAATGACAAAGTGCAGATGGGCATCTGCAATGGAGGGTTCTGGCTGATGGCTTTTTTCAGCATGGCATGAAAGGTAGTCAGCTGGGTTCTTGTCCTTTCTCGGTCTGTGGCAGTTGGTGAATTTGTAGTCTTGGAGTTGAAGACCCCATCTCACAATGTGTGGGGGAATGCGTGCCTTCATGTTCCCATAAAAGGCTAGAGGAGCCTGGTGGTCTATGGTGACTGGGAAGGCCTTCGTGAAGAGGAAAAGATGAAAATGCTTGCAGGCCCAGACGACTGCCACACTCTCCTTCTGAGCCTGTGAGTACTTCTGTTCTGTGGTCATCAGGCTGCGGCTGGCATAGGACACAACCCTTTTGATGTATGGGGTATTGGGGTCATACTGGGCCAACACTGCACCAATGCCCACCGGGCTGGTGTTGAAAGTCACCTCTGTTTCTTTAGACAAGCTGAAATATGCCATATCTGTGGCGGCTGCAATGTTTGCTTGTATAGTCTTGAAGCTTGCTTTGCACTCCTGGGACCAGATGGACTCCTGAACATCTCTAGTCAACTCTCGGAGTGGGGTGCTCAACGTAGCATAGTTTTTCAGATAACGGGAGCAGTAACTTGCAAGACCTAAGAATTATCTCAGCTCAGACACATTCATTGGACACGGAGCCCCTTTTAGTGCCACAACTTTGTCTGGGTGGGGGCGCATGCCTTAGTCAGAAAATATGTGCCCAAAGAATTTCAGCGTAGGTTTTATGAACTTGCATTTATCTTTGTTGAGGGTCACCTAGGCAGCTTCCAGCATCATACAAACCCAGGGAAGGGTGTCATTGTGTTCCTGAGGTAATTTACCGAAGACCAAAATGTCACTGCTGTAATGAAGGATATGTTTGATGACTTGGTGGATCTCGTCTTGGAAAATGTCTGCTACCGAAGATATCCCAAAGTTTAGCCTTTTGTAGTGATATAGCACCATGTGAGTCACAAACGTGTTATTGAGGTCCAGCTTGGAGAAGACAGTCGCCCTGTTGAAAAGGTGCATCATGAACGTGATTTTGGGGGCCTGGTGACGTTCCCACTATATGGCTATGTTCGGTCGTCACATATCCATGCAGAGGTGAAAGGCCCCTCGGCAGATTTCTTTGGGACAGGCATAATCGATTATATTGAGATCTAGTAGGCACCTGATTTCTTCTTCCACCTGCTTCTGGATGATTATGGGGAAGCCCCGGAAAATGCTGTGAAATGGGTTTGACCGTTGGGCCAATGTTGAGTCGGATTTTACAGTTCTGCAGCTTGCCAAGCTCTTTGAAGAGGTTGGGGAATGCCTTTACACATCGCTGTCTGGTGCCAGATATTTATGTGCCATCATTTGGTAAAAGATGGTACAAGGCCCATGTTGATGACTGTCCAAAAACTCAGAATGCACCCATTGTTGGCTTTGGTAGAGAGTACGTGCAACTGGATGCAGGCTGTGTGAGACTTATGGGTGCAGACAGTTGTGAGCATCCCTTTACTCAGCAATGTTGTGTTGGAACCATAGGGGACTATGTCCGCCGTACATGGTTTTAGTGTTGGTGGGTGCGGCAGTCGATGGTAGGCTTCCTCACTCATGACATTTACTGTTGCACCAGTGTTAATCAAGAATTCAGTCAGGGTGTCATTGACTTGTCATTGCCCAACGCTCACACATAGCCCCTCTTCCGCTGATTATCCGGCGAAGGTGAGGATTCACTCCCCGACTGTGATCTTACTTCCACATATCATACCTTTCATCTCGGCCTGTACAATCCTCTTCTGTCTGGGGACCTGTATGTTAGTTGAGATTGCTGTCTGTCGCCTTCACCTTCAGACAGGCGATATCGTCGGTATTCACCACCAGACTTCCTGCCATCAGGGTGATGTTTCAGGTGTCGCCTACTGCTCCTAGGGGAGGTCCCTTAAAGTGCCGGTGTGGAGGCATTCCTGCATACCACCCTAAAGTGGTCATCATCCCCGCAGGCAGCGCATTTTTGGCCCAAGGCAGGGCACGTGCCCTCATAGGGGAAGCTGGCTGCACCTTTGTGGAATCAGGGAGATGGAACTAACAATGCAATCCCAGCTCGTCGTGGCAAACGTCATGCTTGTTGAGCTTTCAAGATGTGCCAGGTGTTTGGGGGCCAGATGTGATCACAGGATTTCACTGCCATTGCCCGTGATATGTATATGTGTGCCACACTTCAGATGGCACCTGACATCACAGCCGCGCGGGGGAAACACACTGCGGGCTTCAGACTCCCCGCCGCTGCCCGCGCAGAGCACGACTGCAGCCCGCACCTGCGGCATACATTGTGGAACGTCAAAGGGTCGGCCCACTAGTCGCCAATGTTACCCTCTGACTAACGGTGCCGGGGTTCACTGGAGGCACTGTGGTTAGGTGAGCAGAGCGCAGCCAAATAAGGCCCACAGTCTGCGACTGGCTTCAACTCGTCTTTATTCGTAATGCACCATCCTGTCACGTTACTTCTTCCCAACATGGCCCCACCCTAGCCCCACCGCCACATAACGATTTGGATGTATACAAACGCATTTTAGAAACACTGATTCGGCCCTTATTTGTATACCACGTGGGGCTCTGGATGTTTGCGTTTACAGGGTATTGCTTTTGCGATATCAGAGAATATTCTCCTGTCAGATCAAGCATCCCCACAGCATTCTTAAAATGCCAACCTCACAGGTGGTCAGTTTTATTATAGATATTGAAATGACACACTTTTAAAAAGGATCAAAATAATAAGCCGAATCAGCACTATTATCAACCCGGTATTCCTTGTCACTAATATGTACCAGATGCTGCCGAGATATCAGAATGTAGCCTGATATTCTTGATACCTTTCTATTCAAGTTGTGAAATCGATAGTAACCTTCCACCCATGCGTTGGGATGCTATAGTTAGCAGCAACTTAGAAGATGCGTTAATTGCATGCAGAGGACCATCAACGTCATCGCGTCCATGCTGTTGGGCGCCCTGCAAGCAGTTTAAACTTTTGCAAGGCAGGGTGTAAAAGTAAAAAGTAAAGGCAACCGCCTTTGGATGTATGCTGTGTTTTGTAAAAACAATGTAAAGGTCGCCTGGCGATTACACTTTGCAGACAGCATTTTTCAAAGGGTTCATATGGAACTGCAGGCGGCTTCAATAGGAATCCATTTATTTTACGTCTGCATTAGAATCTCATGCTGATGTAAAACAAACTGCACTTTCAAGACAATGGAGGAGAGCATGGCGGAAACGTTATTTCGGTTTTGTGCCCCTTCTCCGTCTTCAAAAGAAAATGGCCTGCATGAGTAAAACAAAGCAACACTGTGCTACAGCTTGCTTATACGCTGTGGGTTATCACTCGTCCATTATAAAATGACTCCCCTGTGCATTATTCTCCAACACCAGAGTTTCAATTTCTAACATTAAATAAAAACATGCGTTAAACAGGTGCTTATGTGTGAAAAGGCATTAACACCTGAATGGTGCCAAGGTGCAAACACATGCTGATGTAGCACTTGCCTTCCGATTGTGGTTTGTTGGTCGGGATATATACATTCGTAACAAATATGTTTTGCTTTTTAAAAGCCACCACATTGCACAGTGCAGGGCAGCCACTTTTCTCAAGATCACTGTGTTGTGAAAGCTTGCTGTATGAAAGTGGGCACAGGTATAGAAAGTGGGCACAGGTATAGAATCGGGATCTGTGGGATTTAAACAAATTTCAACTGGTCGAATTCTTTTTGACTGCATTTTTCATCCTAATATCTTACTGCAAAAAGCGGGGTAAGACCTCCCCACAACCCACCCTTTCCATATGTAATGTAACGTAATATGGTATTTGTAAAGCGTCCTATTGCCACTGGTATGGCCTCAAAGCACTCTAGGTGAACACCCTTGGAGGACTGAGTGCGAGGTATGACAGATTAGTCCGGGTAATTCAGAATGCTTGTGTGAATTTAGCCAGTTTGAAGGTAGGTAGGGGTGGTTAAGTCCCTGCTAGTGACCCAAGTAGAACTAACTTGTGGTTGGGTGCCGTGAAGGCTGTCGGTAGACTATGCTTCCCAAGGAGACTGATTATGTGTCCAGCTAGACCAAATTTTTATCGTGGGACTTAGCTGCATTCTAGTGGCAGAGGTGATGTGTTTTATGAGATCAAGTAGTGGGTGATTGCAGTTGTTTGCGGGGGTGGCCGGGAGGGATACGGCTATCTTCCATTGAGATGGAGTGCGATACGTACCCATGAGTCATGGCTCGTTACTTGTTTTGTTGATGGATTGCCGGTCCTTTCGTGCGGGGAATCCATTCTGTGCGTGCTCGCCACTTTCTTGGAGTCTCCTCACGTGACTCATTGATGCTCCTGCCTACCTGTCTGGGGGCGAAGTTCAGCCGAGATGCTAATTAGGTTAGTCAAAACGCAGTTGGGAAGAGCCAGGTCTTGAGCGCCTTCCAGAAGACCAGGTAGTCCTGTATGCAGCGGATGCTAAAAGGGATAGAGTTCCATATTGTGGGTGCTTGCACAGAGGAGGATGTCCCTATTCTGATTGATTTAGCGGCAGTGATGATCAAGAGGAGAGCTGTGCCTGATCTTGAGTTTCTGTTGGGTCTGTAGGGGGTGAGCTTGTGTTGTAGATATTCTGAGCCTGTGCAGTGCAGAGCATGGTGGGTGATGCACATAGCCTTGAAGGTGGACTGTCACCCGACAGAGAGCCAGTGCAGGACACAGAGGGTGGGTGTGATGGGATCTCTAGGGCCTAGTGCCAGGAGGAGCCTGGCTGTAGTGTTTTGGACTCTGAGTTTTCTGAGTTGAGATGCAGGGGCACCCAGGCATAGGGAGTTGGCATAGTATAGGCAATAGAGCACAATAGTCATTATTGGAGCAACTCTGTGAGGGTAGTTGAGGTATGGAAAGAAGCGTCGGAGTAGATAGCATGATTTTGACACAAAATTGATATGATGTTATAGTATCAGATCTGCATCCATGCTGCATCCAAGGTTCTTTACTGTGTTCGAGGTAGGAGGGGGAGTACATAGGGAGGACAGGCAAGGGGTGGGTTGGGGGAAGAGAGCAGTCTTCCCGCAGATTATGATTTCAGTTTTTCCGGGGTTGAGAAGGAGGTGGTTAGCCGTCATCCAGTGGTCATTTCTGTGAGGCATGAGGTGCAGTCAGTGGAGGGGTTGGAAGTGTCCTTTGGGATCTTGAAGATGATTTGTGTGTCATCTGCATAGTTGTAGCAAGACAGGCCGTGTGAACTGATAAGAGCGGCAAGGTGGCTAAAGTAGGGGTCGAAGAGCAGGGGTGGTAGAGAGGCGCACTGGGGTACTCTGTTGGTAACAGGGCGTGGGGTACAGGAGAAGGGAGGCATATATGTAATTCGGGATCTGTTGGAGAGGAAGGAAGATATCCACTTCAATTCTGCATCCCTGATGACAAGTGAGTGGATTCTGCCCGTGAGGGTGTAGTGGTCAATGATGTCAAAGGCTGCAGAGAAGTCGAGAGGGATAATTGCGGCACAACCTTCCAGGTCTGAGTTTCTTTTGAGATCATCCCAGATGGAAACTAGAGATGATTCAGTTCCTCATAGGGGTCTGAAGCTGGTCTGGGCGGGGTCAAGGAGGAGGTTGGATTCAGTGAAAAGGCATAGCTGGGAATAAGATGTACGGTCAATTAATTTGGTTATAAAGCAGTTGTTTGAGATAGGTCTGTAGTTGGCTGGTGGGAGGGGGTTAAGGGTGGTTTTTTTTTAGCAGGGGTTTAATGTGAGAGGTCTTGAAAACTGTTGGGTACATGCCTGAAGTGAGGGATGTGTTAATGATAGATCTTGCGATGCTACCGGCACAGGTTGAGGAAAGAATATCTTTTAGAAGAGGAGGGCAGGGGTCACCAGGAGATCCTCAGGGGTGGCTGCTGGCTAGTAGTTTAAGGAATTCTGGCAGGGAGACGGTAGAGAAGGTGGAGAAAACGGGCAGGCTGAGGGTGGGTGTGTGAGCCCGGTCATGGGTGCCAGTGTGCGGGGCGGGAGCGCTGCTAATTCAGAGGCGATGGTGCAGTTTCTTTCCATGGCTATGTTGTGGAAGTGGTCCGAGAGAGCGTCATAGAGAGCTTGGGTTTGGGGTAGGGTGGCGGATGTGAAAAGTGGATCCTTGAATTCTGAGATGATCCTGTGGAGTTCCTTGCTGGTGTTAGGGGCATTGGTGATACTGTTCCAGTAGAAGGAATTTTTGTACTGTAGGTTTTGATCTGTAGGGCATATGCAGTTCTATTCTGAGGTGGGCTGTAGGTCCGCCATCTGCATTCCAGGATGTGGTTTTCTGTTTTGAGGGATTTGAGGGATTCAGAGAACCATCTGGCAGATGGAGTAAAATCTCAAAAGGGTGAGCGGTTTAAGAGCATTTGAGAGCTATTGGTCAAAATGGCTGATGGAGAGCTGACCCGCATGGGGTGGGAGGGAAGGTAATGAGGCAAGTAGGGAGTCAGCCAAGTCTGGCATTACTTTGACCTTGTTCCATAGTGGGAAGCGGGTGGATGGTCTTGGGCTAGTCCTGAGGGAAGGAGGGTCTGCTGCGAGAGTGTGAAGAAGATTGCAGCTTGGTACATCCAGATTAGTGGTCTAAGGGGGGAGAATAGTGATCAGTTCAGGAGAACCTAAGATTGCATCTAGAGTGTGGCATGTGGAGTGAGTTGGACCTGATACCATTTGAGTCAGGTGGAGGGCTTCCAGGTTATCCAGGATTCGTTGTGTCATGGGGTTATACGGGATGTTGAACCATAAATTGAGACCCCCAAGTAGTCTTGTACATTAGTACCATCTGCAGATGCAGATTGAGGTTATGGTGCTGAACTGGGTGATCTCCAGCCCTTTAAGATGAGTAACAATACCCTGGAGATGAATGGGGATGTAGATTTTATTCATACATCAATAATCGAAACGACTCAGGTAGTTGGCAAAAAGGATAACTGTTTTGATATCAATTATCTAAAATGGGGAATACAAAGGACATCAACGCACGTCTCAGCGCAAATTCTCTCAACGTATTACAAAAAAAACACTCTTATATAGCAAATAATTGTCATTGATGACGTTAACCTACGTATTACTAACGTAATCCTACGTGGCAAACTACAAAAACGTATTGAAGAAAGTGATTGGGTCTAAGGGATCAGCTAAGTATGTGATGCGTACTTATCTAAGGCAGTGGAAGAAAGTGATTGTGGTGGGGCAACTAAGCCCTCCCTTCAAAATGACCACTACGAACGTCACTAAATACACAACGTCCTATTGGTTCTACAAACTATAGGACCCCTAATTACGTGGTCCACTATAATTGGTTGGCACTCTAATCTCCATCAGTACGTTTACACCTATGTCGAGCAGCACGCAGACTGGACCTCCAGGTGCTGGTGAGCTTGTCTAAAACAGAGCTTCCCACCAATTAGCATATCCATCTATCATCACCTCAGTGGTCTGCTGGAAATTAAGACTTTATACTTGTCCCTGGGAGTGTTCTTAGCTCTGGAATATTCAGGGGAGTGAATGCACGCTCTGCTCTAATGCGTATGTGTGATAGTCCTGTTCATCCAACTTCATCTATCCACATGACTGAAGACCACAAAATCGAGCCTCTAGTGTATTAAAAAACACTATTTTCAAATAGACCTCTGACGTCTTCCTTGTTTTGTTCATGCCTTCTGAACAGGAGCTGTTCTTTCACACGATTTTTAATCCAATGTCAGCTCACTCCAGCCTGATAAGACCTTGGCTTCATGGCTCATCCAGCCTCGCCTTTCCGAGATTCACTTGGTAATTAATTTGTTTTCTTACTGCGATACACTGAAAATGACGCCTTCCTTTTTTAGTCCAGCTCTGCTATAACACGTAGTGGAAACATCCATCCTTTACTCATTTTATGCATATACGTATATGTTGGTGCATGCCGCAATCTATTCACTATAACGCTAGCCTCATGAATACTTAATCTAGTTGCATTTCTCTGCAGCTATACACGTGTAAAACAGCTTGATATTTTTATCGTTTCTGTGGCATAAGCTTCTTCACCTTGGTCCCAAGATGTCACTTATCCTTGATACTTTCTTGATGTCTTATAGAATATCTGCATTCTCTTGTCTCTGCATCTTTTCTATGTACGTCAGCTCAACTTTGCATGACATCAAAATTCATTTTGGCCATTCATTTGCTCTGCTTCTTCCGGGATTTCATGCAAATGGCCATCATATTTTCTCATATGCAGGTATGCTTTTCTCAATGGGGACCTTGCTTCCAAGATTCTCTTTGGTATTGGTATTCTTACTGGTACCGCACGTGTCTCACACTCTGGCTCCCAAGATATAGGTAATATGGATGACATGGTTGAGGTAGGGGTACTTGACTCCTTCTCTACACTGCCATTCATATGTGTCTACCATAACCTGTGGTTGATTCTCCTGGTCTTGAGGCTTTGCACTCGCCATTTGTTTGTAGAGCAGCATCTTTGTTGGCATGGGAAGCCTCTTGGGGGAGTTTGCATGGCCTGGCAGAAGTGGTTGCAAGAGACCTTTACTTGTCCCTCTAGAAGCGCCTCTTCGGTACTGGAAACATCCCCTTCTCCCAGGTTAACATTGACCACTTCCTTTGCACCTATAGCATGTGATTGGTCGGAAACGTTCCCTTCCGGAGCATAAACTGACCACTGTTTATCCTCTACAGTCCTAGAATGTTTTAAGCTTACAGTTTTCACACACTGGGCACTTGTCCTTCATGTGGTCCTAGGGCAGAACTTGTTACACACCCACGTAACACAGAACTTCTTACACGCAGGTCAAAAAAGACTCATGCCTCAGAAGGTTTGACTCCAGTCCCTGTAGGTTTAGAGTAGTTGCTACAAGTGACTGGTGTCCAGAACATTTTAAAATCTGATTTGACCTATAGCTTACAGCAAAAGAACACTCAGAGCAAAGGTACATCATTTGCAAGAGAAGCCTTAGCATTCCAGTGGAAATGACATTTTCAAACATCTATGGACATCTGATGCAGTTGGTAACGGACCACAGGCCTCCTATTGCAATGATGCATGGCACCGTAACCAGGATGACCATAAGACTTGAACAATGGCAACGGCAGCTACCGCTAAAGGCACAAATCAACCCAGTGCTTATAATCCAGGGGATTACCTGTACAGGTAACACACTCCCATACACAGGGTCAGAAGAGCACATAGTAGAGGAGCATGTGTGGATAATTACAAGGGCTGAGTTGCTAGTTTCCAAGGAAGAAGTGTTTCCAGTGGATAGATGTCAAGCCAGTAAGTTGGAAAGACTGATGCAGCAGAGACATTCAAGGGCTGTTAAGGGTGAACAGAACTGGTTTCAACCGAGGGACTGATACTAAACTCTTGCATTTCCATTTTGACCCCTAGTCGACTGTACCACATATGGTGCAAAATGTGCTTTTACCAGCTAGGGCTAATCAAACAGCAGCATGGACAGCAGTGAGGCCATAGAGGTGGCTCGAGTAAGGCAGTTCACTTATATAAGATTGAAAGATTTAGATGAACCAGGCCTACAGATATAAAGTAAGAATGTTTTCTGCTCACGTTCTTGTTACTCAAGCATTCCTCCGCATGACAATTTTAATGATCTTACTGTTAACTGACTGCACCACTCGAAGACCCATGATGAGTCAGTGGCGAACTGCAAAATCTGGTTCGAATATGTATTTTTGAAGTTCCCTTGATTTTAAAGTCGCCCATGACATAAGACTGATCATTAGAAGATTGCTGTAGATACTTTACCCGAGGTGGGATTTATGTGGTGGGGGAAGAGGGTGAAAGGTTATAACTATTGGTTTGCACATACTAATTTATTTATTGGTTGGTAACAGCTCATATATATAGTCTACTTTTGTCTGAGCCATGAGGTTAATTGGGTACTGTTTTAATGCAAGAATTAAAAAAAAATGTATTTATATTTAGTTGTTATGGTCACGAAAAAGGAAATAACGAGACCTTTCAACTTATTAGAAAAAAGAATAAATCATGAATCAAATTTACATACATAACGCATTAAATGCAAAAAACTATATACATAAAATACATCAAATGTGTAACATACAATTGTAACAATACAAAGGAATGTTCATAAAAATCACATTAAGAGATATTCATGATGCTTAACACAAAATAATTGCTAAAAAATAAAAAATAATGATAAGAGTTCACAACACATGAATTGAATCACATTCTATCTTGGTACACGTATTCTTAATTTATATACACCAGTCCCACTGTTAACTACTAAAGAAGAATCATTTTTTGGGTTCCCCAGTTTATAGTTTATTTTCAAGGCTTGCAGCCGAAGTTGGTGGAGATAATTAACTACAGCATATCTGACAGACTTCCTATTTGTATGAAATAATAAACTCCACAATTTATCAGCTGTCATGTTATAGTACTCGGAAAATAGATGGTTGTAGTGTACACATCTATACGTCACCAAGTCAACACATTCTGTGTATAGATGTTTCAAGGTTTCCGTATATTGATTACAAAAACGACATTTAGCTTTTACAATCCCAAAAATACTGCGCCTATTCAGCACATCTCTGGTTAGACATAAATTCAAGCGAAACCGCATGAAGCCGTCCCAATGTGATGGGCTTGGAGATCTCACCATACAATTCACAACCTCATTATAACACTTTATCTCAAAGGGGTATGCAATGAAGTTTTGATATTGTGAGTATGCTGTTCTAGTTTTAATCCAGTCTATTTCCCAGAGTTTAGTTTTAGCTCTATTCGGATTCTCAATCAGCAAAGCTACTTCAATCTGTGCCTCATCAAGTATTCTCTGAATTTTCAGGCGCCAGAGTTTCGGAAAAGAATCTGCTGAGTTTAGTAAGTATGTCGCGATAATATTGCAAATACCCGTTGTTGATTTATTCATGAGACATTTGCGGTACAGAGAGCATAACTTCCACTTATAGATCGCATATAGAGAAATTAGGCCAATAGCGTCCTTCTTTGATCGCCCAATAGTTATAAGATAGCCATTTTTTCGTTTCCGCATCATACATTATAACTGGTGTTACTTTTTTTTTTTTTAATAACTGGTGTAACTTTTAATTTATAATAAGTGATTAGTGGCAAAATTGAAAACTTACAGTACCTTGCCTTGATAATGCGGGCTTGTGAGATTGCTGTTTGAAGTTTTAACATTCCTTGTTGGTGATATGAGTATATGAGTCATCTGCCCATTGATTGGAGATGGTCGTACCCAAGTAAATGTAAGATGTTACCACCGATATTTGACAGTTTTGTAGAGGCCACTGCAGTATGGCTGTTCTTTGCTTTCGTGTACCAAATTGGATTATTTTTGTTTTTGAAATATTAATGGTTATACAATTCCTCTGAACATATCCATTCAGTGCTCTGAGCAATGTACGCAAGCCTTTAGGGGGTTGGGATATGAGAACCATATCATCTGCGTACAATAACCATTGTACCTGCGATCCCATAATCCTTGGGGAATCAGTATTCAATTTCATGAAAGCATGGCTCACATCCAAGATGAAAAAATAAAATAATGCCGATGCTAACAGGCAGCCCTGCTTTAGGCCCCTGGCAGTTTGAATCGGATCCGTCAGTAATCCGCCCTTTGTCAGTCTTATTTGAATAGTGGTATCTGTGTTTAACTGTATCATCCATTTTAGGATTTCCCAAGGACAATGTGCATCAGCAAGTTTTTTATAAAGAAGTTCTCTTGGAACTTCATCGAATGCCATCTTAAAATCGATGAAGGCAATGTATAAAGCTTGTTTGTGCTGGCGGGCCCTCTGTATAATACTGGTAAGAGTAATCATATTTATGGCCGTGCCTATACCCGGTAAAAAGCCCGTCTGGAATGGATCACAGATATTCTGGGTATTCAACTATTTGTTAAGGGAGTTTTATAACAGTCTGGTGAATAGTTTGCCGGGACAGTCCAGAAGCACTATCGGCCTGTAAAATCTAGGATCATCTCGGTCTCCTTTTTAAATATTGGAAGTACAATTGATTTTTTCCACGTATCAGGAATACTACCAATTTTAAAGACATGGTCATATATTCGGGATAGGATAGCAGCCCATTCGTCTGGATGATTTTTGAGCATGGCATTATGCAACCCATCTGGCCCTACGGTACGAGATGTACTTAACTTGCTAATACAATTTTTGATGTCATCAATGTCAAATAGGAACTCATGGGACACTGCCTCTCTTTGAAAGGTTAAGTTCATGCTAGAGAATGGTGATTGATACAGATCTTGAAAATAAGCCTGCCATGCCTTGGAGGATATAGAGTTTGACTGCACAGCCAATTGTAAATTGCCTGTGGCCTGATTGAGTAGGGATCAGATGCCAGATGTGGATTTAGTAATTATCTGTTTTAGCATCTCGGCACCAGCTTTCTGATGTTGTATGACTTTTCTAGTTTTAAGCCACATTTTATATTGGTTTTTTAAATATTTTGTCTTTAAGATGTAATCTGAGTGACCCACTATATACAAACGGCGAATCTCTAGCCTTAATTCAGCTTTCTTATGCTTCAACTCAATATCGAAGGCATGGGCATGCTGATGCTTGATGCTATTGTCTAATTGAATGATCTGCCTAAACATCTGCATTGCATGAGTATAATCACCCTTCTCTATATCTGTTCCCTGAAATTTTTCATGAAGGTTTTGGTCAAATGTACGTAACTTGGATCTCAACCATTTCAATCTATTACCTTGATTGTTCACGGAAACATATGCTATGTTAGGGTTTGTGATCATTGTTTTCATTGGAAGCAGGGTATCAAATGTTAATCGTAGTTTGTTGTGGTCGCTCATCTCAGTATGTATGACTTCAAATGTCTTGACATAATTGAGGAGAGATGAATTAACATATATATATAGTCCAGAATGGCATGCTGGGAACTTTGATGCCATGTCACCTGGGCTGGTATATCCCCCAGAACACTACCATTCAACAATATGAAGTTTCTTTCGGTCATGATTGTAGACCATGTCACTTCATTACCAGATAGCTCAACATCCATACCTGGATGAAGATGCAGATTAAGGTCTCTTAAAACAATAGTTTGGGTAATTCCAGTATCTAGTACTAGAGTATCAAGTATGGTGAGAAATTGTTTGAAAAATTCTTCAGTTTTTATTGTTTGAATGCTCCAATAGATGTTGACTATCTCTAATCTCATTTTGTTAGTGAATAGCTTAATTACTTGGAAGGTGGATGAGGGAGAATGGCAAAGCTGACTTTTCTTTACAGCCAATAATAAACCACCTTACGGGCGTCCCAGGAAACTTTTTTCTGCAGGGGTAAGCAAGACAACATGGGAATCCCAAATTGGTGGTGACAAAAGCCATGTCTCCTGGAGGGCAATGATATCAACCCCAACTAAATCACCAGTTGATTTGAACTGAGGTGTCTATGACCTCGTGTATTCCAAGATATCAGGCTTATACTTTTTTTGAGGATTGTTACGAATGTATTACTTGTGTATGGTAACTTGACTCTTGGGATTCACTGCCTTTTGCTACAAAAATGTGCGATTTGTGACCCTGTATCATTGGGGCGTTGGAAACCATTTCTTGCGTTAGAATGAAGCCCATATCAAATAATGCCATTCTCGCTTGCCAGAATGCATTTGCTACAAGAGCTGAACGCATATACATTCGGGCTTCCGTCAGGTCACTATGATTAATAAATTCAGTTTGGTCAATATCTATTGTTGTTATTGTGGCCAAATCTGGGAACTCTGCACATATATTTAGAACACTTGTTCTTATATGGAAGATCTCTACATTTGATAATTAGCCGATGTTGACCCATGTTTTTACCTTCTTTGTTGTGAGAGGGTTTTTCCCAAGCACGATTGCTGGCTCTGTCAGTGTATAGACTTTGGGGCTCTCTACTGCTCACAGAACCAAGTTGGGGTGGTTTAGATACCAAGTGATCAGAGTTTGTTTGAGTGCTAGGTTGAGGGCCTTTTAGGAGTGGCGTTATAGATGGAAACATTCTTCCTGTGGAGTGTTGGTATTCTGCACTTTGATTCTTAACAGTGGAATGCATTATATAAGCTTCAATGGACGATTTTATTTCATCACGTAACTCCTGTCTTGTGGGTATCATCGGAATTACAGGAAGTGTTGTGAACGTTTGCATCATCTGCTGTTGCTGAACATCTGCTGGATTTTGAGCTGTGTTCTGTGTCATGTAGGCATCAATAGGCACCCTAATTTCATCACGTAGATCTGAAATAGAGGTCCCAGATACCGTAGGGACCTTGGTCATGAGTTGACTGTGTAATGTCTGCTCAGTTATGCTCAGAATCGGGGCAGTACCAGCATTATCTTGACAATGGCTGGACTGAGGCGTATTGTTAGTCTGTTGTCTACCCTCTTTATCGTCCGCATTAGCCTTTTGGAGTTTGGAAGAGTCAAGTTTCATGTAAGATTCAATAGAGTTCTGAATCTGTTTCTGAATATCCAGCATCGAAGGGAATGCAGAATCATGTGTCTTTAAATCATTTTTCTCAGTTAGGGAACCATTAAAGATAGAAATGTTTGGTAGCTCTAGGGTACTGATGGAACTTGCTGGATTTTGTACATTGCCACTTTTCCGTAATGGGATCTGATTTTCCGTAGCAGCTACGTTTATCAAACTTGCCAAATCATCTAGTGGCTTATATACCAAGCAATTCTCATGACGGGATTCTACTACATTTAATAGCCTGCTATTTTTAAGAGAATCCAATCTACCTTTGCTTGAATTTATTTGGATGAATTTTCTTGATTTGAGTGTGACAGGCTTACTCTTGCATTTAGTTCTCGATTGAGAAGTCTGTGACACTATAGTCATGGTTTGTCGTCGGTTGCGCACCCTAGGGGTTTTCCCTGTAGCCCAAATACTTCAAACATGTTTTTGTGAGTATCACAGGTTCATAGGTTCACATGCTGCCATTTTGTGTTCTGCCGCTGTCTTTGTTTTTGGCCTTCGATCTTCTATGGTTTATTAATTTTATCTGGACGAGTATTCACCTGAACTTGTAGGTCTGTCTGGTCCGCACTGGTTGACAAACCTTGCTCTATAATAAAAGAGGCCAGTATGCTTTTGCCTTTATCCTCGTTGAAAGGCAAAATGACATTTCGATTGTTTATATCTTGGTCAACCAAAGGCTGAGTGGCTTGATCACATCCTATGTCTGGCAATAGACCATGTGAGCCTTGTCGGGCCTGATTCGGGGTTGCACTCACTAAGGATAGGAGCTTCTCGATTTGCTCAGATTGTTTCGCGACTTTAGTGTCCAAGATTTCATAAAGTTTTGCTACAGCTAATAGTGCCGTGTTCATGGCACTTAGAGTGTTATTCAGGGCGGGAGCCTCTGGGAAGGAGCTCCTGCCTGGATGGTTAGTATGAATAAAAAACTCAGATTGACGTACTCTGGGATCAAATCTTGATCGTCTAGGAGTAGGGGCTATAAATGATACTGACTCCTCTGCATATTGTGTATGATTTATCATTGAGCATGGATGTTTTCAAGTGCCCCTCTTCTTGTTCACAAGTGTTAGGCAAAACTGGTGATAGCGTTTCTAGATCAAGTTTTGAGGTGTTGTTAATACTTTCCCCTTCTTCTAGTTGTATTAGATCTCCCGTGTTAGAACAAATGTAAAGGACTTCATGATCACTTTCCTGAGATTTATTGGAAAGGTTCATAAAGTCTATGTCGTCATCATCAATTTTGCCTATCATGGTTAGATGTGCGTGCGCCTGCCGCAGCTTTTTCTGAGCCAGGACAGAGCAAAGCACTGGTTTCAGTATGCTTTCCTCGACCACGAGAGTTGACAACTGCTGAGTGTCTTCCATGAGGCAAGCAGCTATTAAAGTGGTATCTGTTGGAGCTCCACTCCTTTCATCTTCTCCAACTAGATCACCTGGTTCTGTGTGTTGAGTGGCTATGTTACTTTCCTGACTCGAGTTGGAGACCTGTTTGCATGTGGTGTTCTTGGTGGGGGACAGTGTTGGCACCGCAGGGGGGGAACATCAGAAGGACTCATGGCGTTAGAATGTCTGCTTTCGGTACAGAATAGTCTGATATCCGCTGTTAAGGAAGCTGAGCGCTGAGATGTAGAGCGCCCTGCGTGTTCACAGAAGTTTGTTAGGCGACTCTGGGGTAACGCCTTGCCACTTACATTATTTCGGGGCAGCACGCCAATTTTTGCCCTTAATACTGAGATTGGCGGCATGTTGGAAGTCAAAGTATATTGTTTCATTAGATGAACAAATCAAACAAGACAACAAAAAAAAAAACTGACACAGAAAAAAATACAAAAACACTCACTTTCACTGGGCCCGTAATGGTATAATTTACTAAAGCTCCCTCACTACCATGCTATCTCGCTAGCCAGCGAGACAGCAGCAGCCATACTTACGCAACCGCACTTCACGAATGCGCGCGCACGAATGCACAGGTTCGGCAGTGATAAGGTTGCTCGGAGGAAAAGGCAGAGCAGGTTTCTACAAGAAAAACAGGAAATAGAGTATAAACGTGCGTGGTTTGTCACACGAGAGTACGAGCATTTGGGACTGACGTTAGCACGTTAGCACTGTTCCTGTACAACAAACAATCCAAAGAGTGTCCACGTAGAGCGTACCCTGAAAGAAGCCCAATAGAAGTCCTTCTGCAGTAGCTAGGAGATGGGAGGGGGGACTTTTGCAATTCCAAGTCCAAATCCAAATCTTGCTATGGAAAAAGAAGTGAGCAGCGACACAGCAGCAACCACACTTCCACAACCGCACTTCACGAATATAATTTTACAAAAAAAGCTTAAATAGGCACAGTAGTAAATTGCTTAAATTACCACCAGTTAAAGTGAAGCTTGTGAAAACTAAGCCAAGGCCTGAATCCACATACGCGTAATCCCAACCCATCAGCTACCTGTTTACTTTTTTAAAAATGGCAACAAAACGTGGTCGAAAAAAGTCGATCAGTTGGCATTCCACCAAACCCATTAACCCATAGAATCACCTACAGTCCCCGTGCTTCTGGGAAGCCTCCTTTTGTGTTGCATGTATGTGTAATAGAAGGCTGAGCCACGGTGCGTGGAATGCGGTTATATGCTGCAACCATCAAAACTGATTGTTTACGTACAACACGAGGGAGAACGTTTAATAGTAATTCTGTTTACTGTGTGCCCCCGGAGGCTGTGGTTGTGCGCGCACTTTAAAAAAATAAACCAAACAAGCGTTCAAATGCATCGTTCACCCTCCCAAATATGTGTTGGAGGTTGTGCACCACTGCATCACCCCTTCGCTCTCTCTGCATCACCCATTCGCTCTCTCTGCATTACCCCTTTGCTCTCTCTGCATTACCCCTTCGCTCTCTCTGCATCACCCCTTCACTCTCTGCATCACCCCTTCACTCTCTCTGCATTACCCCTTCGCTCTCTCTGCATTACCCCTTCGCTCTCTCTGCATCACCCCTTCGCTCTCTCTGCATCACCCATTCGCTCTCTCTCCATCGCCCCTCCATTTCTGGCTGTAGGCCTCCATCCATCCTTCTCTATTTCTTGCTGCGGGCCGCTCTGGCCCTCTTACTTCCTCCATCGCCCACCTCTCTCCCTCTCTATAGCATGTATCTCTCTCTTCTCCTCTATCAGCAACTCTGCCCGTCTCTCTCTCACCCCCAGGCATCCTCCCTCTCTCTCCTGCACGCTTCTTACATCGCAACTCAATGTTATTTGCAGGGTGCCAGGCATTCTGCCATTCTAGCAACCTTGCTCTCTCAAACGTATCCCCTCACATACCTGTACCCTGTCTGTCCTGCTGCCTCGCACACACACAACCCCTTCTCTTGCACCCTGTCTTTCTCTCTCTCTCTCTCTCTCTCCCTTTCACAATCTTGGACACTGGCTCTTTTGCACGCTTTCACAGACCCTCTCTCTCGTGCATACGTGCTCCACTTGGAGCCACCAACCTGTTTAGTGAGACGTGTGACAAAGTTTTTTAAATCAGGCATTACAAATATGCAGCGTCAAAGCAGATAACAATAGCGCCTGGATGCCCACGGTCTTTGCGCGCTCTATAAATGTAAAAATAAATACATACAATAAATAAAATAGACGTAGTAAATACTTCCTACAGCACCGTGAATGGAAGACTATTACTATTTTTGCGTATTCAAACTCTAACTTGCAAACTTGGGCAGAACGTTTTAATTACTCACTGCATTCATGCCTGTAAATGTAAATTGTAATAAACAGCCACAAAGGCCAGAACTATTGGCTTTGCTAATGCTTGCCATTTTTAACATAGTGCAAATTGCGTGTAGGGTCGCCTGCATGCACATTTTCGGAGTGCAGTTGTGAAGAAAAAAAAAGGGCGAAATCGCCTTTACTCTTGATCTTAAATTATCTAAAACCGATTTCAATTGGACTTAATCATCTTCTTTTCAACGATTTGCTATTTTTATGTATGTTTTATGGTTATGGTAGTTGTACTTTTTGTCCTAATTATTACATATGGAATTTTGTAAAGAGATCAGATGCACTTTCTGGCTGGCTGGTACGATATACAAATAATAAATAAATAAATACTCATGACACACTTTGTTTCGCAAAAAAAATAAATGCTGGCTGCAAATCACGCTTTGCTAACGGAGCCTATTCAGGGATTGCTATGCAATCTGCCCACTCCTTAACATTTCCGCTGCACTTGCGCGATCCTCCCTGCACTTGCGCGATCTCAATGCCACCTGGCCTAGTAGGATCACTGTCTCTGTCTTCCCTCTGTTTTCCCTCCCTTGCCTCGTCGCGCCTTGAAACACTGGTGTATTGGCGCGTTATAAATGCATCTCATATAATATCATATCGGGTGCAAATGCAAAGCGGTTTCCATAGGAATCCATTGGTTTCATACATGGGGCTAGATTTAGATTATCAAATGCTAGCGCTTTTTATTTTCCTTTGTGCGCCGGTCATAGCACCAGTTTCTAATGATCAAAGATGTGTGTGTGTGAGCGAGCTTCCACTCAATCCCTTTGCGTTCTTTTTACTGGTGCTCAGTGCCTCTTCACTTAGCGCTACATAACGAGCGCGGTACGTGCACACACAGTGCAAGGAGTTAGTGGGTGCGCTGCTAAGTGCTATGATCAATACCCTCCCCACTTTGCCATATTCAGCCAATGCCAAGGGTGGCAAAATGCTGCTTCATGGCACTAACAGGGTCACAAACGTGCTGACAGGAACAGCATTTTTACACAGACATTTCCAATACACAATCAACGATTCATTGTGTGTTTCACAGATCACTGACTGACACATGTCTTTGGTATCGCCTTCTTTTGCCTGGGGAGTTTTGCTGAAAATTCCCAACGAAATTTTGGGGAATAGGCTGAGTAGTGTGGGTTCACTTTGCTTCTCTTACCAGATCCCTACCTAAGTAATAAATCACAGACAACTTATGTGTATGGAAAAGTTGTAGGCCGTAGGCATTTTATTTTCTTACAGAAAATACAAACAACAAAATAATTACACTGCCATATGCTTTTGTGCACATTGTGTCCAGTCCCGAAGTTGCCCAAGGCTCCTCCTGAGTCCTTGTTATCCCTGGGCCTTCGTTCCTGGGCACATGCCGCCTACGACATGTCTTGTACCGTCTACCGAAAGAGTACTCAGCGTTTCTTCTTCTGCCTGCTCCTTCTTTTCTTGGACCGTGTACCGAAAGAGTACTCGGCGTTCTTACTTCTGCTTGCTCCTTCTTTCTTGGACCGTGTACCGAGAGAGTACTCGGCGTACCTGCTCCTGCCTGCACCCTTCTTCTTCCGTAATTATTGTAGGGTGGGTTGGGTGGCAAACGTTTTTCCTTCCCCTTATCCAGGCACTAAGAGCCTACCCGAGAGAGGTGAGCTCTTACCTGGTTTGTGCCGCCTCTCCTTTTCCAGGCTTACTTATACCCCCCCGGCCTTTTGTTCCTTCTTGGGGATGGCCGGGTTACCCCCCTGACCCCTTGCTGTTACATTTCGCACCTTCCCAGGTGCTGTTTCCTGCCCTTCCTGGGCTTTTGTTTCTTGTGGCGCCGTTCGGACGCCCCTCCCTACGCTTTTGCGCTGTTTTCCCCCACCCCGCGCCTAAACTCCCAGACCCTCTATCGTCCCGCATTTCATGCGGCCCGGGGCCTGGGTCATAGGCTGAGTAGTGTGGGTTCACTTTGCTTCTCTTACCAGATCCCTACCTAAGTAATAAATCACAGACAACTTATGTGTATGGAAAAGTTGTAGGCCGTAGGCATTTTATTTTCTTACAGAAAATACAACACAACAAAATAATTACACTGCCATATGCTTTTGGGCACATTGTGTCCAGTTCCGAAGTTGCCCAAGGCTCCTCCTGAGTCCTTGTTATTCCTGGGCCTTCGTTCCTGGGCACATGCCGCCACACCTGAGCGGGTGTTCCTTACGCCCGCTCAGGTCCCCCCCAAAAGCACGTTACCTACAACCCCGTTCTTGGTGTGCCCTAAAATTGGTCTTGGAAAACCCCCATCCCTTTCCTTGATAGGTGCACCTTATCCTGGGGAAACATGTCTGGATTGTTCCGGTGTAAGCCATGTCTTATGAAATGCAGCCCTGTGCTCCTGCAGTACTTTTCTACTGATTTATTTAGTTTCTTTCTGGCTATTTCAATTGCGTGCCTCCTCTGTGCCCCATACCAGACCCTTCTTGGTATTATTTCTGACATAAAGATCTCGGTTTTACGCCAGCTGGGGGCTATGCTATGCCGCAGCTCGCCAATGTTCCTCTGTAATTTCCCCCTATTTGTGCTCGCCAGTTCGTTCCCTCTGAGGTGTATCACCAGATACTCGGGGGGGGGGGGGGGAGGTCCCTGAAAACTATCCGGACCGACAGCCAGTCGTGAATGTCCTGCCAGTGCATCCCCGGGAGGCCTCACCAGGATGTAATCGCTGCCGTCCCTATGCATTAATAGCTGCCCGTCGACCTCTGGTCGGGGGTCTAGGAATTCTTGTGTGATGCATCTGGGACAGTGGTCCTTCTCTCTCATGTAATTTTGGTCTGTTGCTCTCCCCCGTTTGGTATGCTTTAGCTTTCTCTAGCATTATAGACATCCCCTTGTCACCCATACTAACATCCCTCCTTGCCAGGCCGTCTCTTACCACCGTATTACTGGCCCCCGGCTCCCCTACCCTGAAAGCCCTGTAATATGCCAGCGCAAGGTGCTGCCCTGAACCGCGCGGCTTCGCCCGTGCTGCTACTTGCCTCTCGTAATACTTTTAACAGAATTATCAGCTTCCCAAGGCTCACCCGGCTACTGTTACCTGGCTTCTTCCCCTCTAATTTAGCCCCTCCTCCTTATTCTAGTGCTGTTGGTTGGGTTCCGTATGCCTGACACTTTTGTGCTGCGCCGCCGCCCATCTTTTCTTTTTCCCTTTGGCAAATTCCTCTTCAAGAATTTCACACATTTCTTCAATTGCAATTTTACCTCTTTTACCTTGTTTCCACCAACCAGCTTTTCCTTTTCTCCTTTGGTAAATGCCCTTTTGAGACATTCCCACCTTTATCAATAAAAATGTTTCCATCTCTTTTACAACACATCTTTTTACCACTTTTCTTTTTCCCTTTGGCAAATGCCCCTCTGAGAAATTCACACCTTGTTTTCAAATAGCAATTTTTTCCACCTCTTAATGCCTGTTTCCGCCAACACCTCTTTTACCACTTTACTTTTTTCCTTTTGGCAAATGCCCCTTTGAGAAATTCACACTTTTTCTACACTTGCAATTTTTTCCACCTCTTTTACACCTGTTTCCACCAACCCATCTTTTACATGCTCTTCGTACTTCTTACCCATCTTTTACGTTAGGGCGTTCCTGGTCAGCTTGCCGATGACCCTTTCTTTTCTCCGTTCTTTTCCCACTTCTTTTGAGTCGACCTTGTGGCCAACCGTGCTTTCCTTTCTATTGCCTCCACCGGGACCCATGTCTTCCGCAGCATGGGCGTTCTTTCCTTGCCGGCGTCTGGTCTTGGCTCCCTGAATTTTTCCCACGGCAAGCTTGAGATTGCATCAGCCACCACATTTGTTTCCCCAGCGATATGCCTCACCTTTATGCATCTATTCATTCTTATGCTTTCCAGCGTGATTGCCCTCATCAATTCCAACACTATTGTGCCTGACGCACTTCCTTTATTCAACACGTACACCACCGTCATGCTATCTGACCATACTGTTAACTCCCTGTTCCCTAGCTCTTTCTCCCATGTGCATAACGCGACCCATATCGGGGAGGGCTCCACCGCGGTATGTTTTTTGTCCCTTCCACCACCTGCCATGTTTTTTGGCCACTCGCCTGCACACCATTGTTTCCCCAGTATTGCGCCAAACCCAAGGCCACCTGCTGCATGGTGAACAATACCCTTTTACTTCCTCGTTCACCGGTGCTTGCCATATCACCGACCCATTGAAGATTTCAGCAGTTCTTCCCACACTTCCAGATCTTTCTTGATTCCTCCACTTAACCTGACTCTGTGGTGCCCCCTTTGTAGCACCTCTCATTTTCAGCTCAATACTTCTCTGGAACGCCCTCCCTTGTGGTATGATTCTGCCTGCGGCGTTCCGCTTTCCTGCCAGCGCTTGCAATTCTCTCGCTGTCGCTAGCAGATCCGTCCTCTTGTCACCGGGATCCGACACCATCCTTTGTTTGAGTCAATTTCTCTCCCTAGGAATTGGATAATCTGCGTTGGGCCCCCCGTTTTCTCCTCTGCCAGAGGAAAACCCCACTTGCTTGTTATTTCTACGATAGAATATGCGCCTGAGATGGCGCACCCCATCGGGAGGCAGTTGTCGACGAAGTATTCCCCCTCGCAATGCCTATATAACCTTCTTCGAGATCTGATCTTGACTGGCAACAGACGGAATGCCATCCATGCCCCTTTTTCCGCTTTCCTGACCAGTTCTACTGCCTCCTCGAAGTCTGAATATACTACCGTTGCATCGCTCTAGGCCGTTTCTTGGTCTGTGTATTTCTGGAGCCACCTTTCCATCTCTCGATTTTGTTCCCGGCGTGGCCCCCTTCCCGCCCCAGTTCTTATTTCCGCGTCTCATCGCTTCTGCCGCTTGGAGCTGTGGCCCTTGTGCACTTGGAGCTGCTGTGGTCACCCTTACATCTCTCGCACTTGTGGCTAAACTTGCACTTCCATCCCCAGCTACAGGGTACCCCCTTTTCAAAACTCCTACATTGTCCTGGTTCTGCTCGCGTTGTCTCCGTGCTCCCACTGCCCCCCCCCGTGTTGTCGGGGGCAGGCTGCTCTGCCACCCTCTCTGTGACCCATAATTTCTGCTCCGCAAACTCTGGTCTCTATTTCCGTCATAACTGGATTCGTACTTACTGCTATTGTATCTATAATCCGCTTTGTAATCCTTCTGCCAATACTGCCTTCCCTGCTGCCCCCCTGTGCTCCGCTTCTTGGAATCCCATTTTTCCTTTAGCACATTAAATATGTAGAGATTAAAGTTTTCTTCATCCCAACCCATATCCGGAAAGCAGTCCATCTCCTTTTTGAACTCATGATCGTACTCCAGCCATGCGTCACCTCCAAACGCTGCGTGTACCTTCAGCACCCTCTGTTGATACGCAACTAATGCTACCCAGTCTACCGGGAATTTTTGTAATATAATTGTAGACATTATGGTGAAGGCCGACAACCAGTTGTCAAAATTCCTTACTACTGGCCCCTTTTTAAGTAAACCTTTCTCGTCCTCCTTCATGTCCTCTAGGGCCACATTCATCCCCCTCTTTTGACAATCTAACAATGTAAAGATATCGATCAATTCCTTCCTCCATATTTTTTCCTTTACTTTGTCATTTATGTACCAAGCCATCGCTTTCATTGACCTGCCCTGTGCATCTTTACCCATGGTTGGCCTGCCATATTTCGTCATGAGTGGCCCCCCATTTTCTGCCGCTGCCACCATCGGTGTTGCCCCCGGTGGTGTGTCCCCTGCCACTACGTTTGGCCCTGCCGGTGCACCTTGTGGTGCTGGGATTATTGGTGCCCCTTGCGGCACTGGGACTATTGGTGCCCCTTGTGGTGCCGTGACCGGGGTTTCCCTGGGTTCTACTGGTGCCCCTTGTGGTGCCGGGACGGGGGTTTCCCTGGGTTCTGCCCCTGCTCCCCCTGCCCCCCTCTGTTTTTCCCTGCTCACCACTCCCCTCCATTTTACCCAAGCCCTTAGATGATCCCTTTCTTCGTCATCACTGCTTGCTTCAGTTGAGGAACTCCCCTGCTGCTCCTCCCTGGATCCCTTCCCCCGTCTGCTCTTCTTGTCATTAGTTCTGGGCGACTTACCCGAAACTGTGACGCAATTTTTCAACATTTTTACGATTTTATTCCCCACATTATTATTCACAGTACCTTTCTTTTTATCTTTTTTCTTTTTCTTGGTCGGTGCCTCTGTCTGTTCCTCTGATCTCTTCGACTCCGCTCTTCCCCTTTTCTGTCCTTGCGGTACCTCGTCTTCTCCTTCGCTGCTGCTGGGCTCTATGAACAGCAGAGGCGACGTTGTCCTCGCCCTTTCTTCTTTCTGCATTCTCTCCAGCACCCATTGTGCCCCGTATTCCTTCTCTGCCTTTCTCGCCCATTGTGAGAATTCTTGGGCCCTTTTTGCTCTTCCTTCCGCCATCCTTCTCGTCTGAATTCTGTCAGCCACGCTTCCCGTTTGACCATGGCGAAAGTCCTTTGTTCGTTCGTAGTTGGTACTTCTGGGTCGATCCTGCTCCGGCACCGTTGGGTGACTCGTAGACACTGCGTATAGGCCGAATTCCGAGAGGTAGGAATGCGTGAGCCCGCAAGAGCAAACGTTTTTCCTTCCCCTTCTCCAGGCACTAAGAGCCTACCCGAGAGAGGTGAGCTCTTACCTGGTTTGTGCCGCCTCTCCTTTTCCAGGCTTACTTTTACCCCCCTGGCCTTTTGTTCCTTCCTGTGGGCGGCCGGGTTACCCCCCTGACCCCTTGCTGTTACATTTCGCACCTTCCTAGGTGCTGTTTCCTGCCCTTCCTGGGCTTTTGTTTCTTGTGGCGCCGTTCGGACGCCCCTCCCTACGCTTTCGTGCCGTTTTCCCCCACCCCGCGCCTAAACTCCCAGACCCTCTATCGTCCCGCATTTCATGTGGCCCGGGGCCTGGGTCAGAGGCAGTGGTGCGGGGGGGGGGGGGGTGAAAGGGTAAATAAAGGGTTGGGGGAGGGAAATTTAAAAAACATCAAATTAAGGGGGGCTGGAGGGGGGCCCAAAAAGATTTTTATTAAATTTGATTCATTTTTTCCCGCAACGTTCCCGTGGCAAAACCCCCTTCGGCAAAAAGGGGGTCGGCGAAATGACATGGAACCATGTCTATTACCTTCATTCTCAAAGTAATGAGAACTTTGTAACGCAAGTATCATGATCCTACCTAGCACGTTGTTTATTGTCATCAATTGAGCAACGTTTCTGTTTTTTTTACAGGTTCTGTCCTAAATGCAATGGCCCACGTCAATGCAGCTGCAGCACGCGGACACTCTTCCACACCCTTTCATGGATGTAGGTAACCACACATACAATTCCCAACATTGCCAAATGCGGGTTTGTGTGTGAAAGTGGCACTTAAAACCATCACCACCTGTGTTTATTTATTGAAATGCTGGTAGTGGCATGGTAGCCTGTTCCAATGAGACGCAGCCCAATGTTACCGACAGCCGCTAACTGCATGGTTTCCAGGGCCTGTACGATAATTGCATAGTTTGGGGCTTGTGCAGCAGGGCAAATTGGCCCAATGTGTGATAATCTGGTCTTTAAACCCATTTGAAAACAAACGCAAATGAGCACATGGCTGCACACTGCTGCGGCCTAACTTTTGATAATCTGCTCCCCAGCAAGAACATTTCATGCAGGCAGATGCAAAACATGCTGCTCTTTCAAGACAGAGGGGCTCATGTTTTGCTGAGCCGTAATGTGAATGCAGGGTGTACAAATCTTGGGTAATGGCGAGGAACTGCAGCCTGAAGATGAGATGGTCAGAAAATAGAGAGTAAGGGATGAACCAGGGTGTGAGTAAGTGGCGAGAGTGAGAAGAAGGGGGAAGGGGCTGTGTAATAGAGAAAGGGGAGCCTAACAGGTTGATGATGGGTGCATAAGAAAATATATGTGCACTCAGTGCCCCAATAATGTTCCACGGGTGCCAGTAGACTGTAACCTCATTAGTACACCCAAGTACCCTGCAGAAAATCCTCAGAGATGTGCCACAACTAGTGTTAACTATTCAGACTTTCAACGGCTTTGAAATGCTGCGGGAAAATCTTAACTTTCCTCATAGCTAGCTAAATACAAAAAACGTGCGATTCCAGGCTACCTGCGGGCCTCCTCATTCCGGTCTGTCACAGAGACGTGACATTCCGATAACTTTGTGAAAACTAAAACCTGGGACAATGTATGAATCCGGTCACCCTGCCCCTCCTTTCACTGCTTGCCAGTGGCACAGAGTTGGCCCTGTTTTTTCTAATACTCCCCGAACATATTGGAAAATCAACGGAATGGCCTCCTGTCCGCCCGCCCGCCCGCTTTCATTTCGCCGGATTTCGGACTCGTTTCGGGCCTGGGGGGCCTCACCAGAGGTTGTGGGCCGAGGTTGGCTCAGACGCCGGCTGCTAGGCCCAGACGCCGGGCTCAGAGCCGATCGATGCTCGCTGCGGCCTCCGCCCTTGAACGCCCCCTGCCAGGGAGGCCTCAGTGCTCGGTTCCCGTCCACTTATCGACGCGGTCTGATGGGCCCTGAGGGGACAGTCCTGTCATCGGACAACTATGACCGGAGCGATCACATGCCCTGTGCCTGATGTAGCGCGAGAGAAAGCGAAGCGCGAAGAGCAGCGCGGCGCCGCCCAGCGACGGCGGGAAACACGTGCGCAGATACCCGTGTGGAGTTCAGGGGCCAGATTACAGAAACTTTGCACCGGCGCAAGTGTAAAGTTCACGGTATTAGCACTAGGGCAAAGTTTGCCCAATTTTTTAAACCACTGGGACATATTAGAAAACTATTGCACCATGGCAAGTGCAATTTGGCATGGTAGAGGCACCAGGGCAAAAATTGTCCCAGTTCAAGAAAGATACATTTTCACTGCATTATTGCAACAGGGCAACGTTTGCTCTAGCGCTAATACGGAATGGTATTAGCACTAGGGCAAACTTTGCCCTGGTGAAAAAACGCATCCAAAATGTATCTTTCTTGCACTGAGGCAATTTTTGCCCAGGTGCTTATACAATGCCAAGTTGTAGTTGTCATGTTGCAATCGTTTTTTAATATGGCCTAGTGTTTTTAAAAATAGTGCAAACTTTGCCCTAGTGCTAATACCGTGCAACTTTGCACTTGCACCGGTGCAAAGTTTCTGTAATCTGGCCCCAGAGCTGTGGAAAACGCACGCAGTTCTGTGCTGTGGAACACGTGTGCAGATACCAATGAGGAGTTCTGTGCTGTGGAAAACGCGCGCAGTTCTGTGCTGTGGAACACGTGCTCAGATACCGATGAGGAGTTCTGTGCTGTGAAACACGCGCGCAGTTCTGTGCTGTGGAACACGTGCGCAGATACCGATGAGGAGTTCTGGGCTGTGGAACACGTGCGCAGTTCTGTGCTGTGGAACACGTGCGCAGATACCGATGAGACGTTCTGTGCTGTGGATAACGCGCGCAGTTCTGTGCTGTGGAACACGTGCGCAGTTCTGTGCTGTGGAACACGTGCGCAGATACCGGTGAGGAGCCTGTGCTGTGGAAAATGCGCACAGTTCTGTGCTGTGGAACATGTGCGCAGATACCGGTGAGGAGCCTGTGCTGTGGAACACGTGCGCAGTTCTTTGCTCTGGAACACGTGCGCAGATACCAATGAGGAGTTCTGGGCTGTGGAACACGCGCGCAGTTCTGTGCTGTGGAACACGGGCGCACCGGCGAGGAGTTCTGTGCCGTGACAAGTAGCCTTAATCAGTGCCGGCCGGGCTGAAGATGCACTGTGGCTTATTTCAAAATTATGTCTGGGACTCCTTCGTGTTTAATTGGAAAAAGCAACCTCGACCTGCAAATATCAGCAGTGAAAAGGTATCCATGTGCTGCAGTTTAATGCACAGTAGAAAATAGTATATAGGTTTTGGGTCACCATTGGTGGAGTTTTGTATGATCACATCAATAAATTATAAGGAACGGGAACAATTCTAAAGAAATTAGTTTCAGAAGTTTTAAATCTGAATTCATTATTGCAGGACCAGTAAAACAATTTGAAAAACACCACAAAAAAAATAAAAATAAGTCACAACGTTTTTAACATTTTGGCACCACAGCACGTGTCTGGCATCTCTGGCAAAATCCGAGCCCAAGGCGGGCAGGGAGTGTCCGGGACAGCATGGAGCTTACCAAGGGAAATGTTTATTGTCCCCTGCACAGCAGAGTAAAGAAAGGCACCCAGGAGGCGAGCTGAAACACTAAATGACCACTTAAAAGCTCTTAAGTTTTCATTTCCAGTCAGGGGTTAAGGCAGAGGTGTCAGGGTTACGGAGCGGTGGGTGCCAAGGCGTGCCGGTCCCATTTCAATTGAAAGACTTGAAATGCTTTGATGCCAGCTTTGGCATTGCTGTCACCAGTGCCGAGCCCGGGTCTACCAGCGCTCTGTGCAGGTGCTGCCAGCTCACAAAATGTGAAGTGTCATGAGCTGGCTGCGACCTTTTATTCGCAACGCCCCTGTGTGACCACACCACTTGATCACCCCTTGAGACGGCTCTGGTTGTCACACGTGATAAGTCTTGTGTGCAGATATTGTATAGTAAATAACCTTGAGTGGAGCTGTAGAGAAGATCCTTGTGTGCAGAGTGGTGAGTGCAAGGGGCCTTGTGTGCAAAAATATAAGTGCGTGAAAATGAGCCCTGTATGCCTCTATAGATCATGTGAGGAGAATTGTTTGTGCCTGTAGCAGATATGAATAATATGCTTGTGTGGCGGGGGTCGGGTGATGAGCCTTTTATGGGGATATGGAGAGTCTGAGGAGCCTTGTGTGCCAATTCCATAAAAGTGATTTGCTAGGCACTTTGTTAACTCCGGGGATGCAGATGGCGGGTAACCCGCGATAAAGAGCAAGACGAGCTGAAATGTTATCACAGGCCGGCAACATGAGCAAAGAAAAAAATGGTGAAGACATCCCAGAGCAAAATGGATAAGTATATAACCGATCATATAGAGAAGAAGGCATCTCCGGAAGCAGAGCAATCAACCCAAGACGAGATGCAAACGGGCCATACTCCATACAGTGAGCCATCCGTTGCAGTGTTCCTGAAAGCGGTGCAGGAGTCCAGAACTATCTTGGAAGACAAGATTAGGCATGCTGGGTCTGATGTCTCCTTGCTGAGGCAGGACCTGCGTGCCAGCTTATCGAGATTAGGGGAAATGCAGGAGAGGTTACACCAACTAGGTGATATGGTTTGTGCACTTCAGGCCTGAGTGTAGGACCTCAACCAAAGAAACCAAATACTGGAGGATAGGGACAAAGATGCAGAGGGTATGTCCCGTAGGGCGAACATCAGAATTATCGGGTTGCCTAAAAGGATAGAGGGACCAGCGATGGACTTATTCCTAGAGAAGTGGATCGGGGGACCACTTCATCCCGAAGGGCTTACTAACTTCTCAGTTGAAAGAGCACGCAGGGTGCCGGGAGGCCCCCACCACCAATTACACTACCAAGACCAGTGATAGCCAAGCTCTTCTATTACAGGGATAGGGACATTTTCCTACAAGCCGCCAGAAGGAGGGGACCAATCCAAGTTGACCAAGCCATGGTCGCTATTTTTCCGGGTTATACCTTGCAGGTACAAAAAGTAAGAAGATAATTTGTGGAGCTAAAGCAGCCACAATGCGCTAGCAACATTAAATACATACTGATTTTTCCCACTAAGTTTAGAGTGATTCAAGGGGATCGCTCCTGGATTTTTGAGGATCCAGGTGAGGTTTGGGACAGGATGGCGAGTAGAGGCATCCAAGCAGGGAGAGGCATGAGCCCAGGGAAACATCTGGCGAGCAGAAGGGAGGGCAGTAGATGGAGTGAGGTAGGAAGGTGTACATTCTGGAATAACAAGGACCTACAGAAAATCCCCAAGAGAACTAAAGATTTACAGTTAACTCAGAAGGGAAATCAACAGGATAGAACTGCCTTAGGCCACTGATGGTGGGGTGCAGGACCTGATCTCACAACAGGGGGGGAGTGCAGCCTCCACAACCTGATGTTGCCCTCTTCCTTAAGAAGACCTTGCCTAATATCCTAAATTCACATTCTTCCATTGTCCTCAATATACAAAGGGCACACAGAATTGGGCCCTGGAAAACAGATTCCCACAAGAAAAATGGGCCTAGAACAATAATTGTTCTGCTTCTTGAGTACACGCAACTTCAATTGATCTTACAAAAGGCAAAAGGAATGGACCTTCTGGTTTGGAATGGCTACTGAATTTTCATCTCACAGGATGTATCTAAAACTACGGCTCAAAGGAGAAAATAATTACTTTCCTACCACCTTGCACTCAAGCAACTAAATGTGAGATAGGGCCTTATCCAGCCCTGTACCTTTAAAGTCACCATCAATGGCAAAACCTCTTCATTCCAAGACCCAATTGACTTAAAGAATTTCATAAGACTGAAAAAAATGTAATCAAGGGATATCGGTACCACCTAACGTGCTGCTCTCTTTCCCCAGTTTTCATCCTATGCTTTTAACTTATTAAGAAACTACTCTAAAAATGTTCCTCTGGAACTGTCAAGATTAATTACTATTTTGGAGTGGGCAACCTCTCCTGACTGTCTTCCATTTTGTCCACTTTTGGATGCGCTTACACACCCTTTCTGCACTTGACGTTGTGACTCTGACTTCTCTGCTCTTGTTTTTTATCATGCCTTATATTTTCCTTACCTGATGGGTGCATTCATTTCGAGCAATGTAATCTTTATTTTTTTTCATTTCATAGCACCCTATAGTGAGTTGTTGCAATGGTTGCTCTTTTAATTTCTTTAGTATTTTTCAGGTGCTTTTTGATTTTGTTTTTTTGTTTTTTTAGCTGTCTAACCAGCATGATCTTTGTTCTGTTATATATTACTTACTGAGTTTACGTGAAGTTTCTTTGTTTGAAACAAGTTTTAAGTATATATTCACTGTTAGTATTATTATTGTTGTTTCTTTTTAAACTATGACCTTAAGATGTATGTCATGGAACGTGTAGGGTCTTAATAACCCAATTAAGAGATAAAGGATTTTAGCTCACATTAATAGATTCAAACCAACCATCACATGCTTACAGGAGACCCATTTATCACTACAAGAGTCCATAAAATTGAAAACATATTGGGCAGGTGAAGTATTAGCTAGTCAAGCGGACAGCATACATAATGGTGTGGTAATTTTAATAAAAAAGGCACTCATTATCAGATTCTCCATAAAGATGCAAATTCTATGGACAGATGGGTTTTAGCTAAATTATGAATTGGCTCTAAGATCTTTTCGATTCTTAATGTTTATGACCCTACTAATCCCAATCCCAAAGTTTGGCGCGATCTGAAATGTATGATATTACAAACTGATCTCCCTAATCTGGTAATATGTGAAGATTTTAACAATATTATTGATCCTTTTTTAGATAGAAGAACCCCTGTCAATTTAAAAATAACAAATCACACATGGAATTTACAAGTTGTTTAACAGAAATTGGTTTTATTGACTCATGGAGATTTTCACATCCTACAGATATAGGGGGTCATTCCGAGTAGGGCGGTAAGGGTTAACGGTCACCGTTAACGAGACCGGTGCCGTTAAACCCTTACCGCCCTATTCCGAGTTCCCTTTGCGGGTTGGTACTTAACGCCTGCTTTTTGCAGGCATTAAAAAACCAACCCACAAAGGGACCTAGGAGCGAATTACGGCACCGTAATTTACGGTGCCGTAATTAGCGCCTTCCCCATTCCCATTGAGCCCTATGGGGAAAAAATGGGAACAGGGAAGGGCCCTTGGTGAATGGGGAATTACCGACCCCGCCAACCTTGGAATGGGGCGGTAATTCCGCCATTCACCATGGCGGAGTCGGAAAGATAACGGCGTCAATCAAGGCGCTAATAGCGCCTTGGTTAACGCCAGGGTCGGAATGAGGCCCATAGACTTTAGCTTTCATTCCCTCCCACACAACTCATTCTCCCATATTGATTATATTTGTGTGGCCAAGTCGTTACTAGCTTCAATAATTGATTCTACTATTTAATGCTCAGTTATCTCAGATCATTCTCCCATGATAGCTAACATCGAATTGAGATGTAGTAGAAATCTTACTAATAGATGGAGATTCAATAACTCATTAGTCCAAGACCCTAACTTCGAAAAATCTTTCCTTGACTTTCATCACTTTTACTTTCAAATCAATAAAGATGAGGACATATCCTCTGCAGAGGCGTAGACAGGGTAGGGCCTGAGTGGGCAAGGCCACCCAAAATCTGTAAATGCCCACTCAGCAGCACTATGTGGGCCTTTACAGATGTTAATGTCACTGCAGTGGGCCCAACTACATTAGCTTCAGCAGGCCCCACTTGTTAGACAATCCTGGCTATGCCGCTGATCCTCTGCCAATAACTGGGATACTTATAAAGTGGCTCTTCGAAGACATATCATTTCTTTTGTTGCCCGAAAGAAGAAAGCAAAAATAGACCTAGAAATCCTTCATGGCCAACTGTGGAGTTTAGAGAAACAATATAATTCTACAACTAATGATACTATTGTAGTAATGTTCCTGGTGTGGAATGTGAAGGGTGTCATCACTGGAATGCTATGTGGATGTTGGATGGTAAACTAAGCTCTGGAGTCTACCGTTGTCGGTTGAGCCCAGTGCATTGGAGGTGTTGGTCCAGTGGCGGGGCTTGTTATGCTGTATCTTAATAAAGCAGGGTTTAGGATTCCAAGATGGCCGCCGCTTGCTGAGGACACACTCTCTCGGTGCTCCGTTCGGTGCAAACTATTGAAAGGTGTACTTAGCAGTTTCCCTACCCGGGGAACCCTGAATTGGCCCCCTAAATACCTGTGAGAGGTGTGCTGAAAGAAAGTCGCCGCGGTACTGAGGCAATGACCTGTCAGAGAACTGTAGGAGCGGGCTGCAGCCACCGGGTCGCCAGGCCCGCGTAATGGAGGAGAGAAGGCCAAGCGGGTGAAGCAGCGAAACGAACCTGCCCGCCGCTCTCCGGCGGGCGATCTGTGGCAACACATTGAATGAAGCTGGCGGGACTGCAGACCCCTGACATCGGCGGACAGCCGGACCTGTGCTCCCCCGGACCACTGGAGAACTGAAGGTGTTGCGCAGAGGGACAAACGGGGACGGAGGAGTGAAACCACCTGCGATCCAGAGGGAGATGCAGACGGACCTGGTCGGAGCCTGGGACGCAGCGTAGAGAAGGAGGAGCAAGGAGAGCCCGCTGAGCTCTGATGGAGGAAGCCGGACGGCAGTTTCGGCGGTCCCAGAGGTAAGACCTGGAACCCGGTGAGGGGTGGAGCCCCCCCAGCCCAGCATTGGAGGGTCAGAAATTGGCCGCCCCCGCGCCTGAAGCAGCGGACGTGACACCTGCCTGAGGCCAGAGAGAATCCCTGAAGGAAACTCTGGAGCTGAAGTGCGGGGGATGGCAAGGTAGGACTGACGAGGTAGCGGGCATATCCCCAAAGAAGGACGTGCGCCCAAACGGGGTTAGCGCGGAAGTAAAGGCGGGATGAGGTGGAAGCCCCAAATCCGGGCTACAAAGGAGTATACTCTGCGAGCCCCCAACAGAGCTCTATAAAGTAACACTAGCTGGTGTGTCTACAAAACAGGCCACGGAATGCAGACACAGCAGTAACAGAAAGGGGGAGAGTGTGACAGCAACCAAGGAGGTCGGGACGGAGTGCCCCAAGCAGTGATAGCGTGGGGGATGCACATTACCCAGCAAGGCTGATGGGATCCCAGCCCTGCCCCCAGTGAGCACGACAAGATATAAGGGCGGCTGACGGTGCCCCCCCAAGGGGGACTTCCACAGAGTGGTGACCAAAGACAAGCGGGGCCCACTCCGAAAATCACCCGCAGCGGACAGGACATCACGAAAGTGTGGAAGGAAGGACAGAAAGCAGGCACACTAAACAAAGACAACAGCGGCCAGGGCAGGTGCAAGAAGAGAAATACAGATGCCAAATAATAGATCCAGAGGCACTCCACTCAGACCAAAATCGATTTTCAAAGCACGGCCTGGACAACTGGAGCACTGCTGGAGACAACTTAGATCAGAGACGCACCAAACCCTAGATACGGCAGAGCAGGAAGAAGCCGAGGAACAAGGAGGAGACCAGGAAAAGATGGCACTTAACAAAGAAGAGCTCCAGGAATTCCTGAGGCACATGGAAAGTAGGATGATGGACTCCATTCAGACCCAACTGAGTTCTATGAGAGAAGACCTACAAACTTCACTGCAGGAAGTGAGAAAGGAGATTACAGATCTGGGGGAGAGGTTAGACACTACAGAAGTGGGCATTGCAGAGGTCATGAAGGACACGAAACAAAACAGCTTTCTCCTTGAACAACTCGCTAGAGCTACGCGTAATTTGGAAGGCGGAAGACCTAGAAAACAGATCGCAAAGATCAAACATTAGGGTCAAAGAGTTGGGGGAATCGATAGAGGACTCGGACCTCCGCAAGACGATGCAACACTGCTTCAGTAGCCTCCTCCCGGGAACACAGCTGGAAGACGTACTCATTGATAGAGTGCACATAGTCGGCCCAAAGAAAGGAGACCCGGGAAGGAGACCAAGAGATGTGCTACGGGCAATGACTTCCTTCATGCTGAAGGAGGAGATTCTACGGGCAGCAAGAAAGCAGCAGTCGGTTACGATCAACGGAACACAAGTTCAGCTCTTCCAGGACCTCGCACTGTCTACTCTCCACAAACGCTGGTTGATGCAACCGGTAAACAAAGCTCTGATAACTAAGAGGATAACCTACAGATGGGCATACCCATTTGGCCTGACCTTCATGTGGGAAGGAAAGCAGCAGCGGATCTCCACATGCGAGGAAGGGTTGGCACTCCTGCAGATCGAGGAGGAGGGCATGTGCAGCAGGGACAAGGAGGAGGCCCACAATCAAAATGGAGGCAAACTAAAACAGTGGGAATGGCCATGGGTCCCCAAGAGACGGCAGGACAGGAACTCCACCCTGCACGGACCCAGACCAAAGTGAAATCCGTGAGGGGAGAAAACAAGTAAGAGGAATAGTAACGGGGGATTCCCGGGGCTCCCTGGGAAATGAAACACGCTCTCGCAACCGGGGTGGAGAGTGGTGGACATGTTGGAATCAATATACAGGACATATATATGCCCTGGCAGGAAATGTTCAATAATATGTTTAGGGCCCTATGCCCCGGGAGGTTCCTGGGGAAGGCATGTTCGGGCCTTGGTTCAAGTTTGGGGAATGGGGGCTAGGGTGAGGGGAGGGTGAAGGGGGGAGGGTAGTTGGGGTCCAGTTTAATAATAGCATCTCAAGGCGCAGGCAGCGCAGGATAATGGGTCACCATACGCGAGGGAAGAATTTCCATAGAGCGGCCATGAGGGAAAAAGATCTTGAGAGAGAGAATGGCTGAACTCAATATTGTTACCCTAAATGTACATGGGTTGAATGCCCTGACAAAGAGACAAGCGATTCTCACTAGGCTCAGGGAACTCCAGGGGACAATAATCTTCCTGCAGGAAACACATTTATTACCGGGGCATGAGAAGAGATTGGCCCATACAGCCTTTCCCAAACAATACTTTGCCTCAGGGGGGAAGAAAACAAAAGGAGTGGCCATCTTGCTGGGTGCTAATGTGCCATTTAAAACACGGGCAGTTCACAGAGATACAGAGGTTAGGTATTTACTGCTAAAGGGCACGCTAGATGACCAAATATACACCTTAATCGCGGTTTATGCCCCGAACGAGAAACAGGACCTATTCCTAGGGGGCATCTTACGCGGGCTGGGGGGCTGGTGCGAGGGCCAAATTGTAATAGGGGCAGACTTTAACTGCGTGATGGACCCGGCCTTAGACAAGACACTCCCGGTTACCCAGGCAGACAGCAGGAACAGACAGGCCCTGGGCTGGCTCTTCCAGGATCTGGGGGTGATAGAAGGGGGTGATAGAAACCTGGAGATTCTTCCACAAACAGGAGAAGGAACATACACACTACTCAGCAGTTCACAGGGGATATTCGACGATTGACATGATCCTAGTTTCAGCCACATTAATCCCTCAGATAAACACGGTGTAAATTGAGCCCATGTAACTCTCGGATCATGCCCCGGTCCTGCTACAGATGGTGCAAGAGACAGGCGGCCCCACACCCCATAGACAGTGGAAGCTAAATGAAATAATACTGAAAGACATCGCTCTTTGGGCGCACATAGAAGAAATACTTTCCAATTACTTCCGGGAAAACGATAATGGGTCTACAGACTGGGCAATGATATGGGACGCAGGGAAGGCAGTGGCCAGGAATAATTTATTTCACAAACAGCGGCATACGTGCGTGAAAGGGAGCTCATAAGGAAGAAATTTGAGGCAGAAGTGCAGGGGGCAGAATCCCAACTGAAGGCCAAACACACCTTAAAGGTACTGAGAGCTCTCCGTAAAATTAGAGCCCAACTAGAAGCCCATGTGGCAGATCGCACAGCACAAGCCTTGCTGCGCACCAACCAGTCATACTACGCCGATGGGGGTAAGGCCAATAGGTTCCTGGCCGCTAAGATGAAGAAGCAGAAAGTTCATAATTACATAATACGACTTAAAAACCACATGGGTGTGATGCGGGTGCTGGAGAAAGATAAATTGGAGATAATGGAAAAGTTTCACTGGAACCTCCTGGAGAAGGAGGAGATCCCGCTGCAATCCCAAATTAACTATATGTCCCACAAATTTCAGAAGCAGATCATCTCATGCTACAAGCCCCCATAACGTTAGAAGAAGTAGGGGACGCCATAACACAGCTAACCCTAAACAAATCCTTAGGACCGGACGGGCTGGGGAATGAGTATTATAAGACCTTCAGGAACCAACTGGTGGGGCCATTAACTAGGCTCTTTAACCATATTCGGGAGAGTGGCACAGTGACACCTGATATGGGGAGGTCAACTACGATCCTAGCGCTAAAACCAGGCAGGGACCCCACTGAATGCGCCAGCTAACGGCCGATAGCCCTCCTAAACACAGACGCAAAGCTGAATGCCAAAATCTTAGCAACTAGACTGATGAAAATCCTACCCAAAATCATCCATGGGGACCAGGCGGGCTTTATAGTGGGACATCACACCTAGGATAACATCAGAAGGGCGGTCGATGTAATCGATCTAGGCATGACAACGGGGCAAATGTTTTCAATAGAGGCGCTAGATGCATGTCGCGCCTTCCACAGCTTGGACTGGACATACCTGGCGCTGGTCCTGCAGAAATTTGGATGCGGCCCTCTTTCAGCAGAATGGTCATGGCTAATTTTCAGCTCCCCTCCACAACCTTCAAACTGAATAAGGGTACTCCGCAAAAATGGAAATACGGCGGGGCACGCGACAGGGTTGCCCACTATCCCCCCTTATCTTCGCGATGGCAATGGAGCCAATAGTGGAAATTATTGGGCAAGACTCGGAGGTGAGGGGAGTCGAGGGGGGGACATGGCCCATGAGATAGCGTTATACGCGGATGATATCTTGCTGTTCCTTAAAGAAAGTACTAGATCACTCCCTAATGCCTTAGATGCACTATATGCCTTTGCAGAGATCTCCTGCTTTGTGATAAATTTTGCGAAATCTAAGGCGCTGAACATCTTAGAAGACGCCGGAGTGATAGAGATGCTAGGCAACCAATACCCCCTAATTTGGGAGAATGACACAATAGAACACCTCGGTTTCTAACTAACAACAACTTACAAGACCCTATACAAGGCTAACATAACCCCCTTGAAGACAGACATCCGCGGGTGGGACGCACAGGAACTCTCCTGGTTTGCCCGCATAACGGCAGACAAGATGACATTATTGCAGTGCCTCCTATACGTGGTGAGCTCCCTCCCGGTGGAGATCCTGTCGATAATGCTCTGGTCTTTACAGAGAGAGATAGTGAAGTTTATATGGCATGGGAAAAAACCTAGGTTGCAAAAAAAGATCTTAACCAGACCACCACTATTGGGAGGGCTGGGGGTACTTGAGGTGGGGAGATATATATTAGCGGCACAGGTGGCACCTATGTTGAAATGGGCCGGGGGAAGGGAACTACAAGGATGGGTGGGCATTGAACAAAGCGTAACAGGCATCCCCCTGAAGACATTACCTGCGCTACACCCGAGGTCCAGAGAGGCCGAGGGCCAGCTCCTAGAAGCCACCCGAGTGGCACTGAGAGGTTGCGACAAGGCACTAAGGAGGCGGTGGATCACCCCAGGTCTGGGCCCGTATACCCGAATGGCACACAACCAAGACTTTGCCCCGGGGAAAGAAAACAGATTCTGGGTGAAATGGGGACAATCACAGACGCTCCACCTGAAAGACTTCTACGCCGCAGGTAACCCCCTTTCATTTGGGGAATGTAAGCAGACATTTTGTTAAGGCGTGAAAGAATTTTAAATGTCGCTAGTTGCCACGATGTGCGATCACCACTTATCATCCTTTTCCACCATGTTTCTTCATCAGTTACCGCAGAATGTTGGCAGATATATTTCATATAGGGGTGACGGATGTCTGTCAAACTTGGGCAAGACAGTATAAGGTGTCGAATGGTCTCTTTCTCATTGCCACAAAATCTGCAGATGTTAGTCAGCGATTGGTTCCTTATGTGGCGGATTTCATTGGTGTCCACAAGATTCAGTCTTGCTCTCATTATGAGATTACGTGCCGCTCGGCTGGGAAATGTTTTGATGTAGTTCTGTAGATCATCTTGTTTTTTCCATAGTGAGGGTAAGTGAGAGACAAGCTTGTTCTGAGGCTGCATCTTAAGTGCGGATCCAGTCCATGTCTTTTGTTTTTTTTGTTATTCTTGTAGGGTTGTTAATCAGATCCTCCTCTGTGCATTCAATGGTTTTTAGTAGAGCTTGGTTTTCATTTTTCCATTGGATTAGCATAGTGCAGCTTCCCCCTAAGATTTCTTTGGACACCAGGTCGTGGAGGAAGGAGCAATTTGAAAGAATACATTTCCTGTATAGCATCAGAGTGTTGCAATCTACAGTGCCTTGAAGGGAAAGCAGACTGAGTTCTCGACTAATCAGTGTAATTGGAGTTGAATCCGGTAGAGCAAGGGTCGTCCTCCAGATGTAGGCTTCGAGTTTAGGCCAGAGAGTCTTTGGTAAGCACGGCATAGCTTCTGATCCATATGTTACAGTGGGAACCACCTTTTGTTTGTAAAAGTTCAGTAGTGGAATGGTGGAGAATTTACCAAATTTTCTGTCTATTGCTTTGCCTTTTGTTGCCAGGCTTCGAATTTTGTCGAGCAGGGATTCTTGCATAGAGGTTTCTTTTGCTGAATTGTCCAGAATTACGCCAAGGTATTTGAAGCTCTTTACTCTTTCAATTTTCGTTTTTTCTAGGAACCAGTTAGATTTGTCCCGTGTTCTGGTTTTGCGCTCCATCACCATGATTTTGGTTTTATCGATGTTGATTTCCAGATTGCTCTCGTTACAGAATAACTGTAGATTGGTGAATTGTCGTTGGAGGCCTATGGGCGTTAAATCCAGCAAGATGAGGTCGTCCACGTATAGCAGTCTACTGATGCACGTTTGTGCTATTTTTAGTGGGAAGGATCTGATTAAAGTTTCGGAGTGTTGCTAATCTCCCATGTAAACGATAAAGAGGGACGGGGCCAAAGGGCAGCCCTGTTTGACTCCCCTTTGTGTGTTGATTCGGATGGATAAGTTGCCTTGCTGGTTTAATCTCACTTTAATGTTGGTATCCGTGTGAAGTGCCTTAATCGGATTTAGGATGTCGTTTGGGCAGTCCCAGAAAGATAGTTTCTGCCAGAGTCTGGTGCGATCGACTTTATCAAAGGCTTTGGAGAAGTCTATGAAGGCTGTGTACACTTTTGGATGGCCGTCTTTTATTTTGCTTTTCAAGATGGTTAGGAGAAAGATGTTGATCGTGGTTCCCAGTGTTTTTTTGAAACCGGCTTTGAAGTTGTCATTGCACGGGGCACATGAAGCCCAAGATTGGAATTTTTTTAGAAGAGACCCGAAAACTTTCCCTATAGGATCCAGTAGTGCGATAGGACGGTAGTTTGTGGGGTCTTGCTTGTCACCTTTCTTATAAATCGGGACCACTATTGCGGACAGCCATGTTGGAGGTATCGATTGAGTAGCCACGCATCGTGTGTACACAGTTCTTATAAATTTAGCCCATTCGATAGGATGTGATTTTAGATCGAAATTTGTGATTCCGTCAGGTCCAGGGGCTCGAGATTTATTCAATTTTTTGATGATATCACAGATGTCGTCTAAGTCATCCAACTTTGTCCAGGTGTTAGTTTGGCTCAGGGGATTCCTTTCAGTCAACAATGGTTTTGGAGGCTCATATTTAGATAGGGTGTTTGGCAGCTCGAAGAGTGATCTAAAATGGGCGGCCCAAGTAGCTTCGTCAATTGAGTTCGTAATTTCTGGGCCGGTAAGTGAAGATGTTTTGTTAAGTAGTGACCAGAATTCTTCCGAGTTGTTGGTGCAGATGGCTTTTAGCATGGTTTCGGCATCTTGTTGGTGTAATGTCCATCTGTATCTTCTCACCCAGGATTTGTATTCTCTGGTTAGTTCTTTAATTGTTGTTTCTCTTTTGTTCAAGGGGAATGCTGCTGCAGATCTTTTTGCTTTCCTGAAGGCACAGCGTCTAAGAACCAGGAGTTTGTCGTACGTATGGATAGGTATTTGAGAGATTTTGTTTGGATTGGCTCGCTGTGTCTTGTATGAAATAAGCAGAGGGGCGTAGTCGGTAGTTTCATGTTCTGGTGTATCGCTGGATTTTGAGTATCAGTTTGTGTGATCTCTTATGCTTTGGGCTGAGAGGCGCAGTCTATTTCTTTGGTTATTTTGCTCAAGTCCACTCTCCATTTTATCCCGGCTGATGTGTGGTGATTTCCATGTAGTTACCAGGATGTTGTGATCGCTAGATGTAGTTAGCTGGACATCAAAGGAGGTTGCTAAAGGTAGCATGGGTTCGGATACAAAAGTGTAGTCAATAGTTGATGCCGAATTGTTGTTTGCCCATGTTGGAGGACGGGTGTTGCTTTTGTATACTGTGTCCAAGTTGTGAAGGTGTCTCGAGTTCATCAATTTGGTCCATGCTTCGCCTCGTCGTTCACTCTGCGTATTGGCTTTAGTAGGGTTTTGTTTGCAATGGGCGTTTAGGTCGCCACATATTATAATGTGGTAGGTGTTGTAGGTGGTACGTACTTTGTCCACAGTGGATTCGATTAAGGCCAAAAAGTGTTTTTCATCAGTTGCAGCGGGCTTCCAATAGACGTTTAGTATTGCCACCGGAATCGTCTGATCGAGTGCCTCATTGTTAGAAGGGAGTTCCCATGTTAGCAGTAGTGCCTGTAGTGAGTAGTTTGAGACAATAATGTCTGTTATTGCCAAGCCACTGTTGATACGGCATGCGATTAGGAGGCCTGAGGATGGTCGACCAACTGATCGTTTTGACGCTGGTGCTAAACGGAGGTCAAAGCCGTTGAGTGATGGAATTTTGGTCAGCCAGGTTTCCTGGACGCACGATAGATCGGCTGATCCTAAATTGACATCGCTGGGTGAGGTGAGGTGCTTGAATCCTCTGGTGTTCCATGATTGTAGTTTCAGATCACGAGGTGGTCTCTTTTGGGTGTTTGTCGAATCTTGTAGGTTGGTCCTGTCCATGAGTTGCTATTTCGATTGATGTGTTGCCCGTGCCTTCGGGAGCCAAGCCCAGAAACTAGATGAGGTCGGATTTATGTTTTTGGGCTATATAAATATCTGGGTATTTCAATTGCCCATTCACTCAAGATAAATTCTCAAAATCTGCAATTAAAATCAAATAATTCATTAACCACATGGTCACCCTTATATGTAACATGGTGGGGAAGAATGGAAACCATTAAGATGATGCTCTCGCCAGTAATTCTTTGTTATTTGCAAATGATCAATATCCCTCTACCAGCCTCTTTTTTTCAATCTATGAGCAGGATACTCATTATCTTCCTTTGCGGTCCTAAGAAAAAGAAAAGGATTGCCTGTAATAAGCTTAAATGCTCATTTGACTGCAGTGGTGTTGGGTTTCCGAACTTTAAGAATGATCATAAAGCCTTTGTTTTAAAGCTAGCTAAAGACTGGTTTTCCCTGGATGAAACTCTAAATCCTCCTGCTTCGTTGGTTGTTGAAAAATCTCTAGTGTTGCCATTTGACATCAACGATGAGACATATCTTTTTAATGGTTCCAAAATGGGTTTTTCTAAAACAATATGTCCCACTAACTCATATTTAAAAGATTTATTGTTTCATCAAATTGATAAACCTCCAAAGGCCTTTTCTCCTTTTATTTGGTGTAATAAAAATATAATTATAAATAACAGACCTATTTTTTGAAAAACCTGGATTGAGAAAGGTGTTAAATGTATTGATCAAATAATCATAGGAGGAGCAATATCCTTACAATAGAAGAATTTAAAGTCAAATGTTCACTTCCAAGACTCCTTCTCAATCAATTTCCCAATTTAATTAATGCTTGTCTTGATGCTAAAAGTAGAAATGAATCGAATGAATTGATGGCTGATCCTACTAGACTGCGTTTCATGGAATCTCTTGATACTTTCAAGCTTCCTGCTTCTACAAAATATTAAGAGGAAAAAGATCCCCTAATACGAAGTGGAAATCTGAGCTGCAATGGGAAGAAGACTGTGGTATGCATTTTGATGATGAACTGCGGTCTAAAATTTGGACTGAAATTAAGTGTATTTCTGCTTCTTCAAATATAACCCAAACATTGGGCCTCATTACGAGTTTGGAGGCAGCCATGCCCTTAAGAAGGGCATGGCTGCCTCCAAACTCGGGTCTGGGTCAGTGGTCCCTGAATGGGCAAATACCAGGCCATTCCAACTTTGGAGGGCCCGGTATTTCCCCATTCAGGGAACCCGGACCATCCCCATTCCCATTTGAGCCCCATAGGGCTCAATGGGAATGGGGAGCATGCTAACAACGGGCCCGTTAATGTCGTGTCATTGTTAGCATGCTTGTCCCCTCGCGGGACCCGCAAAGGACGTCTGGTCTGACCAGACGTCCAGAGCGGGTCCCGCGAGGGAACCTCATAATGAGGCGGTACGGGGTTAGCAGCGCCGACACCTTTACCGGTGCCGATAACTCCTTACCACCTCACTTGTAATGAGGTCCATTGTATTTCTTCACTCATAGAGCCTTCATTACACCAAAAAAACTATTTTTCTCCAGGATACCTAATGATGATTTATGTTTGTTTTTTTGGTCAGCCTCTGGATGCTTTAGTCATTTGTTTTTCAATGGTTTCTTGTAAACTTCTTCTGGAACCAAGTTTGGAGCTTTCTGCAATGCATCTTTTTAATTTCTATCCCTCTAAGTTTAACTAATATTCTATTGGGAAGTTTAGCAGTCAATGCTCGGAAAATTAAAATGTCTTTTTTATTATTTTTTGACCTATTCATACTCTTTACTATCCACTTAATTACATCCAATTGGAAAGATTTTACAAAGATCACTAGCAAAGGGTGGTGGAATAATATATGTGATGTCCATAGAATTGAGAAATGTAGTGCCAACTCACCCTCGCTCTCTTTTAAACATGATAAGAAATGGCAATTCTTAGTTAGCTTTTTAAGTGATATAAATGTTTAACCCAGTTATATATTTCATCAACAATTTTGTCTATGCTAATTGATGTGAATTTGTTTTCCCTATTGCTTCACGTCAAGATTTCTTTTTTTCCTTTCTCCTTTTTCTTTCAATAGCCATCTCTATTCACTGATTATTTTATCATTTCATTCTTCTTGATTATGACACTCTCGTTTATGCTTTCTAGCCACAATATTTATTTGCTTGTTATTGTCATTGAGATTGTTGATCTGTAATTTGTGCTTTCAATATAATACAATCTTATAAACTAAAAAAAGAAAAGGCCTAAGGATACTCTAATGTAAACCACAAAGAAAATACAACTATTACAAACACTGTAATGCTTCGCTGGCATGCAAATCCCTAATAGTAATTTCTTACAGATCCCTGGTTCTACCTTTTATACTACACACATAGACCCTCACACACACTTCACCACCCCCACTCCATTAACCTCGGCAGAGCTGCTCAAACCTCATTACATAGCCAGCTACATCTGCAGCCCTATCACACAGCCTCTCATACTCTACTCCAGTACCTCTCCCTGTGCTCTAGATCAGTCAGACAATAGATTATGTTTATTTTCCCTTCAGATGAAATATATACCCAAGTGTCACTGCCACAAACCGCATAAAACCACAGCGGTCCTTAGGACTCTGGTACTTCTGCCCTGCACTCATCAACAGCACAGGGTCTGCACCAGCCTCTCCCTCTAGCCCACTAACCCCTTCCTCAGTCCTGTCTTGTAGACACATGTGCCACAAGAGGGGCCCCGGGGGGAACGCAAAGCGTTCCCCCCGGGGAGTTTTTGGGGCTGCACATGGCCAGCGAGTGGCCGTGGGGGGCAGAGCGCCTCCCCGGGGGTATTTAAGGGCTCAGGGAAGGTTCGGGAGGCAGGCGACGGTTAGGACTTGATGATTGTATCAGTCCTGTTGCCTCCTCCCGAGCCTTCCCTGAGGAGCTGGGCCTTCGGTGCGGCAGGTTAGCGTATGTGAGAGGGACAGGGTTTTAGAAGTTGGGGGCGGTTAGTCATAGTTAGTTAAAAAAAAAAAAAAAACAATAATAAATTTCAATTGTGTTATAGCTGGGGGTACCGTAGATAAGGTACCCCCTCTTACTTGTCAGGCTCTGGTTCCCGTGGTCTGTGTGTGGGCGTAGGGGTTTTGTTCTTCCAGGCACGGCATCGTGACACAGCATTTTCGGCCGGTGCTGCAGGGAGTAGGGGGGGGGTTTCGGCACGGTGCAGGGGAACGCGGGCCGTTGGGAGTGGGGGTGGGTTCAGCGGGCATTTGTTTCTGTGCCTTCCCGCGCACGGGTCGTTTGATGGGGGGAGCTCCCGGTCCCGTGTGGTTCGGCTGTGAGGGAGGAAGGCTGCGCGCGGTGGCCGTCGCGTGCCGGAGGGGGCAGTGTGCTCCCTTTAAAGGGGCTGCGTCCATTTGTTGTTTGTAGGCGGTTGGGCTTACACGCCGCCAGGGAGCAGTGTGACACGGGCGCATATCGGCCCCTGTAAGTTGGGCCTCTGGTTTTTGGGGGGGTTTTCTTTGGCTGGTGGCACCTTATTCCCAGGTCTGGGGTTAGGGGGTTGGCCTGTAATTTTAGGGGGTAAGTATAGGGAAATATAAAAAAAAAAAAGAGAAATTGTTTATTAATTAATAATAATTTGGAGCATTCTATTGGGGAATTCATATTAACGTTGGGTGTGGCGAAGTGCTGATTTACTAGGTTCAAGGCTAGCTGTTCAATTGGGTATAGGTCCACGGGTAATTTTGGCTCGGGGGCTTAGGTTAGCTAGGAAAAAATGTTCAAGTGGCTACATATATTGTAGTGCACAACCAGATTAGTAGTGCAGTATGGTGGGCCAGGGAGCCAGCAAGAAGGGTCTGGTGGATGCTAAGGCTCTGAGGGAGGCCTTGGAAATAATTAGTAGGGCATCTAGGACCCAGTTGGAGGGGGCAGTGGGGGAGGTCACTGGTGGAGAGGTCACGGGGGAGGAGGAGACAAGTGGTGGTAGGCCGCAGCGTAGAGCAGCGGCAGATGGGGCTCTCGCGGCAGTGGTGGCTTGCACCCCATCGGCGGGGAGAGGGGAGGTGTGGGAAACCAGGGGCAGGAAGTTGAGGAAGGAGTTAGATAGGAGGGTGTCTGAGGGAGAAATGATTTCGGGTGGGCAGCCAGGGAGGGAGGGAGCGAGTATTAGTTTCTAGGGTAGATAGGAACTCTCAGATGGAGGTGGCTCAAAGGAATCAGAGTGGAGCCAGTGAAGGGGTGCAGAGGGGGGTGACAGGGCAAAGGGGAAAAGGGGGTAAATACCTGCAGAAGAGTGCAGGGGGGAGAAGGAGGGAGAGGTCACCGTCCTTTGAGGAGGTTAAAATGGGGCGCGGAACGGCCCCCCCCCGGGTAGGAGGAAGGAGGGCGGAGGGCGCTGCGCAGCCCCCGCTAGTCAGGTGGAGGTAGAGGGTTTCAGTACGGCCCATCCTCGGTCAGCGCAAGGAGAGCCTAGAGGGCGCAGCACAGCCCCTAGCAATGAGGATTCCAGGGTGGAGGACGGAACGCCTCGTCTGAGAGAAGAGGACCAGGCAGGGGTTTCCACAACCCCGCCGAGAAGACGTCAAAGGAGTGGCGGGGCGGACACCCCGGGCTCGGAAGTAGATCATCAACTCAACTCGGGCATGAGCTCGCATCCGCAATGGTATTTAAGGGGTGATGAAGTGGGATGGGAGGAATATGTGGGGCAATGGGAAGTGGAAGATTATGGGGCGGAAAGGGAAAGGGGGGAGGAGAGAAGAAAGTTGAGGTGGGATATGGAAGGGGAAGTGCAGGGTGGACGGGGAGGAAGGGGTCAGGGAAACGATTGGCTGGGTGAGTGTGCTTGTCCCCGCAGTAGGAGCCCTCTAAGAAAGGAGAGGAGGAGCATCGGCGTGGACGCCAGACCACAGGCGGCAGGTGTGGAAAGAGGTGAGCGGGAAAGGGAAGGGTCATCTGCATGGCAGAGAGGGGTCGCAAGAGGGGGGACAGGGGATGAAGGGTCTGGACTGCAAAGTGTAAGGAAGGAAATTGGGGTGCAGGCCATTGGAGCCGCGGGGGTTGAGAAGAGCATTTGCTCAGTGGAGGTCCAAACGGACAAGGTGGTGGAGCCATTGGTGCTCGAAGTGCAAGCCGGAAAAGATAAGGAGTGTGAAGTGAAAAGAAAGGAGAAAAAATTGCCATACATGGGGATAACAAAACCATTGGGGGCGCACTTGATGGCAGCGCCCAGGGAGAAGATTCAGGCGGGGGAATTTGTGGATGTCTTTAAATTGCTCCATAGGGAAGTGAGAGCAAAGGAGGGGTCTAAGGAGGAAGAGAGGGAACTGGCCTCACGCCCAAGGGTCCCGGTGACTATTGAGAATTGGACGTCGGCGTTTATCATTTATGCCAGTGTGTACTGTGAAAAATTCCCGGAGCGTTGCATGGCCCTGCTTAAATATATGGACGTAATTAGGAAGGCTTTCACGAGTTTTGGGGGTTTTGCCTGGGTAAGCTATGATGAGGAATTCAGAGCGAGAATGGCGGAGGACAGTCAGGCGGTCTGGGGGGAGATAGACATGGATCTTTGGCTGCAATGGATGGCTCCAACGAGGCCTGCCCCGACATTGCACACACCAAGTGGGCTGCCTGTGCCTTACCGGCCCTTTCTTGGTCGCCCCGCCCATGAGGGGGCGGGGGGAGGAGGCGGAGGACAGCCCTCGACAGCATGTTGGGCGTTCAATAAAGAAGGCTGCACGAGGTGGATGTGCAAATTTAAACACGAGTGCAGAAAGTGTGCGGGTCGGCATCCGGTTACAGATTGTTTTCAGGCAGGGGACAGTGGGGTAGGGCGAGGAGCGGGGCAAGGAGGTGGGGGGGAAGGACCGCATGCCAGGTAAATTGGGGCATGCTGGTAGTTCGGGCTCAGTTTAACGTAAAAGGAGGGGTTTGATGAAAGGTTTTTGGGGGCGACTTAAAGGGGGTAGGAGAAGGGTGAGGAGGAAGAAGCGTAGGTAGGGGAGGGCCGCAGGGGGGATGTAACTGTGGAAATTGTTAAGGGGTGGTGGCCGTCGTTTAGAGGGCATGGACGACGGTGGCAAAGCCCTCACGCTTGCCGCACGACAAGGTGAGTAAGCTTCAGACTGCATGGACGGAGGTGCGGGAGCACCTCTGGTGCAGCAAGGGGAAGTGATGAGCTGGGTCTGCATGGACGGGGGTGCACTAGGGCCCCTGGTGCAGCTGGGGGAAAGAAGTGGAGCAACAAAGCAAGGTGCTGAAAGAGGAATTTATGTGGAATGGACTGCATGGACGGGGGCACAGGTTTGGCCCCTGGTGCAGCGGTGGAGAGGAGTAAGGCAGAAAAGGGGCCTGCGTGGACGGGGGTGCACTAGAGCCCCTGGTGCAGGTGGGAAACAGGTGGTAATGGACGCGAGGATCTTGAAAATTAGTGATAAGGAAGGGACTGCATGGACGGGGGTGCAGGTTTGGCCCCTGGTGCAGTGGCGGGAGGAGCAATAAAGCAAAGGGCCTGCATGGACGGGGGTGCACGTGGGCCCCCGGTGCAGGGGGGGGCAACGCAGGGCCAATATTAATAAGGTGATGGAAGGTGGGGGGGCAAGGGGGAGCAGGGGGGTAATAGTTTTGAGGAAAGAGGGGGTCTAAGTGGGTTTAGGTGTATTGTATAAAGGTTAGGGAAAGGGGCGGAATATAAGGGGACGGTAGGAGAAGACCTGAGGTGTTTCGGAGAAGGTTAAGGAGATCGCCAGAGAGGATAGGGTACTGAGGAGGTGTTACTAGTGGTGTGGGAAAGGTTAGGAGGTTGGAACTCATTCATTCAGGAGGGGTGCAGCATCTGAAAGTAGCAGGCTGGGCTATTAAGAGGAGTAGGTGAAAAGGTTGGGACGCTGGGAGTAAGGGAGATACAAAGGGTATGTCAGGGACCGGGGCAAACGGAATGTCTTTATAGAATTTTTTCAGTTGGTAGCAAGAGTGTTGCATTTATTAGGATGTTGTTGATTTGTAAGTGATTTTGTAATTTCTTTTTCAGATGCTGCTAGGAGGTCCGGTCAGATGTCAAAAATCTGGTTTTTGGGTCATGCTAGGGTTAAGGGGGTGGGGAAAGAAGCTGAGAAAAGGGTTGTTGGCAGGCAAATGGGGTGCAACTATAAAGATGTTGTGGTAAGATGTCCGGGTTTGGGGGGCTGAGCTGGGATTAGTTGCTTCCTATGTTGGCTGGGGTGAGGGAAAGCTATGGGCCTACAGATGGGGGGGATTAGTTTTGCTGGGGAAAATGATCTGGTGAGGGATACGGGTGTGGCTCTTCTTAGGTTCGGGGCTGGGAGACTGGGTAAAAAGTTTGAGGTAGAAAAGTTTGGGGGGGGTGGGGCAGAAAGAACTCCTCGGGGGAGGGTTTTTCTGGTGCCGGGGGCATGGCCCCTTTTGATGTGGGGGAGGGAAGCACAATGGGGGAATGACACGGGAAAGGATGGGGTGGCGCTGTTTGCACAAGCAGGTCACCCCGGGGGAACAGGTATTGAGCCTGGAGGGGCATGGCCCCTGGGAGAAAGCGGGACGCCTGGAAAAGGGGCAAGGAGACGGTAGGATCCAAGGGATCATTAGGGAGGAATTGGGTTATTTAATTATTTAATTGTTGGGGGAAAATGAAAATGTTTAATTTATTTAATTGGTTGTTAAAATATTTCTTTAGTTTGTTAGGCCATGGAGCCAGTTAAGCGTTTGATTGTAAGCTTTGGCCTGTCACATTAAAGCGACCTTTTCCACTTTTAAATGAGTCTGGGTTTTTGTGCAGTAAGCCAAAAGGGGGGCCCCGAGGGGAACGCAAAGCGTTTCCCCCGGGGAGTTTTTGGCGCTGCACATGGCCAGCGAGTGGCCGTGGGGGGCAGAGCGCCTCCCAGGGGGTATTTAAGGGCTCAGGGAAGGTTCGGGAGGCAGGCGACGGTTAGGACTTGATGATTGTCCCGCCCCCCCACCCCTTTCATTTTCATTTTAGGGCAGTGTCTGGTTATGTAATATGGGGGGGTCCATTGTTCATGGGATTATGCGGGGGGTTTTTAGATGACATGGCGAGTTTATGAGTTTTGGGGTCTGTTAGGAGGGTAGGGGTTGGTAGTTTTGTATGACAGGTCAGGGCATTGTGAAAGTGTGTGTAATATATGTTGCTGATGTGGCAGGTCAGGCTGGCTGCAGGTCATAGGAAGGGGGAGTTTGGTGTAGAGGGGAGTTTGAAGGGTGTTGAAGTGGGTCGGGGCGCCGGGGGCATGGCCCCTTTTGATGTGGGGGGAGGGAAGCACAATGGGGGAATGACACGGGAAAGGATGGGGTGGCGCTGTTTGCACAAGCAGGTCACCCCGGGGGAACAGGTATTGAGCCTGGAGGGGCAAGGTCCCTGGGAGAAAGCGGGACGCCTGGAAAAGGGGCAAGGAGACGGTAGGATCCAAGGGATCATTAGGGAGGAATTGGGTTATTTCATTATTTAATTGTTGGGGGAAAATGAAAATGAAAATGTTTAATTTATTTAATTGGTGGTTAAAATATTTCTTTAGTTTGTTAGGCCATGGAGCCAGTTAAGCGTTTGATTGTAAGCTTTGGCCTGTCACATTAAAGTGACCTTTTCCACTTTTAAATGAGTCTGGGTTTTTGTGCAGTAAGCCAAAAGGCTGCCTGCCAAAGCATGCCAGAGGCGGACTAAACAAGACCTCTTTACATTACAATGTTCTGCTGTGCGCTTGGGAACCCCACAGCCCATGCCATTCGTTTGCCCTTTCTTCCTTCATTATACCATTCCTCCGCCGGATTCTCAGGGCGTTTGGCATTCAGAACTCGCAACAAGGTGTGGGTATAGTTTGATTGGGAAAATGCGCGACGTAACTTGGCTTTAGTGGGTTTTACTTGAGCTGCTGATAAAGTAATGACATTGACCCAATCTGGCGGAATCCCGCCCGCACACCTGGACTGACACTAGATTAGGTAGGAGGTGCCAGCGGGAATAAGACGGATAGCAAGACGCCTATTTTACAGGCCCAGCACCCACCGTCAGTATCACCATGCCAACATGACCATCTTGATTAGGTGGCTTGGCATGATAAGTGACACATGGGTCAATCTCGCAGGACCTGTGGTCCCTCGACAATATTTTGAGGTAATTTCTGTAGTAGTTGACCTGGTGCTTCCATAACTCCAACACCCCTGAGTTTTTATGCAAATGTCTCGAAATTCCCAGTTTACCAATCAATGTAACATTATTTGTAACAATAGAATGTATGTGATTCCAGCAGCTGCTTCTACATTAGGGTAGAGGCATTTTTAACCTTTAATAAATGTGTACATCTTGATGGCCTCCGTTTCCTGACTAACCTACTAGCTTGTACTTGACTGCTCTAAGTTGGGACCAGACTGAGCCGCAAATGCCTAGGTTTTTATTAGCCTTTGTTTCCTGACTAACCTACTAGCCTGTACTCGACTGCTCTAAGTTGGGACCAGACTGAGCGGCAAATGCCTAGGTTTTTATTAGCCTTTGTTTCCTGACTGACCTACTAGCCTGTACTCGACTGCTCTAAGTTGGGACCAGACTGAGCGGCAAATGCCTAGGTTTTTATTAGCCTTTGTTTCCTGACTGACCTACTAGCCTGTACTCGACTGCTCTAAGTTGTAACCAGACTGAGAGGCAAATGCATATCCTTTTCTGGTTTGGCATAGAGAGGTCAAATGCAACCCACTTCAGAGTGGGTTACAGGCATGAGAACAAGCCATATTAACGTTTGTCTGTTTTTAGTAAAGGGGTGATTAGCGATACCAAGCGTGGCCTTCTTGCTCTCTGTGCCTTGAGACCCCAGCAGCACTTCACTGGAGATGCCCGTGGAGGCAGAAACCCATGTCTGTGGTTGATGTTGCTACTGTGAGTCAGAGGCGATTTTCCTGGTGTTTTAAGGCAGGAAGGTCCTTATGGGAGGGATTGAGCTGACATATAAGTCAATCATCTGAGTTAAAATGTGACTGCGGTCCTGCCATAGACTAAGCCATTCAGCTTTTTTGGGTCTCCCTGGATATTTTCTCATATTGATGACCAGCACTTATCCTTGTTTGTCCTGTGTAAGCTGGTTTGCTTCTCATTAATTCTACAAGTATCTTTTGCCTCAATTTCCCATTAAAATGTAGCTTTATTGATCCAACAGCCGGCCTCTGCTTGTGCACCTTTGAGCGTGGTTCCACTCCAGTGAGCCCTGAGTTTGGACCACTGTCTCACTGTGGCTGCATAAAGAAAGCACTGTTTCCTCCCCTAGTTGCTTGTAGATCCATTGTTGCCAACTGCCCGCCCTCCCCTGTTACCCCCCCCCCCCTCCTTTTTCTCTGCTTCCCTCACTGTGTTCCGGACTCCACTGCTTCCCGAAAAGAATATTGCAATAATAATAATGATATGAAGGCCGCGCATGCTTGCTGGTATTCACTCTGCCAGGATCCTCGTGGCTTTCTGGTCTGTGAAAACGCAACACAGAAACCCCAAACATTCATTTACCAAGACACCCTAAGCCTTATTTCCTACAAGAGCCCCAAGCGTCATTGAACCTAAGAGACCCCAAGGTTCATATACCCCCAAGAGGCGACAAGGTTCATTGCCACAATAGGCCCCAATCCTAGTTTACCCACTAGAATCTAGGCCTCATTTACCACAAGAGACCGTAAGCCTTATTTACTGAAAGAACCCTCCAATTTCCACACCTCCTCTGTCACGAGACTCTAAGCCTCGTTTACAACAAGAAACGCAGCCGCAAACCTCATTTACCACAAGGAACCCCAAACCTCTTTTATTACTAGAGCTCAAGCAACATTTATCACAAGTGACCGCACGCCTCCGTCGGGAGCCGCATTTACCACAAGAGACCCCACGCCTCTTGGGTATGGAACGGGGTCCCAGGCCACGTGTGCCCCCAACAAGACCTTGTTAAAGGCACATTGTGTAGGGGGAGGAGGTGAGGGTCCATTCTGGTGAAGGGGCGGGCTTCCGTCATTGGGGCTCGGGGGTGCGTTGGCGATTCGAGGCCATTCACACTAGGTCGCAGTAGTTCACAGAATCCCACCTATTGATCAGTGCGCTGCACCCTCCCGGGCGGTGGGGAATGTTTCACACATCAATGAATATTAATTAGTGAGAATAATGACACATGTTTAGGGCTCAGACCTGTGCCGGGAACCTCCGCCCAATCCCCATGCCCCCACCCCTCAATCCCCTGCAGCAGGGACAGAGGATGCTTTATAAGGCAGTCCCTCTCGGACGCCAGCATCATCAGGGAGCGTCCCTCTGGACCCCCGCGAGGATGGAGCCAGGAGGTAAGGCCAGAGAGATGCCCCTTCCCTCCAGAACTTCAGGTTCACTCTACTCTTGCCTGCAACCGGCATTCCGGCTCCTATGTCAGCACTCCTGCTCTCCATGGCCTTATCTGTCCCTGCAGCACTCCCGCTCTCCATGCTTAACTTATCTGTTCCTGCAGCACTCCTGCTTTCTGTGCTTAACTTATCTGTCCCTGCAGCACTCCTGCTCTCCATGCTTACCTCATCTGTCCCTTCACCACTCCTGCTCTCCATGCTTACCTCATCTGTCCCTGCAGCACTCCTGCTCTCCAGGCTTACCTCATCTCTCCCTGCAGCACTCCTGCTCTCCATGCTTACCTTACCTGTCCCTGCAGCAACCCCACACTCCATGTTTTCCTTATCTGTCCCTGCAGCACTCCTGCTCTCCGTGCTTACCTCATCTGTCCCTGCAGCACTCCCGCTCTCCATGCTTACCTATCTGTCCCTGCAGCACTCCTGCTCTCCGTGCTTACCTCATCTGCCCCTGCAGCACTCCCGCTCTCCATGCTTACCTATCTGTCCCTGCAGCACTCCTGCTCTCTGTGCTTACCTCATCTGTCCCTGCAGCACTCCTGCTCTCCATGCTTACCTATCTGTCCCTGCAGCACTTCTGCTCTCTGTGCTTACCTCATCTGTCCCTGCAGCACCCCTGCTCGCCATGCTTACCTTATCTGTCCCTGCAGCACTCCCGCTGTCCATGCTTACCTCATTTGTCCCTGCAGCATTGCTGCTCTCCATGCTTTCCTTATCTGTCCTTGCAGCACTCCCGCTCTCCATGCTTAACTTATCTGTTCCTGCAGCACTCCTGCTTTCTGTGCTTAACTTATCTGTCCCTGCAGCACTCCTGCTCTCCATGCTTACCTCATCTGTCCCTTCACCACTCCTGCTCTCCATGCTTACCTCATCTATCCCTGCAGCACTGCCGCTCTCCATGTTTACCTCATCTCTCCCTGCAGCACTCCTGCTCTCCATGCTTACCTTACCTGTCCCTGCAGCACCCCCACTCTCCATGCTTTCCTTATCTGTCCCTGCAGCACTCCTGCTCTCTGTGCTTACCTCATCTGTCCCTGCAGCACTCCCGCTCTCCATGCTTACCTATCTGTCCCTGCAGCACGCCTGCTCTCTGTGCTTACCTCATCTGCCCCTGCAGCACTCCCGCTCTCCATGCTTACCTATCTGTCCCTGCAGCACTCCTGCTCTCTCTGCTTACCTCATCTGTCCCTGCAGCACTCCTGCTCTCCATGCTTACCTATCTGTCCCTGCAGCACTTCTGCTCTCCGTGCTTACCTCATCTGTCCCTGCAATACCCCTGCTCGCCATGCTTACCTTATCTGTCCCTGCAGCACTCCCGCTCTCCATGCTTACCTCATCTGTCCCTGCAGCACTCCTGCTCTCCGGGCTTAATTTATCTGTTCCTGCAGCACTCCTGCTTTCTGTGCTTAACTTATCCGTCCCTACAGATAAGTTAACGTGCAAGCGTTTCCTCCAGGAGTGTTTTTGGGCGCTGCACAGGCCAGCTGGCCTGCACATAGAGCGCCGTCCATGGTATTTAAGCGGGCAGGGAAGGTTCGGGAGCAAGCAAAGGTTAGGACGTAGGTGAGGGAAGAAGGAAGAGCAGAAAATAGAGTGGGGAGAAATGAGGGAAGAAGGAAGAGCGGGAACTAGAGAGGTGGGACATGAGGGGCAGGAAGAGAAGGAAGCAAAGAGACTGGGACATAAGGAAAGCAGGAGGAGGTTATAGAGAGGGGGGGTGATGGTAGCAGGGAAAGCAGGCATTGGAGGTTGGAACAAGTGGAGAAGTATGTAGAAAGTAAATGGAGATTGGGGAGGGGGAAGTATGCGAGAAGCAGGGAGAGCATGAATTAGAGAAAGAGAGAGGGCTTGCGAGAGGGAAATATGGAGGTGACGAGCTGGAGAAGGGGGAAAGAGGCGCAGGAAGACAGCAAAGGAGGATGGAAAGAGGGCAGCAGGCAGAGCAATAACCATGCTCTCCATGCTTACCTTACCTTTTCCTGCAGCACTCCCACTCTCCATGCTTTCCTTATCTGTCCCTGCAGCACTCCTGCTCTACATGCTTACCTCATCTGTCCCTGCAGCACTCCAGCTGTCCATGCTTACCTCATCTATCCCTGCAGCACTCCTGCTCTCCATGCTTACCTCATTTGTCCCTGCAGCACTCCTGCTCTACGGGCTTACTTTATCTGTCCCTGCAGCACTCCTGCTCTCCATGCTTACCTCATCTGTCCCTCCAGCACTCCTGCATCCCATGCTTACCTCATCTGTCCCTGCAGCACTCCTGCTCTCCGGGTTTACCTAATCTGTCCCTGCATCACTCCTGCTCTCTGTGCTTACCTTATCTGTCCCTGCAGCACCCCTGCTCTCTGTGCTTACCTCATCTGTCCCTGCAGCACTCCTGCTCTCCATGCTTACCTATCTGTCCCTGCAGCACTTCTGCTCTCCGTGCTTACCTCATCTGTCCCTGCAATACCCCTGCTCGCCATGCTTACCTTATCTGTCCCTGCAGCACTCCCGCTCTCCATGCTTACCTCATCTGTCCCTGCAGCACTCCTGCTCTCCGGGCTTAATTTATCTGTTCCTGCAGCACTCCTGCTTTCTGTGCTTAACTTATCCGTCCCTACAGATAAGTTAACGTGCAAGCGTTTCCTCCAGGAGTGTTTTTGGGCGCTGCACAGGCCAGCTGGCCTGCACATAGAGCGCCGTCCATGGTATTTAAGCGGGCAGGGAAGGTTCGGGAGCAAGCAAAGGTTAGGACGTAGGTGAGGGAAGAAGGAAGAGCAGAAAATAGAGTGGGGAGAAATGAGGGAAGAAGGAAGAGCGGGAACTAGAGAGGTGGGACATGACGGGCAGGAAGAGAAGGAAGCAAAGAGACTGGGACATAAGGAAAGCAGGAGGAGGTTATAGAGAGGGGGGGTGATGGTAGCAGGGAAAGCAGGCATTGGAGGTTGGAACAAGTGGAGAAGTATGTAGAAAGTAAATGGAGATTGGGGAGGGGGAAGTATGCGAGAAGCAGGGAGAGCATGAATTAGAGAAAGAGAGAGGGCTTGCGAGAGGGAAATATGGAGGTGACGAGCTGGAGAAGGGGGAAAGAGGCGCAGGAAGACAGCAAAGGAGGATGGAAAGAGGGCAGCAGGCAGAGCAATAACCATGCTCTCCATGCTTACCTTACCTTTTCCTGCAGCACTCCCACTCTCCATGCTTTCCTTATCTGTCCCTGCAGCACTCCTGCTCTACATGCTTACCTCATCTGTCCCTGCAGCACTCCAGCTGTCCATGCTTACCTCATCTATCCCTGCAGCACTCCTGCTCTCCATGCTTACCTCATTTGTCCCTGCAGCACTCCTGCTCTACGGGCTTACTTTATCTGTCCCTGCAGCACTCCTGCTCTCCATGCTTACCTCATCTGTCCCTCCAGCACTCCTGCATCCCATGCTTACCTCATCTGTCCCTGCAGCACTCCTGCTCTCCGGGTTTACCTAATCTGTCCCTGCATCACTCCTGCTCTCTGTGCTTACCTTATCTGTCCCTGCAGCACCCCTGCTCTCTGTGCTTACCTTATCTGTCCCTGCAGCACTCCTGCTCCCCGTGCTTTCCTTATCTGTCCCTGCAGCACTCCCACTCTCCATGCTTACCTTACCTGTCCCTGCAGCACTCCTGCTCTCTGTGCTTACCTTATCTGTCCCTGCAGCACTCCTCCTCTCCATGCATCCCTTATCTGTCCCTGCAGCACTCCTGCTCTCCGTGCTTATCTTATCTGTCCCTGCAGCACTACTTCTCTCCATGCTTACCTTATCTGTCCCTGCAGCACTCCTGCTCTCTGTGCTTACCTCATCTGTCCCTGCAGCACTCCTGCTTTCCATGCTTACCTTACCTGTCCCTGCAGTACTCCTGCTCTCCATGCTTACCTTACCTGTCCCTGCAGCACTCCTGCTCTCCATGCTTACCTTACCTGTCCCTGCAGCACTTCTGCTCTCCGTGCTTACCTTACCTGTCCCTGCAGCACTCCTGCTCTCCATGCTTACCTTATCTGTCTCTGCAGCACTCCTGCTCTCTGTGCTTACCTTACCTGTCCCTGCAGCACTCCTGCTCTCCATGCTTACCTTACCTGTCCCTGCAGCACTCCTGCTCTCCATGCTTACCTTATCTGTCCCTGCAGCACTCCTGCTCTCTGTGCTTACCTTATCTGTCCCTGCAGCACTCCTTCTCTCCATGCTTACCTCATCTGTCCCTCCAGCACTCCTGCATCTCATGCTTACCTCATCTGTCCCTGCAGCACTCCTGCTCTCCGGGTTTACCTCAACTGTCCCTGCAGCGCTCCTGCTCTCTGTGCTTACCTTATCTGTCCCTGCAGCACTCCTGCTCTCTGTGCTTACCTTATCTGTCCCTGCAGCACTCCTGCTCCCCGTGCTTTCCTTATCTGTCCCTGCAGCACTCCCGCTCTCCATGCTTACCTTACCTGTCCCTGCAGCACTCCTGCTCTCTGTGCTTACCTTATCTGTCCCTGCAGCACTCCTCCTCTCCATGCATCCCTTATCTGTCCCTGCAGCACTCCTGCTCTCCATGCTTACCTATCTGTCCCTGCAGCACTCCTGCTCTCTGTGCTTACCTTACCTGTCCCTGCAGTACTCCTGCTCTCCATGCTTACCTTATCTGTCCCTGCAGCACTCCTGCTCTCTGTGCTTACCTTACCTGTCCCTGCAGCACTCCTGCTTTCCATGCTTACCTTACCTGTCCCTGCAGCACTCCTGCTCTCCATGCATCCCTTATCTGTCCCTGCAGCACTCCTGCTCTCCATGCTTACCTTATCTGTCCCTGCAGCACTCCTGCTCTCTGTGCTTTCCTTACCTGTCCCTGCAGTACTCCTGCTCTCCATGCTTACCTTATCTGTCCCTGCAGCACTCCTGCTCTCTGTGCTTACCTTACCTGTCCCTGCAGCACTCCTGCTTTCCATGCTTACCTTACTTGTCCCTGCAGCACTCCTGCTCTCCATGCATTCCTTACCTGTCCCTGCAGCACGCCTGCTCTCTGTGCTTAGCTTATCTGTCCCTGCAGCACTCCTCCTCTCCATGCATCCCTTATCTGTCCCTGCAGCACTCCTGCTCTCCATGCTTACCTTATCTGTCCCTGCAGCACTCCTGCTCTCTGTGCTTACCTTACCTGTCCCTGCAGTACTCCTGCTCTCCATGCTTACCTTATCTGTCCCTGCAGCAGTCCTGCTCTCTGTGCTTACCTTACCTGTCCCTGCAGCACTCCTGCTTTCCATGCTTACCTTACCTGTCCCTGCAGCACTCCTGCTCTCCATGTATTCTTTATCTGTCCCTGCAGCACTCCTGCTCTCTGTGCTTACCTTACCTGTCTAGGCAGCGCTCCTGCTTCTCTCCTGCCCCTCGTTTCCTAACACACCGTTCTCCACATGCACCCCCAATCACTACCAGCTCTCCTTTTTCTCTCATCTGCCCCTCCTTTTCAGTGGTGGCTTAGGATGTTCCCCTCTCCCTTCACTGTTCACCGCTCTCCTTTCTCATACCCATCCCTTTGTCTGCTTTCTCTTTTTATTTGTCCCCGTCTCCCTTTAATGGTTATTGCTCTGCCTGCCGCCCTCTTTCCATCCTCCTTTGCTGGTCTTCCTGCGCCTCTTTCCCCCTTCTCTAGCTGGTCACCTCCATATTTCCCTCTCGCAAGCCCTCTCTCTTTCTTTAATTCATGCTCTCCCTGCTTCTCGCATACTTCCCCCCTCCCCAATCTCCATTTACTTTCTACAAACTTCTCCACTTGTTCCAACCTCCAATGCCTGCTTTCCCTGCTACCATCACCCCCCCCCCGCGCTCTCTATAACCTCCTCCTCCTGCTTTCCTTGTGTCCTAGTCTCTTTGCTTCCTTCTCTTCCTGCCCGTCATGTCCCACCTCTCTAGTTCCCACTCTTCCTTCTCCCCTCATTTCTCCCTCTCTAGTTCCCGCTCTTCCTTCTCCCCTCATTTCTCCCTTCTAGTTCCTGCTCTTCCTTCTCCCCTCATTTCTCCCTCTCTAGCTCCTGCTCTTCCTTCTCCCCTCATTTCTTCCCTCTCTAGTTCCTGCTCTTCCTTCTCCGCTCATTTCTCCCCTCTCTAGTTCCTGCTCTTCCTTCTCCCCTCTCTAGTTCCTGCTCTTTCTTCTCCCCTCATTTCTTCCCTCTTTAGTTCCTGCTTTTCCTTCTCCCCTCATTTCTCCCCTCTCTAGTTCCTGCTCTTCCTTCTTCCCTCATTCTCCCCTCTCTAGTTCCTTCTCCTCCTTCTCCCCTCTCTAGCTCCTGCTCTTCCTTCTCCCTTCATTTCTCCCCTCTCTGGTTCCTGCTCTTCCTTCTCCCCTCATTTCTCCCCTCTCTAGTGTCCGCTCTTCCTTCTTCCCTCATGTCTCCCCTCTCTATTTCCTGCTCTTCCTTCTTCCCTCATGTCTCCCCCTCTCTATTTCCTGCTCTTCCTTCTTCCCTCATGCTCCCCTCTCTAGTTCCAGCTCTTCCTTCTTCCCTCATTCTCCCCTCTCTTGTTCCTGCTCTTCCTTCTTCCCTCATGCAGCCCTCTCTAATTCCTGCTCTTCCTTCTCCCCTCATTTCTCCCCGCTCAAGTTTCTGCTCTTTCTTCTTCTCCCCTATCTAGTTCCTGCTCTTCCTTCTCCCCTTATTTCTCTAGTTTCCGCTTTTCCTTCTTCCCTCATTTCTCCGCCTCTCTAGTTCCTGCTCTTCCTGCTTCTTTCATTTCTCAATCTCTCCCCTCCTTAGTTACACTTCTGTCATTTCTCCCTCTCACCCTTCTCTCATTTCTCCATATATCCCTCTCTAATTCATACATCTCTCCTTTCTCCATCCCGCCTCGTCTCCAGTTCCTGCTGCTCCTGTTTCTCTCATACGTCTCTCCTTCTATTACTGCTCTTCACGCTTCTCTCATTTCTTTCTCCATCTCCCTCCTCTAGTTCCTGCTCTTCCTACTCCTCTCACCCCCCTCTCTCCTCTCTAGTTCCTACTCGTCCCCATTCTCTCGTTTCTCCCCCTTCCTCTCATTTCTGCTCTTCCCCTTCTCTCATTTCTCCATCCCTCTCCACTCTAATTCCTGTTCGTCCTCATTCTCTCATTTCTCCCTCCTCCTCTCTAGTTCCCGGTCTCCCCGATTCTCTCATTTCTCCATCCCTCCCCATTCTAGTGCCCCCTCTCCCTGATTATCTCATTTCTCCATCTCTCCCCACTCTAGTTCCTGCTCGTCCTCATTCTCTCATTTCTCCCTCCCCCTCTCTAGTTCCTGCTCTCCCTGATTCTCTTATTTCTCCCTCTTCCTCTCTAGTTCCTGCTCTTCCTCATTCTCACATTTCTCCCTCCTCCTCTCTAGTTCCTGCTCTTCCTCATTCTTTCATTTCTCCCTCCTCCTCTCTAGTTCCCGCTCTCCTTGATTCTCTCATTTCTCCATCTCTCCCCACTCTAGTTACTGCTCTTCCTCATTCTCTTATTTCTCCCTCCTCCTCTCTAGTTCCCGCTCTCCCTGATTCTCTCATTTCTCCATCTTTCCCCACTCTAGATACTGCTCTTCCTCATTCTCTTATTTCTCCCTCTTCCTCTCTAGTTCCCGCTCTCCCTGATTCTTTCATTTTTCCATCTCTCCCCACTCTAGTTCCTGCTCTTCCTCATTCTCTCACTTCTCCCCTCTAGTTCCTGCTCTCCCTGATTCTCTCATTTTCCACCCTGTTTCCACTCTATTTCTTGTTCTTCCTGCTTCTATGATTCCACACTCTCTAGTGCCTACTCTTCCCCTTTCTCTCATTTCTCCCTACTCCTCTCTAGTGACTGCTCTTCCCGCTTCTCTCATTTCTCCTTCCTCCTCTCTAGTGACTGCTCTTCCCGCTTCTCTCATTTCTCCCCCTTCCTCTCTAGTTCCTGCTCTTCCTCATTCTCTAATTTCTCCCTACTCCTCTCTAGTTACTGCTCTTCACGCTTCTCTCATTTCTCCCTCCTCCTCTCTAGTTACTGGTCTTCCCGCTTCTCTCATTTCTCCATCTCCCCTCACTCTAGTTCCTGCTCGTCCTCATGCTCTCATTTCTCCCCCTCAATAGTTCCTGCTCTCCCTGATTCTCTCATTCCCCCCCCTCCTCTCTAGTTGCTGTGCTTCCCACTTCTCTCATTTCTCCAACTCTCCCCACTCTACTTCCTGCTCGTCCTCAATCTCTGATTTCTCCCTCCTCCTCTCTAGTGCCTGCTCTTCCTCATTCTCTAATTTCTCCCTCCTCCTCTCTAGTTGCTTCGCTTCCCACTTCTCTCATTTCTCCATCTCTCCCCACTCTACTTCCTGCTCGTCCTCAATCTCTGATTTCTCCCTCCTCCTCTCTAGTTCCTGCTCTTCCTCATTCTCTAATTTCTCCCTACGCCTCTCTAGTTATTGCTCTTCCCGCTTCTATCATTTCTCCATCTCCCCCACTCTAGTTCCTGCTCGTCCTCATGCTCTCATTTCTCCCCCTCTATAGTTCCCGCTCTCCCTGATTCTCTCATTTCTCCATCTCCCTACACTCTAGTTACTGCTCTTCCTGCTTCTCTAGTTTCTCCATCTCGCCCCACTCTAGTTCTCGCTCTTCCCCTTTGTCTCACGTCTCCCCTCTAGTTCCTGCTTTCCCTGATTCTCTCATTTCTCCCTCCTCCTCTCTAGTTGCTGTGCTTCCTCTTTCTCCCATTTCTCCCTCTCGCACCTCCCCAGTTCCTTCACTTTCTGCTTTTCACACCTGTTCCTCTGGCTCCTAATGGTTAGGGTTGTTGGAGTGTGTGAGGACTAGGACTGCTAATGTTAAATGCCAGTGTGTGTGCGATTGTGACAGGCGCAGGGCTGGCCGTGTCACACTGCCTGGGTGTTAGTATCACGGTTGGAGAGACTGTGAGGGGTTCAAGGCTGGGTGTCTTAGTCTGTGCGCGAGTGTGAGGGTGCCTGAGTGTCGGTGTTGCTTTGTGTGTGAGTGTGAGGTGCAGCATTGTAAGTGGTGCACTTTGGACCTCAGTATGAAGGTGAGGAAAAAGTGTTGGGTAATGGAATGGCTGCCACTTTTACCACACCACCATATTCCAGGTGTTTAGGGAAAGTGGAGTAAAAGCTGCAGCACTTGGCCGGAGGTTGTCCCTCCACTCTACCACAGAGAAATGGAAGAATTACCACCAACCGTAATTCCTCCAAACCCTGACTCTATACTAGGGACTAACGCCACCTCGAGCTCTGGAGGATGTACCCCCACTTCCGAGGCGGGATTGTGGCATCAACAATATGCACATTTAGCAGAGTCATCTGTGTTACAGCCGCCACACTTGCAATGAGTCCCTTGGTGTGTGATTATGAAACATGCCGCATTGTCCGTGCTAGGAGCGGTGCAGGGCTGGGAAGGGTTCACTGTGTGTGACTGGAAAAGATGCACAGGCAGGCTCAGACTAGCCTGTCTGACAATAGGCCAATGAAGTGCCAAGCCCAGCGCACCAGCATAATAGTGTGAGCCAGTTTACGGGGCCAAAGTGGGCCGGTTTGATGAGTTACTGATATGCAGCACCGGCCTTAGCGGCGGTAGAGCCCCGCGGGCCTCATTACGGGTTTGGAGGTAGCCTTGCCGGTAAAACCAGTAATTGCCCTTTCGTGGGTGCCAGGCCTGGTACATCCCCATTCCTATTGAGCCCGAAAGGGCTCAATAGGAATGGGGAAGTCGGATGCACCGGCACCGTTTCCAACAGCCCGCCAGGCCTGACCTCATATGTATATATGTCCCTCCTCACTCCTTGTATATTCCTCATTGTATATTAAGCCCTCTTTACCTTTATGTATATTCCTCATTGTATATTAAGCCCTCTTTACCTTTATGTATATTCCTCATTGTATATTAAGCCCTCTTTACCTTTATGTATATTCCTCATTGTATATTAAGCCCTCTTTACCTTTATGTATATTCCTCATTGTATATTAAGCCCTCTTTACCTTTATGTATATTCCTCATTGTATATTAAGCCCTCTTTACCTTTATGTATATTCCTCATTGTATATTAAGCCCTCTTTACCTTTATGTATATTCCTTATTGTATATTAAGCCCTCTTTACCTTTATGTATATTCCTCATTGTATATTAAGCCCTCTTTACCTTTATGTATATTCCTCATTGTATATTAAGCCCTCTTTACCTTTATGTATATTCCTTATTGTATATTAAGCCCTCTTTACCTTTATGTATATTCCTTATTGTATATTACTGTACAGCAATGTAACCAAGCTGAGAATATCCTTGCTGCCTTTTTGCGCCCTGATACCCTCAGGTCTGGCGCGCACTACACATATTAAAACAAACAAACAAACAAACTTCTTGTGATGGCCCTTCCTGTGATGTTATCAGATGCAAATTAAGAGGCCCCATGCTTAATATGCCGTACTTGGCCCCACAAATCCTAGAGCCTTCCCTGCGTGGGACGCTTTTATATTTGCTGAACCCAAGTGTGCGAGGCCTCGTGCTTCTAAATCTCACTATACACTTCCCGTCCAGGGGGGTAGATAGTTGGACGTTTTCATCAAAGGATGGATAATTGCGTTATTGGTGTGGTGATTACACAGTGTGTAGCTGTGAGAGGGGGCACATATGTCAGTGTACATGTGAGAGGTGTAGGGCTGTCAGTGTTACAACATGTGTGACTGACTGGGTGGTGCAGAGATGTCCGTGATACGCCGTGCAGAGATGTCCGTAGTACATCGTGTGTTAATGTTAGGGGTGCAGGGCTGTCATGCTACGTGTAACTGTGAGAGGTGACCACCTACCTGTGCAGGACGATGTATTTTTGCGAGACGCAGAGGACTGGAACTGCCACCCTGTGGGTGACCGCGAGAGAAGCAGAGCTAGTGGTGCTTACAGTTAAATGCGCGGCGTCACGTCACGCCCTGTGTGAAAGCGTAGTGCCTTCAGTGTTACTTTATCTGTCTGACTGTGGGAGTTGCATGCATGTCTCTGTTACAGTGCATGTGGTTCCTGAGGGGCCCTGGGCGGTACACGGTGTGTGAGAGAGAGCGAGAGAGGGGGGGGGGGGGGTGCAGTGTTGGAATGTTTATCTGGGGGGGGGAGGTCAGAGGGGAAGGTGAGGGCCCGTGCGCTTTGCTCTGCGCGTGACACTGAAAGTTGCAGCGCTGGGAGTTGTGTACACCGAGTACAACTGTGAGAGGTACGCATAACTGATGTTACCCACGCAGTGGCGTTTCCTCCTCGTCCTGAGGCCATACAAGCGCTCATTAACAGTTCGGCTTCTCCTGTCGAGGACGTCACTCCAGTCCAATCCCAGCAGCAGCTCGAGCTATGCCTGCCCCGGTTTGATATGTTTGATATTAGGTTGTTTTATTAAAATCCAACTAAATATCAGACATATTCATACAGTGGCAGGTCTGTTCTACAGCCGGGGAGGCCAGGGGAAGCGGAGCGTGCCTGGCGAGGTCAGAGGCCACCCCGGCTACCGAAGCTGCGGCCACGTGATCTCCAGCACGTGATACTGTCAGACATACAAAGAAAGCACCGCGCCTACCCCGGGAAGATAGCGCGGTGGGTCATGTACCGGCAGCATCGATCTGTGCACAATCTCGGTGAGTCGATTCAGTGTGTCATGCTTTTGAGGTGGAAACAAACAGGTGGATAACAGTGACACCCTCTGGTTATGATATGCGAATAAGCAAGTCATTAACCGTTTCATCTTTTTATTATGCTATTATGTTGTATGCTGTTATAGTATGCTCTTTGGTGCTATGTTGTGCTATTTTATGTTATGTTACTATTTGTCACACTCTACTGGCAGGAGACCGCCTCTAGGCGCAGATGGCGTACTACTGCTGATGTGGCAGAGATTCGTGAAAGCATACAACTAGCAGAAAAGGTATGGTATGGTATGGTTTATTTATATAGCGCTCATACACAGGCAAGTGTTTCAAAGCGCTCAAAAGTTGAGTTTTTAAGTCTTTACGAAAAGCCGAGAGGACAGGGCGTTCCAAAGGGTTGGGCCCGCAACTGGAAATCTCCTGTCTTGTCTCCTCTGGAGCAGAATCTTGTAGAAGGGACAAACAAGAGGTTCTGCCAGAGAGATGACAAGGACAGAAAGAGCTCGGGAGTATGGAGGGAGGTGGATGGGGGCTAACCGGATTATACCAGTGACCCGCGAGGGAGGAGTGCCAGCATGCTGACAAGCAATAAAGGCTGGCAGAGCGCACTCCCTCTTACAAGTGGCCTTTAGGGCTTGGAGGAGGGAGGGGGTTAAATCCTCTGACATAGGGCCCAACTACAACACAAAAGATGGGGCTATACGTGACAGTTCCTATGGGGACAAAAGACTTCCCTTACTAGGAATAATATTCATTCATATTTCTGCAATTTGTTCCACAAATATGTTGTTGAAGTAATTAGTAGCCTGAATGGAAGCGTCGGGGTGTTTATAATACATGTATTCCAAGGCAAGGAGGTAGTCACCTTGTATAATTCATTTGGTTTATTCTGGGCAGAGTCAATTTTACTAGACAAAATGGCAAATGTTGCACCTAGGACAGCCAGCTTGTATCCACGAAGAGCTGATTTGGCTGAGGGCAGCGTATTGTTAGTCCTCCGTTTTCTCCAGGGGCGGCTCCTCTATGATGGGGGACGGGGCGCCGACCTGCCCGTCGTCCATTATGGACGAGTCAAAGCGCCAGCCAAGGGAAAGTATAAACTGTATCCAGACCTACAGCAGCTGAGGCTTTATTCTGGCCTCACAAACACGAGGGTCAGGGCTGTAAATGTTGCTCTGGGGCCAGCAATGTTTGAAAATCTGGCCTTCTGTTGCATCACCCAGTATCTCAACTGCCATCACCTGTACATTCCCCTATAACCAGGCTTACCCTAAACGCCCACCACCCAGGTGCCTTTCGGTTTTCATTACTATGCGCGGGCGAAAAGCACGTTTTTAACACTCCAGATCAAAATGGTGTATTTGGCACAACATAGCTTCTCTGCCATTTTACAGAATACTGATTTCCCTCCATTTCCTGCTCGTGTTGGTTGGAACGCCCGCCAATCCAAGAGGCTGATAAGGGCAACATACATTAAAATGAAAATATCTTTCAGCCAATGAGGGCAGCCATGATAATTAAGTACACCCGGTTGCCGGAACATTCCACGACATAACTGGTCAGAATGTTCTGCATTCCAAGCGGTTAGAGTCCAGTCCCCCCCCCCCCCCCGCAGGATCACATTGGATACAAAAGGAGAGGAATTGTTGCTAATTTGCCCCCCCTAACATAAAAACCATTTCTGCAGCACAGCCCCATCTCATCCACTCCACCTTCACCCAATGACCTTGACACCTTTGATTGACCCATGGCCTTCTGCTTCTGCCTGACCTCTGAATCAGGTTCACAGATCTAGCCTGTTCTCCTGCTGATCTACACATGCCATGTAATCTACATGCATAGCGCTTATACCACCATTATGCGGCTTCAAAGTGCTGAGGAAGAACAGGGGGACCATTAAGCAGTCCATTAGGAACGAGAGAAGCGCGACATGATTGAGAGTCCCGAAGGTTGCTCGTATAGGGTGTTCTAGCGGCGGCATTGAAGTGCTGCGTGCATCAGAAGTGGGTCCCCGGCGGGAACGTGCAAGCGTTTCCCCCAGGAGTGTTTTTGGGCGCTGCACAGGCCAGCTGGCCTGCACATAGAGCGCCGTCCATGGTATTTATGCGGGCTGGGAAGGTTCGGGAGCAAGCAAAGGTTAGGACGTAGCGTTTGTCCTGGTCGCTGCTCCTGAGCCTTCCCTGAGTTCGACCGTGTAGGTGGCGTTGGTTAGAGGTAGGGCAGAGGGTATAGCAGAGTAGAGGGATTGTAGACCGGGGAGGGATATATATATATATATATATATATATTTTTTTTTTTAAAAAGAAAGGGAAAAAGTATTACCGATACTTTATATTTACAGGGGTGTGGTGTCCCACAGGTGGACCTCCTTACGCTGCCAGCCAGCACTCACACTCACTCAATGATGGGGCCGACTCGGGAGCTGGGGTGCAACACCTCTTGTCTTTATTTGGCCCAAACCCGAACTGCCGCTTGCGCGGTAACCCCGCCCCTTCCTGCCACGTGGGGCGCAGCCCACTAAACAGTGACAATAGAAAGAGGACTGTCCCTGTATCAACTATGAGGTAACGACATCACACCGTCCCGTCACTAAACAATTAGTTACACCCTCAATCTATTTCTTCGATGAGGCGATGAGGTTTCCTCCTTATTCTCTGCGGTCGAAAGTCCACTCTTGCAGAGGGCCCTGCCCATGGCTCAGGGCCCAGGTCGTTTTCAGAGTCCTCCCTGTCTCCCTCATAGGGAGCGTCTCGCTGGGAGAGAGTGTCATTCATGCTTGTGTTATTTGCGTGCTGGATGCCAGGCATCCTCCTGAAGTGAGAGGAGTTTCTCGTTATGGACCGACGGTCCCCCTCCGCGGTGATGAGTGATCCCTTTTTCTTGACAATGAGGGGTTCTTCACTGAAAGGAGCTATGTTTTTGCGCTGTTGAGGTTGTCGGACCACTACCAGGTCCCCGGGTACCAGGTCGCTTCCCATGGCCCTGCGAGTGGTGTCAGCAGCCTGTTTCATGTTTTCTTTCATGAGGGTGTCTCTCATCCTCATCTCAGCGTCGTCCTCGTATTGGTCTTCATCGGCAGCTGCATGAGGTAGCCGCGTTCTGATCATTCGTCCGAACATCACTTCTGATGGTGACTTCCCAGTGGTGTTATGTGGGGTGTTCCTGTAATCTCGCATGAGTTGGTACAGCAATTTCTCGATGGGTTCTCCAGTGAGGCCCGCAATTTGTGTCGTGCGCTTGATGTTGCTCATGAACCTTTCCACTGTACCGTTTGCCTGAGGCCACAAGGGTGTTGCCTTCCGGTGACGAAAACCCATGTATTCTGCGAATCTCTGGAAGTCTTGTCCCGTGAAGGGCGGTCCGTTGTCAGACTTAACTACTTTGGGTATACCGTAGATTGCGAACATCCGATCCAGTGCTGGGATGGTGTGATGTGCGGAAGTGGATGGAACTATCTGCAGGTCAGGATACCTTGAGTATTCGTCCACAGCTACCAAGATGTATTCACCCCCTTCCATGGGCCCAAAATGGTCGATTGCTATTTCTTCCCATGCTCCTTCAGGTAGCGCAGTCATGTTTAACGGTTCAGGTGTCGTGTGTGGTTTCATGATGGCACAGGTGGGGCAGTTCTGAAGTAGTTCTTCCACGGCTGCGTCTAGTTGGGGAAACCAAAGTCTTTGGGCCTCATTACACGGAAGGCGGTGAGCCATGGCGCTATTAGCGCCATGGCTCATGCCGGTAAAATACCGGCACCGCCTTGGCGGAAAGGGGATTTACCGCCCCATTCCAAGGTTGGAGGGGCGGTAAATCCCCCTTCCGCCATTGCCCTTCCCCATTCCCATTTCTGCCCCATAGGGCTCTATGGGAATGGGGAAGGCGCTAATTACGGCACCGCAATTTTGCGGTGCCGTAATTAGCTCCGAGGTCCCTTAGCGGGTTGGTTTTTAACGCCTGCAAAAAGCAGGCGTTAAAGCACCAACCCGCTAAGGGACCTCGTAGTAAGGCGGTAATGGTTAACGGTCACCGTTACCAGTAACGGTGGCCGTTAACCATTACCGCCTTCCGTTTAATGAGGCCCTTTGTCTTAGCATCTGCTTTGTGGATACAATTCCCCTGTGTCCTTCGTGTGCTAGTTCTAGCACCTTCTGTTGCAAGTTTCTCGGGATCACTATTTTTGTTCCCTTTAGAAGTAGTCCTTCCTCTGTCTTTGCGAGTTCTTCCTTTACAGCTAATAGGCATGTGATGTCTTGTTTGGTGTCATCATTCATTGCTTCGCGGATTTGTTTTGCTTGCTTCCATCGTCCTGTTTCTAGGCATCTTAGGATGGTCTGTATTCCTTGGTTTGTGTTAAACTCCCTTGTTATTTGATCCATGTCCAGTCCTTGTGGTGTGCTGCCATGGATGACGTATCTTATGTACTGGTCGGCAATAGATTGTTCCGGTCCGCTCTTCTCTCTTGGGTGGCGGGAAAGGAAGTCCGCTGGGTTTTGTTCCTTCCCTGGCCGGTGTATAATCGTGAATTGATAGTCTTGCAGTCTAAGTGCCCACCTGGCTATTCTTGGTGGCATTTTTGCTTGTGGGTTTCCATAGATGAAGGTGAGTGCCTGGTGATCTGTCACAACTATGAAAGGTTTTCCGTATAGGAAGAGATGGAAATGTTCGCAGGCCCAGACGACCGCCAGTCCTTCCTTCTCTGCCTGAGAGTAGGCTTGTTCAGTTTTGGAGAGGCTTCGACTGGCGTAGGATACTATGTGCTTCTCCCCTCCCTCTTTGTCGTCCAATTGCGTAAGAATGGCACCTAATCCCACTGGACTGGCATCAACGATGCGTTCTGTGGTCTTCTTGGGATCAAAATATGCCATGTTTCGGGCGTCGGAGATGCAGTCTTTAATGATTTGGAATGCTTCCTGGCACTTGGGCGACCAGGCAAACTCAGTGTTAAGTTTGGTGAGGGCTCTAAGAGGTTCGCTGATGGACGCAAAGTCTCGTATGTATTTGGTGCAATAGCTGGCAAGTCCTAAGAATGATCTGAGGTCTGAGGTCGTTGTGGGCGGTTCAGCTTCACGGAGTGCGCTAACCTTTTCGGGGTCAGGCGTCATGCCTTTCTCCGAAAATATGTGCCCAAAGAATCTGAGTGTCTTCTTGCGGAATTCACACTTCTCTTTGTTGAGTGTTAGCTGGGCTTCTTCTAGCGCCATGCAGACTCTCATTAGCGTGTCGTCATGCTGTTCCTGCGTCTGACCGAAGATAGGATGTCATCGCTGTAGTTCAAGCAGTTGGGCACGTGTTTGATGACATTGTGAATTTCTGCTTGAAAGATTTCTGCCGCTGAAGATACTCCAAAACTAAGTTGCTTGTAGCGGAATAAACCTAGATGAGTGACAAAAGTTGTTATGTATCTAGAGTTCTTGCTGAGCTCCAGCTGATGGTAGCCTTTGTTTAGGTCCAATTTGGAAAATATGGTCGCTCCATTTAAAAGGTGCACCATGTCCGTTATTCGAGGAGCTTGATGTCGTTCTCTTAAGATAGCTTGATTGGGTCTCCTCATATCTACACATATCCGGATGTTGGGGGAGTCCCTCTTAGGCACTGGCACTATGGGGGAGACCTATGGTGTGGGGCCTTCCGCTGGCTCAATGATGTCGGCTTCGAGTAGTTTGGTCAGTTCATTTTCAACTTGCTGTTGAATGTTAATGGGGATGCCCCTGTAATGTTGTGCCACTGGTGTGACACGGTCGTCAATGTGAAGTTCAATTTGTTTGCCCTTTAGTTTCCAGAGGCCTTTGAACAGTGTTGGGAAGACTTGTTCGATGCTTGCCGTTGGATCTACGTATTTGTGCACCATGAGGCGGTATAATATGTGAATGAGTCCCATCTCTATGGCTGACCGATAGCTTAGGATGACCCGCTCTCGGTAGCGGCCTGTAGCACGTGCATGGGGATGTTTTTCTCATGTTCTTTGTATCGGCAGGATGCCATGAAAAACCCTTTGCATGCTAGTGGTGTTTTTGAGCCGTATGGGTAGACGAGGGCTCGGGCTGGCTGTAGGTGAGGAGCGTTTGGTATGCTTTCATATACTTCCTCACTGATCACGTTCACGGTTGCCCCTGTATCTTTTAGGAATTCGGCAGCTGTTTGATTGACTTGCATTCTTAGTATTGGGCTGTGTTCTTTTGCTGTGTTGTTTCCGAGGGCGTATAGATATCCCTTTTTCCGTGGTGTTTCTTGTTATTTCTCCGGTCAGCGGGATCTCTCTTCCGATGATGCGCTTGACACGCTGTCTGACGGTGACTGTTCTATGAGGCACCTTACATATCTCCTGGGTCTTCTTCTTGTTTTTGATAGGGTGGTTTTGTTCTCCCTCCAGTCTCTCCTTTCTGACCTTCTTTCCGATTGTTCATCGTGGTGTCAGTGTCGCCTTTGTTCGTGGAGTTGGTGTGCTGTCCTGTAGTGATGGGTGGGCTGGTTCTGCTCCAGCTCCATTGTGGGTTTTCCACTTCTTCTGGCTCCTCTCGTTTTGCTGCGAAATATCAGGCACACCGACTTGTAGTGGTTGTCGCCGCCACATGCGGAGCAAGTCTGGCCCATGGCAGTATTCATGTCCACATCTGTAGCAGAAAGGGTCAGTGGTGACTCTCGCTGTCCCCTCCAACTTGTTGATGCTTTCTTGCTTGCCGTGCGTGATCTTTATGTCCTCCAGACCTTCCACTTGCGCTGCGAGGGCAGCGTCTGATCTTGCTAGGGGCAGGATTTCTTCTAGACTCCTCGGCTGTTGTAGTAGTCGTTTTCGGAAGTCCGTGCTTTCGCACCCCACTATGATTTGCGACCGGAGGGCCTCCTCATTTGAGTAGTTGTTGAAATCACAGTGTTTCATTTTTGACCTTAGCCTCATGACAAAAGCGTCTATGGTTTCTCCCCTGTTCTGCTTGGTAGTGTGGAATACGTGTCGTTCATAGCCACGTTTGTGTGGGGTGTGAAGTATTCCGTGAGCGTTGTCTTCAACTTGGTGTAAGTGTCTATGGTGCCCTCCGGTATTTCGTCGAGGATGTCTCGCACGTTGGGACCTACAGCATGGTTTAACAGGTTTAGCTTTTGTTCATCTTCTAGTGGTCCGGCCGCTTTTAGACATACTTCAAAATCCCTCAGCCATCTTTTCCACCTTGTCCCCAGGGTGCCTGTCTCTGTGAGGTCAATATTTGCTGGTAACTGGGCTAGAAGGCTGTCCGTCATCTTTTTGTGCTCTTGTCTGGCAGGTGTGATTGGGACTGCAAGTGACTCCCTTCGAGCTGGGCTCACTGAGACTGCAGATGACTTCCCTTCCGAGCCACTCATGGGTTAAACCCTACTCGCTTTTCTGACTTCTTTCGTGCCGAAATATCTTAGGTGTGCGGTGGTATATGTACACCGCAAGGGGGCGCTGCGTTGCGAGTTCACGCTCCACTTGTTGCTGCAGGGTAGTCGCTGCGCTGTGATTTTGAGATTTCTGCGCTAAGTCAATGGCCTTATTTTTGCTCGTGTTGGGGCGCTTGAGCTTATCCTTATTGGTGTGTGGGCGAGGGGTGGGAGGACCGTGCCTCAGTGGTTCCTCCGGTCATCCTTTGCTAGCCGTTGCCGTCGACGGGAGGCCAGTGCTCCTCAACCGCCCGGAGAAGTGTATGCAGGGAGCCGACTGCTCCACCTGCGGATGTTTCAGGAGGATTACGCCGGTCGGCGTTGTTGCCGTTGGCGGGAAAGGTTTTTTTTTTTCCTTCCTCTCTGCCCGGAGTACTGTCACGCGGGAGGCCGCTTCAACTGCTCCACCCGCGGAATGCGCGCTTCGTCGCCTCGCCGACACTCGCGTGGAGCCTTTTTTCCTTTTGACAGCGGGGAGCCTTCTCGCTCCGACACGCCGTCCTCAGGGTTTTTCTCAACCCGCGGCTTCGGTGGCGCTCGTCCGCACGCCACGAACGCTTGGGATCTGAGGTGGCGGGCACGGCGGGGCACGTGTCCGCCTCGTCGCCAATGTGGTGTCCCACAGGTGGACCTCCTTACGCTGCCAGCCAGCACTCACACTCACTCAATGATAGGGCCGACTCGGGAGCTGGGGTGCAACACCTCTTGTCTTTATTTGTCCCAAACCCGAACTGCCGCTTGCGCGGTAACCCCGCCCCTTCCCGCCACGTGGGGCGCAGCCCACTAAACAGTGACAATAGAAAGAGGACTGTCCCTCTTATCAACTATGAGGTAACAACACCACAAGGGGGTGCTGTAAATAAAGCACCGCCACTTCTACCTGCGCTTTTTCTGCATTCAGACACTGCAGGCCCGTTCTTCCACGATGTCCAGATTGGTGGTGTTTTTTATTTTTTGTGGAGTGGCTCCTGCCGATACAGTGTTCCTACGCGTTGTGTTGGTGTTGCTGCAGGTTGGGGTCACGGCACACACAGCCCCAGTTGGCAGGGTGAAAGAAAGTCCATTTAGGGCTGCGAGCTCCGTGCCTGCTCGCAAGTTAGCACAGTGCCAGTGCTGTGCCACTAGGGGGCAGTGCTGGGTTCTTAAAGGGCCAGCATTATTTAGGCTTTAGAAGTGTGGAAGCCCCCTGTTTCTGTCAGCCTACGGCCATTGCGGTGCGGGTTGTAGCCACGTGGGGCAGTGTGGTGCACAGCCTTATGTAGGTCCCGCACAGTTAACAGTTTTTTCCTTTTTGCCTCAGACAAAGGCAATTAGTGCTGCTTGCAGCACTTTATGGGGGGGAGTGGGGGTTTAAATTTATGAGGCCTATTAGTATAGCTTGCTGGAAATACATTTTCCCCATCAGGAGGCTGCTTGCCAGTAGCCTTTTCTGCCTCAAGTGGAGTCAGTTCCTGCCGGCTACTAGGAGAGATAACAGAAAAAGGGGATTTAGATAGGTTATATTTAAGAGTTAGGCATTCTTACAAAAAATATAATACAGGTCGAAGGCCACACAGGGAGATATATATACCAGGCTCAGGTGTCAGCTGTTTTGGGTGCATCGGTGGCCGGTGATATTAACTTGAACTAATTGCATTACTGGTGTAGGATGGCAGGTCAGGGTTCCGGATCTAGGGGTTTGGTGGACGCCCAGGCGTTGAGAGAGGCTCTGAGCATTATTAGCAGAGCATCAAAAGCCCAGCTGGAGGGGGCAGTAATGGAAGTTACTTGGGAGGGGAGGCCACAGCGGAGAGCGGCTTCGGACAGGGCCCTCGCAGCAGTGGTGGCTTGCAGCCTGTCAGCAGGAAGGGGGGAGGTATGGGACAGAAGGGCCAGGAAAAGTAGGAGGGATGTACCTAGGCGGCCAACAAGGAGTGGGGGAGCAGGTGGCGGGGGGGACAGATAGTGGGTCGGGGAGAAGGGGCCGGTGTAGGCTACTAGCAGAGGAGGATCAGGGGTAGAGAGGGCCAAGGTCAAGGGAGCATTTGGTTAGGGTCGGTTTGGATTCATGGGATGCAGCAGTGCAGAGGGGCAGAGGAGGGAAATGCCTGCAGAAGAGTGCAGGTCGGAGGAGGAGGACTCCATCTTCGTTGGTTAGTGAAGAAAGGGGAAGGTGCGGAACAACCTTCCCGCAAAATAGTTTGGTATGCGGAGGGATTGGTATGGCCCCCATGGTTGCAGAGGAGGTGGAAGGAGATGGCTTGAGGACGGCCCTTCCGACAGGCGGTAAAGAACAGATTAGAGGGCACATTACGGCCCTAGTATGGCAGAGCACAGGGAGGAGGAGAGAACCCCTCGCCCGAGAAGAAAAGAGCAGGATGGGGTTGGTGCGACCCCGCAGAGAAGACGTCAAAGGAGCTGCGGGACAGACACCCCAGGCTCATCCCGAAGAAGAGCTGCCCGGCCCGAGCGTGCACTCACAACAACAATGGTATTTCACTGGGGAGGATGAGGTGGAGAAGGAAAATTGTGTGCGTTGGGGGATGAGGAGCAAGGTGGGTTTCGGGGGAGGCAAAGGGTGCAGAGGGGCCTAAGGTTTGAAGGGGAGGATGGGGCTGAGAGGCACAGGAGCACAAGAGAACAGGGGGAAATTGGCTGGGGGATCTCTACTGATGTTTTTTGTCCCCTGCAACAGGAGCCCAGTAAGGAAAGAGAGGAGGAGTGTCGGAGTGGAGGCCAGGATGACACGGCTAGGTGACGGCAGGGAAGAAAGAGGTAAGCAGGAACGGGAATAGTCAGCGGCATGGGTCAGGTGGGATACACAAAAGGCTGGGGGGCTGGGGCACAAGGGACAGATGGGGAGATGGAGAGGTTGTCCGCAAAAAAGGCCTTGGTAAGGGCGAGCGTAATGAGTGTCTCCTCTGTGGAAGTACAAACAGACAAGGGGACAGAGCTGGTGGCCCAAGGGGTGATGGAGGTTCCTAAGGAGAGGACTGCAGAGGGTGCAGTGAAAGACAAGAAGATGCCCTATATGGGCATTACATAGCCGCTGGGTGCACATTTGATGGGGCAACAAAGAAACAAATATGGGCAGGTGAGTTTGTGGATGTTTTTAAACTCCTGCACAGGGAGGTGCCAGCGAAAGAAGTGTGCAAGGAGGAAGAGTGGGAGTTGGCCGCAAGACCAAGGTTGCTGGTGACAATTGAACATCAGCATTTATTATAAATGAAAATGTTTATAGTGAGAAGTTTCCCGAGAGGTGTGTAGCGTTACTGAAATACATGGACATAATAAGGTAAGCGTTTACGAGTTTTGGGGGATTTGCATGGGTGAGGTGCGATGAAGAATTTAGGGCAAGGATGGGTGGGTACAGCCAAGCGGTATGGGGAGAGATTCACATGGACCTATGGCTACAATGGATTGCACCTATGCGTCCGGCACCAACACAGCATACAGCAAGTGGTTTACCTGTGCCTTACCTGCCCTTTCATGGTAGCCCTGCCTCAGAGGGGGCAGGGGGAGGAGGCAGGGGTCAGCTATCAGCAGCATGTTGGGCATTCAATAAAGAAAGCTGCAAGAGAACGGTGAGCAAATTTAGATATGAGTGTAGCTGATGCGTGGGATGGCATCCGGTTACACAATGTTTTCAAACAGGTGACAGAGGGAGGGGGCAGGGTAGGGAGTTGTGGGGAAAGGCCTATACTCCAGTTAAAGTAGCGGTTTTGGAAGAGTGGCTCAGATTTTACCTGGACAGGGAAGGGGACAAGATTTTGGAGGAAGGTTTATGCGAGGGTTATAGGTTGGGTTATCAGGGTCTAAGGATTCAGCGGTGGGCGGAAAATTTGAAGTCTGCGTGGGAGAATGTGGAAGTGGTGAGAGTGAATCTGCACAAGGAGGTGGCAGCAGGGAGAGTGGTAGGGCCGTTTAAGGATCTGTCAGGAGATTTGGTGGTGTCCCAGTTGGGAGTCGTGCCTAAGAAGGTTGCAGGAGAATTCAGACTAATTCACCATTTGTCATGGCCGGAGGGCATGTCAGTGAATGATTTTATTTTGCCGGAAGACTGCGGGGTGTCCTATGCCAGTGTAGATCAGGCAGTGGGTTTGGTGAGGAAGGAAGGTTGTGGGGCGTTCATGGCCAAGTGCGACATCAAAGCACCATTTCGGTTGTTACCAGTGCATTCGATAGATTTTTGGCTACTAGGGATGCAGTTCGAAGGCCAAATTTATCTTGACAAAGCGTTGCCTATGGGCTGTGCAATTTCATGTGCATTGTTTGAGCGTTGTAGCTCTTTTTTTGCAGTGGGTTTTTACTTACAGTTCTGGTTGTGAAGGAGCGTTGCATTATTTGGACGATTTCCTTTTCAACAGTGGGGCGGGCAAAGAACAGGAATGTCAGAGAATGATGCTGGAGGCTTTTCAGACATTGATGCAGGAATTAAGAGTGCCATTGGCAGAGGATAAAACTGGGCCGGTGGTGGTGTTGACCTTTCTAGGGATAGAGTTGGATTCGGTGGCCATGACCTCACGCTTGCCGCATGACAAGGTGAGCAGGCTGGTAGGTTTGCTTGAGAAGGCGTTGGATTGAAAAATTACACTGGTGGACATGCAGAGGTTAATGGGGCATCTAAATTTTGCATGTTGGGTAGTGGCCCTGGGTCGCATTTTTTGTTGAAACATGGCGCGGTCTATGGCGGTGGCTAAGTACCCACATCACAGGGTCTGGTTGTCAGGAGTGGTCAGGGAGGATTGCAAGATTTGGCTAAGGTTTCTGGAAGAATTTAATAGGGTGTCCATGTGGCTGCATGGGGACCCAGTTAATGAGAATTTCAAGTTTTTTTCAGGCGTGGCAGGTTTAGGAGTTTTAGGAGGTTTTGAAGTGTTCTGGGGGGTAAGTGGTGTGCCAAAAAGTGGCCTGAACATTGGCAGAAGGGAGGAAGGAGCATAGCCTTTTTGGAATTGTAGGAGTAGGATGGGGCTATCTGAGGAGAAGGGGCGATGGAAATCGGGAAAATACAAGGGGTACATCAGAGAGCTGGGGAATGGGGCCAGTTAGGAGAGGATAGAATTTTGGTGGAGTGGGTAAGGCAGTTGGTGGAGAGAAAACGTATAACATTTTTCTTTTGCAGATGTGGCATGGAGGAGTGGTGAGTTGCCGCAACTCTGGATATGTGGACACTCCATGGTGAAATGGGCAGGGAAAGATGCAGCAAAAAGAATTTTCGGGACCCAATTGGGTTGTAGTTCTAACACTGCTTTAGTGAGATGGTCGGGGTTATGGGGGATTAGGTGAAACCAACTGCTGCCTATGATAGCGGGTTTGAGGGAGCACCGGGGGTGCCGGCGGCAATAATCTTTCATGCAGGGGACAACGATCTAATGAAGGACACAGGGATGTCTCTGATAAGAAAGTTGCTATTGCCAAGAAGGGTATGGAGGGGGGCAGTGAACAAAGCGGCACTATAAAGGACAAAGATTAACAGGGAGATGGTGAAGTTTTGCGGCTCTTGGGGGGTGCAAATGCTGGCGCACCAGGAAATAATTTACGAGGATTTTTCATTGTTTCGAGAGGATGGGGTGCATTTGTCATTAATGGGGAACATGTATTACCTGGGGGATGTGAGATTGGCAGTGGATGATATCGTGAAGAGTTGGAGAAGTTGGGTAAGGAGGGGGTGGGCAGAAATAACACATCAGGGGAGGGTTTTTCTGGTGCCTGGGACCTGACCCTTTGGAGGAGGGGTGGGGGAAGCACAATGGGGTACTAGCGCGGTAAAGGAGGGCGGTGCTCCTGTTTGCACCAATGGGCTACCATGGGGGTAAAAAGAGGGGGAAGAAGTATTGAAGAAGGAGGGGCATGGCTTCAGGGAGAAGATGGGAGAAAGCGGGATGAAATTTGAGATGAATTTAAGGCGAGGGGAGGGAGCAAGGGGCAGAAAGTGAGAAATTTACATTGTTTAATTATTTAATTGTCAGGGAATTGAAAATGATTATTTATTTATTTGTTTGGCAATTGTTAAAATGGATAAGTTAGTCTGTAAGGCCAGGGAGCCAGGTTAGTGTTTTGTTGTGAGATGTGGCCTGTCACATTAAAGCAACCTTTTCCCCTTAAAAGCGAGTTGGGGTAATATTGTGCAGTAAGCCCAAAGATAGGCGGGGAGGCATGGGAGAGATTGTGTGGACGGTAGAGAGGTAAGCGTGAGTATGACGTTATGTCACTTTTAGACCACAAGTTGATGAGTGTGACCAGATGATGGGCGGGGGAAAACGAAAATAGGAGGGGAAAAGAATAGGGAGCTTACGAGAGTGCTTGGTGTCCTGGTGCTCTGCTGCTTCATCATCATCACCCCCCCCCCATAACCCCCACCCTCCGGCCTGGAGTTGTCCCATAGGACTACATCTTCTGTACTTACTCATATCCCTAAATACTGTCCCTCCCATAGCAATGTTATCCTCCCATTCAAAGGCACACATTTTGTGCTCTCCTTTCCACATCTCTTCCCCCACACACATGACCGCATAACACACTCTGATGTGTCACTGGATGGCACTACCTTCCTAATGCTAACTTCTTCAAAGAACAAGCTGAACTACTTTTCTTCTTAGACAGCTGGCTCCAGGCTCCACTCCCATCTCCACACCCTTCTTGCTACAGCCTGCATTTCCACACTTTCACTTCTAAACCTTGGTGATCACTTCAGTGTAATTGCAGAAGAACCCCACCCTGTTTCAGGATGAATGACGCCTGCCTTACAAAAACAGCAGCGCAAGCTTCCGTTGAGCACACACGATGATGGGACAGTTATAGCATGTGAAACAGAGGTGCAAGCTTGCTTCAAGCAATCACAATGACTGTACAGTTACAGCCTGGACAGCAGCAGTGCAAGCTTGCATCACGCACACACAATGATGGGATAGTTATAGCATTGGGCATCAGCAGTGCAAGCTTCCATTGAACACCCACACTCAAGGAATAGTTGGAAAATAGGCAGTAGGAGGGCAAGCTTCCGTTGAGCACACACAATGAGAGGACAGTTATAGCATTAGCAACAGCAGCGCAGATGTCTGTTGAGCACACACAATGATGGGACAGTATAGCATAGGCATCAGCAGCATAAGTGTCCATTGAGCCCAACCGAGTGACGTGACAGTTACAGCATGGGCAACAGCAGCGCAAGCTTCCATTGAGCACACACACTCAAGGGACAGTTCTAACATGGGCAGTAGGAGTGAAAGCTTCCGTTGGGCACACACAATGATGAGACAGTTATAGCATGAGCAACAGCAGCGCAAACGTCTGTTGAGCACACACAACAGACGTTTCATCATCCCAGCACCAGAGGAACAGGAGCATTTCCCTGATCACTGCACGAGCAGTGTTGGCCCCACCGACAGAGCCATCATGATGCAGGCTATCAGCTTGCTCACGCTAAAGTAGGTAAGCCATAGGGCTTAACCTTTGCTTTGTCTTCATCCTTCTGCCATCTCCCACTAAGTCAGAGGATCGTGCCCATATAGCACATATTGTCGCCCGCTCTTCGTTGAATCCGCCTGCTACTTCGACAGTGCCAGTCACCTTTGTTCTTTGCTGTGGCACCTTTACAGTGCACGCGGCATCCACCGCTCCAAGATGGCCGCCCCTGTCTCAGTGTGAGCTGCCTTCGAGCTCCTGAGACTCATCACAAACAAGCAGCCGTGTGATTGGCTGTCTGCACCTTTTTCACCAGCCTATGAGGAACCGTGAGGCGCGAGCCGTCCTGCGTTCCAAGGACTGCGTTTTAAGGACTACACCTGTCCTGTGCCTGTCCTAAGCCGCCTACGCCGTTAGCCAGAACCCCTGGCCGACTACCTCCAGACTTTGCCAGACCTTTTCAAGGTAACTAACCCCATAGACATATCTATAACTGTTCCGTTCACACTAGTAGATCTAAGATGTTACCTACATTTTCTATGAATGCACATACCCAACTGAACAGCCTCGTGCATGATCTCCTCCGGGAGCCTCGCACACTGCTTTCAAGTACCAGTAAGCTCTTCAAGGTACCTTATTGCCTGTATGCGCTTGCACAAATCTCACCTCACCAACGCTATGCCCAAAGCTCCATAAGCTACTCGTCATTACACCTATTGTATTGCCATATTATTGCTTTCCGAATTGCTATGCTATTGCGTTCTAAACTGCCATATTATTGCACCTTGAACTTACCCATTGCCATGGTATTGTTCTTTGAACTGCCTTATTCCTGTGCTCTGAACTGCCATACTATTGCGCCTTGAACTGACCCATTACTGCGCCTTTGAATTCCACCTACTTGCAATTTGACATATAGACTGTCATCCACCCCCCACTTGACCTGCCTATACCCCTTCACCTTAATCTAGATAGCATTTACATTGCTATTCCTGCTCTGCTTATACAACGCCAGCTGATCTGCAGAAAATGCTAATTGTATTATTCACCTTCTGTGCAATGGCCACGCTCCCATCCCCTGATATTATCAGTCAGGATACCCACTCAGGAGCCTCCCCCTTTGTGATAGTAACCATTCCACCCAATGAATCCAACATAGCCAGCTATCATTCTGACCCTTCCTGCTTAAGGCATCATTGCAGGTCAGGACCAACAACCCTTGCCTCCCTGCCTTGTTCCACCACTGAAAGAAACAACAAACTTCGTGCTAGACTCACTAAATTGTATGAACCGCCTCGAAGACTCCTCTCTGACTCCAAACATGAAACCAAAGGTTACTATACTAGAGAACCTATTGCCCTAAACTACCCATCTGTCCCTCCTGCCATCAAAAGTCCTACCATTCCCAGAACTAAGTCCAAACCTATCTCTCATACGAATATCACAGTAAAAACGGAGGCACATTCCTACAAATGAGCTCTCCTTAACACAAGATCACTAGTCGCGCATGCCCTTGATATAGCAGACCTAATCACTGAAGCCAAATTAGATTTCATTGCTCTAACTGAAACATGGCTACATAATGCTGCAGGCCCGTCACTAATGTTGGCCATCCCAGATGGCTATACCATATCCAGGCAGGACCGGGTGGGTAACCGTGGCATCGCCATCATATCCAAAGAAAGCTTAGCTCTCAGGCTAGCCCCTACCCAAACCCTGCAATCGTGTGAATCCCTCACCCCAAACTCCCCATAAACAACACCCAATCTCTCACCATCCACCTGGTCTACAGACCACCTGGCCCGCTTGGGACTTTCGAGGAGGATCTGCACAGTTTATTAACCAACAATGTCAAAACAACCTCACAATTGCTGCTATTAGGTGATTTCAACCTAGGACTTAACGATCCAGCAGACACGCATGCATCTACCATAGCCAACACTATCTCATCACTCGGACTCTCACAAAAAGTCAATTTGCCCACCCACCTGAAGGGAAGAACCTTAGATTGGGTCGCCGATGTTAACTGCTCAGCGGTCATCTCCTCCATCACACCACTACCTTGGACTGACCACTCCCTGGTCTCATTTAATCTGCTGACCTCTAGACCACCTACTATAACTGTGCCACTGGCACCACCCTGCCTAACAAGAAATAGGAAAAACATAACAGTAGAAAAAATTATCCCAGCCATCCTTCCAACGCTAAACGCATTGCCAGACAATCTAGATCCTAACACACTAGTTCACGAATACAACAAAATCATGTTAAATACTATGGACAAAATTGCCCCACTTAAACTTCGTACCAGTAAGTCCAAAACCCATCTAAATAAATGGTTCACACCCGAACTCAAAGCCCTCCGCTTAAAAAAGAGAAAATGTGAATCCGCCTGGAAACTATGCCCATCTAGCGAAAAGAAAGCCACTCTAACCACCATCTCACGTCAGTACAAAGCTGAAATCTGTCTAGCAAAACGGAACTCTTACAACAACCGCATTGCCAACTCCAACTCAAGCATGAAGGAGCTCTTTTCCATATTGAAGGAACTTGAGTCACCCATTGCCATACCTGACACCTGCACCAAGGATCAGACCTGGTGCGCAGACATCCAACAGGCATTAGCAATTAAAATAAATACCCTACAAAATAAAATTCAACTAAAAAAAGACTCCTTAAACCTTACCAACCCACCTACACATCCGCCCAACGCTATACCTAGTACACATACTAACTCATTCTCCTTTACTAAAACTACCACCCTGAAGGTTGAGAAAATCATACTCTCACTGAAACCCTCGAACTGCAAAGGCGACATCTGCCCTGCACATATAATCAAAGATGCAGCCAGAGACCTATCACCCTTCATTTCTAAACTCATAAATGCATCTTTTTCCTCAGGTAACATCCCCTCCAATTTAAAACAATCCTGGGTGCTCACCCTCCTTAAGAAGCAGACACTAGATCCTCTTATCCCCACCAATTACCGCCCCACCACCATGGTACCCTTTCTACTAAAAATCTTGGACAAAGTGGCCTACGTCCAGATCCAAAAATACCTAGAACTACACAAACTACTAGGCCCCAGACAATCGGGTTTCCGCCCATTACACGGCACGGAAACAGCCCTCATTGACCTGAAGACCCAAATAGATGATCTGAGGGACAAGGGAAAGACGGCACTCCTCCTCTTACTTGACCTCTCTGTTGCATTTGATCTCGTCGACCACAAGGTCCTCTGCAGACACCTGGACTCAGCTGCTCACTTCTCCTCTGAAGCCATCAGATGGATTGAATCCTTTTTGAGCGAGAGAAAGATTAGAGTCTTCTCCCCCTCAGCAGCAGCAGACCCCTCTCCTATTACCTGTGGCGTTCCCCAGGGCTCATGCGTTTCCCCCACCTTATACAACATTTTCACCAAACCTCTGTTCGACGATCTGGACCATCTGGGTATCACCTACACCAACTATGCAGATGATACTCAGATTCTCCTCCCACTTCAGGGGATCACGGTAAGGACAGAGAGTTGGTGAATAGGGTGTATCTCATCATTCAGGCATGGATGGCATCTCATGGCCTATACCCGAATGATGAAAAGACAGAGCTCACCATCCTGGGTACTCATGCCAATATTAACAAATTAGGCCTTGAATACGCCGAGTTCAACATAGATGGTAACATTATCAAAGTATCTAGGGAGGTAAAAACTCTTGGCTTTTACCTGGATGCCACTATGACATTCACTAAACAGGTCCATTCACTAGCATCCACCACTGCGTATACCTGTAAATTAATAAGAGCAGGCAGACCATTCCTGTCCAATGATAGCTGCATGATCCTGGCAAGAGCCCTCATACTCTCCAGACTCGATTATTGTAATGCCCTATATAGTGGTGCTAACAAAACCATTACCCAAAGGCTACAAATCCTACAAAATAATGCCCTGAGAAATGCCCTCGGCATAAATAAAAGAGAGCACATTTCCACTACTAGACGCCAACATAAATGGCTCTCCACTGAAAACAAAATTAAACTAAAGATGGCCTTCCTAACCCATAAAGCCCTCAATAATGCTGCCCCCAGTTATCTGATGGACAAATTAAAGAGAAAGTCTTCCATTAGACAAACTAGAACTATCAATTCCAACTGTCTGATAACCCAGATTCAAACTCTCCACCATTGGAGGTAACAGCTTCCCTGTGAAAGCTGCCACACTCTGGAATTCCTTGCCACATAACTTGAGAGCAGACCAACCCTACTTACACTTTAGAAGGAACCTCATCAATCATTTGAATTCCATCAACCCCTGTACATAATTGTATATTTTACACCGCTGTATAGATATTGATATTTTTTATGGTTGAGGATTTTGTATATTTTACGTGTCTGTAATTTTTTAATTGTATATGTCTACAATTTGTCACAACTGTATATTTCTGTAACATTGTAAGCCTTGCATATTCTTTCTGTTTGCGCCCTGCTGCCCCTGGGTATGGAGCGCCTTATAAATAAATAAACAAACAAACAAACAATAATGGAACAGTTATAGCACGAGAAACAGCAGTGCAAGCTTGCATCAAGCAATCACAATGACTGTACAGTTAAAGCATGGACAGCAGCAGTGCAGGCTTGCATCAAGCTCACCCAGTGACAGGGCAGTTATAGCATGAGCAACAGCAGCACAAGCTTCCATTAAGCACACACAATGACAGGACAGTTATAGCATGAGCAACCGCAGTGCAAGCTTCCATTGAGCACACACAATGACAGGACAATGTAGCATGAGCAACAGCAGCGCAAGCTTCCATTAAGCACACAGAATGACAGGACAGTTATAACATGAGCAACAGCAGTGCATGCTTCCATTGAGTGCACACAATGATGGGACAGTTACAGCATGACGCAGCAAGGCACACCTCCATTGAGCGCACACAATGACTGTGCAGCTACAGCATAGACAGCAGCAGGGCAAGCTTCAGTTGAGCGCACTCAATGGCTGTACAGTTACAGCATGGACAGCAGCAGGGCAAGATTCCATTGAGCTCACACGATGGGCCTCATTACGGGTCCGGCGGTCACCGTGCCGGTAAAACCGGCAGGTAGCCGCCGGACCTGTAAACAGTTACTGGTGCCTGGCTTGCCGGTAACACCATGGTATTACAACCCCGGCGGCCGGAAAGTCAGGCAACAGTAATATGATGTTCCCCATTCCCATAGAGTCCCACAGGATTCTATGGGAATGGGGACCATGGAAACGCTGGCACCAGTAATAACGTGCTTCTGTGAGTCTGGTGGCGGTTGCCGGTCCGTCCGACAAGTCAGACCTGCCGGGCGGGAGGGCATCCACCCTCCGGACTTGTACTTTGACGGTCCAGAAACAACGGTGCCGGTAAGCCGGCACCATTGTTTCCGGGCCGACAATGTTAGAATGAGGTCTAATGACTGTACAGTTGCAGCATGGACAGCAGCAGGGCAAGCTTCCATTGAGCACACACAATGACTATACAGTTACAGCATGGACAGCAGCAGGGTAAGCTTCCATTGAGCGCACACAATGATGGGATAGTTATAGCATTGGGCATCAGCAGGGCAAGCTTCCATTGAGCACCCACACTCAAGGGATAGTTGTAAAATAGGCAGTAGGAGGGCAAGCTTCTGTTGAGCACACACAATGACAGGACAGTTATAGCATGAGCAACAGCAGCGTAAGCTTCCATTGAGCACCCACACTCAAGGGATAGTTGTAAAATGGCAGTCGGACTGAAAGCTGCCATTGAGCACACACAATGATGAGAATGTTGTAGCATGGGCATCAGCAGCACAAGGGTCCGTTGAGCACACCCAATGATGGGGCAGTTATAGGATTGGCAAAATCAGCACAAGCTTCCATTGAGCACACAAAATGATGGGACAATATAGCATGAGCAACAGCAGTGCACGCTTCTACTGAGCACACACTCATGGGACAGTTATAGCATGGCTAGCAGCAATACCAGCTTCTACTGGGTACACACAATCATGGGACAGTTATAGCATGGGTAGCAGCAGCACACACTTACATTGAGCATACATAATGATGGAGCATTTGTAGCATGGGCAGCAGCAGCACAAGCTTCTGTTGAGCACACACAATTTGCAGCAGAAGGGCTTTTAGGTATAATTTAATGTGTGTGCAATGTTCTCCCCACTTGTGTGTCCCCCAGTACTTTTTGCAGGACTTTTGGGTTTTTGGTCAGTTCTCCTGAGTGAAGTGGGAACCTTTTTCCCCACTCACTCAGTGTTTTATTCTACCGCTGGGAACCTTTTTCAACCCTTTTGGTTATATCTTTTGGAGTAATGCTTTCCTCCACCTTTTAGGGCATCTGCAATGTATTATTGCAGCACACAACACTTTCTCTGCAGTATTGCTGGGAGCACTTTGAGCTGCCCTTTTTATTTTCCTTGTGATGACTACTGTTTCTAAGGATGGGGGATACTTTCTATCTTACCTTACTTCTATTTTGTGGAATCAGCACACCCCACCTTATGTTGAGTGCTTGAGTGGTAAAGTGCTCCTTTACCTTTCTAGTTACAGTGACAAGTTCATCTGAGTGGCTGATCACCCCGAGTGGGACGGGTATGCCCAGACGTGGGTCCTGTGCTTGCTGGGCCTAGAGACCCAAGCTAATCCTCACTGATGAGCCCCAACCAGGGCAAAACATGTTTGGGGATGCTTGTGGTCTCGTGCAGAAGGGATGTGACCTAGCAGTTTGGGCTGGACTGCCCCTTTTGGGGTGGGGCCAAGTTTGATTTGCATATGGTCTTTCCCCTTCTGTAATGGCTTGGTAGGCGAAGAACAGTGGTCTGGAGGGTTGCCCAGAGCAACGCCAGTGGTTAAGATTAATTCTAAACCTTCCAGCCATCACCTCTTTTTTTTTTTAGCATTTGAGTGGCTGATGGTAGTGGATGTTTTCTACCGATTTAGAGTGAAACTTATTTGCAAGTTGCAGTCGCAGCTGCTGTAAGGGACACACATGTCACCCTTGTACTAAAATTAATTCATCTTTTCTCGCCAGCTCTTGATGACTTGTCCTTTCTTGAGCCTTCTTCTGCCATCCTGGATGGGGGAGGTTCTGCTCATTGTGTGTTTTCAGGGCTCTTATTGAGAAGCCCACCCAAGGCTGCCAGGGTGTCTGGGTGGACTGAAAGCTGGGAGTGCACCGAAACTCCACAGGTCCTTGTACTCCAGTGTGTCTGCTTGAACCCAGGTCTGACTGGGAGGCTGAACGTTTGAATGTGGCACGAATACTGATTTTCTGGGTTCCTGCATAAAGGTGAGGGTCCTGGAGCAGAACGAGAGAGTCTACCCATGGAACGAAGAATCTGAGGAAAAAGAAGGACATTTGCAGCTACCTCCAGCAACTGCCAGTGACTGCTGAGTGACAGCTGCTGCTCCAACTTCCTCTTCTGATGGACAGGGATGATCTAGACCGGATGAGTTTGTCCCCGGACTGCTGGGCCTAAGCAGTCTGGAGACCACCTGCATTTTGAGCCATGTCTTGAAAAGCTGCGACCACCCTGGGCTGCAATACCCTGAGACCTGGACCAATTTGCTGTGCATCGTCTCCTGAAACGTGATTTCGTCAGGACATTTGTGGGCATCCTGCTAGACCTACAGTGACTCTTATCTCTGTTTCCACATTGAGGACCGAGAAACAGAGCGAAGCCTGCTCTGTGACAAGCGTTGCTGAACCAAAGCCTGTGTCGAGTCCCAACAAGCAAGTATAGTGAAGCTCATATGCTGAGAGTCTCATCCCAAGAAGCTGACCGTCTGCTTGTGCCAAATTTTCCTTCTTTAGCCTCCAGGCCAAGAATCCGAAAAGGTGCTGCTGTCACCTCACCTGGGGACCCGCTGGTGACTTTGTCTTCTTTCCTCATGAAAGGGTACTGTCCTGCTTCTGGGTACTTACCTGGGTGCCTGCTGTGTTGAATCGGAGTCCTCCTGAGCTTTCTGAGACACATCAGGGTGAACAACACAACTGTGTTCTATCAGGCCTAAGGACACTGGTCCTTTGCTCTACAATCCTTCAGCGGGTCTACCTGACCCCCCTGAACCATTTTTTAACTAAACATTTTACTTACTTGCAAAGTTGAAGATTCCTGCTATTTTGACAACATTGACAGTGTCTGCATTTCTTTGTTCTTTTGCCCAGGGGCCCTGGTCACCCAGTGTCCCCACTGACTTTGAGAGTCTCATTCCCAGATAGGGATGGGCTTTCTAAAGTATAGGCTGCTTTAAAGTAATTACCAGTATCTGTGTTGCTTACCTGAATGTTGGTTAAAGCATTCATTTGCTACTTTGACTACATACCTGTATTCATCTAAAGCTTACTATTGTCTTGAGCAATGCTTAAATGTCACTCTGTATAACTGTGAATATGTTTACTTAACCGCAATGCTAATATTGTGTTAATTCCCTTAGTATGTATAATAAATAACCACTGTTTTATAAATATATTATGTATAAGTGTATTCTTGACTACAGGTGTGACCTGCTTTCTTTGTACTTACCTACAGCCCATCTCCCTCCTAGACTAAGCCTGGCTGCTCATAAATTGCTATAAACATTTTTGGGTAGTTCAGGTCAAACCTAAGAATTGGAGTCCTGTACACCTGAGAATGAGTCTTCTTCAGTCCTACCACAGGTGGACTTAGTAAAACTCCCTAACAAGGACAATCTTCCGTTGAGCACACACAATGACAGGATGCTTAGAGCATGGGCAACAGCAGCGCACACTTCCAGTGAGCACACACAAGGACAATTCAGTAATAACATGAGCAACAGCTGTGCAAGCTTCCATTGAGCACACCCAATGACAGGGTACTTATAGCATGGGCAACAGCTGCGCAAGCTTCCATTGAGCACACCCAATGACAGGATACTTATAGCATGGGCAACAGCTGCGCAAGCTTCCATTGAGCACACACAATGAGAAGACAGTAATAACATGAGCAACAGCAGCGGAGGCTTCCATTGAGCACACACAATGACAGGACAGTTATAGCATGTGCAGCAGCAGCACAAGCTTCAATTGAGCACACCCAATGATAGGATACTTATAGCATGGGCAACAGCTGTGCAAATTTCCATTGAGCACACACAATGAAGGGACAGTTATAGCTTTGCAGCAGCAGCGCAAGCTTCAATTGAGCACACCCAATTATAGGATACTTATAGCATGGGCAACAGCTGTGCAAGCTTCCATTGAGCACACCCAAAGATAGGATACTTATAGCATGGGCAATAGCTGCACAAACTTCAATTGAACACACCCAATGATAGGATACTTATAGGATACTTATAGCATGGGCAACAGCTGCGCACGCTTCCATTGAGCACACCCAATGACAGGATACTTATAGCATGGGCAACAGCTGTGCAAACTTCCATTGAACACACCCAATGACAGGATACTTATAGCATGGGCAACCGCTGCGCATGCTTCCATTGAGCACATCCAATGACAGGATACTTATAGCATGGGCAACAGCTGCGCAAGCTTCCATTGTGGTCACATTATGATGGGACATCAGTTGCAAAAATCAAGGTTTATTCTAATCCAGATTTGTTTTCTAGTTGCAGTCGACACATGTTTTGACACAACGTCCTTTTCAAGGCGGATATTTAGGACATGGTTTTAGCAAAATCATCACAAAATATAGCAGTGTCAATAGAAAATAAAAATCACATACCATGTTCATGATTTATGGGCAGGTAAGTGAGACATAAAGAAAAAGCAAACAAAAACACAGGACAAAACACAGGACAAGCAAATAATAAAATGGAACCAGAAGAATCATTTGTTTTGATTAGCATGTGTTTCATTAACCTTATTGGCCCTCACTGAGTGCTTCGGATGTTCCATATGGCCAAGCAAAACCTCAAGCACAGAGTGTATGAAGTACCCGGAGGCGCGGGCCAGGTCTATATGAACACGGTACCATGCGAATGCATGCTTTATGCCATCCATCTCTTTAGTTTTGTTGTGAATATTAATAGTCACTAGTAAACAATTCAATGGTTTAGTTGTGCAAACTGATTGGTCGTGCCCAGTGAAGCCCGTTCTCGTGCCCCCACAGGTGTATGAGGTGGGTTTGGAGAAGACTCGCCACTTGTAGCTTTGTAGTCTTACCTATAAATCGATTGTTGTGGACAGTTGAGTGACAGCGTTCACTGTATAGATCCATTCCAATCATGGCATGTGCATGCCACTAAATAGTCACTTACCCATTGGGTGTAAGATGGCTTGTCTGGAGATAACAGCATTATACTGGTCTCCTGATGGTGTGTGTTCAGCGGTAGCTACAGCATTTATTTTTGACACCGGACTAATTATAGATTGACCACTGGGTCCAATTAACAAACAAGAGGTCAGTCCACAGAGGCTTACCTTAGATTCTGTCTCATTCCATTTGGATTGCATTAAATGATGGCAAGGTTGACAGGCACTGGAAGATACATTTCCGTTACCAGGCACCATATGGTGCAGTGAAGGTAGCAGCATCACTAGTTGCTGCCATGCAGGACAGGTACAGCAGTGACTGTAGCAGTGGAAGCGTCCTCACACACAGAATAGGTGCAGCAGTGACTGTAGCAGCGCAAGCCTCCTCACACACGACAGGCCCTCTATATGCAGAATCAATGCAAGCTAGCATAGCAGACAGTACTGGTGCAGTGAAGGCAGCAGCATCACTAGTTGCTGCCATGCAGGACAGGTACAGCAGTGACTGTAGCAGTGGAAGCTTCCTCAAACACAGAATAGGTGCAGCAGTGACTGTAGCAGTGCAAGCCTCCTCACACACAAAAGGCCCTCTATATGCAGAATCAATGCAAGCTAGCATAGCAGACAGTACTGGTGCAGTGAAGGCAGCAGCATCACTAGCTGCTGACATGCAGGACAGGTAACGCAGTGACTGAAGCAGTGGATGCTTCCTCACATACAGAATAGGTACAGCAGAGACCGTAGCAGCGCAAACCTCCTCACACACGACAGGCCCTCTATATGCAGAATCAATGCAAGCTAGCATAGCAGACAGTACTGGTGCAGTGAAGGCAGCAGCATCACTAGCTGCTGACATGCAGGACAGGTACAGCAGTGACTGTAGCAGTGGATGCTTCCTCACACACAGAATAGGTACAGCAGAGACCGTAGCAGCGCAAGCATCCTCACACACGACAGGACCTCGATATGCAGAATCAGTGCAAGCTTGCATAGCAGACAGTACTGGTGCAGTGAAGGCAGCAGCATCACTAGCTGCTGCCATGCAGGACAGGTACAGCAGTGACTGTAGCAATGGAAGCTTCCTCACACACAGAATAGGTGCAGCAGTAACTGTAGCAGCGCAAGCCTCCTCACACACGACAGGCCCTCTATATGCAGAATCAGTGCAAGCTTGCATAGCAGACAGTACTGGTGCAGTGAAGGCAGCAGCATCACTAGCTGCTGCCATGCAGGACAGGTACAGCAGTGACTGTAGCAGTGGAAGCTTCCTCACACACAGAATAGGTGCAGCAGTAACTGTAGCAGCGCAAGCCTCCTCACACACGACAGGCCCTCTATATGCAGAATCAATGCAAGCTTGCATAGCAGACAGTACTGGTGCAGTGAAGGTAGCAGCATCACTAGCTGCTGACATGCAGGACAGGTACAGCAGTGACTGTAGCAGTGGAAGCTTCCTCACACACAGAATAGGTACAGCAGAGACCGTAGCAGCGCAAGTCTCCTCACACACGACAGGCCCTCTATATGCAGAATCAATGCAAGCTAGCAGACAGTACTGGTGCAGTGAAGGCAGCAGCATCACTAGTTGCTGCCATGCAGGACAGGTACAGCAGTGACTGTAGCAGTGGAAGCTTCCTCACACACAGAATAGGTGCAGCAGTGACTGTAGCAGCGCAAGCCTCCTCACACACGACAGGCCCTCTATATGCAGAATCAATGCAAGCTAGCATAGCAGACAGTACTGGTGCAGTGAAGGCAGCAGCATCACTAGCTGCTGCCACGCAGGCAAGCTTCCTTCACAAACAGAACAGCTACAGCGCCGCAGCAGCGCATGCTCCCACAGACTCATGGAAGCGAGTGCACAGGCAGCAGCAGTGCAAGCATGCTTCTACACAGGACAGATTCCACATGGACAGCAGCACTGCAACCATCCTTCACACCCAAACCCGATACAGCATAGGAAGCAATAGTTCAACTTCTGTATGCAGGACAGGTAGCCCATGAGCAGCAGTGCACGCTTCCTTTACACAGAGGAGGGATACAGCTATGGCAGAAGCAACACAAGATTCCTCACAAACAGGGCTGTGGGTCACAGGCAGCAACAGTGCACACTTCCCCCACAGGGCAGGTGCAGCACGGGAAGCATAGGTCAAGCCTTGCTTCATGTACACTCCTATACTCCTCGCAGATTCATTATGAATCCATTGCTTGTGAGCCAATCCCCTTGCACTCATTGGCCTCTCTCCTGAGACTGCACGGAATGTAGCCTTTATGGAAGAGGCTCCCTACTCACCTCAAGGGAGCATAAACTCCACACTCTGCCCAAGCCTTCACTGGAGACCAGTTACAAAGACGCTGTGCTGGGGACACTTCCAACTGTCCCCTCTAATGGGGACTGTTTTAAACTGTACACCGAGTAGGACAGTGATTCGGACAGGCAGAACAGTGGGTTGGATGCATGCTGCTGAGATCTATGTTTAACTTGAAAATCGCCAGCCTGTATCCCAGTGATATAGCTCAGTGGGTAATGCACCTGTTGCAGATACACGCAGGGCACACTTTCGAATCCCAGTAGGTTCCACTCAGCCTTTCATAATCCCAAGGCTGACACCATGTGCACCATCTGGGCGGGGGATAAAGCTATACCTCTTCCCTAAGGACTGAGAGTCACGAGTTTATTCAGTGCATTATAAACCAGTACTGCGCTGTCGCCTGAAGGCCACGGGGGAACGAGACCGTGACAGGTGTCCTGTACAGTACGACTCTGCATTCAGATTTCAAAATAACCTCTGGCACAAAGGCCTGGGGAACAATGCCACCCCCAGCTGCCACCTGCCTTTTCTATCCCGTAACAAGAGGACACATGCGATGTATCCCCCTCAAGGCCTCCCAGTAAATCCCTTTCTTGTAACTGAGATGATCCCGGGTTAGTGGGTGACATGCGCATTATCCAAACCATCCGACTGAAATATCCCACTCGCATGACGTGGGCACGCAGGGGCTGCTAGCAGGCTCTGTGTCTGGACTGTGCTGGGCCTGTCCCGGAAGAGACGGCGCCAGCCTACTGCTGAGGGTGTACGCAGAGTAGAGCAGGCTCTGAGTGGGGGGAGCAGACACCGCACAATTGTCTTTTGGCATAAAAATGCCATAGGCCCTACAAAAAGAAATGCAAAGGTAAATATGTACTTCAGGGCGGACGAATGAGTAGAGTACAAGATGGCCGCTCTCCAGCTCAGTGCAAAGAGCTGCGCCCTGATTGCTAACAGTTCGAGTACTTTCCAAGAGACATCTTCTAGAGAGCAGCTATGTTTTGAAAGTGTGACTTCAGCTGGCGGACGGCTTCACGCCCTCCAGTTGCCTCCCACCTCCCTGTCTGATTGCAACATTGCGGCCCTGCTCCACCTGCCTAACCTCCGGATTTTTCTCGGAGACTCAGGAATTTTAATCATTTCTCCGGGTCTCCCGGGTGTTATGGGCCTGGGGCGTGCCGGGGCCTCGCTCGCATACACACACACGCATGCATGCAGGCACACAGAGAGAGGACGCCGGAGACGTGTGTCTGCTCCGGTCGCCTGCGCGAACTGCCGGCGCACCGCCTTTAATATTCTCTGCGCATGCGCGAGCCTCGATGCGGCTCGCGCATGCGTATACAATCAGAATTGCTACGCAACATCCCTCCTTTTCCCCCCAAAACAAAACAACATTTTCAAACATGGGGACCAACAGGGTCCATCATAACGTTCACGATACCTCTGCCTTAATTACGAGGTAGGGTCCATGATGAAGTCTTTGAACCTCAGCGGTGGCTTGCGCCCCGCCCGGCTCGGATACCTGCGTGCTCCGGCGTCGGGGTCCTCAGGGGCCACCGGAGCCTCTGGCGGCCCATCGTCTTCCACCGGCACTCCCGTACTCGGGTCGGGATCATCCCTGACGGCTGCTCCAGGGGTTGCAGGTTCTATGCGCTTGAAGAGCGAAACATTTCTGGTCACAGTCCCTCTTGCATTGGCGGCCGTGACCATCGACCCTTTGACGTGGGTCACGCCCAATGGTTGTGGTTCATATGGCAGTGATAGCTTCCCCTCCGGCTTCCTGTTGCGCACCAGCACGGTGTCTCCTATTGTGATCGCCCTCTCGGGTAGTCTCCGCCGTATGGTCTCTTTCTCATTCAGAGTGGCCCTCGCTGTGCGCACTTTGCTGTTGTCGATCTCTCCTGGTGGTCTCCCTTCCACTTCGGGTATTAGTCCTCTTGGTATTCTTTTGAAAAGGGCTTCTGCGGGGGCCACTCCGGTGGACTGATGCGGGGTCGTGAGATACTCTCTGAGGAACTCGACCAGATTTCGCCTGATATCTTCTCCCCCATTCACCGATATGCGGAACACTTTGTTGAGCGTTCGCATAAATCGCTCCACCTCGCCATTTGCTCTCGGCCATAATGGTGTTATTTTGCGATGCTTTATCCCCCTGTCCTCACAGTATTGAGCAAAACGCTGGCCCTGAAACGGTGACCCGTTGTCCGAGCAAATTTCGAGAGGGAACCCATGTGTGGCGAATATTTTGTCCATGGCCAGAATGGTGTAGTCTCTGGATGTGGATTCGACCAATTCCACCTCTGGGTATCGTGACCACTGGTCTGTCACCGCCAGAAAGTATAAGCCTCGGCCCGTGGACCCGAAGTCCGCGTGCACTGTCCCCCATGGGCGGTCACTCCTCTCCATGGCCTGAATGGGTTGCGCCTTCTGCACCGGGCTGGCGGCTTGCCGTGGGATGCAGGCCTTCACAAATTTCTCCACCCTTCCTTCCAGATCTGGAAACCACACTTTCAATCTGAGCCGAGCTTTCATCTTCGCCATTCCTTGATGTCCCTTGTGGGCTAGCTGTAAGACTTTCTCAACCAGCACTCCTGGTATTACGATCTGGTGCCCTCTTAGCAGTATTCCATCATCCGCCACCGACAATTCGTGGCGTGCCTTCCAGAGTGCCTGTAGATCTCTTTGAGCTTCCGCAGTCCTTCGGGAGTTGTCTAGGAGGACCTCCCGCCATTCTCCTGTGTCCACCGCATCTTTTATTTTTCGGAACGCTTCATCGCTATTGGACTCATCTGCAATTTCCTGACGCGTCAGAGCTACAGGCAGTGCTGCCTCCACAACTAGATGTACGGCTTCCACGCAGTCCGCCACCTCCAGTGAGTCCCTGGGCCTCCCGGTGCCCGGATGGCGCGACAGGTAATCCGCCGGGTTGTGTGTCCCTGGTCGATATAGCAATTTGACCCCATATTCCATGAGGGCCAACATCCACCTTTCTATGCGCGGAGGTGGTTTGGACGATGTTCCAGACAGTATGGGGATGAGGGGTTTGTGGTCAGTCACCACCACAACTGGCTTCCCTAGAATGTAGATTCTGAAATGTTTACACCCCCACAGTATGGCCAAGGCTTCTCGCTCTATTTGGGAGTAACGCCTCTCAGTGTCGGTCAGGGCCTTGCTGGCATAGGCGATGGGCCTCATGGTCCCTTGCTGGTCTGCTTGCATGAGGACTGCACCCAGCCCTACCGGGCTAGCATCAACTACGATCTCCGACTCGTGACCGGGGTGGAAGTATGCCATTGTTTCTTGCTCCGACAGGGCATGTTTAATGGCGGTGAACGCTCTTTGTTCCTTCCCTGTCCATGTCCACGCCACGTCATTTCTGGTGAGCGCCCTCAGTGGTTCCGATAGGGAGGCTAGATCTCGGATAAAGCGGCCACAATAATTGACCATCCCTAAGAAACTTCTTACTTCGGCTGGGGACGCTGGTGGGGATGCATCTCGGATGTCTTTCACCTTCTCCGGATCCGGGGAAATCCCTCCAACATGAAATATAAATCTGAAAAATTCAAGCCTGTCCTTCAGAAATTCACATTTCTCCTTATGTAGGGTTAAACCGGCACTGCATAGTCTCTCCAGGGTATGCTCGAGGCGCTTCAGGTGTTCCGCTACTGATTTTGCAAAAACTAGGATGTCATCTGACATGTTGATGACCCCTTTTAGTCCTGACAGTGCCCCCCTGATGGCATTCTGAAAGACCTCTGCTGCGGACGAGATCCCGAAGCTACGTCTTTTGTATTGATACAACCCCTCATGGGTCGTAAAGGTCGTAATATACCTGGACTCGGGGTGGAGTTCCAACTGGTGGTAGCCTGACCTTAGGTCTAGCTTCGAGAAGACCCTGGCTCCCTGGAGCTCTCCGACGATGTCATCTAGGGTCGGTGTGAGATGGCGTTCTCATTTGATCGCTACATTGGGCAGCCTCATATCTACGCAGATGCGTACTGCCCCTGGTTGTTTCGGCTTCGGGGCCACCACAATTGGGGAGACCCAGGGAGTGGGTCCATCTACCCTTTCGATAATGTCCTTGTCCACCAGTGACTGTAGCTCTTTCACCACTTGTTCCCTGAGATGAAAAGGGATACGCCGATGTTTAAGCGCAGTCGGCCTCACAGACTCATCTATGTGCAACCGTATGGGCTCTGCCTTGAGTTTTCCGATGCCAGTGAATATCTTCTCAAAACGCTGTAGTAGGCGGTCCAGATCGGTGAAGTACACAGCAAGGGTGAAGTGTACAATGTTGAGCGCTTCTGACGCGGCACAGCTTAGGAGGGAGTGTGGGCTTACGCTGGTGACGAAAAACCTCGCCTTTATTCTGTTTTGACCATGAAAGACCGGGGCCACAAACACTCCCTGGATGGGAAGAGGTGTATCCCCTCCGAATGCGTAGATTCGCGCTGTGGAATTCGTCAGCCTTGGTGGACCAGGAAGAGCATTGTAATGTTTTGTTGCAAGTACGCAGACGGACGCCCCAGTATCTATGAGGACCGGAGTTGGCATCTCGCTAATGTTGATGGTGCATTTGGGTTATCGACGGTCCCCAGGGCCTTGCGCAATGCTTGAGATGAAAAATATTTCTTCATCTTCCTCCTCCTCTTCCGCGATATTGAGATCTTGCATGCCTTGTTCGACAGAGGACACACCCCTTACTCTTCCAGCGACACCCCTGCCAACTCTCTCTGGTCCTCTCAAAACCGTAACTGGCGTCGTTGCCCTGCACATTCTCGCATAGTGTCCCGGTGTGCCGCATCGACCACAGGTCCTTGACTTTTCTGGGCACTCTCCCGCATGTGGCAGATCGTATCCACAGTATGAACACGATGAGACATTCCCTTGCGTTGTGGGCCCTTCGCTTCTCTTTGGTGTCCATCTTGCCTTCCCCATGGCGAGCGTCCTATAGCGTATGCCTCTTCTCTTCCTCCTTCCTGGAGCATGTAGCAGCGTCCATTTTCGCCCCTCTTGCCTCCGCCAGTTCGTACGCTCTCCCCATGTCCAGAATTTGCTGCAGAGTCAGTCCAGGCTCTCTTAGCACTTGTCTCCTCAGTTTCCCTGAGCAGCAACCTTGCAGCAGTTGGTTACGAACCATTTCTTCCTCGTTGACCCATCTGCAGGAGCTCGCCAGTTGTCTCAGACGAGCGCAAAACTGGTCCAGTGATTCCTCTTCCAATTGTTTCTCAGCACCCATGACAAACCTGTCAAAGTCAACATTCGCCAAAGGAAGGAAGTGGTCACGGAAGGCTTGCTTGACCGCATCATAATTCGCTGCTGGAATATTGAGAGAATCATAAATGCGTTGAACCACGGTCCCTGCAGAATAGACCATGATGGCAATCTTCGCCTCATCTTCCGTTTCCCCCGAGGCTCTAAAAAACATTTCCAGCTTCTTGACCCATGTGATCCACTTCGGCCCTAACTTGGATGGGGGGCCCGTGGTATCAAATTCAGGCATAGGAGCTAGAGTACTGTGCATTCTGTGAGGTATTGGGGCGACAGCATTTTCTTCTTCCTCTCCTTCTTCCCCCATACTGTACTCCCAGTGATCCTATTCTGGTAGGAGCCGAGGTGACTGGTGGCCTTCAGAGTGCTATCACACTCTCTTTCTTGTCTTTACCACAGCCCTCTGGTGTCTGGGCTGTGGTGGTTCCAAAAATTGTTCTGGAGCAGTGCAGGAGGCAGATGGCGCACGAGCACCCTCTCGGGCCGCAACCACTGCACTCCGCGTGTAGAGAAGAGAAAAAGAAAATGGCCGCCGGCCGTGCGCGTAGGTCCGTGTGCATCCGATCGATACACACGCAGCAGCGTTCCTTCACTCCGATGTCGTTGGAGCGGAGGATGGCTCCGTGTCCGCCCTCGTCGCCAGTGTTATGGGCCTGGGGCGTCCCGGGGCCTAGCTCGCACACACACACACGCATGCATGCAGGCACACAGAGAGAGGACGCCGGAGACGTGTGTCTGCTCCGGTCGCAGGCGCGAACTGCTGGCGCACCGCCTTTAATATTCTCTGCGCATGCGCGAGCCTCGATGCGGCTCGCGCATGCGTATACAATCAGAATTGCTACGCAACACCGGGAAGACCCTGGAATCTCAGGAATTTTGGTGTTTGTCAGATCCTCCACCCGATTGGTTGTCAAAGACTGCTGCCGGTAGCCAATCGGATGGAGGTTTGCGCGGACTCGGAAACGCGTGAATGTGCCTCCTATGAGCCTATTGGTGGGGTGGGCGGCAGCTTTCACTGATTGCTTTAAAAAAAATCCTTGCAGGACTTGCCACCGCCTCGGCTCCCTGCTCGAGTGTGGCTTTGTCTCTGCAGCAATGACTGTAACGCTTCCAGCACATTGGCCAAAAGAATGCAGGTGAAGCAAAGTAACGTAAAATAACGTGCGTTTATTTTGCTTCACCTTTCATTCTTTTTTGCAAGCTTTCAATGCGAACACGCATTTCTTTTGCTTTTGTTCTTTTTGCCCAGGTTAGGGTGGACTCAGCCCTACTGAACAACAGCCATCACATTTGCAGGCTGGACAACTCACCACTGCACTAAATAACCATATGAAAAACAACTAAGGTGAAATGTCCAATTTCGGTACTGCAAAATTCAGGCAAATCCTTTGTATTGGTTCTTGGAGTTTACATGCACATTTTAACGTGTTGGTTTTATGGCAGGTGAATGCCTTTTGTCCTATGCAATTTGGGTGGTTGTGAAAAGGCAATTTAATGAAATATGCTTTTCAATTTAAACTGCACCTTTCTGAGGTCACATCATATTACAACAGACAGCAGTCTCTGCAGTCACACCTATGCTCTTCCCAGAGAGTGTTTCTTCTGTGATCCTGCTGCTAGTCTGTTTGCTAGCTCTACTGTGAAGGCGGAACTTTGCTTCAAAAACTGTCTCCAGCCGCGGAGCGGCCGCGGAGTAGCTACGGAGAAGCAGTCTCTGCAGTCACACCTACGCTTTTCCCAGAGAGTGGTTCTACTGTGATTCTGCTGCTAGTCTGTTTGCTAGCTCTACTGTGAAGGTGAAACTTTGCTTCAAAAACTCTCTCCAGCCGTGGAGCGGCCGCGGAGTAGCTGCAGAGTAGCAGTCTCTGCAGTCTATGGCAGCGCAGGCAGCCAGAAGCAGAGGGGAAAGTACTTTTCGATCCTGCGCCTCGTTTCTGACCGCAACCGCCTCGTCAGAGGCAGAGGGACGTCGCCTCCGCAGCTCCAGAAAGCATATGAAAAATTCATCGCCATTGTCCCACAGCCCTGGCCAGGAGGCAGGGTCCTCGTGCGCACTGCCAGTGCAGTGGCATGAAAACACCGAACCAGGGACACCCCCTGTGCGAGATGCTGCGGACGACGCCCTTGGAGCTCGCACATCTTCCCCGCCTCTTTCACCCAGCTCCAACCCCCGCCATCCGAGGTAGGTCCAACGGCGCCCCTCGGAGGAGAGGAGACATCGGCTGTCGCAGGTGAGGGGGCGGGCTCGGGAGGGAAGGGGGAAATGGGGGACAGGGCCCTGGATCCGGCACCTCTTCCCATTCTTCCGCCTGTGGACAATTCTACCGGAGGTGTAGTGCCCCCTCAGAGGCCACCAACTTCACCTACCAGCTTGGAGGGTGTCGGGAGCGGGGGAATGCCATGGGCGCCGGCGAGCTCCTCCTGCCTGCCGCCTCCTAATCAACCAGTGGTCCACATTCAGCAGCCTTTATTCTATGGTGCGCAGAGATGGCGCTTACCGAGAATTATTTCTATTTCAATGGCAAGTTATATCATCAAATCCATGGGACTGCAATGGGCACACTTGTAGCCCCGACAGCAGCCAACCTATATGTTGAACGTTTTGAACTTGAACACATCTACCCTCTGACAATCCATTTTTTTCCAAGATTGCTTTATGGAGGAGGTTCATAGATGACATTCTTATCATATGGGAAGGCTCAGAAGAATCTTTTGCTGAATTTTTTCAATGGATTAATCAGAGGAATCAATTCCTAAAATTCACCTACACTTGCAGTAGGAAGAAAATAGACTTCCTCGCCATCTCCATTGAAGTGAATGAAACCAACACTGCCCTTAAAGTAAGTCCGTTTCATGAACCAACAGATTGCAATGTTTTATTGAAATTTGACAGTTGTCATCCCAAGCACACACGAGAGAACTTACCGTTTGGGCAGTTTTTACGCCTCAAGAGAAATAGTACTCTCAATCTCACATTTTTGAAAGAAGCCATACTACTGAAATCTAAACTGGAAGCTAGAAGCTACCCCTCGAGGATAGTAAAAAAGGCCTTTAAAAGAGCCAGGAACAATAATAGGGAAGCTCTCCTGGAATATCAACAAAAGGAGCCCGCTACCAACAAAATTGTTTTTGTGAACACCTTTTGCCCTAGGTCCAATCAGGTCACTAAGATAATACGCAAAAACTGGCATATCCTGACAGGGGGTGAACATCCTCTTGAGTTCCCATTGTGTGCTTATAAAAGAACGTCCAATTTAAAGGAGCTGCTCACAAGGAACGATATTACGAACAAACAAGGACACGTAAGAAGTGTCACCGAATCGTGGGGTTCACCAATACTTACGGGACATTCCCCCTGTGGTCACTGCGTCAATTGTAAATACACCAAACGTACCACAGAGGTGGATATTGGTGTTAAGCGTCCTTGGACACAAAATCAATTCACCAATTGCAATTCCACTGACGTGGTATATACAATATGGTGCCCGTGTCACAAACTTTACATCGGAATGACAGAAAGGAAAGTCAAAAGCAGGATGAGCGAACACAGGAGTTGTATCAAGAGGAGAAATATTGCATCCCCGTTAGTTAACCATTTTATTATGATGGAACATAGCCCAGATGATATACTATGGACTGTCTTGTGGCAGCTAGATAAGTCCAAGGTAAATGAAAACAAAACGGATAAACTGTTGTTCAAAGAAAAGTGGCTTATTTTTCTTACTAAATCAGCATGCTCTGGTCTGAATGAACAATTCCGACTTAATTCTTAACATTTGACACCTTTTTAAAATAACCGAATGTTTTTCACCCCTCTTGGTCCTCACTTCCTTTCTAGCCCAGATAGTGAGAAAGACACACTATTTCATTTCTTGGGCTTAACGTGATTCGTACATGTATGACACTTGCATCGTGCTCCCCCTTTTTTGATCGGAGGGCACTGTGGAATAGTGTGCGCCGAATGCAGCACATCGGCTGGTGTTGGGCATGCTCTGACTACCGCAGTGCGTTGAAATTTAAACGCATTGTTTATGTGTGTTTTGGTTTTCTGGCCATTTAGTTATTCTTCACTTCGATTACCTGATCGGTCACGTGATCGGCATACAACGCGTTTGTTTGCGTTTGTTTCCGGACCAATCACGTGATCACTTAGCCACACACCTCCCGCCCTCTCTTATGGTTCCGGGTTATCTCTACTCACCACGGAGTGATTCGGCAGGACGAAAAGAAGCAAGTGCTTTTTCACGATACAGGAGATTAAACTTTTCTTCTCCCCCTATTTTTTCCTCCATTGAGCACCGTACTGTGCATGGAGAAAGATGGGAGCTAGATTCTACATTTCAGAGCAGCGGTCTGCAGCCCCCCGCGGTAAGCTATGCACAATGCCTGTCTTTTGCCTGCCCCTTTTGCAACTTTGTTATTTATCACGGAAGTGTTCGCGTTTAACATGCGGTGTGTTACACTTCTGTATTAATGTTGCGATTTTCCCCTGGATCCCAGTTTAGAGCCGAGGTGCAGTGCAACTGGAAAGAGCCACCTTGACTCACCTTGCATTCCTTCCTCCTTCAGAGGGTATGATTCTTTGTTGAATGTTGTGTTGTCGGTGCATTTCCACGCTGTTACAGTGTACCTACCTTTTCACCTTTTGCACTCACTATTTGCCAGCAGCGGTTTGGTGGAGTCATGATGAAACACGGTGGTGCTTTTAAAAGGAAGATCTATATCCTTCATATGACTCGGTTCTTCTTAATAAGGGAAGCTCATATGACTCGTGTTACCGTCCTCCTTTGAAATTTGCATGAGACATGGCTTAGGTGAGGCCGGGTCACACAGATGGTGTGACCAGTGATGTCAAGGTCACGCTGATTCACGTGATGGGTATTGTGATTCTTGTCGTTGTTGACTATTTTATGTGGTAGAAATGAGGGTATGATAAAAACGTTTTTTTTCCTCTTTCACCCAGAATGACTTTGTGGTGTTTGAGATGGGCAAAGATGAGCTTACACTGGCTATGTTGTTCTCTTCTCTTGATCCGCAGAACGTGTACTAAACGTCCACAGTGGAGACGTTCCCCCCTTCACCATCACTTAGCAGTATTTGCCTTGGCGAAACTGAAATTGGTGAGTCTTACTTAGGTTAGCCTTAGCCTTGTAAGTCGATTTGAGGTGTATTTTTTAACCCAAGTCCACCTCTTCTCTTCTCTCTCTCCTTCTCTTGCTTCTTTCCCTGTTCTCCCTTTCTCCTTTTCCAACAGGTTGCTTCTCATCCTAAGCCTTCGGCACGTGGAAGCATCCCTACATGGAGACACACCCCATCTTCTCAGACAGTTACTTATAGTTGTCTTTGAATTTGCTTATCTGTTGTATGTATAGCGGATGTTTTGCTTTTGATCCCCTGATGAATTTCAAGTAATTTTGGCTAAATATGTTTTTTGAATGAAACATGTCGGGCATATGAACACCTTAAATCATAAGGTGCTGTACATTGACCAATTTAGTGGTTTATATTTTTGTGTACTGCTTTGTTTAGATTTGTATAGGCAGGAGTTTTCTTTTGGGTGTATAGGTGACACCTTGACTGGTTTGTGAAAGTTTTTTTTCAGTATTTTATTTAAAACTGATTTAGAACTTTTATTGTGTTTTTTTAATTCAGGTGCACTAAGTTTTACATTCTTCTTTTAGATATGTTGACTTTTAAGAATATTTAGTGTTATGTTTTTTCTTTAATAAAATTGTACAAAATTCGATTCTTAAAACCTTGGATGTGGTCCTTGTTTGGTCCTCGGACCGTGTGTGAGAATAGGGATAGAGTCAGGAGAATAAATAGAAGAGAAAGACGGTCTGTCCCCTTTTGTTGAATATTGTCTATAAAGCTTTGAAGGGAGTTCGGGACATACGTCTATAAATAACTCCATTGGTCTCTCTTAGTTAGTTGTTGCCACATTCAGCAGCCTCCACGTCCGCTTTCGGTGGAAGCGCTGGCGATGCCGGGCGAGCTGGCGAGTCCGCCCCCTGAGTCCTCAGCCCATTCAGGTGCGTTGGATGAGCTGGTAATCGCTGGGGCCTCCTCTTCATATAGTTCTTTCAAGGACTCGACACATAGCAGCGCAGGGCCGGTCTTTGCGTCAGGCAGCCCAGGCGGCTGCCTGACATCAGTCATCATCTAGGGGGCGCTGCACCGGCAGTCCACAGTGCCACAGTGCTAGAATACACATGTAACACGTTTGTTTCCTAACATTATAAAAATTAATGTGCCTGTTCATTTTTATAATGTAAGGAAACGAACGTGTTACATGTGTATTCTACCACTGGCACTGCTGCAGGCTGTGGCCTCGGCCAGGCCAGTTTCTAGTCCATTTGGTGCCCAGGGCAAAACACTAGGAATGTGCCCCCCGCACTCCATCCCATGCGCCACTCCCACCGCATCCCACTGCACCCTGCGCGCCATTCCCAAACTACACCGCCAAGGAACTCCTACCCAAAGTCAAACAGTCCGTCACACAAGGAATGAATTGCCATTTGCAACGGTGGGCCACTTTTTCACTGGTGCCCAAGACAATCTTATGCCCCAGTCCCGCTTAGGCTACAGACAATGAGGACTGGGCACACCAACCATGAGACCATGAATATGGCACAGGATGCAGTATATACAACCAACAAAGAACACAAGATGCTGAAGGGGGTTCGGAGGCAACCTAAGCCAAAAGGGCAATGACAAGGAGACACCCGAACCCAATAAACAATCACTTTAACATTCTTTGAATGGGAATCAAGTGTATGCTTTGATACAGTAAAGACTTGACTGTTGTAAGGATACATGGACCAGGATTATTTATTTATTCATGCAATGTTTGTCGGGTACCTGCATATTATTTATGCAATGTGTGTCGGATACAGGTATCCGACAAACATTGCATAAATAAATAAATTATCTGTCTCCATGTACTCGACAAACATTGCATGAATAAATAAATAAACTGGTTCGTAGCTTAAAGAATATTTACTCAGCAACACTGGTCAAAACTATTATCTGCATAGTGAAGTAACTCATCACCAGTGCCATGGAAGTGGTTTAAAGTGTAATTGATATATAGTTTGGAAAAGAAGCGGCATGAAAGAAATAGCGCTGCTTTAAACTATTATTTTGTCCTTTTTTTGGGCTTGCAGGGACGCACCATGGGCCCAAACAGGTCTCTGTTTGTACCGTGTCGGGGCCCACGGTGCGTCCCTGCAAGGCACGTCCACTCCCCACAGCCCACTGCACCTACCCTCCCATCTTAATGCCAGCACAAAACCATTTAGTGACTAATGGGCCATCATTAGCAGTTTCCTGCCGGCATTGTGATGGAAGGGGCTGGTCTTAGCTGCAGGGGGACCTAAAGTGTTTTTATTGGTGTGCTTATACCCCCCACCCCAAGTGGCGCGAAAGTCGTCAGAGGGAGCCTCTGACTTCTGTAATGTCACATAGTACTTTTGTACTACGTGACATTACAGTCGGAGGGGGCAGAGCCAGCAGCTGACCTGCGGAACTTTCCCCATGTCAATGCGCCGCCCCACAAACTGGGGAATTCCATCCCCTCCAGAGGCTACAGGGCCGGGGCAATTGTGCCCCTGGGGCTATTGCTCCCCGGACAGTTGCCCGCCTTGCCCGGGCCAAGAAACAGCCCTGGCCTTGGCCCTCTGGCAGGGCAATTGGCAAATAAATTAGCAACATTTGTTGCTTTATTACCTTCCCCCGGCCCCGGTGGGGCCGGCGCTGCTGGCGGCAGGTAGGCCCATGGGCGCACGTGCGGTGTGCCCTCCCCCAGGCTATGGGCACGCACTGACACTGAAGTGTGGATCGATTGGGGCTGGCTGGTGTTGGCGGCCCCGGCCATTACAGAAAAGAGGAGCGAGTGGGTCACTAAATCCTGAAGTTGTTCCCATCACAAGCACACACTGCCAAGCAGCAGCAGAATCAGCAAATACAAACAGTTGCTGCATCCTGCCCTCGCTGATTGGCCTTGTTTCAGGAAACCCAGCAGTAACTACAGCCTGCCAAGGCAAGCACACTTCTTTCCTCCTACTCCCGTCCTCACAGGTGAGGCCTATTGCTGCATAGGCGTTTTATTTATTTTAAAATGGTATTGCAGAGATGACTGGGCCATCCAAGAACAGCCTCTGGAGACCACAAAGCTAGACACTTTTGTTAAGGCTCAAGTAGTCATGAAAAAGGAAGCGAGCACTGGTACTGGACTCTCCTCAGGAGATCAAAAGGCTGATTCTCGGAAGACCTGGGCAGAGTGTCACAGTCAGCAGATCTTAGACAGTTGCATGTTCCAGCGAGGTTGGATTGGTCGGTCCGTTGGCCGGGCCAAAATCACTTCGAGGGCAATGACCTGGGGGCCGGTACCACGCTTGGGCCGGTTTGGGGGTTACTACCCCCCCTAGTTCCCACTCCCAGGCATATTGTTCGTCGTTCCCTCTTTCCTGGGCATGCACTGCTGACTTTATTTTAGTGCAAGAGTTTCATACATTATACTGTTCGCTCAGACTTGTCTTATACTCTTCTTTGTCGTTGTGCTTCTTTTGTTTGCAATAGCAATCACGCTAGTCTAACGAGATAAACAAACACCTACACGAACGCGCCTTGTGAATGATGATGTGAAGGATGGATGCATGCGCTGGACCAAAAGCTGAGCGAAGTCGGCACAGCAGCTGGCTTGGGAAAGCGACTCAGCAACCGCAGTAGAAACTGTCTCCGTGGACAGTTGGCCCGTCTTCCGTATAATGCAAATACCCAGACTTGCAGGATACATGCTTCACTTTCTTTGTTCCATTGGGGGTGACATGCTGTAGCATTAATTCATGCCTTTAAAATACCCTGCACGGTGCATCTTCCGATCTCCTTTAACACAAACGCTGGTAAATAGCCATGACTAGCTAACGCCACATTAATCAAAGCCAGGTCTCTAAAGAATGGTTCAAGTGTTGGGGAATCATCTGCTCATACTCTGTCGTGTTACCAACCAGTGCGCAAAAGATGTTTCAGAGCGTGGGGCTCTTGATGCCACCCATTTCTGCATTTGATACACCAGCAGCTAAACACACCCTGGGGAGGCAGCTCCTTCTGCATAGTCCATTTCACTCCCAAGCTAGGGACAATGTTCTTTACCATAATGGAGAATGTGAAAAAGCGCATGGCTGCAAGGCTGGGGGGTGAGGGTGGAGGGCAAAGCGCACTACGCTTGGGGTACACTGGAGATGCTTCCTCTGATACCCGCAGTACTCCAAGTCCCTTGAAATGAAATTCGTCTATACACTGCACAATGTGCAAGGGCTGCTGTTATTCAAGCAGCACGCGACTTGTAATTTGCAAAAAGTAAACTTAACGAGCCCCAAGAAAAGGTCATCTTCCACCCGTTAAGAATTTGATTATTTTTGTTTTTATGTTGGGATGGTAGACATCGTTTTTCTTTGCGATCTTACCGTTTCATGGTGCTGTCAGGAGCTAAAATGAGTGATCACGAAGGAAACATTTAAGAATTTTGAGAGTTCACAAGCATGAGCGAAACAAACCCCAATACTCGAACTGACATTTCTCTGCCGCGGTAATGCACTGCAGTGTGTTTCAATGTAAAGTCATAATTTTAGAACGCCACCTCTCCAACATTAACATTAGGAGCTATGTTGAATTGTACATGCATGTTAATTCTCTGCATATGTTTAAAGTAGACTTTACTACTCACATGCAGTAGTGATATTGATTACGTGTGTCCCTCCTAAATATATATATATATATTTTTTTTAATTTATTTTGAAAACAAATAAACAATACAAACCAAACTTGCAGCATTATTGACAACAGACTCGTGAACATCAATTAACGCTCGTTACTGCTCCCCAAACCCCCCCCCTCAAGTGCTTATTTGCATTTCCTTCTCGTTCTGTATCCGCTGCGTGTTGCTGGGTATCGCTTCCTTCCGAAGCTGCAGAATCCACTACTGTGCCAAACAGTCCTGTTATTAACATTCTCCAAGCCATCAGGTTACCCACATCTTCTTCCCCGCACTTGCTACATGCCTCCTGCCACACCACCGTTTCAGCCTTCGCCCATTTTTGCAAATCCCGCCACCATATCTCTACCCATGGCTTGTGGCATTGCTTCCAGCCCATGGCAATCCTTCTTTTAGCAAGCACATATGCCAGGTCCCTCAGTTTCCCAAGGTGTTTAGTATTCCGTGGTCTGGGAAACCCTCCCAACAGGCAGGCCCAGGCCGTTCTATGTTGAGCGTGACCCCTTTATCCGCTAGTTTCCGTGCCACTTCCCACCCAAAAAGCTTCAATCACTGGGCAAGACCAGAACATGTGTGTCATATCAGCATCTTCTTCATCGCATTTTGGGCATGCTTGTCTTCCTGCGTTTGCAAACTTAGATATTCTCTTCGGGGTCATATAGGCTCTATGCGTTATGTATAACTGTATCTGCTGCAATCTAGCATTTCTGGACACCTTCTTGTGGTATCCTATAGCACGTTCCCACATTCCATCGGTCATCTGTGCCCCCACCTCTGCTTCCCAGTCCAGCCTCAAATGAGTCAAATCCTTCCCCACCCGGGTCATCACCATCTCATACAGTCTAGAGATCTTGTGCCCTCCTTCTGATATATCATATATTGTTCCCATTAGGACGTCTGGCTCTTCCGCCAGTACAGTCTCTGGCCAGGTTTTGCGAATAGTCTGCATCAGCCTAAGATACGTGACATATTGGCCTCCATGCAAACCTGTCTCTTCTCCCAGTTCTTCGAAATCTTTAATAATCCCTTCTTGCCACATGTCTCCCAATGTGACCAGCCCAACCGATTCCCAATAGGTCCTGATTATCATCCTGAGTTGGTTGACTCCCCTAGCTAAGGCGACTAGTGGCACCTGTGGGGAACACGGGCACGGGTTCTCCATCAGTTGGCATACTCTGTGCCACATCTTCCACCCAAGCAACAGCATACCCGGGCGTTCTTTCATTTTGAGTCTAGGCACCCAGATAATCTCCTTTAGGTAAAACGGGGTGCAGTCCTGCCCAAACAGCCTAGATTCAGGAGTTTCCTCATCAGAGAGCCATTTGGTTACATATTGCAACTGACTAGCTACATAATAGGCCTCAAAATTCGGCAGCTTAATGCCCCCTCTATCATGGAAGTTCTGTAGCTTCCATAGCGCCACTCTGTTGTGAGTGCCGTGCCATAGGAAGTCCCTGCACATGCTGTTCAGTTTGACAAAAAACATTTTGGGTATCAAGTATGGTATATTACTGAAGAAATGTAACAGCCTAGGCAGGACCACCATTTTGAGCATCGCCCCCCGTCCCATCATCGCCAGCGGCAGCTTCTCCCAAAACTTCATATTTGTTCGAATTTTTTTCACAGCCACCTCGGTGTTATGCAAGTGTTCCCTCTCCACCGTATGATATACATCTATTCCGAGGTAGCGGAAGGAATCAGCCACCCACGGTACGGACAACACTGGCAACCGTTCCAGAGGGGCTCCTATGTAGCTCCCCAATGGGAACATGCTCGATTTTTGGGGGTTTACCGCCATGCTGGACAGTTCTGCATACTTTTCCATGACCTCTAGAATATACTGAAGATTTTCCTCCGGGTATTTCAAATACAGTAGTAAATCGTCAGCATACAAGGATATTAGGTGTTTCTCGCCCCCCGCCTCAATACCGACCATGTCATATTGTTGTCTGAGGTACACTGCCAGGGGCTCTAGGGCTAGAATGTATAACATCGGGGACCAGGGGCACCCTTGTCTGGTGCCTCTACTGAGTTATCACCTCTCAGATATCACCGATCCTGTACGTACTCTGGCCAATGGTTCACTGTACAATAATTTTGCCCACCTAACATAACCCGGCGCCATCCCGTATTCTTCCAGGGCCGCCAGCAACCATGGCCACCTCACTGAATCAAAAGCTTTGACTGCATCTAGGGACACCACAGCCATTTCCCCATTGCTCCTGTTTCCCTCTTCAATCACCCGTTGGAGTCGCCTGTGGTTGTGGGTTATATTTCTGTTGGGGACATAACCTGTCTGATCCGGGTGTATCAGTTTGCTGATGACCCTTTGCAGCCTATTGGCCAGGACTGCCGTCAAGATCTTGCTATCCTGGTTCAACATTGACAACGGCCTATAGGAGCCACAGCTATGCCCTGGCTTGTTGGGCTTAGGGAGCGGCACAATTGGCGCTTCTCTGAGTGATTCCGGTAGCCAACCCTTCTCATTGAGCATCTCTAGCATAGGGGGGAGTACTTCCACTTTATATATTTTGTAAAACTCACCAGGGAGTCCGTCTGTGCCCGGGGTCTTGCAGGTGGGCAGCTGCTTCACCACCTCCTCTTATTCTTCTAAGGTAATCGGTGCGTCCAGCTCCTCCCTTTCTTCATCACTAATCTTAGGTAATTCCATGTCTTTTAGTGTTTCTCTAATCTCCTCCCGATTGCCCCCTCCTCTGTCCTCATATAATGTTCTATAATAGTCCAAGAATGCCTCGTTGACTCCTTCCTGGGTGTCAACCACCTCCCCGTCTTCTCTAGTTATTGTCCTAATCGGGGGCCTGGGGGTTTCGCTCTTATATAACCCCTCCTAAATATATTTAACTTCCCGTGATATATTTGATGCAATACATATTGCATAAATGCATGTATTTTAATGCTGAGATAGACGGGCTTGTACAGCTATCGGTGGGTATGTTGCTGGGGCTTGTTCTTGGAGGTTTGAGTAACGCTGTTCAAGACCAGTTCATCACCTTTTAAGAGTGGCTAAATGTTTGAGGTCATACGAATGACATTAGTGCAGATCTGAAATTGTCGATTCTCTGACCTGAGTCACCGCAGCAAACTGGTAATTGTTACTAAAAATGAAGAGCAAAAGCAGACTAACATAACGAGGCCTGTTCGGGTTTGACCCTCCTATTGCTGTTTTCTGAGGTTTATGAAATTCAGCAGATGTCAGCATTGACAATTTTGTTAACTCATAGTCTCCACTCCCGCTGCTCAGCCCATGACACATGCATGAGATCACAGGTCGGGGGAAGGGGGCGCCAACGATGCTTCCCGCCTGGGGTGCAATCTGCTGTAAAACCGGCCCTGCAGCAGCCAATTAAAAGCACAATACGCCTCTGCCAACCAGCGTCACCAGAAAATAAAGACGGCACCGGCCTGCAGAAAACGCTGTGCCCATTTAAGACAAAAATCTGGCAATAAAGCGCAGGTGAGTTCACGACCTAGATCGTCTAATTCGGCCACCAATCCAACGAGACCTCCCTCCAAAGGGGAAACGTCAATTCTAGCACCAACTTGGCACGCCAAAAACTTCTTTGCCAGATTTTTAAAGAGGAAAGCCATCGTCTCTGAGGAACTCTCCGACGCCGAGATCCTGAAAGCAGTCCTTGACCAAGCACCATCGAGCAAAGTACCTGCTGGCCTCCCTCGCGTCAGGGGGCTTCTTGTGTCAGACCTGGCAGGAGGCCCTTAAGTCTGTGCTTCGCCGGCAGCCACCATTAGATGGCACTTTGGCTCACCAAGGCCCGCTTTATCCCCTTTGCAGCGGCCGCACACTTCCATTCCGCAGGCAGAGGTGGAGGGAAGACCTCTGCCTAGTTCTGGGCTCCCTCTCGGGCCCATGGCTGCTGATTTAAATCCATCGAAAATATTACCTGCAGCTGCAATGTCATTCACTTTTTCTCTGTCTTCTGCCACTCTGCAACCACTGCACCCTTTAACTTAAGACGGTGCAAACACAGAGCTCATTCTATCACAGACAGGGAAGGAGATAAATGGGGATCTTCAAAGTACAGCACTACCCATGCCATCACCTCTGGTACATCCGAATAAAATAAGCAATTTTCGCCCCACAGCAGACCCCTCCCTGCCGAGGGACAGCAGCGGTCTTCAGCTGGGTGCGAACGTCGAACTGGACCCTCGACCAAACTTGGCCATGTCGGCTCTTGACACCAGCGCCATGCCGCCGCTTGGCATAAGCTCTGCTTCTCAATCTGATCCAACAACTGGCCCAAGAGCCGTTCTGTCTCCTGACCAGAGTAAAGGTCTCCGGACTCAGTATAGCCCTCCTAGAAACCGACGACATACTGATCTTCCTGCAAACACTGCTAAAGACTCGCCGGGGAAAAAGGTGGACTTAATGTCAATCATGTCAGCGGTTACAATCGCCCTTACCCCGTTTTGTAAACTGTATGAGTCCATTAATGAAACCTTAAAAGTCCATACATCCATCTCTGCCATGATGATCAGTCACTTGATCTTTCTTGAAGGCTATATAAATGCATTAAACAACCCAGTGGAAAAGGGCCCCTGGGGCGCCTGCGAGTTGGTGAAAGATCATTCCCACGGAGCCCAGGCGACTACTCCATCCTCTCCTTCCTCCACTCAAGTATTGATCGCCGAATCTAGCACACAGATGCCACAGTCTTGGTCAAGTAACAAAGCAGAGGCCCCCACCATAAAGAAGACCTGCAGGTCCAAAGGCTCTGGGACCGTAAGCAACAAGAGTAAGCCAGGCGGCCAAAGTACAAACGGCGCTATTAACAATGAGGTGATTCTCATTCTCCCTGATTTTGAGGACGTACCAGAACCTGAACCACCAAAAAAAGTCTCTTCAAACAAAGAGTTCTCAATTTTCGACAGCTCGAAAACAAACGACCCTTCAGTTACTACACAGTCTCGGTCGCGAGCTGAGGCCTTGCCAAATAAAGAGGGAGGACCTTCCATCTGGCACCCGATTCCTTCACTCGCAGAAAAAGTCCAGAGTACCAAAACTACTGCAACCAGCGGTTGGTCAGCTAATCTTAAGTCGGCAGGCGCAGCAAGTTCCTCTGACTGCTCATCTCAACCCAGGGCGGGGGAAGCTGATGTTGACGATGAGCTAATGAATTTAAGTGTGTATTCAACGCCTGAGGTGCAAGAGGAAAACCCCTCACCCACTAACGTCGAAGCTGAGGATTCACATTTCCAGACTCTGGAAAACCGATGCAAGAAACTCATCATGCAGCCTACTTGTGGCCTGGTGGAAACAAGGAGCCTTTCACATGAGCACTCAAGACGACCCCGAAAACTGGATGGTGGAGGGCACTCATGCCATGTTCTCTCAGTCCACAGAAATGAGGAGGTGAGACTTCGTCCCCCATCCCTTGTTCGCTATTCCAGGAAAAATCGATGGGTTCACGCCACTCGTGACCGTCCGCCTTCTGACTCGACGAGCCATCCCAAAGCTCTCCGTTTTGAGAAAACAAGCTCTCGTCGTCAAAGATCAGGTCCAAAGTCGGGCCATCACAACCCTTCTACTAGAGCTAAATCTGAGCGCTCATTTAAGCTGGAACAACTTTTGGACAACAAAAAATACATAGTCCTGAATCGGGGCTTCGTGCTCAATCTATTTAAATGTGTGTCGTCGCTGAGACGTCTGAGGACCAACGACATCGCTCTGGTAGAGCCTTTCCACGAGGGGAAAACAGAGACTGCTTATCTTCATGTATCCTCTAACTCAGTAAAAAACAGGATCTCCGACGCTGCAGAAAACCTCTTGAAACTGGGGTTTGATCTGTTTGAATTAGCAGGCAATGATTCCTCAGCACCACAAGGGGAACGGGCGGAGGTGGTCAGGACCCTAAAACCTCAAAATGGTGCTGTCCGCGAGCCCACTTGTCAATATCCCCCCTTACGGGCGACCACCGAGGACAGGCATACAGGTACTCGACCCAAAGAAACAGGACTCAACCACTCGGACAGCCCAACTTTTAACCCCTGCCAGAGCTTACGCTTGGTGACAGTCAATCAACCACGTCCACAGGGCAAGCTAACGGGAGAACGTGACTACAAGGATCCATTAGGAATAGGGCGATTTCCTTCAGGCCCACTAGACAAAATCCAGCGAACCATTACACAAAATTCAACACCGAAGGAAACAGAGCCGCAGCAAACCACTAAGCAAGCCCCCCTTGCTCAACTATGGTCTTGGATTCCGAAGGTCCTTAAAATCAACAGGAAGAAATAGCAACGCGCCATGTTTACTCCGAACCTACTCACCATCCGACCTACTCCGGTGAAGGAGGAGTTGTTGCTGGGGTCCTGGAATACAAGGGGCTTTCATCACTTGACCAAGGAGGGGGACCTAAACTTAGGGCTTTTTGACATAGTCTGCATTCAAGAGTCTTGGATGTTGGAGAAACCAACAATGGACGGATATGTAATAGCTTTTGCCCCAGCAAAAAAAGGGGCACTGGGCCGTCCCTTCTCCGGCCTCATAACAGCTATTTGTTCAGAAACACTGAAAACATCCACTTATTTGCTCGCAACTTTGCTCCACTGGGACAAGCCAACCGGAGAAAACTCTATGCCATCATCTTGGACGTTGATCATCATCAACGTTTACTGAAATCCTCTCGCTATGAATGACAACATCTTCCTCTCGATGATTGAGCAAGCCATCGATGACACTCTTGTGGAGTTTCAGCTGCTTTCATGATAATATGTGGCGATCTCAATGCCATATGTCACCCACATGATGAAAAGAGCGTTTTTTTGATGGCTTCATCCCCGAGAGAAGAGAGAGGCAAAAAGTGGCTCGCACTTATGTCCTTAAGAGCCTTACTCAACGCAGGCGACCTCTTCCAAAGGCAAAACCGAGCACCTTCCTGGGCGAGAAGAAGCTCTTGTGCCGACATCGGCCACATCTTTGTGAGTAGCCCCCTTGCGGCACTAGCCACTTCTTTTGAAGTAGTCAATTGCACAGCCAGTGACCATAACTTGCTGGCTCTGAAGTGGAAATCACGCTCAGCTCAGAAAATCTTTATGCCAACTCAAGTGGAGTGCAACCACCAAAAAAAAACGCCTCAAACTGTCTGCTGAATCACTAGCAAAGATCACCCTATACTACCAAAGGGGAGGTGACGCGAGCCGCCTCATGAACGTTCCAGCACCCCGAGACTATCAACCGCTCCTGGTCCCGTATACATCATCTGTTAATAAGGCCAGACATAGTCTCAGACCCCACAACCATGTATATTGCGGGACACTGGTGGAGAAACGTCGAGAACTGAGGAAACTGAAGCGGCTAGCGCAGGTACAGCCCTCGCCAGAAAACCAAGACCGTTTCCGTACATCACAAACAGTCTACAAGTCCTAGATTAGGCATCACCGCGTAAACCTGTATCAACAGAATGCGGAATCAATGCTGAAGCTCGTGTGTGGCCATCATCCGCGTGAATTTTGGGCACTTCTCAGATCTACGGCCACATCTCCGGAGGAAGTCCCTGTAAACAACATTGGTGAGGAAACCTGGACAAACTTCTTTAAGCAACTCTTCCATGCCCTTTCAGCGCCCTCTATCGTAGAGGAAAACACCCAGCTGGAACCCTGGATCGATCTGAGCAAGAAGAGGACATAATAAAGGTTCTCCGCAGACTTAAACCTTCCAGAGCGTCTGGCCCTGATGGCATCACCAATTTGGACCTTAAAAAAAATCCGGAGGAATGGTCGACATTGATCAGCGCAATCTTCAAACGTTGCATGGAGTCCAAGTCCATTCCATCTTTTTGGACCACTTACATCGTGGTCCATATATTCAAAAAGGGCTGCAAACAGGAGCCAAGGAATTACCGCCCCATTGCACTACTGGACACTATTGGCAAGGTCTTTGGGGCACTACTACTACATCATTTCCAGCGATAGGCAAAAAACGCCCAATGTGGCAACCGGTTCCAAACGGGATTCATCAAAAACAGCGAGACCTCGGCTAACATCATGTTTTTGAGCGCGCTGAAGAGTAAAATCATTGACGGGGCTCCTCGAGTCTTTGTGGCCTTCATTGACCTGGCTCAAGCATTTGACCGGTCAATCGAGAGACCCTTTGGGAAAAACTGAGACAGTGGAACTGCCCTAGTGACATAGTGCAACCCATCCGCGCTCTTCACAAAAATACCAGGTTGCGAGTGAGATTAAATCAAGCTGGCTTACTATCTGATGAAATCGTGGCTGGAAGAGGAGTCAAGCAGGGCTGTCCATTAGCCCCGGCCCTTTTCATTGCCTATATGGGCGACTTTAAGGACTCCGAATCGACCATCCAATCCTTTCCATCGTCTATGGGCTTGCAGAAAACAACCTGTCTGCTGTACGCAGATGATATGATCCTAATGGACCTCACCCCGATTGGCCTCTAACGCCAATTAGACAACCTGGCATCCTACAAACGCGCTAACGATTTGCAAATCAACGTGTCAAAAACTAAGATATTAGTCTTGGAAAAATTGAAACATCCAAAGGAAAGATTGAGTTGGTTTCTGGAAGGGGTCGCCCTTGAAAAAGTACAACATTTCAAATACCCGGGAGTGACCCTAGACTGTTCAAGCATAAACGCAGCGCTGCAACTCACACTCTTGGAAAAAGTAAAGAAATTAACCGCCCAAGCTCGAGCACTAGACAACAAATACGGCTGTTTTTCCCTGGTGCCTATGATAAGATTCTACCGCGCAAAGGTGGGTCCTTCCCTTACCTACGCTGCTGAGGCGCTACCGCAAACACTAGTGAAATTGTGGCCTAGGCTGGAAGGCTATTTTTGGCGCACTGTTCTGGGCTTGTCAAAATCATCCTCAATGCTGCTAATAAGAGGAGAGCTAGGGCTGTTCTCGTTAGGAGCGACAATTGAAATTAAAAACATGATGTTTTACAGGAAAACTCAGCTGCCCGATCGCTCAAACATCTTAGACATAATCAGAGCATAAACACTAGGCACGCGCTGCAGTGCGCTGAAACTATGGGAAAGATCCTGTAAATCTAAGTTGAGCAAAATCTACTTGTCTGAGGCTGAGCTCATTCAAAATCCGAAGAAAATTAAAAAGAAAATGGTCGAACTAGACTGGATCAGGACCCTAGATTGTGCAGCTGCGTCAAAATCAACCAGCCACTTACCACCTTATCTGAGTAAATTAAATTCTGTTCGAAACTACTTGAGCAAATTCCCCAGTAAGCTAGTCAGAAACTTTTTTATGAGGGCTTGCCTAAATCTCCCCGAAACTCATGAGATCTTGGCAGTCAGAGGGCAAAGCAATTGAAGCGAATGTCGATTCTGCCACAACGACGAGGAGATTGAAACCATTCGGCACTTGTTACTTAACTGCCCCGGCACAAAGTCAATCGGAGAAAAGTATTTGTTACCACATCTATCTGCTTCTTACATCAAAGACGAAGAGATGTGGTGGGGCATGCTAATGAGCGGTGAAAGAACTGCTTGGACCATCGTCACAGCACAGACGCTGAAACAGATTTTAGCCCTCTAGCTAAACAAAACTTTATTCTTTTCTTCTTCTTCTCTTCTTTTACGACTTCTTCATCTTTTGTAAAAATCATTAATTTGATTAAATCAAGTAAATAAATAAATTACAACAGATTTTGCCTTTTTGACATGTGGGCGGGGCCATGTGGAAATGGGCGGAGTTTTGTGTGACTGTGGGCGGGGCATACATCTCTGGATTTTCGATTTTCAAATGAAGGCCGGTATGCCCTTTGCCAATAGCTTGTGGGATGGTGCATGATGTGATGTAGTGCGTGGGCGAGCGGTGCTATGCAGGCCACACACTGGGCATAATAACGGAGACACACACACACACACACACAGGTCTTGGTGTCTCGGAGCAGTGCCCTTCCTGGGCTTTTCCACTCCCCTTTATTGCCTTGCCCTCGTGGGACCCAGTAGCCACGTCCCCTGTGATCACATGACCATCACATCCCTCTTCAACTTGGATATCAAACACAAATATTTGGAACATTTCAACATTTGCCTCATGCTACATGTCCTGAGGCCATTCTTGTAACTGTCTGTAAGTTTTAGAGTCTTATGATTTGTGTCTATGCTTCTCCCTGGTTCTTGTCCTCTGGTATATGCCGTTCAGGATGAATCCACACAGTTGCATGGATAGTTCTGGTCGTTGGCGGAGCAAGTATCGTCCCCCGTCTTCCCTCCTCGGGGGGGCCGGTTTGGCAGTGTCCACTGGGGTTTCCTCTTGTCACAGATTTTCTTCTAGCGGGGCTCCTATCGGCTCTCCTTGACCCACTACTCTGGGTGCTCTCTCTGGTGTCCTGAGGACTGTCCTCCTGGGTGCTTCTCCTTCGTGAGCTTCCTGCCATGTGGTGCTCGGTATCCATCTGAAATAGGACACGTTACGCATGACTGTCTCAGAGCCTCGGGATGTGGTCACCAACCCGTGGTCTCGGGGAGAGACTGTCCAGGGTATGGACTAAAATGGGAGTATCATTTTTCTTGGAATGGCTCGGTTCTTGACCAGCACCGTGTCCCCCACTTGTAGTTCACTTGGTATTACTCTCCTTGGTTGATCTTTTCTCGCATTTTGCTCTTGTCTCCTCTGTTCTATTCGATACAGGTCTGCCTGGGGGCGCCACCAGGAATGGTAGAGGGTAAGCCCTGCCTGGATGGGCACCCCAAACATGAGTGCTGCTGGGCTCACTAGCGTGGCTGAACGAGGCATTTGTCGGTACGACCGGAGGAACCGGTACCATTCTGGTAGCCATGGTTGTCCTCGATCTTTGGCGATTCGTATGCATTTGTTAATGGAGGTCATGAATCTCTCAGCGTCTCCATTGGCTTGAGGCCAATATGGCGTGATATGGTGGTACCAAACTCTTATGTTGTTGAGGAATTGCTGAAACTCCTTGCTATGGAATGGTGGACCATTGTCGCTCGTGAGCAATGACGGGATGCCATGGATGGCAAACACTTTCTCCAGTGCTGTTGTTACGGCCGCTGCATCAGTGGATTTGACTGGTTCTACCTCTGGGTACCGTGTGTATTCATCTACCACCACCAGGAGGTATGCCTCATTGACTATCGTGCAGAAATCAACACTCACTACGTCCCACCTGTACTTGCTTCTGGGCGGGCAGGCCATGGGCTCTGGCGGACCTGACTGGTGGGTGGCTTGGCATGATGCACACGTCTTTACTAGGGACATGACCTTTTGTTGTATCTGTGGCATCCATGATTTTAGGAATGCCTCAGTCTTCACGATCCCCTGGTGTCCTTCGTGCACAAGCTGGAGTGCCCGCTTTGCAGGTTGGAGGGTACCACAATGCAGTGTCCCTTGAGGATCAACTCCTCTGGCGAGGTTGACAGCTCGTGTCTGATTCCTAATAGTGCCTGCATCAGTTCTTGTGCTTGTGGTGTCTGATGGGCGACTGATATGAGGAACGTTTTCCATTCACCTGTTAGTATGGCTTCTTTGGAGATTTGGAGGCAGGTGTCCTTGTTTGTTGCAGATATCATTTTGTCTAGCCTCATTGCTTTGGGCCTGGTGCACTCGATAATGTGGTACACATGCTCATTGGTTTCCTTGGCTACCTCACATTCTGTTGTTGTGGCGGGCCTTGGATGTTGCGACAGGAAGTCTGCGGGGTTGTCTGCTCCTGCTCGATACAGTACTTCCAGGTCGACCTGTTGCAATTGGAGCATCCATCGCTCTATCCTGGCTGGGGAGTGCAGTGCTGACCTTTTGAATATTGGGACTAGGGGTGTGTGGCCCGTTAGTACTTTCACTGGTTGTCCCACAATGTACACGTGAAAGTGTCGACACCCCCATATGATGGCGAGCGCTTCTTTCTCAATGTGTGCATAGTTTCTTTCTGTTGGTGTGTGTGCGTGGCTCGCAAATGCAATGGGGACTACTGTTCCTTTTCAATTAGTTTGTGTCAGTACTGCTCCTAGCCCAACCGGACTGGCGTCGACCAGCAGTTCGGTCTTTCGTGGTGTGTCAAAAAATGCCATAGTGGCATCGCTGGACAGGCAGTCGTTTACCTTCTGGAATGCAGCTTCTTGTGTCTCACCCCACTCCCACGTTGACTTGGTCCTGGTGAGGTCCCGTGGTGGGGTGGCTATGGTGGCCAGGTCAGTGATGAATCATTCGCAGTATGTTGCCATCCCTAGAAAGCTGCAGACTTTTGTCGGGTTGGTGGGAGCTCTTGCATTTTTGATGTCAGCAACTTTGCCGGGATCCGGAAACACCCCTTTTTCGTTAAAGCTTATAGTTGACTGTCCAGACTCACACTTTTCTTCATGTAGGGTCAGTCCGGATTCTTCCACACTCTGTGGAGTGTTGCTACAAGCCGCCTGTTGTGCTCCTCTTCTCTATTGCCATATACCAGTATGTCATCGCTGACATTTGTGTCCCCAGGTAGGTCCTGTAGCACTTTCCTTATTTCATGCTGAAAAACGTCAGCCGCTGAGGATATGCCAAACTTTAGCCAACAGTATCTTCTCAGCCCCAGGTGTGATGAGAAGGTCATTATGTAACTTAACTCTTTTGCAAGATAGATCTGGTGATACCCAGACCTGAGGTCCAGCTTGCTGAACATGGTGGCGCATGTCAGTTCTACTATCAGTTCATCCACCGTCGGGGTAATATGCCTTTACCGCCCAATGGCGATGTTGGCGAGGCGCATGTCAATGCAAATTCGTATCATCTTCACTGACATGTCTCCCATGGATACCACGCACGCGCGTGCCATTTGGTGTTATACGCTTGATGCCCGTTGGCTGGCTTGACTGCTGATATCATGTGCGCCTTCTCTTTTCTCGGCCTTCAGTATCAGATTGTGCAGTCTACGGAGTGCTCCCTGCTGGATTGGTCCTCGCCCTCGCTGCTGCTATCGGCATTGTCTCCTTCATCTGCGCAGGCTCAGCCTTTTGTAGACTCTGGTGGGATGTCGCTGTGGTCGTTGCTCTGGTTGCCGTGGGCGGAATGGTTGTGTGTTCCTGCACTTTGGGTCACTTTTCCATTCTCTCATGCTCCTAGAGCTGAGGTATACGGATGCGTAATGATTTATTTTCCTGCATTATTAGCATGTGGTGTTGTAGGCTGGCCATAGTTCATCTTTGTGTTGTTGGCTGCCGCACCATAGGCAGTCTTTGGGCTTGTTCAGTGGAGGGGGGCTGTGTTGCAATTTGCTGTGCCGCACTGCATTGATGGTCATCATGCTGTTGTTCAGGGTTTCGGTGTAGAGTGGAAGGTGGCTAATCATTTACTCCATTTCTGCCACATGCTCATCCGTTTTCTCGGGCTACCGCCCCATGGTGAGGATGGTCTCCAGTGGAAAGTTGGTTTCTGATAGTATAGTCTTCCGGAGTTTTTTGGAGGAGAGGCCATGTATAACTGTTTGTCTAACAGCAAACTCTTTATCCAGAAAGTCACAGCCAATGGCCATTTCTCGTAGTCGGCCATGGAAATCGTCTGTTTGACCATCACACACGACAGGACGCTCTGCCTCCCAGAGCACCCTCATCATGTGGGCCCGGCCTACCCACAGTCCACAACATTGGCAACGAGGACAGGATCCAGTCCGTCGCCGATCCCGAATACAGGGGGGCGCTGATTTCCCCCACCGCGCTGCCACCTCCCTGGCGTGTGGCAAAGCTCGCGCCTGGAGTTATTTGACTCGGAGCTGGGGCGGCACCCAGGGCCTGAGAGCCCGCACCACCGTTGGCCCTCCGCAGGTGACTAGCTTTGCTGGCTCCCTTGTCACGTAAGAACTATGGTGCACTATAGTACTTCTGCCTGAGGTAGACACTGCCACCTGGGGGAGGCTGCACGTGGCAAAGCACGGACCGCTGCCTGTGGGTGCCCAGACGGGGCTCAGCCAAGTAGGCTGCCCTGCCTGCACCCCCAATCCTCAAAGATGACTCCTGCCTGTGGGAGAAAATCCTGCCTGGGGAGCCCGGACAGGGCTCGGCCAAGCAGGGTGCTCTGTTTGCACCCCCACTCCTCAAAGATGACTCCTGCATGAGGGATCCTGAACATGGTGTGGCCTGGACCACTGTCTGCAGATCCCCCCCAACATGTTGTTGGTTGCTGTCCTCACCCCTCCTGCCTGGGGTGAGCCTCCACGGGGCAAGGCCCAGACCACTGGCGCTAAGTATTCCTGTCTGTGAGAGCACGGAAATGGCGAGGCATCGGCCACCGCCATAATGATATGATTAACTCCCGCCTGAGGGAGAAAGTGAGAAGCGGCCACGGCATACACTGCTGCTGTATTAAGGCGAAGAAACACCTACCTTGGGGAGAGAGAGCGTGGTGCAGCTTCCGCCCCCACCCTTATCAGAACTCCTGCCTGGGGAACCTGAAAGTGGCGTGGCTCGGACTGCTGTCGGCAACACCCCACCCCAACGGCCCAGCCCTGGCATCACCACAGGCCTCATTGAGCCACAAGGTGGTCCCATCAACTGACTCTCCTTGCCAGCATCGCATGCAGCAGATGTGGCCCCCGGTGCACCCAGGTGCAGCTTTGCCTGTTTGCGTAGGAGGCTCCCTCCGTCCTTGTGACAATGGACTAATAAAGAGAATGAAATGTACATAGGTGTCCTAGTGCTTGAAAGTATCCCGGAACAATGAAGCATAATTAGAACTGTTATCCTGCATATGTAATAGGTCACGTTGTCATTTGTTTGTCTTTACCATTGGCATGGGATGTTGTGACTTCAGCACGTCACCACGAGGGTGCCTGCTGGGTCACGTGCACATAATTACTAAGTACAGGCGGATGGCTTCCCGCCCGCCAGTTGCCTCCCAACTGCGTGATTGCATCATTGCGGCCCTGCGCCGACAGCGCATGTGATGATCCACGACAGACCGCTCCTCCTCACAGAGCACCCTCACACCATGCGGGCCCGATCTCCCCAAATCCCATAACAGAAAGAAATGTTTTTAAGAAGTGTGACCTGAAGCAGATTGTTATGAACCTGCCCCACTCTCCTTTAGTGTTAATGTCCCCAGTAAGCACATGAGGTGGTGGCAGACATTTATAAAGAGCAAACTAAAAAAAGGGCAGAAATTGCAACTACGCATCTAACATATTTTATTCAGTTCCATCTGCGCGAACTTAATTATAGTTAATTTGCTCATAATTAAAAACAGCTACACACATTCGTCTGTTTTAATTATAAGCTCATCTATTTGGTGCAAGAAGTGGGCTTATGCAATGTACATGAGCGCACCTGCAGATAAGGGACAGAAGGATAAACTGATTTGCGAGGATCACAACCTTAGGTGGTGAAGCCGGGATTTGACACAAGTCTGCAAATTGACCCCATATTTTTTTATTTTTTTATTTTTTATTAAGTGTCATTTCGTTAAATATAACCTTCAACTCTTTAAAAATTCATAAACATAAACACATGAATTCATTTGGTATAACAGCAAAAGAGAGTTTAAAATAAATATTGTAATTTCAAAACTTCTAAGAACAAAACAGTTCCCCCGTTTATACAGCTGCCTGATGCATAAGTGCAGATCTGTTATTTAAAATAAGATGTCTTTCTAAAAAAAAAAACGGATTCTTTGCCTCCTGTGCAAAATTACATACAATTTACGTTTGTGCAAAATTGGTTTAGGTCATAATTTCATCATTTCTTCCCACATGTAATATACAGTCAAATGTAACACAATGTTTCTGCCTTCATAGTTCGCAGACCAAAATTGATTAGTGTGAATAAAATGAATGCCGTGGACCCGCATTGAGTATCCTTTCTCATGTATGGAGTTTAGGCCAATACATTCAGTCAACAAATGTTGTGCAGTCTCCAGTTGATCCCCACATATTCTACATGCTCGTTCCTGCATTATAGTCTTCCCCCACATTACCCTATTCACCAGCACAGGGAGCTGATTAAGTCTTTGTAGAAAGATCAACCTCCTTACCTTCGTGTTTTGCAGGTTAATGAGAAAGGAGCATGCAATGTCAGGTTTGAACGCTTGCATAGAATATAACTTATAGCTAGACTTCCCAGCTAGGTAATTGGTTCATGTATCCCTATCCCAGATCATAGGCTTTTTTTAATTTCAGAAAATGTTGTTGCCAGGTTGTCATCTGGCATAAGTGTGCAACCTATTTCCTTCAGAAAGTGGTCGATCTCACTGTAAAATATCTTCAAGGCCGGAAAGGTGCACATTTTGCCATTTTGATCAAAGAAATATGAATACATAGAATCCGTGTTACCTGCACATAACCTTATTTTAAGATATAAGATACATGCTGCAATCATTTAGTGGGTAGTCAAGGAAATCAAACCCAACTAAAAGCATATTGCTTCCACTGGAACACACTGAGGGAGACCCAGGGCACTCCTCCAAAGTGTCCCTTCTAATTGCTTCAGCCAATCGTTCTCTTTAACAGAGAACGCTTCAAGACCATAGAGTGCACTAGGAATTATACAAGTATTATACAATTTCAATAGGCCCTCTACAGAGTACTCACCAGAGTTAGAAATAAAAGACCTGGTTGTTTTAAACTTTGTAAAAGAACTACAACAGGAAAAAAGGGGGGGCTCCTAGCCAAGGGTGAAGGAACCAAGGCTTATAATTTAGAGCCAATTGTGGTCACCCTAATGTAATCAAAGAATGATCTAGTCACAGATCTGAGGCACCAAGAAGGAAGTACGCAGAAGGCCAGATTGATAAAAAAAAGGAAGTTTATAATATTAGCTTTGGGTTGGTCATATTATAGAAATTTGAGAGAAAACATAAACAGAACATTAATAACTGACAAAACATAAATATGAATATCAGACACGGTTAAAAGATTGATTAAAAACAGTCTCAGATGGTTCATACAAAGGTAGTGAAAATAAACATAACCAATGAATCAGTTGGAGGCAGTAGAAAATGCATATAAGGCTGCCCACTAGAAAACAATTGAATCAGCTAAAGTAAAAAATAACATGGATAAAGAAAAACAAGCAGAATCCTCAAGGGGAAAACCATTTCTATTTTGTAGTCAAAGGTATTATAGCATCCAATTGAAATAATTCATAAAGGTGATTCAAAAAAGAATAACAATAATCATTGCACCTAATCACAGTGTGCATCAATAGACACTCGTATCATTTGGTTTATTTTGCTCTCCTAGTTTAGTATAAGGGTCAAGGAGAGAAAGGAAAGAGGGAATATCAGAAAGATTCTTCAAATATATGAAAATTAAAGCCTTCCTCAAGGTTAGAGAGCACCCACAGTTACAATCCCCTGTGCTTTAAACTTTGTGGCAGTCTTACAGACTATGTTTTTCGATAGAGTCTTCTTATTTAGTTTATTTGTACTGAGTATTCCAAGATCCAGGTAGCTTTCTACTTCCTCCGAAGTGTTGTTGTTAATTGTCCATCTAAGTCTCTTTACAGCTTTACGGTTCAATTTCATCGTTATGATTTTAGATTTGGACAGATTGATGACCATCCAGGCTGTTCAGAGTATTGTGCCAAATTATTCAGGCTTTGTTGTAAACCTATCTCAGTCTGGTCAAAGATTACAATATCATCTGCGTAGGAACGCCAAGCAATGGGATGGGCACCTATGCAGGGAGATTGATTTTACAATTATTGAAGGCTCTTTCAAGATACGAAATGTATATGTTGAAAAATATCAGGGTCTGGGTACACCCTTGTTTTAGTCCATAATTAACAGGGATTTGTTCACTCAACCCACCCTCTTGATCAATTCTAAGCTGTACCATATTGTCAGTGTACAGTGCTTTAACCAAGTATAACATTTGAGAATGTACACCACCTTTCTCCATCTTTTCCGAAAGTATCTGGCGATCAACTGTGCTGAAAGCTTTGCTATAATCTATATAACAAATATACAGTCCTGTGATTTTTTATGACAAAGTAGTATGAATGAGGTGTATTAGTACCCAGATGTTAGACATGGTACTATAGCCCTTGCGGAACCCAGATTGTTGGTTACTGAGAATATTGTTTTCGGTTATCCACACATTTATATAGTTTAGTAACGATTTTGGCATTGGAGTCAACCATAGCCAGAATTCTATAATTAGACGGACTATCTCTAGGGCCTTTTTTATAGATATGTATTAAGACTGAACATCTCCAGGAATTTGGTGTTTGGCCCATATATAAGATTTCACTGAAGACGTCTGTTGATCCTTATATAGTAGATTAGTTAAGCTATGGGGCCGGGTGCCCTGGATTGCTCTTCATAACCCCCATTATTTTTCATTTTCAACTTCAGAGAACTTAAAGTATTCTTTATCCCCTATGTTTCGGTATTTATTACTCATTTTGGAGATGGTTTCTCGATAGCAAAGAGAAGTTCTCCAGCAATCGATAGAGATAGGGTTAATCTCTCAAATTCCTAGCATTTCAGAGTTATATTTTTATAAATGTGCCCAACTCTTTGCATATCATTATCTTTTAATGCCATATACATTATATTCCATTGTGCGGAGGATATAGAGCCCTTGTGCATCCTGTACCAATTGTTATATTGCATTTTCAATTTCCCCACTCTCAATGTTCTTATCTCGGGGTCCTGAATATTTCTTTTTAACCAACGGATCATGCTATGAAGTTCTTTTTTCCTATTTGCTACAGACAAATCATGTGTGTTCCTATGAGTACAATTTCTAGAGGTGATTTTATGTTGATGGTTCATAATCTGTCGAGTTATATTTTTATAAATGTGCCCAACTCTTTGCATATCATTATCTTTTAATGCCATATACATTATATTCCATTGTGCGGAGGATATAGAGCCCTTGTGCATCCTGTACCAATTGTTATATTGCATTTTCAATTTCCCCACTCTCAATGTTCTTATCTCGGGGTCCTGAATATTTCTTTTTAACCAACGGATCATGCTATGAAGTTCTTTTTTCCTATTTGCTACAGACAAATCATGTGTGTTCCTATGAGTACAATTTCTAGAGGTGATTTTATGTTGATGGTTCATAATCTGTCGTAGTGAATTCTGTGCTGTAAAATAAAATTCCTCCATATTAGTAAATATAGGGAGAGGATCCTCAGTCAATGCAGCTAATAGCAATTCATTGGTTTTACAGACTTTGTTTCTATTCCATTGTATACGATTACCATTATTATTGATACAACAGGCTCCTTTCAGTACCCCTGATCAGTCTTATATACTATTTTCAGTGAAAATTCTATTATGGCGTGATCGCTAAGATTATTGTCTATACATTTAAAATCAGTGATACGTGCACGCCCAGCTAGTTTAGATAATACCAAACCTATCCAAGAAAATTGTCACGCATTTGTCCAGGTATAAAACAGATTGTCATGCCCCACATTAATTAGTTGGTGTAATTGGTATTTACTAATCAATGACATTCAAGGATTTTGACTAATTGACCCCATATTGTCCCAGAATTAGTTGGTATAAATCTGTTCTTAAGTTTTAAAGACATTATTTGAAAAGTGCTCAAATCATAATAAGCCAGATTGACAAATATATAAACCCGTATAAAAATATGTTAAGCAAAAAGTATAATTGCAGATTTCCTTTCTCACCCCATCTTTTTTGGAAGACTAATCCTACCCGAATGCAAAGTAATGTGCCAGGTAACATTTCTATTAAAACAGCATGCATTAATACTGTGCATTTGGGCAAGTGAAGGCAGTGACATTGGGCGATTACACAACCTCCCTTTTAAGCACGCCACCATGTTGCATAGTACGGACCGACCTTCTCTACCTCTGTTTGAAGTTTTGTAACAGTGGGGAGAAGGCAGTAAGACCAAGAGACACAAAACTCATTAAATGCCAGTAGGATAGAAAAGTGTGCTGTATGCTCCTTGCAAAATTGTGTTAAAGACCGGGCACAGATTCAAATCCTGCGCGAAGAGTGATTCTTTTAATTACCCACAACAAACCTCCTTTCCGTCCCAGTGGGTGAGGCAGAGTTGTAATTTAATTAGAGAGCGAGACTTTCTATCAGGGACGGCGCCATGCTCCTTTCAAACTTTTCAAATGAACGGGGCCTCAAGCCTCAGGGGGGCAACCAGCAACTGCTCCCGTGTTTCTAGTCAGCAGTCCTGTAACGTGGCAATATATTAAATTCTCTGCTTTCGTTCTCGGGCTTAAAATGTGCGCTTTGCCGTGCTCACATTACAAGCTCCTCTTTCTCTTCCCACGGGACCCACAGAACAATTGTTACCTCATTGCCTTTTAACACTGGTTCCTCCACATCAAGGTTTAGAGCTCTTCAGTGGGCATTTAGTGTTTAAGCTCCCTGTTGGTCGTCTCATGATAATCGCTGGCTATTCAACTTATATTTGTTGCCATTGTAATGTATGCACCCCACGGGTGACTCAGACTGTTTTCGCTCTAAGCAGGGGGATGAAATGGGCTCCCACACATCTTCAGCCGGGCCGCGTGCTTTCTGTGTACAATCTGCGAAGAGGCCAGGTCTAGAGGCCCATCATTCGCACACTCTGATGGCCCACCAGAAATCCCAGGGATCGCTCACTGTACCCTGGACACAGGGAAAAGGTCTCAGAACCCAGAGTCTCCTAGCCAATGCCAGAGGTTAGGCAGCTCTGTGTGGGGTTAGGGAGGTCACACCTGACGGCTGCTGAATGAGCACAACTGAGTGTAAATTACGTCATGGCCTGGAGGCTTCCTATTATGCAACAAACACTTCATTTGTTTTTGAATATTACGAAACCAACAACAAACAAAAAACCTCATGTACTTCCACTGACACAAGTCCATTCTACTGTGAGTTCCAGCCGATTTCCTCTTTCCTTTCCGTACCTCTCCTGCAAGAACAGATAAGCATAACAGCCTGGGAATAATATGCGAGAAAAGTATTCCTTAAAAGAGAGAAAGACAGAGTGTGTGTGAGAGAGAGAGAGTTTGTGTGTGTGTGTCTCTTCTCTCAGACAACGCGGCAAGTATACATTCTATGAGGTGTGTGCAGTTGGTCCTCTGACGTTGTCGACTGCTGGATAGTAAATTATTGTGGTCCATTCAATATTTGGGTATTGAGATTCCTTCAATATTTAGGTATTGAGAATAAGTAGTTCTCTGATTACTTAACAGTAATCTTCATTACTCCTTGTCCCACTCTTCATCATCATAGGACTTGACTTATTTTTGAGGTACCTCCATCACGGGACCCATTTACAAATTCCCCTGCAACACTGAAGGTACACAATAACTCCAGTGTCCCACAATCCGTATCTAATTTTGCCACTGGAATTCTGGGCCTCTCTAGCCACACGGGTGGGAGCGGCAGGTAATAAGTACTATGACGAGGAAGAATTGGACTAGGAGTAATGAGGATTACCGGTAAATCATCAGAGCTTTACCTCCATGTTAATCCATGTTAATCTTCCTCGTCCCCGTACTTTGATGACTACCAAAGCTGTGAAGTGGTGGAGGCCTATAAACAATCCAAACCATGAATTTATGCTGTGCGAACAACGTCCAATTTCTTCAGAATCTGACCCGAAGCCACTAGCAGCTGACTTTAGGATAGCAGTACAATCCCTGGTCCTCTCCCATATCTACTGAGGAAACTCACTCTTTTCAGCTTCACAGCCTAAACCCTTGCTGCACTCATAGCTGTACACCACGACTGGCACCAAACAATGGGACCACATTTCACCCATCCCGTGGGAGCGATACTGGCTACCAATTCTGAGAGCCTGTGCCACAGTAAGCTGAGTAGGATCAACACAGGCTACAGATACAACAGTGCATATTGACACCGGCTCGTACCAGGACATAAAATTGTCTCAGGCACGAACGAAAAAGTGGCCCCCAGTCGCAAATGGCAATTCGCTCTGTCTGTGAAAAACTTTTTGAGTAGTGACCAAGGGTACTTTTTTGTTAATATGTGTTGCAAATTATGAAATTTAAAGAATTTTGTTTCAGTAACACCGATCAAATCTATTAGTTGCACAGTGTTGTTACTCATCAAACTGGCCCAATTTGGACCAGAAATTGGCCACTTTTGACAAAAAAAGGGCACACATTAATATGTGGGGCCTGCAATTCGGGCATTGCCCTAATACCCTATAGGCCAGTCCAGGTCAAAATATGTAAACTTCACAGAAAACGTCAATATTAGGATAGCTTCTCCTTGAGTCCCACAGTGCCAGTCCTTTGCTTGCAATTTGTAAAGAAACGTGGTCACGCAGGATAAGTGGAAACACAAGTTTATTCCAGACCGACGCGACAACAGGCACTGCTTATGGTGGCAGGCTCTAACTGTCGGTCCACTCCAGAACCACAAGCAAATGTAATCATTCTAAAGAAGAATCAAGTGAAGTCACAATACTGTTTGTGTCACACATGCAAATAATACAAGTGCAAATGGCTATGAAATGCTTATAACGTGTTTACATATCTATATAGTAACTAAGGTTGTTATAGTAACTAAGATTGCTGCACACATTAAAACATATTATTTCAAGGGGCCAAAACCCAACACAATTCCCTCGCAGGTAGAGAATTGGTTGGGATTTTGTGTGTGCCTGTTCGTCTTTTTCATTTCCTTGCTCCAGGGTCTCTAGTCTTCATCTCCTCCTCATCTCGTGAAGGTCCACATGCGCCCATACACCAGCCCCTGAGGGGGATAGACGTTGGGCTGAATAATACCTGGAGAAGACAGAGCATCCTTCAGGAGACGGGCAACCTGAGTCTGCATAGTGGCCCCCCTCCTGCTTGTCAGAAGGCTGAGAGGGGAGCACCCTGGCTAGGTTTGAAACCTGCTGAGCTGACGGAGACAGGCAGAGGACATATGTAATAACTTGGAAGCTGATGGACACCCGAGCCAGCAGGTAAGTTATTAAGTAGATTTATTGTAGTTCAAAGCCAGGAACAAAACATTGGCATGTCCTTTCCAAGTCAGCATAACTCCAACTGCCAAGCATAGAACCCCCACACACCAACACTCCTCTCACACTGACATCACTACATTCCATTCAGCAGTGATGTCATCCACTCAGCTTGTAAGACACATTACAACACTTCTCCCTCCTTTACTTTGTTGGAACAGAGAATGATCACACCAAAACCATCACCAGACAAAAACCCCTACATGTACGTGTGGCCAGCATGTAATGCACCAACTAGTAACACCACTGGCGACAAGAAACTGCCCCCAGAGAACACCAAAACCCTGACACTCCAAGGAAGATAAAGGAAACAGGAAAGTGCTCCACCAAAGAAATAAGAACCCAATAAAACCTACATGGCAACCCCAGGATACTAACACCGTGCCAACACGTTGGGCAACTTGACACATCTGTGTCAACCAAACCCTTATACCAAGTCCTACGCCCAACTATACACCACTTCCACTCCTCCCTTTATAACAAAACAGAGAGGAACCCAACGCAGTCTACAAAGGGCTCACTCCTTCCATAAACAGAACTGGACAACCTTCGAGAAACAAAAATAAAAACTACGCACCTCCACCTGTTCCAAGCTGCCCCTTGGAACCTAGGTCCTGCCACGACCCAGCGTCCACAACAGATAACTACCTAACACTCCTCAACCCTCAGTGCACAAACATCCTCCCGTCCTAGTCTGCCCCCTAGGACACCAGGGCTGCCACCCCCGGGCACGAACCACACAGCTCAACAGAGCAACAGCAAGCACAACAACGAAACAGTTCACCACAGCACCCCTAAGGTACCACAACACTACCAAAGCCCGAACCATAGAGAACACAACCCGCAGGCGCGGAACACAACCAGGACCAACCACCTAAACCAGAAACACACCAAACACTCCACACCACTCACCTAGGACCCCAGGTCCAGCCTACTGCCACCCGCAGCACACCTACCCTATACCCTGGACCCCAGGTCCAGCCTCCTGCGAACGCAAAACGCAGCACACTCCACACCATGGACCCCTGGTCCAGCCAAACTGCACCAACGCAGCACACTCACCACTGACCACTCACCATGGACCCCAGGTCCAGCCAACTGCAGTACCGCAGGACATTACATCACCACTGAGGACACCTCCCCACCTTCTGCATCACAGCAGAACGCCACAATAACCAACGACTCCCACTCCTGCACACTGCAAAGTTCACCTCACGCACCATATGCAAACCCCCAAACACAGGATGGATGGCATACACGCAAAACATTGCACACATGTTCAAAAACAAAAATGATGTTAAAATGCATCATTACAGCCAATTATTGGTAAAAGATAACTGTAAGTGCATCAAAAATACTCACAGCACAAGATAAACAATGCTGTTCTCAATGAAGCAATTCAAACCCGCAAGTGCCCCCACCCACGAGTCCGTACAACCCAATAATGGAAATCCAACCTGCAAGAAAACATGTTAAGTATTGGACAGTTCCATTTAGTATACAAGTTAAGTATATCAACCACTGAAATTCACGGGCGGGTACCCCCAACCACGAGTCCAAATCCCACAAGTTGAGTCCCACCTGCAAAGAATCATTGAATTAGAGAAAACAATATGCAATTTAATGCAAAATAATGCAGGAACACACTCAACAACATCTCATTGGCACACAAGATTGCAATTTCTCAATACAACACAAAGCAATCACCCACACACAACACTCAGCGCGCGCATTCACTCACTCACACGGGCCCATGCAACACGCACACACACCCCCCACACACCAGCCGGCAACTAAACATATTTCATCAGATCAAGGAGAACAGGTACACCCTCCTCCTCGCAGCGGACCGCAGTGATAAAGAACTCCACTGCTTCAGGTCCGCGCAGCACCAAACTATCACAGGGCGCAGGCAGCTCCTCCACTGTACCTGCCCTGATGGAATTGCGGGAAATCCAACTCCTGCACTACTCCAAACTCGACCATGCAAATCCAAACGGCGACTGCCCACGCCAGTGGGACTGCCTGTCCGACAGACCGCATCATCCTTGATGCATACATCGTTGACCATACTTGTCTCCAGAGATCACAGTAGCCCACCGATCCATCAACGCGTGCATCCACAGTGCCCGAAACTCCAACAAAAGTCTTGCGTAAGCACGCGGAACACGCAACACGTTCATATTCCTCTCCGCGTTCCAGCTCTTCACGCTGGAACGCATGACGATGACAGACCAACGTCATCATTCCGTCAGGTAACCCGCAGGAGCCACATCGCCGCTCCCAGAAGCAGTCAGCACAGACCCCCGAATCCATGAAACCATGAATGAGGCTATCCGCAGTCCACTGCTTTAGCTGCCGCTGCCACCCGAGAACGGCACAGCGCTGGCAGCTAGCACGTCGCCGCACTATCTGGTCACAATGCCTCCCGCCGACAGCTCCTCCATGGCAGCCCGGACACTGCCAGACCCCTTGCTGCTCCTCCTTGCAGCTCGGACGCTGCTGCACCATCAAGTCACGCTGCTTGCAGCCCACAGCGCCACAATGACAGCCCGGACACTGCCACTTCTCCTGCTGCCCCTCCTGGCAGCTCGGATGCTGCTGCATCATCAGGTCCCACTGCTTAAAGCCCACAGCACCTCCATGGCAGCGCGAACACCTGGCAATTCCAGCGGACTCAAAAACTGCCGCAGCATGCCACACTGAAGACTTGGCAGTGCGATGCCCGCCACCTGGAAGCCTCCAGGCACCAGCTGGGGATCTGCTAAGCACAAGCTCCACCCGGCCAGCTTGGTCCTGATGGCAGACGCTCCCCAGTTATCACACACCGAACTGTGTGCCGATCAAAATACCGTCCACAGCACCACCCGGTAACTGGGACAGGCGGCCCACAATAGAGCAGCTGTTACTACTAGCACTGCTTAGTCAAAACAATTGTGGGCCCCTAAACCTGCTGAACTTCCTCAAGGACATGGATTCAATGGAGGGCAATGTTTCCTGGTTCTGGACTGCCCCCTCCACGACAGGATCCCATCCTCGTCGCCAGTGTAATAACTTGGAAGCTGATGGACACCCGAGCCAGCAGGTAAGTTATTAAGTAGATTTATTGTAGTTCAAAGCCAGGAACAAAACATTGGCATGTCTTTTCCAAGTCAGCATAACTCCAACTGCCAAGCATAGAACCCCCACACACCAACACTCCTCTCACACTGACATCACTACATTCCATTCAGCAGTGATGTCATCCACTCAGCTTGTAAGACACATTACATCAACATACAGCAGCACAGAGGAAAACGAAGGAAGACTAAGCCAGGCAAACAGGGACAAGTGATCAGAACAAAAAGGTGGAGCCATTGAAATGTACACACGCATTCTAGAATCCTTCCTCAAATCTCACATCTCAGACTTCAGTACTCCAAGGGGCCGGGCGTGCACCCTACAGCGCTTTGAGGCCATACCAATGGCAGTAGGCATTATACAAATGCCATATAACATAAGGGACGGGAACTATACACTAAATGAACAATCTGGAACCTGACTAGCAATGTACACAGGTTGGATTTTAGACTAGCCACATAAACAAAGAGAAGCTCAATGCCTCTAATTGCTCGTTTTTCAAGCCAGAAGCCTTCTGTGTATGGACAAGGAGTTTACTTACATGAGACAAGTCTCTATGGGTCAAATCGGGACATACAGTGGATTCCTTCTGTAGAAATGGCAATCACGGGGAGGCGTGGCCAGGCAGCGACAAAGATGGCCGTGTAGATGAGGAGCTCGGAGAGTTCAGGAGAATTATTACATCATAAACATACTATGGATCTTCATTTATGTATGATTTATTTCTCTTTATGTGTCCGAGATGCGGCTCTGATGGTGGAAGATTTATTAATCCGCTACTTCTAACTGTAATTCTTCATTGCATCGACCACCGACTCACTTGCGCTTTCTCATGGCACTGATTTCCCACACAATCCATTTTCAATTGTTTAAACCGTAAACTTTATCTGCAGCTACCGATAGACTGCCTCTTTTCTGCTATACAACGACGCTCCTCTGTGGTCCTGTGATCCCTGATAATGACACGTAGGCTTCTCACACAGCTGAGAACGTAAGAGAGGCCTGCAGCAGCGGCTTCGCGTTGTAAGTCAGCCGACACGTTCAGTCAGCTGACACGGATAATGCGAGAGAGGTAACCCGCTTGCTAATTTGATATGCATGTTCCTCACTACAAATTCTATTCTTGGTAGCATTTTACTTTCTGTATGATACGGCTGGCTGTTTGTACAGCAGAATGAATGTATAAATCTTAATTAGACACTTTTGGAATACCTTTTCTGATCTGTGGATTGAACAGCTCCTTCAAGACTCTACTTGCGGGTGTCTTTCAGAATCTGAAATACTTTACTTTAAAGCTGATTGGATAACTCCTGTTTTTCAGATATTTGGAGTTTTATAACGGAATCTTAACAGATCACTTCCATTTGGACCCCAATTAATTGATTACTATTTTTCATAATTTGCCTTTGTGATGAATGTGTGATTTTAATTTTTACTAGTGGAATCTTACTGCTGTTCTCTTTTGGTTTATCTGGCGTAACAGTCCCACCAACATTCTAACTAATCACCTGCTGTTTTCTGAAATGGTGGTGCTTTGCCATTGAAATAAGAAGATTGTGTATTTTAAATTGTACATGCTTTTTGAACTTTATCATTCTACTCCTTCTGCTTTATTAACAGAACAACTCAATTTGGGTTCCAACTAAATAATTGCCATCCTTTTCAGGGTGTCACGTGCTACACTCTTTTCATCAACTCTTTTAACCACATCTAGTGAAGTGCACCATTGATATCTTTTCAGATTTACTAGCACTATTTTTAACACTTTTTTTTTTACCCATTATTCCAAACATGGCTGACAATATCAAAACTAAATCCTCTCCTGAGAATACTCCTTTCAATGCATGTATGGAAAAAATTCTAGAAGTACTCACTAACATACGTTCCTCTATTTCCACATTAGATTCCCGCTCGTCTTCCATTCAAGAAGAGCGCAAAGACTTTACAAATGACATCAAGCTAGTCTCAGGGAGACTAGATGAAGCAGAAGAAAGAGTTAGCACTGTGGAAGATAGAGTAGAAGGCTTAGAAAACATGCAAACAAAACCTACACAGCTAGAGCGCGAAGTCACAGAATTGGAGGACAGAAATCTTGGAGACAACCTATGTTTTTATGGGATTCCTGGAAAAGCTGAAGGTGAGGATTCTACCAACTTTCTTAACCAACTGGATCCCTCCTACCCTTGGAATCACCTTCTCACCCCCATTGGAACTACAGCGTGCTCACAGAATCAGGCCTCGTTTCTCCAGAAACAACTCCTCACCAGACCCTTCATCGGTTGTTTTCTTCGACACCAACAAGTACGTCAAATTCTTCTAGCGGCCAGGAAAAAAATCCCCCTTTGTTCTAGTGTTACTGAAGCTAAAAGGAAAAGATTTCTGGACATGAGACCCTTCCTTAAATCTCTTAATATCAGATATGGTCTGTTGGACCCCGTACAAATTATTGTTACCATCCCTGATGGACCCACTAAAGAATTCATAGACCCAAACAAACTCTATAATCTACTTCAAGCCTTGAAAGCAACTCCAATGGATGCTTCTTCTTCGAACCCCGTAACTAACACGTCCTTATCAGATCCTCAACATCCTGTATCAGCTTTTAGAATTCCCAACAACCAGCACATCAAATACACTCCTAAACGTAGCAGAAAAAACTTCTTCAATTCCTTTGGAGATACCATCCAACTCAACTCAACTCAGAGACAAATCGATATCTCCAATCAAATCCTTCGATTCTTCTCTTACATCCTTACAAACCCGATCATTCAACAAGCTGAGTTTTATCATAGCATTACTTTGATTGTATTATAGCCTATAACCTTTTGATCAGTCAGAACCTGCCCTTTAAGCACTACTGATCCCATAGTATGTTCAAATCTTCACAATTAATATTGTTATTCTCTCCTTTGCTCTTTCTTCTCCTCGCTATGCTTATTCCATCTTCACACTTTGACATCCCCTGTGCCACCCTAAATTATTCACTTGCCAGCTAATCTCATCTCTACCCTTATGTCATTATTTATTCACTTATATCCATTCTTAATGATCTTATACATACTTCTATCTCTTCTGTTGTCGTCCTCGCTCCATTATGTTTTTTCCTATGTATTCCAAGTTCACAAGTAGATTTAATAATCTCTATTCCATTAGTGTTTTGATGTTCCTTAAAGTTTGCTTGAAGCAACATGTTAATGATTATTACCTTTAAGCATTATTTGTTTACTTCAGTTACTACTTTCTTAATCCTTTCTAACATCTATTAAACTTGCTACATGGAATGTTAAAGGATTAGGCCACCCTATTGAATGCAGTAAGATTAGTTCTCAATTGGCCAAAAAAAAGTCTATTATTATATGTCTCCAAGAAACCCATTTATGCTCTGATATTGAAAACCTTAAGAGCAAAGCCATCTGGATCAGTCACACACTTTTTGGTAATGCTTCGGATAAGAAAGCTGCAGTCTCTATTTGAATCAATAAGTATTTACTTTTTTCACATGTTATTGAAGAAAAAGATCCAGAAGGTAGATAGATTATTTTGGAAGCAATCATCAATAATGTACCTGCTACCATTTTCTTTATGGTCCTAACACTCCCAACCCCTCTTGTTGGTCCAATTGTCTTTCAAAACTTGCACAAAAGAATCTTATTTTCTTTGGCGATATGAATCAGATTTTTGACTTTGCCCTTGACCGTAAATCTTCTTCTAACTTTACCAATTCTAAATCTTGAAACCGTTTTTTAGATCTAATACAAAATCTGAATTTAATTGACTCTTGACATTTCTGCCATCCTAAAACTAAAGACTTTACGTTATACTCTCCACCTCATCAATGTTTCTCCTAACTTGATTACATTTTTGTTAACTCCTCATTATCTTCTTCCATTTTAAACTCTGAAATTGGCCCCATATGTCAGGAATGGCACTCTGTCAAGAGTGGCACAGGGCACCCCGGTAGGTTTTGGGTGGCTGGGCTGAAGTAAGGGAGCAGATAAGCACACACAGCAGGAAGTTCAACAAGAAAGAAGAGTAGGAAACTGTAGCTGTGAGCCAAAAAGGGCAAAAGATACAAAGGTACAAACAAACTGGATTCCCTCTTGGGGTGTATGCTGAAATGGGAAAGAGTGTTCCACGAACCTTAGGAAACTCCAGCCTTCTGCACAGATTGCTATAACAGAGGCCCACGCTGTATGCTCATGGCTGGGAACAACAGCAGTGGGTGTCTGTAACACTGAAAACGCAACAAGGGAAGGGGCAGAGGTTGCCTGCCGGAGACCAACGGGCAAGCTCTGTACAAAGGGATTACATAAGACACATGAGAAGACAAGAACAGAAATATCCCGCGAAAAGGAAGTCAATGAGCAATCTAGCAGAAGGAAATGAAGGAAAGGCAGTTAGACTGAAGTAGATAACCTAAGGTGGAGTACAGAGGACTCAAGGAAGAGAACAAGGGAGAAGCAGTCAGGAAAACAGAAGGGCTGCAGAGTAGGAAGCAGGTCTGCAGTCAAGAGTGGCACTAGGTGCAGGCAAACTGTAGTGGACTGCGGAGGACTGTAGTAGGCTGCTAGGCAGGGAGTCCAGAGGAACAGGACAGAGAGAGATTAGTAGTAAGCGACAGACAGAGAGCCCAAAAGAATAGGGTAACGAGGTAGGGAGCCCAGAGGAGCAGGGCTGTAGGCAGCGAAGTGTAAAACAGGCTGTAAGGCAGAGGAGTGTAGCAAGCCTCAAGGCAGGGAGCCCAGAGGACAAGGGCTGTAGGCAGCAGAGGGAGACAGGCTGCAAGGAAGGAACCCAGAGGACAAGGGCTGTAGGCAGCGAAGAGGTGCAGGCTGCAAGGTAGGGAGCCCAGAGGACAAGGGCTGTAGGCAGCGGAGGGAGCAGGCTGCAAGGCAGGGAGCGCAGAGGACAAGGGCTGTAGGCAGCGAAGAGGTGCAGGCTGCAAGGTAGGGAGCCCAGAGGACACAGGCTGTAGGCAGCAGAGGGAGCAGGCTGCAAGGAAGGAACCCAGAGGACAAGGGCTGTAGGCAGCGAAGAGGTGCAGGCTGCAAGGTAGGGAGCCCAGAGGACAAGGGCTGTAGGCAGCGGAGGGAGCAGGCTGCAAGGCAGGGAGCGCAGAGGACAAGGGCTGTAGGCAGCCGGAGTGAGGCAGGCTGCAGGGCAGGGAGCCCAGAGGACAAGGACTGTAGGCAGCCGGAGTGAGGCAGGCTGCAAGGCAGGGAGCCCAGAGGACAAGGACTGTAGGCAGCCGGAGTGAGGCAGGCTGCAGGGCAGGGAGCCCAGAGGACAAGGACTGTAGGCAGCCGGAGTGAGGCAGGCTGCAGGGCAGGGAGCCCAGAGGACAAGGACTGTAGGCAGCCGGAGTGAGGCAGGCTGCAAGGCAGGGAGCCCAGAGGACAAGGACTGTAGGCAGCCAGAGTGAGGCAGGCTGCAGGGCAGGGAGCCCTGAGGACAAAGACGGCAGGCTGCAAGGTAGGGAGCCCAGAGGGGGGCACTGGATCAAAGCAGGATAATGCAGCAACAGGAACAGCATACAAAGTAGAGGGTCAAGGCAAACAGGAGCGGGGAGATCTCAAGATGCAAGACACTGGGCTCCTGCAGGCAGCTGCTTATATACAGTCCTGCCCTGTTCTGAGGCAGGATAATTGACAGCACCTGGAGCAGCACACCTGAAGACAATCTGCCTCCACCCTCTCTGGACCTGAGTAGGTGGAAGCAACACTGGCTGCTAGGGCTTCTGGGGATTGTGGTCCCAATTAAGATGAATGAGAATAGCCAGGAATTGAGGACTGTAGCAAGGTGCATTATGGTAAATGTAGTAAGTTGAATAAAATAAGAAAGAACCAAAGTCGAGCAAATGGAAATTAAAGACCAAGGCGTGAATAGGAGTTGTTCAAAGAGTATTAGGAGGATAAATGGGTACCAAGTAGTCCATGATGGTTGCCAATGTGTGCGCCAGCGGCGCGGGCATGACACCATAACCATCTCTGACCATGCCCCGGTATCCACCATTCTTGAATAGACTCCTGTCAATAAATTCTCTCCCAGGTGGCGATTGAATTCATTCCTTCTGAAAGACCAATCCTTTATAAGCAAAACTAATACCTTAATTCAAGAATTTATCTTCAACAATCTTTCTGAACATACATCATTGTACAACAACTGGGATGCCTTTAAAGCCTCCCTACATGGTTTCATAATCCAATTTGCTGCCATCAAAAAAAGGCAATCTGAAAATATTCATAACACCCTCTTAACGTCAATAAAGGACCTTGAGAAATCCTACTATACAAATCCTGATCCCAATATCTTGAAAGCCCTTACGATTAAACGTATCGAAGTCAATAAAACTTGCACTGACAAAGATGCTAATTCCATTCTCAGATCTCGAACCAAATTCTACAATAGTTCCAACAAAGCTGACAAAATGTTAGCCTCATATTTTAAGAAGAAAAAAGAAAAACCCCTTTTAACCCAAGTGATATCCCCTGGGGGTAATAGATTAACCAATCCAAATGAAATAAACAATACCTTTCTTGATTTCTACTCTAAATTATATACCTCTGATTCCTTCACCAACTCTGAGGATATCAAATCTTTCTTCAAAGCTAACAGAAAAGTGAACCTTTCTGATCTGATTGATTTATCCCCCCTCAATACACCTAATTCTCTTTCTGAAATTAAACAAACCATACTTGATCTTAAGCCCAACAAAGCCCCTGGCCCAGATGGATTCACTTTAGACTTTTACAAAACTTTCATTGATCCTATTGCACCTTAACTCTTAGAATTATATTCCTATTTTGATGTAATTGGACAATCTTCTGGTTCATTTGGGCAGGGCCTCCTAGTACTCTTTCCCAAGGCTGACAAAGATCCATCAATAATTAAAAACTACCGACCCATTTCTCTCATTAATTCGGACTCCAAAAGTTATGCTAAAATACTTGCTACGCGACTAGAATCATACCTCCCCAAACTCATACACCCTGATCAATCTGGATTTATTAAAGGTAGCCTTGCTTCATCTAACGCTAGACTGTTATTCAACATTCTTGCTCACTCCCAACATTCAAATGAATCTTCTGCCCTTCTTGCCCTTGATGCTGAAAAAGAATTTGATTGTGTATCCTGGTCCTTCATGTTCCACTCTTTAACCCGGCATGGCCTTCCTCCTTCATCAATTTGATTAAAATTCTTTACTCATCACCTACTACCCGTATCCTTATTAACAATTCTCTTTCCTCCTCATTTCAAATGCGAAGAGGAACTCGTCAAGGCTGTCCCCTTTCTCCCTTGTTATTTAATCTTGCTTTAGAACCCCTTCTTCAAAATATTAGATTAAACCCTTGCATTAAAGGAATCTCTATTAACAAAGGTCAAACTCTCTGCTTACGCTGATGATATTCTAATCTACCTCTCTGAACCTGCCTCCTCCATCCAACATTTAATCTCTACTATTAAAGACTTTTCTTTTGTTTCCGGTTACAAACTAAATTTTGCTAAATCGGAGCTCATGCCCCTCACCTTTGCTTGTAACATTGCTAATACCCCTCTAACCGGTTTATCCTGGAAATCTTCTTATATTAAGTATATAGGACTTCTCATTGCCAAAGACATCTATACAACTATCAATCTTAATACTAACTCTTTAATTGAAAAAGTCACGGATATGACTGAAAGGGTTTATAGTCATAAAGCCGAATTAAATAAAGTCAAAAAAAAAATGTCGAAAAAAAATTTGAAGGTCTTTTTTACTGTTTTTTATTCGAAATGGGGGGTTCTCCCAACCCCCCCTTTTTCTAACCTTTTTCCTACATGCGGAACCCAAAAAAAACATAAATAAAAAAAATAAAGCATTCAAATACTTTTTTCTTAGACATCCTCTATTCACTATCCATGATCCCTACTGCAATTCATTCCTCTTTCTATAAAAAAAAACCTTGACTCTCTGCTTCTTAAATTTCTATGAAATCATAAAACACCAGCTATTGCCATAAATAAATTAAGACTTCCTAAATCCTCAGGAGGAGTAAAATTCCCTAATTTCCAACTATATCATAAAGCCTTTGACCTGAAACAATTAGCCACCTTCAAACATTATGAATCCTGTCTTGACAATGCTCCTCTTTGGATCAATATTGAAGCTAGCCTAATTTCTCCACTTTCTCTTTCTCATTTTCTAATAACCTCATCCTGGCCCAAAATTACTACTTTTCCTTCACTTCACCTTATCAAAATTACTTGGAATAAACTTCCCTCTAATTCTTTCACTAAAGGTAATCCTGAAGATTTTTTTCTATGGTTCAATAAGCAAAGTGCCAGCAAATCTAATCTTTCGACTATATACAGATAGTACACTTCAGATATAAAATTCATCAAACAACTGATTCAAAACTCAGAAGTAATCCCCTTTTTGACCATTTGTGAACAATATGATATTCCTACTTCGGATCTACCCTTTTACACTTCTCTAATCAAATCAATCACTAAATCCCTTAACCAGAAACACCCTTCTCCTTTATTAAACCTTTTAATGAATAATCCCTCTATTAATGCTGCCAAATTTTAAATGCTCCTAAATGACTCTCCCTCTCCAAGTTCTCTTAATCTTAGTATTATCAGTCAGTGGGAAGTAGACTGGAATCTTCAACCCTTCTTAGATAATTGGACCAAAATTTGGAAAATATGTCAATCTACGTCCCCTGCCGCCAACCTCACCCAAACCTACTTTTTCATTTTTCACTGTGCTTTTCTAACACCTGTGCATATTGCCAAAGCTGTTGATAGTTTATCCAATTACTGTTGGTCATGTTCTGAACCAAATGCTGATTTTACTCATTTAATCTTCATATGTAAATATGTTCATGCTTTCTGGTCTAAAGTTTGGTTACGAATGCAAGCAATCTTACTTTTAACAGAACCACTAACACTTGCTAATCTTATGATTGGCTCTTTAGTTAATCGTGTTATAAGTCAAATTGACTCTCCTTCTTTGTTTAATTTGTTCATAAACATTGCTTTTCAAAACATTACTTGTAATTGGAAAAATACTACCAATCTTTCATACAATCTCTAGTGTAATTCTATTTGCTCCATCCATCAAATGGAACAATGTCATGCTTCTTTGTTTGATTACATGCATTCATTTAGCAGAAAATTGAATATATTCATACATTATTTGAATACTCATGAATAATTGATCTCAGTTATTTTAGTAAATGATCACCTCCCCTTATCATACCCTCTATGTTTTATGTTTTGTCTGTGTGTCCATATTCCCCCTGTTTTGTCTTTTATTATATACTAATAAGTTAATGTAACTACTATACTAAGCATGTTTATTTCAATTGTAAACGTTTTGGCTTATACTAGTTATGTAATTGCCTAAAAATAACTAACGCTGTTGGTATTATTTCCCTTTACTCAACTTTAATAAAAATATTTAAACAGAAAAAGAAATGGCAATCACCCACTGATCCATTAAGTGCACTATTGATTCCAGGTAAAACAAGACAATGGAAGAGCCAGAGATTGCTTTCTAGTGCATTGGTGCCAATCGCTGTAGCAAGCAATGGTGTGGACACAATTAAACAGAGATACATTTAAGTTCAAGGCAACAGGAACCCCCAACAGGAATGCAAGAGCAAGAAACAAGGAAACCTGTAGCAAGGCATTAGAACTAGGTAACTATAACAAGGGATTATAACAAGCTAACTCTAACAACGCGCTGGAAACTAAGGGTTTCATTCCAAGTCTGGCTGCCTGGTGAAAAAGTGGCGGTATCCTATACAGGATACCGCCACTTTTACCTGACTGGCAAACTATGAGTTTGGTGGAGCCCCCCGAAGGTGGGAAATCAGACATACAGTAACTAAGGCGCAGGGGAAACCAGCCCAATGTCCAGCAGCCAGGCCCCAAAGAATTGGGGTTAATATAATGGCTACACTGCCATATCACTAGCCTCACCTTTCCGGGAGTACCAGCCAAAAAATGGCAGTAACACAGGCAAACGCTAGGTGGCGAAACCCCCACCTGAAAGCAGGCGGTAAATGGCAGTAAATGCATGCAGGTGTGGTGAAAAAGGCTGAAAAAACAGAGGAGGAGGTGCCGCCATGCAAGACGTGCACCCATACCCTGTGTACGGGCCACACCATGGAACCTCAGTGACATGCAAATACTAACCCTGTACCGCCTGGACAGGGTGGGAATAGCATATATCCTCAGCATGATCCAGGGAAACATCAAAAGCAGGATTGGCATCCGCACAGCCGTAACACCGCTGGTAGTGTCTGTCCTGCATTCCTAGCACAGGCACCTTCCAGCATACTGTGTGTCAGCTGCATGGATCAGCACAGCCAACATTTTCCAAAGTACTGGTGGAGGTGCTAGGCGAATCTCCTGCTATGTGGGACAGCACATTGCACTCCCAACCACCCTGGCACAGGTGAATGCCACTAAGGCAAGGTTCTACGCCATGGCAGGCATGCCTAATGTGGTGGCAGCCCTGGACTGTATGCATGTTGAGCTGGTTGCACCCCATGACCAGGAGAAAGTCTATAGGAACCGGAAGCAGTACCATTCACTCAACGTCCAGATCACCTGTGATGCCGAACTCACGATCACCCACTGCTGTGCCTGGTTCCCAGGATCAACACATGATGCCATGGCATTACGCAACAACCCACTGCCAGCGTACATGGAGAGGCACAGAGGGCAAAGTAAAATAACTTTTCACTTCTTGTCTGAGCCAGTCAAGCTGTGCGCTAGCTATACTTTTTCACAGAATACATACTCACATGTGTTGTTTAGGCTTGAGTTATTTATTTGATATATTACAAAACATTTCACACATCACATTCAGTTTAGTTGTTTGATCTTATTACCATGTATCAATTGTAGTATTACTGGTGAGCTACTTTTTAGAATGACACCTGTCGTTGGTACCTGAGCGCCCTTTTAAGTTAGAAGGATTTGTCCTTGAGAATTGAAGTGATGTTAAGGAACTTGCGTCGCACTAGGTTTAGCTACTACGGAGACATTGAGACCCTCCACTCCGTTTGTGACAATGGGTATGGTTGTGTTGAGCTATGACCTAATAATGCGCCGAGGAGTAATAGAATGGACAAGTAATTGTGGCTCCACAAAGGCTCTCAAACACAATAATAAAAGGAATTTATAACTTTGACCACAATTACTTGTCCATTCTATTACTCCTCAGCACATTATTAGGTCATAGCTCAACACAACCATACCCATGTATCAATTGATTATTGATGTGTTACAAAACATTCCACATATCACAGTCAGGTTACTTGTTTGTCTTTAGTATCTTTTATCAATTGTATCCTTATTGATTAATTAGTCTCCTTTGATTGATTGGTCATCAATTGTATCTTCATTGATTAATTAGTCTTTCTGGTGAAGTTATTTTTCCCTTAAATTGTTTGTCCTTAGTAACGTTTATCTATTGTATCCTTATTGATTAGTTAGTCTCTTTTGATTAGTCATCAAATATATCCTCATTGATTAATTAGTCTCTTGGCACGTGTTTCTCCATGGATGTATCTCCATGGTTCCTCAGGAGAGAAACTGTCCTGTTTTAATTGTTTTTATCAAAGTTATAATCAATCAAGGATTTTCCCAGGATGCGATTGTCCTCAGCTTCCTTTGAGGACAATCGCATCCTGGGAAAATCCTTGATTTGAGGAAAATTACCTGACCACAAGGAGGAGTAATTTAACCTGTGCCACAGCACAAAGTGGATAAAAGAAAGCATAAGAAAATAACTTTCATGAAAACAATTAAAACAAGACAGTTTCTGATATGATATGATAATTTATTTATATCGCGCTCGTACACAAGTGTTTCAGAGTGCGTCAAGGCAAGGGAGGGGAACAGGTGAGAACAAAATGATCTTACATTGAGAACGCGCAAGTGCATTGGAAAGGGAAACAGGAAAAGTGCATGGAAGGGGGAGAGTGGAAAGTGCGGAGCAGAGAAGAACATATAAATAATAATAAATAAAATAAATAGATAGTAGAGGCAATAAACAGTGGTTGTGCAGTCAGAAAGTGCTGTGTTTAAGGCAGCAGACTGGGTAAGTCTGATAAGTGCACAAAAAAGAAGAAAATGGGGGTGTGGGGAACTGTATGGGTACAGATACAGTCCACCCGTGCAAGGGGTGGCCAGGAGGCAGTGCATGAGGGGGGCAGGGTGAACAGGTACCTGGGCCCAGGGGACAGAGGGTGCCAGATGCACGGTGCCAAGAGAGCAGTTCAGCAGGGGAGAGGGAGAGCGAAAGCGGAAGCAAAGAAGAAGGTCTTGAGGCGCTTCCGGAACCAGAGATGGTTCTCCTCAAGTTTTAGAGTGGCAGGGAGGCAGTTCCAGAGGGAGGCCCCAGCCGAAGACAGAGATCTACCCCCCAGCTTGTTTCTTTGAAAAACGACTGACCCTGAGGGAGTTAGAAGTAGATGAGCGAAGAGCTCGAGAGGGGAGGTATTTGTGCAACGATAGCTGAAGTTATTTTGGACCCAGGCCCCAGAAAGCCTTGTGGACAATGCAGAGGGTTTTGAATTTAATCCTAGCATCCATTGGGAGCCAGTGGAGAGATTTCAGAGCTGGAGAGATACAAACCCAGGGTTTGAGGCCAAGGACAAGTCTTGCAGTCCTGTTCAGGATTAGTTGCAGAGGGTGGAGAGTAGAGGCAGGTAGATTTAGAAAGAGGCTGTTACAATAGTCCAGCCTAGAGAGAACCAGAGCTTGGGAGACAGTGAGCTTCTGGGGGAAGGAGAGGAAAGGCAGAGTAGGTAATTTGACTTTTTAGAGACTTCAGAGATGTGGGTGGAGAAGGAAAGTGTGGAGTCAAAAATGACCCCGAGGTTCTTAGCCTCGCAGCTGGGGGTAGGAGGCGGGCCAAGAGAGGCCGGCCAGAGAGTGAGGGGAAAGGTTGTCAAGGTGTGCCGATAAGAAGGATCTCCGTCTTGCTTGCATTCAGACAGAGGTCATTAGCGGTACACCAATCTTGAATGGCAGTTAGGCAATCAGAGATGAGAGAGGGAGAGGAGGTGGCAGAGGGAAGCCTGAAAATTAGTTGAGTATCGTCAGCATAGCACTGGAAGTTTGAGCATAAAATGGCCATGCAGTGGGCGAGAGTTGCCATGTATTGGTTGAAAAGCCAGGGCTAGAGGGTAGACCCCTGGGGAACACCACAGGTAGAGAGGAAGATAGATGATAGGAAGGACCCAAGTTGGATCTGGGAGTGTCGATCAGAGAGGAAAGAGGTCAGCCAGGCCAGTGTATGATCAGTGATACCCAGGTTATCACAGAGACGGTTGAGCAGGATGGTATGGTTGACTGGGTCAAAGGCAGAAGAGAGATCGAGTAGGATGAGGACAGAAGGAATGTTAGAGTCAAGGTTGGAGAACAGATCTTCACAGATGTTCAGAAGAGCAGTGTCCGTACTTCTGGCAGCTCTGAAGCCAGACTGATGGTCATGCAGACAGCCAACAGAATCGGAATGAAGGTTAAGCTGAGAGATGGCCAGCTTTTACAGGAGTTTGCCAAAAAAGGGAGTAATGGAAATAGGGCGATAGTTTGCCGGTCAAGAGGGATCAGCTGTAGGTTTCTTGAGAAGAGGATGCACAAGGGAGTGCTTCAGAGCGGAGGGGAAGGATCCTGAGGCAAAGGAGTGGTTGCAAAAATCAGCAAAGGCCGGAGCACAAGCACTAGCACCTTTACAAATTATTATATCAGAAATAACTTCACAACATTGTATTAGTCAAAAAAGTCCAAATAAAAATAGGTATTATTTCACAAATAGTCACAACACAGGATCCACCAAAACAATACTTTACAATGAAAAAAAAAAGAAATAGATAAGAAACAATCTACAAATAGAAAACGAAAGCAAAAAATGATCGGTCTTCCTAATCAAACAACACAATGGGGGTAATTCATAGATTTCAGCACAAAAGCAGCGCACGCGAGCAGCGCAGAGAGCTAGCGTGCGCCAGCCGTGTGCGCTAAACAGCATTCTGGCGCACCGCGTATTCATGGAATATTCATGGAATATCAAAGCCATTTTGAGCGCTGACGCCGAGAACATCCCGCAGCGCCAGTTACGCCCCCAAGAATGCCCCTTGCGCAAGGATAAAGCATTGAAATCCCCAATGCAGCGCAAAGGGCCTCGTTAACCCTGCACCATTTCACAGGGCCGGGACAGTGCATTTGGGGGGTGCGCGGGAAGTTTCACATGCGATAGGCGTTGTGCGAGCGGGGTACGTGTATTCCGAGGGATGCGCGGGGAAAATCACACGCGATAGGCCTTGTGCGAGCGGGGTACGTGCATTCAGAGGGGTGCGCGGGGAGAATCACATGCGATAGGCCTTGTGCGAGCGGGGTACGTGTATTCCGAGGGATGCGCGGGGAGAATCACATGTGATAGGCCTTGTGCGAGCGGGGTACGTGCATTCAGAGGGGTGCGCGGGGAGAATCACACGCGATAGGCCTTGTGCGAGTGGGGTACATGCATTCAGAGGGGTGCACGGGGAGAATCACATGCGATAGGCCTTGTGCGAGCGGGGTACTTGTATTTCGGGGTGCGCAGGGAGAATCACACGCGATAGGCCTTGTGCGAGCGGGGTTTGTGCATTCTGGGGGTGCGCGGGACGTGGTACACACGATAGGCCTAGTGCGAGCGGGGTGTGTGTATTCTGAGGGGTGCACGGGGAGTTTCACATGTGTTTTCGCTGCCACGGGAGGGGTACGTGTATTCTGGGGGTGCACGGTATGTTTTACATGCGATAGGCCTAGTGCGAGCAGGGTACGTGTATTCTCGGGGTGCGCGGGACATTTTACAAGCGATAGGCCTAGTGCAAGCATGGTATGTGTATTCTGGGGGTGCGTGGGACGTGTTACATGCGATAGGCCTAGTGCGAGCGGGGTACGTGCATTCTGGGGGTGCGCGGGATGTGTTACACGCGATAGGCCTAGTGCGAGCGGGGTGTGTGTATTCTGAGGGGTGCGTGGGGAGTTTCACATGCGTTTTCACTGCGGCGGGAGGGGTACGTGTATTCTGGGGGTGCGCGGTATGTTTTACACGCGGTAGGCTTAGTGCGAGCGGGGTACGTGTATTGTGGGGGTGCGTGGGACATGTTACACGCAATAGGCCTAGTGCGAGCGGGGTACATGCATTCTGGGGGTGCGCAGGACGTGTTACAGGCGATAGGCCTAGTGCGAGCGGGGTACGTGTATTCCGAGGGGTGTGCGAGGAGTTTCACACACGTTTTTGCGGCCGCAGGAGGGTTAAGTGTATTCTGGGGGTGCACGGTTTGTTTTACACGCGATAGGCCTAGTGCAAGCAGGGTACGTGTATTCTGGGGGTGCGCAGGACGTGTTACATGCGATAGCCCTAGTGCGAGCGGGGTACGTGTATTCTGGGGGTGCGCGGGACGTATTACACGCGGTAGGCCTAGAGCGATCGTGGTACGTGTATTCTGAGGGGTGCGCGGGGAGTTTTACACACGTTTACACTGCCACGGGAGGGGTACGTGTATTCCTGGGGTGCCCCAACGCGAATTGGCAGTGTGTGTCCTCCCAGGTGTGCCCCTCCCCAGGCCCTGCAGGCAGCTCACAACACAGGGGACTACCCTGCACCCCAGGCCATGCCCCGCAGGCAGCCCATCCACCTTGGGCATGCCCCGCAGGTAGCCCATCCACCCTGGGCATGCCCCCCACCCACCCGGCAGTGAGGGGCACCTGCCAGCAGGCCCTGACTCATGCCCCCCTGTACCCCCACCCACCCAGCATTGAGGGGCACCTGCCAGCAAGCCCCGACTCATGTCCCCCTGCACCCCCACCCACCCGGCAGTGAGGGGCACCTGCCAGCAGGCCCCGACTCATGTCCCCCTGCACCCTCACCCACCCGGCAGTGAGGGGCACCTGCCAGCAGGCCCCGACTCATGTCCCCCCCAACACATCATCATGATCCACAATCATGGCCCTAATGGCCACCCAAATCCCACCGCACGCCACCCCTGCCCAAAGAACCAACCAAGTATTACATCCACCCCACATTGAAATGCCCATTACATGTAACAACCCAAATGGCATGTATGTACATCAACACATGTCCATTACAAACACACAATGGGTGCCAGTGAATGTGAAAACCCACATTGTGACATGCATGAAACCAATGAGAGAATACCACACATTGAAGTATGAAACAAAAATGTATTCAACACAAAATGAAGTGAATGAAATGAAAACACACAATAATGGAAATAAGAAATAAAATGCAGCATGTTCCAAAATGAAAAAAATATGAAATCAGAATCCAAATAAATCCAAATGAAAATGTATCCAAAGTATCTATCCAACAAAGCAAATCCAAAGGGAAAGAAATAAGTAAAATCCATTGCTCCATGGTGAAAAATAAAATAAAATGACGATAAATCCACTGTTCAACTATATACAACTAAGAAATCCAGGGTCTATGAGCCCAACCATTGAAATGAAACCTACAAAAAAACTACCTAATGAAGAACTATCTACAAATAGGTGGGGCATAGTCCAAGCGCCCCAAATGAAAGAAAAACATAAATGAAACCTAACACTAACTAACTATATACAATGGCGGCGGGCAAGTCCTACGGCTCACTTGCCGATTTCCCGGGCTAGGGCATCATCGAACTCCTGTTATATGTCCTGGATGCGGGCCTGTTCCATGGCCCCGAGGTTTTGCAGGGATAACGTCATGTCCAACTCCAAATCCCTGCGAATTGCCTCGAGGCACTCGGCCCGCTCAGCACACTGCGCATGGAGTTCTCCGCCCTGACCATAGTGAGCCGTGCCTCTTCCGCCCGCCTCCGCTCCGCATCTATGTGCTGGCCCAACCGCTTCCACACGGAAGACACTCCCAATCCAGGGTCCTCCTGCCCAACGGCCGATGCCTGCCCCTCTGATGTTGATGGCCCCAAGCCATCATCGCTCCCACCTTGAGCTTGCTCCTGCTGTGCCTGTGCCCTGGCTCTTGATGCCTGCACGTCCTCCTCCGGCTGGGGTGCAGTTGTTGGTGTGGCCACCCCTGCTGGACCTCCGACTCCCGTCTGTGGCAGGGATGTGTCCTCCACCATCCTGGCCGTTGGGTCAGAGGCAGCTCCACAGGGTACCCAGGTGATACATGGGCCGGAAGATGGCACGGAGTACGACTGGCGCATAGGGTGTTCCGCTGAGGAGGGGGTCGGAAGAAGGTCCAGCAGACGGGAGGAATCCAGTCCTGGTGACCCGTCCCAGTAGGTCGACGCGGTCAAAGAGGCATTCGAGATAACGTGCAGTGTCATCACGAAAACACTGCAGGTCACCTCGCATGCCCCATTGACGCAACGCCATCCCAGCCAGGACAGGCTCATCCCGGTCCCAGATTACCACGTCCGCAGGGAGAGGAAGGCCAGCTGTTGTGCACTCATCCCCTCCCTGAAAATGGATCTGGACGTAGGCATCCCTGCTGGTGCGGGACGATGCAGTCACAGGATTGGGGACAGGATTACACACAGGCACCTCCGCGGCGGCCTGTGCTGCTCCTGTCCCTGCCCCTGGACTGCACCACTAGCAGCAGTGGAATCCCCCCTCCAGACCCCATGTGTGTCCCTTACACGGCCTCCTCCTCAAACAAACCGCCCACCAACCTGTATGACTCTGTGCCATCTTCCTCCATTGGACCCTGTGGGGTCTCAGCTGCCCCTTCTGATGCCGAGGAGTCCACCTCCAACCTCCGCCTCTTGGACCTACCCTCGGCAGCTGCGGCCACAGACGCGGCACCAGACTCCTCAATCCCCGACGAGATGACAACATGGGAGGGGCGCTGGGCCTTACGTCTCTGGCTGGCGGTGCGATCCCTGCCGCTTTGCTCCACAGCACGGCCTCTGCCCTCTTCATCAGTTGACGCTGCAGACCGGGAGAGATAGAACACAGGCAACAGGGCACTGTACAATGGTCTGATACACACATGACAGTTGTACATGAGTGGCAGTGTCCAACTTCAAACATGACATCACACTCCCCAACACACATGTCATTTCAACTCACACACATGAGCACAGCAACATGAATGTTGCACCAGGCAGCACCATCCATACACAAACAGCATCATGAGCAGCCGAAGGTGAGCCGGACGTCACATGCAACACGGGGAGTGCAGAACACATGCACACACACCACCAGACATACATACATCTGTAAATCTCCACCACTTGTTGCTGTGATAACATCCCCATCCATGTCACATCTGGCAATCAGCCTCCTACATGTCAGTGTCACATGCATCCATGGTGTATCACAGTTGCACACTTGTCATATACACACACATGCAAATGTACATAGTGCAGATACATGCAGGTGGAAGCAGCATCCATGTGTGACACCACAACCATGCCACAGTACATACACAGAATTTCAAAAATGTGTGCACCCACACCTGCATTTGCCAAGCATGCTTACCAAGACATCCACCATAGATGTGTCCCACACATGAAAGGACTCAAATGCAGCAGGCTCATTTCCCTGCACATAAACATGCATACATGGCCCTACACAGACATATGTACAACCTGCACACTCCTGCCACACCTCAACATGCACAGCGTCCAATCCGTACACATGTACACTTACCGCTCGACTCCAGACGGGTCTGCCTCTCAAGGACCTGGAGGTGTAGCCCTGGGCGTATACGTTCCAGGACCCTCATTTGGTTGTTGGTTAGGTGGACCCGGCACCCCTTGGCATCCACTGCCTCCAAGAGGCGCCGGGCCTTGCTGAGGGTCCTGGACCAGAAGTCCTCCCAGCGCTTACGGAGGTGTTGAATGTCGCGGACTGCCACCCCTCCTCGATGGCAATCCCAATGTCCATCCAGATCCTCTTCCGTCCTTCATTGCCGGATTTCCAAAGAGGGCATCATACTGCCCCAGGACTTGCTCCACCAGGATACCAACTTCACTGGCACTGAAGCTGGTAGCCCTCTGCCTCTCTGGCTGTTGTTCACCAGTGGTGCCAGATGGTGTTGTGTCCGACATGGTGACCCCAGAGGCAGGTGTGAGTGGGCAACTGGGTCCTGGGGCTGGGCTGTGGAGCGATTGTATCCCAGTCGGGAGTCTTCTGTTCCAGCAGGGGTGATCACAGCAACAGCACCCCTGCAGATGGCTGACGTGCAGGCACCAAATAGCAGGGCACGTGGGCAGCAGGCAGGCAGGCAGCAGCAGATGGCAGGTGGGAGCGTGCTCAGTGGTCTGGGGGGCAGGAAAATGGCCTTCTGGGCAGGAGCGTGGTCTTCCGTGTGTTGTTGCGTGGCCAGCTTGGTACGGATTGATTTGGCACGTGAAAAAACTGCACATCAGCGTGTAATTCGAGGAAAGGCCCTTAGCGCGTAAGAGTGTATGTGACATAACACGCGCGGGCGTTTCCCTGGCAAGGGTTGAGGGTCCCACGTGGGTTGCCATAAGCGGTGCGTGTGTTTTCCAGGCGCTGGGGTTCACACGCGATTACTTCACAGCGGGTGGGTGTTGGCTACGTGTTCTTCTTCTACACGCAAGGCAGACGGTGAGTCGCACATGCTATTTTTCACACTGGGGGTATCCACGTTTGTCGCATACCCCTTTTTTCACGGGCATACTAGCCTGCGTGTTGATCGCGTACGTGTTTTTGGGGCTCCTGGCTGCCACAGCGTGTGTTTTTTTACACGCATGTAGGCAACAGGGGTCGCTTATCTCTTTTTCTTGCTTTTCCGGGATGCCTGTGCGTCATTTATCCTAGCGCACAGCGTTCTGGATGTTGCAATGACGTGTGCGCCCGTGTGTGCACATCCAGAGGAAAACACGCGCAGGGCCTTCCATGAATCGCACACGTGCTTTTTCACGCTTGCGCCAGCTTGCACCTGCTTGCGCCAAGATTTTCGGCGCACATTTATTCCATGAATCGGCCCCAATGTGTCCTCATTAAAAGACGCTGGGATAATCTCGTACATTAAAATTACCCACATAACTCCTAACTGAGGCAACACTCTTCTCAAAGGAAAAGGGAGCCTCAAAGGGAAAGAAAGAGAAGAAAAAGAGAAAGAGAAAAAGAAGAAAGTTCAACATTCCAAGCTATATTCGTTTGCGATAGTTCTTACACGTTCACTGATAATTTATATGTCTGCCCAAGTCAGGAGGCAACCAAGCTCTGACCACATTAGTGCCTTGACGCCAAACATTCTACTTTAATTACCATGCCGATCGACCCAAAGTGTTTGCCTTCTCCTGCCAATTACACATGAATATGTGGAGGATGACAAGATGGTGCATCCTCATACTAAAAACATAGCAAGGTTCAACTGCCAAGAAAATCGCAGGAATGCAGTCAAACTCCTCACCAAACACACAGTATTGGTATTCCTTAATGTATCAAGTCATGTAATTGGTAAAGCCATGCATTCTTTTCCTCAAGTATTTGTTCGATAAGGGATACCAAACGGACTGTGGCGAATATGATCGCATTAGTGTGTCCCCACATACATCTCGACCAAGTGAGATTTTGTGATGATGTTAAAGTGTCGATTATATATGTGCCTAAACATAACAGTCTTTGCTGCTCGAAATATGAGCAGAACAGACAAAGATGTTTCAGTGTTTCACTAGCATCTGGCCCAGCACAAAACAGACACGTTTCATCGGAAGAGGCAGCTGGATTCTTATTCCACTTAATGGTTCGATGACCTGTATGTATCAGGTCCAATCTAAACCTCATATAGGCTTTTCTCACTTTGGTACAGGGAAAGCATGTGATATAGGATCTACATTGATTTTGTGCTTGTCTAAAATTGGCATATTACTTGAAAGAGGAGTTACCTGCTATAGCATCAGAGTTGGACGCCCATGCATTTATAAAAAACCTCTTCTTAACTGAAGCGGGGAGCTCAACAAGATCCTGTTGCGAAATATTGAGTGTATGGAGAATGCTGTTCGTGCGAGTTTGAAATTGTGCCAGCGAGGTAGGATAGGACTTAATCAGCATTTCGTGTAACTCCTCATACAGTGAATTTGTAGGTGGAAACAACATCTTGGCAAAGTTGTGTACCATTCTCCAGGCAAATTTGGCAGGCAAGGAATATAAGCCCAACTCATGAATCAAGATGGGATTTGGTAAATACCTGGGTAAACCAAGAACAGCTTTCCATATGTTACCCTGTATTTTATTTAAAGTGGGGCCTATTTCCAACAGACAGAGATCCAAGCTATATAAAATTATGGCTTCAACCTTTAGAAGGTAAAAGTTAAGAATTGGTTGTAGAGAAAATTTGCAGTGCCGATGGTAAATTAATTTCATCTCAGCGATCAGATGCAATACTTTAGTATTCAAAAGAACTTGCCATTTGGCAACAGAATTTGTGTTAGTTAAGTGATAACCCAAATAGGTCGTATCGGTATCAACTGGTATAGGATTTGAATCAATATGCCATTTAAAGCTGCAGTTTTTCCTCTTTGCAGTGAACACTAAGATGTTAGATTTTGCAGAGTTTATAGTAAGATTGTTTAACAAACAATATTAATGCAGTAATTTAACTTATTTTGGAGGCCAAATGGTGTCCGATCGAGAAGAATCACATCATCAGCAAAGGCGAGCCAATTCAAACAAAGCCCACCCAATTTTACCGGGAAAATATCCGAGGCGTGCCATAAGGCGTCAATGTCGGCGAGATAGAGGTTAAAAAGCATTGCTGCAAGGTTACAACCTTGTTTTACGCCAATCTCCGTTGGGATGCTATCTGAAAGAAGGCTCAATAGATTGATGTGCACCCTATAGGAGGTGTTTTTATGCAAGAGGGCAATAAGCGCCACTTGAGCAGGGGGAATTCCATACAACAGCATTTTTTTCCATTGACGGTTTCTGATTATGCTATCAAATGCCGAAGATAGGTCCAATGAAGCCATGTAGATAGGACCATTCGATGAGAGTCGGGACGAAACTAATAAGTGCGCTACTATGGTTGCATTAACTTGCGTTCCCATCGCTTTTCGAAACCCGACCTGAGATCTCCAAAGAATTTGCTTCTTTGCAATGAAGGCTTCCAGCTCATTAAGTATGAGGAGAGCAAATATTTTTGCTGCAACATCAATTAGAGCTATAGGCCTAAAATTCAGTGGACCGGGATGATAATTGCAGTGAGCAACGAAGGTGGAATAATTCTGGATTGAACGATAGACCTAAAACGAGTAAGTAGGAATTTTGCCCATAAAATGGGGTCATCCTTGATAACACATGGGGGTAAACTGTCAGGACCAGCTGATTCCAAAAGTTTTCGTTTAGAAATGGCCCAGATTAGGTCTTCAAGGCCCAATGGACATTGTGATGGAATAGTGTGACTTATAGTTACCATATCATCTGTAACATGCTGGGCTGGTAAAGTGTATTTACTTTAAAAATATTTATACCAAGTGTCGCCATTAATCCCAGCGACAAGGCGGCGGGACAGAGCAGCAAATGGATTTCTCAGAATCGCCCACATGTCTATGATGTTATGTTTACATAGGAGCTGGACCATGTTTTGATTATCAGCCAGATGACGCGCAAATCGAATTTCTTTCAAATTGATTTTGTATTTCTATATGATGAGTTTTTTAGAGAAAAGATAGCATACGGTGGATTTTGCCGAGCAACCTGCACCTCTGAGTTCCCGAATCTTTGATCGTTTAAGTTGGGCAATGTCTGTAGAGTATTTGTTGGTGTGAGTCCCGCCAACTGACTTAGAGGGCAACTCAGAACGAGTGAGCAAGTGCGAATGAGTCATTGCTAAATTCCTTAATGTAACTTTTTCTAAATAAGAAGCAGATACGACGACCTCTGGAACAACCCATATGTCTCGGTTCACCCTGGATACCAGTTTCCTGAATATTGAAGGATTCCAATGGACAGAGAGTGCATATCTGTCATTCTGAGCCAACAATGTCGGCAGACAGGTAGGATAAATCTTACACGTAAGGTGCAGATTGGTACTTAGAATCAAGTGGTCGCTAGACCAGGGTTGAGTATATTTACTGGGTCGAAGTGTGCCAACAAGAAACTAGAGGCATCAATATAATCAATGTGGGACCGAGCAGGTCCTCTCTGCCATGACACCTTAAGACAGTGCTCAGCGAGGGCGACAATGAAAGTGTCCCAATCTTTCAAAAATTGCACCCATATTTTCCCCTGTGATGCAGATTGATTTGCAAAAGGGGACAAGACGTTCCTAGAGTGGAGAGGGTCGTACTTTGCTAGGGAGGAATTAAAGACCCCACCGATTATAATTTCATAGTCCTTATGCTGTAGGATGGCATTTGCAAGCACTATATTTGAAGTAAAAAGAGTACTATCTATAGATGATCTCACGGGATTCCAATAGAAAGACACTAGCAAGAGATTAGTAGAGGGATGTCCCTCAAGATTAAGTTCAATAATAAGAAAAAGGTCAGAAGAATAAATATGTTTTGCCATAAATCTGAGAGTGTTCTTAATCAAGATTGCTAGTCCACCACTCGGGCGACCTATGGCAGCCCGCTTCACATGGGAACAAAAGGAGGAATAACCATCATAGTGGAGATCTACCGTGGACATAGTTTCTTGGAGAAAAATGATTGCGGGAAATTCCACCCCCACTAGCAAGTTGAACCAAGAAAAAAGGTTCTTCAGAACACAGCAATTCCATGAGCAAATAGAGAGGTTAGTAAGTTATGAGGACGTTGGTACCTCGTTACTGTTAGAAGCAGCTTTAATAAGGGGTTCGAGCCAGGTTAAGCCTTTATGAACATTGATAAATGTAGCGAGCTGGGTTAGAATTGCGTTGTTAATATCAGGTGTTGAGAGGGCAGCAGGGCCAACAGGCCCACACTCTAGAAGCACTGCAGAAACAAATTCAAGAAAAGCCCACGCTTCATCCATTGACAGAAAAAGCAAGAGTTGCAGGCCTAGCATTTCGAGGTCGGCCCTATGGTCCCAAATTAATTTGGTGATAATTTGCATTTGCAGTCTACAAAGCATGTGGTTATTATTGTGATTGGCAATGAGGATATAAATGATGACTAATCAAAAGAGACTAATTAATAAGGATACAATGGATAAACGTTACTAAGGACAAATAACAAAAGGGAAAAATAACTTCACCAGAAAGACTAATTAATCAATGAGGATACAATTGATGACCAATCAATCAAAGGAGACTAATTAATCAATAAGGATACGATTGATAAAAGATACTAAGGACAAACAATTTAGGAATAAAAACCTTACCAAGGAGAGATTAATCAATCAATGAGGATACAATTGATGAATAAATTAATCGATGAGGATACAATTTACAAATGATACTAAAGACAACAAGTAACCTTACTGTGATATGTGGAATGTTGTGTAACACATCAAAAATCAATGAGGATACAATTGATACATGATACTAAGGTCAAACAACTAAACTGAATGTGATGTGTGACATGTTTTGTAATATATCAAATAAATAACTCAAGCAAAAACAACACATGTGAGTATGTATTCTGTGAAAAAGTATAGCTAGCGCACAGCTTGACTGGCTCAGACAAGAAGTGAAAAGTTATTGTACGTTAGTGTTGCGGTCACAATAAGCTGAGCCTTAGCGTGCAGACAGCTACACCCATTTATGAGCTAAAAGGACTCGCCCTGGAACAGATCCTAATTTGACTGGACACTTTTCTTAACACAGAGGACAACATACCTGGGCATTGGGTGAGCAGGAATCACAGTACACAGAGACTGGATTAGGGGGCTGGAGGAGTACACACAAAAGTAATGAGTGGCGCTGGCAATTCCCCCCTCCGAAATCCCCCCCCCAACATCTGTGGCTGCTGTACACTGTCATGTGACCTGACAAACAGAGCAGCACTGAATGCTCAAACTGTGCTACCCAAACAGCATATAGTAATAGAAATATTGGGGGCTAACTGGAAAATTAACGCGCTTGGGAATTGGTTATTGAATTATCTCGTTTGTTTGTGAAAAGATAGCTGCAAAACCCTTGAATGCAGGGACCGGCCCCCTAGCCTCCTAAAGTTAAACAACATTTTGATTGCTTCCTGGGTAATGCACTTCTCTTGGTTTAATTGCAAAAACAACCTCTTATTCTTCTAATATTCTAAGATGTTTATTGATGATATTATCTCAACAAGTGTTCATAGGATAGTTGCGCTTAGCCGACACGTGTTTCTTGGCTTTACAACTGCGCATAATCAAACAACATATTGACATAAATGAAGGAAAACCAGATTTTCATAAGAGCATTAATTGTCATCATGCCCATGATGTTTGATGTATGATTGAAAATGAAATCTCAATAAAATGTTGAAGAATTAACATAAATCAAATTTTCATCAAACCATTAATCGCATCATTTGCGATTTTAAAAACAATGCAGTTGAGCATTTATAAGATATCGAATATTAATGATACAAGGAAGAAGATAGAGAACAAGACAAAGTAACAAAACACGTTAGACAAATGGAAACAAATGAAACTAGTATTAATAATAATAATAATAATAATACGACTGGGATCCTTGATTCCACAATAACTTTGCTCCACCAATATTGATTGCTTATTGTGATACATACTCAGTCAATCATACTTAGATTAGTAAATCTCCTTTATCAATTTCACAGTCCTCCCCCAATTTAACAGTTATTCTAACAAGGTTGTATTGTGAGGAGTAGTTGGTCACCCACACCCAAGTTTTTGCTTGTCATTAATTAGATTCTTTCCAAATATGTGTTTGTTTATGTCGCAGTTCCACCCCACCCCACCTTGGAAGTGACATGCTGTTTGATTTATCTTATAAATGCTCAACTGTATTTGTTTTTAAAATCCCAAACAGCAGATAGCCACACACGACCGCATGTATCACAATGCAACAGTGAGAGACACACAAAGAGCATGGTCCTTCATTGTGCCCAGGCATCAGTGCATAGGTGAGCCATGTGCATGGGTGCTCAACATCAACATGCTACAACACACCCCTGTACCAATCGCAACTTACACATACAGCAGGGGTACCCATTACATGATGAAAAAAGTGAATCAGGTAATGCATGGCACTGTGCATCGGCATGAGATGCAGAGCACATACACACAGTGTGTGCACAATGACACATGCAAGTTAGAGCACCATACCATCGCACAGCAAGCCCAACAAATGGGGAACACACTTTGTCACTCAGTGCAGGACATTTCCATTTTACAGACGTGCACCAGATGGCAAGCAACGGGGTGACCCATCAGCAGACATAGACATTGCATGTTAGCCCGATCAGTCCTATGCGCCCACAACCATGGCCCATACTCATGTGGTGTGTGTGCATCATTGATCATGCTCTCCCACCCCCCGTAGGCGGGTCCTCTCACTGGAATGGTCCCCTGCCACTAACAGACAGCACCATCAACTGATGCGTGGATGAACCAATACCCATCCCTACCTCCTCACCACTCACCCTCCCCTGACAATCACCCCTCTGCCGCTGACACATGTGGCCTGAGGCCACATGGTACTCACAGGACACAGGCCCTTGCCCACTCCCATCTATGCCCCAGCATGCACCATACACGGTGCATGTGCACACCAAACTTCTGTCCACCTGGGCATAGCATCCAGCCAGTGGCTCCCATCGTGGCACACATCAGCAACCACTTCCGGGCCCGCAAGAGCACTTGCACATCCCATCTGCCCTCCTCCCCTGTCACATGCACATCCCATTGCAACACCAGGAGGTCAGAATGCCAAAAGGCCCAGTGGGCCCACAGAATGTACATGAACTGAACCATGGTGTGAGTACTGTGCGCCTCCTGTCCGTTACCCATTTGTCTGTGTTGGGTGTGCAAACACCACCCTTTAGTATTGGGGCAACATGGTATCAACGTAGTACCAAGATGACATGACTGACAGGAATGTACACCACTCATCCAATGACCCACATGCATTAATGTGTAATATGCTTCTGCATATGGTCACTCCACTTACCCTGACCATTGTCACAGTGCTTGAAAGGTACACTCATCCACTGTATCCACTGACATGCCCTATGTCTGTCACCTTGCATGTGACTCTGGATATTCACAGCTTCAATGGTTGATGACCCCCGTGAGGAAACCACCAACACCACAGGAGGTGGCATACAATCAAGCACACATTAGGACCAGGGTGGCAATTGAGGGCACATTTGGCGTGTGGAGGGCATGCTTCCGATGTCTACATCATACCGGGGAGGCCCTCATGTACAAACCAGACAAGGTGGGTGTTATGCTTGATTTATGCTTGATTCAAAATGACGTGGGCGCGCAATGCATTCTGGGAGCTCTTGGAGCCATGGTGGATATTTACTTCATACCGCAGTGAAAGGCTGCACACATTTTGCTGAAGTGTTAGATTCACAGTACTGAGACAAACATGCTTTTCCAAACCTGTTATGCGGTCAAGGCCATTTCTGCTGGGAAAGCTAACGTTGTTATGGCTTGCTACTGTTCTCCGTGGAGCGTGTTTTTAGAGCAGGGAAGCCCTGCGTTCCTTGGGGGGAGCTCTCGATTGACCCAGCTGGCAACCGACGGCTGTTCCTCAACTGCGCAGGTGCAATTTCCAGAATGTTCGAGAATTAACTCCCCTTTGTGGAGTGTGTATATATGCGGAGACCCGGAGGGGGTCAGGTGAGACTTCAGCCAGAGAAGGACTCTTATGTCTGGCCTTCCTGTGAGATGTGGTACTCTCGGCCTGGCTGTTCCCGGGGTCTTCCAGCCGCTTCTGGACGAGATGAGGAATTCTGTTACGCTCACAGTGATGTATTTCCTTTTGACTTCTTTACTTCTTCTGTGATCTATGACCTTACTATTTTTATGAGTTATTTCTATGTACTTGTAAGCTTTGAATAAATAGCCGTAAAGAGCTGATTTATCTTCTAAGAGTGTGTGGTTGTGAGTTATTGTGTCTGTCTGTTTCCTGGTTCAAAGTACTTGCTCTATATAACTGCATTGATGATTTATAGTTGTTTTGTGCACTTTTCGGGGAAAAGCAGTACATAATTGACGTACAGGATGTACGTGATGAGTTGTTCCGTGCATCCAAGAATCTGTTGAAACGTAGAAAGGATTTGGTTGTCGTGTAAGTGAAGTTTTATGTTTGAAAAGTGATGTTTTTTTGTCTCTTTGGTAACTGTTTGAGTGCCTGTGGGAGTGATTGCAGTGTGGAGAAGAAAATATATAGGTTCAACGAGGTTTTGCTTTGTTTGCGATAATGAGTAGTTTGTTCAAGAAGAAGAACGTTACCGCTGGCGGTGACTGTTCTGATGTTGTTATTCCAGGTTGGACGAAGAGTCCGTATGATAAGTTGGCTCAAGCGTGGGCATGTGGTGCCGGTTTAAGTGAAACTTGGGATCAAGGATTGGGAGATGCCGATCCGACTGATGTAATTACATGCTTGCAACAAGTTCCAGTAGAACGTGGTAAAGAATGTGTGGCATTTGGTAGGCGAGGTTGGGTTCTTTTGCATGCTTATAGGACAATACATCAGATGAAAACAGACATGAAAAATGAGGTTTTGCGATTAGAGAGAGAGTTAGCTGCAGAACGGCAGACTGCGTTAATGCAGCAGATTCAAAGGAAATTGTTTAAAGATAAGGTCGACACATATCAGGCGGTGGCCGAGAGGGCAGCAGTCAGAGTCGCTCGATATAAGTATAGGAAAAGACGGGGAGGGGTCAACAAAAGGAAGGTGGCAACTGTAATCACTACCGCTGGCGTAGACTGGGATCCAGACAAGTGGGATGGTGATATTTTTGATTCGACCAGTCTAGAAAGTAGTCCCGCAGCAGAATCTGATCCCAAAAAAGAGGTGAAACAGAAAACAGTGGCGGCAAAGCCTGTTAGAAGGCGGCGAGCCGGACCACACCCGCAGAATCCTGGTGGTGGTATGGTGGACTTAAGCACTTTTGAAGATTACACACAACAGGAGGTTGGGGAAATTATTACCTGTTTGAGGCAAAAATCAGGGGAAGCTTTATTGACATGGATGGTGAGATTATTAGACGGGGGTGCTGCAGGGTTGTTGGTAGATTCTACTGATTCACCGCGTTTTTTACCCATGTCAATTGACACCAATGTACAGGAGGTCTTAAGAGCAGGACTGCCCCCTGACGCGAAAGGTCAAGATACTCAGGTGTCTTTGTTGCACCTGATAGCCCAAGCATGTAACCGTAAATACCCTATTACCATAGATTGGCCCAGTGAAGAAACAAAGTGACATACGTTAAGAGAAGCAATTCAAAAAGTCAGAGAGCATGCGATGAAAGAGGCGATTCACATAGATGCTCCTGATCACATGGGAGCCGTACCGCTCTCAGTTTCAATGCGAAACATGGTGATTAGAAATGCGCCACCCGCATACAAAAGTGTCATTATGACTTTGCTCGTAGGCATGGCGGGCAAGGCTACGGATGAGGTAGCAGATGCCATTCGGCAACTTGCAGATTTGGGAGAGTGGGATAAGAGCGATAACAAGCCACGGGAGAGAGAGGGGCGTAGTGAGAGAAGAACTGAAGGCAGGCGGCAAGATAGCAGAGACTCCCGAGTGTCCTGAAAAGACATGTTTTTGGCTTTGTTAAAAGATGGTGTGCCACATGAAGAAATTGATGGCATTGAAACCAGAGTAATGTATGAATTACACAAAAAACGAGGACTTGCAGCCAAAGAGCGCTACAAACAGGTTAAGAAACAAGTAGTCATCACGCGACAGGGGGACGCCTCACCTTCTGCTCCCCCTGCGGAAGAACAAGACAAAGGGTCTATGGGGACACCTTCCCCGTACCAGCCAACATATGCTGATTTGAGAAAGGTTGTGAGTGCGATGCTAGAGGCAGAAACGAGTCATACTCATTCGAAGTTTGACTATGGCTTCGACCAAGCTCCGGCAGCGTCTGCCCGCATAGAAGTGGATAGGCGGCCTCATGTTGATGTTAAGATTTTTTGGGGGCCAGGAAATACACAAGGGGTGCGAGCATTGATAGACACCGGGGCGGAGGCCTCTTTGATTCATGGTAATCCGACACAATTTAAAGGCAAACAGTTTACGATTACAGGTTTAGGGGGAAAGGAGACCCCCGCAGTGCAAACGCTAGTGGAGATGAAAATAGGCAATTTAAAGAGGCAGAAATACCAAGTGTTCATTTTTCCGATACCTGAATATATAATTGGCTTTGACATTTTGGAAGGGCTAACCTTGGGACTTGGCGGTAAAACGTACCAGTTTGGGGTGAGTGCATTGATTTGTACACCCATTACTGTAGACAAATTGAAGATGCCACCAGTGCAATTGCCAGCGGCGACCAAGCGGGTAACCATGAAACAATACCGCATTCCTGGGGGGCACAAGGAAATTTCCGACACCATCAAAGAGTACGTGGAGGCGGGTGTATTGCACCCTATTACCACATCATGGAACAATCCGCTCTGGCCCATTAAAAAGGGGGATGGGTCGTGGAGGATGACGGTGGATTACAGGGAGTTAAATAAACACACTCCTCCCTTAGTGCCCGCAGTCCCAGATGCTATTACTTAGATTGAAAATGTCCAAAGGTTTGAGGGGACTTGGTATGCAGTGATCGATTTAGCTAATGCATTTTTCTCCGTGCCAATTGCTGACGAGTGTCAAGAACAGTTTGCATTTTCGTGGGGTGGACGTTAGTACACTTTCACGAGACTACCCATGGGGTACATGCACAGTCCGACTATTTGTCACCGGCTGGTGGCAGAGCACTTAGACAAGATACCGTGTAAACCTGACATACAAATCTCTCATTATATTGATGATATTTTGATACAGGGCAAGGATGAGCACAGTGTGCAAAGTCACCTAGATGTCATTATAGAAGGATTAAAAAAGGAAGGGTGGGAGATTAATCCGAGTAAAATTCAAGGTCCAGCTGAAACAATGATATTCTTAGGGATTCAGTGGCATCATGGGCATCGAGAAATGGTGCCAAAAGCACGACAGAAAATACTTGAATTCACCACTCCAATGAGCAAAAAGCAAGCTCAGAAGTTTATAGGACTGTTTGGGTTTTGGAGACAGCACATTCCGCATTTAGGGCAGATATTGGCCCCCCTCTACAAAGTGACATGAAAGAAATATGAGTTTCAGTGGGGGGAAGAGCAGTACAGTGGGCAAGATTGTGTTGGCATGCGCCATGTTGCACAACATATGCATTCAGCGATACATACCCCTGTCCGCAGATGTGGACATGCCCCCCTGAGGATGATGAATGCGTGCATGCGGATGGAACACATGTGGATACTGCATGTGCAGAGGCCAGGCTGGGTTGCATCACCCACCAAGAGCTGATAGCAAACTTTTTTTGATGCTGCCTGTCATTTACCTGGGCAATGCTAACTTCACTGTTAATTGCACACAATAAATGCATGCACACAATGATTGATGTCCATTCAAGGTTGCAAGTGTGCATTTTCTTTTTATGATGTGAAATGCCATTCTGGATATACATGTAGTGTACATCCCATCCCAACACACACCCCAAAAACACCCTACCCACTCAAAATCCTGCACAACACCCTACCCACTCAAAATCCCCCCAAACACCCTAACCACTCAAAATCCCCAACAGTATGCATCAGCGTCACTACCATGTCCATGCATTACTTCCAGGGACATTTGGCCTTGGGGTCTGACTCCTGGAGCCTTGTGCTGAGGAAGCGGATGGACCTCCGCCTTTGTGTGCTTTCTAGTGAGCCCTCAGTGGGCTTGTTGCTCGTTGAGGGCTTAGAACCCTGGAAACTGATGTTCTGCAATGTTGACTGCATGGCCTGTGATAGGGGCTCTGCTGCAGCAGATGAGGCATCTGTGTGCTCACGACCCCTCTGCCCAAGTGTCACCATGGCAGATGTTGCCTGTCCAAGGGCGCGTGCCATGCGGCAGGTGCTCCCCTGTATGGAATGCAGATTTTGTGCATATCCGTGAGTTGCTCAACAGCCACTGTGTGTATGTTCACCTGCTGGTGCTTGATCTGGTTTAGCCGGGCCCTTATTGCACGCAGGTTACTATCTGGGAGTGGTTGCGGGCTGTGTGGGCTTCTGGGTTTGGCTGTGCTGAATCCAGGTGTGGTGTCCCCCTCATATTGTTCATAGGACTGCATGATCACTTCTTTTTCACCTTTTGAGTCTGACTCCCCCCGAAATATCCACATGCAGCATCTGTCTGCGGTCATGGCGCAGGGGGGTGCTGGTGCGTGCCCGGCACTGTCCTGCATCACGTGTGTATTGTCACTGCCTGTGCTGTCATAGGGTACGACACCGGTGTGTGCAGGTTGCATAGGTCGTGGCATGGCTGATGCTGCCACAGGTGGTGGAGGCTGGGCTGGCACTGCCTAGGGAGGTGGTGGCTGGGCACCTGCAGCTGTTCCCACTGGTAGCTGTGCTGGTGTCTCCCCACTGCCATGCTGCCTGCTGCGGTCTGCAGTGTGTCTGGCCTGCGCAGGTGTGGTGCCGCTCCTGGTGGGTGCATGCAATGGTCCTGTTTCGTTGCTGTACGTTGAGTGGGTACGGGTTGGGGAGATCACTCCCAAATGAATGTCCTAATATCCTTCTGCAATGCAAGCAATGTCTTTTACAGAACCGTAGTGAGCACAATCTGAAAGGTATATAGGAGCCTGGGAAGGATGTTCATTTTAATCAAAATTATCTGACCAACCCAAGAGGTAGCCAAAAGCCTCATTGAGTGTAAGTACTCCCTGACTTTAGCAAAACGAGGTGGGACATTTGCAGTTAAGAGGCCAGAAACCTTTCTTGTCCATTATACAGCCCGCTTTTGCAGAGAAGTTGGTGTAATCCTAAATGGATAAAGTCCTTTAGGATTATCCAGCTGAAAGTGGCTCAGGGTAAGGTTGAGAAGCTCTGATTTGCCTACATTTATTTTAAAGTCAGAAGCCACCTTGCACTCCCCTAATAACACCATCAGAGCTGGGCTAGTTGTCTTAGGTCTGGAGACTAAGAGAAGAACACCGTCTGCAAAAAGTGATCCTTTGTATATTTTTACAGCATAGTCATGCCAGATATTTGACAACTTTCTTTAAGTGCATGTGATAGAGGTTCCACAGCTAAGGCAAATAATAAAATAATAGTGTCAATGTTTAACGATAGAAAACAAGAACATGCACAATGGACTAAGCTTGTTTAAATTCAGCAATTCACTGATGTAAATACGTATGTCTCTGGAGTCTCTGCTAATCTCTTAAACAAGGAAAGAAAGAACAGAAACCTCAGGGAAACCTTCTAAGGGGAGAACACCCTGGTCTTCTGTTCCGCAATGATGGATTCTCGGGAAAGCAGAGGTACCGTCAGGACGAAAGGCTGTTATATGGTAAGGGCAATGGCAGCTGTAGAGAGAAAGAGCGTGGTGAGGCTCCAAAGTCTATAAGCTGGATAGAGCCCATTCAAGTCAGAGAATAGGCTACCTGTATGCTGGAAGGCAAGGACTCGAGGAATGACGCAGAGGATGTTCTGCATGCGAGTGAAGGCAGAGGTATCCTATGAAAAATAGCAGAACAAGAGAGGATCAGAAAGGAAAGGGAGGTAAATCGAGTAGAGGGACAGTAAGAATATACAAACTTACGAGCATTGAAAGAACAGTAGCAACGCACCGTCTCTCTGGTCTCTTCAGCATATAAACACTGTGTTTCCTTGAGTCTGACGCTGAAGCTGCCATGATCATGTGACGCTCCTCCTCTCTTACCGAGACCTAGACTGTTACACGGTCCATCGGACGCCATGTTGGAAGGACATGAAACAAATGTACAATTCCACCTCCAACGGCGCAGAAAAGAATATCGGCGGAAGCTGGCTATAACAAGAGGTGACAAGAGCCAAACTCAATGAGTACACCTTGTCGGGGAGAATTAGTCTGATAAAGAGTCATTGAGTAGAACCCAAGCCGTAGCGCTCATGAGCATTGCCATTATCGCATTAAAATATCCCTTTCCAGCCCCAACCCTTTACAGCACTCCTATGAGAAATATTCACTCCATGATATTGGACATTTTCTCAGTGGCAAGCGATACGAATGCTGTGGGAATTCTGCATTTATGGGCAATGTCAATCAGGTCAGGGCCCATCCTAAGATTATCTTCTGCCTGCCTCGTGGGGATAAAGCTGCACTGGTCTTCCCCAATGAAAAATGGCAGAATCCTGGCATAAGCTTTAAAATGGGGATGTAGCCATCCAGTCCAGGAGGCCTGCACACTTTTTAGTTCTTCGTCACATTAATGACTTCTCTCCATAGTAATGTGGGTCTCCAGTACAGTTACCTCCTGCAGCTGATTCTAGAAAGAGAATTCAGTGGTAGAAGTGTACTGAAAAAAGTAGCGGAACGATGGTCTCGGCAAGAGACAGGGTGGGCAGAAGCATAGTGCAACATGTAACAAGGTGTTGTGGCCTGGGCATTAAAATAGTCTAACTCACTAGTAATTAAGGCTCCTATTACAACTTTATACTTGCACAAGGACATGAATGAACAAAACCTCTGTATAGAATGGTGAATATGGTAGTAAAAAGTAGAAGAATGGTAAACAGAAAAAAATTTAAGTAGTGGAACACTGCTCCCGACCATTCCTGCTCACTTCGATCAATGAAAAAGATACATTACACAGAACGGCTGTACTGCTCAGATCTCCATCCTTCTTAGTTGAGGAACATTATATACGGTCTTAATTTAGAGTTATCTCTATACCTGCTTGCCCCTTTCACTCCTTAGCTGTAAGATGACATTAGCCTTGATTCCAGCCTTCAGTTGAAAAGTGACACTCTATTTGGCTTGTTGCCCAGTTCATTCCACTTGTCTGTATAATTAGATATTCATACTTATTTAACTATAAATTCTGCAGTTGCTTACTTGCCAGTTGCAACTGTCTATAGTACGTCAATGCCCCCCAAACTTATGCTGCATCTCCAGATCAGAAATAGTTCTAAGAAGGAACTCTTCCTCTCAAGCTCTAATTTTCTTTAGCGTTAATGCATCTCATCATACTCTCTCATCAGTGTGGCCAGATTTTTAAATGTTTTCATTTATTTTATTGGACATTTGTATGGCGCCTATACCCAAGTGTTTGCAGGTGCCACAATACAAGAATGGGGGGGGGGCATGGAAATCACAAAAGTAGAACAACAAAACGGTTATATTGGCCATGTGACAATCCTACCGTGCAAGTGCATGACAAGGTGTAAAGTGCAAGGGGGGAGGAAGTAGAGGGAGAAGTGCAGGAGTGAAGTGCCCCCAAGGGTGAAGCGGGCGGGCAAGTGTTTGGCTGCCAAGGCTGCAATTGCCAGGGGAAGAGGGGGGAAGGAAGGATGAGTGCGTTGGGCAGGGAGGACCAAGTTGGGCTAGTCCGGGAAAGGGAGCCTGAGGGCAAGTGCTGGCAAAGGATGTTGGGGGGATTGGTGGGGGGTGGTCCGCCCCCTGTATGACTCTGAAGGGGCCAGGCCCTAGCTGCAGTGGCAGAGGGAGAGTTAGTACAGCAGGGGTAGAGGGAAGGAAGAGGAGAAAAGGAAAGTCTTGAGATGTTTCTGCAACTTAAGAAGATCAAGCTTATGTTTGAGCGTGGGAGGGAGGCCGTTCCAGAGGGAGGAGCCAGCTGAGTAAAGGGATCTACCTCCCACTCTCTGCTTGGAGAAAAGTTTGACCTGCAGAGAGCTGGAAAATGTTAATTGCAAAGAAGTCCAGAATAGAATTGTCCAGTTCTTTCCGAACTAATGGATCCTGGTGGAGCCAAGGTGCTAGTTTTCTCATCTTTAGCCTCCTTTTGGGGATCCCCTTCAAAGCTACATGGTACCGGGGCATGCTCTGAGAGCGCTCTCTGTCCTATTTCAGAACACCCCGTCTCAGATCTATTCATCCACCAGAACATAATCCATATGAGAGTAACTCATGTGCACATGTGAAAAAAGAAGACACAATTGGCTGTGGGGTTTTGCTGCTTTTAGACGTCCCTTAGACCCATCTCTTTCTATGCCCTAATAGTTTCACTAGAAGCTGTGACATTCCACACCCATCTACACCAGATCTATCCATAACTCCATCCATTGCCAGGTAGAAATCTGCGGCTAATATTAGGGGACCCGTTGCCTCTGCTTGAACCCTAGGAAATATTGTCCCATATGCCCAGAGTTAAATTCACATAGTTTTGTTTGTTCTGAATCAGTTGGCCTGGGGAGCCAAAGGTAGCTCCTGGTAACTGCTGGTTTTAAGGAGCTAAATAGCTCCCAACTCTACTCAGTTTCGAACCCTGATGTTCCAACAGTTTTGAGAGTGGCTTCTCTAGGTGCTCTCAGAGCTCCTTGATGGCTTTCTTCTTTTCATCCAACCTTGTTTACATCGCTGAGAGGTCATGCATCCTGTCTTCTAGCGCTCCTTTGATGATTTGGGAAGAAGCATGAATATTGTCTGCGTTTTTGCATCTGATGTCCTCCCTCTAGCAAACCAAACTGGAAAGCAAGTCATTTTTTGCAGGATGAATCAATCCCCCATTTGCAACACTCTAATTGCCTGTTGTGATTCTTCCCTTGCTTCCTCAAAGGAGAGTGCTGTATCTCTCTCATTTCAATCTACAGACCAACTTCCAAACACTGACTTGTCCTCAAAATCTATTAGAAACATTCCTCCAGTGTTTTCGTGCAAGTTATCTAAAAAGGACTACTATTCCCAGAAACACCTTGACACTGTGATGAAGTAGAGGAGGGGAGGAATGCAGAGCCGGAGAAGCCCAGAGCACAAGCAACGCTCTAGTTGTTGGGACCATGCACCTATGCCCGGGACATTTAAAACAGAACCGCCAGAACCTATTGTAGACTGCTGGTGGGAGCGGGTTGCTCCTCTCTATGCGACCAACGGGTGGAGAGAAAGACGGTGGAGCTAATCGGCTCAAGTGCTGAGAAGAGGAAAGCTGCGTGAGAAAGACTACTCGTAGTCGGAATCTCAGAAGCCAGTGCAGGGCTCTTGGGATTTTCGGTGGTAGACGAAAGCAGCGAGACACTTACAGGAGACCTGTGCGAAGCAGAGAAGCCCGGCTGGAACTGCGGGAAGCAGTGATGCAGAAAGCCGAGCTGCGCGAGGAAGAATTCTCCTGAAGACTGTTATCCGGAGGCTGCAAGAAGGTCACAGAACGCTACAAAGAACTGGTGAGCTCACGCTGGGACAAAGAGAACACCGGGACGTATTGGTGTGAAGACTGCATGTGAGTAATTGAATATAAACTGAAAGGAGGATGAAAGAAAGCTGTTCATTAAGTTCAAGAAAGTGAAAGTCCATCATTTAAAGAAGTGAACCTTTGCAGTTTGCCCATATGTACGAAATATACGTATAAGAAACAGTAACAAGTTAGCATATAACAGACAAAGTGAACTAGCTTTAATAAGGTTAAAGTCCTAGATTACCAAGAGAGGAAGTGTGAGCAAAACACTAATGAGGCAATACACCATGGACAGAATGAATTAGCCGGAAGGGCTAACGTAGTAATTGTCAAGAGTGGAATTACAGACAAGAGTGTGAATACAAGAAGCCTTGGCAGGAGAGTATACCAGGCAATTACAAGTGTGTTAATATAAGAAGTGCTGGCAGGAGAGTATACCAGGCAATTACAAGTGTGTGAATACAGGACGTCCTGGCAGGAGAATGCACCTGGTAATTAAAAATGTATGAAGAGAATTAGCCCTGGCAGGAAAACAAACCAGGCAATGAGAAGTGAATGATTGTAAATACAAGAGGCCTGGCAGCAAAGCATATCAGACAGGCACAAGAAAAGTAGCGAAGCTAAAGACATCCTGCAAATAAATATCTGGATCAGACTTGTGTTGACCAAGAATAAAGAGGTCCTGAGTGGAAACATCAGGACTAGAAAAAGAACCGTATTAAACAGAATATATGAGAGCAGATAAACAATGGCAAGAGAGTACACCAGGTACCCTCACAACTCAAATGACAGTATGTAAGATCTTTGGTACTGATCAAAAGGAAAGACAAGAACTGTTACTTTTAAGAATCCACGAAGAAGGATACAGGGGACGGGAGACATCCTCTGGAGTAAGGAGCAATATCCCGCCTGAAGTGCCTGCCTGTTACGCCTGGGAGACTCTCTCTGTTGCGAATCGAGGACGTTGCTGATTTTATTCATTCACGGATTGTGATTGGCCGGCAAGAGAACCCGCCCCCGGTGCACGCAGCCAACGCTTTAAAACATTCGGTGCACGCGCCCTAGCGCGCGCGCCCGAGCGGAAGTGCCCGCCTGAAGTGCCTGCCTGTTACGCCTGGGAGACTCTCTCTGTTGCGAATCGAGGACGTTGCTGATTTTGTTCATTCACGGATTGTGATTGGCCGGCAAGAGGTGGGCTGCTGGTACCAGTGGGATCTACACTGGCTGTGTATAGACTTTCATGGACTTTCATGGACTTTTATGATTTTTGGTACTGATTGTAGTGTCTTTCTTGTAGAACCCGCCCCCGGTGCACGCAGCCAATGCTTTAAAACATTCGGTGCGCGCGCCCGAGCGTAAGTGCCCGCCTGAAGTGCCTGCCTGTTACGCCTGGGAGACTCTCTCTGTTGCGATTCGAGGACGTTGCTGATTTTGTTCATTCACAGATTGTGATTGGCCGGCAAGAGGTGGGCTGCTGGTACCAGTGGGATCTACACTGGCTGTGTATAGACTTTCATGGACTTTCATGGACTTTTATGATTTTTGGTACTGATTGTAGTGTCTTTCTTGTAGAACCCGCCCCCGGTGCACGCAGCCAATGCTTTAAAACATTCGGCGCATGCGCCCTAGCGCGCGCGCCCGAGCGGAAGTGCCCACTGGAAGTGCTTGCCTGTTACGCCTGTTGGGCTGACGGGCGACGATAGGCGGCATTCTGCCTGTTCTTTAGAAACGCCAACAATAAGCTAAGTATATTGTTGGGGATGACGAGGGGACACAGTGGAAATACTTGTATGGGGAGCATAACTTTTGCAGGGTAAAACAAACTGGGGATTTGAATTGCCTGAAACTACTTGAGAGGTCGGAGACGGGAAGCCTTTCCTTTATGCTAATGTCGAGGAGACGTAACAGCTTTGAGTATGTGTATAATCGGCCCCCAGCGAATGGCCGGGAATTAAGACCAGCGAACGCATTAGGGGTAAGAATGTATGACGATATCTTATCGGCGCCGCTGGTTTTCACACCGGTAAGAAACACGCTGCGAATGGCAATGAACATGCCGTTGCCACCATCACCTCCAGAACCCAGTGATTCTACGTTACTGGAGGGGGCGGCGATGGCTCATTCGTCCATGTTGTCAATGAGAGGAAAAGTGTCTAGTAAACAGGAGGTTGCATCGAGCTCCTCTTTATTTGATAATATTCCTGAGGAAAACATAAGTAATGCCCCAATATCCTCCTTTCTAGACACACCTCTTGATTCTTTTTCAGTGGATAATGACTTGCAGAACTTGTCACAACCCATACACGAGATCTCCCACTCACATGCTTTGGTGAACATGGAATTAGAACGGGACCAGAATACAAGGATAGCTGACACTCTAATTCAAATTCTACAGGAACTAAAAATTAGCTCGAGAGGCTTTACTGAGCTGAGGATACTAACTGAGCGCCAAATAGTGCAAGCTAAATTAAGCTCAGAAATAATGGAATCCCTCCCTATAAAATTGACCACGCGCCTTCTTGCCTTGGGGGTGATAACGGCAAATCCCTCTGAAAATGCCCCAGAGACCAACATGGAGGAATTGAATGGTAGGGGGTTGACATCTTCTCCCCCAACAATAGCTCCGAATTGCTCGGAGATTCTGTCTTTACAAAAACTGAATGGCAGTGGGGAGGGCATAAAGGGTAAAACAGAACATAAAAAGAAAAACACTATTAAATCTAAGAAAAATAATAAAAAAAGGCTCTATCTCGTACGCCAACAGCCAAAATCAAAAATTTGCAAAACATACATGGAGGAACTTCATTAGGAAGGAGGTGGACCAAGTATTGATTGCAAATTTGGAAGGGAGCGACTCCCTTAGTATCCAGAGCAAAGAGTATTCTGCTCCCGCTAACTCCCTAACTGAAGAAATGTCTCACAAACGGAGTATGATTAATAAGGGAGAGCCGCATATTGGTAAGATTCTTGGTAGCCCCCTAGGGGAGGGGCGGGGGAAGGCAGGAGCAAGAGCACCTCAAATCATGCCCCAGAAGGAAATTTACGGTCTTTTCAACAAACACAAAGACATCCCAGAAATGTCTAACCCTACTGTAGGGGTGGATGATCAGGTAGCAACGGTAGGGAATATTATAGAGAGAGGCCGAGCACTTAAGGATGGGGTTGATCCGAGGCTGAGGGACCAGCCGCTAGCACAAGATATGGCAGTTGGAGCGGTTGGGATAAAGGAAATGGAGGCTATACCTAAATCATCCATTGGGGCCCTGCAAAAGCGGATAGGGGATAAAGAAGATACGACAACAGTGGAGGCCAACTGGAAACCAGTATTAGAGATACCTTAGACTGATATGGGAATTATTCCCTCCATGCTGCAGGAGGATTTGGCGGTCATGATCAGCAGGGCACTGATGACTAGATTCAACTCTGACTCGAACCCGGGCGAGGGGGGTTTAGCTGAGGATAGACCTATGTTATACCCAAGACGGGAAAAGGAGAAGCTAGATCTGGAAATAGTGGAACCGTCAGTGGAGAAATATGCCAATACATCCCCCCCAGATGGAAATGGGGGAGATGGTAGTGCCCCAGGATGTGCATAATGCACCTCCCCCTCTAAGTCAAGTACAGACAGTCCCATTGAGGGTACAGGCTGCAGGATATTCCCCGGATGTTCAGGAATCGGCAACTAACCCTTTCGTAGGGTGCGGAAGGGACAATTCTAGACCACCTAAACACTATATGGAGACGGAACTGAGGGATGTAGTCTGGAGGAAACCATGCTATATGGATTTCCCAAGTGTACTTCTGTACCCTCTATTTGACTGTGGTAATCAACCTCCACTAAATAGGAACAGAATTTTAACCCTCATTAACGATATTCCATCCTTGGCGGAATTGTCGTGCATGGATATTAAGAGAGTGGATTTTATCCACCCATATTGTTATGATCATGTAAGGGTTGTGTTCCACTCTCAGTTGGTTTTTCATAAATTACTAGCTGAATTAGATCAATTTAACAAAAGGGGGTATGATGTTCTGATCTTCAGTGATGGACTCAAGGTCCCTCCTGATAGTGAAATAAAAGAGATGTGGAGACCTCTATATCCTGGTGGATCTTTTCAACAAAGGGGTCCAGAGAGTGTACCGGAACAGGAAACAAGTTGGAGATGGCTGGCACTGAGTCTACGAGACTCGATCTCCAAACACCAATCACTCAAACAACACTATTAGGGACTGAAAACATCCTCTCACTGATTTGTTGGAACTCCCGAGGGCATTCCTATCTTTCTTCTTCCATCGAATTGGGCTGTAAATTAAAGTCTAAACACATAATCTGCATCCAGGAGTACTGGATGACGTCTATGGAACAATTTGATGGTTTTGAATGTGTACATCTTCTTGCCACAAAAGGCTTAGTGGGTCGCCCCTCTGGTGGTATTATCACCGCAATCAAGCTTAATTGTGGGATGGTGTTAAAAGAACTGTATAGAGAGCCCCCTTTTGCTTTGGGTACTTTAATAGAAATCCAAAACAACCCATTGGTGCCATACATTTTAGTATGGAATGTCTACTGGACTCCTGGATTTGATTTGTATGCTCTGTTGTTGAAAATTGAGATAACTGTGGAGAATTGTGTGGTATGCTACCTTGGGGTCAAAATCATGTTAATGGGTGATTTAAATACAAACATGAAATCCCTGATGTCTGACCCTAAGGAAACTCTCACGGTGCCCTCCAATGTCTCAATAGATCACCAGATTAGAGGTGTGTCGAACTTTTGTGCATCAGACAAGAAATTTGATCATAAGCTGTGGAATTGGTTTTTTAAATCATGGGGTCTGAGATCTGTGCATCAACAGCAAAGGTGTGATGCAGACTATATAGCAGACTATATAACCTGGTTTGCGGGGAATAAGGTCTCAGCAATTGATTACATTTATATTTCGGAAGCATTATTTAATTCAATAGTGCACTTTGAAATTTGCAGGACGATAATGAGTGATCATGGTATGCTTGAGCTTGACTTGTATGTTGTGAGAGGAGTGGGAGATCAAGCCAGGATGCCGCGTGGTCTGGAGCCCAATTCTAGGGGGAAGAGAATTATTTGGCATGAGGGAAATGTTGAAGCATGTAACAGGTTGTTTAGAAATGTTTTTTCCAGGTCATCATTTGAAGACAACTGTGAGAGCTTCTCGCATGTAAATGTAGGACAGCATCTAAAACATTTAATAGAGGAATCGGTGAAAAGACCTCGGAATACAAATGTAACCAAGTCACATGCTCATAAATATGACACAACGGTGAGGCAAGCTAGAATTATACTCCGTAGATTATTAAGGAAATTAAAATTTTTGCAAATCCCAGCCGCCTCCAAAGTAGAAGGGGGGAGATATTTGAAACAACAATATAAAAACTGGTTGTGGGGATATAAGTATAAATTATATCAGGCAGATAATGAAGAGATGCTGGGGGCTTTAACACACAATTCAGCCCGCCAATTTTGGAGACTGATTAATAGATCGCTGTTACTGAACCAGGATTGTACCCTTAATCCTATAAACGAACAGATCTGGGCAAACCACATAACTAATCTGTATGCAAAAAGAGATCAGGGTACTGGTCTGGTAAAATCCTTAAATAGTCTCCAATGGAAATGTAGTTTCACATATAGGGAAATAAGGAGGAGAATCACTCTATCTAGCCCTTCCAGGGCGGCGGGCCCAAATGGTAAATTCAATCAATTGTTGAAAGGGGATCCGGACATGTGGGCCAAGGCATTGGAAATCTTGTTTAGGGATGTCAAACAATCTAAATCCATTCCCCAAACGTGGAACATGTCTTTTATAGTGCCCATATACAAGAAGGGGGACAGACTGCTTCCAGCGAATTATAGACCCATCGCACTTTTAGATGCAGATTCGAAAATCTTCGCTAGCCTTGTACTGCAGCAAATTGAAGCTTGGATCTCTGGAAACAACATTCTATGTTTGAACCAATTCGGCTTCAGGAAAAAGTGTGGTACAGAGGCTGGGGGCGTTCTTATAAACTTACTACAAGAGATGGGTTGGAAAAAGGGTTCCTTACCAGTTTACTTGGCAAGTATGGACCTCTCATTAGCGTTTGATTGCGTGAATCGTGGACATCTATGGACAAAACGCCAGAGCTTGGGTATGCCATTAGAGATTCTAGCAATCCTAATTCATCTCCATGAAGGATCCTGTGTCCGGATCAGACTAAATAATGATGGCCTCCTGTCTGCGCCAATAAAAACATTTAACGGCTTAAGACAGGGATGCATTTTTGCTCCCACTCTATATAATTTGTACACCACAGATATAGGACCATGTTTGGAAAAGGCTGCATTAGTACAACCTGCAGTCGAAGGGAAAAAAATGAGTTGGTCCTCGTATGCGGATGATTATTTACTATTTGACAGGACCCAGGTGGGTTTACAACGTTTGCTAACTGCTTTTCTTACTTATATGACGGAAAATGGTCTAGCGGTGAATGCTTTGAAATCAAGCGTTGTTTGCTTCACTCAACATAGAAAATATTGTAAAAAAACCTGGTTTTTAGACAAACAGAAGCTGGAAATTAAACACAGTATAATTTATCTGGGCTTGTTCGTAAATGACACACCTGAGAGAGCACTTATCTTTAATCATTATATGATGAAAGCTAAAGTCTGTTCCCTGCAAATGCGAATAGTAGATCAAAGGTTTGGGGCTTTTTCATCCTTACCATTACTGAAATACTACAAACTTAAAACTATTCTGAAAATCACTTATGGCACTTAATTCTCTTTCATTCAGGGTAAAATGAACTCAAATAAACTGGAGTCGTTTCTGCTACGGAAAATGGTATGGTGCATTCCTAATTGTGTGCCCCTACTAGCTTTAAGATACGAATTTGGATTACAGTCTTTAAAAAGCATTATTGAATGGAAATGTTTGATGTTATTTCGAAATATTGTAAGCAACAATGGAGACACCCTATATAATGCTATGTCCACTTTACTGATCAAAGGCATAACAAAATCTGTTTTCATGGAAAAACTGGTAGAAATATGTAAAAATCTACTGGAGAAAGTAGGGGCTACAGTGAGCCCTCTTCTCCTCAATCCAAAAAAAGTTAAATTACTGCTAAGAAATTGTGATTGGGACACAACTGTGGAGAAACTTAGTCAATATAAATTGTATGGTCATATGACATCATTTTATAAGGATGCGGGCGCTCCGGAACCGTATCTCTACTCATTCCCTCAGAAAGCATGGAGAAACTTCTTCATGACATTCCGTTTTAATGTGCTTTCAACAGGAGAAATCATGCTAATTAGAACCAAGGGGGCGGAGGCGGTAGCGGCTTGCAGATTCTGCAGAATAGTTGATATTAATGAGTCACTAAGACATCTTTTAATTGATTGTCCCGCGTTGCTACAGGAAAGGCAACAATATTTTAATCGTTTTGTGTTTGACACCTCAAAAGTTGACCTCAAATTACTCTGGAAACGTATGCTGTTTGATAACAAAATTCCTCTGCAATTGGCGGTTGTTCGTTTCCTAAAGTTGGTATGTAATTTGGCATAAGGTTGAGTCAAATACTAAAGTGTTTTATAGCATAAGGAAACCTTTTCCATTATTTATGCAAATGTGATGAAATGTTATGAACTGTTATTTCGTCCAAATTTGGAATGTAAATGGGTATAAGATTGAACTAAATGCAGACCAGTTTTAAGTACTTGATAAATGCAATAAGGGATTGTTATTGTTAATTCTTTCCCGTTTTTTATCCTTCTTTTCTCTTTTTTCTTTTTTTTTTTATTCATCTCTTCCTTTTTGTGATTATGAATATGAATGTGAATGTGAGTGTAAAGGTGATAATGTAATGAATTGTTATTTTGTGAAGTGATTCTTTTATTTGCTTGTGTATTGATTTGTAAAGGTTTCTTTGAAACCATACACAAATAAAAATAAACAAATAAATATCCTTGAAGGACATTTGGAGTTACGTATTGCTTTGCCCATTTGAACATTTCTAAAACACAGAAGGCCAAAGACATTATCCTTTTCACTTTAAAATAATGTCCTTAGAATGTGAGGGTCAGAATAGTAATTTGGACACAGGACTGTTTTGTTTTGGACATTCTGACACTGACAGATCCTTAGTTTTGAGTTTAGGTAGGGAAACAACCCTAGTGCAGGGACAGTGAAGCATTTTCCCAACCCCTTTTTATTGATCAAGAAAGTGTTTAGCCAAGACCATGTCTAATGTGTGGCCAAGGCTCATTCCTGACTCCTCACAGTAGGTATGAGGTAAGTAGGTAGGATAGGAAGGGTATAGGCACACCAAAGGTGGTCTCAGCAGTGTCTCCAAGAATATTGCTAGGTGATCGTATTACAAACATTATTGGGAGACAGGTGTAGGCGGGCACACAATATACATCTTATGCCTTAACTTATAACCTGACCCACCTCTTACCTGTCTTACCTGGATTCGAGATCACCCTGGTGAGCCCAGGTGTAAATGTGGTGAAGGTAGGAAAAGTCAGAAGGTTAGGACAGGAACCCCAAACACCCCTAAGGAAAAAGATACAAGGTTAAAGTAACTGGCACACAAAAGGAAAGGAGGACAAAGAAATGCTGGTGTACGGTTCTTTTAGTTGTTGTAGGCTCACTTATACTTTTCACTTCAGGTACACCAGCAGGTTTTTGAGAGTTTTTAACAAAAAGGGAAATGACACTATATACAAATTAAACTAATCCTAGGCAGCTGCACATGTAAACAAAAAGGTAGAGTGCTTTTAAATATTAAAAATATTTTTAAAAGTCTTAAATATGTGCAACATCCATGCATTGCACTACATCAAAAGATCATTTATAAGCACCTTACCTCAGAGACAACCTGGCCAGGGCTGTCTCAATGTCTTTTCTGCTGCTTTCTCTTGATGCTCTCAGTGTCTTGACATGCTCTCTTGTGGTGGATCAAGCAGGCAGCAGCAGCAACAGTGTGTGGGCGGCCCAAGGTCTTTTATATGGCTTGGCTGCTTGTGCAAAATGCAGCCCAGCAATCAGAGGCAGCGTGGGTGGACTCCACAGAGCTCTCCTCTACCTGGGCCACATATGCCAGGTGTGGCCCAGAGAGTCCTGGTGGGCCAGCTGTTAGGGATGACCCCCTTTAATTATAAACAGCCCAGGAGGCTGAAAACGTTGCGCGCTCCCCGCTGTGGCGAGTGCCAGCAATTAAAGTGCGTGGGCTGTGACTGGGGTACCTGGGGAGGCCAGCAGTGATCACGGACGCTCCCCTGCTTGACAGGGGAGCACTAGCATGAGGGACCGGGCAGCGGCAGTGAACTGGCACAGAGCACCTACCTGCCAAACCTTAGTGGGTTTGAACTGTTTTTCCACGGCACTCTGCTCACTTCAGTAACATTTTTTTTAATGTAAAGGAACCCTTGCGTGGAAGTAAATCTCCCTTCTTGAACTACAAGGAACTTAGATTATTCTTTGTTTTGAACTTTGCATTTTCTGGAAAGAAACCCGAGGAGAAGAGTTATTCCATGGAGATGTGAACATTGACCATTTGGAACTTTTGTGTTGGAGTTTGAACATTCGGGTTGAATTTGAACAATTGTATACTTCAAGAAGCAGAAACAATTCCCTTAGCACCTAAGAGTTAGTTTTAGAGTGTGAAGGCGAGCATAGTATTTTGAACACAGGACGTACATTTACTTTGGACATCCTGACACTGGACAGACCCTTATTATTGGTTGAGCTAGGGAATACCTCCTAGATTAGGGACAGTGAGGCATTTTCCAGCCCCTTTTCATTTTAAGAAATGCCTATAACCAAAACCATGAGTCCTTTGTGGCCGCTTCACATTCCTGGCTCTTCACAACATAGAAAGTAAACTGGGCATGCAAGAAGCATCGCCAGTGCCGCAATTAGACAATTAGGCTCTCGCACAGGCATTTTAGAGAACCATTGCTTGATAGCTGGCCCTGGTCCTCAGAATGAAGTTCTGCTGGAAATTACATTTCCTGCTGCTTGTGGGGAGCAAATGTTAAGCTGCTTTTAGGACGTCCGTACACTATTTTTGTCAGGACCGGCTGAGAGGTCTTATTAACTGCCGCCCGGCAGCTGTCAGCCACTGCATCATAATCCATAGAAGCATTATAGGCTCATGGTTGCCTTCTGTCAGAGTTCAGGCATAACGTATGTACAGTGAATGGGTAAAATGATCACGTTATTTATTGACAGTCTTTTATGATTTCACTGCAGTAAAAGCCCAGAAAAATTGCATGGGCTCAAACTTCTACAGGGTGTGCCCAGGTCAGGGCTATTACCCTGTGGGCGATGCTACTCAGCTTGCGGAGTGATCCATTGGCTTCTGAGTGGTCTCAGACCATCAGAGTGTGTCCATGAGAAGACTAAGGACGGTTGGCCATTCTCTGCAATGGCACTCAGTTTCCAGTGTGAGAAGATAGCAGAGGTACTGCACTCACTTCCAAGCCACTCAAGGTTTTGATCCTACTGAAAGACCTTCATTTTCCTGAATGACTTTCCTCACATGAGCGGTTTTTCTACCTTTTTTAGATGTAGCTAAAGAGAACGCCATATCTCGCAGGAAAACCTTTTTGCGTAATATTACAAGAGTCTGAAAGAAAGTGATGCCGACCAAATTTCAGGGGTGGACTTGGAACGAAAAGTGGCCCCGATAATGTTTTTCAAAGTTGAGCCATATTACACCATGCGAGCAAATGTAGCATCAAGCCAAAGGAGGTTTGGATAAAATAGGCCCAAATGGGATATTGTAGAGCACATTTGTCCCTGTGAAACCTACACGTGTGTTAGGAGCGAGAGACCAACATATGGAAACTTTAGAACAAATTATTTTCTTAAAGCGGTCTGGTGGATGAGAGATGAGAGGATGGATGTCGAACAGAAAGAGCCAAAGAGGAGCAGAAAACCAGGGCACCCACACTAAAGAGGCTCCATGGTATAGAGGCCCAACAATAAATCTCCATAGTTCCCTGTATGGCAGGTCCACCGCTGCCAAAGCCATTCAGCATTTGTGACATAAGCCCACAGAGTAGTGCACCATTATCATTGGTGGGTTAGTAAATACTTTTCTTTGAGTGCATATCTTTTAATAAAAGAATGCAAGGCTTTAGGCACCCACATTTACAAGACATGCACCCCGGGATCCTCTATTCCCACGGTTGACCAATGCGATGGGTGGCAAAGGAGACCTAGATGGAAGGCTGATACCACTACCATGAAGCTAAGTAATGGATTAAAAATAGCACAGGAAACTGCGCCATATTTGCAGGACTGATCTGTGTTCATACACTCTGTCCTGTATCCCGCATGGAGCCTTTGCATAATGCTGAAAATGCCATGAGCCAGCTACAGGATCTCTCTGGACACTCCAACTTACAAGTGTGGTGAATGTTGACCACTGCCTGTTATAAACAGATAACAGCAGTGGAGCATTGGGGGCAGAAAGGAAGGATGCCCTTCTTAATGTCACTTACCTGTGGGTTGGCTCAGGGCTGTCACAAGATGTGGTGAGGCCCAGGGCAAAAACATTTGGTGAGGCCCCCTTTCGATTTTACGCACTGGGCCAGCGGCGGCACCTTCACGAACAGGGGACTACAGAAATCTCCCCTTGAGTTTGTGTGGAGGAACCCAAATATGGGTAATTATTACAACTGCAAATTAACTACAGCAAAATTGATTTCTCTACTGAAGAAAAGTTTATGCCAGACTAACTTTTGTATCATATGCATTAATATACATAGGATGGCATGAGGGCATGTGGTGTGTGACGCCAGCATTAAGGAGCACCCTGCCCCAATGTGCGCATTAAAACACACTTCATACACAGTGACAGATGATGTACAGTGGAGGCTGGTGAATTTCTGAACTGAAGAGGCTTAAATGCCTGTGCCAATTATGCAGGATCAACAGAGCACAGTGAGGGTGCCCAAACCAAACAAGGGTTATTTGAGGGGGTTTCTCACTCAACATTGGGTTACAATTATGCAATTAAGCATTTTACAGCACTTTCTTTGTAAAATTCGGTAGAAATCCAAACAGTTTGCAATTGTTTTTTTTATAGAAGCACATGGAAAAACCCAATAGTTGCAAGTCACCAACCGTGCACAGGAACATTTTGCAATACATTTCATGCTGCTGTTGCACACAACGCATGCTAGCATAAAAATATATTCATGCTGGTTGTTCCCATGTGGTCTATGCAGGCTACACCAATATATGCTATTATTAGCATGTATGGTCTCCCAGCTAGGAAACATGCCATGCCACATAAAGTATGTCCAGGCTGCCTGTGGACCAACCATAATTGTTATTAATTAGGCTCGATTGGCCTAAATTCAATGTGGGCCAATTTAGCCAAGTAATATGTTTGCTTTAACCTTGATGCATAGTCCTGTGCAACATGGGTAAAGCCAAACAAGCATTGCAGTGCTAACAGTTTGGGCTTTCATGTAGGCATGGTGAAGGCACTGCTGTATTTGTATAAACTGGCCGTTCATGGTAGCAGATGCAAACTGGGTTGAGTACCTGAGCAACTAATACAAGTGTCTGGCAAATGCCTAATACTTCTGCACAAGCCAAAACTGTTGGCTTTGCCAATGTTTGTTTTTAGCAGGACTTCAGTAAAAGACACGTAGGGTGCAACACAATGGAGCGGATCGGGCTATAGCCCCCTCTCGAAATGTTGGGTTTTGTTGGCTTGACCTGGCTGCATGGGCGGGGCCAGCCCCTGGCTAGAGAGGGCTGCAGCCCTCCCACTTTGAGGCATAAGGCGTCTTTCGATGTGTCGCCAGCCCGTAGCTCTCGTTATGGAGCGGCAGCAGCATCAAACATGCAGAGTACAAATGCGATATCAACAGGCTAACTTTGATAAACCCAAATTCTTAACTTCTGGTCTCAGCTTTTAGATGGACCACCTCTCCAGAGATTAGCATAGCCTTATGAAAGTAAACAACCTTAGGGTGAAAGGTACAACTAGTTACCAAAGGGAAGGTGAAATAGCTATTCAGCTTCCTAGCTGGACTCAGGGTATTGGGAGGGAAGTGGGAGCAGGGCTAGTTGAAGATGTGTCAGGGCTGGTGGGGGCCAGTTTCTTTGCGATGTTTGTGGGGCACCCCTGGCCTTACAGATTGGAAAAATAGTCAAGGCACATGTGGAGTGCTTAATTCAATAATGAAGTCAAAATAATAGTGGTTAAAAGCTGTATCAGTAGGTGTCTGTGTCATAAGACTGCCAACATGGGGGCAGCTGCTTAGGGGACCATTTCAACTGCAAAAGCTGAAAGACCCAGACACCATCCCTCAGTGGGGAGACTGACAGCGGAATGGGGTTATTGGGCCCACATTGGCCCCACTCACTATCCACTTTCAAAACTGTCATCCAGCCTCTACTGGGCTGACCAACAGAGCAGTGGCTAGACGGAACAAGACACATACGTTGAACGGTGCCTGGGCTTCGCTATTAACAAAGGCGCTGCAATTACTAACAAACATTTCACTGTTAGCAGCTGCATTCATAAACATACATGTTTAGGTAATTGAAATTGTGATGTGGGGTTAGTTGCATGCCAGGGGAGTGATTAGAAGGGAAGTGGTGACATGAGACATCTCATTCTCACAGCAGTCCTTAAGTGTGACATTTCAGAAATGAAGGCAAGAGTTAGCTGCTAGTAACATTGAAGCTTCACCAGAATAGTCTCATTCGAATGTGGGAAGATGTTAGATGTGCCACACAAGTAAGTTTGCCCCTCCCCCACAGGCTCTGAAATTAGCGCTCTCCCTACATTTGAAGTGTAAGTCCCACTCCATCACCCCTGAAAGTTTAGACTAGTTGCATCTCTTATGCCATGACCCCACCCCTTAATAAAGTGGCCTACATGTCTTCAAAATGTAGGGGTGGGGGCTGGCGCACACACTCGCATACAACACTTTCAACCATGCATTCATCCACCAGTCACACAACGTTCATTCACGCAAACATAAAACCAAACACAGCCTTGACACCAACATACACACCAACATACACGTGCACATTCATGCACATATAAATACTAATTTAATTTAAATACACACATATACACATCTAAATTAAAATAAGAAAACACTTACCTTACCTCCATGCACCCTTGAAAAGCCCCCACGCGGCCAAAGGGGAACGGATGGCCCTCCCTTCACTCCGACACGTGCACATGCTGCCTGACAAGAGAGGACTCCTCTATTGTCAGTCAGCATGTCCACGTTGTCAGCTGAATAACAGGAGACAGCAGAGCTCACTTATGAGCCCTGCTGTCTCCCATTATTTTGCTGTTGGTTGCAGAGCCAAACGGCTACACAACACGCAGCAAAATCATTGCAGGGGCAGACAGCAGACAGAACAGTCCCCCGTGTGAATATGGGACACAGGTGGACTGTGCGGTCTTCTCCTTAGGAGAGGGGACCATGAGTCCCCCGCAAGCGAGAGGCCCGGGGCAGTTTGCCCCTCCTGCTCCCCCTCGTGACGGCCCTGGGTTGGCTGGCTCTGTCGCGTAACCTGCTGAGAGTGTCTGTGTGTGTGCATGTTTCTGTGTGTCTGTTGTGACAAATCTGGACTCCCCCAGAGGGGAGCCACCCCCTTTGAGGCTAGAGAGGTGAGCCCGCTAAGCAAGACGTTTCCCAGGGGTCTGGGCAAGTGGGACCTCACTGGGGGTGACTCCTCTCTCAGGGACAAGGACCCCCATTTCTGCAAGGAAATCCCTGTCCAGAAGACCTCATCTGCCTATATAACAATTGGAAATACTATTGCTACGTCTGTTTTGAATCCACCAAACCGTGACATTTCTTCAATCTCTTTGTTTCAGGTAATGCTGGATCTCACCTGAATGCCACAGTCAAGGAAGAAGGACACACCCCTTTTGTTTGTGATGACGTACATAATGCCATGAGAAACTTTGAAGCAAGGAGGAAGAGGAGGTGAGAGACTGCTCTGCAGAGGTGTGCTTCCGATGAGGCGATGTCCTGGAGAGGCGAAGCCCCGGTATACCACATAGCAGGAGCTGGCATGGAGAGCGAGCAAATGTCTAGCTTCATGCCGGAAGGTTGGCATCCTGATCGACCGAGAAGCCATGGTCAGGAAAAAAACAGAGACAGAAAAGCAATCGTCTCGTCTGGTGGCGCGACCACACAGAACCCGTGGTGGACCTGGTAACCAATGGCGAGACAAGATTGCAGAGGAGGACCCGGATCCAGGAGCTCTGCACGAGAAGTGCATTTGCTGCTGAGACAAGCAGTGGAAGGGAAGCAAAAGCCCCAGAGGAAGTACCGCCATTGAGGCAAGAACTGTGATAATCGAGGCTGGGAAAGCTGCCTTGGTTACAGGAGCCTGACAAACCCAAACGGGCAGAAGCCCCACGCAGACCGAGAGAAAGTATGCCTATTAGATGGCCAGAGGGCTTTGGGGAGCTCTAAGAAGACGAGAAACACCTGTGGGAAATAATCCATTCATAATGCCTGCTTGTGGACACACAACAAGTGAATAAGATACCAGCACAGCGCTATTTGCAGTCAAAGGCGTATTCATTCAGAATGCATTTAAACAGAGAGCAAAATGACAGCAAATGCTTCATCCATACCTCTGCCAACACTGTCCAACTGGAACCTATCCGAGATAAGGTCCCATCTGGGGTGCCATTTTGTGGGAAATATTCCATTCCTAATGCCCACTTGTGGACACACACCAAGAGAATGAGATACCGGCACAGCGCTATTTGGCAGTCAAAGGTAGAGATAAGCAACAGCAAATGCTTAGTCTATACCTCTGCCTTCTTGTCACAAAGTCTTCATATTTATACATATTGAACAGCCTGATTACATGACACATGGTTACAATAAAAAGGAGCACAGTGAACATAATATGCACAAGACATATTCTTAGCACACGGTTGTCAGTCAGCCACCTGGTTTGTCGCTTCAGAGTTTGGAATGTGCATCGACAAGCTAGGCCGACAGAATTCGCCCACCGAGTGTATTCCTGTTTTCCCCACAATATGCTGAAAGAACTGCTTGCTCATTCAAGTATTTCCACATATGCTGGAGCTAGATTCACAAACAGCCCTTTTAAAATCAGTTCTTTCACCAACTTTTGGAACAAATGAACCCTTAATCAGACCCTCCAGCTAATAGCGATCCCGCAAAATGCAGTGAAAAGGGCAGTTTTTTTTTAAAAAACTGCAAAACCTGCAGTTTGTTCAAAAACAACCAGTAAAAAAGACACATGGAGCAAGATTCACAAAACGTTTTTTGACGCAAGAAATGCAATGCGCAAGCACATTTCATCACTTGCGCACAAAAAAGACCAGCTCAATCCACTTTGGCATCTGAATGGGCGCAGATAAGATGCGCCCATTCAGCTGGCCTTTTTCACCCCTTTGCGCAAATCAGGGTCTGTATCTGTACATTTAAAAGCGCATCCCAAATTTACAAAGAAGATATGATTTTAAATGGGCAGAAATTGTAGGGAACCCTTTGCGCCTGCTTCGAGTAGGCACACGGTGGGTGCCACTGTATGATTGGGTCCTCCTGAGCCGGTCATACTTTGTTTTTTGTGACAGCAGAGTTATTAACCTCTGTTATCTCACTTGCATTTCTGTTATTTCGGTTCCTCAAATAGGACAGAAGTGTGTTTTTTGGGTCACATTTTACAGGGGCAGGCCCATTAAAGGACATTGTCAGGTGAGCATTTTCGACACAAACGTATTCAAGGTGATTGGTCAGCGGCCAACATATAATTTGTGCCATAGCTCAGCCCTGTGGAAATGCACCGGTCACCTTTGAGAATAAGGTGACCTGCTCATTTCCCAATAATAGGTTATCTAAAAATAGCATATCCTCTGCTCTTTTTTTAGATGACCAATTTTTTTGAGGATCTGAGCCCAAATCTACATTTTACTTTTTTTTTTTAATGGTCACAATATGAGAGCAACATGAGAGAGAGGTGGGGGTTGATGGGTGAGATGTGCAGTGGTAGGCAAGAAAGCAGAGGCAGAGCAGTGGCTCAGAGGGGGATGCGGTGGGTAAGAGAGCACAGAGGAAGCAATGGGGCGGTGGGCCAGACATCAGAAAGGGAGCAGCGGGCCAGAAATCAGAGAGGGAGCAAAGGTACAGAAACTAGAGGTGAGCGTGGGCTCAGAGGGAGAAGTGGGCCAAAACCCAGAGAGGGATCGGTGGGCCAGAAAAAAGCAGTGAGCTGCAGATTGGGAGAAAGGATGAGGGAAGAGTGCGGTAGAATGGGAGAAAGAATGGACGATGCAGAAGTAGCATGAATGAATGAAGCACTGTATAGTGTGAGAGGAATTGGGGAGTGTAAGGTGTGAGTTGGGAGTATGATTTGGAGTGTGGCAGGGACTGGGGAGTGCAAATTGTGGATTGGCAGTGTGACAGAGCACATGAGTATGTGTATGACAGAGTGAGAGGTTCGGGAACGCAAGTTGTGATGGGGAATTGGTGAGACGTGTGAGGTGTGTGGGTGAGAGACGTGTGTGGGTGGTTGGGCTTTGGAGAACATAGAAGGGGAATATTTTCAGCATTACAACTGATAATGATCAATGCTGTAAATAATATTAAATAGGCATGCACATCAAACCAAATACATAGCCAAAACAAGCACTGTTCTGCCAAGCCAGAGATATCTGGGACTCTTCTTTTTAAATTGATACAAAAGTTACAAATAATGACACCCTGGCTCTATTTTAGCCTTGCACACTGCCTCTTTCCTACAATGTGCCAATCTTACACCCTCCAATCAATAAACAATGTGCTGCAAATATGCGGCAATAAATAAGGTTTTGTGCCATAAAACTTGCCATTTCATGCTGCAAAATTTGCCATTTCATGCCACAATATCCTCAAGGGTCTGAACTATGCACCTAACTTAGTGGCATTTGTGGTTGCAACAGAAGTGGCTGACGGTTTGAGGAACACAGTTATTGCCTGGCACATTGCAGGAAGACAGTTGCTACATAAACATAAAAGAAATACTATTGCTAATACTACCATGAAAACGGATAGCAACTTCCAACCAAAAGAAATTAGCATAGACGACAGTGAACCACCTATATCCAATGTACCAGTAGGAACATAAGCTTGGTCAGCGATGCTCTGAACAAAAGTATTTTCTTCTATGATCCTTTCTCTATGATACTTCTGGATCAGAGACAAGGTGGCATTGGGGACAATGATTACAGTACCAAAGAAGGATGGCGCTACATAATATTCCAGTAATAGCCACCCACCTAACACACAAACAATCCATCCTAACAGTAATGCACTTACAAACCCCTTGTAACAATTCTATTTTCCATCTTTGTCTTTGACAGAAGCATAAAGATGCATGGGCCCTCTCTGGGGTGATATAGCCATACAACCATGGTTTGGCATAGCTTGTGAATGGAGCAAAACAAAACAGCAAAAGGAAATTCTAACAAGACAGGTTTCAGTCAGCTTAATTGCTCCTTGGAGTGTCTGTTTGTGCTACTGCACCCCTAAGTAGTCCATTAAAGTTGGCAGCGTTGACCGCCTGGCAGTTGTCCCTCGCAGAAAGGGACTCCTTTTAGTTTCCTTGGTCGTAGATTGTACCTTGGCCCTTCTACTGCTCCAGCAATCTCTTTAGGCTAGTGGCAACGATACGGGTGTCAAATGTCTTTGCAGAATGGGTGCTTTCAGCACCTGACACAGCAGGCAATAGTGTGGGTAACAGAGAAGATGGTGCTCGCTTTATATGAGAAGCGTGGACCCAATGCTTAAGGCCATGACATTTCACAGCTGTCTGAGTGGCGAGCACTACCTGCACCAGCCCTTTCCACCTAGGCTGCAGTCCTGATGCTCACTGAAAGTTCTTTGTAAAGACCCAATCACCTGCCTGGATGCCGTGTCCTGGCCCTTCCTATAGTCTTGGTAGACAATCAGCAACCTGTTTACAGAGAATGGACAGGTTTTTAGTTAACTCTTTACAGTCGTCGATTAACAGCAGATATGGCACATTTTTCAATATCTTTGGATTTGGCACGCCCCATACATTTGCTGCACAGCCCATGACTACTTTGTCAGGAGACAATCCAACACCTGAGTGCATAACAGTTCTCATGGAGAATAATGCTAGTAGGGGTGCGTCTACCCATCCTATGGCACTACTAGCATATACCTTGGCATGGAATTTTTGCTGTATGCCTAATGCTTTTTACACCAATTCCACTGCGGTACTAACACAATGCACACCATTGTCGCTCCAGACAGTGTCAGGCAATCCAAATCGGGGTAAATACTCCTGTACGAATATTTTAGCAGTACTTAATACAGCATTGTCTTTTAAGGGGAATGCTTCTACCCATTTGCTAACCATGTATACTATCATCAGCATATATTTTTTTCCTTTACAGTCAGGCAATTCAATAAAATCTATTTTTTCAGGTGGCCGGAAATGTCCTTTTGGGGCTCCACCACTCTTCCCAATGTTATAGGATGCACATACTAAACAGTTTTTACAAAAAGCATCTGTGGCTGGTCTTAGTTTAGTGTTACTACACACTGCAGTGAGCAACTTGTACATTCCCACTGCACCTACATGAGACGGGCCATGAGCATAGGACAACATTAAAGGTAAATACATATGTGGTAATTTCCATTTTCCATCATCTTGCTTCTCTAGCCAACAACCATCTACATATTTCCCAGTCTGTTTCCATACCTCTAATTCTTGGACAGTAGTCTCAGACTGAATGAGTTTTACCTTCTCTATAGTGTTGTCAAATGTCACAGTGTCTTCTTTGCATGGGTGGCAGACATACATACGCGATACACAAGACTGAGCAGTTCCTTTGGCAGTCTGATTGCAAAAGCATTGCCTTTTCCTGTATCATCTATAATTGTTTTGTGTGCACTGCATTTAATGATGGCCAATTTCTTTGGTAATGACAGGGTATTCAGTAATTTCAAGATTACAAAACCATGTTGTATTTTTGTGCCATGTGTAGTCAGGAACCCTTTTTCCACCCATAGGCGACCAAAACTGTGTGCTACGTCAAAAGAATTCTGGCTATCTGTGTAAATGTTTACCATATGTCCTGAGCTGAGTTCACATGCTCTGGTAAGGGCAATCATTTTGTCTGCCTGGGCTGAATGCTGAGGAATCCTACAGGTTTCAACTATTGTTTTTAAGGTTGTAATGGCATATGTTGCTGTAGAGGTCCCATCTGGCAATTTAAAACAAGACCCATCTACACTCAAAGTACCATCTGGCTGTTCGACAGGGATCTCCACCAGATCCACCCATCCCTTCGTCTCTTCATCATTGGTTAGTGCACAATCATCATTTCAACAGAACCATCAGAAGGGAGGGGGGCGTGGCTTGATGGCTACATGAAGGACGTGCTCTTTGGGAGCTCCCAGAGATCCGCCACCGATCCTTGAAATAAATGAAGATTGCGGACGAAAAGGCATGCTGGCAGCACACCCTGGCACGCATGAAGGTTCGGTGCACATTCTGATCGTAGCACAATGCTGGTCTGCTGCAAACAAAGGGAGCCGCGGCAACGAGAAGAAAGCCGGGCACCTGAGATCGGGGGACGGTCAAAATAGCGGATTACACACAAAGGGTCATAAACTGACCGCAGTGACGCAGCCGCGTATGGAGGCGGATGGTGCCGCGGATGTGCCCACTGCGGCTTCATGAGTCGTGTGGAGCTCGGCCACAAACGAATTACATAAAGACCGGCTGGAAGGGGCCTGTCAGGCCAAGTGAAGGACACCAGGGCCTGAGACGGTGACAGACGTGGCGAGTGGTCCCAGCCTGCGCCGCTTGCGGGATGCAGTGGGAGGTCGAAGTGAATCGCCCCTGGCCGAGTCGCCGCCACTGCACACGGTGCGGCGAGGGGCTCGCACTGCGCTCCCTGAGCTGCGTGGTTGGTCCCCACGGCGCCCGGCGAGGTTAGAGCCCCCGCGGTGTTGGAGTTGGGGGACCAGACAAGGCGAGGAGTGCCGGCTCCTGCTGGGATCCGGATCGCCTGAGTGAGAGTGCCGGAAGCGGTCCGGGACGACCGCGGGGGCAGGCCGAGACACAGCTGGCCCCGGTGGGTGCTCGTATTGGCCGCGACCTGGCACAACGAAGAACGAAGCAGGGAGGCCTGTGGTGGAGGTTTCTCCGCACACTGGGGGCTCCACTGGATGGCTGGAGTGCCCCGTGGGTGGCGCCCAGCTGGGCCCTGTGGTGGCACCACACGGAGACAAGTGGAAGCACATTTGGCCCTAGAGTGCGGGCGTGAGCACGGGCCCCCTACAGCGTGCGCCATCCAAGACGCTCAGCAGTAAAGAGGGTTGCATTGGGGCCGGAGACATTTATGCAAATGGCCAGGAAAGGGAGGGGGGTCACTGGGCCACCTGGATGGGGTCCCGGTCCTGGGGGACCCCGCCACTAATACAATGAAGCGGACAAAGCAGTTTACCCCGAGACATACGCAGAGCTTTGGAGAGCACACAGAAGGCAGCCTGTGCCAGGACAGGGTCCGGAAAAGGCGTTAGAGACACTACTGCGGGTCCGGTGGTGGTGAAGTCCTGTCAGGGCCTGGAGCAGTGGGGGGGGGACCAGTGAACGCTTCCGATTATCAGTGACTGAGGGGAGCACAACGTAGGCCTGCGAAACAACATTGTGCTAGACCTGGTACGTGGGAGGATACAGCCCATTCCGGGAGCACAGCAGGAAGCCGGCACATACCCCCCCATACAGTCGGAGTGGGCCCTATACACCAGGAACAGCCCGACATCACGCAGAACTTCTAGTGAAAAGTGGCAGGGCTGCAAACGCCTAGTTGGCGCGGCACGATGGCTAACGAAACTGTGAGACCGAAGAGCAAGCAGCCTACGCTAGATGATTACGCCAAGACATCTCCAGGTGCTGAGGGGGCCAGGTGTAAGGCCAAAACTACCACCAGGACTGCAGAGGCTCCGGGCACAATCCAAGAGGTGCTAGCTGCGATTGCGGACCTGAAGGTTGCCTGTGAGACCAAATTGGGGCTAGCCAGGAACGAATTGAAGGTGGCACTGGATCTTAAGGTCGGCGCGGTCCAGGAGGAGGTAAACCTCCTTAGACAAGATGTGAGAACATTGGCGGAGCGCACCAGGGATCTGGAAAAGGAGATAGCCCCGAACATGGCCGATTGCGCCGCCCACAAGTCGGAACTTCATGCTCTGGTGCAGCGGGTGGGCAACCTCGAGAGCAGAGCGGAAGAAGCAGAAGGACACGCCAGACGTAATAACGTCCGCATAATTGGATTGCCAGAAGGAATTGAGGGGCCTAATCCTACGGAATACGTAGAAACCATGTTGCTGCAGGAAATAACTGGAGGGGCGATGACCCAGGGGTTTGCTGTCGAGAGGGCGCACAGGGCGCTGACGAAGAGGCCTCATCCTGGGACCCCTCCCAGACCAGTGATCGCGAAGATCCTGAATTACCGAGATCGTGAGAAAATACTTGAATTTTTCCGGAAAGGTAGAACGATCGAAAGGGGGCCAGCGAAAATAACCGCTTACCCAGACTACACCTTGCAGGTGCAGCGCAGCACAATGAACTTCGGAGCAGTGAAGAGAAGATTGAGGAAAACAGGCCACAAGTATATGCTGCTTTACCCGGCCAAACTGAAGGTGTTTCACAGGAACAAAACTTTGTTTTTTGAAACCCCAGAGGATGCCATGGGGTGGCTGGACATGCAGAGCCGCCCCCAGGAGTCGAGTAGCCAGACAGGAGCTGGAAAACATAAGTAATACGTGGCTGTGGCACCCATGGTGACATAGCGTGAGACACTGGGACTAGAATATAGCATTAAGCAAGGCTTATAAGGGATGTGTTGCTTGGAAAGTACATGCTTGCAAGATCCGTTTGAACTGAATAAGCCTGAGAGGGAGACAATCCCAGAACCCCCATAGCATTAAGCTTAGTTACTAGTAGTTTGGTGACACCCCCGCGGGGACCTAGCCCTCGGTATTCCGAGGAGGGACCAGACACGAGCGGGCCTGAGATCCAGGGATGGAGCTCAGCATTTGTTGGGGTTGGGCGGGGAGGGGGGAGGGAAAGGGGTTTGTGCAGTGGGGTGTTGTTGGGGAAGGGTGGGATGGGGAAGTTGGGGGGGGGGGAGAAAATGAGCCAGATTCCGAGTCATCGGGAAAGACATGGGAAGCGGGGGGGAGAGGTTGGACATCAAGTGAATGGCGTTGGGGAACCTCAGAGTTGCGACCTGGAATGTGCGGGGCCTCAATAGTTACCTAAAACGAAATAAAGTAATGATGTATTTGAAGAGGTTGAGGATTGATATAGCTCTACTACAGGAAACCCACCTCAACAAAGAGAAACTGGAGGTGGTTAGGAGAAAATGGAAGGGAAGTGTCACGGGATCCACATACTCAGCATATGCAAGAGGGGTGGTCATATGGGTGGCACCGCATGTGCCGTTTCAGCTGCTCAGGGCGACGACAGACCCAGAGGGTAGAATGGTGGTGGTGGAGGGACTCTTGGAAAACCGAGAAGTGAACATCATAAATTTATATGCCCCTAACCATGATTCCGCAGCCTACTTTAGGTCCCTATATAGTAAAATTAGACCCCTGTTAGGCGGCGCAATATTGTGGGGAGGCGATTTTAATTGCACCTTGAACCCCGGGTTGGATAGGTCAAGATAGCAAGCTGGGAAAACTTACTCCAGCAGCCAAAGCATTGGGGGCACTGCTGACAGACCTAAGGCTGGAGGATGTGTGGAGACGGTTGCACCCAACAGACAGACAATACTTGCACTACACAGCACCGCATGACCTGCACACTATGCTGGACTACGTGTTTGCTGCTGCAGAGATAGCAAGAGAAATGGTGAGTGCAGAATATAGAGCTAGGGTGCTTTTGGACCATTCACCTTTGGTCTTGGAGTGGCGGCACCATCCCCCCAGGGCATGTATCCTGACGTGGAGGCTGAGAGCAGAGGCCCTACAGGATCCAGGGTTCCGTGAGGATCTGAGAGAGGCCATCACGGAATATTTCAATGCTAATACAGGCAGCGTGCAATCAATGGGAACCGTATGGGAGGCATTCAAGGTAGTGGTGCGTGGGGTGGCCATATCAAAATCTAAAGGGCTCCAACGGGGTATAGAAAGAGAACTGCAGGAAACTGAAAGAGAGTTAGAGGACCTGATGCTTAGGGGAGGGACCACTTAGGAAGATGGCGCAAAGACGAGAGAGTTGCAACAGGATAGCAGTGAGCTCTGGGATTGGTTATGTAAGTTGAATTACAAAAAATATGTAGAAAGGCAACACGCGGGCGGAGACAAACCAGGCGGCCTGGTTATACAAAAATGAGACACCCTGACCGGTGATTAGAGAAGTCAGAGACGCGGAAGGCCAGATCCGTAATACCCAGGAGGGAGTAAATGAAGAGTTCTTCAGATATTAAAAACGTTTGTATGAGGACGCAGGTGGAGATATGGGTCAGGAAATGCTGGAAACCCTAGAGGACATAGGTCTGCCCACCCTGGACGACGTGGAACGAGCAGACTTAGAGGCCCCAATCACCTCAGACGAACTGGAGACAGTGATCCAGCACCTGCCCACGTGTAAAGCGCATGGGTCGGATGGGTTACCCAGCGAATTCTACAAAGTGTACAATCAGGAGCTACTCCAGCCGCTGCTGGCTATGCTCACTGAGGTTTACGAACAGGGGGAGCTGCCAGAATCCCTTCGAGAAGCGGTGATTATCCTGCTCTTGAAACAGGGCAGGCCGCAGGAGGTCTGTGGGTCCTACAGGCCCTTATCAATGCTCAATCAAGATAGCAAAATACTCACTGCAGTGCTTGCCAACAGGCTTAAGCGAGTAATTGGCAAATTGATACACCCGGACCAAACAGGCTATGTCCCCGGCAGAAACATCACGGAAAATCACAGGAGGCTACATCATATTATAGTTCAAACAGAGAAAGACCCGGGTGAGTTGTCCGTCGTGTCGCTGGACGCGGTCAAAGCCTTCGACTCAGTAAGGTGGCCATGGTTTATGGCGACCCTGAAGGGATTCGGGATAGGGCCGGGTATATGAGATGGGTCAAGATGTTATACAGCTCCCCAATGGCAAGGGTTAAAACCGGTGCCATAATCTCAGATAAATGGCGACTTAGTAGAGGGACCAGACAGGGATGCCCCTGGTCGCCCATGTTATACATACTTGCGTTGGAGCCGTTGGAAATTTGCCTTAGACAACAATACGGTGAGGTGGGGATCCGCACGGCGGGAAGCACACACTTGATATCACTGTATACCGATGACATGCTTCTCTACCTGCACTTCCCGGAAGAGAACCTGCAATATGTGTTGGAGGTGATGGAACGCTACGCCACCCTCTCTGTAATATCAGTGAACCTGGGGAAGTCCAGCGTGTTTCCCCTGGGGACATACAAGAATATTCCGCCAGAAAGACTGCCCATTCTGCAGATACCCTGGCAGACCGAGTCGTTTCGATACCTAGGCATAAACATATATCACAAGGTAGAGGTAGAGCACAAATACAACACGGATAAAGCAATTGAAGGCATTAAGAACAGTATGGTGTTTTGGTCCAGATCGCCCCTCGCCATGATGGGGAGAGCATCTTTGCTCAAAATGGTGGTTTTGCCCAGACTTCTACACTTTTTTGTAAATATCCCGTACTTGATCCCCAAATGTTTCTTTGTCAGACTTCATAGCCTGTGCAGGGGCTTCATATGGCACAATTCTAGGAACAGGGTGGCCCTCTGGAAATTACAAAATTCGTGTGACAAGGGAAGGATAAACCTGCTGAACTTTGAATTGTATTACTTGGCGGGACAGCTGCTATATGTAGCTAGGTGGTTGTCCGAAGATGATTCTGCGGAATCTAGGCTTCTGCGGGGTGAGTCTGCCCCCAAATTCCTCAAAGAGACAGTGTGGCTGCACAAAGCGAAAGTGGCGGAGATGGGGAGACTGTTGGTGCTGGGCTGGGAGGTGTGGCATAGAGCATGCCAAACTGCGGGTGACCCGGACCCGCTCTCTCAACATGTCCCGTTGGTGGTGTTATGTGGGGGAGACTCACAGCTGATTAATTAGTCCGCAGATACTGGGAACCGGTGGGCCTGGCCACCCTTGTAGACATATGGCAGGAGGGGGAGGCATTAGGATTTCAGCGATTAATTGAGGACACCGGGGTGCATAATGGCCAATATCTTACTTACTCCAGGATTATGAAGCGGGTGAGGGAAAGATGGCCTGAAACAGTACTTGCAGAAGAACCTAAAGCCACCATAGAAATTATCTACGATGTCTCCGAGGGCGGGCACAAAATATCTTGGATATACGAGCTATTGGGCACAAAGGCGGGGAAGGAGTTGATTCAACTGAGACATGACTGGGAGGAGGAGGTGGGGGAACCCATGTCGGATGGACAATGAGATGAGCCCAGAGGTACCACAAGAAGGTGTCCCGAAATGCAAGACTTCAGCAGATCCAACGATATGTCACCCACAGAGCATATTTGACCCCCAGTAGAATAGCTAGGTTTGGGGGCTCGGCTATAAAAAGATGGCCCAGGTGCCGGTAGGAGGAGGTTAGGCTGCTGCATATGTTCTGGGCTTGCCCCGAAGTGAATAGATTCTGGGTAGAGCTGAAAACAAAAGTGGCCAGCAGTGGAGTGGTGCTTGATGTGGGGTCTGCTTGGGCATGTATGCTTGGGAGCTTTCCTAGGCCACGTAATTTAAAGCATATTAGCAAGATGAAGGACCTGGCCTATATTTTGGCCAAGAGCACAATCGCTATGTGCTGGAAAGCGGTCCACCGGCCCAGAGTAAAGTTGTGGTGGGCAGACCTCCTGAAGTGGGCTGAGGCAGAAACCACAGCCTGGCATGAAGCAGTCATTAGAGGTGGGGAAGAGGAGGTAGGTCCCCTGATAGCCTGGAGACAATTGGTGACATCGATGGCAAACCCCCACCAGGCCTTATGAGTTGACGATAAATGTGACACCCGATGAGGTTCAGGTGGATGGCACGGTTATGTTGGCTCGAGTTAATGGGGAGGGAGGGGGGAGGACGGTAGAGAGCATCTTATAATGTAATGTTTAAATACTGATCACGAACGTCCTAAATGGTTGTATTGTTTGGAGCGTTGATTGTTTAAAAAAAATAAATTAAAAAAAAAAAAAAACATCAGAAGGGAGAGGTAGCAGAGTGGCTGGATTCAGGGTATTACAACGCTGAATCGTAATGTGTGGTACCAATAATGTCAATTCATACCTAATAAGCATGGCATTCGTTAAATGTTGGGTCTTGGTTTATTCATCAGTATGTCTACTGCATGAGGGACTAAAAGAGCAACAGGGTTTCCAAACAATATGGCATCTGCTTGTTTCATGGATAATGCTGCAACAGCAACACCTCACAAACAGTTTGGTAATGCCTTTGTTACTGGGTCCAAAGTGGTGGAAAAATATACACATGGCCTATTTTTCCCCCCTTGCGGTTGCGTTAGTACAGACAATGCATAGCCTTGGCTTTCCCGCACTATGAGAAACCTGAGGTGTTTCTCCCATGCTATTCCTGGGGATCCTTGACTCAGATAGCCAGGCGAGGGCCATCACTCTTGGACCCCAACCCCGGGGGTGGACAAGCGAGGGAGAATCACCTGGGAAAGGGACCCTTGAAAACTGTTGGTGGAACGCCTTCGGGCGAGACATGTTATCCCCCGTTCCAATACATCTCTACCCGACATCCCCTCAGTCATCATGGGATATTATCGCCCAACACCCATTTACCCACAATTCATCTGCCCCCTTCACCCTGACCAAAACCCACATGGTTTTTCCATGATCCCCATGAAAAACTACAACTCCCACAATCCCTTCATCCACTATAAAAACCCAAATACCGAGATTAGGAAGATTGCCTGTAATGATAGGCAACGGCCCTGTCCCACTTATAACACCAAGCAGGGTCAGGCGCTCAGTCATCATCACGCCCACTCTGCCTTTAGGAAATATGTGCAGTGCCATTACATGTCCCCCCAATTTTTGAACAATACTAAGAAGAAGAAGAGAAAAAAGGGAGCTATGAAGATTACCCATAGGAGCCAATGCACATGGGATTCCTATGGGCAATCAGCATTTTGTCCCGATAATGAGGCCAGGCAAGGTCAGGCCTCCCTCCACAATCATTCCCACCTGAAACCTGTTAAGCCTCCCAGTCAGTATAAAAGGCAGAACACAAGGGCACAGGATGACTGTGAGGCTGAGAGGATCGTGCTGTCCAGAGAAGCGAAGGAGAAGCTGCAAAGACCCTAGGTAGGAACCCTAAGAAGGAGGACAGGCTGCCAAGTCACTAGGCCTGACTAGAGGCTGTGGTGTGGCAAGTGAGCTGTGCTTCCAGGCAGCCAGACCAGGGGCAGCTGGAGCTATCTGACAGGACCCAAGCCAAGGCTCATCCCCTGGGTGCAACATTAAAGCCACGGTTTTTGAGGTGCAGGTGGGGCGACCCTGACCCCAAAAAAAAAACCATTGAAAATCCCACAACTCCCTGCAGAATGCCGTTTTGGGGAGCTGGCGAAGTGGGAGCAAAATGGAGACGGATGCATTGTGGATCTTGAAGGCCAGAGATTTTTTTTGATTGATTGAACTTTTGTGCAACGCGAGAGGGTCAGAGTCCGACTGTGGGAGACCCCTGTGAGAAGCTAATGGAGGGGTCCAAGCCCGACTGAGGGAGACCTGCGTGACAAGCTAAAGGATGGGTCCGAGTCTGACTGAGGGAGACCGGTGTGAGAAGCTAAAGGAGGGGTCTGAGCCCGACTAAGGGGGACCCATGAGAATTGGAGCAGGGTGGAACATGATAAGGAGCAGAATGACCGATCGATGGACCAGAGCGAAGGGCTGGGAAACTCTGAAGTTCCCTGCAGGAGGTTGTTGCCTCCATAAAACGGGGAGAGAGCCAAATCCCAGACAAGATGACTGCATTGTCTTTCAAGGATGCCAGGGACCCTCCCACATGAACGACGGAGGTAAAAACCTCTTCTTTTCGTGGAAAATATTTTTCAACAAACTCCCCTTATTCCTGCCTGCAAGCGGTCAGCTTATCCCAATTGATTTGTTTGTGTGGAACCACTTACGGGATACGAGTTAATGGCAGTGCTGGAAGAGCTATTATTTCTTTGGACAATTCCACAGTCTTCCCCCTTTCGTTCGCTGTCACGGTCAGCTCATCTCACTTTATGACAGGATTTACACTGTGTTGCATTCTGCATTGGCGCCAAATATCTACCGGGAGTATACATGAGAACAGTTGATCTATATTACCAAGCATTAGCGGAACTGTCTTTAAGACGCAGTCAGTCTTGGTATACCACTGCTCAGGGTTTTCCTTGATATCTGGGTAATCTTTAGTACAAGACAGCAACTCGTTCTGTTCCAGCGTATGTGGACCTGGCATGTGGGGTTATCAGTATCAAACCCAGGCACTTCTCATATATGACATTTTTGAGTTACCATGGACTTTGTTGGGGGCATTTATGATCCAAAATCAGAATTACAACAACTTTTGGGCAGGAGTCTGAATCAAGCTTACACTCCTGGAGTGCTTGCTCTATGTCCTTATAATCGATCGTGAGGGGGTACACTTCATCCTCCTCATTCACCTTTTTATGTAACAGCCACTTTCGCCTTGTTAGTTCTAGCACTTTTGCGGATATAAGCGCATCTCGTTGCTGGGGCACGTATACTTTGTCTTGTTCTACTCATTCTACCCCATTTTTTTTTATCTATGCTAACACTACCCATTCCATGGTTTTCCTGTCGTGGGTTGTAATCTGTGGGCACAAGGTGGCGAGGAAAGCGCCTCATCACCAGGTAACCGGTAGGGGGATAGAGAGGTGGGAGAGGCCTTTTAATCATTAAACATTCTAACAATGGGTCTGTCTCATCCTCTAAGGTCTCTCCTTATTCGGGTGTTGGGCTGAGGGGTAAGCCTAGGCTACATACACACCATTAATTTTCATTATATCTTCACGGTCTCCTCTCATCCTAATCCTTTTTCATCTCTTTAGGATCATATATGCACGCTTTTTAATCTGTTTCTTTCATAGATTTTTGTCTAACATCTTCCTATTGTCTATATGTTTGCCTTTGCAAGGGTCTAATTGCCTTATCGCCTTTAGCGGCTAATGCTTCTCTTAGGTTCTCTTATTTTTTTCTGGTCAAAAGATCCATGCACAGGAAATTGTAACTCGGGTTGGTGGCAGTGTATTTATGCCATTCTCGCAAGAAAAACACCACCCAAAGCACTTTTTAATCATCACTTCCCACCCCGGCGTACCTTCCGAGGGAGTTGGAATATGCTGATCCACAGCACTGGAACAAGCCTTACATTTCAGCCCACAACACATCATTTTAGCGCATGAACTACCCATGGTTTCAACTTGTGTACACAAGGTGTATTTCTGGTATTAGGTCAAGAGGCCTTTTTTAAAAGAAAATAAGGAAAAAAACAATTTCGAAAGACCTCTCTGTGACCGCACAGAACGGTCTTTCTAAATCGAACTGTCAGCCTCTGCGACGCACACAAGTGCGCGCAGGGTCTGCCAGGCATGCCAGGATCCGGAAGCAGGCCTGACGGAGACTGGGTAAGTTGATATGTGGGTGTGTGTTTGTGTGTGCATTAGGTGTTTGTGTGTGTGTTTTGGTGGGGGGGAGTTTTAGGAGGGGAGGAGGCGGTGGGTGCTGAGGGAGGGGCATCTGGGGTGAAACCCCCCAATTTGGAGTAAATCCAAGAAGAGAGAGGGGGTGGAGGTTGGGTAAAGAAATGTCATTATTTCGATTTCTGTAGGACGCATAAAATCAGCTGGAAAAAAACTGTCTTGGTTAGGCGACCTACAAAAATCGAAATAATGACATAGAACTGTATTTCTCTATGGCTCATTTAACACAATGCTCCCATATAAAATACAACATTACACGCTCATTTTCAGGATTCATCCATAATACATCAGACACATACTGCACCCAGAATGGTTTCACCCAATTCCGTTGTCTGTGCCGGCTTCCCTCTGTCCAATAAGTGGGGACCTCGGTCATGGAGGATCAGTGTGTCAAGGAAATCGGCTGTCGAGCGAAAGCAGTGGCTGCAGGAAACCTCTATCCACCTCTTGCACGTCCTTGGCCCTCCACTGCTTGTTCCCGACCATGGCACACTGTCCAACTGGATCCTATCCGAGATGAGGTCCCATCTGGGGTGTCATTTTGTGGGAAATCCATCCATAATGGCCACTTGTAAACACACACCAAGAGAATGAGATAGCGGCACATTGCTATTTGGCAGTCAAAGGTAGAGAAAAACGACAGCAAATGCTTTGTCTATACCTCTGCCTTCTATTCATAAAGTCTTCATATTTATACATATTGACCAGTAGGATAACATGACAAACGGTTACCATAAAAAGGAGCACAGTGCACTTAATACGCACAAGACATATTCTTAGCACACGACTGTCAATCAGCGACCTGGTTTGTCACTTCACAGTTTGGAATGTGCATCGGTAAGCTAGGTTGACAGAATAAGCCCACAAGTGTATTCCCGTTGGAGCGTGGCTTGACAGCCATGTAGAAGGTCACCTCCCAAGTTGCTCCTGCCTATCCTACATTGATCCTGGGAATTGTGATGGTTATACCGAGTGCAGATGCCGACAGAAACATCAGCGGAAGCATGAATGTGCAGGGCTCAACATGGTACTACTTCTCCGCTGTTTAAGAGTACCACTCTGGAGATTGAGCTGAGAGAAGGAACTGGGCCAGAAAGTGCGTGCAGGCAAGATGGCGGCTTGCCAAGAACAAAGGAGTGGGTGAGCTGACTGGGCAGAGGAACGTACCAGCTGCTGGAAAGGAGGATTTTGAGCAGTGACTGCCTGCTGTAAACATACAGTACTCAAGGGGGATAGTGGGAGTCGGAGGACAGAAGACAGCTGACTGCACACGATGCCTGCGTGCCAGGCACGGTTGCAAACCCTGACTGATGCGGTGCGGAGGCCAGGTAAAGAGGGCTGGCTGCCCTGACGGGCACACCGCCAGAAGCGATACTGGGAAAGGAAGAGTCGGGCTTCAGCGTTCCTCTGAGGTGAGCACTGGTAGTATGGAGCGGGCCGGTAGTGGACTGGATGGCACCAGCCGGCTGTGAGAGACACAGCCCATGGTGGTGGTGTCGCAGAAAAGCTGCGGGGCCAGTGAGGAGACGGTGGATTCCGGCGACAACAGAGGAGTGGAGGACCCGAAATCATTGGCAAAGAAGAGGGCACATAACAATTAAGCTGCGGCTTGAAATGAGGCCTCGCGCAAGCTGAACAGTGCATGGTCAAACGGATAGAGGTGCGGCTTACAGCGCGGTCCATTCTGGATAGTGGGCCTGTTTTCATTAAACACTGCAGCCTCCAGAGTGGTCCGCTCTGCCGTGAGGACTGTGATCTGCACTATGTGGAGATAATACGCCGGTTCCCATTGGGATACTACAAAGTTAAGAAGATTCCACTAGCTACGTGGGAACAAGGCAACAAAACAAAGGAGGGCAGCTTCCACTGCGGTCCGGCCGGGCAGCGTAGTATACAAAGATTAAATATGGGACTGCGGGCTCCACTGTGGTCCACCCTGAACAAATGAGAGCGGCCCATGCATCAGCAAGAAAAGAAAGCTGTTCCCACTGCCGTTTGCCCGGGGTTCATGGGAGTTGTCTGTGAGAGCAAAGGGGAAACCATAGACACAAAGAGGAGCATTGTCCCCGAATTATAGACAGAGCTGTTCCAGCGTCTCCCTGCTGAAACGTCTGTGACATTGGGAAGATCAGGCTGCGCGGCATCAGCAGGGATTGCGCAATCACAAAGAAGCATTGGAGATCATAAAAGCAATATGGCCTGCTGGGTGAGGCACGAGCAGCTGGAAAGTACAGACTCATGGTATACAGACTATGCGCACGGCCTCTGAGGGAGTGTCACCCCATGCAGATTTTTGAGGCGTGCGAGGTGACAGATAAGGTGTGCAGAAGAGGCTAGGAGTTGGCTGGAACACGAGATGCGTGACCAGCGCTAGCCTACAAAGAGAGCATACTGGAGGAGGGGAGTGCTGGCACAGAGGCCTTCAACACCACGCTTAGGCCTGGACAGTAGGCTGGCGAAGAACACTCCAAGGGGGGGCAAGGGGCCTTACAAGACAGAAGCACCTGCAGTAAACCGGTGCTGGACAGAGAGAAGCATAGTGTCAACTAGATGTGAAGGTGCACAATAGGAAAGGGTGAAAAGGAAGCAAAGCTACAGAGCCCACTTTAGAGGTCTGACCGGTGCACCCGCTGCCACAGGTGAAGTGCGAAGAAGGCAGAATGAGCCAGACAAGCGCACCCAAGAAGGGCAGCCACACCGAGAAACCACAGAATTTTGGGATGCAGGCCACACCTGCAGGTTGTCTAAACGGGAAGGTAGGCACGCCTGGAAAGTGCTGTTTTAGATGCCGGCCAGAGGGATTTTCACTGGGATACGAGGAGCAGACAGCCAGTGTGCCCTGTGAGGCCCCAACAACGACACTCAAGAATAGGAATAGATAAGCAGCAAATTCCACGGACCTAGGGCAGCGAAGGAAGATGAGTCATAATTGACCTGATGACAGGGAAAGGAAACAAGTCAAAGGGCATGCAGACCACCATGGAAGCCTTTGCGAAGGGACAGATGGGTACTGACGGGTATAATGACAAACGTGGAGAGCAACAACAAACACAGAGTCAAAAGGAGCAAGCAGATCCTGGCCATCAGCTGATCCTCAACGCGATAGCGGCCTCACAGGCAACGATAGAACAAAGATTGACGAAGTGAGGAATGATGTTAGCCTGTTGCGGCAAGATGTCCGGGGACTAGCTGAGCGTACATTTATGCTGGAAAAGCAGGTGGAAGAGAACACTGCGGATAAGACACAGATGTCAAAGGAAGTCGACATACTGAGGCAAAAGGTGAAGCTGCTGGAGGATAGGGCAGATGATGCGGAAGGCAGGGCGAGACAGAGCAATATAAGGATTGTTGGCCTCCCGGAGGGAATGGAAGGCATTGACCCTACCAACTACGTCCAGAACCTAAAGCTGCAGGAGCTGGAAGCAGGGAACCTGATGCAGGGGTTCACCATTGAACGCGCACATCGCTCCCTAGTCAAGAAGCCGCCACCTGGGGCCCCTCCGAGGCCCATAATAGCAAAGGTCCTAAACTATAAAGACTGTGAAAAGATCCTTGCATTTTCTAGGAACGAGGTGACATACAGAGGGCTTCTGCAAAGCTAGCCCTATACCTGCACTATACATTCCAGGTACAGATGAGCCATGCACAATTAATTGCTATGAAAGTGAGACTTAAAAAAGCTGGTCTGAAATATATGCTGAAATACACCGCCATGTTGAAGATAATTTACAACGGAAAGGCACTGTTTTTGAGATGCAATCTGAAGCACAGGATTGGATGGACTATGCCAAGATCTTACCACTGGACGAGTGAGAGCAGAAGAGAAGAGGGGAGAAAGCCCAGCAACAGTGGAGAAGTGACTGGAATAGAATGTTTAGTAATGGGGATGCCCTTGTCACGGTGAACCAAGGTGAGATAACTTATCTTTGCAAGTACAATAGCTGTGACGTCACGACTGCTAGCTAAAGGCAGGAGTACCAACGCAGGCGAGGAGACCACCTACCAATCCATATCCTTTGTTTGTTTACTGGGTACACTGTTGTACCCACCTGCTGGTAACTAGGACCCCCGGTCAGCTGGGGGTCCTGGGGAGCGGAAGCGGGGAGGGTCTTAGAATGCATTACATTGCTGACAGTTATGGTTGGGGGGGTTTTGTTGTATGTTTTGGGGGATGCGGGAGGTGGGGGAGAGCAAAACGGGAGCCTGATATAATAAAGAAATTGCTCCACACTGTCTGAGAGATAACGGGGAGCAGTCCTGTGACTGCATTTGTGCTTGAGGGGACGATAAAAAAATGAATGATGGGATAAAAATCATGGCATGGAATGTCTGGGTTATGAATAGCTTTGTTAAGCGGCTGAGGATATTTTCTTACCTGAGAAGACAAAAGGTCGGGATAGCTCTGCTCCAGGAAACACACCTGAATGCATTGAAACTTAAAAAGTGTGGACGCTCATGGAGGGGGGAGATGGTGGGCTCTACTTACTCCACTTACGCAAGAGGGGTCTTAATATGGGGTAACCCCACTATTCCATTCAAGAGATTGGGTACCAAAACAGATGATGAGGGGAGAATGGTCATATTACATGGAATGCTGGAAAATGGGAAGGAATGCATAGTCAACACCTATGCTCCCAATCATGATGCCAATGCGTTCTTTAGGTCCCTGTATGAGCGATTGGGCCCCTATAATTTCAGAACTGTCATTTGGGGAGGGTGATTTCAACTGTACTATAGACCCCACCGTTGACTGGTCCGACACCAAATACAAAAGGCCAGATCCGCCGGCTAAGGTCCTGGATACCCTCACGCAACACTTTCAGTTGGAAGACGTATGGAGGTCGATACATGGGGAAAAGAGAGGATATTCACATTACTCCGCCCCCATAAAGTCCACACTAGGTTGGATTATTTATTTGCGGCACAAGAATACATAGGGGAATTTGCCGGGGTCGAATATCAGGCCAGAGTCTTATCAGATCATGCGCCCCTGGCAGCAGTTTGGAGGGTGGTGCCCCTCAGACCGCCATACCCACGTGGAAATTGAGAAGCGAGGCACCACAAAGTAAGGCGTTCCTAGAACACATTAGGAAAGCCACAGTGGAGTTTATTGAGACTAATGAAGGTAGTGTGGAATGGGTGGGCACGGTTTGGGAAGCATATAATGTAGTGATCAGGAGGTGAGATGATAGCCATGGCAGGGGGAATACACAAAGTCATTACCAATGACCTCAACGATGCGGAAAAGAAGTGGTTGGAAGTGGGAAGACGGGGGTGGCAAGACCAGCTAGAGGAGGAGATCAGATTGCGGCAGATGTGTATGACACAATGGGAAAGGTTGGGGAAATGTAAGTATGCAAAGTATGTGGAAAGGAGTCACGCACAACGGGATACGCCCGGGAGAATGTTAGCTTGGTTATATAAAGACGGGAAAGTGAGGTCCCGGATACATACCATCCGTGATGCAGAATGGGAGGCATGCAGGACGGAATTAACAAAGTCTTCTCAGAATACTACAAGAAACTGTACAGTGACCCTCACGGGGTGCAAGACGAGGGAATACAAGATACGCTAGACCTGATCACTCTGCCGATGCTTGATGAGCAACAGGAGGGCATTCTGGAACAGCCAATTACTCTAGATGAATTTGTGGCCACCATTAGAACATTACCCTTCGGGAAAGCCCCTGGTATGGATGGGCCTAACCGGGAAGTTTTATAAGGCATATGTAGATACACTGGCTCAGCTACTGCCCAGAGTATACAATGTGGCATATGAGTTGGGTAGACTCCCGGTAAGCTTGAGAGAAGCTGTGATAATTCCACTCCTCAAACCGAGCAAGGACGACACGGATAGTAGTTCTTATAGACCACTATCCCTACTAAACCAAGACAGCAAGATCCTGACCGCACTTCTTGCAAACAGGAAAGTGATACTGACGCTGGTTCACCGAGACCAACAGGGTATGTACTGGAGAGAAACATAGCTGCGAACTTGGGAAGATTACATCATGTAATCTCCTTTATGAAGGATAGGGTGGAGCAATGCGCTGTTGACTCATTGGGTGCCACTAAGGCGTTTGACTCCGTCCACTGGGACTGGCTATATGCCACCATGGAGAGGATGGGAGTAGGGCCAAAGTACATGAGGTGGGTGAAATTGATACACACCAAGCCGATGGCCAGGGTTAGGATGGGCTTCACGTTCTCTGATCTATGGGAACTGCAGAAAGGGACAAGGCAGGGTTATCTGCTGTCCCCTAATGCTATACATACTAGCCGCAGAACTCATTGCAGCACTCCTGAGACATGAATATAGTGATGCAGGCATGGAGATAGATGGGGTGAGGCACATAGTGTCAATGTATGTGGATAATACGCTACTGTACCTCAGGGACCCAGAGGTAAATTTACCATATGTATTGGAAGTGTTAGATAACTTCAGTACGCCAACAGGGATTTGAATAAACAAGAGCAAGTCCTGCTTGTTTACCCTTGCGGAGATGGCAACACTTAGTGACGTGGCGCTTCCAGTCATGCCTCTGACATGGAGTAAGGCCTCCTTCAGATACATGGGAATAAACATATGTCAGGATGCTAAGCTGGAGCATGAGGCTAACACAGTCAGGACCAAAGAGGGCTTGATTAAATTAATGGAGTTCTGGGGTAAACTACCTCTGTCAATGATGGGCAGGGCGTCACTACTTAAAATGGTGACATTGCCGAGATTGATGCACTGCTTTGGAAATGTCCCATATAATATCCTTAGAAAGTTTTTCACGAAACTAGACAAAGCATACAGGGGCTTCCTCTGGCAAGGGTGGAGGCATAGAGTGGCATTGAATAACTTGCAGAGGCCATAGGTGCAGGGAGGACAGACGGTCCCGAACTTTAAACTATACTTCCTGGCGTGCCAGCTGCAAAATTTGGTACACAGGATGGCGGACGACCCTACTGGGGACACGTATCTTTTGCAACCAGCATTGCAAGGTTCATTACTCAGGGACTTGATTTGGGTTTCCCCGAATGAGTGGAGTGGATACCCTCGTTTGGTAATGTTAGGAATACAGGTATGGCGGAGGGCATGCAGATTCATGGTAATGGGCGACCCGGTATCGCCACAGATGTCACTGGCAGCAGTGGTGTTGGAAAGGCATGGACATAGGAAGAGTGTGAGGACATATTGGGAGGCGGAGGGTAAAGCTACATTAGGGGATTTGCAGAACAAGGAGGGATGCCTAGATTTTGCAGGGCTGAGGGAGAACACAAGTGTACACAAGGGCCAATTTCTGCTGCATAGGACAATATTATATATAATAAAAGATAGGTGGCCAACAGTCACAGGGGAGACTCTTGGATGCAAAGATTTGGAAACACTCATAAATATCTTTGACGGGGGACACGCTGTTTCCAGGATTTATGAGGTATTGATAGGCTGCTCCTTGAGAGCGCAATTTTTAATGTAAGGGCAGGTAGGAGGAAGACCGGGGGAGAACATTTGAGGATAATGAATGGAATAGGATTGCCCTATACCATAAAAAAGTGTCCAGGAACGCCAGGCTACAAGGAATACAATTGTACATTACACAAAGGGCATATCTCACACCTGCAGCCATAGCTACATTTAAAGGAGCCCACAGGCAGGTGTGTCCCAGATGTACAGAGGGGAATGCAGGATTGATTCACATGTTTTGGGGTTGCCGGGTGATTCAGGCCTTCTTGGAGAAAGTGGCGAGTAAAGTAGCTCGAGGGGGCATCTTATTAGATGTTCAGTCCTCGGAGGCCTGCCTGTTAGGTCTGTTTAGGAGGAACGCCAAACAGAAAACTATGGTGAAAAAGAAAAACCTCATTTACATATTAGCCAAACAAAGTATTGCTATGAGGTGGAAAGCTGCCTCCAAGCCCAGCATTGACAAATGGTGGGAGGACCTGAGGAAGTGGGCAACAGCGGAAACGGAGGTGTTGGAAAAAGCACTGGGGACACAAAGGCAATAATTAGGAACTGGCAGTCTTCAATGGATTGAATTGACTGTGACATTGTTTGATCTGCATGAAACAGATGATGCCACGCATGGCACACAAGAGGATGTTGGAGACAGTGTTGTAGAATGGACAAGATGGGGAATGTACAGGCTAAGTTGGGATGTTATAAGGGGTACAGTATTAAGCAATTGAGAATTCTATGCCATGTAACTGTTGTTTTGATATTGTTGGTTGTGGTTATTAAAAAACAAATAAAACATGTTTTCCCATTTTCCTCACAACATGCTGAAAGAACTGCTTGTTCATTTAAGTATTTTCACATATGGAGGTAGGTTTACACACTAATCTTCGAGGCTAGGAAAGCTGCCAAGGTTATGGGAGCCTGATAAACTTGAGCGGGCAGACCCCCTATCTAAATCAAGTTGAAATAAGGCTATTAGAAGGCCAGAGGGCTTTGGAGAGCCCTGAAAACGGAGAGACTTTCGAGGCTCGGAAAGCTGCAACAATTACTGGAGCCAGATAAACCCGACCGTAGGTATTGCAAGCCTGTCAGAGGGCAATAGGGCTTCAGATCTCCGAGAAGCTAAGTGTCTTTTGAGGCTGGAAAAGCTGCAGGGGTTACGGGAGACAAGTAACCCTGAATAGAGATAAAGCAAATCTATCACAGGTTCATTGGATTTTGGAGAGCCCTGAGAAACCGAGAGACAGTCCGAACTGGGGAAAAAGAGAACCTGGATGATTGCAGTCGTTAAGTAAAAAATCAGAACATTTATAAGCCCAGTTCAGAAACGGGGTAACGTATTAAAAAACCTTTTTTTTCCTCAGGAAAATTAAACCATATGAAGATGTTGAAATCTGACAAACAGAACTGGTGTGAGCCATGGATGAAATTTCAAACCGACAGAAAAGAGAGAGTAGTGGTTGGGCCAGGCAGAAGCTGAAGACAGAGGCTATTGCTCCGGCCTCCTTCTTTTTGGTTATGTTTTTCCTAACTGGTAGGGTGAGTTAGCTGGTAGGATTTGGACTAAGGACATTTATTTTTGCACATTCACAAGCACCCTTAATTTTAGTTGTTTAGGCAGGGAACTTCCCTCATATCACTAGAACTAGATGGCCACTTTGTTGTCTTTTTATTTTGAAAAACCCTTAACATGGCACATATTAGTCTGAGTCCTTCTTCTGGTTCACCATACTGTGTAAGTGCATATGTGATTGCGTGTTGGTACTGCTATACTTGTGAGTAACTGATCTTGAATGCTCTGAGCAGAAATGTGGGAATCTGGTATATATGTTATGAGGCTTTCGTACCATGTCAAGTCACCACCTTAGTAGTCTCAGAGCACCTAGGCTTGTATGGGAATGTGGTGCATTGTGCCCTTACCAGGGGAATCCATCCAGACCTTACAGGTGAAAAAAAAGGAGAAGGAAAAGATAAGAGGATGGGAAAAAGAGAATACATGCCACAGACAAGAGGAGGGGGAAGATGCAGAGGGGAAGACTGTTTTCTAGGGGAGTTTATGTATACCAGTTCTGCTTGGTGAACCACTGATTTGTAACCAAGGGAAAGTTTGGGGTACATTATACTATGTTACAAGTCAGTTTTTTAGACAATGAAACTTAGAGAATGATATAATGTTTGGCTGCCTGTGAGACATGAGATGTGCTCCGAAGAACAGAGTGTCCCTGGGCCCGTCCTAATGCACTATATGATGTCTTGAAATAAGGAACAGGGGGTACCAGGGCCCGTTCTGCAAAACCAAGTGCAAGAGGCACAGATATCAGGAAACCAACCCTATTGTCAGAGTGGTCAAGCATAGGGGTGAGAATATTGTGCAGTTGCGAAGGTCTCTGGCAAGGTGACAATAACAAGGACCCTGCTTTTGGAGTGGTCACACATGGGGCGAAGATCTCTGACAGGTGAACAGTGTGCAAGAGAAGTGCAAATGTTGGGGAAGGGAGTTGTCGCTGAGCTCTTTGAAGCGGAGCTGTTTAGCTGGAAAGTGTTACAGCAATCTTTAAATGTTTGAAGACAGGCAAGGGTCGCCTGTGAAAGTAACTGAGGAGGAACCTTGTGAATATCTGTTTGTTTGACAAGTGGGAAACCGGTGAGGGAAGCCTGAAAGAATATATTGAAGAGAACTGTGATGTATATTAAACTGACATAGAAATAGGCGAGGGAAGCCTAATAAAATTATGGGAAACCTTTGAACGGTGCATACTATCCACCTTGAAGGAACTTTGTAAAAACCCCATTGAACTGAACTTGGGCAAGGGAGCAGTGAGCAACTTCCATTGCCATGCTGACATTCTTTTGATACACTCTTTTATTTTCATACATTTTCCCACACTTGGTTATTGTGAAACGTGAGGGCAAGTATAGGTTTCCAACACCAACTTTTTTGGTTTATGGTCATTGCATCGAATGCAATAGCATTGAATGCCATACCAGTAAAAAAGAAGCATCGAGAAAAAAGCATCAAATGCATTTTTTTCAATCTTTGTTTTTTAATGGTGGGGTCCTTTCCCCATCCCCCCTTTTTTAATCTTTAAAACCCATTTTAATTAAGCTAAACCCTTTATCTTTAAAAAAAAAAGCATTCAATGCTTTTTTTCAATGCTTTTTTTTCTCTGGTATGGCATTCGATGCTATTTCATTCGATGCAATGACCAGATACCACTTTTTACTTTGTTTGACTGAATGACTTGGACCATTTTATTTTACTTTTATGGTCGCGAATACTCCCATTATAGAATTAGGGCCAGTTAGGAAGTCTCCAACCCCAGTCAAACTTAATAAGGGTGTTGAAACTTGTATCTTTGTGTCTTTGTGTCTGTGTCCTTACTTTTGATACCATGCCTGCCAAACACAGTGCAGTGGGGATACTTTTATATCACCCTATTCTTATACACTTGTGATTTTTGGTTACTTTTATATGTGCCTAAAGACAAGCTAGTGGCAGCAGATTTTTTTTAACCATTTTGAATTATTTTTAGTGTGCACATTCGCGTTTACTGCGTATTGCTACTAAACAAGGCTAGTGCCCTAAAATGGCAGTGCCACAAGACTTTTCGCTTGTTCTTTGGCCATATTCTTGTTTGGCCTTCTTCCTGTCTTCTCCGGTCAGGAAATCCCATATAAATCCATGCACTTGCCCGTGAAAGCTGCTGCTTTTGTGGGCTAGTGATACCTTTGTGTGTGTGGGGCACTGGAAGCGGGTTGGGCTGTCTGGTCCCACTCCACATCGGTGGTGCCAGAGAGTCTGGGTATGTGGCAGGTGTGAAACCCACAGTGGTCACTGATTGGACCAGTGCTTTCTGTGTGAATGGTTCAGATCTTTACCATTGGTGGGCTTGGACTTGCTGTGAATTATTCCACAAGAGGCCTGGCACCCCTTTCTGCGTTTGGCCCGATGAAGCCCTGCTGGATTACCTGATCTGCGAAGGCCCTGAGGGGTGCTTCAACCCTTGGACTGGTGGAACCAACCAGTCTCAATGCTTCTCGAGGATCCAGCAATCCTGATCCTTCAGCAATCCTGAGCCTTCAGAAGTTTCCTTGGACCACCTGGTGGACAGACTAGCTCTACAGTGGGTTACTCGGTAGAATTGACACTGTTTCTGTTCGTCGCCAGAACTTCAGTAGTAACCAGCACGTGCCACAAGTCACCTTCAGGCACTATGACTAATGACTAACAACACACCACTGCAACACTCTGCTCCTGTGATTCCTCCCAGCGTGATAGTATTTCACATTGATAGTTTTCCACACTGATAGTCTGCCACACTGATAGTCTGCTGCACTGATAGTCTTCCACACGTACAGTCTTCCACGCTAATAGATTGCCACACTGGTAATCTGCCACTGGCTAAATGATGGTGGCTCTCAAAATATCCTATTATTACATGAGATCTTTATATTGCAGGAAACCTGGATCACTTTTGATGTTAAGTTTGATGGCTGTGTAACCTTTCAGGCGATGGCCACCAAGGGGGAGCTGGGCCGCCCTAAAAGTGGTTTGATGATTGGTGTGAAATCTGCCTATAACCCCAAACTGATTAGTGAGTCTACATCTGGAGGTAACGTACTGGCAGTAGCGGTGACCCCACCTAGGAGAGGGGGTTCCCAACGGGAGATCTTGCTTATTTGTATATATGATCCCCCGGGTGATTCATCCAGTGAGACTATTTGTGATCAATTGGATACCATACTCATGGCTTGGACCACTGACTTGGGTAGCAACCCGGTTATCTTATCTGGAGATGTAAACACGAGATGTGTGGATCCAGTGGGCTGTGGGGATTATCCAAATGTAGCAGATTATTGCAGTAAGCCTCAAGGTAGATCTAATCACAAAGGGAAGATACGGATGTACTTTCTTAGGGAATGGAAGTGCACATTCCTGAATGGGCGTACGACTGGGGATAACCCAGGCCAAATGACTTGGACAGCGGGCACTAAGAGGGCTGTCTTGGACTATATGGTGTTTTCAGATTGCCTTTTAGGCAATATCATTGACCTGCACATTACTGCTAATTTATATAGTGATCATGCCTCGGTCGTTCTGACTCTGAGTGGGGGAGGGAGGAAGGAGCGAGAAATTATGTGCAGGGAGGTGATTCCGAACCACCCGAGAAATCAGATCCGTTGGACCCAGAACAACATTGATAGAATGAACCCTGTGCTTTTTCCAGGAGGGATCAGGATTGACCGGGTACTGCGGGGCAAAAGCCCGGAGGAAATTGAAGTCTGGATCCAGGCCCTAATGCAGGCCTTGTTCAAGGGTCTCCAAACTGTTACAAATAGGTGGAAAGCGAAGGAAAGAGGCCAGTTTGACATTAAGATCTGGGACCGCAAATGCCTAATGCGGCAGGAAATTAGAGCCTGTATATTGATTGAATCTAACGAGAGGGCGGCTCAGATAAAGTATGTTAAGCGCCAGTACCACCTATGGCTTCGCCAACATCGTAAGGCCCAACAAAAAGGGAAATGGGAACATTTTATTCAGACCCACTGTAGCAGAAATGTGCGTTAGATCTGGCAAACTTTGGCAGAGGCGGGGCGGGCAGAGGTTGAGAATACTTAACCCCATAAGTGGCGGTTTATGGGTGGAGCATGTTAAGAACAAGTACTCTAAAGATACAGTGTGCCCCCACCGCACTGGATCGAACAGAGTATTGGCCCCTCCCTCTAAGGTGTAACATGTTCAAGCAGACTATTCAAGATTTTAAGAGGTGAAATGCACCAGGCTCAGATGGTTTGGCTAACTCTGCGCTGAAAAAGGACCTGGACAATTGGGCAAAGGTGCTCTTGACCTTGTTCTCACGAGTCTGTAGGACTTCTAAAATACTGTCGACATGGAGGAGGTTGGTACTTATACCGGTGTACAAGAAGGGAGATTGAGGTAACATTGGTAATTACCGACTTCCCTCCGTACACTACGTCACTAGTAAAATATTGATGACGTTTGTCCTTAGAGAACTAGAGGCATGGGTGGTGACAAATAAAGTCTTGAGTTATGCACAGACTGGTTTCAGGCCAGGTTCCGGGACAACGCACAACATTAGAGTCCTGGACCAACTAATTAACACTACTTTGAGCAATAAGGATGAAACACTTTTCTAGTGTTTGTAGATTGTTGCAGCTCTTTTGATCAAGTGAAACGGGAGATGCCCTGGGCTAAACTAAGTGGGTTAAACTGCCCTGCTTGGATAGTGCACATATTGCTGACCCTACATAGTGAAAACAGCACCAATGTTAGACTCAACAATGAGGGAGAAGTTACAGATTTGATCAGTGTTAAAATGGGAGTCAAACAGGGATGTGTGGGAGCGCCCATGTTATACAATCTGTATATTGCTGACCTCCTCCCTCGCATGGCTATGAAAGCAAACTGTCCACCTAAACTAGGTAATTCTCCTATAGTAGGCATGTTATATGCTGATGATCTAATATTGTTTGATCAAACGCTGACTGGTGTAAAAAACATGTTGGAAGAGCTGGCACTCTATTCGGCCCAGCTAGGTTTAACCATTAATTTGGGTAAAACGAAGATTGTGGCGATTGCCAGAAAGGGACCTAGTCGCTCGGGGGTTGACACAAGTCTGGGTACGATTCGTTTCGTACAGTCATACCCGTACTTAGGGCTGGAATTTGATGGCCAGCCTAAATACAACCTGATAATTGCCCAAAATTAGAGACGAGCCAAACTCCTTAAATTACAGGCCTGTAACTTTGCCAAGGGGACGGCAGGGTACAGTATGGCTAGGATTATAAAGCTTTACCAACAATGCTTTGTCCCAGCCATCTTGTACGGCCTAGAGGCATTGGCAATGCAGGACTTGAATTGGTTGTATATACTAGAGGGTCAATACTGGTGATCAGTGCCAGGCATGGGCCCGTCTTGCTCCATCCAATTCTTAAGACTGGAACTGGGTTTGACCTCTCTTGGAGGCATGGCATTGCGTGCCCGAGGAGCTTTTTACCTGAAGGCTCTCACTGCACCAGCTTGCAAACTGCTCTCACTGGCGGGTAGAAATTTTGAAGCTGAAAAGGCTTTGTGGATTTAATTATAAGCAATTAAATGAGTCCCTATTATTCCTGGACATAGACTGGTCTTATGATAATAAAAGAACGTTGTCCTGTGTAAAATCTTTTATGCACAAAATGAACAGATGGGACTGGAATCAGAATTATGTACACTTGAACTCCCTGAAAGGGTATGAGGCGGTTTCCATGTTATCCACAGATACAGGAAGACTCAGCACTATCTGATGCTTTGCCCTGATCCTGAGGTGCGTCAATTTATGTTAAGGTTGCGCACCTTCCAACTACAGGTACTCATGGTAGTGGGCCCTCGCTTGGGCATTTTGCCTAAAGACAGGTGTTGTCGTATATTTGGGATAGTGGGTAACCTGGAAACAACTAGACATGTTTTGACCCAGTGCCCTTGACTTGGTCCTACATACATGTGTATGCTGGGTGGGCGGGTGCATAATTATGAAGCTATTATGGGAGAAGCCTTCTGGGATTATTGTTTAAATTCAGGTACCATTGGAATCCAGCTGGCGCTATGTAGGGTATGGCTACATGTCAAAAGTATGTTACCTAAGCTGACATATGATAAAGAGCTTTGGGGGGACCAAGAGTAAGAAGAGTAAGAATAAGATCAAGAACAAGAAGACTAGTAGTATTATTATCGGCGCCCTGACAGTGCTACTGCAAACCTTTCTGGGGATGGATGTATAGCACACTCTTTCATTATTATTTTCTGGTATTTTAACACTATTAGCATTGTTAGTATTGTGATTATTACATCTGTGACCATCTTATTATTTTATGTATGACCATTTGTGTGTAATTGAAGTAGTAATGATTGTATATATTTAGTAGATTAAATGATTTATGTCTATTTTTGTGTAAGGTTTTTTGTGTAAAGTTCAGATTTTGGACTCATTCACAATTAAATTATTATTATTATTATTATTAATCTGCCACACCAATAGTCTTCAACACTGATAGTTTGCTGCACCAATAGTCTTTGCTACTTATAGTTTTCCACATATATAGTTTGCCACATGGATAGTCGTCCACATTGATAGTTTGCCACTTGGATAGCTTTCCACATTAAAGGTTGACATCTTGGTATTGTGATATTCTGGTATTGTGATATTTTGGTGCAGGGATCTTTTGCCAATGTGGTACCTTGGATCAACTCATAATCTCCCTCTGTGGTACTTTCCTAATGTGTCATTCTGACGATATGATGTTCTGCTAATATGTGATGTTTTGTCAATGTGATGCTCTGCCGATGTGATACCTTGCCACTGTGATGTTTCACCCCTGTGACATCTTGTCACAGTGACATTTTACCATACTCATATCTTGCCTCTATGGATAGCCCACTACACTCGTAGCCCGCCACACTGATAGCCCACCACACTAATAGCTTGCTGCACTAACCGCTTGCCACACTGACTGCTTGTGACCCTGATTGCTCGTTATACTGATAGAATGCCATTGTGATACTCAGCCACTACAATCTTCCTCCAACATGAAAGCTGGCCACTGCAATGATTTGCACACTGGCAGTTTTACTACACTGATAGTTTGCCACACACTAACAGTATGCCTTCTGAGATTATGCCAGTCTGATATTTTTGCTAATACGCCACACTTAGGGTCAGCCACACTAATAGTTTGCCACACCAATCGTTTTGCTACACTGATGTTCTGCCATATTTATATTCTCCCACAGTGATATTATGCCATAGGGATTATCTGCTATAGGGATTCTCTGCCATAGTTATATGCTGCCATTGTGATAGTTTGCCACTGTGATATCTTGCCAGACTGACATCTTGCAACACCAAGCTAGCCTGTTACATTATACCGGATCTGCATTCCTAGTTCATAACTGGGCTGTCTAAGATATAACCTGTCTGTACACCCAGCTGGGCAGTACTATCACACACTTTCTGCATACATAACACATATCCAGGCTGTGCACACAATACCCTGTCTGCAAACATAGCACACAGCTGAGACATTTATCTTATATCATTATTACAAACTATCCGCATACCCAGTTCATAGCTGGCCTGCTCTAGTATTACCCTTTCAGCACTGTAAGGAAGGCATGGTATCAACAGCAGACACAGACACAATAGATGCAAGTTTCGAAAACCTTTATTTTTGTATTTGGCAAGGTTGGGAAAATTTCTAGCTGGCCCTAATTCTAGAATGGGAGTAAAAGAGATGTCAGAATGGCTTTGGTACAATTCCCTTCCCCCCATTCAGAAGCACAGGATCTCAAGAGTTTCTTAAAAGGATAGGTGGCTGGCACAGTTCTATCAGTTTGGCACACTTTGGCTTACTGGTACAATTCAACAGTTCAGGCTTGGGCTTCAAGCTTTTGATAGTTCCATAAATTCTTTAGCCTTCGGCTGCCTTGCCATAAATGCACAAGTCAACTCTTGACTTTTACTTTACCACAATTCAATATAGGCTACCTTCTGCCTGCTCGGGTCTGTCTTGGGCCTGTCTTTCTCTTCACACTCAACTTTCACTTTGCCACAGTTCAGCACAGGCTTCCCTCCGCTGGGCTCAATCCTGTCTTTATTTTTACACTTGAGTTTCACTTCACCACAGTTCAGCACATGCTTCCCTCCATGGGCTGGATTCTGTCTTTCTTTTCTCATTTGTCTCTTTCACCACAGTTCAACACAGGCTTTCCTCTGCCGGACTCGAGCCTGCCTTTCCTGTTTGTGGGGTTCCCTTCCCCACGTTCTGTTTCATCCAACTTTTAACTGTTGAAGACTTTCGAAACTGCAAGGAGTTTACATATACCTCTGCATGACCACTTCGACCTCTCTTTAACCAATTTGACAGCCTCCATCAATTCGCAATAACAATGCTCCTCTTTAAACAATTTGACAATCTTCATCAACTCACAGCACCATTGCTTCTTGGTACTTGTAGTTTCGTAGAGTTATTATTTCGTTACTTTGCCCTCTTGGCGCCTTTAAATGTCCATTCTTGGCTTTTCACTTTATGAACTCTCATTTGGGATAGCAGTTACTTTCTTTCTCTCGTTTCCCACTTTATCACAACTTCAAACATTTCACAGAGACGTTTGAATGCGCAATTCCGCCTCCCAGGATCACTCTGTTACTTTGTATACTTCATTACACTTCAGTTATTGTCTTTTCCATTCAGAGGCATAGACAGATGTTAATATCATTGCGGTGGGCTCAACTACATTTGCTTCAGGCCCCAATTGTTAGACAATCCTGGCTACGCCTATGTTTCCATTACGTGTTTTATCAGCACACACGCAACCTACAACTCTTGTTACAGTTACTTTTGCTCTTAACATAAACCGGCCCTTTGTTGCTTTCGATAACTCACTGGTCGTGTTAATCGGGTTTCTTTCTTCAACGGCTTTCATGCAGCAATCAAGGCTGTTACAATACCTCCTCTGCTCCTCCCCACCTTTGTCCTTCACCCGGGAGGGTAGTGGGCTGCCTTGAAGTACCTTGAGGTATATTCTCTTCCCTCACTCGGTTTCAGACTTGTAACGCTTACGGCTTCCCTCTTGTATGAAATTCTTGCTTGGCTCTCTTCTGTTCTCCGCAACTGCAGATCAGCCCCTTGGCCTTCCAACTTCGATAGCCTGATCTCATCCGCCCTGGAAGAGCTGCTCCTTATCGTATCCAGCCTCACTCTCTGTGTGCGTGCCACCTTTTATCCTGACAGGGAGTTTCAACAAGTGGCAGGTGTGTTTAGTTAGGATTACGTGCCTGACTCTGCCGGATCTCATTAAAGGGTCATAGCCATTGCAAGTCAGTAGAGGTAATCTTCCTGGCCTCATTTCTCATCTTCTTCTGCTCAGTAGTGTTGTCAGTGTGAAGTGGGGAGGAATTATGGGAGCTGTAGTTTCCCATAAAATAGGTAGGGATAGGGGTTAGATGGGTTGTGGAAAAAGGGGGATAGCATGTCTCACCATCAGGTGCTTCTCCCCCACTCCCTGAGGACCCCTACCCAGGTGATCCTCCCTCGCGTGTCCACCCGCAGGGTCAGGATCCAAAAGCAATGGACTTTCCCTCGCCACCTGAGCACAGGATCCCAGGGGACTAAGTTGTGAAACACCCTCTGGTTTTTCACAGTACACATAGCCCATAGAAAGCATACTATACTATAACCTGTCTCTATACACAGATCATGACTGGCCTGTTTCTATTATAACTCTCTTCTGCACACCAAGCAGATAGCGAGACTATCATACTATACCCAGCCTGCACACCCACTTCATAGCTGGCCTGTTCTATTATTACCTCTCTGTACACCAAGTACATAGCACGCCGAGTATACTATAATCCTGTCTGCATATCCAGGTCATAGCTGGCCTGTTTCTATTATAACCTCTCTACACAGCTAGCTAACCTCTCTGCACACCTTGTTCGTAGCTAGGCCATTACACCATAACTTCTCTGAATACCCAGTTCATAGCTGGCCTGTTCTATTTACAACCTATGCGCATAGATAGCACCTAGCAGGGCTAACTTTTCACTAGATGCTGTGTACATATCTCACACATAAACAAACTACCTTACTACAATATCCATGCGTACCTACCACACAGGTGGCTGGTTCCATCACAAGCCTATCTGCACACCTAGGACAAAGCTTAACCACCTAGTTTTAAATTGTCTGGGCATCTACAACATAGCTGGGCCGTTCCATTACACTCTGAATGCATACCCACCACATACCTGGCTTTCCCACAACAACTGTCCACACACCAAGTACAAAACTGAGTGTTTTCTTCAGATCTGTATGCACACCGCATACATGACTGGACTGTTCCATTATACATTGGCTGAGTACCTAGCACATATTTTGGCTGTATCATTATAGCTTGACTGCCTACACAGCTTAGCAGTCCCATTACAAACTATCAACTTAACTAGCATATAGCTGTGCTCGCGATCACATGGGTACATGTTCCAAACACACTGCTGAACTATATATAGCACTGTCTGCATACCAAGCAAATCGCTAGACAATACCATTACAATCTCTTTGCCCACCTAGCAGATAACTGGCATATAGCTAGGCTATTTTATAATATCATATACACACATGAGACATAGCTGGCCTACCTACCACACTCGCTCACATACCTAGTGCACAACTAGGCTCACTTATTTAAAGACATCCATACCTAACACATAGACGTGCCACACTACTATAATCTCTAAGCATACATAGCACATAGCCAATTAACCGTATCATAAGATACCCTCAGACCAAGCAAATAAAGGGCCTGTCTTACTCGCAAAACATGAATAACGCGGGGAATAGAATATACCGAAAACTCTCCACCCCAACAACATCGCTCCTCTACCAACAAATAACAACCAAAGTGACAAAACCAGAAAACAATACAAACACGCATATTCCAAAAAAACAACAATGGGGGTCATTATGATTGCGCTGGTAAGGGGTTAATGGCACTGGTAAGGAAGCCGGTGCCGTTAATCCCCTGCCCCTGCAATCTGAGGTCCCTTAGCGGGTCCCACTAAGACCGGCTGATAAAACATGCTGTCCTTAGCGGGAGCCGCTAAGGGACCAGGGAGCTAATAACGGGCCTGTAATTTACGGGCCCGTTATTAGCTCCCTCCCCATTCCCATTGAGCCCTATGGGGGCTCGAATGGGGAAGGGTTTTTTTAATGGGATTTACCGGGTCCTCCAAGTTTGGAATGACCTGGTAAGTCCCCATTCAGAGAACCCGGACCCGGACATGACTTTGGAGGCAGCCATGGTGCTAATGGCACCATGGCTGCCTCCAAACTCGTAATGACACCCAATGTCTCGATACAAGAAAGACAAACAGACAAGGAGGAAAATCCAGGAAAGAAAGGAATTAAAAACAAAAGCATTGTGAAGCCAAATCAACTTTCTACCCAATCTCACAACCCTACCAATACCCTACTGCAAAAACAAGACTCAACGCATCCTACATAGCGTGATACCTCTCCACCTACAGTGTCAGTGACACAAGGGACAACAAGAAAAGAGACCTGGGTAGATGACCTCAGAAAGCATAGAGAACACCTTCCTCATTGGGACACAGAGGGGCTCATCACGAGTTGGGCGGTAACCCGACTTGGATACCGTCCAACTTTATTTGCGTTAGCGCCCACCCGTCCGGCGGTATTACCGCCGGATCATGGGTTGGGTGCAAAACATTACTCCACATTCCCCAATGGGTCCATTGAACCCAATGGGGAATTTACGGCACAGTTACCACACGGGAATACCACTGGCGGTAATTGTGCTGAAATTTGCAATTTTACACGCCAGACTCAAGATTGGGCAGAGCAGTAAATGCACTGATAACGCCATTACTGTTGCTTTTAAGTGCTACCGCCCAACTCGTGATGAGGCCCAGACTCACTGAAAACGCTCCATAAAACCAGTCTCCAAGGAATAAAACAACAAACTGGCACAACGCACTTAATACACCTTTCGTTACGAAAGATTGGAAAAACTACACCACACAGACGATGATACAGAACAGACTGATCCCAGATGCAGCCTGTTGGAACTCCTGATATGGAATCACCAAAAACATTAGAACTTGACACAACTCATATTAACCCAAAGGCCAAATAAGAATAAGCCATATAATAATAACCCAAGACACTGCAGCCTAATCAACATGCGTTCAGTGGAAATGCACACAACTGAAATCTATGATCTTCTACGTGAAGGTGGCACGGACACACTTTTCCACACAGAAACATGACTATAAAACAACTACAAGGTATTAGTGCAGGAAGTTATCCCAAACAACTTTAAACTTCTACAAGTAAACGGAGAAAACAAATGAGGAAGAGGCATAGCCAGGGCCTACAAAAACCACATTAAAGCCAAATCCCTACCATCAACAGACATCAAAGGCTGCACATCAATCCTAGTCAACTTCAACTAAGCAACCAAACAAACTTACTTTTCCTACTCATATACAGACCACCCATTTACAACCCTAACTTTGCAATGTAATTCACAGATGCCATAGCCAACTTAGCGGTACAACACGCCAAGATGTTTATGCTGTGATATATCAACATCTTAATAATATCTTAGTTTTTTTTCGGCATTAAGCCATAAAAGCACAAAAAAGCACAAAGCAGAAAAAGTAGTAGATCATTATACACGGTCAATACAGCAGTTGCCCAAGATGTCAATGTTTGGTTTGAGAAAATCAAACATCATCAAACTCCCTCTGGGCTCTCCTAGCATGCCTTCACCTGACTTAAATGGTCAAGGGAGCCACCCATTAGGCCGGATGCACACTAGATGCGATCTTCTGCAGGGATGGACATAGCACAAACTTGCCACAGGTACTAGTCATATGGAGCACCACCAGATGTTTCTGTTTACTATCAGTATCCCAACTCACATAATAGCCACAAACTGAAAACTAGCAACCACAACTAAAAGAAACTGTTAAAAAGTAACATAGACAACCTAGCACAATTGATGGAAAACACCAAACCAGGCATCCAACAGCTGAACCAAAATATGCCACATATTCTTTTTAATAAAATGAGTGCCTGGATAAAAATGGCACTAGACAAACTGATGCCCTTAAAACCGTTCAACCATCCCCCAAAAAAGGAGCAGCAAGTTAGATCACACCCGAACTGAAAACACTAAAGAAAACAAACCGAAAGTTAGAAAAAGCATGGAGAAACCATTACAACCAACCAAAAAAAATTAAGTGCCAGCAACTGATCCACATTTATAAAATAGCCATACTGAAATCCAGGAAATCCCACTACGGTGAAAGAATCCAATCCGCAACAAACCCACAGAAAGAAATTTGCAAAATCATCAATGAAAAAAAAAAACCTTACCTCATGCATTAATATGCCCATACCATTGCAAAATCTATACTACAATATTGCGGTCCATCTCAGAAGCAAAATAAAGAAAATCCAACAGATCATTGACACAAAAACCACAAAGACAATCAACAACCTTCCAATTATAGGTTTTCCTGATACCGCCAACAGAACTATATCACGTCAAACCAATCTCAGAAGACATTTTCGACAAGCTAATAAAGGAGAGCACCAAGGCTGTATCACCCCAATAACCCTTGCCCACCAGACATATAGAAAAACATAAATGTTAGGCAGAAACCTGTGCAGTGCCTTAGGGACCACTACACACAATTAAGACTACAGGTGGCAATACAAGTTTTACCTTTGGTACAAGCCTGTACTACTAAGTTATAGTGGTAGCAGTAGCATTGCAGCCAGGCTTATCTCAAGAGTATATGAGCAGTAACAGAGATTACACAAAGGGACCACAATTACTGTGACTCAAGCAAACATTGACTCAAGGTTTCAGGTAAAAAAATATAAGTACATTTATTTTTAAAAGTATGGTTATACAAGTATGGTCTAAACCTCTTCAGTGCCCATCAGTTATAAACACAACACTTCTATTAAACTTTAAACAAAACCACAAGTTAAATATACTACAACCCACCACTTCACTTTGTACAGAATGTCTCAAGGTAAGTACCCTGTGTTTGAATGAACCGGTGTTATGAACAAAACACGCTAGCACGGATACCGTTGCGATCACTTTTTGACAGTTCGGTCTACTCAATAAACGCGTATCCGTGACATGAAATGCTACCGGGGCAAAAACACACTTAGCACCTGAGATACCCAGAGGGAGTTGGAGGCAAAAATCACAGGCAATATTTAGATTAGGCAGACAGTATCGAGAAACACTCAGAAACAGGAGTTCAAAAGTCAAAGGGTAGGAGCCAGGTTTAAGTGACACCGGAGACCTGTTGCCGAAGATCACATCGTTAGACAGTTCACGATTCAGCGTAGCCCAAAAGTACTTGAATATTGTCAATGTTCGGAAGCAAAAGCTATAAGAAGGAGGGAAGACAAGGACGAGCCTTGAGGATGAAGAAAAGGGATGCACCCAGTTTCCTCGAGTAGAACACAGTACCTTATTCCACGATGCAGCTGGAGCCCTGGCAGTTGTTCCTGTTGGTTTCCCACGATTCCTGGAGCTTCCTTGTGAAGGAGGGGGTCTGAAGGGGGTCTGCACAACACAGGGATGAAGCCGGCAGCAGCGACAACGAATAAAAGATGTGCTCCTTAAAAACAGGAGAGGCTCAGCAGGTGGCTATCCGGACAACTACAGCAGTGTGCAGCGATTTCGACCACGGCAGAGATCTCTGGCTGAAGAAGATGAGCTAGTTATCCCCACCAGGCTCAAGGGAAGAAGACTACGGACTGGATCTCCTTTTAGTCGTCAAAGGGTAGATAGCTCAGGATTGCAGCAGGGCATTAATCGGGACGGGGTAGTTGTAGCAGCCGTCGTTCTCTCCGCTTCTCTTCGGTTCCTTGTAGTTCCAGAGGTGACTCTGACTTCTAGCCCAAGAGACCTGCCTCTGTCATGCGCAAAACCCCATTCACACAGCCTGGCTGTCAATCACGCAGCAGGGTGTTGTCCAGCCGGGACAACCACCTCAGCCAATCATGGCAAAGTGCGACTTGGGTTTCCTAGGATACCCTGTGCTGGGGGTGACTACACCCCTCCCTCACATTCAGCCCACCTAGACACCCAGGCGCCTTGAGAAGGGCTTCTCTGCAGAAGCCCGCCAAAAAGACGGTGAACAAAGAAGGGGAACCTAGTTTGCCGTGCAAAGTAAAACACAAGAAGGACTTTAACAAAAAGAAATGGCGAATAAACCCAACCGGAGCCAAAAGAAAGACGGTTTGGTCAAGCGGGTTTATTTTCGAGGCTAATATAATAGCCAAAAACAGTACCACGTTTATCTAATATAATCGCGGTAGAAAAGTTAGGGTAGATACCACTGCCACCAGTGCCCCTATGGTGCTGGCGCATATCTTCTCCCATGGTTGCAACTTGATGGGTGAGTCCGCACCTCCGCCCTATTTGCCATCCCCAGGTTGCGGTTGGCGGAGAGGATGCTCTGCACACGCAAACACAGATACGTCCCAGCTCTTACAGCAATCTTTGGGAGTGGGGGTGTGGTGCCAACGGCACTTACTTTCTTGGCGACCTCCCCCACTATTTTTGTTTCTTGCACTGCAATGTAGGGCGGGACATGTCAGTGGAGAACACATCAGCGTGTTCCTGCAGCGTCTCTGCCAGCATGGTCAATTCCTCTCGGGAAAACCGCTCCTTGCGCAGGCGATCGGTGGATTTTTTTAACAACTTTTGGCATGGTGAGATGCAGCAGGTGGTGTTGGAGGTGTGAGAGAGTTCTGGGGGTCAGATGGGTCCTGGTTGTGGTGGATGGCAATGGATTGTGTTTTTAAAGATGGCCGCCGTGCTCTTTCCCATTCCTGTGCGATGACACTACTTCTGGTTACGCTTATTAACGGTGACCGCTAATAGCGGTTACCGCTATTAGAGGTGACCACTAATAGCGGTCACCACTAATGCCGATGGCTTGGATGCCGAAGGAGCTATTTGCACTATGTATGGTGCCGGAAAGGGTTTTTTTTCGCACTTTTGCGGCATGGTTGTGGGGTCCTTACCGGCATGGTGCAAAGCTTGTGCCCGCGTTCTCGTAATAAGCCGCTTTTAGCGGTCTATTGCCAGCACGGACACGGTACTTGCGCCATGCTGTAATGACCGGTACTTACCGCCCGGGTTGTAATGAGGCCCTAAATGCTAAAAGAGCAAAACAATGCTCAGGGAGGTACAGACAGAAAAGGTGTACAGATTAGCACTTTCCAGTACTCCATGTAAAATGGGGTGTACTAGGTCTGTGGTAAAAATTACTATGTAAAGTAAATGGCAACTTTATCTTTCTCTGGGGGACAGTAGTCAACCCCAGTGAAATGGAGTCAGGGGGAAGTCTTAAAGACAACCCTGGGTTACTACACTGAGGGTGCGGTGTAACCCATACAAGAACAGGGGCACCTGGAGTGGTGTGCTCCAGTGCCCAAGATCACACAATGGGTAAAAACACATAGGCCCAAACAAATGTAAGAGTGGAGAAAGATGTACACTCTTACCAGGTGGAAAAAATAAACTCCAGAAATCCAGCAAAGCTGCTGGGGGACTCCCTAACACTAATCGAAAAGAAAGCCTAGCCCTCTATTTCCAAACATTGATGAATTCACCTCTGGAAACAGGCACTGTACCAAAAGCCTTCAAAACTGCCTACATCAAACCACTCCTAAAGAACGAAGCAGAATAAGCTGATGTACCAACTTCCTACAGTCCCATTTCTAACATATCGTACCAGGCCAAAATCCTAGAGAGCCACATATATAAAGGAAAAATACTCCGCATGTAGATTCAAATAAACTAATGGATGAATCCCAGGTAGGCTTCAGACCAATGACAGGAACAGAATCAGCACTCCTTTCAATATGGGATGACCTTAGGATGAATGTAAACCACACACAATCAGCCCCTATTCTACTGGATCTAGCAGCAGCTTTTGACACCATCATCCTTACAACCTTCATCAAAAGACTACATGAATCTGGTATTCACAACTATGAACACCAATGGGTTACATCCATCCTTACAAACAGAACTGAAAGAATTCCAGTTACCCCCATTCACTTTAATAAAATCAAAACCTCCAACTGCAGGGTTCCGCAAGCATCAAGCCTCTCACCACTCCTCTTCAACATATACAGGACCCCGATCATGAAACTAATTAAAAAAACATGAATAACATGCTACAAATATGCAGATGACACACAACTAATTTTCACGATGCCTAGTAACACAGACTAAAATAACTCACTCAACAAATGCATCAAAGAGATAAACCTCTGGATGACCAACAACAACCTTAAACTGAACCCAAACAAAACTGAAATACTAATCATCCTGCCCAACGACAATTAGGCAAAGATTTCACTCCCATGGCCGTTGGAAATAGGAATAAGACCATAAACATCAACTGTAATAACAAACCTGGGAATACTCATGAACAGCGGATTCACACTAGAATCACACATCAACTCAATTGTACAAATATCTTTTCACCTGTTTCATTCAATCAGGTGCATACTTCCATACCAAAGCTCCCCACACCAAACCCTCACCATAATCTCAAGTCAAGAATAGATTACAAAAACAACCTGTACCTAGAAAGGCTGGGCTACCTCACCAAGACATTACAATGTGTCCAAAACACAGCAGCAAGACTTCTGATAAGAATAAACAGGAGAGAATGCATCACCCCAGCCTTGAGAAGCGTATGTTGGTTACCAGTAAAGAAAAGAATACACATCAAAACACTCTGCATAGCTCACAGGGCACTGCATAAGCAGTGAGCGGAATTCCTCGAATAAAAAATAACCCATTACCAACCGAGAAGAACACTGAGATCAAAAAGCAACGTATAGAATGAAGACACTACGAGAAAAACAAGTATGGAGGAAAGACGTTCACCATCCTTGTAGCTAAAATATGGGACTCAGTCCCAAGCGAAATCAGGACAACAGACACCGAAAACTCCTAAAAACCTGTCTATTCAACACAGAAATATAGAGATATACCGATAACCCAAGATAGGAAAATAAAGAAAATACAATTACAATCAAGGCCACTAGACTACATTCCAAGAGCTGCTTAACATACGACTTATCGAAACTAGCACAAAAACCAAAACACTTCTCTTAAGAAACAGCACAACAAACCTACAGAACTGAGTAACATCAATAAACAGAGCTAACCCTCTGAAACTATCACACTCTTCATCCTTTAACCAAACACACACACAACCACACACATCATAAAAGCTTAAAAAAGGAATATGCTTTATAACACATCCATGCCCAGCAGATATGCCAAAGATATTGACCAGACTAACAACCTCACTCTTCAAACACCTTACTCAACAAACTCTGAATAACTCCCTGCCATGAAAACACGGCAAAACAAATACTTCGGCCCATCACAATTTAGTAAAAACTCTACACATCTCAAACCAACTGCTGAAACCGACCCACAGCACGCACATTCCCCCACATAACTTTGGCGATTTGGCGCGTCTTCTGGACTGTTGGAAGGTCGGAGTACTGATTTTACTCAACCTCTCTGCGGCCTTTGACAGATCCACAAGAGTGCCTGGAGAACATGAAAATTGAAGCAGTGTGTGGTATAACTCCAGAAAACATACACATAACATAACACCTTTCTATGTGGTGTGACAGAGCCAGGGTTGTGGCCCTGTCCACCCAGCCCAACACGGGTGCCTGAGTGCAGGCAGCTCCCCTTCCAAACCCTCATTACCTGCAATGATGGCGACTTCCAGGCTGCAGCAGAGCAGCAGCCGGAGGAGACATGCTCTCTGATGCTGAAGCTCAAGGTGCATCCCTGTCAAGGGGTGCCGTGAACACTACAACACCCGACATCACAGAAATCTATCCCCAGCTGACTGTGTCAGCTGGGGCCTGCACCGGGTCAAGCCTCCACTAGCCCACCAGGGAAATGTTATTAATAAATAAATGCCCCATGGAGACCTTTACCCACTATACCACCAGAGATGTCATTATTATTTTAAAAAAGCCCCTTCAGGCCTTGAGCAAAGCAACAACCCTGGACCCTAGCAGGGTCCATGTTGGAAAGGGTGGGACTTATTAGCCCTTTTAAGCCCTTCCATGGCCTTCCCTTTCACACCCCTGTGAGCCAGGTAAATGATTGGACAGGGTGGCTATCCAATCCTGGGAGGAGGTGGGATATATAAGGAGGTGTGTGTAAGTGTGCAAGTGTGGGTTAGTTGGGTGAGGACAGGAGGCAGTGGAGGATATCCGAGTGACCAGAGGAGGTGAGAGCGGTTGGAGTGCGGAGGCTATTGTTAAGGAGGGGGTCTGTGGAGTGTTTGTGTGAGAAAGGGGAGAATGTGAGTATTAGAGGTAGAGTAGGACTGTAGTGGTGAACTGGAGTAGAAGGGGGGGTAGTGGCAGTAGTTGGAAATATGTAAGCAGGTAGTAGGAGTAGCGAGTGAAGGAGATAAGAAGTAGGGCGGTAGTCGGTGATAGAAGGGGTGTGCAGGGCTCGATATCCCTGAGTGTCCCTGAGGGTTTTACCAGGGGCTAGCGAGAGGGGTGAGCTAGGCATGATATCCCTGGGAGTTCAGAGAGAGAAAGACTTCGGAAGGGTAGGGGTAGTAGCAGAGTCGAAATAGTAGAAAAGGGAGAGAGAGCCTGGGATACTGACAGTAAGTGGGAGTGTGGGAGTAGCTATTGCTATAGAGTAGAACAGAGCTGGGAACCAGAGGAACAGTAAGAGGTGGGGAGCAGAGTGAGAGGAATGAGGGAAAAGAATAATGGAGGTAGGTCAATAGTTGGAGGTACAAGCAGTAGTAAGAATAGGATTAGAAAAGGAATAAAGACTGAAGGGTGGAGGTGGAAAGGCGGAGTGAGAGGTTGGAGGGACAGTGACGTGGTGGGAGGAGAACAGTTTAAGAGACCAGTATAGCGAAGGGTCAGGTGCGAGAAGGTGTGAAAGGAGTGAGCGTGACGCTGGTCGAAAGAAGGCACCATTCATTACTGCCTGGGACTAGTAAGCGAGAATAAGAGAGGGAAAGTTCAAAGATCTCTAGGGAGTCAGGTAGCCAACGATTTAGGGAAAACACCTGAAGTGCAGAAAGAAGAAAAGAGAGATAGGAGTTACCGATCCTAGTGCTACTAATCTCCCTGATAGGGACGTCTGGGTTAGGTTGGCGGGGACAAGGTAGACCTGAGAGAGGGCCGCCTCTAGCGCCAATCCCACCAGGGTCCCAGTAGGCCTGTAGGACATTGAGATTTAAAAGCCATTCTGACCATTTTTACTTCAATAAACATCCTTGCACTTTCTTTAATTGTCAGCGTTATTCTTTGTGACATGGCCACCCTGTCACAGAGGGTTACTGGCGTTTGACATCCTGTCAAAATAGTATCTGGATTTTGCATTTGTTGACATCAGAGTGGTAGCCTCCTTTATGTACTAAGTACTGAGCTTCAGTGTCTTTTTCTTATTGCTCCCCCACTTCTGTTCAAGGGGTGTGTTGGTGAGTTTGGATTTTTCCAGTTCCACATACATTTGCAGGCTTTCCCCTTTGAGTTTAAAGCTTTTATTGGGCAATAGTGTTCAGTGATTTGGATATCCATGAGTCAAAAGCCCCGAGAAGTGGGACCTGATCGGTAACAGCAGAGTCTTATGGTCTGTTAGTAGCTACTAGTGGGAAAGGGGTCTTCTGTAATTTCAATGTGTTCCCATATTCTTTAAGCGCTATTGACATTGCAAGTGTATGCGTCAACGGGTGTGAGGTGGATGATGATGAAGCACAAAGCAGAATGGTCTGTAGGCTAACTACACGTAAGGGCGGGACATGACTTGGAGGGGCAAACATGGCGTCTAGAGTATGCCCAGCTACATGGACTGTTTCATTCTTCATCAAGAATACATCTAGACTATCAAGGTTCAAATGAGGTTTCTAGTGAGGTAGCTATGTGGCTGCTCTATCCAAATATTGAAATCCCAGAGGATATGGTGTGATGCAGTCCGCTAGAGACAAAGTTGGACAGATCTCTGAATTTTCTGTGCAGAGGAGGTGTGGCTTAACAGTTCAGGCTGGGCTGTTCCTATTGGTAGCAGTACCAGAATGATTTGTATATGCTGGTCTCCTTTTGCAAAGGCGCAGATGGGCCAAAGAACAGTGGTGTGGACAGTTGCCCAGAGGACTGTCAGTGGTTAGCACTGTTTCAAAACCATCCACCAATCATGCTTTTTGGTTATAGTTTTTCTCCCTATATACAGAATGGCCAGACATGGGCCCCTTGCAAGCTGCACCTCACTGAGTAGTCCCAACACACCAGAAACATTTCCGGGACTGCTTGTGTTTCTGTGGAGAGGGGACATAGCTTAGCAGTTCAGGCTGGACACTTCCCAATGGTGGTAGTAATGGGCAGATTTGCATACGGCTGCTCCTCTCCTGCAATGGTGCAATTGCAAACAAACTAAAAACGGTGGGTAAGAAGGTTGTCTAGAATATTGTCAGTGGTTAAAAGTACGTTGAAACTTTCCCCCAATCACAATGTTTGGTTACAGTTTGTCTTTCTATGGGACAGATGGTATGCCCAGACGTGGGTCCCTTGATCGATGTGCCATGGGACCTAAGCTGCACCTCACTGATGAGACCCAACAAGGCTGAAAAACATCTGGAATTGTTTGTGTGACTGTGTAGAGAGGATGTGCCCTAGCAGGTCCGGGTGAACTGTTCCTATTGGTGGCAGTACCAGACTGAGTTGCATATGATAATGATTTCATATTTATATAGCACTTACGCCAAAGCGCTGTACATAGAAAACGTACATACAATGATCAGATCTGAAGTTGATACTCATTTATTGACCGCCGAAGGATAAAAAGCTGAGTTGGCCTTGCCGTGATTTGATTCTGCGACCAGCAGATCACACACGTGAGCGCTCAACCCACTGAGCTATCTTACAGGCTATATGGCTGGTCTGCTTCTTCAACGGTGCAAATGAGCTACACACGGTGGTGTGGAAGGTTGCCCAGAGTACTCTCAGTGGTTAACATTAATTCAAAATGTTCCACGCATCACATTTTTTGTTTATGGCGAGTGGCACTTTGCTATCTCTTTGGCAGTTAGGGACATGTTTTCTGTGTGAGAGAGTGATGTTGGTGCATATGTTGAGTGTTGTTGTGCCAGGCATATGCAGTTAATGTATATATTTGGTGCTGCTTCCCCTATATTTGGCTGTGTTTGAGAGACATAGTTCTATTTTGTGTTCAGACCTGTTGTGGAGCGAAACATGGGTATTTGAATGCCTTTTAATCATGTGTTGGTTGTATTATAGATTGTTGTAGGTTTCATCTAATGTGTTCTGTGGTGTTGTTTGCTTTGGTATGAAAAGCAGCCAACTGAAGTGACTGCTAGACTCATAAATACAGGGACTTATTGTGAGTACCAGAAGTGCTAAAGATGCAAACCTTTCACAGCATCAGTATCTTATATTAGCAAAAGTGGCAATGTGAGTTACAGGAAATAAGAGGGTTCCTGAAGTACTCAGACATTATCCATACACAACTCTATAACCAACCTAACCAAACTAACACACCCAAACTACAACTACAACATACAACATAGGCCTCACTCATAAACTGGAATTGTAAGCAAACAGATGCAGTCAAAGGGCTCATTATCTTAATTGTCACCCTGAAGATGTAGGGTTTTAAAGACTTGAGGTCAATGAATGATTAAGTCGTGGACTATGGTTGGTAAAATAACATTCTTTTACTCGACGTTGCTGACGTTCAGGGTGATCTTGTTGTCACAGGACGTGCTTGCGGTGAGTGCCTCTGCCATCCTTGGGCTCCCACTCTATTTGTAAAGCATTTCTGCAGCTGGGCATTACTTTTTTTTTTTAATTTGCCACTTTGTGACCCTGTTGAGCCTGATACCTTCCTTCCTCCTTCCCTCCCGCCTCCCACCCCGCCCCAACCCCTGACTCGGTGTGCTGGCCCACTTATTCACACCCAGCAGGGCAGGCCCACTCCCGCTGCAGCCCCCTCCAGCAAAGGACCCTGAGGCAAAGCACAACTCCCTCTGAAGCAGCTCCAGGTGGTATTTGCCGGTGGCAGCCGGGGAAGCAAGAATCCTGCGGCCGTCAACCTGCTGCGACTACTACTAAAGTAAGTGCGGTGGGTCAAGGGGGGCAGCAATCACTTCACCCCACTAAAGTGACCCACCACCCTAATTACTCCATAGTCCATACTGTAACATATTCAACTGTATTGCCTGGCTATCTCTCTACGAAGGTTTGCTTGTCTGCTTTTACATTGCTGTTTTGTTGAAACTAGGCCTTTTTCCCTCTTTATGGGATCATCAAATCTGGGTGTTTTTACATTGCTGTTGTGTTGAAACATAGGCCCGTCACCCTCTTTTGAGGAAGGTCGAATCTGGGTGTTTTTATATTGCTGTTTTGTTGAAACTAGGCCTGTTTCCCTCTTTTAGGAAAGTCAAATCTGTTTTTTTTACATTGCCGTTTGTGTTGACACTAGGCCTTTTTGTCTCTTTTGGGGAAAGTTGAATCTGGTGTTTACAGTGTGCTCCCCACACGTTTTCCGTCCACACTGCTACTGCACCGTGTGGTTGCCTGCTTGTTGCCTCCTGTATGCCTCCTTCTGTGTGAACCCTCCCCTCTGTTGCCTCCTGTGTGGCTCGGCTTTTGAAAATGCTTCTTTCCTGCCTCACGCTCCCTTCTTGCCTTCTTGCACCCTCTATGCTGCTCTCCATCTCTCCCAAGTTCTAAAAATGCTACTCTATCTCATATCCAATCCCTATCACTAAGACTTGTAGGAAAAAGGTCAAGAGGGATATCCTGGTCTCCAACCCGGACCTCCCTATCTCTGATACACACATCAGCGCTTCCTCCAGACAGACCCTAACTGGCATCCTCTTTGTCATTCCCACTCCAGACCTATGGACCCTCATATGGTCTTGACTCTCTCTCTCCTATCTCTTCTTCACCCATTAATGGTAGCACTCTGTGGGAGGTCCTCTTGACCTCCTTCCACTCCTCCAAGACCAGCATTAATGTCTATCTGAATGGCACCGTCTTGGTCCAGGGCCCTCAGCCCAATCTCCCTTTTTGATAGGCATCTCCTGTGTCTTATCAACTTCCTTCCTTCTCCTGGTACTCCTACCAGCACCTCACTGGCTCCTCTGCCACCTCCTTCTTCCGGTGGTCAGTCAAAATATCGAAAAAAAAATGTTTAATTATATATTTATTTTGGGGTCCGGGATTAAAAAAAAAATGGTAAAAAAAAGGGGGGTTGGGGGGGGAACCCCCCATTTTGGATAAAAAACGTCATAAAAGAAAAATTCAACTTTTTTTTCGGCCTTTTTTTTCGAGATTTTTTTTTCGAGATTATGACCATAAACCCTTCTTCTGCCTCCTCTCTGGCACCTTCCGCCTCCTCTCTGGCTACTATGCCACCTCCTGCTACCACCTGTGCCCATTCTCGGGCCGCTCTACCATCTCTGCTGGGTGTACCTCAAGCCTGTATCCCACCCGAGAAGTCTTTCAAATGTGGCAACCTGCTCCACGTTGCTACTGTAAAATCTCGCTTTGCTGGCAAACACTCCTCTGACATCTGCCACCTCGTTGAAGAATTCGACTGGGATGTACTCGCTCTCACTGAAACATGGTTCACGGCCAGCTCTGTCACAAGTTTTGACACTCTCCTCCCTGATGGCTATAAGATCCTCTCTGAGCCCTGAACTAACTGGCCTGGAGGTGGAGTAGCTCTGATCGTTCTGGAGTGGTTCCCTGCTCTGTCATTCCTATGCAGGCCTACTCCTCCTTTCAATGCCTGGTAAGCAGGCTCTCTATCTCTCCTGGCCTTTCTCTGACTGTGACCACCATCTACAGGCCACCTGGCCATGTTGCCCGTTTCCTCTCAGAATGAGCTAACTTCTCTCTCCTTGCCTCTAAACCTCAACTTCTCCTCCTCAGAGATGCCAACATCTACATGGATGCCTTTAATCCCTCCTCTGGGCTCTTCCGTAACCTCTGTGACACCCCAGCACTGCCACCTACCTTCTTGGTCATTCAGCCCATGAAGCGTGTGTCAGTGGATGCCTGTGCCTCTACTTTTGCTGCTCCTCTTACTCCTGCGGCTGACTCACCCTCTGACACAGCCCTTTCTAACATACATCTTTCTATCTCCAACACCGTGGACATCCTTGCCCCTGTTATGAGAATCCGTCTGAAGCATACCTCCAAGTCAAACCCTCGGTATGACTCGGACCTCGCTGCCATGAAACGCAAGTGCAGTGTGGCTGAGAGGAAGTGGAGGGCTTCGGGCGCATCCTCTGACAAACTGGCCTGCTCCAAAGGCAATACAGACTCTGTCCTGTCCAAGAAGAGAGTCCACATCCAAGCCTGCATCTATGCGGCCTCTAACAACACAGCCAAAATCTTTCAAATCTGCAAGGAGCTGGCCAATCCTTCTGCAGTCTCTACCTCTCCTGTTACCTCCCAGACCCTCTGTATGGCGCTGGCTTCTCACTTCACCACTAAAACTCAGGATATCCTGTCCTCGCTCTCCTCTTCAACTCCCTCTCTCTGAACCCCTCTGGCCACCTCTGGCCTCTCCCCCTCCTCCTCCTTTCTCCTCTTTCTCTCTGACAACACCTGACGAGGTTTCTAGACAAGTCCAATTTATGAAAGTGTCATCCAAACAGGTGGTCCTCTGTTCCTAGAGAACCATCAAGCGCCACATTGACTCCCTGGCTCCAGCCTTGGCTGATTTCTGCAATCACTCATTCACCATTGGATTTTTTCCCTCCCCCTTCAAGCACTCCCTCCTTAAAAAGCCTTCTGCCGATTCTACCTGTATGGCAAACTATCGCCCAATCTCTAGAACTCCTTTCCTGGGCAAACTCTTGGAAAAGCTGGCCATCTCCCAGCTTACTCTCCACACTGAATCTGTTGGTTGTCTCCATGACCATCAGTCTGGCTTCACAAAAACTAGAGGCACGAAAACTGCTTTCCTGAACACCCGTGATGATCTGCTCTCTAATCTTGACTCCTTCCTTCTGTCCTCATCCTCCTTAACCTTGCCTCTGCTTTTGACACGGTCAATCACGCCATCCTGATCAATCGACTCTGTGAGAACCTGGGCATCACAGATCAGGCCCTGGAGTGGTTGACCTCCTTCTTCCTGAAGCGACCCTCCCAGGTCCAACTGGGTCCTTTTTCTCCATGAGGTCCCTCTCCGCATGTGATGTTCCCCAGTGCTCTATCCTCTCACTCTGGCTCTCCAATGCCTACTTGGCCCCTTTGGCCCACCTGATCTCCAACTTCTCCTCTAACTTTCAGTGTTATGTGGATGGCACTCCGCTTTCAGTCAGGCTCCCCTCAGCCTCCTCTCTGCTCTCGCTCATTCCTGACTGTCTATCCGCAATTCAGAATTGGCTCACCTTGAACGATCTCTGCCTTAATGCCAGTAAGACAGAGATCCTTCTCATTGGGACCCTGGTTCCCACTTTCCCTTTCTCATTTTGGCCGCCCTCCTTGGGCCCTCCACCTCCATGTAAGGCAATAAACCTTGGTGGCATCTTCAACTACACTCTCTTCTTCTCCCCTCACATCACAGACCTTGCCAAGAAGGCCCACTACCAGCTGCACCTCCTTAGAGGTATTCTTAATTTTCTCACTTTGCCCCAGAAGCTCACAGTCTCAAGAGCCCTGGTTCTCTTTAGGCTGGACTACTGCAACAGCCTCTTTCTTAATCTGCCTTCCTATACTCTATGCCCTCTGCAACTAATGCAGAACAGGACTGCAAGACGTATCCTTGGCCTCAAGACCAGGGACCGTATCTCTCCAGCCCTAAAATCTCTCCACTGGCTCCCAGTGGCTGCAAGGATCAAGTTCAAGACCCTCTGCATCATCCACAAGGCTTTCTGGGGCCGGGGCCCGCACTACATCCAACTCTCTCTTCCAAAATACCTTCGTTATCAAGACCTTTACTCAGCTTCATCCAACTCTCTGAGGGTCAGAAGCTACTCCAGGCAGAGAGTGTGGGGGCAGGGGGTAGATCTCTCTCCTTTGCAGGTGCCTCCCTTGGAATGGCCTCCCTGCCCCTCTCAAACTTGAGCCGGACCACCTGCAGTTCCGGAAGCAGCACAAAACCTTCCTTTTTTCCTCTGCTTTCTCTCTCTCCCTCCCCTGCTGACTTACCTGTAGGCTGCGCAGAATGGTGGCTTGGTACCCTCAGAGTCCCACTGGGTACCAGGCTCCTCCATGATCAGTCTCCCCTCCACTGCATCCGGGCCTACTGCACACTTTGAGGCTGTAACCTCTACAGTCCCCTGCCTCCTTGCACTTCCCAGAACCGCACTCAGAGCAACGCTGCCCTGATTGCACTTCCCCCTCCCTCTTCCTGGCACTTCCCCCTATCTCATCCCCCTGCACTTTGCATTGCCGCACTTGCACAATCTGAATGATGCAAGGCCTAGTAGGATCATTTGTCTTGTCCTCCCTCTGTCTTCCCTCCCTTATCTACTCACGCCTAAAAACACTTGTGTACAGGCGTGTTATAAATGACATGTCATATCACCATATCAGGTCAATATGTGGACTCCATATTCACAACAGGCAACGTTTTCAAGGCAAAGCATTTTCTTTTCAATTCACCTTTTGGACTTGGACTCAGAATTCCAGAATGCAATGCTTTCAGAGCAAGTGCAGTGGTCGAAGTGAGCGGGAGCGGTCAGAAGCGGTGCTCCTCTACTTTTTTAAATTACCTTTTACAGCTCCTATACTTTTATTTTTAGAAAGAAACCGTTCCGGAATGGTTTCGTTTTAAAATAAAAGTGTAGGAAGATGTTGAAACTTGCACTTTTAGTGCACTGCACTGAACGTTCCCTTAAACAGCAGGTGCAAGTGTTTGGGGGTTTGTATGGTGCGTGGGAAGATGCGTGGTGATAGAGTTTGTGGGGAGCGGGGGCAGGCCAGCAGGGAACATAGTTCCACTACTTTTTTTCGTACACTTCGACCACTGAGCAAGTGTCTCCCTCAGTTTGTCCTGGTGACTTGGGCTCAGTAACCCAGTAGGCAGCATTTCCCCAGCAATTGATGTTGCCAGTTTACCCTGGGACCTTGGACTCACTATCCCAGCAAGCAGCAGTTACGGCAGAAGTAATTTCCTTTGTTCTCCTTTCCCCCAATGTGCGTCAAACCCCTCTCCACAACGTATGCGCGGCAGCTTCACATCTTGGATCTCTCCGATGCGCCCTCTTTTCACTCTTTGTGTGTGGGTGCGCAGCCGCGGCCTAGGCCACACTTCAGATCGTGATCTTCGCTTTCCTTTCTTTCACGCGTGTTCAGCCTCACATTCCTGAGATTAGAGAGAGTCGCCTGGTAGCACAGGGCTGGGCAGCAGTGACACACCTTCTTCCTTGTTTCCCGGCTCGATAGCTGTCAGCCTTTCTTGTTCAATGGGGTTTACTCGCACGTTGTCCGCAGCTTCCGCTGGGTCTAATTCAGAAATCAGATGGGCCCCATGATGTCTGACTCGTATCTCCGGTTTTCCACAGATGCACAGAAAACATGACAGCATGCTTTGTTTTTCCCCTCTCTCCGCTGGCAAACAGAGCGCTCACAGCAGGAAGTTAGTGACCACGACTTCCTCTCCAGCACGTGACGTTTTTTCAAGAGGCTGCAGTGCTGTGGGCTGCTTCACGATTGCTTTATGGATAAGAAACTGGAAAGCCCAGCTCTCTCGGCTCACTGAGATTGTTGATAAATTACATAGGGGAGATGACGAATCATCCAGGTTCGGCTGCAAGGTCTGTTTGGAAAGGGCCCTGCTACTAAAGGGTTACCTCATGACTTCATAGGAAGTGATGTGCTGGGTACGTGGAATTTGGGAATCAGACCCGGGGTGGTCTCGCACCATGCTCCAAATATTCCAGTTCCCGTGCTGGTGCCTGCACCACAGAGCTCCCGTTCCAGTCTCATTATCTTCTGCGATTGTATATCGCCTTTCACCATTTGTATGGTCCCAACGTGCTGTAGGATGAACGTTCTTGGGGACCGAAGTCCAGGTATGGGAAATTGGTCAGAGTGGTATGGAATGCATGTGTGCATTTTAGCCAATACGAAGGTAGGAGGGGGTGGCCAAGTCCCTGCTAGACACCCATGTCGAGCTGGCATTTGGATGATTGAAAATGTGAGAGCAGGAGAGTCATTGTGTGTGCAGCGAGACTGAATTTTACCGTGGGGGATAGCTATAGAGGTGTTGTGCAATGTGTCTTGGAGTGGTGCAGGTAGTGGAAGGGCGCTGAAAGGTGCACAATTAATCTAAATGCAACACACTGACTGCCTTCAAAATTTATCTGAATGCAATACATTGGCTATCCTCAAAATCCAGTTCTCGATGGCACAGATGGCACTGCCAATCCCTTAGGTGCATTACCGTACACACAGAACACCCAAATCTATAAAATGGGTGTCATCATGCTGGAGGACAGAAGCCCAGTGTTTTGTCCAGATTACCTAGTGGTTCCCAGTATCTTAAATAGCGTGGGAGATAGTTTAAATCTGGGAGAATGCCGTAAAAGATGAAATCCACCTCAGAACAGTTCCACTGTCAACTGCACGCAAGCAGATAGAATTGTAATCATGTCCCCAAAGCAGACCTTATCAAAGGCTAGTGAAAGGTCAAGAGAGGTCTAGTATTGCAGCCCCCCCATCTTTCAGAGTTATGCATCACCATAAAGACACACTCCTGTGTTTAAATTGACAACACATGCCCTCAAGACCACTCTACGGACTAACAAACCGAGGTGTAACCCCTTAACTGTTGCATTTGTTATTCTACGGTGCTAAGAACAACCAGCACTAAAAGCATTAATAAAACGTGAAGGGGAAGTTCTTAGCACTGTGAAGGTCGTTCCAAGAACATAATATGCTCTCATCTGTTGAGGGGTTAGAAATGTTTAATAAAGTAGTACCAATTGAATACCATCTTCAGAATATGAAACCGCTCAAGGAGAATGGATGCATTAAGAGTTCAGCAAAGGAAGACTTAATTGAAGGCATGTCAATTACCCTGCTTGTCAACAAAAGTAACCCACCTTTTCGAACAATCACCAAATTAAGAACACTCAAGTTGGTATCAACAATGCAGCCATGGACAGATTTGTGCTTGTGTTCCGCAGTTCTTTGTGGGCGATAACAGGATTGCCCCTTACTAATTAGGAGACAGGCTCGTGTGTGGGTCAGGACAACTTGTTTCATGGGAAACCCTTGTTTATCATTTCCACCGCCGATGCATTCATTCATTTGGTCATTTTTTATAGCGTCTTTCTTTCACCATAATTATGCTCCCAACATGCTTTTGATTGAACGCCCTCGGAGGGACCGGGGTCCACAAATGTGGGAGAGATGCTATTATGCATGTCTGCATTTCAGCCATTAAAGTTATGCTAGGGTTGCCAAGACCCTGGTAGACACCCATGTCTAAATAAAGTGTGTATGGGTACAACAGAGGATACGTATGGGCAATGTTCCCTCCAATTACTTTTCTCTAAGTGTGAAAATGGTTGGCTTTTGTGCGCAACTGACTAACGAGGTATGCCACTCTGTGAGCATGCATAGTTAGTGAGCTATCATCTCCAAAGAGAGTTTGGAAGGGAGGTGCGCCACCCGATCACTGTAATTTTTTACAAAGAAGTGTAAAAGATGCATCTTACAACACTTTTTCCAAAAATGTTAAAAACATAAAGGCTGCAAAAAAACCTAATATTTCAAATGTGATTTTAAAGAGAGCTCATCAACCAGTTCAAGACTTCAAGGTCTGCCACAGACCCTAGCAAAATGACTCTGTGTAGAGAAAAATAAGTGTACAAAAAAGCATTGTATACTCAGTATGAACACTTGGTTTAGTTGTGGCTATTCTTTTGTCGGCACTGCTTCGAGACAATGCAGACTTATTTTTATGCCATTAGGAAAAACACTCATATGTATTACAAAAAACAAATTTCACTTGTAACTGAGGTGGATGTCAGTACATTCATACAGGATTCAATATTTGCAAAAGCAATAACGGCAACTAAAAGCAACGTGTCAGAAAGCATGTCAATAGGAGTTCATGTGCCACTTTAATAAAGTAATTCAAGGGCCTGGAGAAAATGCCTCTCATAATTAGTATAAGTACGATAACTAAATCAGAATAGCTGCACAACAGACTATTAGGATCCAAATTCCTTGTTCCTCTGCTAACCACAAACATTATATTGTTTTGTGAACAGAGCTGTGACAACATTTACTCAAAACCTGCCTTGCAGCTAAGAGGCAAATGCATCATCAATGTTTGCTCCATAAAAACAGGAACATTTGCTCAACAAAGACGCAAAACAATGAACATAAAGGAGTCTATCACCTGCTTCTACCCACAAAGCTCGACTGATATTTTCTAATCATTGACCAGCATAGCAGTTTCATAGGAAGGAACTCTAATAATATTACTGCCCAATCTCAGGAGGTATTTTAAGATGAAAGAACATCTTATAAGAAGCATAACGTATCCATATTGGCACAGCTAGTTAGTTTGATACTCTCCAAAAAATCATTTGATTCCAAGTAGAGAGTAAAATCGTCCCAGAGCCCTGCTTGTCACCCTGACAGGGCACATAATACAGCCTATAGTGTTGCCCACCCTTCCTCACCACAACCTATACACAATTCAACAAGAACTTTACTGAGGTTTCTTATGGGGCCCCATTGAAGAAAATGACATATATTTGCAGTTTAAGTTAATAGCAGCAATGCTCAGAGATACAACAGATTGAGTGCCTGCTTCTGTAACTAGGGACCCCTCTTCTGCAATTCACTGTTATCAGTTCAACAAGATGCATGGGGATTCTAAAGGCAAAAAACGCAGAGCACATGATGAAAGCCCTCAACAGCTGAGCACAGAAAGAAAAAGAAAGTGCAGTTTCGTAGACGGTTACTAGAGTTTCCTTTCCTTTCACAAATAAACACATTTTCTTCACTGTACTGTACTGCCAAACATCCAACTTATTTTTTTTTTAAAGTTGCTGATTTCTTCTTTACCCTCCTGTGGCCTCGTCGCCAACTCCCTCCACCTGTACCTCTCCCGGTCCTCTGGGCTAGCCTCCAATACTGGTTGACAGGGCTAAGTGAGGAATTGTAGCAGTAAAACACTCACTGGGATATTTGCATAACCACAATACTTTGCAAGCAAAACATATTTAAAGCCTCACGATATTATGTGCAGTTTAACAAAAAGTCACAATTCTGCCTGTACACAATTATTTTGCAGTGTGTACAAGATTGTTTACAGCATACCCTACTCTAATATTATTTGGTAGGATTATAAAAGTGCTCAGTGAAACAATTTTTGTATAGCAGCGAGTTACTGTATCATTTGTTTTACGGTCTATGCCCAATGCAGTTCTGAAAACTTGAAAAGGATGCAGATTGTGTGAAAAGCATTCTACCTGTCTGAATATCTGTCGTTCTAATAATATGTATGGGTAATGGCAGGTAAAGTCCATACACATTATCCCTCGCAGGCCAAGCTACTGATATTGCAATCTTGCTCTCCACCTATTGGATAATGTTAGCAATGCTAAAGTAGGAGACATTGACCATGAGATTTGTTTACTCAAAATCTTTAAAAGGCAAATTAGCATTTCAGTTTTATATTGCGTCGCAAAGGCACTGCTTTAAAGTGCTTGTGTGACATATGTTCCAAACATAGGAAGCATGGGACGAGGTTACAAATCCAAGTAGCCTGCTTACTTACAGTCAGTATGCGATATTTAAGGTGACAGTTCGGTTACATAGTGTGGATGATGCTTTTGCTGAGGATCATGAGTAACAGAAATTCTGGTGCGTGAAGGTTCTTCATATGACAACAAACATAAGACAGGTGGATGTAAGTACAATTGTAGATTAGACTTCGGGGGAGTGTCTTGCGCTCAAAGTCAGTCCTCTCAAAAGGAAAAATATTTTTGATAGACATTGCAAAAGGTCCAAATCTTATAAGATGTAGTATTTATTTTCCAATAAGAAAAACAGCCGACACGTGTTTCGACCCCTGGTCGTTGTCAAGGCTGTGGAAATCATAATTATTACATGCCAACATTGATGATAATATAAGTGACATTCAAAATATTAACATTTAAACATAAAGATATAAGTGTAACAAAAGACATTAAAATGGATAAGTCATACCATGTTACATCATACGCCATACCAGGGTTGGAGGGTTGGAGTTAGTGCAGGACCAGAATTCAATGCCAAAGAATATATAAAGAAAGAGAGAATTGCGTTAAGCAACTTGGCAATTTTTTGTAACTTCCAATTGTGTTAATTTCTACTATTACCTAGTCTTAGGAAGATATCCAGTGCTATGCAAACAACCAGTTTTAGAGGTATTCGTGAGATATTCTAAAAAACAGTGTCCGATATAGACAATATAACAAGTCTATAAAATCAGTTCATGTATGCCATAAGTATAATGTATTAATACAAGATCCTACTCACCCTGAAATTGATCTGAAACCAGCATTGATTAATAATTGTGAATTTCTCATAAACCCGCTTTAGCATCAAAATTGCTTCCAAAAGAGTAAATTATTGGTGCATCTGCAATAAGGAAAAGTGTATGTCATGGTCTCTAACGGTCTATTGTCGGTAAGATTGAAGGTAACATCTAATTTGGGAACTCTTACCTTAGTGTAAAATAGTATATTGAAAGAATTCACGTTTCATGGAACCATTTCTGGTATATATGTTGTTGAATGGCCTGTGAAAAATGTTATATAATTTCAAATGAGCAAATGATGTATTAAGTGGGGTGTACCCATAGCAATAGTAATTGTGAATTATGATTTCTGGTATACAATGCTCAAGAATAATTGGCTTCTCAAATGAAACCCATTAAATAAAAAATATGGTTGTTACCAATTCAAATGTTATCTCATTGGTAAGGTTAAACTATAAGAGTAAGGACTAGATGAATAAACCCAACTTGGATAATAATAATCTCTTGGTGCATCAAGTGGTTTGAATGGCACCATATAATCCCAAACACACACATATCTCTTGTGCCCCTTCAATCCATGACTAATACCAGATAGCCCCCAAACACACACGTGTAAAATGTATATATATCAGCAAAATTTACCTTAATTATATGGAAAATTCCTTGCACAAATCTTGTTAGTTGAATCGCCTTTCGGCTCCTACAGTGATGTTTGTAATGTTGTACCCGCGATTGCGGTAAAACCGCGTATGCATAAGCGTGTGACGTCATCAATGTAAATACATGACGTGCATGTTAGCGCAATTAGTATTACAATCGTCAGCAGGCCCATGTAATGAAAGAACCAAATACTTATGGTATTGGTAAGCTTAAATGTATGTTCTAAAATGAAATTAGTTAGTGTATTAGAAATTTGAAAAAATTATATTGATTCTTGTCGTTCCATGTACCTCATCATTATTATTGGATTGTAACCAAAATATTGTGGGTAATGTCTAAGGCATAATGCCTAAATACCAATATACAAATTAATATTGGTAACTGTACATTATAAATTGAATGATGAATAACATGTTTATTATGTGTAATTAGTGGATCATCAAAATTTAGTGATGTGATTAAAGTGAGGCATTGTCTTGAAAGAAATTACAAATAAATGAAGTGTCACTGCTATAATAACATATTTAGTGATAGTCAATGTGGTTTAAGATACAAAATGAAGACTGTACTCACAGCCCTAAAAGAGCAGAATTTTTTTTTTGTATAGGAGTGAATGTGCTGTTCAAGAAAATTGGGGTCCCGATGTAAATTAAATTGGTCCATAAGATTATAGGGATAATGCCCTTAAATGTCTGGTATCGGGTTACTGTAGAAAGGTATCTCACGGCCTCTTAAAGTCCAACCATTGTTTCTGATCCAGATTAAAGAAACACATGCATTTCATGATCACAATTCAAACCTACTAGGGTACATCTTAATTTGCACTCTTGTTGCCTCAATTTAAGCTTAACATTGCCTCCTCTTTTGCCTAACTTAGCTTTCATTAGACCAATAAAACGGATATCATTACTGTTATTCATTTGATGACATTCTCGCCAATGAATGGCCAACGGTGATTTGGGATCGTTGTTTCTTAAACTTGCTAGATGTTCCCTGAACCGGACTCTCAATTGTCTAATTGTGCTCCCTACGTATAATTTGCCACAGACACATATAATGGCATATACAACATTAGTCGTTCTACAATTGATGAATTGATTGATTTTAACCACATTGCCATTCATGTCTGTGAAAGATTGACAATTGCTATGTGCATACTGGCAATAATTGCAGTTTCCACACTTAAAGAAACCCACATTTTGCTTCAACCAATTTCCACCTGAGTCATCTACTTTGGTTTGTAAAAAAGAAGGACTAATCTTTTGTTTGATTGTTTTAGCTCGTGTGTAAGTAAACTGGATGTAGGTACAAGTCTGATAAACGTTCGCAAAGCCATGGTAGGCAGATTTAAGGTTGTCCGGTAATAACTAAATGTGAATATGGGCGGAAGTTGAAGTCATGAGGTACAAGTGTGGTAGAGTCAAGTATAGGAGTAATGGGCAGGTAGGGAAGGTTATTTGATTAATGTGTTTGGGCATATCTTAATAAAATCATATGTTCAAAGAGGCACTTTTTGATGGTGTAGTCTCGATTTTAGGTTGATCGAGTCATGCTTGCATAGTAGGATAATGTAAATAGGCTAGACCAGAATATCAAGACTGCTTAGTACAATTTATCTTTATTTTGAGAGAAAGCAAATTTCCGTAAACTGCTGTGGCTTGTACCATATTCATTCTTGAGAAGGTGGGAAGTGTCTGTGTGCGCTGCTAAAATTCTTCTGAGCTGCACCCAGAAGGAAGCTGGGCAAGCGCACATGCGCACAGCTTAGATGGAAGATTGCCTATGGGCAATGGGGAAGGGGAGGGTGGAGGGGAATGTGTTTAAGGAGACATAGAGTTATTTGGAAAGCTACAGTTTGATTTTTTGTCATTCAAAGTAGCTTCATTCTTATGGCAGAGGTGATGTGCAATTTTGTTTGTGTTGTATGTGTGGCATGAGACCGTGCCTTCTGTTAAGTTGCAAAGTTGCGGTGGTGCGGGTGAGAAATGAGTTAGCTGTACAAACAATGTCTATTTCCTGGGTTTCATTTATGTATAGGGAGCAGTGCTGCGTTTCGCAGGCGGTCCAAGAGCTCGATGAATGCATAATTCTCACTGTCTGAGAGGTTCTTGGAGTGAGAGATTGCCATCCCCAGTTTCTTCTAGTGCAAAAACAGGGTCCCCATGTCATGGTTACATATGACGGCCTGGCCACCATCCTGTGCTAAAGAGCTACCTGCCATGTCAAGCATGAGCGAGGGGTGTGCTGTGCCGGGTTGGTTTCCTGCGGGATGATCAGCGTAATTTTCCCAAGGTGCATTTTAAGTGCGATGCATTGTTCTCTACACGCCCATATCGGTGCCATACCTGGTCCACTTTGGGGATTTGTTCTAGGTGTGAGTTGCTGAAGTGACGACCTGAGTCTCCTCTATGTGTGCTTGGTGTCCCTTGAGGAAGGTTGGATGTCAGGGCAAGGAGGAAGAAAAGGATGAGGAGGCTAGTAGCTGACAGATGGACAGGTGGGGACCGTGTGCAGGGGCAGCGAAGATCATGAAGTCTGGGGCAATAGCCAGGTTTTGAGGGCTTTCCTGAAGGCCAGGTGATCCTCTATGAGGCAGAACGCCAGGTCGAGGGAGTTCCAGAAAGTGGATGCAAGGACAGAAAAACAGTCACCTCTTAGTCTGGAGAACTTGAAATAAGGGTCTACCAGGAGGTCTGCAGAGCCTGGTCGGAGGATTCTAGTGGGCTGGTAGTGAATGGGCTTGTTTTTGAGAAATTCCGGGCCTTTGTTTATGTTTCATGGCTTTTAAGGAGGCGTGTCGGCTGATGGGCAGCCAGTGGAGTGTCCTGAGTGCGGGTGAAATGTGTTCTCTAGGGCAGAGAGCGAGGAGGAGCCTAGCTGCAGAGTTTTGAACACGTTAGTGCTTTCTGAGTTGGTATGTAGGTGCGCCTAGGTAGAGGAAGTTAGAGTAGTCTAGGCGCTATAGGATGATGGCCATGATTGCGGAAACTCTATTGGGGTAGGAGAGATATGGAAAGATACGCTTGAGGATGCAGATGTGGAAGGTGCATGATTAAGGGACTGCATTCATGTGACGGGAGAGGGTCAGGTCTGAGCTGAAAGTACATCCTAGGTTTTTGACTGAGTGGGATACAGTGGGGTGCAGGTCCTAACGAATGCAGCCAAGGGATAGGTCGGGGAAGGAGAGCTGTTTTGCTGCAGATTAGGATTTTGTTTTTTCAAGGGTTGAGGAGCAGGTGATTGTTTGTCATCCAGAGGTCAATGTCTGAGAGGAAGGATGCAAGGTCTGGGCGGGGTGGGGTGAGGAGGGGTAGTTGGGGACCTTGAGGATGATCTGGGTGTCGTCAGTATAGTTGTAGCAGGTGACATTTTGGGAATGGATGAGCTTGGGGAAGGGCGAAAGGTAGAGTGTGAAAAGGAGTGGGGAGAGGGTGGCTTCCTGGGGCACTCTGTGCTGGTCTGGGTGGGGCAGAGGAGAAAGGATGGAGCGAGATGATTTGGGAGTGGTCAGAGAAGAAAGAGGCGATCCATCTGAGGGCAGAGTCTCTTATGCCAAGGTCAAAGAGTCTGTTTGTGAGGATGAGTGATTAATCGTGTCGAAGGCTGCTGAGAGGTCGAGAAGGATGAGAGCAGCGCAGCCCTCCGAGTCTGATGTTCTTTTCAAGTCATCCAAGATAGAGACCAGGGAGGATTCTGTTCCATGGATGGGTCTGAAGCCAGATTGGGCAGGGTCAAGAAGGCCGTAGTCCTCAGTGAAGAGGCTGAGCTGGCAGTAGGCTGTGCAGTCTAATAATTTGGCTATGAATCGATTATTGGAGATGGGGTGGTAATTGGTGGGGAGGAGAGGGCCAAAAGAGAGCTTTTTTAGGAGTGGTTTGATGTGAGAGGTTTTGTATTAAGGTGGGAAGATACCTGCTACTAGTGAGTGGTTGATTATGGATATGGCGAGGGTGCCTGCACAGATGGAGGAGAGGATGTTTTTGAGTAGAGCGGTGGGCATGGGTCTCCCAGGAAACCCGAGGGGCGGCTATTGGAGAATAGCTTTGAGAACTCTGTAAGGGGGATTGCAGAGAAGGAGCAGAAGAGGGTCTTAGTTGGGGGAAGCAGAGAGGGGGCTGTCAGAATAGGGGGGCAGGGTTGCTAGTTTAGCATGAATGGCGGAAGTTCCTCTCAATGGCTATGTTGAAGTAATGGTCAGAGAGAGTGTTGCACAATGCCTGGGAGATTATGGGTGGAGAGGAAGGAGGTCTTAAACCTAGATATGATCTTGCATGGGATGTTTGCGTTGGCGAGGCAGGAGGTTTAGTGGGCATGTTTTGGTTTCTAATTTTGTATATTTAGGCTCTCGTCTGTCTAAGCAGAGTGACTTTGTTTTGGACTGAAGGGTTAGCCCCCCAGTGTCGTTCCAGGAGATGGGTGAGTTATTGAGGAATTTTATGTGAGGGTTGAACCACCTGGGAGAAGGACCTGTGCGGTGGGATGGGTTTTTGTGGGGATAGAGCGTCTGAGAGCCATAAGTCGAAAAAGTCTGGGGAGGGGCTTCCTCCCTGGAGGGGGAGATTGGGAAGGGAGGATAGTGGGGTGGAGGACAGATTAGGGAGAAAGAAAGAGAGGGTTAGAATGTATGCAGAGCCAATGCAGATATTTCAGTGCTGGAGAGATACGATCCCTGGGCTTGAGGCCAAGGACAAGTCTTGCAGTCCTGTTCTGGGTGAGTTGCAGAGGGCGGAGAGTAGAAGCAGGTAGATTTAGAAAGAGGCTGTTGCAGTAGTCCAGCCTGGAGAGAACCAGCGCTCTGGTGCCTGTGAGCTTCTGGGGGAAGGAGAGGAAAGGAAGAATACCTCTGAGGAGGTGCAGTTTGTAGTTTGACTTCTTAGAGACGTCAGAGATGTGAGGAGAAAAGGAGAGTGTGGAGTCGAAGATGACCCGAGGTTATTAGCCTCACTGGTGGGAGTAGGAAGAGGGCCAAGGGAGGCCGGCCAGAGAGTGACAGGAAAGGAGGGTGCAGGTGTGCCAGTGAGGAGAGAATCTCCATCTTACTGGCATTAAGGCAGAGATTGTTGGCGGCACACCACTCCTGGATAGCAGACAGACAGTCAGAGATGAGAGAAGGAGAAGAGGTGGCAGAGAGGAGCCTGAAAACGAGCTGGGTTTCATCCGCATAGCACTGAAAGTTGGAGCAGAGAGCGGCAATGCGGTGGGCGAGAGGTGCCAGGTATTGGTTGACCAGCCAGGGAGAGAGGTTAGACTCCTGGGGAACACCATGGGTAGAGAGTGAGATGGAGGAAGGGAAGGAACCAAGTTGGACCTGGGAGGGTCGATCAGAGAGGAACAAGGTCAGCCAGGCGAGAGCCTGATCAGTGATATGCAGGTTATCATGGCTACTTTGGAGAATTGGGCTTGATGCTGAAGATGGTTACTTTACATACTTAGGCAAAATGAAGATGTGGCTGACTGACACAGGAGGCCGAAAAACAAGATACAGCTGCATTACACAAATAGGCAGAGTGCAAAATATGGCTACCGTATACAATTAGGTTAAATGCAAAAGTATCAACCTTAAGCAAAATGTGCTCAGTGCAAGATAAGGCTAACTCACAGCAATGGGCTCAGTGCAAGATAAGGCTATCTTACACAAATAGGCTAACTGCAAACCGTGTTTACCTTAAACAAATAGGCTTAATGCAAGAAAAGGCTAACTTATACAACTGGCTAACTGCAAGATATGGCTGACTAACACAGGAAGACTAGATGCGAGAAAAGGCTAAGTTTCACAAATAAGCTAACTGCAAGATGAGACCAACTTTCACAAATGGGCTAACTGCAAGATAAGGCTAACTTTCACAGTAGGCGAACTGCACAATATGCCTGGCTAATGCAGAAGTGCTAAATGCAAGATACGGTTAACATTCACAAGTAGGCTAACTGTAAGATGGGGCTAACTAACACAAATAGGCTAAATGCATGTGACTATATGATGGTAGGAAATAAGAGTGGTGGAGATTTACTGGAGTGCAGCAATGGCTGTTCTCCCCACCCCAAACCACACTTATCTTATCAGTTGCTGCTGGTTGACTGCAGCAGGTTTTGCAGGCGAACACGTGCAAACACGAGCTGTAGCTGCTTAGTCGTTGTGCTGCACTTTGACTCTGTTCCTTAGCCCAGGGCTGCCTGGGCAAGGCTGCTCTGTGAGTGCTCCTGCTGAAGGCAATTCCAGTCATTAGAGTCAGGCAGGAGGCCAATGGGGAGAGGGGAGGGTGGGAACAAAGAAGCTGAGAGTGGGATGGGCTGCTCACAGAGCTGCACTGCACACGGTGCACAAATAGAGGCCAAGAAGCCCAAAGCATGTGGAATTTTCTAAAAGGCACTTACGAGACTTGAGCCAAGGCCCTCTGGTGTATGCCAGCCACTTCTGGTAGTGTTTGTTAAGATGGATTTTTAGAACCAGCCCCAAAGGAGTGTCCCGAGAGGCCATGCTATTTTAGTGGATAGGGAAAAGACACGTTGGTAAAGCCGAACTCAATCAAGGTAGTGTAGCTGAGCAGTAAGGCTTAGACTTCAGGCGGTATAGAGTGGTGTAGTGCTACAGTGACACACACACGCACAGAACTCAAATAATTAAAATTAGACTGTATGAAAATAAACTACTTATTAGGCCTGAGCAGACTAAGCAATGAAAATCACAGATAAGTGCTACCACTAAAGCAATACTATAAACATACATACATTCATCGTTGGTGATCTCACTAGATTTGAAAGTGATTGAAATATGGAAACTGTGTGTTAAAGCAAGATTCCATAAGGAAGATATCAGCGTTATCAGGCTTTTACTCTAGTTTAAAATGTGACTTCAGGTATTTAGGGGCTTTGCTTTATAGGTCTTTTGTAACACAGTGACCCCCTTTGAAAGAAATCCTTGCTATCACCCATCCTTTCCTTCCTTTTATAATGGCTTCATTTATTTTCCTCATAAGCACCACATATACTAAGGACATTTGTCCTCGGCCTTGGGCAGCCTATATAATAATAATAATAATAATAATAATAATAATAATAATAATAATAATAATAATAATACAAATTAACCTTAAAACATACTGAGCTATTACAGTACAAAAATAATGTCTTTGTATATTTAAGTATATTGTGAGAGGGTCAGGGTCATGACCCTTTCAGAATGGTGCAGGGACCTCTCCCAACCTGGGTAGGACGTCTACCAAGGATTTTCCTGAGCCTGTCCTACCTCAGAGGAGGTATGAGGGAGTTGAGAGGGACCCCAGTTCCTGATTCTCCTGTGTGTTACAATGCATCCAAGACCTAACACGAGTGCAATACCCTTCAGCCTCTGTTCTGGCCAAGTTTCATACCTTTTCCTTGCAGGACTACCGTTATCGGAAGCGCCCAAGCAGCAGATAGCAAGACCCGTAGCAAAGATGCTGAAACCAATGAGACGCCACTGAATGACTGCTACCGAATATACCTGCCATGAGATGCAGGAGCTCCAACCCAGCAACACACAGCGGAGCACGCGCAAAAGGAAGGAACAGGTTCACTGAATATGGGAAGTCAGCAAGAGAAAACCTGGACAGTGTCCCAATTCCCGATGGAAGAAATGCCAGAGACCACAGAGAAGGCAGCCCTTACCAGACCATTTGAAAGCTATGACACGAAATCCCAACCCCTGGGGGAAAGCACAGTGGGAGATTGGCCCAACAGCACAGGTGTCTGTGGAGACCAGTAGGAGCAAGGAGGCCTAATAGAGCAGGGTAGGCTTAGCTGTAAAAGCTCAGAGAGTCAATACAATGGTGGGGCCCACAACAGTACCTTCCTTTACTGGGATTACACTAATATCAACAGAGCACCTAATGGGGGCCCTCTTCAAAGTTACCTCCTGTTCCTCTCACAACATTGTCGCAATTTCACTCATACACAGTCCAACATGCATTTTATTAAAAAACATATTAAACTTTATTCTTTTTCAAAACAGTATCCAAAAATATTCTCAGACAACACTACAAAAAATATAACAGCTCTGTTTTAAAATATTTCTTTATCTATTAGCAAACATTCTTTTCAGACAATATGGACGCTCGAAAGTGGGGTTAGAAAATGAGTCAATACAGTACTCATGCTCAATCTATTTATAATCAAGAGGCTAACAATACTAACATTGCATTGGTCTAAACTCATATACCGATAACGCATGGGCAGCCCTCATCAAGTATTGAAAAAATACATTGCTTATCAACATCAGCTAAACCCTGCATAACCACATCAAAAGCCACATGTTGTTAACAGGCTAATGATGTCACATCATAGACCTCACACACTTCAAATACAATGGATTTCATTCAAAAGAATGTCGACACAGGTGTGTTCCGGCCTTCTCTTTGGGGGTCAACTCTATTCATGGAGCGCCTCTATAATTCATCTGTCAGCCTTCATAAGGACAAACTTGTTGTGCCCAAACTTGTTTTGTAAAAAACACTTCTTGCAAAGTTGGAAAAATTCATCTTACTTCATTTTGTAGCTCCTACAACAATATTCACACATCCATCAACCAGTGGCACATTCATCTCAACCCAACATTTCCTACGCTCCCATCATCTTTTTTTTTATGGAACAGGAAGAAAAAACGTACTTGGGATGTTTTAGGGGCCGATTCATGGAACAAACGTGCGCCGAAAATCTACGCGCAAGCAGGCGCAAGCAGGCGCAAGCGGAAAAAAACAGGCGCACGCGCACGCGTGCGATTCATGGAAGTCCCTGCGCGTGTCTTCCTCGGGATGTGCGCCAAACCCGTGCATGGCGCACACGTCACTGCAACATCCCGAAAGACGTGCGCGACGCGCACAGTGAAAGCGCACAACCTCTGCGCATACACTAGAAAGTGGGCGGAACACGGGGCGTAACGCGCGGAATGGGGAACAACTCCCGAAAACAAGGGCGTAACTGAGGATGTACTGCAGGGAAGCAGACGGAACGCCCACACGCACCCGAACCACACGTATTCATGGAATCGAATAGGGCAAAGCCACGCACAGCGAAAGACACGCACAAGCCCAAACACGTCCGCCACACGAAGGCAGGCGGTAGCGTCCCTGCGCATTACAAAAGTGGCAACATACAGCAATAGTGCCTGTGCGAGCGGGGCACGTGTATTTCGGGGTTGCGCGGGAAGTTACACACGCGATTGAGCGGGGTACGTGTATTTCAGGGGTTTGCGTGAACTTTCTCACGCGATCGGGCCTGGGGGAGCGTGCTACGTGTATTTCAGGGGTTCGCGTGAACTTTCTCACGCGATCGGGCCTGGGGGAGCGGGCTACGTGTATTTCAGGGGTTCGCGTGAAGTTTCTCACGCGATCGGGCCTGGGGGAGCGGGCTACGTGTATTTCAGGGGTTCGCGCGAAGTTTCTCACGCGATCGGGCCTGGGGGAGCGGGGTACCACTCACCGTCTGCCTTGCGTGTAGTAGAACGCGTAGCCAACACCCGCTGTGAAGTAATAGCGTGTGAACCCCAACGGATGGAAAACACACTCACCGCACGAAAAGCACATACAGAACATAAAGGCACGTGGGATCTCCAAGCCCTGCCAGGGCAACGCCCGTGCGCAAAACGTCACAGACGCGCTTACGCTGTAAGGGCCTTTGGTCCAATGAAATCGCGTACGCGTGCTGACGCGCTTACGCGCTAAGGGCCTTTCCTCGAATTACACGCTGACGTGCAGATTTTTCACGTGCCAAATCACTCTGTATCAAGCTGGCCACGCGAAAACACACGGAAGACCACGCTCCTGCCCAGAAGGCCGAATCACTGCCCCCCAGTGCCCCGAGCAGCCTCCCACGTGCCATCTGCTGCTGCCTGCCTGCTGCCACCGTGCCCTGCCATTTGGTGCCTGCACATCAGCCATCTGCAGGGGTCCAGTTGCTGTGTCCACCCCTGCTGGTACAGAAGACTCCCGACTCGAATAACATCGCTCCACAGCCCAGCCCCAGGACCCAGTTGCCCACCCACTCCTGCCCCTGGGGTTGCCATGTCGGGCACATCCACATCTGACCCCAGTGGCAACCCCCGGCCAGAGGGGCAGAGGGGCACCAGCTTCACTGCCACCGAAGTTGGTGTCCTGGTGGAGCAAGTCCTGGGGCAGTATGATGCCCTCTTCGGATCGTCCCGCGCCAACAGGGAAGGACGGGATAGGATCTGGGCCGACTGTGTGGTTGCCATCAACGCGGAGGGGGTGGCAACCCGCACCATCCAGAAGGTCAAGAAGCGCTGGGAGGACTTGAGGTCCAGGACCCTCATGAAGGCCCGGCGCCTCGTGGAGGGGGGCCGCAGCCGCATGAGTTCCATCCAGTTGAGGGTCCTGGAACGCGCACACCCAGCGCTCCACGCCCAGGTCCTTGAGAGGGAGACCCGTCTGGAGTTGAGCGGTAAGTGGCCAAGCATTGCTGTGTGAGACAGGGCATGTTGCAGTGTGCTGGTTGTCTGATACTTGCCTGCATGTGTGACATAGGCCATGTACGCATGTATGTGTGCAGGGACATCATGGGAATGCATGTGCGACCTGTAATGTGTGAACCGCACGGTTGTTGCATGTGTTTGAATGCGACATGGGGAGCCCTGTGCAGATTGCACACATGAGAGCATGGCAGTCTCTGTTCCTGGACATGGGTGGGGGCGAGGGATGGGTGCTGATGCCAGATACATATGTGGTATCCATGTCTGTGTGCCTGACCTGCGTGTCTGTGACTTGTGAGTGCCATGGATGCATGACACATGTCTGTGACAATGTACAGATTCACTGATGCAGCCTAGTCATCCTTGTATGCACTGTGATTGGGGTGTACGGGGCCAGATGGATGTGACTGAGGTGAAGTGTGTGCATGTGATAGGCATGACCCATGATGCATGTGAGTCCCATTACATTGTATGATTCGAGAGTCCATTGGACATGCATTGAAATGTCCATGGCACGCACCATGACTCTCACTGTGTGTGTTTTGCCTGGACTGACACATGTGTTGTGGTGTGACATGATGGAAGTGTACTTTGACAGTGGCACTCATCTGCTATTGCTTCCTGTCTAGGGGACCATTGTACAGTACCCTGATGCTTGTGTTCTATGTCTCCCTCTACGCAGCGGCTAGTGAAGGAGAGGGCGGAGACGGCGCTGTGGAGCAAGGCGGCGGGGATGCCCCCACGGCTGCAGCGGAAGGGGTGGGTGAGCCCCCACAGGGGCCTGCTACGGCGGTAGACGGCGAGGAGCCATCCCGGTTGGTGGTTTCCACAGAGGAGGAGGAGGCCGCCACTGAGGCGCACATGGGGCCTGGTGGGGGCATCCCTGCTGGTGCAAGTGGTGCAGTCCAGGGGCAGGGGCAGGAGACAGCACAGGTCACCGTGGAGGGGCCTGTGCATGTCGCTGTCCCTGAACCTGTGGGTGCACCACCTTGCACCAGCAGGGATGCCCCGTCCCAGGCCCGTCCGCAGGTAGAGGGGATGTCCATGTCATCTGACTCCCCTCCACCTGCGGACGAGGGGACCCCTGGCCGTGTGGAGAAGGTCCTGATTGGGGTCGCGATACGCACGGCTGTGATTCGTGGAGGAGCACGCACGTCATCACGAAGAGCACCGTGCCGACGTGGCCCAATTGGGATCGGCCATGTTCGGGGGTTTCCTGCATGTGTCGGCCAATCTGGCGGCCCTCTCCTCCTGGAGACTATACGCCAGTCGTTCTCCTTGCCGTCTTCCGGCCCAGATGCCACCAGGGCCCCCTGTGGACCTGCCCTGACCAATGCAGCCAGCTCGGTGGGGATCCCATCCCTGCCACAGTCGGGAGTCAGAGGTCCAGCAGGGGTGGACAACACAGCAACTGGACCCCAGCAGATGGAGGATGTGACGGCATCATCGGGCAGGGCACGTGCACGACGGCGTCAGTGGTTTCCATCATCCTGGATGCCGTCGTGCTGGCAGAGGCAGTGGCGTCGGAGGCAGCAGCAGGCTCGACGTGGGAGGCATCATGGCTCGGGGCCATCAAGATCAGAGGGGCAGGCATCGGCCAGAGGGCAGGAGAACCCTGGGATGGTAGTGTCTTCCGCGTGGGAGCAGTTGGTCCAGCGGATAGGTGCGGAGCGGCAGCGGGCGGAAGAGGAGCGGCTCACCATGGTCAGGGCGGAGTTCTCCATGCGTCGGGCGTTGAGGCGGGCTGAGTGGCTCGAGGAAGCTCGCAGGGAGTTTGAGGTGAACATGGGGTTATCCCTGCGAGACCTCGGGGCCAGGACAGAGTCCCGCCTCCAGGTCATCGACATGGAGTTCGATGATGCCCTGGCCGGCAACATCAAAGAGTGATCCGCAGGACTTGCGCGCTGCCATTGTATATAGTTATATAGTTAGTGGTAGGTTTCCTTTAAATTTTTTTTTTTTTTATTTGGTTGCGATTGGACAATGCGCCACTTTTTTGTATATAGTTCAGTTTTTAGTTAGTTGACATAGTTAGGTTTCATTTGGTTGGGCTCATGGACCCGGGATTGTCTTGTATATAGTTCTTCTATGGATTTTTTGATTTTTTTGATTTTTTTCATGGACATTCATCTTCTTTTTGTTGTTTTGCTTTGTGGTTTTTCTAATTTCATTTCCATTCTAGTTGATTTTCAATCCATTTTTATTTTCATCCTTCAATGTGTCGTATCATCTCATTACTTTCATGCATGTCATGTTGGGTGTTTTAACATTCACTTGCAGCCATTGTGTGTGACAGACATGTGTTCATTTGCATTATTTACATTGGGTGTGTAACATGTAATTGCCTTTGATATGTGGGTGGATGTGATAGTTGGTTGGGCCTTTTGGCAGGGGAGGATGGCCATTACGGACATGATTGGGGATTGTTGGGACCCAGGTGCAGGGGGGCATGAATGGGACATGGGCGAGGGCCTGGTGGAGGGTGCCCCGCAATGCTGGGGGGTGGGGGTGGTGGGGGACATGAGTTGGACATGGGTGGGGGCCTGCTGGCAGGTGCCCCACAGTGCTGGAGGGTGGGGGTGGTGGGGGACATGAGTTGGACATGGGTGGGGGCCTGCTGGCAGGTGCCCCACAGTGCTGGGGGGTGGGGGTGGTGGGGGACATGAGTTGGACATGGGTGGGGGCCTGCTGGCAGGTGCCCCACAGTGCTGGGGGGTGGGGGTGGTAGGGGACATGAGTTGGACATGGGTGGGGGCCTGCTGGCAGGTGCCCCACAGTGCTGGGGGTGGGGGTGGTGGGGGACATGAGTTGGACATGGGTGGGGGCCTGCTGGCAGGTGCCCCACAGTGCTGGGGGGTGGGGTGGTGGGGGACATGAGTTGAACATGGGTGGGGGCCTGCTGGCAGGTGCCCCACAGTGCTGGGGGGTGGGGGTGGTGGGGGACATGAGTTGGTGTTCATTAGTTCAAGGAGACATGTGCCTTTGCTGGGGGGCATGCCCATGTTGGGTGGGCTGCCTGCGGGACATGACCAGGGATGCAGGGTAGTCCCCTGTGGTGTGGGCTGCCTGCAGGGGCCGTGGAGGGTGTACAGGGAACACCTGGGAGGACCCACACTGTCAAATCACATGTAGGACTCCCCGGCACCCCTGAAATACGCGTACCCTGCTGAAATCGCGTGTAAAACTTCCCGCGCACCCCTGAAATACACGCGCCCAGGCTATTCGCGTGTGGAACTTCCCGCGCACCCCTGAAATACACGCGCCCAGGCTATTAGCGTGTGGAACTTCCCGCGCACCCCTGGAATACACGCGCCCAGGCTATTCGCGTGTGGAACTTCCCGCGCACCCCTGAAATACACGCGCCCAGGCTATTCGCGTGTGGAACTTCCCGCGCACCCCTGAAATACACGCGCCCAGGCTATTCGCGTGTGGAACTTCCCGCGCACCCCTGAAATACACGTACCGTGCTGGAATCGCGTGTGTAACTTCCCCTGCACCCTGAAATACACGTACCCTGCTGATATCGCGTGTGGAACTTCACGCGCACCCCGAAATACACGTACCCTGATGGAATCACGTGTGGAAATTCCCGCACACCCCTGAAATACGCGTACCCTGCTCGCACGGGGCCAATCGCGTGAGGTACTTCCCGCGCACCCCAGTGATACACGTAGCCCGCTTGCTGTGCTGGTACATGTTTAGCGCAGCCCTTTGCGCTGGATTGGGTATGTTGATGGCTTTTCCCTGCGCGGGAGGCGTTCTTGGGGGCGTAACTGGCGCTGCTGCAGGGTCGCTGCGCCACTGTGCGCCACGGCTGGTTTTGGTGGCTGGAATCCATGAATACGCTGTGCGCGGAAATGGATTTCAGCGCACGCGGCTGGCACAGGGATTCGCACGCGCACACTGTGCGCCAGCCGCGTGCGCCACTTGTGCGCTGAATTCTATGAATTACCCCCTAAATGTCATCCCTCAGTAAAGCAATTTTACACTCACCATTGCTTAAAAATTCTACCTTTTTCAAGAAACTTTGTATACATTTCTGTAAGAGAAAAGAAATAAAGGCATCTTCTATGATTTCTATACCTTTCAAGTTTGAGTGGACCATAATCAAGACTAATTCACTTTTAGTGTTGAAATTTAATGTCAATTACTTCTCATGCTTAACCAGTTTTTTTTATGTCCACAACGTTTCATTGCCGTTCCCAAACCACTTGAAACTCATGTGTGTGCACTTCATTTCAATTTCTGCAAATGAGAAGGCGAATAACAATGTATTCTATTGAGTCCTATCTTGCTCAATGAACCTTTCCCTAACATACTCATTACACACTGTAAGGAACTCATGGTGGCAACAGTAAAGGCGGACAGAAGTGATCACAGTTCAAGGGTGTTTATTAAACTGTATAATGGGTGAGGAAAACACCTAATCTAAACCTAAATCTAAGAGTGGAGCATGCTACGACCATCAAATACTAATAAGGCAGTCCCAGTGGTGTCTTGTCAAATAAAAAGTGCCTATACTAAAAAACCTATTGCCAATCCTTACCGCTAAATTACAAAAATAGTGTGGGATAATGTTCTCAAGAAAAGAAACAAATGTTCACCAAATGATAAGTCAGGATGATATGGCTGGGTCTCCCTTCCCCCTGTTTTTAGCACGGGACAATGCAGGACCTTTGAGCACAGCACAGTCCTAGGCTGCGCCAGCACAAGGTTACAGTTCCTTTCAACGATGTCAGGATCTTCTGGGGCCAGGTCTCTTTCCTGCAAAAGTCTCTCGCCTTAGAAGGCCGGCTGTACGATAAACCATAAGCAAATCAAAAGTTCCTTTGACAATCTTTTCACGTTGGGCGACTGCTCTTCGCCTCTTGGATCACGCTCAGCTGGGCTCTGATCCTTCTTGCAACATTAGCCTCCTTCAATTGGGTTCACTACAGCCTTTCACTCAAAATGTATCACTTAACAGTCTTAATGTCCTTTTCACCAATTATCCATTGTGGACATCCCTCATCCGTGTGGACATTCACACTTGTCGTCACAATGTTCACAGGTATATTACTAGTTATTCTCAAGTCACAGGCACCCCTCGGTCGGGTTCACATTTGCTAATATTATAGACATCCCTCAGCCGGGTCCACATTTGTAATCACAAAACCTTTCATGTTCTTCTTTTTATTTAAGCTCAGGTTTTAGCCCTTACTCTGGCTTTCCTTAAGCTCCCCACCCAGGCTTCCCTTAAAGCCCCCAGCCAGGATTCACACAGTTCTAGTAATCTCTAGTTTTCGAATGTGTCCCTGTTTATCCTGATTTTTAGGCATTGTGTTTACATTTACCATGTTGGTGGTACTCTCGTTCAGGTTGGAATTGCCATTGCATTTCGGTGCTGGACTGCCCCTGGGCAGGACAAAGACTGATATGCAAATGGATATTTCCCATCTGTGAAAGGCACAGTGAGTAAAAGCAGTGGCTGCGAACTCTCAAGTGGTTAATAACCACTGAACAGGTTATCAGGCCTTGTTCTGTCGAGAGAGGGGCGCCCGCTACCTTTGCAAACTAAATTTCAAGGAACCTGGGATTGGTAACCCTAGGTCTTCTGGGGGCAACCAGACGTGGTCTCCCTCTCACTGTGCTTAGAGAGGCATCAGCTTCACCTCACTGATGATCCCCAACAAGGGTGAAACACGTGTATGGGGTTGCTGGTGGTACTCTCGTTCAGGTTGGAATTGCCATTGCATTTCGGTGCTGGACTGCCCCTGGGCAGGACAAAGACTGATATGCAAATGGATATTTCCCATCTGTGAAAGGCACAGAGAGTAAAAGCAGTGGCTGCGAACTCTCAAGTGGTTAATAACCACTGAACAGGTTATCAGGCCTTGTTCTGTCGAGAGAGGGGCGCCCGCTACCTTTGCAAACTAAATTTCAAGGAACCTGGGATTGGTAACCCTAGGTCTCCTGGGGGCAACCAGACGTGGTCTCCCTCTCACTGTGCTTACAGAGGCATCAGCTTCACCTCACTGATGATCCCCAACAAGGGTGAAACACGTGTATGGGGTTGCTGGTGGTACTCTCTTTACTTTGCTTTAAACTCTCGTTCAGGTTGGAATTGCCATTGCATTTTGGTGCTGAACTGCCCCTGGGCAGGACAAAGACTGATATGCAAATGGATATTTCCCATCTGTGAAAGGCACAGTGAGTAAAAGCAGTGGCTGCGAACTCTCAAGTGGTTAATAACCACTGAACAGGTTATCAGGCCTTGTTCTGTCGAGAGAGGGGCGCCCACTACCTTTGCAAACTAAGTTTACATTTACCAGTTCACAGGTCAATCAGTTTTCTCTCATGTGTCAAAGACTTTCAAGTGAATGAGGGGTTTTGCTCGACCCTCATAGGACCACTTAGACACTTTACACTAGCATGCGCTAAGGCCTTGTGTTGTTCCTAGTTTCAACCAACAACACAACCCCAAACAGGCTTCAGTAAGAGCCCTTCGAATGAGTGCTCGGCGACGCCTGACCACTCTGCTTCTTAATCTTTTGATAGGGTTCCTTTAAAGTTCAATTACACAAGTTCTATGTTCAACAAAGTTGCCGCCTGCAACCTTGGGCCCAGCACAGTTCGATATTACTATCTTTTCCGACTCACCAGCTGTGCTGAACTGTTGGAGTCTCTTGTCTCGGGAGTCAAGGTCGGCACCACGGTGGCAAGTGCTTTTCCCCGCTTTGACTATCAGCACTGGAGGGCCCTGTGTGCCGTGGACACCTGTCACACCACACGCCAGCTGGACTTCCCAGTGTTATGTTTTCCCTTTCAGATGCTTTGCGGGTCTGAGGTGAAATGGGCTAGGGCAAATCCCTCCTCGTCGTTCCTCCAGTTTTCTCTGCCTTTCTCCTCCATTTGAACTGCTGGTCCGGAATCATCTGTTCTGCCTTGCTCGAAGTGTGCTTTCGTGCTCAGCCTTTTATCCCTGTGGGGAAGGGAAACAGCCGTCAGGTGTGCGTAGTTTTTGTCAATTGCCTGACTCTGTCTGACCCTTGTGTTGGGACATGTCAGGTAAATGGCTCGTGTGTTAGTCCGTTGTCTGTCACAGTGTAAGAAAGTATTTGTGTTGGAAAAGGGTGGGTTAGAACATCTGAATATCCTACGGGGTAGGATGGGGAAAAGGTGTTATAGGGAAGGGGGTACAGCGTCTCACATATCGTCATCCCACTTCCACTCCCCGAGGGCCCCTCATCCAGGTGATTCTCCCACACTAGTCCACCCCCAGGAACGGGATCCAATAGCTATGGCCGTGTTCTGACCACCTGGATGACAGACCCCTGGGACTAGTAAGTGAGACACCTTCAGGTTTCTCACAGCACATATATGTATCCACACTTTACCTCAAAATGTTATGTCTTTGTGCACAGATGGCACTGACACAAACCTCACATGTGTAAATATTCCCACTAAACCACTTTATTGCAGGTTACAGAGAAACAAAACCAATCCGTCATCTCTTTTTCCTTCATAGTGCATTTTTTTTACAGTGCTCTCTAATAGCGCTAGTTTTAATATTATTGGTTTAAAAGCTGTCAGCCTCTTGCCCTGCTCCCGCATGAGTGCCTTCTCTGACTATTTGTCAAACAATCCACTAACAAACAGTCACATAAAAATATTTACAACATTATAAATCACAAAATAAATCACAATGAATATTAAATATCATTAAAAAAGTTGATAAAATACAACATCTGTGTTGTGCTGTAACTCTTCAAATAACAGATAGAAATATAAAACAAATATATAAAACAGTCAACTAGACTTCCGGGAGTAAAAGGGTTTTCATCACTGGGGTAACCTGATTGGATCTCTTTGTCCAAGCCTGGAATAGGTAGTTCCCCATACAATGGGTTGTTATTTCACACCAAACAAAGGTGGAGTGCCTCATTAACCCTTCTGACGTAAAACTGTTTAAAAAGTGGAATCAAGTATTTTTGTCTAATATAAGAATATTTTGAACAGAACAAGATAAAATGCACTATGCTTTCAGTTTCATTTGGACAGAAAGGACAGGCTGCTGAGTTGCTCAGGTTCCAGTTAGGCTTTAAACTAACTAGGGGAAGAATGCCAATACTTTCATTGGTTTCAACTGCATTCTACCCAGATAACATTCAAAGCCAGGATATTCTTTCCTGGACAGCTAAGAGTTTAAGCTAGCTGAACGTACAAGTTTTGCTCGGGTTTCTCTCTATCACCTGTTTTTATAGGCCTTTTTTAATAGCATTTTAAAGTTTCCTGGGATTGCTTCTGGTTGGGACCAATACCTTTCAATCCCCAAGGAAATCAACTCATTTCTAATAGCTGATAGGTGGATAAGTTGGGCCCTCCAAATTGGAATAAGACATCCCTAACAGGTCTTCTATAATGACCAATTTGCCATTCGTCCAGAGTCTAGCCCATAGAAACACTGGCCTCATTTGACATATGAAGCCAATGCTCTGCAGGCACAACTCCCAGAAAACCGGGGCATTAGGTGCATTTATATGCAGGCCCAGGGCTGTTTTAAGAAATTTCTGTTCCACAACCTGGAGCATACCTAGATTACAGATACCCCACAGTTCAGCTCCCTAGAGGGCGGCCTGCCTGACCTGACTTTTGTAAATCTACAAGATGACACTTGCTGGGCCCGCCCCATGGCTCTGAAAGAATCTGGATATAGCCCCACAGTGCCTAGTCAACTTTAATACTGCTCGATTCACCTGCTCTTTCCATGCACAATTGGCCGCCAGTCACACCCGGAGATAGTCCTAGCTCGTAACCTGCTCAATAACCCCCATCTCGTAAGGTGATTGTGAGCTGTGGTGTTTCCTTTATCATGTTTCTGCAAAACCCCATTGACTGCTTTTTTTGAACATTTATTGAGAGTATGCTTTTCTCGCAAAAACTCTAAAAAAATGCAAATTGCCTCCGTAGGCCCTTCGGGGTCAATGAGCGGATGACCGCATTATCAGCAAATTGAAGGATTGGAATTCGCTCCTCTGCCAGTGATAGGGCGTCAGTATACTCAGCCAACAATAAGTCAATGGCCCTGTTTATAAAAGGGCAGAACAAACTAGGTGCAAGAACACAGACCTGTCTGACTCCAACATCAATTTTAACTCAGGGGGTGGTTTTGCCATCCAACCCATGCCTACATTTCTGCCCCATTGTTGGTGTAGAGCTAACAAACATGCAGGTGGTTTTTAATCCTGCATCTTTCTTCTCATATTTTTTGTTTGTAATCACGTACCTCACTGTTGTTGCAACATGTTTGTTTCAGGAGTCGGCGAACCCGGAACTACCTTCGCCAACTCTTTTTCAATAGTAGGAAACTCCTGCGCCGGAATGATGTTGTGGCATCCCGATCCGCGCTGAACCACTAGACAGGTGCCATAAGAAACTAAACCGAGTCGGTCCATCCATTGGCTCGTTGAATGCATACTTCACTTGTCACATGTGAACACAGTTTATAAAGAACAGTGAAGTGCCAAGGAGGAGCCAAGTACCCCTACTCCAACCGCCCTTATTACCTGTCTGTTGGAATCAGAGTATGAGACATACACGGAGCAGTTTAACAAACAAAGAGCAGAGCGTGGACTCTGTGCAGTACCAATAAGAGTGCCAATACCTAAGAAAATCTGGGAGGTAAGGTACCCATTGAGAAAACCGTACCTGCATACAAGACACTATGATGCCCATTTAAATGAGATTCCTGAAGAAGCAGAGCAGATGAATGGCAAAGATGAATGGTGATATCACACAGAAAGTGATGACGCACACAGAAGAGATGCAGAGACCACAGAATGCAGATATTATATAAGGCATCAAGAAGTACCAAGGATAAGTGACATCTTGGGATCAAGGTGAAGAAGCTTATGCAACTGGAACAGATGAAGATATTAAACTAGTTTATACATGTACAGATGCAAAAGAAACGCATGCAGCAAAGTAATCTGAAAAGCTAGCCGCAAGCTTTATAGTAAATAGATTGCGGTAAGCATCAATATATATATTATTATAGATGCATATGAAAGAGTAAAGGATGGATGTTTCCACTACGCATTATGAACACTGCTGAACATTAAGCAAGAAGGCGTCATTTCAGTGTGTCGCAGTTAAAAAGCAAATTGAATTACAAATGAATCTCACAGAAGGAGTTGGATGAGCCAAGAAGCCAAGGTCTTATCAAACTGCAATTGGCTGACATTCGATACAAATCATGTGAAAGAACAGAGCCTCCTATTCAGAAGGCTTGAACAAAACAAAAGACATCACAGGATTATTAGATAATAATATTGAATACAGTAAAAGGCTTGATTCCATGGTCTCCAGCCACGTGGAAGAATGAAGTTGGATGATCGAGGTGGTCACACCTACGCACGAGGGCAGGCTGTGCCCACACTCCCTACATTTCTGAGAGCACAGTACAAACTCAAGGCCACTCTTCAAAGCACTAATTGACACTGGACCATTGAGGTGATGATGGATTGATACATGAATTGGTGGGAAGCTAGTGTTAAGACGAGCCCACCAGCACCTGGACGTTCAGTCTGCATGCTGGTAGATGTAGGTGGAAAAGTACTGACGGGGGTTAGAAGCAAACCAATTGAAGAGGACGGCGTAATTAAGGGTCCTATAGTTTGTGTAGCCAATGGAACATTGTGTATTTAGTGACATTCATAGTGGCCATTTTGAGGGGAGGGCTTAGTTGCCCCACCTGATGTTAAGTACCCTATCACTTTCCTTCACTGTTCTATAATGATATGGAACTTATACCTAGATATTCACTTAGAGCCTATCACTCCCTCCAATAGGTTTTGTAGTTTGCCACGCAGGATGACATGGGTAAGTGACGCAGGTCAACAAGTCATTGATGACGATTTTGCATGATATAACCTCAATTTTTATTAAAATAAGTTGAGTAAGAGGATCGAGTGAGTGCTGATGTTCGTTGTACTCCCTGTTTTAGATATTTGACATTAAAACAGACTCCCTTTTGCCAAAAATACCTGCGTAGTCTTGATTATTGATGTATCAATAAAATCTGTATCCCCATCCATCTCCAGGGTATTGCTACTCATCTTAAAGGGCTGGGCAACCCAGTTCGGGCCTGCATGGGCTAATCACATAAATCTTCATTTTTCTTGGAGTTTAAGTCCTAATCAATAATGGATCCCATTCAATGGAGACTTTTAACCACCTCCTCATCTTCTGATGTTTCTCATCATTATTACCATCCTGCCTCTGTCTAATCTGCCAAACCACAAACCAGAAAATATCTTATGCTGTATGTTTATTTAGTTTAAAATGCTCAACCAGAGGTTTGTCTGAAACAGGAGTGATGCTTGCAGATCCTCTGTCGGACTTCCCATTTAGTTTTGCCTATCTATCTTTCCATATTCATTGATGTTGCTCTAAGCATTCCTCCTGGTTGATGTTCGAGGTTCTCTTTTAACACTGCCTAACTATCTTCTTAGGATATCCTCGTGAGATCAGATTTTCTTCTAACTGTTGTGCTTCTAGGCTGAAGTCTGTCTTTGAGCAATTCCTTATGATTCTCAAGAATTGTCTGAAAGGTAAATTCTTCTTCAATGCCTTGGGATGAAAACTTTCAAAATGTAAAGCACTATTTCTATCTGTTGGCTTCCTGTACAATGATGTAATAGAGCTTCCCTTGTGCCTTTTTTATCCAGGTATCAAGGAAAGGTAATGCATGTCCATCAAATGACATAGTACATTTTAGATTAGGAGCTCTAGTATTCAGCCACCTATGGAAATCCTCAAGACTGTCTATCAATCCTCTTCAGATGGTAAAAATGTCTCCAGAGGAGCAGTTTCGATCAGTATGGATTGTTGTTATTCAAGATCTTCGAACAATGCCACATACAAATTGACTAGATTCAGGGCAAATGTCGCTCCCAAACGTGTAACCTTTATTTGCTTATTTAGGCACTTTTTGAACACAAGAAGTTCTCTGCTAGTGCTATTTTAGCACACTCTACTATGATAGATGTAGGAACTGAGTCCTGTCCTGATTCCCTACTATTGAGCCACGTCTCAATGACCTGCAGGCTATCCTGTTGGGGTATATTAGTATAGAGTGATTGCAAGTTGAAAGAAACTAAAAGATCCATCTCTTCTATGGCCATACCCTCTAGCTCCTTGATAATGTCAGTAGTGTCCTTAATATAAATGGGAGTCTTAAGGACAAATGGTTTGATTAACAAATTCACATAGGTCGATAGTGGTTCAAGGAGAGACCCTATTGCTGAAACAATGGGCCTACCTGGATTTTCAACCAATAACTGGCAACTCTCGCCCACTGCATTGCCATTTCTGCTCAAGTTTCCAGTGCTACGCTGACGACACTCAACTTATTTTCAGGCTGCCCTCGGCCCTCTCCTCTCCCTCTCTCATCTCTGATTGCCTAACTGCCATTCAAGAGTGGTGTGCCGCCAATGATCTTTGTCTGAATTCCAGCAAGACTGAGATCCTCCTCAGCAGCACACCTTTGCCATCCTTTCCCCTCACTCTCTGGCCGGCTTCCCTGGGCCCTCCTCCTACCCCCACCTGCGAGGCTAAGAACCTCAGGGTCATCTTTGACTCCACCCTTTCCCTCTCCACCCACATCTCTGAGGTCTCTAAAAAGTCAAACTTCCCACTGCACCTCCTGAGAGGTGCTCTGCCTTTCCTCTCCTTCCCCCAGAAGCTCATGGTATCCCAAGCTCTGGGTCTCTCTAGGTTGGACTATTGTAACAGCCTCTTTCTAAATCTACCTGCCTCTACTCTCTGCCCTCTGCAACTAATCCAGAACAGGACTGCGAGACTTGTCTTTGGCCTCGAGCCCTGGGATTGTATCTCTCCAGCACTGAAATCTCTCCATTGGCTCCCTTGCACTGGGGTCTGTATCTGTAGAAATAAAATATCAATATCAATATCAATACCTAAAGGTTTTGTCTCAGTCTTGTGCATTTTTGGTAAACTATAGAATATTGGAGTCCTAGAGTTTGGTTTGCAGAGGTATTCTTTCTCATTACCACAAATCCAGCCCTCACTTTCAGCCTCTTCACACAGGTTAGAAATTACTCTTTGTAAACGAGATGTGGGATCATCCTTCAGCTTCTCATAATTAGATGCATTTATTTTTAGAAAAGAGAAGGACTCTGCTTCATATGCATGAATGTCCCACAGGACTATTCCTCCGCCCTTAGCTGCAGGTTTTATCACTATGGTCTCATCATCTTGAAGGGGTTGGAGAGCTGTTAGTTAATTAAAGACAAATTGTCTTTACATGAATTTGCCATGGGGCCTCTTTCAATGATTTGTCTAAGAAACCTGTTTTCAAAAGATATCATTTCAAGACTAATTGAACTCTTGGAAGGATTGAAGGAAGATGGGGTTCGGGGCCGTGAAATTCTCAGGGGGTTCATAATTATTGTTTCTGAAGAAAAACCTGAGTGTAATCAGCCTAAAAAACATTCTTAACTCAATCTCTGTCTCAAACATATCTGCCCTCTTTTTGGGGACAAACCTCAAGCCTTTTTTGAGGCCACTGATCTCATGTACAGTCAAAACATGGGTTGATAAATAAAGAATCGGTGTCACCATTGGGTTTGTTGTGCTCCCTGTTGTTTTTCCTATTGCCCTGTGCACACCCCGAGATGTTCCAGCCAGTATCCTCTCCTGATTCTGCCTCTCCTGCCTCTACCCCGAAAAGATTGTTAGGGTGGCCTAGAGTGTCCTAAAGTGGATGCTATTGTGATTGCTCGCCTACTTCCTGATCACTGCCACTCAAATGTACACTAGTTTCAAAGAAAGTGACAAAACTTGTATTCCTGAATCCTCTATAACTAGACCTCTGGGTATTTTCACTCCACTGTTGATTAGTATGTTGATAAAAAGCTGGACGTAATCGCACATATGTTCTTTCTTCCCTACAATTGGCCAGATCTTTCTTGAATTACCACACCTTGTCTAAATCCAACTGTCTAAACTTTATAATTCCCTCATTCAATTTGTCTAATTTAGCCTTCGCATCTTGGACTACGGAATCAGTTGTAAATGGACTCTCTAGAGCCGACAATTTCCCCCCTTGCTTTCTCAGTTCTTCTTCAGCTGCATCCATTATTAAAATAATTGAATCTCTGCTGCATTTATTTTCCACCCCGCTCCAGTTGCATTTAAACCCCGCTTTCGGTTGTCTATAAAGACTCAGGGGATGTCCTTAATTTGCACCCCTTCAGGGATAATTCCACCCTTAAATACTCGAGCATCATCTTCCCAGGCATCTGTGTCCTGACTAATTTATTTTTCTTCTCTTTCAATCGGATGAAGCTGATTTCTTCCACTATTTGAGTCTGCAGTATCTGTCTGCAAACCCAATTCTGACACTCTTCCCAAAAGCCTCTGGAAGTGCTCCTCAGAGAATGAAAATATATTAACATTCTCCATTTCTGCCCCCCTTTTTTTCTCCTATGAAGGGTAAGGAAAGGCAAGTAACAAATCTTTTAGTAAACGTATCACATATAATCCTCTGAAACCCCAATAGCTTAGAGAGGCCAGAACTGAATGAAAAGTGTAGGGGTGAGGTCAAGGTTGGAGTTCGTGGACCAACAGACCAGGCAGTGGAGGCCGGATGGTGAAGAAGAATGCTGAGGAGACTGTGGCGGTGTTGTGAGCGGGTGTAGATAAGGTACTGTGTGTGAGAGAGGGGTGCCAATTGGATAGTCTGGTGTGTAGCGGGTGTGAAAACATTAAGATGTGGAGTGAGAGAGGAAAGGAACAGTAGAGGGGAAGAGAGAGGGAGTGAGACGAAGGGAGCAGTGCAGAGTTAGATGGCATGAGAGACTGAGACTAGTAAAATCGAGGGTGAGGAGTGGGCAGATTAAAAAAGGGGTAATAAGAAGTGGGAAGAAGGAAGCAAGGAGAGGAAAAAGGTTGGAGAGAGAGGAGAGAGTTGAGAGAACATCAGGAATCAGTCCTCGGAAGATTGAGAAGCTTACAAATCCTTAGGAAGTCCCGGAGATAGTTTGTTAGAAAAGGCTTTGGCCTTTAGGCCTTCCTTTCAGAAACGTCAGAACCAGGTGGTAGGGGTTACCAAGCATTAGTTAACATTGGGAATATAATGGGAACTAGGGCTATGGTGGAGGGGAGCCCACGTGGAGTTTGAAGAAGCTGTAGGGACGACCTTAGCCGGACCAATCCCCAACTTCCCAAAACACTTCTGTTTGAGTTTTAATAAAACCTTTATGCACATTACTGTGGTCTGTGGGTTCTTGTGGCCACCTGTGACAATCTCTCTCTCTCGCTCTCTCTCTATCTCTCTCTCTCTCTCTCTCTATATATATATATATATATATATATATATGTATATATATATATATATATATATATATATATATATATATATATATATATATATATATATATATATATATATATATATATATACACACACACACACACACACATTGGCGTTAAGGTGATACTTTAAGGAAGGCAATAAAACTCTTGAAATTTGGCAAGTGTTGGAAGCTACTCCGAACCCTCCTTTGTGCAGCCCATGAGCACACTGATGACATCAAAAGTGAAATCACAGATGAAATCACATATGACATCATCAACAACATCACTGGAAACAAGAGCCCTCTGATGACATCACATTTTGAAATCACCTATCATATCACAGCATCACTTATCATATGATATCATTAGTAGAACATAGCACATCTGAGAAACATGTGAGAGTGAAAAAAATCATAACACCTTAATCAATTAGTGGGTTTGGTGTCATGTGCAATGTTTCACTTCACAGGATTTTTAAGAATACTGCCAAGTCACAGTGTCCTCTCTACCCCCCAAAATGTTTCGTAGGCCACTGGCAAAACTCCAGCAAATGGCTTTTGGATGTGCCCCATTCCCCACTAGGACACCCAAATTAGCTTCTGGGCCTACCCTGTGGACAGTCTTACTGGCTGTTTTACCCCCAAAGCGGGTCTGTGTTCCAATTGCCATTGTCACTGGTCACCCTATCCAGGGCATGGTCTTTGCCATGTCTCAGCCACCAAGCCACCCAAAATAGTCACTTGTGGCCATTTTACCAACCTAATGGGTCAGAGGGTATCTTCCACCTCTGTTAGCATGCAATATACATACACCTATAGAATATCTCTGGCATATGCCTTGAAATAGACAAAAAGATGTGTTTACTCTGATGGTTAGCTTGCTATGATACCATGAGTGGCAATCAGAGATATCATCTGTGATGTCATCAATTTGCTCTAGTTTTCAGTGAGGTTATCTGTGAGGAGGTCAGTGTGCTCCTGGCCTGTGGAATGGGCAGCTCAATGTTAAGGCAGCATAGCTTCCAACACTTGATGAATTGCAAGGGTTTTGTTGAGTTAAACCATCACCTTAACACCACTTCAACTAAAGTGTTTACATTCAATTGGAAGGGTTTTGTTGTGTTGAACTGATTCAACTAAACTGCCTCTTAAGTGTTTTCACTGATTTTCAAGGCTTTTGTTAGGCTATATCTCACATCACCTGGAGTACTAAAGTTTTTTCTTTTCGTAGTGTGACGGATGTCATTCGTCATTATCAGTATGTGTCTCTATTACTGGCAGTGGCCACTGTACACTCTGAAATAACCGGGGATCAGTATAAGAATCCACGCGCCATTTAGTATGTTTTAGCAGACATTTTAAAAAGGTTGTTTTGTGATCTCTCCCCTTTCTTCTCGTGAGATCTTCGCCTGAGAACGCAACTTTCATCTTCAAATCGCGACAGTTCAAAACACTTCATAGTGTTCATGCAAACGATTTCCGCAAATATGACTTTCATACTTGCGAAAAGATGAACATGCACTAAAAGTATATTATCTCAAGCCCCCAGAACACCTCCCAAATGCTACTGTTGTACTCTTCTCACAACCACGCTGAAAGCAAACAACCTCTCGCCCCTCTCCTAATATCATTTGAAGGCCTTTGTTATATCCTGTGTCGCACATCAAAAAGGAAAGCAAATTCGCGTGAATACATCACTAATACTTTCAAAAAAGACAAACACGAATGAAAAGAAATACAATCCCTAGCCCATAAACGTGCTACTCTTTCCCGATGCCCGCACCCACTCGGAAGGTAACATCCCCCTAAACCCTCCTAAAATCATTTTAAGCATGCTGTAATTTACCATACTGGCGAGCATACTTGCAAGAAGGCCTTGCATCAGTGGGAAAAATGCCATCTTTTCACTTATGAAAATTCCCAGTTGCTGCAGTGCATCATGGAAAATGTAGAAAGAACGTTGGTTCCTGGAGTTACCCCGCTCTCCACATAATTCATTTTTTTTGTTGCCATTTTTAAGTGTGTTTTATTCATTCGGATGACTATAAATAAGTGTTTCCTCTATGGAAAAGAAAGCTAGCACAGTATACTTTCTTCTGAGAAGAGAAGAGAAGCGGAGACGCAAGCAGAACAGAGACGAGAGCAGAGAGAGAGACGCTCTTTGAAGATGGTGGTGATTAAGACGGATTTGTCACGTTTAGATGACGAGGATTGAGGGGGGATACAAAGAAGGTTAGGGGAACTCTACAGGAGTAGGAGAAACAGCAGGGCTGCCCCACAGGCATACATGAGTGCTACTGGGCCCTCACTGAGGGTGGAACACAGGATTACAGATCGAGCTAAGGGAAAGCAGCGGGAAGACCAACATTAAGGAGGCTTAGCTTCGAGGACGAGAGAGAAGGGGAAAGTGACAATAGTATCAGGATCATGGGGTCAGATGGGGATCAACAGGGGAGTGATGACGACGAAGAGGGAAGACCCTCTCTCCACTCCAGGGAAGCAAGCCCTGATAGAGACACAGTATGTGAAGATGAAGAAGACATGGAAAGAGGAGAGGAGGACATTGAAGGGTGGCTGCCACGTCCTAGCGGTGGTTTCCGCATTGAGGACGATATTACTCCATATACACAGAGGCTCAGGGCCCTGCCAAGATGGAAACGGACAGAGATGGCAAGGGCGTTCACCGCCACTAAAGACGGGGAGACAATACAGAGGGCCGAGACTAATATAGTTCCCATTATTGGAGAATGGTGGTGGGCGGCCTCAGTATATTCCGTGGCAGCAAATGGATAAGGACAATTTAAGATGCAAGCTACCTTAGTTGACAGCTAGGGCTGGAAAATGTATTCATGAGTTCGAAAGACTGACAGAAGGGACGACATTAGCGGTGGGTGACATGAGTTTACTCTCAGCCATTCTTGTGGGGGGGGTAGCAGACGATGTTTGGAGAAGAGCAGGGTATCCCAGAGTGACTGCACAAAACACAGCACACGGTGCGCCGTTCAATAACTGCTGAGTGGCCTTATGGCAAGCTCTGAGGGTGTAATACCCAGACACCTCAGATATAAGTGAGATAATGGCACACAAAATGCGGGACAAGGAAGGCCCACTTTAATATATTCAAGGAACTCAAGAGCAGAGCCCTCTCGAGACAAGAGAGCTGTGGGACAAAACAGTGGAGTTATTTTAGCACATATCATGACAGGGGTTGCACGAGCAGGTGCAAAAACAGTTTATGAAGCTAGTGCGGATGGAGGCTAAGCCAAGGTCAGAAATTCAGCTAACTATAGTGCACTACTGTAGGCTAATGCAAGAGAATGCGAGAAAGAAGCGTGAGGAGAGAAAACAGGAAGAAGCGAAGTTAGTGCATGGAAGGGGCAATGTTAATGAGTGGGGAGGGGGTAGTTACTCAGCATACGCAGAACAGACCGCAAGTAGCAGGGGGAGGCTTTGCAGGATGAGGAGATATGAAGCAGTAGCCATGGGGATGAGAAGGGGCACCTCGGGGAACAGGGTTTGGGTATCAAATGCAACATGTCTCGGGAGGATAGCTCAGCAGCAACATGCTCGCTTTGAAAGCAAGACGACACAGAGCCACACAGGTTCAATCCCCGGGTCCGCACTTAGAAACCTCTGGGTATTAAGCATGTTATAAATAACCTATCAAATCATATCATAACAGGGTGCAGAGGGTTTCCTGGGGGACAGCAAAGACCCCTGTACAATGTTGGGTGTGTGGGTGAATGGGCCACATATCTCGAGTGTGTAGTGACAGGAGGTGGATGCACCAGAATGGGGGAATGCAGCACCAACCCACATATCAGACAGAGCATACTGACTATTATGCCTGTTAGGTAAAATTTCACTACTGCTATTTTAACTCTGTATTTATGGACCCCCCAACATTTGTCTTTTGTTTCAGCCTCCTGTCATTACTTTCTGCCAGTGAAGCACAGTTTTCTGCTGTACTCCACTGGGTATTCGCTCATTGTTATGATGAAACTGACTTGTCCTTCATGCAGTCAGTACTGAGAAACATTGTTTCTCTTAGTCTTATGGCTTTGTTACCACCTTTGGCAACTGTATTGCAGTGAGCAAAGTACATTTCTGTCCCGTGCACTGGGGTCCTTGCGTTTTTGGGCGCTACACTTAAGGATTTTTTTGGTAGCTGGTCAATGGGCCTAGGAGTAGATGATGGCAGCATCCAGAATCCTCTTGCTAACTTTTCCTTCCCATTGATTATTGTCCTTTGTAAGCTTTATGCATAACTGAGCGTTTTTACGCACACACTTGACACTGAGCACAAGGCTCTAATCTTCATAGGGCTGGACTTTTTAAGTTAGGGATATTCATCTCTGGAGTTGGACAATGTATTCAAGTTTGTCTGCTTTCCGCACTTTACCGCATTGACCGAAAAGTGATTGCACATATATTTTACATTGTGTGTGTTTAAGTAGTGATATTACTGAGTTTGCCATTATTTACTTGTGTTTGTCCTGGGCCTAATAAACTTTATATTTTTGATATACTACAGCCTAAGGGTAATTATTGTCGTCCACTGTGTGTACTCATCCAAGACCTCAGATCACCCCCGCTACTCCTGAGACTTAGCCTTGGCTGCTTTCCAAGCTACCTTGAATTGTCCTGGCTAACTTCACAGAAATGTTGCCTTTTTCACGTACAAGGGTGGCCTCCTAAACATCTGTTCACCAGAGCAGAGTTTAGAAATCCATTCTAACAATGCCCAAGATCACACGCAAATGCAAACATACTGTTAGGAAAGATTTCCATTTATGTGCCATTTTCCCTCCTGTTGTGAACCCACCCAACTTTTTGCTTTTGTCTGACCATCCTAGCCTACCAGTGGAGCCCAGCCTTCTGCTGTACTCCGCTGGGCTTTTGCTCATCTTTTTAAGGGGAACAGACATGCCCTTCAGACTGTCAGTATTGGGAGACTTTGTTTCCCCTAGTCTATCACTTTGTTGCTATTCCGTGGCAACATTTTATCAATGCACAATGTACCATCCAGTACAGTGCGCTGGGGTCTCTTTTTCATTTTTAAGGCCCTAGACACCCTCAAAGAATTTTTGGTTAATGTACAGGTGTGTCCAGGACAGAGCTGGTGGCAGCAGTTACTTTTAAAGCATTTTTGACTTTTCAATGGTCCAAACCGCGTTTACCCCGTCTGGCCCAGGACAGTGGCCAGTGCCTAAAATGGCCATGCTTCGAGGTCCTTTTTTTCTGTCCTTTGGCCATTTTGTCCATTTCCCTTCCCCAGGTTGAGCAAACCGTGGAAATTCCTTATTTGGTCATGCAGACCACCGCATAAACCAAAGCTTTTGTGGGCTTCTGCATGCCTTATGTGTGTGTGCCCAGAATGTGGGCTGGAGCTGTCTAGTTCCAATACACATCCTGGGTGCCAGGATGTCTGGTGTGCTAGGATGACTGGGACCGCTGTGGCCCATGATTGGTCCATGCCTGGAATGGTTGAATGTGAGCAAATCTCCTATTGGTTTCTCTTCATTTTGGCACGAAGGAGATTTTGGATAAGAGAAGGCACTCAAGACCTATTCCAGGTCGATCTTCTGAGTTCCCACTGAACTTAGAAAAGGAGCCAAGTATCCTGGACCAAAGAAACAGATCCGTGGAACCGCTGGTGACCCGCTGGAAGGTTTGGCACCCCGACCCTGCTGTTGTCCCATCAGAGCTCCTGTTTCTCATGGATCACAGAAGACCCGCAATGACGCTTTAATCTGTTAAGAGTAGTGGGACTAACTACTCTCGGCACCTCCTGCTTAACCTGTAAATGAGCCACTTTGGAAGTGTTCCTGGACTGCCCAGTAAACTGACCAGCTCGTACGGGACCCTTGCATTGGAACTGCTGCCGTCTCGTGTTTTGACCTGAGACTTTGGGAACCATAAGCTCCTGGTAGAAGGCACTCTCCTGCCGATTATCGTACACCTAGCATTCCTAAGTCTGGAATTAGGAGAGTCTGCCTGAACCCGAGCCATCGCAGTACCCGTTTTGCCCCGCTGTGGTGACAAACTTATGTGTGCCTTGCTGCTGTGCCCCCTGTGCCCTATGATGAGCTGCAGTGGAACTGGCCTGATCACTTCCCCAGAAGCGGAGAAATCGTCACAGTCCCGCAACGGACTGAGGTCCCGGAACGCAGACCCTGAAAGCTAGAGGGATGCGCAACTGCTGGACTCAAACCTGCAAGTGTTCTGGACTTGACTGGTGAAGTTTGGTCCGGACTGCATCGAGGGTCGGTGAGTACTTTCAACACTTAGCGGTGGCCCCTGGCGCATCCATAGACTTTTATGCACGATTGTCCCCCAAGGGTACTCACCTTTGTAGGGATAGTCTGACCTACTATTTCCGATTGCTGGAAATAGCTCTGCGCCCTTGTGAAGACCCTCCTCGAATAGTGGAACTCTATTCTTTATCACTTTACCCCCCCTTCCTGCGACACTAAAGCCCCTTGAAGGGACCCCTTGTGTACTTTAACGCACGATCGAGTGCTGCCACACTGAATGTACTTTTGAGCACAAGGCTCCACACTTCGTAGTGATTGGACTGCCTATTAGTTAGGGTTGAGACTCCTGAAGAATTGTCTAAAGTGTATTTGCACTGTTTGACCCTCTTCTGTTACAGGTTGTGGATCTTTACTTGTTGAATATTCCTTTAGGCCAATAGTTAATGTATATATGTTCCCTAGTATAGTGTTGTGTTAGTATTGTTAATATTTCTGTGGTTTCATCTTGCGTTTGATTGTTACGCTCACCTGGCTCCCACAGGGGCGTCGGTCGGACCCGGACAGCTGTGGTCTCCACCCACGTGATGCGTAGTGCAGTGATGACTGACTGGATCTGCCCTCGTAATCTTGTCTGCTTAACCCATATAAATATTCTCCTGCAAGTGGAGGGATGGATTTATCCACTTGTGGATTCAAGTGATGGCACCCCCACAGTCCTCCCCAACTAATCACCTCCGAAATGCCCTCACAGCAGTCTCACCTTATATTCTTCAAAGATGAGCTCTCCATCCTGCGTGGATTTGCAGGGGCGCGTCGATTCCAGTTACTTCACTGGTTTGAAGGCTCGGGAGAGTTCCGGAAAGTATTGAATCTGGGGTTCCTGGTGAGGACCAGTAAGTATTAAGTTCATATAGTTCAATATGTCTGATGTTCACTCTTGTTCCCCCCTTCCTTTCTTGTCTTGCAGCTGGCTCGTGAAAAGATGCTCTTGTGGCAGCTGGAGGCTCTCAGGTAAGAGTCTGTATTACCCGGCGCTGTCCGGTAAATGTTGCACGAGGAAAACGTTTTGTTTTGTCTCTCTTTACAGATGCGGCACGTGAAAATATGGAGAGTCACAAAAGGATGCCTCCGGTGATAAATCAGGTAAGTCTATGGTGGTAAGAATTATATTTGTTGGTTCCCTCGGCTCACCTTGCGGTTTTCTTTTGTCTCCTAGGTGCCGAAGTTCGGCAAAGAAATGATGGAGGCAGCGCCGACCCAAAGGATGCTGTGAAGACTGGTGCCGTTCTTGGGCCTCTGTAATTATTATCACGAGTTGGGTGCTTAATGGGCTGTTTTACCACCAGCTTTTTTTCTGGAGGTTTAAAATCCCATTTAGCGCCCTGTTTTTGGCGGTCTTACTGCCGACTGTATTAGCGTGCAGTATTAGCGCTGAAAATGCCCCATTGGATCCAATGGACCCAATGGGGAATGTGGATTTACTGTTAGCGCCCAACCCATGATCCGACAGTAATGACGCCAGACCAATGGGCACTAACGCTATTACAGTTGGGCAGTATTCCAGCCGGGATACTGCCCAACTTGTGATGAGGCCCATTATCTTTTCTTTACAATAGGTATTCATCGAGAAAGTACAGACTGTCTGAGATACATGGTCCCCAATCGACATATGTCCTTTCAAGAGTACTTCCCACAGTTGACCCATGGAGACCCATCCATCATTGATTTACTGAGTGATTTGAGAATCTGCATAGTCTGGGAATGATTGTTTTATGCAGCACTCGCACAGTACTATAGACGCAGAGCTTAACCTAACACACACTAACAGCATAATTACACATTTTATAGGCTTTCAGGTGAGTTTCACAGACCGTTTGAGCAACGCAAGAGAACATTCAGGAATCAGAAAATGGGAAACATAATTAGAAATGTTGTGATAACGTGTGTCTTCTGTTGTCTTTACATCTTTAACCTCCTTTTATTGCGAATGATTTTATTTTCATATGGACAAGCACTGACCTCCACTAACGTAACCCCTATCCATGCCATCAAGGAAGCCATATCTGGGCAGTCTATAAGCACTGCTAAGGAAGTAAAGAGACTTAGGTGCAGTGCATACATAGACTTTAGCCAGCTACATTCCTACCTAACTGATTCGGCCCGTATTTTAAACAACATGTTGTATAAACACATGGCCAAGGTAGGTAAAGTAACCACTGGAGAGAGCTGTTATGTTTGTTCTCTCATCCCCTATGCCATGAGTGCATCCAGGACCTTCGTAGCAACTGAAATTCCAAAGGGCAGAGCACGTTATCACTCTGCAACACGATATGATGATATGATATATGATATGGCATTTATAACGCGCCTATACACAAGTGTTTCAAGGCGCGACGAGGCAAGGGAGGGGGAACAGAGGGAAGACAGAGACAACGATCTTACTAGGCCCGGTGTTAATCAGATCGCGCAAGTGCAAGGGAAGGGGGAAGGAGGAAAAGTGCGGGGCAAGGAGGAGGGACAGTGCAGTACATGGGATACAAAGAATAACTAGAGCAATACTAAAAAAAAAGATACTGCCAGCTGGTGGCAAGTGCAAGGGTAAGTGCAGACATCAGGTGTCAAGTGCTGGGAGGGGGACTGTAGGAATACAGACAACAGTCCCCAAGTGCAGTCCCCAAGTGCAGGGGTTGCCAGGGAGGCAGTGCAGGTATGCAACTGGTGGGGGAGGAGACCTAGGCCCTAGATCAGAGGGTGGCCAGGTAACCAGTGCAGTTTCAGTCAGGAATTCAGCAGGGGAGAGGAGGAGAGAAAGCAGAAGCAAAGAGGAAGGTTTTGAGGTGCTTCCGGAACCGGAGATGGTTCTCCTCAAGTTGCAGGGAAGCTGTTCCAGACGGAGGCACCAGCTGAAGAAAGAGATCTACCACGAGACAACAATTTCAAAGGAGACGAGCCATTCTAAGGTGGGCATCCAGAAATATGTTCCCGTATGAAAATAGTTACATCAATACTCAAGAAATGATGGACGACTACTGGAGTACAAACAAGACCATAGAATATATCACTGAAGGTCTACACAAAGGATAAACAAAGGTAGTGACATAAAAGGAGTTACAGTGCCCCAAGACTGGACCAATAGAGATAGGAGCAATGCCAGGATGCAGGGAACGGCCGCAGATGCTGGTGTGTGGACAAGTGTACACAGCAGATGGGTGGAAGAAATGAGTGGTTGGGAGCAAAGCACATGCACTCCTAACAGAAGTACTGCAAAAGGAAAATGAAAATTGCCTGGAAGCAAGAAATAGGAAGCAAGTGTGAAACTGCTCATATGGGTGGTAAATGAAGCAGTGCCCATGCCCATTAAACCACTTGTGGGCGCTTCTAAATGTTTCCAGAATGATGGTCCAGTAAAGGTTGGAGATAATAAGGGGTGTAAGCAGATCTTGGAAATACCAGGCATGAAGGTCAGAACCACAGTGCTTATGGACCACTACTGGGCATGCAGGTCGAGGGCATACCTGCAACTGCCACCCAACTGGGGAGGAATATGCTCACTCATACAGTTGTTCACACCAGCATTGGTAGTGCCCTGGAACGACATACAAGCAGACAGATTCCCCAAAATGGATGCTCACCGTAGAAAGAAGAGATCTGCAGGGTTGACCAGAGTGAAAAGAAGGAACTATGCATCATCAAAAATGGAAGAGGTGCTGGACGCGAGACCACCAGAACACAGACTGTTCAGAAGAACAGAGATGTTCTTTGCGTCCATCGATCCAGCAGTCCAAACTAGTACAAACGCAAAATGCTGAACCACAAGACGCCAAAGTATACGTATAGAAAGCTTGCACATGCTCGACTGTCACTAACATGGAAAAGCCATAAGGACAAATATGGAACCTCTAGGCTCACTGAAGTGAATGAGGGTGGAGGGACAGGCTTCGAGTACATGCAAGAGCTGGCATGATCGCTGAAGCCAGAGGCAAGCAGAACGATGCATCCAGCCAAGAATAAGTGGAGACAGGAAAGTTCCTGGTTACAAAGACGATAAGCCACCTGCAAGGAATTCAGGCTAAAATATTCATAATTACAGGCAAGAGAGCTCCATTTCATGGTCTCAACACACGTGACCCAGTAGAGCAAGACAATGCCCATTCAATCAAGGTAGATAGAGAGAAGCTGTTCCCATCGAATCAGAGATGGAAAGATACAAGTGTTGCTTACGAATTAACTGAAAGCACTCCCCCAGGCTTAGGTGATCAGAGATGGCAATATTAGGGTACACACAGCCTCTTCATGTTCATTCTCATTGCCTTGAGAAGGTACACTCGGCCTGGTAAATGTCCAGGGTTCCAGGGCTGGGAGGATCCACTCTGTCCAATCTAGAGTCACCTTTCACATGAAGGTATGATATGCTGCAGGAGCCAATGGTCTCCCTACAGTCTTGCAACATTGTAGGTTGATACATGTAGAGGTGGTCCCAGGAGGAGCTACCAGATATGGCTACCCAACAGTAGAATTAAACCTTATAGGATACATACATAGATCGCCTAAACTGACCAATGTGAACGCCCTATAGGTTTCAGGGACGGAACTTGGTTTTGTGACATCACACATGGATAAAACCGGGTGACACACACTCAGAAGACGAGAGCCCTGGACAATTTGTGTTTTTCTAGTGTGATCCCTGTTGTTTAATTAGATAATAAAGATAATAAAATGTTCCCCATGGCTGAGTGTTCTGTTCTTGCAGTGGGGAGTTTTTGATGGGCCTGAGTGCCTCTTTGCTGGTAATTGGGGTGACTGCTATAGGGCACCTGACGCTCCTTGACAAACTCCATATTTTGATTGCTAGCTTTCAAAACTACATGGGTCTGTTCCTCAGGCACCCATGTAGCCTTGAAAGCTAGCAGACAAGCATATGGCGTTAGCCTGATAAATATATAATTGCTGCAAGATCCCTTGTTTTTGTGTTATTTTGCTGGCTCCTGGTAGTGTTAGTGATGCAATCTTTGCACTCTCCAAAGTTTATTTGGCATTTTTAGCAATTTTTCTACCAAATATGGGGCTACGGTGTGTGGGTGGTAGGCTACTCCAGTGGCCCCATCTGTTCCTCTGGTGTGTTTGGGGCCAGCCTGGTCTCTTGGGGCGACAAGACCAGTTTCTGCTTTGAAAGCCTGGGGCCAGAGTGAGCTTCAGTGAGGAGAGCTGTGTTAGAGAGATTAGTCTCAGAGGGGCCCAGAAAATGGGCGTGGCCATCTGTGAGCTTGGACTCTATTATGAGACAAAAGAAAATATTTGTTTGTTGGTTCCAAGATGTCTGTTGCTTTTTGTTCCTGTTTCGGGAGGGTTGGCTCCAGTGAGCTCTTGCTTGCATTTACCAGTTCCAATATGGCTGTGATCCTGTGCACTGCCTCTTTGCACCATAGATTGGCACTTGCTATAGAAGTGGCAAATGATGGTAAGGAAGTGTGTCACATTTCCTCCTCTCTTCAGTCAGGTGACACCTGTTTGAATTCACACCTTGCCAGGGATATTTGTTTAATGCCGAGTGGAACTTTTGCACAAGGGGGGACCCGGGGGGAACGCAAAGCGTTTCCCCCCGGGGATTATTTTGGCGCTGCACACGGCCAGCAAGTGGCCGTGGAGGGGCAGAGCGCCTCTTTGGGTATTTAAGGTCCCAGGGAAGGTTCGGGAGGCAGGCGACGGTTGGATTGGAGATTGTCAGGTCCCGTTGCCTGCCCCCGAGCCTTCCCTGAGTGAGTGGGGCCCAGGTGTCGTTGGTTAGAGCAGGTGAGGTAGGGTAGTGGGAGTATTTAGTTTGGGTGGGGGTTGTTATAGTGTCAGGCAGAATAAAAAAAATAAAAAATAATAATAATAATACAGAGGTGGGGGCGTTCTGTCCAGTCTAGTCGGGGGTATTGGAGATAAGTTACCCCCCCATTACCTGAGCCGCCGCCGGGGTTAGCAGCGTCCGGGTGGGCGGCGCGTGTTCAGTAGATTGCCGTCCTTTTGAGGAGCCGGGCTTCGGGAGATCCGGGTTGTCCGTGGGGGAGCGGGGTTGGTGGAGTGGGACTCGTCGCTTGTGCGGGGCCGGCGCGGGTGTCGGGTCTTGCACCCGTTATTAGGGGAGCGCGGGCCCGGGCTGGGGGGCGGGCACAGGCAGGGTGATCAGGGCAGGGAGCCGGTGGACACTTCCCTGCCAGCAGCACACGGCCGTGGGGCCGCGCTGCGCTGCACAGCCCCTCCTGGGACTGGGGGTGTAGGCTGGAGGAGGTGGCGGAGACCAGTGGGCCCTATAGTGGGTGCCTGGCTCTGTGTGCGGTGGCAGCCTCCGGCCAGAGGGGGCAGAGCAAGCTCCTTAAAGGGGCCGCTCCATTTGCCTGGTGTTTTCTGTGGTACGGTGCACATAGTGTGCCACTAGGGGGCAGGGCAGGCTGTGCACAGGGTTTTTTGAATTAGGGGGATTAGCGTTGAGTTTCAGCAGTTGGGGGGGGGGACTTAGGGGTGGCCTGCTAGTACTGTAGGGAGAGGGGCAAATAGGATGGGGGGTTGTCGGAAGGGGGGGTAGTTTTAGGTGGGGGGGCAAATAAAAAAAAATAGCTAAATAAATAGAATAATTAGAATAGAGTTGTAAGTTTGGTTTCAAGGCGGGAGTTATTTAACTCCTTTCGTTATTAGTGGTTAGTGCAATTTCTTTTGGCTTTCCCCGCTACTAAGGGTCCTTCTTTCCACGGTTAGGCCCGGCTCGGGGGCTTAAATAGCAGGCTATGAGGGAGGCCCTGGCAATAATTAGCAGGGCAACTAAGGCCCAGCTGGAGGGGGTGGTGGGGGAGGTCACGGGTGAGGGGGAGACAAGTGGGGGTAGGCCACAGCGTAGGGCGGCAGTGGATGGGGCTCTCGCGGCAGTGGTGGCTTGCACCCCCGCAGCAGGGAGAGGGGAGGTGTGGGAATCCAGGGGCAGGAGGATGAGGAAGGAGATAGACAGGAGGGCGTCCGGGGAAGAGAGGATTTCAGGTGGGCAGCCATGTGGGGAGGGAAGGGAGGATAGCAGTAAGGAGGTGGCTCAAAGGAACCATGGCGGGGCTAGGGATGGGGCACGAAAGGGGTGCAAGGGCAGCGGGGAAGAGGGGGGAAATACCTGGGTAAGAGTGCGGGTGGGAGGAGGAGGGAGAGGTCCCCATCAATTGAGGTGGTTAGGGCGGGGTGCGGAACGGCCCCCCTGGGTAGGAGAAGTGGGGGCAGAGGGCGCTGCGCAGCCCCCGCTGGTTAGGTGGAGGTAGAGGGTTTGAGAACGGCCCCTCCTCGGTCAGCGTACGGAGAGCCTAGAGGGTGCAGCACGGCCCCTAGCAATGAAGACTCCAGGGTGGAGGTCGGAGCGTCTCGCCCGAGTGAAGAGGACCAGGCAGGGGTTTCCACGGCCCCGCCGATAAGACGTCAAAGGAGTGGCGGGGTGGACACCCCGGGCTCGCAGGAAGAAGATCAACTCGACTGGGGCACGGGCTCGCAGCCGCAATGGTATTGGACTAGTGATGAAGTTGGTTTTGAGGATTATGTGGGGCAGGGGGAGGTGGATGGTTATAGGACTGTGGGTGAAAGGGGGGAAGAGAGAGGAAGTTGGTATTGGGAGCGGGAAAGGCAGGCGCAGGGTGGTCGGGGGGCAAGAAGGCGGGGGAACGGTTGGTTGGGTGAGTCTGCTGACATGTTTTGTCCCCGCAGTAGGAGCCCTATAAGGAAGGAGATGAGGAGCATTGGCGTGGACGCGAGAGAGCAGACGGCAGGTGCGGAAAGAGGTGAGCGGGAAAGGGAATGGTCATCTGCATGGCAGAGAGGGGTCCCAAGAGGGGGGACAAGAAATGAAGGGTCTGGTTTGCAAGGGCTAAGGAAAGAAGTGGGGGTACAAGCCATTGGAGACTTGGGGGTCGAGAAGGGCATATGCTCAGTGGAGTTCCAAACGGACAAGGTGGGAGAGCCATTGGTGTTCGAGGGGCAAGCTGGGAAAGAAAAAGAGTTGGAAGTGAAAGGAAAAGAGAAAAAACTGCCATACTTTGGGATAACGAAACCGTTGGGGGCGCACTTGATGGCGGCAACCAGGGAGAAGATTCAGGGGGGGGAATTTGTAGATGTTTTTAAATTGCTACATAGGGAAGTGAGAGCTAAGGAGGGGTCTAAGGAAGAAGAGAGGGAGCTAGCTGCGCGCCCAAGGGTACCGGTGACTATTGAGAATTGGACGGCGGCATTTATCATTTATGCCAGTGTTTATTGTGAAAAATTCCCGGAGCGTTGCGTGGCCCTGCTTAAATACATGGACGTCATTAGGAAGGCTTTCACGAGTTTTGGGGGTTTTGCCTGGGTAAGGTATGATGAGGAATTCAGAGCGAGAATGGCGGAGGACAGTCAGGCGGTCTGGGGGGAGATAGACATGGATCTTTGGCTGCAATGGATGCCTCCAAAGAGGCCTGCTCTGACATTACACACAGCAAGGGGGCTCCCTGTGCCTTTCTGGCCCTTTCTTGGTCGCCCCGCCCAGGAGGGGGTGGGGAGAGGAGGCAGAGGACAGCCCTTGACAGCATGTTGGTCGTTCAATAAAGGAGGATGCATGAGGGGGATGTGCAAATTTAAACAAGCGTGCAGCATGTGTGCGGGTCGGCTTTCGGTTACGGATTGTTTTCAGGCAGGGGACAGTGGGTCAGGGCGAGGAACGGGGCAAGGAGGTGGGGGGAGGACTGCATGCCAGGTAAATTGGGGTGTTCTGGTAGGTCAGGCTCCATTTATCGGAAAAGGAGGGGGGGTACATGGTTGATGAGAAGTCTTGGGGGTGATCTAAAGGGGGTAGGAGAGGGGTGAGGAGGAAGACGCTTAGGTAGGGTGGGGGAGGGCCGCAGGGGGGATGTAAATGTGGAAATTGTTAGGGGTTGGTGGCAGTTGTTTTGGTGGGCATGGACGACGGTGGGAAACTCTCACGCTTGCCGCACGACCAGGTGAGTACATTTCAGGCTGCATGGACGGAGGTGCGGGAGCGCTTCTGGTGCAGCAGAGGGAAGTGATGAGATGGGTCTGCATGGACGGAGGTGCATTAGGGCCCCTGGTGCCGCTGAAAAAAAAAAAAATGGAGCAACGAGGTAAGGTGCTGGAAGAGGAATTTATATGGAATGGACTGCATGGACCGGGGCACAGGTTTGGCCCCTGGTGCAGCGGAAGGCAAAGAAGGGGCATGCATGGACGGGGGTGCACTAGGGCCCCTGGTGCAGGCTGGAAACAGGTGATAATGGAGGCAAGGAGCTTGAAGATTAGTTATAGGGAATGGACTGCATGGACGGGGGTTCAGGTTTGGCCCCTGGTGCAGTGGCGAAAAGGAGTAATAAAGAAAAGGGCCTGCATGGACGGGGGTGCACGTGGGCCCCCGGTGCAGGGTGGGCAAGGGAGGGCATATTAGTAAGGGGCGGGATGTCTTTAAATAAATTTTCAGTAGGTAGCAGGAGTATTTGTAGTTATTAGGATGTTGTTGATTTGTAAGTGATTTTGTAATTTCTTTTTCAGATGCTGCTAGGAGGTCGGGTCAGATGTCAGAAATCTGGTTTGTGGGACATTCTATGGTTAAGTGGGCGGGGAAAGAGGCTGTGAAAAGGGTTGTTGGCAGGCAACTGGGTTGCAGCTATAAAGATGTTGTGGTAAGTTGGTCCGGGTTTAGGGGGCTGCGATGGGATCAGTTGCTTCCTATGTTGGCTGGGTTGAGGGAAAGCTGTGGGCCTCCAGATGGGGTGATTATTTATGGTGGGAAAAATGATCTGGTAAGGGATACGGGCGTGGCTCTTCTTAAGAAAATAAAAAGGGATTTTGTTATGGTTCCGAGAAGTGTGGCTTCAAGCATCTGGAGTAGGGTCTAAGTGGTTGCCGCGGAGAGTTGGAGGGGAGCGAGAAGTGAGGGAGCGATAGAGCGGGCTAGGAAGGGGATAAACAGAGATAGGGTAAAGTTGTGCCTCGGTGGCGGTACAAGTTATGGACCATAAAAAAATAGGCTATGAGGGTTTCATGATCTTTTGAGAGGATGGTGTACACTTGTCGCTTTATGGGAATAATCATTATCTGGCGGACTGGGGCTCTTGGCTGGGAGATTGGTTAAGGAGTTGGAGGTAAAGAGTACTGGTGGGGGGGTGGGGCAGAAAGAACACCTCGGTGGAGGGTTTTTCTGGTGCCGGGGGCATGGGCCCTTGAGATGTGGGGGGAGGGAAGCACAATGGGGGAATGGCACGGGAAAGGATGGGGTGGTGCTGTTTGCACAGGTATTGAGCCTGGAGGGGCATGGCCCCGGGGAGAAAGCGGGACGCCTGGAAAAGGGGTAAGGAGACGGTAGGGTCCAAGGGATAGTTAGGGAGGAAGTGGCTTTAATTCATTATTTAATTGTTGGGGGGAAAAGGAAAATGTTTAATTATTTAATTGGTTGTTTAGAATAGTTCTTTAGTCTGCAAGGCCATGGAGCCAGGTAAGCGTTTAATTGTAAGCTTTGGCCTGTCACATTCAAGCGACCTTTTCCACTTTTAAATGAGTCTGGGGTTTTGTGCAGTAAGCCAAAAGGGGGGCACCGGGGGGAACGCGAAGCGTTTCCCCCGGGGATTATTTTGGCGCTGCACACGGCCAGCGAGTGGCCGTGGAGGGGCAGAGCGCCTCTTTGGGTATTTAAGGTCCCAGGGAAGGTTCGGGAGGCAGGCGACGGTTGGACTTGGAGATTGTCCCGCCCTCCCACCCTTTCTTTTGGTTTAGGTCTGGTATCTGGTTTTATTTCTAAGGGGGGGGGTCATGTACTTGGGTTCTGCAGGGTTTTTACTTTCCATGGCAACTTTTTACGTGGATTTCTTGTTTTTGGTGTCTGTGTAGGAGCTATTGTCTGGTAGTTTTGTGTGACAGGTCTGGGCACTAGTGAAGTGTAATGTAAACATTTCTGTTGCTGATGTGGCAGGTCAGACTGGCTGCAGGTCATAGGAAGGGGGAGATTGGTGTAGAGGGGAGTTTGAGGGGTCTTGAAGTGGTTCGGGTTGCCGGGGGCATGGGCCCTTGAGATGTGGGGGGAGGGAAGCACAATGGGGGAATGGCACGGGAAAGGATGGGGTGGTGCTGTTTGCATAAGCGGGCCACCCCGGGGGAACAGGTATTGAGGCTGGAGGAGCATGGCCCCGGGGAGAAAGCGGGACGCCTGGAAAAGGGGTAAGGAGACGGTAGGGTCCAAAGGATAGTTAGGGAGGAAGTGCCTTTAATTAATTATTTAATTGTTGGGGGGGGAAAGGAAAATGTTTAATTATTTAATTGGTTGTTTAGAATAGTTCTTCAGTCTGTAAGGCCATGGAGCCAGGTAAGCGTTTAATTGTAAGCTTTGGCCTGTCACATTAAAGCGACCTTTTCCACTTTTAAATGAGTCTGGGTTTTTGTGCAGTAAGCCAAAATGGCGTCCTTTTCCAGCAGGCCGTGTGCAGCTTTCTTTGTGTCATCTAAAGCTGGCCGGATGGCTTCAGGCAGGGCCGCCCCTTTTTTGGCATTCGAGAGAAAGAGCAAAGCCGGAATGTGTATATGTAAACATCTGCAAACATGAACAAAAAATGTTCAATGTGACTGCATCCTCTACAGTCTTCTAACATCTGTTACAGTGCAACTGCATGCCGGATGATTTATTAGTTGCTTGCCGTCACCCTGAGTCAAATAGGTAATGTTGAAAAGAGGTGCTGAATGAGAAGGGAGCAAGAGGGGTCGTTGCGGGATGCCAACACATTTCCCTACAGAGCTGCTCGGCTTTCTGGGAGAGCGCAGGCTTTGGGCCTGCACTTCGCCTAAAAGGAGGAGAGTCATGGGGCAGGCATCCAACAATCTGTAGTCTTCCCCCAGTATTTCCAGAATACTTTCCCAGTAGGGGTTCTGGAGCAGGTTGCATTGCGACTCACCCTGATGGTGGGCCTCCACGTTGAGAAGATGTCTGTAATCACGGATGGGGAAAGGATTGAAACCCCTGTCATGTTGTGACTAGGGCACCCAGCCCTCCCTTACCGTTGTGAGGGGAAGGCTGTTTGGGCCAGGACCAGGGCAAGTGACGTTGGGCTAGGTAGGGGGCGTGACAAGGGGAACGGTAGTTGGCAATACGTTGGCGTGCAATAAAGAAGTGTTTCTATTGCACCGGCCCTCTTATGATTCTTCATTGTTGATAGGCCTTCCCCCCCTTCATTGGTCCTCCAGGTGGGCACGACCCAATCGAACACTGGCGACGAGGAGACCCAGCAGGACTCACACCTCGATTAACGACTCCCTCACGAGGGCACCAGAAGAGCTCAGCGTCACAGGCTCCAGCGGCTCTGCTGGAGAGGCTGCCACGCCTGAGGCAGCACAACACTGATGGTGCCGTCGGGCACAGACAGCGCACGTCGGTGCGCCTCCAAACACATGTGGCTGAGAGACCATAATTAGGAGGGTGTTGTCGGGCACGGACAACGTGCGTTAGCGCACCTCCTACTACACGCGGATTGGACCACAGCAGATGAAAGGGGAGGGACAGCGAGAGGCTCCCACGGAACTCCTGTAACATGCGGTGAGAGCTCACACGGGGCCTGCTTCACATCCTGTCCACTCCAGCCCCAGTAAAGCCAAATAAAGGAAGGGGCAAACACAATGGCGGGCAAACGCACCAATGAAAGTGGCATGGCGGGCGCCGCCCCTTAGTGGGGGTTTCCCAGCCGACCTCCTCACCACGATTCCAACACATCAGGGGGCGGGAAGGGGGAGGAACACGGTGGCCCGCCCCCGGAAGTGGACAAGAGCGCGCGAAACTCGAGGGGCGGGGCAGGGAACCGAGGGAGAAGCCGGCACCATAAAGGCAGGGGCTTCTGAAAACACTAGCACAGTCTCCCTCGGTTTCCTGCCTCACCTGATCGTGGTTTTGTTTGGCTCATCGTCCTGTTCCCTGGGCTTCGTCGGCGGCGCGGTTCGTTACAGGCGGGGTCAAGGAGTTGGAGACGTGTCGTTTTCGGGAGTTCCAGTCGCAGCGGGTTTCGGTTCCAGCCGGGAAAACTAAGGTATGTAGAACAATTGCGTGGCTCGATGGTTAGGGGGCCGAGGTGAGCCTTTTGGCGGTCACCGAACAGCGTGGGGGTGTAGCATGGTCATGGGGGGGGGGTTGTCGGAGGAAAAGAGGCCAGTTAGGGGAGTAGCAGTAGACAAGCAGGTTCCGTGTGATTGCCCGGGGGGGATGTTTGGGGGAAGGGTCGGGAGCTCGAATAGGACGCGCGGTCAACCAAGGCGCGTAGCGGAAAGGGGTGAAAGGGGTATCTCCATGGGGGTGTGGGCGGCGTGCACGGGGGGCAAGATGGCGCCGAAACAAACAAAGCTGCGAGGGGGAATTCATAGAACAGGGAAAGCGAGTGCACGTGGCTTTGCTTTGAGTGGTTCCTACGCACGATTGGGTGAGGCGGAAAATAAATATTATTATTAGTGACACGAAAGGGGTATTGGAAACGGAGGGAGAATTCGATTTTGGGTAAGCATCATGTGCTTGCCGGCTAGGAGATAACGGGTTCCGTAACAAGGTGTTTTGGGGGTAACGGTGAACGGTCACCACATGTTTTGGGACGGGCAAAGGGAGTTTTTTCTAAAGTTGAGGGAATGCTCGGAGTTATGGATATCACGCCGGCCTGCTTGTATGCCATATGGGTGGAAGGTTCTCGGTACATTGGTGCAGTGGGGATTGGCCGGGGACAGGTGGAGAAGGACTCTGGGGCTCTGGGTTAAGGCGGGGTTGGCTAGTTGGGGTCCTGGGGGCCCTGGGGCACCGGGCGAGCTGCTGCAGTCAGGAAGGGACCGGGTGGGACGACTGGGGCCTGGACACGCATCCAGGGGAGGTGGGAGCGGCGTCGGAAATGGCTGGATGTCCGAGTGGTGGCGGGGGTGGGGGGGCTATAACACACAGCGTGCAGCGCGCCCAACCCGCGAGGGTACAAGGCGTTCGGGGTCATGACTGCGTAGGATGCGGGTCTAGGGTTTGGTTCGGTTTACATTGGGTGGCCATCGCACAGAGTGGATTCGATCAGGGTCGCTATGTCTGGCCGACGGATGCTTGATATTCTCGGGGGAAGGCCGCCGCGCCACATAGCAATGAAGTTTTTATTATTTACGGGCAATGTGGTGTGTGGCTGTGCGTGAGCATGCCTGTTTGATTCACGGTATTCTGCAGGAGATGGCCGCCACGCCACATAGCAAGGAGGCATTCTTTTATGGGAGGCAGTGTTGTTCGAACGGGTAACTTTTATGTATGCCCACCTTGCCACAATTGTTATGAAGGGTGCGCACTATGGTTGTTTTGTTTGATGGCCGCCGCGCAAAAATGTATTTACCCAATACGGTGCGAAAACGCACAAATCTAGGTTTTGCAAACAGTTCTTAAGGTCGTCAAGTGGTAGATACAGTATGTTTAATGGCCACAGCGCCATGTGCGAGGTGGAAACATGGCTGGGGGGTGCAACGCCGCGCGACAGTGTTGGCGTAGGGGGCCCGCAGTGAATGGGGGAGTGGTGTAATGACGGGTGCGTTGTTCCGGTTTTAGAACTAGACCGGTGCGGCATGAGGAATGGCGGCTGAGGGCAGCACGCCATGAGAATATAAGCGGTCATAGGCACACACCTTAGTTGCATGTTAATATAAATAAGATCACAGAGGCACACCTGCCAGTTATAGTGATTTCAAAATATGACATAATAAAGGACAGTGATAGTGTGAGGCGAGGCCGCTAGAGCACGGGTGATACATGCTCTGGCTCACGGTAGTTGAGGGGGGCGGGGTTCCGTTGTATAAAGCCGACCACAGGAAAAATGGCCATCATGACTGTCGGGTGACTGGCGCAGATATCCATGGGGGGAAAGGTTGGTTTAGTAATGCAATTTAGATGCCGAACGCGCGTGACAGGGCCACCATGTTGATGCCGGGTGTATGGCGCAGTTAGCTATGGGGGGGAATGGGGTTTTAGAAATGCAATGTAAAGCGTTGGGCGTGTGTTCATGTTAGTTGAGAGGGGGGTCGTTTATTATAAAGCCAGCAAAGGGTAAGATGGCCACCATGGGTTTGCCGGGCGAATGCCGTAGTTAGCTACGGGAGGGAAAGGTTGGTCGTTGCTAGTTTGACGCTGGTCATCCATGTCTTTGGCCATGAATCAAGCTATTAGGATCCCTTCTTGAGCTGATTGAACAATGGAATGTATTGTCTGCCCTGATTGCTTGGCTTAAATTTAGCACAGATTTTAGTTTCCTATTCTGTTTGGTCTGAATAAAGCAATGGGGTCAGGATAGCTCTGGGACAATATGCTTGTCTTGCTTCCAAGACAACGCTGTGCGACACATGTTCGAATACCTGTCCTGGGCTTAAAGACTGCTCTCTGGTATTTGAGCGTGTCATAAATGATTATTAAAGCAGTCTGGAGGATCATTTATCCACTGTAATGCAGTTGGGACACTAAACCTATCTTTCAGCCTATTTGAACAACACATGGACACAAATTGACACCCATGGAGTTAAAGTGAGTTCCCCAGAACCATGCGCATTTGTTAGCTGGAGCTGTCTCTCTGCCCCCATATCAGCCCCCATATCAGCGGTCAAGCCGCTTCTGCGTCCCGCATTTATTGCTACCTCACATTGGCATGTTAAATTGCCTCATTAAAGCAGACACGTTTAAACGTGGATGTATTCTCAAATGTAAAGATTTCGGATGAAGGCAACTAGGGGTGTCACGGTATTCGTTTTATGACGGTACAATAACCTTCTTGCCAAATGATGGTATATCATGGTTATCGCGGTATAGCAGGTGGAGTTAACTAATCTTAACAAATATTTTCTAAAAGGTCATAAATTGTCAGATTTATCATCACAAACAAAACCAGGCACCCAGGCCAGAATTGGGCTTTTCAACATACTTTCCACTGAAATGCCACCCCTTGCTTCCACCAAACACAAACACGTGTGGACAGGAGGAAGGGGTGGGGGGAGCCCTGCTGTGACTGGCAAAGCAAACTGAATAGCTTTTCTTAAGTGGTCATTTAGGCTTTTAGCTCCCCCACTGGCTACTGGTGAAGATGAACATGTTGCCATCTTGATAACCTGCATGCCACAGATCAATGGAGTCTGATGGTAGTTTACGCTTGTGCGCATACACACACACACACACACACACTCTCTCTCTTTACGTTACAGCCTTTAGTTTACTTGCGGGCCAAAAGGTGTTCAGTAATCACGGACATGTTACCCTTTGGTATGGCAGCAGGGAATACCCACAGAGATGAGTAAATTTCGCAGTGTGACTTATTATATGTAAATTCAATGATAGAACCAGGGAAATCCCCCATTGTCATATGTTTAGAAAACATTATCCATTATAAATATATAAACCCCAAAGCCGCCAACCCAAAGTTAACCCTTTTCCTTCTTGGCACTGTATTTATTCTTCCTATTGCTAACATATTGATTTTGTGTCAGGCACGTGTGGTTTATGGAATGGCATTAAAAACTGCTCCAACTGAAACTACTTGGCAGACGGCACATCCAACAGTGCAAGACCAAGACTGTGCAGCACTTGCTTACTGCAGCCTTTCCAAATCAGATTGAAAAGCACACTCAACGGTATGAACGGTATACCGGTATAAACAATGTGACGGTTATTATTGTTCAATTAGGTGGTTCACGGTATCTTTAACGGTATACCATAATACCGTTACATCCGTAAAGGCAACCTGATTGTACCCAAACCTTCAGAAAACGGCACCTTGGAAAAATCGGCTGGCAGCATTGGCCAATAAAGTGTAAAAACAATGGCAGTGTGCATGGGGAGAAATCAGCGTGTCAAGTCGCATGCTGGCGTTCAATATGTGTTGAAGTTACCAAGGGTGATAAGCGTTCGTGCGTAATCTGGGCAGTCCATATTGTTCTTAAAAGGTCAACATATCAGCTTTTTAGGGCCATGTGAGAGAGCTTTGTGATTGTGCATTCGGAACAGATAGGCTGTGTCAGATTTGTGTGTTGATCGCCTGGTCGTGCGGTGGGGCACTGCTGGATTTCTGCTTCATCACCTTAAGGCTGACATCTGGTCCTGAACCCTCAGGTTTCCCATATAGTTAATACAGGCTTCTTATCAACTGGGACTTCTTATAATAATATTCCCCTGGCCACAAGGGTCTAGGAAAAACGAGTTCATTTTCGGGGGAGCAAACAAGTTTTTAGCTTTGTAGGTGTTATTAAGGGGCAAATAATGATTACGGCTGGAAATGGAAGCGATGCCCAGCTGTATCTATGTAATTACCTATGTTACATTCTAAAAATGTGCGCAACCCTTCGGCATCAAAGCGTTGTCACATTAGATATTACACATAGAAAGCAGGTGGAGATATTCGGGTGGGCCATCTCTTCAGTCCATGCAAAAGAAACATTTTGAACACGCTCCTAAAGGGCCAGCACGATTGTTGGGGGCAAGGATGGTGGCAAAGAGTTCCAATGCTTCACGCGATTTTGTCAAACAGACAGGCAATGCAACAAAATATTAATTTTACTTTCGTTCAGGGGCTTAAATTGAGGGCGACAGGGAGGCGCAGGCAGACAGTTACAGGGGCTGCCAGACAGGACAGGCACGGTGCCTGCTTTATTTTACGTGGTTCTACGGATTAGTGAGTTAGTGGCTAAAGCAAAGAATGACCAGAGCTTCAGAGCCCTACCATGGGGATATGTAAGGCATAAGGGAGGGGGGATATCGGTCACCATCAGGATATCAAAAACAGACCAGCAGGCCAAGGGATGCGAGCTAGTGTTGGCCAGACTGGGACAGGAAGCTTTTTGCCCAGTCGAAAATATGACAGCATATTTTGCGATCAGGGGGGGTGAGCAGGGGTATTTGTTCCGACACGAGGACGGAACCCCACTTACCCAGTTCCAATTCAGGCGAGTCTTGGAGGGGGCCCTGGCAAGTTCTGGCGTGAATCCGGTGCAATATTCGATCCACTCGTTCCGCATAGGCGCAGCAACAACGGCAAGCAGGGAAGGCCTGGGGGAAGACAGGGTCAAAAAGATAGGGAGATGAGCATCCGACAAATACAAATTATAGGTATGGTAACCAGGCCAACGCGGCCGGGGGGGGCTTTATATGGTGCCATGGGCACCAACTAGGCCACATATCTAATATGACCACTCATGTCTCCACAGGGTATGGGTCGTGAGCCACTCCTTCGTGGCCAGGGCAGCTGCCAGAGCACGGACAGCGTTTCGGGACGGTAACCTGGGCCTCCGGAATACACAGATCAGTTGGATCATCAAGGGAGGTTTAAAAAGCACGCTCTTATGGGAGACATTGGAACAGGCAGCTCAGCAACACCCTTTGCCCGACATTATCTTGATACATATAGGGGGCAATGATCGTGTGACTAAAGGAAGAAGGATTTGACAGAGCTATTAAGAACTTTACTAACCAGAATAGGGAGGACCTTCAGGGAGTTCGAGGTGATGTGGTCTGAGATAATTCCAAGGCAGGAATGGAGGGGTGCGCTACGCCACGGGGCCATGGAGGAGGGGAGGAGGAAAACTAACAGTCGTATGGAGAAGGACAAAACGCACCTGTCCGAGGTGCACACAGCAATAATGTCCTTAGAATGGAGGACGGCACTAAAAAATGTGGGATGCACGTGATGGGGTACAGATCGAGAGGGTGTGGGTGGAGGGGGAGGGGGTAAGGGGGAGGCAATTCCTCCTCTTGCTACCCTCCCTCCCATCCCCTACCCCGCTCGCTCCCCCTTCCCCTCCCCCCCTCCAACCCCCCATCGCCCAAACATCCTCACGAATGAACAGAGGTGGAGGCGGGGGGCAGGCTAAAGCAGAACGAATACTAAACTAAAGAGGGGAGTGCCCTGTGCAGGCTGGGGGGAACTCTCCGCCGCCGGCAGCCAGCAGAGAGTCTTGGAGGTGTCACAGGTCAATCCCTTTAACGAAGCACTGGCAGACCCATAGGGGAATGACCAGCCAACAGATTAGATTTACGGCGCCCCAAGAGTAATAGGCTCGGGGGAGGCCCTGGGAAAAAGGGGAGGGATGTAGGGGACTTGGGAGCCAATTCCAAGCCTAAAATTGCGGGGGAGGGAGGGGGAAACGAATAACAATCTCACAAACAAGGTCATCAAGGGAAGTCGGTTGGCGGGGGGGGGGAACAAGAGGAAACTACGGGGGGTCAGGTAACGGTGACAAAAATAACAGCAAGGGGAAGTCTTCACGGAAGGAGGGGGCAGGAGGGGGAGGGAGGTGGGGGATCCAAGAAAGGGCGGAAAGGCGAATAGAGGGAACAGGGGGGACGAAGCCAGTCCCAAGGTAAGGCAGGGGGGGCAAGGACCAAAAGCTGGGGGGACAGGAGACAGAGTACGGAAGAACAGGGCTGGGAGTCTGCATCTGGGGGGGAAAGGGAGCCAGGACATGGAGGGGCAGAAATGTCAGGGAGGGGGGGCTTGGCGGGACTCAAAAACTGTGGACCTGGGGAGTGGAGGAGCAAGCTTGGGAAAGGAAGGAAGAGGAAGGGATAGGGTACCCGGAAGAGACAGTACGCTGGCAGGGGGGCACTGGGTCAGACTTCACAGGGAGGCCTTGGGGGAGAGGGAACTGGGAAGTTCTTAGGGGCTCGGCAAGACGGAAGGGAGACAGGGGGGCAGCATAGCATAGATAGGATTGGGCTTCCAGTACAAGCGGCAATTGGGGGACGAAGGGGGGGACAGAGTAGAGTAGAAAGGACTCAAAATAGACGGGCATCGCAAAGCGATGACCATATAGGCAGGCAGAAAGGTGTGGGCCGGCACTGGAGGGCGGTGTTGGCCTTAACAACGGATGTGGGATATGTGTAACGTTGGGGCACTTGTGGTGGTGCCGGTATAGGAACCTGAACACTAGCAAGGCACCGCTTGGCTGCCTGTTTTATCTAGACCCAGACCCAGGACACGGGGTAAGTGTCACGGTAGGAGGGGCGGGGGGCAGGGCATTCCCAACAAAGACCTAGAGCAAAAGGAGGGGCATATGGAAAACACGGTTATGGGAAATCTACAAACGGCCGGGGGTAGAGAGAGGTTATTAGCAAGGGCCGGGCTCAACCTGAGGTGTCCCCCGGATGAGGACAGTAAGGGAGAGGGGGGGAGGGCAAGGGATACCTAGGTAGCCGCACACAGAGTAGTATACCTGTGGTGGTGAATTACGGATCGCCTGTAAAACAACTCCAAGACTTTATGCAAATAAAGCTGCTGAGGCATTTTAATCTTCCAACTTTACAAGGTGTCTGAGTCGTTTTTTCAACATGTGATGTATGACATATGCCGGGTTGCATGAGGGGAGGAAAGGGGGGGGGAGGAGGGGCCAGTACATGGAAGAGGGGGGAGGACAAGGCACTGGGATGCCCACGCTATGGCGGGCGAACGCGCCAATGAAAGTGGCATGGCGGGCGCCGCCCCTTAGTGGGGGTTGCCCAGCCGACCTCCTCACCACGATTCCAACACATCAGGGGGTGGGAAGGGGGGAGGAACACGGTGGCCCGCCCCCAGAAGTGGACGAGAGCGCGCGAAACTCGAGGGGCGGGGCAGGTAACCGAGGGAGAAGCCGGCCCCATAAAGGCACAGGCTTCTGAAAACACTAGCACATTCTCCCTCGGTTTCCTGCGTCACCTGATCGTGGTTTTGTTTCCCACCCACCCTCCCAAAAAACTAAATGTTTGTAATGAATTGTCTTTTGTTTTACAGGTTGCCCAGCGGAGTTACATTGCGATCCCTTTAACGAAGCACTGGCAGACCCATAGGGGAATGACCAGCCAACAGATTAGATTTACGGCGCCCCAAGAGTAATAGGCTTGGGGGAGGCCCTGGGAAAAAGGAGAGGGATGTAGGGGTCTTGGGAGCCAATTCCAAGCCCAAAATTGCGGGGGGGGGCTAACGAATAACAATCTCACAAACAAGGCCATCAAGGGAAGTCGGTTGGGGGGGGAACAAGAGGAAACTACGGGGGGTCAGGTAACGGTGACAAAAATAACAGCAAGGGGAAGTCTTCACGGAAGGAGGGGGGCAGGAGGGGGAGGGAGGTGGGGGATCCAAGAAAGGGCGGCAATGCAAATAGAGGGAACAGGGGGGACGAAGCCAGTCCCAAGGAAAGGCAGGGGGGGCAAGGACCAAAAGCTGGGGGGACAGGAGACGGAGTACAGAAGAACAGGGCTGGGAGTCTGCATCTGGGGGGGAAAGGGAGCCAGGACATGGAGGGGCAGAAATGTCATGGAGGGGGGGCTTGGCGGGACTCAAAAACTGTGGACCTGGGGAGTGGAGGAGCAAGCTTGGGAAAGGAAGGAAGAAGAAGGGATAGGGTACCCGGAAGAGACAGTACGCTGGCAGGGGGGCACTGGGTCAGACTTCACAGGGAGGCCTTGGGGGAGAGGGAACTGGGAAGTTCTTAGGGGCTCGGCAAGACGGAAGGGAGACATGGGGGGCAGCATAGCATAGATAGGATTGGGCTTCCAGTACAAGCAGCAATTGGGGGATGAAGGGGGGGACAGAGTAGAGTAGAAAGGACTCAAAATAGACGGGCATCGCAAAGCGATTACCATATAGGCAGGCAGAAAGGTGTGGGCCGGCACTGGAGGGCAGTGTCGGCCTTAACAACGGATGTGGGATATGTGTAACGTTGGGGCACTTGTGGTGGTGCCGGTATAGGAACCTGAACACTAGCAAGGCACCGTGTGGCTGCCTGTTTTATCTAGACCCAGACCCAGGACACGGGGTAAGTGTCAGGGTAGGAGGGGCGGGGGGCAGGGCATTCCCAACAAAGACCTAGAGCAAAAGGAGGGGCATATGGAAAACACGGTCATGGGAAATCTACAAACGGCCGGGGGTAGAGAGAGGCTATTAGCAAGGGCCGGGCTCAACCTGAGGTGTCCCGCGGACGAGGACAGTAAGGGAGAGGGGGGGAGGGCAAGGGATACCTAGGGAGCCGCACACAGAGTAGTATACCTGTGGTGGTGAATTACGGATCGCCTGTAAGATAACTCCAAGACTTTATGCAAATAAAGCTGCTGAGGCATTTTAATCTTCCAACTTTACAAGGTGTCTGAGTCGTTTTTTCAACATGTGATGCATGACATATGCCGGGTTGCATGAGGGGAGGAAAGGGGGGGGAGGGGCCAGTACATGGAGGAGGGGGGAGGACAAGGCACTGGGATGCCCACGCTATGGCGGGCGAATGCGCCAATGAAAGTGGCATGGCGGGCGCCGCCCCTTAGTGGGGGTTGCCCAGCCGACCTCCTCACCACGATTCCAACACATCAGGGGGCGGGAAGGGGGGAGGAACACGGTGGCCCGCCGCCCGAAGTGGACGAGAGCGCGCAAAACTCGAGGGGCGGGGCAGGTAACCGAGGGAGAAGCCAGCCCCATAAAGGCACGGGCTTCTGAAAACACTAGCACATTCTCCCTCGGTTTCCTGCGTCACCTGATCGTGGTTTTGTTTCCCACCCACCCTCCCAAAAAACAAAATGTTTGTAATGAATTGTCTTTTGTTTTACAGGTTGCCCAGCGGAGTTACATTGCGATCCCTTTAACGTAGCACTGGCAGACCCATAGGGGAATGACCAGCCAACAGATTAGATTTACGGCGCCCCAAGAGTAATAGGCTCGGGGGAGGCCCTGGGAAAAAGGGGAGGGATGTAGGGGACTTGGGAGCCAATTCCAAGGCCAAAATTACGGGGGGGGGAGGTAACGAATAACAGACTCACAAACAAGGCCATCAAGGGAAGTCGGTTGGGGGGGGGAACAAGAGGAAACTACGGGGGGTCAGGTAACGGTGACAAAAATAACAGCAAGGGGAAGTCTTCACGGAAGGAGGGGGGCAGGAGGGGGAGGGAGGTGGGGGATCCAAGAAAGGGCGGCAAGGCGAATAGAGGGAACAGGGGGGACAAAGCCAGTCCCAAGGAAAGGCAGGGGGGGCAAGGACCAAAAGATGGGGGGACAGGAGACGGAGTACGGAAGAACAGGGCTGGGAGTCTGCATCTGGGGGGGAAAGGAAGCCAGGACATGGAGGGGCAGAAATGTCAGGGAGGGGGGGCTTGGCGGGTCTCAAAAACTGTGGACCTGGGGAGTGGAGGAGCAAGCTTGGGAAAGGAAGGAAGAAGAAGGGATAGGGTACCCCGGAAGAGATAGTATGCTGGCAGGGGGGCACTGGGTCAGACTTCACAGGGAGGCCTTGGGGGAGAGGGAACTGGGAAGTTCTTAGGGGCTCGGCAAGACGGAAGGGAGACATGGGGGGCAGCATAGCATAGATAGGATTGGGCTTCCAGTGCAAGCGGCAATTGGGGGACGAAGGGGGGGACAGAGTAGAGTAGAAAGGACTCAAAATAGACGGGGCATCGCAAAGCGATGACCATATAGGCAGGCAGAAAGGTGTGGGCCGTCACTGGAGGGCGGTGTCGGCCTTAACAACGGATGTGGGATATGTGTAACGTTGGGGCACTTGTGGTGGTGCCGGTATAGGAACCTGAACACTAGCGAGGCACCGCGTGGCTGCATGTTTTATCTAGACCCAGACTCAGGACACGGGGTAAGTGTCAGGGTACGAGGGGCGGGGGGCAGGGCATTCCCAACAAAGACCTAGAGCAAAAGGAGGGGCATATGGAAAACACGGTCATGGGAAATCTACAAACGGCCGGGGGTAGAGAGAGGTTATTAGCAAGGGCCGGGCTCAACCTGAGGAGTCCACCGGACGAGGACGGTAAGGGAGAGGGGGGGGGAGGGCAAGGGATACCTAGGTAGCCGCACACAGAGTAGTATACCTGTGGTGGTGAATTACGGATCGCCTGTAAGATAACTCCAAGACTTTATGCAAATAAAGCTGCTGAGGCATTTTAATCATCCAACTTTACAAGGTGTCTGAGTCGTTTCTTCAACATGTGATGTATGACATATGCCGGGTTGCATGAGGGGAGGAAAGGGGGGGAGGGGTCAGTACATGGAGGAGGGGGGAGGACAAGGCACTGGGATGCCTACGCTAAGGGGCACTGGCCAGAGGCCCCCCTGCTCAAAGAGTAAAAGCAGGTGAAACACGCCCCAGGGTCATCGGGGAGCGCGCACACAGAAACCCCACCCCAAGCAAACAAGGTGAGTGACGGTAAGCAGCCAACAGGGCACAAAATAAAAAGCCCCCTCCCGCAGATGAACTAGGGGTGCAGGGCTCCCACAGCACAGCAGGCCAACATCATGTTGGGGGACGAAATCGCCTCCACATCAGAAGGTGGTGCCTCAGGTTACACTCTCCGTTCTAGAGGAGGAAATCAGATGCTACATCTACCACACACTTTTGATCTACGTGGCACCAGCAACATGGGGCCATGATGGTCAATATGGTTAAGAGATGTCAAATTCTACGTAGGTGCCATAGGGCTCAACGAGGACTTGAGTGTTAGGCAGAATCCTGTGCAGTTCCCTTAGGGAGCACTACAGAAGATTAGGACTACTGGTGAGAGCAATAAATCCCCTTTGGTATCAATGTGTACCACAAAGATTTAGTTGGTATCTGTGACTGAGCAGTCAGACTTATCTCAAGAGGGAGATGAGCAGTATTCAGGGTTTGCACAATAGGTCTACAGTACTATGGCACAAGGAAACACTGACCAAAGCTTGAAGTAAAAAGAATATATATATTTGTTTTATACACTTCTAGTTAAACACAATTATCACAGTTATTAAGCATGTTAAATTCAGTCAAGAAAAGTATACACAACTCCCTAGTTAAATTGTAGACAAGTTTGAGCAAGAGTGAAAACTGAGCAAAACGGCACAGTGAAAACCAAACGCAAATGGCACTCTGACAATTGCTCACAAGGGAGGGAAAGCACAAGTTATACAGAAATATCTTCTTACACACCCTAGTAACACTTCCCATAAGTTTGTGAACAAGTTAGGCAAGGCAGTACTTTAGCATAATGAATACTAAAATGAAAACCGAGCAAAATGGCACTTCACAGGTTATAAAAGTGGGAAGGAAAAGGTGGTTATAAGAAGTAGGTGCACCAACACAGTTCTAGTTGAGAAGCAATCTAGAGATGGCAGTTCTAACAAATTTAATAGGCCTGTGCCAGAGTCAGTGGTTCAGGGCAAGGGCCCAGGAGCAAAATGTTCTTGTAGCTGCAGTCAAGTCTTTGGTTAACGATTTGAAAATGTGGATGCAGAAGGTGAAAGACAATGTTAAGAGAGAGGGGCGGCCAACCCAGCAGGTAGGTAAAGGATTTAAAACACCTTTAGCACTACCATGCAGAAATGACGGCCTGGCGGAACAATGTACCTTTAAAATGAAGAAGTGGCTCCTGCGGTGGCGGTTGTTCCTGGTAGTTCCTGCAGTTTGGTCGATCCAGCAGAGGAAGAGAGGCTCTCGTCGTGGAGGAAGGTTCGAGTTACTGCTTACCCAGGGATGAAACCAGCCGCGGTGCTGCCCGATGAATAAAAGGTACGCTCCTTTAAATCGCGGTCCGGGTGGACTGGTGCCTGGCTATCCGGTCTCTGAGTACAGGGTACTGGCAATTCGACCAGAGCAGGTCCAGGAAGGCGATTGGCAAACTGGTTGGCCCCACCAGCTCAAGGGAAGAAGGCTCTTGCATATGAAGATCTTCTCTCGTCGTGTGGAAAAAAGTGGTGAGACACTGCAGCAGGGCTTCACCGGTGATTCAGTCATTGCAGATGTCTTTGGCTTCTCTCCTCTTCAGCTTCTTAGTTCCAGTGGCAACGTCTTGCTCTTCCAGTCCTCAGGACCCTGCTTTTATGCAAAAAGATCTCCATTCATACAGCCTAGCTGTCACTGTAACGCTCACCGGATTCCCACGGAGGCGCAGGTCTGGCTTCGAGTGCTGATGCTTCTTCAATGGTGAAGCGCAGGACTCTGAAGATGGACAGGAAGGGCCCTCTACTCTGGCTTCTCCGGCTCGCAGGAATATTCCCCTGTGCGTGAAAAGGGAGTATTACCTACTGACTGAGTTATGCTCAAGCCTCCCACTTTCTTCCAACCCTCCACGATACCCTTCCACGATTCCCCGTGAAGTCTCACCTTAGGGTCTGAAAGGACGAGCTCTCCATCCTGCTTCTGACGCAGGGGCGCGTTGAACCCAGTTACTTCACTGGATTGAGGTTGGATGGGAGTTCAGGTAAGCTTGATTATACTGGTAAGGCACTGTAAAGGTTCTGTTGCAAGTTCAAAAGTTCAAGCTTTAAATAATAATGTTCATTGTCTTTTTTCAGGTGATGAATGAAGATGCCTTTGGAGACTTCTTGCAACAAAGCGCTGATGTTGATGTCTTTTCCCCATAGGGGCCGGGGTTCGGAATGCCAGAAATATGGCGCCGACCCGAAGTGAAACATGCAGTTCCAGTAAAGATCTGGTAAGTCCTAGATGAGCGCTCAGGTGATGTTTTTGCATTCGCTCATCTAATGTCTTTGTCTTTTTTCCCCATAGGGGCCGGGGTCCTGCTTGGAAGCAGCAAGACCCGAAATGAAATGGGAATGACCCAACAGGTAAGTCTTAGAAGGAAACTGGGCTTTTCCTATTCCCTTCCTTCTCTCACCTCTTATTCTTGTCTTTCTGTCTAGGCTCTGGGAAGTGGCTGTGTATCCGGATGATCGCTGCTGAAGATGGAGGAACCCAGGAAAGGTGAGTGAAATGCAGCGCTGCAGCGATCGTAACGAAATGCTTTTAAAAATGATGTCTTCCCTTTCAGGATCGTCAGGATCGTCGGTGATGTCTCCGTGATGCAGATTAGCTGGTAGGTCTCTTGTCTCCCTTTGCAGGTGACCCAGGATGCTGACAGGCGTGGCTGAAGTCCAGATGCAGGAGCTGACACGGTGAGCGTCCAGCTGCAAGGAGCAGAACAACGCGAAGCGTGAGTTGCTGATCGGGTGTGGTTTAAATAGCTTTGGAAGAAGTTCCAAGTGTGTATCCTTCCTCCGATCAGGTATGTATCCTTCCCCGACCACACCCCGGTGGAAAGTAGTCCCACAGGTAAAGTAGTTCCTATTCAGGCCTCAAGAGGGCCTGGATGTGGCAGCATGGTCTGCATCAGGTAAGTGCACATTAAAACACTTGAACACATGTCTAGCTTTATGAGCCTGGCACCTAAGGCGCCAGGACAGAGGTCCAACATGAGCCTGGCGCCTAAGGCGCCAGGACTGCGTCCAAAGGGCCCCAGCTTGGGCCCGCTGGCACTCCCCTGGGGGAAATGATGCCTGCCTCTGGGGTTGCTGGGTCAGACCTGGCTCCTTGGAGGTAGGCATCATGACAGTACCCCCCCTCAAGGCCCCTCCCAAGGTTCTTCCCTCCGGGGGTTTGGGCTTGTTCGGAAATCTCCGGTGAAACCTTTGTACTAATCGAGGTGCGTGGACATGGTTACTAGGCTCCCACGATCTCTCCTGAGGTCCATATCCCTTCCAGTCAACAAGATAGAAGAGTTTCGACTTTACCACCTTGGAGTCTAAAATGTCTTTAACTTCGAATTCTAATTCCCCTTCAATTTGAACTGGATCTGGAGGTTTGGACAATCGGGTTCCTGGTTGTACTGGCTTCAAAAGTGATGCATGAAAAACTGGATGAATATGCATGTTGGACGGTAGATCCAGTTTAAAGGCCACTGGGTTGATTATAGCTTTGATGGGATAAGGTACTATGAATCTGGGATTGAAGGTTCGTGGGCCCTTGAGGGGTAAATGTTTAGTTGCTAGCCATACCTGGTCTCCTACTTGGTAAGGAGGAGTTTTACTTCGGTGCAAATCAGCATTTTCTTTATACTTTTTCTTGGCTTGCTGTAAATGAGTTGCAGCTTCTTTGAAGGCTCGGGTTATTGTGGAATGCAGATGATTTACTGCTGGCATTTCCAGGGTCAGAGGTGGATCTAGATCAGAGGTCCGAGGATGGTGACCATACAAAGTATAAAAGGGGGTTTGTCCGGTTCCAGAATGCACTGAATTGTTGTATGCATATTCTGCGATCCAAAGGATGTCTTTCCAATTTAACTCGGATTGGTGTAACATGCACCGAAGATATTGCTCGAGAGTCTGATTGGTTCTCTCGGTTTGTCCGTCAGTCTGGGGGTGGTGGCTGGTGGATAACCGCACATCTATTTGTGCTAGTTGGCAACATTTCTTCCAAAAATGTGAGATAAATTGACTTCCACGATCCGAGACTAAAATGGAAGGGAAACCATGTATGCGAACTATATTCTCCAGGAATTCCTTGGCCAAGGTGGAAGCTGAAGCCAAACCCTTCAAAGGGATAAAGTGGGCCATTTTGGAGAATAGGTCCACAATTACAAGGATTGTGTTGTAACCAGCACAAGGAGGCAGATCTGTTATAAAGTCCATTGACAGGGTGTGCCATGGTGCCGGTGGAATATCCAAGGGTTGAAGTAGGCCGGCTGGCCTTTTCTTTTGAGCCTTGTTTTGGGCGCAAATTCCACAAGACAGTACAAAAGACTTTATGTCTTTTCTCCAAGAAGGCCACCAGAAGTGGCATTTGATTTTTTCCTCCGTTTTAGCGATACCAGGGTGTCCTTCCATTAAAGATTCATGATGATGGGCAATAACAAGTTCTTGCAATTCTTTACTTGGCAGAAACAACCGCTCCTGGAAGTAGGGTAAGTCATCCTTAACAGTGTAATGAGGACTCTTTTGACTCCATTCCAGTAAGGTTGAAGAGTCTAGAAGTTGTTTTACTTGCGTTTGGATATCCTCAATAGATTGCAATGAAGTTAAGCCTAAGATTCTTTGCTCAGGTATGATGGGCACAGGTTCTAAGCTCGAATTAGGTTCTTCCATGCCAATCCGGGATAAGGCGTCTGCTTTTCCATTCTTGCAGCCAGGGCGATAGGTAATTACAAAATCAAATTCCGCAAAGAATAGAGCCCATCGGAGTTGTCGTGAAGATTGAGCTTTGGCCGTCTTTAAATACTGTAAGTTTCTGTGGTCCGTAATTACGGTGATGGTATGTCTTGCCCCGAGAAGGTAGTGACGCCAAGCCTTGAAAGCAGATTTGATGGCCAGTAACTCTTTATCGGTAATTGCGTAGTTGATTTCCGGAGGAGAACATTTTCTGGACCAAAAGGCCGCTGGGTGTAGTTGGTTAGTTTTTGGGTCTCTTTGCGACAGGACAGCTCCCATGGCCGAACTGGAAGCATCGGTTTCCACTATGTACGGGAGATCTGGGTGCGGGTGCTTCAATACAGGTGCAGAGGTGAATTTGGTTTTCAGGTCCTGGAAGGCTTGTTCGGCCTCAAGAGTCCATTCGAAGCGTTTATTTTTCTTTAGAAGAGCGGTGATGGGTTGGACTGTTCGGGAAAATTCCGGGATGAATCTTCGATAGAAATTGGCAAAGCCGAGCATGCTCTGAACTCCCTTCACCGAGCTTGGAGATGGTCATTTGAGGATGGCGTCCACCTTTCGCAAGTCCATTCGGACTCCTTGAGGTGTCAGGATGAATCCGAGAAACTCAACTTCTGTGGTATGAAAAACGCATTTTTCGAGTTTTGCAAATAGTCTGTGCTGGCGCAGTTTCTCAAGAACTGCCCTAACATGTTTTCTGTGATCAGATTCTGAAGAAGAGTACACCAGGATGTCGTCAATGTAAACAATGACGCAGACATCGATAAGTTCCCGAAGAACATCATTCATAAAGTACTGAAAGGCGGCAGGTGCATTGCACAAACCGAAGGGCATCACCTGATATTCGAAGAGCCCAAATTTGGTGCGGAATGCAGTCTTCCATTCGTCGCCTTCTTTTATGCGCACCAGGTGATAAGCTCCTCGGAGATCTAACTTGGTGTACACACAAGCGTCTTTCACCTGGTCGATAAGCTCAGGGATCAAGGGCAGAGGATAACGATTCTTAATCGTTATTTGATTTAGGGCGCGATAGTCTATACACGTTCTAAGGTCGCCTTCTTTTTTTGGCACGAAGAACAGAGCTGAAGAGACAGGAGACTTGGACGGGCGAATAAAACCATTGGCTAGGTACTGATCTAAATACTGACGCAAATGCAGGTTCTCAGGTTCCGTAAGAGCATAAATCCTACTACAAGGTAGTTGAGCATTGGGTACCCGATCGATCTGGCAATCATAAGACCGATGGGGAGGTAACGTGTTAGCCTGTTCTTTCTGAAAAACGCCTTGGAATTCTTGGTATTCTGACGGTAGCTGTACAGGGGTGGAAGTTGCTGTGGCTAGACCCATAGCTGGATTTCTTGGATAACAAGTTGGTTCACAATCAGGAAAACTTATCTTTTTTGCTCGCCAGTCAATTCTGGGATTATGTGTTTCTAACCAAGGAATTCCAAGAATTACTTGAAATTGTGGGGCCTTGATCACATCAAACACGATTGCTTCCCGATGTCCATCCTGACCCACCAGTGTCACTTCAACAGTGGAATGCGTTACAGGCCCTGAGGCTATTTCGGTTCCATCTACTGTAGTAATGACATCTTGGGTTACTTTCGGGCGGAGAGGAAGCTTAATCCTGGAAGCCAATTCACGGTCTATGTAATTTCCAATAGCTCCACTGTCGATGTATGCTTTTATGGCATGCAACTGCTGAGGCTGTTTTGGGTCCACGAGCACCATTGGCATGACGAAATGCGAGGTCAAAGAGTTAGTTTTCAAGCTCGGCAAGCGGACCCCTACGCTTGCCGGGCTAGGTCGTTTCCCGAATCAGGTGTCACTAATTTGTTATCAGTAGCTCCAACCACCTTCTTAAGTGGTTTAACTGGACAATTTCGAAGAAAGTGACCGGAAGTCCCGCAATACAGACAAAGTTGCATTTGCCGCCTTCTCTCTCGTTCTTTCTGCGTTAATGGTCCTTTAACACCACCGATTTGCATAGGTTCAGATACGTCGGTACTCTTGGAGGTAGCGTGGGTTTTGATCGGTGCTCGGTTTTCATACTTGAACCGATCTGCTTTTCTATTTTGAAGTCTGTGATCAAGTTGAACCACCAAGTCAATGTAGTCTGCGCAGACCTGGGGTGGGTTTACTATCTGAGCTAGAACATCCTTAAGCTCTCCGCGCAGGCCTCGATGAAACAATGTGATCCTTTTGCTTTCTGGCCATCCAGTTTCCACAACCAGTCTGTTAAAGGTGGCTATGTAGGATAGAAGATCCTGATTACCTTGTCGTAAGGATAGCAGTTCGTTATCAAGGGCCTGTCCTTGAGAGTGTCGAGCGAACAATCTTTCCATGCTGGCCTGGAAGCCCTGAAAATTCTGGAGAATGGGATCATCCTGATTTACCAATGGAATAGACCAATCGGCAGCACTACCACTGAGGTAAGATAGTATAAAGGCTACCTTGGTCTGGTCGTTAGGGAAGGCTCCGGGTCTGCATAGAAAGTGTAAACGACATTGGTTCATAAAGACGGCATATTTCTTGGGATCCCCCGCAAAACGTTCAGGCGGGGCCAAAGGCATGTGTCCAGGTAGATTAATTTGTACCGGGTTACTCAAACCCATTGATTTGGAAATGTCTCCGGAATTAGGTAAAGGAGTGTGCCCTGTCTGGGCCTGTAATAACCTTTTGGCTAGGTCATCAGTTCTTTCCTTAGATAAGATCAGTTCTCTTTAGAGAGTGTTAGTCTCCTGGCGGGCTGAGTGCACCTCTGCCCGTAATTCCCCCAAAAGCTGGGCCAGCTGGTCAGTCTCGGAAGTCTCCATAGCGCCCGGGTGGGAAATTGTGGGTAGGCTTCGCGTTCTGTAACGCTCACCGGATTCCCACGGAGGCGCAGGTCTGGCTTCGAGTGCTGATGCTTCTTCAATGGTGAAGCGCAGGACTCTGAAGATGGACAGGAAGGGCCCTCTACTCTGGCTTCTCCGGCTCGCAGGAATATTCCCCTGTGCGTGAAAAGGGAGTATTACCTACTGACTGAGTTATGCTCAAGCCTCCCACTTTCTTCCAACCCTCCACGATACCCTTCCACGATTCCCCGTGAAGTCTCACCTTAGGGTCTGAAAGGACGAGCTCTCCATCCTGCTTCTGACGCAGGGGCGCGTTGAACCCAGTTACTTCACTGGATTGAGGTTGGATGGGAGTTCAGGTAAGCTTGATTATACTGGTAAGGCGCTGTAAAAGTTCTGTTGCAAGTTCAAAAGTTCAAGCTTTAAATAATAATGTTCATTGTCTTTTTTCAGGTGATGAATGAAGATTCCTTTGGAGACTTCTTGCAACAAAGCGCTGATGTTGATGTCTTTTCCCCATAGGGGCCGGGGTTCGGAATGCCAGAAATATGGCACCGACCCGAAGTGAAACGTGCAGTTCCAGTAAAGATCTGGTAAGTCTTAGATGAGCACTCAGGTGATGTTTTTGCATTCGCTCATCTAATGTCTTTGTCTTTTTTCCCCATAGGGGCCGGGGTCCTGCTTGGAAGCAGCAAGACCCGAAATGTAATGGGAATGACCCAACAGGTAAGTCTTAGAAGGAAACTGGGCTTTTCCTATTCCCTTCCTTCTCTCACCTCTTATTCTTGTCTTTCTCTCTAGGCTCTGGGAAGTGGCTGTGTTCCCGGATGATCGCGCTGAAGATGGAGGAACCCAGGAAAGGTGAGTGAAATGCAGCGCTGCAGCGATCGTAACGAAATGCTTTTAAAAATGATGTCTTCCCTTTCAGGATCGTCGGTGATGTCTCCGTGGTGCAGATTAGCTGGTAGGTCTCTTGTCTCCCTTTGCAGGTGACCCAGGATGCTGACAGGCGTGGCTGAAGTCCAGATGCAGGAGCTGACACGGTGAGCGTCCAGCTGCAAGGAGCAGAACAACGCGAAGCGTGAGTTGCTGATCGGGTGTGGTTTAAATAGCTTTGGAAGAAGTTCCAAGTGTGTATCCTTTCTCCGATCAGGTATGTATCCTTCCCCGACCACACCCGGGTGGAAAGTAGTCACACAGGTAAAGTAGTTCCTATTCAGGCCTCAAGAGGGCCTGGATGTGGCAGCATGGTCTGCATCAGGTAAGTGCACATTAAAACACTTGAACACATGTCTAGCTTTGTGAGCCTGGCGCCTAAGAAGTCCAGCATGAGCCTGGCACTCCCCTGGGGGAAATGATGCCTGCCTCTGGGGTTGCTGGGTCGGACCTGGCTCCTTGGAGGTAGGCATCATGACAGTCACTCACACAGTGGAGTGGTCATGTTGGAGGGAGACCCTCCAGCTTATCAGGATAGAGTGTGACATGGGTTGCTGAGGCAACCCTGTCCAGGGGTCCTACTCCCCCTCCCACACAATGGACCCACCCCAGACTCAGTGGCGCCGAAAGGAGGGCTTCTTGGCAGAAGCCTGCTAAAAGGACGAACAAAGGATCCCCGACCTGGGTTAGGAGTTTAGAGAAAGACACGAGAAAGAAGTTATATTAAAGTTCTGGCAAATAAAACCTACCGGAGTAAAGTTAATATTAAAATACACCGGCGTTATGTTAGAGGCTGTCAGAAAATGTGGCAGCCTCGAACAATGGGAAAATCCCATAGGAAAATATTTGCGGTCGAATATTTACGGTAGTAACCACTGCCACCAGCCAGAAACTTTTGAGAGAGGGACTGTACGGTACCCTCTCGAAAATGAACATAAGGGAAAAACTATTAACCCTTCCCAGTACCTCCATAGTAAGATGGGTGGTACTGGTTTAGTTCACAAAAATTGACTAGTAAAGTCAATGGGGACTTTACATGCCCTGGGAGACAGTAGTCAGTCCCAGGGTATAGAGCCTATGTTTGGGGGTCGCTACGACACCCCTGTGTCACTGCACAGAGGGTGCTGTGTAACACATGTGAATAAAGATGGTTCCTATGGAGGTGGAAAAACCCCATAGACATTAAACACAAAACTAGCCTAGAACACACATAGCAAAAATGTCTAAGAGTGGGAAAAAGAGTCTCACTCTCAGCACGAGAAAAAAACAAACCCTTCAAATCCAGCAAAGCTGCTGGGGGACTCTATAGGTAAGGGAAATTAGCCATAGAATGAGAATTCTCCATAACCGAGAGGCTAAAGAACACCCTGTCTACGGCAGTCGGACCGGCAGTCAGGGACATTGCATGGGAATTGCTCAACCTGGAAACAGCTTCATTCCAAGACTTACACACAAAACTGTACGAATATTTTGCGCCCCATACCAACGTTGATTGTGAAAGGCACATCTTTCACACGACGCTCCAAGACAAAGGAGAATCCCTAGACAAATATGTTTTGAGACTATGAATAAAACAAAACACTGCAAGTTTCAGCGGTACTCCAACGAGGAGGCTCTGAGATCTCAGGTCTTCGCCGGATGCAACTCCCCAACTTTACAGAAGAAACAGCTGCAAAAGCAACGGTCACTGGAGGAGATCCTAGCCTGGCCAAGTGGCACTTTGGCACTCCCTTAATCGCAATAGACCAAATTTTATGTCTGTATGGCCAAACCTGCGCCCTGGTGCTCCATTGCGGTTGGTGCCCTGGCAGTTGCCTAGAATTGCCTTATTCTTGCTCTAGACCTGTTGATAGATGAGAAGTGCACACCACCCTACTCAACTGCAACTAGCCTCTCAGTGGCAGGGAGAAGCAGAAAAAATGCAGATACAAAGTGTGAACATTCCCTGCATTTGCCAGTGAAGGGATGCTTCAACAGAACAGAATTTTAAAAAAGCCTGCCCCCCCCAAAGAGCATTTAGAGCTGGAACAGCCTGAGCAAAGCTGGAGACAAAATAAGACGTATAGCTGAGTGGATAGGTCAGGGGTTAAGTGCTTGCCTCCGAAGCAGAAAATACCTATACTGGGTCCTTCATCCTTTAGAACAGAGATACATTGAGTACAGTGGCACAACGACCATAGGGCAGATCGGGCTTTAGCAACCCATCCCCTGAGATTTTGGATTATGTTAACTTGACCTGGCTGAACTACAGAGCCATGACAGGACAGGACACAGAGGATAAATGCTACCTGTGGCTGCATAGTTAACAACGGTGCGGCATTTATTAATGTATAGCGTTTCGTGGCAAGCAACTGCATTCATATGCATCCATTTTTAGGTCCGGATAGGATGTTAGCACTTGCATGTCAGGGGCGTGATTGCAATGAAGGGTAGGGTGAAGGCAGGAGACAGCTCATTCTCACAGCTTTCAGACGTGAGGGGGGGAGTTAACTGCTTGTAACATTGAAGCATCACCAAAATAGTCTCACTAGAATATGGAAACAAGTTAGCTTCCCCCACACAAGTTTACCCTTCCCCGCAGTCTCGGAAGTTGGCCCCTCTCCCAAAATGTGAAGGGCTACCCTCTCCCCAAAACTAATCGCTATTATTACAGTGAGTAGAAGTGGGGTGAATGTGACATGAAATGCTATATACAAACCTGCTACTATAACTATTATTAATAGGTCTTGCAGGAAGTGGGGACCTGCACTGTTGGACCTGGTGCAATATTCCTGCTATGGCGCAATGCACAAGATCCATAAAAGCATTTGCTAGAGCTAGGACTTAAATCTACACACATGAAGGAAGGCCTTAGTTTAAGCAAGCCAGAGTGCATTGCACCCCCTCTCCGCCCCCCTCAACCCCCTCTCTCACCCCCCCCCCCCCCCCCGCAACCACCCCTACCTCCCCCGCCCGCTTTATGGCGCACATAGAAAGAGCATCATGCATGCAGGAGCCATTTTCTGTGAGAAAGACCAACGACTACGAAGCGTTTCCTCAACCGCCAGTTCACGAAACAACGAGAATGGGTGTGCTTCGGTGGACAGGAAATCTGTATTTTATTAAAGACCACAGAGGAAACACTGAAACCATCATTAAACGCTTGATTGTACGATTAAAACACGAGTAACATAGTCGATGAATAAGGACCTTAACAACAGCCCAGTATTAGAAGACAGAAACTAAACTCATCAGCGTGTTGAAACTTGAGATATCTGAACTGCGAGCAATCTGAAGCAAGCCAGGCTTCCTCCAGGCCATCGAATGCAAACTCAAGAGGGAGCGCTTCCTGTTCGCGCTCAGCGGAAAGGAACCACACCTACCTCTGTGGGCGGAAACGAAAATAAGCACTGAAGAGCCTGCTGAAATGTAAGCACAGCTGAAATACCCAGGCAAGGGATAAAAAAGAACGAGTAAAATCATATGCAGGGCAAAGTGTAAACCTAAACTCATACATAGCCATGCTACAGAAGCATAGCCGCAACAGACCAACCTTGGCCCCTGAGCCCCATGTATGCTCCTTAGACCCTCCCCACCCCTCTAGCCCTGGCCAACCCTTTCGATGACTTCCACTGACCTCACCCTGCCCAGCCGCCCTCTTGAACAATTATCAAATGGACAAACACTTGTGAATATAAAAAGGCCACAGCTGCTTTATGAGGTAAGAGGTAACTTACAGATATTCCCTTTTCATCACAAAGCATAAGTGTTCTGCACTGAGCTGGCGCCCTTACATCTCTATACCCTTCCTCCACCCCGGATGATCTCCTTCTTGCAAAAGGCAGCCATGCATCTGTGTCTAGACCTTCTGAACATGTATTTCCCAGGTGTTATAACATCTTACACTGTTACTCTGTTCCTCAGGTGTCTTGACCTCTTACACAGTTGCTCATTTGCCCAGATGGCTTGACCTCGTACGCAAGTACTAATGTCTTCATGTGTTTTGCCCTGATACACAATAACTCATTGCCCAGGTGTTTTCACCTCTTACATACAACTCATTTCCTCAGGTGTCTTCACCTCTTCTCTGATCACTTCTTTCCCCAGGTGTCTTGAACCCTTACTCCATTTTCCTTTACCCCAGATCTTGACTACTTACACAATACTTATTTCCCCAGGTGCCTTAATATTTACCCAATTCCTAATTTCCAGCAGGTGTCCTGCTCTTAACCCAATTGCTTCCGCTTCCATATCCTGGTGCTGATTCTCACCCCTTCCTTTCCTGCCCCTCCCCCCCTTGCAGGCACCCCTCTCCCTGATACCCGCCAACTTCCTTCCTTTCCTAGAGCCCCTGTGTCTCTATCTGGTGCCACGGCACGTGTGGTGCTTGGTTCCCAGAGGCTGTTGCGCACCGCAGCTAATGCAGTGGCCACCAAGGCCTCATGCTGCCCGGAGAGTCTACTGTAGGGTGACCAGACATCCCGGTTTTGTCAGGACTCCCTGGGTATTTGCGGCACCATCCCGGGGTACAGAGACTTTTTTAAGTTTACAAACTTTGTCCAAGGATTTGGGGATCGGGTGGATACAATCCCGGTTTTTGGCCCGATATCACGATTTTCCCATTGGTTTGGCCAAAAACCAGGATGGCATCCACCCGATCCCCAAATCATGGACAGGGTTTTTAAACTTAAAATAGTTTCAGGACCCCGGGCGCTCTCCTCATTCTATTTTCACCCCATCCCACATACTTTACACCTTCCTCCGGTCCCAATAAGCGTTCTGTTCCTGCAACATGACACGGGACAGGCCACCCACATAGCAGTAGGACTACAGTTTCACTGCTGAAGCTGTAGTCCTACTTCTGTGTCAGTGGCCTGTCCCGGTTTTTTATTTTCAAAATCTGGTCACCCTAGTCTACTGGAAGCATCAACATTATCCACCCTGCCCCCTCAACCTCGCACCTGTCCACACAAACTCTCAATGGGAGCTTCTGTGCCTTTAATGAAATCCATGTGAGCTAGTCACTGAAGAAAGGGAAGTCTTCACTTCATCACAAAGCCAGAGGCTAATATTAAAGATGCGTAACGCCTCTATTCTAAATACCTCATCACTGTCAGAAAAAAAGATTTATACCGAGGTGCCCTTTTTATACGAAGTACGCCTTAAAAAAGATGAACTGCCTACTGTTAGATATTTCACTGATAAGTAAGCTTAGCATTCAAAATGGGTCATCTGACTGCTAACTTTATATGTTGACGAAGTGTCAGGCATGAGGGGATGGATGATAGGTTATTTGTTTGATATCAGCTGCGTGTGGCGTACTGGGGATTACTTCTCAGTAATCTTCATTAGTCCTAGTCCTAGTCCTTCCCTTCCTCGGCGCAGTACTTACTTGTGAGGTCATCCTCCTCTTTCCAGGAACCTCTCTTCTCTTTCGAATCTTTTTCCTTCCTGTCCCGCCCATGCCTGAGGGTATAACCTCTCCTTACGATCAAAAGACCTCAGTTAGCTCTACCTATTATTTGTCCATTTCATCATATCTGGTGAGGGAGGAGGGATACAAGTATTGTTCCGAGGAAGAGAAGGACTAGGAGTGATGAAGATTAGCATTAAGTAATCCTGCAGTGCCCCGCTCTGACGTCCGCTAATTGGTGGGAGCGTCCAAGTTCTAGAACAGACTAGGGTTATACTTGGTTCATGCAGTATTTGTTGTCTTAATTTGACAGATAAGCATCCTTGAATTGTCTTTTGGTGCATCTCATGTTCCTCATCTGGCCATGCACATGTTGTAGCCATCCACCGCAGCCTGCAGTGATAAGCATCAAAGGATTCCTCTTCTTTCTGCATGGTTATTCCTCATAAGGGATCTTTGTAGTCAAGATTAGCCATGGGTGCGAGGTACTCTTGGAGAGCTGCCTTGTCTGCATTGAACGTCCTGTCTGCAGGCTGTAGAGTCTCAAAAATATTGCAAACGGCAGGACCAGCCGAGTAGAGAATGACCAACTTTTTTTCGTCTTATCGTTGACTTCCCCTGTCGCTGACAGGAACATCTCTAGGCGTTTCACCCAGGCGGACCATCTGGGGTCTAGGGCCGACAGGGCTACAGATATATCAAATTCTTTCAAGGGTATGAGGTTCATGGATGGGCGTTGCGCCCTTGCACCTGCAGGGGCACCTTTGGCAGCATCTGCCATTTGAATAGCCAATCGCAGCTCGATTATGAACAGAAAGCTCAGTGGCTAACTTGGATGTGGCTTCTGCTAGATTTTGGCTGGTTACTGGCGCTAGTCACTTCACATACAGACACCAGCCTCGCTAATAAGGTGCACAAGCACTCCCGTCAGGAGCTGCAACCCATGTATGGAAACTGTGTTGTGAAGTTTCTCCGTGGTATTGCAGGGACTCTCCTGTATCGCCCAATCTCCATCACTCCCTTCCTGAGCAAGCTCCTGGAGAAACTGGCCATCTCCCAGCTAAATCTCCACACTGAATCTGTTGGTTGTCTTCATGACCATCAGTCTGGCTTCAGAACTGCCAGAAACACGGAAACTGCTCTCCTGAACATCCGTGAAGACCTGCTCTCCAACGTTGACTCTAACACCCCTTGTGTCCTCATCTTGCTTGATCTCTCTTCTGCCTTTGGCAACGTCAACCATGCCATCCTGCTTAATTGTCTCTGTGATAACCTAGGAATCACTGGTCAGGCCCTGGCGTGGCTGACTTCCTTCCTCTCTGACCGACCCTCCCAGGTCCAACTTGGATCCTTCCTCACCGCTATCTTCTTCTCTACCTGTGGTGTCCCCCAGGGGTCTAACCTCTCTCCCTGGCTGTTCCACCAATACCTGGCACTCCTTGCCCACCGCATTGCCCCTCTCTGCCCCAACTTTCAGTGCTATGCAGATGACACTCAGCTCATTTTCAGGCTACCTACGGCCACCTCTTCACTGTCCCTCATCTCTGACTGTCTGTCTTCTATCCAGGAGTGGTGTGCTGCCAATGACCTCTGCCTTAATGTCAGTAAAACTGAGATTCTCCTCATCGGCACACACACTCCCTCCTTCCCTGTAGCTCTCTGGCCAGCCTCTCTTGGCCCTCTTCCCTCTCCCAACTGCAAGGCTAAAAACCTTGGGGTCATCTTTGACTCCACACTATCTTTCTCGCCTCACATCTCTGACGTCTCTAAAAAGTCACACTTCCAGCTGCACTTCCTCAGAGGTATTCTTCCTTTCCTTTCCTTCCCCCAGAAGCTCACTGTCTCTAGAGCTCTGGTTCTCTCTAAGATGGACTATTGCAAGAGCTTCTTTCTAAATCTGCCTGCTTCTACTCTACGCCCTCTGCAACTCATCCAGAACAGGACTGCGAGACTTATCCTTGGCCTCAAGCCCCGGGATCGTATCTCTCCAGGACTGACATTTCTGCACTGGCTCCCAGTGGCTGCGAGGATTAAGTTCAAAACCCTCTGCATCGTCCACAAGGCCTTCTGGGGCTTGGGGCCTCAATACCTTCAACTCTCTCTTCATAAATATCTTCCCTCTCAAGCTCTTCGCTCATCCACCTCCAACTCCCTCAGGGCCAGTGGCTTCTCCAAGTAACAAGTTGGTGGCAGATCTCTCTCTTCGGCTGGTGCCTCCCTCTGGAACAGCCTCCCTGCCTCCCTGAAACTTGAGGAGAACCATCTTTGGTTCCGGAAGCACCTGAAAACCCTCCTCTTTGCTTCCACTTTCTCTCCCCCTCTACCCTGCTAACGTCCTGGCTGTTACTGAGACTGCACTAGTTACCTGGCCACCCATCTGATCTCGGGCCCTAGCCCTGCCAGATGCAGCCTGCACTGCCTCCCTGGCAACCCCTGCACCTGGGGACTATTTTCTGTATCCCTACAGTCCCCCCACTAGCACTTATGTCTGCACTCACCCTGCACTTGCCACCTGCTGGCCGTTTATTTATCTTGTTATTCTATTATCCCATGCACTGCACTTTCCCTTCCCCCTGCACTTTCTTCCTCCCCCTTCCTTTGCACTTGTGTGATCTGAATGACACTTTGTACTAGTAAAATCGTTGTCAGTCTTCCCTCTGTTCCCTCTCCCTTGCCTCGTCGTGCTTTGAAACACTTGTGTATAGGCGCGTTATAAATGCCATATCATATGATATCATATCATAGAGCAGATCATGCCCATAATTGAAGACGGGGCTCACAAGCACTCTGTGGGGGAGTTGCAGCCTTATCTTACCCAGGCAACTGTGGATGTCACCTTCTTTGATTCTATCTGTTTTTCTTTTTTTTTCTTTTTTTTTTTGCCACGCGCCCCGATTCTGCCGACCGTGTGGGGGAGAACAGGGTGTATGTGCACTAGGCGTCACACCGCCGGCGGCCCTGAGGCAGTGGGGGTCAGGAGTCTGGTAGGGCTGGGCCTAGAGTTGGGGCAGCCCGGGATTTCATGGGTAGGGGCGAGCCAGGGGCGAGCCTGGGGATCCAACCTGGCTGTAGGAGCCCACCACTGGCCGAGCCCACGATATCCCTGGCTCCCCCAAAAAAGGAAACAAATTAAATGCTGCCCTGGCGAGCCACCATCAGGGCAGCGTTTATTTTTTTCATATATGGACATTTCTTTCCATTTTGGCCACGCCGCGCAGGCAAAAAGGAAAGAAATGGTTAAATGTGAGAAAAAAATAACCATTTCTTTCCTTTTTGCCTGCGCGGGGCAGGCAAGATGGAAAGAAAGGGTCAAATGTGAAAAATGGGAATTCCTTTACATTTTACCCACACAGCGCAGGCAAAATCGAAAGAAATGGTCAAATGTAAAGAAAGAAAAATGTGAGGCAGGCAAAATGGAAAGAAATGGTCAAACGTGAAAAACAAAAAATTGCCATTTCTTTCCATTTTGCCCGTACGGCGCAGTCAAAATGGAAAAAATGGTCAACTGAGAAACAAATAAATGCGGCCCTGGTGCCCTCTTGGCATCCGATCCGCCTTCATGGTCGCATGGGCATTTCTTTTCATTTTGCCCGCGTGGCGCAGCCAAAATGGAAAGAAATAGTCAAATATGTAAGAAAAAAAAATGGGCATTTCTTTACATTTTGCTCGCCATGGTGGGGCCTGTGGCAGGCCCGTGGCATCCGGGGTTACCGGCCCGAAAGGAAGGTCGGGCTGGAGCCCCCGTTGGAGCCTGGGCCGGCCCGGGCCTCACCAGGCTCGCCCACCTCTAGCTGGCCCAGAGGTTGCTGTTACTGCGCAGCCGATGCTGACCTCTGATTGAGGAGCTCCTAAGGCATAGGGCGTAGCACGAGAAAGGAAAAGTATATAAACTCTGGCAGAGCGACAGCGGGTTCACGCTCGCACGGGATATACCCGGCGCGACAACCACCTCATCGCCAGTGTGATAGGCCTGCCCTCGCTGCAATGAATGACACAGAGACAGTAAAGCTTGTCGCAGAGGTTCCCATGCTCACTGCCCACATGACACGGGCAGGGTGCTCCCCCTTTATTTCCTTTGCCTCGTGACCTAACACATTACAAGTCACTATTAAGCAAACACACGCTTGAAATCCGAAATTAGATCATAACTCCACCCAACCACTCACCTCCCATGTCACTATGCTTACTCTCTACTCCACACCAACACACAATTAGAGTGCAGCTACACCCCTCGATCAATTCCGGCCTAGCTGCTCACATACGAACGTTACCCCATGAACACCTCATCATTCTAATAAAACGCAGCTACATCATCCCATGACAAACCTGCCTAGCTGCACACATAAGCGTCCTATGCAGGCCTAACACAGCCAGAACCCCGTCTTGGTGTCCATCCTCCAGACTGCACACATTCAACTGATATCTCCAGCACCACGCCTAATGCTAGGATGCAGCTACCATCAGGCAAGTGCATCAGCTGCACACATAACTGATGCACCCAAGCACCCTGTGACACCCTACTCTCTCAACTGACCTGGACCTCGGTCCCCGAGGGCATTCAACCTACCAGCGCTTTGAGGTCCTACCAATGATATACAGAGAGCTATATAAATGCCAAATCACATAACATAACATCACAAGGCGCTTAAAGGGGCACGCACCACACCCGGCAGGCACTATTTGCAGCAGCAGGAGGCCTCACAAGTCCTTTCACCCGGGCTGCGGGTGCCAAGCGGGTCGGTACTGAAGATGGGCCCGCCTAAGCAGGTGGCGGTCCCAGCAGCACGCACACAGCGCTCAGCCGTGTGAAGTAATTTTGCGGCATGGAAGGCTGCAGTGTCTGGGCGGTGCCCCCCCCCCTCCACGCCGAGGGCACCCAAGAGGGAAGTCCATGCCGCAGCAGTGATCTGTGGTTGGCACCTCTCCCGGCAAATGGGTGCTGCATGGAGATGTTGGGCCGCGCCATTGACATGGATGAGGGAACCACTCCTGGCAGTGGGTCAGCGAGATGGTAAGGCCAGGGGCCCCTCCTGGACGTGGTGCACCTCATTGAGGAAAGCCAGGATCAACCAGGCATCTAGATGTGTGTGCACTGAGCGGCATACTGGCTCGGCCCTCCTGACTGAGGGTCCGGTTCTCTAACAACGGACATGATGGAGCCCCACTCACGCCCTTGTATCTTACACAATTGTTTATCGTAGAAGGGTCCCCCACGTGGTACACGAACAGGAGGACCCTTCAATCAATGGTGCATCGTGGGGGGAAACCTGGGCTGTACAGCTTCAATTTTCTTTTGAAATATGTGTAACTCGTGCCTTATAATGCCCCATAAAGGGGTTACATATCACCGCCTCTTCCAGCAGCCTGGCACTGCACCCCCCGCTGATCACAGAACTGAATATGTGATTGTCTCCGTGCACCCACATTCTGAGGTGGGGGGGGGCGGGGGTAGAATGGGCCTTTTCATGGTTCATTCTGTGTCCACACCTGTGCACTATAGGTGCATTCATGAGTTGGCATTAAGCTCATTGCTGCACCGATTGCACTGTTCTTTACCATGTTATGATGTGACCAATGTAACTACATCGTGGCAGCATCTTAAAGGCTGCACACTCTATACAGGTGCTTTGTAATTGTATCAGTGTGCCTGTTCTGCTTATCAGGGAAGTGCTGTGGCGCATTAGAGTGCCCTCACCGGTGTAAACCTGCTGACCCGCAGCTCCCGGCAGTGGCCACTCTCAGCCATTGCTGCGGGATTCGGTACCTTGTTCCAACCTCCAGCGAACGGTTTATTTAAAGGGCGTGAGGGGAGACTGGGCTATGAGTGGGGGCTGGAAGACGAGTCATCTCGCAAACAAAAGCCACACAAGAATGACATGGCTGCAGGCCAACACCGCAACCATCCCAGGACTCTGCTTTTAATAACCAGCTGCCAGTTGTCCCCTGAGAGTCCAAATATGGCGCTGCCCCCGAAGGCCCCAGTCAGGGCGCCCCCTGTGAGACAGTGAACGGCGCGTGGATGGGACACCACGGGAGGGTGTTGGAGGGGGGGCTGGTCCAGCCCACTCTGGGCAGCTGATCAGGGGGTATATCTGTCCCGCAGGAAGCTTCTCTGACCGAGATTGAAGGTTGAGCCTCTGCATCCCATTATCCTCTCTATCCCAAAGAGGACGGCGAGGCCGCCACCTCCCTGGAGAGCCGAGGCAGCCCTACCAGTTCCCGCCAGCACCCGCGCGCTGAGCCCGCCCCGACACCGCAAGCATGGAGGCCATCAAGAAGAAGATGCAGATGCTCAAGCTGGACAAGGAGAACGCGCTGGACCGGGCTGAGCAGGCGGAGGCCGAGCAGAAGGCCGTGGAGGAGAAGAGCAAGCAGGTGGGAAGCGGCAAAGGTTGGGCCGAGGGATGACTAGTGCAGAGCACGAGAGGAAGGGTGTGGGGAGGCGGGGAAACGACACTGGCGCCCAGTGAGGCCCTCGGAGGTGCTTATAAGCAGAGGCGTCACCAAGGGGAGCTACGGGGGCTAAAACCCTGGGACTTTTGGTCCCCGGATACAAGCTCAGGGGCTAAAACCAAAAGGCTAGCTAGCCCTGAGTCTTTTCCAGATCTAGCAACACCCCTGCTTGTAAGGAGGAAGAAGCCAAGCTGGTTGCAGTGTAAGGGGGTTCCAGTGTAAGGAGAGTCCAAGGGAATCCAGGCAGACGCAGCAACAAGGAGCCATAGAAGGCCTGGCATAAGGCGCAACAGAGGGGGCATGGTAGGCCACCTGTAAGGAAGACCATGGGAAGCCTGGCATAAGGCAATGTCAAGGTAAGCCATGCACAAGGAGAGGCCAAAGAAGCCGTGGAATAAAGAGAGGTTGGAGGAGGCCACGCATAAAGACCGAGCATGGGAAACTGCTGCATGAGTGGAGAAGGCATGGCAAAGGGATGCAGGCATGAGGAGAGGCCACGGTAAACCGGGCATAAGGAAAGGCTAGCACCTACAGCCGGGCTCTGCAACCTTTGGCTCTCCAGATATTTTGGACTCAAATTCCCATCATCCCTAAGCAGCATAGTCAATAGCCAGATATCATGGGAAATGTAGTCTGAAATATCTGGAGAACCAATGGTTGCAGAGAGGCGAGGCATGACAGGAGAAGGCAGGGAGAGGCAAAGGAGCCCTGAGTGTGAGGGGAAGCAGATAAGCACAGGGAGGGTGGAGTGATCAAGAAACCAAATAGAGAGGCCAGAAGCAAGGAGGTAAGAACCAGGGCACCACAAGGCTGTGCGCGAATAAAGGGCTTAGGGGGGCAGAGTGAGTGCAGCAAGTAAGAAGCAGGGAATAAGTAGGTTTGGGGAGATGCCAGCGGGAGGCACATCACAAGAGTGCAAAAGATGAGCAGATGTCAAGGGCACGCCTGATGCTAGGGGCCGGAATGCTCAGAGGTAAGGAGGCGTCAAGGGCAGTTGGGGAAAATGGGACATCATGAAATGAGAGGCCAAGTATTGGTAGGGTGCAAGGGAGCACACGAGATGTAAATCCTATGAGGATGTGGACAGGGGAAGGTAGGAGGTGTGGTGCACTTGAATGCATGCAAAAAACAAGGGTGGTCCTGGGAGTCCCTCTGCCGGACATTAGTCCTGGTTACAAGAGCCTTACCCAGAGTCTTTAGATCACTATCTTTCACAGAGGAGAAATGTCCTAAACATATCAGTCTTTGTCCTGCCCTGGGGCAGTCCAGCACCGAAATGCTACGCAATTCTCCTCTGAATAAGGGTGCCAACAGCATCCCCAGACACATGTTTCGGTCTGGTTGGACCTCATCAGTAGTGGAGCTGTGTCTCTCTACGAATAGTGAGCAAGGGGTCCATGTCTGGATTTCCCATGTAACTTAGGGTAAGGTCCTGGTAACTATGATTAATCTCCAGCATCGGGATTCCCAGGACCCCCCTTGTTAATTTACACCTGAATTCATGCCAGGTCTCCAGAAAGTTCCAGTGCCAGATCCGTTGGCCTTATTCCAGAGCAGAGCACTGTCGTGTGTGGGACCTTATTTTTGCAATGTGGTAACAAACAACCGCAACAGGGGCACGAAGCAACAGGGCAAGAGTGATGAGCACAGGGAGAGGCTGGGTACTGGCGGCAAGAAGGCGAGAGGAGGAGAGGGTGGCAAGAGTCAAAAAGAGGCTCTGATGACGAGACAGGGCATGAAGAGGCCTGTAGAGATGAGGTGGAAGTTGGCCTTCAGGGCGCGAGGAGCAAGGTGACATCATGAGGATGGCAGACTCCAACAGGCAAAAGTCAATGAGCGGATGAGGGAGAAAGGGAGATGGCAAGAGACCAGGAGAGGCCAGGAAGTGTCAGGACACTGGGGGGCAAGAAGGTGGGAGCAATAAAGGCAGGTAGGACATCAAGGCCTAAGTGTCAAGTAGAGGCAATATGGAGAATGAGTGCTAGCTAAATAAGAGAGTGGGCGGAGGAGAGCAGGAGAAGGGGTTTGGAGGCCGGGTGAGTGCCCTTCTCTGGGGAGAATTCTCATATACTGACAGCTGTGTCTAATGATCATAAGGCGGGTTTTATATAGCACTGCACGTCCTCACTGGCTGACCAGATGGGTGGCCAGTAAACCGCTAATTAGTGCCCAAGTGTTTTTTTCTGGATGCCCTCATGGCCGTGCAGTAATGCAGGCTCTGCTGACCTTGGTGGGAACAGGGCTTTCAGTCAGCCCGCCCAACGGTCGTGCAGATTAAGGCCCCAAGCAAAGCAAAGCTCTTGCCCGGGACCTACAGCACGTCCCTCGGACAGCGCGTCTATCCAGATACGCGCTACCAGCTAACCCCCCGAGATCCCGACGCCAGCCCTGGAGAGTAAAGCGACCCTATTTATAGAGCTCCTACTGGCGCTGCCAACGGACAATTTGGGCCGGTTCACCAAGAGGTTCACTGGCGCAACCCAAGAGATGCCCGCGAGCATCTCAGGCTTGCGCCTGCTACCTTGTACCCGATGCTCAAAGCAGCCGAGCATTGGAGCCAGTTGCGTCATGACTCGAGCATCTGGGAGATGCCCTTGAAGGCATCTTTGGGAGCAGGATCTGCCTATGAGCGTCGGGAAGATGCCCCAGGCCACCCCAGGTTTCTTTCAGTTCGAAGCTTTGGGAATCAGGCAGAAGTTCGCAGATGCCAATCAGGAATGCCCGCCGCCGCTCCTCATTCGCTCCAGGGCAAATCTTTGCGAATCAGGCCCACTGCATCCTCAAATGTCAGTCTGTGTCCCCCAAATGCCAACTCATTTCTTTGCCTATCATATTTTCATTTGCCAAAATGACAAAGTAACCCGCCAATATCAGCAAGTCACTCTCAGCACATTCATTCATCCATTGTGCCCCCACGAATCAGCTTTTCATTTTAATTAAATCCTTCCATTATGTTCCAAAAATAAGTATTTTAGCAGAGAGTGGCCGCACGTTATGGAAAACGAAGGAGTCATCACTGTGTGTCCTCCAATTCAGGGTGAAAGGATTCCAAGTGAATGCACCAATCCCGCCACTATTCCTCCTATTTTTCCACCATTGTTTGCATTCTGGCAATGTCTCTTACCCCAGCCCCAGTGAAAGGCTGTAACACCGATCCAGAACCTGGAATAAGCACTTACCGTTCCAAGCAAAGAATTACAGTTTATAGATTGCTCCAATATTATTCATGCCCACCTGGAAACGAGACCAAATACATTCTTGCACAGGTTTCACTCCTCGAAATAGAATGGCTGGGCCCAGGCATAAGTAGAGCACAAAAGCAAAGGGGGACCAATGGGCAGGCTCAACTATGTATATTGCCTCGTATGATGATGGACAGCATCACCACCCCATGTACTGCATCACATGCACAAGTGCCACCATCGGAGTGGGTGCAGTATAGCATCCCATTAACATTACATGAGCCAGCAACATGCTTGCGTGCCCAGGCTCAATCACCCATCGATCCCCTTCCACAAAGCACATCATCACCCCTCCTAAAACCCTGAGGACCCCTGCAGGAGGATCTAGCTTCCCTTTCATTGCCGCGAAGCAATGGAACTCCCTACCACCCCACTTGAGGAGCACTGAATCACACACAGCCACCCGGAAAGCTATTCAAACTCTGTTGTTTGTATTAAAGGGGCCTGCTGGCCTCTGTTGCCCCTTTTTTGCTGTTTATCAATGCACCCATGCACTGTAACTTGTTTGCTACTTTACGATTTATGTAACACACATTTTCTACCATGTACCTGCTTCACTTCATTATGTTAGGTTTTTGGTCTCTGTAAACCCATGAGCAAGCCGCCTTTCCTGTAAGTAGGACACTTTCTTGCAACAGCGCCTCGATGCCCTTGGGCTGTAGTGTGCTTTACAAATCCCAAAAATAAAATAAATAAATTGCACACAGAAGCAAGGAAGGCAGCAGTTGCACACGGTATGACGTCCTTTCATCGCGGGATGTTTTTTCGTGGGTTTTTTTGCAGCAAAGGTTTTTTTCAAAAAAAGCCATCAAATTTTTTAGGGGGGATTAGTAAATTATATATATGTGGTGTGGGGTTTAGGAATAAATACAAATGAAAGAAAATGGGAGAATTGGGGGGAACACCCCCAAAAATAAGTTTTAAAAAATTTGATGGGGTTTTTTTTGTAAAAAAAATCACGGTAAAAACCCCACGAAAAAACATCCCGCGATGAAATGACATGGAACCGTTGCATACATTGCTCAGAGTCCTCAAACAGAATGCAAATGAGCTAAATCAGTTGCACACATGAATGGCTCAGAGTGCTCAGACAGAATGCAAATGAGCTGAATCGGTGTGGCGAGAGGCATCGATAGCAGCTAACCTCAAGAAGTACAAGACAACCCACTCATAATGGCGCAAAACCATCTCTGCATACATAGAGCCCAGCTCACCTGCAAATGCATCAGTGACACCAACTGCTCCAGCCTGGCATGTTTTGCAAGATCATCTCCCAGGCCCCGAATGACATCTGTCTGGACCTACCACCACATCTGTCTGAGCCTACCATCACATCTGTCTGGACCTACCATCAAATGACTCTTACCATTTCAGCAATTAACTTTCAAACCCCAAAATCCACAAGGGCATTCATCAAAACAACACCCCCACAAGAAACACCTTCAAAACGAATATAGAGAAATAAATGAGTCACCCACCTCTATTTCTCTCTCGGAAACTACCACCAAGGGCGGCATCGTCAGTCTCTGACAGCTTCTTACCCAGCAATACCCCCACCCACCAAACCCTTAAGGTGTTCGCTGAAATCATAGCGGCCCCCGGACCCCACACTCATCCGATAAACAGTCCTTCAAAGAGGGAATTGCTCCAGCCATCCCTTTTAAAAGCCATGGTCTCACCCATGCTCACAAAAGGCACCTTAACCCAGCTATACAAAAGAGCAAGCCCATCTACGCGCTCCCTAAATTCTCCAGGATCTTTGAGATCCAAGATATTTGCCCAACTCCAGGCTCACCTCAACAAACATGGCCTCCTCGATCCTTTACGCTCGGACTCCTGGTGAGGTATGGCCCAAATACTCCTCCTCTGAGATACCCCTGCAAATACCCCTCCTCTGAGATCACAGCCTCTATGCACCAGATGTCAAGACACGCCAGTTAATACTTTTATATCTCTGCTCTACATTTGAAATGACCTTCCCAATAGCTACCAAGAGTCTCAACCTCTTCCATCACCTCATGTGTGTCATTGTTCTGTGATTGTTCTCAGTGACTTTGACTTGGCCTCAACCACTTGACCCCTGACAAGTCTCACAATGATCGTACCTATTAACAGCACCGCCTATCAGCTACGTTTTGCACCTCCCGAGGATCAACTCCACCATGGCCCACTTGACCACTCCCTTACTAATGCCAACCAACTCAAACTAAATGTCTTACTTCCAAGAACAAAGACATACAGAGCTCTGAAATCCTGCATGATTAACATTGAATACTGGATGGCAAGGAATTCCTAAAACTATATGGAAGCGAAACAAAAGTTCTGTTAATCAACAACACCAAAAGCAAACCACTCTCCCCTTTACCCAAACTCAGCCACTCATCCTGTGTCAGCTAATTATCCTCTTTTTTCTCAGCACCGAAGGGAAAAGCCTAGAAACCCGGAGGTTTTGCGAGTGGGCGCGGGGAATACCGTAAACTCAGAATTTGACCATGCAAATGTCTTCAATCTGAATTTACCAAAATGTCAACTCTCCCTACTCAAGGTGTTTCAGAAAGATGCGGCAAGTGTAGTCGCCTGGAGGAATCCATGGGACCCCTGTGGCTTCTGCCAGTACCCTGATCAGCCTGAACATTCTCTAGCTCAGCCCCAAATGCCTCCCTGGGAAGGGCTCCAAACATCCCAACAATAAAGTACAATTGTGCAGCACTCAACTGCCCATAAGCTCTGCTGGCCAAACCCTTCTCCAGAGACCACACATTTTCTGCAGCTGGAAATGGAGGCAGGCACATTGGAGTGCAAGAAACCTAGCTAAGTAATAGACCCCCCAAAAGTAATTTAATTCAGTTTCATTCATATGTATATGTGCAGCCGAGTATGCCTCACCTTGTAGGAAAGGGTTAAAATGCGCTGCTCCATAGACTCAGCCCGGCCTCGCCTGCCAATGACCCACCTCACAGATCCATGAACTGGGATCATACACCAAGAACAGATTATTAGGACCATGTTCCATATGAGCTGCCATTTAGGGCCTTCTTTGCCAATGTTCTACCATCATTTTCTAGAACCAACTTCGCTTGCCAGATTACAGCCACTTATGGCCATTTACTGCCTCTGATGCCCATGTTCTACCATGATTTCACACAAGCAGCTGTATATGCTCAGGGTCAGCCACACATGTGTAGGTAGCCCTGTGTATTGCTTCATGGGTCAAGGACAGTGTCACATTTCCGGATGCAGAAGCTCAAGACGACGCATGGAGCCCACATGCTCAGGTTCCAGCATCATAATTCAGAAACAGTTTCATTTGCCTCTGTAATCCCTGCCATCAGAGAATCAAGACCACTCTGCATGGCCTGGATTGGCTGTTCTAATATCTTCCTCTGGTGTAGAAGTGTACCAAAAATAGTAGTAGAGCTGGGACCCCAGTGGGGACACGATAGGCAGCAAGGGAGCAACGTGCAACACATTTCTCAAGGGTTGCAGCCACGCTATTTAACAGCCAATTGAGTTGAAACAGATGTCAGTTTAGCTGTAACTGCTATAGGGTGGTAAAGGGGTGCTCTACCTTCACAAAGAACAGTTCCGGAATGGTACAACTGGTTGCAAAAAGTAGTGGAACTGTTAACAGTAAAAAATAAAAGTAGTGGAACTCTGCTCCAGTCAGTTTCCCCTCACTTCGACCAATGTCTTCCTCTTTGACTAGGCTGGAGGTGGCTGGGAGTGGGAGTGGAATGAAAGGTGGTCCCTCCCCTCAGATCAGCCCCACACACCCCTAACACACCGCAGCACTGCCATGTTCTACGTTCCCGTTCTCACTTCTTGCTGTACCATGCGGGGGGGGGGGCTGAATTGTAGCCCACTGAGCAATGTGAACTGCAGCCAAATCCCCCATTTCTGCTGTTCAAACACATACTGCACATGTGTGTCAGTGTCATCTCAGACTCAGAAAAAAAAACAATCAGATATGTGCAGTATTTTGTGAGTAGTAAAATGGATGGAATCAATGTAGTTACTCATTCTAGTGACAAGTGGCACAATTGGGGAGAGATGGACCAATGTTCTAAACTCCTTTGTTTCTCGGCGGTGGGCGGTCCTCTTCTCTTATAGGATTTTGTTGTTGGAATACCCACCTTCCTTTTGGACATTATGCTGGTGGGATGTCCTCCTGTCTCGGGTAATTTGATAGGTGGGTGGAGCAGCCTTCATGAGGGTGTTTTCCTGATTGACTGTCTAGCTTTCCTCTGCACGCTCTTCTGATAGGATGTTTCCCCCTCCCTACTAGGTCGTTTGCTAATGGGTTGTCCTCTTTTTATCTGGGTGCTGTGACACTGAGGTGTCTCATTACTTTGGCATTTGGGTGGTGGCACAATTCACTATCCTCTGGATTTTGTGAAGCTGGGATGTCAAAGCAATTTCAGTGAGACACTATCCTTTGACTCTAACACTGATCACACTTATCAGACGTCATGTCCTTGTTTACGCCGGCATTCCTTTGGTGGGATATTCTCTTTTCCTCTTATATATTGCTGGTGGGATGTCACCCTTTCCTCTGGTAATTCGATGGTGGGATATTCTCTTTTCCTGGAGGGAAACGGTTCGTCTATCCTTTGGAAAGAGTGTTGATTACATGAGAGAATCACCATGTTTCCACCTGGTATTATGTTGGTGGGATGTTGTCCTTTCAGATGGTTGATATCTCTCTATCAGCCGTGTATTTTGTAGGTGATATTACCGCTCCTTCCCTATGTATATTATTTTATCAGGGTGACCTCCTTTCCTCTTAGTCATTTGGTGGCTGGTCTTCCTCTCATCTGTTGATTTTGCTGGTGGGCTGTCTATTTCACCATGGTGTTGTTCTAATGGTGTGTTCTTTTTACTAATACTATTTCCTGTGTCCATGTTCCTGATGTAATATGCTTGCTTCTTTGCTATGTGTTTGGGAGATGTTCTCCTTTCCTGTGAATTTGTTAATAAAGGGGGAAAGGGGGCAGGGTCCTCCCTTACTTAAGGAGTGTGTGGGTGTTCCACACACAGAAGCTGATGGGCACCTCAACATCTCCACAATGGCCTCCACAAGTCTAGACTTTAGGCCGGGAGACACTGTGCTGCGATACAGAGGACCCCCTCCATCTATGGGCTGCCTCCTGGAAAGAGGCCCACAGACAATGGCTGAACGTGGCCACCCAGTTTTAAAATATGTACACATACAAACTCAAATCTGGGTTAAATGATCAAGCGTGTCTCAGGATTATGCCCCCTGTAGATTTAGATGCAGATGAATAGAAGTCAGAAATCAATGAAGCTCCTGAGCTGGCCCTATCTGGGAAAGGTATATGATGTCAAGCAAAGAAATCATATCATTCCTGCCGTCCTTCAATGACGCAACGCCATAAACTGCTGCTGAGATTCTCCAGCAGATTATCATCAGGTCTCGATAGTGTGATCCCGAAACCTATCTTCAGCTGTTTTATGTGTGCCCGGGGCCTTCGCACATTGACCCCTGGGTAGCTCCGCATCTCTCTGGTTCCAATGCAGATGCAGTGTTATGGAAGATTTACACATTTCATAATGGTATGTAACATAGGAGAGTGTAGGGGAGATTTGAACCTGACAGTTTACAATGCCCCAACATCTTCAAGCAGAAGATAGACCCAATGCAGTGACTGACCTCAGCAGTTCATAGTCTGACTGCGGAGGGAGGGTCTTTTAAGAGCAAGAGTGCTTTAGGCCGTGATGGGGGTTTGACCATCTATGAGCTCAAACCTATTGGCATCCATTTTGTGGTGTCAGATTTAACCAAGAACTTGGCAAGATCTAGGAATTCTTCTACTTCTGTCTTGTGCAACTTATTTTTAAACCTCATATGTTTGGCTCTGACATTTGGACTTGGGATTTGTGATTGGAAACGTCACTGGACTTGCTGGGCTTGGCAGTGCCACTGGTGACCTCACTGTATCTGGATTTAGATCATTGTTCTGCACTTGAGGCAGCTTTACATCAACTGGGAGCCTGGATCAGGCACTATGAGTGTCCTTTTCATATGTTGCTAGGTTTAAGAAGATTGCTGCATAGTCTCAGTGATTAGAGAGAATACTGACTACAGCATCCCAAGTGGCCTGTCCTTCTTTTCAAGCACTGTGTGAGTTGGTCATGTGGATCAACTTTCACAAGCAGGAAAGGGAAACAGATAAGTGTAGGGATCTTGCCTAAGCTCCCTTACCAGTTGCTGTCCCTGCCCCAGAAGCAGCAATGCATGTTCCTTCTGTTCATGGTGAGGAAAGGGACCAGCAAAGCCATCGAGGATTGTACAGCTACTGTGGCCTTCAGGTGCATATGAGAAAGGACAGTGAAGCCCACCATTCAGGAACGAAGGACGATTGTGGCATCTGTAAGGAACTCATGGTGGTAACAGTAAAGACAGACACAAGTGATCACAGTTCAAGGGTGTTTATTGAAATGTATAATGGGTGAGATAAACGCCTAATATAAACCTAAATCTAAGATGGGGGCAAGCTACGACCATCAATTGATAATAAGGCAGTCCTAGTGACATCTTGTCAAATATAAAGGGCCTATACTAAAAAACATATTGCCAATCCTTACTACTAGTTACAAAAAAGAGTGTGGGACAATGTTCACCAGAAAAGAAAGAAGTGTTCACAAAATGATAAGTCAAGATGGTATGGCTGGGTCTCCCTTCCCCACGTTTGAAGCATGGGACAAGGCGGGACTCTCGAGTAAAGCACACTCCTGGGCCTTCGACAGCACAAGGTTCACCGTTCAGTTCAACAATATCAAAAACCCCTTCAGAGGCTAAGTCTATTTCCTGCAAAAGTGTCTTGCCTTAGAAGGTTTGCTGATTAGAAGTAACAAACAAACAAAGGTTCACTGGGAGATTGCTCCTTGCCCCTGGGATCTCCCTCTGCCGGGCTTGGATCCCTTCTTGCAATCTTTGGGTGATTGCTCTTTGCCCCTGGGATCTACCTCAGCCAGGCTCAGATCCAAAATGGGCTTCCCTATGTAGGGGTTCACTACAGCCTTTCTTCTAAACAGTTCATTCATTGCTCAGTTTGATCAGAAAGCAGAGTTTCTTTCTCTTCAGCTTTCCTTCAGCATCCCAAGGTCAGGCTTACATTTGCCAATTATCAGAGTTCACAATCATAGTGGAAAGCGGGGTTCCCTTACCCTAGCTTTCCTCTAGTAACAGGTCAGAGACTTTCGATTGTACAAGGGATTTGACGTGACCCTTGTAGGACCACTCTGATGCCTCATGCCACCCTTTCCTAGAGCCTTCTGGTTGTTGTAGTTTTAAAACCAGGTCCCGGTCAAAGCCTTTCGAATGAGCGCCCACGTGGCGCCGGACCCATCTGCATCTGGCCCTCACCTTGGCTTTCTTTAAAGCGCAAACATACACACAAATCCTTTCTTCTTGTGTTCAAAATGTTGCTACTAGCAACCATTGGCTTCTTTGTTCTCTGGAGTCAAGGATAGTACCACGGTAGCCAGCTTGCCTCTCCACCTGCATTGTCAATGCGGGAGGCCCCCATGTACCATTGACCTCTATTGCTCCACACGCCAGCTGTAACTCCTGGTCTTACGTTTTCCCTTCTGGATGCTTTGCAGGTCTGAGTTGAAAAGGGCAAGGGCAATTCCCCCTTCGTCGTCCTTCCAGGTCTCACCATTTTTCTTCTCCCTTTGTACTTCTGGTTTGGTGTAGCTGTCTGCTCATGCGTTCGGCCTTGCTCGAAGTGTGCTTTCGCGCTCCGCCTCTTATCCCTGGGGAAGGTAAAGGGCTGTTAGGTGTGCATGGTTATTGTCAATTGCCTGACTCTGCCTGACTCAAGTGTTGGAACATGTCAGGTAAACGGCTCTGGTGTTAGTCCGTTGTCTGTTACCGTGTAAGCAAGTGTTAGTGTGCGGAAAGGGGGGGTTGGGGAAAGGTTGTTATAGGGATGGGGATACCGTATCTCAACCCTTGGTGTGCCACTTCCGCTGCCCAAAGAACCCTCACCAGGTGATTCTCCCCCACTGGTCCACCAGCAGGAACTGGATCCAATAGCGATGGCTGTGTCCTGGCCACCTGGACCACAGATCTCCGGAGACCAGCGGGTGAGACACTTCCAGGTTTCTCACACATCCTGAAGACAAATATTCCTCCCAGACCCACATAAATCACAAAGAGTAGGGAGAATGATCAGTCTCCTGTTCTAGAATCAAGGAGGAAAAGGTGAAATAAGGGAAAGAAAAACACCCCTGAAGCACCCTGTAAATACAACAAGAGTTAATATCTGTGCCTCACAGGGGCGTCCAATAATATGCTTTCAAAACGAGGTTCTAGATGCTGAGCCTGGTGTCCCTAAACAGGAAACCGTGCCGACTAATGGCCTGATTGATAAAAGTGTTTATGATTGGGAAAGACCCATTCAAAAAGGCTTTGTAATTCAGGCCATAGGTCTTAAATCCAACTCTTTTGATATCCAGTCATCTGAATTAACCTGCAAATCCCAGAACACAAAATGGGTCAAACATACTGGTAAGGTTGCTGAGCGGGTTGAGCGCTTCCTGCCGAGCTCTGTGCATGATCTGCTGGTTCCAATCCTGCTAAGGCCACCTGACTTGTTTCATCCTTTTAAAGGCGTGAAATGAGTGCCAAGTTCTGTTGTGTAATAATAGTTGTATATAAAAATGTTTTATGTGCAGTGCTTTGGCGAAAGTGCTGTATAAATGCGAAATTATCACATGTAGATGAATTGCTCACACTAACTGTTCACCCGTTTTATGTACGCTCTGGGTTGAGGGGGCAGTATTCCAAAACGTGGTAGTATGCATTAATCTGCTTGTGCCACACGACCGTCCATGGCAGCGAAGGCATCTGCTGTCCCCAGTCGATTAGCCAGGCAAGAGGAAACAAACTTTTTCAAAAAGAGAAAAAAGGACCCCCCACACGACCCCCACATATCAGTGCTTATTTCAGCAAATCCAGTGATCGGTTTGTATTTCTGAATCGTCCAAATATCTTTTCCTGCGTAACTGCTTCTGCATAGCCAGCAATGACCAGGCCCACACATGTGCTGCTGTGTACTTCATAGCGTTCTACAGGAAATGGCCCCTGCATGGCCCTCTCTCTGAGAATGAAGAGCTGCTGGGGTGGAGAACGAGAGATCCGCTTCTACTGCAAATCGGAAAGTTATATCGAGATGACGTAACAGGAGCTGACGTAAACATGGCTGGATGAAGGGATAGGCTTTTATGCATCAAAATCATACTAGTGACCAGTGCATAAGGGGCAGCTTGGCAGCATTTGGCATCTCATTCATTGTCGCGGGTGTTGAGATCTGTGGCTTTCGGGTCAATAGCACGGTGCATGGTGCGCACGCTGGTGTTGGTGACTGCCTTCTTCTCTGGTAGCTAGGTTGGAAATTATGGCAGCGGTGACGCAACTAATTGTATTGGTTTTCCCAAGATATATGGCAGTATTTCTAACGTGGGTTCCATTGTGGGATAACCGGATTGGGTGCTTCCCAAGGAAGTCCCATAATTCCTTCCGGGCACTTAGCATGGAAGAAGTATATAATGCTTCCAGGTCAGAAGGAGGATGTGTTACACTTCTTCTGTTCCTCTTGGTGGCTCCATGCATGCCTGAGTGCCACCCTGTGTCCTTGTTAATGGCCCCCTGCTCTTTTAGTCTTTCAAATCAGATCCTGAACCCATTCTCCGGCTATCCTTTTTATGCATGGAACTTTTCCCCTGAGACAGCGGGCCATGCCATAGGTTGTTCTGCATACCTTGGGTTTCCATAGGGAGTCTGACAGTGGTGCCATGTCTTCATGCTACGAACAGCCACGAGTTTTTGCAGCAATCTGAAACAGACAATGGTACATCTAAAAGGAGGGAGATGTAAAGGAGAGGGTCTGATGTGGGTGAGAACATGTGAAGCCCAATGGTTCCTATTTGGCAAAGAAGTTAAGCAGGATCTGTTGAATCATCAGGTCTTCAGAGGTTTCCAGAATTGGCGCAGAAAGGCGGCTTAACATATGTGGTTGGGAAGAATATTTCATTGAAGATGTCAAATGAAAACCTCCCATTTCCCATGCCTGAATATCAGGAGATGTTGGCGCTATGAAGCAGCGGATGAGCAGAGTGCAGGTTTTTTGTATGATGGAACGATGAGCCTTCATTTCAGGGTGGTTGGGAGTTTTGAAGCCAGTGCCCCCGCAGGTTGCCTGGTGGCAATGTGAGTAGTGTTGCATGCACTAGAACTGCAGCCCTCCTGTAGAGTTGCGAGATATGCCAGAAGTTGGTGTTGGCGGTGGGCATTGGCATAACCCAGATAAGAGTTGAGAAGTACCCGTAACCCAGCTTTGCAATTGCCATATGGGTTGACATTTTTTTTATTCTCTTGAGTTTGAAAATGCAGGCCCTATTATTGTCCTTTTTTGGGGATCATATTTAAAGTATCATGCCTGGTGACGTCAGGATCTCTTGCCTTGGAAGAAATGGGTACTTGCAAACCACAGAAAATGCGGGTGGTGGGAAGGAGGCTAGTAGCATCAAGCTCTCTGTGCGCCACTGGAGGTTAGGTATCACTTGCTCAAGGATTTCAGCAGCACAAGGCAAGCCCACAATGGGGAGCGAATGGGTTGGCATAAGAGAGTTATGCATGGAGCTGTCAATTACATGGGGGACTAAAGGCACTTTCTGGGAGGCAGGCACTGTTGCTGGTTGCAGAGGTGGCTCAATGAGATCAGAGCTGGGACCCATAAAGATGTAAATTCAGTTTCCAGTTCCGGCTGCAGGACCGATGGGATTCTCTTCATTAGCAATTCTGAGGCCTTTCGACGAGAGGTGGGACTAGGTAAAGATGGGGATCAGTATTTTGAGTGGTGCTGATGGTGGAGGCTTGGGTAATGTGGTCTACTGAAGCCAGATTCGTTATCTTTCTGACCCCTACTGCTGAGCCCCTCAAATCTATATTTAGGTTGGACTAGTTTTGCCCTATTGTACCCATGCTTTCTAATGTGTACAATGGGTAACATTGTGTGTGCTCTGGTGATGCATGATAAGTAACCGTGTCTGCATGATAAGCCCTTCACATCTTGCACTGTGTTATATAGCACTTGTTGTTCCCGGTATCTCCCATTACTTCTCGCTTAGATGGATCTTGAGTCTAGATCACAAACTCACCCGTTCATATTTTGTTGATGGGATGCCTTCTTTTACTCTGGTGTTTTGCTGGTGTATTTTGTTGGTAGAATGTATTGTTTTCCTTCTCTGGATTTCCTTCATGGAAAGTCATCCTTTCCTTTCCTAATTTTCTGGTGGCGTGTCTTCGATTTCTCCTGTACTTGGATGTTGGGATATTCTCCTTTACGTTGCAATATGCTAAGGCGACCCCCTCCTTTATTCTGGATATTTGACTGGTGGGATGAACTCCTTCCCTCTTAATATTTTGCTGTTGAGGTGTCTTACTTTCTTCAAGTATTTTGCTGGTTGTTTGATCCCCCACCCCCTTACTTTAGTGCTTTGGTGGTTGGATGCCCTGCTTTCCTCTGAGCCGTTTTCCGGTGTGATATCCTCTGGTTGTTGTGATCGTCGGATGCCTTGATTTTCACTGGGAAATTGCTGGCTAGATGGCTTCCATTCCTCCAGCATTGGGCAACCTGACCTGGCTAATTGTCTGCTTCCTTTAGTCGTTTGCTAGGGGATTTGGCTCTTTTCTGGGGCTAACTGATCGCCTTACTCTGCTGGCTGTATTTCCTTTTACCCTGTGGGGCCGTTTCTGGTGAGGCGTCTCCCTTTCCTAGAGTCATTTTATTGGTGCGATATCCTCCTTTTCATTGGTTCCTTGATAGCGAAATCGGCTCTTTTGTTCAGGGTGGTTTCATGGGTGGATGGCTGCTTTCCGCTGTTAGTTTACTGGTGGCATGCTCTTCTTTCTAATTCTTTGCCATAGTTTCTCCATGCATCTGCTTACTTTGCTAATGGGATAGCCTTATTTCATCTATTATTTACCTGTAATTGTCCTCTTTTACTCTCTGATATTTTACTGGCCACTCCTTCTGTGTTCTCTGCTACTGCACTGTTCACAACTCTTTCTATATGTCTTCTGTTTTCAGCTAGAAGATGAGTTGGCTTCGATGCAGAAGAAGTTGAAAGGCACTGAAGATGAGCTGGACAAGTACTCAGAGGCCCTGAAAGATGCACAGGAAAAGCTGGAGGTGGCGGAGAAGAAAGCAGCAGATGTACGTATCCCCACACATATGCGTCTTATCCCTCCATGCAAGCCTTCTAGCGTGTGTGTCTAATAATGACGAAATCCCAACATTGATGAACCAGCAAAAGTGGCCTCTTTCTAAACATTATTTCTACAAGTTGCTGTTTTTGGTGGCCCTTTTAAAATGAGAGGTCCCAACATGCACCCCCACTTCTCTTCCCCACCTGTTTTTCTAATTTTTCCAACTACTTCTATGGGCGTCAGGTAATTTGTACAAAAATTGGACGTAAGTGCATGGCTGTCACTTTCTTTTCATCAAGATAATTGAATTCGACCAAATGATAGGAATGTGGGACAACACGTGCTTCTAGGGTGAGATAACCCTGAGAAAGCTGTAGATACTATCAGAAAGGGATCAGAAAGCTGTAGAAATGTGACCTCCCGGTAATGCCAGGTACTGAAAGTGGTAATAGCCTCTACAGAACTCCTAGATCCAGCTTCTGCAGGTAAAATACATAATAGGACCGGGGGCAGATGCAGCAGCCGAGCAAATTGTTTGGATCGCGGGATGAATCTCCAACTCTAAACCCACGTTCTGCTGAAAACTGTTTGCACCCACTCACCATCTTTGGCCCTGCACCTGGTATTATAGGGTTGTGGACTCACAGACACCTATGTAGCTAGGACCGGTACTGCCTGTGCTAGATGGAGATGATATTAAGCTTTTTGGTTTCAGTAGGGGTCACTATGATATGATAATTACCTTCCTCCTTCTCCACGGCCATAAAATTCGGAGAAGGCAATTATCCAGAACAATAATGGCCCCTTCTGAGTTCTATAAGGCTATTGGCACCTATCTGTGGGACCATGTGTCAATAAATGACACTCGGTTTCACTTTTGCAATCCAAACACCAGGCATCTGGGCTACAGACAAGAAAAGGAGGAATAGATAGGGAAAAGAACGGACAAAAATAGCCAGCAGGACCATCTGTCAAGGGACAGCAAAGCACCATTTCTCTTTTTAAAATTTATAAAAGAAAAGCAGCGGGAAAGCAGAAGCATACAGTCACCTATGGAGAGTAAGTGTCAGACAGAAGTGACAAACTCAGGAAGGACCAGCAGTGACGCTGGTGAGCAAGGAGTGTGTGGAGCGTTGCAGTCATAACAGGTAAGAGAGAACTGAGGAGCAAGGAACACAGCAGCAGAGGCTGGCTGACCCAAAATTCTCAGGATGCAGTCTCTGCTGGTAGTTATTGCCCGGTTGGTCAATAATGGCCGGCTGGTGCTGATAGAGATTGTAGCCCTGTGGAAGCCCCATACACTATTATTGCTGGTTAGAGAGTGGAATGACTCTATAAACGAGTTCTAAGAGAGCGCATAGCCAAGTGGAACCATCAGATACCTTTATATCATGATAATGATTGTATACAGATAGAGCCTACATTATTATCAAAAACACATAGGGAGAATAGCGTTGAGCAGAGGCAGTGACTTCTGGTTTTTCTGGGGGGTGCCGGCACCCCAAAAAAAAGTCCCATTGAAAGTATAGGGACTCCTACACAGATGGCCTTTCTCGATATGCAGTTGGCCTTTCCTTTGGGCGAGGGGGCACGGAGCACCCGTGTACTCGGTGCTCATGCCCTTGAGAAACCTCAGTTGCTGGCAAGGCACATTAAATTCAGTGCATATGGAAGCCTCACATGTATAGGTCAGATAGAGGTTGCATCGCATGGATCCCACCATTTTGGTACATCAAGATCTAAAATATAACCCTTTGGAGTCATTAGATTTTGCACCTGCTCGGCAGCCTTCTAAATCCCAGATACTGATGGGATAGACAGAGGTTACAGCCTTATGTTACCCTAAATTGTTAATACTTCTAGATGAATTGTATATCCCAGATCTATGTCAACAATAGTACCCCCGGTGGCCCCTTTCACCCAATCAGGCTCCTCGTAATGTGGGTGTTATTCACCAGTACAAAATGCATGTTATATGCTTTGTTGGCTGCTACACTTTCCCTCTCTTTTCCTGCCACTCACTTCCCTCCACCTGCTCATCCTCCCCCACCTCAAATATATGTCCCACACTTACCTGCAACTTCATCCACACTGATGGACCGCTGATTCCCCACCATGGAAAGGGAAAAGGGGCTTGCATTTGGTCTTCTTTCTCCTGTTTCTGTTGTAGCCATGTTTCCTTGGAATAGTTGTCCTTCCTTGAATGGGAGCTCTTTCACAAGATCATGAAAGTAAAACACGTTTTACAAAACCATTAGCATCCTACATGTTGTGCCAGAAACACAGCCGACAGGTTGACCATGCTTATAACAGCACTGCCAAGCCTGCGTTGTATGCCCTTGAATCGCTAGGGTCGGTCCTCCAGTTAGGTTCTTAGTCCGTTAATATAAAGAAGAGGAACCGCAATACGCTGCTAGAGCTAGGTAGAGATCACATCTATGTAGCTCTCTTTAATAATGCAAGGGTTGGCTGTAGCTAATGGGTGTGTGGTACCCCCAGATACCATCAAGTCTACCTAGTGATAAAATCCAGGTGATACCAGCAGGCACTGCTAGCACTAATAAGAACCTGCTGCCCCAGTAAATCTCTACATATTGCTATGGCCTATAGATCAAGTGTGCCCCACAGAACACCCCGATGCAGCAGGGCCCAACAGTGACTACAGTTGTGCGGATCCATACGGAAGGGTTTGCTCAAGCACCCTTCAACCCGTCACTCTATCCAAGGCTTCCAACACCATGAGTCAATTCAGTGTCTAGTGCTAATTTCTAATATATTCAATAGCATCCAGGACTAGGACGTGGTATGCATCATATTTGAGGCGACGTGCTTGCCTTCTCATTCTATCATGCTGTGATATATATCTCTTTGTTAGTGTACTACTGCTAACATTGCTACTAGTATTTGTGTTACAAACAATGTTTCTAAAAATGGTAGGAAATATGTTTTCTAACATTTTGTTCATGCTCACACTCATTCGGCCAGGCATATTTGCTTCTGTGTTGACACTGATATTGCTTGTCTGGTAAATATTATACATATTTGCAGTGGCTTTACTGGTTCTGTTTAGCAGTACACTTCCCTTTATATGCCCCCTCCCCCTCTTTTAGATAGCTTGCCCAGTTAAAAGATGCACCCCAATAAATTCCTAACATAAACATCAATATACTGAACATGAAAGCACTAAAGTGTAACCCGCAGGTGTAGGAATCTTGAATGAACATTATATTTATCTACTTTCTTAACATGCAATGAATCATTTGATGTTGAGGGTTCCATTTCGTACGCTCCTGTAGAGGAAACAAAAATGGGGTTGGGAGAGAGAGAGTTTGCTTTTTATAAAGTGCTTATGCTTTTAGCAGCAACGCATGTTAATTATCTGGGGCATGTAGCTATGTTACTACTTTTGAGGTAGTTATCCTGAGGTATGTTGGTAGTTTCCTTTGGGTACTGGTGAGGTATTTGGGGTGCCCTATGAACATCAGAGAGGTGAATCTAATACCGAAGCCCCTTCACTTTTACTGTGAGAGGGGTGGAAAACACCACTTCATAGGGACCATGGAATTTAGGGTTGTTCCACTTATGCACAAAGCTTTTGACGTATATTTGTTCTCCTGGCAGCAGCAGTTGGGTGGGTGTGGTGTCTGTGGTAGGTTGCTCTACAGTGCTCTGTGTACCCTCTAGGTGGGGTGGTGCAGTCTGTCGGGAGACATATTTAATCGCATGTGTCAGGTTCGTTAAGTAATCTTTGAATTCTTCACCCAAAACGACTGAAGTCTTATGAGCATCTAATGCCCTCCTTACTGGTGAGATGGGTGTATGCATGCATCTTCCAGTTACTATTTAGTGGGGTGCAAGGTGATGGTCTTTACTTGGTTGAGTGCGTAAAGTTCTTCTTTAAGGTGGAGAGTTTGCTTTTAAGGAGGCCGTTGATCCTCTTAACAATGCCGTTTGCTTGGGGGTGGTAAATTGAGCACATCCGGTGTTTAATGGCAAGTAGTGCTGTTATCTCTTTGAAGAATTCAATGAAGAAGTGGGTGCCGTTGTTGGATTTCAGTACATCGCACATGCCCCATCGAGGGAAAACCTTGCACACTCAAAATGCAGCAGCACATTTGGCATTTGGGTGTACAGAAGGTCCAGCTTCAACCCATCATGAAAAACAGCACACTACAACTATTAAATATCGGGAAATATTGCATCTTTCCCCTATGTCTGTGTAGTATATGTGTAGCTCACGGAATAGCCGAATGGGGCAAGGTATAGTTCCTCATATTGTTCGGAGCGTCAAGCCAGTGCTGAAAGTTTGGCAGGTTGTGCAATTTCTGATCATGTTTGTGAGGTGATCTTGAAGGTTTGCTATAAACCAATCTTCTTGTCTGCCTTCTGAAATTTGCTGTTCGTAACTATGGGACAGGTGGTGCAGTTGGTCAAATGCTATTGCCAAGAGCTCTATAGGCATAACTGCTTTGCCAGTACATTCTTGTCTCCAGTAATTTGGTAGGGGACTGTTTGTACCCTCTCTTCGACCATAGTTTATTTTCTACATTAGGTGTCTTGCTCTGTAACCCAATGAGCTGTGTAATGGCAGTGCTGTGTATGCTGTGGTTTACTGATCCTGTGATGGTGTAGTTAGGACGTTCTCTGAAATTATGGAGACCGATAGATAGGCTGCCATCTTTGCTGCAGCATCTGCCACAGCATTCTCTAATGATATTTTGTCAGTGTTGCCGGTGTGGGTGGCTCATTTAATGACCGCGACTACAGAGGTTCGTGACAGTGCGGAATTCAGTGTATCTAGTAGTGCGGCGTGTTGCACTGGGGAATCGTCTTCTATACGGAACCCTCTCTGTTTTGATCGTGACGACCCGGCATGCACTGTTGTAGTGACGTATGCCGAGTCTGAATAAATGGTCACGTGGTATCCTTGTGATGTATGTAGCACCTTGATGAACACCACGAGCTCCGCCACTTGTGCTGAATAGTGCATGGGTAGTCTCTTCATCACTAATGTCTCATATTCTCCTCCCTCAAGGTGCACAACAGCTGCACCTGCATGTCTCTGGTCAATTGTCACTTAACCATCAAAAAACAGTATTTCCCCTTCCTGCAATGGGCTGTCCTTTGCTTTGTGGATGTCATCCTCCTCCTCTTCACATGTGGCACAATCGTGTTGTTGCAAGTCGTCATCTGTACACACTTCTGTTAGGAACGTGGCAGGATTTACTGTTTTGCATCACACAACATGAATGTTTGGGCTTGAGATTATAATTTTGTATGCCGATGCTGTCTGTGTGGTCAGGGTGTACTTCGATCGTTCTAAGATGGCAAATACTGAATGCTCCATGTACAATGTCACTGAGCATCCCATCACAATTGTGGAGCTTATTTTCAATGGCGAAGGCAGCTGGAGCAAGTGCTTGTTCGCATGCAAAATTGCCCTTGCATAACTGAGTCGTTCGTTTCGCTGTAGTAGGCCATTGGTTTGTGGCTCATTGTACATTTCTGGGTCAGTACCGCTGTCATAAGTGTGCCTTCTGAATGCAAAAATATATAGAATTCTTGTGTGTAATCTGGGGTGGCAAGAACTGGGGCTGTGGAAATCCCTTCTTTCAAATCATTGAGGTTTTGTACCATATCTGTTATACATTCTAATTTGTGCTTTCCTTTCTGTGCTTCCTTGAAATCCTGTAGAAGTGGCCTTGTGTATGCCTCATAGTCTAGAATTCATGCTCTGCAGTAGTTACACAACCCCAAGATTTTTGCATGTCTTTTACTGTAACTGTAACAGGTTTGAGCGTGGCGTGCACAGGTGCTGCTCTGTCTGGTATTATTCTCTTTCTGTTTGCTGATATCAACTGGCCCAGGTAAAGTACTTCCAGTTGGCAATATTGGAATTTGGCCTTGTCACCCTTGCACTCCTTGTGGGCTAAGAGTTGTAAGAGAGGAATGGAGACTCTACGACAGTCCTGCTCACTGCCACTGCAAATGGGAAAGTGGTCCACGTACTAGATGATCATGCTGGGAATATGGATGTTAACTAAGTCTTTGTGTAATATTCTGTTGAATATACTTGGGCTTTCGCAGTACCGTAACGCTTCCCCCCATGGGTGAAGGCAGTGAGGTATTGTGAGTTGGGATGCAAAGAAATGGAAAATAAGGCATCTTTTAAATCAACCACTGTGAAGTGGATCTCTTCTTTAGGGATGCTACATAAAATGGTGGCAAGGTTCGGAACTAAAGGAAATTCTTTCTGTACTACATCATTTAGAGGGCGTAGATCATGGATCATTCTCCAATTGCTCCATGTGGCCTTTTTGACAGAGTAGATGGCAGTATTGCACAGTGAGGTGGAGGGCACTATTATCCCTTGGTGAAGTAGGGCCTGTATCGTGTCTTTTATTCCATCTTCTTCCTCCTTTGAAAATGGGTATTGTTTTATTCTGGGTAATACTGCTCCAATGACAGGAGAACTCTCAGAGTACAATAGGGGAGCACGCAACCCCTACCCCCTACTTTTACATCCAAATATGCAGTGTATGGAACCATAGAAATAGTCCCAGAGAATCCCTGCATGTCTAGAGTTTTGCCAGATAATGTGAAGTCCCCTTCACTGTTGCATGATTGCTTGTTTCCTATCTCTGCCCCCACCAAGGGTTCCTCTTCTGGGTTGAGGGTCATCAACAGGACCAGACATGCAAGTGCTCTCTGTGGGCTGTCCTAATCAGGGTATGTATTTGTTCCTGGAAATGAGAAGAGGTTCCCCCCAACACTGTTGTGCCTTGGAACGGGGCAACTGTACCACCAGGTGCTCCATTAAAGGGGTTCATGTTTCCTGTCTGCTGGAAGGTGTTGTGGGGCATAGATTGTTGCATAGTTTGCTGTGGTTGCTGCTGTAGGGGAGGGCCTGGTATCTGCAGGGGCAATTGCGTGTATGCCCTTGAGGGGCCCCTTGAGGTTGTGTACTGTAATTTTGTTGAACGTAACTATACCCCATTCCCTGTCTGCTTCTACACTCTCTTGAAAAATGTCCCAATTTTCCACAGTTCCAACATTGTGATAGCCCCATTACCCCCACCCTCTGGGCCCCATTCCTACAAACCCTCCTCCAAATCCCCCTCCGCTTGATCCGCAGAACCTACCTCTGTTGTCCTCCTTGCCACTGTGGGCCGGGGTACTGCGCGTTCCTGCCCCACTGTCCTTGTCCTCTGTCTGACCACACGGTGGCTATTCTGGCATTTACAAAACTGGGGGTGTACCCTGTTACTTCTGTCAGTGCTAGTGTCGATATATACGCCTCCACAGCGACCTTAGCTAATTTATTTTGTACTAGTTTTGCTTCCTCTGATTGTCGCCTCTGAGTTATTTACTTCTCACACTCCTTTATTCATCTGCAATGGTGTACTATTATGCTTTAGGATCAAGAACACACTGGGCACCCTAGGTGAAGCAATTTACCCAAATGAATAAGTTCCCATAATAATAAAACAACGTATAGTCCATTAAAAGACAGAGAAAATTGTCATAAAAGAAGCTGATAAGGGAGGCATGTCATTATAATGAATCAGACCGACTACATTGCAATGGCCAATAACCATTTGACAACACCTGACTGTTACAAAATCTTGCATTCTGATCCCACTTTAGTACTAGACGATTTGAATGAAAACATTCTGAAATGGTATCGCTAAGGCCTGATCACAGACATGGAGAAATCCTTCTTCACCATTACATCTCCAATTTTACCTACTCTGTACTTTCTGCCCAAAATTCACAAAGCATTTGAAGGAATCCCAGAGGCACAACCTATTGTGAGTGGTATTGGATGGGCTACTGAACCCATTTTGGAGTATCTTGACAACATCTTGTGCCCGCACGTGTTAAAATTAAAATCATATCTAAAAGACACAACACTAGTACTGTGTAGTGATCTGTCTCCCGAGCCTTCTCTTCATAGAACCCCCGAAGGCTCGGGAGACAGTATTCCAGGTGGGGAGACGGTTTGGAAGAGCTGTGAATAGCTCTACTAGTCCCTGCAGGGCTGTTCAATAAAAGAACCAGAAACCCACTTACTGTGTCCGAATTGATCCTTTTAGTGGCGATGAGGATGGCGCAGTAAAGCGGGCCTGTAGGGGACCTTGGGCTGATCCCTGCGTCGCGGGATCGCCCAACAGAGGTGAGCCCAAGCTCAAATGGGTCGGCTCCGGCGACCCATGGGCATTTTTGGCGGCAGTACCAGGTGAGGAGAGACAAGAGGCTGGCAGCGGGCCTCATGGGATTTGAGATTAAGGCACGTCGTCACGCTCCCGGTCTGCGAGCTTGAATATTAGCGGAGAAGAGGTTGCCATAGTAACCTTCCCAACGAAGCAACGGGAAGGCAACAGGCAAAACAAATGGGCCTGAATAAAGACGCTTAAGGAAATTTAAAGTGACCGTTCCAAATTTACAATGTGTAGTGCCAATATCCAAGAATATTGTAATAAAGCAGCACAAGCATAATATTGAAGTGCATGTACAAGCTATTGTAAAACAGAGTAAATAGGAAAAGCTCTACTTCAATACAGACATGGCAGATGCAAGTATGTCCCCACCTCCACCATTTTTGCCTGAACCAGGAACACCGAGTATCAGGTGGGACTGGTGGAAAAGACTCTTTGATACGTATTTAATAGCAATTGGAGGGTACAAGTTCACTCCTAGCACGAAACAAGCTAGCCTACTACACAATCTTCCCACAGAAGGGAGGAGTGTATACAATGGCTTACCAGAACCAGAAGAGGCAGGGTGATACTGATGAGCAGAGAGAAAATTACAGAACCACTTTGAGCCCAAAAAGAATATTACCTTTGAAAGACACTCATTCTTTGAGAGAGTCCAAGAACCACAAGAGCCAGTGGAAGGTTTTGTGGCTGCTTTGAGGACATTAAGTCATAACTTTGGAACATTAACCAACCTGTTGATAAGGGATCAATTTGTACGATGTGCTAACAGTAGCAGGGCTCAAGTGAAACTATTATCAAAAGACTTCCCCTTAGAAAAGGCAGTAGAGGTTGCTAGGGGCATGGAGCAGATTACTAAATATATGAAAGGCATGAAATGTGAAAAACAAGAAAATAAGTTTGCTGCATTGAAGAGCAACAGCAAATGGAATGAAGGGAAGGAGGTGAAATGCTAAAGATGTGCAAGCAATCAACACATTTCATCCGACATTTCTTGTCCAGCAAGGAATTTAATTTGCGTGAAATGTAAGAAGAAGGGTCAATTTGCAAGAGTCTGTTGTGAGTCGTCTATGGTTGAACCAATTGAAATCGGAAAACATGGACAGAACAAGAGGAGAGCCCTGTAAGCATATCCATGACACAAGCAAAACAGGTACTGGAAGTGAGTGACATGTCTGGCAAAGTAAGAGGGCCGACTGATGTATTTCTAATAAACGGCAGAGTGGTGACAATGAAAGTAGACAGTTGTTCGCCTTGGACTATAATGTCGAAGGAAACGTATGAATAGTGTGTGGATGGAAGAATAGAGGAGCTATTAAGACATGAAATAGAACCATATGCATATGGAAATGTGAAGATTGAAGTGTTGGGGAAATTTCAGGCGATGATCAAATACAAAGGAAGAGGTTGTGAGGCAGAAATGTATGTGACTAAAGAAGGGTCATCGCTGCTAGGATGGGCAAACACAGCAAGCTAGGTATTCGAATTCAAGCCAACGCAACAGTACCAGTTACCATAGCGGAGATAGGGGACAAATGGGAAAAGGAGTTTCCAGAAGTATTCTCAGAGGAATTGGGAAGCTTGAACGGGTTCAAATATAGTATTAAACTCAAAAAGGAAGCTGTGCCGAGAGTGCATAAAGTGAGGACAGCACCTCAGCAACTAAAGAACAAAGTGAAGGTGGAACTTGAGACATTGCTTCAAAGAGGGATAATTGAGAGAATTGAAAGCTCAGAATGGTTGTCTCCCATGGTAATTGTAGCTAAACCAAATGGTAGCATTAGGCTTGGTGTGGATTTAAGGGACCTAAACAAAAACATTTGGGTAGATCGCCATCCACTTCAGGTCATATCGGAGGAACTGTCGACTCTGAGCGATGCAAAGCTGTTTTCAGTTATTGATTTGTCTTCTGCATATCACCAAGTACCCCTATCAGAAGAGTGCCAACACCTCAAAGCTTTTGTGACAACAGAAGGGACATTTAAGTACTGTTGCAGGCCATTTGGCTTAGCCTCAGTGGCAGCAGTGTTTCAGAGAGTTATGGAGAAGGTGTTGGAGGCGGTGCCAAACATTATCATATTCCAAGATGACATTTTAATTTATGCTGAATCGAGTGAGAAACATGATTAGTTATTGAGAACAGTGTTGAATAAACTGAAAAATCCAGGGTTGACAGTGCAGAGGAAAAAGTGCAGTGGAGAGTGTGGAGTATTTGGGCCATGTGATATCATGCAATGGTATTAAGCCTAAACTCAGCCTGGTAGAAGCCATAGAAAAAGCTCAAAGCCCAGTGGACAAAGATCAATTAAGATCATTTTTAGGCCTAGCTGAGTACTACCACAAATTTGGGAAGAACTTGCTGTGATTTCCACGCCCTTAAGGTCATTATTGAAAAAAAGGGGTCAAGTTTGAGTGGTCGGATGTGTGTTAAAAGGCAATTCAGAAGATAAAGAAGGACATGGTAAGGGTGCCTCCTATTGGGAAGTTTAATCCAGGAGACAGGTGTGTTTTATCGGTGGATGCCAGTATTTTGGGGTTAGGAGCAACCCTCACACAGTATGATGATGACAAAACGGAAAGAGTAATAGCGTTCGCATCAAGAACATTGAATGGGGCTGAAAATAATTATTCAGTCATTGAATGAGAGACTTTGGCGATGTTTTGGGCAATATGTCATTTCAAATTGTTCTTGTGAGGCAGGAGATTTACAGTGAGATAGGGCCATAAACCATTAGCCCAGATGTTTGAAAGTGGGAAATTGGCTGTAGGATCACCCAGGATTAGCAGGTGGTGGTTAGGCTTACAAGGATATAATTTTGGTGTGGTTTATGTACCGGGCAATTACAATGTTGTGACAGATTACCTTTCAAGAATGGCCACTACGGGGAGAGAGGAGGAAATATGTGGAGAATGGAAAGAGGAAAATATTGTGGCAGAAGTTGATGTAGGATGTGTGGGACAAATGGAGTGGGAGCAGAATGAATTTGGGCCCTTTTTTTGGAGCGAATGGAGAGTCGGCATTGCCTTTGGGGCAGGCGACAGGCCAGTTTGTCAGAGGGTGAGCCTGAGGTCTGCCACTTCCATTCTGCAGCTCTGAACTTGCATTTCAGGGCTGCAAGTTCAGAGCCCATAACAGGAGTTATGCTTGGAGGCATGTTTCAAGTGGATCCTCATGACTGGGGCAAGAATCTCAAGGGTATTAGTGATGGCAAGATGGAGGTTGCTAAGGGCAGAATCAGAGGTAGAGTTTGTAGTGGGGAGAGGAGGGGGATGAAGATGGATGCAAAGGCAGCAGCTGTCACTTATTTCATTGAACGGATGATTGTGAACAAGGTTGGCAAGGCTGGGGGAGGTGCAGTCAGAGGGCTGAGAGGACCCAGGTGAGAGGAGAGAATGCTCTGACCAGGAGAGTGGGGTGATCAGTGGGGGGGAGAGCAAAAGATCAGTGTGGATGAAGGCATCAAGAGTGTGCCCAGCCGGTTAGGTAGGGCCAGAAAGGAGAATGGAGAGGGAGAGCAAGGTGCAGAGGTCATGGAAGAGGGTGGAGGCCATGATTGAGAAGTCAAGGTGGATGTTAAAGTCACCCAGGAGGAGACGTTTAGAGGTGGTTGTGAGGAGAGAGGAGGAGAAATCAGCCCATTCAGAGAGGAACAGGAAGGCCTGTAGATAGTGGTAATGGTCAGAGAGAAGGTGAGAGAGATGACCAGCTTGCAAACTACGCTCTCGAAGGCAGAGTAAGGCTGGGTGGGTATGAGGGAAGAAGGGACACACTCAGGAAAGATCAGAGCAACCCCACCACCAGCACGGTTAGGGCAAGGCTTGGAGATGATCTTATAGCCATCAGGGAGAAGGGAGTCCAAATCAGTGACTAAGCTGGCATTGAACCACCTCTTGGTGAGAGCAAGGCTATCGAGGTGAAGGTCTTCAAGGAGGAGGCAGATGTCGGCAGAGTGTTTGATGGCAGCAATTAGAAAATATAGTACAAATGGTGAGTGAAATAGGGGCAGCGTAAGATAGGAGGAAGAAAGAGGGGGGCTGCACAGCACAGTACTAGCCCAAACTCACCAGACCGCCTAGTAGCCAAGAGAAGCAAGAAAACAGATGCACAGGGAATACTATAGGACTGCAGAAGAGGTTAAAAAAAACACCGGGCTTCGAATTTGCAATGCAAAATGTGGTGCAGAGATATTAAGAAATCCAACAGGCTTTGAATTTGCACAAGAGACATACAATGCAATGCAAAATGGGGTGCAGAGATGTTAAAAAACACACCAGGATTCGAATTTCCAAGAGACACAAAGTGCAGTGAAAAATTGGGTGCAAAGATGTAAAAGAAAAACACCAGGCTTTGAATTTGCACAAGAGGCGGACACTGTGGATTCCTGCCCACATTCTGGGCCACCTGATTGGCTGACCCTCACCCTAGGGTCCTAATACTAAACCCATTCCAGGCACCAAATCTCTTTCTTGGCTTCCTCTGATAAATGCATCCCTCAGTCTACGGTCCTTTCCAGATGTCCTGAAAATCGCCAAAATGCTCTCTTTTGTTAAACAACAGGCCTCGACCCCCTGCATAAAGTCCATTATTCCCCCAGCGGTTCCAGCCTTAGCGCTTCTTGGTAAGAACTTGTTTAAATGAGCGGCAGATCTGCTTGGCTTGTTGCGGGAATATGGGCCTGGATCATCCTGCTGGATGGGTCTTGGGCTGGTTCACCTCCTTTCTGCAGGACAGGCCCTTTGCCCATGCCTTGCTGGGCTCCTCAAGGTTCCCTACTGTGGCCCGTGTTATTTAACATCTACCTCTAGATCCAGTGTGTGGGTCAGGACCCTGAGGGACGTCAGTTTGCAGGACTTGCAAAACTTTGCCCTATCTTAAGGTGTTTACTGTAGACATGATTTTATTGTTTAGTGCACTGATACCCTCGTGCCTGGTTGAGCTTTTTGTCCACATTTTATGAATAAAATGAATAAATATGGATTTTCCTTTCTTTCTTTCTCCTGTTCATTTTCTTTTTGTTCTGCCATATTCATTTTGTGCCCTTTTATCTCTATTGTTATCACATGGTTGTCTTTTTCTCCATTTCTCCTCATTTTGGTTTCATTTGCTGGATCCAGGACGTGGATGAGTTATTTTTTTCCAGGGCTGTTTTTAGTTCCCAGTCCATCCGTGTATGTGTGAGAGAGGTCTGCACTGCTGCCTGTGCTTCATCTGTTCTTTGCAGGGTAGGGTGCCCTTCTGGTGCTCACTCGGTACCTGTCGGCGTGCCCTTCAGAACTGTCAATTCAATTTCTTTGATCAACTGTCTTGTAAAATGCACCATTTGATGACAGTTCTTTCTATTTTTTAACCACATAAATCTACTCAAAATCTCCTGTATACGTCAGATTTGTAAATTTATGCCAAAAGATAAATAATAAGTTCATGCCATGTTGGGCAAATTACTTCCTCTTTACAGGTTCACAAATTGCCTCTGTTTTTAACAGGATGAAAATGGTTGTCTTCTTATAAAATAAACAGAAGATTCCAAACCAAAAAAGTCTCCAAACCCTTCTGAATCCTCTGCCATATGGGCAGCACCCGGTGGCGGAAGTCCAACTCAGGATAAAAGTGACCCCTGCCACTTATATTTGCCCACAAATGAAACACTGCCAAGTTATCCTGGGTATGAACAGCCTGCAACCTACAGAAATGTGGGGAAGGTGAAGGCTCTGCAGGCCTCTCCAGGCTGAAGGGTGACCCTGAGCGGAGTACCTGGCCTGGAACCCGACTCCCCAGCATGCCAGCCATCTGATACAGACAGTGGGGGGGGGGGCAACCATTGGGAAAAGTGACAGGGTTTCTATTATTAAGATGCTTTTGGGGGGGAGGAATGAAAGCCATTGTGTCGATGGTGTCACTCACCATGGAAGGATGGTGTTACTCTGAGAGGTTTGCTGGCAATGGGACAGGTGCCGGTGGGGGCCGTGGGGCTCTCGAAGCACATGCTTCAGGGTCACAGCCCGGCCTCGCGGATACTGTCTGGCCTGCTCCTCCATATCCGACTGGCCACCTCTCATAAATGATCATGGCTTGAGTTAGCAAATTTGCATCTCGCGATCAATCTTGAAACTCAAGGTCAATAATAACTCTGTAATTTTGCTTAGGGAGCCTGGTTCTCCTATGTCCCTGCTCTTATGGCACAGGGTGTGCAGCGGCAAAGGGATATAGCTCCAGCAGCATACTTTATTTTCAGTGAAGCACGCTGTGTTTTTGGAATGTCTTGAAAAATTGTTCTCTGTAGTTTCGAACCAAAATCTCAAATTCTTTTACCAATAGAGTTCACAATTTCTACAAAGCTTGTGTTGGCAAATGTTTTTTGTCAATGCACAGAGGATAGCACAAGGGCAACGTTCTGGTCTTGGAAGCAAGACCATGCAGCGTTTGAATCCTAGATCTGCGCTTAAAAACTGAACTCAGGTATAAAGCACATTATATATATTTTTTTTTAAATAGTGGCACGTTCTGCATAATTGGAAGGTATGTATTTATTTATTTTTACATTTGCACAAAACCCACAGGTATCAAGGCGCTGAACCCAAACTTTGCACCCCAAATATGGTAAAACCTGTGCAAACTTCCCTGCGATATTTAAAGCTTAAATATTCCTGGAACCATCGCCAAATAGGGCAATACTGATTGCAAATCTCCTGCAATACCCAATGCAAATTCCAATACATGCAATACTTGTCTCAAATTGTGTGCTGGACTCGCTGCTAACTTCCTGCAGTACACATTGTTATTTTCCTGCATTACCCTTTCCAAAGTTCCTAGAGCACTCATTGCACATTTCTCACAACATTCATAGCAAATGTTCAGCAATCCTCATTGCAATGTTTCACTAAAAACCACGGAAAATATTCTGCGGTACCCGTGCACACAGTTTGCAATATTCACTGCACATTTTCCACAATGCAATGCTCTGCGCGTGTTTTGCAAGACTGGTTGCTAATTCTCCTCATCACACAGTTCAACCTTCCTGCATCAGTTGCGTCCAATCGTGCTGGGAATGGACAGGGAGCCACATACAAGCGAAGAAAATGTGCTTCCGGGTTCTAAATTAAGAATAATCTCTGATTGTATAGTGATCTATGCTAACACGGTATGGTATAACCAAGAAACTATTAAGGATTCACTCATTCTCCCCAGGTGTTCTGCAATTAGCTGGCAGTTCTCTCATTCGTGCTTACAAGAGACTTTTGACCACAACACCTTGATTTAGGAGCATCAGGTGTGACATAGGTATATATGCACCACTGTAATTTTTTCCTTGAATGTTTAAATTGTATTCATGTACCTAACTGTCTATAATATGCTGTAACCTTTACTATCTTCTAGCGCCCAATTACCTCCGGGTCAGGTGCGCGATATAAATAAAATAAACAAACAAACAAACATATAGGAGTCAATCTCTACCTGCAAACAAGCATGTCACATGCTACATGGTGTCCAATGAGAGTGGGAACAGCCTGAGGTGTGGTGGCGATGAGGAAACTGCCACCATGCACTGTTACCGCATGCAGGCATATCGCGTGTCTGCATGATTTTGAGTCATGTGGACCCTTTTATTATTATTATTATTATTGGGATATTTATTGAGCACAGACCTCACTTCAAAAAGCAATGGCGCGCTTTACATTCATGGGGGTAGAACATGGTGAGTGGAGCAAGGAAACAAGGGAGTGTGGAGCTAACAACAGAAGACAGGGGAAGGTGGGCAATTTTGCAGCAGGGGATCTACAAGCAACCCCGGGGAGGAAACAGTGGGGATCAAATCACCCAGTCTCAGGTGGGCTGGGGAGTGGAGGGTGTGGGGACCCAGGTGTTAGGGAGGAGCCATTCCTTGAAGAGGAGGGTTTTGAGGTTCTTCTTGAACTGTAGAAGTGAGGGGGCGAGTCTGGCGCTGACAGGTATGAGGTTCCATAGTCTAGGGGTGTAGACAGAGATGGGCTGTCTTCTGGTTCTTTCCTTTCTGCAGTGGCAGAGTTCAAGTCTGCACATGTCCTTTTGGTCGAAGTGGTGGAAGTGGAACCTTCAGTTACTCCTCATTTAGGAGTCCCTTAGGACTTCATGGGGAAATGCCAGGATTACTGCATACAGTAATGGGAAGGGTCTGCATGATTCAGAGTCATTCAGACCCTTTAGTCCTCATTTAGGAGTCCCGTAGGACTCCATGGGGAAATGCCAGGATTACTGCATACAGTAATGGGAAGGGTCTGCATGATTCAGAGTCCTTTGGACCCTTTAGTCCTCATTTAGGAGTCCCGTAGGACTCCATGGGGAAATGCCAGGATTACTGCATACAGTAATGGGAAGGGTCTGCATGATTCAGAGTAATTCGGACCCTTTAGTCCTCATTTAGGAGTCCCATAGGACTCCATGGGGAAATGCCAGGATTACTGCATACAGCAATGGGAAGGGTCTGCATGATTCAGAGTCATTCGGACCCTTTAGTCCCCATTTAGGAGTCCCGTAGGACTCCATGGGGAAATGCCAGGATTACTGCATACAGCAACGGGAAGGGTCTGCATGATTCGGAGTCATTGGGACCCTTTAGTCCTCATTTAGGAGTCCCGTAGGACTCCATGGGGAAATGCCAGGATTACTGCATACAGCAACGGGAAGGGTCTGCATGATTCAGAGTCATTCGGACCCTTTAGTCCTCATTTAGGAGTCCCACAGGACTCCATGGGGAAATGCCAGGATTACAGCATACAGCAACGGGAAGGGTCTGCTTGATTCAGAGTCATTCGGACCCTTTACTCCTCATTTAGGAGTCCCGTAGGACTCCATGGGGAAATGCCACGATTACTGCATACAGCAATGTCGTACCCAGAACTACATTTGTGAGGAGGACATTTCCCCCACACATAAGCAGGATGTTTTCATGTGTTTCATCTCAGAATTTGCAGGAGCGGAAAAACATCTAGTATTCTGCACTACCAGATGTTTTACCACTACATTTAAACATGCCTGTGACCTGGAAGTGATTCCTAATTTCTTTCACCTTTGGCCGTCATTAATGAGAAGTCATCAGTCTTCTTTCTGGCTCTGCTTTGCAGGTGGCATGTAGCACATAGCAAACACATGCATATAACATAACACAAAGATGAAATGCGGGAAATATATGCCAACTTTTTCCCTTTCAATGCCTTCCCCCTAAAAGCATTCGTCATGTAAGGGATACAAGTTTGAGAGTTCTTGGATAAGAAAGCTTCCATCCGTTGAGTTGAATGTAATTCCCCAACTATGCTTTCCCCTCAAAATACCGAAAGGCGCTGCACAACACATTAGTTGGATACTGTCTTCTCTCCAAAATATATCAAAACAAGTGTACCTGGGGGCAAAGCTTCAAGAGGATTAGTGGTAGTGTCCAACATTTGCTAGCCTCTGGGTTCAAAGCAGAGGCAGACAGGTCAGCTTGGAAACTAGGGAAACAGGGACCGGATCTACAATCGGTTCCAAATAAAATGAATCTAAAGAGACTTCTGCGGTTATGGCCCAAGTTTAGGAATGAGCCAGTGCCCACACGTTAAGCTTCCATTCACTGGGGCCATTTGGAAAAGTCGGAAATCAATAGCGGCTTGACCTTGACCACCCGTAACAGATGATCGCCAACTTCCACCTTGGGGGCACGTTTGCCAGGAGATGCAGTCTGGGAACACAAGGGACTATCGGAGTTGCATTACTGTACAGGGAAGGGCTCGCTCTAGATTCCCAATAGTCTGAACATGAGAAGGAGTGATCGGGGCACATTCACCGTCTGAGGCCAGGGAGCTGGTGCAATCTAAAAGAAGGATCAAGGATGAGCGATCATATAGACTTGCACCACTGCTACATGAGGACATGCAAATCCCTTCCAAATAGGGTGATTCCGACTATCGCATGACGAGACGTCTATGAGAGCGCAGCTATGTCACTCGAGCGCCATCCAAATGAAAGGAAATGCCTGTAAGATACATTCTCTCAATCCATTAATTTCCTTAAAGCTACCACAAACCATCACTGACAATAAAACTCCGTGCGCGCATTCTGAGGCATTCAGAGCTTGAGACCCAAATGACGCATAAGAGTTTTTCGAAGGATAATCGCATCTGCGCCTACCCACGAAAGAATGCTGAGAAAGGTTCATCATGGTAAATAGTTGTTGCTGAGTGATTCCATCGTACAATTCAGGAGCCATCTGTCATTACCATTCCTCAGAAAGTTCAAGATGGCCACACGATTTCATATTCCCTTAAGACTATCCTTTCTCATTTAGTCCACCTTCGGTGTCGATCAGCAGGTCGGTCAGCAGTTGCCAATATGTACCACATTGGGTAGGCATGTGGGAAAGTGCAGATCTACTGGACGGAGGTGTTAGCTAATAGGAAGAGAGTTAGGCGGTTGCAATGACATCATTGACTCAGTTGTTTTCTAGGAGGACTGGGGGATGGAAAGAAGGATGGCTGGTGTGTACGGTGTATACCCATGCTAGTGGCTGCCAGCATGACCATAGCACATACATAGATACATAGTAGGCGGAGGACTACAAAAGTGGGGACCGATGAGCTTGTGTATGCTCCCTGCTTTGGAGAAGATGGTTATGACAGTGCATACATGACAACGTGCCTCATATGAATCAGGAAATGCACCTAGTCCTGTCTTTTTTCTCTGGGATTAGTTGTCCTGGACTTGTAATAGGAAAAGCAAAACTGCACGCCCCAACATGCAAAAGAAACAGGACTGCCTTTGCATTTCCCAAAAGGCATAGGGCGTGTTGGTATGTATGAGAATGGGCTCTAGAAATGCCTAAAAGAGGGACCCCCTTTCCTATTTTCTGTGCAACAGGAAAAGAGCCAAGCAGGCTGATCAAATATATAGAGAACTTTCACCTATACTAGTTGCTAATCTTGAGCGCAGGACTGGTAGGCACTCAATAAATGCATTATCTATTTACAAAATAGTGAGTTGGATTGGGTAAGCAACCAATTAGACTCTTTGATATCAAAATCTTAACTGTTTTTAATGTCCACTTATTTCAAAGACTCTGATGTCCGGTTCTCAGTGGGGAAAAAAGACTCCATGTGTGCATGATTGTGCATGATTGTGCATGATTATGCATTCGGGCCTTCAGACTTTATCACCAGATCAGAGCCACTCAGCTATGCACTATGGGTATGCAAATTAACCGAAAATCTGTTTTTGCTTCATATGAGGTATTTGTCAGGATCTTGTAGTGCAGTGCTATTTTATAGCTTTATCAACACAAGACTGATAGCTCTCAGGGAAGCAATAACCAATCAAATACATGTTTCACCCTCATTGGGCATCATCAGTGCGATACCGGTTAACATCCTTGAGGTGCTTTGCAAAGGCACTCGCTCTGTAAAGGCCATTGCCTTGAGCTTACAGGGTGTTAACAGATATTAGTACCTGGCGAGGGGGCTGTGGCGGCCTCCCAGCCAAAAGGAAGGCTCAGAATCCGGGCATTACCACATGGTAATCTCGCTGCCCGCAGCCTCCTCACGGCCGGCGGCTGCCATCTCCCCTCGCCGGGGAATCAGGTAAGTCTTCTCCCACCCCCACTTACCTTCTTTTTTTCCATTCCGAGAGCGGACGCGCAGGGAACACTTCAGTCCACAGAGCATCTGCTCCCGATCTGTAACAGGCCATCATGGAAAGGGAGAAGGGACTATTTGTAGTCCCTTCTCCTTGTTCCATGGCGGCCATTTTGTTTGTTGACTTTTTTCAACTTACTTCAATGGCTGCCATGGAAAGGGAGAAGGGACTGCAAGTAGTCCCTTCTCCCCTTGCATGGCGGCCATTTTCTTTGTTTACTATGGCCACCAGGGAAAGAGAAAACAGATTACGTTTTCTGTCCGCGGTGGTCATTTTTGTAAACTTTTTTTACTTTTTTTTCTGGCTGCGAAACGCAACGCGTCTCGCAGCCGGGAGAAAAAAACATTATTACCCTGGTCTAATGGGCCGGGGTACTAATGGCAATAAGCCCCTCAACTTCCGGCCATTACCTTAGGCGGTAATGGCCCGCAGTCTCGGGGCTTATTGCCAGAGAATGACCCACCAGCCAAGTAATTATTTTCTAATTAAGTGTTATATTGAGAGCAAATGAACTAGGGACATCCCTTAGTAGGAACTGAAGGGTATTATTGCTAGATCCTGATTTAAAAGGGCTATTACCTAAAGAAGACTACCCCCAAATGAAGCTTGGCTGGTGTGGAGCCATTGCCAGTATGCTATGTTATGATATTGAATTTTCACACTGCGGCCATAACCCCTCAGTGGTTTTACAGCACCTGAATCTTGGCCGCGAGGGAGCATATTTTTTACCAGATCTTAGTTCATGAACCAGAATGAGAAGGGGTGGGGGCAGGATGGAGTTAAGTGTGGGGTGGCTAGCCAGAAGACGACAAACAAATACAGTAGGGCACCAGTACACGGGATATGGGTGATGTAATGGCAGGAGTGTGTGCTTAGCTGTGATTGATAATCGGTAAGCATGACAAGAAACGTCAGGAATGTAAATATTGATTTAAGACAAAGGCTTTACTGTGATGGCAGTATCTCGAGCAGATGAAGCATGTTGGCACATGTAGTTGACGAGTGGTTGCGTGATGCACTTGAAATGTGCTCAAGCAGGTCATTGTAGTGTGGAGGCTTACAACTGAATAGTTTGTAAGAAGCACTTCCTCTGCCCGCGGAGAGAACTGGTTTTGCCGATAGAGATGGCAAACGTGTCAGTGCCAAGACGTGGACGTGTATGGAAGAATGCGTGGGGAAAACATGAGGGACGCAAGAAGTGAGGGGGAAGCGGAATAACAGACAACCCGAGTCCAATAGCTCCTAAAAGCTTTACTAGCTATGACTCATCATAACTTTGTAATCCAGTTAGTGCTCTTTGAGCTTTCCATCTTAAGCCAGCAGACGCCTTTCTGTAGGATATTGATAGGCTACTCTGAGTTCTTGCTGCTCTTTGATATACACTACTACACATCTCGGGAGGGCTGCTCAGGGGCAACGTGCTCGCCTTGGAAGCAAGATTATATGGAACAACACAGGTTCGAACCCTGTGTCCGAGCTTAGAAACCTCTGGGTATTAGGCGCTTTATAAATAACCAATTACTACTTAAACGCACGCTTTTTTAATACTGTCAAAATGCTGCACAGGCAGCAAGCACACTATCCGGTTGCAGAAGAACTTAGGGGGAAACGCCTGTCAAATCCCAAACTTGAAACTTGGATTGTTTTGCGACATTGCTGGAGTGCCTAAATAAACCCTGGCAAGCAAGGGCAAATGTTAAGAGAAGAGGGAGGGGTGGACTACTTTTCTGAGCAAGCCCCAGACCTGCATACCTAAGGAAGGAATGTGTTTACTTTTGTTGGATCAGCGGCCTAGGCAGGGCTTAGATAAGTGAGAGGGGAAGGACTACAACTGATAATATAGTGCCACCCCGTCTCGAATTAGGAGTGAAAAAATGTAACCTTTCACCAGTGTTTATTGTAGTGCTTGACAGCGACCTTTTCAGCTTCAACGCGCCGTACAGGAAACGGAGAACGAAGTGTTGGCAATAGAGGAGAGGGGTGACAGGTGTGAGGTTGGGAGAGAAATCAGAGGCCTGGGAGTGAAAAGCAATAGAGGCTGAGAGCGGGGCAGAGTAACGTGAGAATGACACGTTTCCGTTGGCCGTGCGTGAGAAGGCCACCCAGGCCTGCCTTTGCTTGGAATTCTAGGATTTGTAGTTTTATATATTTCAAATGGAAAAGAAAAAAACAATAAATCCCAGAATCCAAACGGCCACGGAAACTGAGGGAAGCCCCCCTCTTTGAGGCAGAAGGCAGCACTCTGCTGTGATACCCAGCCTGGGGCATGTATAGCACAGGGTGCCACGCAAGTGCCAGTCAAATGTATCTCCCCAGACCGTGTATTTACTTAGTATTAAGCTATTATTTGCGTGGCAGCAAAGGCACATAGGCCAAAAGCCTGCCCAGCCCAGGCCATGTTAATATACACCCTATGAGATGAAGCCAAGTGATAACCGGTGTAATCAGTGACAGCCGGTGTGTAGAAAACTTGTTTGAAAGTACATTGCATATATTTCGATCCAATGCCAACTCCTGTGATGGTAATAAGAATGCCCGGGGAGATCTGATGAGTGAAAGGTGTGGGCAGATCCGACAGTCAGGGGGCAAAATACCCTTTGTCCTCAAATAACCTCCCCAGGCGAAGACACTATCATGAAGCCATCTCAGCATGCAGGGCCCCTGTCAGTAAACCTATGCTTACCTCACCAGACACGACAGGGGGGCTTTACCATTAACCCTTTAATGGCCCCAGCATGCAGGGCCAATCCCTCTTTCCACTAACCTAACCCACCAACCTACACAGAAGTTACTGACCCTAGTGCTGCAGGGTTTGGCCCCACAATAAAACTCCAAACCCCTGATGCTGCCAGAAAAGCAGTGAGCCTTCTCATCAGCTTACAGTACCTCTGCTGAGGTCTTCTAATATAACCAGCCACAAGGCGTGGCCCTCCTGTGGTGGTGGACTCCCCTCTGCATGAGACAGGGCTTCGGGCTCCGGTGGTGGGGCAGGGGGCACTTAGCATGACTTAACATTGAAAAGGGCATTAAGCCCCCTCATTTAGAATTAACGTCTGGGCGATAAGAGATGATGTAGGCTTGCCCCATGACCCCCTTTATGACACTTAATTGGAGTCACAAATTGACCCCCCCTTGTTGCATCTGAAACTCTCTAATTTATTTCCATGCTGTCTTGGAAAACAAGGGTTTTCATTCCTTGTTTTCTTTTCTTATTCTCTGGAGCTTCACGTTTTCTTCACCTTGTGCATAATAACACGCCTGATTGATTCATCAAATATTATTTAGAATTCGGTTGCTTTATACTTCCACTCTGAATGGGGACTGTAATGCTAGAATCATTTTTTTTTTACTCAATGTATTTCTGTAATGATTTATATATTTGTTAGATTGATTTATCAAACATTTTAACAACCAGAGCTGAGAAGCTCGGTGGTCAGTCAGGGGCCTAAACTGCAGACTGGGCTCCAATGAAAGCATCTCCCCTTAAAGGGTGTGATCCTGGACAAATCATTTTCTCTTACTGAACCTTATGTGCCAAAATTGTTATCCCGTAGAAATAACACAGGCAATTTAAGTGTCATGGAGTTAACTCAGCCGACTAAAGAGCGGTCACCTCTACTGCGGCAAATACACTCATCCACACTATTAAAAACTATTACAAAAGGTAAATCAAAGGGAACTGTGCTTGTTCCGGATTCTAATGCAATTTGCTAAAGTAGTGTGTTCATAGCACATTGTAACCTTTTCAGGGTGGTGGATGAGGGTTTGCAAATATGCACATTTTTTAGGGCAGGGCCTGTGAGTGTGGGCAATGCACATGTTTTGTCAGAAATGTACTCAGCAATATCATCTTCTCCGGCGTGCCCACAAAATACACATGCTAAAGTTACAGTGAAGGCAGATTCTGAAGGCAGGATTGTGTTTTAGATTGAAGGACTAATACCCCATAAGTACTCGGCTGGGTGTGCTGTGAAGTTCCGCAATGCCTTCACAATCTGGAGCATCACACACAGACCCTTAGGGGCAGAGCGCGTGGATATCGCATGACCCTAAACCCCAGTTAAAATCCTACAAGAAGTATCAGATCCACAAATTCCTTCAATAACGACCAGGTAAAATTTAGACTGACCAAGTGCTGATGCAAATTGATTACAGGATCTCGACTCATAGGTAATGGGCCTCTGAAAAACAGTGTGGTCCTTCAGAAATCAAATAAATACATCTTTGGTCCTTTTATTACTCACCTCTTACTGACCTCAGCAGGCAGAGTCCATATCATTAACTCTTTAAACAACTTAGCAGGCAGGTTCCCTGCAATTAACCCATGAATGATCTAAGCAGGCATGGTCCGCCTCTGCAAGCAGCATCTGCACCATTAATTCCAAACTCATCTCTGCAGGCATGCGGTAGAAAGCCCACGTTTTATCTGATGAGCTAGGCCTGTATTTATGCAGGGTTTTTTTACTTTATTTTTCTCCCAGCCAGGCTGAATGCAAATGCCGACTGAGACTGTGGTTCTGTTTTTATATGATCTGACTTTAAGAGTCCTCATGGCTTCTAAGACATGAGCACCCCAAAGGTGCCCTGTAGTGTCACAGAGAAGGTGTTTGTCATGTTTCACAAATCTGTATATCCAAAAACATGGATTTCAATTCCCATAATGCACCTTGTGGCGGTTCTCATTCCCTGGTTATTCCTATGCATCAGTCTTGGAACCACAATCCCCAGAAGCCCTAGAGATCAGTGTTGCTCTCACTTTCCCAGGACCAGAGAGGGAGGAGGGAGATTACCTTCAGGCGTGCTGCTCCAGGTGCTGCTAATGAGCCTGCCTCCACACAGGGCAGGTCAGTATTTAAGCAGCTGCCTGCAGGAGCACAGGGCTCTTGCATTGAGTTTGCTCCCAGCCATTTGTGCCTTGAGTCTCACAATTCTGTTCTTTCCTGTTGCTGCCAGAACCTGCTCCTGTTACAGTGCCCTGTGCTCCCTGCCTTGCAGCCTTGCTACTCTGCCTACTCTTCCTTACCTTCTGCTCTGCTCATCTGTGCTTCCTGCACTGCATCCCTGCTTCCCTGCTGGCAGCCTTCTGTTCCCTGTCTGCTTCTCCTTGCTCTCTACCACCTATTACTTTGTTCCCTGCCTGCAGATCCTTGTTCTATACCCATAGTCCGTGTTACCTGGCTTTAGCTTCCAAGTTTCCAGTCCCGAGTTTCCGTGTCCTGCCCTGGTTATTCCAGTCCAGATTTACAGTTCCCTGAATTATATGTTACCAGTCTGCTGTTCAGTCATGAGTTTCCGTGTTATCTGTCTGCAGTCCCGCCCTTGTTATTCCAGTCCAGATTTACAGTTCCCTGAATTCTATGTTACCAGTCTGCTGTTCAGTTGTGAGTTTTCTTGTTCCTGGTCTATAGTTCAGTCCGCTGTTGCTTGATTCCGGACCTTAGTTTCCAGTCTGTTGTTCCAGTCTCCTGTACCATTGTACTTAGATTATTTTCTACTTGCTTTTCCTCTTTCATATTTGGTCTCTGTCCTGAACCTTGCTTACTTAGATTGCCTATTCTTCCCTAGATATGTGTTACCATTCGTGTCCTCACTCCTGCTTCTGTTATTCCTTTGTTCAGAGTTTGCCTGCTGGGTTTCCCATCAGGCAATCTCTGTCCTTCCGGCTGGACCTGTACCAGCTTGTCTCGGATAAGTACACTCCTTGTTTGTGCCTTAAGGTCTAGATACAGAAGCCACTTGCATGGGGTGGTGCCTGTAAGAGTAACCTGCACAGAGGCATTGAGCTTCCATTATTTCTGTTGGTAGTCTCAAGTCCAACCTGTGTATACACCGCTACTGGGATTCCTCATTGTTTGTCCAGTGTATGGTTCCCATCCCTTCTTGTTCACCATAGAGGTCTGCCCTTTCTCGCTGTTCAGTTGTTATAAATTACTGTGTCTATTCTTCCTTCTTGTTTAGCCTCATGCTGTATGGGTTCGCCCATCCCCTGACATCAGCACAGCCACCCCAAACCTACCTAGGGGCCCTGTGTAACCCCTGGTAGTGGTACTCCTCTGCTATTCATATGGCCAGGCTAGTGGTGGCATTTTCACCTGCATAAAATGGTCCAAGTGGCTGAATCCATCTGACCTGACTTGGTCTGTTTTGACCCCCTCCTCCATTTCCCAAAATAGAGGTTGTCTTTGTTTCCCTCAAAGGCCTAAGGGGCACATGACTATCCATTGACCCTCTTTGTGTGTGTGTGCAAATAAGTGGCCTTTTTAGGCCACTGGATGCCAGTATCCCAGGACAGGGGTTTGTAGTCAGCCCAAATACAGTTCTGACTGGCATAAGCAGGTGCCTGTATGGGAAAGTGTGGGTTCACGTCTTTGTGCAAGACCCCTTTCTATGTGCACGTGTGTGCTTAGAGGAATGGCTGGCCATTGGTTGGCTACCCCTCTGTTTGATGTATGCTTGGTGCTTTGCAGACACTTCCTTTCTTTACACAGAGTAATTCCAGAACGTGTAGTCATACACGCAATCACTCTGCCACTATGTATCCTTTGTCAATTTCACCCAAGGCATTTTCAGTCTTACGCGTTCAGGCTGCAATGTTGTATCTTGCTCGTGTTCATTTTACCAATGTAACAAGGGATCAGCACGCCTCCTGGCCCCCTTCTTTTGACATCTCTTCTTTGCTGGAAACATGAGTCGTTAGCCGCAATTCTCCCAGATGCTTCGTCACACAGACCCTCAGTGTCTCAGCATCCCTGTTTCTTCCAGCTGGTCCTGGGCAGACACACTCCTCACCTCTCCTCCCCACTTGCTCGCTTTGCTGATTGCTAGTGTTCCTTGTATGCTCCCGTGAAGACTTGATAGGCTGCAAGTGGGCATGGTGGATTTCAATTGCCAGACCATGTCTGGTCTTGTTAGTGGGACATGGCCTATTAAGATGTTGATATGCCTCTGTCTGCATCCTCTTCGTCCCAGTACAATATTGGTGTTTGTAATAGGACATCTGTGCTCCTCTTGATTTCCTCTTCTTCGTCACAGTACTTGGGTGATACTTGGGGGGGGGGAGATTGTGTGTCTAAATACATTCTTTGAAGGCTAAGGGGGTTTGGGTAGGTCATTGTCAAGGAAGGGGGGATACTATGTCTCTGGTCTAGTGATGTTCTTAGGATAGGTAAATGTGTACCAGAGTGAAGGAAAAGAATGGTTCTTACAGTAGTTTATGATATTAGAGGGAAGGGAGGATAAGTCCGGGTTATAGTTAGGAAAAGGGATTTTACATTCTCTTGCTTTCCTCTGAGTGCGAGTGTTCGACTGAAGATCTTGGGGTGGGGTAGGATAAGCGTGATGATATCCTATAACAGTAGAGGGGAGGTACAATAGACTGGGATTAGGAAAAGGGGGATGCCAGACCTCGTCTTCGAGCATCCCACTTCTGTTCTTCAAAGACCCTCCATCCCATTAGTACCCTTTGCAGACTCAGCCCTGGGGTGGGGATCTGGCAACCTTGCCTTACCCTTGGATACCTGAGGGGGTGTTTAAGGGGGCTAAATGTCGGAATGCCCTCAGATATCTCGCATATGTGTCAAACCAACCATTGACTCTTCATCCCAGGACATCAGGCAAGCACCTGTGTGCCAAACCCCCATCTGGGAAGCACCAGCAGCCTGTGCAACTACTGATCCTACAACTGCACCACCAAACTTGCCTCCTAGTCATTTTTCTGTGGCGGGCTCCTCACCAGTGTGACAAGACTTTCGGCAATATTAATTCTTCCATGGGGTCTTCTCAGGCTGATCCCATCCCCAGTGTAAGAAACCTGAGGGTATTCTCCCACGCAGACCTCGAGAATCCCTTATTCAGGGTGCCAGGGAAGGGCTGGCGCTCTCAGATCCCAATCCTGGGGATGGATGAGCGAGGGAGGATCACCTGGGTAGGGGAGCCCAGGGTTATGTTCGGTGGAATGCCCCAGGTGAGACACAGTATTGCACCGGGGAGGAAGGTGAAATATCAGAGACCATTATGGGCTACTCCAAATTAACCTCCCTTCTTCATGAAATAAATCCCATATCAAAATCTACCAACCCTTCTGCATCTGGCAAATCCCCTAAAAGCACAACCCCCATTAGACTTAAAAACCACATCTATCAGAATCAATGTTTTCCCAGTTTTTACCCGATACTCCCAACCATTCTTCTTCACTTCACTCTGATTATTCTTTCCCAAAGCCCCAGTATACTGCATTAACAACACACCACCTGTCCCACAATCCCCCCTGTTAGATTCACAATACAAACTCTGATCATGTTCATTCATTCCATAACCCCTACCAATGTCACTCTTCTGAATTTACCCAAACCCCTAGGATGAGGGCTATAATCCCGTACAACACCTTTTCCCCAACCTACCACGTAGGATGCACAAACACTTTACCCCTCCACCCCCACATAGAATTCAGGGAACTGTAAATCTGGACTGGAATAACCAGGGCAGGACTGCAGACAGATAACACGGAAACTCAGGACTGGAAACTTGGAAGCTAAAGCCAGGTAACACGGACTATGGGTATAGAACAAGGGTCTGCAGGCAGGAAACAAAGTAATAGGTGGTAGAGTGCAAGGGGATGCAGACGCGAATACTTTCGCATATTACAAAGGACGATAGACTAACACTCGAGCCATTTACCCATGGGCGTAATTATAAGGGGGTACGAGGGGTTTTGTCCCCCCAACTTTTGTGGCGTGCCATTTTGTCCCCCCATCTTTTGGCAGGAGGTCTGGGGGGGCTGCATTGTGACCGCCGTGTTTCCCCACTGGTCACGTACCTTCTGCCTTACCTAAGTTGCAGTGCAGGCACCCGAAGGAACAAGATTTGAATTACACAGTCAGCACCCGGATTCACTCACACAGCAGGTAAAAGTAATTGTGATGCAGCTACGGCTGCGGCCTTCACCAACTAACTTCCTTATACGCCCATGGCAGCGAGCAATAATGACACTCCCCTCAGCTCTGAAAGGCAAGCTTACTTTGCATCTCAATGAGATGTCTGTTATACGGATATTCCAATTTTCTTGGCCCAGTGCATGTGATGTTAATAAAAAGCATCCCAGATAACGAGATGAGCAGAGGCGGATCTAACGGTCGCTAGGCAAACAAAAGGCGACCGGGCCCCCCCCCGCCCCGGGCCCCCCCGGCCCTTCCACACAACAGGGCCCGCCCCTTCCACACAACAGGGCCCGCCCCTTGCCCGCCCCTTCCACACAACAGGGCCCCGCCCCTTCCACACAACAGGGCCCTTTCATTTTAACACTCCGGGTTCATTCCAATCCTGGGCCAGGACTGGCCCAGGAGACGTGTCTACGTCACAGTGACGCAGTGTTATGTGCCGGCGGTGTGATCCCACGAGGAAAAAGAAGTAATCTCCATTGCCCGGGCCCAGCTGAGAAGAGAAGGTGCTGCTCGAGTCGAGGCTGTCGAGTGGTGTTTGCTGTTTGCTGTCTCCTGCCTACTGAAACAACGGGTAAGTTTAGCTATTGTGGGGATTTGTGTCTCCATGCTCCCGTGACTGTCTCCATGGACCATGCTCCCCTCCTGCCCCAGCCCCCCGTGAGTGTCTCCATGCCCCCCTCCCTCCCCAAGGCCCCCGTTTGTGTCTCCATGCCCCCTCCCTCCCCAAGGCCCCCGTTTGTGTCTCCATGCCCCCCTCCCTCCCCAAGGTCCCCGTTTGTGTCTCCATGCCCCCCTGCCTCCCCAAGGCCCCCGTTTGTGTCTCCATGCCCCCCTGCCTCTCCAAGGCCCCCGTTTGTGTCTCCATGCCCCCCTGCCTCCCCAAGGACCCCGTTTGTGTCTCCATGCCCCCCTGCCTCCCCAAGGCCCCCGTTTGTGTCTCCATGCCCCCCTGCCTCCCCAAGGCCCCCGTTTGTGTCTCCATGCCCCCCTGCCTCCCCAAGGCCCCCGTTTGTGTCTCCATGCCCCCCTGCCTCCCCAAGGCCCCCGTTTGTGTCTCCATGCCCCCCTGCCTCCCCAAGGCCCCCGTTTGTGTCTCCATGCCCCCCTGCCTCCCCAAGGCCCCCGTTTGTGTCTCCATGCCCCCCTGCCTCTCCAAGGCCCCCGTTTGTGTCTCCATGCCCCCCTGCCTCCCCAAGGCCCCCGTTTGTGTCTCCATGCCCCCCTGCCTCCCCAAGGCCCCCGTTTGTGTCTCCATGCCCCCCTGCCTCCCCAAGGCCCCCGTTTGTGTCTCCATGCCCCCCTGCCTCCCCAAGGCCCCCGTTTGTGTCTCCATGCCCCCCTCCCTCCCCAAGGTCCCCGTTTGTGTCTCCATGCCCCCCTGCCTCCCCAAGGCCCCCGTTTGTGTCTCCATGCCCCCCTGCCTCTCCAAGGCCCCCGTTTGTGTCTCCATGCCCCCCTGCCTCCCCAAGGCCCCCGTTTGTGTCTCCATGCCCCCCTGCCTCCCCAAGGCCCCCGTTTGTGTCTCCATGCCCCCCTGCCTCCCCAAGGCCCCCGTTTGTGTCTCCATGCCCCCCTGCCTCCCCAAGGCCCCCGTTTGTGTCTCCATGCCCCCCTGCCTCCCCAAGGCCCCCGTTTGTGTCTCCATGCCCCCCTGCCTCTCCAAGGCCCCCGTTTGTGTCTCCATGCCCCCCTGCCTCCCCAAGGCCCCCGTTTGTGTCTCCATGCCCCCCTGCCTCCCCAAGGCCCCCGTTTGTGTCTCCATGCCCCCCTGCCTCTCCAAGGCCCCCGTTTGTGTCTCCATGCCCCCCTGCCTCTCCAAGGCCCCCGTTTGTGTCTCCATGCCCCCCTGCCTCCCCAAGGCCCCCGTTTGTGTCTCCATGCCCCCCTGCCTCCCCAAGGCCCCCGTTTGTGAATAATGATCATTAACTAGAGTTTAGTGTGTCGAGAGTAGATGATTTTATTTTATAACAAAAGTTGCCTAGGCAACTGTAATAAAGACAACTTCATAAAAAATAGCTTTTGTCCCTAAAGTTTGCCATTGTGCACTTGTTACCTCAATTAACTCCGCCCACCCTAAGCTCCGCCTCCATGACCCGCCCACCTAAGGCCCTCTGTCAGGTGCTGCCCACGGGGCCCTTTGCCTTAAATCTGCCACTGGAGATGAGTGAAGCGTGTTAAAATGAATGCCTCTTTTTAAAATGTGACTTGCATTTGAGTGGCTCATAAATCAAGGATTTCTGTCTTTATGATGCTTAGTGCTTTAAGAGTGTTTTTTATGATGGATAAAACATATTACACACTTGTGGAAGGCAACAGCACCAGAGAGAGCAATGCATCCTTGCATTCCGGGTCAATTACTTTTACTGTTTCTGACCCGATTTTATTGCAGCTTGTTTTCGACAACGTTGAAACAACATTGTGGTATGGATGGCCTTATATGTTTTTATATTACCATGTTCTCTACTGCCCTTTTCAGCACTTACACACACAGGTGCCTGCACTGAACGCTGCGGCATGTGCGCACATGCCACCTTTTCAATCCACAATGCCTTGCTGCCATTCTTTGTCTTGTGGCCCTCGCTGCTGATCCGGACCTCTACCCACATGCATCCTGCATCGCTGACCTCCCTTGCTGCATTCCCTACAGGCAGCCTTGTTGCCCCCACTATGTCCTCTGCCTTGTTGTCCGCCTCAATGCCCCCCTCCTTGTTGCCCTACGAGCAGCTGCTCCTTGAGCGGTTTCTGCTAAATTAATATCCTGAACGCTTACACCCTTTTACTGTACTCTACACACGCCGTTAAAGTGCCTCATACTCTCACGGCCACCTGTCCCGTGTTTCTTGAGGTTAACTGCCCCCAACCCATCAACCCTATGAGACTAGCGTGGTTCGTCTGCTGGTGAATCATCGTGCTGCAGAATCTGCATGCCCCAGGTACTTAACTGTGTGTCAACTCGACCCAAACACTGAAAGGTGTGATGTAGTTTTACCACATAATAAACCAGGTCTGCCTTCATCCAGTCGATTTATAAGCACTATGCATCACCTTCATTGAAGTTAAAGTCCTGTAAAAACACGCTTTGGCAAAGCCAACAGTTTCAGCTTCTAAATAATTATTAGCCAATTGCCAGTTATGCTATTATATGCCGAGGTGCTCCAACGATTTTGCAGCAGCTACCATTGATGACATGTTATTACCATTATGGCAGTGACTGGCAAATGTCTGCCCATTTCCCATGCCTACAAAAAAGCAAAAACTTTTGGCAGTGCCAGTGCTTGTTTTTATTTGGGGGTTGTACTTTTGTGTGAGATACAGTACAGCATGGGTGAGATTTGTTTGGCTAAACAAAAAAGTGTAAATTCCATATGTGCAACTGCTTTTTTTAACGAAATGTTTTCCTTACTACAAACACGCAGTAAAGTGCACGGCTCCAGTCCAAACGAGCATTGCTGCACACGCTATTTAATTTCTTTCGTCCTTCTCCGCATAGAAGAGGTAGCTTGTTCTACTAACTTGAGGGGTGGGCACACTTCCCAGGGATCCACTGGATAGGCTTCTTGATGGTGTTTAGTTGTAGGACCATATTGCAGCATAAGGACCGGTTGTGTTCTACCTGAGAGGTAGGCATAGGGGAACATCTGCCCTCTGTAGGCATTGGATCCAGGCTTTCAACATGCCAGAATGGCCTTCTCAGGGATGGCTCTTTTGTGTATCTGTGCAGCATTGTTTCTCCTATCTTCATGGGGTTAGGGAATGGAGCAGTCGGCGGGGGTAGGAGTGGGTAGCCTGCTTCCTCTGTATCCATCCAGTGACCCAAGGGTACACATTTCAAGTTAGCAGTCGGGCATAGTCACTGACCCCCCCAATTCTCAGCATACAAACATTTTCTTACTTGCCATTACTCCGATATCACTTGCCAATAACAACTGGTGAGCCACATTTTGAGGCCAGGGATGACCTGTCACTTTTCGCATGCTGATAGTTCATGCCATGTTACAATGTACAGTTTGTAATATTTTGATTTGCACCTCTTGTTATTGCAGGGTGCATGATGTAGCAGACCATTTCCCCATTACCTTTAGAATTGCTGGCAATCCCTGTGCTTAACACTACCCAGTGGATCACCACTTTTGTCCCACTAACTACACCCTGTTTGCTTACCTAGGAGCCAGGTCATTTGTCCCCTGTGCGTGACAATGTAAGCTGGTAGGACACTAATGAGATCAGGGGAGCAGCCCCCGGGATCAGCCATCAAAGGTAAACGGTGGATTTAGACGTGCCCCCCTTGCTGCTGGCATGCAAGGCGCTAAGGTTTGTAAATAGCCTGCTGCATCCCATAAAGCCTGTAACAATTGCATTAGGACTGCCTAAAGAAAGGCCTTTGGTGCTTAAAGACAGCAAATTGACGTAGCATATAAGGGTATACTCTGCAAGATTGCATGTTGCCTTTCTTTTGTTTTTTTATGAACAAAACATGTAACACAAACAAGGGCGGTCTGAGCTATTAAAACCTGACACTGACCCCTTTCTTTTACAAAGTGCCCCTTTGCACAATTCTCGCCATACCAGTTTCACAGTGTCTACTTTACTCACACAATACTCTATTCTCTCACAATACTCTCCACCCTGCTTGCAGGCCCTCTTAAGGTAGAGGGGGCTCAGGCTTTTTTACTGTTGTCAATGCTAAGACCAACTGTTGTTATACATTTCAGAAGACTGGCTTGTCTTTAGAATTGAATTTTAAAGATACCCACCAGAATAATGAAAGTTATAACAGTGCGCGTCGGTAATGGACTCTTGTCGTGTAGTAGTTTAGTCTTATTCCTCAATGCCAACGTCCGCCCTCTCCACCCCGCTCCTTTCTTTGAGTTGTCATGACTTCCCCCCAACATTTTCAGCAAAGTTTCTCCACTGCATTTACCTAACATGTCCCAACAGCAGGCTCAGGCAAAGTCAGGCGATTGACTAGAACCTCACACACATGATGGCCCTTTCCCTTCCCCACAGGGATAAAAGGTGGAGCACAAGAGCACAATACAAGCATGGCAGACCGCACTTCCAGAGAACTAACTCAGCCCAGCAGTTCAAGAGGAGGGGAAAGACGGGGTATACCAAGAGGGTGACAAGGATAGAAGCTACCTTGCCCTTTCCGACCAAGGCCCGTGAAACCTCCGCAGAAGGAATCGTAAAACCAGGAACAATAGTCAGCGTATGTTGCAGCAGATGTCAACAGTACACAAGACCGTCCTCTGCTGGTAACCAAGCCGGGGAGAGATGCTGGTCTCTGCGGTACCAACCTTGACTCCAAGAGAAAGAAAGTCAAGCGGTTCATCACAAGTCAAGGGGAGAGTCAATAAGAAACCGAACTGTGGTGAACGAAAAGTAGCAAACGGCTAATTGAACTGTGAAAGCATAAAGACCGAATGATGTAAAAGGGGGAAAACCACCAACAGAGGAGTCCGCCACCACGTGGGTGCTCACTCTGGAAACTCTAGGCGATTACCCAGTTGTTGAAACTACCATAACAAGAAGGCCTTGGGTAAGGTGAGAAGCGGGTCAAAGTGGTCATACAGGGGTCTTGTAAAATCCTCAGTACAGTCGAAACTCTTTGACCGACAGGTGATTATGAAGCTAAGGGACGTGAATCCTGCATCGTAACAGTTCAATGAAAAAGGCGCAATTGACAAATTGGCAAGCGTGAACCCAAACGAGGGATGCCGATACAGAGGGAGCGAAGTCTAAAGTCCTGAAACACAGTGTGTTGACAAGAGTGAACCCAGCTGAGGGATGTCCACAGTGAACTGTACAAAAAGACAGATTTGTGAAAGCCACCAGCTAAATTGCATCGAAAGCCATAGTGAACCTGATCGAGGGAGGGGAACAGTCGAGTTAGATCTGAGCCCGGAAGAGGGAGATCCAAGGGGGAAAATCCAACACCCACCGACCCGTGAATGCAACAAAGCAAAGTGCATGCCATACCAAAGGGAACCTGATAAACAGAAGCTAAGATTCGAGAGGTATCTGAGCCCAGAAGATGAGGAACCCCGGGGTGACGAGCTATCACCCAAATAAAGAACTTTTTGTTGAACTATTGTCTTGATAATTCGAAGCTGAGAGGCCCTCGAAAGCAAGAGAACATAACTATCAGAGGTCCTGCTATCATTAAGGAACTTTTTAAGGATGTGTACCCGCAAGAGGGGGATCCAGGGGTGAAAGGCATCACCAAATGTGTATATGAAAAGGAACTCTTTTGTTTATTATTTTGAATACGTTAGACCCACAGCGGCAAGAGACTTTGTTGTAGAAAATAAACTTAACCACCGAAGGCCCCGATTGCTGAGAGTGGAACTGTTGGCTCATGCTGGGAAAGTTTGAGCGTGTGCTGTGCTCCAGACTCCTACCTTATGCCGTGCTTAAAACGTGGTGAAGGGAGACCCCAACTTCTGCATCCTGACTTATTATTTGTGAACACTTCCTTCTTTCTCAAGAACATTATCCCACCCTTCTTTTTGTATTTAGCGTAAGGATTGGGAATAGGTTTTGTTGTATAGGCCCTTTTATTTTGACAAGAAGGCACTCAGACTGCCTTATTGTTGTTTGATGGTAGGAGCTTGCTCCCATCTTAGATTTAGATTTCATATAGGTGTTTTTCCAGCCTACCTCTACAGTTTAATAAACACCCTTGAACTGTGATCACCTGTGTCTGTCTTTACTGTTACCACCATGAGTTCCTTACACCAGAAACCGAATCTTGTGTCCGAGGACTATGCGGGAACCTTGCATTGCCAATTACTGCCAACTGCAGTGTCTCTACCTCTCAGACTTTCTGGCTTAAACCCTCGACCGGTGAATCAGAGCCATGTATAATCATCCTTCCCAATGTGTTAGGGTCCTCCCTGCACTAATTTGTCATCGCCAGAACCTACATTTGTTGTCAAACATGCAGTGACCCCATCTTTAAACCTCCAACCGCCTGCTGAAGAACTACATTTTCCGTCCCACCAAGGGTCTCCTGTGGCTTTACCTGCACCTGAAAACAGGATTTTGTCATTAGGGACACTTTTGCAGAAGTTTACTCTTTCCTGTCTAAGTCTGCCACGACTCGCCCAACTGGTCTCCCGTAGTATCTCTTAACTTTCTGGCGTAGAAAGGACGTCTGTTTTACTTCCCTGTCTGACCATGCAGATACTCCACCACAGCAACGGGGTACCTGCACGAAACATCTCATGCTGCCAGCAAGCCTAAGGTAAGCCCTGTTGGGCTACTGCAAACAACACATTTTTGCCCTGCTAACATGGCCACCGGCAACAAGATGACCATGACATTTGGCCTGGACCACCCGATCCTGCCATTCATCGGTTGGCTTTGATTTTTTTTATCTCCTTCTATTCCGGAGCTGGCATGCAACGTCAGCACCATTAAAGGCCTTACTTTAAGGCCTGCTGTCCAGTTGCTTGTCTGGCCCTGCAGATGCTCCTCTGCGGCACTGGAGTGCCTGCACAAAACATCTCATGCTGCCAGCAAGCCTAAGGTAAGCCCCATTGGGCTACTGCAAACTAACAACTTTTGCCCTGCTAACATGGCTGCTGGCAACAAGATGACCATCACATTTGGCCTGAACCACCCGATCCCACATCTGCCCGCCATTCATTGGTTGGCTTTGATTTTTCATCTCATTCTGTTCTTGAGCTGGAAGGGGATACCGGCCCTGTTAAAGGATTTAGTTTAAGGCTTGCTGTCCAGTTCCCTGTCCGGCTATGGTCGCCTAGGTGCCACTAAATATTACTCACTTGCATCTTGTTTTTGTCATCACTGTCCTCTCCCCTCATAAACTACTTGCTTTTGCATGGATCTGGATGCCACTTATCTTGTGATCACCCAACTCTGCCTTTGTTCTACACCAGGTAAGGTGTGCTTTGCCCCCTCATGCCCCTTGCCTGCTGGCATATGACACTTTCTGCATTTTCCTGCAACCTAACACAGCCACGTCACCAGACCCGTTGACTCCGGCCTGCTATGCCGTAAGACTCTGTTGTGGCCCAGCACCCTGGTGTAGCAACCCCACTGGGGTGTGACAAATCCTCACTCTGTATTGGAACTAACTTTGACCTTGTTGCACTGCCCTACCGAAGTGGCCCCAGCACCCCTGGCGCAGCCTTACCGGTTAATGACTCTTACCCTCTCAACTCCGGTTACATAATATAACATGCTACAATGTCTTGTCAATACGCCTGATGCTGCCTCTTGCACCACGGGAGCGCACTACCAGTCCATACACATGCACCTACCTATTATAATCCTTTATGACTGTTTGCATGCCTGATGTAGCCCCCACACCATGAGGTGAGGCTTTTTGCCAAAATGTATGTACACGCCTACTTTTTCCCTTAGGCCTGTTTGCATGCCTGATCCAGCCCTACGCACCATGAGTTGAGGCTTTGCCAGACTGTATACATACACCTACTTTGTCCTTTAAGCCTGTTTGCATACATGATGTAGCCCCCCGCACTATGAGGTGAGGCTTTGCCAGAATGTATACACAAAACTACTATGACCTATGTGCCTGTTTGCATGCCTGACGTAGCCCCCCCCTCACCATGAGGTGAGGCTTTGCTGGAATATATTTTGAGGGGCCAGTAATGGAAGGTGGACAACTGTTTGATGATTTATCAAAGCATGCCATTTTATTCTTAAAAATAAATATAGTAAAAATGCCTCACCATCCCTACTCTGCCAAGATTTCCCTCCCTAACCACAGCTAAGGGAAAACACTCTAACACAGCATATCTGGCCCTCATGCTAAGCAACAAATACACAAGGAAAATATATGGCAATACAGCATAACAGGAACAACTTTCACAGTTTCTTAATAACCTTATAATGTCCTGGGAAAATTCCCTTCCCCAGGATTCAAGGTCAATTCTGCTAATGTTCAACCAAAGAAAGAAATGTTTCAAATCTGTTCTTGATGGTTCAAAGTCAAGGTAAAGGTTTGTTAACCAAATTTGCAATGATAGCAAATCTTTTCTCCTTGGTGAAATATCCTCTTTCCACTCCCACAAAATAGCACCAATGGTAATCCCAGCCACAATGACTTGTCACCTCTTCAAGAAGACTTGCCACAGTTAAAAAGAAATGCCATATTTACAACTGTCAGGGAGACACAGTTCTTGGTTAACAGTATTTCCTCAGTTACAGGTTTAGAATTCACAATGGTATATTTGGCAGGATGACTTCTCAGTGCTGCTGCTTCCACTTCAACAACTTCACTTCTACTTGATTCACCATCAGAACAGTCACCCTTTTCCTCACAGTACTCTACCTTGTTTAGGCTACTACAATGTTGCATCTACTGACAACCAGATATATCACCACAGCTTCAGTGTTTTGGACTACTACCACAGCTTCAATGATGTGTACTTCTAGACAGGCTTTGACAAGATATACTTTAAAGTACTTGAACACCTTCAGGTAGGCAAGGCACTCTTCCTCTGAATATCTCGCTTCAAAGGGGGCCGCCTCCTTGCCTTTCTTGTCTATCTGCCACAATAACAACCTGGGTTTGCCTTTAAGACTTACTTCTCTCTGTCTTCCACAGTCTCTGACAATACAAGTTATGTCAACTTCACAATAGTCTTTAGAAGCAGCCAGCTTCCCTTCTCCAACTTTACCTTCACCTATCTTCCAGCTATCAGCTCACTTAATTACCCAAAAGCCTCAGTGCCACTCTCTTAGGTTCTGGTAATGCTTGCCCACATGTATCTTAGGCCAGTTGAACTGTTACTAGATTCACAGTAACAGTTTGCTCTTTGACTCAGAGAAAGGATGGTTTCACTCTTAATATGGGGAGACAATATTAGATACACTTTTGAACTGTTCAACTTCTTTTATATGAAAGTTATGCTGCATTAAAGTAAAGAATAGACTTCAGTGTTTCCTGGTGAATCACAATTAGGCACACGTGACCACTCCTTGATCTAGTTCTTTACATGTTAAAGGTTTGCATTGAATTGTATTCCCGTGTGAAAGTAAGATACGGGTTCAGTCTTCCTTTGGGATTCTCAATTAGTTAAACGTGACCACTCCTTGATGTAGCTTTTCCAAGTAAATGTTTCAACAATTGTTTTATCAAGGTTAGATATTCAGTAATGGTCTTCGTAACGTGCACTCTTCTTTATTAGTGGCACACAACCACTCCTTCAGATAGTTACAGTCTCTGTAGGGTTTAAAAATGGGTTTAAGCAGATTTTGCTTTTCACGCAACTAAAAGGACTTTCCTAATATAAGAGAGTGCTACTTTTCCCATTGTTCGTTTATTACAACTTCAGCAAACAATTTTAGCTCGCTTTGAACTACAAGCAAGTGAACAGGGAACTGGATATTGTTGCCAGCAATGCTCTTACAAGGTATTAGAATGCCATGCTTCACTCGTCGGCTTCTTCAACAATTGCTCTGCGGATTGTACTGCTTCCACGACTTCTGCCACAACTTCAACTGCTTGTGGATTATTAAAGACTCACATCCTGCCTCGCTGAAGGTGTCTCCGGTCTAGCCACACGTTTATGGAGTCCCTCCCACTGCTAAGACCCATAGCTTGACAACTACTCCTCGCCTCGGTCTCTAACACATTCTCTGCACGGCAACCATGGCAATCAAACTCACATGGGGAAAGGTAGCTCTCCTACACACCTTCCACTGTGCAACCTCTGCACTTCAGAGTTTGGGAGAATAGGACCCTCTCCCTCTTGTTCTCCCACTTCTGCTTGGTTTGCTAGCCTTGTGCTTTCTTCTCTCTTCTACTACTGCTACAGCTTGCATTCCAGTCACAGTTCCAGCTCCTTTCAATTGCTTGCACCTGAAGGGGCCTTTTATGCCTCCTGGTTCATTCAGATGTAGGCAGTTAGGCTTAATTGCATAACTACTGCAACTGCATGCCTCTTCGGCCCTCTTCCTCATCCCAGTACTCCTGAGATTATGGGACTTGTAGTCCCCTTCCACAAAGTTGTTTCTTTTAAGAATTGAGTTACTTTTAAGGGCAGATTTATTTCCCTTAAACTCCCTAAAAGATGAACCTACAGGATTAGTTGTTACAGAGGAAGACATTGGATTTAGGACACATTTGCTAGATCTTTTCATATTTTTACTTTGGGAGTAAGGAGGGTGTTTATTCTTGAAAGATGTTTCTGTTGACAAGGTTTGCTCAGATTTTACAGCACTTGTAGCTAGACTCATAGATCTCATATGTGGGTCAGGGACATTATAATGACAGTATGCCATTATCTGTTTTGGTAACCCTGAAAGGCACTTCCTTCCAGAGGAAAAATACTGTGTTACATCCCACGGAATCTCCTCACCACCCTCGGCCGTGTCTCTTCCCAGGCGATCCTCCCGCAGCACACCACCCCCAAGGTCAGGTTCAGGAAGCGTCTGGCCTTCCCTGGTCACCTGGGAGGAGACTTTAGGCAGGCTTTTAGTTATGGATCCTTAGAATTCTTAAAAGTATACACACACCTACTACGCCCTTTATGCCTGTTTGCATGCCTAATGCAGCCTCCTGCACTATACACACACCTACTCTGTAATTCATATACATTTTCATATACTATGTCTGTAATTCATATACAATTGCACCTTTTAACTGTACTATGCACTTACTATAACCAGCACCCAGATGCCTCCCGGCTATGCGTGCTGAAATAAATGCGGAAAAATAAATAAATAAAATAAATATTACTGTATATTTCCAGACTATTTATTGAACTCTAAAGATCTCTCCTTGAAACGGTTTTATTTACTTGTTATACTGTCCCACCTTTATTTTACTAAGTTTACTTACCAGTAAGTGTAGTTATTTATCTCTTGCCTTGCCTTACATAAAGATCATATGTATTAATACAAGATTGTGTCTGAACATTCTCTAATTCTGGTATTTGTGAAACGGGTGTGCTATACCTGTGAGCCACCCATTCTCCCTCCTGAGAGCTAAGCCTGGTCAGCACAGTCACGACTATCTGTTATGGACCCCGGTGAACGTGAGGGCCTCTCTAACAGTACCCACGTCTGACCACAGAGCTTAAGGAAAAACCCCAAAACAGCAGAACCTCGGGCTGTGTCTAACGTTTGTCCCATGTACATAGGGTCCTCGTTGCCCTGGTTTGAGACCATTACCTGAATGAAGAGACACCATCATCATCCCAAGCTGCACTCTACACGAAGGGCAGCCATAATAATGATTATAATAATAACAAAAACAACGATCATCCTAAAAAACACATTATACTTATGAATACAGCACTTAAATGGTCCACTTTACAAGCTCACTTTTTTGCAGGTGTTGATAACGGGTATTTGAGGATTGCGCAATTCAACCGTGCACATGTTATTTTCATTTTAAAGTCTAGTGTTCAGCTGTAGACACACACACAAAACACACATTTCAGCATGCTTCTGCATAGAAAATATAAATCCATTAAAAATCCAATACTCTCAACATGTAAACCGGCTTAGCTCTCGGCATCAATTCCCCCATCCACCCTCTTGAAAAGAAATCATAGCTCCATTTTCATCAGATAGTAGTGCAGTGCGAACCTGTCTCTTTGTGGGACTTGCTGCTTGGGTTTTGTGCCCACTAGTTTATAGGATAATGGTCCAATCCTCAATTGCAAGGGCCACTTGTGCTGCTGCTCCCACTGGTCTGACTTGATAAGTATGATGTAATGATAAGAGTAGGTGGGATTACTACAGCTCGTAGGCACGTTCCGATTGGAGGTGTCCTCTTCTGAGACCATCTTAGAGGCAGTAAATTGCCACAGCTCGTCGCTATGTTTCGATAAGAGTCATCTTCGTAGTGCTTAGGGGGGTATTATCACAGCTCGTAGGCACGTTCCGATTGGAGGTGTCCTCTTCTGAGACCATTTTAGAGGCAGTAAATTACCAGAGCTCATTTTTATGTTTCAGTAAGAGTCATCTTCATAGTGCTTCAAAGAGGGGGGTATTATCACAGCTCGTATGCACGTACCGATTGGAGGTGTCCTCTTCTGAGACCATCTTAGAGGCAGTAAATTGCCACAGCTCGTCGCTATGTTTTGTTAAGAGTCATCTTCGTAGTGCTAAGGGGGGTATTATCACAGCTCATATGCACGTTCCGATTGGAGGTGTCCTCTTCAGAGACCATTTTAGAGGCAGTAAATTACCAGAGCTCATTTTTATGTTTCGATAAGAGTCATCTTCGTAGTGCTTCAAAGAGGGGGGTATTATCACAGCTCGTATGCACGTACCGATTGGAGGTGTCCTCTTCTGAGACCATCTTAGAGACAGTAAATTACCAGAGCTCATTTTTATGTTTCGATAAGAGTCATCTTCGTAGTGCTTCAAAGAGGGAGGTATTATCACAGCTCGTAGGCACGTTACGATTGGAGGTGTCCTGTTCGGAGACCATCTTAGAGGCAGTAAATTACCACAGCTCATTGTTATGTTTCGATAAGAGTCATCTTCGTAGTGCTTCAAAGATGGGGGACTACTACATCTCGTAGGCACGTTACGATTGGAGGTGTCCTCTTCTGAGACCATTTTAGAGGCAGTAAATTACCACAGCTCGTCGCTATGTTTCGATAAGAGTCATCTTCGTAGTGCTTCAAAGATGGGGGGACTACTACAGCTCGTAGGCAGGTTCCGATTGGAGATGTCCTCTTCGGAGACCATCTTAGAGGCAGTAAATTACCACAGCTCGTCGCTATGTTTCGATAAGAGTCATCTTCGTAGTGCTTCAAAGATGGGGGGACTACTACAGCTCGTAGGCAGGTTCCGATTGGAGATGTCCTCTTCGGAGACCATCTTAGAGGCAGTAAATTACCACAGCTCGTCGCTATGTTTCGATTACACAGTGCTTCGTAGTGCTTCAAAGAGGGAGGGTATTATCACAGCTCGTAGGCACGCTCCAATCTGTGTTTTTCTTCTTCTGGGAGTATCATAGACAGGGTACGTTAAGACAGCTCAGAGGCATGTTTCAAACGGATTAGTCTTCTTCTGACTGCATAATATAGGAGGTACATTATCACAGCTCATAGGCACGTTTCGATCACAATACATTTTTATGAGTGCATCAGAGAGGAGGTAGAATATCCCAACCCGTGGCATGTTTTGATCAGTGTAGTCTTTTTCTGAGAGGATCAAAGAAGTTGTAGAATAGCACAGCACTCAGGCATTTCCAACACAGGACACATATAATGTATTCCTTTGATGACATGTTTCGGACCTGAGTCCTTAGACCTTTAGCATGGATACATATTATTAGTTGTGCAGAATAGAAAACTCAACACCCTTTCTTGTTAAAGGTTATTCCAAAAGCTGTGTGGCCTGCCCATGTGGCCCCTATGATGCCTTTGTTCGTGCCCGCCACACCTCGTGACCTGGTGTTGATAGTCGATGGGCCTCTAAAGAACAGCATTATGGTTCAAATGGTCCCCAGTTAATGTAGGGTAACAGGGTGTCACGCAAAGGAGCATACTGCCATTTGGGATAGGTGGCCCCTTTTGTTAATTAGTGTGCAGGTCTGCTTCTTATCCCAATTCGTCCCTAGTCATATCCAATTTAAGGTTTATAGTGATATTTTCGAATGCCATAGTTTGGAATGGCAAAGTTTCGAATAAAAATGCGTCGACAAAATGCATTTTTTCTTTTTTTTGTTTAATGGGGGGGTCCCACCAAACTCCGTTTATTTACCCCTTAACACAAATTTTAGTTAAAAAAAAAAAACTTTACCTACAACAAAATTCTTTTTTTCGATGCATTTTTTTCGAAACTTTTGTCATTCGAAACTATGTTTTCGAAAAAATGACTGGATACTCCAATTTAACAAGAGAGGAAGAGGCAAGAGAGGAAGAGACAAGAGAGGGAGAGACAAGAGAGGAAGAGACAAGAGAGGAAGAGACAAGAGAGGGAGAGGCAAAAGAGGAAGAGACAAGAGAGGAAGAGACACAAGAGGAAGGGACAATAGAGGAAGAGACAAGGGAGGAATATACAAGGGAGGAAGAGACAAAAGAGGAAGAGAAGAGTGGAAGAGACAAAAGAGGAAGAGACAATAGAGGAAGAGACAAAAGAGGAAGAGACAATAGAGGAAGAGACAAGGGGTAAGAGACAAGGGAGGAAGAGACAAAAGAGGAAGAGACAAGAGAGGAAGAGACAAAAGAGGAAGAGACAATAGAGGAAGAGACAAAAGAGGAATAGACAAGGGGGAAGAGACAAGAGAGCAAGAAACAAGAGAGGAAGAGAAAAAAGAGGAAGAGACAAGGGAGGAAGAGGCAAGGGAGGAAGAGACAATAGGGGAAGAGGCAAGGGAGGAAGAGAAAAGAGAGGAAGAGACAAGAGAAGATGAGGGCTCACACTGTTCTGAAGCCCCTCCCATTGTATCCTACTAGTGAATAGTGTGGGCCCAGATCCTTTTGAGTCACTCAGAGGCAGACTGTTCTAGACCTGGAGCTAACTTAGGAAATGTCCAAAGAAATCAAGGCCTCTGTAAGAATGGGAAACAGAGGTCATAAGTGAGTGACATAAAGGTACCCCAACAGTATCAACTAAGCAACGCAGCAGCATACCCATGGGTTGTAGCTTCTTCCATACGAGTTCCCAAATTTCCAGTGGAAGGATGACTTAAAGTCTTAACAAACGGGGTATCACCTTGCCTTTCCGAAAGCATGCGTAAGGACTATGGGCAACACGTGATCACTCATGGAAAGATTACTAAAAAAGCGCATTTGCAGTATGGGAAGTATTTTGGGGTGCAAACACCATTTCCCAAGCTTGATGAGATGCGTTACCAGATGAATCCTTGTTATTGGGAGGCCTTTCCAAAAATCTAAAAAACCTTATGGGTTCTGGAAGTTATAGTATTGGGCCACATCATCTGGACTTAGTACTAGACAATGGCTTGTAGAAGGAAGCCCCAGGATTGGAGCCATCTGTGTCTGCTGGCATGAAGCCGTCTTGTATCAGTACCTTGGAATCAACCTCTTAATGCGCTCACCTCTTGTATCCAAGGATGTGATCAGTCTATTATTGGTACCCAGTGATTTTATTGCACTCAGATTTATGAAGGCTGAGTCAGCCCTTATTGGATTCGAACCTGCGACCTGAAAGTTACACATATATCTCCACACTGGTTACCCTAACCCACTGCGATATCTTACTATCTATGTAATGGGCCTCATTACAAGGTTGCCGGTCCAGAAACAACTGTACTGGTAAGCTTGCTGGTACCATTGTTTCCGGACCGTCAAACTACGAGTTCTACGGGTGCCTTTCCGCCCGCCTGGTCTGACCTGGCGGCCGGAACGGCACCCGGCCGCAGACCTCCCCATTCCAATTGAGTCCAATCGGAATGGCGAGTAATATTTTGTGGCGCCCAGGAATGGCAATTACCGGGTCCACTGGGGCTGTAATTCCCCACTAATTGACCATTCCTGGGCGCTGGAAAATTCATGCAAGCTGATATTTACCGGCACGGCTACTGCCTAAGTCGTAATGACCCCCAATGTATCCCTAGAAATTGTTTTCATTCTGTGCAATCATTACTTGGTCGATGCCCATAAGTGTGTAAAGGATATATGCATAATACGTCCTTTCTTCTGTTTTCTAATTGCGCTTTCCGTAGCAAACTGTCTGCCTGCTTGGCCACCCGGATGCTGTAGGTGGAGTAAAGCAGGCTTGCAATCAACTCCAACAGGATGGGCGTACTGACCAAGAGGTCTAGGGGTGCCTGAGGGTGGTCTAGGGGGGCCACAAGACTCCTCTTTTCCTTATCATAGATCTCAAGTAAATTCATATTCACTTGATGATATTCTTTGGATTCTGGTATTTGCAAAACTATGCACCGGATTTCAAGCACAAAAACAGCAATCGGCACCTGAAATAGGGCCTCTTAAGCCCTCTAAATTCACAGCAGCAGGACAAGTCTGCCCTCATCCCAAGCACTCTCTTAATGTTGGTAGGTGGGTCTGTGGACACAAGTGGATCTCCAATTCTCAAGTGGAGTACTTTCGGCTGAAAAGCCAAGGTTGTTTAAAGATGCTCCTGGTGGCACTGACCCAGTACCCTAAGTCTAGAGTTCAAGCTACTGGATGAAAGTATCGGCTTTCAATTCTTTGTGAATGGATAGCCCTGGACTGGATGTCAGGCTCTCTTTTTCAACAAAACTAACCCATACAATCTTTGCTAGTAATAACCTTAGACCCAATTGAAATTGTTAAAAAGAATATTTGCTTTAAATAAGATTATGTTATGATAGATATAGGGATCTCCCTAACTACTTTTAAGGTGTGCAGTGGCCCAAAAGAACTAGACTAGGCCACTCTAAAATGGCATCTGTATTGCGATGAGACTAGTGAGGGAATTAGCTTCAAGGCAATCCTGGATTAGCCTCTATTTAGGAACATCTGCCAATCTGACCAGTGCCTGGCAATTTCCTTTGCAGGGCATGCTAATTCCTTCTCCTTGGATGCTCACTCTTCCTTCGTTGTTACCTCTAGTCCCCATTTCTCTCTCTCCTTTTCTGACTCCCCTTACACTTGTGTCATCCTGCTCGCTCTTCTCATTTCTTTTCTGGCATCAATTTTTGTTAGGCCAAGTTTATCGCAACACCTAAGGTGAGAGCATACTTAGTGGGAGTATATACATTTAACTAACGTCCTTAGTTATCGTGTCTCATTTCACCTTAGGAATCCTGACGCGAGACATGGTCAGGCAACATCATTCCTTCTGCCCTTTCCTACCAAAAGTACCCTAAACGGCAGTGAGGCTGTTCTTTCTGATCGTCTTGGTGATCGAAGCGAAGCACAGTCATTTGCATTAGAGCCTCGGTTTCGGTCCTGACGCTAGACTTTGTACTCCAGGGGCATGGAGTCATCTAGTAACAGTATTTCATGCCGCTTTGAGATCAAGGGAGTTAGGGAATTAGCCATCCAAAAACTTGGCTTACTGAAAAAAAAGGTCCCATCCTCAATTAACTTGAAAGGACGTGGCTTAGTGAGCAAAGTTCTTGCCCAGCGAACCATCAAGTTGTCCTGCTGCTAACCCAGAACAGCTGGGGTGATGTGACTAGATGTATCCATGTCGCTGGGGACACAACGTTCCTCCAGTAGCAGGCTTTCATTTATTCTGGAAGTTGTAGTCCTGGGTCAAACGAGTGGACCAAAGAACCATATTAAAATGGGTACAGCGTCCTTTCATCGCAGGAGGAAATAACCCTGGGTTTTTCTCTGGGGATATTTCAGTGAGAAAATCCATCAAATTTTTTAGGGGAGGTAGAAAATATATATATATGGGTTGTGGATGTTCGGAAATAAATCAAAAATTAAAGGTGATGGGGTTTGAGTGGAAAAAAATAATGGTGGCTTGGGGGGAAACCCCCAAAATAATAAAATAATACATTCCATGAGTTTTCTCGTTGAAATATCCTCAGAGAAAAACCCAGCGAAATTGCATCCCGCAATGAAATGACATGGAACCATTAAAATGGTTGTCAGAAGGAAAACACAAGATTGGAGCATGGTGGCCTCTGTGACCTGGTGGCTGGTGGTTTAAAAACCAGGACGCGATAAAGGTGAACCTGAAGATGTGGGACCATTTATTGACAATGATACTCAAATGACAGATTATCACGAGGGCATGCAGTTTCCACTCCAGGCTTGCATTTTACACAGCAAGGAGTTTATGGAAATTCATGAAACCGCTATGACTCAAGTGCTGGAAGGATTTAATGTTTCATGTAGCAAACACCACAAACCTGATTGCTTGTTGGCATTGAAATAAAGGACATAATTATCAGTCAGCATTACTCATGCTGTCAAGCTCAGGATGCTAAATGGCCGGCTTCCACATTTAGATCCATATCCCTGGCAGCGGATTACACACAGATGCCACTTAGAAGAGCAAGAAGGGGTGAATGGAAATGCTTCAGGCAGCGATTCTTCCCCACAAGGAGTTCCTCTGCATAGGATTCCAATGAATCCTTCATTAGCTCTTCTGTTGCAGGACAGAGCACGCTGCTCACAGCTACCCTGGTCACGCCCCTATAGGAAACGGTCCTGGCTGCGTTGCTAGTCCACCTCTCAAAGGCCTCGCTAAGGGGGGGTCTGGGGAGACTGTAGCCCCTGGTCTTCTGGTTGTAGCCCTGAATAGAAGCTCAGGGGCTACAACCAAAAGGCTAGCTCTCCCCCAGTTCTGACAGTTCCAACAGCAGCATAGCCCTGGATCCTTTCCAGACCTAGCAACACCCCTGAGTTGTTTCAGCCAATAGAGGCATTGCTAAGGATGGGCTGAGGTGGCTATAGCCCCAGGTCCTTTGGTTGTAGCCCCGGGTAGAAGCTCAGGAGCTACAACCAAAATGCTAGCTAGCCCCGAGTCCCAACAGTCCCGACATTAGTGTAGCCCTGGATCTTTTCCAGACCTAGCAATGACCTTGAGATGTTTCAGCCAGACAGCCATGCTGAGCTAGGTGCAGTGTGATTCCCGAGGCACAGCCAACAGGAGACCCATGTCTCTGGGCGAACCCTCTCCCGCCCGGGTAAACTCACTATGACAGGAAAGAGAGGATCAATGCACCCACGCGCCTGAATGGGCGGGGCTTGCAATGATCTCACAGGGAATTTAGGACGAAAACATACGCTCCTATCATTAAAGGGATGAAACAGTGGGAATTCTTCTGCAAAGCCTTCCATCTCATCGTTTTTGGTTTCGCTGTGACATATCAAAAGTAACGCGGCCTGATTCATGGAAGCATTTTATAATGGTGCAATCCCATAGGAAAACGTTCTGTGAATCAGGCCCATGGTGTTTTAAACGTTTTTTGTTCACCGGCCTGAATGTGCGCGGTTCCATATTTAGCAAATGTGCAAACCTGTGACATTTCCTGTTTAATTTCTAAATAAGCTGAGAGTGACGTTTTTTGCCTTCATTGTTCATCTATCAGAGTACATTTCCTACATACAAAGAAGCATACGCACATTTGCAAAGTTTATTGCAATCTAAAGGTACATTGAGTGGAAAACAAAGCATGCATAACCACATTTGTTGGAGTATATTATAGCTGCAGTATCTTTAGCTGAAAAGAAAACACGCATAATCATATTGGCATCTTATTTGCTCACTTCCATCCCTCCCAAGAAATGTAAAACAAAATCCACTAAAAACAAATTAATTAGTTCTAATAAATGCAATTAGTAATTACCTGTGTTATAGTATGAACAAATGTGGTAAACTCAGCAGACCAAAGGATGCATCCACATTCTTCCAGTCACAAGGATAAAGTTAAACATCGTCCCCAGCGCAGACACAGGAGGAAACCAGGAAGTGTGGAAGCAGTTAACTGTCTAGCCTTCTGTTTGTAGTGCATGTCATGCTCGTCTCTATCATCCTCTTTTGACCTGGAAGTAATTCGTTTGTGAGAAATAATTTCAGCAAATAGTGTTTTGTGGGAATATTTCACTGAGGTAAAACAAAAACAAAAAAAACATATATCATGCTAATAATCAAATATGCATAATTAAATACCTACAGGTAACGGTGCCTGTGAAGTTTGCAACGGTTTGCGTGCGTAAAGGTGAAATTCCACACATTCATAATACCCTCATCATAAGGGGCCAAACATGCAAATCATTCCTCCCCGTACCTCCATATCAAGCAGCCCAGCCCGAACTGCTAGACCTTGTGCCCACTGCACAGGAAAGCCAGGTATGTGTCTGGTTATGCCCACCCGTTCTGTGAAAAGTGTAAATCTAAACCTCAAATCAATACAGTACTCAAAGCTTCTTTCTTTTGTTTAAAAAAAATATCTTGTCCTTCCCTCACTGTGCTCAAACCGTCATGGAATGAGTACTCAGCTCACGAAAAGAAGGAAATTACCTTCACCTGAGAGCTCCTGCAGACTTGATATGCAAACTTCTTACTGTTTTATTCTCTGCTTTCTCCTCCTCTCCCGTCTCCCTCTCTCTTCCCGCCATCCTTTAATTTTTTCTATACACTTACTCTATCAGAATTGTCCCTGGACCTAGTATGATAGCAACAAATGCTTGTCTCCCCCTCCCTTTACTTGTTCCCCCCAGCACTATCTGAAATGTCATCAGGCCTAGTACAATAGGCGCTTGTTTTGTTCCTCCCCCTCCTTTATCCTCAGCCCTCCCTCACCTCTTCTTAATCTCCAGCTCTACCAGAAATGTCGTCAGGCCTAGTACGATAGTCGCTTGTTTTGTTCCTCTCACTCCTTTCTCCTCCCCCCTCCCTCACCTCTTGTTAATCTCCGGCTCTATCAGAAATTTCGTCAGGCCTAGTACGATAGTCGCTTGTTTTGTTCCTCTCCCTCCTTTCTTCTCCCCCCTCCCTTACCTCTTGTTAATCTCTAGCTCTACCAGAAATGTCATCAGGCCTAGTACGATAGTCGCCTGTCTGTTTCCCATTTCCTTCCTATCTGTGTTTTAGCTCTTGCACTATGTGAAATGTCGTCAGGCCGAGTAAGATAGTTAATTTCACATTCTTGTTGTTCATGGCTTGTAAGAAAGTCAATGTATTTACCCTTGTTACCTCCCTTGCCGTGAAGCGCTTTGAAACACATTGGGTATAGGCGCTGTATAAATAAACTATAATGTCATATCATAACTTCAGGGCGTCAAAACACAGTAGCTAGACTGACCCAAGAGATCCCATCATATCTGCACTCTTTGTCCTCATTCGGATCCCAGTTTTTTAACACAACAGTTTGCATCACTCCCACCAATCCTTGCAAGGAACAAGTCCAAAATTCCTAGAGTTGAAATTAGTTAAGAATTATCAACCTCCGGTCAACAGCCACCCACTGCATGACAGTGCCTCAAATCTCAAATGTATGCCTGGGAGGAACTTCCATCTCTGCCATCCTTTGTAAGTCCATCCAGAAGCATCTTCACCTCAACTCCTGCCAGGGACGTCATTTAGGGGTCGCCAGAGGTCACAACTGCAACCTCTGAGGTCTCCCTTGCGACCTCTGTGGTCTCCCTTGTGACCTCTAAAAAAAAAGCAAAAAAAACTAATTTTTCTTTTTTTTTAAATCATTTTTTTACAATTTCTTTGTAATGCAAGCTCCTGGGCTGTGGCCTGCACCATGTGGCTCTTTACTTCTAGAGTGGCTGGCTTTCTTGTTCAGGCCCCTTTAAAAAAACAAGAAAAATAAGAACGGGAGTGCCACAAGTCTAACACTTTCAGCACTGACCCTAAATAAGAAAGAATAGGAATACCAAATAAAGTGTCTTCCTGGAATTCTATACAATAATTGCTAGACTCATTGAAGGTTTATTTCAGGCACACTTCATGGGGTGAGTCACTGATTTAGTCTGTTCTTAAACGCCTCAACTCAGCTTTTCATCCTTCTGGTGTCGATAAATGAGTACCAACACAGGTTGGGTGATATTGGGCGTATATTTTTTCTATTTAAAGCGCTTAAGCGTCAGTGCTATATAATAATACATCATTATCATTTGGTCATGGAAGTCTGCTTGCAGTCACAGTAATTTGGTAATATGGGCCTATACACACTGATGTTAACAATACATATGGCCATCCATTCTTGCATGAAATGTACATCACATTATAGTGATATCGTAACCATATTTTTCGTAGTGTATAATGCTATGTGATGTGATGCCACTTCCTGTTTTGTCAACGGGTGAAAGGTTGTGTACCACTTTGGGGTGGGGTCAAATGACATCACTTCCTGTGATGTCATCAGGGGGTCAAGGTTCACGTGATGTCACTTCCCCTACCCCTGGCATTTTGGTGAAATGACGTCCCTGACTCCTGCCCCGCCTTGCCTTTTGGGAAATCGCTGAGAAGCTGCCTGCAAGGCTCGGACTGGCCTATAGGGCAATAGGGTCATGGCCGAACCAAAAACACAATATGCTGGTGTTGGCCCGTTTTTGTTGTCAAATTGTGCCACTTTTTTGCCCAATTTGGGCCAGTTTGATGAGTTAATTCACCCTGTGGCTAATAGTTTTGACCAGTGTTGCTGATTAAATATTCTTTAAATTGCACAATTTGCATCACACTTTATCAAAAATCTCCCCCTTGGTTATTATTCAATCAGTTTCACAAAAGGAATGAACAGCCACCTGCAACGTGGGTCACTTTTTCATCGGTACCCGAGACAATTTTATGGCCCAGTCCGACCCTGTGCCTGCCCCTGTATTCTTCACCACAGTGGCTAACCTACATAGCCGAAGTTCTCTCTCTTGCACCGAAGTTCCAATCATTGTTCAAGCTTTGCCTGGCTGGAGACCAGGCAAAGGGTAAACCATTGCTGTAACTTGACTTTTCATTTTATCCATAGGTAAACTCCCAGCCTTCCCTTTGTTCCATGGGCGTACTTTTAGGGGGGACAAGGGTGTTTGCCCTTGTCCCCCCTAAAAGTACGTGTGACACATCGTTTTGTCCCACTCATTTGGCGGGGGGCCCTTTCATTTAGATGGCATGCCCCCTCCCAACATTTTCAGCAAAGTTACTCCACTGCTGTGTTCCGAAGCAGGCATCCAAGGATTGGATATGCAATTACACTCTGCAACATCTGCGCTATCATTGCACACCCGTGCATTAGCTACACCAACACAGTTTGCAGCGCCACGGTCCTTGGCACTTTGCAGATCATCACACCCAACACCTTGCCACCGTAGGGCAATCTCCATGCCAACGTATATTGAAAACTGTTCCCACCCCCGCCCGCCAGGCTGTGGCTGCTGGCATGAGCTCAGCCTCTGCAACCACACATACAAGCACTAGTGACACCAACAAAGCGCACAGCAGCACGGTCCATGACACCCAACAACGAAAAAAAACAGCCCACTCCATCCTACCACCCTTGCAACAATCCCAAGGACACATTGAAGTGCATGGCTGCATCCCTGTGTTGACCACCTGTGGCACACAGTAGCTGCAGCAGCACACTAAATCCCAGCGTGGCTCCACATGGCCACCACCGTGTATCCCTCATCATAGGCAAGACTTCATCTGAGTACTCATAATGCTGTGCATGTATTTATTTTTTACTTTTATCGGAGCGTGCCAAGCTCATAGGCATCGAGGCGCTAGTTCCAGTGAGGACCTTTGGAAGATAATACACAATGAGATTAGTTGAACAGGCCGGTTTGAAGCTTTTTCCTGAACAAGGGGTAAGAGGGATCAGCGCGAAGCGGGAGATTGTTCTAGAGGGTGGCAGCGCATACCGGGCAGCTGGAACCCCCAGCTCTTTTCCATTTAAATCTTGGTAAGATGAGGTAGTGGCTGGGAGAGGATCGTAAGAGTCTGGCAGGAGTATGTCTGTTGAGTCTCTGCGCTAGGTACGAGTCTGGCAGGAGTATGTCTGCTGAGTCTCTGAGCTAGGTACGAGTCAAGCAGGAGTATGTCTGTTGAGTCTCTGCGCTAGGTACGAGTCTGGCAGGAGTATGTCTGCCGAGTTTCTGCGCTAGGTACGAATCTGGCAGGAGTATGTCTGTTGAGTCTCTGCTCTAGGTACGAGTCTGGCAGGAGTATGTCTGCTGAGTCTCGGCACTAGGTACGAATCTGGCTGGAGTATGTCTGTTGAGTCTCTGCGCTAGCTACGAGTCTGAAAGGAGTATGTCTGTCGAATGTCTGCGCTAGGTACGAGTCTGGCAGGAGTATGTCTGTTGAGTCTCTGCTCTAGGTACGAGTCTGGCAGCAGGAGTATGTATGTTGAGTCTCTGCACTAGGTACGAATCCCTGGCAGGAATATGTCTGTCGAGTCTCTGCGCTAGGTACGAGTCTGGCAGGAGTATGTATGCCGAGTCTCTGTGCTAGATACAAGTCTGGCAGGAGTATGTCTGTCAAGTCTCTGCTCTAGGTACGAGTCTGGCAGGAGTATGTCTGCCGAGTCTCTGTGCTAGGTACAAATCTTGCAGGAGTATGTCTGTCGAGTCTTTGCTTTAGGTACGAGTCTGGTAGGAGTATGTCTGCCGAGTCTCTGCGCTAGGTACGTGTCTGGCAGGAGTATGTCTGTCGAGTATCTGCGCTAGGTACGAGTCTGGCAGGAGTATGTCTGTCGAGTCTCTGCGCGAGGTACGAGTCTGGCAGGAATATGTCTGCTGAGTCTCTGCGCAAGGTATGAGTCGAGCAGGAGAATGTCTGCCGAGTCTCTGCGCTAGCTACGAGTCTGGCAGGAGTATGTCTGTCGAGTCTCTGCTCTAGGTACGAGTCTGGCAGGAGTATGTCTGCCGAGTCTCTGCGCTAGCTACGAGTCTGGCAGGAGTATGTCTGCCGAGTTTCTGCGCTAGGTACGAATCTGGCAGGAGTATGTCTGTTGAGTCTCTGCTCTAGGTACGAGTCTGGCAGGAGTATGTCTGCTGAGTCTCGGCACTAGGTACGAATCTGGCTGGAGTATGTCTGTTGAGTCTCTGCGCTAGGTACGAGTCTGGCAGGAGTATGTCTGTTGAGTCTCTGCGCTAGGTACGAGTCAAGCAGGAGTATGTCTGTTGAGTCTCTGCGCTAGGTACGAGTCTGGCAGGAGTATGTCTGCTGAGTTTCTGCGCTAGGTACGAATCTGGCAGGAGTATGTCTGTTGAGTCTCTGCTCTAGGTACGAGTCTGGCAGGAGTATGTCTGCTGAGTCTCGGCACTAGGTACGAATCTGGCTGGAGTATGTCTGTTGAGTCTCTGCGCTAGCTACGAGTCTGAAAGGAGTATGTCTGTCGAATGTCTGCGCTAGGTACGAGTCTGGCAGGAGTATGTCTGTTGAGTCTCTGCTCTAGGTACGAGTCTGGCAGCAGGAGTATGTATGTTGAGTCTCTGCACTAGGTACGAATCCCTGGCAGGAATATGTCTGTCGAGTCTCTGCGCTAGGTACGAGTCTGGCAGGAGTATGTATGCCGAGTCTCTGTGCTAGATACAAGTCTGGCAGGAGTATGTCTGTCAAGTCTCTGCTCTAGGTACGAGTCTGGCAGGAGTATGTCTGCCGAGTCTCTGTGCTAGGTACAAATCTTGCAGGAGTATGTCTGTCGAGTCTTTGCTTTAGGTACGAGTCTGGTAGGAGTATGTCTGCCGAGTCTCTGCGCTAGGTACGTGTCTGGCAGGAGTATGTCTGTCGAGTATCTGCGCTAGGTACGAGTCTGGCAGGAGTATGTCTGTCGAGTCTCTGCGCGAGGTACGAGTCTGGCAGGAATATGTCTGCTGAGTCTCTGCGCAAGGTATGAGTCGAGCAGGAGAATGTCTGCCGAGTCTCTGCGCTAGCTACGAGTCTGGCAGGAGTATGTCTGTCGAGTCTCTGCTCTAGGTACGAGTCTGGCAGGAGTATGTCTGCCGAGTCTCTGCGCTAGCTACGAGTCTGGCAGGAGTATGTCTGTCGAGTCTCTGCTCTAGGTACGAGTCTGGCAGGAGTATGTCTGTCGAGTCTCTGCTCTAGGTGCGAGTCTGGCAGAAATATGTCTGTCAAGTTTCCGCGCTAGGTACGAATCTGGCACGAGTATGTCTGCCATGTCTCTTCGCTAGGTACGAGTCTGGCAGGAGTATGTCTGCCGTGTTTCTGCGCTAGGTACGAGTCTATCAGGAGTATGTCTGCCGAGTCTCTGCGCAAGGTATGAGTCGAGCAGGAGAATGTCTGTTGAGTCTCTGCGCGAGGTACGAGTCTGGCAGGAGTATGTCTGCCGAGTCTCTGCGCTAGCTACGAGTCTGGCAGGAGTATGTCTGTCGAGTCTCTGCTCTAGGTACGAGTCTGGCAGGAGTATGTCTGTCGAGTCTCTGCTCTAGGTGCGAGTCTGGCAGAAGTATGTCTGTCGAGTTTCTGCGCTAGGTACGAGTCTGGCAGGAGTATGTCTGCTGAGTTTCTGCGCTAGGTACGAATCTGGCAGGAGTATGTCTGTTGAGTCTCTGCTCTAGGTACGAGTCTGGCAGGAGTATGTCTGCTGAGTCTCGGCACTAGGTACGAATCTGGCTGGAGTATGTCTGTTGAGTCTCTGCGCTAGCTACGAGTCTGAAAGGAGTATGTCTGTCGAATGTCTGCGCTAGGTACGAGTCTGGCAGGAGTATGTCTGTTGAGTCTCTGCTCTAGGTACGAGTCTGGCAGCAGGAGTATGTATGTTGAGTCTCTGCACTAGGTACGAATCCCTGGCAGGAATATGTCTGTCGAGTCTCTGCGCTAGGTACGAGTCTGGCAGGAGTATGTATGCCGAGTCTCTGTGCTAGATACAAGTCTGGCAGGAGTATGTCTGTCAAGTCTCTGCTCTAGGTACGAGTCTGGCAGGAGTATGTCTGCCGAGTCTCTGTGCTAGGTACAAATCTTGCAGGAGTATGTCTGTCGAGTCTTTGCTTTAGGTACGAGTCTGGTAGGAGTATGTCTGCCGAGTCTCTGCGCTAGGTACGTGTCTGGCAGGAGTATGTCTGTCGAGTATCTGCGCTAGGTACGAGTCTGGCAGGAGTATGTCTGTCGAGTCTCTGCGCGAGGTACGAGTCTGGCAGGAATATGTCTGCTGAGTCTCTGCGCAAGGTATGAGTCGAGCAGGAGAATGTCTGCCGAGTCTCTGCGCTAGCTACGAGTCTGGCAGGAGTATGTCTGTCGAGTCTCTGCTCTAGGTACGAGTCTGGCAGGAGTATGTCTGCCGAGTCTCTGCGCTAGCTACGAGTCTGGCAGGAGTATGTCTGTCGAGTCTCTGCTCTAGGTACGAGTCTGGCAGGAGTATGTCTGTCGAGTCTCTGCTCTAGGTGCGAGTCTGGCAGAAATATGTCTGTCAAGTTTCCGCGCTAGGTACGAATCTGGCACGAGTATGTCTGCCATGTCTCTTCGCTAGGTACGAGTCTGGCAGGAGTATGTCTGCCGTGTTTCTGCGCTAGGTACGAGTCTATCAGGAGTATGTCTGCCGAGTCTCTGCGCAAGGTATGAGTCGAGCAGGAGAATGTCTGTTGAGTCTCTGCGCGAGGTACGAGTCTGGCAGGAGTATGTCTGCCGAGTCTCTGCGCTAGCTACGAGTCTGGCAGGAGTATGTCTGTCGAGTCTCTGCTCTAGGTACGAGTCTGGCAGGAGTATGTCTGTCGAGTCTCTGCTCTAGGTGCGAGTCTGGCAGAAGTATGTCTGTCGAGTTTCTGCGCTAGGTACGAATCTGGCACGAGTATGTCTGCCATGTCTCTTCGCTAGGTACGAGTCTGGCAGGAGTATGTCTGCCGTGTTTCTGCGCTAGGTACGAGTCTATCAGGAGTATGTCTGCCGAGTCTCTGCGCTAGGTACGAATCTGGCAGGAGTATGTCTATTGAGGCTCTGCGCTAGGTACGAGTCCAAGTCTGGAAGGAGTATATCTGTTGAGTCTCTGCACTAGGTACGTGTCTGGCAGGAGTATGTCTGTTGAGTCTCTGCTCTAGGTATGAGTCTGGCAGGGGTATGTCTGTTGAGTCTCTGCGCTAGGTACAAGTACGAGCCTGGCAGGAGTATATCTGTCAAGTCTCTGCGCTAGGTACAAAGGCGCATTATTTGATAGACAGCGGTGGGTGACTGAAAGAATTTTGAATTTGATTCTTTCCCTGACAGGGAGCCAGTGAACAGATCTTCTGGCTTCAGGAATGTGGCACGCAGAGCTTTGTTTTGTATGACTTGGAGTTTATTTAGGATGAATGCTGGAGTCCACCAAAGCCCACCACAGTGTAGTGAAATGGTACCTGTTGGATAAAGTACTTCAGGGACACACCAATGCAGTAGTGCACGATACAAATGCCAATTACATGACGCATATGCAGAGCTCTACAGCAGGCGTGCAAGCCACTAAGCTAACATTATGGCAAAAGCAGTTGCTGGCAGGACTGAAAGCATCCAGTCACAGTGACATGGATCCAAGTGACCGCCCCAGCCTTATTTACATACCGGTCACTGCTGGGAAGTAGGCCTCTCTGTCTGTCACCCAACCCTATCTGGAAACGAACGCCTATAGATGCACACGAATGAGCACGCCCCCTTTGCAGCGTGGCACTTGCTGTGAGACTTTGCTCTGCATGCAGTCAGAGGCGGGGATGACTCACTCACGGTTTCCTGGCACTGCCCACAACGCCACTTCCGCTCTCCAAACTCACCGCAGCAACGACTCGAGGCCGCACAGATCCCCTCTGACAGCCGAAAGCCGAACTCAAGTTAAATATATCTGCTTCGACTGACCCATCTTCCAGGGTGGGGCAAGGGACGTGGCAGGTGTCTCGTTCAAATGTCTCCCCAGGAGGGCAGTTCATAAAGCTGTGTATTAAAACACGTGATAGAGCACACTCCTCTAAAACTGTCTCCATATAAAAGTGTATAGAAGTTTGTATCCTTTAAAAACCTCAACTACGCTGCATCTGTCTTCTTCTCCCCCCGCCCCCGCCCCCACTCCATTCCTGCCATTGCTGGAAAAGGAAACATATATTCTGGGATTATTGTCTAACAAGTGGGGCGTGAAGCAGATGTAGTTGTGCCCACCACAGTGACATTAACATCTGTACATTCCCACACAGCGCGGCAGAGTGGGCATTTACAGAGTTTGGGTGGGCTTTGCCGGCTCAGGCCCTACCCTGTCTACGCCTCTGGTTGTGGGAGTAGCCTGAGTGGTGTGGAGGGTCGTGGCTAGGGCGCAAAGCCTTGGCAAGTAAGTCACAGTCTGAGCCAAGGAATTTGCTAAGGCATTCCTGCAAAACAGTATGGGGGTCATTTTACAAAGGGTGGGGTGAAAAGGACGTAAAAGCAAGGCGCAATGCTTGCTTGTACACCTTCACTTACTGCTCCAGGCCATGTGCATTTGCTTTCTGGGCGGAGAAGGGGCGGGAAGCGGAGTTCACACCTCCGCCATGCGTTCCTCCTCCCTCTTGAAAGTACCATTTCTTTTATGCCTACATTGCACGATATTTCCATGCAGGTGCAAAACGAACGCATTCCTATGGAATCTGCCTCCATTTAGCACCTGTTGTACGCGGGTGGTGTGCCAATCCACGCGCTAACGCCGTCTGCAAAGCATCATTTGCAGGCAACATTTACCATTTTTAAGAAAATGGAGAGTGAAAGTGCATAGTAAAGGCAATTTCGCCTGGTTTTGCGTTTCACTGCTATACTCTGCTGTGTACATGTTTAATATTGCATGAAGAGGATCCAGCAGCACCTAAGTGGTAATTCTGGCGTTCCCCAGCGTGCAATTAACACATTTTCTGAAAAATGACCCTTATATTGTGGAAAAGAAGAGTTTTCAAAAACAGACCTCTCACAGTGTGATTTGAATACACGATTATTCTTCTGTGGTAGATTTATTCTGGTGAAAGCAATCTTGGGGATGTGTCTTGTGTGCAGAAGAATAGGGGGGGGTTCTTTTCTAATGCACATCAAAATGCGAGTGTGTCCACAGAGCTCCAGTGGTGTCAACGCATGCGTAGAATGCATCAGATTGACAGAGTCTACACAGGAGTGTGTGAAATTGGTTTAAAAGATTCTGCCTTTACATCATGTGAAATTCCGCCTACCCCTCCCCCACCCCCACCCACCATTTCCAGCACTGCTGGTTTGAAATCAAACTTTGCTACCCCACAGTCATCACCTGCGCGACCGGATTCAGCAGCACACAGGGGTCAAGTCCTAAAAATTAAAGTGGGGGGACTCATCAACAAACGCAATGGGATGTGACGTCACCAGAAATTAGCATATCAAGGTGAAATGTGCACATTTCATTAAATTGGCTTTGCATAACCACCAAAATTAAACAGGGCGAATAGCATTTGCCTTTCATAAAATCAGTACACACAAAACCAAGACAATGGGCCTCTTTATAACCCAGGGGTACGGGGTTAATGGTGCCGGTAAAGGTGCCGGCGCCGTCAACCTCGTACTGCCTGATTGCGAGGTCCCCTCGCGGACCCGGTCTGCACATCTGGTTTCACCAGACGTGCAGAGCGGGTCCCGCGAGGGGAGGAGGGAGCAAACAACGGGCTGCTCATAATCGGCCCGTTGTTTGCTCCCTCTTCCATTCCCATTCAGCCCTGTGGGGGCTGAAATGGGAATGGGGAAGGTCCGGGCCCGGGTTCCTAGAAGGAAGAATTACCGGGCCCTCCAAACTCGGAATGGCCTGGTAATTCCTCATTCTGGGAACCCGGCCCGGACGCAATTTCGGCGGCAGCCATGCCGCCAATAGCGGCATCGCTACCGCCGAGATCGTAATGAGGCCCAGGATATTTTCTTCTAATAGTGTTTCTTAAAACGTAAAAATGTGTGCATGTTTTAAACTCCAAGAACCAATACAAATGTTTTCCCCGGGACTTGTAGTACCGAAATGGGATATTTCACCTTTAGTTGTTTTTTATTTTTTGTCAGGCTATATAGTGCAGTGGTGAAGTGTCCGGCCTACAAACCTAACGGCTGCGGTTTGATCCATGAGGTCTGCTTTAATTCATAAATTCAAAGAGGACAGCCAATGTTTCTCTTTTAGCTGGGGGGAACTGATTCCACCCTCTGAATAAAGTGGGGGACTCCACCCCCCCCCCCCGCGTTTACCCTCGACTTGAGCCCTGGCAGCACCCCCACCCCCAGCCAATCAGCCGCTAGAGTGCACCATTAAGAATTGCTTTGGTGCACACAGAAGAAACAGATCGTTGTTTTTGTATGTGAACCAAGCCTTTTCACGAATTAAGGGCATTTTCAGAGACACTTCTCAGCAAAAGAATCTACTCAAAAAAGGAAACGAATTATACTCGCATTATCAGCTGGCTTTTTAAGGAGAAATGTACTGTGTTCTTTTCTAATTATCACTTTCAGTATGCATTATAGTCCTAATAAGAAGGTTACCCTTGCGTTACTGAGTTAAACACAATATCAAAATGTAGACTGGCCACATAAACTATTTTCTAATAGAGGTTATGTGGCATTGTTTGATTTGGTTTTCTTGAGAAGCTGTTTTTTAGCAAATGGCCATGGTCATCTGTTAAAGATGTACAGACTGGCCGGTACACACATATTGTACTCTGTCAGAATATTCCTGTGAGAAAAGGGAGGAGGCAAACAGCACTAATGAAAGGTCCTGGTTGGTTTGCTTATCAACAAGGAACATTTCCAAAACATAAGAATGGTCAGGGATCTTAACATTTTATAAATATGTCTATGTTGACAGGGTTATGTGATTGAATCACTAAATACCAAATGCACACTGGGTTTGGTGTAACTTCTATTTTTCTTTTATACCATTTAAAAAAAAACACAAACATTAAAAAATAGCTACTTTAAAAATAAAGAATAAGTGAAGATATGGAAATTAGATTAAAATGGATTCGTTATCATTTGCTCTCCAGTTGCATAGTTCATCATATTATATCACAATATTTATGTTTTATTTCATTATCAAATAGGAATATCCTTAGTCATTAACCTCATCATCTGTAATCTTGTCATTGTTCTGCCTCATGAACTAAGAGTGTATGTATGTGTTGACTGTAATTAACACATGCTACAATCAATATAGCAGACATTGAATTGTTCCCAAATTATTTCCATGTCTGATTTTTTTCATGAATGCCAACATATCTGCCCCAATGTATTTGTCTTAGCCCGCGCAATGTGTCATATTTACTAAGGACTGCAATTCCCTTCTCTGTCAATTCCTACTTTAGCCTATTTGGCAAAACTCTCTGAACTCCATGGGCCTCATTACGAGGAAGGCGGTAGGGGGTTAACGGGGCCGGTAGAGCTGCTGGCCTGGTTAACCCCCTACCGCCTCATTATGAGGTCTCCTCGCGGGAACCGATGAGGACGCCTGGTTTTACCAGGCGTCCTTAGCCGGTCCCGCGAGCAGACCAGGATGCAAACAACGAAACTGTCATTAACGGGCCCATTGTTTGCATCCTCCCCAAACCCATTGAGCGCTATGGGGGCTCGAATGGGAATGGGGATGTACAGGGTCTGGGTTCCTGGAATGGGGAAAGGTCGGAATGGCCCGGTATTTCCCCATTCCAGGGACCCTGACCCGGTACCCGGAATGGGAGTAGCCATGCAAATTGCGGCATGGCTACCTCCTTCCTCATAATGAGGCCCCATGACTCCATTGTGCTAGGAGAAATGTAGCCCTTGGCTGGGCCTGTGCTTCCAAAGAAGTCATCCTTCACTACGTCCATGCTCCATTTGGGGGCTTTTTGTCACCCCCAGTGTCTTGAGCCGCACGCCAGATCCACATTTTCTGCAGCTGTCAGTTTCATCTACAGCCCATACTCCTGCTGCCCCAAACACCTCCCACCTCTATGCTTCCCTGAGAGATGTGAGTATCCCGTATACATCTAGTCAACTCCCCTGGGCGTTTGTAGCCTCCGTTGCTTAATTTCTCCTAGAACTACTGTGTGGTTTGCAATTCAATCTATTATTTAAGATGAGCCCCAAACATGTATAGTCGTTAACAATGTCAAGCTTAGGATCTTCGAAATAGAACTGATACGTTCTTGTTATTTGCAGCTTTCCAAAACGCATGAGGTGGACCTTCCTCCTATATGTTTCTTAATCATGCCTCTTAGAATAAGCTTGCGTTTCCTCTGGCAAACGTTGCAGTCCTGCGGCCATTGTGTCCAGAGGGACGGCGGCGTTGTCAGCCCATGCGAACCATTGTAGTCTAATGATAATGATGTGTTACTTATATAGCGCCTTTATCCAAAGCGCTTTACAGAGCACATATTTACATACAATATCACCCAACCGAAATTGGTACTCATTTATCGACCTCGGAAGGATGAAAGTTTGAGTTGGCCTTGCCTGGATTCGAACCTGTGACCCCGCAGTTCATGCTCAGATTGCAGCAGCGAGCCCTCAACCCGCCAAGTGTCTGGGAAAAGTGCAAGCAAATGCACTCAAAAGAGTTCGCTATATAGGGAAAGCCGTGGCCGGATAGTGCAACAAGGGAGCAAGCAGGCACCCCTGCTTTAGACCTCGTCTTGCGTTTCCACCTAGTGTCCCTCTTCCTTCTGCGCCAACCTGACATTTTCGTAGAGCGCTATAATCAGTCTTTGTAAACCTTCATGTATGCACCGCCTGATCACTCTGTCGGGTGCAGAGGAGTAACCGAGGGAGGCGACGTACAGAGCACCCGGATTTGGTCCTGTTGCCTTGGAGTTGGTCTCATTCACTGCATACAGAGACAGTATGTTTGCAGAAGTTTATTGCCATGCCCTGAAGCCAGTTTGTCAACATTGTAGTATGTGTTTTTGCTCAACCCAGTTTATGGGCTCAGCTACTACTATATTTGAGCAGATTTTGGCAGATTCATCCAATAGAGCCAAGTGCCAAGGACGAGTATGTTCGTCCTTTTTGCATAGACTTGCATAATAGCCTGGCAGTTAAGGGGTTAACCAATCGTTTCCAGGATCTAACCGTCGTCCCCCTTTAAGGATGGGTATTGGGGTGGCTTTTTGGCATAGCTCCCTGTTTCTTCTTCAGTATCAGGCCGGGTGGCATCAGGGCGGTGGTCCCAATCCCCCAGCCTGAGGCAGGCAGTGAGATGGAGGGGTTGAGAGGCCTTCATTGTTTTCTATAGTCTGCCATTTTTCGCATCTACACAGCACAGTTTTGGTTATGATGTCACTCTTCTCTCTTTTGCAAGGGGCGAGGATCCCCTGGCCATAGAGCTGGGCACCCTTTCCTGCCCTTGCCATAACTCTGTTCTGTTAGCATTTCCGGATGTACCTCTCAGTCCCAGGTTATTGCTGGCTGTTAGACAGGAGAAAGTGATGCTGAGTCCAGTGTCCTCTCCCGCCCCCAACGGCCTGGGAATACTTGGTTTCCACTCATTCTTAAGATGGCTTCGGTACCTTCCTGGTGCCTTCCAATTCATTATCATCCCCCAGGTGGACAGCTAAGGCCCATAAATATAGCTCTGTCGGATGTCTTGGCACGGCCTGTTCACCTGTCCAGGAGGCATTGCGCACACAGACGTCGAGACATGGCTAACATTGTTACGAACAGACTCACCAAAAGACAGACAGGGAATTATGATAGTGTGAGTCAGTACCTGAGCAGCACGGCACCTCTTCAAACTAGAGGCGTAGGGCCTCATTACAAGTCCGGCGGTAACCCTGCCGGTGCTACCAGCGGGTTGCCGCCAGACTTGCAATATTTACCGGCGGACCAGGAGATTACAACCCCCGCGTTCTGGGAAGTCAGGCACTAGTAAATTGTAAATCCCCATTCCCATTTGAGTCCCATTGCACTCAATGGGAATGGGGACCACAGAAGCACCGGCACCGTTAACAACCGGAAGTGCCAGTGCTTCCGTGAAACTCCTGGCGGGCAGGACGGCACCTGCCTGCAGAGTCATACTTTGCCGGTCCGGTAACAACGGTGCTGGTATGCTTACCGGCACTGTTGTTATCAGACCGGCACAGTTGTAATGAGGCCCATAGTCTCCCCAAAGGCCGGAACTGCCTTCTGTGGATGGACTTCACATATTTCTTGGGGACACGCTGTTCAAGGATGCCAGTAGGGCTGCTGTCGCGTAGTGGGGCTGAAGAAACAAGAAAGGACCATTTTGCATCTGATCTAAAGGATATAGGGTCTCATCACAAGTCCAGCGGTAACCGTGCCGGTAAAACTGGCAGTTTGCCACCAGATTTGCGAATTTTACTGGCGCCTGACTTCCAGGTAACAACGGGGTATTCTAACCCCGGCTGCCGGAAAGTCAAGCGCCACTAATTCTGTAAGTCCCCATTCCCTTGGAGTTCCATACGACTCCATGGGAATGGGGACCACAGAAGCACCGTGAAACTCTGCGGGCGGTTGCTATTCTGCCCGCCAGGTCTGACCCTGGCAGGTGGGACAGCACCCGTCCGCAGAGTCGTGTGCCGGTCTGGAAACAACGGTGCCGGTAGGCTTACCGGCACTGTTGTTTCCGGACCGGCACACTTATAATGAGGCCCATAGTCTGTTTGCACCCACTCTACCCCTGAGGGGAGTTGACCTACCACGGTGGGTGGTCCTGGCTGGTTAGTATAACATCTTGCTGAGACTATGAAGGACACAAACCAATCCTTGGTCAAAGCTGTGAAAATAGGAAAATGGAGAAGCAGAGAAAAACAAAAAAACTCCCTTCGTAGAAAAGGGAAAGAACAGACATTTGATAAAAGAATGATTCTGGACTCCTGTAGTCCGTGGCCCAAATGTGGCCAGGCTAGAAAGTCTTACATGCTCGTCTCCTAAGGGAAAACCTAGAAAGAAAGACAGACACCAGGGTTTAATAAAATTACGTTTTTTATGTAGTGTGTTTCTGGTGTAGTGGAAAGAAAAAAAAAAGAGGGAAAGGGACAGAAACCCCCCTGCCCATGAATGAGCAAAGCAAGGGAGAACACAATCTAGTATTCTTTTTTAAAAGACAGTTAGAAAAACAGTTCATAAGAGAAAAGAAGAAGAAATAAAAGAAGCAGTGGACGAAGGAGAGGAGAGCGGGACGAGAGAAGGCAAATCCCTGGGGTCGCAGTGGCCTCGAGCCGTTCCCCCAGGGCCCAGAGGCATTTGTGGCACCAGGCTTACTGGGAGGGGCCACCTGGTGGGTGAAGCGTGGTGCCTGGCTGCGTGCCGGGACCAGCATCAGCATCCATGGCCCTGTGGAGAGTGACGCCCCACCTGAGGGCTAGACCAAACAGGCCCAGTGACATCCAAGGACTCGGGCAGTGTGCGTGAGGCTGCCCCGGCTGAAGAGTGATGAGCTGCCCAGACCGGGGTGCGTTTTGGGAGGTGGCCCAAACTGGGAAACCCGGCCATGCTCCCGCGTCAGCCCACCTGGTGTCCGGCGAGGCGGGCCCTATGCAGAGGTCCTCCCTGGCCGCGCAAGCCAGGTGGCCTCGGAGGTGAAAAGCGGGAAGTCGGCTCTGCCCCACAGGGCACAGCAGGGAAGAGAAGCCCATGGCTGCCTTGTGTGGCAGCCCGGATGAAGAGCGGGACACTGAAAAAAGTCTCGGGCTGCCTCGACTTGGCAGCCCAGATAAAAAAAAGCCTCAGGCTGCCGCGATGAAGCAACCCAGGTGAAGCGAAGCAGTTGGATTATCACTGGCATAACTGAATAATCTGCTAATTTGCTCTTTACTAGTTCCAACTTTAACATCCTTACTTAGATGAAACTATAAATGTTAGCATGTGCCACTTAGACGGAATTCCTAACTTTGGCCTGCATCGCATCTAGTCAGGAGTGTGAATGTCAGCATATGCCATACCTAGATGGAACTTGAATGTTAGCATGTGCCACACTTAGAATTGAGAACATTAGCCTGCCTCATATCTAGATAATTATTGTGAAGGTTAGGGAGTGCCACACTCAGACGGAATTATGTAGATCAGCAAGTACTACACTTAGACAGAACTGTGAATGTCAGCATGTTAAGTGTCATATAACCCACTAACCAATATAAACTCAAACTCTCTGCATACTTATCTCACTAAAAAAACTCACTCAACCATCTCTTGCACAACAAGCTGCACAAAGTTCACCCCACTGCAACAACACATAAGCCGCACCAACATCACACGCGGACTGACACCGATCCAAGACTCGCACCAAAACTCAGCAACCGGTGTCTACCGAGTTGAAGCTGCCAACAGTACACCACCCCTCTCACTATCCTACTCCCTCTTCACCTTACTAACCCATCCCACCTTCTCGTTTACAGATCCGCCAGAGCGCCTGGGGACCAATTCCGTTGGTGACGGTGCGCTATATAAGTACCTTTAACATAGCATAAATACCACTATGAATAAACTCTACCAGGTTGTTGTTAGTCCCTGAAGGAAGCTCCAGCTTTGTTGTGTTTCCCTTTTAGTGAACAGTGTCTGTGCTAGGCTGGTGTGTCTCTCTCTACCGCCACCTCCCACAGAGCAATATTTTGAGAAAAACGGGTTAACATTCAAGTGTATGGCTGCATGGTCGCTCATTATTGTAGTGTCTCTGAGAACTTGTTTTTTTGGCCTGTGCTGTTCCAACAGAAATCTCAGAGTGACTCTTCTCTGTGCACTCACTGTCTAACTAAACCTTTTTAGTCAGAGCGGACTGGCCAGAGAAGTGACACTTGCTCACGCAGGCACGTTGGGCTTCTTCCACTAGATATATGCTGGATGACCAACTAGCTTTCTTCAATTAGCTTGATTCTTCATTCGCGGTTCTGCCGGCAAGAGCCTATGATCAGTGTACCTCCGCAGGCAATTTAGCAGCATAGATATTACAGTTTTTGGCCTGCCAACTCATGGAGCTGTAGAGGAGTGTCCATTCTGCACAGTAAGAATGATGAAAGAAGGTCTGAGTCCTGTAAACTCGCAGATGATGCATTGGGGGTCGCGCAACTCCTGCCTAGTTCCAGAACAACTAGACTGCTGACGGGAGTCGCCATTTTACAAGTATTCTACATCCCAGGCGTCTGATCAAGGAAAACAGAAATGAAAATCCCAAGAACCAACCATCCAACCACAATCCTCATGTAGGATCCTAATAGCTAAATTGCTCACACCCCTTCAATTCGTGCTCAGGATTCCTGACACTGGGTCTCCCAAGGACCAGAAAATTGGGATGAGATGTATAAGACCCACTCAAAGAAACCAGGAGGCAAGGAAGAGGTGTAGGGCCTCTGAAACCCCAAGACTGTGATTGACTGAGACCTTGACAAGTACTTCTGGGATGGGACCCCCTATTGAGATACTTAGCATCGCATCTGGCGAACTTTCATTTGAAACCAGAGAATTTGCATTATTTGGAAGTTACAGAGAAACCACTTGTGATTATTCTGCCCATTTATTTGTACACCATGTCCCCCCTCAACCCACCTCCCGAATAAACTTGTTATTGCTAACTTGGTAATCTTCTGTGCCCATCTCTCATTGATTCCGATAGGCTTTTTGAATGCCAAGCGGAATAGCGGGAGGATCGATTGAACAAGACATGCTGGGCTGAGAAAGACATCCAAGACGTCTTGGGTCCAGCCAAAGAGGCAAGAGAGCGGCTCCTTCACAGGCCCCATCAGGAGTATAGAGTGGAGATGAAACCCTTTCCTTAGGCATTGGTTATTTAGGCAAAGGGTAAGCGTGTACATATCTGCAGTGAATAAGCAGTCCATCAGGCAGAGGTATCTGTGTCTGAGCATTACATGCCACCAAGGTGAGACCCTTCCTTCTTCTTCCATCACATGTTCATAATTATTATAATGACTACCTGGCAAGGGTAAATGAGCTTGCTACATGCAAGCTCATTGGCCCTCGTCTGGGCCTTACCTTGCGAGAAGGTTCTGAAGCCTCTGCTTCCCTGCCGCCGCTTGGGCTCCTAACTATGGCCCCGGGGCATTACCCGACCGGTAATGGCCCCCTCCTCGGGTCATATTGCTTAATTCTAATTGTTCTTTTATAACACGCATAATGCCGGGATTCGAACCTGTGTTGCTATGCATTGTCTTGCTTCCAAGACAAACGCATTGCCCCTAAGCTATCCTCTTCATGCCTATAGAATTTGACAATTGAGAGGGTAGTGCTTTAACTGCAAGGATTTTCTGTAAAAATGCCTCTGTTTACCCACATTCTAAGCACCTATTGATTCTATTGTGCCCCAAAGTCAGGGCTTTATGCAGACTTGGTCCTCCTGGGTCCCGGTATGCTGCAGAAGGTCCCCTAAACTGTCATTTCTAGGTCCCCAATTCTGTCTGAGGTCAACGCTGGGAGTGGGAGCCCAAAGCACCCCATTTCACATCTGATCCTTGACTCTTTCAAATGGGTAACGTCCCTGCCTGCTGTACAGGGCATTCAGTGGGCTGGGGCTAACAGGGCTCAGCCTCGGCATGTTTCGAAATGTCCTCGAGTTTAGGCTACATTGGGGCTCCCCACCCATATTTTCTCTGCTGAAAGTAAAGGAAATAATTTGAGTGGCACATCAAACGTTTCTGCCCTTAGGCGTTAGATATTTTTTCTGTCATTCTCCGAAGGGGAAAATATAATAATAAGAAAATATGTTTGATTTTTGCAACATATCATATTGAAGTCTTTTCATTAGAATTATTTATTAACATGAATTAATAAATAAAGAATCGTGGATTTCATTTTAAAGAGATGAGAAATTAGAAGCGGAACTAAAATGTCTGGGAGCCCCTCTACCGAGAGTGAACACAGCCAAATAACCTGTTCTATAGGGTGGTGCCCACTCGGGAGGCTCTACAACCATGTTTTATTTATTTATTGTTTGTTAGGCACCTATACAACAGAATGGTGTTTCAAGGCGCCACAAGACAAAGATGGGAGGGAACAAGGGGAGTAAATAACAGTGGCAAAAGTAGTAAATATACAATTGTGGTCCCACTAGGCCTTGTGACGTTCGGACGTGCAAGTGCAGTGAAGAGAAGTGCGGGAGATAGGAAAGGGAGGGAGCAATGTATGGACAAGTGCTGGTGGGAACCTGGGAGAGAAGTGCCAAGGCGAGCCAAGGGAGGGGCCATTGGCTAAGTGCTAGGGCGGAGGAATCCCATGGGTGGGATGCAAAGCAGCCAGGCAGGGGGCCCGCAAGTGCAGTGCTGACAGGGGGAAGGGTGCTGGTGTCGACTAGGTAGAGGACCTGGTAACCTGTGAGATTCATGAAGGACCATGCTGCCAGTCTCAGCGGCAGTGGGGAGGTTAGCAGGGAAGGAGAAGAGGGAAAGAAGTAGAGAAAAGCAGAGTTTTGAGAAGAAGTTTTTCCAGAACTTAAGGTGGTCTGTCTCAAGTCTGAGAGGGGCAGGGAGACTGTTCCAAAGAGAGGCACCAGCCGAAGAGAGAGACCTGCCCCCCACTCTCTGCTTGGAGAAGCGTTTGACAAGCAGAGAGTAGGAGTAAAAAGAGCAGCAAGCTCTAGCAGGGAAGTATTTAGGGAGGGAAAGTTGGAGATAGTGTGGTCCCAGGCCCCAGAACACATTGTGGATGATGCAGAGGGTCTTGAATTTGATCCTTGCGGCCACCGGGAGCCAGTAGAGAGATTTTAGGGCTGGAGAGATACGGTCCGTAGGCTTGACGCCAAGGATAAGTCTGCAGCCCTATTCTGGATTAGCTGGAGAGGGGTAGGGAGGAAAGGGGGAGATTGAGGAAGAGGCTGTTGCAGTAGTACAGCCTGGAGAGGACCAGAGCTCTGGAGATGTTGAGCTTATGGGGAAAGATGAGGAAAGGGAGAATGTCTCTAAGGAGGTGAAGCTGGAAGTGGGTCTTCTTGGCAAGGTCCAAGATGTGAGGTGTGAGGGAGAGAGCAGAGTCAAAGATGACCCCAAGGATTTTGGCCTCACAGGATGGTGGGGTTAGAGGGCCCAAGGAGGGTAGCAAGAGGGTAGGATGGAAACAGGGCACGGTTGTCCCAATAAGAAGGATCTCTGTCTTACTGGCATTAAGACACAGATCATCAGCCGCACACCAGGCCTGGATGGCGATCAGACAATCGGGGATGAGAGAGGAGGAAGAGGAGGTAGTAGAAGGAAGTTTGAAGGAAAGCTGTGTGCCATCAGCATAACACTGGAAATGAGGAGAAAAGGATGAGATCAGGTGAGCAAGAGGGGCCAGATAGATATTGGATGATAGAGCCCTGTGGTTCGCCGCAGGTAGAGAGTGAGGTGGTGAAGGAGAAAGAGCCCAGTTGCAGCTGCGAACGGCAGTTAGTGACTGTACCTTTCCCATAGGAGAATTGCTCACTGTGCCTTAGGCCCAACAAGGCTGAAACACGTCTGGGATTGCTAATAATGTTCTTGCCCAAAGGAGAATTGCCTAGCATTTCAGTGCTGGACTGCTCTAGTGGCTGGGGCCAGACTGATATGAAAATGGTTATTTCTCCTCTGTGATTGGTCAGTGAGCTAAAACGTGGTTGTAAACCCTCCTGAGTGGAGGAAATTCCATCAAACAGGTTTTTTTGAGCCACGCTCGTTCTCAGTAGAGGGGCTCCTAAACTTGTGCATAATTTGTAAAACTTGGAGCTTTGCTCTAAGTAACACAAGGTAATCTAGACGTGTATCCCTTGCTCACTGTGCCTTAGAGAGGCTCAGCTTCACTTCACTGAGGAGCAGAGGTGTTGCTAGGGGGGGCTAAGGGGGCTATAGCCCCTGATCTTTTGGTTGTAGCCCCGGATAGAATCTCAGGAGCTACAGCCAAAAGGCTACCTAGCCCCCAGTCCCAACAGTTCCAACATCAGCATATCCCCGGGTCTTTTCCAGACCTAGCAATTCCCCTGAGGCACAACAAGGCCGAAACACGTGTATGGGGTTGCTGATAGTACTCTTGATCAGAGGAGAATTGTTGTTACGATTGGTCACCGCTGCACACGGCTTGGCAATTGCAGGCATCAGCGTCTCTATGGAGATGTTATATGGGTCATCGGCCCATTCCAAGATGACGCTGCATCCCATACACCGCGACATGGTAACATCATGCGTCAAGATGGCGCCTTGCAGTCGTAGATTCTACATAGGCAGCAAACTACCAGTAAGCTATGCGTCGCAATCTTGCTCTTGCTCCCGATTGCTACGGCACTCGTTTCCCTGCCTTTTCATATCCACTCTTGCTCCTTCCCAGTCCCTGGTCCTTCTGTTTCCTCCTTGCTATTCTCTTGCATCCTGCTCTGGTTCCTTGTTCCCTGCCTTTAGTGCTGGTCGTTTCCTCTCCCTGGATTCTGCACTTACTTTCAAATTCCGGACTGCCAGATTCCTTGCCTGTGGGATTTCTATCTCTTCTCGCTGCACTCCGTATACCTGGACTCTGGAGGTTTTTTCCCTGCAAGGGGGTTTTTCTTCCCATTTTTGAGACTGGCACCCCTGAGTAGCCTCCCGGCCTTTATGTTTTGTGAAACAGATGGTGGTGTGGCTACCAGAGGAGACAAGCCTTGCCTATCCGACCCGAGGCTGCGTAAGCATTCTAAGGTAAGGCCTGTCGCTGACAATTGTCTAGCATTTCGGTGCTTAACTACCCTTGAGACTGATATGTAAATGGATATATCTTCTCTGTGAAGGGACAGTGAGCAAAAACGTGGTTGTAGATCTACCCGGGGGAAGAAATTCCATAGAACAGGTTATTTGAGCCACATTAGTTCTCAGAAGAGGGGATCCCACACTCTTGCATGATTTGGAGTTTCACCCTAAGTAACACAAGGTAATCCAGTTGTGGAGCCCTTGCACACTGTGCCTTAGAGAGGCTCAGGTTCACCTCGCTGAGGAGGTCCAACAAGGCTGAAAGATGTGTCTGGGGTTACTGATGGTGCTCTTGATCAGGGAGAATTGCCTAGCATTTGGGACCAGACTGCTATGCAAATGAATATGTCTCCTCTGGTTGTATTGTAATTGTTTATTCATAACGCGCTTAATACCCTAAGGTTTCTAAGCCTAAGCCGGACCCAGGTTCAAACCTGTGTTGCTCCATGTTGTCTTGCTGCGCTTTGCACCTGAGCTATCCCCCCAAGACCTTCCTTAGTGGAAGAAATTCCATAGAACAGATTATTTGAGCCATGTTGGTTCTCGGTAGAGGCCCTCACACACTCTTGCAGAATCGGAAACTGCATTGACCGATTTTAATTTCATTTAATTTTCATATTTGAATATTTTTATTTTAGTCAACTTTTTGACTGCTGATCATTTTTACTATATCTAACACAACTTTTCAAAAAAGATTTTAAATGTTTTGATGCCAGGTACAAAAACCCCACTGCTTCTGTTAGGCCACTCCTTCAGTGATGTAGGGTTTCATAGATTTCGTATATACTTGCAGTTCTTATGCGGCAGCATAGACTACAGGTTCCGGAACAAAATAATGTTGTGCAACTTGTTAGCGTGCGTGCCTCCTCGAGTTCTTATCTGACTGTTAGCCTGGTGCTGTGCATTGCCCTCTTAAGGGATTGTTGAAATTCTTGTGTTCACAACTCTGCCGCACCCAGGCCCCTCCCACCCTGATGCTGAAAAGCCAGGGCCCCCACGTGGGAAGCTTTGGTCTGCTTCCTGACACCGTTCTGCACCCAAACCTGTCCACTCCGGTCTCCTCTTTCTATCTCTTCCTCCCTCCACTCACGTAAGGCTGACAGGTTCCGGTTGTCAAATTGTTTGTGCCATCCCCGCCCCCTTTGGTATGGGCAGGCTGTGGTCTGAGTGGCCAGGCCTTCCCCAGGGCCCAAGCGGCACCTTTCCGTGCAGGAGAGGAGAGGGGTGTTGAGGAGAAGGCTGCAGCAGTTCGGAGTTATACAGCTCACAGTATGCAGCGAGACAAAGGTTCTACGTTAAAATACCGAAAACAAAATAACACAAGGCCGAAAATAGCGAATATCTTTAGGTCGAATCCCCCCTCCCCCGCCGGGACTTTTTTTCTTCTTTTTTTTACATTGCTGGGGGGAGACCACCCGCAGCCCCCTCCACATCCCAGAAACTTAATGTATACCCTAACCCAACCCCTCATCTATTTATGTGAAAAAAAGGTGCAAACATTCAGCAAAATTTCAACCCAAAAATAATGCTCTTTTCGGCCTCATTGTTGTATTCGTTTTTTGGGGAGATTACCGAAAGGAATACACAGAAAGGGACAGAAACAAGCTCACAGGGAACATCAGGCAACATGGGAGGGGTATAACCCAGTGCTCTATCTGCAGATCAGTATCCTCCAATGATCTCTTCCTGGTGTGGAAAAGGCGGCTCTGCACAGGATCACAGATCCATGCTGTTGGGCAGTGCTTCCCTTTTCGGACTGCAGGGTGTCAGAGCTGCACACCCACCTTAAGATCCCCTTCCCACCTGGAGCAGGCAGGCTGCTATGCATAAACACAAATAAAGCCCAGTAATAACGGAACATTCCTGGATCAGCCCCAAGCAGGAGGCTCTCGATGAGAATCTGTTGGAGGAGCTTTTAACAGCTTTATGTGCAGGTGTGCACAGGGCTTTAAGTGGGCCGGGGCCTGCCGGGGCTGGGCCCTGGCAGGCTCCGAAATTTCGTTTTGAGGCGGGGCCCTGCCGGGGCCCACTAATCTCCCTGGGCAGCCCCGGCCACTACACGAAAAGGCATTTTTTTCTACAGCCTGAAGCTCTCGCTCGTGTGCGAGAGCTTCAGGCTTCAGAAAAAAATGCCTTTAAGCTATAATGGTGGCGCCGCACCTGCGAGGCATCCCTTTAATCAAGGGATGCACGTGGGCCAGCGCCACCATTATGGAGAAACGTGAGGCCGCTGGAAGCAGAGGCCTTGTTTTCTAAATACTGAAGCTCCCGCGGATTCGCGGGAGTTTCACTCTTTAGGAAAAAGGCCTCTGCTTCCAGTGGCCTCACCCTTTCAGCCTTAATGGTGATGCTGCCCCTCCCCAGCTGGCGAGGGACAGCACCACCATTAAGGCTGAATAGGCGAGGCGCTGTCCCCTGCCAGGCAAGCCTATACAAAATAAATGCAGAGATCAGCACCCTCTCCCCCATAGGGGAGAGGGTGCTAATCTCTACAAAAGGCTGCCTGGCAGGGGTGCCAGTAGCCCATTGAGCCGGGGCTCGTCAAGGGGGCGTGGCCTAACGGCCCATCAAGACCCCGTTGTTAGACCACGCCCCCTCGATGGGCCCCGGCTCGATTTGTAGTGCCACTTAAGGCACTGGGTGTGCATATGACACACAAGAATCGCACCGAGGGGCTTGCTTGTGTCAAGCAAGGACTGCAAGCAGGCAGCTATAAAGCAGGACGCTGTGGCGGGCAAGTAGATCAGAAAAGAGTCCAGCACACTGCCATTTCGCGTCTGAAGTAATAAACCAGCCCTGGCTTTTATGCTCAGATCATATTGCATTCTGGTACATGCAGTCCTGCAGTTAAAATACTGTGACTGCCAGGTCTCGTGCAGCCTGGCTTAGAAACAAGAGTGTTAATGCAGTAGTGATGCTAGAGGAGAAAAGTTGATAATGTTTCTTCACATCACAATCTATCTCATACGCAGCCGTTATTTTCGGTTGTAGATGAACATTGTGAGGGAGAAGAGAAAACATGTATGGCTGCCAAACTAGTGGGTTCCTTTGCATGTAGATCTCCAGAATGTGCTTGCATACATGTTTGAAGTCTGAGAGGGCGGCCTCCTTCTTTTATCTTTAAGCAGTCAATACTTTAGTTGGATAATGTGGATAAACATGATTTAAAATGCCGTGAGGCTACTGGTAATCACTGTGGTGCCATGAAGTGCACTGCTTGTGCCAAGAAGCCTTTTGGCTGGAGTGGTTTGCCAAAAAAGAGCTTGGGGCCATATGTGGATGGCTGGTTAGATAGCGAGGCATCCAGCTTCCTTTTAAATAGAGGGCGTTGTACCTAGTGTGCCCCCTCCCTCCTGCCTCTCGAGATGCTCTCCCGGTGAAAGCCGGCGCTCGGGCGAGTGGAGACGCAACAACGAGTGACTAAATGACCATCGGAGTGACAATTAGGTGTCACGAGCAGTGCGTGTAAGTGTGAAAAATGGAGTGGTTTTCAGTACAGATGCTGCATCTGGCCACATAGCCACAAGCCCCAGTTAGTATTCTGATCTTCCAAGAAAATAAACAGAAGCCCAAAATAGACCTGGTTTTTTAATGAATAATGTCTTCGTTTATTTACTTTCATTAAATGAGTTACTAGTTTAGTAGTTACTTAGTTTATTTGATGTCTGCTGTTTGTTAGATTTCCAATACCATTTGGGTTTTTTTGTATCACTTCCATTTTTTGTCACATCACCCAATAAGCTGTATGCCCTTGTCGGTCATTGACTTCAAGCAGGTGTTCGTATCACACAGTTTCTTCTGTTTGGTGTCTTGAACACTCAGAGGAGATTTGTTTGGGCCTCAGATCCCTTTTCCTTCTGGTACAAAGGAAGTGGCCTTTTTGATGAAATAAGTCTTTTAACCTTTGAGTTTAAAATATATAATATAGGCTCTTTAACTTTTTAGTAAAAAATACACAACAGGCTATAAAAGCGCAAACGTTGTCCTGGCCCGTGGGTGCATGCTAAAGAAATTGATCTCGTTTAGTTTGCCGGGACCTCTGCATTCGGCCCACGTGTTTATGATGGGGGTTGACATGCCAAAACACCCCAGCTACACCACTGGCCTGCCCACAGGTTGCAGAAGAGACTAAATGTTAAATATTAAATGTTAAAGGTATGTGTACCGTGCACCGTCACCAACGGAATTGGTCCCCAGGCGCTTAGGCGGATCTGTAAGCGATAAAGGTGGGACGGGTTAGTAAGGTGAAGAAGGGAGTAGGATAGTGAGAGGAGTGGTGTTCTGTTGGCAGCTTCAACTCAGTATACACCGGGTGCTGAGCTTTGCTGCGGCTATCGGATCGGAGTCAGTCCGCGTGTGCTGTTGTTCCGGCTTATGTGTTGTTGCAGTGTTGTGAAGTGCGTGCGGCTTGATGTGCAAGAGATGGTTGTGAGTTTTTTGAGTGAGATAAGTATGCAGCGTTTGAGCTTATATTGGTTAGTGGGTTACCTGACCTTTACCATGCTAACATTCACAGTTCTGTCTGAGTGTGGCACTTGTTGGCCCTTACATTCCCATCTAGACGCGGCGTGGGCCAATGTTTAGGACTTCATCCAGGTGTGGTCATGCCAACATTCACACTTTTATCTAGATGCGGCGCAGGCTAGAGTTTAGAGATCCGTCCAGGTGTGGGCATGCTAACATTCACAACTCCATCCGAACGCCACGCAGGCTGGGGTTCACAACTCTAAGTGTATGTCAGGTAAACAGTGTGGGGTCCACGTACTCAGGGCACCCTACAGAGGTCAAACAGACACATGCAAACTAACTGCACGGAGGGTAAGTTATCAGTGTAATAACACCCACATCAACCATTTAGCACATGAATAGATTGTTTTTGTTTTCCCAATAGTCCGTATTTTATGCATGTGTTGTGTTGGAAGTTCAAATGCCATGATGTGTTTGTTCTTTGCATGCTGTATTTTGAGCTTGAACCTTTTGCACCCATAGATCTTCTGTACGCGTATACAGGAAAATAATGACAGGAAAAGTTCCAAGCCTCACCTGTGCACCGCAAAGTATCGAAATGAGCCAAACTAAAAATGAATAAACGTTGAAAAGATATGTTTCACCTAGGCAGGTTAGGTTACTCGGTATATTTTGGTGTGTGGGCTGGTACTGAGCTTGCTTGTTCTGGGAATGTATTGTTTGGGTCGAACTGTTTTAGGATGTCGAATTTGGAACTAGGAGATCTGGGTCCCAATCCCGGCTCCCCTGCATTACTAACAATGTGTGATCCTGATCAAAACCCATTATCTCTCTGTGCCTCCGTCTACTTATGCTGAAACATTTGGATGGCATAAAACAGTGCCTTTGATCATAGCCCGTCCGTGGTCCCAAAGATTCCCGCTGGAATATTTGAATGTGTTACCCTGGGCACACTGCTGCTGGGCCTGCACCCAGGTTACATCTGCCCGTGGCTATTTCGCCTTCTTCCGCCCTTTTATGTGCCAGCCCCTCCAGGGTCTTACAATGGCCCGGCCCGCCATTTTCCTTTAACCATTGTAAACCCATGGCTAAGGCTTGGGTAGACATCACCATAATGTTATATACATGGCAGAGGTGCACCTTACAAATCCCTTGTAACCTAGCATACACTAAAAAGAGAGTTTTCTGGCGAGGAGTGAGGATTTATGGAATATGCAGAGGGGATTGATTTTTAAGGATAAGATTGGGACTGATGTAGGCTACTGGACACCCACCACCTATGCCTTTTACAGGATATCTGTCTTTTAAAAAAATCTTTTGTACTCCAGGGTATTACGGTGCTCTTCTGTGGGGGGACATCTCCATAAAGCACATGCACTCATTGTGGAGTCAAGTAAAATTAATGTGTAAAATGCATGCGTAAATATTTTACGCATTCAGTTTACATTACTCTCCATTTGAAAGCATTTGTATGGTGGAGAGAAGATATGGAATGCATCATATCATATTTCCGCCTCTCCCACCCTGCGACAGCATTTACGCCTGCATGCCATTTTCATGCTGGCATAAATGCTGTGGATTCGACAGAATCAGCCTGCTTTTTACACCAGTGAGAAGCAAGCAGATTTCAAAGGAATCCCTTGTAAACAATGCCTGCCGTGCGTAAAAGGCGGCCAGAATTTACACAAGTGCAAAAGCCAGGTGTGAATGGGATTTCACCATCCTGCCAGGCCTCCCTTTTGCACTTTGCAGTGGAAATGACGAAAACTGACCAGAGGAGATATGTGTGCACCTATGTGCAAGTGTAACTGGTCCCCTCCGGCCAATGTACGCCGCGCAGACTTGCAGCAGGAGCCAGATGACGATTATCAGCAACTCAAGCGCCAAGTTTCTGAGTTACAAAAGGGCCATTATTTGACACCCTGGCTGACAAATGAACGAAACACGATGATATCAGTAAAGGACATGTGTGCAGAACAGCTAACACCCAAGAACATAGCCTTGAACTACCTCCAGGCCATCCAGGTAACGTAGTCGTGATATTGCTGTTCATTTGCTGCCTGCTCCACTAAGAATTCGCTCAGAAGGGAACCGACCAGTAGAGAAGATGGCGGCCTAGCTGATCTGATCCTTGCTGCCGGGCGTGGCCTCCGCTTCGCGCCGTTGATGGCACAGCTTATTTTTTGTATTAACACATTTTATTGTGATTTAGAACATACAGCAAGCGGCGACATTGCAGAACAGTAAATAACATGACATATTTCCGCAGATTCAAGGTACAGAGAAAATGAGGTGCACAATGGGTCGAAACATAAATACAAGAAGGGTTTGCAACCCGATTGATCACAATGAGAGTTCTCGTCACCCAGCTTTCTCCCACCTGGTTGATGGCACAGCTTGAGGAGCTAGCCCCCCGTAGGAGGCTGTGCCTGTGCGGGGGTTCACTACTTTTCAGTGTAGGGGCTTCTGTGTAGGGAAAAGCACACTCCATATAGCTGTGAACGCTATTCGCACGAAGAGGACTCGCAAATGCCACATAGCGTAACACAGATGTAGTCTAGTGGAATTGTAGAAAGGCAAATTTAGGAATCAACTTGGAGTAACTGAGGTTTTAATTATGGTGCAACTCATTTATGCTACCTACGCGTAGAACTTTTCAAGTTTTGTGGTCTTCGGAGCGAGCATAAGGAGCACCCGCTCAAGGCATGCCACAGTGCTCCTGCATGCTACGTTGCATTATGGGAATTGGCTTTGATACTGCACACATCACCACCGTAGTGGTCTTAAAGCGCTGATGCCTTATCCATGTGAGCTTTGTGACCCCACTCAGGGTCTAAACCAAACCGTAGTCTGTGGGGTGAGAAGGAAATGGGGATAAAGGTAAGCAGGAATTGACACAGCGGGAGAGTCACAGAAAAAACAGGGAAAGATAAGATAAGGATAGAGTGGTAGCATTAGCTGGGATGCATGTACCGTAGTACATGGTTAGACCAAAAAAAAGTAATGAAAAGAACCAGGAGCTGTCAATAATGGACAAAATAGAATGGAAAACAGTAACAAGATTTAAATTAATGAAATGGATGTAATGCATGAAGAATGAACAATGTGAATGGAGTGGATGAAATCTTTAAATTGGATGAAGCGTGTGGAACGGGTGAATGCGCTGAGCGGATGAATGCATTGAGCAGATGAGTGTGTAGAACGGATGAGTGTATAGAACGGATGAGTATATTGACCGGATGAGTGTGTAGAGCGGTTGGATGTGTAGAGCGGACGAGTGTGTAGAGCGGGTGAGTGCGTAAGTGCAGAGGAGCGTGTAGAACGCAGGAGTGCGTAGAGCAGATGAATGTGCAGAACGGATAAGTGTAGAACGGATGAGTGGGTAGAGCGTACAAGGGTGTAGAGCAGATGAGTACGGAAGAGTGTGTAGAACGCTGGAGCAGATGAATGTGCTGTCCGGATGAGGATATAGAGCGGATGAGTATATAGAGCAGATGAGTGTATAGACCGGATGAGTGTGTAGAGTGGATGACTACGTATGAGAGAATTACTTTGTAGTACTGATGAGTGCATATAGCAGACGAATGAGTGGAAAGAACAAGCGCATAGAGTAGATGAGTGCGTGGAGTGGGTGAGTGCGTGGAGCGGATGAGTGAGCAGAGCGGAAGAGTGCGCAGAGCGGAAGAGTGCGCAGAGTGGAAGAGTGCGCAGATCGGATGGGTGAGCAGATCGGATGGGTGAGCAGAGCGGAAGAGTGCACAGAGCGGAAGAGTGCGCAGTGCAGATGGGTGAGCAGAGCGGATGGGTGAGCGTCTAGAGCGAAAGAGTGCGTAGAGCAGATGATTGCGTAGTGCAGATGAATACGTATAGCTGCTGAATGCGTAGAGCGGATTCAACCGGTGAAGTATGTGTATGGAACATCTGACGTATATGGATAGAACGAGCAATGTATATGTACGAAACGGGTAACGTATGTGGATGGATGACATATGTGGATGGAACGGGTGATGTCGGTGGATGGAACGGACGACGTATGTGATGGAACGGGTGACGTTTGTGGAAGAAACGAGTGATGGAACGGACGACATATGTGGACAGAACGGGCGATGTATGTGGATGAAATGGGTGACGTATTTGGATGGAACGTGTGAAATATGTGGATGGAACAGATGAAGTATGTAGATGGCACGGGTGAAATATGCGGATGAAGTGCATAAAACAACAACAATCAGAGTAAATAGAACAGATTTGAATGCATGAAACGGATTGGAGTGTGTGGAACAGACTTGAGTGTGTGGAACAGATTCGAGTACGTAGAGCGGACTGGAGTGCGTGGAGCGGACTGGAGTGAGCGGAGTGAACTGGAGTGCATGGAGGGGACTGGAGTGCGTGGGGCGGACTGGAGTGCGTGGGGCAGACAGGAGTGCGTGGGGTGGACGGAAGTGCATGGGGCAGACTGGAGTGCGTGGGACGGACTGGAGCGTGTGGGCGGACTGGAGCGCGTGAGGCAGACTGGAGTGCGTGGGGCAGACTGGAGCGCAGGAGGCAGACTGGAGTGCGTGGGGGCGGACTGAAGTGCGTGAATGCGTGGGGCAGACTGGAATGCGTGGGACAGACTGGAATACATGGGGCGGACTGGAGTGCATGGAATGGATTGGAGCGCGAAGAATTGCGTGACCTACTTAGAATGGTTTGGAGTGCATGTAACGTTTGAAAGAGCATGTAACCCATCATATCACATTACCACGCTTACTTTCTTCTTTACACCACCATTCAACTAGAATACAGGGATACTATGAAACCATTCGGTATAACTGTTCTCATACCAACATCTGCCACACACTCCCCATCAGATTCGAGTACGTAGAGCGGACTGGAGTGCGTGGAGCGGACTGGAGTGCGTGGAGCGGACTGGAGTGAGCGGAGTGAACTGGAGTGCATGGAGCGGACTGGAGTGCGTGGGGCGGACTGGAGTGCGTGGGGCAGACGGGAGTGCGTGGGGCGGACGGAAGTGCATGGGGCAGACTGGAGTGCGTGGGACGGACTGGAGCGTGTGGGGCGGACTGGAGCGCGTGAGGCAGACTGGAGTGCGTGGGGCAGACTGGAGCGCAGGAGGCAGACTGGAGTGCGTGGGGGCGGACTGAAGTGCGTGAATGCGTGGGGCAGACTGGAATGCGTGGGGCAGACTGGAGTGCGTGGGACAGACTGGAATACATGGGGCGGACTAGAGTGCATGGAATGGATTGGAGCGCGAAGAATTGCGTGACCTACTTAGAATGGTTTGGAGTGCATGTAACGTTTGAAAGAGCATGTAACCCATCATATCACATTACCACGCTTACTCTCTTCTTTACACCACCATTCAACTAGAACACAGGGATACTATGAAACCATTCGGTATAACTGTTCTCATACCAACATCTGCCGCACACTCTAAGTAAACACTGCTCATTACACACCACCCAGCCAGGTGTTCTCCTCAGGCCTAACGCAGCCACATTCGGTCTGAATAAATCCTGCAAGAACTAACACATACTCCTGATCTCTCAACCACCACACCTACCGCTAAGAAGCAGCTATTACACGAATACCACACCAGCTGCACACATATCCGGTGCTCACACGCACCTTTGACTCTCTCTTCTCTCTCTACTGACTTGAACTCCGGTTCCCAAGGGTGTTCAACCTACCAGTGCCTTCAGACCATACCAATGGTACATAAGGCGCTATATAAATGCAAAATAACATAACATAACAAATCAATGATCTTGTCAGTTAGCGGTGCAATGTGTTGTTGGTTTAATTGTAAGTAAGGTTATGGGTCTGTGATGGCCTTGAGATGTGCTCAAGAGTTCCTGGAAGTTGCAGAAGCTTACAAACCAGATATTCATTGTGTCCTTACGAGGAGTTTTCGTGAGACCTGGTGATACTGAGCCAAGAGTTGGCTGTGTGCTGAAAAAGTTAGAAGGCACAAAATAGCGAAATTACAAAGTAAGCTCCCCCACCCGGAGCCATACTCTGCTGACATCCCGTAATGGGGCAAGAATGAGTGTGACAATTATGTAGCAGAATGACCTGACCTTATCCTATGCTATAGTTGGACCATTGGAAAATATAATGAAATGGGTGCTTTTACTGTACGGCGTGCCGTGTTCTGGCTGGATACAGTGGATGATTTCATGGGAAAACCTGTGTTCATTCTAACTAGGGGAGCTTTCTCGCTAGTAGGTCATAGTACAATAGTCTTATTAGTATTGCATTTTCGTCATTTGCATGGCACAGTGCAAATAGGCAGGGCAAAAGGTGGCATACATGTGTGTGCACTGCCTTTTGTCCTGCACTTTTGCACTCCACCATGCAAAGTGTGTAAATGGTGCCTGGCATGCTCTCATGCCAAGCAGCATTTACTTTAAATTGTGAGCGCCGCTTGTAATGCGAGCATGGTAATCGGCGCTCTTTATTACAATTAAACTGCCCGGCATGCAGGCATGTCGGTCAGTGATCCATTGTAATTGAGCACGCTGCCTGCCATACAAGCCTGCCATGCAGCGTACAATGGATCCCTATCGGGTCCGCAAGGTTTTATGCTGGTGCATAAAACCGACGGACCCTATTGGGATCACCAGCATTTGCGCCGGTATGGAGATCCATGACAGTGCAAATGCTGGAGCATCTGTATGGCGTAGAGGCTGGGTGGTGGCAGAAATGCAAGTTGCGTTTCACCCCTCCTTTCTGCCACACAATTCCTGGAAAATGAGCCGTAAAGTGAATGAATGACGTAAATGCCTTAAAGGCAGTTACGTTATTCATTTACGTTAGGTGCTCATCGAAAATTAGCTCCTATACTTTCCCACAAATTGCCTTCCTAACAGAGCATGTGCAGTCTACGGGACGGATTGTGGATTATTCCGAGCTCGGCCTGGTCTGTGAAGTGCACCTTATGTGTAGCCGCACAGTCACTTGACAGATTTTCTCATAGCCTGACTGTTTACAGAAGCTCCAGCTTATGTTGTAGGCTCAAAGTTCACTCTTTTTACTGCAATGAGGCCATTTCCCACCATGCATTTTTCATATCTACCAGAATGACTGCAAGATTGGAGCCTGAAACCCCCATTAGGACAACTTGATGTCCATCTTGCAGTGGGGCTTCATGCGCCTCATGCCACCTGTGTCTTGGGCCAGAATAGTGGTTTCATCTTCCAGCTGTATGTAGGAACGGCTGTCATCTGTTGGCATGATCATACTGCGCCTTTTGGATTTCGGTCTGTGAACCTTAGCAAACTGCCCTTTGAGGCCACATCACAGAATGCACTATCGTGGGCTAAATGGCATTCGTTGCTGCATCGGTGGCACAAGGTTTTGTCAATGTTATTGCTTTAGCAACTATCTTGGGTGTGGAAGGTGGCACATCCTCTTCCATATTTGGTCCCTTGGGCAATAAGCGTACTTCTGTTTTGTGTCAAATCTGCTTTCTTATCTGTTGTATGTTCTTTTGTGATCCAAAGAGCATTGTTCCTCCTTTATATAAATAAATAGTAATTAAGGGGTGTTGGGACTATGCCTTCCAGACACTACACCCAACTAGGTCTCCTTTCTCTCACGCTCTGATGTTCCTCTCCCTTTTTCTGATGGCTGTTCTCCTCTCACTACTCTCCTACATCCGACTCCACCCTACATCTGTCCTTCTACCTATGTTTTCGTCCTCTGTCTTTCCGATGTCTCCCTCTACTTCTTCTACCTGCATCCACCCTTCAATGTTATTACTCCCTCCTCCATGCTACTACTCCATCCTCCACACTACTACTCCCCATTCCAGACTGCTACTCTCTCCTCCAAACTACTACTCCATGGGTCCTCAATGGGGCCACATTAGCTCAATTCCTCAGAGTCCTCCACTGAGCTGGCAAGTGTAGTAGAAGCAGGAATTCAGGGAAAATGCCCCTTACAATATTTGAGGTTATGCTAATAGGAGACATCATTATTGGCCGGCAATAGCTCCTCTCTCCAACCCTTTCACTCTTTGCAATGCCTACCACTACAGAAGAGAATCACATTCTGCAATATGATCATGGCACATAATGCTGCCTAAGGTAGGAGCTCCTTCTTCTAGTGGACTAAGCTTCCCTATCCTCATTGCGATTTTGGTGGTAATTTGGTGTTAATTCCACTGTATTAATCCCAAAATCGTTTACCGTTATCGCCACTTGGTCCCATGGGGTTTCCACTGTATTACAAGTGGTGGTTTGGGGCGCTGTTGTCCGGCTGGAAAATAGCCACTGCCTGAGAGACCTCCGGCGAAGGTTACAAATCTGTACTTAATATCCTGCCTCCAGTGGACGCGCTGCTTGTGCGGTCCACTGGGTGGAAGCTGAAGATTGCGTTCAGACACCTACGGGGACTGATCGGCTGAGCGGTGACAACAGTTGAGAGAGTTGGGGAGGTGTGGGATGTGGCTCCGACTCCACCTGGCATTCCCGCTACCGGTCCCCTGCTGCTGACAGGCAGCTGAGCGGGAGGTGAGCCGACTCCGGTACAACCGCTCCAAGGCTGATTGTACGTCTGGGGGAGAGCGCTGTGTGACATCGGTGGTGCAATGGGCCAGCACTGCAAAAACTTCCATGAAGGGGAAAACATCCTTTTGGCCCTGCTGCGGCTCATGCACACTTCCCCCGACCTTCTCTAACAACACACCGTGTGGAGGCCTGGTTCGCTACCCGCTCTATACTGCTCCCCCGACCCAGAGGTTGCCCCTACCTGAACCACGTGACGTACGCTCGGACCCGGCAAGCTCTGAGGGGCCACCTCATATGAGATTGCCAGACACAGTCCAGAGACTGGGGTCCGGAGAGCACAGAATACTGGTGCACCTCAGCACAAACAACTCTCTACCCCTCCTCCCTGATGGGAAAGTCAGGTACCCTGGTCCACCCCTGTTGCCCACTTGCAATGACCGTATTGCCTGGCCCTGTGGACTCTGATATATAATTGGAATTTATCATCACACTACAGAGTGCAGACAACAAATACCATTTTACCAATCCTGGTGTGATGAGAAACCCAAAAAGACAAGCAAAAATGTATCAATTTGCATGACAAGACCAGGCACAGGCCCCACCTGCGGCGAATCAGGGCCCATCTCAGCTAGATGTATCGGCCTTAAACCAAAAATCGCGGTGCAGTCAGTTTTAAATATACAGCACGCAGCCCAACAGATGCAAGCATTATCTTCTTTATTCATACCGTGCCTGAACTGCCTACAGGAAACACGCATGACGTGTTTCCTTGCAGGCAGATAATAAACATGAAAAGGGGCGCGGAGCCTGTGAACAACTAGAATGTTACCGGTGGCCCCACACTGATCCCTGCACAGTCCATGGATCCTCCTAACCACCACCCAAAACAGTCCCAGGGAACTCCTCACTGTTAGGAAAGATTTCTTAATTGTGGGTAATTTTCCTTCCATGTGGCAACCCCTAAACTTTTTGCTGTTGTTCTCACCATGATCTAGACATTGCCAGAGAAGTGCAGCCTTCGGCCGCGCTCCTCTGGGCTTTCGCTCCATTCTTACGGGGAAACTGACATGCCCTTAAGACAGTCAGTACCGGGAAACGTTGTTTTCCGTAGTTCTTTTATCATGTTGCAGCTTTCGCGCAACATGGCACAAGAGGGCACTGTAAGCTAAGTTACTGCTCTCTTGGGTCTCTAGTCTTCTACAGGCCCTAGATACTCTCTTTGGATTGTTAACGAACGGTGCAAGTGAATCACGGACGGGACTGGTGGCAGCGATCGTTTCTTTGTGTTTTGAGCTCCTTTTGGCTGTTTAAGCGCGTTTCTCGCACTTAGCCCAAAATGGTGGCCTGGCTCCCAAAATGGCCAGACCACGAGGCTCTTTGTCCTGCCCGCTGACCGTCTTGCCCCCTTCACCTTCCCCAGGTCGAGCCGACCCGGGGCCTTCCTTATTTGGGCATGTACTTTCCCGCGAAACACAGATGCTTTCACGGGCTTCTACAGGCCTTGTGTGTGCCTCCAGGATGTGGGCTGGGATGTCTGGTCCCAATACACATCCTGGGTGCCAGAGAGTCTAGTGTGTCGTGAATGCCTGGGACCACCGTGGTCCGTGATAGGTCCACGTATGGTGTGAGTGTTTTGTGATCAGATCTCCTATTGGGTCCCCTCCGTTTTGGCGCGAAGGGAACCGTGGATAAGAGGGGGCTGGAAACACTACTACCATGTCGATCTCCTGAGTTCTCACGAACGAAGGAATACAGGAGCCAAGTATCCTGCAACTACGAGGCTGAACCGAGGAATCGCTGGTGACCCGCTGAAGGACTGCTCCTCTGCACTGCTGTCGCTTGGTGAAACCCTTTCTACCTTTGATCGAACGAGAAGGCCTGTACTGGTACTTCGACCCCTTGGAATAGTGGGAACAACTATTCTCGGCATCTTCACCATTTCCTGCACGTAAGCCTTCGGAAGTGTCTCTGGGCCATCCAGTGGACTGACCAGCCTACCCAGGAGTCTTGCTCTGTAACTGCCGTCAGGTTCTTTTGTATTACGAGTCCTTGTCACTCTCACACGATTTGCACACTTGGCATTCCCAGGTCTGAAGTGAGTAGTGTACATTGGGCTGAAATGCACACGGCCACTCCGTTGCCCTGCTGTGGTAACAAACTGTGCGGGTTCACTGCGTTTGGGACATCCTCAAATCTAACTTCTGCTGCTGCGGAATCTACACAACGCCGAGACGTCCCCTGCTCGTATCTGAACCTGCCAGCACTGAAACTGACGGGGAGAAGCCTGGGTCTGCCTGCACCAGGCACCGGTGAGTAGCATCGCTAGGAACTGGTCACCCTCCTGCAGTAGCCCATAGCTTTTCCCTGCTGTGTCTAACAGCACACCTTTCCGTACTCACGCCCTGCTTCTGCCCACAGTGGAGGCTGCGCTTGAGTTGCGGAGCTCTGTTCATCTTCATTTGTTCATCAAACTAATCTGCCTGATTCCCTCGAAGAGACTCCCCTTTGCCCGTTGGCACCAGCGTGTGCAGGTACTTTTGAGCACAAGGCTCCACTCTTCGTAGGGCTCGGACTTCCTTTTAGTTAGGTGCCTCTGAAGGCGGACCTGGTCTAACTATTATTCGCACTGCCTGTTTTTCTCCCCATCTAGGTGGTCTTCACATTTCGTGCGTCGAACTCGTTAGACTCGTTGGTAATTGTATATGTATTGTATTTGATTGTGATGTGTTGGTTTACTTGAGTTTTATTGTGATTTCTCGCTACGGTCAATGTTACAAAGGCCTTGTAATAAATGTGTCTATATTTTTAATATAACACCTGCTTGGAGTAATTAGTAAGTGTCCTTGCTTTGTGTGCTCATTGCGGGCTTTCAGTCACCCTCACCCCTCTTGAGACCTAGTCTTGACCGCCGTGATCGCTACCCTGATTGGTCTGGCTTGTCCAGAGTTTACCCTGTTCCAAGAAACTTGGCTGGCCTTCTGAACCTCTGCCCCTCCAGGACAGAGTTCAGAAATCCATCTTAACAAATTGGTGTACAGCAGTGGGATACGACTGAGGGTATCTAGTGTTGCGCACGAGCGAAGGCATTTCAAGTTATTCCTACCAGGACACGTAGTGAATTGTCGTAGTATAACTTTTTAAAGGCCATAGTCCTATCTAACAGTATGGAAACAAATACCTTGTTAACTTTAAATGCTTCTAAATCCAAAGCATTTGAAAATATGTGTGCGGAGAGAGGTGTCTCCTCTCAAGGCACCAAAATGGATATGATCCAAAGAATCGTGGCGTGGCAAGAAGCGCAGCTTGACGCTATAACTTCTGAGGACAGTGCGGAAGGAGGTGGGGCTTCTCTCACTGGTAGAACCGACGGTTCTGTCGCTGCACTGGTCCACCGCGACCACGAGGACAGGGAGGATGAGATGTCTAATGTTTCCTCTGCCAGTGTTGATGGGGAGGCCATGCTTGAATTCAAGAAGCAAGAACTGCTGTTTAGGCAGAAGGAGCTTGATTTCAACATTACCAAACTGAAAATCGAACAGGCCGAAAAACAGAAAGACAGGGATCACCAGTTGGAACTGGCCAAGCTTCAGGTTGCAAATGGATCCAAGGGTCCTGGACATGGGTCTGGGGCCTCCTCTCATCCACGGTTTCCAAAAGATCTGCTCAGTGTGTATGAGGAAAAGAATGACATTATGGACTTGCTGAATACGTTTGAGTATGCATGTGAAGTTCAACAAGTTGACAATGCTGATAAGATTGCCTGGTTACTCAGCAGACTGCCCCATTCTGGCTGTAGTGCCATTATGGAAATGTCGAAGGCTGAGCGAGCGGATTTCGCAATGTTAAAGCGAACTCTCATTTTAAAGTTTGGAAAGACTCCTGCCCAATATTTAAAACGATTCCGAGAGTATAAGAAAAAAGAAGGTGGTACTTGGGTATCTTATGTAACCGAATCCTTAAAAAACTTGACTGGCTGGGTCGAAGGTTATAAGGTTTCTACCTTTGAAGGCATGATAAGTGTTGTCATGCTGGAACATATTTTTGCATCTTCTTCCCTGGAGCTTAAGCAGCATTTGGCAGATTCAAAGGAGATAGATCCTAAGAAGCTGGCCATTGCAGCAGACTTATGGGTGTCACATCGAGTGTCCCATATGGCCAAAACCCCTCCTGGTAAGCAGGAGGAAGGGAAAAAGTCCAAAGATAAGGAGGGTGGAGAATCTGATAAATCTTCTTCTCAAAAGGGCCACAAAAAGAAAAATAAGGGTAAGACACAAGAGAACTCACAGGGTAGTAGAGGTAAGCCTCCGAAACAGAACTCTGGTTCCATAAGCCTCCCTATGTAAACAGACCCAATGGATCTTGTTTTGCTTGTGGAACAACTGACCACGTGAAGGGGGATCCCCGTTGTAAGGTTAAACCTTTGGGGGTCCACTCCGCTAATCTGGCCTTCTCCTCCTACGAGGAAGAAGAGATTACAGGAGCATCCTTCTCCTCAGACTCCTTCCCCAGCGGGATAGAAGCTGAGGTAGTTTTAGTTTCCCTGGGTTCCTGGGAGCCTAAAGTCGCAGAGGCTTATGCTAGGATTCCAGATAATACCAAGCACTACTTTAAAGACAGTGTGCTGATCAATGGAGTAGATACTCCAGCTCTTAGGGATAGTGGGTGCAGTCGAACTGTAGTGGATTCTACCTTGGTAGACTCAGAGGAAGTTGCCAGAGCTACTCTGATGCCCATTATGTTGGCTGACGGCCACCTCGCATGTTTCCAGTAATATCTGTAAATCTTACTTTAAATGGTACAGCAGTCAGGATTCCAGTGAGCATTCAGAGAAACGTCCCAGGAAAGGTCTTGTTAGGCAATGATCTCAGAGCTTTAGGGCTCGTAGGAGACACTGCCGACAGACCCTGCCCACGGTCTCAAACACAGGCAGCATTGGCCAAGACCAATACGCCGCCCCAGCCAAAGGGGAAACCCAAGGCGAAAGGAGTAAGAAAGTCAAGACGAGGGAAAGAGAACATTCCCCCGAACTCGCCTACCACTGCGGTGGAGGAAGTTGGTCAATCGCCCGGGCCTGAGGAGGAGGTGGCGATGCCTGAAGTATTTGACTCCAACGACCACCCTGAACTAAAAGACTTGTTAGTAGAAGGTGGTCCTGACAGGGAAGAATTCAGTAAAGGCCAACGTGAGTGCCCATCTCTGGAAGGCCTAAGGAGACAGGCCTGCTCCCAGCTTGAGGGTGAACCTCCTGGGACGCATCGGATTTATTGGGAAGGTGGACTCCTGTATAGTGAGCCCACAGAGTCTACAGAAGGAGACCATAGGAGGTTGGTGGTTCCCCTTGCTGTAAGAACCTTCCTCCTGCAGTTGGTGCATGAAGTGCCCCTTGCTGGTCACCTTGGTATTAAGAGGACCAAGCAAAGGTTATCCATGCACTTCTACCGGCCCAAGATGGGGGTGGCAGTAGAAAGCCACTGCAGGAGTTGTGCCTCCTGCCAGTTATCTGGTAAGAGTGGCTCAACAATCCAAGCTCCATTGGTACCACTCCAAGTTGTGGGAATACCATTAAAAAGGGTAGGGATCGACATCATTGGTCCCCTTGACCCGCAGACATCCTCAGGCAATAGGTTTATCTTGGTGCTAGTTGACTATGCTACCAGATATCCTGAGACCATCCCATTGAAAACTGTAACTGCCAAGTCGGTTGCAAAAGCGTTACTTGGCATCTTTACTAGGGTTGGCTTCCCTAAAGAAGTTGTGTCTGACAGAGGCAGCAACTTTATGTCAAAGTATATGCAGGCTATGTGGAAAGAATGTGGGGTCACCTGCAAGTTCTCTTCTGCATACCACCCCCAGACCAATTGTCTGGTGGAACGTTTCAACAGAACGTTAAAGAGCATGATTGGGGCTCTGGAAGAACCTCAGAGAAGAAAAGGGGATCTTCTTTTACCATGCTTACTGTTTGCCTACCAAGAGGTACCACAGGAGGGTGTTGGCTTCAGCCCCTTCGAACTTCTGTTTGGTCATCCTGTACGGGGACCCTTAGCCATAGTCAAAGAGGGATGGGAGATGCCCACTCCCCCTGTCACTACCAACGTAGTAGATTATGTGCTGGGGCTCACAAAACGGATGGTACTTCTGATGGGCTTGGCTAGTGATAAATTGAAGGCAGGACAAGCGCTGGTGAAACATTGGTACGACCAGAAAGCTTCCCTCATCAACTTTACACCGGGTCAGCAAGTCCTGATCATGAATCCCATAAGGCCTCGAGCTTTACAGGAATAATGGTCAGGCCCTTACACAGTGGTGGAGCCCCTGGATGAGGTCAACTATTTAGTGGACCTTGGAAGGCCTAGACAGGCTCCAAAAGTGTTCCACGTAAATAGGTTGAAGGCTTTCGTCCCAAGAGTCGAAATCGCAGCACTGCTACTGGCTTCAGATGTTGAGGAAGAGGAGTCTGAACCTCTCCCCGACCTGCTCCAAAGTGGTCCTTCAGATAGCTCCTTTGAGGGTGTCTGAGTGGCCCCTCACCTGACTTCTGATCAGCAGGCTGAGGTGAAAAATTTGCTTAGGCAGTTTCCCCCCCTGTTTTCACAGTCGCCTGGTTTGACACCTTGGTGCAAACATAACATAGACACAGGAGACAGTGTACCTACCAAAAGTAGTGGATACAGGATGTCAGACAAAGTACGGTCTTACATTAAGATCGAGGTCAACAAGATGTTAGACCTTGGGGTGATTGAACCCTCTAGTCGTCCTTGGTCCAGCCCTGTGGTTTTGGTTCCAAAGGCAGGCACTCTGAATTGAGGTTCTGCGTGGATTACAGGGCTCTGAATGCTGTCACCAAGACAGATGCACACCCCTTGCCTCGAACAGATGAGCTGGTGGATACTTTGGGTGCCTCCAAGTACCTCAGCACGTTTGACCTCACTGCTGGCTATTGGCAAATAGCTTTAGCAGAACATGCCAAGGAGAAGACAGCGTTTTCTACTCCAGACGGCCTTTACCAATTCAGGGTAATGCCGTTCGGGTTGAAGAATGCACCTGCCACTTTCCAGAGGCTTGTGAATCATGTGTTGAATGGGTTGGACGAATTCTGTCTTGCATATCTAGATGATATAGCAGTTTTCAGTGCCACCTGGGAAGAGCATGTGAAACACCTCGGGATTGTGCTCCAGGCTCTTCAGAAAGCACACTTGACCATAAAGGCTAGTAAATGCCAGATTGGACAAGACTCAGTGGTTTACCTTGGACATGAAGTAGGTGGAGGGAGGATACAGCCTCTTCCCAGTAAAGTACAAGCAGTACAAGACTGGCCTACCCCCACTACACAGACCCAAGTGAGAGCCTTCTTAGGGCTCACGGGGAATTACCGCAACTTCATGGCAGACTATGGCACCATAGCTGCCCCTCTGACTGCCCTCACCACTCTGAAGAAACCCAAGAAGGTAACTTGGACCGACGAGTGTGAGAAGGCCTTCAACGACTTAAAAGAATCCTTGTGCCAGGCCCCTGTCCTCAGGGCCCCTGATTATCAAAGACCTTTTATTGTGCAGACGGACGCCTCTGACACTGGGAGACGAGCTGTACTATCGCAAGTAGATGTGAATGGTAAGGAACACCCTATTGGTTTTATTAGTCGCCAGCTTAAGGACAGAGAGCTCAGATGGTCCACAGTGGAGAAAGAATGTTTCTCTGTTGTGTGGGCCCTACGGAAGCTGAGCCCCTACTGCTATGGGACCCACTTCACTGTGCAAACTGACCATAAGCCCTTAAAGTGGCTAATGAACATGAAGGGAGAGAATCCAAAGTTGCTTAGGTGGTCCATAAGTCTACAAGGCTTCGACTTCACTATTGAGCATAGGCCAGGTGTCCAACATAGCAATGCTGATGGGTTGTCCAGAATGTTTAACCGACCTGAACAAGAGACTCATCCAGGGGTGGATTAGATCCCCCGGTCCATAGTCTGGGAGGGTGAGTGTTAGGAAATATTTCTTAATTGTGTGTCATTTTCCTTCCATGTGGCAACCCCTAAACTTTTTGCTGTTATTTTCACCATGATCTAGACTTTGCCAGAGAAGTGCAGCCTTCGGCCGCACTCCTCTGGGCTTTCGCTCCATTCTTTTTTTTTTTTTTTTTTTTTTTTTTGATTTAATTGTTTTACAATTTTTACAAAGAAAAGAAAAAGGAATCCTTCCAATGATAGGTTTTTAAATTGTTCCTTCTTAATTCCAAATATGGTCTTTAGACCGGCCAGCTTCACAAGTTCAGTTTTTCCAGAAATAAAGAGATACCGATGGTGCATCTTCTGTTGTTACCGCTGGCTAATAGGGCCCAGATGTTTTCTAAATCAAGAGTGCGATAGTTCTTCAAAGGGTCGGCCAAAAATCGGTATCTGTTCCCCATTAGGCCCGGGCATTCAAGGATCAGGTGTTTGGTGGTTTCCACGGTGTTCAAAGTTTCACAGAACCGACAGTTGTTTGAACTAGATTGATTTCGAGTCGCTAGGACTTCGTTTGTTTTCAATTGGTTTAATCTGAACCTCAGAAAAGTTCTGCTTAGCCGTTTGTCTGGGAACTTACGTAAGTATCCACGTACCCCGTTGAGTTTCATCGGCATATTCGGTAGGTTAGCTGTTATCGAATAGGTGTTTGCTACTTCCAGAGTGTTTATCCAGTCCGCTTCCAGGAGTTTTTTTGATACCTGGTTGGGATTTTGTGTTAATGTTTCCAGATTGAGATTTAGTTCTTGTAGAATGGAGAGGTTGTATTGGGCCCATTTTGTCAGCATTATGTTGTTACCATCGAGGGTTTCTCTCCTAATGAGGTCCAAAACTTTGTTTTTTGGGGAGTCAAAGACTTTGCGATAAAGCATGATGGTCGATCTCATCTTTAATGCCCGGAGAGGGGATAAACCCAATTCTCTTCTTATCAATGTTATCGGTGTCGAAGTAGCCAGGTTCAGGACACCCCGCCAGAAGAAGCCTTCGAGTTTAGGCCAAATTGAGTCAGAGATCAGAGGCATTGCATCCATGCCATAGATCAGGACAGGAACGACTTTAGCTTTGTAAAATCTAATAACGGGAATGATGGAGAATCTTCCGTGCTTCCTGTCCACTGCTTTGGCCTGTGCCGTGAGCTTCTTCAGTTTTGTCCATAGGGCCTCCTGCATGGTTTGTTCTTCCTTGTCATTGCTGATCATAATGCCCAGGTATTTAAAGGCCTCAACGGTTTCCAGCTTCTTCCCCTCTCCATACCAAGTAAATTGTTTCCTTCTAGTGGCTGCTGTTCCCAGTATTAGTATTTTTGTTTTTTCCTTGTTCAATCTTAGGTTGTTTTCTGCCATATAGCGTACTAAATTGTCTAATTGGCGCTGTAGGCCTATGGGAGTTAGGTCCATGAGGATAATGTCGTCTGCATAGAGTAATCTCTCGATTTTTGAGCCTCCTAAGGATGGAGGGAAAGTTCTGATCAGTTCCGACGCTTTCTTATAATCCGCTATATATGCGTTGTACAAGGCTGGTGCTAGCGGACATCCCTGCTTTACGCCCTTTGATGTAGGTATTTCTCTTGACAGTCTGCCTGCGGCGCTTAGGCGCACCCGTATCGACGTTCCATGATGTAAGGCTTTTATGGGCTCCAAGATGTCAGTTGGACAGTCCAAGCTTTCCAGTTTGTTCCATAATCGTTGTCTGTTGACTTGGTCAAAGGCTTGAACCAGGTCAATGAAAGCCATGTAAATAGGAGGTCCTCCCTGCAGTACTCTGGCTTTCAGGGAACTTACTAAGAGGATGTTAGTTGATGTTCCAGAGTTTTTTACGAAGCCATTCTGAAAGGGATCTGCTTGGTCTGAATCCAAAATCCATTTTTGAAAAGCGTCCAGGGCCAGGGACGCAAACACCTTACCCATGACGTCCAAAAGGGCGATCGGTCTATAATTGCCCGGGTCATCTAAGGGGCCCCTCTTGAAAATTGGTACAATAATGCCTCTTTTCCAAGACGGAGGGATGTCCTGAAGGAGGTTGCAGTTTTTAAATATCTTGCTCATTAACGTAGCCCATAGTTCTGGGTGGGATTTAAGCTCGGCGTTGCAAAGGCCGTCCGGACCGGGGGCCCTCGAGTTGTTCAGTTTGGTTATTTTTAACAGGATCGAGGCTTCGTCAGCAGGGACATTCCAGAGTTCGATGTCATGGTCTATTGTTCTGGTACCAGAGCCCAACGAGGAGTTGGTATCAGCTATCGGTGCGAACAAGTTTGCGAAGTGGGTTATCCACTTAGCCTCTCCTACGTTGTTCTGGATATCGCCAGATGTTTTGTTAAGAGTTCCCTTAATCAAGTTCCAAAATTCTTTGGGTTTGTTTCCACATATGGCTGACAGCATTTGTTCTGCGTCATGCTGGTAGAGTTTATATCGATAATGTCTAAGCCAGCTCTTATACTCGCGGACAGCCAGCCTCCACGAGTTAAAATTTTCTGCGGAGGGTTTATTAGAGTAGGCTTTTTTCAAGCGTCTATGGGTCCGTCTTTTTTCCACCAGATCGATGTTGTATTGGTGGTTGGGGGTAGTTGCCAGATTACGGGATTTTGATGTTGGTATCAGGAAGTTGGTCAACAAGGGGGTGTAATCCAGGGCGTCTCTGGCCGTTGTTCCCCTAGTCTCATCGTTGTCTTGAAGATTAGAGTATTGGAAGTTAATTTTTCGGAGGCCTTTTTCCGATATCTTAACCCGATTTCCCGTGGTCGACTTTTCCAGGGGGATTGGGTATGAGAGGGCGTGTGGTCTGCTGCTCTTCCCCTCCGTGATGAGGAGGTTGTGATCGCTGAACATCGTCCGCTTAACCTCGAAAGAATGGATCACCTCGAGTAAGTCCTTGGAGACAAACACGTGATCGATCGAGGCATATTGGTTTTCTCTTTCCCACGTCGGAATCACCATATTTGCGTTGGTGCGCATCAGATGAAGGTTATGCAGATCCCTTGCTTTCATCAGATGCTCTAGCAGGTTCCCTCTTTTTCTTACCGAGGAGTTTTGATGTTTGCCATTTCCCCCTATCCCTTTGCATTCTGCATTGAAATCCCCATTTACTATGATGTTATGGTACTGAATTTTTTTGTCGGCTTCATCGAACAGATTTGAGAGGGTGGATTCAAATTCCTCGGTAGAAGTTATATCTGGGTTCCAGTATATGTTGAATAAGAGGGTTTTCCCTTCGTTCGAAGTCGGGGAAAGTACCTGGTTGAATGTTTGATTTAAGATCATGGCCTGGATCCATTTGGGTGAGTCCAGAACTTCGAGTACTTCAATTCCCGATCCTGATCTGAGAGCCGTGATTAGCCCTGCGGATGGACGACCCAAAGTTCCCTTTGATGCAGCAGAGAATGTTATTTCATACCCATCCAGTTGTGGTTTTGTAGTCAGCCATGTCTCCTGCAGACAAAGGATGTCAAAGATGCCTAGATTGACATCCGTAATTTTAGTTAGGTGCTCAAATCCTCGTGTATTCCATGTTCCCAGTTTTAGGGGGTTCTTTGTATCTGTTTTAGGTCGATTTTCCCTTTTTCTTACAACTGGTAGGCTCGTTCCGTCTTCAGATGATAGTTGCTAATTTTTCTGGTTACGTTGTGCATCTTCATTAAACCATGTCCAGGGCCTTTTAGTTCTTTCCGCTGTTTGTTCCAGTTGATTCACTGGTACTAATTTCTCAAGCTGATATGAACTTCCCTGCGATCTTGTTTGGGGTCGCTCGAGTGCTGGCTGTCTCCTATGATGGTTGGTTGAAGATTTAGGATCCACGACTGAAGCTATACATCTTCTTGAGTTCTCACTTAATTGGTTGTTATCAGATGCTCGTAAATGATCCATCCTCCCAACAAAATGGATACGAGAGGGACCCGGCTTTGTTGGTGAGGTTGTTGCTTCTCTCACGCCCGTCAATGATCGTGCTGATGGTTTGGTTTGATTATTTGACCGCTTAATTTCTTTAAGTTCGTAACCGAGGATCATCAGTGATTCTGTTTCCTTCATCAGTTGACGCTTGATGATTTCTGAATTTAGATGAATATAAGAGTAGTCCTTTCTCCCTGATGTGCTTGGTTCCACCATCCACAGATCGTAGTTTCTAATCTGTCTTAGGTTTGGGATTTGGGCCATTATTTTCAAAATGTTGGTTCTGTTCAGTGTAATTTCTTCCCCTTTTGGGTTGATCTTTTTCAATCTGATGATGGAATCGCTTATGATTTGCTTCGTAAGGACCTTTGAATTACTTTCGCTCTTCTGCCTTATTGAATTTTTAATGATTGTTGCTGCGTAGTGGTTCTGGGAGAGTAGTTGAGATCTGTTACTAGATTCGTGTTGTGTTTCGTGTGTGCGGGTTCTGTGGTCGATTGATCTCACAGGATTACCGGAACGTGGGCTCCTTGACCAAGATCTAGTTCCTCGATTAAAGGGATTGGATGTTCTTGCTGCGTGGTTATCGTTTTTTTTATTTGCTGTATGGATCTTTTGAGATTCTAGACAGTCATTTTGTTTTTTTGGGTGTTTTTCAACTACACACAGTTCTGTTGATGGACACTCATGGAGACGAACTTTAATTGGTGGTTCTCGTTTGCCTGATAGGGTTCCCGCTTCTGTAGCTTTCCGTTTTGTAGATTTTTTCATCCTTGATTCTGAACCGGTTTCATCAGTCGATTTCGGGTACCAGTCAGATTGATCTTCAATAATCGTTACTGAGTCCGATTGTTCCTCTGATTCTGTTAAGTTTATGGTGATCGGTTGATGGTTCAGCAGGATAGGATTATCAGATTGGGACTTGGCCATTGGCTCTTTGATTCGTTCCACCCGCTTAGTTTCGTTCTTTGTTGATTGGGAACGTTGTAACGTCACAATTTTTTTTGGATTTTTCTTTGCACCAAAGTGAAACGCAGTTTGTTGCTGGTTGAAAATCCCGTAGGAAAAGACCTTCGGGCTTCGGTCTGGGCCTTTGTTAGTGGCCATACGATGACCCAATGGTTTTATGTAGGAAAAGGGGTTTTGCGTTGGAGGCTTGAGTCCAGTGAAGGATTTGGTTCGGTTATCTTTGTGGGCGGGTTTATTGTTTTCATCTATTATCGCAATTAATGTGTCAAGAGGATCTGGGAGATTATCTGTGTTACAGATGTTATCGCGTGTTTCAGAGACTTCGGCCTCATGATGGTCCTGGGCCTCAAATAAGGGTAAGACCGGTGATGTTTGAGTGGATGTTGACACTCTGTTTGCTTGGACCCCCGGTGTATCGTGTGGGGGCAATGGGGTATTGGAGAGAGCCGTTTTGAGTGATTGGTCTATTCTTGAGGCCAGATTGCCGTTGTTACCAGTGATAAAACCTTCAAGATAGTTTAGCTTTGACTGCATTGATGCTATTAGGGATGTCTGGTCTTGTAGGGTGTCGTTGATACTCTCATACAGCTTACTAAATGGAGCAAGCGCAATCGTCACCGTTGACATAATAGACATCAGATCTGGCTTTTTGTGGTGGGGCGTTGATTGAGGTGACGAGTGGCCTCCATTAATCGATCTTTTTAGTTGAGTCGGCGTACAAGGCATGTTAAACGAACTGGTAGGTCCTCTAGTTTTTGTTGGAACAGGACTCTTTCCTCTAGGATGAGGAGACTTGATGGTTGCTGATGTTAAAACAGGAGGATTTAGGGTGTCAAGCATGTTCCTTTGGTCAGGGCCCTGACAGACCAGATTTGTTAATGACTCTACGTGTCGAGCAGTTGGACGTTCTTTCAAGGGTGTGGTGGGTGGCTTCTCGTCTTCTCTGATAAGTAGGGTTACAACAGTATCAGCAGTAGGTTCCTTACTTAGTTTAGTTATTTCCGTTGTTGAAATGAGTTTAGGAGTACAGTGCCATCTTACCACGGAGGTGTCTTTTGGCGCTGGTGGCGGTGTGCTGAATTGAACGTCTTGAGATTTTTTAAGGTAACTCCCAGACGCTGAAGTTGAGGGAGAGGCAGGATGCTCTTGGTAGTTTAAACTATCCAAAATTTCGTTGTCTGAGATTTCATCCTGGGGAGTCCACTGGCTATCCGTTTTCCTTTTGAAAAAGTTATTCATAGTTGCCTCGGTGACCGATAGTGCAGGATGTTTCATTGGTCCCATTTTTTTATGTTGCGAGGCCGCTGGTTTCGTGTTCTGCCTTTTTCTACACTTACTACTTGTGATACGATGTCGTTTAGTGTAGATTTTGATACTTGGATGCGGGTCTTCCTCAGCTGACGGGATTTTGTCTTGTTTTTTAGGTTGCAGGTGGGAGATTTGTTGGGCGGATATCACCCGGATTACTTGGTGTTTTTGCATCAAGGGTGTGTTAGGTAGACAGCTTCCCGATCTTCCCGGCTCTGATGGTAAAGCCTCACCCTTATTAGGAGTATCTACATCAAGTAGATGAAAATCAGGGTTGAGGAGAGATAGTGTATTGGTCGTGCATTCGACCGAGTCTGTAGCTGGGTCTGAGTCGTAGGAGGTCTCTTTTGGGCTTGACAGAACATTCCAGTTGGGAGTTTGGTGAACCTCGACATTAAGTGATGATCCTTTTGAGGTGATGGAATATGTTTCCGTTGCCATTTCGTTTCCTTCTGGGGCAATTGCAGTGGTCACTGTGGCGAGATTTGAGACGCCTTTATGCCAAGGAATCAGGTCCGTCTGCCTACCAGATGTACTAATAGCAACGTTCCCCGGCGGGGAGGGGGGTGTCTGCCTCCCCGATTTCACCAAGGCTGAGGTGTCGCCCATATCCAGGGGACAGTCCATTGGCTCGCACTCAGTGCGAACCGCTCGATCGTTCGGGCCAGGGGAGGCGGGATAGGCAGAAATTGCCGCCTCTCTATGCTCCGCACAAACGGCCTGCCCCGTTGCCAGCTCGACCACCGGATCCGCAAGCTGCAAGGTCCTAGCGCTCGGGCCCATTGGGGCCACGGGCCGCGCTACCCGGCTGGGAAGCGCCAGCCCCTCGCATCGCTTCCTCGTGGGCATTCTTCGCGCGACGTGCACGGTAGGTTCTTTTCTTGCACGAAGTGCCCGACGGGCGGGCCCGTCTCCCTCCTCTTCGGATCCCACGGAGCCATGGTCGGCCGAGGCCGCTCGGGTGAGGACAGAAGGTAGGGAAGGCGTACGGGAGACGGGTACTGGGAGGGGGATGGAGGGAAGGGAAGGGGTGGAGTGGCACGGGGAGAGGGGTAAGACAAGGGTTCGGGAGGGGGCAGGGGTGAGAGGTGAACTTGCGATGGCAACCGGGTGTGGAGGACAAGGGGGTTCTATGCCAGGGATTCGGGTTTTTAACAAAAGTACCTCGAGTCCTGAGTCTGGGCTTGGCTCGCGGGTGTTGATGTCGGGCGGATGGTCCTCCATCTTGAAACGAGGCCGATAGTCCGGTAATCCGGTGGAATGAGGTTAAGATGAAATGGAGATGAGGGGAATTGATCAAAGGCGGAGCAGGTGTGTTGAAGAGGAAGACACCGCCCCGAAGTCCCGCGAAGTTCAGCCAAGGTCTGCCAAAGTCTGCGAGCTCACTCTGCGCTCACTCCGCGTCCGCTCCGCGGGTGTAATGGCTTTTTCAAGCCACACAGGAAGTATCCACTGAAGAAAGACTCTGTGGAATCTGGAGTCTGCCAAAGTCTGCGAGCTCACTCTGCGCTCACTCCGCGTCCGCTCCGCGGGTGTAATGGCTTTTTCAAGCCACACAGGAAGTATCCACTGAAGAAAGACTCTGTGGAATCTGGAGTCTGCCAAAGTCTGCGAGCTCACTCTGCGCTCACTCCGCGTCCGCTCCGCGGGTGTAATGGCTTTTTCAAGCCACACAGGAAGTATCCACTGAAGAAAGACTCTGTGGAATCTGGAGTCTGCCAAAGTCTGCGAGCTCACTCTGCGCTCACTTTCGCTCCATTCTTACGGGGAAAATGACCTGCCCTTAAGACAGTCAGTACCGGGAAATGTTGTTTTCTGTAGTTCCTTTCTCATGTTGCAGCTTTCGCGCAACATGGCACAAGAGGGCACTGTAAGCTAAGTTACTGTTCTCTTGGGTCTCTAGTCTTCTACAGGCCCTAAATACTCTCTTTGGATTGTTAACGAACGGTGCAAGTGAATCACGGATGGAACAGCAATCGTTTCTTTGTGTTTTGAGCTCCTTTTGGCTGTTTAAACGCGTTTCTCGCACTTAGCCCAAAATGGTGGCCTGGCTCCCAAAATGGCCAGACCACGAGGCTCTTTGTCCTGCCCGCTGACCGTCTTGCCCCCTTCACCTTACCCAGGTCGAGCCGACCCGGGGCCCTCCTTATTTGGGCATGTACTTTCCCGCGAAACACAGATGCTTTCGCAGGCTTCTATAGGCCTTGTGTGTGCCTCCAGGATGTGGGCTGTGATGTCTGGTCCCAATACACATCCTGGGTGCCAGAGAGTCTAGTGTGTCGTGAATGCCTGGGACCACTGTGGTCCGTGATAGGTCCACGTATGGTGTGAGTGTTTTGTGAGCAGATCTCCTATTGGGTCCCCTCCGTTTTGGTGCGAAGGGAACCGTGGATAAGAGGGGGCTGGAAACACCACTACCATGTCGATCTCCTGAGTTCTCACGAACGAAGGAATACAGGTGCCAAGTATCCTGCAACTACGAGGCTGAACCGAGGAATCGCTGGTAACCCGCTGAAGGACTGCTCCTCTGCACTGCTGTCGCTTGGTGAAACCCTTTCTACCTCTGATCAAACGAGAAGGCCTGTACTGGTACTTCGACCCCTTGGAATAGTGGGAACAACTATTCTCGGCATCTTCACCATCTCCTGCACGTAAGCCTTCGGAAGTGTCTCTGGGCCATCCAGTGGACTGACCAGCCTACCCAGGAGACTTGCTCAGTAACCGCCATCAGGTTGTGTTGTATTACGAGTCCTTGTCACTCTCACACGATTTGTACACTTAGCATTCCCAGGTCTGAAGTGAGTAGTGTACATTGGGCTGAAATACACACGGCCACTCCGTTGCCCTGCTGTGGTAACAAACTGTGCGGGTTCACTGCGTTTGGGACATCCTCAAATCTAACTTCTGCTGCTGTGGAATCTACACGACGCCGAGACGTCCCCTGCTCGTATCTGAACCTGCCAGCACTGAAACTGACGCGGAGAAGCCTGGGTCTGCCTGCATCGGGGACCGGTGAGTAGCATCGCTAGGAACTGGTCACCCTCCTGCAGTAGCCCATAGCTTCTCCCCGCTGTGTCTAACAGCACGCCTTTCCGTACTCGCGCCCTGCTTCTGCCCACAGTGGAGGCTGCGCTTGAGTCGCGGAGCTCTGTTCATCTTCATTTGTTCATCGAGCTAATCTGCCTGATTCCCTAGAAGAGACTCCCCTTTGCCCGTTGGCACCAGCGTGTGCAGGTACTTTTGAGCACAAGGCTCCACTCTTCGTAGGGCTTGGACTTCCATTTAGTTAGGTGCGTCTGAAGGCGGACTGGGTCTAACTATTATTCGCACTGCCTGTTTTCCTCCCCATCTAGGTGGTCTTCACATTTCATGCGTCTAACTCGTTAGACTCGTTGGTAATTGTATATATATTGTATTTGATTGTGATGTGTTGGTTCACTTGAGTTTTATTGTGATTTCTCGCTACGGTCAATGTTGCAAAGGCCTTGTAATAAATGTGTCTATATTTTTAATATAACACCTGCTTGGAGTAATTTGTAAGTGTCCTTGCTTTATGTGCTCATTGCAGGCTTTCAGTCACCCTCACCCCTCTTGAGACCTAGTCTTGACCGCCGTGATCGCAACCCTGATTGGTCTGGCTTGCCAAGAGGTTACCCTGTTCCAAGAAACTTACTGGCCTTCTGAACCTCTGCCCCTCCAGGACAGAGTTCAGAAATCCATCTTAACACTCACCCTGCACAGGACTGGGTGCCACCCACTCCTGCATAGTAGCAAAGCTTCCTTCATCCCTTCCCAATACGGAGATCCAGCTTACTAGCCTTCACTGCCGGTCCCCTGAAGCCTTTCCTGCTCCTCTGCTCACCTAGAAGTGCCCTCTCTGGAATAAGACAGAGTGTGCTTCCAAGGTGTTTATTTCCTGGGTCAACTACGACCACTGACCCTAAGCTTGGCCCCCTCACACTGAGCATGTGCGATGGGAGCCATGTTGAGATGAGATATGCACAAGAGTACATCTTGAATACCCATGAATTTTGTTTGCCTTTTGATTTCAAGCTATGGTGTTGTGTTCCCCCTGACATCAGGCCATGCCCCCCTGGGGGGCACACCTCCAAGTTTGAAGCCCATCGGAGAGCAAGGAAGTACCTTACAAAGTGAAGTCCTATGATTTGCATCAAATACCATACTGGAGGCAGGCCCAAGATATCAGGAAAACCTTCCGTGGATTATCCCCCAATCGCTTTAGAGGCCATTTGGTGCATAACTACCAATTCCTGAGAAGCCAGAATGTCGCGAACCTCTTTTCACATAATGCATCATGTTCGAAGTTCCCAAACTCTGAGCAGCGCCGATAATACCTACCATGGATTCAAAGAAAGACATCTAACTCACCGAAATGAGGAAAACCTAACTCGCCCTTGGAGAACCCTTAAACAACTGACGGGGGTCCTAGACGGGAGAAGCCTAATTATTTCCAAGAGCAGCAGAACTTCTATGGGAGAACTTCTCTCCCTCTCTCTCCCCTGCAGCTGCAGTACTCAATGGGAGAAATGCTTCATCCTCTCCCTCCCTTCTCAAGGAAAACTTGGTTTTCCCATCTGGGGAACCGAAAATAGGTTTTCCTATCCCTCTTTCAGACCTTATAAACACAGGAGAACCTTAGAATGACCTGTAGTTCACAGGGACACCTGACTGCAGGGGGAAGCTGAGCATAGCACTAACACAAGCTCTGAGAGTGGAAACAGAGGAAAGAAATCAGTAATGGCAGTTAGCTTTATAAAAACTGAATTTCCCTGCATGGGACTGCAAAGCCTTAGATCCCAACAGGAACTTACTAAACACCAGAAGCTAACAACCAATTGAGAGATGCTTGACTAATTCACCAATTATCCAACCAATTCAAACATTTGCCTTGGCCTAATTGAGGATGGTGGTAACTTGAAAAATGAGGTGAAGATCTGCAGCCACTGTGCCAGGGCTGAATGCTGAGACGAACAACTGAGAAAGCTGTAAAGCACCAAAGAGGGAGAGATTCCCTTGATCCTCCGAAAAAGGGGATGAACACCGGAGAGGGGAAGAGCACCTCAATTCCCAGAAGAGGGGGGTGTGCCACCAGTGAAGAGAAGATCCCTTAAGTAAGGGATGAGCACCGGACAGAGGTAGGGGTTCTCTTCATGCCTGAAGGAGGGAAGTGAGGAGCCAAGGGATGGTGCACCCCTATACTATAATTTTCCAGACGAGGAATCCCCAGAAGAAGGGAGTGGTCACCAGAGAGGGGAATAGCTGTTTAATCCCTGGAAGATGAGAGTGTGTGACAGGGAACGGGAGCGAGTGCCAGGGAACGGCAGAGCCTTCAACCTCAGAAGAGGAGGAGAAACTTTGGACACTATAGAAGACTCCCCAAACCCTCAGAAGTGGATATGATGTGATAAGATAGGTTATTTATAACGTGCTTAATACCCAGATGTTTCAAGACGCGGACCCGGGGATCGAACGTGTGCTGGTCCGTGTCGTCTTACTTCCAAGGCAAGCACGTTGCCCCTGAGCTATCCTCCGGGGTAACCCATAGCTGTCCCCATGGCTTTGGAAAGTGTTCCTGAGGAGAGGCGAATGCCTCAGGTAGTTATGACTGGGACAAGGAAGAGGGACATGGAGGTAATGCCATAGACATGAACCAGACACGTACTATCTCCACTTGTATATCTCCACAACCATGGCAACACTGGAAGCCCTGATTGTGCCCCTCCGTGTCTGCGTTTAAACATGCTGGACAGGGCGCTGTGGGAGGTGTAAGGATAATAGAAGGTGAAAAGACGCCCTGCGTAAGGCTTTAACGCGTTCCATAAATGTTGACCACCATTATCACTCATTTGCATGGCGGAGAAGAGGGACGGAATGCAATGTGCTCCTGCGCCTCCCTTCCTCTCTGCATTAGTGCTGCCATTCATTTTCAACCCTGTGTGATCCGCCAGCTGCCTACGTGTATGCCAGCACGTAAAGGCGCCATGCCAGCAAATTACGCCTTTAACAAAAATGAGGGACCGACATGGACAAGGGACAAGAACAGGTGGGCCGTCTCGCTGTATCAGAGGACCGATACGGGTCTCTTGCTGAATGAGTGAGTGAGTATGAACATTTGCCGGAGGTCAGCTCATTGGCCTGCTCTTATCGCTCCATGCCCCGGGTGCCGAGCAGAGCCTAGGCAGTGCTAGCAGGTCTGCGAGCTTGCCTGGGCTTTCAAAGATTAGTTAATCACCCTTTCTGCCATTTGCTTAATCTCTCACAAAAAGCGAAGGCAGGCAGGAATGTGTACGTCCCAAGAAGGTGTGTATTATTCCAGAGATATTTCCAACTAAAGCAAGAAGCAAATGTAAGAAGGAGCAGTTGTTGCATTTTGGCAAAACATGCCTGTGCGGCGGTTCTTATTTGTTTCAGAACTGTCTCCGAGATCTGTTGTTTTTTTTAACCAATATACTTTAGGGGAGAACCCCTTAACCCGGCCCCACTTCCAAGGGATCGCTGGCTGGCTCATTTTTCTTTTTGTTACCGAAAAGAACTGCTTGTAAAGTCTACAGATTTGCATGCAACCTTTCCCATACTGTCTGCTGTAATAATGCAACACTGAGACCTATTATTTAAAGAAAAATAATTCTTGGAAATCACCCCCACCCCATCACTTCCCTGCTTAGTTTTGGGCTCCTTCACTTTGTTCGATTGCTTGCGCCATTTCGGGAAAAGCGCTTACTCCACAGCTCTGCAATGGCATCTCTAAGGTGTGCCCAAATAGGCCGCTGCCCCCTTCCCTTGATAATATCTGATAGCCACGCCCCCAACACCAGTTAGCAGCAGTCTGACAGTACCTGGCAATCAATTCGTTAAGTGTGAAAATATTAGTAGGGTAAACTGAAGCTGGTGCAGTAGGGTCGATTGCATTAGATACCGACCTTGCTGTAGTCTCGTGAAATAAATATTCACTGCATGGTTTTGTTATCGTACTCATGAAACTGCAGGCAAAAGGTACGTCTGGCAAGCGTTACATGTAATCTTTTGGTTTCCGCTGCTATGCCTGCCTTGTGTTGTTTTTTTGTCCCCAACGGGTTTAATCTGGCCACGGTTACATGCCTAGATTACTTACTGGTAATGCTAATTACTCCCAGTCCTACTCTTCCTCGTCACTCACAGTACTTACCTTTGAAACTCCTTCTCCAATCACTTGGATTCTAACTTAATTGTTCCACCCTTCCCAGGAGGTATAATACATCCTTAGCTCATTACCCATCAGTTAACCATTTCCAACCACGGATCATGGGACCTACTATCCCACAGAGGGTGGGAGAGGTGGGTCTTGCGTACTGTCACAATAAAGTTTAGGACTCAGAGTAATGTGGATTACCGGTAAGTAATCTAGGCATTACCTCCACGCCCCTCTTGCTGATTAGGTACAAAGCTGAAGATGATAGGACCTGTGAAACACCACACAACATACATGCATGCTACACTAACACCCTGTAGCCCTGTTTTTTTATTTTTTCCTGACCGGGTTGAGCACAGTAATATAAATACTCTGGGCCAGGAACGGACTCACCGACACCACCCCACCATCCCAGACCAGCTGCTCTGGTGGGGCGCTGAGCAACCAGCAAATAAAGAGTTATCAATTCAGAAGATGGGCCACACTACTGAGTTCAGATGTTAATAAGGCACAGTACACACGAGGGGGCGTTTTGGTACCCAGATGGGCCTTTTATATAAAACTTGGCAGCATGTACCCTTCCTTCAAATCCATTCTGGCCCCAATCTGTTTACTCATTCTATGGCTCACATTGCATTGAGAGGAGTAGAAGATACCCCAACGTACAACCCGTCCTCCTGTTACCCTCCCCTCTCCCCGGGCACTACATGCCCACACCACTACCTCCCACTACTTCATCACCCATTTGTATTAATTTAACTTAACTTTGGCAGCTGCAGTCTGCCCTTATTCATAAAGACTCTTAATAATGACCTTTTTGTCAGTCCGGAAAAAGTAATTGTCACACAGTACTTTGTTGACGCATAGCCACTGCGCTGCCCCAGTTCAGATCCGTTGACACCCCGCTCACACCCAAGCTGTGGTTCCTGGCCTTTGGCAGCCCTGTGCTTAAATGGGACTTCGACAGCCCTTATTTCCTCTCTGATGATATGATATGATGTGGCATTTATAACGCGCATGTATACAGGGCCGTTACAAGGGGTGTGCAGGGGGGGCAAACTGCCCCAGGCCTCGCTCTCAGGGGGGGGGCCTCGCGGCCGCCTGGATGATATTTCATCTCTGGAGCTGCGAGGTGTCATTAGGATTGAAAAAAAAAGAATTAAAATAAAAAAGTTACACGAGCACACAGCATGGGGTGTGGGGCGGGGAGGGCCATGGCCCACGGGGGATATAGAGGGCACTGGGCAGGTGGCGCCGGCGGCACTGTACAATGTAACAGTTTGCCAGCGCCCGGTCACAGCATCATTCCACGTGGTTTGCAAACCTCGCATTTTGCAGACGACGCAGGCGTTGGAGTCAGAGATGAAGTAGTTACGTGAAATTACTTCAGTGCCTGGACTCCAGCGCTTGTGCAGCACGTGTGTTGGATTTCGTTGTGGCCTGGTCCAGGGGTCCTTGGATGATCACAGCAGCGCCTGCAGGGGTCTATAGGCTGCAGCATCAGGTAAGGTGTCCACATTTGGTGAATCCAGCGGTCAAGTCCTAAAAATTAAAGTGGGGGGACTTATCAACACATGCAATAGGATGTGACTTCGCCAGAAATTAACATGTGAAGGTGAACTATGCACATTTCATTAAATTGGCTTTGCATAACCACGCAAATTGCACATGACGAATGGATTATTTGCCTTTCACAAAATCAACACGCACAACAAAAAAAAGAGAGGATATTTTCATCTAATAGTGTTTTTTAAAATGTTAAAAGGTGTGCACATTTTAAACTCCAAAACCAATACAAATGTTTTCCCTGGAATTTGTAGGACTGAAATGGGACATTTCACATTTAGTTGTTAGTTATTTTTCATCAGGTTATAGAGTGCAGTAGTGAAGTGTCCGGCCTGCAAACCTGGTGACATAAATTCAAAGAGGACATTCAATGTTTGGGGGGGGACTGAGTCCACCCTCTTAAAAAAGTGGGTGGACTCTGTCCACCCACGTGTACCCTCAACTTGAGCCCTGGGTGAATCAATGGCAACCCGTGTTTGTGGTCAGCACCATCAGCGTGTAAACTAAGTCCCAGAATGCAACACAAAGATGCATATTTGTTGTCCCAAACTTCCAGCTGATAGTTACATAGCACTCAACCTTACCAAGGTGGGTGAAAACACCAGATTTCTTTTTTTTGGACGGGGTGAGAGCCCAATGAAGTGAATGGGCCTATAGGGGGCTTGGCTAGTGAGGCAGATGACTGTAAGGAGTGTGACACCCTGCAAAAGCGTGCAAGTTGAGAGCTATGATAATGCTAATGCGGCCTTCTGTTTTTCAAATACATTGGGTTGGTATGTATTAGATTTTGCTCGCGTTTAACACCTCTTTCAGTTTTTCAACTGTAAGATCATTAGATTCACTTTTCTCATGATATGTACAATTATGTGGATCCGCCACATGTACCCATGGTTCAATGCCAGCTGAAAACCACCACTCAGAGCCTAGAAGGCTCACTTTTAGGCATTCCTATGGTGGAAATGAAACAAACAGCATATCTAGGTGTGCTCCATCAAGCTGCAATTGATGGACCCCTTCCGGCCTTCACTTCCCTGGGGTACAGAAGTGTTATCACCTTGTTGCCTTTTGACACCAGTTCCTCCTCATCACCCACTTGCTGACAAAGTAGGATTTAAAGATTTTCAGTGGGCATTTAGTGTTTCAGCTCCCTGCTAGCTGGCTGTCTCGCCAGGCCTTTCAGCTCTTTCAGTTAGAAAGTTGCTCCGGGGGACCACAGTAAATGCCCCCATGTTGCCAGTCAGTAGTTTTCTAACATTGCAATATATTCCTTTCTATATTCCTTTCGTTCTGGGTCTTAAAATGAGTGCTTTTTAAATGCTCGTCTTACAGCTGCGTTTTGCTGGAGCCCTTTCAGCGGTCACTTCCCTGAGGTACACAGAATTGTTATCTCCACATTGCCTTTTAACACTGGTTCCCCCACATCAGCCAACTTATGACAAAGGGGGATTTTAAGATTTTCAGTGGGCATTTAGTGTTTCAGCTCCCTGCTGGCTGGCCGTCTCGTGATAATTAGTGGCTATTAACTCCTGGCTGTTTTTCTTTGTCTCCATTATAATGTATGCACCAAACAGTGGCCTAAAACTGTTTTCTGCTCTAAGCAATGGGGGTCCCCAACCGTCATGTTGAAATGGGCCCCAACTCATCTTCAGCCAGGCCTAGGTAAAGACAACATAAATGTTATCAGCTGGATAGACTGGCCTACATTGAATATGGTCCAGTCTAGCCAGCAATAACACTCATGGTGCACAGCTGGTCTGTATATACGTTCAGTGGCATGTTTTTTTTTTTACTGGGTGTGAGACCTTATATGGTAATGCTGGCCCAGATGCCTTTGGGTTCGACGTGCTTTACAAATGCCAAATAAATAAATAAATAAATAAATAAAATATATTGATTTAGCCTGCATGGACATGTATGCGAACACCCAGCATAAACATGTTTTAAACATGTTTTCATACTGGCACATGATGTGGGCAAAGGCAGCATTAAATGCAATGGAAAATGCTCCTGTGCATGTTTCGTGACTTACATCTACTGGGTTTTTCCGTGGGCTACCATACAAAACCAATTGCAAACTCTATGGCTTTTCACCCTAATTTATAAACAATTTTAATTTGCTTCAAAACAATTTTGGGGGCAGTAAACCTTCTCAAGCACCCCTTGTTTGGGCTCCCTCACTGTGCTCTGTCAGTCCCACATAATTGGTGCACACATTTAAGCTTCTCCAGTTCAAAAATGTATCAGCTGCCACTGAACATCATCAACCTGTCACTGTGTATGATGTGTGTTTTAATGCACACAAAGGGGCAGGGCGCTCCTCCCTAAAGCTGGCATCACGCACCACCCGCCGTCATGCCCTCCTATATATATTTATGCATGTGGCAAAATTGTTATTCTGGAGGAAACTTGTCTTCAGTACAGTAACATAACTTTGCTGTAGTTGATTTGCTGTCATAATAATGAACCATATTTGGGTTTCTCCACACAAACTCAATGGGAGATTTGTTTCATCTCCTGTTTGCGGTGGCAACGTTGGCCCAGTGCAAAAAATTATAAGGGGGCCTCACCAAACGTTTTGCCCCGGGCCTCACCACACGTTGTGACAGCCCTGCATGTACACAAGTGTTTCTAGGCGCGGTGGTGCTGCAGGGCTTCACCAGCCCATTGTGTAACTTTTCTCTGTGGCAGTGGTTTTACCTTAAAAGGGCTCTGGCAGCCCCAAATGTTTATTAGGGCTTATGAGCCCATGCTGGCAGCGCAGAGCCTAACATTTCCTCTGTGGCAATGGTTTTATTTATTTCCTGCTTCTGGGCTTTAGGGACCTTTTAGTTTTCCTGTGTGGTGGTGTGCACCCACTGTCCTAGGGATTTGGGAGCCCTCTGTTTACTTTACAATGTGGCGGTGCAAGCATTTGTTGGACTCCGCCCAGGTCCGCCCACCTGGGGAGAGTCAGCGTTCCCCAAAGCACTTCTGCGCTGAGCCACGGCCGCATAGGATGTTGCGGCCGGGACTCCGGGTAAATTTTTCTATCTCCACTCTCTCCGTTGGGCCCTGGGGAGAGTGGATTGCCTGCAGGCCACTTATCGGTGCTGGCGGTCTCACTGGCGCTGTTGTGGATCTTCTTTTCTTCACCGCCCGAGCTGCATGGCCATGGGGCATGAAGGTTTACTTCCCCGCAAGGCCATGCTCTTCACCCGGGCTGCACTGCACACGCGGCCTGGGACTCCTCTCACCTCTGGGCCACCCAGACTAGCCCCCAGGCAGCCTATAGCCATAGGACCGCCCCCAATGCGAACATGCAGCCCAGGTCTTTCTTTTCTTCTGGCCCGCCTGGGTTGGCCGCCGGGTGGGCCCATGCCTCCCAAGCCCCGCTACCACTCAGGCACCAACCCACAGGCGCGGCTCATTGCGTGGGTGTTAGTCTTTCCCCAGGCCGCACCGCACACGCGATTTGGGGCTTGACCTCCTGCTGGGCTGCAGCTGACAGACGCAGCCTGGCTCATTAAAGAATGCCCTGGGGGGGAATCCGAGGCTGCGACCCCTCAGGGACCACAGCTCTTCTTTTCTGTGTTCTTTCTCTTCCTGCTTTTTTCAACCACCTTCTTTCAACTGCCACCTTCCAATGATTTCTTCCTTCACCAGAACATCGTCCAGTTAAGTCTATTGTTATGGGTAGGGGACACCTGCCCATTGTCCCACAGTCCAGTGTTCCACGTGTCCCCCATGGTGGGGAATGTGGTACAGTCAGGTAAGTGTAAGTCCCAGTTAAAACATTTAAGCATACACATTTCAACATAAGTAAAAGTGTCTTTCAAAACCCCTTTGCATCTTGTGGTTTCTTTATATCTATTTATGTATATGCTTCTTCTTAATCCCCCATCTTTTAGGGCCCCTTTTGGGCTCATGGGGTTACACCCCATCACCAACTTTATTGAAGAACAACTGTGTTCCTGCCGCCAAAACCCCAGTCCTAAACACACAAGCTTCCTGGTTGCCCACACTTCAGTTGTAGTGTTTAACAAATGTGCAAGGGTCGGCCCAGGTGGCCGCCCTACAAGTGTCCTGAAGGGACACTCCCTGCGCATCTTCCCAGGATGTAGCTATGCTGCAAGTCAATCAACCGTGAATTCATAAAAGGCAGCGTTCAACCCCTTCTGCCTCACAGGCCCAGCAAATGAGTGTTTGAATCCGACTGATGGAAACCACTGAGGCTCTCCTTCCCACCCCAGAAGCCCCAGAAGTAACAAACAAATTGTCCACATTCTGAACACCAGCAGTCCTTGCAGTATATGAGGTCCCTGCAGACATCCAAAGCATGTCATCGCTCTTCCTCTGGATTCTGGAGGATGGATTCGGATGCAATGCCAGAAGAACAATGTCCTGAGACCTGTGAAACATTGAAGCCATTAATGGTAGAATACCAGGATCGCAGATCAGCACCTGCACCTCAGGGAGCACTCTTAGAAATGTCTCCTTACAGAGCCATTCTCTCCAATCTGAGGGCAGAGGTAATTGCCACTAGAAACACAGTCTTGATAGTTAATAGTGTGAGAAACCTGAAGGTGTCTCACCCGCTAGTCCCCGGAGATCTGTCGTCTAGGTGGCCAGGACACGGCCATCGCTATTGGATCCAGTTCCTGGTGGTGGACTAGTGGGGGAAGATCACCTGGGTGAGGGGTCTTTGGGGAGTGGAAGTTGGACACTGAAGGTTGAGAAGCTTTACCCCCTTCCTTGTAACACCTTTTTCCCATCCTACCCTGTAGGATATTTAGAAGCTCTCCCTGCCCTTTTTCGACAGGAACACTTTCTTACACTGTAACAGACAACGGATTAACACCAGAGCCATTTACTTGACATGTCCCAACACACGGGTCAAGCACAGTCAGGCAAATGACAATAACCACGAACACCCGACAGCCCTTTACCTCCCCAAAGGGATAAAAGGCAGAGCACGAGAGCACACTACGAGCAAGGCCGAACGCATGAGGAAACAGCTACACTGATCCAGCAGTTCAAACGAAAAGTGGCGAGACCCGGAGGGACGACGAAGGGGGAACTGCCCTTGCCCTTTTCAACTCAGACCCGCAAAGCCTCCCAAAGGGAAAACATTAGACGGGGAGTCACAGCTGGCGTTCGGAGCAGCAGATGTCAACTGTGCACGGGGGCCTCCTGAATTAATAGCGCAGGAGGGGAGGGAAGCTGGCTACAGTGGTACCGTTCTTGACTCCAGAGACAAGAGAAGCCAACTGGTTCAGCACAGCCGGTGAGTCTGAGGAAGCTGATAGCAAAACCGAACTGTGTTGAGCCCACTGTTGCAAGTAGCAACATTGTAAACACAAGAAACTTGAGAAGAAAGAACTTGTGTGTGTGTTTGAACTTTTGAGAAAGCCTCATGCTGGAGAGGCCCAGGGGTGTGCTGTGCTCAGGAGGAGCGCCTTGGCCTGTGCTTGAAACGTGGGGAAGGGATTCTCAGCCATACCATCCTGACTTATCATTTTGTGAACACTGGCAATCGTTTCTTTTAGTATAGGCCCTTTTTATTTGACAAGATGCCACTAGAACTGCCTTATTATTATTATTATTTTTAAAATTTTGTTTTTATTCAATTTATAACATAAGGAACAGTTGCAAAGTCTTACATATTTTCAACAGAGTGTGTTCCCATTTCGTCCCACCGCCCACCCCCTCTCTCACAATCCAACTTACACAACACAGGATTACTGCTTTTGCCTCTTTATATTAACACTCGTTAAAATTTTTGAGCAAGGATTCTGGGAGCCCGAAGTGTGAAATCGTTTAGGCTCTTTAATTGTCCGTTTCTTTCCCCCATAGAGGCTTCCACCCTGTCAAATACAAGATTTATCTTCCATGTTTTCCACAAGGCTGAGCCAGTTGGCTCTTTCTGAGGTCCTTGTTGACAAAGTATGGTGTACTATGGCCCAATATCAGTATAATCATACCGGAATCCATATGGAATACTTCCATTTCATTATTTGCCATCGCAGTGAGTTTTTCCAAGATAGAACTGTACCAAAGTTTGTTCGTCCAGTCCGCTTTTGAGGGGATAGAGCTGCTCTTCCATCTTTGCGCTATTGCTACCAGTGCCGCTCTCAGCATTGCCTCCCACACTCTTGGAAGCCGGATTTTCTCTCTATCTCCCTCCGGCACCCCCAGTAGCATTTTCAATGGATCCAGGGACATGGTTATGCCCACTATATCCTTCATCCAACTAAGGACCTCAGCCCAGTACACCTGGATTTTTTAACAGGACCACCACATGTGATAAGATGTGCCTAGCACACCACACTCCCTGGACAGAGGGGGGATGCCCGGCGAACATTTTTGACATTTTCTGGGTGTTTAAGAGCCAGCTGTGTAACATTTTAAAGTTATGTTCCGTCGTCGCTGTGAACAGATTCCCATGAAACATTATCCGATATACCTGATCCCAAGTCTCCTCCGCTATTTTCCTCCCAGTCTATGCCTACCAGAATTGCTTAAAATGTTGTCTCCCTTCCAAGCTTGCTGTAACCATAGCTCTGTAAATCTTGAATACAATCTCTTCCCTAGAGGGGGCCTCGTTAATGACTTGTTCTAAGGCTGTTAGTGGACGGGAGCGTTTAGGTAGGTCTAGGGGTCTGTACATATGCCCTTTAGCTGCAAATAGTCAAACACTGTGACCCCTCCTCTCCCAGCATCTCCATCACTGTTTCATTTTCCTTAAACCGTCCCTCCTGGAAGAGTTGTCCCACCCTCTCCAGCCCTCTGTCAGACCACATGTGTGCCCTTTTAAATCCCCTTTTACCCAGATCTATAAGGGGACCCCATAATGAACTCACAGGAGATGGGCAGGAGGAAAGGCATTAATTTCGTCCATTGTTCTTTCACAGTGACCATATTACCCCCAGCACTGGATGTTCCCTAATTCTACATATCCTCCACGTATGATCCGAATGTGTTCATGTCATCCCTTGTGTGCTCTAGTAATATACACAGTTGGGCTGCCTTGTAGTATAAGAAGAAATCTGGGAGGGCGAACCCTCCAAAGTCTGTGGGGAAGGTCAATGTGGTTCTTTTGACTCTGGGTTTTTACCCTTGCCATATAAATCGGGACATCATGGAATTTAGTTTCCCAAAAAAGGGGTCTGGGAGGGGTGTGGGAATTTCTGTGAATAAATATACTAGGTGTGGGAGGACCGACATTTTAATTGAGGTCATCCTGCCATACCACGAAGGGTCAAGGGGGCCCTGCGTGTAAGGTCTGCAAACCAGTTTAGTTAGGGCTGGGGTGAAGTTAACTTCAATCAGGCGGGTCAAGTCTTGGGGGAGACATATCCCCAGATAGGTTATTTCTTTATTTTCAAGCCTCATCCCTCTCAGTGCTCCTTGGACTATCCTAGGTGTGTGCTCTAGCTGTAGTGGCATTACACTCTACTCCGTGTTGTTCATTTGTAGGCCCCAAAAGGCCCCAAAGGTGGTAGTCTTGGGAGGGATTGTTGCACATCAGTTAGGTAACATAAAATGTCATATGCGAACAGCAATTGTTTAAACTCGACTTCACCACACCGTATCCCTCTGATGTCTGAATTGTTCCTAATCGCTATCGCAAGAGGTTCCATGGTGAGGGCATATAAGAGTGGGGGAAAAGGACAGCCCTGTGTAGCTCCCCTGGTTAAGTGAAAGGACTGTGATATTGTTCCATTCACTAGAACCTTGGCCGTCGGGTCCCTATATAGGGCCGAGGTCCATCTGCAAAAGTTGGGGCCAAACCCCATTTTATCAAGTACCTTCCTCATGTACCCCCACTACACTTTATCGAAAGCTTTTTCAGAGTCAATGGAGACCAGGTAACCAACCAAATTCTGACCTTGAGCCAGGTGCATTAAATCAATATTCTTTTGGATAATGTCTGCGCCCTGTCGTCCAGCAATAAAACCAACCTGGTCTCCATGGAATAATGATGGCATGAATGTCTCCAGTCTGATGCCCAACGTCTTTGCGGAAATCTTTGCATCTGTGTTTAGCAGAGAGATTGGGCTATATGACTAGGATTGTGTTGTATCCCTGCCTTCCCTTGGAAGTACTACTATCAAGGCCACCAATAGGGAGTCGGGCAGGGCACCTGTTTCCAGTGCCTGGTTAAAAAGTCTAGCCAGGAAGGGTGCTAGAGTTGAGCAGTATGTTTTGAGAAGATGGACAGAGAAGCCATCTTCCCCTGGAAATGTTCCAGATTTCATTTTCACAATCTATGAGATTATTTTGTTGGCTGTGAATGGGATGTCCAGTATTGCTGCGTTTTACTGGCAGAATGTTGGGATCGGGAGGGCATCATGGAATTCGTCTATCTGGGCTGCAGCCCCCAGCCAGATTAATTCCCCTTGTATTGTGGCCTTAAATGCCTCCCAGACTGTCATCAACCCCATGTAACCATTGTCGTTGAACTGGAAGAACTCTTTTATAGATTTCAACAAGCCCTGGGCCACCTCTCTGTCTTTCAACAGAAGGTCATTGCACATTCATCTCCCCTCTTTCTTCTCTGGAAAACAATTTCCAAATGCTACACTGACCAAATCATGGTCTGACCAAGAAACCGGTTCTATGGTGGATTTAAATACCCTGTGTATCAGGTCGGAGTCTAAGAGGACATAGTCTATCCTTGAATAGGTGTCATGGACCTTTGAGTGAAATGTGTATGATGGGACGGCTTTTCCCTCTTGGGCTAAAGCATCTACCACCGTCAGTTCGTTGTTTATTTGACCAAAGTGACGAGCCATATTTTGCTGTGTGTAGGATCCCATCAACGGGATTGCCCGCTTCCTATCCTTTGCTGGGTCCAGGACCATATTAAAGTCTCCCCTATGAGCAGATAACCCTCCACAAGTGTTTGGAACTTCCTTTTTACTTTGTCCCAGTGCTGGTCCTGTCCCCCTTTTTGTCCTTTTATCCACCCCTTAACCAATATGTAGCATCCGTCTGCATCTCTAAGGGTGGAGAGCTCTATGAAGCCCAACTTGTTAGCAATAACAACAGCTACCCCTCTCTTTTTGGTTTTACACAAGGTGTGGTATATTTTTTCAATAGCCCTTGCTGGCTGGTTCCTGACCCCCCATCCAGTGGGTCTCTTGCAAGAACATAACGTCAAGCTTCAGACTGTTAAATTCTTGGATTGTTAAGGATCTTTTCAATGGGGAATTGAGCCCTCTAATGTTCAGTGAGCCTAATGATATCTCGGTTTTCAGATCAAATGTTTGGGGTACCGTTCAGCATCGAATTAACTCGCTGTCCCAGTGCTTCCCTGTCTACCGGCCAGTGTGTCTCCTTCCCTTGCTTTTCCTGGTGTTTTCTTATCCCCCTGTGTAGTGTCGCACTATGAATGTTATTGAACTCCCCCTCCACATGAACAAACAACAAAAATGTAGCTTTCCCTCTCTTCCCCCCTTTTGATCGCTTCTGAGCCTCTGATGAAATGTACGCCACCATTAGTCCAATCAGTCTTCCCTTCTTCTCCAGGCTTAATTATTCCCTTAATAGTGTTCCATTGAGCCCCAACTCAATACTGACATGTTATACTTTATGTGCTACCCCTACCCCTCCCCATGCCCTCCCGACACCTGCACCTGCATTAGGATAATCGTCTCAGGTCTCATTGTCCTCCCCCGGGAGACAGGCCTCCCGTACCTGCTGGCTGATAGTTCTGAGCATCAGTCTTCGCCCCTTACCTCCTTGTATTGTTTGTTCTACAATCATCAGTGTGCGGGGATGGTCCCCCTCTGGAGACACATATAGGACCCTTGATTCCCACTTCAGGCTTGTGCTGGCGATGCTGGGTTTAACTTCTTGAACTTGCGGTATCCCCTAAATCGTAGCCTGTCGTTGGGTCTCTCTGTCTTTGGGTTTCCCCCATATCTCTCACACCTCCAAGGACGCATCCTTCTGTGGTGATTATACCTTTAGTTCTCGTGATACCCTGCTGATGTCATCTTCCGTTATCAAATTGTACTTGTATCCTTCTAACTCAAAGTTCAGGGAGAAGGGAAATCCCCATCTGTAGCCGGTGCCTTTCGTGTTGAGCCATTTCGTCAAAGGGGCACAGAGGCGTCGTCTGGTCAGAGTGAATGAAGATAAGTCCTGGTAGATGGTGACCCGGGATTCTCCCCATTCTATTGGACCCATCGCCCTGGCCTTTTCTAGAATTTTGGTTTTCTCTGGGTAGTAATGGACCTTCGCCAGTATGGAGCGTGGGCCTCGGGTTCCTCCACCCACTCTGTGGGCTCTATCAATGGTGAGTTCCGTGGTGTTTTCATAGTTGAAAAGTTTTTTGATGGCTACATTGATTGCCTGGACGATGTCTTGTGTTTCTCCTTCTTTTCGGGAAACCCAAAGAAACAGAGGTTCTTAAAATCATCAATTTTCTGATGGAGCAATGGGCGTAATTATAGGGGGGGGCAGAGGGTTTTGTCCCCCCCCCCAACTTCTGTGGCATGCCTTTTAATCCCCCCATCTTTTGGAGAAAGGGCAGGGGGGCTGCAATCATCAATCATGTAATTGGACAGCGCAACCCCAGCTGGGGTGCTCAGCAAGGCTTGCGCTGTCTCATTACATAATGCATAGATGCCTGGCAGTCGCGCTGCAACACATTCAGGGCTGGGATGCTCTGCGTGGCTCAGTCCCTCACCCTGGCTGGCCTAACTTAAAGTCAGCAGCCAGGGTGCTGAACTGGGTGTTGCAGAGCCTAGCGCCTGTGCTGTCACGCTAGCAGCAGCACTTCCGGGGACCAGCGGCACAGAGCATCACTTTCGGGCTTCGTGTTCTTGCGACACACAGACAGGAACTAGGAAGCTCATTCAGCTTCCTGGTTTCTGTCTGGAGGCACGTGAGTGCGAAGAGGTTAGGTGGGTGTAACATGAGACGTGGCCAGGGAAGCATTTGAAAGCAGAGCAAAGCTACTTTAAAAATAATTATAATTTCTTATTGTGTTTGTGTATGTTTGTTGGGGAGCTCTGTCCAAGCCCTCTGAGGCAAAATACATGCAAAATTCCTAATTAACATATGGATTGCACCAACAGAAGTGACTTCACAGAAAATGACATTGGGAGGAGCATCATCAATCTTTGATACTTGGGAGGCACCATGGAAGTGACTTTAGAATAAGTTGCCATAAGTAAGCCAAGTGGCAAATAACTTTGTGGTGCAAAATACCTAAATTGCACTATTGTTATATGTGGAGCAACTCTATAGTCATTAGCCTTTTCCATTATAATACCATGATATATTAACATAAGCTTTGAAGTGAATCAGAATCACTTACAGAGCTGCAGATAAGGCACAATGTGATTAAATTATTTGCTCAGGATCACACACTTGGTTAAATGGTGAAACTGGGATGTGGACAATTTAAGCGACCGTGCACATCTTTCCAGGCTTAGATATATATATTTATTAAGGTTTTGCTTTACATTTCATGTGCTTATTATTTATATAATACATATAACATATAATCATTTATAGCAATGCATTGGAAGCAAACCACATTACATGATAAACTAGCCTTTCATAGTAAACTAACCATACACCATATACATTGTCATAGAAATATGTTGAGCAATGGGAGTATGGCTTTAGTTTCATTCTCCCCATTCTGCATGCAAAGTCACAAAAGCATCATGCAGATTAATGTGAGCATAACAAATCCTCCTGGGGTTTTCAAGCCATAGTCGTTATTTCATAAAGCATGCAACATTATGCACCCTTCTCACTTCTGATCACTCCCTCCCATTCACATTTCTAAAGGGACAAAAGTCCCTGCTAATAGTAAGCCCTCCCTCCCGTCAGTGCCTAATGGCACACATTGTAATACTGTGTTGATACAGAGCAACATGAGGACCATCTCCTGCCCGGCGCTCCTTGCGACATTGTCCTGGCAGCGTGACACCTCAACCATTTGGAACGGGTAAGGTGTCCTGCTGCCAGGACAATGAGCGTGCTGAGCAGGAATTGCTCAGCACACATTGTCCTGCCAGCGGGACACTTTTGCCATTGGGCACCCTCTTTGAGGTGCCGAATGGGAGAGGTGTCCCAATGACAAATGTCCCTGTCTGGATCTTAAAAGAGCTATGGGGGGGCAGCTTGACCACCCCCTTGCGACTCTCCCGCTCTTTACTCCACTGCTTGGAGCCATTTGAACACAGGAAAACATACCTTAATTTTAATCAGTCAGAATCTTGTAGGAAAAAAAAGTTTGGAGATATATGGCATTTAAAAATCTATACCAATTATACTTGGTCACCCACTGCACTACATTAACCAATGGCATACCTCTCAACCTTTTGAGACTGCTTGGAGGGTGAGAGCCTGGGTTGGACACCGGAGGCGGCGCCCAGGGTTAGAGGAAGTGACATCACAGGAAGTGATATCACAGGAAGTGACATCACAGGAAGTGACATCACGGGAAGGTGTGCGAAGAAAATACCACTATTAACTTACTACACTGCTACAAAACTAGGCTCTTTTGCTTGCAACCATTGTACCAAGTAAATGCAGTTAAAAAAACAATACACATGTTCTTTCTGTACAGTTTATTTTTTTCCCCCAGAAGCAAACCTGCCTGCAAAATAAATGTAGAACTTTCACAAGAAACCAACTGTGCTCACATGATGTTTAAACTCGAAATAGTGGAACAGAGGCAGTACACCAATCTGGAGACTAAAGCCTCAATTGGAACTATTATTCATTGGTCAGTTTGCAATTCAAATACCTTAGTTATTATGCTTCAGGTTGTATGCTCGTGTAGCCTTTTTGGCTAGCTCTATCAAATCATCATTTGGCTTCAATCTGTGGCAAGGTTGTGAGGCTTCATTGGTGTGTAATTTTACTCGTATAATTGACGATAGTGTTCTGGACAGATCTAAGCTGCTTCTAAATTCTGTTTTGTTCTTTCTTATCATGGAGAACACCCTTTCTTCCTGAGCATTTGAATGAGGCAAAATTAAAATTAGGAGTGCCAGTTTACAAAGATGAGGGAAGAGTTTTAATTTAGTAAACCTTGCCCAGATTGTGTCCATCCTTTCAGGTAGGGTCATCAATGTCTCTTATTGCTCAACATATTTCTATGATGACGTTTTTACAAATAATGTATTAGTGAAGCACATGAAAGGCAAAGGGGAACCTTAATAAATATCTATATCAACTAAACTTGTGAAGATGTGGTCTGTGGCTTAAATTGTCAACATCCCAGTCCCACCATTTAACCAAAGTGTGTGATCCTGGGCAGATCTGCAGCTCTGTTTTTTACTCTGTAAGTGTTTGACTGCAGAGCGTATGTTAAAATATCATGCTGTTATTTAAAAAAGGCCTGACTATAGAGTTGCCCCATATATAACAATCGTGCAATTTAGGTATTTTGAACCACAAAGTTATTTGCCAATTGGCTTACTTATGGGAACGTATTCTAAAGTCTACTTCCATGGTGCCTCCATGTAGCAAAAACGGATGCAAAGCCCTTTTCTGTGAAGTCACTTCTGTTGGTGAAATGCATATACAAATTAAGAGGTTTATATGAATTTTGCCCCATAGAGCATGGACAGAGCTCTAATAGATAAGTTCCCTGGATCTGTAATGATTTGAAGTTTTCTTTTTTTGTTGTGTGTCAAAATGCCATGTTGTTCTGTTTTTATAATTGTGGTGGTAGACAGGCACAGTCCTGCCGCTCCTATGCAGTCTACCCACGACAGAGAAATAATCTATAACACAGGATGAAGGGCAACAGTGACAGCAACTTGTATGAAGACGCTACATAGAGAGGCAGCTGGCCAGCAGCAGGCAAGACTTTCCAGCACTCCACAAGTGAGGGACATTCTATTAAAGTGACATAACTTTGATATTATTCATAGATGAGTATTTCACTTATATCTCTCTCATCCACGAGTAATATGAACCACCCTGCTCAGCATGTGCCCTTGAAGGGTGGACGGGGAATGCTCAGCGCAAATGTTAATTCCGTTTCATGCTCTTTCTCGGCCTCCAAATGGCTGTAAAATGCCTGGGAGGGTGAAAGTAAACACACCCGGCTTGTACACCTTACTTTTGCACTTGGGGGCTTTGGTAAAGGCCCAAATGTTTGCAGAATTAGATTGGTGGTCACCCTGGCCTAGTTCCAAACTGAGCCACACCCTGTGCCCAACAGGAGATTGGCCAACTCACTGTGCCCAACTTCATGCTGGAAACACCCTGTGCCATTACTTGGTATAACAACACCTTCTGCCAGCACCAGACTGAGCAACATTTTGCCCAGTAACAGACTGAACAACTCTCTGTCCCAAACAACAGACTGAACAGCAGCCTGTGTCCAGCATCACAAAGGGCATGGAGGTATGCCCAGAAGTCATGCAAGTCTCTCTCTCTCTCCCCCCTCTCCCTCTTCATTTCCCTCTCCCTCTCTCCATCTCCCCTTCCATCTCCCTCTCCCTCTCCCCTCCCCCTCTCACCTCCCTCACCCTCCCGCTCCCGTTCCCCCTCCCTGTTCCTCTCCCCCTCTTCCCTCTCTCTCTCCCCTTTCTCCACATCCCTCTCCCCCTCCACCTCCTCCTTCCTCTCCCTCTACCCCCTCCGTCTCTCCATCTCTCCCTCCCTCACCCCTCCCCCCCTCACCTCTCTCCCCTTCCCTCTCATTGTTCCTAAGTAAACTACACTACGAAAAATATGGTTATGATTTCACTAAGGTGATATACATTTCATACAAGAATGGATCACCATACGTATCATTAATATCTGTGTGTATAGATCCATATTGTCAAATTACTGTGACTCCAAGCAGACGTCCAAGGCCACATGATAATATGGTATTATATAGCACTTACCCTTAAGCTCTTTTTATAGAACAAATATGCATACAAATATCATTGCAGTGAATTATTTTTGAAACGTGAAAAATCCTACATTTTTTTGGTCACAGAATGTTGGCAAGTTACGTAGTGGGGCTGACAGCACTTTTCTTACCTGGAGGCTGGCTTTGTTTTCCTGAAGTAATCCTCCTCGCCTCCACGACGGAATTCAAAGCGGCAGCAGAGTCCTTGGATCCGAGGCTGCAGCAGCAGGCAGGCAGGCACTGCCACTCCGAAACGAGGTCTGTCTCAGGAGAAAAAGCTTGCAGGATGCAGCACGTCGCACGCAATGAGAAACCAAACAACTTTCGTTTCCCGCGCACTGGCTCATTAAACATGCCAGATGCCTGCGCCCAGAGCCAGCAGCACGCATGCGCAGTGCTATTGAGTCTCGTGAGGTGGGGGAAGGCGGGTGAAACCAAGGAGCTGGCGGGTGGGTGGGGGTGTGGATGCTTTTGTCGGGTGTCACCCGCCAAAAGCGGGTGAGTTGAGAGCTATGCCAATGGTTTCTGCCTTTGAATAAAAGGAAAAATCAGACAAATCACTGACATTCCAGTGAATCTGGTCCTTTCGGCCATGGCTTTATAGTTCAGCTAGGTCAAAATAACATAGCTCGAAATGTCAGATATCAGGGGGGGATAAAGTCTGGTCTGCTCGATGGACATTGGCCACTGTTTCCACGTGTTATTGTAAGTGAACATAAATGTTGTGTGCACACAGTGTATGTCAGTGGAGGTGCTGGGTGCATTTGTGTGTGAGTGAGAGTGTGTGCAAGCATATGTGTGTTGACATTTGTGTCTGAATGAATGATAAATAATGCATTATTTGTATGTTCTAGTGGAATTAAGTTTTTGAATGTTATGTTGTGTCACTGGGTGCATGGCAGGCTGGTTGAAGATGTGTGGGGCCCCAATTGAATTTTAAAGATACGCCACCAGTCTTATGAAAGTTAACAGAGTGTCAGCAATGGACTGGTGTAGTAGTTTAGTGTTGTCCCTCAGGGATTTAGGTTGTTTGACCGACGTACAAAATCACGGCAGAATGAACTGTAGTCATTTTTGCTGTGAATATGTTTTTACCTTAGTACAAAAAAACATACCCATGTCCCCTCAAACCCCCAGTACACCCATAAACCCCCACTTACCTTTTCTCCAATCCGTTGCCTCTCCTGTAACCTGCAGCATCAGATCCATCCCTTTAACACGGGTCGGATCTGACGCTGCAACGTCCCTTTTCTTCTTTTTTTTTGTTGGGTCCCCTGCCACCAATGCTGAGGAAGCACCGAATCCAAAAATACCGAACATGGGCTGAGGGGGCCACCCCTGCAACCACTGCTCTTCATGTTCGGTATCTTCGGCTTCGAACTAATGGTGGTGACTGAATTCGGTCAAAGCTACCATTCGACCAATATTTTTTTAACAATTTGGCAGAAATGATCCTTCACAGCCACCATCCGCCCTCCCTCCACCCCACCCCTTTCCTTCAGTTGTCGTGTCCCCCCCAAGATTTTCAGCAAAGTTACTCTACTGGATGGCGCCCTCACAGCAGCCGTGGTCATCTAGGGTCCCGGGTGACACGGTTTTTCCCTTTTCTTTCCCACCACTCTCTGGCTACTTGGCCCTTTGACCGGGCGTGTGAGCGTGAGTTATCCGGGCCTCTACCTGGGCCCTCGGATCTTGCAGTACACAGCAGGCAGGGGGCTATAGTACTCATCCCTGCCACGTGTGTTTTCAGTCACGGGGCGCACTCTCCCCTTGCCGTTTGCCTGGTGTTCTTGATGGGGGTACGGCAATGGATGTTGCGTGGGATTATGCTTTTACGTGCGATTCATCAAAGGTGACGCCTTTTAACATCCGCTGCCTCCCGTAGGTGTAGCTTGGAGCCATGGAGCGGCTCGGAGATGGTGTTTCTTCCACCTCAGCTTCCCAGCGGTTTGTCGCTGCAATTCCAGGGGTCTCCCAGTGTCATCCGCAATCGCCACCGCGGTTGGCGGCTCCTTCCACGTTTGAGACTGCGAACCGGCAGATAGGGATTGCAGTCCCTTCTTTGTTTCTGGTATAGGCCCATTGGCCGGCCGCAGGGCTGCCGGGAGTTAAATTCTCCTTCCTCCCGGCAGTCGCTGCGTTTCAACCTCGCTGGTTCTCGCTCCAGCTCCCCTGGTTCTTTCGCTCTGTTACTTTGTGGCTCCAGTTATCCGCTGCCCGCTTCAGCCTTTGCTGCGGTTATTGGTGCCGGCTGGTTGATTCGCTCTCCTAGCGAATCGCTTTTCCTACCTTTCTTCCTTCTCTCTGCCTTCTCCTCTGGCAGTGGCTTTTCCCTTCTTCCTTTTTTCTCCAGCCGTTCTCTCGGCTATCCCGGGGTTCTTCCTCGCCCCTCTCGGTTGCTGCTTCGGCGGCGGTTCCTGTTTTTTCTCTTCTACCGCTACCCTCTCTGTTAGCGGCCCTCCAGTTTTTCCCTTTTCTTTTCTTCTTTCTCTCTGGGCTGTGCTTTCAGGGCCTGGTGGATTAGCAGTTCCATTTCCTCCACGGCTGCCGGTACCCTATCTCGTAGGGTTTCCTCTACTCGACTGCAATTTCTCCTCTGCTATCGGAGTGTGTTCCTCGTCATCTTTCCTGCGGATTGCGGCACTTCTTCAGACCAGCAAGTTCTGCCTTGGACATTCACCTGCCTACAATCTCCCAGCTAAGGGTTTTTTCCCCCGTGTGGGTTTTTCCCTCATTTTCCGGCCTGCTCCTGGAAGAGGAGTCCCGGGACGGCTGTCCAGCCAGCTGTCACTGTGGCTTCACTCCGAGACAGGCAAGAGCTACCAAAAAAGGGAAGAGACTACCTACGTCGGCGGAATCTACTAGATACAGACAACTCAGAAGGTTCAGGTGAGGAGAGTGTGGAGGGACGGGAGGACAAGTCGGTTCAGAAGTATAAACAGTCACACCCAGTCCATTGTTTCACCCCAACATTGACCTTGGTTTTAGCTGGGTCGGGGCGGCAGTGCGGTGATCTGGGGGCTAATTGGGGGGCTCTTCTCCCGTTTATGCCCTGCTGAAGGGTATCGACGCAGATGAGCTAGCACAGCACAACGCCCCCAGTGGCCGAAGGCCTTATTATTATTTGATGGTTGTAGCTTGCTCCCATCTTAGATTTAGGTTTAGATTAGGTGTTTATCACACCCATTATAAAGTTCAATAAACACCCTTGAACTATGATCACTTGGGTCTGTCTTTACTGTTGCCACCATGTGTTCCTTAAAATAGTATCAAATCAATGTACTTCACCAGCTCAAAAAGGAATCCTGAAGAAACTTCAGCACAAGGGGAAGCTCCCAAGGGAGAGTCCCTGAGTAATCCACAGACCTGGAAAGGACAAAGATCTTAACCAAGTGCGCCACTAGGGCAGCACCCTCGAAAACGTCCCTCCAGGGTTCATAAAACCCCTTCACTATTGTTCAGTGTGCCCTCAAGGTAGACACAACAAGGCCCTTCTCAAACCAAGCAGATAAGAATTGTAGTATATATCTGCCATGTCACGGGACATTGCCTCAGCCCCATTCCTCACCAGGAAACAAAAATGGTTTCAAAGTCCATAGTAGCACTTTAGTGTTGCAGGTCTGCAGGTCTGCAGAGATTGGGCCACTTGCAGAGTAAAACCTAGTCCCTCCTCTGAGTCTCAGAATCAACCATCTCAACAGAGACAGTCCTAGCCCACCGCTCGATGAACACAATGGAGAGGGGTACCTCAGCAGGACCCTCTCCAGAGCCACCACTAGATTAATAAGCAGAGGAAACCATGATTGACTCAGTCAATAGGACACCACCAGGATCAGTTCCAACGTGGAGTCCTGAAGCCTACCAAACATCCCCAGAGTCAAAGGGATGGGAGGAAATGCATATAGCAGCCCCCAGCCACTCCAAGGATATCACATTCACTCTCCAGCGCCCCTTGCTCAGAAACCTGGAGCAATACAACAGGAGCTGTACATGCTCCTGAGATGCAAATAGATCCAGACTGAGAAACACAAAATGCACTCCAATCTTCCAGAAACACAGATGGGTGCAGCGACATCTACTGGAAAGAGGGGAACACCGGACTGAGCCGCTCGACAGTGACATTGTCCACTCCCATTGCTATTGCATCCAGTTCCTGGGGGTGGATCAGTGGGGGAGGATCAACTGTATGAGGGGTCTTCAGGGAGTGGAAATGGGACACCGACGGGCGAGACGTGGTACCCCATTCCCTGTAACACCTTTTTCCATATCAAACCCTGTAGGGTATTTAGAAGATCTAGCCCCCCTTTTCCGACACAAACACTTTCTTACACCATGACAGATAATGGACTAACACCAGAGCCGTTTACCTGGCATGTCCCAACACAAGGATCAGGGAGAGTCAGGCAATTGACAATCACCACACACACCTGACTGTCCTTTACCTTCCCCACAGGGATAAAAGGCAGAGCACGAGAGCACACTACAAGCAAGGCCAACCGCACGAGGAGACAGCTATTCCAGGACGGCAGTTCAAACGGAGATGAAAAGCTACAAGACCCAAAAGTATGACAAAGAAGGAAGTGCCCTTGCCCCTTTCAACCCAGACCCACGAAGCCTTTGTGAAAGGAATCGTAAGACCGGGATATACAGCTGGTGTGCAGCGTAGCGGATGTCAACAGTGCATGGGGGCCTTCTGTGCTGATAGCCCAGGCGGGGAGGCATGCTGGCTACCGTGGTACCATCCTTGACTCCAAAGACAAGAAACGGCAGGGAGTTCAACACAGCCGGTGAGTCGGAGAGAGCTGATAGTAAGCCGGACTGTGTTGAGCTGAAGGTTGCAATCAGCCACATATTGTGAACACAAAGACTTGTGAACAAAGTACTTATGTGTGTTTGAACTTTTGGGGAAAGCCCAGAGAAGGGCCAGCTGCAGAGTGGTCAGGTGCCACAGGAGTGCTCATTCGAAGGACTCTGGCTGACCCCTTTTTCTGTGTTGACCCTACAAGTACCAGAAGGCCCTAGTAGAGGGCAGCATGAGGTGTCAGGGTTGTCCTACAAGGGTTACTTCAAATCCTCTGCACAATCGAAAGTCTCTGAACCATTGACAAGAGAAAGATAGAGGAAGGTAACCCCTGCTTTCTGATGAGATAAAGCAGATCCTGAACTATGTTAGTAATTCATGAACTGTGTTAAAGATGGCTATGTGAACCCGACAGAGGGATGCCAAGGGAAAAGCTAAAAGAAGTGAAATCCTGCATCGTGATAAAGCCAAGTGAACTGTGAAATTGGCAAATGTGAACCCGGTTGAGGGATTCCTGCAAATCGGAGTGAAGTATGATACAACCGAGAACATTGTGTTGCTATTAAGAGTCAAAGGGCGTAGTGAACCCGACAGAGGGAGGCCTGCGTTGCAAGAAGGATCCAAGCCCGGCGGAGGGAGATTCAAGGAGCGAAGAGCAATCGCCCAATGTGCAAGAACACCAAAGGAACTTTGCTGTTTTGGTCCAGTAGGCCTTCTAAGGCAAGAGACTTTGTAGAAAAGAGACTTGGCCCCTGAAGGTCCTGCTATCATGGAACTGAACTGTAACCTTGTGCTTGTGAGGCAGCGGAGTGTGCTGTGCTCCGAAGTCCCGTCTTGTCCCAGGCTTTAAACGTGGGGAAGGGAAACCCCAGCCATACCATCCTGACTTATCGTTTTGTGAACACTTCTTTCTTTTCTGGTGAACATTACCCCACACTATTTTGTAACTTAGTGGTAAGGATTGGCAATAGGTTTTTTAGTATAGGCCATTTTTATTTGACAAGACGCCACTAGGACTGCCTTATTATTATTTGATGCTCGTAGCTTGCTACGATCTTAGATTTAGGTTTAGATTAGGTGTGTTTCACACCCATTCATTCAGTTTTAATAAACACCCTTGAACTGTGATCACGTGTGTCTGTCTTTACTGTTGCCACCATGAGTTCCTTCTATAAGGTGTCAGAAGTGGGATGTGACTCAATTGAAACAAATTGGGGAACCCTACAATTTCAAAGACTTGGTCATAGAGCTTTTAACCCCTCTGTTGCCACAAAGCAATCGATAGGTTTCAATATTTGTAGCAGTAGGGAAGCTGATATTCCCCCGGGGAAAAGAGGAATGCTTCCTACTGATTTGGTTTTGATACCCCCTCGGGGTGTTACAGCAGGTTATCCCCAAAGTCTGGACTACCATGAAAGTTCGGTATAGACGTTTTAGCAGGCATCATCGACCCCGACTTCCAAGGGGACGTAAAGTTTCTCTTACAGAATCATGGCAAAGTCCCATTTGAAGTACATCCATCTATCCCGATCTAGCCTTTGTCCAGCTAAATTATCCCACTCTCGCTGAAGCCTTTCTAGAGGCCATTCTGTAAGGAGAAGGTATAGGAAAAGGGAGCCCCTTTTTCTTCTTAAAACAGGGATTGTTGTATAGGAGGGAAACATCAAATGAAGGAATAATAAAAACACAGTTGATGATCCTCAAGACCCACCGAAAGGTTGTACTAGAAATTGCGCATTCCCATCTTACTATGGGCCACTTGGGACAATCCAAAACCCAAGCACACATCAGTGGTAAGTTTAACTGGCCAGGTATCCACGTCAATATAAAGACCTTTATACAGACGTGTGATATATCTCAATAAATCAGCACAAATTTCCCATTGCCTGCCCCTTTGAATCCATTACCAATCATAGAAGTCCCTTTTTCAAGAATCGGGATGGACATTATTGGACCTCTAGAAACATCCAGACTAGGCAACAAATATGTCCTTGTAATTTTTGATTATGCCACTAGATACCCTAAAGTAATCCCAATGCAAAATAATACCACACAGCAAATCCTTAAAGACCTCCTACCATATTATTCCGGGGTTGGCTTTCCCAAGGAAATATTGACCAATTAGGGTTCAAATGTTATGAGCAAGCTCATGGCAGAGGTCAAAGCGCTACTCGATATTACCACCTTACGAACTTCTGTGTACCATCCTCAAACCGATGGCTTGGTAGAAAGATTCAACAAGACCCTAAAATTTATCCTGTGAAAATTGGTAGACAAGAACTGGAAAGACTAGGACTGAATGATCCCGCGGGTACCATTTGCCGTGAGGAAAACCTCACAGGCCTCTACAGGATTCTCCCCCTTTGAACTACTTTATGGCAGAGACCCCAGAGATGTCCTGGACATTGTCCGGGAAACCTGGGAAGAACGAGAAGAGACACCCATTCCCATCTCGCAAACCGCTACCTGAATGCGAGAACATATGACACATTAAAGACATTCCATTTATTATGAAACTTAGGCAAAGTCTTTGTTGATAAGGCAAACATTTTTTCAATTCTGTGGTAAGAGCAAACAGAGTTCCACCATAAATTATAAGTTAGATAACCTCTGAAATATGAAGTAGTGTGATTGTGTCAGGTTTGCTGCAACAGAAGTGGAAAAGCATTGTATCCATATCTTAGTCCACATTTCTTGAGTAATTTGTAGATTCCAATCAGATTTCCATGGGTCATAGAGTTTAGAGGTGGTATTGTTGGGCTGATTCAGAATAGAGTAGAACTTGGATGCTTTGGTGGAGTGAGAGTGCAAAATTATATGTTGAAGGGGCATTATGAGTATAATGCAGGAAAGCTTTGGAAATAAGCTTAGTAAGACTAGAATACGTTTTAAAATCTGACCCATATAAGTTGAAACGGGTAGAGAGGTCATGAAAGGGTATGGGTACGTTATTATTAAATAAATGTGTGACAAGAATAATTTCGTCTGACTACCATTTATGTAAGATAGCCTTTTTGGGTTTGTAAGGGAAGGCTTTATTGAACCACAAGAAGGCGTTTGTGATATCTTGGGTAGTATCACATGTTAAAATTAAGGCATTCCATGCCTGTTTGAAGGAGGATAAGAGAGGAAGCTTTTTGATACCAGGTGTGAGAAACCTGAAGGTGTCTCACCCGCAAGTCCCCAGAGATCTGTTATCCAGGTGGCCAGGACACGGCCATCGCTATTGTATCCGGATCCTGGGGGTGGGCCAGTGGGGGAGGATCACCTGCATGAGGGGTCTTCGGGGAGTGGAAGTGGGACAACGACGGGCGAGACACGGTACCCCATTCCCTTTAACACCTATTCCCCATCTTACCCTGTTGGGTATTTAGAAGCTCTACCCCTCTTTTCCGACATAAACACTTTCTTACACTGTGACAGACAATGGACTAACACCAGAGCTGTTTACCTGACATGTCCCAACACAGGGGTCAGGCAGAGACAGGCAATTGACAATAACCACACACACATGATGGCCCTTTACCTTCACCACATGGATAAAAGCAGAGCATGAGAGCACACTACAAGCAAGGCCAACTGCACAAGGAGATAGCTATTCCAGGACGGCAGTTGAAACAGAGACGAAAAGCTATGAGACCCAAAAGGATGACAAGGAAGGAAGTGCCCTTGGCCCTTTCAACCTAGACCCACAAAGCCTCCGTGAAAGGAATCATAAAACTGAGATATACAGCTGGTGTCTGGCTTAGCTTCTGTGTTGTTGTCATACTCAGCATTCTGTTTCTCGCGGCTATGCAGCTCCAAACTCTCCCTCATGTCTCTAGCTGCTCCCGTCCCCGTTCTAGGTCTGCTTTTGCCGGTTGGGCTTCTTCTCTCTGGCACCAGCTAGGTCCACCTTGCCTGGACCTCTTGGAAAGTCACATCGCTCTGCATCCCGGCTTCCAGCCTTTGGGTCTCCTGTCACAGAACGGGCATCTCATTCTGTGCTTCTCCGGGGCTGTCTTGATGCTTGATTCCGTTGTTCTTCCCTTTTTATGATTGGGGCTGCCTCTTGAAAACTGTACCACGTGTGTTGGTTCTGCGTTCGGCTTTTGCCTTCTTGTGCTATCTTCGTTGTCTCAGTGGTATGTTGTATTAAGCTTGGGTAAGTCTCCCTCTTCCTTGTCCCAGTAATGTGAATGAGACCCTCTACCCTACTATAACACATAGAGGTATGAGAAACCAGAGGGACCTGATTGGGGTATGAGGAGAGTGGGGGTACCACAGGATTAAGTGAATACTGCATTCTCCCTGGGTTATCATCACTGGTCCCATGAACGGTTTCCCACCCCATGAGATCCACCCACTGAGTACCACCCCACAGGCCCACAGGGGGACTATTGTGTAGTGGCCTCACCTCTCTGGCCTCATGGGAAGGGGCTTCTCCCATAGAAGCAGTGACAATACTCTGGGATTTGTCACAATGCATATAAACACACAAGTGTGCTGAGGCCATTATCCATTATGGGGGCCCCCTACTTTTGCCTGTGGCCCCTCTCCGCCCCTCTAAATATGAATACTGGGGATGCCACTGTATTTTCCCTAAAAAGGAGGAAACCCTAAGCATGCTTGATAGAGGGAGAAGGGGAGAGGTGCAAAGGAAGTATTTTTACTTAATTGGAACATGCCTGTGTCCCTCTCAACCTACTGACTCCACAAGGTGGTTGAGATCATGTGTGCTTGTCGGGTGGCCACATTGAAGTCAATTGGGAACTAATGCATTTTTTAGGTTGTTGGAGAAAGCGTTATTGAAGTGTAGGGAAGATAGTGTTGTGTTGGAAGAGTGGGTGAGGCCCTCAAATGCGGGTCAGTGTTGTGATGTCAGCACAGAGTGCAGAGTCACATATTTGGGGCACATGTGTGATCATGTGACAAGGGTAATAAAAGGAGCGAGCAGCTTCCCTCTTGCCAGTTCACCCACTATCTGGTTGGTATACACTCCTTGTGTGGTGTATGTGTGAGGCATTCTTGGCGCTGGGCTCCGGTGGTCCTGGAGCTCATAACAACTGGCGACAGCAGTGGGATGGTCTAGGTGACTAATGCGCTGCTGCCGGCCTCCCTGGCGCATGCATGGTGAATTCCTTTCTGGGGGGAGTCTGGTTGCTGTATGGCACTGCCCGCAGAGGGGCGCTGGAACCACTCTGCTGAAGCACTGTACTGCTGCCTGGGGGAGAAAACATGATGTGGCTTCACCCGCTGCTGCAGTAATGGAACTGTCTCCCACCTGGGGGAGAAAGGACTCTGCGTGTTTCACTGCACTGGCGTGGCGTGGACCGCCACCTCGATAACTCCCACCTGGGGGAGCTTGGTATTCGCGTGTCATGGGCCATCGCAGAGAAAAAAAATTGTCATTCCCATCTGTGGAGCAAGGAGTTGGTGGGGCCACGACTGCCCTGGGGAGCGTGAATATGGCACGATGTCCCGCTGCCTGCCTCAAATGCTCCCATATGGAGGAGCAATGGGAAATGATGCCCCACTCTGCAGGGCCAAAAGAAGGCGCGATATTCTGACAGGGTGCTTGTGCGGCCAGGCCTTTATGGAGTAACACTCTGCCACGCTGCCTGCCACCCCAATGCCCCACAAATATCCAGAGACACTCCTGCCTGGGCAGAGGGGGTGGCTGCATGTGGCGCAGCCCAAATGCCACTGTTGCTACTTGATCCTGTCTGGAGGAAGAGCATGAACTGGGGGCCTCACCCCAAACTACTTCCACCTGGGGGAGAGCCTGAATGTGGCACGGCCTGTCCACTGCCTACAGCCTTTTCCCTATTGAGGGGTTCTGACCCACTAGCCTGGAGATGGCACATTGCCCTGCTGCCGCTCGGGGGCCACCCCCTGAAGTATTCCTGCTTGGGGAGCCTGAACGTGGCACATCCGGATCGCTGCCTACAGCTGCTCCACCAGCGATAGTTCTAGTTTGCCACCACGGAACTATGACAGAGGTGCGTTTTAAAGCCGGGGTCCTGCACGTCAAGTGTGCTCAAAATGGACACTGTAAGAAGACATGTTGTCAGCACCTGTGACACTGGGCTAGAATAATGTATAGATGTATATATGCCATTATGCTTCCCGCTGCCCACGGAACATTGATGGTTATCCAATGCTGTGATCTTGCATGGCATGGCCTCATGCTTAAAGTGGGCCCAGTACAGAGACTTGCCAGCAGTGCTCTGTCATCTCTACCATCACCCCGGAGCCAACTGTATAATTGTATAAATGTAAATTGTTGATGCTATTGAGTACAGTTGACTTAACTGTAGATTATGCCTTGTGGTGTGTCCATTGTTTGTCGTTACCCTTGGCATGTGATGTTGTGACATCAGCACCAAGCCACCAGGCTTGTGCGGAGTCACATGTGCGACAATGTGATAAAGATAATAAAAGGAGTGAGTGGCCTACCGCTTGCCAGCTCACTCACTATCTGGCTGGCGTACACTCCATGTGTGTGTGAGGTATGCTTGACAGACATCCGTGATTTCACTGAATCCATTTCACCTAAGGTGAAATCTTCGCATTTTTTTTTTTATGCGGCTGGAGACCCCACATCCCACTTCCACCTACTTTATTCTATTCCCTTACCCCAACCCATCTATGTTTTTAAATGTACCCACTTACCTAACCAATTCGAATAGGGTGGCCAACTCTTTGATAGTCTTTCGCGGGACACTTGCCCACAAGGCGGTGACATTGCAACATCATTCACGTTTGGCCTGCCCCTTTTATAATATACATTTTTTTAATGGCTCTTAATTCCTGGCTTAATTGAAATGCAAATGGTTTGTCCTTGGGAGGTGATGGTCACGTTTTTTTAACTGCAAACATGACCATCACAACTCCAGGAACAAAGCATTAGCATTTGAATTAAGCCAGGTGTCAGAGCGTTACAGCTCAACCTGTAGGCTCAAAAGGAGCCAGGGCTGTAGAGCCACCAGGGGAAAGAAAGCAGCAGGCGGCACCGCCATGCTGTGTAAATGCCCTCTTCAGTTTGCAGAGTGGCTGTGCTGGAGGCAGCTTGTCTCGACGCAAGTCAGGACAACCTCCGTCCTGCACAGATACTCTGCAAACTGCGGGACAGAGTCACTAATTGCGGGACAATCCCACGAAATCCGGGACAGTTGGCCACCCTAAATTTGAAGAAAAAAAAAATTCAAGATTTCTGATTACGTGAAATTGGATTCGGTGAAATGTACGGTACCAATGCTTGGCGCTCGGCTCCAGCTGTACAGGAGCCCATAACAGTGAGTTGAGAGTTATGACTGCCTGTCATGGGAGCAGCACCCCTCACCAAGTTAAGACTGGAATGAGGATTCATGGGGTATATATTTGGTATTACCCAAATTGGTCGTTTACAATTGTTCGAATGAACAATTGACCGAATTTAAAGGGTCACAATTGACCTTTTAACAATTGACCGAATATATATATATATATATATATATATATGGGTTTTGGGGGGTTTGGCGTTGGGTGGGGGGTTGTGGGGGGTTTCCCCCCACATATATGGTACAATTGACCTTCACAATTCGGTCAATTGTGAAAAGGTCAATTGTCATTCGAGCAGTTGTAAAACGATCAATTCGTATACAACCATATATTTCATTAGCAATTTTTTTTTATAAAAGCACTGTTTTGGGGCATAACAGACCCAGCTCTACCAGATAAATTGTGGGAAACTGTGATTAGTCCTCCACTTATGAGAAACATCGAACACATTGCTGTCCAGCAGATGGCGTTGGCTATGAGATGCCTTCTTCCTAGAAACAGAAGCCATTTTGATGATAAAAGCTTATTGGGTGGGACACTTGAAACGTCTCTGGCTGTTTAATGTACGCGCCACATACTTAGAAAGAAACGACTGCAGCGGGCGCCGCTGTAATTTTTGTTCTTAGTACGCGTAGAATAATAAAGGATTCCCTCAATCTGAAGTTTGGACAGAGGCATCCATTTAGTCTTTTGTCTTGGCCTGTTAGGGCGTTGTTGGATGTGAGGTCACTTCCGATGTATCAGGGCGGTGTATTGTAGACCGGAAATAGTGAGCGGGAGGCACAAGCAGAGCTGCAGTGTGTGCGTGTGGGAGAGAGCGAGCGAGAGGGCGAGGTCAGGCGGTGAGAGCGGACAGAGCGCGCGGACCAGACCATGGCAGGAGTTACCAGCATCGAGGCCGTGAAGCGCAAGATCCAGGTGCTACAGCAGCATGCCGACGAGGCCGAAGAGCGGGTCGAAAGATTGCAGCGGGAGACCGAGGAGGAGCGGCGGGCTCGCGAACAAGTGAGTCGAGGGGGTGGGGGGCGGCGACACCCGTATTTAATGTATGTTAAATGGAGATCCCGCATGGGGCTTCCAGGCCATGAGAAGTTGATGGGCTTAGTCAGTGTGCCGCCAGGTTGGAATACTTGGATCGGAGCGGATGAAACTGGTGCGGTGTCTAAAGATCTGGAAGGCTTTTGACAACCGGGGAGTCTAGGAAGGCTGCATGTGGTGTTGAAAGCAGATGACTAGCTGGGTGACGTTAGGGACCTGTGAGGTGACATCGAAGTAAACCTGAGAATGAGAAGGCCAGCTGATTCCGGGGGGCTAATGGTCTGGGGTGCACAGTAGAGCGCCGCAGAGCAGGGAGCGCTAGGGCGCGGCTCGCCACGGGGCAGGTAGCATCAGCCCTTCCTGTTCTAGCTTCCGCCCTCCACCGCTGCAGGGAGGAGCTGGACTTCTGCCGTCGGTGGGGTGGCTGCCACCAAGCCACAGCGGGGGCGGGTATTTTGACAGTAAAACGCATACAGCTGCGATACATTGTTATATAGCAGCCGGGTTTGTCGCGAGTGTAGTAAATTTGCATGACAGTATGAGCCGAGAGCTGCTCCACTTAATATGCCAGCATAAACTCGTTTTCTCCTCACGCTTTAACCTTTGTACTCGGTGTCTGAGAAGTGACAGTGGCATTTTGGGGACGATTGCTTTGTGATCTTCATAGTATTATGTTTCATGGAGGGCGCATGTTGTCTTTACGGAACCAGTAGCGGTTCTATGTATTTAGAAATAAGACTAAATGACTCGAAAGTACCGTGGTAATCTTTGACGCAGAGGAGACGGGGAGCTAGCCCTCCCCCTGTGGCACTTGCAGCTGAATACAGTGTGTGGTGTGCGGCAAATGAAGCGTTTTGGGGTATTGGAACCGTATATGTGTACATTACTTGACGTGAATGCTCCCGAAACATATTTTTTTCTTAATTATTTGAAGTTATTACATCGCATGGATTGATGACCCACGGGTAGATTGGATAGTTGGTTGAAAAGTGGAGATCCCGTGTGGCTAAGTTTACATTCTCATCTGATTTCTCGCTGAATAGTGCATGTTTGCATAATGTAAACTATTGCTTCGACTGCAACTTGTCTCGAGCTTTAGTCCGTTATTTGCCTGTTCACACTCCCCTCGCGTGTGTATTACCCATTACTTACCATGCATACATAGTGCAGGGGAATTATCGGGTAACTACAGCTGAGCCTGCCCAGAAAGCCATTTTTACGGCATCTGAAGGAATTACTTTTTGTGGTCTGAGAGCAAGCAATATACCTAGGATGTGAATAGCAGGTTAAGACTCCAGTCCTACCATGCAGTATTTTTGTCCCTTTTTGGACAGGCATTAGTTGGAGTAATGCCAGAAGAAGAGTGTTAGTAAGGCTGGTACAGGGGCGATAATGTTCACATTTCCTCGTAAATCTTTTACGTGGTAGTGGTTGGGCTTGTGACATCTGCATGCTACCTGTCTCCTTAAACTAAAGGCATAGCTAAAATGTTGATCATGCAGGGGTCTTATTTACACATTTAATTACCGTTTTTCGAAATATTGACATCAGAACCCCTCGCCCATGTGTGCATATCATCCCCGAAGGAACGGTTGTGGTGCCCGCATATAGACCAATGAAGCAGTTCAATTAGATTAGTCAATCCTCCAATATGGCTTCTGATCCATGTACCCAGATTGCACATATTGTGTATAATTTGAACCTTTGCTTGCCTTGTTAGTAATTCTTAGCTCCGCCACTAATACTACACCAGCAGAGATGCCAATCATAAAGGTGAAATGAGGTACACACCTCCTTTGCCTCTTTTGCCTTTTAGGTAGCACATGCTATACTTTTAAGAGCTGGTACTGAGGCAAAACGAACAATAGTATGGTGATGCCAAAATAGAAGAATGTGCAACCTTGGTTCTATGAAATTAGGATCCTTTTATAAAAACGGACAATGCACACAACCAAAAACCGACCCCATGTAAAGGGAAAACTTAGTATGAAGTCTGAGAGCAAAGAGGGCACTCTGGGTGAAATTGTGGTTGCAGGCATGTGATTTGAGCTGCCCATTTTTGAAATGGCAGAGTGGGGTCTTAAGTCACAAGGGCCCTTTTAGGGGGACCACTTCAAATCTTTTCTCCTGTCTTAGGGACTCCATGGCATTGATCCCGGAGGCTTTTCTTCAGTTGAGGTGGGCGTAGATGGTCTGGTCACACTGTTCCAGTAGCAAGTTGGCTTCCAGACATGGCTCTCTGTGGGTCGAGTTGGCGTTCAAGACGGGTCGAGTTGGTGGCTCCCAACAGGCCGGGTGGGCAGTTGGGTTGCGACAGTGCTTCTGCTGGGTTGAGCCTGTGCTAGGGCCGAGGCGGTTCAAGGAAGCTGTTAAGCGATTCAAACTTCTTAGAGTGGTAAAAGTAGTTGAGATCCGTGGCACCTCGCCAGGCCGGCATGAAGAGTCTCAGGGCTATAAATGGGTTTTTTTAATTCTTGTGAGGCCCAGCTCTGTCTCCAGGGATAAGGGGAGTCCTTTGTTCTGCACTGCCTGCCACTCCAGGAGGATCGTTGGTACCTGCTGTGGTCCTTCAACTCAAGTAGACAGGATTATTGTTCCAGTAAGTAGGCAGCAGAGAGGTCTTGGTCCTCAGCAGTTTCACCCCAAATATTCCCATGGGGCGGGTAGGGGGGTGATCTTCCCTCTTGCTGGAAACTTTTTTTACCTTCACGTCTATGGAAGAAGGCTTTGGAATAGACAATCCTCGACCGTTTCATGTGAATCCTTCTTGACTTGAAGTCCACAAATGTTTCAGCTAAGGGGAGTGTTTCCCCCTTTATAAAGGCAACCTGGTACAGTGGATGAAGTAAGCTTATTTTGTGCGGCCAAGCCTGCTGTAACATTTGTTGTCTGCTTTCTGATGTCATACCTAGATTGCTTTGTCTGCATAAAGTGGGCAATGTGTAGGAAGTTTGGGGAGTCCCCGCAAAATCCAAGATGGCGAATGCATCTCAGGACTAAACCTTTCCTCTGTGTTGCTCAACTCCACCCCTTCATCTGTTCCTATTTTGCAAGGACTCCAGTCATCAGGATCCTGGTGTGAGAGGGCCTTTGTTGGGTCACGGCTGTCTTTTGAAGCACTAGGTGACCTCCCAAGGATGGTTTCGGTCTCCTGGAGGAAGGTGTCTATCTTCCCTGAAGGGATCACTGAGCCCGGCATTAAGAGTGGGTCAGCGGGAGCTAAAAGCAGCTCCTGGGTATCCAGAATTGTGCCAAGAAGCTTCCACTGGGTGACGACGATCTAGTACATAAATAAGACTCCAACATATAATTTTGTCCATAATGTATGACCACTTATGGTTTATGTGCTGTTCAGCATCCATTAGTCTGGGGAGCCAAAAGTAGCTCCTCGTCGCTGCTGGTGTCAAGCTAACCAGGCATTCTAAACTACAAGCAGGAACTAAATGGCTCCTAGCTCACCTCAATTTCGGACCCTGGATCAAGAGAACTGGTTCCTGGGCAGTGTCCCACCTGGTTTCCGTGGTACACTCCGGCCAGACATCTTAATACATTCACAGCCCTTCCATGAACAGGCCACCTGACTAGGGTGACGATGGCGTTCAAATGCTTCTGATTATTTTGTGATGCCAGTTACAGCATATGCTAACCAGACATGGCTTAGTTAGATATAACATGCCACAAGGCTGACTATGGACGTACAATTATATATTTGATTGAGAGGTCTGCCTGTTGGAACTGTGTTCCAGCAGCTGAGTTCAGGAATGCATATTTGACCTTTGAACCTACCCTGCTACCACTGTGCAGGGCAAGTGCTCGAGGTGTGGCAAGACTGTCATGGCAAAGGTACATGGGTGCACTGTGTTTTGGCATATTGGGCCTCATTCAGAGTAGGGCGGTAAGGGTTAACGGTCACCGGTAATGAGTCCGGTGCCGTTAAACCCTTACCGCCCTACTAAGAGTTCCCTTTGCGGGTCCTTCCTTGGGCGTTAAGGACGGGACCCGCAAAGGGACTCCGGGGTCAATAACGGTACCGTAATTTACGGTACCGTTATTGCCACCTTCCCATTGAGCCCTGTGGGGGCTCAAATGGGAATGGGGAATGGCCCTGGTGAATGGGGAATTACCGGTCCCTCCTACCTCGGAATGGACCGGTAATTACTCCATTCACCAGGCCGGAGTTTGGACGAGTTCGGAGGCAGCCCTGCCGCAAATTTGTGCTATTATAATTTGATAATAGTTTGTGAGCCCGCACTCTGAGCGTGTTGTTTTCCTCCACCCCCCCCCCCCCCTGCAGCCACCTCTGGTCCTGCCTGCCCCCCCACCCCTCCTATTGGTTTATACTGTCCCTCCTGGGCAGCCCCCCTGCTCTGTCCCTCCTGGGCAGCCCCCCTGCTTGGCAGCCCCCTCGGCTGGCAAAGGGCAGCTTCTTTGGTGTCTGCAGGGGACAGAATATATTAGAAGGAAACCCTTCAGAAAACAATTACTCCCTAGGGTAGTAAAAGGAACCTCTATGTTCAAGAGGGGATTATAGAGACCAAATGCGATAGCACAAGTTAGAGAAAAAGTAGTCAGCAGCGACCAAATATTATCACAAAATACACCTTTTATTGATTATTAAAAAACATAGATGTTAAAACCTAGTAAAATAAAGTGCAAGTGACACCAAACTACTCACAATCAAATTGTAACAATTCATCTCTAGTCATTCAATACACTAGGTACAAAACTCCTATTGACACATTAATGTAGTATATACAGGAGGAAAAAATATTTGGTTATCTTCACCAGTGGGAAGCTTAAAGATGAGCCGAGTGTAACTTGGCTCATCGTTAAGCTTCCCGCTGGTGATGGTAACCAAATCGGATTTTAAAACACAGTGGATTCTATCCCCCATTCTGATTCTCTCTAAACTGTATGGAGAGGAGTGAAAAGGATTACGCCCTGATTGCATTGCCCGCCAAGACTAGATCTGTATTTTCTGGCGCCACTTGCTTTACCTTGAGAATTTGAATCTGGAATGGGTGCATTTTGTGCTTGACGACGGAACATTGTCCAGATTTCCCCTATACTACTTCGACCCTAAAGGCTAGCACCTCCTTTTGGGTTAAGCACTTTAGAATTATGAAGTGCTGCAGTGAATGCTAAAAAGAAAGTGACGGATCAAAATACTTCCTCCTGAAGAAAGTTCTCAAGAAATCACATGAACTGAAACATGTCGAGGCATACTAGCAGGGATTAGACCTACTGGTCTATGTATTTGGGTCGTCATTGGCCAATATATTTTCCTCCTGTGTATATACTACATTAATGTGTCAATAGGAGTTTTGTACCTAGTCTATTGAATGACTAGAGATGAATTGTTACAATTTGATTGTGAGTATTTAGTTTGGTGTCACTTGCACTTTATTTTTACTAGGTTTTAACATCTGTATGTTTTTTAATTATTAATAAAAGCTGTATTTTGTGATATTTGATCGCTGCTGACTACTTTTTTCTCTACCTTGTGCTATTGTATTTTGTCTGCAGGGGACGCCTGTGGGGATGCCTGTTGCCACCCTGCCCATTGGTCTGGGCCCCCTGTCAACTGTGGCCACCTGGTTTCACCAACTGAGTCAGCGTGTGATCTCACTGTTTCGACTGTGCACTGTCACCGTATTTAAAGTTGCTCTGTGAAACCTAGGCCTTTTCTCCCTCTTTATGATTCTCAAATTGAGGTTTGTCCTCTTTCCTGTCTTAGTTTGTCCTGTGCCACTCTCCTGCTCACTTGCCTCACTGTCTTGTCTGCTTACCCCGGCCCCCCTCCCCCCTACTCTATGGTGCTCTGTCTCCCCCATCTTTTCAAACTGTTTCACTATTGACTATCCTGCTCTCCTCACTAAGTCTGGTAGGAAAAAGTTTAAAAAGGACATCCTGGTCTCCAACCCAGGTCTCCCTATCGCTGACACCTACATCGGTGCCTCCTCCAAGGAAACTCTCACCAACATCCTCTTTGTCGTTCCTTCTCCAGATCTATGGACCCCACATATGGTCTGTTCTCTCGCCTTTCTCCTCTTCTCCCATTAATGGTGGCACTCGCTGGGATGGCCTCCTTCCTTTCCTCTAAGGTCATCATTAATGTCTACTCTAATGGAACCATCTTGGTCCAAGGCCCTCAGGCCAACCTTCATCTCTTTGATAGACGCTTTCCGCGCCTTATCAACTTCCTTTCTTCTCCTGTTGTCCCCCCCCCCCCCTTTCCTTGGCTAGCTTGCCTACCCCCTCCCTCACTGCCTCCTCGCGGGCGCTTTCTACACCTGCGCAGGGCGTACCTCTGATCTGTACCCCTCCCCGGAAGTCCTTCAAGGAGGGCAACCTTCTCCACATTGCCACTCTTAACTCCCGCTCCGCTGTCAAACGCTCCTCTGACATCTGCCGCCTTCTTGAAGAACTTGACCTTGATGTCCTCGGTCTCACTGAGACATGGTTTACGGCCAGCTCTGTCACCAGCTTTGACACGCTCCTACCTGATGGCTATAATATCTTCTCCGCGCCCAGGCCCAACCCTTCTGGTGGGGGCATAGCCCTTATCTTCCCAGAGTGGATTCTGCCTCTATCATTTCTACGTAGTACTACTCTTTTGAATGCCTCGTCTGCAGGCTCTCTCTCGCCTAGCCATTCACTTACTGTGGCTATCTATCGGCCACCTGGTCAGGTTTCTTCCTTCCTCTCTTGAGTAGACAGACCTCTCCTCCTCACTCCTGGCCTCAACCACTCAACTCCTCCTTGGAGACTTCAACATCCACCTGGATGCCTCCTGTCCCCCCTCTGAACTCTTTCGCGACCTCTGCGACTCCCTCTCCCTCACTTTTCTCCCCTCTGGCCCGATTTACTCTGCAGGGCACACACTCGATGTTCTGATCTCTTCAGACCTTTCCCTCTCTCCACTCCTCTCTCCTGGAGTGACCACTTTCTCCTTTCCTCCACGGCCACCTCCGTCACTGCCACCCACCTTCTCGGTCACCCGACCCATGAAGCACGTGTCAGTTGAGGCTTTCGCTGCCACCTTCTCACCTCCTCCACTCCCCCTGGCTGACTCTCACCCTGACACAGCCCTCTCCACTCTTCTATATCTGATACTCTTGACATCCTTGCCCCTGTCATGAGAATCCGCCCAAAGCCAAGAGCAACTCCTGGTATGACTCAGACTTCGTCAGCCTAAAACGTAAGTGCAGTGTTGCCGAGAGGAAATGGCGTGCTTCAAGTTCATCCTCTGACAAACTGGCCTGCTGCAAAGGCAATACCGGCTCTCTGTCCTCATCAAGAAGAGAGCTCATATCCAAGCCCGCGTCTCTGCGGCATCGAACATCGAACAACTCGGCTGAACTCAGGACATCCTGTCCTCATGCTCTTCCTCTCAGCCCCCTCCCGCTCTTCCTCTGGCCCTTCTGCTGCCATCCCTCCTTCTCCACCTTTCCCCTTTTCTCTCCAGACGAGGTTTCGAGACAAGTCCGATCTATGAAAGTCTTGTTGAGAACAGGTTCCCCCCCTGTTCCTGCAAAACTATTAAGGATCACATTGACTCCCTAGCTCCTGCCCTGGCGGATTTCTGCAATCACTCCTTCGCCACTGGAGTCTCTCTTCCCCCACCCCCCCCCCCAAAGCACTCCCTTGTGCACCCTCTCCTTAAGAAACCCTCCATAACTCCCTTCCTGGGCAAGCTCCTGGCCATCTCCCAACTCCATCTCCACACTGAATCTGTTGGTTGTCTTCATGACCATCAGTCTGGTTTCAGAGCTGCCAGAAGCACAGAAAATGCTCTCCTGAACATCCGTGAAGACCTGCTCTCCAACCTTGACTCTAACACCCCTTGCCTTCTTATCCTGCTTGATCTCTCTTCTGCCTTTGACACTGTCAATCATGCCATCCTGCTCAACCATCTCCGTGACAACCTCGGTATCACTGGTCTGGCTCTGGCGTGGCTGACTTCTTTCCTCTCCGACCAACCCTCCCAGGTCCAACTTGGGTCCTTCCTCTCCGACTCTTTTTCTCTACCTGTGGTGTCCCCCAGGGATCTAACCTCTCTCCCTGGCTGTTCAAACAATACCTGGCACTCCTTGCCCACCGCTTCGCCACTCTGTCCCAACTTTCAGTGCTATGCGGATGACGCCCAACTCATTTTCAGGCTACCCTCAGCGGCCTCCTCCTCGCCTTCCCTAATCTCTGACTGTCTGTCTGCCATCCAGGATTGGTGTGCCGCCAATGACCTCTGCCTTGATGCCAGTAAAACGGAGATTCTACTCATCGGCACACCCACTCCATCCTTGCTTGCAGCTCTCTGGCCAGCCTCTCTTGGCCCTCCTCCCACTCCCACCTGCAAGGCAAAAAACCTTGGTCATATTCGACTCTGCACTCTCCTTCTCCCCTCACACCGCTGACGTCTTTAAGAGGTCACACTAGAAACTGCACCTCCTTCGAGGTATTCTTCCTTTCCTATCCTTCCCCCAGAAGCTCACTGTCTCCAGAGCCCTGGTCCTCTCCAAGCTGGACTACTGTAACAGCCTCTATCTAAATCTTCCTGCCTCCGCAACTTATCCAGATCAGGATTGCAAGACTTGTCCTTGGCCTCAAGCCCAGGGATCGTATCTCTCCCGTACTGAAATCTTTGCACTGGCTCCCAGTGGCTGCGAGGATTAAATGAAAACCCTCTGCATTGTACACAAGGCCTTCTGAGGTCTGGGGCTGAAATACCTTCAACTCTCTCTTCCTAAATACCTTCCTTCTCGAGCTCTTCGCTAATCTGCCTCCAACTCCCTCAGGGTCAGTCGCTTCTCCAAGCAACGAGTTGGCAGATCACTCTTCAGCAGGGGCCTCTCTCTGGAACAGCCTTCCTGCCTCCCTGAACTCGAGGAGAACCACCTCCGGTTCCGGAAACACCTCAAAACCTTCCTCTTTGCTTCTGCTTTCTCTCCACCCCTACCTTGCTGAACTCCTGACTGAAATTGCACTGGTTACCTGGCCACCCTTCTGATCTCTGGCCCACGCCCAGTCAACTGCCCACCAGCACTGCCTCCCTGGCAACCCCTGCACTTGGGGACTGTTTCTGTATCTCTTCAGTCCCCTTTCCAGCACTTTGTCCGCACTTCCTGCACTTGCCTGTTTTTTATGTGTTTTATTTCTTATTTATTCTACTTCCCATGTACTGCACTTTCCCCTTTCCCCCCCCTTCCCATGCACTTGCGCGATCTGAATGACACCTTGCCTAGTAAGATCGTTGTCTGTCCTCCCTTTGCCCCCCCTTGCCCCGTCGCGCCTTGAAACACTTGTGTATAGGCGCGTTATAAATGCCATATCATATATCAATGAAGATTAACTCTCCTTCAGAAAGGTACATGGTTATTTCCTGAAACGAAGATATTTCGAGGCCTCTATCTTGCAGGTGCACCCTTTTTATCATGGTAGCCAATAAGTTGGAGAAATCTTGCATGAACATCTTTTAGGTAAACTCTCTCGCTTCATATTGAAGCAGTCTCCATTTTTATTTTGCTCTGGGGAAATTATCTTCACTCCATGTTTCTGCACACACGGGTTCGACGCCAGTCGGCTGGTCCAACAAGGCCAATTTTGTGCTAAAACCAAAACACTGATTGCTGAGCTGTCGCCCAACAGACATAACCAAGTGGAACGGTATATCCCAATGTCTTTGTCCGGCCGGATGCATTTCTTTTCATGGAAATCTCACCAGTCATCACTGCATTCCATCCACCATAGCCTGCACTCTTCACTCACCCTCCTGTTTCTGCCCCTTGCCATCCGTGCAGCGTGACTTAGTTTCCTATTATGGCTTGTTGCTTCCCCTAAGGTGAGCAAAAATCCGTTGGCAGCTGGCATATTTCAGTCTGGTCTTGTCTGCCCATGTTTACACCAAACATTTCCACTCTTGTGAAACCTCCCATTAGCATCTGTGCTGTACAACCCTGTACACCCTCATCCCACAAATTTAAGGCGAAGTGGCGCAGAGGCTTAAGCGGTAAGTTGTGACCGAAGGAGAGGTCCAGTAGTAACAAAAAGCGGCTGTTTAGTTGCGGGCATGGCATCAAAGCGTTTAACTGCAAATTTAATATTGAAGAACAGATAACATCACATTGCAGCCCATTATCCAGGCACGGAGGTGGGACTGGCAAATGGACCTGTAACGGACAAGGATGACGCGAAAGGATATGATGAGGCATGTGTAACGCACTTAAGTGTTTCAAGGCGCAACGAGTTAAGGAAGGGGGAAACAGGCGGAAGACAGACAACGATCTTACTGAGCCAAATTAAATTGAAATCGCGCAAGGGGAAGTGCGAACGGGGAAAGTGCCAGGGGAAAAGGAGGAAGAGGCACAAATGAGATTGAATTTATAACTAATGTTGCCTGCATGGTAGTGACAACTTCTATAGCGCTAAGCTATGGGGCGCTGTGGGTAGCTGTATCGTAATCCGTGAATGTCTTTAGTGTACTCTGGGCAGGTAGCCGATGATGGTAAACAAGTCGTCTCTTCCCAAGCGGTGCCCTGCCCCAAATAATTGGCACCCATACCGTTGGTGCAAAGAGAAATATGCACACCTATATGCAACGTTTTTTCTTTTTTTTTTAAAGACAACGTGACAAACCATTGATTTGCTGTTACTATAGATGTTCAGAAAGTAGACTTGGGTAAAATAGAATGCCTTTTTAATTTTTTTTTAAGCATTTTTTAAGGTGTTTGGGAAGAACACTATTGATCATGTGTGCTATGCGTTCAAAGTATATTATGTATTGCACATCATTCTTTTGTGATCGTGCACACATGGGGTGCTTTTTTCTGCCATTTGTAGGTTTCTTGGGATTGTAAAACCACAAAGTTCATGTCAGCAACTGGATCCAGTAGAAGCCAACGGAGGGATCTCACCCGTGCTATAATTAGCCTTTACTGTTTCATGCTTTTCTTCTAAAGCTAGCATGATTTGTTATAAATGTGACTTTTTTCAAAGTTGCTCACAAATGGGTGTCTGTACATCTTCTGTATTCCCAACACAAATTCCTAGTAGATCCTTATCGGGTACATTTTATTATTGACTCGTGTTACACCAGGGGCCTGCAACTGGCGTCTCTCCAGATGTTGGCTCTCCAGATGTTTTGAAGATCTCCTCCCATGATCTGTCACCATTGACTATTCTGGCTGAGAATTGTCCAGAGCATCTGGAGAGCCAAAAGGTTGTACAACCCTGAATTCAAATATTACGCTTCTTATCTGGAAATTGGAAGTTTCTCTCTAGCATAAGCTGGCCTAGTACCCCTTTTATATATCCAACCGCTGTGGTAGCCAGTATTTATACACGGTTCATACTAGATCCCGGAAAATTAGGGGAAAAAACGCAGCTAGTGCTTATTTTTAAAAAAAATAGCACTTATTGAGATGCAGCTGCAGCTTTACTGCCTGTAGTCTCCGGTCTGCGTCCTCCGAGTCCCGGTACCAATGAAAGAAAAGCCACCCAGTGGTAGCTTTTGTTTACTACAGCTGGCTGGCTTTTCCTTCATTAGTGCCGCAAAAGCAAGCACAGGCGGGCATCCATTTCACAAAATGGATGCCCCCCATGTGCTTCCTTTTTAAAATTTTGAGATTCATTTTCTCAATTTTACATAGGGACTTTAAGTCCCTATCGATATTTGTTTTATATTTTTTTTATTATTGCTCATCTTTTTTTGCAATAGCATTTTTTGGGCGAACCATTCCTTTAAGCCAACTGAAACCCACTAATGACTTCATGCAGAATGCCAGCATATGCTGCGAATGAATTGACACTGTTCATTAGGACCTTTTGTGAACAACTACAAGTACCCATAGCTCTAAAGAAAGCATTATTAAAACCATTGCTGAAGAAACCCACCCTAGATCCGGAAGTAATGAAGAATTACCGACTGGTCGCTAACCTAATGTGGCAGATGAAAATTCTGGGAAAAGTGGTGTACCCAGTTCCAGGCATTCGTAGATAAAGAGAAGCTATTGGACAACCTTCAGTCGGGATTTCGCCCGAATCATGGCACAGTCTGCTCTTTTAGCCGTACACAATGATCTACTGGAGGTTGCAGATGGGAGAGGGGGGATGTGGGGGGGGGATCAACAGTGTTACTGATGTTGGATCGATCTCTCTGCGGCCTTTGATACAGTAAACCACCAGATAATGGCACAACGGATTGGACTGGTGGGAAAAGCCTCAAAAGGTCGTGAAATGGTTTGAATCATTTCTCAAAGATGGAACTCTGAGGGTTATATTGGATGGTTTCACCACACAAATCGTGGAGCTTGAATGTGGGGTCCCACAGGGCTCCTCTTTGTCCTATACTTTCGATTTTTTATTTTTTATTTTTATTTTTATTTTTTTTATTGCATTAACAAAATTAATGCAAAAAACAGAGCCAGCTCCTTTCGAGCCTTCTTTTCCTTCCTGGTTTATGCATTAGTGCTGTTTCATTCCTCCTCTGTTTTTGTTTATCTGTCATTCCCAGTCTTGGTTACTGAGTCAATTTGTTCAAGTGCTGACTGTAGGATTTTGATAATGGCAATGGTCCAAGCGGTTCTTTGGCCACTGATCATACGTGGCCACTGATCATACGTGGCCACCAGCTCGATTCTTCAGGGACCCCGTAAGGCTCCAGGACCGGTTTTAGGTAGCTTTTCCATATTGATTGAAGTGCCGTGCATGAAGTTGCTAGATGATGGATAGATTCTGTTTTGTCCTTCTCGTTGCATAGTCTGCAGACGTCCGTAGTTGCCAGTCCTCTGATAAAACGGATTTTGTTCGTTGGCAATGGATTCAGTCTGGCTCTAATAAAAAGATTTCGAAGGTGCTTGCTTGGAAATATTTTGTAAATTTCAGCTGGATAGTTAGTTTCCTAGCAAAGGATGGCAGGTGCCTTAGTAGCTTATTCTTGGTCGCAGCTTCTTGAGTCTTCATCCAGTCAAATTCCTCAAGTTTTTTTTTGTTTTTTTTATTCTCAGTGGGTTTTGCATCAGTTCTGTCTCAGAACACACAACGGATTCCAGTTTGGATTTCCTCGTTGAAGCCCAAGCTGTAAGCATTTTCGATCTGCCTGACTAGAGTTCTTTTTGAAGCAGAATGAACAAAGGCGAAGCTTCAGAGAGCAAGATATTTCTGTACAGAGACATGCTGTTGTTTTCTGCCTGGGCCTCCAAGGAAATTAGGCCTAGCTCTCTCCTGATGGCCGACATAGATGTGGAGTTAGGTAGAGACAGAAATGATCTCCAGAAGAATCCTTTGATCTTAACCCAGATCTCCTCTGGGGGTGCTAGCATAGCTTCTGCTCCATACAGTAAACTGGGAACCACTTTTGACTTGTAGTAGGTTAGCAACGGAATCGAGGAGAACCTGCCGATTTTATCTAGCATTCTTGCTTGAATTGCTGAGGATCTTACCTTCGACCATATAAAGCGCTGCATAGAGATCTCTGAACGGGAGTTGTCCAACATGACACTCAGTTATTTAAATTCCTTCACAACTTCAATGGGGTGGCTTTCTAGTTGCCAAGGCGGGCATTTCAAGTTGGTGCTGGATTTATTTTTTTGATTTCTTTTTTCTTTTTTTCCCCCCCCAAGATCATTGTCTTTGTTTTCTTGACATTGATTTGCAATTTGTTCGTTTTAATGTAGCTTGCTAGATTGGTTAATTGCCTTTGTAGGCCAATGGGTGCTTGGTCAGTCAAAGAGATGTCGTCCGCGTAAAGTAATCTTCCGACTGTCGCTTCTCCTATTCTCCGGGGGGGGGGGGGGGGGTTCATTGTTTCTCCAGAAACGCTAAAATCTCCTAGAAAAACAGTAAATAAGGCCGGAGCAAGGGGACAGCCCTGTTTTACTCCCCTAGACGTTGGAATTTCTTCAGACAATAGGCCTTTCATGTTCAGCTTTACTCGCATTGATGTATTCGTATGCAGGGCCCTTATTGGATTCAGTATTGTCTTGGGGCAGTTGGCGGCTGACAGTTTGTTCCACAGTAGTGGCCTGTCCACCATGTCAAAGGCCTGTGAGAGGTCTACAAATGCAAGGAACAGCAGTGCGGCTCTATCCTGTGATTTGCTTTTGAGAGTGCTGAGCGGCACTTTCCGTATTGCGTCAAGAAGTGCAATTGGACGGTAGTTTATTGGACAGTAGTTTTGAGGGTTGGTCCTGTCGCCTTTTTTGAAAATTGGGGCTACCACAGCTGTTGTCCTTGATCTCGGCAGTCGACGGCGCTTAGCGCAGGTTTCGAAGACTTTAGAGAGAAAGACTGTCCATTCTTCTGGAAAATCTTTCAAGTCTGCGTTTGTCACCCCATCTGGGCCCGGGGCCCTTGAATTTTTTAATTTGCTTATAGCATTTGAGATGGTCTCTGTCCGCTGCGTCTACCCATTCCTCGCTTGTGTCGCAACGCCCGCATTCAGAGATTTTGGAAGGGCCTCCAAAGACTAAATTGAAGTGGGCCGTCCAGCGGGATTCACTCTCTCTGTTGGTCAAAATCGGATCAGCATGGGCACCCGAGGATTTGATCAGAGACCAAAAAGCTCTTACGTTCTTGTCCCCCAATTTTGCGTGCAATGCTTTTGGGTCTTTTTGGTAAAGGGACAGCCGTTGATTTCTTAACCAGGCCTTGTATATAGTTGTCTCTTTTTTGCCATTACAGAAAAGCAGCTTCTGTATTTGCGGTTCTAGCCTTTCTCTTGAGACGTCTTATTGCAGCTCTTTCCGCCACTAGTTTGTCGTATTGATGCGCAAACTGATTGTTTGAAGATTTTTTTTTTGTTGTTGTCCTTAGTTTGTAAGGGCCCAGCAAGGGCTGATAGTCCGGTTCGGAAAGCCCTTGAATAGCTTTTTTGTCCAAACTGTTGTACCTGGCTGTTCTTTAATTCTGTGTTCCGTTAATTTTAATTGGGATCTCTGTTGGTTGCACTCCGTTTGGGTTTCAGTCCACTTAACTTCAGGAGGAGACACAGTCCAGGTGGGTTTAAGCAAGTTGTGATAACTTGCAGTCGTTTTTATGACTTCGAACGAAGTGGCTAGGTTGAGCATATAGTTGCTCGCGAAGATATAGTCGATGGTGGCGTTTGAGGTGTGATTTTCCCATGTAGGACAACGATTGGGATTAGGGAATGCAAGGGCGAGGTTTGCGCATCCTCTTGACTTCATCAGCTCCACTCATCGTTTACCTCGGTTTTCTGCTGGGGTAATGCCATGTTTAGAGACGCGTAGGGTCGAGGGACATCTCGTGTTTAGGTCTCTGCAGATTATAAGGGCAGACACTTCTTTTTCTGTGTACAGTTGGTCGATTATCACTTCAATAAAGTTAAGAAAATCGTCGTCCTCTATGATTTGGGGGTTCCAGTAGACTGCAATGATTGCAATCTGGAGTTTCATAGTGACTCCGTTTTTAGAAGGATCGGGCAGTATCCAACTGGTTAGCACTGCAAGATGGTTTCTGGAAACGGACACGGTCTGTTCAAGTCTAATACCTCTGCCTGATTGAACTGCATGAAGAATTCCTGCTGACGGACGGCAAGGGCTGGAGAATCCACTATTGTGAATCCTTCGAGGTATGGGCTTTCTGATAGCCAAGTCTCTTGTAAGTCCAAGATGTCGTAATTGTTCAGATTGACGTCACCTTTTTGCATCAGGTGTCGGAACCCGTGTGTGTTACATGATCCAATTGTTAAGACCGTTGGCGACGTGACTGTGTTTCCTGGCTTCCCCGACAGTTGTGCCGCAAATCCGTCAGTAGCAAACTGCTATTTGTGACTTCTGATTGACAGCTGTTTGGGCAACCACGCCCATAGTTGTTCCAAAGGCGCAGTCAGCGATTTGCTTCCATCCAGTTTTTTGGATTCGGTTGCAGGCCTGACCACCACCTCTCGGGGTGTTGTGGGCGACGAGGTACTGGTTTTAGTTTGAGTTCTAATTGGCTTGGCTTGGACGGTTTTATGATTGTTTTTGTCGGTCGCAGGCTCAAATCTTGAGAGTAGGTCCATTTTAGGACCAAACTCTGTCGCATGGGTGATCCTGCTATGACTGGGTTGCCGCCGCACCCTTGGGTTAGCTTTGCGACTCAGCGCTTTTCTCGATGTATTGGAAACTTGCTGAAGACTTGTAGTGAGTTCTGCTTGGGGATTGTTTTAGCCTGTGGTCAGAGTCTACAGGGCTTGTTGGAGGTATGGTTAGAATTGAAAGTTGAAAGCCTCGTGTGGTTGGGTCGTCTAAGGCTTTATTCATTTAGGTCGGGAGAGCCATTGCTCTTATGTGAATGTAGGCTTTCGCTGTCGTTCCCCTATGGTAGGGTTCAATCCTCAGATAATCTTCCATTTTCAGATGTTTAAATGCCGAGATTTTGCTGAAGATGTATGTCGCCATTCTGCGGTTCAGCACCATATAGTCTTTGTTCCTAGTTGATTGTTCGAACTTCAGGGTTAAGATCGATGGTGAACGGCCTCTCTTGTCCCAAGTGTCTGAATGCGCTGTCTTTCTGTTTTCCTCAGGGCTACCCCTTTACCAAAATTTTTCAAGGCCTGTGTCTGTGCCAATTTCACGTCTGGATTTGCTATGCTTTTGTGCTTTGAGGACCTGGCTATTTACTCTCGATGTTTTGGAGGAGTTCTTGAAGATGCTATTCGTTCTGCTGTATTCTAACTCTTCCAGTCTTAGTGCTGCGCTGCACTGCTTCTTGCGGGTATCTACGGCGCTCTCCAATATGCAGATTTGATGTTCGCTCGTTTGCTGTCTGACTTTTCGTGGGTGTGGCAGTCGGCGGATTCCTTTCGGGTGTTCCGGCCTCGCCTAACAGTGTCCAAGTGCTGTGAGAGATTCATTAGAGATGAATCTACAAGAAAGTCTTCTGTTGTCTTGGGGGATTGCGTGTTGGACTCGCGCAAAGTTGTACCCTTTTTAGGCGGCGTCGGAACGGATTCCTGTGTCTTTTACCATCAAAGGCTTCAATTTTATAAGATGATCGGGCGTCTGACTAGGACCAGCTTTCTCAGCCCGCTGCTTTGGCTGACCCGATGGATTCTTTAAATTCAAAAGAACATTTTTTTTAAAAAAATGTTTTATTTTATTTTTTTTGACGATCTCTGAATGTTTGGAACCGGTTCCAGCGAGCCCTTTGTTACCTGCGAGACCTCCACCAGTTGTATCTTTTTGGGAGCTCTTGCCGAGGAGTTGCTGTTGGTTTGACCTGTTCTTGGCGAGCTTCCTTTGAAAAAGATGTCTGGCAAGTCTGTGTTTTTGGGCGACTTGGGGCCGCTTGAGGAATTAAAAATGCACAAGTTTTCCCAGTGTAGGTTCTTTTTAGTCGTTGGGTGCATGTTTTTTTTTTTTTGGTCTGTTTGAGTACTTTGAGAATTCATTGTGAGGCTCTTTTTTCCAATGTAGCTTGGTCAGTGTTGGTTCGTGAGTTTTCTGGTTCGTTGTACGTAGGCTGAGAATTGATGGTTGGGGTTGCAAAAGTGGCTTGCCTTTTTTCCTTCGCTTGAATGAAACCTTCTAGATTAGTTTTGTGTGCATCAGCGCTCTTAAAGTTGATTGGTATTTTTGACTGTGATATAGAGCCTCGTATAACTTGCAAAATGGTTTTAACGCGATGGTAAGAGCTGACATAATGGTTGTCAAATCTTTAGATTTCGATGGGGTCTCATTGTGGATTGGCGGCCATTGATTTCCTAAGCTCTGACGTCTCTGGGCTGTATTCGGTGGAGAAGAAAAGTTGGAAGCATGGGGTGGAAAAGATGGAGTTGCTGAATGTCTTTCAGGTCTGCCCAAAGATGGTCGTGCACAATCTTTTCCCAGGCCCTCGTCCTGCTGATTAAGACTTAGAAGGCTTTGTTTCCCGGGAATTCAAAGCTTGATGGTCGTTTGGGGAACCCACCGGAGCAGATCTGGCGGGCCTGTCAGTCGGTATTGGCTGTTCAAGAGCGTGCCCGACAGGCAGGTCTGGTTTCCTCAAGGGTTCCTCAGATGGAGTTGAACTCCGATTGTCAGCCAATTTAGCAGGTTCAGGGGTTTCATCAGAGTTTTTCAGAGGGTGGATCTGGGGCTGGGCAATGCACTTTTCGATCACGCTTGTCTGGACTTCTGATGCTGCGTGGAGTTTTTTATTTAAATCCTTTGTTTCCGGGAGCTGCCCAGCGGGCTCCACTGGGCCTGTTGATGTTGGAAAAACAGTACTGTTATTGGTGTTCTGAATTTTAATGGCCGGAGGAGGCTCCTTTGTGGCCTCCAGTATCTCAGCGTCGGAAAGTTCATCCATTTGGTCGTTATTTTACCTTGATTTGTGGAAGAAATCTTTCAGTGAATTCAGTTGGGCCATTTTCGCAAAGGTTTTCTTGTGTTTGCTGATTAAAGCCTTTTTCCTGCTCATTCCCCTCTTTTGAACTGCGATGGTTTTGCGTTGACTTAGTGGATTAGACTGGCCCTTTTCCGCACTCGGCACTATGAGTCTTTTTTGGATTGGAGGCGGCTGAGTTTTGATCTTGGCCGAGTGGACTCCTTTCTCCATTTCCATGGGACTGCTGGTCGTCCCGTGTGCTCAGGCGTTCATGCGGAGAAGAATTGAGATGGAAAGCAGGTGAAACAGCTTTACTTGCTGCGCTGCCATCAGGCGGCGGAAGCACCTCCACAATCAACGAGTCAAGCCCTGCGGACACATCCATTTTCGCAAGTTGGCCCTCCAACCGGCGCCACGCTTCCCTCGGAGAGCGTGCAACGATGTCCAGGTCCCACGGCCAGGAAAACCCTGGACTGGGCACCACCCATACCGACCTGAGACTCGTGTAGTGCCTTATGGTCGCTACTGACCACTGTGATATTGTGTTGCGCCTTAGGGTCGCTTGAGACCTTAATCCACCAGCTCTCGCTAACCTATCTCAACATGTACACCTGCCACACACTGTACCTCCTCACGGGTCTAGTCTACACCTTACTGACTAGTACTATTGACTACTCCGTGCCCTCAGGGCAACCCAACAGCCATTTCATGGAACTCACACACCACCACACACGCTACTCCTCCCGAGATCATACTCAGACAGTACAGACTTAGAACACGCATACTCCCTCTAGCTTTCCGCTCTACACCCATGCAGGTTACACCTAGGAACTCACGCCTAGGCTCTCGCACTCACGCCAAGACCTGCTGCCCACCATACACTATTACCCGCAAGCACCTTATCAGGTCCCCGAAGCTCGCTCCAACCCCACACGACCAATGTGAAGTCAGACATCACTTGACTAACAAGCCTATTCACGCTACCAAAAAGCTTACCCCTAGTACCAACCTCAAGCCACCACTACCAAAAAAGCTCCAACACCTTAAATGTGCTCTATTAAATGTTCGCTCACTCAACGCCCACGCTTTAGAAGTCAATGACATCGTCACCAACCAAGACCTAGACATATTAGCCATAACAGAAACATGGTTGCACCCTGCCTCTGGCCCGACTATCAGTTTAGCTGTACCATCAGGTTACTCGATCTTAAGCCAGGACAGATCAGCTAAAATGGGAGGTGGAGTCGCACTAATCTTTAAAGACACCCTAGCCTTAAGACAGACTCCCACCACAGGGGAAGACTTCATTGACATCCTCTCAGCCAAACTCCCCCTCTCCCCCAAAGACACAGTAAACATTCATGTCATATATAGACCCCCAGGCCCCACCAATAATTTCAAAGGCATAGTCAACCATCTTCTTTGAAAAAACATTAAACAAACTTCCAAAACATTGTTTCTAGGAGACCTTAACCTTGGCTATAATGATAAACTTGACAAAGAAGCTATCACCCTCACCAGAAACCTCACAGATCTAGGATTCACACAGATAGTCACTGCCCCGACCCATAATAAAGGCCGTATCCTAGACTGGGTGGCTGATCACAACTGTGGCTCCACCCTCAACTCCAACACAGCCCTTCCATGGTCTGATCACAACTGCCTTCAATTCTGCATCCCCATAACCTCCTACTCCATACCTCTTATACCAGCACCGGCCATGCTAGCCAGAAGTGCCAAAAAACTTACAGCAGACAATATACGTCCCCTTCTCAACATCCCTTGCCCAGCGCCTTCGTTCTCCTCTGACCCCAGCATACTAGCAGAGATCTTCAAAGACACACTCACCCATGCCATCAACACCGCAGCCCCTCTTGAAAACAAAAAAAAAAAATTGTTCACTCCAACTCATGGTTCACGGAGGACTTATTAAATCTTCGCCAATGCAAGCGCCAAGCCCTCAAAACATGGCAGGCCAATCCCTGTGACGCCACCAAAGTAGACTTTCTCAGTATCTCTAAAAAATACAAACATGCCATATTCAAGGCGAAATCAGAAACCTACAATAAACGTATCCTGCAAGCCAACTCCCACTCAAAAGAGCTTTTCACCATCTTTAAAGAGCTCACTATCCCCCCAATTTGCACAGATGAGATTGTTAAGGATGAGGCCTGGTGCAACAGCATTCAAACAGCAATGTTAAATAAAATAGACCTTCAAAATAAAATAGCAGAACACTTTAAGGCTCTGCACCCCCCAACAGACCCTCTCCGTCAATAACACCAATGATGAGCACACCTCCAAATTCGATTTCTCCCCAATCACCGAGTCAGACACTCTCCACATCCTCAAACAGCTCAAACCATCTCAATGCAAAGGAGATATATGCCCCCCCCCAACATCATTAAAGAATGTGCGACGGCCCTCGCACCAATCATCACAGCATTCATTAACGCCTCATTCAAGACAGGCAAAGTCCCTGACGGCCTTAAAGAGGCGTGGGTGCGCCCACTCCTAAAGAAACCAACTCTGGACCCTGCCCAACCTAATAATTATCGGCCCATTACTACGGTTCAATTTCTCCTAAAAATCCTAGATAAAGCTGCACATATGCAGATACAGGCTTACCTGGAAAACAACTGTCCTAGGTAAAAGGCAGTCCGGATTCCGCAAAGGTCATGGCACTGAAACCGCCTTACTAGATCTTAAGAATCAAATTACCCTGATCCTAGATAAAGGCAAGCCGGCCCTTCTGCTCCTCCTAGACCTCTCGGCGGCATTTGATTTAGTCGACCACGCCATCCTCACCAACCATCTCACTCAGGCCGCACATCCAAACAAGCCACAAATTGGATCACCTCCTTCCTCGAAGGTAGAGTGATGAAAGTGTTTTCCAATACAGCCAACGCAGAGCCTACCACCATCAGGTATGGAGTCCCTCAGGGCTCATGTACGGCTCCCACCCTCTATAATCTTTTTACCAAACCTCTCTTTGATAAACTGGACGCACTTGGGATCACATACACCAACTACGCTGACGATACCCAAGTACTCCTCCCGCTCACAGGACTCTACCACCAGGACGCAGCCACCCTCCAGAATATATACGCCACCATCCAAGCATGGATGGCCACAAACGGTCTATGTCTTAACGGAGACAAGACCGAAATCCTCATCCTTGGCCAAAAATCCACTCTCACAAACCTCAACCCCCTCTTCACCAACTTCTGCATTGACAATTGTGTCATCCCAGTTCTACCTTCTGTTAAAACACTAGGAGTCCACATTGACGCATCACTCTCCATGGACAAGCAAGTCAACTCCATTGTCTCTGCCTCCGCCCTGAGCACTAAGCTCATTAATGCAATCAAACCATTCCTAACTAAAGATAACTGCCTATCCATTGCCAGAGCCACCATTGGAGCCAAACTAGATTATTGTAATGCGCTACTGGCTGGCACCTCCAACTCCAATCTCAATAAACTCCAAATAACACAAAATAATGCACTAAGAGCAGCCCTCAATATACCTAAAAGGGACCACATCGCGCAAACCAGAAGGGAAGCACACTGGCTACCTGTCAAAGAGCGCATTACATTCAAAATACTTACCACCGCACACAAATGTATTAACCTGTCTGCACCTTCATACCTGTCCGACACGCTAGTCAGATCTCACTCCAATAGACCAATGAGACAATGCCACACCAACCAACTTAGGGTCCCACGCATCAAGCGAGCTAAAGCAGGTGGAATAAGCTTCCCCTACATCGCACCTAAACTATGGAACGCATTACCTAGCACGCTCAGAGCAGAAACCTCCACTGCCTTCCGAAAAAAACTGAAAACCACCTTGTTCAACTAACTCCTCCAACTTTTGTCTTCTGACCCTCTCCTCTCTTCTCTCCTCCTCTCCTATAGCTACTACTTTTCTCTTGCAACTAAGTTATGACTTTTCTGTATGTATAACAAGTCATGTTCATATCTGTAACGAGCGCCACGATGCCCTATGGGCTGCCTGTGCGCTTAACAAATGCAAATAAATAAATAAAATAAATAAAGACTCGAGGTGAGGAGGCTCCGGGGGATTCCCTTGGGGCCGATAGGTCCGTTGCTGATTCCGGGTTGATTGCGGATAACTGCGGGGTCACCAGAATGGAATTACTTGCTAATGATGTTAAAGAATTTTCGCTAGGTGACTCCCGCAGTGCAGCGCGAGCGTCGTCATGATTTTCCTTGCCCGAGACCGGGCTGATATGCGGCTCTGAGATTTCTGTGATTGCCATATTTTGCGCAGCGGCTGACAAGGACTCCGACGCCGAGGGCCCTCCGGTTCTCGGGGTCGATGGTGTCTGGGCCGGCTGAAGATCTGGCTCAAAATGAGGGAAACCCACAGCACTATTGGCTTTTGGTAGGGTTTCCGCCTGATGTAGCGACTCGTTCACTCGTAGGTCATCAGTGGTGTTCGTATGAGCTTCAAGGCTTTGCGCCGAAAGGTGATTGTTTAACTGGGGCTACCGAATAGTCCTCTCGTTCTCGCCTTGTAATTTAGGCTGCTTGCAGAGTTTTGATGGTGCCGACTGCAAGTGGCTTCGTTGGGGAGAGCAAATTGAGTGTAGATCGGATCTTTGCGGAATCGGTTTTGAGCTACGGAGGATTCGTTTAGCTCTTTCTCCTTCAGTTTGCAGCTTTGTCGGTGTTTTGAGGCCAGGCGGCGCCGAGGTGGGAGGCATGTCTGGCAAGTCCTGTGACGGACTGCACTGACTGCTCCTACCTCAGCGACTAGCTCCGCGGCCTGGGATCGGTATTTCAAAGGTCCTCCCACTGCAGAAAACCGTATAACTGGTAAACCGACTTCCAAGCACAAACTGAAAAACTGGAGCTCGAGGAGGTAGCGACTGCACTGACTGCTCCTACCTCAGCGAATAAAAATATTTATGAAATATGGTCTATTTCATTCATATGCGGATGATGCACAGCTATACATTTAGGTCCGGGATTTTGAGAGAATTAATCAATGCATGCAAGAACTCAATGGATGGATGAATAACAACCATTTTCAATTGAATGCAGCAAAAATGGAAATTATACTGTTCAGTCCAAAGAACAAAAAGCTATTGGAAAGGCAAAGTCCTTCTCCATTGATCTTAGGGGGGCTATTGGGGGTGATCAACTGCAGTATGCAAAAAAGTTAAAAACCTGAGCTTCTGGTGGCAGGAGAATCTGAATAGTGAGACGCAGGTAGGAGCGAAAGTGAAAATAGTTCACTTTGAATTACGATCACTACGAAATATAATTGCGTATAGCCCAATGGCAGCCAGGGCAGTTGTGGTGGGGGCAATGACGAACCCCCCCACCTGTACTTCTGCAATAGTGTATTAGCATGAATCCCTCAAAAACAAATGGATGGACTCCAAAAGAGCACAGAATGCAGCAGTAAGAGTAATTGAAAATCTGAGGAAACGGGACCATGTGTCATCAATGCAGAGGTCCCTCCATTGGTTGATGGTGGAGGACAGAATTACATTTAAGATGGCATGCTTGGTGTTCAGATGCCTTAAAGGGCTTGCTCCTGCATACCTGGCTGATAAAATTTCAATATATCAGCCGAGAAGGAATCTACGCTCAGAGAACAAACTCCTACTCTGCACCCCACGAAAAACTTTTCTCGAGAGGAGACTGGTGGAGCCTAGGGTCCTTAAGTTTGGAACCAACTTCCACTCAGTGGAAGTGTGAAACTTTGGACCTTTTTAGAAAGAGACTGAAAACGCTTCTATTTAAATAAATGATATCAAACTAGAATGCCTGTTGTTCTCTCTCATAAGATCCTCTGTTTTTTTTTAGTCTGCGCCCGAATACGGTTTATTCTGTCTGGTGCTCGTAATAAATTACTCAAAATCAAAGCAATAGACAGTGGTCTTAAACGGGGACTGGCTGTGGGGGGAGGGGTGACCTCTAGAGGGGCCCAGCAGCGGGGGTGCTCGGCATACAAAAGTTTGAATACCACTGGGCTAGAGGAACGGAGCAACAGAGTAGTCAAAGTGTTTAGAGGAGGAACTTCAAAATGTTACTTGACAAGGCTGGTTGAATCTGGCTTGAACAGTTATTTGCAACTCTTCGATGCCTCGGATTTTCAATTACTCTTACTGCTGCATTCTGTGCTCTTTTGGAGTCCATCCATTTGTTTTTGAGGGATTCAGCAAGTTTTGTTTTACTACTATTTTGAACCATCCTCATAAACAAGCGGGTGTTTTCCCTGCGCATCAGGTTATTCAGGCTTTTCCGGCGATCGGTTGGCATTCTTACGCCAGTGCCCTACTCTCTTTTCCTTGCTTGGAAACACATTCTTAATCTTCTGGCCCCCCCACCCTCTTTATCTCTAAATGCAAACCTAAGCTCCCTTGGAAAGAGGCTAGAACGCATTTTACTACAGCAATTAGATTTACAGCTTGATCTAGATAAGCGACCAATATTCCTACGAGTTTTTGAGGCACAGATCTGTCTTCCAACGTCTAATTTCCAATCCGACGGAACACCCGTTGCGCCCAATTTCACAGAAATGGGGGGAAAAGACAATTCCAAACTTTGATTTGTTGCTAAGCTCTTGTGTGGCTAATCTGGTTTTCAATATTATCCAGGTGCACCTCTTTACGCAAGTGAGTGACGTTAAGTCCATTGCCTCCTCCCCACACTGCGGTGCAAGTCCTTATCCTAATTTAAGTGCAAGTTATGTACTGGTTGGTTGCGCATCTAGTCGCAACTGCAGTAAAAGCAAACCTGATATAGAGCTTTTGTACACAGTCACTTTTTATTTTTAATGTTCTCTGTGCAGAATTTACCCTCCCATTTCCATTAGTCACCGATTTATGGATGCTTTTATGTACACAGCAGCTAGAGTTCACGCTAACAAATCTGTTGCACAGTCTTGGGCGTTGTATGCACTTAGGTTGCACATTGAGCATGGACCCTATTGCCTCGGGAAAAGACTGAAGTGGCTGGCGTGCTGTTGAAATGTGGACCAATTCACCCCTGCACGCCCCAAAACAAATGGCCCGTGTGTTATGGGGGAGGCTGCCTTTCTGGCACTTCTGGGAGGAAGGTGGTCATACTGGCCTCTGCTCCATGGAAACACCCTGTTATGGTGAGAACTGGAGGGCTGGTGAGTGAGTATACATACCCCCTTCCAATGCCTAAAGGGGCGATGGTCCATAAAACACACCCGGAAATAATGTAGCTACCAACTTTACATGAAACACGCTTCATCAATCTAATGAGTCCTGTTTATCCACAGTATTCAAATTCCTTTGTTACATTGTACCGTTGCAGAACAAAGTCGTAGTTTGCCATTGAAATGTCTGATCCAACTAGATGTGACCCACTAGACGTCTGGGCGTGTAGCCATAAACGCCATTTAGCGTCCATGATCTTAACAAGGAATACAGACCCAGAGGAACAGCTGAAAGCATTTTAGCAGAGACCAGAGCTGGTAGATTCTGCTAATGTGACAGGGATTCTTTGGGGTTTCCCAGTTTCCTTCTGTAGAGGAGGTCCCAAATGCAGCCCACACTCCAACTGTCCATTTTGAAGTACCAGGAACGTTCAAACCGAAATATGTGACGTATGATGAGTAAATAAACCAACAGAGAGCCGCAGAGGGGCTCTGTCCAGTACCTATCAGAAGAACAGCACCTATTGAAGTACTGATACCAAAGAAATAATGGACAGTAAAGTACCCATTGAGAAAACCGTATCAACAAATGAAACAAAATGAAGATCGTCTAAGTACAGTCCCTGAAGAAACCAAAAAGGTTGTAATGGAATACGAATGGTGACGACACAAGAACCCGGACTGACTCGCATATAGAAGAAATGACGACAAGAGAATGACGTAAAGAGATGAAACGCCATGGGCCAGGGATATCGTGAACCTAAAGTGAAAGGTCGATGTCAAATGTAAAAAGCTTAAGCCATGAGCATGATGAAGATATTCAACCAGTTTACGCATGTACATAAGCTTGGAACTGCAAGAAAACTAAGAAGATTGTGCGGCTTGCTATGCTTATAGAGTGTGGCAAGCGTCACCTATACATAGCTACCTCAAAGGAAGCACGTTACATAAGTATACATCCACTTTGCAAAAGAAGCAGAATCAACCCAAAGGTTACTAGGGTCCACACAAAGAGCTTCATATTGAGCAAAATGAATAATAAGCGGCAGAAGTGAAACTCGGCAGAGGCAAATCGTGCCGGGAAAACCAAAGTTGGATCAGTAGAATAGACGAATAGTAGCTACAATTAATTGAAGCAAAGAACAGAATATCCTGCTCTGAAAAGTCAAGATAAGGAGCCGGAGGAGGTGGTGTGTGAAACGAAAATCAAGTACACGAATTACATGAAGAGGCAAATTCACGGTGTCAATCACGTGACCAGCCGAGCAAGGAGAACTGAGACCTTCACACCTATGCATGGCAACAGGCCAGGCGAAGGTATCGGAACTTTTTCCAGACAGGAGATGCAGTCTTGAGGCCAACCAAAATGAAATAATTGACAAATGGCCACTAAAGTGATGATTGTAACAATAATTGGAGGAAGGCCGGGGGAGCTAAGGGGCACCCTGCACCTGGCAGACCATTCTGCGTGCTGCTAAGCAAAGTGGAAAAAGTATGAGTGGGGTTGGTGGCAACCCAATCATAATGGACCAAGTAATCTAGGGTCCTATAGTTAGTAGAACCAATAGAACGCCATACTTTTACTGATGTCTACAGTAGCCATTTTGAAGGACTGGCTTAGCTGCCCCACCTCACAGCTCCCTTAACTTCAAACCCTGCAAGGTGTATCTTTGGCAATGCTCTGTAGCTAAATGTTTCTAAAGTGTCTTTTTGTAGTCCAGAAACTTGCTTCTAGTCTGTGGGTCAGTGTTGGTGCATGTTTTCCATGGGTATTCAAGCCCGTCTCGGTTTTGAATGGGTGTTTGACTGGGAAATGTACTGTTTCACTTATTTGCAGTGGTGGCCACTTACATAGGGTGGGGGGGCACCCCCCCCCACACTCCTGGGGGAGCACGGAGTGTGCAGAGATGCAGATAACTAGGGCTAGTTGAAGTTCTAAGTGTGTGTGCGTGTGGGCGACCCACCATTCCCCAGGACAGTGCTCCCACTCGGTGTCCTGCCGACGGGAATGCAGGGCCTAGCTCTCCATCTCGATGCCCTAGAGAATTCTGGCACCTTTCCTCCCATGTCCAAAGTGTTGTCTTTCTTTTAAGTGGGCTGTGATATATGGTTCTGCAAATGTATTTAATTAAGGCGCACCTCTGCCGTTTGTATGACCTGCATTCTGATCTGAAAGAGAGGGGGTCGGAGTCCCCCTCTTTCAGATGAGGTCATGCAAACGGTTGTGGGTTAGGTTTGTGGGGAGAGGCCGTGTGTGGGCCTGTTGAATTGTGCAAGCTTGTAATCTCTGTTCACTGCGTGCATTGATGAAAAACTCATTACTTTGGGCGGAAATGGAATGGGAGAAAAGGTACATCCATACATGATGCCAGCATGCCACATGTTCAAGAAATGTTCCTTCGTGGCTGTTTCTACTTGCATTATGGAACATGAAGTTACGGATTTGTGATGGAATGAGGACAGCAACATTTTGGCGTGTGTGTGTTAGGGAGACATTTGTTGACAAAGTGGGCTGGCCTCCCTTGTCGAGGAGCAGCATTCTGATCCCTGCATACCGGCTTCATTTCAGCAGATTGGGCATGTTTTTCCTGCACAAGATAAAAGCAGACGCACTCCATTGAAATCAGCAGTGCACTGATGACTACCATTTGTAAATTTTTGCTGTGCTAATGGGAGAATAATAGAGAAACCATCGGACTCATGGCACAGTCGGTGAACAGTACAGAAACTTGCGTTTTTTAGGTTCCCATGCCTTTCGCTGCAGCATGTCTATGCATGAATCTGTCTCCATCGTATGCAGAGTTGGAATAGAACATGTGTGACGGAGCCTTACCTGGCAGGCATATTTTTAATTGCCCACCAGTCACATCATCCTCACTTAGTAACGCTTTCCGGTATTGTATGACACCATGGGGGGTGCATGTATTTGTCGGGCTCAATACCATATTGACAATGGTTTTACAGTGTGCTAAAGTAATTGTAACATTATTTTACGCTGATTGTGTGCATTTGGCTCAGACCCATTGCTTAGGCTGCATCCATTAAGACTTGTTAAATCTAGGGTTAGGTATTTCAAATACCTAGCAATCCACAGCCTTCAGTACAAATACTGTATTTGTATTTAAGGCTGTGGAGTGCAGGCTTTATGTTTGGGATGGGTGCTGTAGACGCATGAGCCTTCTATTCATGCGCAATATATTGACTTCTTAAGAATGTATTTTGCTGCATGTGAATGCCAGTAACCGAGTGACATATTTTTCTATCATTACTGGATATGCATACACCATAGTACCAGCTGCTGTAAAATACACCATCACACTTGCACACGTAAGAATATACCACCATTATATGTAAAACCTAATGCTTTTTATGTCATTTCTGTGTGTTTGGACAGTAAATTGCACATTTTGGAAGCCATTTTTCAAATATTTTCATGTGGAGGGGGAGCCCCGCAGTCCCCTTGATGTGGGTTGGACTTGCTTGCTTGCTCACAAATTTGCCAGGAGAAATGTACGCCCCACCACCTTTCAAAGTCACCAGCCGCCATTGCTTATTTGTGTTGCACACGGCGGACCCTCCAAACAAATCGAGCCCAGCCCTGTGACGCTGGGCATGATTTCAGGGGATCATCCTTGCACACGTGGCTCGCTTGCACCAACAAGTGCAATTTGCCTAGTTGGGCTATTGTAATCCGGTTGTGTGTGCTTTTTATGCTGGAAGTCTTTGTTTGCCCAGGGAGGGATACTCACTTCTGAGGCCACAATGCCTCCCTAAAATTGCTGCCGCCACTTGCCTGTTCAGGCACAGGAGTGCATCGACTTCCACAAAATCGGCGCCATTGATTAGCTGCTCCTCCTTGCTTTTAGCTAATTGGCAAGCCAGCAGATGTAAACCGGCCCCCTGTCTGGCGCTAGAAGTAGGCTCTATTCTGCTACTCCATGACCATCTGAGTGTTGGCAATGCTCCCAATGGACACTGTCAATGACCGACCCCTGCACATTCTGACCACGATCAAAACCCTGCTTTTTTCCATTTCTCTGGTAAGCATCATGGATCGCACTGGTCTGAACTACTTCCACTGACTGTTTTGGCTGCCTCCTGTCCCTACCTAACTCTAATCTCTGCACCTACTGAAATATGCATCTCGCCCTCTCTCTTAATGATTGCTGTTCGGCTGTTTAAAAACTTCATTTACATTCTCAGGTGTGCCTTTCATCAGCGGCCCCTCCTTTTCCATTCTCCATGTTGGTGCTCTCTGGCATACACTAATTAGGTGTGCTTTTTTCCAACGGTTCTTTTTGTACTGCATTCTAGTGCTCTCTGACAATTTCGAATTTTAGGTGTGCTTTCTAAAGTGTTCGTTTTTTGCATCTGAGCATTTCTTGTGCTCATTGTTTTTGACTACCCGGCCGCCTGGTAAAATGTTGTGCACTGTGCTTCCAACCGTCTCCCCTGCTATCCACTGTTCTCCACCCTCTTTGGCTTGCCCCGATATCTTCTAATTGTTTCTCCATCACCGATCCTCCCTTTCTCTAGAAGTCTGGAAGGAAGAAACTTAAAAAGGCACTCCTGAGCTCCAACCCTGGGACAGACCATCACCTAAATTCTTTGCTGTTCTATCTTCTGACTTATGGACTCTCCATTTGGTTTCTGTCCTCTCCCCTTTCTCTTCCTCACCCTTTACTGGTGGCACCAGATGGGGTGTGCTCTTGGCTCACTTTGCATCCTCCAATTGCACCATTAATGTTTATCACAATGGCACTTTCCTGGCCCAGGCCTCTCGGCCCAACCTCCTCCCTCCTTCTTGACGGCCATCTTTTCAACTCCCCCATCCATCCCCACCTCCCAGTGGTGGCACCCTGCCCCTGTGCCACCCCTTGACAAACATTTAAAGGGGCAACCAGCTTCACTTGGATTCCCCCAATTCTCTCGCTCTAGTAAGCTTTCTTCAGACATCGGTCTCCTCCTTGCAGACCTTGACGTCCTTGCTGTCACCGAGATGTGGTTCAAGGCCAGTTTTGTCACTGCTTTTGACCCACTTCTTCCTGATGGCTACAAGACCCTATCCAATACCAGGCCCTCCCGGCCTGGTGATGGAGTGGCACTGATCTTCCCTGAATAGGGTCCTGCCTCAATCCTACCCACCCAAACCTACTCGTCCTTCAACAGCCTTGTCTGCAGGCTATCATTCTTGCCTACCTTTTCTCTCTTGCTGTAGGCCCCCCTTGATCCACCTTCCTCTTCCTCTTAGAATGGTGGGACCGCTCCTCCCTTCTTGCTTCTTCCCCCAAACGTGTCTTCCTTGGGGATTTACATCATCTCGACGCTCCAGATGGTGTTACTGTTCCCTTTCGTGATCTCTGCAACTCTTTCCCACACAATCCTCCCCTCTCGCCCAACCCACTCTGCCGGACACACCCTGGATGCCCTCCCCTGTCCCCTTTATTCCCCCACCTGCACTGCCAGTCTCATTCTCTGTCATTCAACCAATGAAGCACGTGTCAGTCGCTGCATTTTCCTCTTCCTTCCGCCGCCCCTTCATTTGATTCTCCTTCTGATTCTAGCTAACCTCCAGCTCACACCCATGACACTCTTGCCCCTGCCATGAGGAGCCACATGAAGCCTGCCTCCAAATGCAACTCTTGGTATGACTCCAAACACAAGTGCAGAGCGTAAGTGGCAGGCATCTAGCTCATCCTCTACAAACTGGCCTGCCACCTACTCCAAAGGCAATATATCGCCTTGCCATCTGCTCTGAGAAAAGGGCTCATGTCTTAGCCCGCATCTCTGGAGCCACCAACACCACAGTGGAACTTTTTAAAATTTGCAAGGAACTTGCCAAACCTACTGCAGTCTCCTCTCCTCCTCCCTCTCAGGCCCTCTGCACTGCACTGGCTGCCCACTTCTCCTCCAACTCTGGATATCCTGTCTTCACTGTCCCCTGCTCTCCTCCCCATCCCACCCCTTCTCTTGCCTGCTTTGGCATCTTCACCCCCCTACTCGCTCTCCTCCTTCCCTCCCATTGCACCAGACGCGATCTCTAGAGTTGTCTTCTCTTTGAAAGTCTCTTCTAAACGGGTGCTTGCCTGCTCTTCCAGAACGATAAAGGACAATATTGCCTTGCTTGCCCCAGCCTTGGCTAAACTTTGCAACCATTCCTTTGCCACTGGCTCCTTCCCAGAACCCTTTGTGCACCCTCTCCTAAAAAAGCAGTCAGCGGACCTTTCTTGCCTGGCTAACTATTGGAGAAACTCATCTCCCCAATTGACCCTCAACAACGTCTGGCTGCATCTGCCCACCAGTCCTGCTTCAGGGCACCCAGAGGCACGGAAACTGCTCTCATGAACACCTGTGAAGACCTTCTTTCAAACCTGGACACTCGCTCCCTCTGTTCTGATCCTCCTCAATCTTTCTTCTTCCTTTGACAGTCAGCCACTCCATCCTCACAAATCGTCCCCATGATACCTTTGGCATCATGGATCGGGCACTGGTGTGGCTGACCTTTTTTCAAACAGACCCTCGCAGGTGCAAATGGGTCCTTTTCTTTCCACCTCGCTCTCTACCTGTGACGTCCCTCAAAGCTCTATCCTATTGCCATGGCTCTTCAACATCTATCTCGCCCACTTGATCTCCACCTTCTACCCTCATTTTCAGTGTTCTGTAGATGATGCACAGCTCTCCTTTAAGCTGCCATTCTGTGTCCCCCCCCCCTTCTCATATCATACCTGACTGCTATTCAGGCATGGTCCTCTGCCGTTGATCTTTGCCCTAATGCCAGTAAGACAGTGCTGCTTCTCGTTGGGTTGACGGCGCATTGTGTCCGCCCCCCCACCACCAACTTGTGAAACAAACACCTTTGACTCCTTTCTCTCCACACACCACAGACCTTGCCACCAAGTCCAACCTTCAGCTCCACCTCATCAAAGGTATTCTACCATCTCCCAGAAGCTCAACATCTCGAGCCCTGGTTCTCTCTAGGCTGTACTGCTGCAACAGCCTCTTCCTCAGTCTGCCTCTATCCACCCTTCGTCCTCCAACTAATCCAGAATATGACTGAGAGACTTATCCTTGGCCTCAAGCCCAGGGACTGGATCTCTCCAGGCTTAATCTCTCCACGGACTCCCAGTGACCGCAAGAACCTTTGTCCCATCCACAAGGCTGTCTGGTGCCTGGGACTTCGCTATATCCAGCTGTCCCTTCCTATGAGTCATTCCGTCCTCTGGCTCCAATTTTCTGCAGGTCAAACATTTCTCCAAGCAGAGAGTGGGAGGTAGATTTCCTTCATTGGCTGGTTCCTCTGTCTGGAACGCCCACCCCGTCCCCCCCCCCCTCCCCACGAAGACCTGAGCTGGGTCTGTTCCGGACACTCCTGAAGACTTTTTTCCCTTGTTCCTTTTTCCCCTCTTGTGCTAACCTTCCCTTACCTTTTAGGTCCTGGTCCCTTCAGTCACACATGGGCCGGATCTTTCAACCCCGCACCCACCCCCCCACCAACCGGTCCTTCCAGCACTTGCCCTCGGGTGCCCTTCCCCAAACTAGCCCAAACCTGGTCCACCGCATTTATCCTCCCTCCCCCTGGCACTTGCTCACCCCCTACCATTGCATTGGGCACCCCACCCCTGTCCCCTGGCACTTGCTCACCCCTCCTATTGGGCACCCCCTGCACTTTTCCCACCCCTGCACTTAACATCTTTTGTCTTGCACAGTAGGATTATAACAAGGCCAATATAACTGTTCTGTTGTACTACTTCTTTCCTATGCCACCCCCCCCCGCCCCCCAATAACTTGTTTTGTGGTACCTGGAAACACTTGTGTATAGGCACCATACGAATGTCCAATAAATAAATCTATTGCCAAATTTTCATTATCTTGCTTTTGTCAAAGTGCTTCTATTTTTGAGTCTGCTATAGAACACCCCTGACCCTGTTAGGACTGCCACTTTCTCTCTCGTGTCATCTATAGGAAACCCTGCTCTACTTCCTCTAACAAATATTTCTTTACTAATTCTCCCTTCCAAACTGCGAATTTCGAAACAAATTGCGTTTTTGCTCGTTATTTCCCCCTTCTCGTTTTTTAAAAAAAATTTTTTAAAGGATGTTTTTGTTCAAACAGTCATGTTCTAAACAGTCATGTTCTTTTGTCATGTTTGCCCTCGGACTGATGTGCGCTATATAAATACGAATGTTTCACATTAATTGAAATAGATGATAAATGTGGCCAGCACCCAGTTCATGAAAAGGATTGGAAATGTGGCTGGTTAGCAGACTCCATGCTACCTTTAGGGTAAGTGCAGCCCAGGTCGTGGAGTAGACCAAGCATGATTCAGCTTTTTGTACTCCCAGAAAAGCCCAGTCTCGGCCCAAGCGGTGTTCTGCCTCACACACACCACAATCCGCCCCAATTAAGATCTTAGCAGGCCACTGGGGCAGGCACAGTTAAAACCCGCCCTCATTTAAAGTGCCCATAGTTCGTCCCACCTTTTCTGTCTCTAGAATGTGCCCATTCAGGACCTGGTGGGAAGGGATGCATGGGTTGTTGGGGAGTAGAAGGGCTTTTTTTTCTTTGATAAAACATGACCAGGCAATCGATGGCATCCCAGTACTGTGGAATGATTAAAAGCATGACAACTGCTGAGCCAAAGGCAGGCGCTGTGAAACTACTACGATAGGAATGTGTGCAGTATAAGAACTTTGTAACATTTTGACAACATTTTGCGTGAATTTCAAAGTTGCAATGATGACAAATGTTCTGAAATACAACCATTTGGGTTTCCAGGTGTACAATTGTTCTTGCAGGGTCATTTGGAGCATGGTAATCCGTTTCTTGGCTGGTTGAGTGGCCCTTCTGTGGTGATCTTTGGGCAGACTGGTGTTCGTGTTGGCTTGCAGCCAGAATTTCTTCTCTGCTGCTCCGTCCTGTGAGATGGCCTTACTGTGACATAAAAGCAACAAAGCGTGTCAGTCTTGTGGTAGCATCATTTTAACGCATTCAGCTCCCTGTGCTGTGCTGTGCAGCAACTGCACTCGCACAGTATCAAACGAACCTCCCACCCCCTGAGTCCCAGGTTTGCAACAAATCCTTGAATGTGTCACCAAGATCAATAGCTGGTCCTAAACTTTAATTCTGCTGCATCACATTCACCTTTTACTGCCCATCATAGAATGTGCCATATCTGTCCACTCTCCCCATAGCACAGCTTGGCAGTCCCAAGTTACTGTTCAGATGTTTGCCTAGTGATTATTTATTCTTGGGTCCAAGTCAGTCGCTGGGAAACCTCTTGAGCCCAACATACAGCCAAACACTACATGGTGTTAACTGCTGTGGAATTGCTGGAATCGACGAAAAAATTGCGACTTGCTCAATGCTGAGCCTTTGCGCTGTACAATTCGGACACCTACTTTTTATTTAAGGCGCAGACCTAACGGGCTGGCATCTTTTAACGGTAGCGCAGTACTGTGAGTTTCATTCTGTGCATCAATTGGGGTTAGTCCATGGTCGAGTGAAGCCACGTTTTGAGAGATTTGCGTAATTGGAGAATTGTGTGGTCATTTGGTCTATACTGGGAGAGCATCCCAGAGGATGGGTGTGACACAGGATTGTTTGTGGGTCCTCTTTGCTGACTAATTGTGATTCGGGCCAGTTTGCACATTTAATGTGCAAAGAGCGTGGGCCGCCACATGTGGAGCTTAGCTGCCAGCTACTCGTGACTGATTTGTAGATAATGCATGCAATCTTGAACAGTATCCTGGCCTTGAGAGGAAGCCAATGTAGTCTGTGCAGGATGGGGCGGAAGGGGGTTATTCAGTGAAATTTCCGTGCACCTTTAAGATGTGCTACAGAATGGTGGACTGCTTTTAGGGCTACCCTAAATCTCTAGGACTTGGTTATTGGAATTAAAATTGTGATTAAAGTGATGTGAAGCAGCATAGAATGTGTTGTGGTTTTTGCTGTGATAAATGGATATCTGGGTAAAAAGTTGCGAGCCAGCCATAAAATCACTTGCCGCTAATTTCTCCATATACTCACTATTTCTTACTTGAATCACTAGCCGGTGATGGGTGTAAACTTTAAAGGGCCTGCAGCCATCTTAGAACGTTCCAGTTACAGGTTTTAAATTGCCCACCCTCCCAACTCCAGGGTAAATGAACACTTTCGAAAAGATAGATAAGCCAAGTCGGTCAATTGTCTGTTAGGTGCACAGACACGGCAATTTTTTAACAAAAAAATCGCAAATCTTTCCTTTGAAATATTCTGATATTTTGTCTTCATCTTTCAGGACCTTCCTTTAAAAAACAAAGGTAATCCCTTGGCGAATGAGCAATTCAATTTACCTGGCTTTAATTGAGTGACCTGAGAGAAAGCACAGGAAAATATTATGCATTGGAAAATGTGCTATGTCGTCCGAAAAAGCGCATTATTTGGCTTTGTGGAACCTTTCATTAATCTTTTTGATTTTTTTTTTTTTTTTTTGAAGCTCAAGGCCTACCCCTTTTGTTTGATAAGGTGGTGGAACAACATAACGATACAGCAACATTCAACTGTAGTCAAACCTGAAATGTTTACCTTGTATGTAGCCTTGGGAAACAAGACCCGTGGCATACCCCTTTCAGACACATTACAACTGGAGCTAACCATTATGAAAACTAGTCCTACTCCTCGGTTCCTCTCCCCGGAAACCTGATTTCTTAAAAACTAGCAAAAGTGCATACCCACCACAAATGTCACACCTATGTGAAAGGCATTCCTTAGTTCTCCAGCATGGGGTCTGGCATGGATTCGCATGCTCATGAATATTCCTCGTCAGGCCGGGAATCCTCGTCAGGTCGGGAATCCTCGGTAAAGAGAAAAATCAGTATCAGTATCAGTTTCGTTTCTGATCTGTCTTTCTTAGTAGTAACAATCACTGATCTCTGGGTCATACTGCCCCCAGCCAATGACTGCCCTCTACCTAAGCCCCTCCCCTGGCAGCCATCCTCAGATTTTCACCGCACGTTCAAGTGTTGGGAGTCCTCGTGTTTTAGCTCTCGAGCTTTTACTGCGTTTTTGCGCTTTTCAGGAGATATTTCTAATTTTTTCAGTTAATCGAGCCTCAAGCTCCACCGTTTCTACTTCCGATAACGGGGACCTGTTTCGGAATTCTTCAATTCTTCTACGCCCCTCAAGGGTGAAGTTTTTGTTGAGTTACGCTTCTTGGAGGATTCCAGAAGATCTGTGGCCTCCCTCAACGCACATGGCCCAGGACAAGGGAAGCTCGACGCCTGGATCCAAGCTGTTCAGGAGCTGCCCAGGATGCGGATTGCAAAATGTTTTCAAGGAAGACGAGCATTCGAGATGTCTCTACTGCCTTCATGAGGACAAGACGCACGTGAAGGACTGCGTTCTGCAAGAACCTGTCGGAATGGACCAAGCAAGATCGTCGTTCCTACCTCGCCGTTTGGCTGGAGAAGGGCACAGCAGGTGAGAAGGTGAAGAAAAAGTCTGAGTGGTCTTCTAGTCCTGTGAGGGCGCCCCGGCGACGGGGGCCCAACGGAAGGCCAAGCACCGCGAGTCCGCGGAGCGCCGAAAGGTTGGGCTCCTCGGCTGCCAGGCAGGGCGCAACTTCCCCGGCACGATCAACCACGATCTCGAAGGGAGCCGAGGGGGAGCGAGGCGATTGAACCCCCCCCCCCCCCAGCAAAGGCCCAGGACGCACCTAAGGTGGTGAGGGCCTTGATCCACCCGGCAAAGGCCTCTATCGAGGCTGTCGCAGCAGCCCTGGCGAAGCCGGCAGAGGCTACGGCAGTGGAGGCGGCCTCGGGGCCCAGAGTTTCCCTGCCACCGCGGAGGGAATACTCTTTCCAGACCCCTGTGAAGACCCCGGCGGAAAAAGAGGGGGGGGGCGGTGGCCATTACGGACTCGGATTCAGCCTCTGAGGAGGATGGTGGAAACCGTGAAAGGCCTCAACGAGAGGTTCATGGGCCTCAACGAGCGGTTCGAGAAGGTTCGATCCCAGGGGAAGGTTCCCGCTGATGTGATCGACGATGAGGGCCCGGTGGAGCAGCCATCCCGTCGGTCGCAGCCATTACCCGAGCCCCAGGATAGCTTGGCGGCCGTTTTGTTGGCAATACATTCCTTATGTACTGAGATAAGGACAAGGTTACCACGGACCCCGACGGAGGATCCAGAACCAGGCCCGTCGGGAAGCCCTCCGAACAAGCGGAGGAGAGTCCACCCCGCTCCGCCCTTCGTGCCCGCGAGGCCTGTGGACCCCTCAGCCCCCCCCCCCCCCCTCCGCGGACCCTTGGTAGGATACCACGACGGGGACGGACGGCAATGAGACGACGGACATCCCGTCATCAGTCAATTTCCCCCCCCCCCCCCCCGACGAAATTGGCTCTTCTCACGCCATGATAGCCAGGGCATCCAAGCTCTTCCAGCTCTGCCCTGGGGAACAGAAAAGGGAAGGTTTTCTTTACCAACGATGAGAGGCCAAGAGAAAGACGGTCCTCGCGGTGCCGCTGCTCGACGACATCTGGGACGAGGGGCTGGCTATCCTCAAGAGCCCTTCCACAACACCCGCCAAGAGGGACAGGTACGAGAAGAAGTACCTCAGGGCCCAGCCCACGCCGGACTCTGTCGTCTCTTCTGCGGCCAGGAAGAAAGCAGCGGGTGCGGCGGCATCAACTTTCACTTCCCCCTCCGGACAGTGAGGGCAAGAAGTTGGACTCGTGGGACGACGAGTCATCTCGGCGGCGACGACGATTAAGGCGGCCAATGCCTTAGCGATTGTGGCCCGTTACGACAGGGAGCTTTGGTTCATGATGGCTCCTCTGCTAGACTTCCTACCGGACAACAGAGGGCGGAAGCCCTACAGATTCTGCAGGAAGGTGAGGTGGCGTCGGATCACGCCATAACTGTGGCAACGGACATTGCCGATACCGTTTGCCTCCGACGACGAGGATGGCTCAAGGCGATGGACTTTCGCCAGGGCGTCCAGACCAGAGTGTTGGACATGCCGTTCGACGGCAACAACCTGTTTGGAAAGATGGTGGATGAGTCCCTCCTGGCCATCAAGACAGACACGGAAACAGCCCGAGCCCTTCAGCAATGGCGGCCCTTTCAGAGCTCTGGAGGCAGGCAGGGAGCCAGCGGTGGCTCTTCTACTTACCGCCTGGCGGCCCACTTCTCATCATAGGAGGCCTAGAGAGGCCGCGGCAATGAAGGAGGGTCTCGCCGCCAAGGAGGCAAGGCCTCTTCCAAGCAGGACTGAACCGGCCATAGCGTCGGGCCCCTACCGAAGCACCCCCGGTGGGAGGCCGGCTGACAAAGTTCATCAGCGTGTGGAAGTCCATCTCCACCGACCGTTGGGTGCTGGACACCCTGGCCCGCGGACACTCGCTAGAATTTCAAAGGAGTGTCCTCGCATTCCTCCCGTGGCCAGGAAGGAGAATCACGTCCCTCAGCTGCTGTTGGAGGTAAGGGCAATGCTCAAGAAGGGTGCCATCGAGCTTGTCCCCAAGAGGCTCCGGGGCTCCGGATTATACTCAAGATACTTCCTCGTCAGAAAGAAGGCGGTTGGCACCCCATCCTGGACCTGGGTCGGTTGAACAAGTACATCAAGGCACAGAAATTCAGGATGGTCACCCTCCAACATGTGCTGGGACAGCTGGAGGAGGGCGACTTCCTATCGTCACTAGACCTGGAGGATGCTTACTTCCACATCCCCATTCTAAAAGGACACAAAGTTCCTCAGATTCGTAGTCCAGGGGCGTCCCTACCAATTCAGAGCCCTGCCGTTCGGATTAAAGTCGGCACCCAGGGTGTTACCAAGTGCCTCGCACCTGTGGCGGCGCGGCTGCGCCTGCAAGGGATCCACATCTACCCCTACCTGGACGACTGGCTAATCCGTGCAAGGTCAAGAGAACTCGCCGTCGAACACACAGCTAGTACCGTCCGCCTGCTCACGGAGCTGGGATTCGCCATCAACTACCCCAAATCCCATCTGGTCCCGTCGCAGGTGACACTGTTTCGAAGCTCGATACAGTGAAGCGATTGGCATCTCCGTCGGTAGAAAGGACTAAGGCCATTTTGGGCAAGGTGCAGCGCCTGTTAGCCACGGATGTGGCCAGAGTGAGGGCCATCAAGTCCCTCCTCGGGATGATGTCCTCATGCATCTACCTTGTGCCCCTTTGCAGACTTCGGATGCGTCCGCTACAAGAGTTCCTCGGCGCCCGCTGGATTCAAGTGGCGGGCAGCTTTGAAGACAGGATCCCGCTCGACGAGGAGTTCCGTCGGGCGATTCTATGGTGGGGTGCCCGTGCGCACCTCGCGACAGGCATGGACTTTCAGGCCCTGGCGTATCAGGAGACGGTAACGACGGACACCTCCCTGGAGGGATGGGGGGGGGGACCACACCAGAGATCTCCACGCAAGAGGCCTCTGGCTTCCGGAGGGGAGGTCTCTTCACATCAACATCCTGGAGCTACGAGCTGTGTTCTAGGCGCTCAACTCGTTCCTTCGTCCCTCAAGGACAAAGTAGTGAGGATCTTCACCGACAACACCACCACGATGTTCTACATCCGGAAACAGGGAGGCACCAGATTCCCAGCCCTATCCAAGGAGGCCCAGGATCTGTGGCACTGGGCCGTCGCCCAGGGGATGTTTCTGGTTCCCTTCCACCTTGCAGGAATAAAAAACACATCGCCGACTCACTCAGCAGGGAGCTGCGCTCGTGCCACGAGTGGGAACTACGCCAGGACCAGGTGGATCAGCTCTTTCAACAGTGGGGCAAACCCCAGATCGACCTGTTCGCGACGGCGACAAACTCCAGTGCCAGAGGTTCGCCAGCAGGTTCGCACAACCGAGGAGCATGGGCAATGCTTTCTCGTTCCCTTGGGACGGCCTGTTCCTGTACGCGTTCCCTCAGTTGCCGTTGCTGTTCCGTCTCATCAACCAGCTCAAGAGGTCCAGGTGCAGGATGATCCTCGTCACACCGGCGTGGCCGAGACAGATCTGGTTCCCGGACCTTCTGGACTTGTCAGCATCCCCACCTATCAAGCTGGCGACGGACGCGGATCTTCTCTCCAGAGAAGGAGGCGCCATTCTCCATCACGACCCGGAGTCGCTGAACTTGCAGGCTTGGCTCCTGCGGCACTAGAGTTTGGAGGATACGATATCCCGGCTGACTGCAGAGAGGTGCTTGCAAAAGCCAGGGCGTCCTCAACTCTCAAATGCTATGGACATAAGTGGAAGAGGTTCTCTGTCTGGTGCCGTGCACAGATGATTAACCCTCTGCGGATTACGGCCCCTCAAGTATTGCCGTACCTACTGTCGCTGGCCAAAGCTGGACTGGCTCACGCCTCCAAGATACATCTGGCTGCCATCTCCCGATACACCAGAACTACAGGATGGGTGTCCTTGTGGTCTCATCGCCTGGTGAAGGAATTTATGAAGGGACTATTCCGATCGTTCCTGCCAGTGAAGGCCCCTGCCCCGGCGTGGGAGATCAACGTGGTGCTGACCAGGCTCATGGGTGCCCCATTCGAGCCTATGCTTTCGGCGCCGTTGAAGTTCCTGTCGTGGAAGACAGCATTTCTTGTGGCCATCACCTCCGCACGACGAGTGGGAGAGATCCAGGCCCTATCTTGCAAGCCTCCATACTTGACTTTTCACGACACGAGGGTGGTGCTGAGGACGCACCTCTCCTTTATGCCCAAGGTGCCGTCGGACTTCCACCTCAACGAGCCCTTGGTGTTGCCAGTTTTCTTCCCGTCGCCTTTGTCTCCGGCCTAGAGGACTTTGCACTCGCTGGAGGCGGCTAGAGCGCTGAAGTTCTACGTGGACTGCACAAAGAGTTTTCGGAAGACATCACAGCTGTTTGTGAACTTTGGACCTGTGAATCAAGGGAAGGCTCTCTCGAAGGCTTACATTTCCAGATTGCTCTCCGGCTGCATCATGCACTGTCACCGGTTGGCAAACGGACCGCTGCCCGGCCGTCCGAGAGCCTTCGGCCAGAGCGATCGCTGCTACCACGGCGTTCCTGTCTGGTGTGCCCCTGCTGGACATCTGCAGGGCTGCTACGTGGAGGTCGACGCACACCTCACAAGATTCTACTACGTCGATCGGGACTCCAGGGAGGAGTCCAGGGTCGGCCAAGCAGTGCTGCGCAACCTGTTCGCTTAAGGTGAGCCTGGTGAGGAGGTAAGAGATGCTTAATGTTGAGCCTGTTGCCACCTCCCGTGGTTGTGCATGTGTATACTGCTATGTATTCTTATATTCATGAGCATGTGAATCCATGCCGGACCCCATGCTGGAGAATGACAAGTTACTTACCTGTAACTGTTGTTCTCCAGCATGGGTCTGGCATGGATTCACATGCGAACCCTCCCTCCTTCCCCTCTGCGGCTCTTCACTCGGTCATACTGCCACTTTATGGGTTACCAAATCTGAGGATGGCTGCCAGGGGAGGGGCTTAGGTAGAGGGCAGTCATTGGCTGGGGGCAGTATGACTCAGAGATCAGTGATTGGTTACTACTAAGAAAGGCAGATCAGAAACTAAACTGATACTGTTTTTTTTTTTTTTCTTTACCGAGGATTCCCGGTCTGACGACGGGGAATATTCATGAGCATGTGAATCTATGCCAGACCCATGCTGGAGAACAGTTACAGGTAAGTAACTTGTTCCACATATAAGAACCTTCAGGGTAGCGGTCCTGAGAAGAGCATCTTGTAGAACATTCAAAAGCTGTGTGCCTCGGTTCTATATCGGTCAACAGGGACAGTTAGATCTGATTCTTGTCCATCTCCTAAACTTTTCTTTTGCCACTTTAATCCATTGTGGCACCTTTTTAACCATCGTTGAGAATTGTATGTGGTTGAGCAGAATGTGGTTGAGCAGTTATCTTCCATTCCAGACCAAACCTTGTACAACCCCAAAAACTCTCCTTTTAGTTTCAGGAGCATGGAATTGTTCATTTTAATAAGGCAGAATGAAGACCAGTTTGTTTTGGATTTGATGTTTTCACCGAGCTGCTGTGCTTGATTTTATGTGCCTTCTTTTTGAAGCATTTAGTGTAGACAAATCCTGACAGTTGCAAAGAGGATTTACTGAAGGCGATCAGGCAATTTATCCTTGCTGCGTCGCTTCTGATGGGTATACTCTTTAATTTTAAATAAGTGGACTCCCGTCAAGACTTTGGAAATAAGATGTTTCCTTTTCTGGAATGCTGACAAAAATCTGATGCATCCTGTCCAATTGAATCGCTGTATGGTCAGCTCTTGAATTGTCATTGCAAAAATACTGCAAACCTAGACCTCCTCTAGTCTGAGGTTACTGAAGAGGATGCCACAGATGCAGATATGACGCTAGTTGTACAAGAGCAGCCTGCTTTCAAAGGAGGCCACTCTTGTCTCGCACACTGTTGGCCAATTTCTGCCTCGGCGGATTCAGCCTCAGCAATCCTCTGCTCTAGAGATTGGCCACCATCCTGATATTTCGTGAATTGGAGGTAATTTCTGACTCTAGACACATTTCTAATGCAGGGTGCAAAATGTGCACTCTTCATTGGCTAGTGATTTTGGTGTGCTATGTATAGGCATAGAATTGAGGTGGCAAGTGACTTTTTATTGCTGGCTAGTTGCTTGCAACTTTATTTTTGCCCCTGTATTAATGCCTTGTAGACCAGGTCTGCAAATCAGATTTGGTGTCGGGGGGGGCTGATTCCTGCTCGGACAGGTGAGTATGTTGAGGTGATGGGTGATTGATGTGAAGCACTGGAGCGAGTTGAGTAGGGTGCCACGGCCATGTTTCGAATATATCTTTGCTGCTAGGGTTTTGTGTATTTGTGGATTTTTTCAGGGGTTTTGGGGGTCTGATTTTGAAGGTGTGAATGGTGTTCTACTTGATGGGTTTACCCCATTCTACTCCTGATACACGAAGTATGAAATGTAGGATAGGTTGTAACTGCGTTTTATTTCTTTATTTTATTATTTCTTTATTGACACTGCATGCAATTTATTTTTTCCACTCTGCTTCTTGGAAATCCAACTCTGGCAAGAATTATCACTTTCAAGCTCTAATCCCGTTACCAAATAAACACGAGAATGTGCCAAAAAGCACTTTACATTTGATTTAAAAAATCTATAATTGTAGACATATGCTCAGTGTCCTGTGATCTAGAGTCTTCAGAGGTGTCCCTAAACTCTTGGGCCACCATGCTGCAGACGTTGCCGTTCTGTGTGTTCAGCCTGGAACTTTGGGGACCACCAGCTTGTCCTAAATGTTTCTGTGAAATGTCAGCGTCCCAGCATCCAAGGGACCGGAGATACAAGGCTGACACTGACTGTCTTGCCAGACCCTGTTTTCCCACATCCAGTAGTGTGCTGAGGAGGCCTGCCCCAAGTGAGCTGCATTGTTCAACTGGAACACGTTGCACCAGCTGTGTCCGACCAGGGATTCACTGGAACAGGCAAATCCTGGGCACCGAGGTCCAGAAGAAATGCTCTGAGAAAACCTGCCAACTCCCAAGAGAAACTGGAGTATGGTTGGGGGCGGGAGTCGGGGGAATTGAGTTACTGTGGGACTTATTTGAACCCCAAACTACCCTTTACCCCAATTTTGAAAACATTTACCAAAGTTTGGCTTTGCTTGTTCACACGCAAGCACTCTGAAGCCTGGGGCAGTCTTATTCACTAGGATAGATCTTTACCTGACTTTTGAAACCCTTGTCCCATCCACAGGACACTTCACCCAACTTTTTCCCCAGCTCCCACAAATACTTCTAACTTTCAGGGCACAATGTCACAGTCAACTTAGTGTTGGACCTTTTAAAGTTGAGGTTGAATTCTAGTGTACTGTAATTGCTTATTTAACCAATAACTTTCCTTTCAGTATTGTGGTGGGGGGGGGGGGGTATTGTGGTTCTATTGCATTGGCTACAGAAGGTGCATATATGCATTTTATTATTGTGTGGTATTATGACTGGCTTGTAGTCATTTTTATTTTAGTGTTTGGCCATAAATATAGTATTTTTATAACTACTCGTCTAAGTGTAATACTTGATTACTTACCCAGTGGACCTTTGCCAGGGCTCATCCCTTCCAGACTTACCCTTGGGCACTCTCCATGTTATCTTGATTGGTTTGTCCACAGCTCCCAGAGTTCTCTGATCACTAACTAAGATGGCCTCATATACATCTGTCAACCAGGCCACAGTATAGAAATCTAGTCTTAACAGTAGCTTCATATCTGGCCAATTCAGGCCAACAATCTGACGCAGGTGCAAAATGGGGCAGAGGGAAGGCCTTGCACACTTTCCATGCTAGGACCTCCTGGAAGTGCCACCATCTTGATTTAGTTTCTTGCCTTAACCCATCACAAACGTTCCTGTATCACTTCAGAAGATGGCCCATATATAGCCATCCACACTAATGCAATGCTCCCGTGCCCCCTTTCCATCCCTCTTTTCTTACTAGCCTACTTCAGGTCATGTTTCCCCAGGCGAGGGAACAATACGCTGCAGACAAGGATCGGTGCTTTGAGACTGATGGTGATTGGGCAGAGCAAAATAACATTAGTCCAGTAGACTACAGAGATATTGTGGTGTAGGTTTGCGCTGGATAGTGTAGACCTCCAGCTAGATTTTGGGTTAGTAAATAACCAGGTACTCGCATTTCTTGAAGTTTGATTGATCGAAGTTGTGCAGCTGTCCTTTTGGAGTTGCTTTCACAACGTAGCTGTTAAGTAAAGTGCAGATTCCCTGTGTTTTGTGCATGGTGGTATTGTTGCTAGTATTTTGCTCCTTATCTTGGTTGTATCTTGGGTGGTGGCAGTGTGGGTGCCTCAAACCCCCCCCCCCCAACTTGAATGGGAGTAACACTGCACCATGCCCCAGAAGGGCGTGTGGGTAATGCAAAGCACTAAAGTGCATGGTTTTCTTGACCGGTAATCGGTGGAGGGTTCATGCTGCTCCTGTGACGCGAGCTGTCTGGTCGAGTCTTGGTGGCATACCTGCAGCCGTATTCTGGTTTCTTAGGTGATGTTTAAGGATGCACATTGTGTAGCTTGGTGATGCTTGATGGAGCCAGTGGTGATAGTTGGGGGCAGTGTTTCCCAAGATGAAGAAAGTTTTCGGTCTCCTAGAGTATGTGATTAAAATCCTTCTTGATCAATGGGTTGTAATCACAAGGTTAGTTTGCGGTCTATCTGGTTTCTAATGTTGGGTTTCCAGTCAAAAACCCTGATCTTGAGGCCATTCCATAGTTGTGCAAGGTAATTTTTGCAGAGCTTGAATTGCATTTCGCTTCTTTGGTTTGTGTGTAAAGAATTTAACAGTGGCGGGAGGGAAAGCGCCACCAATTGCTCTGTATGAAATCAACTTTAAGAAAAGGAACCTGAGTGGTACAGTGTGTAGAGCCATTGGACGGGCCTAAATTAACTCCTTACAATTTCCCACCCCATTCTCGTGCATTCCCTTTCAATTGACCTTTGACTGAGAAAAGATTAACCTTTAATAGGCTTAGGATCCGGTCTTTGGGCCGGGTGGAGTTAGGATTGCAATGAACTAATTCAGTATTTCTTGCATGAGTGCATGCACAAGCCTGTTTGGGCACTCCTTGGAAGCAGTAGCAGTTGGCTTGTTTAACTCGCCATAGATGACTTTGTATTTGCGCAGTTTGGAATGTGCAATTTGCTTATGCAATGGACATAAGTGCCTAGCTCCCTTAGATGGTACAGTATAAGGGAGGTACAGTATAAGGGATTGGCAAGTTTCGTATTTCATCCTTGTCCCCTTCTGCTAGCCCTGCGCAGTTCAGCTTGGTGTGTTGTCACCTGGTTAGTGATGCCTCCATGACTGGGGTGTGAATCGGACGTGAATCTTGCTGTCACACTTGTGTACTAATTTCAAGCGCATCCTATTTTTAAACTTACTGCTAGTGTTCATTAAGATTCACGTGTCTGGCTATTCATCTAGGTATTAGCATACTTGATTATGGCCCAAATGACCTTTCCGAATTGTCCGAATTTTTTTGTTCAAACTATTCAGTAATTTCAGTCAATGTTAATTAAATATAGAAGTGGGGGTAAGGGAATAGGTTAAGGTAAGGGGCAGGTGGACTACCCCCACATCGTCCAACAAAAAAAAGATCAACAAATTCGGTCAAACCGTAAAAGGTAAATTGGATCTAAAAAACAATCGACCTAAACTCTCCAGATCTCCCGATGTACAGAATACCTATCCGGACACCTGCAAAATGTAAACCATGGGTGGCTGTCCAGTCAAGAATAGCTAGCTATTGGGGCTGTCTGCAGCCCAAACCAGTTCAAGCATACAATGACTTTCTTGCGCTCTAGCGAGTGCTTGTGGAGCAATACCATATCTGACTATTTCCTACTCTTGCCTGGGAGGAAGACTAACAAGAAAGATAAGTTTAAACGGGACCTAAAGTGGCTGCTGTAGTCTTAAAATGGCCACCGCCTGATCTTTAAAAAAGTAACGGAGCCCTCGGGCGCACCCAAAGTGTAAATGAGACCAGTGCCACTAGTCTGTGCTAAATCGAGGTTAGGGGGAAAATGGCCATGAAGTAAACAGAAAAGAGCAGAGCAAATCTTTCCCTGCACTACATGCTCAATGGGAGCTGAGGGGGGTGTTGTAGTGTGACAAAGTACACATCAATGAAGGACTACCTCCCCCTGAACTGGTAGCCTTAAGCACTAACCGGGACAAGTGAACAAGGCTAAAAGGACTGGATCATACACTTGGCAGATATGCTATGGGTCACATTGAAAGATTGGTAAATAAATGTTTTGCAGCTTTCCCAACTGAAGTCGCAGGTCAAGAGCCCCAGTGTAGACTTGGTCTCACAGGGTATGCAATAGCCAGGAATTGGGCACTGCTTTAACTCCTGTGTGTAACCTAGAAGAGCCTTATTAGCCTGACAACACAAGCTACCTTTTAGTTACTTTTGACTCGTCCAGACAACTTAGAATAATTCTAGTAGATGCTTAAAACCTAGTCCTGTAGGGCCCAATGAGCAGGAGCGAAACCAGCCCCTCTATGTCGGCATCACTCAGATAGCAGCTACCAGTAGGGAACCAGGAGTGAGTACTCGGCGCATTGAAAATCTACCTCACACGAGATTCAGGCTGACTTTTTTTTGTTCCATTATGCTTAAATGTGTACTCAATGTGTCCTAATTTGTCTCAAATATTCAGAATGTCACGTATGCACGTTTGTAAGGCACTGGTTGGCCTGAGGAGCCAAACGTAGCTCCTGGTAACATTTGGTTTTAAGCAAACCAGGCACTCCTAGGCTTGAGGCAGGAGATGCATTGCTCCTTGCAATTCCGTGACTCGTATAATGGTTAACACGTTCTAGTTTGACTCGGGTCCGGCGCCTGCTTAATGGGGGCTGCCTAGGAGCTACGTTGATTTCTGTTCAGCTTAACCTTATTTCAATCCCTGCTATCATACATTTAACATTATCATTTGAGAGCATTACGCTCCAAGCAGTGTCTGCTCTGGGCTCTCACGTGGGCCGTTTCAGCTTCTATATTGTTTCTGATGTCCGATTAATATCCAGAATAATGTAGGCATTGAGGTGTGTAGTGACCACCATACCAGTTTAATTGCTAAACCTTTCTGCTTTGGAGTAGTAACCAATTTTTAGTGTTTTGCTGTTCCTTAATGCAACCGTTTTTGTACCTGCAGGCTGAGGCAGAAGTAGCGTCCTTGAACCGCCGCATTCAGCTGGTGGAGGAGGAGTTGGATCGTGCTCAGGAACGACTAGCAACTGCTTTGCAGAAGCTTGAGGAGGCAGAGAAGGTAGCAGATGAGAGTGAAAGGTGAGCAATTTATTTTTCTGAGTTTATTTGAGACTTGTGGTGAAGTTTTACATGGCACAATTGCCATGCTGAGTAAATGTCTCACACAGGCATGAAAGCTGCCACTCCTGTTCTGTAAATTGGAGGGCTTCCTCATTTCGCTTCTCTGCGTATGTTTTTGCTTGAAGTAAAAACGTTTAGTGAGGTTATATTCGTTAACTGCAATGCAAGCTATGAAAGGCGACAACTCAAGCTCTAGTCCCCCTTCTCCGCCCCCCCCCCCATACCTCTCTGAAATGGGGTGATATTGGAAGAGGGAGGACTGTTAGTTGCCCTAAGAGCACAGACCTCTGGTGTGTGGGTATTACACGGTCTTATTGCTGGGACCAGGCATGTATTTACTTAGCCAATAGATAAGCATGCCTAGCACCCCAGTAGTCTTCACCATGCAAGGGATTTGATCGTGTTAAGTACTCCATGTGGAGCAAGGTTTTCTGGGGAAACTGGTACAGCAGAATCTTGTGCCAAATGTAAGGGGTTACAAGCGGAAGGCACTGGCTGGGCTAGTAGAGGGCAACAAAGTGAAAGTTACTGCACCCAAGTCTAGAGATGGACAAGGGAGAGCCTGGCTAAAACACACATATGCACACAGCATTCTCCCTCTAAAATACACCTATACAGAGCCATATTTCTTCAGCCTCTTCGGCTCTAATATTTGTACATTCTTGTATTTAAATCCTGGCAAACCCTTTCAAACTATTACTTTCATTATACCCTAGCCTCTGCATTGTGATATAACCACACAGATGGGTGAAGTGGAACAGGAAAATGCCAACATGATTAACAGTGGAGTTCTGTAATGGGCACTTAACCAACTCTAGCTTAACCAACTCTAGCTTAGCCATCAGATTGATAGATGGTTAATTTCTGGATTTGTACACTTGCTGCTGCTTCTAGTTCCCAAAGTGGAAGCTTCCATCCACGTTGGTGTTTCAGATCTGCATAAACCTCTTCTGGGTAAGTTTCTCTGGTTGGGGGGGGCTCAGAAGCACCCTAAATGTGAAGCCAGTTTCAGATTCTTTGACCCACTCTTCTGTAGCTAAGCTGCGACTCGTGTGGCGGTAGGCTTTATGCCAATTACTGTTTACAAGAGAAATTCTGTTGAGTGGTCCACACACTTAAGTAACATTAATGCTTGTGGATCGGCGCAGGCTGATTGGCGCATAGGTTTTTGCCGCAGTCACCGGTTTGGCGCGGCCAGTTCGGTGAATTTTAATTAACATTGTACTTCCAATAAAATAAACAATTGGGGCCATCGTGAACCGTGGCCTGCAGGGCTGCGTGACTGACCAGTTAACCATCTGCACCAGGTAACCATCTGCACCAGTTACTCATATTAAGTGTTATGAGCGTTCTTAATGGCCCATGTTTCATATAGTAACTGGTGCATTTGAAAATATCTCGATAGACTAGTGGTCTGCTCTTCGTTCTTGCAGGCCAGGGTTCGAGACCACCAATTTTTTTTAAAAAAAATTGTACTGGCACATGCTGGTGCCAAAAGATCCCAGCGATGGACCAGTTGTGCCTAAACTGGCCTGCCCTGAACTGCCCATGCTGGGAATGGGGTGCATCGCTGTGGATCTGCTTAGAATCTTGTGCTTTGTGTGGGCTGACATCCAGTGGTTGGTTCAGAGGATTACATTTACTCCTGCGTCCCACTCCCTCTTTGATGGATATTCCTTCCTTCGGGACTGGACCGGAGCCCTTTGATAGCATCAAAACCAATCCTTTTTTATTTTTACGTAGGGCCATTGTGCGTGGCTTTAGCCCTGCATTCCTTAGCCCCGCCCAGCGCATAGCCCTGCAGTCCTTTTCAGCGCACAGTCAGAATCGGACGCACTTGGCATCAAAGGTTTTTTGTTTTTTGTCTTCTCTGCTTTTGTCATTCAAATTTGTCTCCCTACCCCAGGTACCCAGTGCTCCAGATAAGATTTGGAAGTGAGTATTTTACTTCCTATTTTTGAAAGTTGGGAGTAAAATATTTTTTAGGGAGTACAAATGTAAGTTCAATTCCCAATGTAAGTATTTTTTTTAAGCTAGTAAAAACGTTTTAGCTGTACTCCATGTGCCACTGTTCCAAACATATCCATATAGCTGTGTGAGTGAGCAAGAGAGAAAGGTCCTACCGTTATTTCTTTGTTGGTATTTTTACTCTCCATTTTAATTTTTTGGGAGTATTTGCTTGTCGATGCACTCCTTATCTTCAGGGCTGCCTGTAAAGACTGGAGGCGGGCGTCTGTACTCCTGCTCTCTATATGGCAGAGGAGAGGAACAGAGGACACCAGCCAAGATTCTCTATAGGGCAGCGCTGGTCGAGCAATCGAGGCCTAGCTTCTCAGGAGGTGATGCAGGCTGGTTTTTGAGTACAGTGTAGTCCCCAAGCCCCCACAAAGGAATGTCCACACTGTATTAGTTAAAACAGTCTTTAATTAATATTCAACGTTATGTACGCTATCACAATAACTCACTTTGTGCTCAAAATCCACAATTATTATCAGATCTCATTAAAGTGCATCAACTATACTCTGGTCAATTGTCACACAGATCAAGGAATAAAAGTAACCCAACAATAGATATAGGAGGAAAGCAGTGGGTTAGAACAATGGGCAGAATATTGACCCCTACCAACTAGGCACAATTATGTGTGGAGATCCCCCCCACCTGGGCAACCTGTAAATTAAAGATCTATCACAAGCCCAGTCCATATATTGTTCTATAAGTCTTATTTCCTTCTATGAGGTTTCTACCCCCCCCCCCCCCCCCCCAATGTACCTGGTAGAGCAGAGTTCTTCTATGAGGCATCGATGGATCCTTCTTGAGTGACTCACTTTAAAGCAGGAGCCACGGATCGCCAAGAGGCGTCTATGAAAAGTTTGATGGTGCCGAGACCACAGCGTCGATCCAGGCGGTGCTCGTCGGCGATGTCCTGCGAGGATGAGGTGTGCGGGGCACCTCGGTGTTTGATAGTTGAGGACTGCAAAGAGTTTCTGAACTGTGGCCCGACAAGGGTGTCGAGTCGTCGAAGTCTTTGTGGACTTCGAGTGGTGGGAAACCCACCGGCGGATGCTCTTCGGCGCGCCGACGGCCTGGTCTTTTCCAGCAGGATAAGGTGGGCGGCGGTGCGGACGAGCGCTTCCGTGAATCAAGTCTTAGGCAAAGGAGCGTGCGGCTCTGGTAGTCGGCGTCACGGCATCAATCGGTCCCCTCTTCTGGGCAACCCGGCTTCGACGTGCCTCCAGCAGTTACGACGATACTCCGAACCCTGGTCGACGGCAATGGACTTCGACGGCATGATGTTTGGGTGCTTTACTTCGTTCTCCTCGGCGGTCCCAGTCTCCGTTCGGCAGCCTTTCGAGTGTCACTTCCAGGGAGCTTTGGCGAAGGTTAGCGGTGCTAGATGGTCCCTCGGAGCACGGGTAGAGGGTGCCTAACCAGGTCCTCTCGGATCAGTTCTTGATGAACTCGACAGCTTTCCGATTGGGTCGAAACAAATGCAGCAGCAGTTCTTCTTCCAGCTGGGCATCAAGGATAAGCAGTTCCAGTTACTCTTCAAGTGTCAACTCCGCTTCTGAACAGTTTCCAGTGGTGAGAGGTCCCCAGATATACTATTCTGTCTCTCCACACTGCTGGGTCACACTCAGCAGCCAATCATACAGAAGGGCATTCATGCAGGCTGTCAGCCAATGAGGCATACAGTGCATTCAGGCCATACTCCTCCCTCAGACACTCGCAACAAGGAATGTGTATTGAGACAAGTACCCAGCCATTCAACACTACACACTGCATTCATACCAGTTTCAGTTTCGGGCAGGGCTGTCTCAGTCATTGTGCCATACACCAGAAACCAGACATCCACAACAAGAAGTGCATATTGGTCACACACTCCATTCACCCAAGTCCCACCCACAGGGTGTACCACAACATAGTCACTGGGAAGGCTCCAGCCAGTCTGGCCTGATTCACAACAACACCATATATGGAACTTCCACCCAACAGCCAGTCAGGGGGAAGGGACAGAGTCGGAGCTTCCCAGGACTTTGGGAAAACAAGGTAACGGGCAATAGAAAGGAAGAGGCCACAGGGGCCTCTTGTTTCCTACCTGGTATCAACTGATTCCAATGGCAGGGCCTGGATGTTGGGTAGAATTCTCTCATAAGGCTAATTTCCCAAACCTAGTGATTTGCTGGATTTTTGTTTTTTTTTCTCCTTCTCCTGCTAAGAGTGAGACTCTCTTCCTCCCACTCTTAGGCATGATTTGAGTGTCTTTGACTGTGTGTGCTTAGGGGCTATGAGGTTTTTCTTTCTACTCCATAGGGTATCATCTATTTTTTTTAATGTAACACAGGGGTGTCCTAGTGACTCCATACCCTGGGACTGAATGACTGACTACTGTTCCCAGGGCATGTAAAGTCACCATTGACTTTACTAGTCCTAAATTGTGAACAGAACCAGTACAAACCATCATATTGTGGAAGCACTGGAAGGGGTTAATTATATTGCCCCTGGGTCTGTTTTCAAGGGGGCACTGTCCAGTCCCCCCTTGTCGAGTTTCTGGCTGGTGGCAGTGGTTACCACGCAAAATATTCCACCGGAATATTTCCTATGGGATGATTTTAAATGCACCACTTTTTGGTGCAATGTTAAAGATGCTGCCGGTTTATTTAATATTAAATTCACGGTTGGGTCTTTTTGCCAGAACAGGGCCTGGATATCCCAAAACGGAAGATACTCGGAGCACCTATTCAGCATGGAGCTGCCACCAGCCCATACCCTGCTCTGTGGGCCACACACAGGTGCCCAAAAACACACTAGAGGCACAGGGTTGCACCCCCACCCATGGGTGCTTAAGCGTATCCCATGGGTCTGTACATAAAACCAAAAACAGGAAGAGCTGCACTGCCAGGAGTCCCATATGGACTCCTGGGCAGAAAACAATACAGAACACAAATGTACCGCAGTCTGTTTCTTCTGCCTATGCCGGAGCATAAATAATTTGCCTAGTGTATTTAAGAGCTTTGCTACGGGCGGCAGACCCTTGCAACCTTTGCCTCGAGTACCTGGTCCCAGACCATAGTTGCGATGCATGTTTCTACTGCAACTCCCTCTCAGGCCGCACACTCGCAAGAAGGCTCGTCTGGTGGGAAGTTGTCTTCCACAGCTTCCTTTGGTACACCCACGGAATTTCAAGAGAAGTCGCCCAGTAAGTACACACCCCACCTGGGTGACTCCTTCCTTGGGTCATCGGTTATGGGAGGAGTCGTACGGGTTTGTCTTGAGGTGCTCCAAGCAGGGTGTAAACTGGATACTAGTTCCTTGAGGGTTCCTCCATTGGGGCTAAATGTACCGGGGTTACACCCGAGGTTCCCCTGTTGGGGGCTGAAAGTAACAAACTCTCTCTAAAAGGTTTCCCTCAATGGTACTAAAAGAAGCGCCAGCAAGTTCAAGGGTCCTTGTCTGAGGTTCTCCTCACGGGCTAAACATCCTGCTGCCCAGTCTGAAGGAGCTCGTAGGGCGGACATGCGTCCAAGTCCTTAGTCACCGGCTCTGCTGAGGATCCCTTAATGAGGACTAAAAATCACTTCAAGGCTTCTAAAAGGCTCCTAAAATAACAGTCAAATCTGCAATGACTTCTGACGGACCTGTGACAGGGAGGTCCTAGTTTAACTTTTGTCTTTGGCGGGAATCCCCTACCCCCAGAAGCTTGCACAGGCTCCAGAATGTCTGTGAAGACAGGAAACTAGGGATGGGTCAGACTCTGCATTCCTTTGTGTTCTGGCATGCCTACCCTGGAACCAGTTCCAACTGGGAGGCGGACTGTCATGAAAGGACCGCCATCATTGCAGCAGGAGTGCTGATTGGCTGGGATCCTGGATAAATGTCTTAGATCTGGCTGAAGATAAGTTGCCCCCTGGAGCTGAATCCGATAAGGAATAAAACTGCTGTAGCTGATTCCAGGGACCGGAGATGCCTGCTGTGTAACCGCTGCCTGTGCCGACTTCTACCATGTGACAGAGGGGCCCCAAAGACAACTATTGCAACCCTTAGAACGGAGCCACTAGAAGCACCAACGATCTTACTGGGAGCCTTTCCTCTCCACTCCTGTAGCAATTTCTCATTGTGTCCTTTTGTCACCATGACCAAGAAATTCAGAGTCTGGGACCTATGCTGCATCATGAAGGCGTCCGTCTGCAAGCTCTTCTTCTCGGCTGAGGTACTATGTGGCTTGAGGTAATATTTAACCACATAGGAGCGACACAAGGATTTCTACCAACTCTAAGTCTGTTACTTGTTGGCTAAGAAGTCCTTTGGAACCTTGACTTTCCTACAGTTTGTGCCTTATCGTGACCTGCCTACAGCTGGCCACTGGACCTCCAATGTCCCCCTTCTGCCTATGAGAACACACATGCCCTAGATTAGGGAAGGTCTTCTAAAGTATAAGGCCTCTGTGAAGAAAATAAAACCAGTGTTGCAAAGTACTTACTTGCTATGTGTTACAAGTGTTAAAGTTATTACTTACCTGTGAATTGCTTACTGTCATTCTGAAAAGCTGTGCCTCATTTATAAGAAAATCAGTTCAAAGACAGTCTTGCCAGCAAAATTCCAAAATGTAGAAGATGCATACCGTCCTTGATATTTAATATGTATAACAGATTTATTAACGCTTTCCCCAAGTTCAGCGAGGTGCCACCGTAATTTACCAGACAAGAAAACTATATAGCTACAACCTTAAGGTGCTGCCAGAAGTAAAGTCAGTAAGGTTATATCCAAGGATTTTGCCCCATAAATTTCATTCCAAAACTGGTCAGTCTCTATAAATTCCTCATGGTCAATCAGCTGCCCCATACCCTTTGATTTAGGATTTATAACGTGCATGCCCTTACGAAACCAAGCAGGAACCTGCATCTATGCACAGATGTCCAATTCTAAATGACCGCTTAAACATTACCAAAGAAAGACTAACAAAGTTACTGGCAAAAAATGTCCAATTCTTTTCGATGAGAGCAATGGAAGGTAGGTTCCGTAACTCACCTGGCAATGCATTCCTAGCACCCTGTCCCGAACCCATAGCCATGTTTCACCAGACCCTTATGATGGATAGCAAGGGAATAGGGAACACCCATTCCCCAGCTCCGAACTAGAGGGTGAGAAATAGAATGCTCATTAGGATACAGCTGAGAACGTGCTGTGCCATCACACACTAGCAACAACCAAACCATAATCTTCACTCCACAACATACCGAACGACTGAGAGATGGCCATGAGTGGAAGAAACTAAAGACTGTTTTTAGGCACAGTAGTCTAAATTCAATCTGCTGTTTTACAGGCAGCCAATGGAGCATCCTCTGATACTCCCAGATTCACATCTATTTATTTTTTGGGCGTATTGAAAACCAGTCTGATGGCAACATTCTGAGCCACCTAGGGCCTATGTAACTGCCTCTCTGGTGCTCCTGTAAGTAGAACCAGTGGCATTGCTGGGGGGGTGGGGGTTGGGGGCGGGGCCCCCCCTGTGGCCCCCCCTGTGGCCCCCACCTAAGACGAGCAGTGACCATGTTCTCCCCCTACATTTGTCTGTGCCCCCCCTACTTTTGTCTTTGGCCCCCTCTGTGCTCCTCCTAAATTTGATTCCTGGCGACACCACTGAGTAGAACACCACAATAATAGAGTCTGGAGATTATCGTGATTACCACAGCACGATCAGGTTCAGAAACCTGGCAGAATGGCTTTTAAGAGCATACATTTAATATAGAAAACGAATATGACTTCAGAAACATGAACATTACAGCCCAAAGATGCCTGCCATACACAGCCTACATTATGTAACCTTGCTTGAGCAGGAGTTTGCAGCATAATATGGCAGGACAGGCAATAGTCGCAGGAAGTCGCCTAATACAGATTTGTCATCCACATAGGACTGATAATTCAAACCAAACTTGGTAAAAAAATATCATAAACGGCCTGAGGTAAACATTAAACAAAATCTGACAGTGGGGACCGCTGGGGTACTCAACCTAGCACATGAAGATTATCGGAACAAAAATGTGCATGTTTAATTACTTGGGACCGAAACCATTTCAACGCACCTCCGAAACCTGGGCCACATCATAGAGCAGTCAACAGTAGGCCGAAATCAAATGTGTCCAAGGCCGCTGATGGATCAAGCATGACCAGCATGCTCGTATCTCGAAATTGCAAGGAGCTGGGAGCTGTTTAGCCCCTGGTTATAGCCAAGTGGAGCCTGGTTAGTTTGAAACAAATGGCTACCAGGAGCAACTTTGACTAGCGCAAGTAGTGCTATACAAACCTAGCTGTGATTTTTAACAATGTATGTTTAGGAATGTGTATGAAGAAATAATATAAAGAACACACTTAAGGGACATGGAGCCATATTGTTAACGTGACTGGAAAAAAGTTAGATTTGCTGTGCCCTCTGTACTAGCTCTTGGTTCCCCAGAGGTAGCTTCTGCCTAACTAGTTATGTCTGATACCCGGGAGCTGCTTTTTGCTCCATCAACCAATCCTAATTTCAATCCCTGATATCTCCTTCATCGGCCCTGAGAACGTCATCCCATGCAGCCACCAGCCCTATCTTGGTCCCATGACCGGGTTCTGAAAGCGGACGAAGTTGTCGAATAGATTTTTCCTCCAATAGCTCTGAAGCAGTGTGGAAACGACTCTTTCAAGAATCTTCGAGGGCCAAGGTAAACCAGCAATCGGGCGGTAGCGTGCAAGAACTTTATGGTCCAATGTGGGTTGCTTCGATAGTGGTGTGAGATGCTTTTATTTAAAGATCTTGAGGAACGCTTTCCTGTCGTAATGCGGCATTCCCAAAATCTGTTAACAAATAGTTTAAGGTACGAATCGTGTTGCACTACCAAGTAGGCTGGAAAGGGATCCTACTCGTAATTTGTCGGTTTGAGTTTACATGGCAAGATTTCAATTTGGTTTTACAGGTGAGGAGAAACTTGGCAATAGAGGAGTTGAAGTTAATACAGAAACCTGATTCTGACCTGAGAGTTGAGGATTTGCTGTCTAATCGATATTTAAAGGGATCGAGTTTACTTTCCCATTCAAAAAAGGTGTTCACATTAGCCAAAGTAATAGGGAGGTAAACTGAATGAGGCACGTTTGGCTAATGTTAATTTCCTGTAAACGGCAAATAATTACTTAGGTTGATTTCTTTGAGCAATCAATTTGTCCTTCGAGGAACTGTGACTTTGCCCATACTATTCTGTTTAGGCTGTTGGTGCCAATTTTGCAATCAATGATATCTTTAGATGGTTGTGCAGCAACTGGACCCAGGTAAACGGAGCATCATCACTTTGGGACATATGATGTATATCGAGGACTGAATTTGGCCCACAGGGCAGGATCTGTGAAGACGTGGTCTATACAAAAAGGCTCTGCCGTTGGTCCTTGTATTACCTGAGGTTTGGTGTGAGTTCTGATGCACAATCCCCACTCCTGGTCACCTTTTATTCTCCCCATCTTGGTAGGATTAAGCATGGCATTTCGTTAATCGGGTGTGGGGCTCAGCGAAAACATTGGTGTTGTAATCTCCCACAAGAATACTTTTCCCTGAATACAGATCATACCTGCAAAGTCTATGGCTTCATGATTCTCTTTGGAAGCCACAACTTGAGTTATGTCTGCAGATCAAATGTTTCTTAGAGGGGATTCTGTGACACAAATCGAGCAGGAATCTTCTATTCATATATGGGCTGCTTCCAGTTGGCCACAGCTTCTCCAACTTTGCCCATTTTCCCAGTGCTAGGATCTTGTCTGGGTTCCACTGTGTATTCTGTCGCAGCTCCCTGGACTGGAGAGTGAAGTAGTTGGAGGGTTGCATCGCTCCCACGTCGCCATGTCTATGTATGGGCTTCTTTCATCCTGTGGGTCTTTCAACCTAACGGTGGTAAAACATTTTGTGTCACTGTGTGGTATTTGAGCTACTACGAAGACAGGTTTACCACTCTGGTCCAGCAAAATCATTGTTTGAGCTGGGGGTGCCCTAGAATTTGGGCCAGGGAGCAACCATTTTTCATCAGATGCTGCGTTTGCACCTGTTGCACTGTGCCATCTCCCAAGGCACGAATGAACATAGTTTTTTTCCAGTAACACGGATCTTCTAAACCAGTCCGAGAGGCCCCCACATAATTGGGTAAAGGTGGGCCTTCTGTATACTTTAGCAGTTTCTCTGGGATTACTGGTCTAATTGTCGTTCGCCATAGCACCTTCTTTTCTGGGGGGGCCTTAAAGTGGGCGGTGTGACATTACATCCTTCCAATTCAATTACATGCACTTCATCCGCCTCTTCGCCACACACAAATACGCTATCCAGCTTTCTGCCAGAGACTAAATCCCTGAGTGAGGTTGCACTCAAACACGGCATCCTTTGATGCGAAGAGCGGCCTATTGTTCTGGGTGAGATGGAGTGAGTCACCGGTGGTACTGATGGCTGTTTTGTTTTGGGGGTTTTCAGCCTTAGAGCTGAGCCACAGGCCCCCGTCATTGCTATCCAATCTGGCATCGACTACTCTGGCAAGAATTCTTGTTCTTTAGCCATGTTGGTGCATAGTGTGAAGAGGGCATCTACCCTATAGGCCTCTGTGCTTAAGGTTTGAGTAGAGAAGACCTCTTCTACATATGAGGACTGCATTGATTGCAATGGCGAATCATTCTCAAACGAAGAGAATATGGATTTTTTTTCTGAAGTCCGGTGTAAGGCGTTCATAATTGGTTTGGCGACGATCAATGTATCTCTTTTCAGTCCCAAGCAGAAATTCAGTAGTAAAATTAGGTCACAGCCACATTCAAGTAGTGTTTTCACGTTTATTTTGTGGGTCACAAAAGGAGCTTAAATGTTAGTTAATAGCACCACACTATTACTGCAGGTCTGAATGCCTGACAGAATCCGCTCCACAGGAGCTACGCAGACAAAGTGGAGGAAAACCTACCACTTCAAATCTTTCCACAGTGCACCTCTGGGTCTGCTCAGTATTCTTCTGTGAAGGCGCTCCTGTCTCCAGGCACTCAGCTTGCGCTCTTAATTTCAGCTTGCCACACCAGCCTTGACTGCCAGTGAATGCTTTCACTTGGATTTCGCTCCGCTGTGCGAAAATACAGCGTTTTAAAAGGTGCTGCTCCTGCAGGTAGCCAGTATGACTGCTTTCACTCAGATTTCACTTGATTAGTACTTTCCTTTCTGAATTCTTTCTGCCTGTCTGCCACTTCCCAGACCAGTGGAAATCCCTCTGGGGAGCAGCCTCCGGAGCCAAAAGAGCCTCAACTAGTGCTTGCCGTTCCACGCTCCACTTGTTGATTTTGCCAACAGAGATGCGCCGTGTGTTCAAGATGACGAGAAACCGCCTTCATCAGGACGTTTCATGACAGGGTGTTTCAACATTTCGGCTCCTGCTCTTTGGGCGCTGCAGGTGGGGTTCTTTCAGGAGCCCGTATGTTGAAGACTCAGGAAAAATCTGGCATTATCCTTGAAAAGGACATTTTAGCAGAGTTCCGCAGGCTGTGGGGAGCAGGGGAACCACACACGGCAGATAGACGCTTGTTACAAGCTACAGGCTTCTGTAGAAATTCCCTTGGCTGCATGCCCCAACCCCCAATCTTCCACTGTTGCAGTGGCAATCCTCCAGTGCAAGTTTTCATCATGGTTCTCTCCCTCCCGGGTGTTGTCAAAGGAGGATACGTTTTTGGAAGCGATGGGGAAGAATCTGTGATAATTTATTTCTTAGATAGCACTACACACCCATAGGTCTCGGAGTACTCAAATAACAGAAAACATTATCCCACAGTGGTACTTTATCAACCTCGGAAGGATGAAAGGCTGAGTTGACCCTGCCGGGATTCGAACCTGCCAGAGCAGGCTGCACACAGATATCGGGGCAAGTGTTTAGCTCGCTGGGCTATGTGACAATGCGTAATTTCAGCTTCGTCAGGCAAACACTGAAGCTGTGCTTGCTGCTGCTAATCTAAAATTATGGAGAAGCTTCACAGTTGGAGCAGTTCATTCCCCATGGCAGACATGAAGTTCTAGACCGGCTTGTCCGATGCCAGATTCCTGACTCTATCTTCTAAAGACTGCTGCGCATCATTGATACTTACGCTCAGGGTTTTATGGTTGGCATTGAAGTCACTCTCCAAGCGTGGCCGTGTGACCATATTCTCAAAGGCGGTCCAGTAGAAGTTTCCAGATCTTCCCTTTGACGGCAAGGAACTCTTCCACAGTTGCACTTATGAGGAGTTGGCAAAGGCCAAAGCTATCACTTTAACAGAATCACTTTCTCCAGCATGGGGTCTGGCATGGATTCACATGCTCATATTCCCAGTCAGGCTGGGAATCCTTGGTACTAATAAAAATCAGTTTCATTTCTGAACTGCCTTTCTCCCAACAACTAATTGCTGAGCTCTGGGGTCATACTGCCCCCAGCCAATGACTACCTTCTACCTAAGCCCCTCCTCTGGTAGCCATCTTCAGGTTTTTACTGCACGGTCAAGTGTTGGGGATCCTTGTGTTTCGCTCTCGAGCTTTTACTGCATTTTTCGCTTTCAGTCAATCAAGCCTTGTGCTCCATCGATCATCATTCCGATTTAACAGGGACCCGTTTTTCGGATTCTTCAGCGCCCCTCAAAGGCTGATTTCATCTAGTTTCTTCGTGGAGGTTTCCAGAAGATTCTTCAGGCCTACGCCGCGTGGATCATGTCGGATGAGGATTTCCCCCCCTCTTTTCAAGCTTTGCACCGACTGCGGCTTACGGAATGTTTACATGGACAGACATTCCCAGTGCCTTTACCCGTCACACAATGAAGATTGTGCGTTTTTCTGTGAACTCTCACCACGCACGTTGAAGGATCGGTGTAAGCGGCTGAGTGGCTGCAGACCAAAGTCTCTGCGCTGGGTGGGTGCCAGGAGCATGCCACTCCCGGATCCGGGAAAGCTGAACAGGCTTCTAAGTCCTTTGAAGGGCGCCCCTCCCGCAGGGGTCCAACAAAAGGACAAGCACTTCGTGTCCGCTACCACTGGGAGTGCCGTTGCGGCAGGCTCCTCGGTGGCCAGGGCGCGTCCTACATCCCCCAGCTCCATCTGTCTCCAGTCAACGCTCCGGATTCTCATCCAAGAGGAAGTCTGATCACTCGGGCAAGTTGAAGGATGCTCCTGAGACGGCCAATGAAAAGACCATGCAGGGTTTGTGTCCGACCTACCCTTGTCGAACACCTCTAAGGACAAGACCAAGCAGGACAAGTTGTCTCGAGCGACCATGAAGGCCAAGCAGGACCGTGAAGGCCCAGGTGCACCAGACGAAGTTGACTCCCATCGAGGTGGTGGTAGCAGTGACCCTTTCGAAGGCTGCAGAGGCGGACCTGCAGGGCGCCCTTCTGAATGAGTATCATTCCCTGCCAGGAGGGAGTGTTAATTCCAGCCCATTGAGAAGACCCCAGAGAAGAAGATGCCGGTCATCTCCCCGAGACCGTCCCCTCGGGATGCGAACAAAGGGGGAGGGGGTGGTGAAGTCCTCCATGGCACGAATATCTCCTCTGCAGAGGAGGAACTAGTGTCTACCGGTACGCACTCAAGGAGCACAATGGTTTTTATTTTTTTTGGTATAGGGGGCTGTTTTGGATGAGGACTTTGCTGCATCAAAAAGAAAACCCGTTCTAAAAAAGCTACCCTGTTTAGTTGCACATTCAGTTGGGGGATATTGGTAGAGTGATACCATCTTTCTAAACCAATATAAAGGTCAGTATCATGATATGTAGCAAGATTTATTCAAAACCTAAACGGTGATCGCTAGATCATAAGTTAAAACACAAGAAAAGAAACACTTAAAACGTATACAAAACTAAGAATCCTATTGTTGCTTAACTGTCTTTGCCCTGACATACTGGTCTTTTGTATAGACGGAAGTGATAGTAGACTGAGTGACTTGGTATAGTACAATACAAGCCCTCATACAAAAATAGTGTTGACGGTTCAATCTCTTTCTGGCCTTGGTATTTAGACTTTCAACCGTCTAGAATTAATCAACTTTGGGTGATAGTCCAAGGCCGTCTTCAGGACACAACTGCCTTCATGGGAGGAACGTGATTTGAACAAGTTCTTGTATCTTGGATGCTGAGCACATATTTCTAAAAACAAACAGTATATTTTAAACTGACCGGTTCAAAGCATTTTGTTCACTTTAAGTTCAACTTATTCTCCCAACACTACAATTGTTAAGTGCACAATTTAGCATTTCATTAATCGCCAGATTTCCAAAGGCATCGGGCTGTCGCTCAGGGGATGTTCTTATTCCTGTTTCATCTGGCAGGAGTCAAGAACATGGTCGCCGACTCTGAGCAGGGAACTTCGATCGTGCCACGAGTGGGAACTTCAGCAAGACCTGGTGGAGAACCTGTTCCGCAAATGGGGCAATCCCCAGATCGACTTGTTGCGACGAATGCCAAGTGCTGGAGGTTTTCCAGCAGGTTTCCCCAGCAGGGGAGCATGGGTGATGCATTCTCATACCCCTGGGAATGCCTTTCTGTATACGTTCTCTCAGTTGCTGTTACTTCAAGTAATTAGTCAACTCAGACGATGCCGGATGATCCTCGTCACACCGCATGGCCGAGGCAGATCTGGTACCCGGACCTTCAGAGCATGTCCGCATCCCCACAAGTCATGCCGCCAGGGAATGAGTCCAGGGTCTCTGAACCTAAAGGCCTGTCCCCTGCAGCGCTAGAATTCGGTGGCTACGATCTCCCGGCGGACTGCAAGGAAGTTCTGGCCAAGGCTAGAGCATCGTCTACTTTGAAATGCTACGGACTCGAGTGGAAGAGATTTGCTATTTGGTGCCATTCCCGGAAGATCGGCCCACAGAGTTGGCAAATCAGTGCTGTGCAACCTATTCGCTTAAAGGTGAGCCTGGTGAGGAGGTAAGAGATGCTTACCATGAGCCTTGCCACCTCCCGTGGTTGTGCATGGGTGTACTGCTATGTATTCTTTATTTATGAGCACGCAAATCCATGCGAGACACCATCCTGGAGAAGGAACAAGTTACTTAGCTGTAACTGTCGTTCTCCAGCATGCCATAGATTCACATGCGAACCCTCCTGCCTACCCCTCTGCAGCTCATCTCTTGGTCCTACTACCACTTTACGTGCTACCAAATCTGAAGATGACTGCCCTCTACCATTGGCTGGGGGCAGTATGACCCAGAGCTCAGTGATTGGTTGTTAGGAGAAAGACAGTTCAGAAATGAAACTGATTTCTTTTCTTTACTGTGGATTCCCAGCCTGACAGGGAATATTCATTAGTATGCAAATCCATGCCAGACCCATGTTAGAGAACAGTTACAGGTAAATAACTTGTTTCGTCTGTCCTATCCAAACCTGTTGTGGCAAGGTCTGTCAGATTTCTGCCCCACATCTTTTTGGGGGGGGATCCAGGACCACAAGACTGTCGGCCAGACCGTTCACCAAGCAGACCTCAGTAAAAGCAGCAGAGGCAGAGTGGCTGGTTTTTTCTCCCCCTCCCCCTCTTCCGCTTCCACTGCCAGATTCAGTACCCTCTCCTCTGATTAAAAACAAATATATATATCTCTCTATCCAGACCATCACAAATATTCCATGCGTTCCATCGGTAGCCTGTTGGGTTTCCATCTCCCCATTCCTTCAACTCCTTCACCCCACCATCCTCTACATCCGACCGGGTCACCCTCTCTCTGTGCCAAGATTCAGAAGATTTTGGACTGGTACAACCAGTCCTTCCTGCGAAGACTCATATACTGCATTTTTAGTGTCTCAGTCCAACCAGGCTGGTCTGTGCACCATTTTTGACCGTCTGATTTAAATCTTCACATCCCCCAAGAGACGTTCAAGATGATCACGCCCATGCAAATACGCTCCTCCCTTGTAAGAGATGATTTTTCTCTGTGCAGTACATCTTCAGGATGCGTACCTTCATGTAGCCATATGGCCCCAATACCACACATACCTCTTTCAATAGGGACGAACATTTCATGTTCTGTACCAAGTCCTCCCCTTTGGGTTGAGCTTGGTGCCGAGAGTTTGTACTAAGATGATGGCTGTGTAATGGCAGAGTTCCTCAGGCTTTGAGCAGTCAATGTTTATCCATATCTGGACGAGTGGCTTCTCGGAAGTCCCTGTAGTTACTACTCCAGCTGCTGTCCAATCTGGGATTGTCTGTGAACTGGAGAAAATCGGCTGACTGTCTAGCAGAACCGAATTTCTTGGGTTTTCAATGGAACACTGTAGCTGCCAAGTTTTCGGACCAAGGACAGGATGAGGGATTAACTGCATACATCCTCCTTTTTCCTCAATTCCACCCACAGGTCGGTGTGGTGGTTTCAGAGGCTCCTAGGGCTATGGCGTCCTGTGTCTCAGCCCTCCTTCCGGCGAGGTTGAAGATGATTGACCCTCAGACAGGGCTGGTTCCAGGCAATGGATCCAGACTCACTTGAGTCCATTGTCTCTGGAACAGCTGACTTCTGCTGGTGGATGGACTACCAGTCTTTCAGCGGGGACACCATTCTTGGATCAGTCCGGTTAACCGTTTCTTCCCTGCTCGGCTGGTGCGCAATGTTGGGCCACCAGAGTAGGTTTTCGACCGAAGGTCTGCCTTAGACTGGGGATTGCCAAATCAACTACTTGGAGCTTCTAGCAATCGTTCTTGCCTTGAATGCTTTTCTGCCCAGTATCGCCAACCATGTTGTTCGGATAACACTGTTAGTGTTCTGTCTGAACGAGCAGGCCGGTACCCAATCGCTGCTTCTAGTAGACCTAGCCATTCGGAATTGGTAGCGGTAGAGAACATTTGGCTGCAGGTGGTGCATATCCTGGCCCAAGAGAACATGGCAGCCGATTTCCCTCGGTCGCCAGTCTGTGGCAAACCACGAGTGGGAATCAAACTTTAAAGTCTGGCTGGATCTTTTCTGGGTGGGGCACTCAGTCCATAGACTTGTTTGTAACACTTTCCAACAATGGGCTTCTGCTTCATGCCTATGGGAAAGGTTAGGTCTGGGCTCCCTTGGGGATGCACTGTAGATTTCATGGGACTGGATGTCAGCGTTTGCTTTTCCACCTTTCCTCGATTTCCCCTGAGGCGATCGCACAACTGAACTCTAGTCTTCATAGCTCCATGGCGGCCCACCAAGTTCTGGTTCTTCAAGCTAAAACATCTGTCAGTATACCCTTCGATCCAGTTGCTGCAGATTCCCAATATCGGAATTAACTGGTTTGGCATCCCTCCCCACAATCTGCTTGGTGGCCTGGTTCCTGGGATCAGGTCCTTAGCCCAGTTCATTCTTTGATAGAAGAATATGCACATCCAGGCAACGTCAAAACCCTCCACACGGACTCGGTACAGGAGCAAATGGCTCAGTTTCTGTCGCTGCCTAGATAAACGGGTTGATCCTTGTCCTGCCCCAATTGTTTGTATATAAGGCATTCATAAACATTCTTGTCGCACATACTTGTCTGCTATTGGTGCTTAACTTAACATTGTCTCATGTTCAGTCACCCTCACAAACCCAGTGGTAAAACAGCATTGTGCTTGTCTTCTACACCGGTTTCCTCGCTGCAGGCGATAACGGGACCTCAATGTGGTGCTTGAAGCGCTTTGCGATGAGCCTTTTGAGCCCATGGCAACAGTGGAGTTAAAACTGCTCACCTGTAAGGTGGCCTTTCTGGTCGCCATTACTTCAGCTAGAAGAATAGGGGCGCTTCAGGCTCTATTGAACCTTTTTACCCTTTTCAGACTTGCATATTAATGAGTAGTTCATACGGTTGTTTTTTCAGACCCAGTAGCGGATGCCGAACAGGTCCTTTTGCAACCTTGATAGAACTTGAGAACCCTGCTATCTAGAAAGAACTAAAGATTTCAGAATCTCCCCATCTTTGTTAGGTTTTGGAAATGGAACAGAGGCCTCTAAAGCAGGTTGGTCCAACTCCAGGCAAAGAGGGCCGGAATCCTGACAGTTTTTCAGGATACCCCTCATTAACATTCATGAACAGAAATGTACATATATTTAGAATCACTGTATGCAAATTCCTCTCATGAATATTAAGTGGTATCCTGAAAATCCAATGTGTTTCTGTCCCTTGAGGCCTGCAGTTGGACAACCATGCTCTAAAGCCTCCATTTCCCGCTGGATAACATCCTGCATTTCGAAAGCTTACACAGTTCAGGGACTGCAAGCCTGCAAAGGCATCCATGCACACCTGGTGTAGGGCAAAGTTACTGCAGTAGCTTTTCAAAAATGTGTTGCTTGGGAAACCATTGCTAAGGTGGCCACTTGGGTCTCCCCCTCAGCGTTTTGTAAGCACTATTGTCTCGACTGTAGTTCACGAGCGGGACGCTCAGTTCGGTTAGGCCGTTCTTGGGAACCTCTTAAAGTAAGGGTGTTTTCCATCAACCCACTTTATACTCTCTACGCCTGCTCACCTTCCCCTGTAAAAAAAAAGTTCCCTCATATTGCTAATGTCTACTGACCTAGGTGATGGAAAAGGACTGAAGGATGAAACGCTGGGCGACGCGCAGGAGGGCAGGGCTAAAGCCCTTCAAAAATAAATGACAATATGTTTTGATTATATCAAAGTGCTCCGGTCCTGTCCGGAAAGGGCGGAATATCCCAAAAGTATGGCGGAAAGAGGACTGTGGACTAGGAGTACGCTAGTCACTACGGTGAGTAACTGTGTTCATTTTTGTAGTTGACGTAAAAAAGAGTGCTGAGGTGGGGCGTGTCTCCCTGTAATACTATTCCAACTGTTAAATGTACAGTACACATGCTCTTTCTTGTGTCTGCCGGATTTTTTTTTTTTTTTTTCACCATCTGCTTGGCCGCTATACGTTAGATATTAATGGAGCGTATTACTAGTGGTACCACCTGGCGTTGCAAGGGTCTGTAGATCTGCACACGGGGGTGGAGGGGTCTGCTATAGCCGTTTGTATGTTCTGTGTCTTAAACTTCTGATCATTGGTAAAGTCGCACAATCGGCAGTCACCCAAAATATACTATACTGATGGCACAGGGCCAGACCCAGCTCCGCCCTGTGCAGGGCGAATGGGTGGGGTTGGTCAAGTTTCACTATTGCCAGTACACCCAAGACTGGTATGCCGACCGTGTGCCAGTTATGGGGCCAGAGCCAACCCCGAACATACACACGTATCTATGAATGTGTCACTGAGCGGCACAGTTGGTACGACTCTGATCTAGCGGCTCTGAAACGCAAGTGCAGAGCGGCTGAACAAAAGTGCCAGACCTCGAGCTCATTCTCTGATAAGCTGGCCTGTTGCCTACTCAAGTCCATATAGTCTCTACTCACTCCAATAAGAGGGCTCACATCCAGGTCCACGTTTGTGGAGCTTCTAACATGGCTGAACTCTTCAAAATCTGATCTATACGATTACTGCGCCCCCCCCCTCATCACTGTAACCCCCCTTATAAAACATGTGGGGCGAGACCCCAGCAGCCTACCCTACTTGCATTATAGACCATTATTTATCTATAGATCTCTCTCGATATATAAAGTGGGTGAGCAGAGTAAAGAGAATTAATTCTTTGAAATGGCTAATATATCTTAATACATGAGAACTATGCTTGCTTATCCGGCCCCTTTCAGTGTTAAGACTGTTAGTGATACCTTCTCAAACAAGATTGGTCCCAGTTAGGCGGCCTATGGTCCCCAGTCGAGAAAAGGACTACTGACCCAGGCTCCACAGCACTGCTAACCCAGGCTCCACAACATTTGAACCTGTAAGGTAGCTACTTTTAACTTGAGGACTTTCTGGCCAGTACTGGTCTATGGAAATAAGGGCACATATAGAAATGGAAGGTATCCTGATCCTTGGACTTGCAAGACCACTGGGAATCCCTGGGCACATGTCATCGTAGGATTGGTTTCTGGGGTCTTGGCTGCAGCTTTGATGCTTCCAGCTACAGTTTGAGTCTTCACCTGTACGGGGGTCTTTCAGTCCTTGACCCAATCGGTCCCTGCAGCATGGGAGCACCACTGTGGAGTGGTAAACTGGAGTTGACATTAGTGTAACCAAGGACACGTCAGACTTTGGGTTCTAGGTGGCCCTTCCTCGTGGTGAGTGACAGCAGCAGCAGGTTAACTAGGGCCCAAAGAAGATCTGAGCATGCCAGGAGGGTTTCCAATGAGGCAGAAAGGGGATCTATTCAAAGATGCAATCGAGTTCCTGGCAGGTAAATGCCAAATTCAAACACTGGATAACTGTCTTTAGAAAGGCAACATACGTGGAGGGCTTTGGACTTTTTGGTCCCACCCGTCCAGAGGTGAAAGACCCCTCCGGTTCAGGGCGAGAGTTGATTTTAGGGCGCAGGTCTGAAACACGGTAGTTGGCTTGGCCAGTGCTGCTCACAGCAGCAGTGCTTCAGCAGGTTCTCTGGGCCATCGGCTTGGAACGTGACTTTTTAATGGCTCCATGTCCTTTTCACAGAAATCTGTGTAGATTGGAGCACTGACACAGTGCTGTCCGCCCAGTCCCTTCCCATGGACTCCCTTTCTGATGGCTCGAATTGGATGCCAGTCCTATATTTTTTGTTTTATGCCCACCGCCCCTTGGTGCTGCTTATGACTTTGTGGATTAACAAACCGGTTTGTCAAACATCTTGCACAGCACCGCCTGATGTAGTGTGGTTTTCGTATATTGAGGCTCTGTTCACCTGCAGTCTCTTGATGACATACTGCAAGCTATTGAATTGTAGTGTCGGCCTCCAGATGCTTTTCTGGGCAAGTCAAGCGCTTAACCTCATGTAAATACTCATGTGTGGCCATGATTAGTAGCTTGCTGGTGTGTACATGCTTGGGAATTTACATGGATGTAATACTAAATGAAATGCATTGTGATATGTTTGGTGGTTTCTATGCAGAGGGATGAAAGTAATTGAGAACCGCGCTCTGAAGGATGAAGAAAAGATGGAACTGCAGGAGATCCAGCTGAAAGAAGCCAAGCACATCGCTGAGGAGGCTGACCGGAAATATGAGGAAGTGAGTCACTAATACAAAGAAAGGCATCTGTCACTTGTTGGGCCACAATGCCTCACTGTACAGGCTATGCCTTTTATTTCCCACTTCTATCTGATGTGCTCAATGTAATATTCTATTGTTCTCCTCGGAACCAGGCCCCTCAGTAGCGTTCTTAGTGGAAATCTGAGAAGTGCATATTTAACTCATCAATTTTGATTTGAGGTTTTTTCGTATACATTGGTGCTTGAAATAAACCGTTCTGTGCTTCTAGGTTCACAAAACATGTTTAAATTGCTAGCTATTTCTCCTAGCATGCACACATGCTGGATAATTGCTCTCCATGGTTCACATTACTAAGATGTAATGTTTAATAATTGGAAATGTTGGAATGATTTAAAGCATTTGCTGCAGAACCTTTTTACCCTTCAACTCGACGTCTTTAGGTCACAGCTTGCACAAAACACCATGTACAATGAAGGGACCACAGTCCAATCAAAATTCGGGGTCTTGCATTTTAGTGTCCGTTGGGTTTTTGTATTCTCTGCGTTCGGTGTCCCTAGTTCATTGAGCATGTGGGAGGAAGGAGTTTGCTTTCTTTCCTGTAGCTGTTTTTTTGTGTGCTAATTACCCGTTTACCTTTTGGGTATCCCACCACCTCTGTGCAGGGTATATTTTCGTGTGCTTCCTCTGGTGGTCTTTGGAAGTGAATGGAGGCAGAGCAAAAACGACTCCAGTCTGAACTTCTCTGCTCTTGGCATACCCACTTGCCCCGACCGTTCCATCCTGTTTCTATATATTTTTCGTGTGCTTTTAATTTTCCATTTTTTGAGAACTTTTTGCTTTTTCCGTTTTCATTCTTATGCCCTGTTCTTTCACCCTTGATAGGTTGCTCGTAAACTGGTCATAATTGAAGGCGATCTCGAGCGCACAGAGGAGCGGGCAGAGATCTCGGAGTCGTGAGTATTGAACAGCCTGCTTCCCTCCACCCCCTGCACGATTCTCTGCTTGCACAGAATTATGAGAATCAAACCTTCAACTTTGATCCTCAAGGCCTGGAATCAAAGGGAGTGGGAGTGTTGTATTGTGGGAGATGAGCCTTTCATTGCACTTTGATGAGGCTACAAATCTTTGCGTATCTGTATTACTTACTTTTCCATTACTGATCTTTAGTTTGTGATCAGTAAAGGACTCTAAAAAATTGTTAGTATCCAATCTTAATAATCGTTCATGTGGTAACAGAATCATGGTCTGTGGGCTCTTGGGCGTTGTGCAGATATGATATGGATATGGATGTTTCCAAATATGCCAAGCTTACTACCAAGAAGTAACTGTTAAAATTGTAGATTTCACTTTTGTGGAGCTAGAAGTGGGCATGAAGCCACCCCCTTCCCGACCCTGTGCAGCAGTGCGTTCCGTTTACCTCGAATTATCCCAATCTACTTTTTCTAGTGAAGCAATTGTAGCAATTTCTTTTCATTCTGACTTTGCATCCCACTTTGGGGAGTTGATGTCCAAGCAATCTAAAGACCCTAGGTTTACTCCAGGCAGGTGCAAGGCTTTATGCCAACCCAGGCATTAAGTAATCCATACCTGGTCTTGGGCTCCCCATTCTGTTAATTTGCACAAAACTGTGACCCTGTTGCAGCATCGACCCTGCGCTTAATGCACTTTAACTAGGCTCTCGGTTGAGCACCAAATTAGAGCTCCTTAAGTAAGCTGCAGGTCAACAGTTTGTCCCCAATACAACCATGCTGCCTTTTTGTGGTCCATAAAATGAACATTATACTATTGGTAGGAAAGTTATCTTTGTCTCAGCTAGAGACAGTTACCATTCTGCTGTTTCTTTATATAGATATTTATTGAAAGCTGTTTCAAAGCACCTTTCACTATGATGTATCTTTGAAAAAGGTTTTCCTTACAAAATCATGATGCAAAATTACATTATTTTCCTAAGTATGAGCAACTGGAAGCCAGTAACTTTTACTAAGAAAGTATACCTTTTTCTTCCATTAAGCAGATAAAGGGGCTAGATAATTGGTCATGCTTGTATCATCCCTGCTTTCATGATCACACTTGCTTCGGACTACTTTTGTTTCCTCTGAATTGCCTACTCCAATCCTACCAACCACCACACACCTCTGCGATGAAGATGGATGGATGGATTTGCTTGCGGTAGAGCTAAGAAAAAGGAATGGAGCTTTTATATTTCGCTTCATGCCGGTCACCATCCTCTACGCGCTGGACTGGGATTTCAATCTGTGACACTACCTTGACCCTGCTTCCAAGACAAACTCAAGCATTTATCATCCTCATTCAAGAGAGCCCATTGAAATCATTTTCAGTTGATTCCTTCCACCCAGTTTCTCTTTGCAATGCACAAACTGTACATTGTTTATTTGATAGAGCCCACAAAATGTCATTTTAGGTCTGCTGTATGTTTATCCATCAGCTCTAGAGTAATTGGGTCTGATGGTTTTGTTTCCTTCTGTGGTTTGCAGCCGACTGTCGGGGAAGCTTTGCAAACCTTAGTTTTAACGGTGATATTTTGATTGTTGGGAGTTCTGCAGGTAGTTCTAGGAACCAAGCGTAGTGGTTTTACTAAAAAGCAGATTTAATGTGAGTGTTTGGCCACAACTTTGATGTGGTCTACTAAACTGCATAAGTGTTAAGGGTTCAGTCTTTTAATAAAAAAATATTAACGTGTTGTCTATACCAAGCACTTTTTGTGCCTTGTGCTCACTGTTGAACTTAAACTGACTGATTTAATGGATCTTCACCCTTAACGCTCAGCTATTGGTCCTTTTCGTCTGCCAGTACAGGGGCATGCTTGAAAGGGCTATCTAAACAATTTGGTGATTGCCAATCAATTGTCTAGTGCTGCAAGATCCAAGGACTGCTGACTGCACTTGTTTCTGTCCTGTATTGTATTGGGTTATTTATATAGCGCTCTTTCCCCACTTGTGGCCTCAATGCGCTTTTTTGTTGGAACGCCCTTGGTGACAATAGTCAATGTGATGGAAAGTAGCTTAGGAGATGCCTGTGTGCATTTTGCCGGTCTAGGACTTTGGTGGCTGGCTAGTCTCGACTAAGCTGCCCAAAGAGAGGCCAGGCACATGGGTGGGCACTGTTGGTGGTTGACAATAGATTGCTATTGTTGAGTGTCCATGTGTGGACAGCTATACAGAGTTCCTTTTGGTTGGTACTCGCTGTATGCTAGCGGCAGAGGTACGGCACATGTTTCAGTCTGGACGGCTATATGCAATGCTAGTCCGGAGGAGCGTAGCCATAGCCGCATTCTACGGTGCATGGATGCTTGGCCGTGCCTGCGGCCTGTGTCCACAGAGGTGGTGTGAGATATACATACTGTATATCTCAAATTTGTTCGGCTGGAGCAATCTTTGTCAAGTGCAGCAGCAAAAACAGGCCTAGATTTGAGTCCTGTGCTGTGGGGAGGCCTAGATTTCGAATAAAGTGGGGTTTACAGTATAAAGGCAGTTATTGGCGGATACGATTATATTTGGGTATCCTGTACATAGGGTTTCACGTTACAAATTAGGTAATACGCACCTAGATTTGAGAATCCTGTATAGTGGGAGAGTACGAGGTTTCACAGTGCAGTATGGGTATGGGAGAAGACACCTAGGTTTGAGAGCCCTGTAAAGTGGGAGAGAGGCCTAGGTTCACAATACAGTCTGATTCAACTATAGTAGGCAGAAATGGCCTAGGTTTCAGGGTACAGTGGGTTTCACAGAATAGGCTGAAGTGGTCTAGAGTTCAGTGCAGTGAGTTTCAACAGTAAATGGGCAGAGAAAGACAGACACACCTAGATTTGAGAGTCCAGTATAGTGGGAGAGGGGCCTAGGTTTACAGTACTGTATGTTTCAACGGTGCAGTGGGAGAGATCGAAGACAGTAGGTAGCTTTCACAATATAATTGGCAGAGATAAAGGCTACACCTAGTTTTGAGAGTCCTGTATAGTGGGAGAAAAGGCCTAGGTTTCATAATATAATAGGCTGAGTCCTGTATAGTGGGAGAGAGGTCTAGGTTTCACAATAGTCGGTCTCGCAATATAATAGGCAGAGATGTTCATGTTCGAGGCTCTATTCGTGACTCGTGAGTGCCACACCCAAAGCTACCACAATTCTCTGCTGACTGGGACACATGGCAGGTGGATAACCATGTGCAAATCTTCAAATGTAAATTTGACGTAATTGGTACATTTTAAGACCCAGGACAGAGTATTAAACCAATTTAGAGATCATATTGTTAACCTAATCTGCCCACCCCACTGACCGGTTTAGCAAGAATGCATGCCCCAATCCAATATGAGGTGCTGCATAATGGCATCAATTTCCGGAAATCTAGGTCTGAAATGGGTCTTGGCTCCCTTGTCTGTCATCGCAGGCCACTCTACAACAGTCTGATTTTTCGCTGTACCGTACTTAAGAAACCAAATTATTATACAAACAATAACAGGAGGAAATTACAGATTTGTATAATTACAAATGGGTTCTTCAGTCCACATTACTTCTGTGGATTGGTAGATGTATGGCCCCTGATTTGTAGTCTTCCCCTGAGACTGGGCATTGGCATCACTGGCTCTGTGGACTCTGGCCTGCCTTGGCTCTGTACTTGCGGAACATCTAGCAGGAGTATTAATGTAGTGAGGCGTTTCTCCCTGTCAATGCAGTATGCCTTGATACAGCATGAGTACCTTCCCGAGGGCAGATGGGTTTCCTGAAAGAGGTATCTTAAGGCCCACCTCACCACCTGTTGTGCTTACTTGCCCATCCATAATGAAACTTCAGCTTGACAGGAGTCACCAACGCTCGCAAAGCTTTCTGCAAGGCCTTTGATAGACATGCACGTTCATTCCTTTATTGAACATTGTTCGCAGATGTACAGTCCGTAACGAGGTTCTTGATTTTCAGAGTTTGGTCTTGTTAATGGGTTGTGAAGTACATGTTGGGATTTTCAAAATGTGTAGAGCTGTGCGGCTAGCCTTTGATCACTTAAAGGGTTGACTGTTTTCGAACATGACCTAACCAAACTGCATAATTTCAGAAATGCATTCGTCTAAGTTGTAACATGCATTTTGCATAGCTGAAACCCATTCCCTTCACGCAGTGTATGGTAAAACAAATGGATGGCCCTAAACGCAGCCTTTGATTAAAGCAGTTGCCTTTATAGGTGGTGGATGGAGGGTGGCAGTCTTTGTTCTTTAGCTATTAGTGCCTGAACTAGTGTGTAGTATGCCATGGTTTCTCCTCGGCGCAGCAAATTATTTTTGGCTTGTGGGGGAGGAATGTATGTCTTCAAGTAATTATCCACTGTTCGAAGGGAGTAAGTGTACTCCTGTTTTAGTCCCTTACCCTGTAGGTTCCAGGCCTTAGACTAGCAGTTTCCCGTGCATGTGTCGTGTATTGCTTTCTGCCCAGACATGCATGTCATGACCACAATTATTTTGTTTTCCCTTTTTCCTATCTGTGCTGCTTTACTTTGGCCTTCCCTCCCCACCATGTGCCATCCCTATCCTTTCCTGCGTGCCACCCTGCCGATCATCACTAACAGCCGTGCTCGTGAGCTGGAGGAGCAGACCAGAATGTTGGACCAGAGCTTGAAGTGCCTCAATGCTTCAGATGAAAAGGTACTAACAGTTTTCCCACTGTGGTGGACAAAACAAATGAGGTTTGGCTGTCCCACCCAAGGCCGTTCCACCCTTGCTCCTCCTCCTCCTTCCTTTCCTCTTCTTGCTCATTAATCTTTCATAATTTCACTATGATTTTAGACTGCTTGGCTGCTCATCCATCTATTATGAAGCTAGCATACCCGTGAACTGAGATTATGAAACCATTACACGATAGTGAGGTGTTGATGTGTAACTCCCGAAGCTGTAAATTATTACAGCATGAGAAGTAACTTGAGTCCCCTTAAGGATTAGCCACAGAATCACATTCCTAGGATGCGTCCAGTACTGTTCTTTACTGCTCCGGTGCTGAAGAATCTGGGTTGCTCTCATGGTGCCCTTGATTTAAGTGGGATAGCAAAGATGACTCGCCAGTTCTGCACAAATCTGTCTTGGAGGGCTTGTAGAAATGCCTTCCGTGCTTTTGGGGTGCACTTTGAGGTGCTAGTCTGCTGGGTTGTTTCACCCTACACTGACCGGGAAGATGGTGTTATTCTGTGGCTAGAACAAAGTATTTTCTCGAGTCAGCCTTTCAAACACAGTATTTTCCTTGCCCTGAAGTAATTGGTTATGGTTGCTTCTAATTCTGATGGAGCTTATTTTGTATTGTAAATGTTTTCTTCCTGTGGGGATTGATCTGTCTGGATTTCTACTGCGCTTTTTTTTCTTTTTTCTCTCCACACTGTCTTCTCACCTCCTTCACTCTTCTTTCTTAACTTCCTTGCAACCCCATCCTCTCCCCCACATGACCACGCCCTCCAGTAAATGTGCCGAGCTGGAGGAGGAACTGAAGAATGTTACCAACAATCTCAAATCTCTGGAGGCTCAGGCGGAAAAGGTAGGCCTATCAGCATGTGTGCTCCCATTGGGAGGCCTGAGCTGTGCAGATGAGGATTCTGCAGCCCCCTTCTGCATGAATCACTTTTGAACTGCATACGTTAAATATGTGCTCCTGTTTTTGTTAATTGGGAGATGGTGGGAATGTATATCCTAGTTGGTGGCAGGGCAGCTGTCCGTAATGTCCTGGTTCGAGGTTTGCAGGGTGTCATTTGAGCAATATCCCAGACTGCTGTTCAAATGATGGCCTTAAAATGGTGCGGTCATGCCCAGAGGTGGAGTTCCCTGCCTGGTGGGTTTTTTAATTTTTGGTTGGGTAGCCTGTTGTGGCCATTAACTCCCTCTCTGCCCAGAGCTGCTTGTGTAACGTTGTACTAGTTTTGTAGAGCTTTGAAGTTTAAATCGGAGCCTTTCAAATGAGTTACAAGGGGATGTAGGTTGCCTTATGTTTTTTAGAGCGAGGTTTGAACGGCTTCTGTAGGACTACTTCAGAGCCGGTTTGGTTACATTCTGGTTCCAGGTTGCAAGGTTGCTTTTGCTTTGTTTCTTCATTGGAGGATTTCTAAAATATATATATTTGTGCGTTTTTGGGTACGTTGCACTATTTTGGTGGAACCAGTGTTTGTGAGTTACTACGGAAAGCTTGATGGAATGACAGTTATCAATTGAATGCTGTAGTGTACTGGATAAAGTTCTATGTGCGTGTATTGTGATTGGACAAACCTAGTTCTTGCTGCATATTTCTGATCTTTCTGTAAGCCCAAATGATGGGGAAATACCAGTCTAGATAAATGAGCGCTACCACCAGGTAACTTCAAATTTGTGTGGTGGTGAGTGTAGGAGATGTGGTGCCACAGTAGTGGGACAAAGTGAGTAAAACTGCCCACTGTCCCTGAAATTGGCAGTATAGGTTTTGGGAGGGTACACCTACATGGTTTTTAAGATGCAATCTTCATGATGTCTGTGTACTCCAAATTAGTAATCTGTGCCTTTTGAAATAGTTCTAAGGAAATGATTGTTTTGTTTTAAAGTAAATGGCAATTTACTACAGTGGCATTTTACAAAGGCAGTGGGGGGGATGTGTGCAGGCTCCAGCAGTGTTTCCTTATGTTGGAACATGCTTTCATTGTGAATACCTCTCCCACATTGCTGTGAGACTACATAGCCACTGGCTATATATTAAGGTGACCTTACATCAGTAGTGTGACACATTTTAATGGGTTTTTGCTCGGTTATTTGTGTTGCTGGTTAGTTTACTCAGTGGATAGCAGGACTTTCATGTCTCGCCACAGGCCTACAGTATTATCTGATTTATTGAGCTCCATGATACTAAACCGAGGATCCTGCACATGGATGCTCTGCAGCAGATGGGAATGCTAATGTTGCGGGAATGGGGATCGCAAATACCAGCGTTGTGAAACATTCGTTTGTTCCCGCAGGCTCAACTATGTTTTTACCTTTTTTTTGGTGGGAGATGAAGTTTCCATACGACTTTCTCATCCTGAAAAGGAACTTAAAAGTGTAGAAGGCCATTTTTTATAGCTCAAGATGGTTTTTTGTTTTTGGATTGGATACCGTGTTTGTGTGTGATATAATGCACCAACCTAGTGATGCATCTACACAGGGCTATACAAAAAGGCGATGGTGGATTTTTTTTCATTCCGTTTAAGTCGAAGGGAGAGATGGCTTGGTAAATTTAGATTGCTTGTATTTGTATCTAATCCAACAGATTTCCATGCAAGTGTTTTAACTCCATTAGCAAGTGCTGGATGTTCTTTTGGTGATAGTTTGTCCGATGCCTTTCAATGTTTTTCTTGTATGACTGGTCAGGAGAGACTTGCCTATTGATGGTGCTGGTCTGGGTAGGTGGATGGAAATTTATTTCCACATCTGTGTTAATGGCTTCTTGGCTGGTGGATTTTTATTTCCAGATGTATTCCTTCGCTCTTACTGTTCATTACCATCAGTAGGTGTTCACTGATTAGGTGGTGGGTTACCACCAATTGGTGTTGATTTAATGGGTAGGTGCTGGGTTTGGGCTCTGTTGTATTCCCATTGGTTACTTCTCCTTATTCCAGAGGTGCATGGTATTGTATTCCTTAGCAGTTGATGCTCAACTCTGTCCATGGGCAAGCAGTTGCTATTTACATTCCTGTATTGGTTCCTTTGGGCAGCGTGATGGTGGTTTTCTTATGTGCTCAACAGAAACTCTCTGCACTTGGGCGGTGCTAATTGAATTATGCATCAGCGTTGACTCCTTTGGGTAGGTAATGATGCTTTTGAAAAATTCCAGATGTTTGGTTGCATCCGTTTCAACCGTTGTGACGGCTTCTGCTCGTTGCCGGAAACCTTTTCTCTTTTGGTTTTAGTTTTGGGTGCTACTTGCTGGGTGGATTGTCAGTTTCCTGATTGTTGGCTGTGGATATTCATGGGTTGGATGGAATGGTAGCAGCAAGATAACTCTTTTCTGCCCCCTCCTCTCCCCCCCCCCCCCCATTGATATTTGCTGCTTGCGAGTGGGACAGGGAATTTGGGTTGTGGAGTATATGTTCTGTTCTGGCTGGGTCAAGTTTTCTCGGTTGAATGCGGGTGGAAATACATTGCATGGCAGTGCTTCCACCTTTGTAAGTGATTTCTATTTTTGTTTGGGCTGTTTTGTGCTTGGTTTTCTTGCATTATTTGGGTACAGAGGGTTGTTGATTGTTGGGTTCTGGTCTGGCTGGGCTTGTTGATTGTTAGCAGGATTTGCTTTTTTCTTTGAATATTTTGTGGTGATATAAATGGAAGGTCTCTGTTAATTAAGCAATTAGCAGTTGTATCTGAACGCATTTCCTCGTCTCTGATTTGTCACTTGTTTTCTGTCCCACAGTACTCCCAAAAAGAAGATAAATATGAAGAAGAGATCAAGATCCTGACAGATAAGCTAAAAGAGGTGAGCTGCTATTGTATACCTGTGCCCAAAGAACTAATCGGTATAGCTCTAATCTGGTGATTCACAAGCAGCTGGTAACCTGTTGAGTGCGCTAGAACGGGGGGATGAAATGAGTACTCCTGTTTTTGGTAGGGGTAGGGCGGTGGTAGGGTGGGAGACTGGCTGTACTTGTTGACTATAGAACCAGACACCTATATTTAACGGGGAGTGCTTCAAATTGGCTGAAACACCAGTGTTAAAGTTGTACTTACCTTGGTGCCTGGGTACTTTGTCTTTTGGCTATTTCCAGTTGTTGGCTGATTATTTTTTTTTTATTTGAAAGGCTGAGACCCGTGCAGAATTTGCTGAAAGATCAGTGGCAAAACTGGAAAAAACCATCGATGATTTGGAAGGTAAACCACTAAATGCATTACCTTCAATTCCATATAAATGCAGGTCAAGTGAGACCCAGTCTGCAGTGCGGTTGCCGACTTTGACATCGAACCTGAAGCGTTATTCCTGTAGCTTTTGTTAAGTGGAGTTGGGGAGATGCAGACATTGTCCACTGTTATTACTATTAGGGTATTGTGCACGGACTTGGCTTCGGGAAGCAACGGAGCGCTTTACAATCCATATGGGGGGGCACAGTGAGGGAAACGGAAAGGAGCGGGGAACGAACAGCAGAGGGTGGGCAATTGGCAGCATGTGGGGAAGACAGTGGAGAGCAGATCAGTCTCAGCTAGGGGTTGGTAGTGCAGGATGTGTGGACCTAGGTGTTGAGGAGCCATTCCTTGAAGAGGAAGGTCTTGAGCTCTTCCCTGATCTGTAGAAGTGATGGGGGCAAATCTTAAGTTAACAGGGTGGAGGTTCCAGAGTCTTCTATTGAACTGGGGTATGCTGGTTGAAAAGGACATCCACAATGGTTTCCAAAGCGGTCCTCCTGATTTCATGGAAATAATTGCCTCTTCCTAAGTGTTTTTGACCCTTTGGAGCATTGTGTGAATTTTTCAGTCTGAGTTGCAGATTGAGTTGGCTGTAGGTCCGGGTGGGGGAGGTTATTACATGAATGGATGTAAAAAGGATTAGGAGAAATGGATTTGAGATGGGAATGGTGCTGCTGTTGAGCAATCCTGCATCTGGTCAACAAACCGATGTAGAGGTGGAAGAGGAACACGGGAAGTAGCGAAAGTACTTTTTTTGTTGTTTATTTATTTTTGAAGGGTACAAAGGAGTGGGGGGGGGGCAGGCTCGTACATTCACTGCAATTCATGCCTGTGCATACCTGTTGAGACGGACAGCATCATTTGGCTTGTGGTCCGACTAAAGTCGTATACATTGGAAACCCAGTCTGGCATTTTCTGATCAAGATGGAAATCCCTCACTGAACTCTGAACTGTACTACGTAGCCATGGGCTGTTACTAGGTCGGTCCAGCTCTGCCATATCTGTAAGGCGATTGTGTTCAGGGCAGTGACAAAAACTGTTTCTATTTAGGGCAGCCTCCCTCTGTTGGCAAGGCTTCTTATGGCATTTAAAGCCTTCCACGCCCAAAAGAGGGTGGCAGAATCAGGTTGGTGTTTGTTTTAGATTATGCTCTTTTGTTTTTTGAGTACGGCCCAGGTGCGGAGTTGGATTTGCTCATATGGTGCACAGCTCTGAGTGGATGGGTGAGCAATGCTGTAAAACATAGCGCTGCTGTTATTCGATACATTTTGCATCACTTTTGTATTGGTAAATCTTTTCTTTACATGCTTTTTCATGTGCTTTGCAGTCTTTCCCATCACATGACTTGTTTTGTCTTGCACATCCTCCTGTGCTGGTGATCTCGCTGGTCGCACTCTGATCGCCTCTCTTGTTACCAGTTAGACAAAGCCTGTGTCTGGCCTCCTGTTCTGTCTTGTGCGCATATCCCTGTTCCGTGCCTCCTCTTCTTGCATCACATGTTACTTTTGCGCTGCTCTAGTCCCGGTGCTGTGCACTCTCCTGCACATCATACTTATTACGGCCCATTTGCTGTCTTGCATCTTCTGTGGCCTACTTTGTTGCTTGTATTTTGCACTTCTGTTCTGCCTATGCTATCCTCCCCCTTTGTCTTACGTACATCACAAATTCTCCTAGCTTTTCCTTTTCTTCCTTTAGATGAACTTTATGCCCAGAAACTGAAATACAAAGCAATAAGCGAGGAGCTTGACCACGCCCTCAATGACATGACCTCCATGTAAATAAATGCATGTCAGACACTACTTTCATTTCTGCAATGGCAATAGAGCTGTACAAATTGCATGGTAGTGGGCTGGTGGAGGCCATGTGTTGAGTGGGTTGAAGGTGGGGTGGTTTTGGTTTGCTGTGGTTTTGGACTTTTGTGCCCTTTGAAAGCTTTTCTGTTTCTGGGGTTAGTTGCCTCCATTGGTAAGGGAATGTTACTACATCTTCATGTAGTCCCAACTAAATCGCTGCCCCAGTGGCTTAATGGTGAGTCACTATTTTGAAATCCTGCGCTCCTGTTTCTCCAATATTGGGTTGTCCTTGCATTGTGATTAAATACGCCACTTCACCAGTGTAGGGATGGTCCAGTGAGTAGGACGCCAAAGCTAACCTATTCTTTTTGGACAAGCAAAAAGTTGGGCCTGGTTTCTTGACCTACTTTAAGGATCGGTTTTGATCTAGTTAAAATGAATTTGTCCTCAAACATTGACTTGGAAGACCTTAAAAATCATAATTCAGCATGGAAATTAACCCCCTCTGGCTGAGTGTGCTACTAACATCTTAAACCCATTATTTCTCAGTTATCTCTACTCTCCATCTTGTTTTTTTTCTCCATGCAGATAAACTCTGGGATTCCAAACCTGGTTTGAAACTCTGGTGGTGCTCTACTATTTTGCTTGGCCCTGCCTGCCCTCGCGCTCTCGCTCTTTCTCTCTCACACACGTGCCAGTTCTTTGGGGGGGGGGTAATTTGTGGGGGAAAAAAAATAAAGCCTACACTTCATATTTTTCAAAACATTTGAGAACCAAGACTGTTTCCTTCTTTCATGCCAAACTCCTGCCTACTGTCTTTTGTAGATTCCTTAAATGTCTCTTCTGTAGATGTGCTTGTACACTTATCATACATGTCTGCTTATTTGATTTCTATCCTGCTCTCCATAATTTTTCTATGTTCCGGTCTCTGGGTTCTTTGTAGCACCTGCCTTGGGTTCCTTCGAACAATAGTATAGCCGTCCTCTTAAGTCTCTGTAGTTTTCATGGCCTGTGTACCGCTCTGTCTTCAGCGGATTTCCTTTATGTACCTGGCCGTTCCATGGTTTGATCTAGTCAAAGTCCTCTAATACTAGTTTTATATTGAAAAATATCCAGGGAAAGGAGTATTGGGGAAATGCTTCGAGAACATTTGCTCAGTGCTCCAGATAAGATTTGGGAGTATTTAACTCCCTATTTTTTAAAGTTGGAAGTAAATACATTTTTTTTTTTTTTTTTTTTTTTAGGGAGTAAAAATGTAAGCCCTATTCCTAATGGGAGTCTTTCTATGAGCGTGTAAAAAAGGTTTTAACTGGAAAACTGAAATGTTTTTGTAATTTCTTTGCATCTAGTTATTCATGTACATCAAAAGATATGCGTTTACTTCTTCCGATGAGGCAGTAATAGTTTCTCCCTGGGGTACTATGTGCACTACTGAGCTAGACCTATCCATGGAGCACTGTGTGAAGCGAGGGGACAAGGTTCTAATGTTTCATTATTTTTTGTTGGAGTATTTTTATTCCCTATTTATTTTTTGGCAGTATTTGCCTATTTCTAGGGAGTGAGTGGCCGATGCCTCTGCCTGTAAGTTGCTAACGACCGACTTCAAAACGGTGTAAAATGGTTGGACCATGTGGAACAAATCTGATAAAATAGAAAAGTTGTGACAATTGGGGATATGGATCACAATCTAGGAGATCATAAAGTAATGCCTTCCTTGTGGTCTGTGAGGTGGCACACTGGTGCTATATTCAGTGGTGATTTTATATAGCACCAGCGTGCCACAAAGCAACTACAGAGGTTGATCAACGGTGTGAAGTAAGTTAGTATGTTTTGAACGCTAACTCTTTCTGAAGTTTAGATTGACAGTCCTGATAAGCTTGAGGCAGTTCCAAAGCGAAGATCAGTGTCACCAGTGGTGAAGACCCTAGGAGTTTACTTGGAAGCAACAATATCACTAACCTGGCAAGTAAATGCCATAGCCTCCTCAGCGGCTTGCTCGACCAAACTGTTAAACGTTGCTAGACCCTTTTTCTACACAAAGTTGCCTAACCGTTGACCGAGTAGTTATTGGACTGTAGTATTCTTTGATGGAACCTCTGTTCACAACTTTTTAAAAAAACTACAGCTCATCCAAAATAATGCCTTACGAGCTGCCTTGAATATCCTCAAAACAGAATATCTCTGCTGCCCGAAAAGCAGCACATTGGCTCCCAATCAGAGAAAGAACTGCTTTCAAGACTGTTACCATTACTCGCAGGTGGATCCCCAAAACTGCCTTGCCTTATCACAAAAAATCGCTATGACCCACCTGTCCAGGCCCACGAAGGACCCCATACACCCACAGACTCTCCCATCCGAAGTACAAACGTGCCAAAGCAAAAGGATCCAGTCATTGCAGCCAAGCAATGGAACGCCCTCCCACATGCTTTAAGAGCAGAGGAATCCTGCTGGGCATTCCGAAAAGCTCTTAAAACCTGGCTCTTTATCTAAACTTGCTCACCTTGTCCTGCTTTTGCCTCTATGTAATGTTGCTCCCGTAAACCACATTGTACCTACCATTCATGACCCTGGACTGTGATCGGTGTATTTTTTTATCCCTATACAGATCCCATATGCCTCAGGGTTTGTGCCCGCTATACAAATGAAATAAACCTGCAAGCTCAGTGGGAGAGGGCGGCAATCTAAAATTGCAGAAAGGGAAGTGTGATTTTGTTCATTATATTATGAAACCGGAAGGTGAACGTAAGGAGCTAACGAGTCATCGTAGAACATTCTAGCATTAGTCCAGATGGCAGTGGTGGCAATTGATGGGGAAGGTGCCATTTGAAGGAAATCTTAGACACTTGGGCAGGATGAATTCAATGGTGCTCTGGAAATTGTTGCATCACTTGTTTGACAATATTTGCTGCTGGTGTATTTTTGTTTTTTTGCTTGGTTATCATTAATTGTTCCCAAGCCCCCAAACAAGTAGCTATATAGCTCTGACATTGCTCTCATTTGTTTTATTTTGGGTGGTGGGGTGAACAGGGCATAAATGTGCAGCAGGTTACATAATGTGCAGCAGGTTACAAAATGACTGCAACATTCCAATGACCCTGGTGTGTTGCATAAATGTGCAGCACCCACAAAGTCGGTCTTGTATCCATTGACAACGTCTACCAGGTCTGCAGAGGCATCTTCTGCTGTAGTTGCAAGACATTTGAGAAGCATTTAAGAGGGCACATGTAACTGTTGGCTTACATTTCAAGAGCGTTTCTTTGATTGCTGCTGTGTTAAACGGTGCCTCATACTTTTTGTGTATTGGCAAATGGAGTGTTCAGTGGACCTTTTTTTGCAGAAGTGATGGAGCCTCCAACCCACTTTCAAATGAGTTCTAAATATCTCCTGTCAAATGATTTTCCAGAACTTGCCCTTGGCTCTGCCATATGTCTTATAGGTCCACAAGAGTTACAGAAGGAGCAACCTCAAACTGACATTGGAGACCCATGACGGAGGCCACATCTATACGGTCTGTTAGAGCATTCTGGCCTGTGTCAATGGCCAAATTTAAGGGAGTGCTCTGGGTCTGAGAAACCAAACGAGGTTGCAGTTTTCAGCCTGAAATTTGAGGCCCAGATATATAGTGTCAAATCTTCAGTGGTCTTGACTTTTGATATTGGTTATGCTCTTCCCCCTGCAAATGAGACTAGTAGCTTTTTGCTTGCTTTTATTGGTCTCCATTTGCAACAACTGTTCCCAAATGACTGCCTCCTACCTCATATAGATGGCCTTTGTGTCGGCACAGCCTTTCACCCTGAACTTAAAGAAATATGGGTTCCAATTCTCAATTGGTGGGAAAGGTGAATGGAGTACTTGATGCTATTAGTCCGCAAGCACATTCACATTTTCCTGAACTTAGCATTGTGTTGCTCCTCAACCGGCCTTTGCCATGCAAATCCTTGATGCATGCTTGCTTAACTGGCCAGATTTGGCATCCTTTAAGTGTTTTGTAAATGAATTTTGTACTAGTTGGAAAGCATCTGGTTAAACCATAAGTCATTAAAAAATGTAACCGTGTAGTGTTAGTACCTTTTATTAGTTGTAAAGGCCTGTGTTAAAGTTTTTTAAACTATGTTTAGCCACTGGTAAAGATGGCTTTAATAAAGCAGAGTAATTGTGAAATATTACATGATATACCCATGACCAGTCCGATACATTACTTGCTTTGTACATGAATGTCTCTTGCTAGTCACCATCGAAGTCTAAAGACATGGGAACATCTGCTTTTCTGGAACACTAATTCTTCACCTTTTGATGTAGTGAATATTACATGGTGGGACCCTTAAACTACTTTTCAATTCTTCACACTGATACGTGACAAAACAAATTTACAGCGGAAAAAAGTGTACACATGTTTGGTTGCAAACCTACGAAGCTTCAACCACAGATCAGTATTTTGCCCCAGAAATGTGATTGATTTTTTTAATCTTAAAATTTAAATTGTGCTCTTGACAGAGGGGCTGAGCAGTTTGGGGTTCAGGGGGTTAAGAGAACAAAACCTGGAACAATGTTGAATGGAAGTTTAAAAAAGCATAAAGGCAAATCCTGAACCGGAAATTAGGTTGAGGAAGATGAGACTATGGAGATAAGTGGAAGCGCAAATTGATGGAGTGAGTTGTACTGTTTAGGAACAATAGAAAAAGAACAGAAGCATGATTGAGCGCATGGTGGCTTAGGGACAAGGTGTAGCGATGGAGCAGTCTGGAAATTAAGTGAAATTTGGTGGGAAAAAATAGGAGAATCACCATGGATACACTTCTAGAGTATGCAGAAAAATATGGAAGGCGAGAATTGAAAGGTTGAATAGCGATAGCAAGATTAGGCCTTAATGGAAGGGGGAATGGAGGAAAGGAGACTGGCAGCAGAATTTAACAGCGAACAAAGAGGGGAGAGCTGAGATGTTGAGAACCCAACTAAAAAAGCAGGAGAATATAAGATGTGAGAAATGTGCTTGCTTGAAAGATGAAAGCGACCGATCCAACTAATGTTAATTTTGTTTGTGGTAAAATGAGAATGAGTGCATCCAAGTGTACATGCAGAAAGACATTTGAAGAGTAGAGTGGGGAATATCTGTGCAAGAAAAGGAAGAGTAGGAGAAAAATATTTTGCAATAATCTGTGTAGGAATGACTTGAAAGATTGAATGAGGTGGTAAGAGCAGAGTGGAATAGTGTAGTGGAGTAAAATAGGGTCTAACAAACTTGGAACTCCAAATTGAAGCAGAAGACATTTCCAGACTGGGAAACTGAATACGTTTTGTCTGAAAGATTAAGAGCGAAACAATTGAACAGATCCAGATAAACTGACAGAAGCAACCATGGAAAGAATAGAAGGTTTAACTTTGTCTAAAAAGCAGATAATTAAAGTTCACAAATCTAGAAGCGATTGGTGTGTTGAGCTGAAAGTAGAACAATTCCTTAGAACCATCAACTGCGACACAAGGTGTAGCCCCCTTACATCAAATGACACACGCTATTGTAGTTTCCTCAAGGCTCTTATAGAGAACCCGCCATTTAAATTCTGCCCAAGGTGTTATTCCGAATTTCCCTGGAGACGCACATGGTGTGTAAAAACTGTCTCCCAAGGGACCATGCTGAAGACCGCTCCCGGGTGTGCCTGCAATTCAAACCGAAGGCTATTCTGGAGTGCTGTTTAAAATACTGGGCTTTTTACACCATGCATGTGGTTTCAGACATTGCAGAGTCCGGCCATCATCGAAAGGAACTAGAGGTTGGGTGTTCAGTTACAACTGCTGCATCTCAACACCCATATAAAAACACTTTAGACGAAAGCACCACCGCATGTGTCCCCAGCTCGACCTCAGTTAGGGAGGAATCTCCTGGTGACCTAGAGACCATAAAACAAGTATAGTAAAATCATTGAGTCTTTGACATCGACAAATCAAACAAAGGATTCAACACACACTATTAGGATATTTTTTTTAATGCAACAGCTTCAAAAACACTGGCACTGATTTACATGCTCATGAATATTCCGTCAGGCCGGGAATCCTCAGCAAAAGAAAAAACGGTTTCACTTTCACTTAGAGTATTTCTCCTCTAAACCAATCACTGAACTCTGGGTCATACTGCCCTCTCCCTAAGCCCCTGCTCTGGCAGCCATCTTCAGATTTTTACTGCATGTTCAAGTGTTGGGAGTCCTCGAGTTTTGCTCCGAACTTCTACGTTTTCACTTTTTCAAAGAAATGCTCCTATTTTTGTCAAACGGAGCCCGCGTGCTCTTTCTTTCCATTGGCAGACAAGTGGGGATCCGTTGTCTGTGAATTTCAACGCCCCTCGAGGGCAAGGATTGTCGAGTTTGGCCTAAGTTTTCAGAAGGCCATGGGGCCTACTCCGCAGTCTGGACCATGTCGGAAGGAAAGGAAAAAGGGGAAGCTCCTTTTTCCAGCTCTGCTCTAGCTGCGGACTGCGGAACGTGTTTGTGGAGGACCAACACCTTCAGTGCCTCTATCTCCATCAGGAGCACAGGGGAGATTGCGAGATCTGCCTCGGTTCACCAAGAGAACCACGAAGGATCGTCAGACTGGGGTTGTGGCTCAGCGCCAAGGCCTCTCGCCCATGCCCCAAGCAGGGGCATGCTTCACCCCGGTCCGAGGAGTGGGCTTCTCAGTCCTTTGACGGGGCCCTACCCATGGGGGTCTAAGACCAGGCCAAGCACCGCACAAGCAGGTCCCACGGATGGGCAGGGCGCGATCTACCTCATCTCCAGCCATCGATCTAGCTTCTCTTCAAAGATCAAATCAGCCAACCCGGCTACGCTGCGGGAGAAGCCTAGGGTGCAAGAGAAGGCTACCGATCTGCCAAAAAATGCCCAGGCGGTGTAATACAAATCGACGATTGAGCTGGTGGCGGCTGCTCTTTCGAAGGCCAAAAGGGCTGGCCCTGTAAAGGTTGCCCCGACTGTGCCCAGAGTCTCCCTACCCCAAAACCGGGAAACCTCGGGCGGGGCAGTAGAAGATGCCAGAAAAGAGGATGCCGTCACTAATCTGACCCCTCAGGATACAAAAAAGGGGGGGGAGGGGCTTGCAGGCGAGGTAGCCTCAGGCAAGGCCATACTCCAGAGCACGGATGGTTCCTTTTTTGAATGAGTAAGACCAGGCATCCATTCACACGATCCATGAGGGTGTGGGGGACAACGGCTGAAATGGCGACTACGCAGGGCCTAGTAGGCCTAGTGCTCCAACTCCCCCCGAGAGATAGATCGCTGGACATTCTTCGACCCTACACAAGTTGGTGTTGGTCCCGGTGGCCCTGGACGAGCCTCTGGCAAAAGAGTAAACGCCACCCAACACTGCCACATAAACCTCCACACCCGCGTCACGTGCCTTCCCCTGTGAGGGACCCAGACACTGGGAAGGACACAGCTACAATGGACGATTACATAGTCACGGTGGGCGAATAGCCTCAGCCGAGAACATCCCCACCGGACAAGGTGGTCGTTTCATGCCATGGTCACCAGAGCGTCCATTCTCTTCCAGCGAACGCCAGCTGAGACCAAAAAGGAAGGTTTTCTTTACCAGAGGCGCAAAGCCAAAAAGAAAACAATCATGGCTTCTGGACGATGTTTAGGAGGAAGGCCTGGCCCTATTGAACCCGGCCAAGAGGGATAGACTGGAGAAGTACAGGGTGCTGGAGTCTGCACCCAAGTGCCTACGGTCGCAACCATCATCAGACTGTTGGTGGCTGCGAGGAAAAGGTTGTCTAATCTTTGGTCAACGTCCTCTATCCTGACGGACGACGAGGGGAAGAAGTTGGATGCCATTGGGAGAAGGGTCATCTACTCCACGACATCGACCATTAAAGCAGCCAACGATCCTGGCCATGTACAATGGAACTGTAGTACAAGCTGGCCCCGATCCTGGAGTTCCTACACAAATACATGCGGGTGGAGGCAATCTGCTTCCGGCAGGACCGGGAAGTGACGTCGAACCATGCCATCACAGTGGCCCTGGACATTGCCGATACAGGCTTCCAACAGCTGGGCAACAGTGTCTGCCTCCGTCGTCGAGGCTGGCTGAAGGCCACACATTTCCACTAGGAGGTCCAACCAAGGGTATTGAACATGTCCTTCAACGGGGGAGGAGGGGGCAACGTCTTCCAGAAGAAAGCTGACTAGTATTACAAGCCATCAAGAGTGGTAGAGACAGCTCGGGCCCTGGGCTTTTCCTTTCGTGCCTCTGGTGGAAAGTCCAGTAGGTAGACTAAGGGTTTCGTTGGAGGTTCATCATTGTACCATCAGCCCTCCCGCTCCATGACCCAGGTTGACTTGCAGGGGCCGTTCCAAGGCATTCGGTGAAAGTGCCCAGCGCTGTCGTTGCCCCCCAAGGCGGAACGCAGGCCATAAAGCAAGACTGAACCGGCTGGGGCGTTGGGAGGCCGGCTGACAGGATTTGTCAGTGAGTGGAAGATCACCACCGACAAATGGGTGCTGAACGCTCTCGCCCACGGACATACCGTGGACTTTTAACGAAAGTGTCAGTGGATCCCTCCAGTGACCCGGCAGGAGCAGCACATCCCTCGGCTCTTGCAGGAAGTACAGGCCATGACACGAAAAGGGGCGATGGTTCCAAGACGACTCTGGGGCTCCGGAGTCTACTACAGAAACTTTTAAGACTGGGGGCTGAAGGCCCATTCTAGACCTGCAGCGTCTCAAGTACCACAAATCCCAAAAATGAGCGATGGTCATGTTGCAGCACATGCTTGGCCAGCTGGGGGAAGGAGACGTCTGATGTCGCTGGATCTGGAAGACGCATACCTCTCCATCCACAGAAGGCCTCGGATGTTCCTATGCTTTGTAGTACGAGGAAGACACAATTCAAGGCTATCCCTTTCGGCCTGACGTCGGCACCCAGGGTTTTTACGAAGTGCCTGGCACCAGTGGCGGACCATCTACGTCTACAGGGGATACACTTGTACCCGTACCTCAACGACTGGCTCATCCGGGCCAAATCTAGGGAAGTAGCTGTTGAACACATGGAAAAGACTGTACAGCTGCTTACGAATCTGGGTTTCTCTGTGAATTATCCCAAGTCTTGCTTTATTCCATCGCAGAATGCTCTGTTCCTGGGAGCCAGACTCTTCTCCTGCCTGGCGTCTACCCTCTGGGGAGAAGGTAGCGGTCATTCTAGGCAAGGTGTAACGGCTGTTGTCACAAGACCACCACGGTTGCTGCTCGCCATGATGTTGTTGTGCATCTACCTTATCCGGCTCTACAGGTTACGGGTGCAACGTTTTCCCGAGTTCCTGGATGCTCACTGGATAAGTGTCCGGAAGCTTTGCAGATAAGATCCCTCTCAACAAGCAGTTCCGTTGGGCGATGAGATGGTGGGGCGTCCACTCCAATGTCGTTGGGTTTCAATGTCCCCCACCCCCTTCCACCCACCAGGAGACGGTCACCATAGACGCTTCCCTGGAGAGCTCTGGAGCCAGAGGCCTGTGACTGCTGGAGGAGAAGGATCACCACATCAATATCCTGGAGCTGCGGGCGGTGTTCTGGGCCCTCAAGTCATTCCTTCTATCCCTGAAGGGCAAAGTTGTGAGGATTTTCACATACAACACCACCACATTGGTCTACATCAGAAAGCAGGGGGGCACCCAATCTCCATTGAGGAACAGGAATTGTGGCACTGGGCCGTCGACCACAAGATGTTCCTCCTCTCCTTTGACCTGGCAGGAGTCAAGAACACGATCGTAGACTTCCTCGGCAGGGAGTTGCGTTCCTTCCCCGAGTGGGAACTTCGGCAGGATCAGGTGGACCGCATCTTCCTCAAGTGGGGCAGGCCCCAGATCGATCTGTTTGCAACAGCAGCAAACTCCAAATGCCAGAAATTCGACAGCAGGTTCCACCAACTGAGAAGCATGGGGGACGCGTTCTTCCCGTGGGAATGACTGTTCCTCTATGCGTTCCCTCCTTTGCCTCTCCTGCTGCGAGTCATCAATCAACTCACTCTGCCGATGCAGGGTAATACTCGTTGCCCCAGTGTGGCCAAGGCAGATTTGTTACCCCGGACCTTCTCAGCCTGTCAGTCTCCTCCGGTCAAGCTGCCAGTGGTCGCGGACCTGCTCACCAGACGAAGCGCAATCCTACATCACGACCCAGGATAGCTGAGCTCAAAGGCTCGGCTCCTGCAGCCCTAGTTTGTAGGATGAGTTGCCAGTGGACTGTAGGGAGGTCCTTGCCAGGGCGTCATTGACTCTTAGTACTACGGGCACAAGTGGAAGTGCTTCGCTACGTGGTTCCAGTTGCAGAAGATTGACCCTCTTCGGGTCACGGCCTGCAGATTCTTCCATACTTGTTGTCCTTGGTTAAGGCGCCACTGGTGGACACCTCTATCATGGTGCATCTTGCGGCTATCTCCCCCTACACCAGGTCTCCAGGACGATCTTACCTTTTTGTTCCACGGTCTCGTCAAGGAGTTCCTCAAAGGACTGTTTGGATAGTTCCCGCCAGTGAAGGCTCCTGCCCCGGCGTAGGAACTCAACATGGTGCTGACGTGGTTCATGGGGGTTGGAGGGCCCTTTCAAGCCTATGCATCAGGCCTCTCTCGTGGATACAGCTTTCCTCGTGGCCGCCACCTCTGCCAGGATGGGTGAGATCCAGGCCCTATCCTGTTAACAGCCATATCTGACTTTTCCCGAAAGAGGGTTATGTTAAGAACACACCTCTCCTACAGGCCAGTGGTTCTAGCCTTTGGTGTGCCTGTTCTTTCTGAAAACCTTTGTCGCCGGCTGAAAGGACTTTGCACTCGCTGGATGTTGCTCATGCTCTGAAGTTCTGCATGGCACGCACAAAGTTTTCGGAAGACGTCTCAACTGTTTGTGAACTTTGGTCCTGTGAACCATGGGAAGACCTTGTCTAAGGCTTCCATCTCAAGGTGGCTCTATGGCTGTATCATACTGTCATCGGTTGGTGGCAAACCGACTGCTGCCCGGCTGTCTGTTTGCTTGAAGGTGAGCCTGTTCTGGAGGTAAGAGTAATTGCTTCTGTTGAGCCTTGCCACCTACCGTGGCTGTGTAATGGGTTACTGCTATGTGTTCTTTTTTCATGTGAATCCATTCCAGACCCATGCTGGAGAAGTAACAAGTTACTTACTCTGGCATGTATTTGTATGCAAACCCTCCTTCCTACCCCTCTGCGGCTCTTCTTGGTCATGCTGCCACTGTACGTGCCTACCAAATCTGAAGATGGCTGCCAGGAGTGGTTTAGGGAGAGGGCAGTCATTGGCTGTCATTGGCTGGGGGCAGTATGAACCAGAGTTCAGTGATTGGTTTAGAGGAGAAATACAGTTTTGTAAGTGAAATTGTTTTTTCTTTTACTGAGGATTCCCGGCCTGACGAGGAATATTCATGAGCATGTGAATCCATGCCAGTCATGCTGGAGAACAATAGTTACTGCTAAGTAACTTGTTCTGTACATTATCAAAACAGACGGCACCCATTGCACCTGCCCAATCGGCGAGGGGGCAGAGGGTAAGGGAGCCTTGTAGAGACGTTAAAACACTGAAGAGTGGGGATAAAAGGAACACATGGCAGATGTCAACCCTGCCATATTTGGATGGACTCCATCCAGATATCTACTGCCTCAAATGACACTGAAAACGACACTAAAGCAAACAAAAGAATAGTCCATGCATGAGATAAAGGACACTGTAAAATGATGGATTTCATTGAAAGGCAGGAATAGCAAACAAAATGGGTTATCCGGTGGAGAACCACCCTCCAGGTTATGCCCAGGGGGGTAAAGCAGTCTGAACTCTTTGCAGGATAGGAAGAATTTGAAGACCCTGGAAACACTGATGCTCATCAGGAATTATAGGGAATAATTAATGCCGCCCTCTCAAGAGGTACACTTTCAAATTTCTCTTATCCAAGAAGTCAGCCCAAACTGCCTTCTGCTCCAACTTTTGGTCCTAGTAACTGGTTAGGTCATGTTTGATCCCCTTTGATTGTAAAAGACATCCTTTTATGCACATTGTGGTTTTTGATTCTTCCACCCCTGTTTCCTTGCCCAGAGTGCTGCATTTTTCTCTTTGTATATTCTGTTTCCTTAAGGGTTATTTTTTTGTAGCGTTTTTCTGTTATTGCAAATGGTGTTTAAAATGTGTAATTATTTGAGGCTTGTGGATCTGCTTTGATCGCATGCTTCGCATAGGCCGAGTAGTTCATGACTTGGGTTCTAATGGAAAAGGGACGTCGACAGGGTGTTTGTAAGACTGTTCCCATGGCCCTTTACTCATCGAGGTCCTCGGATTGTTTTTCCCCGCCATTGGAACATTTGGCTGCGTTCCACTTTCAGTTTATTGCTGGTTTTGGAAACTATAATTATTAACAATAATACTTTATTGCTCAGTCTGCAATTCGCTTGGCGCTTCGAGTGAGACTCAATTTCTCACCCTAGATCCAGGAGCCTTACTGACAGCCTACCACCAGGCTTGCGTGTTGGGATGGAGCTTTTGGGTGGGGGACGTTTCTAAGACGCTTGGAGAATGCCTCGATTCAGATTCCCCCCTTTGTTGGGAATTGTTACTTCTCACTGTCTTCCAGTGCTAAGAATTGAAAAAACTCAATTAAAATTTTGCTTGGCTTGCAACTGAAAGTTTCCCTGGAAGAATACACACCATTGTCTCCTGTGAGACCACCACGAAACTACAGTCCGAGTGTGCAAGCTCTTTCAGCTTAAAACCCTGAAGGACGGACATGTCGAAAGTGCTGGGCAGCCTGCGCGATGCAAGCTGAATACCCTGCTGGCGCAGAGGTAGAGCAAGACTGTCATGGTGCCATCAGTGATGTCGGGGAAGACATCAGACTTGGAAACAGAAGATTTGCGGTTGCCTGTCCACAGCTCCAGAAAGAAGGCGTCCCACACTGCTATGGAGGATTCCCCTTGTGACAGGGGCAAACCTAATTAAACAGGGGTTGGTAGCATGAGACACACACACACACACACGCACACTTCCCCCCCCGCCCCCCCCCCACACACACAACCTCACCATGTTTTGGTGCACCCATCAAAGTGGTAAATCGGTTGCGAATCTTAGCCCTTCAGGAGGTGGCTCGGTGCCTCACAAAAACTTTGCGCCTGATGCTCTAACATTGTTGCACGTTTCAAAGCCCAAACATGCACCAAGCAAGGGCGGTTCCACACCTAAGATTCCAAACCAGCTACCACAGGCATCTAAGCATTTTGGCACCTATTGAGACACTAAAGTTGGGATACACAGGAGCCACTTCCCGTTAGAGGATAACCCTTGCAAAGCAGGAACACACAGGACAATGGAAGGATGTTTTTTCCTATCCAGTACACCCCATCTGGTAAGATACATTTGAGTACCCTGAATGAAATCGCTTTGTATTAGAGAAACACCCTATCAAGCCCATTTCTCAATGGATCTTGTAGAAGAGCTAGTAAGTGGGGTGCCAGATCCTCTACGCGCTCAGATTCTTGACTCTAGCTGAGGGAATGCAGACTGCAAATGCAATTATCAAGAACTCACTTGACCTAGCATATATACACCAAGAAGGATAGTAGAGGGAACCCTTACACGTGTGGCTCAAATTCAGGTGCAAACCCGAAACACAAGCCACACTCAGTAAAATGCTGATAAAGAACATTGTTTGGCAAAGCAGTGGACGATGTCCTAGAGACAGCTAAAAAGTAGCATGAGTTCCTAAAGACCTTAGCACAAACTGCTAATAAGCCCTTCATGCATCTATGAAAGCCTCGTCAAAACAGGTTCCTCCCCGTTCCTCTAAAACCATCAAGGACCACATTGACACCCCCGCTGCGCCCTTGCTGATTTTTGCAACCACTCCTTTGCCTCAAGATCCTTCCCCTCCCCTCTGAAGCACTCCCTTGTGCATCCTCTTCTCAAGAAACCCACAGCTGATCTTTCTTGTCCAGCAAACTATCGCCCAAATTCTATTACTCCTTTTCTGGCAAACTTCTGAACTCCTGGAATGCTGGCCATCTCTCAGCTTAACCTTCATTCCAATTCTGTTGGATATCTCCATGACCACCAGTCTGGCTTCAGAGCTGCAGAAGCATTGAAACTGCTCTCCTGAACATCCGCAAAGATCTGCTCTCCAACCTTGACTCACACGGTCAACCATACCATCCTGCTCAATCGTGTCTGTGATAACCTGGGTACCACTGATCAGGCTCTGGCCTGGCTGACCTTTTTCCTCATCGACCCTCCCAGGTCTAACTTGGGTCCTTCCGATCAACTATCTTCCTTTCTACCTGTGGTGTTCCCCAGGGGTCTAAACTCTCGCCCTGGATTTTCAACCAATACCTGGCAACTCTCGCCCACTGCATTGCCATTTTCTGCTCAAATTTCCAGTGCTATGCTGACGACACAACTCATTTCCAGGCTGCCCTCTGCCACCTCCTCTCTCTCATCTCTGATTGCTTAACTGCCATTCAAGATTGGTGTGCCGCCAGTGATCTTTGTCTGAATGCCAGCAAGACCGAGGTCCTCATCGGCACACCTTCACCATCCTTTCACCTCCCTCTCTGGCTGGCTTCCCTTGGCCCTCCTCCTACCCCCACCTGCGAGGCTAAGAACCTCGGGGTCATCTTGGACTCCACACTTTCCTTCTCGGCCCACATCTCTAATGTCTCTAAAAAGTCAACTTCATACTGCACCTCCTAAGAGGTACTCTGCCTTTCCTCTCCTTACCCCAGAAGCTCACTCTCCCAAGCTGTGGTTCTCTCTAGGTTGGACTATTGTAACAGCCTCTTTCTAAATCCAACTGCCTCTAGTCTCTGCCCTCTGCAACTAATCAAGAACAGGACTGCAATTGTCCTTGGCCTCAAGCCCTGGGATCGTATCTCTCCAGCTCTGAAATCTCTCCATTGGCTCCCAGTGGACCCAAGGATTAAATTCAAAACCATCTACATTGTCCACAAGGCTTTCTGGGGCCAGGGTCAAATACCTTCAGCTATCCCTCCGAAAATTCCTTCCCGCTCGAGCTCTTCGCTAATCTACCTCCCTCAGGGTCAGTCATTTTTCAAAGAAATGAGCTGGGGGTAGGTCTGTCTTCGGCTGGGGGCTCCCTCTGGAACAGTCTCCCTGCCACTCTAAAACTTGAGAACCATCTCTGGTTCCGGAAGCACCTCAAGACCTTCCTCTTTGCTTCTGCTGTCGTTCCTCCTCTCCCCTGCTGATCTGTTATCTTTTGGCACTGTGCACCTGCCCACCCTCTGTCCTCCGGGCCCAGGTACTTTCTCACCCTGCCACCATCCGGCACTGCCTCCGGGCCACCCCTTGCACTGGGGTCTGTATCTGTACCCATAGTTCCCGCTCCACCCCCCTTTTTCTTCCTGCACTTATCAGATCTACCCTGCCTTAAACCCAGCTCTTGCCACTTGCTGACTGCACTACCACTGTCGATCTGTTTCTCCTTTGCTCCGCACTTTCCACTTCTCCCCCTTCCATGCACTTTTCCACTCTACCTTGCACTTGCGCGTTCTCAATGTCACTGGGCCTAGTAAGATTGTTTTGTTCCCCCTCCCCTCCCTTGTTGCGCTCTGAAACACTTGTGTACAAGCGCGATAGAAATAAAATATCAATACCAAGATTATGCTAGAACATCAGCTCAAGCCAGTTGATTATCAGGGACTGGTGCCAGTTCATGGAATGCCAATCGTGGACATCCTTGCAATCCTCCTTCCAGGGGCAACTTAGCACAGGGCGAAGTAGGGATAGAGGCCAAACCCCCAGAGGTTTGGTGTACCACCACAAAACAATGGCTCTGCTCCCTGGTTCAACCCAGTAGAAGGGTCTCAGTTTGCCCGTGTCTGAGAGGGGATTCCAACAGCAAGTGGTTGCTAACAAAGTCCACGCAATCATCCTCTGATACAAGAACATTTTGTTGGAACATCAGCAGATCCTTTAGGCAGAGGTACCACTTCTGGAAAAGGGAACCATACAACCTGTCCCTCTGTCGGAGGCAACCAATGGTGTTCATTCTGTTTTTCCAAGAAAAAATAGATCGAAGACCTGCAAACGCATGTCAAACCTCAGAAGTTCAGAATTTTCTTTATATTTGTGAAACGCCTGGCAGCCCAGAGGCATTGCGGCGCTGTTTCAAGCATGTGACTTAGTTACATGAGTCGGTGTGGGAACATAGGATGGTAGGATCTACATTGTTACAGGCAGTGCTACACAGCTTTATGAATTACATATTATAACAAGTGTGGTTAACACTGGTTATGATCTTGCATGTTATGTTGGTGTAATGAGCACATGGCTAAACGAACAGCAGGGTTTTTAATGTTTTTCTGAAGGCCATGTGGGATTCAATGCTTCTAATGGAGGGGGGAAGCAGATTTCAGTTAGTCGCCGCTAGAACTGGGAAGCTGGAGCCACCAGCTCTAATCCATTACAGGAAGTCCTTCATTTTACTGAAAAGAGGAGACTACATGACAGCAGATTCAATGTTGCCAGCAAGATTCAAGGTGGGGTCCACACACTACCAATGCAAGGTACTACCCTTTGGGATTGCATCAGCCTCTCAGGTTTTTATGAAGACACCCAGCTTATTTTCAGGCTACCCTCGGCCTCCTCCTCACCTTACCTCATCTCCGACTGTCTCCTATCCAGGTGTGGTGTGCCTTAATGCCAGTAAGACTGAGATTTTACTAATTGGCACACCCACTCCCTCCTTCCTGCAGCTCTCTGGTCGGCCTCCCTTGGCCCTTTTCCTTGGCCCCACCTGCAAGGCAAAAAACCTTGGTCACCTTCGACTCCACACTCTCCTCACATCTCCGTCTCTAAGAAGTCACACTACCAGCATCCAAGCACAGATCTGTTTGCCACAGAAGAAAACATTAAAATGCCACACCTATGCTTCCAGGTTCCCCCAGAAGGGATCCAGGGAGTAGGTCAGGGATATTTGCATACGCTCTTCCTGCGACCCCACTCTTGAACATAGTATGCCACGAGATGCATCCAGAACACTTAACAATGATTCCAGTGGCTCCAATGTGGGCACATCAATCATGGTACTGCACCTTCTCAGGATGTCTGTTTGCCTACCAATAAAGCTAACTAGCCCTTACAACATGTGTTAGAACAAGGGGTTAACTGATCGACAACAGACAACCAATTGAGCAGCTCGGCTCCTGAAGTCCTACAGTTCGGACATCTTAATTTTACCTACTAGATGCATGGAGATAATAAAAGCATACAAACCAAATATTAGACATGGCTACTTTTAAGAAATGGAAAAAACTTGTAGTACAGCGTCAAAGTATAATGTAAACCTATTGATGGTGCACTAAAGGTGAATGATCTCCTTTGCTTGTTGGAATCTCTGGTCTTCAATTCCTTAAGTCCATTTAGCGGCATTTTCAGCATACTCCACATCACAATGCAAGGTTTCTTGGTGGAAAATGTCAGTAGTGAAAGGGTGAGAAGGCTATATACCCCAATTACAAATCCATCTCCAGGATGGGATTTAAACAATGGCTTAGCTCATGAAACCAATCTGAGGACCTAGCCACGTGAAGGACCATGGTTCACGTTGCAGTAGGGATCGTATTACAAACGCGCCCTGTCAATGTCACTTTTCCGTTTAGAAAACAAGTCCAGTCATTAAGCACAGTAACTGCCCAGAGCCAGATGGCACAAAACGCAGACTGAGGAAGATTCAGCAAACTGTGAGATCTCAGAAGGTTTAGATTGCAGCCATAAAAGGGAAGGGTTGCTGAAGTGATTACATTAGTGTGGCCAGGCAGGGCAAGGAGGAAGCATGGCTTAGATTCTGGCCTATTGGCATTGACGTAGCGCAGACTGGGACAAAGAAGGCGACAGGAGGCAACACTCCCCTTTATGAACCATGAGCTAGAGTGCTATGCTTAGTGGCAAAGAACAAGCAGAGAGTCGGGGAATCGTGTTGTGTGTTTCGGCTGGACAGGCCATGCGCGGGCCTTAGGCGAGGGCATTCGGTAGGGGGCTGGCGTAATGTATTGCCTGCAGAGGGAGTGCGAATAAGCAAGTGTTGGCATATGATTTACTTACAGGAACTTGCATACATAATTTCAGCAACAGTCACAACCTGCTAAACTACCTTTCCTGCTGTATACTGCAGGACATTAATGTGGCTCCCCAGACACTGCTAAGCAATATCACTTCAATAACCAAACAATGCATGCAAGCTGAATTGCATTATGGTAGGCATATTTATAGTTTTACTGATTGATTTGTGTACAAAGGCAAGCACATAATTCTGACAATTGCAGTTGGGAAGAAATGCAGACAAGTGTATAAGTTGCAGATTGTTCCCAAATCTGTGTCAACACTAAAGTGTGTGCTTCTAGACACATAATTTTGCCACTGACTTTTTAGCAAAAATTGATTCCTACTACATGCGACTACTCAAAGCCTGACTGACCCCTGTTCCACTGTTCAACATATAGCATTAATAGTAGTGACCATTTATATAATGCACAAGACCGTTTGTCGGTTGGCTCACTCCTTGCTACTTGATTAATATAACTTCATATGAACTCTGAGTATTGAAGACTAGTCTGTACCTTCCCCCTATCTTCTACTTCCATCCTAGGTGAGCAGTCTTGATTGCTGATAGGTTTCTTCCTAGATAGTCAAAAGCATCTCTGGCATAATACGCATCACAGCCAATTCAGCCTGTGATCGCAAATCACATCAGGGAGATTAAAGCAGTGGTGGAAGCTGAAAAAACGAACTAGTGGTACTTTGGCTGCATCCAAAAAGGAAGTGGGATGGCCGGACAGATGGGGAGGGTGGCGGAAGTGGGGGTGGGATTGAGACAGGGGTCAGGATTACAAACCTTGGCTGAACAGTGAAGCAGGGATTTTAATCCACTCTGCAAATTTGACCGCATACCTTCCAAGCTTTACTTGGCACAAATAGTTTGGATTTCAAGGCCTACAGTAATGTCTTATAGAGTTTACTTAGAAAAAACACAAATTGCATAATAACGCCACATGACAAAATGTAACTCCTTACAGCAACATGTTAATCCAAAAGTATATCATTGTGGCTTTAATTTTCGCTTTTAGAATGGTAAACTAGAAGTCCTAAAAATCTAATTAACCCCGTTGTACTTTCAATGAGTAAAGACATGTAATAAACTTGCATATTGAGATTCTTTGCAACAAAACTCCAGCTCATTGTTATTCATGGCGTTGAATTTGATTCGCGAATTAGCAACTTATTTTTTTGCATGTCAAGCTAGTAGACATCATGGGTATAAAGCACCCATTTAATGTGTTTATATTAACACATTAAATGTGCGCCTTGTGTTGCTCACTTACGATCACAGATGTGCAAGGTAACTGGTGCTTTGCAAGCTCTTTCAGTTGGAAATGTTCCATCGTGCATATGAAAGGCTCTGCCAAAAGAAATGTTTGTAACCTGAGCACTTAACGACCTGCAGAGTCACAGGCACTGTCTGCCTAGCTGAGACCTGGTAAACTGGCAGTGCTTGAATGTCAGCCTAAAACGATTCTATAACTGGCTCGGGAGAAAGAAAAAGCTTTCAAACGCAGATCAGATAGCTGCAGCGAAAGGCTCACCTGGCTGGTGTCTTGGCGTCAACACCCCTGTGGTGTTTGTGACCTGCTATCTCATCTGTGAGCCCAAGGGAACTCTTGCTCAAAGTACGTGACAGTACTGTGGTGTGAAGGACACTTGCGCAGCAAACATCTTGCGTAGGGGACGAGGGCGGGCCCTGGATGCATGTCTCAGACTGGGAAGGGGTGGGTGGGGCAGGGCCATGCACTTTTTATGCCACATGCTGCACATGCGTCGACTGTGCAGGAAGATACAAGGTGTGGAGAAAGTGTTCACAACTTGACACAGCATGATTGGTAGTGAGTGTGGATTCACCTTGTACTTTAGGTTTAAGGTCATTAATTGTACTGACGGGCGTCTCAGGGATGGGTGCTCTGTCTCAGATTCCCTTCCCTGTAGTTGTCCTGACTGCTGTTCATGCTGCTATTTAATATTTGCTTCCACGTCCCTTGCTTACTCTGGCCAATCAAATCCATAAAGGCCTCCTCCTCGACCAGGGATGACATTATTGATCCATAAATGCCATCCCCACAGGTGGTTAGTGCTCTTATGAAATATGTCAATCCTTTGTTTCTGTATTACTAGGTTTTACTCCTCTCATGTGGAGCTACAGGCCCCCATGGGAATCTTCCCAGAAGGTTGGAGACCTTCCGTGGACTATGTTATGGTCTGGATTGCATTCCATGGGTGCGTGCGTTCCATAAACTCCAAGACTCATTTTGCACTCTAATGCCATCTAGTGAAGGAAGGTATGCTTTTTAATCAAAATATATATACAGCATAAACTTTACGCAGTAGAAAATAAAAGGCTCCATAATGGCTATAATTACATGCGTAAAAAGGCACAATTTGCACCTTATCTGGAGGGCTGTCGACGGTCAAGTGAAAAGCCACAGGTGTAAGAGACCAACCAGCAGCCTACATAAGCTGCCCCGTTGACAGTTCAAACACAATCAGCGGCCCACATACTAGACAAGCTGCTAGAACAAGTCAGACCTGCGCCAATTTTGCCAATTGCATACTTGATGTTATTCCGGAGGAAATATTGCAGCACCAGATATATATAATAGATTTCCTGACACCGCATGAGCAGATGCAGTTTTCAGACTGAGGACTCTGTCCTACTACAGGAAGCTACAGGTTCCCTGAACAGGCCAACTACGCCAGGAAGACACATTCCTGTGGACGGCCAATCGGGTTATGGCCTAAATCAACCAGATTTGGCAGCAGCACTTTATCCTACCACAGGGTCCAAGCCACTTAGGTTAATACCAAGAGGAAGTGTGGTCACTACTGACCAATTTGTAGTCCTTGCTGTCATTGCAGGTCGTCACCTCTATGCAGAGGGTGATTACACAACTAGACGCTGCTTTAATGAAACAAGCGTTATCGGCTCTTCAACCACTGATCGCACCTCTGCCACTCGCACTCGCCGCCCAGATCTAGGACATGGTCTACGGGCAGGCACACAACAGTCCCCACGGGGCATCTCACCGCCCAGAGTCAAGGGGTAGGAGTGCATCACCAGCTTTGCAGGCATCTCCTCAAAGGAGGCATTGGATGCTCTTGCCTCCACAGCTGGCCGCACAAGAAAAAGTGAGTTGATGAACACAGACCAGCCCTGCGACCTAGTCATCCTCCTCCCATAGGCCCCAGGAGGATGATTGGGATACAGAGTCCCCACAGGACACAAGGGCTTGCAAGGAATTCAGCCTCTAAAAACAAAAAAGAATGTTTTTTTCAACCACATGGGTAAAAGGAGAAAGATGGTGGTGGTATACCAATCCTTGATCCCGTGTGGCATCAGAGCCTCAAGGTCATGACATCCATTCACACCTCTGTGAAGGGTCGGCTGGATAAGAAATACAACACACCCCCCTCCCCTTCCCAACCTCCCCGAAGCTGCACCAAGTGCCTTTGTAGCCCAGCATTCTCCAGAATCAGTGGCGTCAAACTGCGGGCAACAAAGCGAAGTCGGATAAATGGAAATACGCAGTGCCGCCTGACGAGCACGAAAACAAGACACATTCAGAAAGGTGCTGGTTATAGGGGCCACCACTGTAAAGGCTGCAAATGTCCTCACTATCCTCGCCCGCTAGGACCCAGAGAGGTGGCACAAACTAGCGCACATTCTCGAGCATCTCCCAGAGGGCAAGAGGAAAGAGACAAAGGCGATCTTCCAAGGGGTAGTCCTCGAATCGCAGCATAAATAGGGCAGTAGACCTTGCAGAAACTGGATTTAAACAAGTGAGAAATGGGGGGCGTCCTAAGGTGCCAGGAGTGGCTCAAATGTACAGACTTTCGCACTGACGTACACCAAGTTAAACATGGCATTCGAGGTGGACAAGCATTTTGGCCCGAAAATAGACACAACCCTCGGGCCATAAAGACGATATGGAGACAATTCACACCCTAACGTCCTTGCAATCCTTTCGGCCCTTCAGAGGAACGTCTGGAAAGGTGCCTGCGACATCCTCCAGTGGAGGGGGCATACTCCAAGAGGTCATCCTATTACTCCCATGGGTATAAAAGGTTGTTCCTAGGATACAAACAAATCTAAGGACTTGCAACAGCAGAAACAACCCTCCAGCTCCTAGTGGGGGGGGGGGGAGGTGACGGTAAAGCGCAGCAGTGACTATCCACCAAAGCAGTCAGGGGAGCAGGTCTTAATATGCCCACAACTGGGGGCACAACGTCAGATAAATGGCTCTGGGACACCATAACGCTCAACCACCTCTTTAAATTCACAAAGCTTCACATCCCCCTCTACCCACTTATCTGGGAATTAATGTGCAGAACTACAAACTCGGAGCCTAATAGTACTTATGTTCAAACAATACGATCAGGCCTGATCTGGTCGTCCACTGGGTATACAAGGTAGTCTCTGATCAAGTCATGTTACCCTGATCTGCCTGGGAATTGATGCCTTGAACTCCTTCGCCCGGGGTGCAGTATCGGCTATGCTTTGGTTGGACGTGCTCTTTTGTCTCTTGCAGTCGCGTCTTGAAGCACTTGTGTATCGGCGTGTTATAAATGCCATATCATATATGCACTATGCTCTCCAATCAGATAAGCCCTCTAGCAGTCAGCTCTCGCAAGTGACAAGGGTGCATTATAATTTCACACTTCAAACCATAACCTACGACCGGAATACCCATCCACTCACTGTAAACGATTACCTGGGACCTGGCACATATAACCAAGCTTCAGAAATGGACTAACTGTTCCACTTCAATGGAATATACTCAGAATCCGCCGAGGAATCTGGCAAGGAAAGCACCTGCAAATTGACTAGGTGTCTGCCATCAACACTAACCACACACCAGATCAGGAACACTGAAACCTCTGCTGCATGTTATCATGCCAGTCGGACACCACTAACATGGCTTAATCTGTTGCTGGATCTTCGGGTTGACGGAGTACAAGTCTTCATGATCTAGGATGTACTTTTATGTCCATTAGAACAGAACTGAAGTAAATGCACACTCGGGTGTCATCCAATAAGCAACTGCAGATTCAACAAGACACAGGGACCACCATAGTTGCTGATGCTTGACCTTGGGTCCACCGAGTACCCGTCATCCAATCTAAAATGTACTTGCAAGTCTGAAGTGGATGTTACTGCACAATGAGATGTTACTGCACAATGAGAGGGTATCGTCCAGTAAACCATGGCAGACTCAATGAGACACTGAGACGGCCAAAGACCTGCAATCGCTTAACCCAATAAAGATTGGGAATCTGGCAACTAACACAGTTGACACTGCCAAGCGAGGAAAGACAACCTCAAACCTGCTAATCAGAACAAACTCCACACTAGAAACAGAATTTCTCTTGGAGAACTAATGTTCTGAACCTCTAGAATAGATAGTCGGCTCAGCAGGCACTGGAAGCTAATCTGGAATGGGTGTTTCTCCCACCACATCGGCACAGACACTTGCACATACCAATATGCTCACGCTCTTCTCCTAATTGAACAGTTGAATGCAGCTACACCCCTTGATCAATTTTGGCGTAGCTGCACACATACACCTCCATGAACACCTCCTCTGTAGACCCCTCAAACAAATCTGCTTAGCTGCACACATAATCTCATACACAAGCAGCACCGCTGCCAGCATGCAGATACTGAGGTCAACTTATGCTGCACACAACCACTGATCTCACAGAACCACTGCACCACGCCCACCATTAGAATGCAGCTACCACGTAAACCACACTGGCTGCATACATGAGTGCACCCACGTTCTATTTACTACACTGCTCTCTCCGCTGACCTGGACTACAGTCCCTGAGGGTGTTCAATCCACAGCGCTTAGATCATACCAATGGTATATAAGGCACTATAGAAATGCACAATAACATAAAACCAGGTATGGCGCTTAATTTTTAAAGCAAAAGGAGATGCACATTAACTCGCGATTTATTCTGTGATGTTCACCAGAGCATATTTTCCCTTTATAAATATTTTGTGGGCCCTTGGTGTGTTTTTTTTCTGTATACCTACCAGCGTGGTGTACTTGTAGTGTTTTATTGGTATGTACTGTGCCTGCCAGCCGCCTTTCTTCCTGAAGCTAAGCCTGACTGCTCTGCTACATTTACATTGGAGAGTCAGAGTCTGAACTTTCCTCAGAGGCAACACGGTTCTACCATTATGTTAGATAGTTCCGCTCTCTATAGTGGTTTGTTCACAAATCTCCCACATGCTATCAGAAAAGCATTATTCCCCGGTTGCATGCATCCCTCCCTACCTCACTTTGTAGCAGCATTTGCCTGCATTCCCACACTCTTAACTAGTCTGCTTGCATGAGAATGATGCACAGATTAGAGGATTTTCTATTTTTTTGCCACTTAGAAATCTTGTTTCAAAGAGGGCAGAAAGGAAAAACGTGGGGTAGCCTATATCATGGAGACTGATGGTTGAATCCTCTGCTCAGTAGGTACTGATGGGTGAGGCAGGTGAGCAGGAGGTCTGAAAGGTATTGGAATCTGATGCAGACCATCCCCATTTAGACTCGTCAGACTCCATAATAAGGTACTGGGCATAAGGGTTCACATTAAATTGGGTCTGTGGTCTCAAAAACGTTGACCCCCCTCACTCAACTCCTTAAAAGCAAACTCCAATTCCACTGAGGTCTTATGAAAGGTATATGGCATGCTACACAATAACTAGGCAAAAGACATCGGAACAGCAAGTCCTGAAAACTTCTGTGAAGCAGGCCTTTACGTTACTTACATGATCAAAAATCGCACCAAAGTTTAAGAGCCCATGTAAAAAAACGTCACTAAGGATTCATAGCACTATAAAGGGTGACCATGTTGAAATATAGGGTGACGAATGGGTGCAGCATGTACAAGGTTAATAACACTGAGGCACGGGAAGCCATTTGTAGGCAGGACTGCACTTAACAGGGGGCCTTTAAGGTCATGGTCATTTACCTTCCACGTCTGTCTTTTAAGGCGGATTTCCAGAAATTTGCTGTTCTCTTGAAGGAAAGTGTTGATTGGGGTAAAAGAATAGCAGAACGGGATACCTAAAATACAAGAAAGGACTAGCTACAAACTGCAAAAGCATCTGCAGAAGGACAGCGTCTACTCCAATGAAGACCAAAAGAAGTATATAGCAGCCATGTCTGTGTAGCTATCTGTTCAATATCAAATCGCAGGAGGAAGATTAAGACTGCCTCATAGGAACATGGGAGTGCCCAAGCTAGTCTCATAATCAAGAACCGCAAAGATCAAAAAAGCTGCTTTGAAAGCCCACTACACCTCAGCAAGACTTATACATTTCATGTTTTTAGAGATGCGCTCCACAGTACCCCATCGGGGAACCCTCATGGGCTGATTCGATGGGAAGATGTTTTGCTTGAACCCTCATCTGAGGTACTGACTGATATTGAGAGGAATTTGGTTGAAAGATGGCCACAACAGTTTTATAGTGTATGCGTCGCCTGTGCCACTGTCTTTTTGGCATGCTATGACATTTGGATTTTGTAATGGTTCACCCACATACAGAGCTGCAGTCTTGGTGGTGATGTGTCCTCCAAATCACATAAGTGAAAGATCTGACTAAAGGGTCAGATCAATTCAGTTCAGGATGTTTAATAAGCAACCAGTACTATGAAAAGACAAACCTACATCAGTTAAAAAAACAAAACTATTGCAACAGTACCGCTTGGTATTTTAGATGGGTTGTAGTTTGCGCTGATTGGGTGGCTAAAAGGGATGGGCTTGCAAATGAGGGAGTGGGCCCATGCCATCTATGTAAAAGTGCTGAATTGCTGAGCACCCAGGCACACTGCAGTAAATACTTTTCTGATGTTTGTTAATCTGCTTAGAATCACATGCTTGATGCATAAGTTCATAAAATGTGGACATTTATATCTGCCACCAAGATGCAATAGTTTTTCTACTTTGACAAATGGAACAGATTTTATTTTGGCGGCCAATGCAATAGATTTGCTCCTCACCTGTATGAGTGCCATGTAGTCCTATATCTGCTACATCTTTTACATTGGACAAACCCACTACATAAGATAATTTCATGGAACACCTGTGTTCAAATTTTTCATCGAGTCCACAACAGTTGGATTCCCTGGTTGCAAATTGGCACCCAATTGGGATTCAAAGTGTTGCTGTATGGACCAACATGCGTGTCTATTTTGAAATGACCATGGTTACACACTAGTGGCTATGCCGGCTAGGGATGATGGAGTTGTAGTTTAAAGCATTTGGATATTAAAAAGGTGCAGATTCCCGTCAACTGCTAACCTTTCCACCTTTTGAACTAATGCACTCAAACACCTTCTTTTCCAGGATGGCGTTTTGGTGGCAATTGCATTCATCCGGAGGGTCATTGTTGAGAATGATTTCTCTTTACACCACATTTTTATGGACCCGCCCCCAAACTTGTTTCTTGTGTTTATTTTTATTTTTTTTATCTGACCTTTGTAGTGCAGTGAAGGCTTCATCTCCTATACCTCTTTTGCTAATCTGTATGGGGGAAACTGACATGTCCTTCAGGTTGTTAGTAGTGGGAAACATTGTTTCCCTTAGTCTTGTTACATGAACACTTTTTTGGTAACTTTTTATCATTGTACAGTGGGGTACACTTTTTGTTTTACCCTAGACGAATACTCGGAGGATTTTTGGTTACTCTAGGTGTGACTAAGGTACAAGCTAGTGGAAGCTAATTTTTGCTGTTTTATTTTTTGTTTTATTTTACCATGTTTGGCTACCTACTGTGGCTAGTAAACATGGCTGTGCTGCAAGGTTTTTCGTAACCCTTCTTCCTGACCTGTGAGGACAAGAAAACCCTTATATGGACTCCCATTGCCTGTGAAAGCAGAGGCTTTTCACGTGTTACTTCAGGGCTATGTTTGTTTGTTACCAGGAAGTGGTTTCAGTGTCTGAATGGTATGCATAAGCTGTGCCACAAGTTGTCCTGATTGGAGCTACTGCTGGGGTTTGTGTGGCCCAAATCTTTGATTGGCTAGTGGGAGTTTCGGCTTTTTGAATGAGGGGTCCCCGGCATCCTTTGATCTTCAGAGATCCTGGAAGAAACCTGAAGGAGCCAAGTATCCTGTCCAGCTACCAGACCTGCAAGGAGACCATGGACTCGTTGGAAGGCAGCCTGGGGAACAACTTCTGCTGTTGTTCTGGAAGAGCTGTTCTGTAAGAGCCCCGTCTTGTGGTGATCTTCAGCAGTCCTACGAAGGAGCTGCGACCCTTGCAGTGGCGGTAACATTCATGCTCCACATCTGAGTCCCGCGAAGAACCCTCGGGTGCCCGTGATCCCCAAGTGGCTGCCCAGCTCAGTTTGGGCTACTGTGCTGCAGACGTCACTGTTCCATGTTGAGGCCTGGAACTTTGGGTATCGACTGCTTCTTCTATAGGTCTCATCTCTGCCAAATTTCATGGTTGCAGCTTCAAGCGGACCCAAGATATGAGGCGAAGTCTGACCTCGACAAGTCTTTCTCCCCACCCCCTGTCGCCGTGCATCCGAAACTGATTTCTTGCATCCTGTCCTGTGAGGGGAACAGAGTTTGTCTGCGTTCTTCAACCTGAAGACCTTGCACTAGCATTTGCCGCAGACTGGACAAGTGCTTGAACCTGCAACCCCTGGGTATTAAGAACCGTAGCTGGTGGTGGGAAAAGCTACCTTGGACCCTCTTCTGAAGACCTTCAAAGTACTTCGAAGAATCTGAGTATGAGTGGTGAGTTCTAACAATACTTACCTGGACCCCTAAACAATCTTGTGAAACGTTTTTTAATAGCTTGGCTTTGCCATTGGTTGCTCGCGCAAGCTTTCCGAGAGTGGGGGACACTTATTAGCTAATCTATCCTTTGAAACTTTTCATTGGACCCCAGAAGCCCTCCACTAACTTTGTCTCGCAACAATGCCCCAACATCTTAGTGATGCTCTTTTAAAGTTCGTGTATCTCTGTGGACCTGTAGTGCTGCATGTTAATACATACCTTCCTTTGCAGGTGTTTATGTATTTTCCCAATCTCCAGTAATTGCCCATATGTATCTTTTTTAGTTGTGTGATATTACATACTAGTAGTCATTTTTCATAGTGTTGTATGACTAAAAATAAGTTTTTATAACTATCCCTGAACTTTTCACCGGTGTACTCCTCAAGGACCCCTTACCAAGGTCACAGCTCCTGAGACTTATCCTTGATCACTCTTTGCTACCTTGACCTGGTTTGGCTACAGCACCCAGATTTGTCCTTAACTCTAGGTTGGCCTTCTATACATCTGTCCACCAGGCCAGAGTGTAGAAAATCAGTCCTAACCGTCAATGAGCTACAGACAGTAAAGCAGGCCTGTTGTGGCCGTACAGAGTTGTTGAGAACGCATTTGATTTCCGCTTAAATTCATATACAGATTGCCTGTCGACTAAACAATTGAACTACAAGTGTTCAAAAATCCTGAGTCCAGTGCCTGCTTCCAAACCCTCCATGTGAGGAGAGCTGTCTTGTTTCCACAGACGAAACAAAACCCAATCAGAATTCACAGCCATTGTTCTAGTTTACGGGGGGATACCCCATCACTAAGGTGGGTGCTGCGTGATGGAGGATTCAATGCATACAATAATGATCTGCCTTAGCTAAGAAACCGCTCCTTAAAGATAACATCACGTTAAGCTAGAATTCCAAACTAATTTGCTACTAGAAAACATGCTGGGTTGCAACAGAGTTTTGAATCTGTTCATGGGGTGGTTCACTGAACACTACAGCTTAGTACACGACCAATCCCAGGTGGGGCAGATGGTACTATGGAATACATTTGGCTCTATACCTACACACGCCCTCGACCAGATGTAAATCATGCATGTCAGTCTATGCATAACATGTGAATCCAAGCCAGATTAAAAACCTGTAAATGTTACCTTTTTCTCTTTTGGCAGCTGGTTTATGTTTTAGTCACATTTTCCCTACCCATCAACCTGCGGAGGGAAAGAATACATTTTCAGTAATAAGCGCTTATTTTGGATCTCCAATTCGCAGTGAAAAATAAAGTATAAGAGAACCACCTTCAAAAGACATCAGCTGAAAGCATATTGTGGTTGGCGCACACACCTGCACTACCCTTTTCATTGCCTAATAGTTTGGTCAACTAGATGGTGGACTATGCTTGGCACGCAACCCTAAAACTGATAGCAGCTGAAAAAGGCTATTAATGGTGTATATAGTGCTTGTCAAACATGCATTTAAAAAGCGGTGGTGTCTCCAGATTGCTGATGTACTGTGAAATCCCATTGTAGTAGACCTAGGAAGCCAATTCTTTCCAGACTTGCCTTTCTTGCATACTGTAATATATATCCACTGCACCATGCTACCCCTAGTTTGTTTGGTAACATGATAATCTGTATATGCCTAGTACCTCTGTGGGCTGACCAGTCTGTGCCTTCACATGTTTCCTACAGTAGTCTTGCAGTTTCCACCCCTTATTGTATGTCTTTACCCTGCAGGTGTCCACACAGTTAAATTGCCATACACGGGCAGAGCTGGTTTGAGGAATCCCTAAATGCCTGTAGAAGTTTTTTTTGTTGTTTATTTAGGTACCCCTTCAGTTATACTGAGATGCGAGTTGTACTTTGCCTCTGGTCCACACAGCCATGGAAGGAATTCTGGTGGGGGTTTGGCTCAGTAAAGCCTGTACCATCCCTAGACTTGGTGCATGTGCCTGGCCTCCCATATTGGCACCTCCAGGCTCTGATGTGCCATCCTATTTTTACCAAGCTAAAACAGAATAGTACCATAGCCAGTCAACCAGACTTCGAAGCAAACAGCCCGTCCTGCTTTTACAGGTCATTTAATTTAGTGGCGACTTAACTGGGTGGGCTCATATTGGTCAATGCTATACTAACCCCCTTTCTCTTTCTCTCTCCCTCCTGTGTCTTCCCTTCCTTTTCTGCTCCCCCCCACACCCTTCGGCTGCTGCAGAGCACCTCTACAGCCAGCATGAGAGAAAGCGTGTCCTCTCTGGCAAGCTGAAGCTAACACTGAAGGATCTCAGTGACTGTTAATACTACTGCTAGGGCTGCTTTTGGGGACCGCAACACCATTGGATGTGCATGTGCCCCTTTTTCTCAACCTGTTGCGGATGTTTAGTTCAGTTAGTGGATATGTAGTTTCACTTGTTTTACTAAGCCTCCAAAGCCAGTCTCGCCTGATCTGTGATCTTGTAGCATTGCCACATAAACCAAGTGAGACATTGGAGGAGTTTGTCATGCCTGGGAGGCCTGCTTACTGTTCCCATGACTTGCTGAACCAGTTTTTATACAAATGTACTGTTGCTCATTTTGACAAATTGTTTCTTCCTATTGTACTTACTATGTGCATGTTAAAGCTGTTGCTTGCGTTTTATTTTAACTGTTTTAATTAAACGTTTTTTTGTTGTTGGAATAACTGAAGATCTTTATCAATAGTTAATGCAGTGCTGTATGGTTTAGTGCCAATGGAATGTTGTCATGGAGCCTTAATTCGAGAGAGATTGTGAATGTATGGAAGTGTGACTCTAGATCATGTGGGTCGTGCCCAAGGGACATCTGTAGCATGCTGTAATAAACACTGCCCTGGAGAGGCACCTTCACCCTCCCCATCCTTGCTTATTGGCAGCTAAAATAATAATGCCCATAGGCCAGCTGCCTTAAATTGTATTCCCAAAGTAACCTGCATGGCTCAGTTCTCCCTTTTCCGAGTAAAGTATCACCCAGTAAATGGTTTCTTTTGGGGGCACAGAGAATACATGAAGGCATGTGCAGAGATCGAAATTAAGATTGGTTAACCAGCTCCTGGGTATCCAGCATTAACAAGTGATGAGGAGCTACCACTGGATGATGAGGAGCTAGTACATAGCGTTCCACAAACCTAACCTCCACATAAGATGCAAACAGATATTTGTTTCCATATTGTATGACCCCTTAAGGTTTAAATGTTGTACAGATATGGCCTAATATTTATTTATAAATTGTCCCAAATGTACAGAAGTATGTTTGTTCAGCATTTGTTGGCCGGGTGAGCTAAAAGTAGCTCCTGGTCGCTGCTGGTGTCAAGCTAACCAGGCACTTCTAGGCTACATGCAGGAGCTAAATACCTCCCAGCTCCCCTCAATTTCGAACCCTATGTATGATTTGTTCATTAAACCCTTAATTTGTACACTTGAGATGCCCCTAACGTTTGTCAGCACTGTAGTTATCACTAGCACTTCAAAGCATATCGCCTTTCTGGGCTTCCTCTGCTATCTCATTGACATCTAACTCTAGGTTTTACATTCCCTGCGGAGTAGCTATAACATCTGCTCCAGTTGATCATTTGTATCCTGTTTTCCACAGTAATTGGTTATTGCCAATCTTCCTATGGGTCATTTATGTTCGTTTTTGTTACTGTAAACCTTTAGTCCAGTAAATATACTGATTAAAGCAATATGTCCAATATCTTAAAGGATTCCAGACTGACGGAAAATGGAATGGTTAATTTTCTTTCCAAGGACCAATTGTGCGGCGCTCTATCGGTGTCCAATTAGTAATGTATGCACATGACCTATCAACTGTTTTCTACTCCATACAGAGTTGGACATGATGAAGCATCTCTGGACCGCATCCTGGGGGAAAGGATGAGGTCTCAAAGGTATAGGTCAGCATAGATATTATAATGGAGAGGGAAGAGGATTGTAATGAAAATCTTAGTATTTCTCATGAATACGTTTTGGATAAGCGAGACTGCTTTACGATTTCTAAAACACATGACGACTTTCTGGTCTTTCCCACCTTAACATCGCAAAGTATTTTGGCCATGACAGTTTTACAGCATGTACTAAATGCAAAATGTCATGCTCTACTGCCTCTTGGAGATGGGCGTTCTCTTCTCAGATTAAGGGTGATTTCATGGTGTCCCCTTCTGATTGAGAAGCCCCAATGAGTGTTTACTGTACGTTTTCTTCCATGCTTATTCGATGGGATCCCAGAAAGAGGACTGGACTAGAGAATGATGTGCAGCAGCAGTCCCTCTTCAGACGCAACAGTGCAGTGTAAAAAATAAACCCACTTCCCATTTGGAACTTTACTCATGCAGGCTTCCTGCCCCGACCAGCAGTCCCTTTTTATATGCAAGGTGGCTGCAGTGACATTTTTAGGTTTTCTTCTGGGCAGACACAGCTGCAGCCGGCTGCTAACGAAATGCAAGAGGTGACCCACTGGCCATGTGTTAAATATCCAGAGGGTTGAGCTAAGGAATAATGCCCACAAGTGTGGCTCAGTGGAACAAACCTTCTACAGGAGGCCCAAGACAACATAAAGGGTGCCTCTTTGTCCTTATCTAGGCCAACCTGTGATGAAAGAGGAATTGAAAAAGGAAAAAGCTAGCCCCAGTAGTCAAACGATGCTTTGGCTAAATCCCAAGTCGCCTGATATGTCTGCTTGAAGGGGAGATCAGGGCTCTACCTCCCATGACTTGAGACCTTCAAGCTCCTACTCCACCATGGAAATTGAGGAAGTTCTTTGGCTGCCACCTATGTGTTGTCTGACTTTTGGTTCTGCAACCTTGGTTCTCCCATGCTATGCAATTCCAGGCAGCAGGCTTCTTCTGGCCTGCGAACCCTCGGGCCTCCTGTCTGCCACCGATACATTGAGGGCCTAGTAGTTGGACCCCGAAAATGTTGGAGCTTGGCAGAAGCACTGATTCGTGGGACAAATGGTCAGGGACAAACCCCCAGCCCAGATGGACTGACCCATCGGCGAAAAAAGAGGCCACACTGGGCACAACACCTCTACATGGCAGTAAGGCATCTGACTGCTTTGTTTCGTCTTGCACACTAAAGGTATAAATAGGGGGCTCTTTACTCACTGTTAGCCCTATCTCAAGCTAGAAGACCATACATCCCAGAACCTCTAGCATGGAACTTCAGGAAAGAGTGGAGTTGCATGTAGCCAGCTAGCATTTCCTTCATCTGCCTGTCCCTGATCTGTGCAATTTTATCTACTTGGACGGGACTGGGTCTGAGGTTCCATTCCTGTATCTCGGTTGTAAATCTATGTGCCACCTCTATCCATGTCCTTCAAATTATTGCCACAATTTTCTATCCCTCTTATTGTATTCATAATATTGTATCCCATTACAGTATCCCTTTTTTTAAGTACTATGCTCTGTTGCTTTACAGCTAGGTTTGTATTCTGTATCGCCCAGCACATTCATTGTCGAGACTGGTGTTCTAACTTGGATTATTGTTCACTTTCTGGCAGGACTCCATAAGAGACCTCTTATTAAACTGGTATATCCTTGGCAGATATGCAGAAGAATCCGGCTGTGTAAGAGTCCTGTACGGAGTAGAGCCTCTTTTAATATTTCATGGCCTTCCACCACCCCCATTCCCCACACTCCAACTGGCCAATCTGATGAGCAGTGGGGTAATTGCACTGCCAATTCCCCACGCAAGTTTCATCTATAATTTGCCACTTCTCTAAAACGTGTTTATTTTTGCTGTTTCAAAGATTAGGTCTGGTAGCGGGCCATTTTAGACCTGTGAGTTAAACTACTCCCAGTCGAAGTTCATAAAACAGTGTATTAGGAAAGTGCAAATTCCCCACACGTGTCATCTTGGCACTGATTTAGCAGATGTTTATTACCCATCTCCTTGATTCTCATCTTGTCAAGCTTGGAAGGATGAGTGAGCTTGCCAGAATTGAAACTTGTGAGCGTGCGGTTCAACCAAGATCATGTGCCACTGACCTGACTGATTCTTTCAGCACTGCAGGAAGGAGATTGGTTGTGTGGTGTAGACCTCCATTTTGCTTGCCACACACGTTTCTCCTGGTCACCCCCACCACATTCCCAAACCGGTAGTTCCATACATGTGCCTCATGCTGTTTCATTTGAAGGATTTTGTTGTGATCATTTCCGCACCCTACAAACGCAATCTCGCGAGTATGCAGGAAAGGGGACTGTGGGTGAAGTACAGTAGCCACTACAATGAGTAACTCATTGCTTTGCCAGTACACTCGGATTCAATCAATGGTGTCAAATCTCCCAGTGGGAATGCTGTTATATTTTCAGCCTGACCAGACTGCTGCTGACACCAACCCCACAACCTTTGTTGCTTTGATTGCCCCCTCAAAGACGAACATTGCATCACTTCTGATTCCTCCATAATAGATAGACCGTGAAGTGTTTTGAGTACCATGAAATCAGATTTTTCGTTTTGCACTAGGACCAATGCATATACTTTTTTTTTTTTTTCTGGCTCGTCTTTGCCCTTCCCCCTGCCTGTAGTATGTGGTTCTAGTGAAACTGGCGAGTTTGGTCACTGCATTACACCCCCAGGCTGATGGAGCATCGAACTGTCAAGATATTTGATTTATTTTGTTTATTAACTAAGCTTGCCTTCTCCAGCAAAATATTTAGGATCTGGGGTATTGGGTATTCCAACAGGTGAAGAATTAGTGTCCCCAAAGAATTGCAGATGGCAGAAATGTGGCCAAGAAAACGTTAAGTGCAGCGTGTTTGAGGTCCGAAGCATTAAGAGCAATAATCAGTTGGCATGCTTTGCTAAGATTTTCCTTTTAACACAAGAACCACAGACTGTGTTGAAATGCTTATACCTGGTTTGTCAGAAATACTTCCCCTTGATTTAGTTTTGCTTGACAGAGCACACTTCCAAAGAGGTCTAAACAGATGGACACGTGAAACTGTAGAACTCATTGGCGAAAAACAATGGTGAAAAAATACTTCTGGGTAGTCATTTAGGATGCAAGACCATTAACAGTTTGGACCGTCTCATGTGTCTGCACCTGGACTTCCTAGGGAGCCTGACCTCTATCGGACCCCTTGAGAAAATGGTGACAAACAAGCAAAGGTAGCCTTAATCTGGAAGTCTTTGGCCCACCTTCGGTGGCCCCAGCCGCACTGTGGTGCAAGTGTACAGTGTAGGCACAGACGTCCAGTTTATGAGAATTGCTACATGCGTCCTGAAAGCTATTTTGCCCTGAAGGAAGTCTCCAAAGGGACTTTTGGCTTGTCAACAAGCTAAACACATGTGGGTGGGCATGGGAGAGGGGTCACAACAGTAAGATTTTAAAAGCTGACATGTTGGCAGTCAACGAATAGTGGGCCACAGTTGTGAATATAGGAAAGTAGGATGAGACATAATAGGGGAGAGTCTAGCATCAGCAGGCTAGAAGTGCCTGCATTTGTAGGGGTAGTGTGGTGGGAAGTAGAGCTCCGAACACCTACTTGGAGTGTTCCATTATTCCTCCACTTATCGGGTGCTAGGCAGTTACAGTAAATTCAGTTTGTTCTTTCTAGCCAACACTTTTGGGACATCCTATCTCTATTTTAACTCTGACCTGATCAGATGCGTCTCCAGTACTGAAAGGCGAAAGTCCTTGATGGTGTTTTTTTTTCTCTTGACCTTTCCAAGGAACAGCTGTTAACATATATCCCTACAGTGACGATTGGCTAATGAGCTGCATACCTTCAGGATTCAAACCTTCGGGTTTGCAAAGTGTAAAGTAACCTTTTCTTTCTTGGTCAATCTTTAAACGGCTGAAAATGTATGTTCTTCCGAGCCCAGAGGACCAGTTATCAGAGCAGATCCTTTCCCACCCAATGGAGAAAACTCCAAACCTAGAACAAAAAAACATTTAAAACCATTGTAACATCGTTGTTTCGAACGCTTTCAAAGCTCCGCCCATGTCACAAGTTATACCTTCAATCAGTCCTGGCTTTATAGACACTTAACATGAGACTTAAGACCCAAATCTCTAATGTGACAAGTAGAACTAAAAGTTCAGTGTTTAACGATTTAACCATAACCAACTGTGGGTGACCCATAGGATCTCCGGTTAATCATAGAGTTGACGGCTGGCACCCAGATGGAGGCATCTAACAGATCATGAATATTAATGAGGAAGATTATTAAGCATGAATTTGTGGCAAAAGTAATCTGGTTTGATCTGTACCGGATCCTGATGTATATACTATTCATAACCAATAAAACAGATTTCTTATTGTCTACCTCTGAGGACTCTCATGTCTCTTGGTACCAATTTAGATGCATCCACTCCTCTATTTGAAGGCAGTCTTTCAAACATTGAAAGCTTTTCTTCCAGCAGTAATCTAAACTATGCCGCCTAGCGCTAAAACTATGATCTTCAGCATTTAAGAAGGGAGTCTAGTCTCTGCTGCAGCTGTTTTGCAGGCATTGTATACCTAAGTGGTGCAGTCTAGCGGTGTAACGGTTCATGCTCCTATGTCCCGTCCCCTTTCCTCCATACTTATGGAACATTCCTCTGTCCTGTGGGACGGGACCAGAGCACTTCGTAAAACATAACATTTTTCAAAAATGTGTCCGTCCTCTTTTTTTACGTGGGGTACTGCACGTGGCGATAACTCCGCCCAGCGCATCACCCCCTTCCAGTGTCCTCTCCTGCTCCGGTTTGGCGGTTGTGTAGTATCAGTCTGTCGGTTCGGTTACATTTTTCTTCTTGCGAGCGACGCTTCGCTAGGGCGGATCCCCATCCTTTGTTTAGACTGTTTGGGACCGGATCACCAGTGGGACTCGTGCCTCTACTGCGACTCACTTTCGGTCCGGGCACTTCAACGTCGTCTGGAGCGGTGGGAGGAGTTTCAGCGCGTACCTCCCCCGCATTTTAAGAATCATCGACGAGAAGAGACGCCCGGTAAGTTCCTTAGTTTTTAGGGCACCCCGACCAGGGGGCTCCTTCCCGGGGCCTTCCTTGGCCTTGAGGTGCCTTTCAGGCCTAAAAAGGGTACGAGTTTTCTCCGAGGGCCTCTGTGCGAGGCCTGCCTACACTGGATCACAAGTCGCCTTAATGTCTTGACCGCTCCCTTCCTCCACAGTCTGGATTCCCTAGTAACTTGGGGTGAGACCCAAGAATCCAGGCGTGGACCCCTTGCTCGCTATTCTTGGGAGAGGCACAGCTCCACCCTACCGATGAGGTCCAACCAGACTGAAAGACGTGTCTACGGTTGCTGTTGGTACTCTTGTTCAGAGAATTGCCTAGCATTTTGGTGCTGGTGTGTTTGGGATATTTCTTCTGTGAAAGATGGTGAGCTGTCTCGTAACCAGGACTAATGTCTGGCAGAGGGACTCCCAGGACCCCCTTGTTAATTTTCAGTAAGGAGTTTTCCATCCACCCGTAATTCCTGTGAGGAGTGCTTGGGAATCTCCCATAAGTATGGAGGAAAGGGGACTGGACCTAGGAGTATAATAAAGTAACTCACCGTAGTGACTACCTTACTCCTAGTCCATAGACCCTTTCCTCCATACACCCACCAGCCGTCCCCTCTAAAAGGTTTCCTGTTATTGCTTAAAGGTCATAGACCTGGTGATAGAAAAGGACTGATGGGCGATGCGCTGGGCGGAGCTAATTAGGGCGGGGCTACAACCGCATGCAGTACCCCTTGTAAAAAGAGGAAGGACACATTTGTGAAAAATGTGATGCTTTTTACATAGTGCTCCGGTCCCGTCGCACAGGATTGAGGAATGTCCCAGAACTATGGAGGAAAGGAGACTATGGACTTAGGAGTAAGGTAGTCCCTACAGTGAGTAACTTTATTATTTTGCACCTGAACAGAGTTGGGGCCTCTTTGTGTGTAGGTTCGCTGAGTTGGACTTTAAAAAAAAAAAGTTATTCAAAGTAGTCCTTCAAATGCCCATATATGTATTATGGATTGGAGCGGTGGGGTTGCTTTGAGGCTGGGGCCTTCTCCATTAGAGGGGGCAGTTGCATTTTTATTTCCTTCTTGATACAAAGTGACAATTATGCTCCTTGACAAGGTTGGACTTGCTCACTTCTAGCCAAACCATATTGGATTCTGAATCTTGTAAACTTCACTGGCTGATGGTTTAACGTGAGTGACCCACTAGATGACGTTCTACTATACGGGCCAATCATCAGTGCGTTGTGCCTGAAAGTGAAGGCTGTCAAACTTTAAATGGCTTTCATGTTGCGTTATTCATTGAACCCATTCAGACATCTAGATGGACCTATTTAGTCTGTATAGCACTCACCTTTTGGGGCCAAAGCACCCAGGGGTGGCCCTCTGCTTGTTCCCTCCAGTTAGGATTTTAATACAGTGGCCTGTTCCCACATCTGCTGCAGTGTTAAGGTTTCGTGTTTGGCACGTTTTTGAGCAGGATCTTCAGAACCAGCAAAGTAGGAGGGTGCTGAGAGCCCACCCTAGAGGATGAATCGGATTAGCCAAACTCTCTCAAGCTAGTGTAGACTCAGGAGCTATATGAGTGATATAGTAGGACAGTTAACCCAGCATAGAGCACTCGAGTCCAGGAGTCCAGACCTACTATTTTATTAGGCATTTAATTGTCTAAGCCGTTAAAGTAAAAGGTAAGTATTCATAAATCCTCTTTATAAACGCACATCTAGTTGGTATCTCAAAGTGAGATCCTCGTACTTTCCAAGTAATGAAAGTTCTAAAATGGTGAACTGTAGGCAGTAAAGTGAAAGAAATGCATATACTCCTTATAAGGTCCTTTGTAACTTAAGTCCTGCCCTACCAGGTAAGTGGGCGTAGTGTCTGTTAGTTTAAATGTTCCTAGAATGCCTGAAGTCGCAGAATGGGTGGCAAAGCGAATGTAACTGTTAAGAAGAAATGCACTTCAAAGGATTGAAGTTCGGTATAAAGATGTATGGTTACTCTTCCCAATCCCACACCACTGGGGATTTCCCAGGGGGTTTAGGGGATCCTTGGCCACAACTCCAGTTCAGGACCAGGCAAGGGAGAGTTGGGGAGTGGACATTATCCCCATAAATTCCCTGTGGCGTGGGAACAGTTATGCAAGCTCCCACCCTGAGTGCAGATTCTGAGACCAGCCCTAGGGTCTTCAGAATTCATGGGCCCACGTCTTTTGGTCTGATCGATCCAGAGGTCACTGGTGTAGTGGCTGTTTTGGCATCGGGATTCAGTCCGACTAGATGGCATTTCCAAGCTCTGGTGAAACTGTTCCAAATATGAAGTTCAAACTTAGCAGCGGATTCCCAGGAGTTGCCTTGGATGAAGCTGGACTGCCCACTGATATCCTGGGGAGTCACAGCAGTCCGAGGTTATCTAGGCAGACCTTCACCGTGACTTGGTGAAAGGCAATGATGGTCGTCTTCATCTGCATTCTTTGCATCTTCACTGGTTTGCTCCTCTTCTTAGGGGGGTGGGGGGGGGGGTTTGGCTTCAGTCAGTGTTCTCGGGGACTGCTGCCCTTTTATCCCAAATTCGAGCTGGGGGCTGCCCCAGCTCACCAATGGCCAGAATCTGCACCATTTGACTGGCAAGGGCTGCCTGCTCATGGACATCCTCTTGGCCCAAATCTGCCCAGCAACAGACCTGGCCTGGCGGGAATTGGGATTACAAGACTGCCCCAACCGAGCCCCTCCACCTAGCCAGGATGCACATATTGTTTATTTGGCCAGGAAACTCCAGCCAGAGCTCAAGAATGGACTTGTCATATATGGCATTGCATGACTTAGGAAGGCTGTAAGTACAAAGGACAAGATGGCCAAAAGTCAGGGAGAAAAGTGTGCCGCACAACCATTTGGAATATGATACTTAGCGTGAAGTGTATGCGATTTTAAAAATAAAACGCTACAGAAAAATATCTGCTGCCATCAGCCTAGCATGGACACACCAAAAACTGTTAAAGAAAAGTTATACACAGTACCCTTGCTGCACTTCGCCGTATAGTTATGCTACAGTAAAACCGGAATCTCGCAATGATGGTTGAAGGGTGGGGGGGGGGGGAGGAGGTACGAGGGTTATTGAGGGAAAGTTACAGAACTAACCCTGAGCAAACCTTAAACCCAATGGCCCAACAAGTCTGTGACAAGAGGCCTGCAACAGGCAATACGGAGCAGTTTGAGGCCCAGAAGCCTGACTTGAAGCCCTTGATAAAAACTGTAGGTTGAAATGTATTTATATTTCTACATTTGTATAGCGCCTAAACCCTGACACCAGGGCACTGTTGCCGACCATTTACATGATACAAAAAGCAAAATGCTTCAAGAAGGTCTACATGAATAAAACTGACCCTTACTGAAGTGTTGGCTCTAAAATATGAGAAGCATGTGGGATAAGGGTTACAATAGGTCATACCTTTTCCTCGGGTACCAATGGAAAAGTAGCCCACAATTGCAAATGGCATTTAATTCCTTTCCTACCACTGTTTGTGTAGTACCCAAGGCTGACTGCTTGGTAAAAGGTTGGAAATGGTACATTTGAAAGAAAATGTTTTCGGTAACATTTAAAACTATCAGCAGCACAGTGTAGTAACTGATAAGACTGGCCCACTTTGACCAAGAAGGTGGCCCACACCAGCATGCTGGGGCCTGTATTTCGGCATTGCCCTCTAGAACTGCTGCACCAGACTAGGACTAATTATCTGATAAGTGGCTTCGTAGTAAATGCAGAATGTTCTGGTAGTCTTCATTTTGGGCCCTCTTGTCCTCAATCACCACTTCACCGATCTCCAGTCTACTTGACTCTCATTTTAGTTGTGCTTTGCTAAAGTGTTCCTTGCATGTACTGGGGTTTGGGACCCGTTTCTTGAGCGGTTTTAGTCTCCGGTTCCAGAAGCACCTCAAAACCTTCCTCTTTGCTTCTGCTTTCTCTCCTCCTCTCCCCTGCTGCATTCCTGCCTGTAACTGTACTGGGTCCCTGGCCACCCTATGATCTCGGGCCCAGGTCCCCTCTCCCGCCAGTTCACACCTGCACTGCCTCCCTGGCAACCCCCGCACTTGGATAGTTTTCTGTATCCCTACAGTCCCGACACCCGATGTCTGCGCTTACGCCTGCACTTGCCACCAGCTGGCCCTACTTCTATTGTTTTATTTATTCTATTTCCCATGCAATGCACTGTCTCCACCCCCTCCCACTCGACTTCTCTTCCTGCTTCCCCTGCACTTGGGCAATCTGAATGACACTTGGCCTAGTAGGATTGCTGTGTCTGTTCCCTCTCTTCCCGTGTCGCGCTTAAACTTGTGTATAGGCGCGTTATAAATGCCATATCATATATCACCAAAGTAATTTTACTTCCATCAGAATTCTTTAAGGCATTGATTGCACTAAGTTTCTGGAACTCGAAGTACTGCAAGTCATGCGCAGGCACTTCATGCAAACAGCGCATCTTGTGCTGTGGCTGAAACTCCCATGGTGTGCACCAAGGTAGCAGCACCGCACTGGCCAGACCAGTAGATGGCGCCACCCTAAGAGGTGATTTGTAGGAAGCAATTTTTTTGTATTGCAGGTGTGGATAATCATAGTTTGTACATGTGGCACTAGAGCTACTCACATGGTGTCAAGATTCAGACTGCAATGCCTGCCGTTTCGATAGGTTACACCAGTTGGCAATTTGTTTGGGATGTAGTGATTTGGTCATGTCTAGTCCTTTTGTAAGATTGCAGCAAACGATTTATATTGAATGGTTGTGACTGTATGGCTGTGGTAGTCGGTGTCTGTGCTGTTTTATTTGGTGTGCCCTTTGTTTCCAAGACTATTTAGACTGGTATTGGTTGTGTAGGTGGCCAAATGTCGTTGCTGTAAATCTGCTGACAGCAGACACTTCATTGGGCTCCAGTATCCAAATGTCTATACAAAGATGAATGCCAATCAGGGCCCATCATAGTACTCTTGCTCTTATATTTCAAAACGGGTTGTGGCAAGACCAAGGATGGGATGGGCTAGTGACTGGTATTTTTTTGTATATAAAGTGGTGGCTTGTTTGTGCTCGCAATAGTACACCCTCATGTTACTGTAGTCTGGAGATGCTCTTAATGGTGTTTGTGTGGTTGAACTGATGCAGTGACTGCATGCCGTAGTCTCTCGCTCGCAGATGTACTGGTTTGCAACTGGTGGGACTAGCAGTTTTGCAATGGTTTTTGCTTGGTTGCATATGTTGTGGTAGTATAAATGATGTCGTGTGCATTAGTTTTTATGATGAATTGCGGGTGTGAGGCTGTGGTAGTTGCATGGCTGGCATGGAATGACCGCGGTGTTACCTGGCTCGTAGGCTGCTTAGAATGTGCTGCCCGTCGACCATGGCATGGACATTGTCTTGCATGCTCGCATCCTTCGTTCTGTGTATTTACTCTGCTTTACTCTCTGTTCTATATATGACGGACTGCTTTCCCTACAATAAAGGATTGTGAACCCATGTCTCATGCCTTTCATTGTCCGTCTAAATTTAAAGGAATTATTCACAGGAGTTTGGGTAAGCACCTGCTTGGCAGGTCAGCCTGTTTATGTGGAATGCTCACCATTACCACGCTTGTGCTATTGTAATGTCTGTCAGCCTTCAAAAAAGTGCCACAATTACTTTGAAAAATTGGAAAGCCCTGCTGCCAATCTAGAATGTTAAACATTGGCCACATTTTGTTTTTACTCATTTAATTGTTTTTTAGGGGATTATCCTGCGATTACATTGGAAGGTCTAGCCAAATTGGGTTAATTCAATGCGAAGTTTTAAAACTGATGTGAACACGTGCACGAAGTTGTGGATCTGGTGTAGATTCATTATCTTGCATAATCCTTCCAGTGTCTTGGCTCTAAAAACGCATCGCGTTCTACAGCTGAGAAGCTCATAATGGAGACGTGCCGACCCTCAAGTATGTGCATTGTGCAAATAATTTCTGTCCAGAACGCTTTTGCTCTTGCAAAACTATCTTGTCTCTGTTCTGCCACTCGATGGCTCCGGCTTGGTTAGGTTCGAAGGAGTAATCTCTTCTACCGGTGGCTGCCTTAGAAAGACCATAGATGTGCAGGCTGGCCTTTGAAAGCTTTAGAAATTGCTAGCTAATTGGGGGACACGTGGGCATCTGCAAGCCGTCTCCGAAGACTCTGCCATGGTTAATTTTAAGGGGAAAACAGCATTGCCGTTTAGTGTCCAGGAGGCATACAGTGAGCAGCGCCATGACATTCTAGGCACTGCCCAAAAACAGTGTTTTGAACATTCAGCCAGAAGGAGCACAGCATTGGGTTTCTTCCCCTGTGAATACTGGAGACCCTATCCTACGGGATGCCATAATCTGTGCTCTGAAGAGCAATAAACATTCAGTGCCACTCCATCCCTTGTGCCCAACCTAATCTACCCGCCGTCCTACCACCAACAATTCCTAACCATGCAGACACTTGCCGCAGCTCGCTCATGCAGGTCTCGGGAAGTGCATGTCCATGAATGCAGTGTCAGTGAACAGGGTTTCATTGCATACATGATTTGGTAAATGGCCCATCAATGCAAGGGCGTCAATGTCTTCAGTTCGCACATGTGGTTAACCTAGTTCGGAAATCCCTACCTAGGTTTTTTTTTTTGGACGGGTGGGGGTTGGATCTTTCAACCATATAATATGAGCATTTAGTATAACGCATTAAGTGGCAATGTTTTAATTTAAAAACCAATGGAATAGGCCATGCGTTGCTTTTCAGTGCCTCTACAAGCGTTTTGGGAGATTTGTGTGCAACTTGACTTCAGTGGGGTCCCCAGCATATCTTTACAACTGTCCATCACTTCTCAATCCTCTTGACTACGGCCTTCAGAAGGGTGTTCAACCTCGCAGCGCTTCAAGGCAATACCGGTGGCAGTAGGCGCTATGCAAATACCTGCTTTCAGTCTGGATCCTGACTGATTTGCAGAATGATTTCTGCTTCTCTTTTTTTTTAGTTTGTGGGTGCACTGGTCAGTATCTGGCTGCAAGGGCAGGGAATGTCTCACTTTGCTTCTACACTGTAAAAGAGGAAAACCATCACCTTCAGTGCAGCAGGGGCACTTTCCCTTTTCCATTTTTAGCTTGGGTTATGAAGTGGCTCTTACGGCCTACCTAAGCCCAAACTATTACATTGAACTGCAGGTAGGGAGAAATAGCATAGGAGGAGGGACACAAGGTGTTTGGATATTTGCCTACTCACTGCCTGTTGCCTGCTATGCTAATTCCTATGGCCATTCTCACCCACCCACTCACTGCCTGTTGCCTGCTATGCTAATTCCTATGGCCATTCCCACCCAGTTCCTGCCCCAAACACCGCTCCATGGGAACTCTGAATTCAATCAAGCCGTAAGTGCCTGCAGTCTTGAGAGTTAATGATATAAATGGAGCTGTTAGTGCACTACTGGTGTAATAAACATGTCTTAATCAGGTCTGCCTTCAGCCGGTCTATTTATAAGCTATATAAATGTCTTTCACTGAAGCCCTGTTATAAACGAGCATTGACAAAGTCACCAGTATTGGTTTGTGTAGTAGATGAGGCATTGGCCTGGAATTGCTATTAGATGCCCGGGTACTTGCACCATTTTGCACCTGCTACAATCTATGGGCAGTTAATACCACTGTGGAGGTGCCAGACGAATGCCTTTCCCATGCCGACACAAAAGCCCAAACTGTTAGCATTGCCAATGCTTGTAACAGCTCAGCTACCTTGTGCACTGAACAGGGTAGTGACACTGATTGGTCACCAATATTGGTGTCCACAAACTGGTGTTCTATTGTGACTTTACTTACCAGTGCATGGATTGTATGTATACATTGCCTGTGTTAATGTAGTTACTTTTGTGGAGTTGGTTAGCCAACTTTGCTTTTGTTAACTGTACCAAAAGTACCTCCTCCTGAATCTTGACCAAATGCTCTGCGTAGTTGAGCAGTTGGGCTTAAAGTCTTTAATGAAAATTAATTTCACTTTTAGGTTCGCTTTTCAGAGGCCTTAACCACAGGAGTTCCGAGAAACTCGTAAATCTCTGTGGGAGTTATCCTTCTGCATTGTAAAATTACGCTTCACTGGACGAAACCTTTCCAACTGTAGAACAGACAGACTAAAGGCATATTTCACAGTAGATACTTAAGGGAGATAAATACCTTATGTAGTTAAATTTGCATGTAGTATTGGTAATTGTGCACCGCACACTTTGCATACTTTAATGTGTGTAGCATGTACTGAATGCATTTTATGTACCAAGTAAAACTAAAACCATGTCTCAGAATTTAGGCGAAAACTAAATTGGCTGCCGGCGAAACAGAATCTGGCGCAAGATTCTTGCTTTTGACTTTTAAATGCCTGAATTCGCTGCTCCTCAATCCCTCATTGATGGGATAGCTCTCCAGCAAAATGTTAAACACTTCACTCTATCACCTCTCAAGCTCTTCATCAACCCTGTTTTAAGCTGAACCTTCAACGATACTAGCTTTGATGTACAAGCTTCCCAAGAGTGGAATGCTATACCCATTGCCTTGAGATCCTGCACCACCTTAGTGAAATTTAAGGCTTTTAACTTTGCTGTTCTACCTTCCTGTTTGAACTTTTGATATACTCAATTTGATACCACAGAGATCCCTGTTCTTCCTCTGGCCCTTCTGCAGCCACCCCTCCCTCCTTCTCTGCCTTTCCCCTTTTTTCTGCCGACGAGGTTTCCAGACAAGTCCGATCTATGAAAGTCTTGTCAAAACAGGTTCACCCCTGTTCCCCAAACTATCAAGGACCACATCGACTCCCTGGCTGACTTCTGCAATCACTCCTTCGCCTCTGGAGTCTTCCCCTCCCCCCTTAAGCACTCCCTTGTGCACCCTCTTAAGAAACCCTCTTCTGACCCCTCCTGCCCGGCTAACTATCGCCCAATCTCCATCACTCCCTTCCAGGGCAGGCTCCTGGAGAAACTGGCCATCTCCCAGCTTAATCTCCATGCTGAATCTGTTGGTAGCCTTCATGACCATCAGTCTGGCTTCAGAGCTGCCAGAAGCACAGAAACTCCTCTCCTGAACACCCGTGAAGACTTGCTCTCCAACCTTGACTCTTTTCCAATCTTGACATCTTTTTCTCTACCTGTGGTGTCCCCCATGGATCTAATCTCTCCCTGGCTGTTCAACCAGTATCTGGCACTCCTTGCCCACCGCATCGCTGCTCTTTGCCCCAACTTTCAGTGCTATTCGGATGATGCCCAGCTCATTTTCAGGCTACCCTCAGCCGCCTCCTCTCCTTCCCTCATCTCCGACTGTCTGCTATCCAGGAATGGTGTGCCGCCAATGACCTCTGCCTTAATGCCAGCAATACTGAGATTCTACTCATCGGCACACCCACTCCCTCCTTCCCTGCAGCTCTCTGGCCGGCCTCTCTAGGCCCTCTTCCTGCTCCTACCTGCAAGGCAAAAAACCTCAGGGTCATCTTCGACTCCACACTCTCATTATCTCCTCACATTTCTGACGTCTCTAAGAAGTCACACTACCAGCTGCACCTCCTCGGAGGTATTCTTCCTTTCCTCTCCTTCCCCCAGAAGCTCACTGTCTCCAGAGCCCTGGTTCTCTCTAAACTGGACTACTGTAACAGCCTCTATCTAAATCTTCCTGCCTCTACTCTCTGCAACTCATCCAGAACAGGACTGGGAGACTTGTCCTTGGCCTCAAGCCCAGGGACCGTATCTCTCCAGGACTGAAATCTCTACACTGGCTCCCAGTGGCTGTGAGGATTAAGTTCAAAACCCTCTGCATTGTACACGAGGCCTTCTGGGGCCAAAATACATTCAACTCTCTTCCTAGATATCTTCCTTCTCGAGCTCTTCGCTCATCCGCCTCCAACTCCCTCAGGGTCGGCCGCTTCTCCAAGCAACAAGTTGGGGGTAGAGATCTCTCCACGGCAGGGGCCTCCCTCTGGAACAGCCTTCCTGCCTCCCTGAAGCTTGAGGAGAACCATCTCCGGTTCTGCAAGCACCTCAAAACCTTCCTCTTTGCTTCTGCTTTCTCTCCCCCTGTCCCCTGCTAAATTCCTGACTGAAATTGCAATGTATCTGCAACTGGCCCACTCTCGCCGATCTCGGTCCCTGGCCCTGCCACTCTCTCCTTGCACTGCCTCCCTGGAAACCCCTGCACTGCGGGACTGTCTCTGTATCCCTACAGCCCCCCTTCCCAGCACGTGTCTGCACTTACCTTGCACTTGCCACCAGCTGGCCCTTATTTATTGTGTTATTCTACTACCCCTGTACTGCACTTTCCCCTCTTCCCTTTCCCCTTGCACTTTTCCCTTCCCCTCTACCCATGCACTTGCGCGATCTGAATGACACCAGGCCTAGTAGGATTGTTGTCTGTCTTCCCTTTGTTCCACCTCCCTGCCTCGTCGCGCCTTGAAACACTTGTGTATAGGCGCGTTACAAATACCATATCATATCCCTCTGATGATGCTATCTCGGTCTTTGTGTTCGTTTGTTTTGTCTATCTGTGTGCTCTGAGGCCTCTGGGCATGTAGCACTCTATAAGAATTTATAATAAAATAAATATAACTAATGCATAGAATTAAAAAAACGAATTGTTCTGTGTATTTATGTATATTGATCTGTAGTTCAGGATAGCAACTAGTCCTTGTGAGTTACTCTTCACCCACCCCACGGAATATAGTTTTTGAGAGGCTAATAACTTGGCTACTGTTTCGGCAGAACTGCACAAAACCTTGATTTTATTTTTTTGTCTGCCAACATGTGAGGCTATTTCAATCCTTGGGCCCAAATCTCAAGCCAGAAACAGGATTAGATTCTAATATGCTGAAACATTCGGGCCTCCCTTAAGCTTCGCATTGTTGTGACTATGTGGACAGATGTATAGAAGGCCAACCTATATTGTGACAGGGACAACTCTGTGGAGCTGTAGCCAAACCAGTTCAGGTAGCAGTGGCAGGCGATCTAGGCTAAGTTCTTCTGAGGTGGTGAGCTTGTAAAGGGTCCACAATGAGTTCACACAAAGGGAATCACAGATCACACTTAGACAGGATGTAGAAACATACAATTATCGTTTATTGGCCAAACACTAGAAAAAAACGACTACAGGCAGGTAGTTACCATTCAACTCTAGAAAAATAGATTACATATATACATTTGTTTATCAGAGGCCATAATAGTCATCAAAAACTCCTGTCATTGTAAGGTTATATTATGCACAGAATGATTCCCATCTTAAAATGTCCAGCCTTGCGTTGTCTGGGGCCTTTTGCCAATAGTTCAGGTAAACTTCCACAGATTTTGTGAGGCAGGAAAAACTGCAGGTAGGGTCTCTGGGGTCCAGTGATGAAGGGTTCTAATTGTCAGAGTGCAAGTTAAACTAGCTAACCGAAGTAACCCCAACTTTCAGAAGTCTTGCGCGAGCAAGCAACGTCAAAGCCGATATTGTTAGAATAAAGTTTATTATAAGCTTATAAGCCCATAGTCTCATAATGGGAGTTTAAGGGTAGGTCGATTCTTCCCAAGACTTGGCAGGTCGATAGGAGAATGTCCGAACTCTCTTTTGCCGCTGTCCGCCTCAGCCCTTGATTCACAGGGGTTGCAGGTTCTAGCAGCTCTCCAGTTGGTGTCTTTGGCTGGTGCAAGGACCCTTGAGTGAAGAACTTAGTAGAAAATGATGCAGCACCCCTCTCGGGACTGGCCTCAACGCAGGTAAGTAGTTTCAGACGGTCACTGCAGCACGGCGATCCAAGGAGACTCTACTGCCACAGTCAGGCGTCCCCTCCATCTCTGGTTCCATTGATGGTAGGACTCTGAAAATCCGCAGAGGTGGGTCTTGTAGAGCAAGCTGAGGATCCCCAAAATTCCAGGTTGAAACTCTGAACGGCGACGTAGGCTGCACCGTAGCCCAAACGGAGCTGGTCAGCCACAATACAGTCCCAGGACACCCCTGAAGGCTGCTCTTTGCAGGGTACTGAGCAGATGTCTCGAATGTTCCCTCCACTCCCAGGGTCGCAGATCATTCGCAGGACTGCTAAATATCTTCAAAAAGACTGGGCTCCTCCAGGACAGCAATAGAAGTTGGTAACCAGGCCTCCTTCCAACAGGTCTCCAGTTTCTTCGCAGGTCTCACAGCTGGATAGAAGTCTTGGCTCCTTCAGGTTTCTCCAAGATTTCGGAACAGTAGGTGCAGGGGGGTCCCTTTCTTATAAGTCAGGTAAGAGCTGAAACTCCAATAGTCGGACTAGCACCCCAGGCTCTTAGCAGTGGTCCTATCAGGATTACTGGCAGTAACTCATGCATAACACTCAGACACACAAACCAGTTTGTGTATTAGGACCAGACCGTCCCACATTCTGCCAGCAAACGCACACAGCCCTCCAGTAACCCCCCAAAAGCTTCTGCTTTCCTGGGCACTGGAAGTCATAAGGACGTTTCCTGACCTCCCAGGCCAGGAAGAAGGCTAAAAGACGATGGCCAAAGGACAAGTGAAAAACCATGTGGCACGGCCATGTTTGGACACTAGCCACATTTAGTAGCCAAAAGCACTAAGGCTAAAACGAAGTCCCAAACAATG